>NC_090934.1:978711844-981211844 GCF_040938575.1 Ambystoma mexicanum | reverse complement strand
GTAAGAGGCACAACCAGGCCACCATGGTAATGGCAAGCAATGCATGACTGAAGAGGATGGCAACTGTGCCAATGTGGCTAATGTGACCATGCACAGTGTAGAATACACAGCATGAATGGGAGGCTAAACATTATCGTACTACCACAGTACATCCGCCTCAGCATGCATTATTACACCCTGCATCATCTATAGTCCAGAAAAGGTGGCAAAGATCACCATGGCCTGTGTCATGCTGCACAACATGTGCGTCCAGAGAAATGTACCACTGCCACCTGACATTGATATGCAGGCCCCGGGTGAGGATGATGAGGATGGAGACGGAGGTGAAGTAGCCCCCCTGCCAGAACGTGATGCACGGGATGGCCATGCTGTACGCCAAGCACTGATTCACAAATACTTCTGAACCACAGGGACTATGATAGACATGTGCCAGTGACACACTGGCTCCACGTGGACATGCACACTGGGATTGTTGGGAGTTGGCCACTGAACACCATCACACATTAAATGGATATACACAAAATGAACAATGTCCAGCCATTGAATTCTTTTGCACACAACGGGTGTATTTTTTCAAACAGGGAAAAATGTGCTCACTCCCCCCCTAACCTGCAAAGAACTCCCTAACCCACCCTACAACCCCCTAAAAACCCCCAGTGAACTCCCTAACCCACCCTACAAACCCCAAAACCTCCCAGTGAACTCCCTAACCCACCCTACATACCCCAAAAGTCCCCAAATGTACTCCATGAAATGGTTCCCTTCACCCACAACCATGTGTCCCACTCCCATTGTCTGGGCACTCTACTTCCTGGACTTTTTGTTGTCCAGAGGTGGCATCTCGGAATGCTGTGCACACCTCTGGGTCGGCCGCACAGGGCTTGTGGGGACTGAGGATGCAGGTGTTGTGGCAGTGGATGTGTCCGGGGCAGGTTCCACGCCTGCTCCAAGACGTGGTGCTTCATATGGAGCAGGATGGAAGTTAGGACTTGGGTTACTGCCCCCAGACAGTCCCTCATGAGCACAGCCGACGCATTCACAGCAGATGTGTTCGCTGCGATGGCCGCTGTGGTCCCGCAATGGCAGTTGCAATGCCCCTCCTTGTTTCCTCCCCATCGGCAATATACTGCCGCAGGAGTTCCAGCATTGCCTCCTGTCGTGCCTCCACCGTCGACAGGTGTGACTCCAGGGTGTTGGTGATAGCTGGAGTGGTGGGAGCTGGAGTGGTTGGAGCTGGAGTGGTCGGAGCTGGAGTGGTGGATGGTGCATGCACGGGGCCTACATCCTGGGTGCTTTCCTCCTCGAAGGGGCACAGGTCCAAATCCCTCAGGTCAGAGTCATGGAGGCAGGGATCATCACTGCTGTAGGGCTCCATATGGGGTTGGGGGTGGGCAGGGGGCTTGAGGTGGGTGTAGAAGTGACTACTGTGACTCCCTCGGGGTCCACATTGACATCCAAAATGTCCTCAGTGGTGGGTGGCGCAGGAAGGGACACCCCTCCGACTGTTGTGGGTGTGTGCTGCTGGTCCTGATGTGTGTCGGGCACACTGGCAGCAGGTGTTGTTGGCTGGCTTTCCACCCGGTCAGGCACACTGCCTGTGGGTCTGGCCTGTTTGTCTGGCTGGGGGGTGGTGGTGGCCCTTGTCTCATGGTGTGATGTGGATGCCCTTGCGGTCCTCTCCTGACTGGCATCTTCCTCATTGGTGCCTGGGCGTTAGAAGAGATGCAGGTCATCAGTGATAGTGTCACATGCCAGCGGCATACAATTGTGCTGTTCAATATTCATACATTCATGCATCCATGTCTTACAGGTGTGTGGCACTTGGTGTTCTGAGGGGGCATATTGGCAATCACTGCATGGCAGGTGGAATGCCGTTGATATGGGGTTTGTGTGTTGGGTTACATGGGCACGGTATGGTGTGTTGCCGTGTGTTGGTTATGGGATTGGCACTCAGCATGCATTTCTGTGTGGCAGGGTTTGGGCCGCAATCTGGACTTGGATATGTTGATGTTGGTTTAGGGACATGCATTGCCTTGCCTAGTCTCATTTCCATGTCACTTGTGCTACGTCATGGTTTCCCCTACAGGGATGTGCAGGGTCACTCACCTCCTTCTGGGGATGATGCCGCACCCATGTCCATCTCTCCAAATCCCTCAATTGACTCAGGATCGATGAATGTGCTGGCAGTCTCCTCCCAAGGCATCATCTTTGCAGGTGAGTGGGGACCCCCGCCTGTCGCCATGGCCGGCCTCCTGTTGCTTGACAGGATGTTTCTCACCCTCAAGTGGAGGTTGTCCCACCTCTTGCGGCAGTCACGCACAGTACGTGGGGTGGTCCCCACGGCCGACACCTTCTGGGCAACCTCCTGCCAGATTTTCTTTTTCCTCATCTGGGCATCCCGCTTCATGTCATTGGCTTTCATTATGTCTGCATGTGCACCGAGAGTGTCCGCCAGCATATTTAGCACTGCGTTGGAGAAACGCTGTTTCCGCTGCCAGGGGGTCGTCTTCCGGGTGGCCTTGGGCATCCTCAGGGTTTTTCAACACAGCACAACACGAATAGACTGCTGGTTTTGGAGGATTGCAATGGATTGTGTTTTTAAAGATGGCCGCCGGCCAATTTCCCATTCCGATGCGATGACGTTATTTCCGGGTACGGTTTTACGATCCCAGTATTACCATGTTGGTATTACCGGGTCGGTATTTAGGGGTTCCTCCTAGGCGGTGCCAGTATCGGGGGGACCCATGATGCCGCTATCTGGGGGTTGGAGGGCCTTTTGCGGCATGCCGGTATGGCCATTACCAGCAGGGGGGCTCGCGCACACTCGCGCACTCGTAATCACCCGCTATTAGCGGCATCATATGAGCACAGACCCGCTCTTACCTCCATGCCGGTAATGACCGCGTTTTTAACGCGCTACTCGTAATGAGGCCCATCATCTCTAGCCTTACTGATTCCTATATATTCTAGTCCAAATCTCATGCTTCCCCAATCCATTTTCATGCGCACTCACCGTACGCACCTCAGATCACACCACTAAAACGGGATTTGTCCTCTTTAACTAACCTACTTCATAGCCCTCTTCTTTTCTGCTCCCGAAAATCACATCTTATAAGCATGCTACAATTTATGCTAGCCGTTCCCTATCTAGTCAAAGGTCCAAAAAATACCACCCTTTTCCAAGCCCCCCTTTCTCCTTCTCTGAGCCACTGCCATTTATATTTTCTTTCTTCCCCAAACCACCTTTCCAAACTTGCCATCTTACTTTCACATGTATGGTTAACAACCAGTAATTGCCAGTAAAAAACATTTCCTTTGCCTTGCATTCCAACATTAGTCAATATAGTGCCTGGGCCCCATGCTCTTTCCCTAAAGCATAAATACTTGCATTGCAGTCATTGTCATTTGATCAAAGCTCTTCTTTTTCAATACCCAAATGTGTGTGTGTGTTACTTCTCCAATACCTTTGCTTCTCCAAAACGTGGCTCCTTGGGGGGGGGTTGGCCCCATATATCATACTTCAATTACCCACCAAAAGGCTCAATACCTTGTCCTTTTGCTAGTTAGTTTTGTTTTATGGTCCTCCAAGACACATGTTGAAAAATCAAGCTGCATGTAAAATCGCCCACTGAGCTGGGCCCAGCCAACCTGCTCTACTCCCCCCTCCCTCCTCCACCTGTAGCTGGCAAACTCCAGAAATGTGGCCTCCTGCCAGCCATTTACAAAAAGGCGCTTCTTCCACATGGGTGGGGGGAGGTTCTCTCTGGCAGATGAACATTTTGCATTAAGGCACAAAGAGCACATACATTAGACAAACTGCAAATCCAAAGTGCAGACATTACACCTAAAAAAGCACATACACTTAACTTGAACAACATTAGCCATGCATCACATTAAACAATACATCTTCCCCACTTGCGTACAAACTCCATAATCTGACCAAAGTGCACACTCACATTACACACTCACTGCATACCTCAGTACAAACTCTCTGCATACCTGGGTGCACCCCAAACACAACACAAAAACCCCACAATAAAACCTCCCAAACAAATCGCATAGCACAAACCACCTGCACTCTAACCGCCGACCTTAAAGGCCAGTCCAACCCCTCCAAGCGCCACCCAAGCCCAACCCATTGGTACCACCATTTTTTAATTTTCCAAGACTTCAAAACCACTTTGCCTTTCTACAAAACAATGCATTTTCCATTTTTTATGACCAACAACTCTGTGCCTCACTGTGGGCCAACAACCGTCCGTCAATGCGCTTATTCACAATCTCTTTGTCATTTCACCAACCACTATGCATGTAAAACAATTGGAGTGCACTTTTAAACCCTGCAATACACAAAAACACCACAACACAAATACTCCACAAATACAGCTGTCATCCTGCTTTTTCACTCACATGGGAATCCATCTCTTAAAAGTGCCCACTCAAGGGCGTGGCCCTCTTCCATACCATAGCACAGGAATACCATTTCATCTTTGTTTTTTAAATTATTTGTAATTTATTCTGTAAAATGCAACAAGTTGCCACCTTGCGTAAACCAAGCTAATGTCTATAAGCAAGGATATGTCTCTTCATCCGCAAACTAAGCTAGCACCTAGAAAACAGGGACACTTCATCCATGAACTAAGCTAGCGCCTAGACACAGGGATTGATCTCTTCATCTGTAACCTAGTTAACGCTTGGAAACAGGGAGTCTCTCATAAATAACATAAAATGACAAACAACAAAACATAACTTCCCCCAATTCCCTCCCACCTGTATTTGTGAGATTGCTGCACTCATACTTACCCACTCTGTGGATCTGCCGAAACCCCTGGACATCGTTACTCCCACAATCTGCCACTCCTCCTTATGGTCTGCTGGCTTACCACAGGGACCAGGTAGGAATGCAGGGGAAATGGCATGCCGCTGGGGGCATTGGCAAACCATCCCTCTGCTGCCACTTGAAGTGGGGGAAGGAGCTAGAAGAGTGCCCCACATAAAAGCAAGAGGTCTGGCACAGGGGAAATCCCCACGCCCAAGTAATATAGGAGTGCAGAAATGTGACAAAACCATTGCTTTATTAATTTAGTTTCAAAACAGCAGGGATACACACAGACATCTCAAGATTTCCAATGCCCTCAACTGGTTACAGGCTTGTCATGGAGTTTTAGTCAGCTGTGACATCATAAACAAATGATATATTTCACAAGCCTAAGGTAGAATAGGATTGGTTAGTGAGGTAGGCTACATATATCAACTATATGGGGCTAGTGCCTCCATTGGTTGCAAGCTATATGGTGGCCCCATCTGCGACCACCTCATAAATGTTGCAAATATAGGCGTGTCAGGCTAGCTCATTACTATTGGGTCTTGCAACAATGTGTGAACTAGTGTGGAAGGTGGGTAGGGATTGGCCAGTGTGGGCTTTCTCAGCCTTGGAAAGTTACCAGCACATGAGCACAATGGGGGGTGGGGAGAAGGGCCTCAGGGTGCCGCTTTGTCCCAATAAGATTACCCCTCTCTGACTCCCCTGTCCGGAAGCAAGGACATTCTTTTTTTTATTTTTTTTATTTGCTATTTGGTTTATTCAACCTTTTACCATTCATCGCTTTAGAGTGCACATCCATAAAAACACATAAGGCATTGTGTAAAAACATATAAGAACACAGTTAATTACCAAATATTAAAAGACCTATATCACAGTTAATATGTGATTGCTCTGTCTCTACAATGCAATTAATCAGTTAACAAAGAGCCCTATCCAAACCAATCCCACCCAGATACCACCAATCAGGACCAATAACACCAATCCCAACCACTCCCACCCAGTTACCACCAATCCGAACCCTCAACACATAAATATAAATTGCAATCCTCCCAAATGCACACAACTTTTTTCCAAAATATAATAAAAAAGACAATACAGGGTTTGCGATAACCCGCCATAATCATTGCCCAGAGGGCCTCCCCATTATTAGTACAGCCAAAGCCAGCCGCCATGATAGTGTCATATCTCACAGAAGGAGATGGTCTTTGTGGCACCGATGGTCACAGGCACGGATGGCAGCCATTGTTTCTCCCAAGATGCGGCGCCGGCAGGTTGCGGCATTCCAGCCTTGCAGTGGATGCCTGCAACCAAGGCTCCGCCCCCTCAGCAAAGTTCCGGTTATCTGCCGACATGCACAACGCTCGAGTCGTTGCTACTCCTTACAGTCAGCGCTCCGTAAATTCGCCCCTAGGCTTTACTACTTGCTACATCTCCTATGGTACGATTATAATACTTCTCTGTCTCTGTGTTTTCAAAGCTTTCCAACCGCTCCTCTGGAATTGATGCTCCGCCTCGTCACACCCGTTCCTTTCGAGCCAGCGGTCGACTCAGACCTGATCCTTTTCTAGCCATCCGGGATCGCTTACCTTTATTC
Source organism: Ambystoma mexicanum (assembly GCF_040938575.1). NCBI lineage: Eukaryota > Metazoa > Chordata > Amphibia > Caudata > Ambystomatidae > Ambystoma > Ambystoma mexicanum. Next base: position 981,205,425 of record NC_090934.1, on the reverse strand, counting down.
CAGTCTGGATGTATTGAGCCGGCATTATCGGTCCAGTCTCTCCAGACATTTCTCGGCAATTCATTCCGGACCCATTTCCGACTTATCTCACGATTGGAACCTGCTTATCAGGTATCTTTTTGCATGCTTAGTTTAGCTCCGACGCCTTAGTTAGCACAGTCTTTTTTTCATCACGTCTCTTCATTTCTCTTCCGGCTCACAGCCGATTCCAGAACTCCTACCACAAGGTTCACATGTAATTCCTTTACGACTGAATTCTGTTTCGCAGGTATTTTAGATTCCTTTTACCAATCGATTGAACATACTACGACATTTAGGAAACTCAATACCTTCAACCTTCTTTTTGCTATATTTCAATCATTCAGAAGGAATTCGCATTCTCGCTGTTCTGAATACCTCATTGCACATTTCCTATCTCCATAGGGTAATTATTTCCTTATCCTATATCCAGATCATTTCACCTCTATTTCTACTCCTGAACCTATTGTTCTATAATCTTTACCTTTCTTATTTCCTTGTTGTATTTGCATTCAGTCACCTGGGACCGCAACGGAAACTCACCCCATCCAGTGCAACATAGAAGATTACATCCACTGAGGCGATCAGGGTTTTTTACCCCAGAGGGTTTCCCTGGAGAGCTCATTCCCTCCTGATTCATTTATCTAGGGAGAGGAAGAGGTTCTCCAGGTGGCCACTCATATTCAACACACACATCTACTGGAACAGGTTAGTGGGTGCATGTTTAGAGGGAGATTATTATTCCTGGAAAATTCTAATTTATGCTACAGTTATTACAGATAGCCTTAAGCCTAAGCACTTCTAGAGCTTCAGAGCCAATTAGCAAATGTTTGGCGGACTCTAGTTGGTTGGAGTCACACAGTCGACAGAATCGTACAGAACTTGGAATATCATTCCAGGCACCTGTCATTTCCAAAGTCTTTAATGAGTTTGTTTTAACTTTGAGGTAGTCCCAAACCAAGGGGTTACCCACAAACTGTTCAATATATTTCAGAACGGTTTAGAATATACTCAACAAATATGCTGCTGTTGGATTTAGTAGCAAGACTCACTATGCACTGCTCACCAAAGCAAGAGTGTACAATTCCTCTCAAAGCAGCTTTATAGTGCAAAAGTATCCAACTCAGCAGATCACACAGGGCCAGAGACAACCATCCAGTAGCAACGGCACTGACAAGAAGCAGTGCACCGTCTTGCATATAGGAGGCCTTAGTCCGAACAGTGTCGAAAATAACGACATTCAGGGTGCCAGTCTGTGCGTTGGCAAGTCTCCAGTAGTTGTTCAAACAAGTCAACTGAAATCTCACCAAACAAGAGTCAATGCCAAAATCGAGATATATCGTATCGACGGGGAGTATGAGTCGGAAGGCAAAACAACCTCTTAAGTAATGTGGACTCAATTCTAGCTACTCCATCACCATTACCATGGGCCCAACCTTCTACCCCATACATAATAATAGGGAGGATCCTGGCCAGATATAATTACATCAAGATCCCCACAGAGTAGTGCGGGCCAGTTTTTCAAGACACCCAGTGGCCTCAGAGTGTTTTAACTTGACATAGTCCAGATGTCGAGTGTCCCGTAGTCTAAAGTCGAAATAGATTCCCAGGTATTTATACTCACTGACCACCTCAAAGGTATCACCATCGAGGTGCCAAGTTGCAGTGATCTTTTTACACCCAGGAGGTTGAAACACCATAACCTTTGTTTTATTGGGGTTAACAACACAGTGATGGGAATCCGAAAAAAACTTTTTTTAGCAGATCCAGGGAGGACTGTAGACCAGACGAAGTGAGTTGCAATAGGACTATATCATCTGCGTATCCCATCCACTGTAAGGAAAAATTACCCATTTTAGGGGCAATCGATGTGGGGTTGACCAAGGCCACTCCCATATGATATGATAGGTTATTTATAACGCGCTTAATACCCAGAGGTTTCTAAGCACGGACCCGGGGATCAAACCTGTGTTGCTCCATGTCATCTTGCTTCCAAGGCGAGCATGTTGCCCCTAAGCTATCCTCCAGAGACAGGAGATATCAGCTAGATATAGGTTGAAATGGAGAGGCGCAAGGATACATCCCTGCTTTAGCCAGCACACTTTATACTGTATTTTTTCTTTTTTTTCCCACTGAAATGGGTTCTCTGAATAGGCCTTCTCTGCCACTGCAAGTCACATGTAGGGACCACATTTCTAATTGTCCTGCTCAGTGATTTTTGAGGATAATAGCGGGTGGGGACTTGCTTAGGCTGCTTCTTCCTCTGTGTCAGGTCTAACCTGATGAGAACCTGACATTTGTTTCTTGTTTATTCATATAGAGTTATGTTCCTCACCTGGGATTTGTTTACTGTCTGTACTTTTCCAATGCTTGCTCAATTCTGCCTTTTTATGACGACCTTGGCACTGTGCACTTGGTGTCTGAGCTGTGGCTCCTTTCGCTAGCTCGGCAAGACTGTATCTTTCTTCCCACAGATGGCTCCCATTCATGTACCATGGCTGCGTCTTCCATCTTGCATTACATGGCCACTCAGTTTAGTTGTGTTCGGCATCAAGCAAGCAGTTATATGTACTTGTGTATGATTGGCATATCCGCATAAGAGAGATAGGGTGTATGTAATCTGGATCTTAGTTATTGTAAGCATGTTCTTTGTGTCTAAGAGCAGTTTGGCCTAAGTGTCTGTGTAGCTTTGTGCAAGGATGCATGTGCTTCGTGCCTAATGCATCTACATGTGTGTGTGTGTGTGTGTTCAGCCATGCCGCCTCTTCATGATTACTTCAGTGATGTCACCCAGTTATGGTCTATAGGGCTGCTTCAGTGAGTGGCATCTGTCACCTTGATGGTATACTGGGGGGGCGCGGGGTGGGTAGATGCCAGTAGTGCTATTCACCATTCATATCTGTCACACCAGAAGGGGAGGTGGGGGTTGTACATCCCAGCTCTGTACAGAGTGAAGTGAAGGATGGGGGCAGGTCTTGAGGAGGGGCACATGCTGACTTATTTGATAGATGGAGATGTGTTTATGACAGACAAATGAGTATTTGATATGTTTCATTTATCGACTCAAAATTGAAAATATAGACAAGGAGGATTTGGCACAAGTACCAAGCACATTGTGGACTTGTAGCACACACGATGATCACCCATTGAAGGGATCAAGGGCCCATGGAAGAGAGAAAGGGCAGTTAGGGACAGTACAAGACAGATAGAACAACAGGGATATAAGTGGAGAAGAGGACGATAGTTATTATCCCAATTAGAGAGGGATTAATTATAAGGATGGAAGGGAGATGGATTCAGGTGGATATGTGCTTAGGGAAAAAGAGTGAGGAGAAGGAAACATGGAGGAAATGGAGGTAAGTTGGAGGTGTGGAAAGAGAGGGGATCGTGCACAAAATATGTAGAAACAGAGGAATATCACATTGTGGTTTTGTCACTTTATGGCCACAAGATGGGGGGCAACACCCATGGTACATAAGAATACCACACAATATTCCTGCAACATAAGCTTAATATCAAATTAAGTAACAGAAACCAGATACTTGACTAAACACAGCACAAGACACATGGAGGGGGAGTACACATCACCCATACAGTATATATATAGGGGGTTTACAAGAAGCATGATGGCACATAGAATGACATGCCAATGCCAGGGCCTGGAATGAGGGGCTGTAAGGAAAAGCACAATGTGCAGAATGGAGACAGCACAGTTAAGCAACGTATCAAAGTAAGTAACACTGGTTGTGTCATAAGGTTAAAGAACGTCATTCTTTCATATGGCATTATTAGAGTGTTGCATATTAATGTAACTGGAAGGAGCAACATATGAGGAGGTTAGTACTTGTGGATGTCAAGGGGAAAGTTGATAGGTATTAAACGAAGCAAAATGAGCGTAGGAGTTCCTCTATAGGTCCCCATTGAAAGAGAAGAGACGCAGGTGAGCTAAAGTAGAAGGTGAAGAAGGAGTGGAGTGGTTTTACATTACTGGTATTTTCCGTCTATTGCAACAGGCACAGGTAAAGTGTGGTATTCAGAAAATGGCCATCCGAGCCTACGAAGGAGCTCGATCAGATGCAAGAAATGAAGGAGGCACATAGGAAAAAGATGTAATAGATCAATGTATATGTTGTGCAATGTTTCTGTTATATTTCTAAACACTGTGTATATTCTATAGGAGGACAATGTCCTGGTTATGTTTTAGAGAAAGGGACAGAAACGTATATGTTGTAGGGGTAATAAGGCAAACATGTATACACATATGTCACACCTGCATGCACACGTACATCACATGCGCTTGTTTCAGCGTCAGGGGAGAAGGGAAAGGTTAGGAAGATAACGAGAATTGGTTACGTTTTGCCAGGACAACACAGCAGGAAAGAACAATGGCCTTGAACCAACGTAGCATAAAGAAGGGTGATAGGAGAAAAACGACACAGCCTCGACAGCCCACACAGGCCTGCCAACACATCAGCAGAGAGGTGAGAATTCTGCATCGTGGGAGGGGGAAGACAAGATTTTTGGACTTCACAGTCAAGTAACACGAAGAGTAATGGTGACAGGGAACCAGTGTAGGTATTTATTTACTGTTTGCTTGTTTGTACACTTTCCTTTCTTACATACAGCTGTCACCTGTACGAGTGAACAGCACTTTTGTGAAAAAAGACTTTCACCTGCAGATTGAAATGAACAGCGCAAATGTGTTGTGACACACTGAAGCACAGCCATTAAATGTTGCCCATTCAGCTTTTCACAGATGCCTTTTACACTACTTAACAGAGTGATTGCTTACAGGCAGAGGAATGGATGTGCCCATGTGCAACACATGGATTATACCCTAAGGCAACTGTGATCGTATTTTTTGCCTTATGCAGTTTCTATCTCTTTACCCTCCTAGAATTACGAAGAGTGGCAATTTATTATGCACCTGAACAAGTATATGGTAATGTGACACCCGATTGGACAGGGTATTTCAAGTTGCTTCAATGGGTAGGAAACAAAACAGGCCCTCTACCCATATTATCCCTCAAGAATACACCACTGTGTTACCAGAATGATGGTCCAGTAAAAGTTGGGGAAAACAGAAGTGGCAAACACATTTCGAAGATACCTGGCATGAGAGTAAGCACAACAGTACTCATTGACCACTATTGGGCCTAAAGCATACACGAAGATGCCCCAAATTGGAGAGGTATATGCTCCCTGGTGCTATTGAACACACCATCCTTTGTGGTGCCCCAGAAAGACATAAAGATAAATGAGTTTCCCAAAATGGCCACCCATCAGAGGAAGAAAGGGTCAATGAAGCTCAAGAGGAATTTATGTCTCAAGTAAGATGGAAGAGGCACGTGTTGTGATACAAGAGGAGCACAGAGTGTTCAGTAGAGCAGAGGTTTTCTTTGCCTCCTTTGTTCCTGGAATACAAACGAATGGTGCAAGCCTGACGGGGAGAGCTGCCACATCACCCAAAGTGTGAATGGACATGTGAATTATCATAATGATTTGACGGCATGGGCGTAGGTCATGAGGGACAAATCCCCCCCCACAATTTTCAGTGGGGGGATATAATGTTATTCATCCCCCCCAGATTATGTAAGTGGTTGCTGTGTTGTGCACAGTGGAGTGCACTGTGTCTCTGCACAGCACTGTCTGCAGTTGCATTATGCAGCATATAAAAATAAGTCTGCATGGTGCAGCCATCAGCGTGCAAAAGTAAAAGTTCTTCTGCAGACTGTCTGCAGGCTAGAAGTACATTCAGTTCGCAGCTCGCTCATGCATGCCGTGTGACTGTGCATTTGGAACTGCCTGGGCCGCCGGGGAACAAACTGCATGTGCCCATGCGCAGTGCACTGCTGCGCAGCCTCAGCCTGCATTTTCCAGAATGAAATGGAGCAGCCAGGCAGCGATGCATGCTCTCGTGCTGACTGCTGATGGCGTTTAATTATCGAGGAGGGAGAGAGATAGACAGAGACTACTCGACAGCTACCTAAGGTAAGTGAAGTGTCCTGTGTGTGTGTAATGTCGTGTCGGGCTCTGCTGGGCAGATACAACAGTAATTTCCTATCTTTCCTGTTGGGCCCTTTGTGGTTTGCTAATATTTCATGTATGGAGGCTAGACTCTCCGATGGAGAAAGCATTCCCATTGAAGACGACACAAAGACATAGAGAGTGACAATAATCGGCCTTGTGCATTCTGACACCTGACTCTCTCGCCGGCTGTCCCCTTTGCATAAGAGCAAACCCAGAAAGGAAATCAGGCAGAGGAGCCAGAGAAGGCACCTTACAGTAGGTCATAAGACCTACTGCTTTAGCGTGCAGAAGGCCTAGTGAACATATTAGTGTGGTATGTAGAAATCCTCAGGTGTGCCACAGAACCACAGGTGAGGCTCCACGAGAACAAGACGAAGCAGCTAAGTCTTCCTCAGAACCGTAATGATAGGGATCCAACCACGGATGGCAGCCAGTGGCCAGGAAGTCTGACTCGGGCACAAGATGAGAACAGCTTTGTCTCGGCCGCTACAAGGTTGAATGATGAGTTCATCGAGGACAAAATGGGAGAATCATGTTTCCAGCTGTGAATGCTCGCTGTGATCCCATTGGAGGTCTTAATAGGCATAAGGTATGGCCGGCTGCAGCCATCTTCCCCATTCAGTGCTCTGCTATGGGGACGGGGTATGCCTAGGCAGTGATGATTGATGTGTTAAAAGATTAAGTGCTAGGGCCTAAAGTGTCTCTAACATGCTAGTGGTGACACCACCCACATCTGGCACCAGACCATGTCTGCATCATTGTCTATCTCCAGCACTTGCTACTTCAGTGCACACAGTGCCGGCATATTGAGGGCTGCAGCTGATAATCCCCATGGATGGATGGACGGTAAATGGGATGGGCTAGTGCGAGGACCTGCTACTGTGCTTTACACTTCAAAGACATAACTATCATGGGATGGAGGTTCTGGTCCCCCCAAAAGAATATTTTGAAATGAAGGGGAACATTATTCAGTTTCCACACTCTTCTTGATCCATATGTCCATATATGAAGGACTCTTATAGACTCAGGGGTGTAGTAGATGTGCCTTATATCACATATGGTAAACTTATGTGTAGCATCCCTTACATGGGCAGTGCTTAGTGTCCTGAGTGCAGGAGTACTCTAAGCGCTACAGTACTTTGGGTGTGGAACTGCAGCTGTATGGCTGCCCTGTAGCTAAGGGTGGTGCAGTGTCCCGCCTTACAGAGGTTACTGTCTGCTTATGGACATGAAGGCAGCTTTGTTATTGCAGTTATCAACCAATGGAAGAGGACATGGACAACTTGTTTTGGGAGGACAGTCGTAGTTTCACACCATATCCACGTGTCCCCGAAAAGCTTCTGCAAAATAACCAAATGTGACCATGTCCCACTTATTAGAACAGGCTTAAAATCTGAGTTCTCATCAAGGGTCACCTCTAGAATAGGGTGATTGCAGGTTCTGATACAGCTGCAGAGAAAGTCTTGCGTGAGGGTGGCACAATGTCAACAGAAGCAGCTCTTACTGCTGACAGGACACAATATCATTCAGATACAGAGAATGGAGAAGACCCCACACCATAAGAGGCGGCAGCCACTAGGGGTCACCAAGTGTGGCCAAACCATTGCCGGGTCATACTTGGGACGTAAATTGCATCCCTGGAGAAGCCCTAATTTGAGAGGTTCAGGGCCCGGCAGCAGCCTCTTTGTCATGCCTCGCCGGTCCCTGCAAGAGCTGTTTTCAGAAGTACAGCAACCTGCTGTGCTTGAAGAGACGTTGTGGTTCGGGTCGATGAAACACTGGGCGGGAGGAGCCTGCAACTCAGGTGGTTATTCTGCTCGTCTCAGTGGTGAGCAATGGGATTCATCTGCATTAACTGGATACCAGTGGTTTAGGACAGTTATCCTATTGACTTGGCCTCTTTGGGAGAGAATGAATGAAGGAATGCATGGTTGAAAAATTGAATGAATGAGCGAACAAATGAACGAACAAACAAAACAACTGATCGGCACCCCCTTGCTGCTCTTTCTGACCGCAGGGGTGGCAGGTCAGTTTGTGGGTAGTTTTGAGCTTGTTGTTGAAGGTAAGGAGGTTTCCATCAGTGGGGATGCATGTGAGGAGGTACTCCTTTAGCGTCCCGAAAACCCAATACAATTCCCCCACCACCCCACCTATCGATGTGCAGCCTATTCTAAGATTCTGGAGAAGATTTTGATGGGTTAAGGAAAGGAAGTGCATAGAAGGGTGCCATATGTTTTCTTCAAGTGTTGAGTTGGTTTGAGGCTATTCTGTGTCTGCATTGGTGGACCAGGCAGTTTGCCAGAGACGGATGACCTAGTTTCCCTCCAGCTTTCAGTCTGGCTGTGGCATTTGGAATGACCAAGTGATGGGAGATTTAAAATGTCAGCTTCCATGGGTGGAGTGGGGCTAATGCAGTGAAGTCTGGAGTTTGTGGCCCTCCCATTGCCATCTATTATTCATATGTTTTCCATGCTTTGGAAGAGGTCTATGTATCCTTGACAGGCACTGGCCATTGATCCTTACTAGGTGCTGAGGGCACGATTCAGGAATAAGTTCACTGGAGAAAATCTGAAGATGTGCTACGCGTTACGGGTGTGCTCCTGCTACCTTATAACTTATTCACAAAGCCTAAAATTGAAGTCAATTTGGAGCTGCCTGGAACATCTTTGACATGCTCACATCCAAGTGAAACATTACTCAAGGGCATCTCAGAGATGCTCCTGGAAGCTGGGGATTTGCTCCAGCTATAGGCTTTGTGGATCAGGCAGGAAGTAGCAGGATGAATTCGAAAATGCTCAGGGCATTTCCTAATTTGCTCGAGTGCAAAGTTTTGTGAAACAGGCCCCGAGTGGCATAGGTGTATTGAACACAACTTAGAGTCTTTCGGTTTTGTAGCTTGGCATAATAGCCCTCCTAGTCTGGTGGCCTGTTGGTGCAATGAGTTTTTAAACAACAAGACTTCTATTCTATAGCCATCAGGTTTGATGAAGATTGTGGCCCCCCAGGCTTCAATAAAGGACAGTCAAAGCAACAACACCACGCACCTGGTCCCTGTACTCCCATAACAGGACTTACTCAGAGGTACAAGCAAGATTTCCTCTTTCTTTGAAACCCTTATCCTTCCTTTCCAAGACACACACATGTCTCCTTGGCCCCACAAAAAAAAGTAGCAACTTGCAGTTGGTAGAAAAAGGCTGCAACTCCTTTATTTGGCAGGAGTCCACGTACAGGCGATCTGCCTGTTATCATATTTTTCTCTTGTTTTATACAGTGATGATATATGTAATTGAATACATACTGCTCTTTTAATTTTAAGAAAAGTCGAGTTCTTTGACTAAAACACAAGAAAGAAATAAAAAATGGAAGTCCCCAAGGTGTCCCCTGTCCCCCCCAGATTGTATGTGTCTCCTACGCCCCTGTCTAAAGGGGGTGACAAAGGTGTGAACCCTGTGAGAAACCTGAAGGTGTCTTCCTAGCTAGTCCCCGGGGATCTGTCCTCCAGATGGCCAGGGCACAGCCATTGCTATTGGATCTAGTTCCTGGGGGTGGAGCAGTGAGGGAGGATTACCTGAATGGGGGATCCTGTGGGAGTGGGATACCAATGGGTGAGATGTGGTATCCCCCTTCTTCCAATACCTTTTCCTCATCCTACCACGTAGGACATTCGAAAACACTGCCCCTCCCTTTTCTGACACAAACACTTTTGCACAACACGAAAGACAACAGACTAAGTGCAGAGCCATTTAACTGATATGTCCTAATACAAGGGTCAGGCAAAGTCAGGCAATGAACCAGAATCACACACACCTGATGGCCCTTTCCCCTCCCCACAGGGATAAAAGGTGGAGCACGAGAGCACAGGACGAGCAAAAAAGACTGCACGACATGAGAGCTAACTCAGCCCGGCAGTACAAGAGGAGGAGAAAGACGGCGCATACCGAGGGGGTGACAAGGAGATAAGCAACCTTGTCCTTTCCGACCCAGGCCCGTGAACCCTCTGCAGAAGGAATCTTAAGACTGAGAACAATTGTCAGCGTGTGTTGCAGCAGATGTCAATGATACATGAGACCATCCTCCGCTGATAACCAAGCCGGGGAGAGACGCAGGTCTCCAGGATACCGACCTTGACTCCAGATACTCCGAACAGCAGAGCGGTTCATCACACCCAGTGAGTCGAGGGGAGAACCGATGAAAACCGAACTGTGTTGAGTGAAAGCCGCAAAGTAGAAGTTGAGAGAAGTTCAAAGAACTGTTAAGAATAAAGGAGTGACCAGATGCAGAGGGATTCAGCACCGCGTTGGTGCTCACTCGAGAGACCCAGGTCTATCCCATGTTTAGTGAAACTGCAAATACCAGGAGGCCTTGGGAAGGTTGTAAAGGAATGGCTAAAGTGGTCATAGAGGGGTCTTGCAAAATCCTCTGTACATTCGAAAGACTTTGACCGACAGATGACTATGAAAGGCATGAATGATGAAGTTGGGAAGAGTGAACCTGGCAGATGGATGCTAAGAAAGAGGGGTGAAGCCTGACATCCCTGAAAACAGTGTGTTGACAAAGGTGAACCCGGCAGAGGGATGTCTATGTGAACTGTTTAAGAAGACATTAAGATTTGTGAAGGCGAGGAAAGCCATAGTGAACTGGGTGGAGGGAGGCTGAGATTCGAGAGGGAGAACCAAGGGTGAGAAATCAACACCCTAAGTACAAAAAGGAACCACACTTTTATTTTGTTAATCCTGAGACATCAGGCCCTCCAAGGCAAGAGACTTTTTGAAAATAAAGAAACATAGCCTTTGTAAACCTGATAGCTGAAACAGAACTGTTGACTCGTGCTGGGAAGGCTCGAGTGTGTGCTGCACTCAGGAGACCCACCTTATCCCGTGCTTAAAACGTGGGGAAGGGAGACCTTTGGCATTCACATCCTGACCTATTATTTGGAAACACTTGTTTCTTTTGAAAACCCGATCCCACACACTTTCTATATTTAGTTGTAAGGATTTGGCAATATTTTTTTTTTAGCATAGGCCATTTATTTTGACAAGATGCCACAAGGACTACCTTATTTTCATGTGATGGTCAAAGCTTGTTCCCATCTTAGATTTAGGTTTAGATTAGGCATTTTTTGAAACCTTCATACAGTTTAATAAACACCTGTAGAGGTGGAGCCAAGTACCCCCACTCAAAGCACTGCCCCCATGCTGCCAAAATGTTGGGAGCCAGAATGTGAAACAAGAGCAGTACCAGTAAAAATACCAATACCGAGATGAATCTTGGAAGTACGGTACCCATTGAGGAAGACATGTATGGACTCACAACAATATGATGGACATTTGAATGAAATCCCAGAGGAAGCGTGAAAACCGAGCAAAAGAGAAGATTGGTGACATCATGCGAAGCAGGGCTGACACACGCAGAAGAGATGCAGAGGCAAGAGAACATAAACATCCTATAAAGATCCAAGGAGGAGTTTTTAGAGATGAGCAACATTTCAGCTCTAGATGAAGATGCTCATGCTACAGAAATGATGAAGAAAATGTCAAGTCATTTTACAATTGTACAGACGCAGTAAGACAAGCAGATTAAGTATTCTTAAAGGCTAGATACGTAGTAAATAAATTGCAGTGATGCGCCAACTATATGCATAGGAATGTATGGACTATGGATGATTCCACAACGCACTTTAGCAGAGCTGGACCCAGTAAAAACAAAGACTTTTTAGTGTGTCGCAGTAAGAAATTGAAACTTAACAATGGAGGTGAATTCGAGAAAGGCTTGGCTGGTCCAGCACCAGGAAGTCAAGGCCACCGTGAGCCTGAATGTTCATGCAGTCGTTACAAAACATGTGAAAAGAACAAACTCCCGTTTAAGTTAAGGAGCAAGAACATTAAAGACATCAGAGGTTCATCATTTAATAGTATTTCAAATATAAAAAAGCTCTGAAACATGGACTGCAGTCACATGGTCAGATGAAAATAGATACTGAGTTAAGCTGTATTGAAACCAATAGACAAGTATGCCTGTACCCCCTTCTATTCTCAGGCAGAGAGAACATTTCCAAGGCCAATGATCAAGGGGCTAATTGACTGGCAGACTGCAAGAGTGATGATAGATGGCAGGCTGATTGGTGGGAAGCTATGGTCATGACCAGCCCACAAGCACCTGGAAGCCAGCCTGCATGCTGCTAGCTTGTGTGGAATAGTACAGATGGTGCCAACCAATTGTGGAGGGACATGTAATAGGGAGCCCTATAGTTTGTATAACCAATAGGACGCCATGTATTTGATGACGTTCGTAGTGACTTGCACTAGAGGAGGGCTTAGCTGCCCCACCTGATGTTAGAGACCCAATCTTTTTCCCAGACAAGTATGGAACATATATCTAGACGTTCCCTTTAATCCAATCACTCTCCCAAGTAGGTTTTTGTAGTTCGTCACGTAGATTGACATCAATGATGATGAGTTTTCGCTATATAACCTGCTTTTTTTATGAAACTCGCTGAGTGAGAAGATCGAGCGGATGTTCGTTGATGTTCATTGTACTCCCTGTTTTAGAAAATTGATATTAAAACAGACTTACCTTGCCAACTTCCTCAGGCAGTCTGTTTATTGATATTCAAGTATATTCTGCATCTCCATCTATCTCAAAGTATTGCTGCCTCGTCCTAAAGGGCCTGTGTTGGTTACGCAGGTTCACACCCTTGAACTGTGATCACTTGTATCTGTCTTTACTGTTGCCACTATGAGTTCCTTACAACCCCCAAGACACCCATTAGTGGCTAAGGGCCTTCAGTATGGGTGGTCCATGACTGGCCCAGAGGCAGAACGGAGAGAAGCGAATTACATCAGTCTCTCCCCCCATTTCAGTGTGACAGACATGAATGGTGAACATTGCTCCTGGTATCCACGTCCTCCCCACCATTGTAGTGCCAAATTGACAGATGCCACTCAGTGAGGCAGCACTACAAGCCTTAGCCAGATGATGTCACAGAGGCAACAAACCTGCAGGCAATCAGACAACTTAATGAGCCGTAATCATGAAGGAGACAAATGACATCACGGCTGAGTCCGACACACGTAGGTGCATTAGAACATGAAGCACAAATCCCCCCAAACATGAAGGTACATGAACACCAGGTCAAATTGCACTTAAACACGAAGAACATTCTTGCATACACTGGGCTAGAAAACATACACTCTCTTTTCTATGCTGATATGCAAGTCACACGAGAATGCATATTAAAGCTTGCTTAATGCAGAATGCAACTAGAATGAGTGGCCATGTAAAGCAGGAGAGAGGATGCAGCCACATTAGGTGAATGGGAGACATTGTGAAAGCCTCACACACTGCGGAGAGACCCTGTCTTGCTGAGCCAGCAAAAAGAGTCACAACTGAACAGCTCAGGCAGCAAGTGCACAGGTTGCCAAGGTTATCAGGGGAAGGCAGGTTTGAGCCAACATTGGAAAAGTACAGACAATAAGCAAATTCCAGACGATGGACATAACTCTATCTGAATAAATAAAGAAACAAATGTTGCAGGAAGACAAGGTTCTCATCAGCTCACACCTGACACTGAGGGACAGTAGCTTGAACAAACCTCCAAAGGCCAAGAAGGTAGTGACACCCATGATAAAAACAGCGAAGATTCTTGCAAATTACTGAGCAGGATGATCTGAAATACGGTCCCCACACAAGTGACTTGCATCTGGCAGAGAATGCTGAGTCATTAGATCCTGACATGGGTAGACAGGGACCTTAATTTCCATCCATCTCGTTGAGGCAGAAGATACAATACAGTATGAGGTTGAAGGCTTAAATGTCCTGGCTTGCTGCATGGGGAGTCAGAGAGTGGTAGCCTTGTTGACAGAGTCAGCCCTCTGGGGCCCTTCTCACCACCCCCTATTGTGCTCATCTGCTGGTAACTGTCCAAGATGCTAAGGCTGAGCCTGATTCACCTTTAATGCCCACCTTAACAGTGTTGCCTTCACCAATTAGAGTGCACCCTGATGACCTGTTCCCCATGCATCTTTTTGTAGGTGGTCCTAGGCCGAGCTACCCGATATGACTGGAGAAAATATATCCCTAACCCCATATATATCCTATACCTAGCCAAGGTATTCACCCAAACCCATCCCACCATAGGTTTCTGTGTTGTGACACTTCACTTGTGATGTCATAGTCCCTCAAAATGGCTTGCTGTGTTCAGCCCTGTGAGTTGCAGAAAAGTGTGAAAATGAGTGAAAACGAAGACTGGTGACATCATGCAAAGCAGAGCTGATGCACCCAGAAAAGAAGCAAGAGGTTGAAGAGAAGGTGTTAAAAGATGAGCAACATTTCAGGCTCGATATGAAGATGCTCATGCTACAGAAACGATGAAGAAAATGCAAAGTCATTTTAGAATTGTAGAGACGCAGTAACGCAAGCAGACAACTTAAGGCTGGCTACATAGTGATTAGATTGTGGCGATGTGCCAACGTATACACATAGGAATGTATGGAATATGGATGTTCCACAACGCACTTTAGCAGAGTCTGAACCCTGTGAAAAGACAGGATTTCAGTGTGGCGCAGTTGAAACACAGCTAATGGCGACAGAGAATTTAAGAAAGGCTTGGCTGGCCGAGCACCAAGAAGTCGAGGCCACCGTGAGCCTGGGTGTTCATTCAGTAGTTACAAACATGAGAAAAGAACAACCACCTGTCTGAGGTGGGGTGAAAGAACTCTGAAGACGTCAGAGGTTCATGCATTTAATAGTATTTAATACAGCAAAAAGCTCAGAAATGTGGTCTCCAGTCACATGGTCAGATGAAAATAGACATTGGGTCGAGCTACACCAAAACCAAGAAACAAACTATGCCTATACTTCCTTTTATTCTCAGGCACAGAGAACATTTACAAGGACAAGTCCAAAGCTTAATTGACTGGCAGACTGCAAAAGTGATGATGGAAGTCAGACGAATTGGGTGCGAAGTTATGGTCAAGACCAGCCCGCAAGCAGCCCGCAAGCACCTGGGGTACCAGCCTGCGTGCTGCTTGCGTGTGGAATATTACAGAGCGGTGCGAGGTTGCCAACCAATTATAGAGGGCCACGTAACAGAGAGCCCTATAGTTTGTATAACCAATGAATCGTTGTGTAATTTATGATGATGTAGATGGCATGTCCTAGAGGAGGGCTTGGATGCCCACCTGATGTTAGAGACCCAATCACTATTCCTGTAAAGTATGGAACATATAGTTAGATATTCCCTCTAAGCCTATCACTTTCCCAAGTAGGATTTTGTAGTTTACCACGTAGGGTGACGTCAGTGATGTTGAGTTTTCACTATAAAAGCTGTGTTTTTTATAAATTGTGTTGAGTGCGAGACAAATCTGTTGATGTCCATTGTAACTCCCTGTTTAAGACAATTGCAAATAAAACAGAGTAACTTTTGCCAACTTCCTGAGTCGGTTTGATTATTGATGTTTGAGTAAATTCTGCATCCGCATTTATCTCAAAGTATTTCTACCTCGTCTTAAAGGGCCCTGAGGTGTACGGGTTCACATGGTAGAAGAGAGATGATGTTTAAAGACATATCGACCCAGCAGGCTTTTAAGGGTCTCGGAATATCGGATGTCCTTCACTATTTAGCTGGAGGACCAAGAGGCTTCCTGTGGATAGCGGCCGAACAAAATCTTGCAAGAACAAACCAAGCAGGTAGGACGGATCCCTCTTTCACAGAATTCCTCTCCTGGTTTCCACAGGCAGCTGAGCGGACCGAGGGTTGAGGTGGCTGGTTGAAGAGGAGACGATCCCGAGTGTCAGGAGCTGAAAAAGAGAATGGTGAGTAGATTGAAGAGGTGGCAAATAATGAATGAGCATTGGGTGGGCAAAGTGATAGTGGGAAAAGAGTAACAGAGGGCTGCTTGGGTATTTGAATAAAGGACGAAGAGCATCAAATAGAAGTATTTAGTTGTGGACGAGGAGCGATCCATAAAATAAACCCATTAATCCTACGTCAAGAGACTTCTAGAAGAAGTTATTTTAAAGTCCAAGTGGACACGAATAGGCTATGAGCGATCAAGGATCGCTGAGGAAAATAACACACACTCCGATCGGAGTACTGTTAGGGGTGGAGAATAGCCACAAGGAGCGTTGGCAGAGATTTGTGTTGGGGCTGGCCAGTCTGTATATTGTATGTGTTCTATGTGATAAAGAAATTATGAAATATTGAAGAACGGAAAGTAATAGATTGTGGTAGAAGGCTGAAATGTGATTATTTATTTATTGAGTTGACTGATGATG
The DNA here is from genome assembly GCF_040938575.1 of Ambystoma mexicanum. Lineage (NCBI taxonomy): Eukaryota > Metazoa > Chordata > Amphibia > Caudata > Ambystomatidae > Ambystoma > Ambystoma mexicanum. The sequence continues at coordinate 981,189,102 of NC_090934.1, read as the reverse complement.
TTCATTGAATAGGTAGATTAAAATATAGTGAAACATAGAGGTTTGGAGCTGCGACGATTGGTGCACACTCACATTGTATTCTTTTGTTGAAAAAGTATTTTTCTGTGTAAAAGAACGGTAAGTATTGACAGTTGATTGAGACTAGTCATGATGGAGGATGTTACTCCGCTCATACACCTGTGCAAACAGCTGCCAAAACACGCACCCAAGTTTAAGCAATACAGTGCTGAATGGGTTAAGGGTACGGCAGATAAGATGTTCATGCCATGGTCACAAGGGGGATCACTGTCAAAAGCAGTTTTGCAACACATGATAACATACTTGCACGCAGCGTACACAGGAAAAAAGTTAGAAAAAAGGTTAGCTAGCCTAGAGCTTTGGAAGATATACCAGGAGGAAGGGGATGACCTGCCGCCTGAAGACTGGATGGTTAACCAGTGCAAAGACGAGGGTGTTGAGCCTTCTGCTCCACCTTCCGCACCTGAAATAAATGGCGATAGTACGAAAGACGAAGGATTATATCCATTGAGAGACCTTAAGGCAGCGACAGGGTACAGTAATCTGATACATGAGCCTGCTGCATATAGCAGTGACGAGAGTCCAGAAAACGCTTCAGAAAGGGATGTGATCTCTAAAGTCCCACGTGACAGAGAGAAAAGTGAACGACCAGGCATGACTCTAGATATAGAGAGAGAAATAATGAGATGGAAAGGAGAAAAGGATAAAGCTGACGAGGTAGCGCTCATACAGATCGAATGAATCGGTGGTCAGCTATTGCTCAAACTTGATGGAAAGAGCATCGAGGAAGTATGGCAAAGGGAAGATCAGGACGAGCAAGATAAAAAAAGACAGAGAGCGAGAGAAAAGATTGAAAGAAGGCAAGGCTAAAAGAAAGAGTATTCACAGGCGGGAAAAACTTTATCAAGACGAACAGTTAAGAAAGGAGGAGAGGGCAGAAGAGCAAAGAAAATATGACAATAGGCAAAGAGCAATTGAAGAACGAGACAGGCTAGAAAAGACAAGAGAAGAAGAGGAAGATCAGAAATTAAGAGATAAAAGAATGCAAAAATGCACAGATGAAGAAGTACATAGGGCAAACTAGAGAAGAGAAGTGAAGAGACAGGAAGAGGAAGTGGTTAGGGAGGAAACAAAGAAACAAAGAGAATTTGATGAGGAAATAGAACGAAAGAGAAGACAAATGGCATGTTACATTGATCGCATGGAGAAAGAGCTAATGGAACCTGGTCCAGTTGTGGCATGGGAGGACATTGAGGAGTTCTCCCCAGTGCAAGAACCAATGCCAGGACCCTCTAGAGTAGATCTAGAGGATAATTTTGATATAGGCGCTATCAGAGACAGAATCGAGAAGGCTTATCATGGGATGAGGACAAAAAGTGAATCAAGAAATAAAGGGAAAGATTATCGATTTCAATGTGCTCAGTCACGAGGTAAAGAGGGGTCCCTGTTCAGCCTCGATCATAGAGCCTTGCTTTGGACAGGCTGACTTTAAACAGAGACGAGAAAGATGATAGCCACACTAGTCGGGGACAAGAAATGTCAGATGAAGAAAGGGAAACCTTCCATGGTGAGGAGGGCACTGGAGCATGTGATCCAGAGGGGTGTTCCCAGACAGACAATGAAGTGAGGAGGTCGGGTCTAGACCTACCTAAACCAAGAATGCCAGAGTCTCTGGCACAGCCAGATCGTTCTAACAGGTGATCTCTTAGTGAGAGGGGGACTTGCCACCCTATGTGAACAGGTTAAGGTTGTTACCAGGAAGAATGCGATTGGGAGCCATTGTCCCTGCTATGAACAGGCAGATGATTGAATGTATTTGCATTTTGGGATTTCGCAATTCCCCTTGTTAGAAAAAGGAGGGGCCAGACCACAGTATATTCTGTGGCCCCAGATGGATAAGGATAATCTAAGGTGTAAGCTCCTGAGTTTAACCTTGAATGCAGGCAAATGGATCTATGAGCTAGAGAAAATGACAGGAGGAAACATGCTAGCTATAGGGGACATTAAGTGTCTTCTGGCAGCTATCCGTGCGGAGAGGGCTGATGATATTTGGATGAGAGCAGGATACACAAGTGTCACTGCACAGAACACAGCGCATAACATAGTACAGATTAATAATTGCAGAGCGGCAGTCTGGAAAGCACTTTGAGTACAATATCCTGATACATCAGATATGGGCGCTATAATGGCACGTAAGATGCAGGAAGGGGAGGATCCTCTTATCTAAATTCAAAATTTTCAAGAGCAATGGTTGTTGGAAACCCATGAGCCGTGGGGAAAATCTATAACTGTATTCTATCATATATTGTGTCAAGGACTACCAGACAAGGTACAGAGACAGCTCAAGAAGCTGGTGTGTATGGAGGCAAAGCCGTGGCCAGAAATACAGCACACCAGTGCCAATTGTTGCAAGAGAAAAATCAAAAGAGAGACGACGTTAGATAGATCGAGGAGGCTAAGTTAGTGCAAAAGAAGCTATCGAAATATGTTACAGAAGGGGTGATATTAACGAGTGGAGAAGGGCCAGGTTTACAGCAGACAGTAGGTATGCCACAGGGGAATAACCAACGGCAGTTAGATTAAGGAGGGAACAGATTTATTCCAAGAGGCAGAGGCAGGGGAGGCTTCCACAGAAGAGCAGCCTTTCAGAATAATCAGGGACATGTTCAGAATAACCAAGGTGGTTTTCAGAATATGCAGAATGATAATCAAGGAATGCAGGGAGGACAAATCAGAAGACTCCCTCCTGTGTGTTGGACATGTGTAATGATAGGGCATATTGCGCAAACATGTGGGAGTCAAGGGTATGTACAGTATGGGCAATTCTCAAGAGGGGGGCCGCTTATCCACCAACATATAGCCCACAAGGTAGGGATGGATTTGCCCAAGATCAGACAGTGTATCAAGCACAAGTGCCGAGAATGCAACAGGCTTTGCAACCACAGCAAGCACCATTTAATCCACCACAAGGGCAGTCACTGCACGGACCCATGCAAATACAGCAGAATGCAAACACAGGACAGTTATTGACTCCTAGAGTAGGGGGTATCACTGTTGAGGGTGGGAATCCTTTCACGGGCACAGGAATAAGTATGTACCCACAAAAGGATAGCTCACTGGGTGATTTGATGTGTTCAGTACTATTGGTGATGCCCAATCCTCAAAAGGAACCGTGGGTTGACATTACCAAAGGAGGCAAATCCTTTTCTTTTTTAGTAGACACAGGTGCAACTCGCTCATGTATACGGGAGGGAAAATGTTCATTATCGTGTAATGCCATTAATGCTCACGGGTTCTCGGGAGCTACAAGTTGAGTTCCTTTTACTGAGAAATTGCTAGTCTCTATAGGAGAATGTGGTACGTCTGTCCCATGTTGTATTCAAGACAGACGCCAGTTAATATACTGGGCCGAGATTTAATGACGAAACTAAAGATGACGATTTCTTTCACTGATGAAGGTATAGTGTGTCCAATGCAGGAATTCATTATTTAAACATGGGTGAATTTATCATGTCATTTACAGGGCCAATAGCTATACGAAAGATGCTGTTAGAACCAGAGGTTTTTCACTATGGGGTAGGGCATTTTGTTAACATGGTTGTCCGGTTTAGTGGGTAAGATTATGAGAATACCTGATGAATTTAAATTCAGCCCACAGATACCCATAGACAAAGAGGGGGGACAGGTTTTTCCCTTGGAATTACACAAAACTGTAGTGCGAGTATTGGCCAATGCATGAAGGCTGGGATCAAGGCAGGCCATGGAGAACAGTGATTGCTATTGGGGAGGAATACAGATTGACTGACGTCACTGATGAGGATATGTTTAGAGATGACCTGTCAGTGGACACAGTAGTGTTCGAGATGAGCATTACATATTGGATCAGGACAGAAAGACACGAGGTTCCACAGAAACTTTTGATAGTGTGGCACTGTCCCACATTTTTTGATGAGAATATGGTGAAAGTGCTAGTTTCTTTATGGACTACGGGCCCCTATGACGTAGGCCTGTTAAAAGTGGTTGGAGAAGTTAAGATTAAGTTGAAGCCAGGAGCAATTTTACCTCGATCAAGGCAGTATCCCATGTCTCGAGAGGCAGACAAGTGTATTTTTAAGACAATATCGACCATGATGGACCAGGGCATCTTAGTGACATCAGAGTCACCATGCAATACCGCAGTGTACCATATAAAAAAATCTAAGGTGGGGTTGTGGTGTTTAATTCAAGATATGAGACTGATTATCCAGATTGTAGAGGCCAAATTTCCTGTAGTTCCTAATCCGGAGACGATCCTATGGAGTATCCCAGTTAAGGTGCCATATTTCACTATGATTGACCTGAAAAATGCATTTTACTCAATCCAGTTGCATAAAGATTCTCAAGATTTACGTTCTGTCAGACTAAGCTGAAAAGCACAAGATTACATCAAGGGTATTGTAAATCACCATGGATTTTCAATAGGGTCCTGCAGATGGACCTAAGAATTATATTGATTTGCCAAATGTTGTGCTACAATACGTAGATGATATTTTGGTCTCCAGTTTTAGGGATTGCCACTTACTCTGAGGAGTTCTTTTTATTTTCGCACACAAATGGAACAGTCATGACAGCAGTACTCACGCAGAGAACTACGTTGGGGTACAAGCCCTTAGCATATTACAGTGGGATTTTGAACCCAGTAATGAGGGGTCACTTCCCTTTTGAACAATCATTGGCAGCAGCCCCATTCACTATTGAAAAGTCTGCCAGCATAGTAATGGGTTGTTCCATGAAGTTATTCATTGAACATGCTTTGTTTGCTGTTTTGGAGAAACCCAAAGGTACACTGACATCTCAAGGAGATCCTGCTTATGAGGTGGTTATATCAAATCTAGCAAATAAAATAGTCAGATGTAAGACAGGGATCCCTGCCACGTTTGTAGCTGAACCACTGGCAGAAGACAAGCATTGTTTGAATTTTGAGGAATTCTATGATGAGATCCTGGGAGTGAAAAAAAATTCTCTACCAGCTGCGGAGAGTCTCTTTATTGATGGTTCTTCGAAGATCGATCAAACTGATGGAGAAAGGCATTCAAGTGTCGCTGTGGTAAAGCACAGGGCTAATGGCGAATTTGAAGTAATGTCAAGTGCACGACTACTGTCTCACTTTTCAGCAAAGATTTCAGAATTAGTGGCGCTTATTTTTGCGCTCGAGAAACACGTAGACCAGGAAATAACAGTGTACAGTGACTCTGCCTGCGTGGCATCAACCGTGCACGCCGGGCTAGCACTCTGGAAAAGGAGGAGTTACCTCCGAGCGGACTATACTCCACTGCAACACGCCACATTATTGGACAGACTTATTAAAGCACTACAACTCCCAGAAGCCATTGCTATAGTTAAGTGTGCAGTGCACACTAAGAGAACAGACTTTTTTTCACGCCAAAATCAAGCTGCAGACAAAGAGGCAAAAAGAGTGGCATATTCACCTGACATAATGAGTTTTGATTTGCCTGATGTGAAAGAGACAATAGTTTTGATGATTGTGAATGAAAGCTTTAAACACTTATCGCAAACGCAATTGATGGAAGTTCAAGGTGAATCCCCACAGGACGAGAAAGACCTGCGGACACGGAGTGTGTGTTCTCTTTCCCCTTCGAGGCACGGTGGCGACAAGACAGCATTGGTAAACCGGTGATGACTGTAGCCTTATTGAGGGTGGCGTTAGAACAGCTATGCTACACTGCAAATTTCACTATGGAGAGCCTTGCAGTAACAATTGCAGAGGACTGGTTCGTACCGAACCTGTTATAACACATTACTTTTTATGTAGTAAATTGCATCGTATGTCAAAGGTTTACTGCTGGGCACATGCTGTGAACAGTTAGAGGAGTTATTCCTCGACCAAATGGTCCTTTTCAGCATTTACATATGGACTATGTTGATATGCTGCAGGTCTGCAATGGATATAGGAATATATGATAGTGGTGGTGTGCCCCTTCTCTAAGGTGGATCGAAGCGAGTCCATGCACACACCCTGATGCCACTTGCGCTGCAAAGTTTTTAGTCCAAGAAGTATTTCCTAGATGGGGAATATTTGAGGTGTTGAGATCAGATGATGAGATAATGGCCCTCATTTTGTGAACGAGGTGTTTGAGCAAATTAGCTTATTGCTCAGCGTAAAACTCAAGTTTTCTTCTCCTTATCGCCTGCAAGCAAGCAGGATACGTGAGATGTTCAACGGTATGCTCAAAGAGAGGATAGCTAAGTTTAAACTAACGCTGAAAAAGGGATGGCTGCCTTGCCTGCCACTTGCATTATATGCATTGAGGAATCAGCTATGCTCTGACCACCACACTCACACCCCACAAACTAGTCACAGGGAGGTGAATGAGAACACATCTAACTCCTCCATCGAGGACTAGGAGTGTTGCCCAGACAACTACAGAACTGTTAGGAGAGGAGCTATGTGCGCACTTAACATGTATGTCCGCGAGTATCTCTGTCATTTCAGATCAAGTAAAGTGGACGTGGTGTCGGTCTCAGAACACAGATGAAGACCATACAGCAACCGGACCTGAAGAATTACGTGTACCAAGCCTTTTTGCTGGAGATAACATCTTAATTAGACATTTTACATGAAAGTGGCACAAGCACAGATTTAACTACCATTTCATAGTGGAGGATAAAGTCCTAGGGAGACGCACTTAGATACACCTGGGAGACGTGAAAGTCTACGCTGGAGAGGCCACTGCACCCCCAACCCATTCAGAAGCAAGCCAAGAGAAGAAGTTCAGCATGTGCAGACTCGATCGATGACGAGGAAGGAGGACACAGAGACTGTCCAGTAAAAAGAGGAAAAGTGTACACTTGGACTGTGGCTCCCCTGAACCACTCTTTGTAGCTGCTAAGCAAAGAGTGAAAAAGCTTTTGTTCTTGGGCCACAGGAGTTTGCTAACATTGGACTGTGAAGTATTAAAGTCCTGAAGAAGAAAAATGCCAGATCTTGAATTCCTCTTTGATGATTGGAAAAGAGAGCAGATTCCCGACTCGTTCCCTACTGAGTTTCTCTTTGGAGGCATCCATGGTTGTGTCTGATGTCAACACTTACCGGCTCGTTTTTGCTGTTTTTCTCTTTTTTTTACGAGCATATCCTGCACTGGTTGGGAGAACTAGTGACATTTGTCTGTTTCTGCAAGATCCTAAAAATGGTCCCATCGTGAGGAGATTGCTCTCGTCATCATTGAGCAAATCCTCCAACTATCTGAGTATTGTACGGAAAGTACAGATGGTCCCGTCTAATGATTATGCCCACAAACTACTTGCTATGATATTTTACTATTTGCTTCAAGTACACCCTTATCTTGTGTGGAGAAATACAAACACTTTTGTGCTTATGTGAGATCCCGTAAACCAACCAGCAATCAGCTGACTGCGATTGTTCCGACCCCAGTAGCTCATGTGAAGGTACCGATTTTACTGACAAGTGTCCCTATGGTTCCCCCTGTAAGAAGGAGTTATGCTGATGTATTTAATGGATGCTCATAAAAGCTCACATGGCAGGAAAGAGGCCTACGAGAGGTATAAGAGAAGATGATTGTGAGATGGGATGAGAACTTCAGAGGAGGATTGATATGTGTGTACTCACCTGTCTTATGCTATGGGAAAGTCTAAGATATTCATAGTGATTGAAATAGATGTGCAGACAGCACACTGCCTGACTCACCTTGCACTTTGCCATACAAGAGGTCAGTTCCAGGGTTGAACAGCATCCTTGATATGGGTGACAGAATGGTCAGCACCTGATGAAGATGATTAAAAGACATAAAGACAAGAGCGAGAGCACACACCAGAAATCATGTGATAAGATATGAACAGCCTGGTATGGAGGTAGGAGGAATCAAATGGGAAATAAACAGAAAAATCAATTGCCAAGGGAGAACCGACGAAGAGGTTCGAAGCTGTAAAAAAAGAGGATAGATGCAGATCTTGGGAACAGTGCTTTCTCCAGACGGATGGGAAGAAGGTGTAATCATGTGCGTAGGTGTGGCAGTGACTGGCCATCGCAGACCAGTTATTGAATGAGTTGAAAAAAGATACAAATCTTTATGGCCAAAGATTGCAAACCTTTTGACGTGGGTCGAAGACAAAGGAGGCGCGTTGCAGATAGGGCCTTTGCTAGTGCAGAGATATGTTTAAGAAATAATGGCATGAGCAAAGCTGGAGAAAATCGACAGTGAGGACAAATCTTTGATGTACCAGTGATCAAGGATGGGACAGCATTGATAATGGATGACTACTGGGCCTGTGGATCCAGAGCTTACATGAAGCTGCCCAGAGATTTGGAAGGACTGTGTTCTATAGTGATTGTTCATGTTCCAGCGTTGGTGATTCCTAAGAGTGACTTGAACATTGAGGAGTTTCCAAAAGCAGGTGCTCACCTGAGGAAGAAGAGATCTGTTGAGTTCCTGAGTTGAATGAAGAGGGAGAACTATTTCTCAGCTAAATCAATAGAAGCTTTTGATGCCATTCCATATGAACACAGATTGTTGAGTCAGACTTCATCAATATTCATGACAATCTTTATGCCCAGGATCCAGACAGCAACAAATACCAAATGGTTACAGATAACCAGATGGGAGTTTTTGCCGACGATTAATACCACTATAAACAGATTCAATGCTATCAAGGAGGCGCTGAGAGCCATACGACTTATGAAACTACAGAATAGATATGTCCAGGAGATGATCACAGCAATGGATGGAGGTGTTTGTGCCAAAATTGGATAATCATGTTGCGCGTTCATACCTTCTCATGACGACAAGAATGGCACCTTGACAGGGGCCATAGCATTGCTGACAAACCTTGATGTCCAGATGGAAGATGAGGTGGAAGACATTACTGATGACAGTTAGTTTGGATTGATCTTTTCATGAGCTCCACAATGGATGGTGAACATTTTCACATTTCTGGGAGCCCTGTTGATGATGATCATGTTTGGATTTTGTGTGATCAGGATAATAGTCACACAATGTAAGAAGACTGCAAAGAAAGCAGTAGGAATGAAGATTGTGATCAAATTCGAATCAAGATGCGAACCTAAAGAACGAACAGATTAGGAGATCATAGACTACGTAAAGGCCAGCATACATGCACCTGAGGGAGCGAAATTCCTGTACCCAGAGAACCACAAGAAGTATTTGGGGAAGTGGATCGACTGCAGTCCCAATGGACAATGTATGCTTGTGTCCTGAATAAAGATGAGCATGTGAAATCAGCAGGATGTCTGAAAGGAGTCATAAAGATATGGGTCCCAAAGAAGCACTTCTTCAAACGAGGATGTCTAGATGCAAAGACTGATGAGAGAGTGGTCGATGAATCGCCCAGAGGGGGGAGTGTAGAGAAGGAGCCAAGTACCCCCCAAAAGCTCCGCCCCCATGCTGCCTATATGTTAGGAATCGGAAATTGAGAAATGTGCAGTAGCAGTGAAGATGCCTATATCGCTGAAAATCATGGAAACAAGGTATCCATTAAGGAAACCATACATGCATTCTCGAAATATGATGGCCTTTTGGACAAAGGCCCAGAAGAAGTGTGAAAATGAGTGAATAAGAAGACTGGTGACGTCATGCAAAGCAGAGCTGATGCACCCAGAAAAGGGGCAAGAGGCTGAAGAATGTAGACATTCTATAGGATCTGAAGAGAAGGTGTTAAAAGATGAGCAACATTTCAGGCTTGAGATGAAGATGCTCATGCTACAGAAATGAAGAGCAAAATGAAAAATAATTTTAAAATTGTATAGACGCAGTAACGCAAGCATACAAAGTAAACTTAAGGCTGGCTACATGGTGAATAGATTGTCGGTGATGGGCCAACGTATACACATAGGAATGTGAATGTGAGTGTCCTCCAAAAATGCACCCCCCTTAGTGAGAGGCAATAAAGGACACACCCCAGAAGGGGGATGAGACCAGGACCAAGTACGGGTGAGATCAAAAGGGTTTTATCTAAATCAATATAGGGCATGCAAAGGACTCTGCAAACTCCGAGAGCGCTCTGTCTGACAATAGCAAAGACAGTCCTACTTATTACAGAACTACGTCACGCATGACACAAGCTATAGGGGGCACATAGTCTTAGGGATTGGGTGGTGATGGCTAGGTGGTATACATTGTATACAGTTGCTTCTCCAGGATTCGTGGACATCTGTGCGGTGCCACGCGGGGTGGATGGGTCAGCTGGGCTCATCGGAGTGAAGTGCTGGGCCGGACATGATTTGTAGTGATGATAAGTGGCGATTCTGATACTTTGCCCTTGTGGCCAAACATTGACATTCATTCATCATGCTATACAATTTCAGTTGTCTTGTAACTCTCGCAATACACTGACCTCAGATTGAGAATGAGACAGGGACATTGATATATAATAAGAAGTGCCCCAATGCATCTGTTGTAAGGACACCTTAGGTTCAAACATGTTAATCCCATGAGTCCATGTGTGGGGTCAGGGGCACAGGAGGGGCTACTTGATTGTCCTGTCGGTGAGGGATGGTATTAGGATCTGTTGGTACAGGGGTAGGCACCCCCCTTCGAGGGCCATTAACTTGGGGTGAACGGGGATACCAATGGGCCGTGGGGGGCATGTAACCGGTGCCCGGGAGATGGTGGGATTTAGGGCCAGGTAGCTCGTAATTCATAGAGTCAGGCTGTGGCGGCCTCTTGACATGGGGGAGGTGGATGCTTGAAGCGGGTCCAGCAAGATTGGGAGGGGAGGTGAGGCTGTGCTGTTCGAAGACCAGCTATCCCCGGCGAGCCTGGGAGGGAGGAGGGGGGAGACGACCTTGCAGCTCTGAGCCTGTCTCCCTGCACGGGGCAGTGTATCGTACCATTGGCAAGGGGCTGGTGGCAACACTTGGGGGCTTTTGGGTTGTGCACATATATTTACATTAGTGAGAATATAAGCTGGGTGACTTTGTCATTTGGCACAATTTCATAACAGCAGTTGACTTACGAACATGAGGTAGTGTTAGATCGATTGGTGAGCAAAAGAGGGCAACAAATATTACACCATGATACAGTCTGTCTCCAGTCCCTTGGTGGGCCTACATACATTTCAGCATTTCATTATTACACTATGTACAGGGGCTGTCAAAAAGCTATCCCATATCATATGGCCACTCTTTTACACAATAGCAGCAAACGTTAATCAACGCGACAAATATCACAAAAAGGGTTACCACACAATACAAGGTGCCTCGGGGGTGGGTGGGCATGAGAGGCGCCACACAGTCCAACTTAGAGGGCTTGACACAGGGTCAGGGCATGCAGGATTGGGCTGGTTTCGGTTGCTTCCTAATGAGCTTGGTCACGACTAGGACAATGATGTACTGCGGAAGGTAAAACGATACAGTGATTATTTTGTTGTTTGTTCATGTCTGGTTGCTCGTGAGAACGAGCTCTCAGTGGATCTACCATGAGGTGGAGGCTGGGGGGGGAGTGCAGGCCTCTGTGAACGCGGTCAAGCAGGGGTCAGGCTGTAGCTTTCTGTGTGTGCAAGTTGTTCTGCCTGTGTTAGGTTTTAGCGCCTTTGACAAAATGGAGTTATCTAGTACAAAATGGTGACTGTGTTGTGCCATATATGTGGTCATGCAGCCTCACGTGTCGATCCACAGCCACCTCGCCTCCCGGGCCCTGGGGCGCAGGGGCTGCCGACGAGTCATGAGTCTTCACCTGGGTAGGAGATGTAGGCTAGAGGGGGGTCCTATCGACCTGCCCTCCCTTACATTTCCCCCCTTTCGTTACTTAAGTAACGAATACCGTAATTCCCCTAGCCGCCCGCGTTCTTTTTCATCCATTACTGCCTCTTCCCATGCTGGTGTCCCCTTTATTGGCATCCACGCTCTACATACTCCCCGGAGGCTTTCTCCCCTTCTAGCATACTCGTCTGGCGTGCAGGTCATATATATACAGTCCCCCGTTCCCTCCAGGTCTACCCATACCTCTGTGTACCACTCTAGTTCCAAAGGCTCCTTTATCGTAGTGTGATATAACCTATCCACTATATCTCCATCATAGTACATCGGGACCATTCTAAACTTTGGCTCAGAGTTCTCACCAGTCTGCACATGTGCCTCCTGTTGTATTCGTGCCACTCCCCCAGTATTGCCCATTGTCACCACCATCATTGCTCCATTGGGGAATGCGCCTGCACAGCAGCGATGATCCAGCTGGCACACACAAAAAATCAAGAGAAAAAACACGATGAGCGGCATCAGTATTTTGACGGCGAGTCCCATCCAGGAAGGCACCCACGAAAAGATGTTGTCGAACCATGTGCTTCCCTCCGTGCTGCCTTCTTTCTTCGTGCGTTCCCCCAAGTTGTGCACTGCGGTGATAACGTGCGATAGTGTCCCATTATCTGCGTCTTCAGAAGGCACGAACGTGCAACACGCGCTCCCAATTTTTCCGCAAACACCTCCATCCATCGCCGTCAACAGGTCTAGGACATACCTGTTCTGCATCATCATTAGCCTCAAAGCCCTTAATTCCACCTTGATCACGTTGAACCCTTCTTCAGTATCATTGGCTAGTTGGATCAGCTCCCAATGTGTGATTTGGATCCACTTTGCATTTGTTTGTGCCTGGATGCTTGGGACAAGGGATGCAAAGAAAGTTTCGGCAGAGCTGAACAGTCTGTACCGGTCTGGGATTTGTGCCAGTAGCTCGGATGAGGCCTTGGATGTGTAGTTAGACGACCTTCGTTTCCTGGATACAACCCCTTGGATGTTGTCCTTTGACAGGGCATACAGTGGTGGCTCTTCGGTTGGTCCGTACACTCTCTGTGTCTCGAGCTGCTGGTGTTCACCCTTCTCCGATGTGGCTTTCTGGTATTACCATTAGAGCAGAGTGCAGCTTCGCAAGAGAGCACGTGCCCCTCCAAGATAGCGGGAGGTGCAGGTATGCTCGTTTGCCGCACACCCAGTAAGTGTCCATGAGTGCTGCCGTTCCCTTCCTCATATCAGGAATCTTGAGCGTTTTGCTGCAGTTTTTGTTTCTTCCCATGTCCATTTTTCCTTCCTGTTGGAAGCACAGTTCATAGTCCAATTCTTTTTGCAGTTTGAATGGTTTCTCGATTGCGCTCACCCATGTTAGCTTAGAGATATGTTCGGTCCAGACCGGGGTGCATGTTTGCTCGATCCACTGTAATTTTTCTATTGCCAATCCTCGCAGCGCTTCTGCTTTGCATGTTATCACGTCACCCTTCCATTTGTTTTCAGAAAACAATGTTCCTTTTATGACGAAAAAAGGTTGTTTCATACACACCACTCCTTCCGCTCTGGAGTAGCATGTTTTCTCATTTTGCATAATTTCAAAAGATACCGTGTGTGCCTGGAAGGTGTTCTTAATTCTGCACAGGGTAAAATGAAGGAGACATTGGGCATCTGTGAGAGGCAATTCTTGTGGCAGCAAGACCTTAGGTGTACCTGAGGCATGGGGGATAAATGAGCACACATAGCAACTCTCATTTGTTGTTTGCTTTGCTGTGGAGCTCATGTCTGCATACCATTTATTAGACTGGTGTGGGTGTCTGGGGTCCTCTATTGTATCTAGCCCTAGGCCGGAGTATTCATCATACCTTTTCCTCCCCGCTTCTCTCCTCCTTCTAGTGCTGCTAAGGAGTTTTTTGGTGTCCCTTGCTGCTCGGAGTACTGTCTCTCTGTCCCCCGCACCTCCCTTTGCCCCCTCATCATACAGGGTCATGAAGTTGTTAGTCATTTCCACATTTTCTTTCATCCTATCTGTTATGTCATTGTTTTCTGTTGGTGGACTGGTCGTTGGTGTGGACGGGGTAACAGTGGTGTCATATAGCCATGATATCACAGAGGGGTTTCGATCATTTAAATCATATACACTAACATTTTTTGCATTGTACTGTGATTCTGGAAATTGGGTTGGGCTACTGTTGGTCTCATTTTGGCGTTTTTCCTGGTCGGGGTGAGGGCCGTACACCCATACAAGCTGGAACCCGTCCCAAACGTTTTTGATTCATTCTCCATGCTTGTTCCATTTCCACCCCCCTCATTTATCTCAATAAAGATAAATGCAACCGCCCAGTAAATGACAAGCCTGAACATTAGTGTGAAAAATCTAATTGCACAAACAGTCAAGCCACACTCGTATGAATAAGTATGCAGATTGAATGTTACATGTCTATTCCTAAGTTCCCTATCTCTAGTCGTTGCAAGCTGCCTGTTTGTTGCCATGGATTCTCCTACATATTGAAACATGAAGGGGTATTAAGCATTTTGTCATAAAAAAAACTTACATTTCTCAACTTTTCAACAGTGTGAGTAGGAAGTGAACGATAGGCAGAGAGAAAGAGAGAGAAATTTTACTTATTTACACTTTCTTCTTAATGATTGGCACACATAGAATATTTATACATTACATTTATTTACGATTTACTTTTCAACAATTTATTTTTATTTTTTTTACTTGTACTTTCGTCATTGTATATCAGCATTTTCAGTGCAGCTATGACTTTACCCTCCTACTCTTGTGTGTCCTGAACTTGATCTGTTTCAGTGCTGTTGTATTCACACTGACGTCTGTTAAATGTATCCAATATCTCAGGCCCTTCACTTTTACCGCCGTGGGCGTGCAATAAATTACCTCATATGGGCCATGAAATCTTGGGGCATTCCACCTACGTACAAAGCTTCTGACATACACCATTTCTCTTGGCTCTAGCTGCCCTGTTGGTGTTTCTTTTCCTGTATTTGATGCATCTGCTTCTCCCTCGCCTGTGAATGGCGGTGCGAGCTGCCTTGCTATCATGCGGGCTGCTTTAGTGAGTTTTGTCAGATACTCATTAAATTCCTCTCCCAGAACGGTTGCGCTCCTGTGGGCGTCGGAATGTCTGCGAAGGGGTGAGTTTGCTGTGTGCATTCGTCTTCCTGTCCCAATCTCATGGGGTGACCGATGGTGGTCCTTGCTGGGCTGATTTCTCAGCTCGAATAGGGCCAGGGGTAGACAGTGCACCCAATTTTTTTAAGAGTGAAGCAAAGCTTTGAGAGTCTTCCTTTAAGCAGGCCAATTATTTTTTCCACCATGCCGTTGCTTTGCGGGTGATAAATCGAGCACAGTTTGTGCTTAATGCCCAACATTGATGTTACTTCCTTAAAGAGGTCATTACAAAGTGAGTGCCGTTATCAGAGCGAATTATGTCACAAATTCCCCAGCGTGTGAACACTTCCCTCACTAAAAATTTTGCAGGCAATTTCGCATCAAGTCGAGCACACGGCCCCGCCACAACCCACCTGGAAAATGGGCATACTACCACTATCATGTATCTGGCCTTGTTGCATATTTCTCCCATGTCTGTATAGTCTATATGCAGCTCCCTGAAAGGGCCTATTGGTTTGGGTATCGTTCCTCTTAGTGTACTTAGAGTAATTCCAGAATTGTATATCTGGCACGTTGTGCATTCCATGGCTAGTTTTGAAAGTTGTTCCTGTAACCCAGGGATGAACCAATTTTCCTGTATCTCTGCAGCGATGTGTTGTTTTGCATTGTGTGCGGGAAAATGCAATTGCTGGAATGCCACTTCTAATAGTTTAGTGGGCATGACCACCTTCCCTGTGTTATTTTGTCGCCACAACAAATCAGTTGCTGACTGGCAGCATCCCCTCTTTTCCCATAGTCCTTTTTCTTCTTCTGTCGCTCCTTCTTGTAACTCTAATATTTGTCATATGGGTATCGTGTTGTAACCATCTGGGAGGTCCTCCACTGTTTCCTTCATCACTAAGTACTCACCTGTCCTTTCTTTTACAAAATAGGATGCTTCTTTTGCGGCAGCGTCCGCTGCTGCGTTTCCCAAAGAGACGAAATCGGTGTTGGTAGTATGGGCCTGGCATTTGACTATTGCTACTGCAGTGGGATCTTTCAAGGCTTCTATAAGTTCTTTCAAGAGTTCTGCATGTTGCACCGGGGACCCATCAGCCCTGTTAAATCCCCTTCTCCCCCACCTTGCAAGTCCACCATGTACCGTTGTGGTCATGTATGCTGAGTCTGTGTAGATTGTGACTGCACACCCCCTTGCAGCACGCAGCACTTCAATCAATGCTATGAGCTCTCCCGCTTGTGCTGAGAAATGGGCGGGCAGGCGCTGCTGTATTAGCACTTCATACTCACCTTCTTCCAATCGCACGACAGCCACCCCTACATGTTTTTCTCCTGTTTCTGAATTTATGGAGGCTGACCCGTCTATGAAAAATATTTCACCTTCAGCTAGTGCGTTTTCACTCACTATTGTTGCTCCCTGTTCCTCTCCTTGATATGTTGATATGTTGCACAGTCATGTGCTTGTATGTCCTCCACGGTGCAAGGTTCTGAAATGAATCTAGCAGGGTTGACCACCTTACATCTCACTACATGTAGGTTGGCGATAGATAGGATTACTTCATATGCGGTGGCTCTTTGTGTGGTCAGTGTGCTTTTGGATCGTTCTAGGATGGCAAACAAGGAATGTTCCATATAAAACATCACTGAACACCCCATTACTATTGTGGCGCTTTTCTCAATGGCGAACGCGGCAGCTGCGAGGGCCTGTTCGCACGCGAAGTGTCCCTGCATTACTGCGTCTAGTGTCCCACTGTAGTATGCCAAGGGCTTGTGCCCCAATGATGTTTTTTGTGGTAAGACTGCTGTCATGAGCGTTCCTTTGCAGTGTGAGAATAGGTATAACTCGCGTTCATAGTCTGGGTTCGCGAGTACTGGTGCACTTGATATGAGTTCTTTGAGTGAGGTCAATGCATCGCACACTTCTGAGTCCCACTGGATCTCTGTAGTTTCCTTCTGTGCTTCTTTGAGTGCCTGAAGCAAGGGGCGTGTGTGTGATGCATAGTCTAAAATCCATGCACGGCAGTAGTTGCACATCCCTAGAAATTTTTGCATGTCTTTCACTGTTTTTGGTCTTCCTACAGCTGAGATGGGTGCTACTTTGTCTGGAATTATTCTCTTGCCATCCTTTGAAATCAATTGCCCCAGGTACAGCACTTCACGTTGACAGTGTTGCAACTTTTCTCTGTCTACCTTGTACCCCTTTTGGGCTAGCAATGTCAAGAGGGCAATGGAGTCTTTTCTACATTCGGCTTTGTTTTTACTGCAGATCAGCAGATCATCCACGTACTGAATTATCGTGCTGTCTGCTGTCATGTTTCCAAGGTCTTCATGCAATATTCTGTTGAATATGCTGGGGCTCTCACAATAACCCTGGGGCAATCTGCAGTGTTCGTACCTCCTCCCCCCTAGGGTGAATGCTGTCAGGTATCTACACTCTTCTGTGAGTGGTATGGAAAATAATGCATTCTTCAAATCCACCACAGTGAAGCGAGATGCATCTTTTGGGATACTGCATAGAATAGATGCAGGATTTGGGACCAAAGGGAACGCTTTCTGAATGACATCATTAAGTGGGTGTAGATCTTGGATCATCCTCCATGCCCCTCCTTTTGCTTTTTTGATGGGGTAAATGCATGGCGAGTTTGAGGGTACTATTATCCCCTGTGTCAATAGTGCGTTGATTGTTTCCTTTATCTCTTCTTCTGCTTCCCGGGACAGGGGGTATTGTTTTACTCGGGGCAGTATGGCTCCAGGCTTAAGGTTAATTTTCACTGGTGTGACCCCGTGTAGTAGCCCTACATCATGTGGACCTGCTGTCCATAATTGGCAGGGCACCGATTGCATGTCATCATTGAAAAACGATGGTGGGGCCCCCACTACCGCCATGAGCTGTACTGGCACCTGTCTTTGCTGTATCATTATTTCACAAGGGATCGCTATCTCCATTATGATTTCTCCATCACTCTCTGAGTCTGTGAAAAGCTCCTCGTCTGACAAATCTTGAAATGCAATGTCAGCGTTTATGCACAACACTGTATGCCACTCGCACCCGTGTATGTCCATTGCAATTACAGCTATTCTCTTGGCCGAGACTTGTACTGCATGTATGTCCAGTGACATGAATGTCCCTGTCACTATCTCTGGGTGGGTTATTGGACAAAAACAAATTCTGCTGGCACCCTCCACTCCAGCTTTTTTAACTCAGGGACCACCCGGGCCAATGTTTTTAACCCATGGAGGAACATATCTGGGTTCACTGGTATGCCGCGCAACTCTGGGCATGTTGCTCGTGAATATATCACTAGCATTACAAGCATAGAGCACATCCCTGGGGTTGAGCAAACAATCCCTCCTTTTCTGGTAAATGAAATAGTCATGTTAAGCTTGCTGAGGAGATCCCTCCCCAGTAGGTTGACAGGGGATTGCTCATAATACAGTAGGGGTGCCCTTACTGTCTTTCCCCCTACTGTTACATCCAAATCTTCTGTGTAAGGAACTTTGACCACCACCCAGAGAACGCCTGCGTCTCCAATTTACGATTAGATAGCGGAAACTGGCCTTCACGTATACATGACTTCTCGGCTCCGGAATCCACCATAAAGATGAATTGCTTATTCCCTATCTCTGCCCCTATCAATGGTTCCTCATTTACATTGAAGGTCGTCTATAGGATTGGACACGCAAGTGCCCCCCGTGGGCTGTCCTATGCTGGGTGTCTTGTCATTCCCGCTTGGCTGAAAACATTACCTGACACTACCGCCACTCCTCCATATGGGCCAGGTGCACCATTCGGTGTCGTGGTGAAGGGGTTATTTTGTGTGTAGGGGAGGTGTTCACTACTTTGTGGGTGTTGTTGAACATTATGTGGTCGTTCCCTATTTTGCTCTTGCCCTCTGTAGTCTTGCTGTTCCCTCACTCCATCCCGGGGCAATCCGTATGGGCTCCCTGGATGGGGGTGCCCGCAATACTGATCATCTTGGTAAGCTGTGTTCGGTCTTCTTCTACACTCGCGTGAGAAATGTCCCCACCTCCCACAATTCCAACAGTTTCCTTGGCCTCCTCTGGGTCCTGGTCCCCCATTTCCACCATTACCTCCATATCCCTGTCCACCTCCCCGGCGCCCCCTGTACGCACCTCTCCTGTTGCTGGGGTGCCACACTTGCCACTGCTGCCCTCCGTAGTCCTCCTGTCCATTCCAATGTCTTTGCACGTTGTCTGCCCAATTTGCAGCCATCCTCCCCTGTATCGCTACCAGTCCCTCCTCCTCTTCTGCGTCTCTGTCGTGGGGGAGTGCTGCTACAGCTGCAGCGACCTTCACTAGTTTCGTTGGTATTAGTTTAGCTTCATCTGCCAGCCTTTTTTGTACCACCTCCTTCTCTCTCTCTTTGATTCTTTTGCAATGGTGAACTATTATGCTCTGTATTTTTGGCCATCCCTTCGCCTCGATCCCTGCTATTTTATCAAGCACTTTTTGGACTTCTTTCGGGAGCCCCCTCTTTATTATGATGTAAAATAAGGATGTTGATTGGTCATACAGCGTACCCGTTTCAGCTCTCCACATCTCCTGCACTCTGAAAATGTAATCCATAGCCTCTTCCCCATCATTCATGGTGCATTGCATCACTGACTGTAAATCTGGCGTGTCCGGGACTGTTTCCCTCAACGCGTCCCAAACTCGCGCTCGCACTGTATTGAAAGCAGCGCCATCATATCTGTCACTGTCCAATGTTATTCCCGGGAAACCTGCTTTTGCCCATACCTGGTCTGATTGGTCACCTACTGCTGACACAGGTAAACTCTTGACATCTCCTATGGCCAGGGGTACTCCCGCGGTTTGCTTCTCGAAGGCATATATCCACTTACTGGCTCCTCCGGATAGCGGGGGCAATGATTTTAGTATATTAGCCTTATCCATTTGTGCCCAGGGTATGTAATTTGGTCTTCCCGCCACCCGATGTATCAGTGGGAGTTGTAGGCGTACCTTGCTTCCTGTCCCAATACTCACCTTTGTCCCTTTCTTTCCCACCAGGGCCATCCTTCCCATCCTGTTCCTTAATCTCCCTGTCCATTCTTGTTCCATTGCTCTTCCTAATGGTGTCTCCCCAAACTCCACTAAATCACCTCCTGTGGCCATCCCTAATCTCCCAGCTTCTTGCTCCTCCTCTTCTATATCACACCATAGCTCTTCTCTCCCCTCGTCCGCCACTTCTTCCTCCTCTGCACTCCCTCCAAGGTTGTGTGCTCCCAGTTCTGCTATCCTTATGGGCTCCTCCTGTATCCTGAATAGTATCTCCCCCTTTTTCTACCCCTCCTCATTTGATTTATCTAGGGTGTGTGATCGGGACAATCGCTCTGATCTTGTCGTGCCTGGCTCACTTTGTTCACATATGCTTTGTATCCTTGATAGCTCTTCTCTAGCTAATGAGAGTGGTGTATCTAAGTCTTCTGTTAGTTTACATATGTTCACTGATGGCGTACTCGCCTGCCCACTTGTTCGGGGGCAATCATATGGTGGTGGTGCTGTTGGTCGTGCGGTGGGGGCAGGGGTGCTGATGAGCACATATATGGGATCACTATAACCTTCAGCAGGTGCAGGCTTATTCAAGAGTGGGTACAATCGGGTTACCTCCACCGATCCCTCTTTTCCCCCATCCTCCTTACCACCTTCTGCTCTTGCTGATGGGGTGGCAGTGAGGGCAGGTTGATCGAGTGTGGTGTCTATTTTCTTCGGTGGGGGTATTTCCTCAAATAATCGCCACAGATCTAGTATTTCTCTCCTGTTATGAAAATGTTTTCCTTTGTATTTTAGGAATATGCAGGTGGCCACCATATCCAGAACGCTCTTATCAAAGGACCCTCCTTGTGGCCAAACCTGGGGGAGTCCCTCCCCCTTCAGTTCCGTGACCCACTGGTCATGGTACTTAGTTATTCTTTCCGCATGTCCCGGTAAACTTTTACAAATGTGTAAGAAAAAGCAAGGCTAGTTTTAACGTATTTGACGTGTCTCTTTATTTAGACACCATCAATTTATTTTTCCATTGTTTTACTTATTCCCAGCACTAGTCGAGATAGCACTACGCGGTGCCGCCTTCTACCCGCTTGCAAGTGAGGTTCCCGTCCTCTTTTCCCTTTTTCACTTTTATATCATAATGGCCATATGCAAAGAAAGAGAAAGTATTAGAAATTGAAAGTCCCCTCTATGTCCCCCACTTATTTCCCCTTGTCCTCTCGATTTTTTCCCCTTTTAGTATCGCTCGCACTTAATACTCACGTGCCCGTCTTGATCCGAGACTCTCCGGACTTGGTCCGTCCTAGCGGCGCGGCCTCGCACTCAATGGTCCCACCCAGCTCCGGCGAGCGGTACTAAGGGTTTTTTCAAACGGGACCCATACCCTCTCGCCATAACTGCGTGCGCACGTCTCTGCGTACCAGTTGCCGGAGGTGGGCGGCTCTGTTGAACAGGTGCGCCATGCGTCTCCACTGCGACCGGGGCCGTCTCGTGCCAAGGGGACAATTATTAAAATATATCATGTCAGGGTCACCACTGAATGTGAGCGTCCTCCAAAAACGCACCCCCCTTAGTGAGAGGCAATAAACGACACACCCCAGGAGGGGAATGAGACCAGGACCAAGTGCGGGTGAGATCAAAAGGGTTTTATCTAAATCAATATAGGGCATGCAAAGGACTCTGCAAACTCCGAGATTGCTCTGTCTGACAATAGCAAAGACAGTCCTACTTACTACAGAACTACGTCACGCATGACAAAAGCTATAGGGGGCACATAGTCTTAGGGATTGGGTGGTGATGGCTAGGTGGTATACATTGTATACAGTTGCTTCTCCAGGATTGGCGGACGTCCGTGTGGTGCCACGCGGGGTGGATGGGTCAGCTGGGCTCATCGAGGTGGAGTGCTGGGCCGGACATGACTTGTAGTGATGATAAGTGGCGATTCTGATACTTTGCCCTTGTGGCCAAACATTCACATTCATTCATCATGCTATACAATTTCAGTTGTCTTGTAACTCTCGCAATACACTGACCTCAGATCGAGAATGAGACAGGGATATTGATATATAATAAGAAGTGCCCCAATACATCTGTTGTAAGGACACCTTAGGTTCAAACATGTTAATCCCATGAGGCCGTGTGTGGGGTCAGGGGCACAGGAGGGGTTACTTGATCATCCTGTCGGTGAGGGATGGTATTATGATCTGTTGGTACAGGGGTAGGCACCCCCCTTCGAGGGCCATTAACTTGGGGTGAACGGGGATACCAATGGGCTGTGGGGGGCATGTAACCGGTGCCCGGGAGATGGTGGGATTCAGGACCAGGTAGCTCATAATTCATAGAGTCAGTCTGTGACGGCCTCTTGACATGGGGGAGGTGGATGCTTGAAGCAGGTCCAGCAAGATTGGAAGGGGAGGAGAGGCTGTGCTGTTCGAACACCAGCTATCCCCGGCGAGCCTGGGAGGGAGGAGGGGGGAGACGACCTTGCAGTTCTGAGCCTGTCTCCCTGCACGGGGCAGTGTATCGTACCATTGGCAAGGGGCAGGTGGCAACACTTGGGGGCTTTTGGGTTGTGCTCATATATTTACATTAGTGAGAATATAAGCTGGGTGACTTTGTCATTTGGCACAATTTCATAACAGCAGTTGACTTACGAACGTGAGGTAGTGTTAGATTGGTTGGTGAGCAAAAGAGGGCAACACATATTATACCATGATACAGTCTGTCTCCAGTCCCTTGGTGGGCCTGCATGCATTTCAGCGGTTCATTATTGCACTATGTACAGGGGCTGTCAAAAAGCTATCACATATCATATGGCCACTCTTTTACACAATAGCAGCAAACGTTAATCAACGCGACAAATATCACAAAAATGGTTACCACACAATACAAGGTGCCTCGGGGGTGGGCGGGGTGAGGGGCGTCACACAGTCCAACTTAGAGAGCTTGACACTGTGTCAGGGCATGCGGGATTGGGCTGGTTTCGGTTGCTTCCTAATGAGCTTGGTCACAACTAGGACAATGATGTACTGCGGAAGGTAAAACGATAGTGTTTATTTTGTTGTTTGTTCGTGTCTGGTTGCTCGTGAGAACGAGCTCTCAGCGGATCTACCATGAGGTGGAGGCCGGGGGGGGGGGTGCAGGCCTCTGTGAACGCGGTCAAGCATTGGTCAGGCTGTAGCTTTCTATGTGTGCAAGTTGTTCTGCCTGTGTTAGGTTTTAGCGCCTTTGACAAAATGGAGTTATCTAGTACA
Organism: Ambystoma mexicanum; assembly: GCF_040938575.1. NCBI lineage: Eukaryota > Metazoa > Chordata > Amphibia > Caudata > Ambystomatidae > Ambystoma > Ambystoma mexicanum. Next base: position 981,165,940 of record NC_090934.1, on the reverse strand, counting down.
AAATGGTGCTTATGTTGTACCATACATGTGGTCGTGCAGCCTCACGTGTCGATCCGCAGGCACCTCGCCTCCCGGGCCCTGGGGCGCGGGGGCTGCCGACGAGTCATGAGTCTTCACCTGGGTAGGAGATGTAGGCTAGAGGGGGGTCCTATTAACCTGCCCTCCACTACAAATGTATGGAATATGGATATTCCACAACGCACTTCAGCAGAGTCTGGCCCTCGTGAAAAGACAGGATTTCAGTGTGGCACAGTTGAAATACAGCTAATGGCAGAGGAGAATTCAAGAAAGGCTTTCATGGCCCAGCACCAGGAAGTTGAGACCACTGTGAGCCTTGGTGTTCATTCAGTAGTTACAAACATGAGAAAAGAACAAACCCCTGTCTGAGGTGGGGTGAAAGAACACTGAAGACGTCAGAGGTTCATCATTTAATAGTATTTAATACAGTAAAAAGCTCAGAAACGTGGTGTCCAGTCACTTGGTCAGATGAAAATAGACATTGGGTCGAGCTACACCGAAACCAAGAGACAAACTATGCCTATACTCCCTTTTATTCTCAGTCAGAGAGAACATTTACAAGGCCAGATTAAAAGCTAAATTGACTGGCAGACTGCAAGAGTGATGATGGATGTCAGACGAATTGGGTGGGAAGCTATGGTCAAGACCAGCCCACGAGCACCTCGGGTAACAGCCTGCATGCTGCTAGCGTGTGGAATGTTACAAAGGGGTACGAGGGTGCCAACCAATTATAGAGGGCCATGTAATAGAGAGCCCTATAGTTTGTATAACCAATGAATCGTTGTATAATTTGTGACGATGGAGATGACATGTACTAGAGGGGTGCTTAGATGCCCCCCTGATGTTAGAGACCCAATCACTATCCCTGTCAAGTATGGAACGTATACTTAGATGTTCCCTCTAAGCCTATTACTTTCCCAAGTAGGTTTTTGTAGTTTGCCATGTAGGGTGATGTCAGTGATGACGGGTTTTTACTATAAAAGCTGTGTTTTTTATAAATTGTGTTGAGTGTGAGAGAAATCGAGCGAACGTCCGTTGATGTCCGTTGTAACTCGCTGTTTTAGACAATTGCAAATAAAACAGACTAACTTTTGCCAACTTCCTGAGTCGGTTTGATTATTTATGTTTGAATAAATACTGCATCCCCATCTATCTCAAAGTATTGCTACCTCGTCTTAAAGGGCCCTTAGGTATACAGGTTCAGATTGTTTAAGACAGAAATTTGAGGAGATGTAATCATGCTTGGTTGAACAATTAGAATGCCAGCCTTGGAAAGCCAACTTAAGTTTGCCAAAACTAGGTGTTCCATCTTTGGCCACCTGGGACAAAAGTAAAACAGCAATTCAGCATGTAAAAGTCATAAACACTAAAGGACACTCTTTAAGGTCTACATTGTGGGGTGTACTTTGTATGCTGGCATGCTGGTATGCAAAGCTTTGTAAATCCTTTTTGGAATAACTACAGTGCCAGTTTGACCAACAGCTCCCTGTAAACTAGCAAATAAAAGTTAGAAAAACTAGGGGGAATCAGTTGGACCAGCATATGAACATTTCTTACCTGAAGGCCAAGGTTATGGAACAGCAATATATTTAATTAACCCCAGTGGACTATGCCCTCGAATGTATTCGGATCGGGTTCTCAGCTGAGATACAAGATGCCTTGTTATGAAAATCTTGTTCAACTTACTTGATTCATGCCAATTGATGGTAGCTAGAAAGAGGTTGCCACAACTAGATTGAATCTGTTGACCATGCAAAGAGGCCAAATCCATGGAACCAGTAGACCGTTGATGATTGAATTCCAGGGCTTAAGTGAGAAAAGACAGTGGGCCTCATTACGAGTTTGGAGGTAGCCATGCCCTTAAAAAGGGCATGGCTACCTCCGAACTCGGGTCCGGGTCCCCCAAAAGGGGACTTACCGTGCCATTCCGACCTTGGAGGGCCCGGTAATTCCCATTCGTGGGACCCGGACCCGGTACGTCCCCATTCCCATTTGAGCCCTCATAGGGCTCATTGGGAATGGGGAGGATGCCTTGCTCCCATCCTAGTCTGCTCACGGATGCCGCTCTGCACGCCTGGTCTGACCAGGCGTCCAGAGCGGCACCCGCGAGCAAACTTGGAATGTTGCGGCGCGGTAACAATGCCGCTGGTAGCACTACCAGCGCGTTTGTTGCCTTACCGCAACACTTCTAATGAGGCCCAGTGTTATTTTGGAAGGTTGCCAAGCCTGACTTACATAAGGAGATGGAGTTTTTGGATAAGATGTTTGAATGGGCTTGAGACATCCCCTTGCCTTACCATATTAGAATTATGGGACATTATACTTCCAAATGGGTGGGTCAGGTATAGAAAATGTCAGGGCAACACAGTTTAGGTCAGATCTTCTTCTAGCAAAGATGCAATTCTAAATGTGTACAGTGATTATGTAAAGTAATTTGAAAGCAGACTATTGCTAGTTTTGACTACAACTTGAAACTTTTTTGTATTAGAGTAGGGAGTTGCGATGTAAGGTGGACACAGGGCCTATGGGCATTGTTTGGTTATTTGCCCACCCATTTGGCTGCCCATGACCATGCTCATCTGTATAGCCTGTGAGAAACCTGACGGTGTCTCACACGCTAGTCCCCGGGGACCTGTCATTCAGAAGGCCAGGACGCGGCCATCGCTTTTAGATTCAGTTCCTGGGGGTGGACCAGTGTGGGAGAATCACCTGGGTGAGGGGTCTACCGGGAGTGGGACACCCGATGGCTAGATGCAGTATCCCCTTCTCTGTAACATTGTTACCCATTCCTACAAAGGTATGATACTTAGTAATACAGAGGGGTTTGGGATCCTGCACCCCCCCCACTAAATTCATGATAAGAAAGAAGGCCAGGAAACACTGCAATCATCCATTCTATTTCGGACTAATTCCCAACGGACCAATGATTGACAAATACATTCAGAGATAACCCCTCAGCCAGCTATACTGACCAGTTGCGATACGGATCTATCCCTGTGTGGATGAGGAGCCGCAGGCCATGGTCAGAAAAACCTATATGGACAGCCTGGATTAGAGCACCAAGAAGCCATGTTGCTGATGTCATTAGAGACACCACGACATAGCAGCATTAGGCATGAAGCACACATGCCATCCGCACATCGGGACACAAACACACACTCAAATATATGAAGAACATGAGCGTACAGCTCTATAGTTAGTGGACAGATACATATATATATACTGTCATTGCCTTTATTATTGTTGCCATTAGCCAAATGCAGCAACACAGAAACTGCAAAGTGTAGGAGGTACTGAGCCAAGCTTGCCAGTGCTTAAATGGGAATAATCCCATGGAACTGCAGGGGCACCTATGGGCCCTGACAGAGCCAAGTGTGACTAACCTATGGAAATGTAGTATAGCATGGACATTGTAGAAACTGCATTATAAGGTTTAATAAAATTACAGCAGGACTCAGGCCTCTGAGCAAGAGACGAGCTGAGCCGATTCAGGCTGGACAGTGAGCAAGACATGTGAGACAGGACCTACAGACAAGGTCAAGAGATACGGATGACATTCCAATCACCAGACGACAAGGGCACCAGCTGCAGAAAATACTAATAAATCATCATAATTCAGAGCTGCAGCGCTCAAATTTGTGGTCTCTGAGCATGTGACATGGCCAAAGCAGACAATGGACAGGGATCGGTGGTGGGAAAGGAGACCCAGTCTTGGGCAGCCAGACACAGACTGCAACAAGTATGCAACAGTATGCAACCATATGCAACAAGTGTTGCGCCGGTCAGGAGAACTCTTTCATAAGGCAAGTACATACAAGTTACAATACAGGCACATAATGGTTCTCATCACCTTGAAGAGGTACACAGTGAGCTGAGAATCATTGTGGATCCCAGGCCTGGGGACGACAGCTCTAGCCAATCAAAGTGTAGTACCCTAGGGGTGGGTAGCAGCGGACAATAACAAATGGTAAGTCCACAACACTGCAACAATGTTATAGTTAGTGAATTGGGCATGGGTCAGGCAAGCCACCTGACATGCGAGGGCCAGTAGAATAACATCTATAGTGTCCTGTATAGGAGATAGAGTGCTTAGTACCCAATCACTGGGCCTGATAGGTTTTCTGGAGAGGGGCCCAGTTTGTGAAAAAGTACTGATGCCATTTGGGAGTAAAACCAGCCTGCGAGCCGAGGAAGAGTGAGATGTGCATGAATATTCTCTGTTCCTCTGCTGATCCCTGTTGGTTTTGTTTGTAGTAAACCACAGTTTGAACTTGCCGTTGACTGAGTCCTCGTGTATCCTGGTGGAGGATGTTGGGCCCTCCAAGTTTGCGAACTTCCAGGGTCCCTCTGGCATACCTGGGAGTTCCTCCCAACAGGAACTCAACCCTCCCCTTTCACAACACAAAAACTTTCACACGGACAGCTCACTATGAGAGAAAACGGACTAGCACCCGAGCCATATACCTGACATGTCCCAATACAATGGTCAGACAGGGTTAGGCAATTACTGACCATCACGCACACTTGACTTCCATTACACTTCCCCACATGGATAAAAGGTGGAGTCCGGGAGCACACTCTGAGCGAGACAAAGCAGAAAAGGAAACAGCAATTCCAAGATGGCCGTTTAACACAAGGAGAAAGACGGCAAAACAAAAGGGGATCGCAAGGAGGGAAGTGCCCTTGACCTTTTCAACAAGGAACTGTTACTTTCATGAAACCTTGAGAATAGAAAGCATAAAACCAGGAAATCAGGCTGAAGAATCCTGCATTGTGTGTCGGATGTACCTGGTGCCATCTTGTGATGATAATCAAGGTGGGGAGAATCCCCTGCTGCCATGGTACTGTCCTTGGCTCCTACAACAAAGCAGCGCCAGTGAAATCAACAGAGCCTGTGAGTTGGGGAGACTGTTACCAGACCGGTCTATGTTGAAGCCAAGGTTGCTAGCAGCAACATTGTATGGTGAGCGCTGAAGCAAACAGTGTATGAAACGCATGTGATAACCAACGTGAGTAAAATTGAACAACAGATGAGTGATTGAACTTTGAAACTAAGATACAATACCTTTGACAGAGTGGTTCGGCACTACGTGTGTGCTCATTCAAAGGTCTCTGTAAGGTATCTAACTGAGAGTTGACAAAGGTGAAAGATTGGAAAAGAACTGTGCATCGAAGTGGTCCTGCGGCGGGTCAAACTAAATCTTCGATGATGATACTGCCAAGAAAGTTGATGACAAAATAGATAAAGTTGGTCCGAGCCCGAATGAGGGAGATCAATTGAAAGCTTTGGGTTAAATCAAGTTTGTGATAGAGTGAATTAAATTGGTCCAAGTCCGGCGCAGGGAGACTGATTGAACATTGTGTTCAAATGGATCTGGGCCCACCTGAGGGGGATCCAGGGTGAACCCTGAATCACCCGAGAAATTGGATACATGAAAATCCTACAAAAATTGTGTTAAAGAGGATCTGAACCTGGCTAAGGGGGATCCAAAGTGAATAGTGAATCACATGAGAAATTGAGTACGTCTGAAATCCTAAGAGGAAAATAACGTATTGTTTGTTTGTCGCATCAGGTCCTCTGAAGGAAGAGACTTCGGAAGGCAAAGAGACTTGGGCACTGAAGGCCCTGATGCTAATGTTTGAACTGTACCCTCATGCTAGAGAAGCCAGAGACTGTGCTAAAATTGAGTGTTCCGCTTTGTCCCATGCTGAAAACATGGGGAAGGGAGGCCAACGGCCTGAATATCCTAAAATATAATTTCTGGAACACTTTGTTCTTTTGCATAACATTGCTTCCCACACTATTCGTATTTAGAGATAAGGATTGGCAATAGGTGTTTTAGTATAGGCACTTTTGTTTTGACAAGACACCACTAGGACTCCGTTATCATTATTGGATGGTCGTAGTTTGCTCCCATCTTTAGATTTAGGATTAGATAGGTGTTTTTCAAACCCTTTTTGAAGATCAATATTGGTATTAGGTAGGCATTTTCCAGGAGGTGACATCATATGTCCACGTACTCGCACCATTTACCATTTTATAGCCAGGTACTACTGTTGGGAAAGAACCAGGGTCCTCCCGCACCCCCAAGTGCTTTAGAGTTAGGCAAGACCTCTTTTAGGCACTTTAATGGACTAGGGGTGAGGAGGGGGACTGGGAAGGCTCTCTTATGCAAATATAATCACATACACAGACATGGGCAGGCACTGAAGAAGCCAGTTATTGTTTAAATATAAGGCACAATTAACTATTAGCTGGATAGATGTGTAACGTCAGATCCTAGGCATTCTAAAATCTTAGTGCTGTATATGAGTCAACAACCCCCCCTCTCCCAGAAAGAATGTGGCCTGTGAGATTCTAAAAATGGACTTCTGCAGTGTTCGTCACTAAGGCTACACAAACTGACCCAGATAACATTAGCAGGAGGAATGAAATATGGAAAGAATTCATGAAAATTGTTTATAAATGTTTCGTTTTTCCTGGGGCTAGGCCTCAAGGTTTGTAAAAGTCTGCAGAGCTGCAGTGTGTTTCTGTGTGAGCTAGCAAATGTAGAACAGCATGTTCTGACAAAACTTCTGACAAAGAAGAAAGGAAGGCTTTGGAGCATCCCTAGTATGGAAGAAGGACGGATTGGCATGAAGCCATGGGCCATATTCAGCGACACTACTAAAGCAAGACAGGACTATTTAAACCCCTGCCTGGCACCACTTTGGCATGAAGGAATGGAAGAGGGACAGAAGAAGACCATTCAGGCAGCAGAGTCCTTTGCTACCCTCCTCCTTTTGTAAGATTCAACTTTTGTTATCATTACAAGATCTGCTTTTGGTCTTATTTCCCCAGAGGGGTATATTTATTCTGGTGTGAGCATAATTAGAGCCACCCTTACACTACCAATAAGGCAGGGTTGGCCAAATGCATGTTCTATGCCTACACAAAAGCCACAACATTTGACTTTGGGAATGCTTGTTTTATTGTATTGTATTGTATTGTATTCGTCATTTATATAGTGCCACTTCCCCATTTGTATGGCCTCAATTCGCTTTGTGGTTGGAACACCCTCTGAGACTGAAGTCCGTGTGTGGGAGATTCTAAGGGTTAACTTTAAGATGTGGGTGTGCATTCTGCCAGGTTAGGGTTTAGGAGGGCTGGCTAGGCTCCGAAAACCAGCCTGGAGATCAGTGGGTGGTTGATGTTGGTTGTTTAGGATAGAGTTCTAGTGCGGGAGACTCGATGTGTGCCCAACTAGACTGACATTTTTCATAGGTTTGTTACTGTGTGCTAATGGCAGAGGTGTCGAGGCACGTCAGGCGAGCTGCTAAACCGGATTTGCATAGCCATAGCTGCATTCTATTGTGCATGGATGGTTGGCTTTGCCTGCGGCATGTGTCCACAGATGTGGTGCTAGTTATACATACCTTGAGCTCTGATGGAGTTCATCTTCGATGCCGCTTTTCCTTGGTCCAACACGATTGGCTGGTCTCCCAGGTCAGTGCTCCCTAGATTGAGAGCCTGAGCAAAGGGAGGGGGCCTGGAGGGATGGGGGAGTGTTGTACAATTGTCTGGGGTTGGGGGGTGGGGCTGAGTTTTTCACTGTGTGCCGCTGCAAATGCTGCTGACCTCTGTGGTCGATTGGGAGAATAGGAATGTTGTTGGGTTTGACCCAGTGACTATGTGCGGGCATCAATCACATCATAGAGTGCAATAAGATTCAAGAGGAGGAATCAAATATACAGGTTTTGAGGGCCTTTATGAATGCCAGGTGATTGTCAATGTTGCAGATGTGGAGGGGCAAAGAGTTCCAGATGGTCAGAACTTGGACGGAGAAGGAGGATCCTCCCAGTCTGGAGCAGTTGTAATGGGGGACAACTGGGAGGGATGCTGTGCACGAGCTGAGTTACCTGGAGGGGTGGTAGCGAGTGAGTTTGTCTTAGAGGAATTCCTGGCCAGTGTTGTGGGTGGCACGACTGGTGATACACATGGCTTTAATGGTAGTTCGTCGACCAAGAGGGAGCCAATGGAGGACTCTTAGTGTAGGGCTGATGTGTTCGCTGGGAGGGAGGCCAATGAGCAGACGTGCCGCAACGTTTTGGATTCTTTGCACTATCCTTAGCTAGAATGCTGCTGTACCTAGATAAAGGCAGTTTGCATAGTCTCACTTGGAGAGGATAATCGGTGAGGATATGTGAGGTATTGTATGATATGCCTGGGGATATATAGGTGGAAGAAACAGGCTCAGGATACCGAATTATTGTGGTGGGAGAGTGATAAATCTGATTCCAGGTGTATCCAATGTTTTTCACTGAGGTGGAGGTTGCCGGTGGGGGGCCTAGAGAGTGAGGCCAGGGGATAAGTGGGGGTAGGAGTGAAGTTTTTCTGCACACTAGGCCTTATACACAGCAGCATGGCTTTATGGAGAAAAAAGACCCTCTAGCAGCAAGTGGGTAAATCTACTAAAGTCTCAGACTCTAGGAAGGGTCTGGATCTTCCCTAAATGTAGCATCTCATTCGTGGACTGGCATAGGTCAGCCCTTCAAACACCAAAAGGGGGAGTCGCAAAGATTCTGGCGGCAAGCTAATCAGAGTGGCCCTAAAAACCACCAAGCACTCAAGGACACGTTGACAGTATGTGCACTGGCCCAGATAGGAGTCTAAACCAGTATAGATGGTGCAGAGCTGGGTCCCGTAGTGAGCCCTTGTGAGCACAGTGGCCATTTTTGGCCTGCCTCATGGTTTTCCTACACAATAGGAATGTCCCAAAACAAAATAGATGAGAGTAGGAGAAACACACACAATCACATTAGAACCCCAATGGCTTCCATTCCGGGGGTCGGTGGGGAACTCTAAAATTACAGCTGCCACCATCCTACTATGACAATTACTCATGTCCCAAAAATGGTAGCGCACCTGTTTAGGAGCCATATGTGCTTCCATAGTACCAAATGGCTAAAGGGTTGTAGTGTCAGGGAGATTGACCTCTAATGAAACCTGCACCCCAATAAATCAGAGCTTAAAAAAACATAGGGGTATACAAATGTTTAGCTGCCCTGTAAGTGGATACTCCTGTAGATCACTGACACACAAAGGACCCGATTGACATCAACTCTTGCCCTGAGATTCTGGAAAGTGGTCCGCTTTCATCACTTGGGCCTGACTGCCTTAAGTGTTTTTCACTGCAGCCAGGCGGTTTAGCAAAGTCTATTTGCAATCGTTCCCACAGTAACCTAAAAAGGTCAAACGCAGACTGCTCTAAGAATGTTCCAAAGATTGCATCCTCTTTGAATGCTGTATTTCTGATCATTTGTATAGCGCCAGAACTCAATCCACCATTTGGGGTCCTTAGAAAGCCTCCCAGCAAATCAGCATCTTACGCCGACGGATTATTTTAGCAAGAGTTTGATGAAGTCTTGGCTTATGTCAATTATGCTGAGTGAACAACATGATTCAGTGTGCATAGCATTGGCTTTCTTGTACTATACACTATTTTGCAAAGATACAGGGAAGGGGATTCTGCTGTACAGTGAATGAATAGATATTGAGAATACGAACCCAACAATTAAGAGTGGAATTTAAAGATTTGGTGGGATGTTCACTACCCGGATATCCATTGTCAGAGTGAATTTGTCGCTCAACTTACCCGAGGCTACAATTTTGCAGAATAGTTTGGGCATTTTTTCCGATGCCAGCCTTTTGGAATTCCTCCCACTTCCTTACTAATAATATTGTTGTCTGATTTGCCACTCATCATTCTAGTGTGTGTTCAGTAAGGCTGCTTTCGGAGGTTTTCTAGGAGCAGCCTTCGCAGAACCATCCTAATGCTAGTCTCTGGCTGCTTCTTGCTCCGCAGGCCTCAAGGGCTCACGGTGTGAGGAGCTTGAGTTTATAGGTGTATCAAGGGACATTGCAGAGTGTGAATCTCTTGGGATGCAGCTTTGTCAGACAGCCCGAGTAAATCTTCAGTGGCAGTTTTGACTTTGGTCGAGTGGAAGAACTGCCCCCTTCCTTATTTACTTGCATCCAGCAAAGCCGTGTTCTGTTCACCTTCGTTGGCTGGTTCGCCAATCCAAACCACAGCAAGGAATGTTTCCGCCCACCCCTAGCTAGCAGAATGCATGGGCTCCTTTTTTGACCCGCACCTATTGGCAAGCATTTTGTGCTTTACAGGAAACATTCTCTGCATTAAGACTACAAGGGCCAATATAGGTTTCAGTAATGAGCCTAGATTGTTATAAAAAAAAATCAAACAAGCGTGTGGCTTTTTCACCTGAAATTGCATATTCTACTCACAGTTCAACTATAAGGGGTTTCCGCACATTCATTTTTAAACCCACCTTAACATTGACCTTGTTTGCACAAATATATTTTGAAGGGGTCTCCATGAGGCTGTGACTGCCCCTCTACCACCCAATTAGGATGCATTTATGCAAATTGCTCGGGTTCTTTATAATGCAACACAGCTGCCCAAGTTGTCCACTGGCGGCAAATAAAGGAATACCACCGTGTGTGCAAACTTACTGCATCCCATTAACACTCAAACTATAGTTTAGAAAACACATAGCCTTCCCCTCCTAGGCCGTATAATAAAAGTAAATCAGTCTCTTATGGCAGAGCCAACTGTAGCTACTACCTATTATTTTTAATTGTTATTTGAGTCAAATTTAAGAACTCACATAGGCTAATTCTGAGGGGGAAAATAAAAAATCAAGATATGATATGTTATATATAACGTGCTTATTACCCAGAGGTTTCTAAGCGCTGTCCCGGGGATCGAACCTGTGTTGCACTGCTTCCAAGGCAAGCACGTTGCTGCTGAGCTATCCTCCCAAGACAATAACAATGTACACTGGCATACTGGACCACAGGACATTTCTTCTTCAAAATGACAAAAGATGTGTCCCCCACAACACACGGGCTGAATGCATTGCTCTTAATATCCTGGAGTGTAAGGTCACCCTGCCATAACATTAATCATTACTTGTATGACTCTCGTTTAGAAACTGGTATCTGGTATTAAGCGTGCTATAAAAGAACAATTATAATTATCAGCAAGGATCTTCAATTACCAATGGACAGGAGATGTCCATCAAACCCAATAATTCCTGTCCTATGTACTGCATGGTCAACTAGATATATGCATGGGAGTCTAGTAAAACAGCGCTTTGAAACACGTGCCTTGTGTATAGGCGCTTTATAAATCAAGATTACCAGAGGATGCAGAACATGCTGCGCGAAACCAGCCACTAAGCCAACCAGTTTCCCCAAAATCTGAAAACATTAATCAGCCAAATTGTAAGAACAATAAGCAAGCAGAATAGTTAGAATGTATGTCCTCTAGTTATAAAAGTAGACAGGTCTAACCCCACTGAAACCCCCCAACCAACATTGCTCGAGTGGCTGAAAGACAATATGCCAACACTACACAAACGAAAATGCAATTCAAGGAATCGCACTGAAAAACGGTGGGTTTGGGTGGCAGAGCGAAACTGCAAACACGTATTTTGACGAGATCACAACTGTATAGAAGGCCTGCACTTTAAACAGGTTAGGTTGATGCTATTTTTTCTATGTTGTATTATAGCATGGGAGTTTTGAATGTTAAAACATAAATACTTGCTAATCGAAAATATAATAGATACGTCATGCTTTTGTCATAATGATACATCTATGCCTTTGTGAAAAGTGACACGTTGTTCATTATGACCTGGGATTGCGTGTGGGCCCAGTTGTCCAATGGACTTTCAGCTGTTTTACCGCCTGGAGCAAGTGTAATCAGTGGACGAGTTTAACACGTGGCAGCTTAGCACCGCACGCGGCGCTGCCGCCGCTTTCCGCCCAGTCGTGTCAATGCCTGGTACAACGCAGACATGCTAAGGCATGGACGTGCGCAGATCACAGGACACACGATACCACTCCCGTGTGCCATTTTACCTCCTGCTAATTATACTGCCTTAATACACACACCTGAAATAACCCCGAGGCCTACACGTGTGCGGTACGCCAGACAAACGGCCCCATTAAATGGCCGTGTGCCTTGCGTGCACTCCGCCGTCCCCACTCCACCCACAGACCACACACACACAGGAGATGGCAGGTGGCGCACTGCCGACTGAATGGGGAGGTTCCCACTGCTGTGTGTGTGGAAAACTCGGACTTGAAAGGATTAGGGAAGCCTTCGCCGAGATGAAGGCAAAGCCACATGGTGGAAAAGTCGCTTTGGTAACCACGTGTGACAAAGGGCCTTTGTGCTTCCGCCCCGTGTGTGGATACTAACACAGGACGTGTCCCTCAGTTCACTATTGAACTTTGCGGCCTCCCTCGGATACCGTCCACAAAGGCGCACCGCTTGCAACTGTATGCTCCCGAGAATGTGGATAGATGCCGTTGACAAGCGACTTTGTTTCGTGCGTTGTCTCAAAGGTTGCAAGAGGGTCTCCCAGCTGTGGCGAACGGCAACACTGCCACGCGCACAAACCGCAGAATCTGGATACAAGACGAGGAAGGAGGTGAAGACGCACAGGTGGTATGTTAAAAAAAAAACCCTGTGGTGGTGGTAGAATTCAAGTACATTTCAGGAAACTAATAAGCCTGTTGTAATGTCTACTTGATGTCCTAGGTAGCCCCCAACTTCAAATACATCCGCGCAACATACTATATATAGATTGGAAAGAAGTGTAATGAATGCAGATAAGAACCTATGAGTTATAATGCAATATCGTTTAGTAGGGACACTTTACGGATGTTATTAGTTCTTCACACCTTCTTGGTACTTCAGGGCCAGCAAGAGAACGCGTTGGTTTGGGATTGGTTGGTGTGGGAAGTTAGTAGGGGTATAGGGAGCAGAGCAAGTTTGCATTGCAGCAGTTTTGACCTGTGTATTTCTCAAGGAACAGGGCTAGGTGTTTGTTGGCGCTCTGACTAGACCTGGTGGAGCCAGAGATTTCATGGGAAGGGCCGAGCCTGGGGGTCTAGCTTGGCTCTTAGCGCCCAACACGAGCCAATCCCCCGGGAAATGGCTGAGCAAAACAACAGGGTGTCGAGCTGTTTCAGGGTCAACAATAAGGGGCTGTCCTGAAGGAAAGGGATTGTAGCAATAAAAGAAGCCAAAGAGGTTTGGGGGCACGAATACGGACTGGGGTGAGAAAAGGGGCTAAAGGGAGCAAGAAAAAGGGGATCAACAGTACTGGGGCAACACAATTGAGTAAATGGGGGTTGGTGGCAATAAGGGACAAGAACAGGGGCAGAAGGGGCAAGAACGTGTGCTAGAGGCAACAACAAAGGGCTACATGGGACTAGTGGGCAACAATTGGCTCAAGGGTTTGGGGGCTACAAAAGGGGCAAGAACAGGGGCTAAAGGGTGATCAGGCAAAAACATGGTCTGGAGCAGCAAAATGGGGTCAAAGGGGGCAAGAACCGGGATTAAAGGGGACAAGAACAGGGGCAACAAAAGGGGCTAAATGGGACTGGGGGCCAAGAAAAATGGAGAAAAAAGGGCTTAGGGGCTGCTAAAAGGATTAAGGGCAGCTGAAAGGATTAAGGTGTGGTCTCTAGATACACATACAACTTAAAAAGATCCAGAGGATCCAGTTTACCGATCATGGCCTCCCAATTATGGAACACCCTCCCATCTGACATCAAGGTATTCTCCAACTTCAGAAGAAGCGTCATCTCCTGGTTACTCAGCAGGAACTAACTAGCAGTTGCTTAGCTCCCCTAACGTTACCTCATCACCTAATTTGAGTAACCAACTGACTACACTATACCCACTCATATGCACCTGTATACTCTAATCTGTCTACACTCCAGCGTTCTATAAAACTACGGTTTCTCTACACATGTCCTGCCTATTTTCCAGCCATGTATATTACTCACCTTTGGTACTATAACTTATTATCACTGCCTATATTTCTAAATTGTATATTGGTACCTATATGCAATTCATCTATAATCTCTATGCATGTACAGTTTCCTATCTGAACTGCATTTCCTTTGTCTGTCACAGTATACTAAAAGCACCTAGATACCTCTGGGTCAGGTGCGCTATATAAATAAAATAAACAAACAAACAAAAGAGGCTAAATGGGACTGGGGGGCCAATTTAAGGGGACACCTAGCCTGGGGCAGCTATTGTGGATGGGGCAGCAAAAGGGGATAAAGGGTAATGGGAGGAGAAACAACAGGGCTCACTTACCTTTTTGAAGTCGCCACTGCCTCACAGCACCACCAGGAAGTGTTCCAGTCATGCCCCAACCACTCATTGAGTGGCTGAGGGCGAAAAAAAAGACATGCTCCCGGTGTGCTGGCAGCACTTACAGGAACACATCTGCCTGACTTCCTGTCCTGCCCCAGTCAATCAATGAGTGGCGGGGTAGGGACCGGCAGTCAGGCACATGGGACCGAAAGACAGGCAGGCGTTGCTCCTGTAAGTGCTGTCGGCACATTTACAGGCCTGCATCTTTGTTTTTTCCCTCTATCCAGTGAGCGAGCACCCTGTGGGGCTCTTGGATGCCCCCTGCTTTGTGCAGCCACTGGCCCCAGAGTGGGGTCAGGCCAGAGCCCCAGGTGGGGCACGGGCTGGCCCGAGCCCTGCCGGTCTCACCCAGCTCTAACTCGGCACACAGAGGTGTATTGTGGCTTTGTTTGGCCTCAGGTCTGGGTCAGCGATGTGAACCAATCAGGTTCATTCATGTAGGCCATATGTTTTGAGATAGTTCCCAATGGTGCGTGGAATGGGACGCTTCAGTGCTACGGTGGGTTTATGTATGATTGGTATTAAGTGTGAGTTTGTGAGGTTACCCAGCCAGGTTCATGTAAGCAGAAGGTGTGCTTTTAGTTGATGGTCGTGGTGTTTGGCATGGAGATTTTCAGTGTTATGGTGGATTGGGAAAATGTGGAGCCTGTTAGGGTAGGCACCAACTCTTTGTGTGTAAAGTGTTTGCTAAACAGAGGGTAGTTGGTCGTTTGCATTCCTCAGCTGGCTCCCTGGTATGGAGCAGCCTCATCCTCCCTCTGTGCCTTGAGCAGGACTTTCTTAAATTCCGGAAGCTCCCTAAGACTTTTCTCTTTACCGCCTCCTTGTCTTTCTCTCTCCTCTGCCAATGCCACAGTTGCTGTGATTGGTGTCCGGGGCCCTTATGCATCCTCGGGGCCCCTAACCTCCCACACCCAATCAGCCCAGCTCCTGTCTACCCTCAGCACTTGCGTTGGCACACCCTCCACCCTGGAGGTTCGAACTTACACCTAATATGGCTCCCGGCCGTGTAGCATTCAACAATCCTGACACTTCATCTGTGGTTCACCCATGAGCTCAGACTCCCCAGCACTTACTCCCTGTGCCCTCTTCCCTGCTGCGCTTGCACATTCTGAATACTCACAAGGCTTAATAGGTTTGTCCTTTTCCTTTTTTCCTCCCACTGCTCTAAAAATATTGTGTTTTGTAATGTGTTTCACTCCCTTGTTCCCTCCCTTTGAAACAGTGTTTTACTTTCTGTATAAGCGCCTAACAAGCAAACAATACAAATTATAAAGCAAAAGTAGGAGGCTAGAAGGTTAGTTGGTAATTAGTACCTGCTTAGGGTGAAGCGATGATTTATTGTGGTGGCTTCCAGTTACCTGGACCACAGACGAAACTATTGATGCACTAATGCTCTTGCAGCTATTTCTTGGTTTCCTCTCTTCTGCATGCGAGTTTCCCAAGTGTCCTGACACTCTTTTAGCGTTTTACCCTGCGCTCCCCCCACATTTTCCAAGGTACCACCATTCATCTACACCACCCTGAATCCCCCGAAGGTTTGAACCTAACGGAGAAAAGCCGCTGCGCCTAGTTCATCATTGTGGTTGATAAGTGGTTCCTTTTGCCTTTGTGATGTCTCTGCCTAGATGGTCTTTTCCAGTCCATTCTTTGCAGCATAGGCCTTTAATGTAGACATAGTGAGGAATACTTATTATTAGCACTGCGGAAACTCAATCGCATAGGTTACAAAGTGATTTGTAGACCCTCATCTTGAAACCTAGATGCCTGGAGGTGTCCCATGATCGCGACGCTCAGACACTGAAGGATGGTGAGTCTGCAGCCTCCAAACACTAAATAAAACTCTCAGGAATCGGGAATTCAAAGTCTGCTACTACATTGCAAATGCCTGGCAGATCTTCTGCTCTGATTGAAATTCTTCGAATCGCTGTGTGTCTGCATCTCACAACCCAGCTGGACCTACTTGCAACTGACTCTTTGGCTATGTCCAGAACATCCCCCAAAAAGGCACGGTCGTTCCATGCTCCCATAGGATGGAGTAGCCATTCCGGCTCGGTGCGTCCTTCTTGGTCCAAATCTACTACTTGATGTTATGCAAAACATTTCTAGGGCACTGGGTCTAGGAATAATCAGCTGATTGGATACTGTCAAAAGACACACTATTCTGGCGAGTTCTCTGAGCTAAACCCCTCCTTTGTTCAGAAAAGATTTCAGTTTGTTTTTTATCAATCTCCTTTTCTGCATTGGGAACTCCAATCTCTGCATTGGTGCTAGTTCGGATTTTCCCAAGTCACTAGCAAACCTACGCTCCGAAGAAGGGAAAGTACTCACTCTTCCTTCCGATTGAGCCTTCCTTCTCGTGCGCTATGATAAACATGTTGTCCCACTGTATGACCACTCTTATTCTTTTTCCCTTTTCCCTGGATAGTGGCCATGATGGGGTTGGAGGCAGTGGAGCATTGAGCAAGCCATGGATCAATAAAATTGATGCATTATGAAATGCTTGTTAAAAAAAACGACTTTGAACTTATTTTGGAATCTTTGACTAATTATCTATCTTATTTCTAAATTAATTGAATTATTCTGGATGAAAGTGAATATCTGGAATCATTACTTTCAACTTTCTTAACTTTACACTGCTCTCAGCCAATAGGTGTGCAGGGGACAGGAGTATCCTCAGCTTTGGGATACTGTGCTTATTTTCTTCTCTTTTTACATTGTGGCCACACTAGTCATTGGCTGAATCATAAACAAATGGCATTAAATTCGTCCCTGTCAAAAATGTCAAAAGAACACATTCACAGATAGAAATCTTTGATATAACTGTGCATGCAAATTATTCAAGATACCAATGGGCACACATCTCTTTAGAACATCAGTATTCAAACTTTTTTTATGCTAAGCTCCCACTTCAGTGAAAATGTCTTTACCGAGACCCCTTTGAGCAAAAATATTGTTGTTGGACACCCTTAGATGCCATATCTGCTTATATTTTCTATTAAAAGCAGTCACCAAACGCCCTTTTGGAAGAGCCTCGCGCCCCCCTGGACATCTTTTGCGCCCCCATAGGGCGGCCAGCCCCAATGTTTGAACATCACGGCTTTATAACATGTTTATTATTGTTGAATCATCACTTACACTAAAACACACAATTACAAATATAGGTTAAACATATTTTGATTGGCAATAACTTGTAAACTGTGTAGGGCTCTATACATGCACCCCACTCACACGATTAAGAAATTCTAAATTATGAACTAATCCTTTAAACGCTAAGCTGTGCCCACTCACCAGCAATATAAGAGGGATCTATACATTGTCAGTGGGTACAAATGTCATTTTCCTACATGCAATGTTACTACATCTATGACAGATGAGCGTTTAGTCAGTGGTAGCTGGTGAATTTTTAAACTGGAGGGGTGTAAATATTTCTCCTAGATATGCCATAGCGACCGTGCGCAGCGAGGGAGCCCAAACCAATCATGGGTGGTTTGGGGGGAGGGTTCCCCCCATGAAATGTTTGAATAAAAGGGTTAAAAGTGTGCATTTTACAGTGCCGTTTTCAAACGAAAAGACTACAAATGTATTGGTTTTATAGGCAGTTCTTAAGAAGAACAATGAAGTATTCCAATACTCCAGGTCCCGGCACAATTCACACAATTTTCACAACCAAACAAAATGTCTTTCTTTGGAAAATGCCACAAGCAATCACAAACATGCCTTTATGTCACACGAAGAACCAAAACCAAATTGTTTTTCTTACCTGTGAAATAGGTCTGTCTCCTTTCTGTGTCAACTGCTTCCCCACTACAGGTGATGCAGCTGCCTATTGGAAAAGCCCACTAAAGTGATCTTACAACAAGATGGAAGAAAGGAAGAAATTAACTATCGGAATGGCAGGAGCTGCAGCCCAAAACACAACACGCCGACAATTCAAATAAAAATGCAAATTAGAACATGCCATTGTATGGGCATTACTAATGTATAGCAAGTTCATTGTTAGCACCTGCGTTTGTATGCATACATTTTTAGGCAATTGAAATCGTAAAGAGGTGTTAGCATTTACATGTCGGTGGGGTGATTGGAAGTGTATGGGGGTACAGCTTGTTAAGATGGATTTCTGAACTCTGTCTTGGAGGGCAGAGGTTCAGAAGGCCAGCCTAGTTTCTTGGAACAGGGTAACCTCTGGACAAGCCAGACCAATCAGGGTAGCTATGGCAGGCGGTCAAGCCTAAGTCTCAGGAGGGGTGAGGGTGACTTAAGGACCTCAATGAGCACACAGAGCAAGGACACTTACAAATTACTCCAAACAGGTGTTAAATCAAAAATATATACACATTTATTACAAGGCCTTTATAACATAGACCATAGCAAAAGAATCACAGTAACACTAAGTAAACCAACATAACACTATCAATATAATGTATATACAAGACCATTGGGGTCTAAAGGATTAAATGCATGAAATATGTCGACAAACTAGATGGGAAGGAAACAGGCAGCGCAGATAGTCTTTAGGCCCAGTTCGACATCGACAATACACCTAACTAAGAGGCAGTCCAAGCCCTACGAAGAGAGGAGCCTTGTGCTCAATAGTACATGCACACGCTTGTGCCAAGGGGCTGAACAGAGTCTCTTCAGGGGTCTCTAGCAGCTCGGGAAGGTGGATCAGGTGATGCAGAACAGGTTCCCACTATTCAAGAAGGACCTCCACTTGAAGGCAGAGGCAGTTTGAGAGTTCGGGATGGAGTTGCTATTTCGCAATAGCAGTGGAAAGGAGAGGGGCCCCCAGGGGCCACTTGTGCATACAAATGGGCCCTTGTGGTAGGGGCCACCGGTTGGGGTATTGAGTACTCACTGGTCCTCAACGCAAGTGGACCCAAACTTCGGCAGGTCAGTCCACTTCGCCTGCAGGTTCGAATGCGGCAAAAAGGACGTCTCGGCACCTTTTAGTTCCTGAGATACAGCGAGGATTCCCAAATGGGACAGTGGCGATTTCGCTGCTCCAGGTGGATGAATCGATCCAGTTTCACTGCAGCAGGCTTCAGGGGCAAGAGGGTCACAAATCCAGAAGACTTGCAAAGGATGTTGCCGCGGCAGGGCAACACGGTAAACGCGTTTACTCTGGTCCTGGCGCACTCTTCTCACTTGAGACCTGGGAATGCCAAGTGTATGAAATTCGGTGTGAGGGGCCGGGGACACAGAGCTAGCAGTATACCAAATTTCGAGGGCCTCCTCGAAACAGCGGCGGTGACAGAGCAAAGCAACTGGGTAAGCTGGTCAGTCCACTGGTTGGCCCAGGGACACTTCCGAGAAAGCTTACTTGCAGGGTTTGATGAAGGTGCAGAGAATAGTTGGTCCCACTATTCCAATGGGTTGAAGCGTCTTCGCAGACCTTCTAGGACGATCAGATGCAGAGGGGTCCCACGGGACGACAGTAGGCTCAGGGTGTCAAACCTTCCAGCAGGTCACCAGCGGTTCCTCGACTCGGCTTCGTGTTGCAGGATACTTGGATCCTATCCTTTGTTCAGTGAGAACTCAGGAGATAGACATGGTAGTGGTGTTTTCAGCCTCCTCTTATCCAAAGTTCCCTTCGTGCCAAAACGGAGAGGACCCAATGGGAGATCTGCTCACAAACACACACTGCATACGTGGACCAATCACGGACCACGGTGGTCCCAGTCATTCATGGCACTCCAGACTCTCTGGCACCTTGGATGTGTAATGGACCCAGACGTTCCAGCCCACATCCTGGAGGCACACACACAAGGCATGTGGAAGCCCGCGAAAGCATTGGGTTTCGTAGGAAAGTGCATGACAAAATAAGGACTGACCCGTGACGACTCGACCTGGGGAAGGTGAAGGGGCAAGATGGCCAAAGGACAGGACAAAGAACCTCGTGGCATGGCCATTTTGGAGCCAGGCCACCTATTCATGCCAAACGCGGTTATCATGATTAACATGTCAAGAAAGAGTTAAAAATAATGCGAAAAGAAAGCTGCCACCAGTCCTGTCCCTGACACATCTGCACAGTTCATAAAAAGTCCAGCAACAGTATCTAGGGCGTTTGGAAAGGACTATAGACCCAAGTGTGCTGTATGGTAAGATACCTTGCACACTTGTTACACGTTGCACAAAAGTTGCAACATGAGGAAAGGACTAAGGGAAACAAAGTCTCCCAGTATTGACTGTCTTAAGGGCATGTCAGTTTCCCCATAAAAAGTGAGCAAAAGTCCAGAGGAGTGCAGCTGAAAGTTTGGGGGTTGACACATGGAGGGAAAATTACATACAATTGAAAAATCTTTCCTAACACAGCTCATCCTCACAGTTGTCCTTAAGTGTCTGGTCTCAGATGTGAACGAGATAGTTGACTGTTAAATATCTCCTTCACGTCTGAAACCAGACACATAAGGACTACTATGAGGAGGAGCTGTACCCGCTTGTAACATTGAAGTTGCACCAGAATGGTCTCATTAGAATGTGTAAAAGAAGTGAGACCCCCCAAACAAGTAACTTTGCACCCCACAGTCTCCAAAGTTAACCCCTCTCCCAACATTTGAAGGGTTAGATCCCACCCCCTCCCGAAATGTGCACCCGTGGAGGGACCAATCTCAGAAGTGCAGAGAAATGCCAAACCCAGAAGCAGGAACTAAATGGAAGAATACCATCTTCCTTGTTCCTGAGCCCTGGCTGCTCACAAGCCCTGCACAGCACAAGGGCCAATGAGCTGTCTGATGATGGCTCCCTGCTGGAGCCCACAGGGACACACCAGCATTTGCATTCGTTTTGTTTTCGTTCTCTGGACTCTGGAGCCGAGGAAACTCAAACGAATGAAACAAACAACATTTGTTTGTTTCGTTCCGTTTCCTGGGGGCTCCAGAGTCCAGGGAACACAAACTAAATTAATGAAAATGCTGATGGTAGGGTGCGGCCCGGGTACAGTACACTTGTGTGCCCTGTGGGCTCCAGACTTAAATAGTATGGCAGACTTACTATTAGAATTTCGTTGAAAATACTAATAGAGAGTCACCCCACTACCCTAGCTCACTCCCTCTCTGATCTGCATACACCAACAAAACAGCAAAGCTATCTTGCTGCATTGTCCCTCTCCCCCCACTACCCTAGCTCACCTTTTTCATACCCATGCGCCTGTTGCATTAGAGTATAATCACCCGCTCTAGAAAACACTGATAAATGGCGCCTGCTAATGTGCAAGCACACACACACATCACTGGGAGACCGCTTACACACACCCAACACATACTCTCTCCCTCAGGCTTTACTTTTAGGAAGGATTCTTGAGAACTCACAAATCTACTCATCACTGCCAGACAAAATTGATCTTGAGAGCGCATTAAATCACACACTTCCGCTAGATAAGACCCATCCTAAGAGCACAACCACAAACAAACTCCTAGGTGGGACTCCTACTCAGAGCTGACGCCTATACACGTGACGTACACACACACACACTTCTAAAGAGGACTCTACACACACGCTGGATAGAACACTGACCCTGGCATTAGACCACTTTAATGGAGTCACTGGGCCTAAACGTAATGAAATTTCATGTAAACCCTGAGCTCGGCGAATTAAACAAAACGGCAAACTGAGCGGGATCTCTCCCCAAAGAATAAGTGTCCTAAGCATAATGCAAAAAGCTGCACAGCAATGGCGCATACCGCACTCCCCACGTGGGGTTGCTTGCTACCTCTGATTAATGATATGACCTTGTGGCTTGTGCTGGATAATCCATACCCGTTCCTTCTGATCCTGTGCCTGCTCTGCTACACACTTTTCTCGCATGCTTTCTTTTCGAGTCCTGTGCTTGTATTAGGAAACATAGCACAATTGGGGAATTGTAATTTTGGCCAAGTTGAATTCACAAATCATGTCTAAGCACTGATGCAAACAGAGCTCGCAGGTTGGATGTGATTAACTCCCCGAGCCCTGCTTTACTCCTCGTTTGATACGTAGGGTTGTGCTTTTTTTTTTTCCATTACAGAGTCAAAGGATAGGCCAGGGCATACAGAGCACGTTAAAGTGTTTTCAAAATAGCAGGATTTCAATGCTTGTGTCTGTCGCACCATGAAGACATGGCATGAGGGCCTTTCAACCTTTTCAGCGGAAAGGGAACATGAGTCTCCGGGTCGGCCCCCAGCAACAGCCCCATGTTGCCAGTTAGCAGTCTTAATACACAGCAATATATTTCTTTCCATATTACTTTTGTTCTGGGGCTTACCTTACAAGCTGCATTTGCAGGAGCCAATACGGCTGTCACTTCCATTGCGGTTTACAGAAGTGCTCAGGTTGCAAACACATTTCTTTCATATGTTTCCAACTCAAAGAGCTCGCAAAGCAGTGCACCAGTTACCTTGCAAATCATCTGTGATAACTAAAGTGAGCAACACTAAGTGCCGATTTAAAGATTTGTTTGTATCCGTGATGTCTACTATCTTGCCATGCAAACAAATAAAGCTGCCTTAAGTCACTAATCAAATGTTTTCAACATCATGAATAACAACAAGCTTGAAGTTTAACAGCGACCATATCAATGGCAATATTATTATTGATGGGGATAATGTTACCTGATACCAAGATTCCTTGGTTGCAATATATATGAAGACATGTCTCTTCCTTCAAAGCACTTGCACTTTTTCCTCCTGGTATTTTATTGTCTTATTCAGAGAAAACTTTTTACATTACCTCTTTCAGCATTTTGGTGAAAGAACAACAATAGTCTAACAAACTACAGGTAGCTACCAACCGGCAACTACCAACCGACTGATTACAGCCTTAGTCAGGTGGACTTGTTACAATGTTATCTTACCTTGAGCACAAAGAAATCTGATTGTTGGCTAGCCTTATTTTAACTGCTTAAGGCTACGTGTAAACAAGGCTGGCTGGAAAGGTTTTCCCGATGGTAAGAGTTGCCCTTTGTGTGGGTCTGTGTCAGAGGATGTTTTGCATTTTGTAATTGTTTGTCCCGCCTGTGATAGAATCAGACGAGCATCATTTTTTCCTGTGCTCAAGCATTTTCATTTTAGATCGTGCCACCCTGCTTTGTTATTTTTTATGCAACCTGATGTTCCGTATGGCTTGGGCAATGTTATCGTTTTTGAAGAGGGGTGTTTCTGCTAGGAATGTTTTTTTTAAAACAGTAAAATCGCTTAAATAGCTGAGAACTTCTTTTTAGGTATTTGTATAAATTGATATGACTTTTATGGCTACTAATGTAGATATGGTTAATTCTTTCTTTTTTTCTCTTTCATTTTATTACTGTATTTGTATCATCTATGTTATTTATATTCTGTGTATTTTATCACTCTTTGATGGATTTCGTTTTAATCCATATAAACATAAACATCTTGGTTAGATAGGGCTCCTTGGCTCCTACTGCTCTTTTACCTCTAATGGTGGTCAAGCAGCTCAGGTCAAGGTCTCAGGTGCTGAGTGAAGCAGATGAGCTACAGACTTGTCCCAATTCATGGGCCTCCTTCTGAGCAGAAGGGCCATGTGGTAGGCCTGGAATGGTGAATTAGAGTCAAGACCTGAGTCCCGGCTGGTTCAAAAAGACAAGTACAGAGAGCACACACTTGGTATCACCCTGGAAGATAGAAGTTCATTTCCCACAGGTACTGAGCAGAGGTTCACCATCAGCGGAGTCTTGAGAGTGTTGCAGGTTCCATCAAGACTGCTCACTCTGTGTTCAGGATAGTGTCTTCTTGTTATTCCAAATTCCAAATTATTGCACATTTTTGGGGCATTGTGTTGAGAGTGAGAATCCCAAACCTCAATCGGAGGGTTGCATTGCGTCATGTAGATTGGCAGCTACATAATCAATGGATGTTGCCACATTGAAACTTCAGTGGCTCCTGTGACAGAATGCCATCTGGTAAGGGGAGGATAGCCCAATCTTTTGTTTATTGGTTATTAACATAATGTGGCTAATTTTGTTTTTGAAAGGGATGTCTGATAATAAAAACCCCCCATCTTTTGAGCCTTTGCTGGAATAGTCATCACACGCTCCCTCACTCCCAGGCCGGTAGTGGAACAAGTCCGTTTCATAGGTCACATGTACATTCCTGAGAGCTGCTGGAACACAAAGTTTCTTTAGGCTGGGGTGACTTTTTAATATTCTGCGCTTCTTTTTTCAAACTTAATAATTGTATGCTTTAGTCAGTCCAGTGACAAATACATCTTTAAATATATGAGCCATGACTGGTGGTTGCATGATGAATACTAAGAGCACACAATTATACAACAACAGAAATCTGGCTAGTGTCTGCTCTGTGAGCAGGGCTCAGCTTTGACAGGACTGGTGTCTGGTCTGACTGTCTCCACAACTGCCATATGGAACAATGGCCAAAATGCTGCCTCTTTGGTTGCAAGGGGGAGGCCAATGCCTTTCAATCAGGGCACTCAAACCTCCCATAGGAGGCTACCTGTAACCAGTGCTTCATAAACAGCACTAACATAACAAAGCCACACTCACACAAGGGTGCTGACCACGGGTGTCCCTTCAAAGTCAACAGGCATGCGAAGTGGCTGAGGTAGAGTAGCTAGAAGGAAGAGGTGGGCTGAGAGAGTGGGTCCACTATCTTGGTTTGTGTTATGGCTCACAATCACTTCCTCCCCCAACCCCGATTTATTCCAAGCAAGACTCTCTGGGTGTGATGTCAGATGGCAAAGGGCACTTTTTACAACGGACTGGCTTGGCCATCTTACAAAAGGCTTGCTTTGGACCGATTCCTTGTGACTTTCTGCCTTTATAAGGAGAGACAATTCTCTCCTTCTTTGATTCATCTCTAGACTTTAGGAAGAACAGGAAGAATTTACTTTGACCTCTGTTGGTGATACAGTCTATCCCAACGACCTCTGCCACTTAGGTGAAGACAGAAGACATCCAAGGCTTAGAAGAGCTTTGTCACCTAACCATCTACATGGAACGTTAGTGGTGAACTGCTGTAGACGAAGGCCTCTCTGTTGCCTGCACTGGATCCAGGACCCTGTTCACTGGAGGTTAGGGATCCCCCTGTAGGTGACAACCAAGCTCTCTGGAGTGGGAGTACAGAACAGAAGGCCTCATCCTGTTCTGGACCCCCTGGATTAGAACTCACAGTAACCCAGAATGCCAGACGCAGCAGGAATCCTGTTTCACCACCTTGAGACATCTTTGAGACAATTTGGCCGTGCTCAAAGCATTTGAGCCTCCACAATACCCACAATGCTGTTTTTGCCACTCTACACAAATGTTGAACTGTGTGCTGCACTTCGAACCAACCAGATGCCTGCTTGATACACTAAAGCGGACCACCTTTTCTCAACCTGATTGCAGGCTTGATATCATGGGAGAAACTGCCGCACTGCTTCGACTGCAGGAAAACATTAACACACCCAGCTCGAACACTCGCTTGACCCAGTAGAACATTTCAGTGTCATTTTGCCGAAGTAAATTACTTTATGGTAATTTACTTTGACTGAACCACAGCAATATTTTTGTTTCTTTCAATGGGGCATCCCTCCCTAAATGGGAGGGGGTCCCCTCACACCCTATCTCTGATGACTACCAACCATACCTCCCGTATGCCTCTAACCCTTAAAAACACATTAATAATTACTTTTCGAATTAAGTGATTTTAATGAAGTAAATTACCACAAAATAATTTACTTCAGCAAAACGATGGTATATGAGCAGTACCATTGTCTCGCCACTGACTTGCCAGCTGCTCTAAACCATTGTAAGCTATTGTCTCACCGTCTCGACCTATCGGGAGCCTGCACCTTTGAACGGACTCAACGCCAACCTCCAGTGGTATTGTATCAACTTGAGCGTCTTAACGCTGGCTGCACTACAGTGAAACCACCTAGAAGCCCTGCTTGATGCTTTTGAGCGCCAAATACAAGAATAAGAGTAATGTGAAGAAGCCCTGTTCCGCTGGATCACTTTTTGTGACTATAATGATGTTTAAGCCTGCCCCTTACAAATCCCTGAACAGTGACACTGTTGCCAATCCATTGCCTGAACTCCCCTGCTCATCTACACAGAATGCCCGTTCACAAAAGTCTGCATTCTCTGATTTTCTTTTACATGAGTGTGTTTTTCTAGTATTTTTTAATTAGTGGATTGCATTTTACTCTTTGATTAAGTCTATATTTTTGTAGAACCTTGATTGGATAGAGTTTTATCTTGGAACCATTGTACTCGGAGAGCTCTGTCACGAGCTTTGACACTCTCCTCCCTGATGGTTACAAGATACGCCCTGAACCTAGAACCAACCCTCCAGGAGGTGGAGTAGCTCTGATCTTTCCGGAGTGGATCCCTGCTTCTGTCATTCTGATGCAATCCTACTCCTCCTTTGAATGCCTGGTCTACAGGCTCTCTATTTCTCCTTCCC
Source organism: Ambystoma mexicanum (assembly GCF_040938575.1). Classification (NCBI taxonomy): domain Eukaryota; kingdom Metazoa; phylum Chordata; class Amphibia; order Caudata; family Ambystomatidae; genus Ambystoma; species Ambystoma mexicanum. The sequence continues at coordinate 981,139,278 of NC_090934.1, read as the reverse complement.
TCTCTCTTACTGTGGCCACCATCTAAAGGTCACCTGGCCAGGTTATGATATGATATGATATGATATAATAGGTTATTTATAACGCGCTAAATACCCAGACGTTTCTAAGTGCAGAGTGGGGGATCGAACCTGTGGTGCTACGTGTTGTCTTGCTTTCAAGGCGAGCACGTTGCCCCTGAGCTATACTCCCTGAGCTATCCACCCTAGAGGATAGCTCAGGGGCTATACCGAAAGGATAGCTGAGTGGGCCAACCTCTCCTCCTCTCTTCTTGCCTCTACCACTCAACTTCTCCTCCTTGGAGACCTCAATGTCCATCTGGATGCATCTAACGCCTCCTTGGGGCTCTTTGGTAATCTCTGCAACTCTCTCTCTCTCTTTCTATTCTACCTTCTGGCCCGACACACTCCACCGGGCGCACCCTGGATGTTCTAATCTCCTCTGACATCCCCCTCTCAAACCCTCTCACCACTCCTCTCTCTTGGACCGACCACTTTCTTCTCTCTTCCCACCTGACGCTCTCTGTCCCCAGGTGAAGTCGATCCCAGCACTGCCACCTATCTTCTGAGCTTTCTGGCCCATGAAACGTGTTTCAGTGAAGGCTTTTGCTGCTTCTTTCTTGCTTCCTCCTATGCCTGCAGCTGACTTACACTCTGACACAGCTCTCTCTAACCTGCATCCCTCTATCACTAACACTCTTGATGTCCTTGCCCCTGTCATGAGGATCCATTTGAAGCCCACCTCCAAGTGCAACTCTTAGTATGACTCTGACCTTGCCATGATTAAACGCAAGTGCAGGGTGGTGGAGAGGAAGTGGAGGGCATCAGGCACATAGTCTGGTAAACTGTCCTGTCATCTGCTCCAAACGCTATGTAGACTTTCTGTCTTGTCCAAGAAGAGAGCCTACATCCAAGCCCAGATCCCTGCGGCCTCTAACAATACGGCCAAACTCTTCAAAATGTGCAAGGAGCTGGCCAATCCTCCTGCACTCTCCACCTATCCTGTTCTCTCCCATGCTCTCTGCACGGCACTGGCTTCTGATTTCATCACTAAAACTAAGGATATTCTGTCCTCTCTTCCCTCTTACGCTCCCTCTACCTCTCTCGGCCCCTCTCAGGCTGACTGTCCCTCTCCTGCTCCGTTCCCCTTTTTCCCTGTGTTCAATCCTGACTATGTTTCTAGACAAGTCTGATCTATGAATGTATCGTCAAAGCAGATGCTCCCCTGCTCCTCCAGAACCATGTAGGACCACATCAATGCCCTTGCTCCAGCCTTGGCTGATTTTTGCAGTCACTCTTTACAGGAACTTTCCCCTTCCCCCTAAATCACTCTCTTGGGCACGCCCTCCTGAAGAAGGCTTCTGCCGATCTTTCCTCTCCGGCAAACTACGGCCTGATCTCTATCACGCCTTTCCTAGGCAATCTCCTGGAAAAGCTGGCCATCTCCCAGTTTACTCGCCATATCGAATCTGTTGGTTGTCTCCATGACCATCAGTCTGGCTTTAGAGCAGCCAGAAGCATGGCAATTGCTCTCCTGAACATCCGTGAAGTCCTGCTCTCAAATCTTGACTCTAGCCTCCCTTTTGTCTTCATCCCCCTTGATCTTTCCTCTGCTTCTGACACGGTTAACCACACCATCCTGATCAATTGTCTGCGTGACAACCTGGGCATCACAGATCAGGCCCCAGCCTGGTAGTCGTCCTTCCTTTCTGATCGACCCTCCCAGGTCCAACTAGCATTGTTTCTCTCCACATATGGTGTTCCCCAGGGCTCTAACCTCTCACCCTGGCTCTTCAACCTTTATTTGGCACCTCTTGCCCATCTCATATCTACCTTCTCTCCTAACTTTCAGTGTTATGAAGATGACACTTGGCTCTCCTTCAGGCTCTCCTTAGCCTCCTCTCCTCTCCTCTCTCGCTCATTCCTGATTGTCTATCCGCGATTCAGGAATGGTGGTCCTCTAACTATCCCTGCCTGAACACCAGTAAGACTTGGGCCCTCTACCTGCGCCTTCCTGCGAGGCAAAAAACCTTGGTGTCATCTTCGACTCCACCCTCTCCTTCTCTCCTCATATCACGGACGTCTCTAAGAAGTACCACTACCAGCTTTGTATTTGTATTTGTTTATTATTTGTATAGCGCACCAAACCCTGAGGTAACTGGGCGCTTGAAAAACTTTGAGGTTACATACATAGTAGGAAAGGCACATTACAATCAAGTGTGGAGACAACAAGTGGGACCCTAGATAGAGATGGGTCACATAGAAAAACATGATGTACAATAGTATAACCAATCAAGAGACAGTGAACAATCGCATAAATAGGCAATGGTCAGATAACATAATGGTGACATCTTAGTGAGAAGGCTTGTTGCTCAGCCAATTTTTTATTCTGGCTTTGAAGGTGAGGAAGGAGGGTTCCTGTCTAAGAGGGATGGGAATAAATGTTCCATCCTTTGGCAGCTTGGACTGGGAAGCTTGCTCCTCTGGCTGTTTTTAGATTAAATCTTATTACCACCAGGTTGTGGGAGTGAGATGATCTGGTAGTACGTGCGGGTTGGTGTTTACAAATTTGTTGGCCATGTATTTCAGGACTGCATTTGTGAGGCATTTGTGCATGATGGCCAAGGTGCGTAGTGTGATTCTGTCACGGATGGGCAACCAGTTGGCGTTGTGTCTGTGAATGGATATATGGCAGGATCTGGGAAGACTAAGTGCTGCTCTCAGAGAGTTATTCTGGAGTATCTGGAGTCTATTTAGATTGTGGTCAGAGGAACCTAGGAATAGTGTGTTGCAGTAGTCAAGTTTATATAGTGCAAGTGCTCTAGCTAATGTTAGGCAGCTGTTTGAAGATAAGTAAGATTTAAACTGTAGATGAGTTTATTTGTGGAGGCCGTGGAAGACGCCACACTTCTGATATGTTTTTTGAGAGAAAGTGTTGCTTCAAGGTAGACCCCAATGTTTTTATCTCTTTAGATACGTTTATTATATTGATATGAATGACGAAAGAGGAGTACCTGGTGTCAAGTTTATTCAATCGTGCCTGAGTACCCACGATCATTAACTCAGTCTTATCGTCATTGAGGCATAGACTGTTGGTGGCCATCCACGCTTGGATTTTGAGATAAATATCGTTCAGTTGTTTAGAGTCATGGTCGTAACAACCAGTGAGGGGAATGAGGACTTGAGTTTTATCTGCATAGTTGGTGTAGATGACACCCAAGTTGTGCAAACATTTGAAGAGTAGCTTTGTAAATATATTGTACAATGTGGGTGACACACAAGATCCCTGAGGGACACCACAGAGTATAGGTGTGTGGTCTGCTGAGGCTGAAAGGGAGAAAATTCTGGTGGTCCGATTTGATAAGAAGGATTTAACCAAATCGGAATCGTTAGTGGAAAATGCTGCAACTGTGTTATGATGCTTGGTGAGAATTTGGTGGTCGACGAAGTCGAAGGCCGCAGATAAGTCGAGGAGTAGGAGGATTGCTAGCTTAACTTTGTCCTTTGCCTCGTCCATTTGGATCTTGAGCTCTAGAAGGGCTGTCTCAGTTCCATGTCTGTGTCTGAAGCCTGATTGTCTAAGTCCTAGGAGTTCATTCTCCTCTAGGTGCTTCTGAATTTGCAGGTAAGCCACTCAGTCAAGGATTTTTAGAAGGAATGGGATGGTGGAGATGGGCCTATAGTTTGCAGGGACATTTGGATCAAGGTTGTTTTTTTTTAATAGGGGCATAACCCAAGCTTCCTCGAGGTTGTTGTGTACTTGATTGGAAGAGAATGAGGAATTTATCAAAGTGGTGATGAAGGGGGCTAGGTTTTTAGCTCCCTCTTTAATGATGGTGGCTGAGCAGATATCCCCTTGGCAGTGGGATGGTTTTAGGCTTTTTATGATGTCTTCAAATTCCTTTGAAGTTACTTGTGAGAAAGTGAAGGGCGTACAAGAATGTGGGGTTTTCGCTGGGTCAGGGGCGGACTGGGAGCCGTTAGTGAGACTTGTCTTTTTAGCTTCGATCTTAGTTTGGAGTAGAGTGATTTTATCTGCAAGGGCTTGCTGGATTTTTGTGCACCATTCTGCGTCTTTGATGCAGTCTTGTGTGGGCGGTACTGGGGATTCGAGCTCTTTTAGGATGCTCAAGAGTTCGTTAGTACTGGATTTGGCAGGTGATTTACGCCAAGTGGATTCCGCTGATCTTTTTGTGTTTCTGAGGCTTTTTAGTTCGGGGGTGAACCACTTGTTGAGGTGTGCCATGGGTTTGGCTTTGCTAAGTTTAAGAGGAGCCGCTACATCTAGTGCTGATTTAAGAGTATCGTTGTAGAGGTCTACCAATTTGAGAAGGTCGAGGTTGCTGAACTTGGTCTCGTTGAGGATGTCGCTAATGAGGGGCTGGAGGCAGTCTATGGTGATGTTTTGACAATTTCGAGATAGCAAGGGGGGTGCTAATGTAGCTTTGGCAGGGGAGGATCCAGGGATGTAGAACAGGATGAGGTGATGATCTGACCAGGCTACGGGTTCGTTTTGGAGAATGGAGATGGAACAGTCAACGTCAGACACCCAGTCCAGCGTTTTGCCTTCGGAGTGGGTTGGTGTTGCGATTCTGTGTATGAAGCCCAGGTTAGTGATGGTGTTATCCACAGCTAAAGCAAGAGGGTCATTAGGGTCCTGGAGGCCAAGGTTCAAAGTTTGGTGTGAGTGGATAGGAGGTTCATGATGTCATCCTCGAAGGAGGGAGAGGGGTCGGGGGGCTCGGTAAACAAGGTGCAGGAGTATTTTGTGGGTGGGTGAGAGAGTAAGTTTCACCGATAGGAGCTCTGCAGAGGGGAAGCTGGAAGAGGTATGGCTCTGAGGGCTAGGAGGGTTTTGGCAATGAAGGCCACTCCTCCACCTTTGCTTGACATTCTATCAGCCCTGACAATGGTGTAACATTCAGGTAGGGCTAGGGAGAGTGCTGGGCCTGTGCCTGGTGTAGCCAGGTTTCTGTAATAGCCAGGAAGTCTAGGCTATTTGCGATAATTAGTTCAGCAATCTCTGAGGCATGGGCAACAAGGGAGTGAGCACTGATAAGAGCTCCTTTTAATATTGGATGAAGGTGGGATGGAGTTAGGTTCATTAGGGGTCGTGTTGGGGGGTGGATCGTGAGGTATGGGCGTGTGGTTCAGGTTGAGAGGGAGAGCTGTGTCACTTCTAGTGTTGTGTCAAGGGTTTTTAGGCTTAGAGGTGACTTTGTGGATTGGGAAGTGAGAGCCTAATCTCTGGTTCCTGGTGTGGACTGTGAGTACGATAAGTGGCATTGGCGGGGCAGCGAAGCGCTGTAACCATTCGGGAGGGCTAACCGGGTTACTGGTTGCTGTATTTGGGGGTGCTAAGCTAAATGGTCTGTGATTGAGTGTGGGTTGAAGAGGTGGTAGAAAGTGTGTTGGGGTGACTGAATGAACTAGAGTGAGGAGTGAGGTCATGGCCAATGTAACTCTGTGAAATGAGGACATGATGGTTTGTCAACAGGCTGGCTTGGTACTTGCTAGAGCTAATAGGAGCAACAACAGGATGAGTCTAGGTTAATACAGTAAGTACCTAAGGCAATAACTTAATATCAATAGGCTGATGCAAAGTTAGTGTAGTGGCCGACTGCCTTACTGCAATACATTGGCGGGATGAATTAATGCAAGGGTAGCTAGAACTAACACACATCCGTAATAGGCTGATTCGAAGTTTAAATAATGTAGAAATTAATGCAATGTTCAACTAAGGCAACAGATTATCCGCAATAGGTTAATTTAAAGTTAAAGCCATGGGCAACTAAAGCACAATCGTAATAAACAGGTTAAATAAATGCAGGGGTAGCTCATGCTAACAACATCGAAATGTATCTGGTATAGATGGTAATACTAAATTCTGCTAGGGTAGCAGGTTATTAGCAATAGGCTAGTTCAAAAGTAAATACAATAGGCAAATAGAGCACAACAGTTAACATCAGGCTGACTTAAAATGGGGTAACTGGTTCTAAGAGGCATCTGCAACAGGCTGATTCCAGATGTATACAAGAATGAAATAATACAATGTCAAACTAGGCAGCCGAATATCAGCAGTATAAGCAATAGGCTGGTTCAAAGTTAATACAGTGGGTAAATATTACACAAATTACATCAGGCTGACTTCAAGCGTGGGAGATTGGTGCGCAAATGTTGCCAGAGGCAGTGATATGTGGGTGGTCAAGTTCAAGGGACATCAATACCTGTGTTGTGGATAGTTATAGGAGCAAGTCTTGAGTTAAGTGTTGGTTGCGGGCCTGGCCATAAGTGGAACAATGAGAAGGGTGGCCACTTGACAGGGGGTACGGCAACAGTAGTAGGACGTGAGGTGGATTAGGCCATGGAAGATTGAGAACGCTCACCTTAACATTAGGACCGGGCGGCAAGCAGCGCTCTCCGGCGAACAAAGGCAAACAAGGCCTTTTTCCCTGGCCTTCTTCTCGTGGCCGGCTTCCTTCCACCTGCCTGCAGATATTATCGAATAAATGCAGGCCAGTTGCCTAGCAACTGAAGCCAGCCTCAGTATGAGGCTGCGTTGCGGTGAGTTGTACCCCCTCAGAGGTATTCTTCCTTTTCTCACTTTCCCCCAAAAGCTCACTGTCTCGAGAGCCCTGGTTCTCTCTAGGCTGCAATACTGCAACAGCCTCCTTCTAAATCTGCCAGCTTCTACTATTCACCCTCTTTAATTAATCCAGAACAGGACTGCAAGACTTGTCCTTGGCCTCAAGCCCAGAGATCGTATCTCTCCTGCCCTGAAATCTCTCTAGTGGCTCCCAGGGCTGCAGGGATCAAGTCCAAGACCCTCTGTAGTGTCCACAAGGCCTTCTGGGGCTGGGGACCACACTACATCCAACTCTCTCTTCCTAAGTACTACCCTTCTCAAGCATTCCGCTCATCCACCTCCAACTCTCTGACGGTCAGACGCTTCTCCAGCCTGAGAGTGGGGCATAGATCACTCACCTCAGCTGGTGCCTCCCTCTGGAACAGCCTCTCTGCCTCTCTCATACTTGAACAGGACCACCTCAGGTTCCAGAAGCAACTCAAGACCTTCCTTTTCACTTCTGCTCTCTCTCTCTCTCTCTCTCTCTCTCTCTCTCTCTCTCTCTCTCTCTCCCCTGCTGATGTTATTGTCTGCTGCATTAACTTGTCACCTGGCCTCCCTCAGAACCCTATGGGGACAAGGCTCCTTCATGACCAGTAAACCCCATCCACTGCCTCCAGGCCTACCGTGCACTAGGGCTGTATCTGCAACCCTCTACAGTGCCATGTCTCCTTGCACTTACTTAGAACATGCCACCCCGGCGGAACTTACTTGAGCTTTGCTTATTGCACTCTCCCTTTTTTTCCCTCCCCCAGACACTTCTCCTCTGCCTTCCCCTGCACCTGCACCATCTGAATGACATGAGGCCTAGTAAGATCATTTGTTATGTCCTCCCTTGTCTCCCCTTCCTTGTCTTGAAACATTTGTGTACAGGCACGTTATAAATGACTTATCATATCATGTTATATCATGTTTGGGTTGCTCCTGTTATCTGCTCAAAGCCCCCCTGAGGTTATAGCCTGCCCTTAGCCGGTGCTACCAAAAGAGACAAAGGCATATCTTTCGGGGTGTGCCTGTTTCATTTTTAAGACTAGGATAACTGCTGGTTTAGTAGCAACGTGTGGCTGAGGAATGAGTAGTGGCGGTTTAGCCACTACTCATTCCTGTACTTCTCCAGAACAGTAGTCATTTCATCATAGCTCTTTCCCAGTGAAACTTTCCAGATCAGGATTCAACCTTAAATCCAGATGTCCTTTTCTTTCCAGAACTTCAGAGATCCTTGAAATACTGGGCTGACAGGGCCTTGTCCATATGGCCACATTTGTGTTTCACACAAACATCCATAGGAACTAGGTCTGGCTGTAGGCTCTTGAACTGGATTTTCAAACAGGGACAACCATTCCCTCAGATTAGTAAAGTCTGCCACAAATCATTGGGCTCATCAGAGCCAAGTATGCATGGCAACTTGCATAGTTTAAATGGGGTACATGGTGTTACACTGACCCTGAACATCCATGTTGAAAAGGTTAAAATGAAACCTCAAAAATTCTGCACGCCACATGGCACCCGGAAAACCCCTAAAATAAGGTAACACCAAATCTCTAGGTGTATCACTGATTGGAACATTCTTAAAGAATTTCATTTCTGAGAACATATCCTTCGTCAAAATCCAATCATTCTGCCTGAGAGTTTTTTCACCTTTAGAGGGTTCTCTGTCAACATCTTTTCTGTCAAATCACAATTAGCCAATACATCATTCAATACCATTAAGAACGTGTTACCACCCCGACTGAGAAGCAGCCCAAAATCCTCATACAGCGAAAGAATTTTAGGACTTATAATGGAGCCATATAGCATAACCCTTCTCCACACCACATGAGACTGTAGAGATTGTAGGCCAAATTCAAAGAGTAAACGTGCCATAGGAAGTGGCATGCAGTTTTAGCACCCTTGCCCAAATTAGGACTTCCATTCTGACCCAATTGATCATCAATTTCGATACCATACCATACTTCAGAACCGGAATAACTTTACCCTTATAAAATGTAATGAGAGGAGGCAGAGGGATTCTACAGTATGAGTGTAGTATTATATTTCATTTGGGATACTAGTTGACCTAGCTTTCCCTCTATTTCCATCTCTGAGTTTTTTTTAAAGAGGTACCAGATCTTATAATGAATCCTAGATATTTCATTTCGTTCACTTCTGGGAGGCTCTGTGAATCCAGCTCCCACCCTAACCTGGCGCTCTTCTTCTTTTTCAGATGATTACAAGACATAACAAAAGTCTTCTTTATATTGTTGATCAAATCATTTTCCTGGGCATATTTGCCAAATGCTGTGATCAGGCATTGGAGGCCTTCGGGCGTGTGATCCAACAAGGCAACATCATCCCCGTAGGCCAAACCATTTACCTTTGTTACTCCCAATGTGGGCGCTACCAGAGCATAGGATCTTATGAAATCCCATAGGCCAGCCAGGAAGAGATTGAAAAGACAACGGGCTACTATGCATCCCTGTCTTAATCCTTTCTCATTATTTATAGGGCGGAAAAGATTGCTCCCCAAATCCAATCTCACTTGAATAGATGTTTTATTGTGGAGATATATTAAGATCGACAGGAGATCCGCCGGGATTACCCAATCTTTTAGCTTCCCCCAGAGTTTGCCTCCATTTATTGTGTCAAAGGCCCTTGATAGATCAAACCACACACCATAAACAAGGGGATCAGTCTTCCTACTCAGGTTCAATGTATTTAGTATAAGGCTATCCAGCGTAGTTGACAAGCCTTTGCGGAAACCTGATTAGAATTTGGAAAAGTTGGAAAGGGTTGGTGCAGCACTAGGCTAAGACTTCTCCTTTGGAACCTGTCCTTCTTTTTGTTTACCTGTACGGAAGCGATAGTGAAAGCAAATGTGCATGAATATATATTGGCAATAGTCTATCACCCTCTGCCACCAGTCCTAACCCAGGTTAGTTTCAAACTGGGGTTGAAACAAACTAATGCCATCCCTCAGGAGGACTTGTCCCAAAAATATGTTGTGCCCTTGTGTGGCAATAAACAGCTGTAGTTTTACTTTAGAACTATTTCTTGAAGATGGGCCGAGTCGTGCCTCGATCATCTTGTATGTGAACGTGTGCTGCCATTTCCTTTAAGAGTTCAGACCATTCCCGCTCCAGGACTTTAGGTTCATTTCTAATATGGCATTTCCCAAACCACAACTTCCCAGAGGACTTGTCTCTACCACAGTACTTGCGTCTTAATTCTAATTTTGCCTCTTTTAAAAAACACTCTAAAACATATCTTTTTAGAATACTCTTTACATACTTTTTCATGCCATTGACTTCTTTATGACCGGCCCCTTTCTTCCTTTTTCTTGTCTGGTATCTTTGTATATTGTTGTTTTATTTGTGATAGCACTTTGATGCCCACAGGCTTAAGTGCTCTATAAAAAAAATAAAAAAATAAAAAATGCAGCTAGTTAATCCTAGGCCTACAGTTCACAGTATCCAAAAACTAGATTTGGATCCAACTATATATCCTGCACGCTACTCCACCAATCCCATCACCCCCTTAATATGGACCAAACTCTCACTTCCACCATGTGCACGAATGCTGCCCTACAGGTGAAGGACATCCCCTCAGTGGAGCCCACCTTTTCTGATGTCCTGAGATACAAAACTTGCAGCTACCTTGCACCAACTAAAATGAATGCCTTTTTAATAATTTACTGTCAAGATTTAAGTATACAAATTAGCTAGTGCACTTTGATTTAATGTGTTTGACAACATATTTACCTCATACATTAAATACCATTATTGGACAATTCCATGTTATTTCCATTTACAAAAATAAAAACAGTACCTTACACAAAATAACCACATTCATCAGCAAAGGGCATGAAACAGGTTCACATAATAGCTCTAAGGGAGTGGTCTTCAAACTGTATGGCTGGCCCCATAGGGGGCAAGCAGGATGTCCAGGGGGTGCGGTTCTTCCAAAAGGGAGTACAGTGACTGTGATGAATTGCCATCTGGCAAGGGTGTGCAAGCCCTGGCTTTTTTTTCTTATTAACTAATAAAATGATTTGGGGTAATTCCATTTCTGAAAGGAACTCTGCCAATCAGATGTCCCTGTCATAAACACTATGCCAAATACCTAATATGTATTTGTGCCCTGCTGCATCAGTATCCTGATTCGCAGCACCTGCTCTAACAGTGGCACAGAGTAGTTTCAGAGGTCACAGGTGCCCTCTTGACAGCTGCAGTGACATCCAAATCTCTGCAATGCAGGGGCTGCATTTAAAATATGCACCCCTGTTCCACAAACCCGATAATTATGGGTCTAACTCCTGGTGGCAGAATAATCTTTAAACATAAGCCAGAAGGGTGCTAGAGAGCCCAACCAAGATGGCTGCTCCACCGTGAGCTCCTCACTGAGCTCCCGAAATCCTGTTTCAAACTGCACTTGCCCGGACTGAGCCGAAACAAGAACCCTGCGAATAACCTTCTAAAGGCACGGTGACCCCCCCCGGTGTGATTGCTCTGAAGCAGAGGGCCCCACAGCGCAAGAACCAAGCTGCAACGCATTACACGCGTATGCGCCAAACAACGCCGGTTGTCTCGTGAGCACCAAACACCGCCTCCCCACTAGGGCACCCCATCGTGTGGTCCACGGCAAGTGGGCGGCCCTGGAAGGAGGGGTAAGACATCCACTCTGGATCCCAGTAAAATGCCATCGCTGTGGGGAATCACTGGAACAACTAAACCGCGGGTGCAGCTCCCATGCTGTGGCCAGCCCGGCAGCGGAAGAGTGCGGGAGAGGCACCATCGTGACAGACTGTGGCCTTGGCTGTCCATCCGGGCAGGTCCACCATCCTGCGAGGGAATACTGGCTGCGACCACCAAGCACAGATCGCCTGCTGGAGGTAAAGAGAGGCGCCCATGACCCCCCGTCCCACAGTCCTCCCCGTCCCCCAGCGCAACACTGCCAGCAGCGTGCACAAAGATCGATATGTGCCTGCTCCCGGGCTCGTGGTATCATGACACCAGAAGTGGCCCGGTGGCCCAGGGGTGTAAGCACCCCCAGCCGAGACAAATAACAGGCACAAATGAAGTCACAATGCTGCGCACCGGCCCCCGGTCCGCAACTCTTGAGTGGCCTGCGCCATACCCACCGGCGTCGGAACGGAGTGCGGAGGTCAGCCCCTCCTCTGTGCCGTTCCCAAAAGCCAGCGCAAGTAGCATCAGCAGACAAAGAACACTCCCGACGACCCACCAGACCCTGGACACTAATCCGCAGTCAGAATCTGAGTTCCGCCTCTCCTGCGTGGTCCCGCGCTGACTGGACCAAGACGGCGGCGGTATTCAGTGAACACAGCACAGTATGCTGGGATAATCCAAAACCACTGAGGCGGCCTGTAAACATCCACCCCACCGGACCCCTACTCACTTGTGACACAGAGACTTTGCCGGTGGTGGGGAGAGCGCATAAACCCTGACCAATTCCAGACCCAATGATAAGGGTACAGAGCAATCACGCGCCCCTACGTTAAACGACCAAAGGCCATGAACACTCAACAGCTGCAACGTGGCCCAAATGGGACTAGTTGAACCGGCAACCATGAAGCCAGCCTTGCACAGCACGTGAAACAACTGAGGCCTACACACTCAGCCATTCATACCCCAGACCAAACAGAGGTTGCAACCCTTTCTGGCTGCTCAGTGCAGATCCAAGCCAAAATAGGCACCTTGAACAGGGCGAAAGGTGCATAAGGGGGGCGGCACGTGGGTCTGCTCAAATGGTTCAGCACCCACTCATAACCACACTGTGAGAACGGACCACCTCCTGCGGAAACTAACTACAAGGGAACAGCAACAACCCCCCCATCCACCCTGCTGGTGGAGTAAGGAGCGCGGGACCACTGCTCAATCCAGACCACCTGAGGTTGAAGAGCTGCAGCACACATGCACTCTCCGTGACAGAGAGGTTATGAGACAACCTACTTGGTACGGTCTCCCCAGATAGCATACGGCCAGCAAGTCAAACCGAGTATATCACGGCTTGGTGATAATCCCAATGTACAGAGCCGCCTGAACGAGGAACATCCCCAACCTGCCACAAACCAACCACCAGCTATGTCCACCTGACACCCTCAACACCCCACCTTAGTCCTTAATGAAACGGCTCCCCGCCCCAGCTGAACACGAATTCCCCAGACCAAGACTTTTCAAGATCAAGAACAGTAGGCACCACACATGGGGAAATCGGATAAGTTACAGAGGAAGCTCAACTTTAAATCCAGATCCACTGCCAGGACCCCCGGGTCACAGACATCACCCGAGCCTCCGGAAACAATGAAATTCTACTAGAAATTCTACTAGACCTTAAAGCCGGAATTGGCAATATGGACTCGAAACTGGACGCCCTATCCACAAAGGTCGATTAACTACAACACTGACTCGACAAGCACGGGGACAGACTTGACACTGCTGAACAGAGAGTGTCGGACCTGGAGGACGGAAGCGCAGCATTCACAATCAGGGTGACCACACTAGAAACCCAGATGAAGGCTGAAATAGCCAAGAATGAAGATTTAGAGGGGAGAAACCGCTGCAATAACATAAGACTGGTAGGGATGAGAATGAAACAATCCCTACAGAAAATGGAAGGATTTGTCAAGGCTGTGTGCAAGGGGTGCTTTGGTGAAACCGCTTTGTCCCATCTCTTTGTGGTCGAAAGGGCACATCGGATACCCGCAACTCGTCCGATCCCAGGTGCACCCCCACACCCCATCATTGTGTGACTACTCAACTACAAGGACCGCAACACGATCCTGGGACTCGCCAGAAAGAAAGGAGAGCTACACTACGACAGTGATAAGATACAGGTGTACCCAGACTTTTTGCAAGCGGTCCAAGCTTCCTGCAGGTCTTTCACTGGAGTAAAGAGACGTCTCAGAGACAAACAAATCCAATATTCCATGCTCTTCTCTGCCAAACTGAGCGTACAACATGCTGGTAAAATACAATTCTTCAACTCCCCAGAAGTAGTCAGCAGTTACCTAGACAACATTGGCTGTCAACCCAACTGCAACAATCCGAGACCAGACGGGACCGACCGAATGAGAAGAGACCCGACCTGAAATCCAGAGGTATGTGGAGGCCCAAAGCAATACAGCCACATACCCCACACAACATACATAACAAACAACACAGACAAGTGGAGGGAGCCACCTGCTCATCCCTAACATCTGCCAACCTGATTGTACTACATAAGCATAACCCCCAGGCGCACTTAAACACATCACCTTAATGGGAGCCTGCGAGCTTGGCTGGGCGCTAGCGCCCCGAGCGCAGCACTGTTCCAGAGTTTTCGGTTTATGGGTAGGGTACATCTGACAGGCAAGTTGAGGGTTGCCGCGGGGGTGGGACGGGGAAGGGAGGGTGTTACAGTTTCAGGGAATGCGCCAATCAGGAACCTGATCGCCACCGACCAACCCCCCCCATTGAACCTCAACATACTAAAGAGCATGCATGCACCTATTGCACGGCATCTAAGTCTGCCCAAAACACTTTGCTTACACACGAAACAACCCTTGACCATTCAAGTTAGCAACGTGGAATATTAGAGGGGGTAACAACCCTGCCAAAACACAGAATATATCTCATTACCTTAAGAGGCACAATGTAGACGTCACTCTCATATAGGAGACCCACCTACTTCCATCCTCCAAGAGTCGATGGGCCTCTGCGTGGGGATGTCATAGGTACTATTCTTCCTTCTCATCATACGCTAGAGGGGTAGCCATTCTGATCAGTAGGAACGTGAAGTTGAGGTTAGTGTCTGTGGCATGTGACGACAAGGGCATAACTCTACTGGTCCACAGGATACTGGAAAACACCGAAGTTGTCCTGGTAAACACATACGGTCCAAACACTGATGGCACCAACACCTTCGACTGGGTGATGACGCACCTAGAAGAGGTTGACACCGCCACGATCATATGGGGTGGCACCCTGAACACCACAAGAGACCCCACATGGGATAAATCACATACATCCACTAACACAGCCACCAAAACAAGCCTCCAAGTCTGCAAGATCTGCGAGACCTACAACCTGACCGACATATGGAGACTTACCCACCAAGAATCTTGAGAATACACTTTCTACTCCTGGGTTCACAGGACCAGCTCGCGCCTAGTCTATCTCTTGGTGTCCCGGACGGGAGGCTTTCAGTGCGGTGAATGCCTGATTCTTCCAAGAACTCATTCCGACCACTCCCCAGTTACCCTAGAATGCATCCCACCAAACAACCAAAAGAAAAGCCTCACCTGCAGATTAAAACCACGGGCACTTCAGGACCCAGTGTTTGCCCAAGAGCTCCTAGACAAGATTAAATCCTTCCTCACCATCAACCAGGAGACTGTCTCATCACATGGAATCCTGTGGGAAACCCTAAAATGTTATATCAGAGGTATATGTATGGCCAAGGAGAATGGGATAATGAAGACCATTAGAAGGGAACTGGTGGCAAACGAGACCCGGCTAAAAGAACTCAAACAACACTACACCGCTCTAAACGACCCCCACACATTAGCTCTCATTAGAGAGGAGCTGCACAAGTTCAGAAATAATGCTGTTTCCTGGCATGTGGCCACCAGGTACGGCAATACGGCGAGGGCCAGAAGCCTGGAGCCCTCCTAGCAAGGCTGTTGGCGATGGATAGACGACCTCCACAGGTTGAATGTATCCACGACCCACAGGGGAAACTAGTCTACACAGAAAACAAAATAGTGGCAGCATTTTATGCCTTCTACCTTGACCTATATAGCTCCAAGCCACAAACAACCCAGAAGTACTCCAAGAGTACCTGAACGACATAGAACTGTACTGGGTGGAGGGAGACTTGAGAGAAACCCTAAATAGACCGAACACAACTGAAGCAATCCTGCCAGTCATAAAAGAACTGCCAGGGACTAAATCGCCTCGCCCAGATGGCCAGACAGGAGAATTTTACAAAGCACTTGGCCCAACCCTTGCGCCAATCCTACTATCAGTATATCAAGAGGTAACCCCCCCCCACACTACACAAAGCCAACCTTATTCTACTCCACAAAGCAGGCAAACCCCCAGAAGAGTGTGCCTCATACAGACTGATATCACTAATAAATGTGGATGAGATCCTGGCCAAAATCCTAACCAATCGGCTGTTCCCCCTAATGCCTGGACTGGTACAGGCTGACAGGACGCAACACGACATTCGTCATTAGTCGACTCTTTGGCATTATCGAGGCACTGGACCCCTCGGCACAAACGGTAGCAGTCCTGCTTGGTGCGGAGAAGGCCATACCTCTTCGCAGTGCTAAAAAAACTAGGCCTGGGGAACTACTTACTGAGATTAATCTCACTCCTCTATAAACACCCCTCAACCATCATTACACTGCGGAGAACAAAGCTAAAGCCCATAGAACTAAAGGAGGAACCAGGCAGGGCTGTCCTCTGTCAGCCCTGCTGTTTGCACTATCAATGGAGCCTCTGGCTGCATGCCTCAGAACCAATCTCATGGACAAAGGTCTTACCATTGGACCACACAAATTGATCCTGTCCCTCTGCCCTCTTGGTCGACGACCCGGTTACAAACCTA
Organism: Ambystoma mexicanum; assembly: GCF_040938575.1. Lineage (NCBI taxonomy): Eukaryota > Metazoa > Chordata > Amphibia > Caudata > Ambystomatidae > Ambystoma > Ambystoma mexicanum. The sequence continues at coordinate 981,123,068 of NC_090934.1, read as the reverse complement.
AATCCAGTGAGGAGAGAGGTGCTCAAGTTTAGAGCTTTCTCAGGACTAAAGATCAACCACAATAAATCAGTTGTGTTCCCATTAACCCAGGGTACAGAAGAATTTAGAGATGACTTTTAGTTCAAGTGGGAGGCTTCAGTCGTTAGATTACCTGGGAGTAATGATGTCCAGAAATTAAGATGACGTCTTCCAAGACAACTACGGAAAGGTGATAGAGACACTCAACAGTAAAATATCAAGGTGTAAACACCTCCCACTCACACTATGGGGGCGAGTATCAATCGTTAAAATTGTCATATTGCCCAAACTCCTATACTTGTTTGTAAACATACGACTGCTACTGACACGAGGCTTCTTCCAACGACTGCAGAGCCTAATTCTTGAGCTGATTTGGGCATGCAAACCAGCAAGAGTAGCCCATGCAACGCTCGTTCAGCCAATTGCAAAAGGCGGCGTAGCACTCCCGACATTGAACGCTACTACTGGGCTGCCAAGGCACAATTCCTGAGCTACTGGTACGCCACCCAGTCCATTCGCCCACATGTCCAGATCGAAAGGGCCCTAGTAACTCCCAACCTCCTGTGGGCAGCCATCAAAGGTGAACTCCAAGTACCACCCAAAACACTGAATATGGTGCAGACCACATACGAGACATGGAGAAAGATCGCACATAAAAGTAACATAACCATCAGATTTTCTCCCCTTCTCCCGGCGAGATCCATACCAGGGATACCAGTCATGACCGAGAAAATATACCTCCAGTAGGCAGACAAACTAAAGATAGTTCACACTAAACGACTGGTTTGTGGATGGATGTTTTCTGACAATCCAACTGGCTCGGGAACGGGGTGCCGTTTCTCCCTTAGACATTTTTGTCTACTTTAGACTCAGACATACCCTCAGGACTCTGTTCACCTCATTCCCTGCTCAACCACCCACATGGGAGCTCTTACACTGGGCGATCCAGGCACAGGGCGAGGGTAAGCTGGTATCTAGAATTTACAAATATCTACTGTCCATCTCTGCATGCCAATCAACAACCCCAAAACTGAGATGGGAAAATGCACTTGCAGACATGATTGACAATGAAGACTGGGCATATATATTACGGCAGATGCAGAAGGTGTCCCTAAACTCACGATACAAACTTATCCACTTCAACTTTCTCAAACACTGCCTGTTAAGAAGGATTTCTGAACTCTGACCTGGAGGGGCCGAGTTTCAGAAGGCCAACCTAGTTTCTTGGAACAGGGTAACCTCTGGACAAGCCAGACCAATCAGGGTAGCTATGGCAGGCAGTCAAGACTAAGTCTCAAGAGGGGTGAGGGTGACTGAAAGACCTCAATGAGCACATCAAGCAAGGACACTTGCAAATTACTCCAGACAGGTGTTATATAAAAAATATAGACACATTTATTACAAGGCCTTTGTAACATAGACCATAGCAAAGAATAACAGTAACACTAGAGTAAACCAATACACCACAATCAATACAATATATATATACAAAACCAGAGAGGTCTAATGGATTAAAAAGCATGAAATATGTAGACCACCTAGATGGGGAGGAAAACAGGTAGTGCAAGTAATCTTTAGACCCAGTTCCACATCAATAATACACCTAACTAAGAGGCAGTCCAAGCCCTACGAAGAGAGGAGCCTTATGCTCAATAGTACATGCACGCGCTGGTGCCAATGGACAAAATAGGGTCTCTTCAAGGGTCACTAGCAGCTCAGGAAGGTGGATAAGGCGATAAAAAACAAGTTCCCACTATTCAAGCAGGACCTCCACTTGGGGGCAGAGGCAGGATGAGAGTGCGGGATGGAGTCGCTATTTCGCAATATCTGTGGAAAGGAAAGGGGCATAAAAATGGGCTCCTGCGCTAGGGGCCACCGGTTCGGGTATGGACTACTCGCCGGTCCCCAACGCAGGCAGACCCAAACTTCGCCAGTACAGTCCACTTCGCTGGCAGGTTCGAATGCGACAATCAGGACGTCTCGACACTGTGTAGTTTCCGAGGTACAGCAGGGATTCCCAAACGGGACAGTGGCGATTTCTCCACTCCAGGTGGAGGAATCAGCCCAATTCCACTGCAGCAGGCTTCAGGGTCAAGGGGGTCACAAATGCAGCGAACTTGCACAGGTCGTTGCCACAACAGGGCAACACGGTAACCGTGTTTACTCCGGTCCGGGCGCACTCGTCTCACTTCGGACCTGGGAATGTCAAGTGTACGAAATTCGATGTGAGGGTGCCGTGGACACAGGGCAAGCAGTATACTAAGTTTCGAGGGCCTACTCGAAACCGCGGTGGTAACAGAGCAAACCTCCCGTGTAAGCTGGTCAGCCCACTGGTTGGCCCAGGGACACTTCCGAAGAGGCTTACTTGCAGGGTTTGTTGAAGGTGCCGAGAATAGTTGATCCCACTATTCCAATGGGTCGAAGCATCTTCGCAGACCTTCTAGGACGATCAGATGCAGGGGGGTCCCACAGGACGACAGCGGGCTCAGGGTGCCAAACCTTCCAGCGGGTCACCAGTGGTTCCTCGACTCAGCTTCTTGTTGCAGGATACTTGGCTCCTTATCCTTTGTTCGTGTGAACCCAGGAGATCGACATGGTAGTGGTGTTTTCAGACTCCTCTTATGCAAAGTTCCCTTTGCGCCAAAACAGAGAGGACCCAATGGGAGATCTGCTCACAAACACACCCTCCATATGTGGACCAATCACGGACCACAGTGGTCCCAGGCATTCAGGACACTCCAGACTCTCTCACACCCAGGATGTGTATTGGGAACAGACATTCCAGCCCACATCCTGGAGGCACACACACAAGGCATGCAGAAGCCCGCGAAAGCATTGGGTTTCGCGGGAAAATGCATGACTAAATAAGGACTGACCCAGGTTGCCTCGACCTGGGGAAGGTGAAGGGGCAAGATGGCCAAAGGACAGGACAAATAACCTTGTGGCATGGCCATTTTGGAGCCAGGCCACCTATTTGTGCCAAACGCGGTAAGCGCGGTTAACATGGCAAGAAAGGGTTAAAATGATAAGAAAACGATAGCTGCCACCAGTCCTGTCCATGACACATCTGCACAGTTCATAAAAAGTCCAGTGAGAGTTTCTAGGTCCTTTTGGAATGACTAGAGACCCAAGTGTACTGTAAGGTAAGTTACATTGCACACTTGTTAAATGTTGCACAAAAAGTTGCAACATGAGGAAAGGACTAAGGGAAACAAAGTCTCCCAGTACTGACTGTCTTAAGGGCATGTCAGTTTCCCCATAAAAAGTGAGCGAAAGCCCAGAGGAATGCAGCTTAGGGCTGTGCTTATCTGGCAAAGTTTAGTTCAGGGTATTTAAACAGCAGCAAAAAGTTTGGGGGTTGACACATGGAGGGAAACTTACATTCAAATATGAAATCTTTCCTAACACTGTTCTTTAGTGGTGATGCTGGGATGTACCAGGGACCTACAACCCTCAGTGAGGAAACTGGCCAGACTACCGCTAGTACTGGCTTGTCGACGCATAGCCATGGCCTGGGGGAGGGGACAACCTCCCAATACACAAAGATGGTTACAGGACGTAGCGTACTGCCACGATACAGACTTGAGTTTCATTAAAACTTTGCCCCTACATGCTCGGGCACTAGACATATAAGACATATGGGGGCCTTACGTCAGCCACCTGCTGATGTCGTCAGACTGAACCTCGCTGCACTAACCCCAAATCATGGACCTTTGACACACGATTTCACCATTCTACAACATCTGCTTATGAACTGCAATACGTATGCATGCATGCCAAGAACTCTATACGCTCAGAACATGAGGGATGGGGAGGCGAGGGTAATCGAGGATCACATGGCGCAAGTTTTTCTTTTGTAATGTAAATTGCATTGTTTGAAAAGACCAAAAATAAAGTTTTTAAAAAAATACATAAGCCATACCTTAGTTGGTGGATGGTATTCTCATAATTATTACAGCCACATACAATTTGATTTTGCACATGTGTTAGCTCTGTGGGCCCAGTTCAACTGTGGAAGGATGTGTATTCCTCCCGGACAAGGCCCATCCCTGTCCACTGGCACAACTGTAGCCTTGGGGAATTGCTTATCTTTGTTCCTTTGTGAAGGGCGGGTAACACCCTTCCCCCCAGGACAGCCACTCCACAGGGTGCTGGCCTGGGAACAGAAACCAAGAGGCACACCCATTCACAGAAAGCCAAGCCTCACACCAGTGGGCTACATTTCTAAATGTCTCTGAGCCTATTGAGAAGGAAAGGGGCGCAGTTAGTGTAACCAGAGAGGGATCTGTACAGTTTTGGGAGGGTTCTGCCATCTGATTCTCTCTGCCTCTCTTTCTCTTTCCTGTCCCGTGCACTTCCTCTCTCTGGAGCTTTGGATGTGACATCATAAGGGCAAAGCTCACACATTTCAAGAGCAGGGATGGAACCCCTAAGGCAGGCTAGCTTTTGTCCAATCACTTGGGGACGTTTGCCTATAAAAGAAAGAAGAGGCCTCCCACCACTCTTTGAATCATCTTGGGAATCATCTTGAAGCATCTTTGGATCATCACTTGAGAAGATTTTCTTGGACCCTGTTGAAAGAGCAGTTGTCTCTGCAGTCCTACAGTTGTGAAATGGAGGCACTTGTTCCAAGGCAGAGACCAGCTCAGTGCCCTGACAATCCCCAGGGAAAAATGGGGGTGTTCTGCTGCTGGAACAGGACTTGCCTCTCTGCCAGCCACAGTGATACCCAGGAGTTCACCATGCTGCAGGAACCATGCAGCTGTGTGCCAACCTCCTCTGTGTTTGGGAGTCCGAGAACAATGACCCATCTTGTCCCTGAGTCCCTGGAGTGGGACTCACTGCAACCTAAGAAGTGATCTACTGCTGGAGCAAGACCACCTCTATGCCAGCCATAGCGGTACCCAGGCCCTAACCTTGTTTAAGGATCCCTGCAGTTGTGTGCCAGCCTCCCACATGCTTGGGAGCACGACAGTTTATCCCTGAGCTCCTGTATTGGGACTCACAGCACCCTGAGAGCCAAGGCAGCCTGGATCCTGTTGCTTTTTGCTGTTGAACCTCAAAACCCGCCATTGCTGCCTTTTGCTCTCTCCTTATCTTCGCCAAGCACCAAGAAGTATGGTTTGGTGCTCCCAAATCACCAGGAACTGCAAAGAAGGTATGATTGACTGGTAAATGCCCCTTTGGACAATTGCTGGGCCCTGGAAACTGGCTAGGTTACTTTGAACCCTTTTTGCTCACAAGTGCATATCCTGCTTTTTCTTCCTTTCACCCCCGATTCATTGCCTAGAGTGCTGCATCTACTATCTTTGCTTATTCTGTGTTCTTTCCTCAGGAGTGGATTTTGTTTAACGTGTTTCTAGTTAGATGTTATTGTATGTAGTGTGTTTAATTAAATTGTAAATATTTGTATAGAACCTTGATTGGACATTCCTATATTTTGGACCGTAATACTTTGCTGTTTGAGTGGCTACTTAACCACATTCACACACCTCTTAAAGGTATAGCCGTCCCTCGATCCACATTACCACAAAAGGCAAAGGAGGTATATCTCTTGACTGTGCCTTTTTTACCTTTATGATTGTGTTGGCCCGAATGAGAATTTTAGCCTCTATTCATCCTTGTACTCCTGCTTGGGCAGAAGTCAATATAAAATTTAATATAAAATGAAGGCAGATGACATTTGGGGGAGGTGGGAGCAGCATCAATATGTTTTCTCAAGGGGGGTCCCCGCAACATATTTCTGCTCAAGGGGGGACTCAGCATAAAAAGTTTTGAATGCCAGTGCTCTAAGGGGACCCCAGTTGGACATCTCCTAGTACCCTCTGCTTAATAGACCCACAAGCCAAGTCTTTCATTGTATTTGAGATTCACACACCACCCCCATGTGTGCTAAATGAGTATGGGGAGAAAAGATGGTTTGGATATAAATGCAACTACCCATAACATCATATAATTTCATTTAATGTTATTCCTTATTTTACACTTGACATCTAGGTTTAGACTTAACTTGACAGTAAATAAACACAAATACAGAAATGGTTCTCCTTATCCAGCCCAGCTCTGTGTATGCCTTCTGTGCAGTGAGTGTAGTGAGCGGGAACAATCTGGAACTCAATTGCATTATTTTTATTTTTCTATTGTTAATAGTTTCACTATTTTTTACATCCATTTTCTAAGTTCGGTAACTGTTCTTTTTATGCAGTGAAAGCATAACGTTTGCTTGAACTCGATGGGCACTTTCAAGCTAATCACTTCTGTAACAATATATTTAGAGCCTACCCTTGACAAGGGGAGTTCACCCATCTTCCCCCAATTAAAGTGCCACACAATATATCAATTGTCTTATTCAGTCTAGCACTGTCTATGACTCATATAGAGCCACCCCTCCCTCTGTGCCTCCAATAAGCCAAGAACCAGGCCAGGGTAGAGAAAGAATAGATATTTATTAAATCATAGGTTCAATGAATATTTTCACCAAATAATTACGCACGCCACCTTCTCTGTGGCACAAACAAAGCTTCAAAACAAAATTCATTTCTTGGGACTTCCCTTTTGGTTCTCATGTACATGAAACACAGCACAAATAAACAGTTCAACCCCCTGTCCTGTCAACATTAAACAACACCATGGAACATTTCAAAATCTGAACTTGGTAATCCTTTTCTGTAGTTGGATTTATATCACAGCGCCATTGTTCATTTGTGTAAAACAATTTCTCCCGCCGCAGTGTGTTTGATTTATAAACTCCATGCGCGCATGTCAAAACTAACAATGTGAAAGGTCATCAAACATTGTAAAACAGTACATTTGCCACACATGGAACCTTTTCCTTCTTCACCCTGAAGCAATACAAAATCTCTCTTCTATCAGGGTCACTTTTTTACTCTCATTTCCAATTAGGAACTACACTTTATTTCATTTAGAAAGACACCTCTCTGCCCCTGAAATTCAGTGTGCATTTATCACCCCTCTGCTTTCCGGCCAGGTCTGAGGAATGGTGAAAAGTTAGAAATTTGGTTTTTAGACAAGGACACTCCTTCCCTTAAGGGAGTTTTGGGGTTGGGAATGAAATTAGGAATAACAACTCACGTTAAATTTCTATAATTCTTATTTCCTTTGGAAGCAGCTTTATTCATTTTGAATGTTAACAAAATCACCCTGTGTTATTTAGCTATAGGGGAATTCATTGAATTATTACTTTTTAAAATGCTAAGCGTCTACTTATACCCCTGCCATTAATTATGGGATTCAGGGGACTGTATCCAATCAAACATATCCCCACACTTTCACTTAGACACATTACTTACATAAAATGTCTGTGGGGCTGGCGCGCAGGGAAGACATCAGCATTGTTGGAGCCTCTCTTGGGGAAAACAAGGGTCTGGTCAGGCGCCTCAATGATGTATGGCCACCAGCATTCATTGCTCTATTTGGCTCTCCTTGCAAAGATCCCAGTATCTGTATCTGTTTCCCTGATTTCCATCAGCACTCTCATCAGCAATTCTACTCCAGGTTGTGTCAGGCACCTTCCAGGCAAGGTTACATTCTGCAACCATCTTTCAGTACTCACCCAGATGGTTTTAGGCAGCTCTCCCCTCTCTGGCTTGTGAATCAACATTTTAACCTCCAAGACACACTGCCGAAATATTAAAATGAGGAGGTGCTAGCTTATTAGCCCACAATTTTAATTGGACGCCTACAGTCCTCTCCACCCCGAAGGCCCAACCCCTCTCTGTGGATAGGCCCCTGGAGTAATGCGGCTGAAATTATGGGAGGGATGAATCCACCCAGTGGAGTTTTCAATTTACACTTTTCAGTTTTCCCCCCAAATAAGTCACTACATGGCAACTTTCTTCATTTTACACATCAACCCAACAATACATATATGTTTGGGTTTCTCCAATCATGTTGCTTGTAACGAACTAACTCCCAGCTATTTTTTGCATTTTATGCAAAATGTATATTAGTTATGAACGTGAAATATTCTACCGAGATTTCTAATGTACTAGGTTATAACATCCTGAATCTCTGTTTTGTTACATTTTCTTTTGAGTTAAAACACATTTTAGGTTGGAACTCTTGTCCCCAAGGTTGAATTTTGATAAGGGTTACTTTAATAGATAGGTCTGTTCAGGGGTTTTTCAGTGATACTTGAACCATTACGGTGCAACGTATGATTTATGAGACAATGAACAAACTATGATTGGCCATTTAAACTAATGGGAATCTTCAAACATGTATGCAGGTCTTGGCTTTCATTTCACAGTTACGTTTCTTTTCTCCTCTGAGCATCTTCTCCAGTCTCTGCTGCACTGTTGTTGACTTTACCCTGCAATCCCCATCAGCCTTTCTTCTGTTAGGGCTAATAATGGTAATCTTATTGTGTATCTCAAAGAACAGGCTACAATACAATTCCTTCCTGTCACTGCCTGAGTGTTCTGAATAGAAATTGAGCTCTTCTCGGGAAATAGGAACTGAAAGTCATGCCTCTAGAATCCGACACTTATATTTGTGAAGGTTACATTTCCTTGAGAACAAGAGGCCCTTGTTTAATATATTTGCATCTTGCCAACACTTGTTAATTTTCTCATCATGATATCATGAATAGAAATGTTATCTCCATGCGTTATTATTTCTACTGTAAAATGCACCCACTTCCATGATCGCAGTTACTTTGTTTGCAAATGCCATGCTTTCCATATAGAATAAGCCTTTTAATGTTCTTGGCTTTATCATACACATGCAAGGCCCGATAAATAAGTGGTTTTCTCTTTATTTGAAACAGCATTATGATATGTGGCAGATGTGAATGAAATACCGCCTTTTCAGTTTGGCATTCATCTTGGCATCTCGGCATGTTTTCAATGCCCTGCATTGTTTTAGGCCCAACGTGGCTAAATGCAGTTTCCTTGTTCTTTGGCAAAATATAGCCCACAAGCTTCTCGCCCCACCCATGCTCTTTTCTGTTGATTCCTTGTCTGGGAAAGAGCACAGAAGGGTGGGATTTGTTTTTACAGATGCATTTTCAATGTTTCACTATCCCTTTGGACAAGGACAGCCCATCCTGGTGGTCTCTTTATCCTTCGTCCAGGTTACCTATGACCGGCAGTGGCCACATCATGAGCTTGATTCAACATCAGGCTTCGGAATGAGGTAGGTACCACCAACTGGTCACATCCATATAGGCGTCTCCATACCAACAAAGCATCTTGGATTCAAAACATTTTGGAAAATGTGTTCAACACCCATAGATCCTATTATAGGGAAACTCTCTGGGTATTCAATGTGTTGATAGAATGTTCCAATAATCTGGTCCTCTTTTTGTGCAGTGATCAAATCTGCATCCAGGGTATCTTTACTCCACTGTGCAGTTGTGGGTTCACTGTTGGCATGAGTTTAAGACCTGGTTATAGTAGTGATTTGGATTTCACTCAGCAGGGATTCTGTCTCTATGAACTCCCTCTGCAGTGCTCCAGTTTTAGCCACCTGGTCCACCAGGTCATTTCCAGTCTTTTCCGCCCCCTCTATTTTGGAATGACCTCTTATCTTCTTCCAATAGATGATTATCTCATTAGAGGTCACAACATAATCAATGGACTGGATCAGTTTCCCATACTTTAAGCATTTCTTGTTAGCAAAATGCATGTGTCGATACTTCCAGTTGATCAGGTATTCTGACATAAACCTGATTCAGTGATTATGACCAGTTCTTTGAGTTGGCGGTGTACTGCAGTGAAGATAGCATGATGTACGGCCATCAACTCTGCCATCTGACTACTTCAGTGTCCTATTTTGTTAACCACAGAGTAGTCCAGGGTATCATTCACTGAGGCATTCCCAATGCCAGCCACTAGCTCCTTTTCCCATTATTATTTTTGTAATTGTTTTATGGTTAATCAAATAACCTTTAACAAACACAAGACAAATACAAGACAATGTTCAAACCAATCATAAAAATCCAGACAAGGAAGAGAACATTTACATCAGTTCATACATCTATCACAGCATACTTCAATGATTCTTGGGTTTCTGGAATAGCACATAATCTACACTTGTTTGTCTCTTTAGGGATAAGCCCATACCTCCACCTAATTTGTTTTGTGAGCAACAAATTCCACCTACATTTCACGAACAAGCTTCTAACAGATCTGTTTGGTAATTGGTCAGGAATGGTGCTACTGTTCCTTTTCTTTTGTGGTCATTGCAAAGATGACACATTAATTCATAACTGAAATCTTTCAATAATCAAAGATCAATCTCTAATGTACAAGCTCTTTTTTACCCACAATGGGTTTCTAATGAGATCGTCTTCCAACACCTCCAACTGACTCATAAAAGTAGTGCAACAAAATACTGCAAATTCACTTAAAAACCCCTCTTAAGTTATTTGTACTAAATTATTCAAATACAGTACAACAAATGATCCAAAGGACAAATTATATTTCGGTAAAATTATGAAATTCTCCAATTAACCTTAGCTGTAAGAGAGTTGATGCCCTGTTCCTGTTGAAATGCTGCCAGGGGCACTAAATTCTGCAAACCTAAAACTCTTCTCCTAATTAAAACTTCTAGCAGAGGTAGAGTCTAACACCCATAAATATTGCACTTCTATTCCATCGAGCAATTTTGGAATAATCTTTGCTTCATAAAATCTCTGCGTTATGGCAAGAACTTGCCATAACTAGTATCCACATGGCTCATCTGATTGGACAGGGATATAATCAGAGTTGTCATCCACTCCCTCACCTGAGACTTATTGGGCTTACCAAGAATGGGAAATTCCAAGTAAATAAACCCTTCCCCCACTCAAATGACTCATTTGAAATGCCCCATTGAAATGAGGTGGCTCTTTTTGTCATAGTGCATTGCATAGCCTTTGACTTTTGTGAGTTAATTGCCAAAGAATTACAAGTTACACATTTTAAAATGGCATTGGTCAATCGTTGTAAGCCTATTTAAGTGCAGTCATATATAAGGAAATCATCTGCATAACTCATCCAAGTCACAGCAAAACTATTCAATTTAGGAGACACAAATGCTACAGGTTCCAGGTCCTCTCCCATGTCTGACATGTTCAGGTTAAAAAGACAGGCGCCAGAATGCATCCCTGCCTGACGCCTCTAAAAGTCACAACTCTTCTTGACAATGCTCCTTCTTTGTTCTCCTTCCTTGTTCAATCTCACCCATACAACAGAATGCTCATGGAACCCACAATCAACCTTAACAATCGTTGTGGGATTCCCCATACCTGCAACTTTGACAACACAAGACTCCTATTGACTGCATCGAACGAAGCAGAAAGATCTATGGTAGCAATAAACACAGATTCAGATTTTCTTTACTAGGCAAGTGACTGAATGCACTTGCGAACAAATACATTCAGTGAGGTTGACATATATTTCCTAAACCTGGTCTGACACTTCTTCAATCTACAAGTAGCGTTGGCCCAACTAGCCAAACGCAGTAGCAAGAAAGACACAAACACGTTGCTGTCAGCGTCCAAGATGGCGATAGGTCTATAGTTTCTTGGCTCTGATCTCTCCCCTTTTTTTATATATTGGGATAATATGTGCTGCTCTCCATGACTCGAGAAAGGAGTTAGTGTCTATAACATTTCTCCGTAGACAGGCCAGCACTAATTATCAGGTTTCTGGGCAGCTCTCAAAAAAGAAAGGGCATTATAGAGTTTTATTCAGACCCAGTGCCCTTGAAGAACTTATCCTCTAAAGATACCCTTAATCACCTCCTGGTTGATACACAGATTGCAACATATATTCTAATTTCTATTAGCCAGAGACCAATCTAGGTCAACTAAGGACTTCTCTGAGAAAGTACTTTATCCACCCCAGCACTGTAACTGCATTAGTCGGATCTCCTATCCTGGAGACCCCATTCTCCTTAACAATCTTGCAAAATTCTCATGAATGTCTTTTTTTTTTTTAAAACCATCAACGTTTCCTCTGAGTCCTTTTGAATCATGCACACTCTGTTTCGCCTCATCCCCCCCAGTTTTTATAATTTTGTTTAACCTTCTTTACATGGTTAACTAGAGGGTCTGGGGTGAGGTCTTCCCTTTTTCTCAATATTTTAATATGCGCTCTCATTGAACATTTTTTATCCACAAGAAGCAGGTCACAAATATGCGCATGTTTTTTAAAAATGTTTTCGACCTGAAGGCCCTTGCCGTTTCAATGATATTTTAGAAGATTGTCAACTAAGGGCTCAAACGAATCCACGGTAAATGTGTCATTTTTTCATAAAAGGTTTGTTTCCCCCAAGCAATCGGGTAACACCTCATTTACCAATTTCATAGTATACATGTTCAATTTAATCCTATTTCCAGCCTTGCTAACTGTGAGATCCACCGGGCCCTCACAATCACCTCTGACTATCATCAGTCTTAATCGTGCCATTAGCATAGAGTGATCACTTAGTGGTTTGTACTTAATTTCTAAGAGGACACATTGATAGAAAAGCCACTCCCCAACAAATATATAATAAAGAGTAGAGCCACTATCCCCATTATGCCATGTAGTGTTACTGGATATGTCTCCTTTTACTGCGCCATTCAGCATCTTGAGCCGCAAGCCCTGTAGGCTCTTTAACCAGTGACATCCAGCAAAGTCTTTTGAGTTTGGGACACTATATGAAGGAGGTAGAGAATTTTTAACACCCACCTCAACACAAGCTCCATTTAAGTCACCATCTATGATGGGCTAACTCGCTCGTAAATCGACTACACCAGTCATTTGTGAATACCACCAGGGAATTTGTAGCCACATCCAGGTCGCAGATTTCTTTATGGCAGTACACATTAACAATGAGCAAAGTCATAGACATGGCCCCCTCTGCCACCTTTAAATGAGTGGCTAGAATCCCCCTACATATATTGTGTGTACTCACTACTTCCAGACCAATATCCTATTTAATCAAGGTCGCAAGCCCACCCAAGGAACAACCCAACAACCCTTTCCAAGCTGACTGATTTTGTGAGACATGCCCGTCAAAAGTGGAACAGTCAAGTAACCATGTCACCTTCAACAATATAAAATGATGTAATTTTAGGGATTTACCCAACTCGGGATTAGCAAAAAGATTATAATGCCCTCCAGGAGATAAGTGATACTTGACTATTCACACTAAGGGCTTCAGACTGGCTATGTATTCTTTATCATTCCCTGACGATATAGTGCACCGGACAACCATGACCAGTCCTTTATATTCATGGCACATCTCATGGGTTCCTTAGCCACAGGAATCGCTCTCCTTTCTACATCCCTTCAATCTATTGAGACTTGTATTTCACGCTGTGCTAGTACAGAGGCACAACCCAAACCTTTCATGTTCTTAGTAGGTTCAGCATGCTTGTACATAGTCAAATCAAAACCCAATTGTCTTTTGGATTGTAATTCCATAAAAATGTTATCCAGGACAATTTCTGATTTACGGAACATAATGGAGAGGTCTGTCCTGCGTAAGTCAATAAAGGCCACTCTTTCCATATCTCTTGAATTAGGTATTTCTCTCAATAGTCATAGTATGTTGGTTCTGTTTAAAATGAAGTCTCTATTCTCTGACAGTAGGCTCCCCACTAAGACTTTATAAATTAGACCCTAGTGGGGATTAGGTTCAGGCTTTCTTTTCACCTGGTTGTGAGTTAACCACCGCGATTCAGATAATTTCATCCATTTCCCATCCTTTTATCATTTCTGGGCCTTTTGAGTTCTTTAGAATGCTAAAAACCTGTGATGGTCTCTTATTTTCATTTATCGCAAAAAATACCTCATTGGGAGCCAACACATTTACTCTCCTTGATTCACTGATCATAGGGCTATGGTCTGGAAAATATTCTCATGTTTGCTCTACTTCTATGAGCTGATTGCTTGGACCTCTCTCTTGGTCAGACTCTTAATTAAGTCTGACAACCCTAATGTTTTTGACTAAGCCTCCTTCTCTAGCATCTGTTACTTTAAAACCAGAGGTCCCTGGGGACACTCCCATAGAGAAAGTACACACAGAGTACTTTGTCTGGACTGAGTGTGATACGCTTTCCATTCTGACCTTTTGTTGTGCCTGTTTGTCCGACGGTACCTCAATCACCACTATCTCATTTAGTATCTCTTCCTCAGTCTTTCTTCGACTAGTGGCCTTTTTAAATGTACAATTCTGAAAGCTACTATGACTGTTGGTTGCCTCGTCAATGTGCGCAAACATTTCTGGGAGGATTGATCACGTTGATTTCCCTGTGGCTTCTTTTTTTCCTTTTTCTCTTCACATTGTTTAGTCTTGGCTCTTCTTTTCTGTTTGCCCATAATTGGGTTCATCTGTACCAAAACCTTCCCTTGTACAAATGATTCTCGGCCTCCAGCCACACCCTCTCAAGGTTATTCAACAATGAGCTCATCACCCAGCTCTACTTCAGCCCTTTCCAATATCTCTACCAACAGCGGTTATCCCAGTAGGGATTCTGCACACTCCAGATCCAATTTCCTGAAACCCGAAGTTTGTGCGGACATCCCCATAGGAGACTTACTTCCATTTGATGGTGCCAGAGATCTTTCTTGATTACTCTCCATAATGTTTGGATTTAATTCCAGCTCCACAGATTTTGTGTGCCTTCGGAAGCTCCTTTGATGTACATCATTATGGCGATTGTCACTCCTGGCCCCTGAATTAGCAATATTAACCTCATTAGATCCTGTAGTGTTTGAATGTATATTTCCATTCAGAAATTCTTTTAATTTGTTGTGAACTCCCACATGGTCAAACTTAAAGAGTAGGGTATCTAAGAGGGATGTGTGGATCCTAGACTCTAAGACCTTCATAAAAGTTCACAAGGGCCCATAGAACTTGTTCTTGTAGTGGCCCCTCTAATACTGGTCTGGTTCCCCCTCTGACAATATATTGTCAACCTGCCTCAACATGGCTGACAGACCCATGAGGTCTGGTGTCGCCTCATGTGACCCTCGCTCATATCCCAATTCCTCTTCATTAAGTTTCAGCACACTTAACAGTGCCTCATCTGACATAATGGTACTTTGTCCCATATGCAAGATACGATCCATGGCCATCTGCATGGAAACCTGTCCCTCCTTACCCGAGGGTGGAATTTGCAAAAAATGAAATTGTGTTGCCACCGGATTGAAAGAAGAAGTACTTTTACTCAACTTGTTGGTTTTCAGAAGTTGATTGCATGTTTTCTTTTTTAGCCTTGACTCTGTCAACCTGCAACCCACTAAATTTGCTACATCCACTAAGCCGGAAGGGCCCAACTCAGGCGATAGCAGAGATTCTGGCAGTGGTAAATCAATCGCCATTTGAATAATGGCTACTGTCTGCTGCATTACACTTAATTTCTTCTTGCTTCTCAAATCGTACATACGGAAAGCTGGCCGCTGCACTAACTCTATAGGTTTTCACCTTATGTCCAGAGTGTCCAGAATGGCCTGTCAATCCCACTGGCCTGCTTTTAAAGAAGCAGCTGGCAAGACACAGCCCCTATGACACCTCTTCCACCGAACTGCCAAACTGCTTACACACCACGCATCCCTCTTTTATTCCCAGCATGGCAGAAGCAACCATCCACATAAACTGTGGGTATCCCCGACATGTGTCTTCTTCATAGACCATGTGTGGGGATGTTAGGTATGTCTCCATATTGTCTTTGAACCCTAGACATTTGCCCTTGAGACAGTTCTCTTGTGCACAATCATGCAAGTCAGCCAATCCTTGCGCTAGTGGACTCTTCTTGTGTTGGCCATATCTGACCTCCACAGCAAAGCCTTGCATGGACAGAATCCTGGGAAGTAATTCTGGAATTTCTTACACTCCCTGCCTGGATTCTGTCAAGTATATATTCTATTCTGTCTATAAGTACTGTAAGGGTTTGTGAGGAGTCTCTACGATGGTGTGCTCCTCCTGGATAAACAAATGGTCATTGTTCAGTGCCTACACCGCTGCCAGGTGTACCTTTTCACAGTCGTTGAATTTTTCCTCCACATAGGACAACGTTTTGCTCATGTACGACATAAGTTTGTTAACCTTGTCATGCTTTTAGTACAATACTGCAGTTAGGCAGGTATCTGAGAATCACGTCTCCATGAAGAACTCCTTATTCTTGATTGTGTAAGCCAAACAAGGAGTTTAGGAAAGGCTTATTTTCAGTTATTTAACTTCATTGGATTATTCTTGACTCCACTTCCACTTGACTCCAGCCTTTAATAAATGGACCATGGATTGAGTACCTCTGCATAGTCTTCAATGAACTTTCGACTATAATGTGTGAGTCCAAGAAGGCTTCTCGATTCTCGCAGAAGCAAGGTCTTTTAATTTCAATAAGGCTTCCACCTTCTTGCCCTGGGGTTGAGACCCTGAGGGATGATTTTGTGTCCTAAGAAGTTCACTAGGGTCTTACACCACTGTGCCTTCTGAAAGGATAGCTTTGCTCCGGCTTTCTGCAACTCGATCAAAACATAGTGGATTTCTGCTATATGTCCCTCCACAGTTGAGTTATTGATCAAAACATAATCTACATAGGCCAGGTTTCCCCTTTCGCCTAAATCGGGCATGGCCTTATGCAGGAAGATATTTAACTCATTTCCGGAGTTTATATATCCAAAGGGTGTTTGGGTCCATGTCTATTGTTGCTCTCCAGAGGTAAAGGCAAGCTTGTATTGGTCTTCCCTACTCATGGGTACTGTCCAGTAGCCATTGGTAAAATTAATGGCTGTTTTCACTTTTGACCCTTAGACCTGTGCCAGCCCTTGATTGATGTAGGGAAGTGACCATCCTGAGATGTGGACCCATTTGTTCAACTCCCTCAGGTCAGCAGATAGTCTCCATTGCGCATTTGGTTTTAGTATCCACAGTGTCGGGTGTTAAAGGTACTGTGGATCGGACAAATTAACCCACAGGAATCTAAGGTCTTATTCATCTCCATGAGTGACTCCATGGACGCAAGAGGTAACCAGCATTATTTAACAAATACTGGAGCCATTTCTGGGCCCGTGGGAATGGTGGTTGAATGGATGGATGTATGCCCACAGTCATACGAGTCTACTGAAAAGATATCCTGGAAGTCCAGGAATACCTGTTTCAGTTTCTGTCTTTGTTCCTAGGTCTCACAGACATCGGCGAGATTGGTGCATTCCTCCATCATCTCCCTGAAACCTGGAAAGACCTTGGAGTTGGCAATTTTAGCTGTATGCTTCTATTGGTTAGAGAGATCTCTTTTTATGGTGCTAACATGGCCAAGAGGCTCCATGGATTCAAGGTAGTTATTATTCACTCTATATACCACCTCATCCTTCCTGATGTCACAGGTTACCTCTTCAAAATCGTTTCTGGAGGAATGTGGTCACTGGTGTCAAGACAGTTGTTTGGAATTGGTCCGATAATTTTGATACCAAAATCAATAGAATAATGTTGGGCATCGATCGCCATTACAATAGAGGTGTCTGCACCAAAAGTGATACTTTGAACCCTCAAACATCCTGTCCTCCATCGGGCTCCCCACTTCAGTTTCCCAATCCAATCTCAGTTGGGTGATCTCTTTCCCCACTTTGAGCATCAACATCTCGTATAATCTAGATGTCTCATGCCCCCCTTCCGCTATGTCGTAGATCGTATCCACTGTGGCATCTGGCTCTCCCTCTAGCACGGTTTCAGGCCACATTTCCTTAACTCTCTGCACCAGTCTATAGCATGTAATATACTGACCAGCATGCAACCCATACCCATCCCGCAACTCCTCAAAGGCAACAATTGAGCCCTCCTGCCAAATGTCTCCCATGGTTGCGAGCCCCACCGGCTCCCAGTGGTTCCTGATTATCATCCTTAGCTGTACATCCGCCCCGTCAATGTAACCAGTGGTATCTGCAGGGAGCATGGAGTTGCACTTTCTAACATCTTACACGCTCTGCACCACACTTGCCACCCCAGCAACATAATCGCCGGACGCCCTTTCAGTTCAGCTCTGGGTACCCACATCATTTCTTTTAAGTTAAAAGGTGTGCAATCCCGCCCAAACAACCTGTGTTCAGAGGTTTCTTCATCAGAAAGCCATTTAGCGACGTACTGCAGTTGGCTTGCAACATAATACACCTCATAGTTGGGTAATTCTATCCCTCCCCTTTCGTGGAAGTTCTGTTGCTTCCACAATGCCACTCTGTTCCGTGTGCCATGCCACAAAAAATCCCTACTCATACTGTTCAGTCTGGTGAAGAACTTCTTAGGTATCAGGTATGGAATGTTCGCAAAATAATGCAGGAGTCTAGGCAGGACCACCATCTTGAGCATCGCTGCCCTCCCCATCATAGCTAGGGGCAACCTCACCCAAAACCGCATGCAGTTCTCAATTTTCCCCAACGCCATCTCAGTGTTGTGCCTATGCTCTTCTTCCACAGTGTGATAGATATCTAACCCTAAGTATCGGAACATATCAACCGCCCATGGCACCGGCAATACAGGTAACCTCTCCGCCGGGATCCCCTTATACCTTCCCAGCGGGAACATGCTTGACTTCTGGGGGTTCAGTGCTATACCGGAAAGACCCGCATATCTATCCATTACCTCCAGGATGTGTTGAAGATTCTCTTCCGGGTACCTCAGGTACAGCAACATATCATCTGCATATAGAGAGATCAAATGTTTTCCCCCTTTTACCTCAATGCCTATTGTATCGTACTGTTGTCTCAGGTATATTGCTAGAGGTTCCAGGGCGAGTATATAGAGCATTGGGGACCAGGGACAACCCTGTCTGGTGCCCCGACCTAGCTGCCACCTTTCCGATATCACCGATCCTGTCTTGACCCTGGCCAGCGGCTCCTTATACAAAATCTGCGCCCACCGTACATATCCTGGCCCCAGCCCATACCCTTCTAGGGTCGCCAACAACCATGGCCACTTAACCGAATCAAAGGCCTTTATTGCGTCCAGGGACAATATCGCCATTTCCCCGGTGTGTTCGCTGCTGCTTTCAATGATACGCTGGAGTCGCCTGTGATTATTCGAAATATTCCTGTGTGGGACATATCCCGTCTGATCAGGGTGTATTAATCTACCAATCACCCTCTTCAACCTATTTGCCATTACAGCCGTCAATATTTTACCGTCTTGATTAAGCATTGACAAGGGGCGGAACGAGCTACAGCTGTGCCCAGGCTTATTGGGCTTGGGCAGCGGTATTATGACCGCTTCCCTCAATGAATCCGGCAGATATCCTGTCTCAAATGCCTCATTCAACATTTCCAGCAGCGGAGGGAGAATCTCTTCCGCATATATTTTATAAAATTCAGTCGGGAGTCCATCTGTCCCCGGCGTCTTGCTGGTGGGTAACTGCCTCACTACCTCCCCCAGTTCCTGCAGGGTGACTGGTGCGTCCAACTCTTCTCTCTCCTCCTCACTTATCTTGGGCAACCCGATATCCTCCACTGTCTCCACTATCGTATCTCGGCAGTTTTCCCCTTGGTCTGCATATAATATCTTATAATAGTCCACAAATTCTTGGTTGACTTCCTCTTGAGTATCTGCTACACTACCGTCCTCCCTTGTAATAGTTCTAATCGTAACTCTAGGGTTCTCACTCTTATATAACCATGCTAAAAGTCGACCTGGTTTATCCCCCCCCCGCGTGCTGCCTCTCTACATATTTCCGATAATTCAGTTTACACAATCTGTCCCAGTGCTCCGCACATTTCTGCTGCAGCATAAGTACTAACTCTAATTTCTCTTTAGTGTCGTCTTCACCCCTCAAAGCCTCCTCTAGTCTCTCTTCTGTCTCCCGTAGGTCAGCCAAAATGCCACCTTGTAACCCTTTAGATTTAGCGATAGCTGCCCCTCTCATCACAACTTTAAAGGCCTCCGACAGTGTTCCCGCCAAGTCTACGCTACCTGTATTCTCCTCAAAATAATTCACAATCTCCTCCCTCATGTCTTCTCTAAAGAGGGGGTCTTTCAATGCCTCAGCTCGCAGGCGCCACGTCGGAATCCTCGCTCTCAAAGGGCTAAATCGCCAGGCGAGAATCAGGGGCGAGTGGTCCGAAAGGACCCTTGCTTTATATTCTATTTGCACCAACTCTGCTGTCACTTCAGACGTAGTAAAGAAATAATCTAGCCTAGTGTGCAGCTGCTGCGGGGCAGAATAATGAGAGTACTGCCTCTCTAGGGGGTGACACGCTCTCCATGCATCCACTAGCCCAAAATCATTCAACAATGCCTGCAGCGCTTTGGCCGCAGGAGCTGGTCTATCCATCTTCTCGTCTGACCTATCTACCCCTGGGTCCAATACGCAGTTGAAATCACCCCCCCAAATCACAGCACTCCCCACGCACTTGCTCACGTTAGTACACAACGTCCTAATGTACGCTGCTGTGTTCTGGTTCGGGGCATATGTATTTATTATGCTTATTTCCCTATTTTCCACTAGCCCTCTCAGAATGACCATCCTCCCGTCCACCTCTGCCACCTCTTGTAACCGCTGAAAGGGGACATGCGGAGCCACCCAAATGAGCACGCCCCTAGCATAGGCAGAATAAGATGAGCCCACCATAACTCCCTTCCACTTCCTAGCGATCATGTCCGCTTTCTCGCATGTCAGGTGAGTCTCTTGTAGCAATGCAATGTCTATTTTATGCCTGCGCAGGTAAAGCATAACCTTATTCCTTTTCAAATAACTGTTTAGCCCCCTCACATTACATGATATTATTCTAAGGTCCCCCATAACTTTCTCCAAGTGCCTTCCGCCTCCCACAGGCGCAGTACGACTCCGAGGTCTCTACTCGTCTACTTAGGCTCTTTCCCAAATACCAACTCCCTTTAACCCAAAAAACCCCCAACTCCCCGCTCCACCTTCCCTCTCCTCCTAAAACTATATACACGTCAAACTTCCCACCTCCCTCCCCTCCCCCCGCCCATTCCTTCCCCAACAACTCCCTCCCCAACTGTTGCCCAGCTCCATCCCTGGATCTCAGGCACCCCCACATCTAGCCCTGTCTGGTACACACAGAGCTCAGTGTGGTGAAGCGCCCTAATGGCCACTTAACTATTAATACTGAATGGGGGTGTAAGGACTAGCCCTGCCAGGCCCCTTATTAAAGCTACAGTCACAGTGCACACCATACAATATCTATTCTACTCCAATCCCGTCTGCTAACGGGCCACATCAATGACTATAATCAGGTCCCATAGTCCAGAGCCGCACCAACTGCCAGCGCTCCCGTTACACTTTACTTATCTCGTCCGCCTCCTTCGTCCGCCTAGATGTCGGGCTCCTGGGGGCATCCCTGCGTATCAAGCCATCCCATGGCATCCTCCGGGGTGTCAAAAAACAAAGTTCTGTTTTTATGAAAGACCTTCAATTTTGCCAGATAAAGTAGCATGTATTTCTGGCCCGCTTCCCTCAGTCTCCTTTTAACAGCCCCGAAGTTCATTCGGCTCCGCTGCACCATCAGGGTGTAGCCCGGGTAGGCTGTTATGTTTGCCTCCCCCCGCTTAATTGTTCCGCCTTTGCGGAAGTGTTCCAAAATCCTTTCCCGGTCTCGATAGTTGAGGATCTTGGCGATAACTGGCCTAGGCGGATTGCCCGGTGGCGGCCTCCTCGTCAGGGCCCTATGTGCCCGCTCCACAGCAAATCCCTGAGACAGAACTCCTCCGGTTATCTCCTGTAGCAGCATGCCTTCGACAAACTCCGTGGGGTTATGGCCCTCTATTCCCTCCGGTATACCCACAATACGGATGTTATTCCTTCGGGCGCGTCCTTCCGCTTCCTCCTCCCTACTCTCCAAGTTGCCCACTCTCTGCACCAGGGCATGCAGTGCCGACTTGTGTGAGGCACAGTCCGCCGTGTTCAGACTCCCTTCCTTCTCCAGGCTCTCCGTGCGCTCCGCCAGGGCCCTTACATCCTGTCGGAGTAGGTTCACCTCCTCCTGCACTTCACCAACTTTAAGGTCCAACGCTGATTTTAATTCGGCCACAACTATTTCGAGCTTGGCCTCCCAGTCCGCTTTCAAGTCTGCTTTCAAGTCCGCAATCGCAGCCAGGACCTCTTGATTAGTGCCCGCAGTGGCCATGCTACCTGCGGGGGGCCTGTCCCTGCTTCTGGCACCTTCCGGGCCGGGCGGCGTTCTGGTGAATTCGTCCAGCGTGGGCTGCTTCACTTTTTGCCTTGGAGGCTTAGTAGACATGACTTAGCAGCCGCACGTTGTGGGTCAGCCCACCCCTTATGCTCCACAGTTAGGGGGAGAAGGGTGCGCCCTCCGTTCCAGTGCCCTAGGCCTTACCCAAGCATGGGGGCCTCAGAATCTCAAAGGCTCCGCCAGCCTTCTATTGCCTCAATGGATTGTGTCCTCCCACGTAATAACAATCGCCTCTTGTCGGGGGGTCAGCGCCAATGCCCGCAGCAGCTGTTTGGGGCGCCGATGCTACGCCGCCCGCTTGGCCAAAACGGCCACTACACAGAGACTCGTGACCTGCAGCGACAGTTCACAGTCTGGGCGCCAGCTCTCTCTTAGAAATTGTCCAAGGCCCCCCAATGCCACTGCTTCACATGTTAATTCCCACCACAGCAAGTGATCCTACCGTGGGCGCATCATCCGTCCATAGACTTGCTTGGATCGGTCTGTCCTTTAGTGGGCGTCGTCCCACTACCGCCCTCCAGCTATTATCACAGGCCTCCACCTCGATCCTCATTGCACAGTGGGTTCCACTGTCTCATTCCGCAGCCCTCGATTGTGCAACAATGTAGTGCACGCCGGAGTGCTTGCCCGTCATCCAGTCTCTCCACAAAAATGCCAAACACGGCCGGTCAGGGCCCCCACAAGTGCTCACCTCCGCAGAACCCTCCTGGGCGTATCAGATTGATTCCGGCTCTCTCCTTCGCCCAGGTCCCGGCGGGGGCCGGTGCCTCCAGCCTTATCTGGCCCCCACAAGCCCCACAACCGCAGGGGGGCTACCATTCAATGAGTGCCCCGAGGTCCTACCACAGACCCCGGGGAGCACAATGCCAGCCACCACACAGTGCCCGGCAACGGCAATCCTCCCAGGGGCAGCTTCGCCGTGCCCTGTAATCGATTTAGGCAGAGGTCCCCCGCTGCACTTATCCCCGCCACGGGCCTGGCCACCCTCCTCCGGCAGGGTCCTGTATTGTGCTCCCGAGCCAGGCTTCACATTCCACAAGAAGCCTCAGTCAACCCGATCACGGCCGCACCAGCCCCCGTGCACAGCCCCAGCGCCGGAGCTCCAATGTACCGCGCCGCTGATGTTGCGCAGCGTACTGCCACACTGTCCGCCAGCGCGCCCGCTGGGTTCAGCTCCCTTGGCCCCCTTTGTGGCCGTGCCGAAGTGGTCTTTTTTGGTATCGAAGCCCGGTGAGCGCGGCTTCTCCACTCCACCTCGCTCTGCGACAGCTGCGCCGCCAGGGGCAATCCACCAGCCCCGCACGGCGTCCGATGCCAGGCACTGGCCAGGGCCCTCCACACCTGCCGTTCTCGTCCCGGTCCGCGGTATTCGTATCGCGGTCTAGCAGGGCCCCCTCAGCAGTGCCTCCTGTGTTGTGTGCCAGCAGGGTTCCTTAGAGGCCACTTCTGGCTTAGCCACGGTCGCACCAGCTCGCCTGCACGGCCGCAACTTCAGCAGTTAGTTTATGGCCCTTTGTCCTGGGGTCGCCATCTTGCCAGTCACTCGATCTCCGCACCCAGCTGCTTTCCGATGGCCGTAACTTCCCTTCCACACTATGGTTCAGGCCCTCGCAACTCTTGTTGTGTGCTCTGGTCCTTCAGACATACTTGAGTATCATACTGGCATGCCTTTTCACTCGAAAACTTGTTTTATCCGAAGGATCATTAACGGATCTACAGGAGCTCCCCACAGGCACGTCCTTTCACGTAGCCATCAGGCCACGCCCCCCCAGTCGGAACCATACTTTGTTGTTCATTAGATCCAGATTGGTTGTGAATCAAGTGAGAATGCCACTACCTAACTAAAAGGCAGAAGGGACATCTCTCACGACCCAACAATTGTGTTCTATGCTTTTGTTGCCAATGGAAATATTTTCCACACACCTGCTAGGCAGGAAATGTTTGGAATTTGGTGCTTCCAGGCCTACTTCCCATTAATCCACCAATTTAAAGCTGTTAATGGTCTGATCTTTTGGGAGTTTCCTGAATGAGCCTTGGCTGGTGAAGCTTTTTCCATTATTCAGGCATACGGCGGTGAGCAGTGGCTCCTCCCTCTCATTTATCTGAATGGGGGAAAACAATTGTTTACCCTTTTTTGGAATGTTGGTCATACTTTTAGCTGGTTTTTCATCATCCTCTTTCATGGGACTTGTGGTTTCTTCAAGATTTTGATTCGTATAAAATCTCAAAGTATTTCCTTCTAGTGAGGAGTACCACTTAAAACTGGGACGATGGTTGATTTTCAGCAATTGAGAAGTATTCCCATCACCAGTTGGTACCCCTACCTACATGATGGTGATGTCTGGGGCCTGATTATTCTGGAAGCTAAATTACACTTTCTCTGAACATTGTCCGATTAAATGGCAGGTGCCATTCAAACTCACATAATTTGTACTCATTTTTAGTTTTTTAGGCTGGTTAGTCTGAGTTCAGAGGACCTTGTTCATACAGTTGATCAGAGGGGATACCTCTGAAGGAGATTGTTCCCCAGTAAACAAGGTGTGCCCTCTGGAGTCACGAATATCACCAGGTGTTTTAAACAATGTCGCCTTATTTGTATTTCTAGATATGCAGTCCCTTTGACGGAAATATCATTCCAATTGAAATTTTGGTGATGTCTGGGATGAGGTATGAGGGGTATCTTCTAACCTTCCCCCTTCCTATATTCAGTTGGTCAAATGCCTTTTTGGACAGGAGGTTTGCTTGGGATCCAGTATCCACTAGAGCTGAAAATTCACACTGACCCTGTACCTTGACCGGGGCATAAAATCTGCCCTCTTCCTCCTCAAGGGTGCAAAGAAAGCATGAGTTATTCGCCAGCTCGGGTGTCATTTTCTTGATATTGAACTCTGACACTGTGTGATCTTGGGCGATTTTCCGTGTGGGAGATCGGAATCTGTAGGAAAGAAATTACATTTCTCAATGCGCATAGCTGAGTGATCCTCTTTCTCTCCAGATTCTCATGGTCTGCCTTTGCCTGAACATAGTTCTTAGAACCCGTTTGTGGGGAGGATATCTCTAGAATTTCTGTATTATGTGGCTTGCATTTTTGTGATCTAGGAATCTCTAGCTCTGAGTCAGTCTCCATACTTACTTTGTTGAGCTTAGGGTCTTTTAGGGTGCAGTGTTATTTAGGAGGGATCACCCTGCTCCTGTTTGAGGAGATGTCTTTATCTGACTCCCCCAGGGATTCTTCTCTTTCAAAGGGGATTATCTTGTTCTGGCTCCCTAAAAAGTGGGGTTTTCTTTGGTCGTTTCTACTTACCCTCTGTTCTTTGGGTTCAAGCTTCCTTGGGGTAGAAGAGACACTATCAGGCTGAGAGATTTTCTGTGGTTCTGTTCTCGGAAGAAAGTAGGTTTCCTCTGGGGCTTGGCATCTCCCTTCCATCCGAGCCCTATCCTCAGGAAACTGTTGCTTGTTGAGATTTTCCTTCAGTCATTTCCCCCTTGGGCATCAGACCAGGTTGTTGGGGATTCTGGCAAGCAGGGTTAGGTTGAAGGTTCGCCTGAGCCCTCAGCATGCGACCCAGGTCATCAGTCAATTGTTGGACATGTCGCTCGAGCTGAGTAACTTCCTCAGAGTGGTAGGGAGGTCTTTGTTCATACCTTTTCTGTTCCCTAAAAGGGTAAATATCCCTTCTTGTGGAGTAACTCAGGTATTGGAAATTTCCCCCATTATTTTCCATCCTGATTCTCCCTTCTCCCGGGTTAAGGGACCTATTGTTCTGTAACCATGGAGAAGGAGGAGGATTGTTCTGGAAGTTCGGCTTTTGAGGGTACCTGTTGAAAGAATTCAGGTTGGGAGGTGGAGTAGTACTCCTCTCATGTGGGAAGTTTGGAGGGATGTTTCCTGGGCAAGTACCTACCTGGTTTGCTACCCCCCTGCTTTGTGCCAGGGGAGTGTACAAATACTCCAGGATCGGTTTTCTACCCTTATATCGAGGGCTTACATAGGTGACAGGGTCACAGAGGTCATTGTTCTGGAATTCTGCCTGACTGCCATTCAATTCTGCTTGTTGGCAGGAGGAGCATTTTTAGGCCTCCCCACATCTCCAGGTCCAAGAGGTGGTAGATGGTTTTTTGGTTATTTTAATTGTCACTGGGTTTCTGGACCTCATATATCATGGTGGCTTGCTCTATTACCCAATTCAGTGTCCTGCGCTCATGGAAATCACACACTAACTGGGTAATCATATATTTGGGAATCACATGGAAATAAGTGGTCACAAATTCCTTACTATTTGTGTTCACCCACCTGGAAGTCTACACAAATGCATGTTTTAATTCCTGTACAAACTCCATAGGCACCTGATCTTCCCCACTTTGCAAGTTATACGCAGCCTTACAGGCTTCTTGTGGGTTCCATTGAGTGGAGAAGTGTTTCAAAATAGCTGCCTTATATGTGTACCGTTTATAATGGTCCTGGTCATCCAGTCCTCCAAAGAAACTGGAGTACTGAGGGGAACATTTCCATTTTGCAACCTCCATGCAATTGACATCATTATTTTTATCTGATATGATGATATCATTTGCTCCTAAAGTTCTAATTGCTCCCACACCAAATATTTAGCATTCTTATGGTATGGGGTCAGGACCCCTTTATGGCTTAATTTGTCTGATTGGGTCTTTAACAAAACCCTTTCTCTGTTTTGCCATCTTTCTGCACCTTTGCACTTGAGTCCATTCACCTTCTGACTCAGTGCAACTATTTGAACTCCTTTCCCTGTCTTCTAGGCGCTCCCTATTTCTATGAGTTTGGGAATACCTCCCAGAATTAAGGTATCTGGACTCCTTCCGCCTGTGCCTCTGTGAACTCTCAGGGTCACTTTCCCTGTCGTCACTTTTTGGCACAGGATAGAACCCATTCTCTTTTTTCTGACTGTTGCCAATGGGTACTATCCCTCCTTCCAGGTAGTCTGGGGAAATCCACCTCTTCACCTGAAAATGTGGAGTCTTGGGTGGGCCTCCGAGGTATGCCATGAGCGAGGCTGGGGGTCCACGGACTTCGAGGGCCCAAAACCCTCCCCAGAATAAACGGAGGACTCAGTCAATGGCAAGTACAAACTGTGGTGTATTGCAAATAAAACCAACAGGGATCAATACAAGAAAACCGGAAGTCTCAGGTACATCTCAATGGTCCATGGCACGCAGGCCAGCTTTGTGTGACTCTGGCGTCACCACTTGAACCCTTCCCCAAAAAACCTATCAGCCCCAGAGATTGGGTATCGAGAATATTATTACCTATGGGTTGGCAATAGAAGTTATTCTACTGGTCCTCACATGGCAGGTGGCTGGCCTGTCCCATCCCCAAGAAACTATCAATTACATTGTTGCAGAGCAGTGGGATTACCATTGGTTCTTGCCCTTTCCCATCTACCCCTGGAAAAGTGTGATTGGTTAGGGCTGATCCCCCCAGGCCTGGGACTTGATCGAGTTCTCAGCTCGCTGTCCACCTCTTCAAGGTGATGTGAACGATTATGTGTCTGTATTATTACTTGTGTGTACCACCTTTGCCTATGAGAAAATGCTCCTTACGTCGCAACATTTGTTGCAGTCTGTGCCTGGCTTGCTGGGATCGGTTCCTCTTTTCCACCACGGAAGACTGTCCATTGTCTTATTCTGCTCTACCACGTGTTTAGAGACCACAAAATTGAGCTCTGGAGCTCACAATTATGAGGATGTATTCAGTTTATCTGCAGCTGGTCCCCTTGTTGTCTGGAGATTGGAATGTGTCCTCGTATCTCTGACCTTGGCTGTGGGCCTGTCTTGCACATCTTGGTCTCTGTGCAGCCTGAGTCAGCTCGGCTCATTTCATGTTCAGTGGCTTGAGGCCTGCTGAAATCAATGACCGTGAAGCAGGCAGCTTCTGCCGAAATGCTGCATAGAAGTGTTGCTGGATTTGCAACCAGAGGGTACTCTGCTTCAACAATGTGGTTAAGAGGCCTTAAATCTTGGATAAAACACCACAACCCCCCTTTCGCCTTTCTCATGGGGTACACCGCTGTGTTATATGGGGTACAAGAATTCCTCTCTCTATTAGTACTGCAATTGTCTCATAAATGCCTTCATCTGCTTCTTTTGTGAGTGGGTACTGTTTCACTCTTGGTAAACTTGTTCCTGGTTTCAGTTTTATCTTCACTCCCCCTCTGTCACGCTCACCTGTGGGTCTCTACATGAGCGATGGAGTCCTTCGGTTCCGTCCCTGACATTTCTCTGCCCCAGGTTGTTTGGAAGGGTGTTCTGCCAGAGAAAAGGAGAGATTAGGGAGGTTCTTGGACTTCTATTACCACCATTCCCTCCTACTCCCACCCCCAGATATAGTGTCTCAACTAAGGCGTGGATCACCTTCTTAATTAGTTTGGTGCGATCTCCATCCTGCTGATGCAGGGGTGCATTTTTTTCAGTTATTCAAGGAACCAGCTTTCCCCTATTTGGTCCAGGGTGCTGTCTTGTACTTGGATGGTGGGGTCGGCTGATAGGTTTACAGCTGCGGGCTCCGATTGAGTCCCAAGTGAAAACCTCTCACTGGTAAGTGCTGAGAAGACCAGTTAATCCACTGGCTTCCAGGTTTTTTCAGGTAAGTTGCAGATTTGCAGATGCAGGTAATGCAGATGACCAGTTTTCTCCACTGGCTCTCAAAGTTGTTCAGGTTGGTTGCAACTGCAAGGTGAGAGTTCAAATGCTGATGGCCAGTTACTCCACTAGCCTTTGAAGCTGTAAATGCAGGTAAGAGTTTGAATGCAGAAAGTGAACGTGCGGTGAGCGGAGCGAAAGAGCCGAGGAAATGACCTTTCTGAAAGTATACTTCCCCTGCTAGTTACCTTTTGTTTTATGTCCCCTTATAGGAGTTCCAGGAGTAGCTGTGGCGATGGAAACTGGCTCCCACTCGACCGTGTGGAAATCGGAGGTGAGTAACTAGTCCTTTGTCGCGCGGGAGGCGGGAAAATCAGAAGCGCAAACTTACTATTCTTGTTCTTCTTTTCTCTAGGTGTTGCAGCGCTGGAGTGCAGAAGCTAGGAGCCGTGGAGAGAAACAGGTAAGTGTGGCGATACAGGATCCGAGCGGAGATGAGCATGTGCACTCGGCAACAGAGAGCATGCGAAGCATGTACTGGTCTCTGGGCGTGGCTTAAATAGGCAGCCACGCCCAGAGACTAGAGCATGATGCAAGTTTCGGATTGGCATACCGAAAGTCAGTAACAGGAAGCAGGATGTGAAATAATGTTCTGCAGAATGAATGGATGGCCCTATGCTCTGAAGGAGTT
Organism: Ambystoma mexicanum; assembly: GCF_040938575.1. Lineage (NCBI taxonomy): Eukaryota > Metazoa > Chordata > Amphibia > Caudata > Ambystomatidae > Ambystoma > Ambystoma mexicanum. Next base: position 981,093,611 of record NC_090934.1, on the reverse strand, counting down.
TTTTACATGCCAGGCTCCCACCCAAATGGCTCCTACCTGTCTTCTCCTCCATACATCCACTCGTGCTATAAATGAGAGTGACTTATATGTGGGCCCGGGATTAGTACCCATGACACCCTATTCTCTTTAAGAGCCCCACATCATAGGGAATTGTTGTCCATAGGGTGCTGGGCACCTTGACCAGATCCTCTTCACAGAATGGCGGTGGTCCTTCCAGTGCCATTGTCATCCTCTGAGGTACCTCCCTGTAGTGTATCCTTAACCAGTAAGTCACACTCATCTTGAACACCATCTCTGTCTCTAACCTCTCTTCCCTGAATAGCTCTTTGTCTGTCACCATGGTCAACCTGCACCCTTCTGCCGCTACAATCAGTGCTCTCCATGCTCATCCTGTGTTGTCCATCCCATATACCACTATCCAGTCCTCTCTTGCAACTACTGCCTCAATTTCTAGAGGCACTATAGTTCCCTCTTCCTCATCTAATGGTATCACTGGCCTGAATAGGTATTTGTTTGGAACCCGCCATATTTTCCATGCAATGCCTGGGAGCCATGCAATAGCAGTGTCAGTCCCGTACTTTAACATCTCCTCGTCCACTGGCACCACCCTCTGTACCCTGCGTCCACAATAAGCTTGAACAATCTCTCTTACATTGAGCATGTGTATTCCTGGCATGGAGCACACTATTCCCTCGTCTGTGAATGAAATTGTCATGTTCAGTCGGCTCATAATGTCTCACCCCAATATGTTTACAGGTGTCTGTTGAGAGTAGAGTAAAGGCAGAGATAGATCCTCTTCTCCTATAGAAAGTGAGATATCATCTGGGAAAGGAACCACTTCCTGAGCCCAAGAGAATCCTTGAGTGTTCATGGCATCGCCTGACAATATAAATAAAATCATAATCTATGGACTTTCAAGAAAGCTCTGAAAACACATTTTTTTGGGTAATTTTTCTTCTTGGTTCTCCCACTCCTAAATCCACATTGTGGTTTCACTTAATCTAAGTTCACTGTCCCATCCTACTTGTTCATCTTGGTGTGTTTGTGTGGCACCCTGATGCCTGCGGGCTGTCGGCATAGTATAAGCAAATAAATAAATAAATAGATAAATGCTCCTTCCCTAATGCAGGACCTAGTCGTCCATGTGCCTATGAGAAAGGAAAAGGTCTTCTCACCTATCGCCACCCATATGCAAGTTCCTCTGCATGGTTGGGTGTGATCGACAGGATTGGACACATCAAGTTTGTCTGTGGGCTGTCCTATTGAGGGTATAAGGACATCCCATTCCCAGTAAAGGGATTGTTCCCTACCATGGTAACGCCTCCCAGTTGTCTAATGGGAATCATTGCCATGGAGTCCACGTGTGCTGCTGCATCATTGCTCTGTATCTGTGCCAATCGGGTGCTCCCAGAAGCCTGTGGTGCTTGCAAATACTGTGGTACTGGGGCTTGCATCTGTGGTGTCTGCAGTTGCATCTGTGGTGCTTGTACTTATGCTTGTGGCATCTGCTGGTGTGTGCCCTGTGTCTGACCTTGATGCTTTTGGTTTGTGTGTATAGTACTCATCCTGATTCCCCTCTGTATGGCTGATGGCCCTGTGCTCCCCAGTTCTGCTGCACCCCCCTGCTCCTACACACTCTCGAAATGTGTCCTATCTGCCCACAAGTCTGGCACTGTGGTGGCCCCCTCCCTTGCCCTGGGAAACCCCCTGGAAAATTCCCTGGGCCCTGCTGCACCTACTGTCCCTACCCCCTAAACCCTCCTGGAAAGCCTCCTTGGTTGTGATGCATCTGTGGCCTGAACCTGTGCTCTTTCGGTTGCCCCTCTCTTCCTCAAAACCCTTGCTGTGTGTTTCCCTGCCCCATGAATCCTCCCCCCAGGGGCGGTGTGAACAGATGCGGCTGCTGACGATGTGGGGTTGGGCTGGTTAGTACCGCCCCTTCCATTATATTCTTTGTTTGCTTTTTCTGTACTAGCTTTCCTTTGTCTATCTTCCTGTCCTTCGCCTTTTTCTTAAGCTTCTCCTGCCATAGCCTACAATGGTCAAATATTGTGGCTGTATTTCTGGCCAACATTTGCTTCCATGCCTACCAACTTCTTTAAGTGTTTCTGAACTTCTGACCGGGCTCTGGCAGCCCCTGGCATAGTATGTGATAGAATATTGCTACTGTTTTATCCCATGGCTCTCGAGTTTCAAGACGCCAAAGCTCTTGAATCTCCTGATTATACTGCAAGGGGTCTTCGTCTTCCCTCATTTCATGGGACATAATTGCCCCAATGTCTGATGTGTCTGGGTATTGTGTCCTTAGAGTTTGCCACACAGCAGCTCTTCAATTTGCGAATGGCGAACCATTGTGCGCCGTATTTTAGGTTGTCACCCAAGAGAACCCCACCCTCTTCCATACGTCATCAGCAGCATCCCTGAGGATCGCCACTAGTAGCCCCTTTACGTCTCCCACTGCTACCCTATGTCCCGCTGTCATTCCTTCCATCTCATAAATCCACTTCCCGCCTGCACTCAATGATGGCGGCCTATATCTTACGTTCTCTTTGTCTGCATGTTTCCATGGTATATACTGAAGTTGCACCCCTCCCCTTTCCAGTAAGGGCATCTGTGTAAACCCTTCCTGCCCATGTGCGCTTCTAGTCAGTCTCCCTTGCCTGTTCTCGCTTTCGATGCCCGCATTAACATCCATCGATTCTGCTAGGGGTATTCGGACACTGTCATCATGTTCCCCCATTAGTTTTCCCCTTGAGCAAACTATAGCAGTTTCCCCCTTCCTTCATCCTGGGAGATCTCTAAGCCTGCCCACCTATGTAGTGAAGTCATTGAGGGTGCACACGTCATTTGCCAGTCATGTCTGCTCATCTACGCTTCTTCCTCCCGCTCCCCCTGTATGTGTGCCGTGCTACCAGGTCACCCGCTTGTCTGTCCCTGTAGATTGGAGCTGATGTGGCTCCCCACTCTCATTCACACTGTTCCGTCCTTCGTTGTCTGACCCCGAGCCCATGGTGCTACAAAGGTCACCTGAAAAGCTCAGTCTCCTAGTTGTCATGGTTATGTTAGGTTTCAGGCTATGGTCGATATGCCCCAACTCATATCTACTACCCCCCCATGCCCCTAGGTCAGTTCTGTCCCTTTCCATTGTGTTCCTGTCCCGTGAGCTCATGCTATCTGGCTCTGCGTGTCTGCCCTCCTCAAGTCTGCAGTCTCCCCTGTCTGTTGTCCATTGTGTTTGTACTGCTCTTATTGCTCGCTCGTCCTCCTCCTTACACATGCATTCCCTTGCCAACCTGACCACCTGGAGCTTCCTCTATTCCCTCTCAATTAACTGGTGTTTCTCCTGTTCTGCTACTTCCCTCTGCCTCTCGAGCTCCTCTACTTCCCTTATTATTCTATCCAATTGCTCCCACTCTTCTCTCTTCCTCTCTCTGCGATCTCTTGCTGTTCTCTTCTCTTTCTTTCTGCATCTGCTCCTTCTCCTCCTCTCTTCTTCTTTCACTGTCCTACCTCTCCAATCTCTCCTTCCTTCTTCTTTCCCTGTCCTCCCACTCTAGTTTCTCCTCCCTTTCCTTCTCCCTTCTATCCTCTTCTTCCATTATCTCCGCCCAATCCGATGCTCCCTTGCTCTCCTTCAGGCCCTCCATTGCTTTAGCCGTCTCCTCTGCTTCCCCATCTGTCTTTCCTTCTAACTTCAGGAGTATCTGTCCCTCTATCCATTCGTTCATGGCTCTCCTTGCCCTTCTGCAGCTCACTGTTTGCTCCCTTCTCAGCAATTGGCCTTTCTGCGCCTTTGTGCCCCTCCTCCCGAGTGTTTGGTGGTGGCTTATATGTCAGGTTTCAGTACCCTTCTGGTGCTCTTAACTCCTGTAATGCTCTTATCTCTTGTAACGGGTAGATTTGTTACTCATCGTCTGTGTCATCTGAGGCCATGCTCAGAGGGCATGGGCGGAGCAGAGGGAGAAGCTCCTGGCTCTTTCACCTCCTGCTGGCTCAGCATCCACTGATGCCTCGCTGCATCCCCCTCGCCTGCCTGGAACATCCTCCAAAGCTCGAATATTGCCATACGGCTTGCGAGCGGCTTCCCCTTATAGGCACCCTGTATGTGTGACAGTAGTGATTGCTGCACGTCTTTTGAGAAACTTCCACAAGGTGGCCATGGTTTACTTAACTTCCCCTCCGTACCTTTGAACCATTCTATTCTATATTTACATATCTTTTCCCTGTAGGGCGGGAGTGTCTTATATAGGTGTTGTAGGGGCGGGCCAACCCTGCACTTCCCCTAATACATTTTTCTTGCCTTTACCTGACCTCAAGTTGAGGGTTTGACAATCTGCTGGTTAGGGAGAAAGGTATAATGCAATAAAAATACTTTTCAGGTTACTACTAGCCGCTCTGGCTCCCCAACTTACCAGGCTTGCTCGACACACTGCCCCTTTACAAACTCACCACCACTGCCTCCTCAGGCACACCCTCATTGTTGCGCATGCCCCTTCCTTGCATCGCTACTTGTTCACCTTGCCTACCAATCCCAAGTTTCCAATGCTAAATCCTCACCTCTCTGTGTCCTATGCACAAACCGATGGGTGACATCAACAATTTACTACGCATGGCAATGCTGATCAATCCACTACCGCACGCACACTGCTGAAGGCCATTACTCCCAAAATAAAAATGAAAAACACAGCTGTCTTCCCGCCTCCAGGCAGAGTATACCAATATTCTCTTATGATCGAACTATACTAGGATCGTCGCCTAGCGTGCAAATCGTCTCACTCCAGGAGACTTAACCAGTCGACACATCTTCCGCAATCTAGTCCAGCTTCCCTTGCTAACCATTATGGGGATACTGTCATCTATGTCCCGAGCTAAAACGCCCAACCCACAGGAAATCTACTATTTACATAACATCTGCCATCCGTGTCCTTGAGTCAATAGTCTAGGTTATTCACCAGAACAGTTTACCTCTAAAATCCGAATATGCCCAAAAGATAGAAAAGGGACATCTACCTCTTCGCCTGTCCCTACTCACTTTGTGCTAAACAATACTTTGACAATACTCGACAATACTAAACAATACTCCACAATATTCAATACCCTCCCTCACACCCACAGTTGCCATTCAACCGGGTCAATACTTACACTCCATGGTCTGCTGGTGCTGCTCAACTGCCATGTCCCCCAGAAGGTGTCACTTCCCCGTCCTGGTCTGCCTGGACTCCTCGCTGACTTTGGCCTGGATGATTTCCAAGCTGGCTCCCGACGGCCTTTCCACAGGTACACGTCCCTGTCTTCTCAAAATATGCAAGGGTCCTGCATCCTCTTAGGTTCCGTGATGGGGGAGATGTCCTTGTGCCGGATTGACACAGAGAACCATCAACTCTGCTACCAACTGTTTGGGGAGAACTCCCAGGTATGCCAGAGCGATTCTGGAAGTCTGCAGACGTGGAGGGCCCAACTCCCTCCCCAGTATAGACAGAGGACTCAGTCAACTGCAAGTTCAAACTGCGGTTTATTACAGACAAAGCCAACAGGGATCGATACAAGAACACAGGTGGATTCCAGTATGTCTCAACTTCTATTGGCTCGCAGGCCAGTTTTAGTGTGAAATTATGTCACTACTCCATCATCACTTGGGCTGTTCTCCAAAAAACCTATGGCTGTTTGGGATTGGCTGTCATGAGTCTAATAACCTATATGGGTACCTATATCTGTTATTTTACTGGCGTGCACGTGTCAGGTGGCTGGGCTGTCCCATCCCCAGTTTATTAACTAATACATTGTTGCAGAGTAGTGGGGCTACCATTGGTTCTCACCCATTGCTACCCACCCCTGGAGAACTAAACTATGATTGGCTAGAGCTGATTCCCCCAGGCCTGGGACTTTATCTAGTTCTTAGCTCTCAGTGTACCTTTTCAAGGTAATGTGAATGATTATGTGTCCGTATTGTAACTTGTGTACACCACCTTTGCCCCTTATGAGAATATTCCTCTAACGGTATCAATACTTGTAGCAATCTGTGGCTGGCTGCTGGGACTGGCTTCTTCTTCCCACCGTAGAAGACTGTCCATTGTTCCATTCAGCTGTACCACATGTCTAGAGACCATAAAATGGAGCCCTGCAGTTCCTAATTATGAGGATGTATTCCATTCTCCTGCAGCTGGTCCCTTTGTCCTCTGGAGATTGGAATGCTTTTGTATCTCTCGACCTTGCCTGAGGGCCCTGTCTCACGCGCTTTGCTCTCTGTCCAGTCAGAATCGGTTCAGCTCGTCTCCTGCTCAATGATTTGAGACCTGCTGTAATTTTCCTGAACCTTACAATGTGGTTTCTACATTGTCCATATCATACTACATTCTCTATGGGTTAGCTATACATGGTTTGATCAGGTTCCATATGCTCTCCTGTATATACACGCAACTATTGGCTTTTTCACACCTCAGCAAGCTGGCTCAGGATCACTTGTGCCTTGCGGTTCCTGCATTACTGCATTTGGCTAATGGCAAAATAATAAAAGCAATGACAGTATGTAAGTGTATCTGTCCTCTATCTATAGAACTGTGCATTCACGTTCTTCATGTATTTGAGTGTGTGTTTATGTGGTGCACATGTGCTTCATCTCTAACGCTGCTATGAGTGGTGTTTCTAATAATGTCAGCAACATGGTTTCTTGGTGCTTAGTCCAGGCTGTCCATATAGGTGGCTCTGACCATAGTATTCAGCTCTTCACTCACACCTGGATAGATTTGTACTGCACCTGGTCTGTATGGCTGACTGAGAGGGTACCTCTCAGTGTATTTGTCGATCAATGATACGTTTGGGATTCGTTCGAAATAGAATGGGTGGTTGCTGGCTTTTCTGGCCTTTTGTCTTGACATGAACTTGATGGGGGCGTCCCAGGATCTTGACTCCCTCTTCACCGTAGCATGATTGGTCAGGGTGCCTCAATGCCTGTTTATATTTCTCCATTTCTTTTGGTTACACTCTCACACTTGCTTCTCTCTGTCCTGATTTCCTGTTTATATTCAGAGAGCTGCATTTTTAACTCCGACACCAAACCTGGCTGCCTGCGAGCACACTGCTCTGAGCCACCAATCGATCCTTTATTTTCTGTACTTCATCTTGAAGTGCTTCATATTCTCTCTTAGAGTCTTGTGTTTTGTGCATATATTCAAGGCACTTTTCTTTCAAGATAACAAGTTCTTTCTCTTGAATGTCTCTACTATGGGCTGCCCGTAAAAGGTCAGAATCTGCTTACCCCAAACGCTTTATAAGCTCTATATTTTCTTCCCTAATTCTGATCATAACCTGGCTGACCCTTTTCTGCATCCATTTTCACCTGATTTAATGTTTGTAATAGGACACTGTTATCGTGGTTCAAGAGGTATTTTTCTTAAACAGTTGCATTTTCTGTTGTTTCAGAGTATTTACATCTTGGTGTATCTGACCAAAGTCATTCTGGGAATCCATCCATTTTATAATTATTTTTCACTTTTTAGTTTATTTATGGTCTGTTTAAAGGCCATAATCTCATCCAACAACATTCTACTGTGAATATTCTCAAACTTCAATTCATGTTGAAGGTGTATTTTTAGTTCATGTTTGAGTTGCTCAATGAGATCTTCATATTTGAGCTCTAAAATGCGACTTTGCTGTAACTTATCTTCTAGTTGTTGAAGTGATTTCTGGGCTTTTTCCAGGTCTCCAGTTTGATTCAGCCTACTGGCCTCTTTATTTTGCAATTGCTCTTCAACTAATTGCAAATGGAAATATAAATAAGCCGTGAGCTGAGCTATTTAAATCTGTTCCTCCCGAATATTTTGGGTGATGTAGAATCCCTCTAAAGCTTTGTGTAACATCCCATCTTCAAGCCAAATGTCAGTGCTTACTGAGGTAACCTCCTGTACCGTTCTGCCTTGCCATCCCACAGTGTTCATCTCTGGCCACTCACGAATAAATAACGTAACTGGCGGATGCTTTCTGGCCTGTTGCATTTCAACATCACACATTTTTAAAGTGACTTTTTCGCAACTTTGTAAACCCGCTTTACAACGTAACAAAAACCTTGCCATTTATTCCTATTAGATTTCCACAATCAATGTCAAATCAAATCAGGTTACTTTTGCACTACTTTGCACAATTGTATTCCTCTGTACTCCTCCCTGATTCTCAGCGGTCAAGCCACAGTGGTACTTCAACAAAGCGCGAAAAATCTGCTGGACACCCTAGTGACTTTGCACTAAAACAACTGGCTTGCTAAACAATGCACTTGTCATGAATCAAAAACAGAAAGCTAGATCGCAGCAACAAGCCCCCACTTGTAACAATATATTTACTACCCTTAACATGGGAAGTTAATTCCCTCCCAATTAAAGTGACAGAATATATCATTTGTCTGATTCAGTCTAGCCCTGTCTATGAATCATATAGATAACACAAACAATATTGTCAAGCCAAATTGGATCTTAACAAACTGGGGGTCCAGGTGTATCAACAAACACAAACACAGAGAAATCCCCAGTATTGAATTCCCATGATTTCGGAGAGTGCCCGAAACAAGCAAGGGCAGTTAAACGCATCTATTTGTACTTGATGTGTTCATTTATTCATGTTTGGGTGGAGAAATCATTATAGAAAATATGAAGACATTGTGAGATAACAAATTCAACCTGCAAAACATACTCTAACATAGTCTTTCAACGTAAGAACATATGTCCGATACACAGAGAACAACCTAAGCAAAGAGCACAACCCTAGCAATCTCATCTGCAACAATCACATCACATACACTCCTTTCATACATATACATCCAAAAGTATCTATACACCAAACATCTAATGAGGCTTATGGGTTCATACAATCCCCATGTGTGCAATTAATATTCAAAGCATCTTTAACTTTATACCAGCATCCTGCGCCTATTAACAATTTTGAGGTGGTATACAGGTCTTGCTGGTACGGCAAATGGATATCTTTAATACATAAAAAGTCTGAAATTACAACTTGTCTGCCGACTCGAGTTTCGGCTATGTGCAGTCTCCAGCAAAAAAGGGACCAGCTATCTTGAGGACAATGCAGAAGGAGTAGCTAGGGTTTGAGTCTCCATTAATACTACATGAACTGCAAGGAGAACAGACACGTGTCTGAGCCTGTGACCATGTGGTATCCTCCTAGTAACAATAATTCATAAGACACATTATGTCTCCAATCTCAGGTCCAGTATCTCCAAACATACTCTGGCACACTGTGCTCCCCTCTGTTCCCACAACCAGCATGTCAGTGCGGCATGCGTCTGCACCGTGCAAAAAATGGTGGCCAAAATCTAGAGAGAAAGTCACTTAATAGTCTGATGAGCTTTACATGTTGTGCTAAAAATCAGGCACATAGCCCGCATTGTTAAGGATCGAAACCAAAACACCAGCAAGCATTGTCTGCTCCAGGGGGGGTCTGTCACCACCTGTTAAAAAAAGTGTGTATATGTGTGAATGGACAATGTAGCTTGTGAATAGCTAGGTTCAAAAACCAAGCTCTTCCAGAGCCATACCTTTGTTCTGTCATCCGGATGGAAAAGAGAAGCCGAGCATTTGTCTGCAAGTTGCTTAACACAGCCCATGTGAAGACCCGATGAGTGGCATTGCTTCCACAACATGTAAGCCAGCACTGGTTGTCGAACGGATCATAAGCAACTCAAATATCAGTGTGCTGATTTCTTCTAAGCCCTGGCACTATAGATGGATGCATAGACAGTTCTGTGAAACTGAAGTGCATCGCATTAGCCATTACCACCTTGGGAAGCTTGCTGCCAAGGTGCGGACCTCTTGCGTGCTGGAGATGGAGTTTTCATTCTACACTTTTCAATGTTTTACCTCAAAAGTCACTACATGGCAACTTTGTTCATTTTACACATACGCCTAACAACATATATATGTTTGGGTTCCTCTAATGATACCGCTCATAATGAATTAACTCCTGTCTTTTCGGCACGAGCTTGCAGGTGTGGACAGCAATTTTTTGCAGATCATACAAAAATTATAATAGTTATGAATGTGAAATGCTCTACCCAGATTTCTATTGTATTTAGTTATATCCAAGAATCTCTGCTTTGTGATGTTTTCTGGGGAGATTAAAACCAATTTTAGGTTGTAACTCTTGTCCCCAATGCCACATTTTGATAAGGGTTACTTCAATAAATAGGCCTGTTCAGCAGCTTTCAAGTTATACTTGAACCATTATGGTGCAACATATGATTCTTGAGAAAATGAACAATTTATGAGCATCCATTTAAACTGATAGTAATATTCAAACATACATGCAGATCCTGACTTTCATTTCACATGTTTTATTTCTCTTCGGAGCACCTGCTCGAGTTTCTCCTGCTCCGTTGTTGAGTTTAGTCTGCAATCACCCCATCAGTCTTTCCTCTCAGGGCTAATGGCCATCTTATTGCTTATCTCAAAGAACAGACCCCAATAAAATTCCTCCCTGGTCACTGCTTGAGTGTTCTGAATAGAAACTGAGCCCTTCTCAGGAACTAGAAACTTATACTTGTGACTGTTAAAATTCCCTGGGCACATGATACCTTTTTAATATAATGGCCTCTTTCCGCCACTTGTTCATTTTCTCATCAGGATATGTTCCTTTGGCAAGGGAAATTTGAACTCCATGTGTTTATTATTTTCGCTGCAAAATGCATCCACTTCCATGATCTCGGCTTCTGTGTTTGCAAATGTCATGTTTTCCATGTAGAATAAGCCTTTAATTGTTCTTAGTTTTGTCAATCACATGCAAGGCCAAATCAGTAAGTGGATTTCTCTTTATTTGAAACTGCATTATGATATGTGGCACATGGAATTAAATACTGCCTTTTCAGTTTGGCATTCATCTCGGCATGTTTTCAATGCCCTGCATTTTTTTAGGCCCAACGTTGCTAAATGCAGTTATCTTCTTCTTGTGCAAAACATATCCCACACTTTGGCTCTTTCTTTGCTGGTAAGCAGTTAACCAAGACCACCTTTTGCTGGCCTATAGCTCCTGTGTAGCTTTTAGGGGACTGTAGGGAGAGTGCATAAACTCACATTTTGAAATGTGTGCTTTATAGGTGTAGAATGACATAGTTTGTCAATAATGCACCTTTTATTCAGTCGAAGAAGCTGTAGGAAAGAGGTAATGGTCAAGAGGAAAAAGGACTTTTTTTGTTCGCTGTGCAATATAATTCTCCTATGCCTTCATTCTGGCTCAAATGTGTTCACATTTATTTTTCACATAAGCACAGCTCTTACTAGAGCAACCTGGGGCCATCATCACCATCTCCAATGCCAATGAAGAAGGGCTAATTTCATTGGATTATTGTGCGGCAGTGAAAATTCCAGAAGCTCCGTCTTCCACATGGATTTTTTGGGGGAAACATAATGGTCCCCAAAGCTCTAGTTATTTTCCAAACTTAAACTATTATAAATTGAAAGAGGGTGGAACTTTGTTTTACAAGTAAATGAAATGTTTTATAAGGCTAGATAATTAAAAATAAATATATAAGTGGCTTCCTCATCTGTGCTTCTCCTGGAATGTCTAGATGGTGTGGTAGGAGAACATAGCCAATCCCTCACAGACTTTCCATTCAAACATGAGCAGCTATCCAGGAGGGCTACGTCCTTTTGTCCATCCCACTCACCAGACCATCGACCTGCCCACCGGTGCATCTCACCTTCCCCTCACCGCTGGGGTCACAGATCTGATACTTGGTTTATTACACTTAGCCCCTGCTTCTTTGGCCACCTTGGCGTTTTTGCAGTTCATATTGCACCATTGCACCCGAGTGACATGGCCTCCAGCTGGAACCATCCCAGGTGCCTTGTACGCTGGGCGCTTCTCACTCACTTTTTTGGCAGTTGCCAGTGTATACTTTAAGAGCAATTCCTAAAAAACGTACTTTATCTGTTAGGTTAAACAGATATCACTAATCAGCGGCGGTTACCCTGGATTTTTTTTAAATCTTCAAATGCATTTGAAGGTTGAAACATGCAGGCCGCAAAGGCTCTCTTACACCTGTGAGGCAGGCTCAGAGATCTGTGTCAGGGCCCTAGGTATACAGTGTTGTTCACCTCTCTAAGGACCTCCATGCATACCTGCCTAACGTCTAGGTGGGTTTAGCCTGGAGCCTCCAGGTTTTTACGCTCTTCTCCTGGTGTCTGAGGAAGAGTGTGGAGTCTTCGTGTTTTCCCAGTGCAGTCCTAGTTATTGCGGCTCGCCCATGCCTCCATTCGATTTTCTACTAAAGCCCTGCTGGTAGCTAATTGGGTGGAGACGCGGGCGGGACTCACTATTGGCCCAAATGTGGTCTCAATGTGGGCTGTGGCGCTGCCCCTCTTTGTCTGTGTGTGTGTGCCCTGTCGTGGCACGGTGCCAGCCCTGCCCCTGTCCCTGCTGTGGTGAGCTGACAGCTGAGGAACTCCACTCGTGCCGATCCATCCTTCATCTGGCCCTGCTCCCTCTGAGTCAGCTCTTGCTTCGTCTGATGATCTGCTCCTTGCAGTTCGGCAGTGTGTGTGTGTGTGTGTTGTGAGCCAGCCCCAGGAGCATCTAATTAAGGTAAAGTGGATATGTTATAGCAGTATGAAATGTAAGAATGATGGTTATTATGACTGCACTCTAAAGCTAGATCCGGCCAAGTAACAGTGAACTTCTACATTGACAACCAAACTATCTGCGAGTGTAGTGAAAAAGCAGCACACAAAAAAGCAACACATAAAATCAGTGCATGATCGTCACCCGGCCAAGTCGACTCACTGGGCTAGTAACTTCAGCCGATGCCAAACCAAACCTTTCTCCCACCAACAACTGCTGATTCATAAATCAGTTCCCTGCAGCCCATTCGTGCTACGTTGCCACTATGCATAGTCAAGAAAAGAGCTAAGCTACTTGACTTCTCAATCCTTCCAAACTTTCAAAACTGTTGTTTTGTGTTTCCTCAGTGCACAACGTATTCACCTGCTCTGATCAGGCATCTTAGCATTCCCCTTTGTAGATGAGGAGGCCGCTGGCATAGGCCACTGCAAAAATCTACCGGAAGGACATCCTTACATTTTTTATATCAACTGTATTCATTTAGATATGTTTATAATTGAATACTAGTTGTATTATAATGTAGTTGGTATGTTTTATTTAATTAACACATATATTTAACATTTTGGTTTACTTCCTGTTGATATTTACTCTATCCAAACTGATCCTTTATCTGAGTTTACCTTTTTGACATGTGGGCGGAGCCTTGTGCAATTGTGTTGAGTTTTGTGTGGCTATGGGCGGGGTATAAATCTCAGGGTTTTTCATTTTCAAATGTAGGCAGGTATGCGTCCATGTCATGTGCGGCATTTGTGAAAATAAACGGTTAAAACGTACGCCTAGAGATGCCCAGGTCGAGCGCAGCACGGAGAGCGAGGCCACTGAAGCACAACGCAACTGCGGCAGCCGGCAACGTGCAGCCCTGCAGCGTTAATAACGCGAGCGCCTCTTCTCGCGAGCATTGCTTCCCGCCGACTCCTTTCCCACCCACTGCTTACATGCAGATGTTGTATATGTTAGTTCTGCACGCTGGACCCTGAAAAATCACACTGATAAAGGAGGGGGGGGGATTCGCTTCCAAGGAAAGCAGTTATATCATGCATCGCCCTCTCCGCCTGCACCCGGTGCTGCCCCCCGCCTCTGCACCCCAAATTCTCCTATTAAAGCTTCAAAACGCTGACACTAACACAAATATGACGCAAAAAGTTAATGGTGAGAGGAGAGACTAGGGCCTCGACTACGTTGCGTAGCATTAGCTCTCTCCTAGCCCTCAACCATGGTAATAAGGGGGGGTGGGGGACGGTGTTAAGAAGTTAAGTACTAAAAAGACAATTTGTGGGAGAGATCGAGAGACCGAGGGCCTGAATTACAACGCGTTTTCCAATGGGGTTACGCCGCTGTGAAACGTTTTTGTTAATCAGGCCCAGAGACCGTACAGATTTTGTAAGCACTTTTTAACCAGGGTTAACAGACGATCCGACGAGGCGAACAAGTGTTCTCGTGTTCCTTTCAAGCCGTTTAAAGACACACGTGTATATTTATTGACTTGTAAAGCACCAGTTTGTGGGGCACTGTTATTGTAAAAACGAGTAACATTGTATTCGAAGAGGAGTGAAAGAAAGACAACGAGCGAAGAAGATTGGCACCGATTTAAAGCGTGACTTACAAACGCGTTTTTCAATGGGGAAATCCCATTGAAAAACGCTTTGTAAATCAAGCCCCTTTGTAAATCAAGCCCTAAATCTTGTTAAGAACTGTTAAGTAGAGCGCAGTAAATGCACGAAACGCGGCCTTCGCTGCTCTGCCCGTGCACACACTGGCAATGCCAACCATTAGTGCTAACCATTGTTAAATCAGTGTGCACGGACAAAAATGCACTGTCTGCCGGCAATCTCCGGGCACAGGTCTCCAGTCCTCGTCCTCCTGTTAATAAAGGAATGCATTGTGGGAGTGCAGTCCCTGTCAACTTAAACGCCAGAAATTGGGCTTAAGCACTTGGTGATACATATTATGTGCAGAAGGAGAAACCTGAACTGGAACCGTGTTATTCACTTGCCATGGGGTCGCGTTAGGAATAAAATCTGATGGACGAGTGAACATTTGGGTTGAAAAATTCGTTCGTAACAATTACGTGGAATGCTTTGTACCGTTAAACTTTGACCTGAAAGACAGCGCAAAACGTGTATTCACGAAGGACACAACGTCCAACGGCGTCCTTCCTTGTTTCATTGTAATTGTATACTCCCGGTCTATTTCGACCCCAAGACGAGTTTGAGGTGTAAAAAAAATCCCAGGCTGATATAACGCGTGCGGTAAATCCTGCGCCTCTTGTTTCAGGGCTCTCGCCGTCGCGCTCAAGCTGCACAGCCACGCGTTCGTTCTCAGGCGTACACGTTGGTTGCAGCATCGGTTTTCGTAGTGTCAGCACAAGGGATGTCGTTCACATCCTGGCTACTGCCCCGAATAAAGGGTCTCCTAACATCAAGCGGGATTCAGAGAGGCCCCCGCGCGCTCAAGGGTGTAGTACCTGTGCACTCCCACTTCCTTACAGACAAAGGAACCGCTCCTTACAGACACACTTTGTGACGTTTCGTGTATTTCAACTAGTGTCAAGTGATTTGTGTAAACCCCTGTTCATGTGTGCACAAAGTTGGAGAAACACGTAGCCTGCTTTGTTGCTTCTCGGGAATCATTGTGCAGGTTTTTTTCTCAAGGTTGGTTGCCTCTTTATTTTTAACCGCAGTACACATTCTAGGACACAGCGGCGCCTTTCATTTGTTTGCGGTCTTTCTGCGCAACCCGTCCGAGAAATGCGCACTTTTGCTGAGGCTCGGGTGGAATCTGCGCGTCCCTCCAGTGCCCTTTTAAAGGGCCCTTCCCCCGAGAGCCCCGGGGTCCCCCTTTCTTCTGCTCGGGGCTGGCACTCACTACAGCCTACGCGGGAGCAGCTGGCTCCTGCGGGGCCTGTGGGCTTTTCTCCGCCTTCAATGGGACAGGTGCCGGGGGGATTCCCTTTGTCAGGGCTGCCCCTGCGGATCCTGCCTGGCTGTGGGGGCGGGGGCCTAGCTCAGACAAGGGGGAGGGGGAGAATGGGACAGCCCGGGGCAGCATGCCAGCGTGTGTGAAAGAGGGGCGTCCCATGCCAGTCAAGGCTGGAGCTGGATTTCGATTCAAAATCACACTCTAACAGTGCCCGCTTGCCTCTAAGGGGCGTGCATTGTGTCCCTTCTATTACAAACAAGTGGGCACACTCTGCTGTTCTGTCATATGGAATGAGGTGGGTGAGGGGAAAAGGGGTCGTCTGCCATTATTTCTGCCGGCGGTGGCAGTTTTTTCCGTCGATTTTTAGTGCGTTGAGTGTATATTGTAGTACTCAGTGAACAGCCACACCGTAACAATATACAGCCCCCACCCCCGCTGGGCGCGTTATAAACAATGCCATCACACAGCCATTCACACCCATACACCCCCCCCCCTCCCTGAGGTGGCGAAGTGCAGTCACCACGAAGAACTCTCATGAAAACACTTCAGATTGCCTGGTCGACATATTCCTAAATAGGGGTGACCAGACGTCCCGGTTTTCGGTGCTGTGAGTCTGACCCCCTTTCTCAAGATTATGTTCCCATTGGAAACTGCAGTGGTCCCGGTTTTTGGTAGGCGGTCTTCATGGCTGACAGTCACGAATACACAATCTCACACAGAAGAAATGCTGCATTTTACAACTAAGATAGTGTTAGTTTGTGATAAATTAATTATAATATGTGTTTATTTGAACAGAAACGATTAAACCCCCCTTCTCCTCCAACCTCTACTGAAGTGTAGTGCCTTGACAGCCACTTTGAAGAGTTAGTCCTACATTTATGTTAGTTGCCCTGGCCCGGTTTTTTACTTTGGAAATCTGGTCACCCTATCCTAGAGTTGCGTTACCCTAACGACTCTTATAAAGCGGTTTATGGCATACAAATATAGCATTAAGTCATCGCCCTCTTGCCATTAAGGTGTTTCTAAACCGCGTTAACCTCCGTTTGGGCACAGAGAGATTGCCATGCGAGCACTGGCGTACATTTCCACCTTCCACTTTGCTTTGTGAGGGGCCCCCTTAGCCTACCCGGCGGGTGTACCTCGGCATTGCCTGCTAGGCCCAAACCCCTGCCTCTTATGCCCCCACCATCTTCTGTGGCCATATGGCCACTCGGCGCAGACACCCACTTATCCCCGCGCACAATGTCCCGCAACGGGGAACAATTGGGCCTCTGTTTACCCCCATTATTGATGCGAAAGGACCAAAGAAAAATCATTTAACTACCCGGGCCAGGCAGCCAATCACGGGCCGCTGCGCCTTTGGTTCCCGAGTGGCCCGATGAAGTGCCATTGAAACGCGGCCCACTTTATTAGATTGCGCAGACAGATGTCCGGGCGGTACATACAACCGGGGACACCCTGCGATGGAGTCCGACACCCATTTATCCATGGCATGCCTTGTTAAATGAACTCCCAGCAGAGCCCGCACCGCCCTGGGATCTGGAGCTGGCTAGGCAGCATTATTTGTTCGATACCTTTGTTTGGAGAAAAGAAAACAAAATAGTACGCTTCTTATAACAATCTTACAAAACAAATACGCAACACGCGTATTTCATACGTTTTCAGACGAAAACTAAAATGAGAAAAGGTGGCTTGTAAAGTAAGTTGCTTAATGTTTTAGAGAGGACGAATTGCACCAAAGAGTGCCTTTCACGGGAAAACCCAGCGAAGCGCTTTTTTGAAGGCAGCGCAGTTTGAAAGAGAACCGATGGGGGCACTCCCGGGACTTCTCCGAGTGTGTGAGCGCGATCCTGTAGGCTTTATAGACAGGTGAGCGGGGGCTGCGTTCTGTGTTAAGGCTGCAACGAAGTAAATACACCTCGACGCACATGTCAATTGCGTCTTGTGTGTATGTGTTGGTTAAGGTCTTGGCTAAATGAAGCTTGCTTAAAATATGGCATTTCCGCAATCCTCGCCACATGGTTTTCAGTGAACGCCTGTGGAATCCTGACTGAGAATACGCAAGGATTAACATCAAGGGTTTCGGGTTCTAGCAGGCGCGGGAACGTTGGTCGCTATTACCGGGGGCAGCACATAAAGACCGTCATTCCATGGGCATCGCAGGCGAATGGTTCTGGTTCACGAGGTTTTATCTGGAAATTGTCACCCGCTGTTCCTTTTGTGCATTGCTTTATTCGAGGTCAGTACATGAATTCTCATGTAACATGTGAAAACATTGCACCCATTTAACGTCACCCACACAGAGGAAGGTGTTTTTCTTCTCCCACTATGCAGCACTTTGGTGTTTACTGCACAAACAATCCCAGACTCGCTTAAAGTGGAAACGGTTGCTTTAATGTGACAGGCCCCAGCTCACAATAAAACAGCTAACCTGGCCCCCTGGCTTTACAGGCTAACAGATCATTTAACAATCGCCAAAACAATTAAATAATTAAACAATTTACAATTCATCACTTCCTGTCCCTTGCTCCCTCTCCTCTCCCCCCCCTCAATTCCTTTCAACCTTCATTCCCACGTTCTCCTATCTTCTCCCGGGTGCCACGCACCTCCTTCTTCAATACCTCTTCCCCCTCTTTGTACCCCCGCGGTCGCCTGTTCATACATACAGCACACCCCACTCCTTTACTTCCACCAACCATCCTCCAAATGGCCATCTCCTCGGCACCAGAAAAACTTTCCCCTGAGGTGTTCTTTCTGCCCCATCCCCCACTCCCATCTACCTCCAACTCTTTATGATATCCTCAGCCACCATCCTAACCTCAAACAAATAGTATTGGTTTCCCATAAACGACAAGTGCGCTAGATCCTGCCGAAACAAATCAAAAGCCTCGTATACAATCTCTTGGTGCGCCAGCGTTTGCACACCACAGGATGTGCAAAACGTCACCATCTCCCTGTTAATCCTTGTCCTCGTCAGTTCCACTGCCCCTTTCTTCACAGTTCCCCTTCAATCCCTCCTTGGCAACAACTTGGTCCAAACCAAAACCACCCTAGGCCATATCTCCCTCAACTAACTCAGGTCCCTCTTCATCTTTTTTAACAGTGCCGCACCCGTATCCCTAACCAAATCGCTCTTCCCTACATGTAAAACCAGACAGCCGCCGGGACACCCTGACACTCTCTCATCCCTGCCAGCATTAGAAACAATTGGTCCCACCTGAGGCCCCCTATCCCAGACCATCTCAACAAAGCCACATTATAACTACACCCCAACTGGATACCGAAAACTCTTTTTGCTGCATCTTTCCCTGCCCATTTCACTATGGAGTATCCGTATATCCAGATCTGAGGCAACTCACCACTCCTCCGTGCCACATCTGAAAAACAAAAGATACAGCGAGCCATCTCTCCGACAACCCCTACGCCCCATCCCACTGTCTTTGTTACCTAAAAGCCCCATCTCCCAGATCGCTGATGTATCCCCTGTACTTTGCCAATTTCCAGCGCCCCAGGCTCTTAACATTCTCCTCTGACAGAGCTAACCTGTTACCTTCAGACGCCGACGCATCCTAAAAGAATGAGTCCCAAAATCCTCTCTTTTCTCAACCAGTGCCAACAGGGCCCTCCTCATCAGTCCCAGAACCTGAAAAGACATCACCTCTGACCCGTTTTCATGCTGGAAAACCAATCCTTCTTTTCCCTTACACCTTTCCCGCCACAATGCACCCGCCCTCACTGAAAACAAACCCTTACTACCTCTATCGAGATGCAACCAAAACCCCTTTCCTTTCTGATCTGTTTTTGATTTACCCATTTTGATATCCACGCGGTGTACTGACAGCTGGACATCCTTCCACAACAGACCTCCCTCTCCTCTTTTCGTCCGCTACCAGCTCAGACACACGAAATGCCCCAAAATACAACTAGATAAAACACGTTGAAAATATGTTGTTTTTCCATGATGACCAGCTCACGCCCTCAATAACTTTGGACAGCTTCACTAACAGGGCCGCTGAGACCGGCCTCCTGCTGTCATTCCCTTTCCTTTTTTCCCTTGCCCATCCTTCCAACATCCTACTTGCCATTTCACCCCCACTGGGCTGAAAAACCCCAAACCACTTATTGCAATTGTATTGTAATTGGTTATTTATAACGCGCTTAATACCCAGAGGTTTCTAAGTGCGGACCCGGGGAACAAACCTGTGTTGCTCAGCGTCGTCTTGCTTCCAAAATGAGCGCCTTGCCCCTGAGCTATCCTCCCGAGACAATACCATAAAAGCAATGCCTGCTAACTTCCCTAGACCAACACTTGTCCACATACCTCAATATAATTTCAATCACATCCTCCCTTCTTTTTTCCTCCTCATCCTCCATACCCTTCCAACTGCACGCTCCCCCTTATAAAAACTCCAACCATTCTCTCCTGTATGCAGCCCGCAGTGCCGGGACTAGTGAACCCTCTACTAAATGCAGGGCTCTCAATCTCCTAGCTGCCACAGCTCCTCTGGCATCCGGTGCCCCTTGACTTCTGCTTCCGGTGCCAGCCCACGGAATCTCTGCCACTGAAAATGAGATAATGCATCAATGATGCAGTTATCCTTCCCTGGCAAGTGGGTTGCTCTAAACACCACATTCCACTTCAGACACCACAGCACAAGTTCTCTCATTAGCCTGGCTACTGCTGACTGCTTGTTCACAATGTTGACCACTGCTTCATTGTCAACATTAAAATTCCCTTTTTTATTCTGCAACTCTCTACCCCACAAGTCCAGTGCCACTAGCAACGCGAAAAACTCAAGACGGCTATGCTCCTCCCCCCTCTCAGCCACTGCTCAGGCCACTTTTCAGCGCACCACCTATCCCTCCAGTACACTCCAAATCCTCCAGCACCGGCCGCATCTGAAAAAACGTGCACTTCCCACGCCACTGGGTCCCTTTGCAGCACTCCATAAAATTCTTCCAAAAATCTCAGCCAAACCCCACAATCCTCCCTGACATCTCCTGAAATCTTCACCCTGTGATGTGGGTACTTCTCCCCCGCCATGGAATGTGCCATAGTCCTGCAAAAAGTGAGACCCGGGGCCACCAACCATAATGCGAAATTGAGATGACCTAGCAACATTTGCATGTCCACCAGCGTCATTCTATGGGGCCCTATCACCTTCTGTAGCAACTCTACCAGTCTGCTCACCTTGTCGTCTGGCAAGCATGAGGTCATGGCTACTGGATCCAGCTCTATTCCTATAAAAGTCAAAACCACTGACGGTCCCTCAGGCTTGTCCTCTGCCAATGGCACTCCCAACTCAAACATCAATGACTGAAAATCCTCTAGCATCCGTTGGCACTCCTGCCCTTTGCCCGCTCCAACGATGAACAAAAAATCATCCACATAATGCAAAACTCCCTCAAAACTAGAACTGTAAGTAAAAACCCACTGCAAAAAAAGAGCTAAAACACTCAAACAGTGCACATGAAACTGCGTAGCCCATCAGCAATGCTTTGTCAACATAAATCTGACCCACAAACTGCATTCCCAGCAAACCACAAATACCCCGGATGCACCGGTAGCAAACGAAAAGCCGCTTTGACATCACACTTGGGCATGAAATCAGCACACACTTTCTTCCTCACCAAACCCACTGCCTGATCAACACTTGCATAAGACACCCCACAATCCTCCGGAGTAATGAAGTCATTCACAGACATGCCCTCTGGCCATGATAAATGATGAATCAATCTGAATTCTCTGTCTGCTTTCTTAGGCACAACCCCTAAAGGCACATCCATAAAGGGGCCAACCAATCTTCTAACCAACATCTCCTTCTACAGCTTCATCCTTACCGCTTCCAAATTCTCCCAAACAGACTTCACATTTTCCACCCAACGCTGCATCCTCGGGCCCTGGTATCCCAACTTAAAACCTTCCCAGAAACCATCCCCCAAAATCCTGGCCCCTTCCCTGTCTGGGGAAAATCTCAGCCATTCCTCCTACTCATCCACCTTAATTGGGGAATAGGCCTTTCCCCATAACTCCCCGCCCCACCCCATGGCCCCTCCTGCTTTCGCCTGTCGCAAAACATTGTGTAACAGGATGCTGTCTTGCGCCTCTGCTGCACTCATGCCTACATCTGCCCACTGGTCTAGAGCAGCCCTCCTTATTAAAGGCCAAGAATGCCACTGATGGTTGACTCCTGCCTCCTCCCCCTGGCTCCTAGAAGGCAGGGCAACCAGGAAAGGGCCAGTATGGCACAGGTAAACCACTTGCTGTATGCAGTGTTGGGGCTGGACACGTCGACGCCATCCACTGTAACCATAACTCCATATCTATCTCTCCCCATACCGGTTGCTTGTCCTCACCCATCCTAGCCCTAAACTCTTCACCATATCCAAGCAAACCCTCCAAAACTTGTAAAAGCTTTCCTAATCACGTCCATATACTTTAGCAAGGCCACACACTGCTCAGGGAACTTTTCACAATAAACGCTAGCATATATTATAAATGCTGACATCCAGTTTTCAATTGTAAATGGTACCCTTGGTCTTGACGCTATCTCCCTCTCCTCTTCTTTGGATCCTTCTTTGGCCGTCATCTCCCTGTGTAAGAGTTTACACAAGTCTGCAAATTCCCTGGCCCAGAGTTTCTCCTTTGTAGCCCCATCAAAAAACGTAACTTCTTATTCTCTTCCGCACTCTCACCAGTAATTACCGTATGCACCCCCACCACCCTCTGTTCCCTTGTATCCGTGACCTTATCCATCTGTACTTCAACTGAGGTGACACCGCTCCCATTCACCCTCACCAATGCCCCTGCCGACACACTCTCCTCACCGCCTGCCCCAGGTGCCCTGACTCCCCTCTATGTCCCCCACCTAGTCCCCAAATGGACCCATGCTGTAGACCATTCCCTGTCATGCTCACCTCTTACTGCCCCACAGTCACCTAGCCGCATCATCCTCTCCTTCACACCAGTACTCCTCTGTTCTTTCCTCAGTGGGCTCCTACTGCAGGGAAAAAAAACATCAGCAGAGTCTCCAGGCCATCTTTCCTGCAGTCTTCCTCAACCGCTGCTGCCCCCAGCCCCTCTTCCACTTCAAACCTTAAACCCCTCTGCACCATTTCTCTCCTGACCCGCTCTCCTTGGTCCCTCTCCTCCCACAGCAAACAATCCTCCTCCCCCAATTCATCTTCCCCAGTCCTGTATCATTCATGTTGCAAGTGTCCACTCGGGCTGGGCAGATCCTCGACGGGGCAGCACGGGACGTCAGCCCGATGCTCCTGTGTTGTTTTCTCGGTGGGGTCACACCAACCCCTTTCTGCTCATCTTCTCTTCTCTTCTCTTCTCTTCTCTTCTCTTCTCTTCTCTTCTCTTCTCTTCTCTTCTCTTCTCTTCTCTTCTCTTCTCTTCTCGGGTGAGCGTTCCCTCCTTCACCCTGCACTCTGTCGTGCTAGGGGCTGCACCGCACCCTCTAGGCTACTCCCTTCTTCCTGCTGGAGGGGCCGCTCTAAAACCCTTTCCTCCCTCAATCTTTACAGCCACGGGGGCCGAGCTGCTCCCCCCGCATACCAAACCACTTTGTAGGGAGGTCACCATGTCCCTTCCCCTATCTCTGTTATCCCCATGGAGAGTGTCCTACTCCTCCCCCCTGCACTCTTCTGCAGGCATTTTCCTCCTCTCCCTCTCTGTACCGCCGCACCCTCTCTATCCATATCCCTTCCCTACAGCCCTCACCTTTTGGCCTGGCACCCACCTCCACTTCCACTCCCTCTACATTTGCATGCCCCCGCCCATACCTGTTGCTCCAGACCCACACCTTACCCCACCACCTGCAGCTCCTCTGCTCTTCACTGCCCTCCCGAGTGTATCCACCCTGCTACTCCTGGACCCTTCTTCCCATTCCACCCCCCTCCCCAATGATGAACTGCACGCCATCACCTTTGCAACGGCTCCGTCTGAAGTCGCTCATGGCCGTGACCTCCCCCCATAGCCCCTTCTCACCCAACACTTCTTGCACTGCCCCTTCCAGCTGGGCCTTTGAAGCCCTGCGGATAATGCTCAAGGCCTCCTGCAATGCCTGCGCATCCACCACAAGCCCCGACATGATCCCGCAACCTAACACCCTCCGAGAACAACTGCCTGCAAAAAAACGATTGTGCTACCCCTGCCCCCACCACACTGAGCAAGCCCCCTCTGAAAGGGCTCCTAGCCTCCCCCCACTGAGGAGAAAAATGCCTGAATATTCTACCACTCCTTTTCTAATTTTCTTACCCCTTTTGCTTGCCTACGCCCAGGCTACCACCATGAAATTCCCCAATCAAAACCCATTGCACTGGCACCAAAAGGTAAAACAGAACTAGCACTGCAATGGCCCTGCTGGCTTGCTATCATACAGAGAGGCTGACTGATGCCAAGCTGCTGTATAAATCTAAATATCCTGCAAACAATGTAAATCTATTTTCATTTAATTTCTTTTCCTGAACAATCTTAATTTATTTTCATACCCTACCTAACTAAATGTATTCTATTTGTTTTTTTTACACCTGAATCCTAAAGCTCTCCTACAAGGCAGAACAATGCGTGCAGAGCAGCCATGCACTGCAATGCCCCCTGGTGGCTTATAAGCGCTGCACACTCCCTGCCCAGCTCTCAGCTGCTCACTTTGCACTCTGCTCCCCACAAACCAATGAATGGTCCTCTACCACCAAAGCCCCTCTGTTCCTGGCCAGAAGAAACCCTCACCAATGGAGCAGCGTTGAACCGAGCTGCCGCAACAAAAACAAGAAAAGAAAACCGGCATCCAGGCAAGCTGTAGACCGACACACTTCTTATCAGGTAAATCAACGGCGGGTGTTTTAGTTACAACACCGCCTAAATATAATTGCTAATTTCATCTCCTTTAAAACCATTTTTTTATCACCCACCCACAAAATCACCCTTACGCTCCCCCCCTCAACCACAAAACCCCCGTCCCCACCGACAACGACACCCACCAGAAAGGCCCCAATGCAGGGAAGGAGTGGGAGCAGAGGCCCTGATGAACGCTATGCACCAAACAATGCTTGCTCCCGAACTTTCCCTGTCCCCATTTATACTGCAGGACTAGCTGGGGGGCTCGGGGGCTCTGAATGTTAGCATTTCAACGGTAGCTAATCATTTTAGCATGCACATGTTAGCGTGGGTTTGAACTGCAATAGGGGCAAAAGGGGTGAAACTCATTTCTGGACCCAAGAGTGTGAGTCTCAGGCAGAATTCAATAAATGCTAATGCACGGAGCACATGATTAAAATTGCACATTGCGTCAGGATGGAAGTTCAATGGACTGAGCAGCATTACCTAATACTAATATAAATTAACATACTAACCCAACCCCAGTAACATGCAATTGAATCCCTTAATAACATTTAGTGCAAATGAGTCTATGTGGAAATTGCCTGAAGGCAGATTTGGAAAGTGCATGATGCTCTTTAAAATGGGAAAGTAAACATTCAAGCTGAATTTGCGCTGTGTGATGACAAAATGTGAAGGTCCGTTTCACTGAAAGCAGGCCATTGTATGAAGCAGGAAGCAATGAGAGATGTATCTTTTGCTCTCCAACAATGAAATCACGTGCCATTTTCAGTGGAATTATCTGCTCAAGGGGAGGTATTTCCCTTGAGTGACAGGGAGATCTAATAAAAAGGGTTTTGACTGAGGGAGTAGATTTAGACATCTTCGGGCACTGGGAGACAAGGTGACAGAGGCTGACCAGGCAGCCGAAACTGAGTGCTGGAGGCCGTCTGATGCTGGAAGAGTTCTTATCTGAGCGACCCTGGGTGAGACAGGCGGAAAGACTGATAAACATTTCCATACCAAACTGAATTAGAACCATCGCCAACATTCTAGGTAAATATGAGTTAAGTGATGAGCTGCTGTGTTGAATACGAGCAGTTAGTCAAGGCTAAGTAGAACATTTCATATTAGGTACTGTCTATTTGTAATGTGCATGTAATCCTACATTTATGTTGAATACCATTGCTGTGTTTTTTTCTTTTCTCAAAGTGTATATCTCTTGCCAAGTTCCACGTTACCAAGGACATTTGGTAAGACTGGGCACAGCTAACATGGAAAGTTATTGCAATATATTCGCACTGTGAAATACAATGTGGGGATAGCTGTAACTCTGTCTAAATTGCATATTTATGTTCACAATAAAAAAAATGGCAAAGCAACTTGTAGTTTTAGTGCATTGTTGCTGCAGTCAGTCATTTTATTCGGTCTGCACAAAGAGACGAGTGCACGATAAGAAATATCTCAAAGTGAATTAACTGATGTGAACTGTTTAGCTAGAGAGATTGAATGAATGTGGGGCATTTCAATTTGCCTACTTTACAATGGTTGAAACCTGGTGAAAAGGGCGTAGTGTGGAATTGTACATAAGATGCCACAAGGGAGCATGAATCATTCATCCAGAGTGTACCAAGTCGAGTATTTTGTTTGTTTTTAGTGACTCTGGTCAAAACAATTATTAGGCAATATTCCAAAATTAGTGTCACCATTATAACAATACCCAAACAAGTTACTACAATATACTACCACTAGAAAAATACCACCAAATACCACCTTGATAAAAAAACAAAGTGATAGGTATAACCCCAAAATATATCCAACCTATTTGGTGCGTTGGCCATTGGGAAACTTGAAAACAGTTACTGGGTGTGGCTTTACATTCTAAAGCATAACCATATTGTGCACTCATTAATTGAATTAGTGCTGTGAGGTAGTACAGATGTGTGCTCATTTGATTCACGCAATAGTGTCACTATGTCCCAAATCCACACTGAGTTTTCTGAATTGGCAAACTATCTTGAGGCAAAGCTCTATGGTCATCAGGTTTGATGATCAGAAAATGTGACAATATGGAAAGACAGAATTACCACAGAGGTAGAACAGGAGGCATTTGAAAACATTTTTTGACGAAGGAAGCATTGTGCAGGTGTGCCTCCAAGGCTATTCCAAGCACCAGAACACAAGGAGGTGAAAAACTGCATCATCAGATTGTGCACAAATCTGTGGTTTTTGCTACATAGGTCCATAAGGATGCAAGGAAATGAAAGTGAAGTTATTAGAAAGTTACAATGCAGTTTGGACAAGGAATGTGATCAGGTGCAGCAGCTAAAAGCAGAATTAAAACAGAGGGAGCTAGACACGAAATTACAAGATAAATGCAGCAATATGGCTACTCAATTGGCTCAGAAAGAAAAACAATTCAATGAGAGTGAGCAAAAATGGACCCACTTAACAGCAATTTTAGATGAAATAAGACAAGACAAAGATGTTGCTATTTCGGAAATACAAACTCTTAGAGAAGATAACACGGAGAAAAACAGAGAATTTCATGCTATGGAACAGGAGATATTCAAATTATTGGAAGAAAATGACAAAAAGGACAAAGCGCTTAATCAGTGACTGGCACAGATCAGTGAATTGCAAGCAATAATCAATAAGGTCAGGGATGAGAATTCTGATCTCTGCCATGAAGCAGAACATCTTCATGGACAGTGCAAGAACTTAGAACAGCAAATACTTAGGGCCTGATTCATGCAAGTGTTTTATAATGGCACAATCCCATAGGAAAATGTTGCATGAATCAGGCCCTTAGTCTCAAGTCTCAGGAAAAGTGACAAGGCACTACATTCAATGGAATTGAAATTAATCACAGCTCTGGCCAAGGAAACAATGTACCAACATCTGTTCCTGTGGCCAGACCTGGTTATAACCCAATGGTGAGGTCTGAATCACCAGCGAATATTCACAATCATTCTGACCCACAGGTGAACAGAAATGAGTGACAGAATGACACACACCAGAATGCACTGTCTGGTCCTATCAAAATTATGAAATCTATCAAGACTTTGATTAAACCATTTGAAAAGGGAGGCAATTGTTGCATGGAAAACCTTTTAGAAACCGTTTCCGATATATTTAAACCCCTCCAGATACCTAGGGAACAATATAGACAGTATTTTCACCTAACCCTAGATTCAGCAGCTGCTAGTGTCCTCGTGGTCTCAATGAACAGGAACATTTGTCATGGGTGGACTTTGAGAAAGAGGTTAGACATCAGTTCTCACCTTATAAGTCTATACAGGATACCAAAAAAGCAGCTTATACTATGACGGCGAACCCAGATATGTCCCCTTGCCAATACCTTTAAAATTTGAAAAGAGCATTTTCATGCTTTGATGTGGCCTTTAACCCTAACTTTGTAGAATTTAAGACTGCATACGTTTATGGACTCCAAAAAGAAATTGTATCCCAGTTAATTCATGAATTTGACAGGGAAAATCACTAGAATGGATAATAGAACAGGAGAGCAAACTATATGAAGTGATATTTAGTCAGAGAGAGGAAGGACCTAAGAATACGAAAGAAAGAAACACACAATGGACCTAGGCAATCCATGCATGGCTGGCCCCTGCTACATGCATCTTTATAATAACACCAGTCAGATGCTCAGGCGGGGTACTCCAGATGATTACACATGGATAGAACATTACCACGTTGTTTCCTTTATGAGAACAGGCTTGTGTGGTTTAATGAGAGTGACGTCTGCAAAACAGCGTCACACCTTTGACTTTATGAGAACAGGTTCATGTGGTTTAATGACACTGATGGTGATGGCTGCCCCTGCATAGTGGCGTGGCCAAGTGCAGAAAAATGTAAACATTTAAAAATGGAAAATGTTGTACTAAATATGTTTATTTGAACCTATTAGACTGCAGAAATTGGTTTCTCTTGAAGCAGTCATTTAATATCGTGCGTGCAATACAACGGGCAGTGTGTACGCCTGGACAGTATGATGAGTAAGGATTTAAAGTGCATGGTGAGCCACGCCCATGTTTATCTGTGTCATTTTGTGGGCGCAGTTTCTACTGCCCATGTTGAGTATAGAATGCGACAGGAGGAGCGCCGCGAGTAAACAAGTAACTACATATCAGTGGACCTCTGCTACAGCGGTACGCAAGGCCATCATTATTCTGCCAATTGAGACACTGGCCGCATGATTACTGCAAGATGAGACTGACTGTAATGTGTATACACTCAGGTAGCAAGTGACTAACGAGCAGATCTCCACGCACAGACTTTGCCGACATCACGTGTGGCAATCATTTAGCCTTTATGTTGCATTTTCTCATATGACTAGAACATGATGGGTCAGACTACAGTCTGTATATACATAGGCAGTAAATTGATAATTAGGCTGAACCTTATGAAATTGCGTGCCATGATTATTGAGAACTATTGGTAAGATGCTTCACACGAGAAGTATGCTTCGGTATAGGATAGGCTGTAACAGGTCTTGGGTTTTGTCCCACGGTATTGGGGGCTAATGTACCACACATATAAGAAATATGAAAATCACAGACTCTAATAAGGCGTGAAGGTCCTGTAATTATTCCCGCCATTTATATTTCCCTGATTAGAGCGCACAGACCGCTGGGGAGTTTTTCTGGTGAAATTCAGCCTGGACTGGATACTGACAGACATCTATTGAGACCAATACACAGGGTGAGTTGATTTATTGTTTTGATTCCGTTGTTCTGCATTTCTGAGGGCACTGTAGTATGGCATGCTGGGGTCCTACAGCCCGTATTGAAATTCAGATTTGTTTCTTCTTCAGTGTCTGTGACATTGGCATTTAGGGGTGAATTAAAGAATTCGATCGAAGGAAGATATTGATGATCATATTGAGGCGTCACAAAGACATGTGATTCAGTTGGTCCTACCAATTACAAAACTAAGTAAGTCAAGTGTTCATTTGATGTCACAATTTTCCGATGTGATGCGGTAGATATGTCATCAAGAGAGGTAGAGAAAATTGTAGACATTGAGAATCCTCTCTCAATAATGTATTTCAGGCTCCTGTGAGTGACGACAGAAGCTTGAAGGATTATTCTTGACGTTGATACTACCCCCGACACGTTTTGGGCTGGAGGTGAGTGTCGACTGGTACCATCATTAGAGATGGATACACACAAGTTTGCTGTGTCGCTAATAAGTGAGAAGGTAGAGACTAATTGTCGTGTATTGTTTGTTTGGTTTTATAGACATACCCCAGAAGACATCACTCACCTTGTTCTATTGGGTTATACCCACAGTTGGGTGGACCCTGATCCTGAGGAAGGTCAAAGAACAGTGGGCGTAGTTGGCCACAGCACGACCGAAACGCAATTGTTGCTTTTCTAGGAAGAACGTATGAAAAATTGTTTATGGTGGAACATTATTGTAAATTGAGGGGATTGTTTTGTTTTTAGATGTGATTACTTGTGTTTCACAGTTTGCTTTTAATAGGAGGCATTGATGGAGTGTGTGAATAAGAGTATGAATGGTGAGATAGAAAAGAATGATGTCTAAAACTGTGATATATGATATGTTATGAACTAACAACACTGAAAGTGCTTTTGAATGTACCACAATATTTTTGATACAACTATATAAAAACTTTTGTTATATAAGTAATTTCTCTAGCTTCATTTGCCTAGGTCCATTGTGCGTTTCTTCTATATTTAACCTTCCTGGAGGACCTACGGTGCATACAGGTACCCTTCTATTTAACTCCTAAGAATAAGGAGACACAACCAAAGTCTAAAGAACCCATGCCAGAGATTCTGGAGGTAAAGTCTGTAAAGATGCTGCTTGAATCAGCCCAAACTCAGGCAAGAAACAATATCACACCTAGCCAAGGGGGCATGCCTCCACATAGGACATCACCCCAAACTCTTATGTTGCAATCCATTGATCCAGCAATAGGGATTCTTACATTAGCACTAAATATTTCGGTAATCCTCCCGTAGTGGGATTTCACCACGATATGTCAGGTCTAAATAACAACAAAAATCAAATGTACAATGGCCCATACCAGACACTGGGGACTCAGAGTAGATTTGACCCTAGTACAATGGTATATGGCCACCAAGAAAGGCCAAGATATGTGGATAGATTCATTGAAAATGGAAACTAGCATAGGGGACAATTCCCACCAAATGAAAGACAAAATATGAATTATGTCCTTCGCCAATATAACCAGTCGCCACCACCTGTCGACCATGGTCAAAGGATAGTCAGGATGGTTAAGCCCGCCGTGAGTCAAGGGCGTGCTATTTTTATTGCACTGTTTTTGCTGCCTGTGTTTGCTGTGTGCAACTTTGTGATTCCGTGATTCAGCTGTCATCTGCAATTTAATTTGGCCCCTCCTCTGCCTTGGGGATTCGCTGCCTTGCAGTGCCTTGCATGCTCTGCTGAGCATTTAGGAAACACCAAATACCAAGGACCATCTGAGGACAAAGAACAGAACGCTGTACTTTTAAAACAGCGTGTGGCTCAACCATGCCCGTACAGGAAGTAGGGCTACATAAACAATGAACACTCGCCCTTGTCACGTTAAGCCCGCCGCAAGTCAAGGGCGTGCTATTTTTATTGCACTGTTTTTGCTGTTTTGCTTGTGCGCTGGGTCCCTGGTCCTGACTTCACCTACTTAAGGGTAAGATCCCTCTGATTACCATTACCGAGTGACGTTTCTGTGCATTGCAGACTTGTTAACTCAACCAAGAACTTAATTTGCATTACACACTCCTTTGCCACTCCTGAAGCAGCACTGAACTGTGGCTACCAGCACCTATTTATTTGTGTGCTTTGAAGTGCTGTGATGTCACAGTTTAACAAGTCCCAGATTGTAAAAGTGACTGTGAATTGGATAATCCTTGACATCAGTGTTTCACACATACTGTTCACACTCAATTGTCATTAATTACGGATACCAGGGACTGTGGGCCGTGAGCCTTCGACCTGAGTACCGTAAAAAGTAAATCACATTGCCAAGAGGTATGGGCATTCACTCGTAAATGTTTACGTGATCTGCTGTCTTGGACCATTTTTGGGGATATTGGGGACTACGGGCTGAGAGCCTTCGACCCATATACCCTGATATAATTCTACATTGAAAGAGACTTTGTTGAACTACTCTATTGTGCCCTAACTATACCCTGATATTTGCTTCAGATCATCCATCTGGCATACGTCATCAACAGCGTGTTTAGGAAAATTCCAAGACATCAGCTCCTCTGATTGTGACTTTTACTGCAGTATTCAGTGAACGCTGCCCTCCACTCTAAGCTTAAATCAGTTTTATTCTGATCTTGAACCAGCACTACACCTCTTGGTACTCAACCTCTCTTTTGCTGCATGCTCCAAAGACGCAAAGGGATTTATTCTCTACGATCGGATATGCCGTCTCCCTCACATACTTGCTTTTTCTCTGAGACACAGCATCCCACTGAAGATATAACTAAAGGTGGAGGCCCGTCTAATATATGCAAGACTCCAGTTGCACGGGCTCAAACAGAAAAACGGTCACTAACTAAAAGAAAACATGCTGTCACTTCTACCAGCGATATCCGTGACTTTGGCTTTTGAAAATTATCCACTTACAAAGCAACAACTGTAGAAGGCTGTCAGTCTCCATTCACAACGTGTGCTAAAGCTCCTGTTCTTGAACCGGTTGTGAAGACCAATAACCCTCTAATTGTTACTTTGTCTTCTACTGTGATGAGCTCTTTGTGTAATATTAATTCCTCCACTACTACACCACAAGTTTTGTCTATCGAGCCTCAAAACAGTTCTCTTTTCGATAGCATAGTATTGCAGAATGCTCTTACAGGAAATATAGTTGTATTGGATAAATCCTCTGTACCAAATGATGTCTTTGAAGAAGCCATCATCGAATTACATTCTGTAAATTCCTGCTTTTCGGCCAGAGATCTCACTCACAATTTATCAAATTCTCCAGACATGTTTCCTCACTCAAGTCAAAATGACACTGCTCTAGCTGTTTCGTTTATTGACTCTACTCCACCAAAACCTCCCCTTCCAGCTAATTCCTCTTCCTTTTGCATAAAATCAGCCAACTCTAAAATGATTGTAATAACATTGGAGGTTATGAACACAGCATTAATGTCTATGGCCAAACTGTTTGAGACTCTTGATACCAAATTTAACCATCAATCCGAACAGTTTGCACAAATATGTGCCTGGCAAAATTCTGTGATGCATACTCTGGCCCAAAAGCAACAATTCAAATCCGTGGGGGTAACGTCTGTTGCAGTACAGACCATTGAAGTTGGTCCTTCATATGAGAGCATGGAAAACGTACTTTCTACACTTGTTATGACTCCTATTCAAATACCACCCTCAGGTGTATTTCCGCCACCAGTTCCCTATGTGTGTGACATCATTTGAGATGAAAACACAAATGTACCACCTATCACTGATCAAATAACTAAATTTGTGGTACCAGAGAGCGCAGTGAATCAGCCTTCAGAACCCTCCAGTAAAAGTGCCTACACAATATTTTCCAAAAAAAAGGCCCCACAAATAATCAGGCCTCCTCTCGTCAGTCTGAGGTAAATGTGAAAAATAACAAAAATATTAAATCAAACCTAGCTGGGTCAAACTCTGCTATGAAACAATTTATCAAGAATTTAACAAAACCAAAAAAAGGTCTCATTCTGGCATCTCAAGCAGTCTCTAAAAAATATTCTATCATAGCTCAACAGAAAAAGCAGCAAAATTTAGACAACTCCTCAGTAATAAATCTTACTCACTCTCCGCTAGATAAGCTGATTAAAGCCACAGAGGTACTTCACTGCAAATGCGAGACTGCGCCCTCACATACCACATAACCATCTAACCCAATGTGCCAAAATCATAATCGGTCCAAAGAAACTGACACAGAAAGACAAGAAATTAGGAAAGCCATTGACGCTTACATGCATCAATTCAGGTCGGAGCCGACCTAGACTCAATCTCATATGACTGATCAAATGAATACTATGGTGGCTCCCTCTCTTTCTATCACTATCACTAAGATTGACATTACTAGCCTTCCCCACAAAACACTGACAGGCTGTCCGGGGGTAAGGTCAACACCAATTAATAACAATCGAGCCATTACATCTCAGCCTACCCCTATAAGAGAACAAGATGATGTTATTCTTTCTGATATTAGGAATACTCTAAGATCACATCTGATCAATTTAGTCTCAAAAATTGCATGCTCTCAGCCCTTCAAGGGAACCTTGACAAATTTCACATTTCCGAGGCATTAAAGTCCAACTGTAAGGCCTTGACCTCGGGACCCAAATGCACTCCCCCCATAGACTCACTGTCACCTGAAGATCCAAAATGAAGTCCGAGTACAGGCACGATCTTAGCAAAGAAGCGAAACTCAATGCATTCTATGTTAATCACATGTCGTGTGGATAATTTTCCAACGTATGTGATGAACAGAAGAAGCATTTTGGCACTATTCTCTGATATTCCTGCTTTAGAGGATATTGCCTCATGCGATATCGATCAGATTGAATTCCCAGACACAAAAGATCTGAGTGTTGCCCGTATGCAGACGAAATCCCGTGTCATTCTAAACAGAATTTGGCTGCCCAAGACAAATCTATATGACTTAGGGTTTTTGCTTATCCCTAACTCTGTCTCTAGCACCCTAACTCATCCAATGTTACAATCTGTTGGAAGTCACCCCGCAGAAAACCCACGTGCAGTGCTCCAAGCTGACAGATCACAAAACTGTCATAATGTGGGGAAGTGTTGCTGCTCTGGCAAAAAATAACTAGACTCTGCCTCAGTGCAACAGAAGATTACGTTTCGCAGCTGGAACACTTGTGGGTATAAACACTTACTAAACAATCCGCAAAGTACATTGGGGAATTTTGATTTGATATTGCTACAGGAAACTTGGCTGACCTCAGTCGCCTCTTGGGATGACCATCAACTACATCTACAACCAGCTAAACGAGGTGTGAAAGGAAGGCCAATGTCTGGTTTATTAACGATGTCACATATCTCCTCAAATATCTCCTCAGAAAAAATGTCTTCGCCAAACCCTTTTATGCAACTTACCATAGTGTGCATACAAACAATTAAATATGCGCTTGTACATTTGTATTGGAATCCTGTGGGTATAACAAATGCTTCCTTTTTTTGTGACCTTGGTTCTTTGATGGAACAGATTGCCATCCTTCCTAACATCTCACATATCAACATTGCTGTGGACTTGAATATACATCTTTTTGAAAAGGAACCATCTAAGTCCTCTGAACGTGTAATGATGTGGGAAAGCTTTGTTGACTCATGGAATTAGATCATGCTGAATGGTGCACTGTTAAATGATATTCCGCCTCACAAAACATGGAGGAGAGGGCCGCAGAGTGCCACGATAGACTACATTTACGTGGATAGAGCTCTTTTTCAGAATGTCTCAAACTTCTCAATCATTCCCTCCATAAATAGTGACCATTCGATGCTCACCTTTGAATTTCAGGTCTATAGACATGTGGTGCCTGAATCTCGATATTTTGTCTTAGGCTCTCATGAGGTCAATAACCAGCAGAATAGATTGAGATGGACTGAAAGCTCTTTGATTACATTTAGTCCTTATATACAGACCGAATTTCAGAACACTTTAAAATTGGGAATCAGTAATAACATTGAATACCCTGATAAAATGCAATTGGTTGGCGATCCTCAGTTGCAAAGAATGTCAGGAAATAGGAAATTACCCATGTATGCATTCAACCAACTCATTAGAACCAAGAAGATGACCTTCCGCAAACAAAAAGGGACAAGCCAAATTGTTGCCCTTAGAGCTAAGAGAGGCGGCTTTGCGCTCAATTAAGATCAAATATAAAAATTGGGTTTGAGGGCACAAAGCTACATTGTTTCAAAGGGATAGCGAAGCATTGATGCTAAACATCCAAGGCAAAAACACTGCCTTTATTTGGAAAGCCATTATTAGTACTATTTCCAATTCCCACCTGTCCTCTCAAACAAATGGGGTAAGTGAAAAGAAGTGAGCTGATCACTTTTCCTAATTCTATGCCCCACCCGAAAAGTAAATGCACAACAGAATCGCAAACCAGTACACAATTGTTTGGCTTTAGGTTTAATAGAGATGATGTCCTTTTCTTTATAAAGAAAGCAAGCGTTTCAAGAGCCCCAGACCCAGATCGTCTCTCAAACTCCACTCTTAAGAAACATCCGGAGCTGTGGGCCTTAATTCTTCATACCATCTTCGAAGCGATTCAACATAAGCAACAAATCCCAGTCTCCTGGAGGCATTCAATCATGGTACCAATTTATAAGAAAGACGATTGCTCCAATCCAACCAGCTATAGACCTATAGCCTTGTT
Organism: Ambystoma mexicanum; assembly: GCF_040938575.1. Taxonomy (NCBI): domain Eukaryota; kingdom Metazoa; phylum Chordata; class Amphibia; order Caudata; family Ambystomatidae; genus Ambystoma; species Ambystoma mexicanum. The sequence continues at coordinate 981,057,836 of NC_090934.1, read as the reverse complement.
AGATGCCCCAGGCAAAATCTATAGCCAAATAATATGACGAGATTTGAATGGATGGTCTTTAACATCTAACAAAAGAGACCCTTTTCAAATGGGATTTGTCGCGGGACTTGGAACGTCAATTAACATAATGACACTTAATGCGATCAAATCTCTTTATGCCTCGCGGAATCAACCATTATATATGGTGTTTGTATATCTTTGCATCGCGTTCTATTCTATTGATCGACAATTACTCCAAGGAAAATTGATGTACTATGGCTGTCCTCATTCTTTGGTCACTCTAATTAACCTGCTCCACTCTAAAACCATGATGCAGGCCAGGCTGTATATGGAAGGCTTGCTATCCGCCTCTTTTGAGACCAAACATGGCCTTAAACAGGGCTGTATATTAGCCTCCATTCTTTTCAATCTGTTTATTTTAGATCTTGGAATAGATTTGATGAGTGTAATTAATGACGCCCCCAAACTGGATGGTCAGATCATAGCATGGTTACTCAATGCTGATGATCTGGTGCTGCTCTCCCAGACTGCTAGTGGGCTGCAAGCCCTATTGAACAAATTGGAGCACTATGCCAAGATTAATATCTTGTCCATAAACTTGGAAAAGACACAAATCATCGAACTTGGGAAATCGCTCTCAAAGTCTTCAAACAAATTTATCTGGCGCATTCAAAATCAGATTCTTTTGGGGGTGCCTGAATATAAATATTTGGGCTTAATGTTTAGTAACCATCCCGATGACAGACTGTATAAAATCACTTTGGGAGCTAAAATTAATATGCTGATATCCCAAGTTAAAGTATTACTCTCAAAATATGGCAAATTTACTTGTGTCCACATCATGACCTTCTTTGAACAAAAAACAGTCCCCATCATCACCTATGGGGCCGAAGCCTTGATCCCACAGAAACAACAGTTTTGGGACAACATGGAAACAAGGTTTTGGAAGAACATCCTAAACTTGCCAAAATGCACACCCATTGCCTTACTACGCTTTGAACTTGGTCTGTTGTATATCTATGTCCAAGCTATCTGGAAAATGTGTTTTATGTTGAGACTAACAACAGGTAACATTCTAACTGTCCTAGCTCGATATCCTTTAGTATCTACACATATCTTTCCAACAAAATGGAAAAAAGGTATATTGACATCACTTACTGAAGCAGAAATTACACTAGAACAACTGTTGGAAAACCCAATGAAAGTCAAATTTAAGTTACATCATCATGACTGGCTTATTACTCAAGAAAAGTGACTCCTATTGGTAGATTTTGATAGGGCTTTATTTGGCCATAATAAGTTCTGTACTATGGCTGACTATCTGGTCAAATACACATCACACCAGCTCAGATCTAAAATCCTAAGACTCCACCTAAATCTATGGCCTGCAAATGAGGTTCTGGCCAGAAGAAGCATAACTGGCTCTGACACAGCATATTGTCGGTTTTGTAAAAATAAAAACACCAAGGAAACCTAGAAAAATATCTTATAGCTGAATGTCAGGCTGTTATGCAGCAGTGAAGGTTTTACTTCTTTAAATTTATGTCGGGTATTCACTCATACAAAACAACTGATGACATCTGGTATGAAATTTTCACTACTCGCAAAATAACAATCAGGATAGCAACAATACAATTTTTAGAGAAGATTTTGCCTCCCGATGCAATCATTTGGATGTTAAATATGGCACATACCTGTGTCTATTCAGAGAAGTCTGAATGAGCCATACAAATGTATATGACCAACTCGATTGCAAATTACTTTTATTACCCATAAATCAGTGATATCAAATAATGTTTGTCTAACAACAAGAAACTTGTGATGATTTCTATTACTTATAATCAGTGATTTCAAATAATATTCGTCTAACAATAAGAATCTTGTGACAACTGAGAAACAAAATATTATGTAATTTTTTTTATGGTGCTTGAGAAAGCAGTTTTACACATGTTTTGAAAGGTTTACTTGTTTAGCCAACCAAAATAAAAACATAAATAAAAAAAAGGATGGTCACTCCACATTCTCCACCTCCTGTATCACAGGAATTCAGAGGTAACACAAATAGAAATCAATCTCCTGAGAGGTACCAGAATAGGCCTAATCCGTGTGAGTTTAATCACTACTGGCCCAGGCCACAAAGAGAAGAATTCAGAGACATGGACAGGTTTCAATGCTTAGAGGCCCAAGTTAAAATGTTGTCTGAACAGATAGAACAGTTATGTAAAGTTCAAAAGCAACAGCCAAGTGAAGGTGCAGAATGTCATAGGAGTGATATTGTGCATGACTAGTTAATAATCTCGGCACTGATGAAAACACAGATGCCCGTGAATCACCTTTGAATAGCGGTTCTGAATTGCTTACTGATCAAAAAATAAGAAAACAAACGAATGAAAGTGGGACAGGGAATTCCAACACACATAAAAAGATAGTATGGATCAGTTTAGAGTTGAACCAGACTATTGAGGTGTGTGAAAATGAAGACCAAAAGGGAGAAAATGAACATGAAAAACCCAAAGAACAGAGAAACAGATTTAAAAAGAGCATCCAATGTGAAAATAAAACATGAAGCAAAGAGTTAGGGTTAACAGATTATCCTCACTTGATAGTCAGAATATTGTTGACACCCATATAGAGGAAACAGCAGCTCAAACGGAGGGTGCAAGCCAGTCACCTGAGTATTTTGAACCACGGATACTCCAAGGGGCAGAAATGACAGGCTCCATGCAAAACACAGATAAGTGTCATGTGCCAGAAGTTGACAGGCTGTCACGTGACGCTTGTGAACATATCCAGTCAAACGGGTGCAGTGTGAACACTGGTGGTCCCAAGTCAGATGGGCAGTCAGTGGCTACACTATATATGGGTTCTGAGCCCAAGAGAATAGACAAGGAAATTCAAAATGAAGTGGGTAACAATGAGGGAAAGATGTCATATCATATGCCCATTTGCCTAGCAAAGAGTAAAAAAGAGCTAAGGAAAGTAAGTCCTGAAATCAGCAAAAATGCACACTCATTGATGGGGTAAATGGAGTATTGTGGTCCTTGGTCAAAAACCATTGAGACCTGAGAAAAGAATGACACAAAACAACAGGGTAAAAGAATGCCATACCGCTGCTAAATCAGAAAGTGCAGTGGACGTATATCTTTAGAATGGCTTTGTTCCTGGCGTCGCTGTCCTTCTCATGTGTCAGGATGAAATCAGAGGAGGAAAAGAGAAGCAGTCTTTGGAGAATTATTTGGAACCCAAGAAAAAATGGCAAACAGAAATAGATGAAAACACATTGCGTTTTTATCTAAATGAAGAAAAATGCAAACCATATGCTACTCCATAGGATAAACAAAGAAAAGCACATTTCAAACATCTCAGAAATCCACATGGGAGATGGGCAGCCATGGATTCCTATCCCTGTGAATGGGCATTCTGAAATGATTGAAGCCACTTTAACACTTGAACATGAAAGGAGTTTTATTAATGAAAAGATAGTCCAGCAATTAATTGACATGGAGGAGATTCTGAAGTTCAGAATAAAGAATCAACACATTTTGAGCCTAGATTTGTTAAGGATTCGAATTGAGCGTCACACACTGGACCATGACACTGGGTTTTAGCCTGGGATGTGGTGCTTAATAGGAATGCCTTTTCTTTCATTTCAATGAATTCAAATTGAGCAAAGTACCCGACCCATCTCACACCCCCTTTTACAGATACCCCGGGTCACAATGGACCATGAACAAGGCCGGTTGGTGAAAATACAATATTTATTTATTTTAAAAATTCACAAAAATCACACTATATTTTAATATTGGGCAGCAATCACCAATGGGGTGATAATTACAATAGAAATAGAAGCAATGCACTTGGTTAACCTTCTAGTAGAACATATCCAAAGCACAAATTATTACGAGGACTTTTTGGATTAGGATAGATAGCGCCTAAGTTAAGGTGTACCCCTGCAATGTTCCCTCAACCCACAAATAATCGAATTCTGAGTGAATAGAAAGAAGCAGCAGGTAGTCAGGGATCAGAGGCAGCAAACAGAATCAAAATCCAACGAGGCATTTTAAACCCTTTGCAAAGAACTAAAATGTCACTCGGATTTTGACAGATAATTAATTATATGTGTGTTTAAATAATGATATACCAATATTTTATCACAGTTTCAGGGATGTTAGATCACTCTCAACCATAGAGTAAGATATCACAAAAGCATGCAGTTCACAAAACAGATCATAATTGAAAACCCAGTGCAGCCGAATTCAAACATGGAAAAGTTTAATTTTTTCTGGTTTACAGTTTTAAATGCAAAAACTGTTTTTTTTTTCTTCTAAAAATGGGTGAAAAACATTAAATTGGAATCCAGTGTTTGGACAGGGGATAGATGCACAGCACAGGGACAATATAGAAGTGAAAGGAGGGCTATAGCTGGAGAATTGAGAGAGATCTGGAAGGTAGAATGAGGTTCGTTTTTAGGAAAATAGAGCAGTGAAAAAGAGAAAAACGGTTTTAAAAATTAAAGGCAAATTTTACTTAAACTACTTAAACTAAATTATTTAGACTATATTGTTAAAGAAAGCCACGGTACGTTCAAAGATTGATTTGCAATGTTAACCTTTTCCTGCCGTGTTTTGATCTATGTGGGAATTAATTTAAAGTACTCTGAATATTACTAATGAGTTACAAGATGAGATGAAGGAAAGAATTGCACTAACACTAGCAAACAAGAAAAAGGTGCACAGAGAATTAAAACAGTCTAGACAAGTTGCAGAAGAACAGCCAACCGGGTTCTTGACTCCAGGGCTCGGGTCACCAGGTAGTGGAAGACTCTCCTAGCAGAACAACAGCTGGGCCAGTCTGGTCACTGGACAATCATGACATCTGGACGGCAGGGTTGCAGTGGGCATGCAGTTAGTGGGCAAAAAGCCAGTCTGGTTTCAGGATGCTTTCCAAAAGAACACTACAGCTTTTCCCTTTGGTTATTGGGATTTTCTTAGTGGGATCTCTGGATTGAGGCCTTGCTGGGATGTCAGCAATGCTTTGGCCTTGAAGCGGAGTCTGGCATCAGCTATGCATTGGCTTTGCAGTGGGATCTGGAATCAGCTGGAATCTGGCAGGATGAATCTAGAAGATCAGGAACGCAGGCGCAGGAAATTCAGGAAAGAGTCTCTCTAGAGTTTAGTCAGCCACCCTTTTTTTAGAGCATGGTGACATCATAGAATTATACCGCAGGTCAGGCTTAGCTAAGCACGCCTCTAAACAACTGGATTGGTCAGGGGAGATAGTAACCGCCTTCCTCCCAGCTGGTTGGGTTTCAAGGGCATGATGTCAGATTTATGATGTGAGTTTTACAATGTCCAGAACCTCCCACAGTTACTTTAGCTACAATTCAGTTTTGCCATAAATGGCACATTTGTACAGTGGGGGCCTTTTAACAAATTTCATAAGCAGGTTACATATTTTATGCAGAGCATGCTAGTCCAACTCTACAGTTTGTAAGACATTGTTTTGCCCTTCTAATAATTTGTGGTCATTTTTAGTATGAAATATTCGGCCTAAAATTCTATAACTTTACATGTGTGTGTGCATTCTCTTCAGGCATGTCAGTATTGAATTTTACATTGGCATCATGTACACAGTCCTTGGAACACCTCATTCTCTACCATTGCTGATCCCTATATGGCAGTGAAGGCTACAATGTCTTAATTTAAAACCCGCAAAATTACATTAAAACTGTTAAGTTTTTACATTCTTGCAAATTTCTTTTGCAAAAATAACCGTCATCAAAGTTCCTTAATAAAATAGTATTTTGAAACAAATGGGCATCATTTGTCCTTCATTGGAACCATTTTTCTCTCTTCGGCTACCAACAACTGTCACTTCAGCCCAGTGTGGGGAAGGGTTTTCCCAATTTGATTGAGGTTTATGGCCGCTCCACTCCACAGGTTGGTGTCCTGGAACTTCCATAGTAAGAGGCCTCAGCCCAGACGAAAGTCTGCCAAGGTAGCAATTATCACTTGTGTGTTCTAGCATCTACTATGAGGGGCCTTATGTTGCTGGCAAACCCCCAAGCAGAAACCTGTTTGGAGCTGATTTCCCCCACTGCAATCAATGCAATTTAATTCCTTATTTTATTTATTTTTGTTATAAATCAGAAAAAAAGTCTTTTGAATAAGATCTCCCATATCTGTTTCACAGCACAAAACCCCTTCACATTGCTATATAAGGGCAGGGACCTATCCAACATACACGTTTAAACAAGTATTTTTCTTAGTTTGCAAAAGTACATTTTAAACGTGTGGTGACTACATTTTCCCTGCAAATTCGAGTTTTCTCTTCCATCTGAATTCCCACATAGTTTTGTAGCCATACTTAGCTTCTGGTATACAGCAATGGGCTAAAACACAGATGCACTGAAATTGACATAGGCCCAGAAAGCAAGGGCTTTTTTGACACATTGATCCTTGCATTTTTAAACCAAAAAGTAAAGCATTTCCTGTGTAGCTGAAGGAAAGCTTCTTTTGATTTCTTCAGATCTGAACAACAGCCTATCATTCAGGGATCCTGTTCTTATGTGATGGAGCACAATGCGAATGTGGATGGTCATGGCAGGGTCTTATTAAATAAAAGTAGTGTGATGAGGAATCAGAGGAAAAGAGCATCAGAGCGGCATCATTTTTAAACGTAAATATTTCCCTTTTTCCATGGCGGGCTTTCTCAGTGTGCCCCCTTGTTCCACACTGCTCACTATGTGCTTGGCAAGATGGTGCAGCAATCTTTTTGTAGCTGAAAACACAGTTTTGGTGTGAGGCAATGGTGCTCACAGGAGCCAGCGCAGCCATTTGCTGCTTTTGCTGAAGTGCAGCTTGGTTATGGAAGGGAGTACAGCTGAGTGGGTAAATATATCCCAATAATTCCCCCCGTCTATTCTGAGATTCCTTGTCGGGGAGAGTAGGGCAAAGTGAGATTCATCAGTAGGGCAAAATGGGTTCATCAAGTAGGCAAAATGGGGTTCATCGGGTGGAGTCCTTCCATCATCGTGGAGCGGTACTCCACGATCCTCCCATTGTCTCTCATTGTAGTTTGTAGGACACCCGCAGCTTCCCCTTATACCTTTCTTTGTGGTGGGGAGCGACACCCCTGCTTTTCCTTTGTTCTTTCCTTTCCCAGTCCCCGGGGAGGTCCTCCTTGGTGATGACTGGACGGAACCAGTGTGAATCTATCAAATAAATCAGAACCGGTTACTACATTTTCCCACTGACTGCCCTCCAGGAGGTTGACAGCCTTGGGACACAAATACATTTAATAATGACAGTACTTCGGTAATAAAGGTAATTGATCAGTCATAATCCACAGATAACAATGGATTTGGCTAGAATTCTGGTGAATCCCTTTCGTCCTAACAATGACGAAACATACTCCCTGTTATATAATTATACCTTTAAACCTATCTGTTCCCTTCTGGTTCTTCTGTGTCTGGTTCTCATTCTGCATGTAACTCCACTATTTGCTGCAAAGTGTGCCTGGAGTGACAACTTTTTAACAGATTAATATGGACCCATTTCTCTTCTGTCAGCTCTCCTTTGGGGATGCGGATTCTGTAGGCTCGGCCTGGGAGGGTGACTTCTTCCCCATTTTTGAACTTCAATTGCCTACGGTAGCAATGGGGCTGACCGGAAGGCTTTCTTTAGCACTGCCAGGGCCCTGAGATTTACTCTCCAGTTGGGACTAGGCTGGGCAATAACTGGGATCCAAATTCATTATGAGTCGGTTGAGGATATGACTGCCCATGTAAAAGGCAGAAGGAACACCTCACATGACCCAACAATTATGTTCTATGCGTTTGTCACCTATAGACATTTTTAACATACAACTGCCAAGCAGAAGATGTTTGGAACAGGGAATTCCCAGGCCCCATACCCACTGATAAACTGACTCAACAGCGGGCAGGGTCTGTTTTTTTTGGGAGTTTCCTGAATAATACTTCACTGATGAAGCTTTCTTCGCTATTCAAGTCAACTTGGGCGAGAACAGACTACTTCCTGTCATTTAACTGAATCGGGAAGAAGAGCTGTTCGCCCTTCTTCTGAATGCCAGCTACTCCTTGTGCTGGTTTGTCATCAATTTTGGCTATAAAATTGGGATTTTCAGATTGTGAATCAATATAAAATTTCAAAGTATTTCCTTCCAGGCTGGAATGCCACTTAAAACTGGAAGGAAGGTTGATTCTCAGGAATGGAGAGGAGTTCCCATCACCAGTTTGTTGTCCTACACCAATTATTGTAACATCGGGCATTTCATTATTTTGAAGATGAAACTTAATTTGAACTGATTTTTGTTCAACCCTGTGGCATGTGCCACTTAGACTAACATGGTTGACACTCTGTTTTAATTGTATTGGCCTGTGAGTCTGAGTCCAGAGTACCTTGTTCACACAGTCTATTAGGGGAGACAACCTACAAAGGATGACATTCCCGAATAGACAGGGTTTTCCCTCTGGAGCCACGACTATGACCGGGTGCTTCATCTTGTGTTGCCCTATTTTAATTTCCAGCTCTGCAGGCCCGTCGACAAGAATTAGAAGTTCTAGAGTTGTGCAGGAAGAGGGGTGAGAAGGATCTGGTATCTCGCCCCTCTTCCTGAATTTAGCTGCTCAAAGGCCCTTTTTGACAGAAGAGTGGCCTGGGATCCACTGTCCACCAGTGCTGAAATTGGACATTCCCCTTGCACTTGAACGGGGGCATACAATCTCCCCTCTTTTTCCGCAAGTAGGCAAAGGTAATGGGCATTTTGGGCAAGCTGGGTGGTCAATTTCTTTATTTTGGACTCCGACACAGGGATATTTTGGACATAATTCTGTGTCGGAGTTTGGTAATCTGAAAGCAAAATTTGGCATTCTGATATTTGGGGAGTTTCGGGCTCCCCTTTCTCTCTGGGTTCTGTGCTGTCCCCCCTTTTTGGAGACAGTCCCCAGAATTGATTTGGACAGTTTGGAAATCCTCTTTTTCTGATTCTGGGCTGCCCCCCTTCTTGGAGGCAGTCACCAGAATTGTGTTGGGACATTTGGAAATCCACTTGTACTGGTTCTGGGCTGCCCCCCTTCTTGGAGGCAGTCACCAGAATTGATTTGGGAAGTTTGGGGATCCTCTTTTTCTGATTCTGGGGACAATCACTGAATCAGTTTGTGAGGTTTAGGATCCCTCCTTTAATATTTGATTCTCTGAATGCTCATTCTGGGGTTCAGGGAAGGGCGATTCTGAATCAGTCCCCACACCCACCCCATCTTCATTTAGATCTCCTGGGACCAATTTGTCTTTGGGAGGAGAATATTGTTTTCCCAGAATCCTCTAAGGATTCTTCCCCTTCAAAATGGAGGACACTAACCTCCTCCCCAAACTGGGCCTTTTTGAAGTCTTTATTTCTCCCACACACCCTCTGTTTCTTGGGTTGCAGATTTTCAGGGGCAGGAGTTTTTTGTTCCAGTTCCAGGGTATCCAGGGGCTTTTCACAGGTGAAGAAGGAAGCTTCCTCTAGGGCTTTACACCTGTCTTGCCCCCCTGCCTCCTCCTCTGGAACCGGTGAATTGTCGGGGTTCTCTCCTCGTCATTGTTCTGGGGTGACAGACCCTTGGTTTGTGGGGTTCTGAGCCGCCATGTTCATCTGAGGGTTCTGTTGAGCCCTCAACATGTGACCCAGTTCCTGGGTAAGGTTCTGGACCTGGCGCTCCAGTTGGGACACCCGTTCCGGCTGGTACAGGGCTCTCTGCTCATACCTCGGTTGTTCGCGGGAAGGGTAGCTATCCCTTCTACTGTAGTACCCTGGAGATGGTGGATTTTGGTAGCCCTCCCCCCTTGGCCTCCCCTCTCCCGGATTGGGTTGTCTGGGCTCCTGAAACTGCGGAAAGAAAGGAGGGTTGCCCTGCAGGTTGAGGTTTTGAAGGTACTGGGGAATGAAACTTAACCTGGGATTTGGGGGATTACTGCCCTCCTGAGAGAAGTTAGGAAGGAAGTTTCCTGGTGGAGTACTTACCTGGTGGGGCTCCCCTCCCTTTGGCCTGAAGAAGTCCATACATACCCCAACATAGGCCGGTTGCCCTTGTACCTGAGACTTATATACTCAGGAAAATTAGGGGTCCCATTAGTGGGATTACCTCCCTCATTGCCATCTGTTTGAGATAGGGCTGTAGGCCTTCTTGGCCTTTGGTATTGCTGGTTTGGGATTGGTGCATTTTTAGGCTCCCCATTTCTAGGTCTAAAATGGGGGCAACCTTCACCTCCGCTACCTTAGCAGCAGCAGGGGTGTTGGCTTCGTTTGGGGTTTTTGCTCTGATTTTTATTTTCTGCAGGTTTTTGGACTTTATAAATGCGGGTCGCCTGCTCGATTACCCAGTCCAGAGATCTTTTATCGTGGAAATCCCTCGCCAGCTGGGTCATAATATACTTTGGGAGCGCATGAAAGAAGCTAGTTATAAACTCCCTGCTATCCGTGCGCACCCTAGTGGCTTGTGTAAAGGCGCATTTTAGTTCCTGCACAAATTCTCTTGGGGACTGATCTTCCCCGCGCTGCAAATTGTAGGCCGCTTTGCGAGCCTCTTGGGGGTTTCTTTGGCGGTAAAGTGTTTCAAGATGGCCACCCTGTAGGGGGACCATCTTGAATGGTTCTGGTCCTCCAGCCCAGCAAAGAAGCTGGAGTACTCTGGAGAGAACGTCCACTTATGCAGTTCTGGCTGTCTTTAAGGTGAAAAGTGTCCATCATTTGCTCATAGAGTTCCAAATGTTCCCAGACAGAATATTTTGTGTTTTTGTGGTATAAGGTTATGAAATTTCTAATGGCATTAATCTGCCTAATGGGGTCTTTTGACATAACTCTCTTTAGTTTATTTACCTTCTTTGGCCTTGCCACCCGAATCCACTTGCCCTCAGACTCAGAGCCGCTAGTGTTGGAGGACCCCTCCTGATCTTCTAGGTGCTCCCTGATTCTTTGAGCATGGGAGGGGCTCGCAGAATGGTGGGGCCTGGTTTCTACTCCCCTGTGGCGTACCGGAGAGTAGTCGTCTGACTCCTCCCTGCTTCCAGGGTTGGCGGAGGACCCCTCCCCCCACTTCCCTGATTGGGAAGAGGTCTTCAAAATGCTCTTTTTGGGGGTCTTTTCATTCGAATTTTCTACAAAATGAGCCAACTGGTCCCTTGGAAGGTAGTATTTCTGTGGATCTAATTCCCTGAGTTTTCCCTCATAGGAGACTTCCTTGTCAGAGACATCAGCCTTAATGTTTTGGTATCTATCCTGGGATGCCCCTCCATCAATTTCTGGGGGGGCACTGACCTGTCAGATCCATCATACTAAACCAGTTTAATTCCACCGGCCTCATGGTTTCTGGTCCATATGAACCAGTAGACAGGAAGTCTGCATTTTCAATGTGTTAAATGGGTTTGAATCCCTTAGTACAAAGGTCATCATACCATGATCAGGGGTTGCCCTGTCCCTCTCCACCTATTTGGGGTCCCTCCAGTTTGTGTTAGATCTAGAATATTCTTTCGCCAACCTTGCTAGTTTTTCCTTCTCAGCCCCTAGCTCTTGATATTAGGCAATGATCTGAGCCTTTTGCTCGGCTATTAGGGTTTTACTGGCCTCTATGACCCGCTCTTGGGCTGCCACTTGTTTGAGGAGCCCGTCATTCTCCTCACAGAGGGCCTCATTATCTCTTTGTGCTTCCTGTTTATTTTGGGAACCCTGAACCAATTTCCGTTGTAGGAGGTGAGCCTCCCTTTTCTGCACATTTAGCGCCTCTACGGCCTGCTCTAACTCGAATTCCATTTGCCTCCTATGTCCCATAAATTGTTCACATTCTTCTTTTAGGCCATTCAGTCCCTGAAGGTCTGACTCCCTTCTATCCAGATTGGTTTTTAAATTACACATTTCACGGTTGGAGGGCCTCTTTCTCCTGATACAGAGAGGCCCTTTGTTCCGCCAGGTCATCCCTTTGTTGTGTTTTGGCACCTAATTTCTGGCGCTCTTCGTCAAATTCTGCTTGGGAGTACAGGTCTTTCATAATTCATTTATTATTTTTCTCTTCCAATTTTTTTTATCTGATCGTGTAAAGTAACAATCTGCTCTGTGCAGGCTCTATTATAGTTTATTTGTTGATTTGACTTCTGTTGACTCTCTTGCAGAGTCAACCTTTTCCATACACTCCTCTTTCAATGCAAATGGGTCTTTGGTCTACATTATTCTGCTGTCGGAGAAATAAGTCCTCTTTTAGCTTTTGAAAGTAATTTCCAGATTCTGCCTCAAAATCTTCGCTCTTTTGCAATTTTTGTTCCATTTCAATCTGGATTTGCGGTAAAAGTTCGGATTAATTTTGCGCAAGAGTTGTATTTTCCTCATGCTTTTCCCGGATCACTCCCATATGAAGATACAAATAGGCCGCAATTGTGACAATTTTACTCTGCTCCTCTTTAATTTTCGGAGTCATGTATAACTCCCTCAAAGCTTGGTGTAATAGGCCATCGTCCTGCCATGTATTCATGTCTATGGTGGTGACCTATTGCGTTATTTCTTCTAGCCAGACTTTTTCATCTTGTTCTGGCCATTCCCCCCTGACAAATAATTTGTGCAGCAGGTGTTCCCTAGCTATATTGATCTCTACAGTGGCCATTTTGGAAAGTGTTCTTTCTTTATTGACTTATTTATGGAAAAGTAATCTGTATTCTATAGCTTTTTGTCTATTTTAGGGTTGATTTAGCTTTAATTTTGTACACTGGTAACAATGATTTTTGTTTTGGGGAGGCACCTCTACAGCGTAACAGTGTTCCAGCCACACAAAGTATTCCTACTTTGAAGTTTAGTCTGCTGTGTTAGGCTGTCACGGGTGAATAAACAAACCCAATCCCGGACGAGCCTCCAATTTTTTAAAGGATTCCAATCGGGTGTCACACACTGGACCAGTACACTGGGTCTTAGCCGAGGATGTGGTGCTCAATAGGAATGCTTTTTCAAATTGAGCCGGTACCCGACCCATCTCACACCCCCTTTTACAAATACCCCGTGTCACAATGGACCATGAACCAGGCCGGTTGGTGAAAATACAATATTTATTTATTTTAAAAATTCACAAAAAATCACACAATAATTTAATATTGGGCAGCAATCACCAATGGGGTGATAATTACAATAGAAATAGAAGCAATGCACTTGGTTAAACTTCTAGTAGAACATATCGAAAGCATAAATGAATAGGAGCACTTTTTGAATTAGGATAGATAGCACCTAAGTTATGGTTTTCCCCTGCAATGTTCCCTCAACCCACAAACAAACGAATTCTGAGTGGATAGAAAGACGCAGCAGGTAGTCAGGGATCAGAGGCAGCAAACAGAATCAAAATCCAACGAGGCATTTTAAACCCTTTGTAAAGGCCTAAAATGTCACTCGGATTTTGACAGATAATTAATTATATGTGTGTTTAAATAATGTAATACCTATATTTTATCACAGTATCAGGGATGTTAGATCACTCTTAACCATAGAGTAAGGTATCACAAAAGCATACAGTTCACAAAACAGATTGTAATTGAAAACCCAGTGCAGCTGAATTAAAACATGGAAAAGTTGCATCTTTTCTGGTTTGCAGTTTTAAATGCAAACATTTTTCTTTTTTCAATAAATGGGTGAAAAACCCTGAATCGGAATGTGGTTTTTGGATGGGGGGTAGATGCACAGCACAGGGACAATATAGAAGTGAAAGGAGAGCTACAGTTGGAGAATTAAGAGAGATTTGGAAGGTAGAATGAGGTTTGTTTTTAGGAAAATAGAACAGTGAAAAAGAGAAAATCAGTTTTAAAAATGAAAGGCAAACATTACCTAAAATAAATTATTTAGACTACATTGTTAAAGAAAGACATGGTACGTTCAAAGATTGATTAGCAATTTCAAACCTTTCCCACCATGTTCAGATCTATGTGGGAATTAATTTAAATTACTCCAAATATTACTAATGAGTTGCAAGATGAGATGAAGGAAAGAATTGCACTAACACTAGCAAACAAGAACAAGGTCCACAGAGAATTAAAACAGTCTAGACAAGTTATCAGGGTATGGATAGGGTTACTTAGAGAGTGGCACAATGGCAAAAGTGAAGATGGGGTAGACTACGTGTTATGGGAAGGGGGAGACTCAGAGTCCGATCTTAAATTTGGGATTAGGAACAGTCAACTGGGTTCTGGACTCCAGGGCTTGGGTCACCAGGTAGCAGCGGTCTCTCCTAGCAGAACAACAGCTGGGCTGTCTAGTCACCGGATGATCAGGACAGCCTGATGGCAGCGTTGCAGCGGGCAGGCAGTTAGTGGGAAAAAAGCCAGTCTGGTTTCAGGATGCTTTCAAAAAGAACACCACAGCTTTTCCCTTTGGTTATTGGGATTTTGTTAGTGGGATCTCTGGATTGAGGCATTGCTGGGATGGTCAGCAATGTTTTGGCCTTGCAGTGGAGTCTGGAATCAGCTATGCTTTGGCTTTGCAGTGGGATCTGAAGTCAGCTATGCTTTGGCTTTGCAGTGGGTTCTGGAATCTGGTAGGATGATTGTAGTAGATCAGGTACGCAGGTGCAGGAAATTCAGGAAAGAGTCTCTCTAGAGTTTTGTCAGCCACCCTTTTTATAGAGCATGGTGACATCATAGAATTATACCACAGGTCAGGCTTAACTAAGCACGCCTCTAAAAAACTGGATTGGTCAGTGGAGACAGTTACCGCCTTCCTTCCAGCTGGTTTGGTTTCAAGGGCATGATGTGAGTTTTCTAATGTCCAGAACCTCCCACAGTTACTTTAGCTACAATTCAGTTTTGCCATAAATGGCACATTTGTACAGTTGGGGCCTTTTAACAAATTACATAAGCAGGTTACATATTTTATGCAGAACATGCCAGTCCAGCTCTACAATTTGTAAGACATTGGGCCTCATTACGAGGAAGGCTGTATGGGGTTAACGGGGACGGTAGAGCTGCCGGCCTCATTAACCCCCTACCGCTTCATTACGAGGTCAGCTCGCAGGACCTGCTAAGGACGCGTGGTTTTACCAGTGGGCCGTTGTTAGCATGCTCCCCATTCCCATTGAGCTCTATGAGGGCTCAAATGATAATGGGGATGGACCGGATCTGGGTTTCTTGAATGGGGAAATACCGGGCCCTCCAAGTTTGGAATGGCCCGGTATTTCCCCATTCAGGGAACCCGGACCCGGTACCCCAAATGGGGATAGCCATGCCGCAAAAAGCGGCATGGTTACCACCTTCCTCGTAATGAGGCCCATTGTTTTGCCCTTCTAACAATTTTTCATCATTTTTAGTATGAAATATTTGGCCTAAAATTCTATAACATTACAAGTGTGCATGGATTATCATCAGGCATGTCAGTATTGAATTTTACATTGGCATCATGTACACTTTCCTTGGAATACTCCATTCTCTGCCATTTACTTCCCTATATGGCAGTTAAGGCTACAACGTCTTAATTTAAAACCCACAAAATTGCATTAAAACTGTTAACTTATTACATTCCTGCGAATGTCTGTTGCAAGAATAACTGACATCAAAGGTTCTTAATAAAATGGGCATCTTTTGTCCTTCACTGGAACAATTTTTTTCTCTTCAGCTACCAACAACTGTCACTTCAGCCCAGTCTGGGAGGGGTTTTCCCTGTTCGATTGAAGGTTTATGGCCGCTTCCACTTCATAGGTTGGTGTCCCAGAACTTCCATTGTAAGAAGCCTCAGCCCAGACGAAAGTCTGCCAACGTAGCAATTATCACTTGTGTGTTCTAGCATCTACAGTGAGAGGCCTTCTGTTGCTGGCAATTCCCAAGCAGAAACCTGTTTGGGGCTGATTTCCCCCACTGCAACCAATGCAATGTAATTCCTTATTTTATTTATTTTTGTTATAAATCAGAATAAAGCCTGTTGAATAAGATCTCCTATGTCTGTTTCACAGCACAAAACCCCTTCACATTGCTATATAAGGGCAGGGCCTTATCCAACATACACTTTTAAACAAGTAATTTTTCTTTGCAAATTCAAGTTTTCTCTTCCATCTGAATTCCCACATTGTTTTGTAGCCATAGTTAGCTTCTGGCATACAGCAATGGGTTAAAACACAGATGCACTGAAATTGACATAGGCCCAGAGGGCCAGAGCCTTTTTTGACACATTGATCTTTGACATTTTTAAGCTGAAAAGTAAAGCGTTTCCCGTGTAGCTGAAGGAAAGCTTCTTTTGATTTCTTCAAATCTGAGCAACAGCCTGTCATTCAGGGATACTGTTCTTGTCTGCTGGAGCACAATGTGAATGTGGATGGGCATGGAAGTGTTTTATTAAATAAAAGTATTGTGATGAGGAAACAGAGGAAAAGAGCATCAGAGCTGCATAATTTTTAAATGTAAATATTTCCCATTTTCCATGGGAACTTTGGGCTTGCAGCAAAGCAGCGCTGCTTTTTCACTCCCCTTCTTTTGTACATGTAAGAACATACTGGCAGGCTTTTTCAGTGTGCCCCCTTGTTCCATCCTGCCCACTATGTGCTTGACATATTTTTGTAGCTGAAAACGCAGTTTTGGTGTGAGACAACAGTGCTCACAGGAGCCAGCACAGCCGTTTTGATGCTTCTGCTGAAGTGCAGCTTGGGTATGGAAAGGAGTAGAGCTGAGTGGGTAAATATATCCCACAAATTACCCCAGGTCGGGACAAAGAATTGTAGGAAGATGCATGTTAACAATTACAATTGGTCTTCAGAGTATTCATCACAATGTGTGGACCATGAGAGGGACACAAAATAGATTTTATTTGGGAAATTACATCATACACAGGATGATGTATTAGACTTTCTAAATCCAAAGGTTTAGTCCAGGTTAGGTGGAGCCGCACCTGAATTTGAAGACAAGCTTACCATTGCACCCATATGACACCATATGCAGTTGAACTGCAGGTAAAAAGGGATGTTACCATTCCCACATTCACCAGACAAAGTTACCGTAGTGTTAAAATACAGAAATGGAGAACAGAGAAAAGGTTCTGATGCATTTGTCTGCCTAAATGAATCCACGAGGAAGCAAGGGTTAGAATGCAAATATATGCCACTAATATACATTGGGGATGGACCCATTAAAATCCTGGTGGACAATAAAGGGTGTAAAGCTATTCATTTGGAAGAGAATTCAGAAATGGGGATGCCTATACAGAAATCGTATTACACTGCCGATTTCAGTAACACATTGATTGGGAACATTCCTGAAAGCTATGTGACTGCACAGGGTGAGTTGCCAGAATCTTTGGATTCTAAGCCTAAAGGAATATTTAAATTTTAGTCTTTGTACCATTTTGAGCCAAAAGAAATAGTGCGCTGTCATCAAGATGATTGTGTTCTATTCAAAGTAAGTGAATCTAAAACAGAAAAGCAACATATTGAAATGGCGGTTAGTGTTCCAACATATTTGAGTGTAGCAACCCTCCAAAGAAATACTGCCACACGATTAGAGGAAAGTATAGAGGTTTCTGCTTGGCAGGACATCCCAGAGTTCTCTAAAATGGCAGAAGAGCAAATTGAAGCTGCAGATGCTTGCACAAGTGAAGAAGAAAAAGACCAATTGAGAAAAATATGTATGGAATTCAAACAGGTTTTTTGCCAAAGATGCATATGATTGTGGGTTAACAGATTTGCATGTTGCCACACTACCAGAAGGACATGGTAGGGAGCCAGTATTTGTGCGACAATATATGTCACCAGTGGCATGTTTGGAATCACTAGCTGAAATAATAAAACATTTTGAATCTAGAGAAATCATTAGGCCTATTCATAGTACGTCAAATACTCCTATATTAGGTGTGCTAAAACCTAATGGCCAATGGCACTTCTGTGCAGATCTACAGGAATTAAACAAAAAGGTACCTGTTTCAAGGTGGCCCTTTCTCTTTATTGGTCACGGTCTTGGCAGGTTCACAGGTCAAAGGTGTTTACCACATTAGACCTTACAGCTGGATACTGGTGTGTGCCACTAGCTGAAGATATTCAAAATTTGTCTGCATTTCTTTTTGACAAATCACAATATGCATGGTCCCTGATACCTTTTGGGTATGTCATTAGTGGGATTGAGCTTGGGATATTCCTGAGCAAGGCACTTCCGGATGCAGCTGAAAGGGGGACGATAGTTTATGTGGATGATGTGCTAATCAAAAATGAAGACTTGAAAAGCCACTTCAATGAGATTAGACATGTGCTTAACCAGCTACAGAAGGCTGGAGCAACTGTATCTTTACAGAAAGCACAGTGGTGCAGAAAAAGGGTAACAGAATATGGATTAATCCCACAAAAGAAAAAGGTGGAGGTGATTCATAAACTAAAAGATCCCACTAATTTGAAAAGTTTAAAGAGGTTGTTAGGAATGATAAATTACAACAGGACATTCATTGAGAATTATGCAGAGATTACACAAACTTTAACGAGATTACTGAAGCAGGGCGTACCCTGGAAATGGAAAAAAGAGCAAAGTGATGCAGTAGCCAGGCTAAAAGAGTGTCTAATGAAAGTGCCATGTTTAGCATACCCAATAAAACACCAGTATTTGTTTGTAGAAATGGGATTCACTCATCAATGCATATCAGCAGTGTTATATCAAAAACATGATGTAAATAACAAAACTATTGCATATGCTAGCAAAGCATTGTCACAGGCAGAGACCAAATTTAGTGAATACAAAAAAGTGCTTCTGACCACTGTTTGGGCGTTACACCATTTCTGCCCCATCAGAATCAGATCAGGGAATTTGGGCCAGTCAATAATCACCTCCTGGACATAAGCACTTCAGGGATTTCCTGTATAAGTGAATTATGGACTAAATAAAAAGAGCCCAGTTGCTCAAGGACCAGCAGAGTTACATGATTGTGCAGCTGTATGTGCACCTGATGACACAGAGCTTGAAACAAGTTTGAATGAATTTGAGCAATCCCCACAGAAAGCATTCAACGAAGAAACACGTAAGGATTTATCAACTGTGCATGTTGGTGGATGCGCCTATCATGTAGAAAATGATGCAGAAAAAGAGCTCATAGCAGGAATAGGCAACATATCGTTTAAATGTGACAACATTCCAAGAGCAAGCATGAGGATAGGTCTCAGAAGTAGTTAAGTGGCAGAATTGGCTGCTATTCATAAGGCAATGTCTACAGCAGTAGAAAATAAATTCAAAGAAATAGTTATAGTTCAGTTCTAGTAACTGAGTCTGATTATGCGTGAAATAGTTTTGTAGAGTATTTATCGGGCTGGAAAGTGAAAGGCATGCTCACCTATAACAAGAAGCCTCTTAAACATGACAAGATGATTCAAACCCTAGAAAAGCTTGTGTCAGAGAATTACCTGATAATCCATTGGAGGAAAATATGTGGTCATTTTAAAATGCCATCTAAAGATAAAGAGGGACATGAGAAGTTATACCATTTAGCCAAATGGAGCTGTAATGGGTGAGTTATTTCCTATTGAACACCTGCTTGGTGAAATACAGGTGGATGTGATAACACGTTCCAAGACATCAAAACCAGTCGAGCAGCCTGTGGCACAATGGAGTTTTGATACTCCAGATCAGGACCTGATGAAAGCGCAAAAGGAAGACCTGATTCTAGGCTTATTTTATAACCTGTTGCTAGACACAGAACAAAATACTCTGACTGAAGAGGATTGCAAAGGGAAAGAGGAATTGAGAGTGTTATTAAAAAACAAAAAGAGAATTTGGTTACAAGAAGGACTGATAATTAGAGAATTAGTGACAGGCCAAATACAATGGGTAGTACCTTTTGTCATTTCGGGGATTGATGTTATATCATGCTCCTGATGCCATAACTGCAGGACACAGAGGTTCACAAAAAACTTTGGGAATTCTAAAGGATTACGCCTATTGGCCACACATGTCTCAAGATGTTGAGCTCTACACCAGATGGTGTTTAGTGTGTGCACAGTTTCAACCTGCGTCACCTACTCATAGAGCACCATTGATGAAAAGAGACTTGCCACTCCCATGGTCTGATTTACAAATCAACTATGCTGGGCCCGTAAGAAGATCAGCAAGGGGAAACAGGTACATTCTGACAGTTATTTGTCTAATGTCCAAATCGGTGGGGTGCATTCCAGCTCCAGACTGTAGTGCGCAAATGGCGGCCACTTTACTTGTAAATCATATTTTTTAAAGATTTGGTTTACCTCAAAGAATAGAGTCAGACCGTGGAAGTCATTTCACTAGCGCATTGATGACAAACATGTGGTGTAAAGGGATAAGGACCAATGATCATCTTGTGACCCCGCAACAATATAATAGATCGTTTTTTGGGAAGTCTCGGGCAAACCCACCTGACACGGGAAGACCAATCCAACAAACCATGTAGGGGATATCTATAAGTGGTATTACCCAAGCAATCCAATGAGTTTGGTTCTTTGGTTTTTGTAGAAGGGTTGGGAATTGTGTCGTCATTATGGGATAAAAGCTTGTGACACATGCTCAGGAGCTGTGATTGCTGGAAATAATTGCATTTCATATATGATCCCTGTCTTTTTGGAAAATAAAAGACAGTTCTAACTTGTCCATGGCTGAGTCATCCGTCATTCCCAGGGGACAGTTTGATGGGCCCTGGGTTTTCTCTAAACTGTGATTTCTTCTGTTGGTGTGAACACCCAGTCCTCTGGCATACCAAAAACATAGTGGTAGCAGAGGACGGTTCACTATGTTCGATTGCCACAGAGCCATCTCTTCCGTCACAACGCCTGGAGGGCTGTGAGGTGACCCATGGAAAATGAGGACCACACTAGGGTGCACCACGTTAAGAGGCTGTAGGAGTTGCCTTGGAGAAAATCCTGCCTGTGGTCCGTGGGACACACAGCAGACCAGAAGGTCAGAGTGGCAGATTTCGGGAGAGCTGGTGGCTGAGCGACATCAGATGATCACAGAATGTAAGTATAGACTCAGCCATACGGCAACGGGGGAAGTGGTGAACAGATGTTGGGTGGTGGGTTGGTTAGTAAGTAGGTGGTAAGATGTAGAAGTGGATATTTGTGGTTAGGGAATATGAGGTGATCCGTTCCGGCAATTGGTCTAGAGATTCACCTAAGGGTATGGATGACAAAAGTTATGTAAATATTGGATTTCCTGCGGGTTGGGCATTGTAACTCGGGCCATGAATGATGGTATCCTCATGTATAGGGTTTAGCAAGGGATGCTAGCATGAATTGTGGAAGGTGTTCTTCTGGTTAAGTATCGCAGAGGTGTTTTATCTACAAGGCAACGCTGGAGGTACAGATTGAGCACATGAAATATTGTTATCCCCTGTTAGGAGGCAGGAAGATGGCCGTGGATATATGTTGTTCGTATTTGTCGGGGTCTTGGTGCCACTGGGAAATGTTTTGGTCAATGCTGTGAGTCGGCGATTCTGTTTTTCTTTAATCCTTATGCATTATTGAGGTGACATCACCAGTGAGGTTTGTTTATAGGACTCTGAAGGAACGAAGAGGTGCAGAACTTTTTTGACAATCAAGGATTAAAGAAGTAGTGGTGTTTTGTGGTGGTACACGGAAGGCGCATGCACAAGATTAGTGGGTGTGCCTGACAAGGTGCAGAGTTGCAGAAGGGGGGTGCACTCCCAGGATATTGGTTGAGAGCTGGAAAGGCTTGTGATTTTGTGGATTGAACTGTTATTTGAATATTTGAGGTTAACATCAAGTAAAGGGCATTTGTTTGATAACAGCGGAAATGTTGAAAGCCCCGATTTGGGGTCAAGTAAGTATTAAAGTATTGTGTGGTGTGGAATGGACACAAAGTACAGAGGGTAAAATGCCTAAACCATGGCCAAAAGTGGGAGCTTCTCCAAATGTGTGCAGCAACCATGATACGCTCATATACATGAGGTCTAAAAGGGAAAGAAATTGAACAAGCGAATGGCTATATTCGAACTGTGGAAAATGTTCCAGGACGATGGAGGGGATGTGGCGCAGCATCACTGGGTGCTGAATCAGCAGGAGGCCGCAGGCGAAAACCCCTTTGCCCCGAGCCCTCCTTCTCCTGAACATGAAAGTGGAGGTGCAACAGCAGGGGTCCAGGGATATCCCACAAGGGGATTGAGAGCAGCAGAAGGGTACACAAATCTGATATTTGCACCTCCAACGTACAGCAGGAGGGAAGGGCAGAACAAGACCAGACATGCGGCCAAAAAAGCTGAAAGTGTCGGAGGCAAAAAAGGAGAGCACCGCGAGATCCAGGCGTGCATAAAAAAGTGCAACATGGGGCTGCAAGGGAAACAGGGAGGGCCGGAGAACGTAGTATCAAACAAGTGGATAGGCGGACAAATACTGCTTAAACTAGACGAGAAGACAGCGGAAGAAGTGGAAAGTGCTAATAAAGAAATAATGGGTTGTAAGGACATGAGTGAAGCAAGGGAATGGGCAGAGATAATGGAGGAATTAGAGAGACGGGAGAGAGAGAGGAAAAGGAGGAACGCAAAAGAGTACGAAGGGAGAAACAGAAGGCAAAAGCGCAAGAGCGCTATTAGCAAGAGGTGCAGAGACAGAGAGAGATCAAAGACATGATGAGAAAAAGGGCAGAAGAAGAGAGGGAAAAGCAAGTACAGATAAAGAAAGAGAAGAGGAAGTTAGAAGTAGAACAGCTACTTGGAGAGCAACAAGGCAGGGAGGAGGATGAGCGGGCTAAAAGGGAATTGCGAGTGAAATTGTATTTAGCATGTTTTTGTGACAACGAGGAGAGAGAAGAGCAAGTCTGTTGATCATTGTCTGTCACCCGTAGCAATGTGCAAGACCAGAGGCCAGTTCATGGGTAGTGATGCCTCATTAATATGGGCAACTGAAACAGCCTATCCCGACGAAGATGATTATGTTCAAGACATTAAGACAAGAAACAGAGCGTATACTAGGAATCATGTGATCAGGGACGAGAAGCCTGGAGTTAAAGGAGCAGGAATAAGATGGGAAGTGAACCTGAGAAAAAATGTCCAAGGAAAAACTCCAGAGGAAGCTCGGAAGTGGAAGAATAGAGCCCAAATGCAGATTTGGGGAACAGTGCTTTCACCAGATGGGTGGGAAAAAGGAGTGGTGATTTGCAGAGCCTGGGTGATCACTGGATGCTACAAAGAAACTGTTGACATCGTGCAGAATGGCTGCAAGCCATTATGGCCGAAACTTTCAAAACTATTGACATGGGTCAATGACAGAGGAGGACCCTTGCAGATAGTGCCACTAGAAAGCCCACAAATTCTGCCTCAGGAATACTGGCACAAGACAGATGGGACAGAATCAGAACTGTGCACAAGTTTTTGACGCTCCAGGAATGGTGCATTGAACTGCAGTAATTATGGATCATTATTGTGCGTGCAGATCCAAGGCATACATCAGACCGCCAAGAGACAGGGGAGGTATATGCACAATAGTGAATGTCCACGTTCCAGCATTGGTGATCCTGAAAAGTTAGCTGAATATTGACAGTTTCCCGAAAGCAGATGCTCACCTGAGGAAGAAGAGATCTATGGAACTGATAACTCTCTGCTAAATCAGAAGAAGCTTTTCATGCAATCCCATATGAACACAGGCTGTTCAGCCTCACCTCATCAGTGTTCACAACAATTTTTATGGCAAGAATCCAAGTTGGAGTAAATACTAAATGGTTGCAGATAACCAGATGGGAGTTACTACAGACCATCAACACGACCATAAAAGGATCCAATGCAATCAAGGAAGAGCTAAGAGCCATCCGACTGATGACTCTCTAGGACAGATATGTTCTTCACATGATCACTGCTATGGATGGAGGAGTTTGTGCAAAAGTAGGAGAATCATGTTGCACATTTATACCTTCTCATGACGAGGAAAATGGAACTTTAACAGAAGCCATAGGTATGCTGATGAAGCTACAGAACCAGATGATCGACGAACCTGACGAAGTTGATGATGACAGCTGGTTTGGATCACTATTCTCTTGGGTCCCACAATGGATGGCAGACATATTCAAGTTCCTAGGAGCCCTGCTAGTGATGATATTACTAGGACTTTGTGTTATCAAGATATTAATCTCGCAATGCCAGAAAACTGCAAAGAAAGCCCTAGGGAAGAAGATCACGATTGATGTCAAGCCAGGATGGAAGCCCAAAGACCTGACTGATGAAGAAATAAGAGACTTTCTGAAGGCCAGCAGGCACGCGCCAGAAGGTACAAAGTTTCTCTATGCCAGGAAGTACAGACACTATGGCCCTCATTACAACTCAGGCGGTAAGGGGTTTACGGCGCCGTAAACAGCGCCGACCCTTACCGCCTGAGTACGAGGTCCCTTAGCGCCATGGCGGATTTAACACCTGCAGGTGTTAAAATCCATGGCGCTAAGGGACCATGGAGTTAATTACGCCACCGTAAATTACGGTGGCGTAATTAACGCCTTCCCCACTCCCATTATGCCCTATGGGGCAAAAATGGGAATGGGGAAGGGTAAATGGGGATTGGGGACTTACCGCCCCGCCAAGGTCGGAATGGGGCGGTAAGTCCACCAACCACCATGGCGTAAACATAGTTTACGCCATGGTGGTAAAGTCACGGCCCAGGCGGTAACTTACCGCCTGGGTCGTAATGAGGGCCTATGTGGGAAGATGGGTTTACTGTAGCCCAAATGGACAATGTCAACTCATGACATGGAATAAAGACGAACATGCAAGAACAGCAGGAAGCCTGAAGGGAGTGATAAAGATATGGGGCCTCATTACAACTCAGGCATTAAGGGTTAACGCCGTTGTTAACCCTTAACGCCTGATTCCGATTTTAATGGCTGCTTTTAGCAGCCGTTAAAATCCATGGCGCTAAACTGCCTTGGTGCTAATTACGCCACCATAATTTACGGTGGCGTAATTAGCACCTTCCCCACTCCCATTATGCCCTATGGGGCAAAAATGGGAATGGGGAAGGGTAAAATGGGAAATGGGGATTTACCGCCCCACTCACCTTGGAAAGGGGCGGTAAATCCGCCATCCACCATGGTGTAAACGCAGTTTACACCATGGTCATAAAGTTGGCGTACTTACCGCCTGGGTCGTAATGACCCCCATGGACTCTGAAGAGACACTTTTTCAAACCATCATGTATAGATCCAGAAGATGAAGAAGGAATGAACTCAAGCAATGGAGTGAAGATAGATATAGAAGAATCAAGTGAATTGCATCCAAAGAAGGAGGTGAAAGTGGTCGATGAATCGCCCATAGGGGGGAGTGTAGAGGAGGTCGCAAATAAAGCCTGCACTCCAATCGTCCATTTTGAAGTACCAGGAACGTTCACACCAAAATATGTGACGTATGATAAGCAAATAAACCAGCAGAGAGCCGCAGTAGGGCTCTGTCCAGTACCCATCAGAAGAGCAACACCTACTGAAGTGCCAATACCCAGACAACCATGGACAGTAAGGTATCCATTGAGAAAACCCTAACAACAAATGAGACGAAATGAAGATTGCCTAAGTATCGACCCCGGAAGAAACTAAAAAGGCCTTAATGGAAGACGAATGGTGATGTCACCAGAGCCCGGACGTACTCACAGATAGAACAAATGACGAACCAAGAATGACACAAAGAGACAAAATGCCCTGAGAAAAGAGATTGCGAGCTTAAAGTGATAGAAAGCTATCAAAGCGTAAGAGAGTTAAGCTGTAAGCAAAATGAATACAGTCAATCAGTTTACGCCTGTACATATGCTTGGAACCGCAAGAAAGCTAAGAAAGCAGTGCATCTTTCTATTATAAGTAGAAGAATAGCGCGGCAAGCGCCATTATAAATAATCTACCTCAAAACAAAGCACATTATAATAAGTGTGATTCCACTTTGCACGAAAAACAGAATCAACTCAGGTTACTAGAGGCCAAACAAGACAAGATTCATATTCTAGCAAAATGAGAACAGACAGCTGAATCGAAACTCAGCAGATGCAACTTGTGCCAGGAGAGCCAAGGTCATACCAACAGAAGGAATGAACAGAAGCTACATCCAATTGAAACTTAAGAACAGGATATCCTGTCTTTGAAAGGTCAAGATAAGGAAGCGTAGGCAGGTGGCAAGCCGAATAAGAATTAAATGCACAAATTGAGAGAAACTAGGCAAATTCAAGGTGTCTGCATCACGTGACCATCCAAGCGAGGAGAAGGACGAGTTCACACCTACGCTTTGCATCCACCCAGGAAGAGATATCGGAACTTTACCAGACAGAAGATGCAGTTTCAAGGCCAACCACAGTAACATAATTAACACATAATTGTTGAAGAGATGATTGATTGTAACCTTAATTGTAGGAAGGCTGGGTAGCTGAGGGGGCACCCTGCACCTGGCTGACCATTCTGCGTACTATGTAAAGTGGAAATGTATGCATGGGGTTGGTGCCAGCCCAATCACAATGGACCAAATAATCTAGGGTCCTATAGTTGGTAGAACCAATGGGACGTTGTACCTTTAGTGACGTCTACAGTAGTCATTTTTGAAGGAAGGGCTTAGACGCCCACCTGACAGTATTTACCAAATCCCCTCACTCTGTTACCATATACAGATATAGTACCTATATTAAAGTTACCTTTTCATAGCCAATAGAATTGCATGTTAACTTTTAAGTGTAACACGTCAATTATGATGAGTTTTGAGTATAAATGTCACTGTTTGTATGAAGTTTGTTGGAGTTGAAGCAAGACGGACTATCGCATCACTGCTGATTGCCATGATTCCCTATTTTTTGTACTTGTCATTAAACGGACTCCCTTTGCCAAACCATTGAGTTGTCCTTATTGATTGGTGTTGGAGTAATAAATCTGCACCCCCATCCATCTCAAGGTGCAGCTATCTCTTCTTAAAGTACTTCAGAGCAAACCTCGGCTCTATGGGCCGGCCCGGGGTTTTCTGAGTACACAGGTCTCCTCCCCAGATGATTGCGGCTGATCCTGCCCCTTCCAGATGTGTCATCACACAGTCATAGTTATTTGCTCTGTCTGTGTTGGGACCATATGAATTCACGAAGATAATCTCTTTCCCTTCGAGAATTCCCCATACCAGGACTGACCTGCCTTGCCGTCCTTGCTTGTCTTTAGTAGTTTGAAGTTGGATATCTTATCAATAAGGTTGGCCACCCCCCTGGCGTAGGAGGAAAATGATGAGAAGTATCTGTGACAGCCCCAGTAGTGGGCCCAGCGGTTTTCGGTGTCAGGGAGTAGATGTGTCTCTTGGATCAAGGCTACGTCTACTTTGTGTCTTCTGAGATATTGAGAAATGTTCCATACATTGGTCGGGTGATTCCAGTTTACTACCTTGAATACAGTATTTGGTGTTTGTATTTGGATCGGATTTGTGTATCTTCATCGTTAACTGTGGCAGGCAGTGCTGTGATGATTTCGATTCTGTAGCTCGGACTTCTATGATTGGTTTGGGGAGGATTGGATCTTGAGTTGAGCTGCGGAGTTAGGTGGCGGGGGTAGATTCCTTGTAGGCGCGTTTCCCCAACAGTTTGTCGCTTCCTTCCCCTGCCTGGGCCACCCCCAACTTGCCCATCATCATAGCCCTCTCCATAAACAGTGCCATTAACAGTGCAGAGCTTGAGACACTAATGTCC
This sequence comes from Ambystoma mexicanum, assembly GCF_040938575.1. Lineage (NCBI taxonomy): Eukaryota > Metazoa > Chordata > Amphibia > Caudata > Ambystomatidae > Ambystoma > Ambystoma mexicanum. Next base: position 981,030,205 of record NC_090934.1, on the reverse strand, counting down.
CACCAAGGACAGATGCCCCCTTTGAAACACTGTTGTTGTGGACCTCCTGTGTGTGTCGTTGCACCCTAGGAGGTCCATTTTGGGTGTTCAGCTTGAGTTGTCACGGTGGGTTTCTTCTCTCTCGGTCCCTCCTGGGTGGCCCTTGATTGTTGTTTGTGGGTCTGCATCCGAGCCTGTCGAGGAAGGAGTTTGCTTCTTCAGGCGTATTAAAGAATTGGATCTGCAGGTTTGCTGGGAATAGCATGGAGTAGAGCATTTGGTTATCCTGTAGGTGGCGTCCTGAAAAGGACCTTTTTGAGCCTGGACCGCTGGGGAAAAGTCAGGGTAGGATTGGATGGTGCTGCCATCGTATTGTAGTTCGCCCTTGTCTGTGGCCAGACGTAGAATGGTATCTCGATCCTTTAAAGTTGAGGAGTCTGGCGATGATTGGTCGTGGAGTGGTTCCTGGGATAGGCCGGCTGGTAGGTATTCTGTGGGCTCTTTCGACCACAAACAACTGTGACAACGCCAGTGCTGCAAACATCTCTTTACAAATATTTTCAACACGTTCTTCTATTCTTATCGGGATATGCCCCTCTCTCACCCCTAACAGTCTGATGTTGTTACAGTGTGAGCGTCCTTTGAGATCTTCGTTCTTGGCAGTGACCACTTTCATCTGCCCCTCTAGAGCTATCACTCTTGCTGTTAGTGAGTCTGTGTTATCGTCAAGATCCGAGACTCTCTCTTCTACTGTGTCAAGTCTGTCTCTGTGCTTGTCCAGGCGATGCTGTAGCTGGTCGACTTTTGATGGCAGTGCATTGAGTTTGTTGTCCCTGTTGCCAATAACGGCCTTCAGTTCAAGGAGAATTTCCCTTATGTCCATGGCCTGGGATGATTCATCCTCATGTTCCATTTCGGTCGACGGAGACTCTGGCTGTCCACCTGGTTTGGGGGTTTTGGACACTGCGCCTGGCTCGAAGTTTAACTTCCTTTGGGATTTGTCAGATTTACCCATCTTGGATTATCTGTGTGTAGTCTCAGAGCATGGTCGGTGGGAGTTTCAGAGGGGTGGAAACGGGTTTTGTGTGTGAGCCCAACTCCGGGTGATTAGCCTGTTGGGGGAGTCCGATGGAGGGGTTACACAGGTGGCATTGAGCAGCTGAATCCTTGAATATGGCTTTTCTGTTGCAGAGGGTTTATGGGTGGTGGTGGGGTGTCCCACGATTTATGAGGAGGATGTTTGTCAACTAGACTTTGGCATCTTTAGTGGGGTTGTTGGTGAAGTGGGGGCTGTGGTAGCACAGCGGTCAGCTCTAGGTTGGAGTCTTTATTGTGGGAAAAGTGTCGGTGGGAAGAAAGGGATCTGTTGGCAATCAACGCTGGTGAATGGTTATGCTTCTGCAGTGGTGTTTATTCATAGTACGGTTGTGGAGACGCAGTGGTGCTGTTGAGGTACAGATCGTGGAATGGTTCTGCTTATGACTCTCTGCTTTGGCGATCCGGAGCGGGTCCAGTCGTCTGCGTGGTTTGGTTGGCTCCCCCTGCTGATGGTGACTTGTTTGAGGCCGCGCTGACTTATGCGTGGGTTTCTTGCTTCAGATTTCTAGATTGAGGCAGGCAGTTGGTGTTTGGTGGCTCCGCGGTCTCACTAGATGCACTTGCAGTGTTTCAGAGGCAGAATTTGCTTAGGATGCGGGTTTCACTGTCCAAGACAGTACTTGCTTATTTCAAGAGTGTTAAACTTGCAAAGTGTGAGGAACCTCTTTTTGGTGGGTATTCCTTTGTGGGGACCTCAGCGCCCTTTTAATATATTTTTTGTATTTTTTGGTGATGTATGGATTTCCTTATTACTAGTCGCATTGAATAGTAACTATGGAGTACTTGGTTCCTCAACTCCGTTTGCAAACTTGCAAACAAGTACAAATCTGAAAATTAAATGCACTTTGGAAAACTGATGAAAGGGGTCACGAGTCTTTCCTTCTTTCTCAGAAAAGCGTGGGCGCATGGGCCATTTGATAAAGTAACTGTAAAGTTTCTCTTTCAAGAGTGTTAGTCTGTTGGGGCTTCTCTGCCCAGATTTGGGATCAAGATGATTTGGGCAATCTTGTTGGCGGAGCGGTGGCTGTTTGAGCCCGTGCTATACCATTGACAGACGCCTTCTTCGGGGTGAATGGTACTTCTCCTTAGGGCTTGGGCCACTGGTTTGTCCGATAGGCCCTTCTGCGGCCCAGGGTCTGTTTGGAGGATTTTAATTATGCTTTCTGTGGGTCTTGGGGGGGTGACCCACTGGCCCGCTTACCCCGTGCTGCTGCCGGAGATGTTCTTGGGGTCTTCGGGCGGTGGCCCGCAGGTCGCAGAGTTTGAAGTGGCAGCGAGGGGCGAGGCAAACCTCCCTGGGTGGCGGCCTCAGTGTTTGCAGGCAGGCCTCCCCGCCCTTGTCCGGGAGTCCCCGGTGGTCCAATCCAGGTGTTGCTGCCTGCGCAGGGGGGCCGGGGTTGGGACGGCCGACACGCTCACCTGATTTCAATGGTGTTCACTGTGGGTCAATGTCTCGGCTGCCTCCTCCCCCGGCCGTGGCCCTGGATGCTCTGTTGCTGCCTTCCCGCAGTGGTTGTCGCTGGACCACGGGGTCCGGGGCCAGTCGCCTCGCCACCCGTGTGGTTTGTGTTGCTGGTGGTCAGCTGGTGTCTTACTCTTCGGGTCTTGTGGAGCCCAGAGAGGGGCCGTGCAGGTTCTGGCGGGGTGCTTTCCGGGTCGGGTGTTGAGACAGATTCTCGTTTGTCTCTGCGGTCCTGCAATGACCAGGGTAGCCTCCAGAGGACCACGGCCGCCCACGCGGTGTCTGTTGTGTGCCGGGTGGCCCGTGCGCCACGAGGTCATCAGGCTGCTCCCACCGGTGCCCGATCCTTTGGGAGTTGCTGCTCTATTGGTGAGGCCGCTTTGCCCTCGCCGCTGCCGGTGCCGGGCTGTCGGCTCTGGTCGCTTATTGCTTGTTTTTTTCTTTTCTTTTCTGCACCTTTTTTTGTCTGTATGTTGGTGCGGGTTAGCAATGGCGGTTGGACCTTTCTTCCGCTTGGTGTGGCCGAGGTCAGCTGGGCTCAGAGAGGCTCTTCACACCCCCGTTGATCGTGCACCTCGAGCTCTGGGGTGTCAGGCCGCTTAACCCACCGGCTAGGGTTGATCACACAATGGAGGGCTCGCGTTGTCAGGATTTATTCGGGAGCTCTGCCGGTGCTCACTGGGGAGCTGCAATCTTGGTCGGCTCTCTAGCGCCCTCTGCCGTGTACTTACCTTCTTGCCTTAAGTCATGCTGTCTCACTTGAGACTTGCACTTGCTTAACTTTCTGAGTTGATTTCAACTCCCTTTTTTCACAGGCTTAACCGCATGTATTCCTACAGTGATTTTCTGAACTATCTGACTTTGTGAAAGACTTTTATCCAAGAAGTGCATCAGAACTATAGACTTTGTCCAATTGACTTTGGCTGTCCTGGCTCCCTAAAGGCAGATTTCTGAATCCATTGACTTTGGCATTGCTTGTCCTTTAATAGGTTGTAATTTGTTGAACACTTTTATTGCTGGGAAAAGCTTACCTAGATTTCATTGGAGGATTCAAACTGTCCTCACTTGATAAAGTATTTTCTAACCTTTCTATTTTTCCTTAACCCTTCCTTTCTGAAACTCAGAGTCTGAACATTATATTGGTGTCACATATAAATGCAGTACTACCCTAGTTATTGAAGTCACGTCAAGGTGTAGGAGAAATGTATTAGCATATCCAAAGAGTATTCAACTTTTATTGATTTTGAAAAGTGATTCCAAAGGTTGCTTAAACTGTTACAAACAATTGCCTTTTTAAAGAATGCTTAATTGAAACTTGATGTGTACATAAATACATGTATATTTATAACTGAAACCTTGAGAGTGTAAGTTTAACTCGGTTACTTGTATTGACTGATTTCACCTGTAAAGCTCTATAGCTCACATTTACCCCTCTTGAGATAGGCTTGGCTGCTCAGTCACATAAGCAACTTGTGTTTTACAGACATATACCAAAAGATGGGTTACCTAATACCAAGCAGATAAGTCTTGTGTAGTCTCACACAGTGTGACTGCACAAATTCTTACCTAACCCTCCCTGATTAATAAGCCAGAGCAGGAAGTCAACTTTTTGGGAAAGGGTTGATGAGACTCTGGAGACCTCCAAGAAGGAGCACAAGACCTTAAAATCACCCAATCTGATTTCAGCCAAGCCAATTTCAACACCCGTTGGCCCTTTCAAGGGCAGTCCTTCTCTCGCTCTTCTCATGGACAGGGATCTAACCATGCACCCTGTTTTAGAGCTGCGTCCTGCGAACAAGTATGTCAAACCACAAAAGTTCAGGAAGTAAACCCACTGCCCCGCAGGGGGACTACATGGCCTCATTGGACATGAAATATGCATACTTTCATATCTTAATGTTGCCAGCGCACACATTTCCTCAGGTTCAGGATAGAGGACATGCACGATCAGTTCAAGGTTCTCCTCTTAGACATTGCCTCAGAGGGTGTTCACAAATGTACTAGCGGTAGCGGCGACTAACCTGTGCAGGCTGTCTATCCCTGTATATGCTTACCTCGACTGGCTCTGAGACTCGTACAGAACATGCCTGGAAATTACCCAGAAGACCACAGATCTCCTTTTCAATCTGGGATTCTCTATCAACGAGAAGAAATGAAGCCTGGTCCCCAGCCAAGTCAAACAGTTTCTGCGGGCCCTAATTCGGACAAGACGGGCTCATCTTCCCCTCCAAGAGTTCAAAGAATGCGGTTCCAGATCCCTCATTATGTAGCCAGTCACCGGGTAACCATTTGCAAGGCCATGCGGCTGTAAGGGATGATGGTTTGATGAGTCTTCCTAGTTCCTCTTGCTCATCTGTGCATGAGCCCCATGCAGTAGTGGCTCTCGAGCCAATTGTCAGGCCAGTGGGACAATATAGTGGTGGTCTCAACAGCACTTGTTCAGTCTCTGCAGTGGTGGTCAAGGTAAAAGGTAAAACCTTCTGCAGGGGAAAACGTTACCACCCCCCACAGTAGAGGCCACTCTCCCCAGGGACACATCTGTTGGGGTGGGGGAGGGCACCTCCTTCAATAGACTGTGCACTGCATGTGGTCCCCACTGAGAGCATCCAATCACATCTGTCTATTGGAACTGCTTGCAGTGTTCAAAGCCCTGAAAGACTTCGAAGCAGACCTTCAGAGGAAAACAGTCCTTGTCCTTACAGACAGTACCACGGCCATGTACTACCTGAACAAACAGGGGGCACTTTCACTAGGGCTATCCAAATTGTCCCAGAACAACTGAAAGTGGGCACTCAAACACGCCATGTTCCTCCTCAACATGTTTCAGGGGAACACAATCTTCTGGCAGACGTGCTCAGCAGAGACCCTCCCTACCCATAGAGCACGAGTGGTGCTCTCAAGAGCACATTCTACTCAAGGGGCCTCATTACAGTGCCGGCGGTAACCCTGATAAGAATTACTGGCACCTGACTTCCCGGTGCCACCGGGCTATTACAAGTCCGGTGGCCCAGAAGTCAGGCGCCGGTAATTTTGTTAATCCCCATTTCCATAGAGCCCCATTGGACTCTATGGGAGTGGGGATACAGAAGCACCGGCACAGTTGTTAAGAGTGCTGGTGCTTCCGTGCTGGCTTTGAGGAGCTTACCGGTACACTTATCTCCATCCGGCAAACTCGGCATGAGGCCGAAGGTATTTGTAGAGTAGGGTTGTCCAGATATAGACTTGTTTGTGACTCTGGAGAATGCCCAATGGCCAGATTACGCCTCCAGGTACCCAAAAACGCTCCAAAGGGAAAGGTCTCTGGATAACATGGTCCGGGAGATTTACCTACACTTTCCCCTGATTCTCCTTCTCAACAGGATAGTGCACCAGAAACAAGTCACGATCCTGGTGGCACGAATTGGGCCCTGCAGCCATGGTTGTCCCATCTCAGGAGAATGTATGTCTCCCCTCCTAGGCAACTGCAATGCCCGTACAACATGCTGTCTCAAGACCAGGAAGAGACAATGCACCCATGCCCCCAAACACCCAATTTAGCAGCTTGGCTCCTGAAGTCATAGTTTGGGCACCTCCAACTCCCTCTGAGATGTATGGACCTACTCTGAGAAGCACGGCAACCCAACACCAGACATTGTTACTCCAATAAGTGGAAACGCTTTATTTGGTGCAATTCCAAAAATGTCAATCCCATTGACCTAAAGATATTGGGCCTCATTACACGGTAGGCGGTGGACCAAGGTGCTATTAGCACCTTGGTTCATGCCGGTAAAATACTGGCACCGCCTTGGAGGAAAGGGGAATTACCGCCCTATTCCAAGGATGGCAGGGCGGTAATTCCCCCTTCCCCCATTGCCCTTCCCCATTCCCATTTTTGCCCCATAGGGCACCCTGGTCCCTTTGCGGGTTGGTTTTTAACGGCTGCTAAAAAGCAGGCGTTAAAGTACCAACCCGCAAAGGGACCTCGTAGTAAGGCAGTAAGGTTTAACGGTCACCGGTACCATTACCGGTGACCGTTAACCCTTACCGCCTTCCATGTAATGAGGCCCATTGTCCTTTATCTAACACACCTATTAGACACAGGACTTGGTTTCAATTTCCTAAAGGTCCACCTGGCCGCTCTCTGCGTATACCACATCCAAGAGCAAGGTTTAAATGTGGAAGGGGTAAAAAGAATTCACCACCCCCTTACACCGCATTTCCAACTCCCGAATGGCACTTGAATGTTGTCCTAAAAAGGTTAATGGGGCCTCCTTTTGAACCCATGCACAAGGTTAGCCTTAATGCCCTCACATATAATACTGCCTTGGTGGCTATCACCTCAATAAGGAGAGTTAGTGAACTGCAGGCCCTTTCAGTCCAGGACCCATTTGTTACGATTCACAAAGACAAGTTGCTTTTGCGCACCCACATTTTGCACCTAAATTCATCTCGAAGTTCCATGTGAATCAATCTAACTTCCCACTTACTTTCAAAACCCCACTAAGTTGGCAGAAATAAGCCTCCATACACTTGACAGGAGGGATTTTCATGCTACCTTGAATAAACTAAGCCACTGAGAAAGACTAACCAATTCTTTGTCTCTGTGGCAGCTGGTAGAGCAGACCCTGTCTCTAAAACTATTTTCAAATGGGTTGTAAATTGCATCACTTCTACTCTTGCCAAGATATCTACCCTTTACGCCTTGAGCTCACTCTTCTTGGGGCACAGGGACTGCTGTTAGAATGGATTTCTAAACTCTGCTCTGGTGAACAGATGTTTAGAAGGCTGCCCTTGTTAGTGAAACATGGAATACTTCTGTGAAGTTAGCAAGGGCAATTCAAGGTAGCTTAGCGAGCAGCCAAGGCTAAGTCTCAGGAGTAGCGGGGGTGATCTGAGGTCGTTGAGTACACACAATAGGAAAATAATTACCCCTATACAATAGTATATCAAAAATATACAGTTCAGTAGGTCCAGAACAAACAAGTGCCTAATGGCAAACTCAGTAAGATCAATACTTAAACACGCACTATGTAAAATATGTGTACCGCATTGACCGAAAAGTGATTGTAAAGTTTTGTTTCCCGCCACAACCCGTCGGGAGGGAAAGCAGACAAACTTCAATACATTGGCCAACTCCAGAGATGAATATCCCTAACTTTAAGTCCAGCCCTACAAAGATTGGAGCCTTGTTCTCAGTGTCAAGTTCATGCGTAAAAGCGCTCAATGTTGCGTAAAAGTTTACAAAGGAAAATATTCAATGGGAAGTAACAGTTAGCAAGAGATTCTGGAGTGTGGAAATTCGGTTCTAAGATTCAGAGGCGGATCTGCTGCAGAGATCAAAGCTGTCCCCATTTTCGGACAGCTTCCGGGAGCAAGAGCCACCCAAGACAAGGACCACAAGGGATCCTTTGTGCGTAAAAATGGGTTGGGTCAACTAGGGGCCTCCAGTAAGTGGTATGATTACTCACCACCCTTAGCTCACTCTGGGGCCAAACTTGGCAGACTTGGAGATAGTCGCATGGAGTACGAAATCCCCTCGTTGGTTAAGCTGCAAAGTGCACATGTGCTGTGGGTCCGGATAACAACTGGAGCTGGATCTCTCGCCCGAATGCAGGACAAAGAAAGCTCTGGTGCATTTTTTTCTCTGAACACTTGAAGAAAGGCGGGAAAGTTGCCAGCAGCTACTGCCACTCGCACAGTGACTCAGGGGCACTTAAGTCTTGCAGTCTGATGCACGCCCCTCTCTCGCGACCCAAAGCAGCTGGGTCAATGAAATTTTGCAAGTAGATGCTTTGCAGCACGATCTAGGATGGCCCCAAAGCTCGAGGCAAAACTCGATGTAGTAATGCTCCAACACATGTGCCAGGTACAATATGGGCAGTCCACAAGAGGGCCCATGGACACTTCTGAGAAGGCTCATTTGCAGGGCAACAAGGAGGCGTTGAGTGATTGGTCCCACCACTCCAAGGGGTTGAAGAACCTTTGCAGGTCTTTGGAGATCGAGCGCAAAGCAGGGCTCTACTGGGACAACAGCGGGCTCAGGGTGCCAAACCTCTGCGAGGTTCCAAATAGTCCTTGGATCTGCTTAACTTCTCTGGATACTTGGCTCCGTGTATAGGTTGATTAGAACCTATGGGTGATCTGCAGGTCTGCACTTAGGCCCCCTCCTCATATCCCAAAGTCCAGTGAGTGCTCACACAAAGCTGTCCAATAGGATGTGCCCCACTCATGCACTCCAGCAGTGGTCCAATCGGGGACCACTGTTGCTCTTGTTCACATCCAACATCCTGGTACCAGAATTGTGGATTGGGACCAGACAGTCCCAGCACACTTCCTGGGTACCCACCCACGTGACATGCATTAGCCTGCGAAAAACACTGGCTTTCATGGGTGAATGCATACTCTCCGGGTCACAAAGACCAGGAGGAAGGCCAACAAACAAAATGGCCAAAGGAGAAGACAAAAGACCCCATGGCATGGCCATGACAGACACTAGCCAGTCAGGAGCTAAGCGCGGCATGGCTCGGTAAAGAAATGTACAAACGCACGAAAAAGCTTCTGCTGCCACTAGTCTACTCTTGGCAGTCGCCCCAGTGCAGCTTTTCACTGTTGCTTTGTGGAGTAAACACAAGGGTCCTCATTACGAGGTGGGCGGGAAGGGATACCGGGCACCAGTAAGGAGACCGGTGGCGGTAATCCCTTACCGCCCAATTCCGAGGTCCCTTAGCGGGAACCGCAAGGGACGTGTGGTCGGACCACACGTCCCTTACGGCTCCCGTTAGGGGACCAGGGCGCTAATTACGGGCCTGCCATTAGCAGGCCCGTAATTAGCGCCTTCCCCATTCCCATTGAGCCCTATGGGGGCTCAAATGGAAATGGGGAATGGCATTTGGAATGGGGATTTACCGGGTCCGCCAAGGGCAGAATGTCGCGGTAAGTCCCCACTCAGATTTCTCTGGTCATGGCCGCTTGAACTAAACTCGTCACCCCGCGAAACATGTGGACACGATGTGACCCAGTACACACCTAGGTGCAATCTAAATCACACAGTGTTCCCCACACATGGAAACCTATCCTATGTAACGACCCCGACCGCATCACCGCTTCACTGGCAGGTTACCTCCCACAAACCATGGTTCTGAATCCACTACAGCATTAACGGAGGTGCCGAGGACATGGGGAAATATGACCCTACGAAGCTCATGGCCACAGACACCGGAACCGAGAGTTCCTACCCGCCCATCCCTGGATACCTCTCCTTGGAACATTCGCTGCTTACTCGCCCTATCGCTGAGAAGGGGCAGTGTGTGACACTATGAACACCCCGCACTACGAACCGGATCCTGGACACGACCCACTCTGGCCCCCACCTGAGACCCTAAGTACGCCAGCAACAAACAGGAGACACCCAGGAAACTTACTGGTCCCCGCTGAAAGAAAGTGGGGCACCAAAAGTGCTCTCCCTCGAGGACGTATACCCGCGGAGTGAGCCCATGGGCTTAAAATGGCCTGGTCCTTACGGACACCACTAGGTGCCCCGTGTTCGGCCAGCAAGAGAAGGGAAGGTCTGAATAAGGTGACACCAGCCACGGGGGCCCATCACGAGATGTGCCACACTCCTGGAACCATTCTGCAACCCTCTAGCTCAAGACTGCTGCTGTAACTGAGGTGACACTAACACAAATAACCCAGTGTAAATTGCATAATTTTAGGGTTCCAACATGCTGGTGATCTCTCTATAGTACACAGCCGGTACACAGTGAACGGAGGCACGCAGAGGGACCACCCACATGCCCCGAAGGTCAACAATAAAACGCTGCACCATGCAGGCATAAAACCTGCACTGATGAAGTGGCCCAAGCCGCAGGGGAGTACGATGGGCACGGCCACCCCAAGGGGTGCATGTGCTCCACTCCTCTGGGGGGGTCAACGACTGTGAAGACCCAACACAAATGAGACATCTGTGAACCACATAAAGCTGTCATGAGATACAGAAACCACAGGTGGCATATCGGGTACAGAGTGAGGCGTACCACAAGAGATAACCGGAGATTTGGGCCCCCGACACCGGGTTGTGTGCCCTCCTCCAGGTACACCTACTGCTGCTGCACAACAGGAAACGGCTTATATTAGACTACATGTGCTGCCAGCGGAGCCAGCTCCCAGAGAGTAGCTGCGCCATCCACTAGTGAGATCCTACATCCGGCCCCTGGGGACCTAGATCCATCACCCTCATATACTCGTGGTGCATTCCCCCTTAAGAAAACTACCACTGAACAACTTGAACCGGAGTTACGTTGGTCGTTGAGAGGGTTGGGCCTTCACTGTTGAGGCGTGCGCCCTCCTCGAGAACTTGCTTCTTAGAAAGGGGAAGAGTGAGCCCCCCCCAATAAGAGGACCGACTGGAACCCATGATCACGACAGACCACACAAGTAGAGAGTGAACTGGATGACTCCAGCTGGTGTAACAACGATTTTTGGGGAACTGGAACACGTCCCACTCGATCCGGAACCTGTAATGGCGACCTTGGGGGCGGAAGCAGCTGCGACTAAGGCCGCTGTAGCAGCGTTACTTTGTGAACTGAAAAGCATGAGGGCGGACATGGGCGGGAACGTTGACAAGATAACACAGAGGATTGATCAAATTGAAGAGAGGCTAGAAGTTGAACACAATCAAACTTCCCTCAGCACTTTGGAGTCCTAAATGGATCAAATGATCGCAGAGACATAAACCAGAGAGGAGGAGTTCCATCTGAAAATGGACGACTTGGAAAACTGTGAACGACGGAACAACCTATGGATATTTGGGATCCCGGATAGGGAAGGGGAATCTGAGCAAGACCTGAAAAGAACCCTACATACGATCATGAAAGTCCTATTCGAAGATGACTCAGTCTACGAACCAAAGATTGATCGCATACACAGACCCGGAGGGGCAGCGGGGTGGGCGGGCTGAAAACAGTCCTTGCACGGTTTCACAACTATGCCGACAAAGCTAGAATTCTTGAGAAAGCCAGGCGCTGCCCCCAAATCCTGCTGGACATGGCAAGAGTGACGATTTTCCAAGACCTATCATCACTGACCCTTGCCATGAGAAGAATGTGTACGCCTCTCACCAAATGGCTCAAAGAAAAAGACGTCCGTTACTGTTGGGGCTACCCTTTCTCTCTCACATTTGAATGGGAAGGAAATACGGTTCGCCTGATATCGGAGAATGATATACACGCCTGCACATCAGACTTGCTGGGCAATCAAGAGAAGGAGAAGGATCAGGGTGACAGATGGGCGGACAACAGGAAATGGCAAATCCGAGGACCGAAACGGAGGCGGATCCCAGGGTCTAGGAAGTTCAGAAGGGTGAACGCCTCACCAGATGCAGAACTTTGATGAACACAAGGTCTAGACAACACCGAAGAAAGGACGCTTACCCAGGTGTGAACAGATGCCCAAGTGACTACCCACAATATGATAGTCTACCCATCATTGGATGTTATATACTACTTCGCTGACTTGTGTTTGCAATCGATGGAGACTGAGTCACACAACGGGAAACCCTGGATAGACATGATGGAACAACCACCGTGCTGGTTTTAGAGCATGGACCAGTGGCTGGACTCCATAGTGCTTGGAGATGCCGCAAAGAAGGCACCCCAAAGAAAGTCGAAAGGGGTCACCCACGCACCCAACCCAGACATTCACGGTGACATATCTCTGGCTGGGGCAAGCTCACTTTGAAACAATGTGGGAGCTTAATAACCTTTGTGACGTAATGGCAGAGGATGCCCAATCGACTGAAAATCTGGAGCTGAACTAGTTTGGATCTTTTGAACCATCTGCATCACTACCATGTGAGCTTGGGACCTTTTAGGAACATGCATGCAATGGATGGGATAACACAGAATAACTCTGAGTCCAAATAACTGAACCAACTCAGGAAGGTGGCAAAGTACTGTTTTATTAACAATTATCTAAAACAGGGAGTTTACAACGAACATCAATGGATGTACGCGCAACTTCTCTCAGCGATCTTTTCACAAATCATAGTTATATATATAAAATACATCAGAGGTGACGTCATACCATGTGGCAAATAATGAAAACCCTACTAAGGGTCCAGATAGGCTTAAGGGGAACATCTAAGTACACAATCTATAGGAACTAGGATTGTGATTGGCTGTCCACTATCAGGTAGACAATATATGCCTATCCCTAAACCATGTCACCTTTAGAAACATTAGATACACAGTTTATCATTGGTTTTCAAACTATAAGGTCCTTCATTAAATAGACCACTACACTTGGTTGGCATGCTTGTGCCAGGTCTGGACCATTCAGTTCTCTTAGCAGCACGTAAGCCCAAACCCAGGTGCAAGGAGATGGGGCATGAGACTACCTCCCCACCCAATTATCCCAGCATCTCTCATCACCCATGCCTTCTGCCATGAAGAGCGTCTTTGAACTTGGCCTTGCAAAAGAATCCTTGTCTTCAGAATTCATGGGAGTGCGAGCACTCACCATCATGTTCTGGGACTCCAAGTCCGAACTCTATTTTCATCCTTGACTCACGTGACAGGAGACCATGATTTAGTCCACTTTGCCGGTTTTTAAATGCCTTAAGTGTATTAAACTTGGCACTCTTGGTGTTCTTTCTTTGCACCTTAACAAGGGATGATGCATCCTTTGCACGTTCACTCCTTTCCAGAATAGATAACTGACCATGGCTGCTTCAGTCTTGACTCCAGGCCAGACAACCTCACCATACAGCTCCACGATTCAGCTTATTCCTGCTGCATCACAGTTTTCTCATTCCTTTTCATGGGTCCTGGCTTACTAAATTCATGATACCGCTGTCCAGCTTCTATACAATGGCGGCTTTGCCTGCATTCTATTCACTACCTATATCCAGCTTCTATGATTTATTCATTTATTTGTATTTTTAAAGCGCACAGCTGCCCAAGGACATTGTGGCGCTCATTGTGGCGCTGTTACAAGAAGGTTTACTTAACACAGGCGAGTATCATGAAAGGCAGTGGACATGGTTACAGACATGGTTGAAGGTACGAGGTTACATGGGACAGTGAACTTTGGTACAGCAGTATACAGAAATTATTTGCATTGCAGTAGAGTTCACTTAAACAAGGTGGTTTTCAGTGCTTTTCTAAAGGCACTGAGGGGTGTTTCCGCTCTCAGTTTGGGTGGTAGGGAGTTCCATGCTTTTGGCTCTAGGACTTCGAAGCTTGAGCTGCCAGCTTTAACTCTGTTGAAGTTAGGGACTAAGAGTTGGTTCGCGTACAGGTCCCTTTTGGGCCTGATTGTTTGGACTGGTTGTATCCGATCAGTAAGGTAGCTAGGGGCAGATTGGGATATGCATCTGTGGGTAATGGCTTGAACTGGATGCGCTCTTTGACTGGGAGCCAGTGGGCATTTTGTCTTGCTAGGGAGATGTGTTCCCTCTTGGGAATATTGAGGGCAGCTCTCAAGGCGTTGTTCTGTGTGATTTGGAGTCTATTAATGTTTTTAGCAGAGGTGCCTAATAGGAGGACGTTGCAGTAGTACAATTTGGCACCTATGGCGGCCCTGGCTATGTTGAGGCAGTTTGTAGTGGATAGGTGAGGTTTTACTGCATTAATTATTTTGGTTGTTAAGGCTGCTGAGGATGAGATGTAACTGACATGTCTATCCGTGGAAAGGGTGGAATCTAGATAGACTCCCAAAGTTTTTACAGCAGAAGAGACTGAGATGACCGAGTTCTCAATTAGGAAGGTGCTATATTTGCCGTCAAGTTTGCTAAGGGATTCTTTGGGGCCCACCAGTAGGATCTCTGTCTTGTCTCCATTGAGACAGAGGCCATTGGCTGCCATCCAGGCCTGGATGATGGCATATGTTTGTTGTAGGGCTTTTAGGTCTTGGTTGTAATCACCAGTTAGATGGAGAAGAATTTGAGTGTTGTCGGCATAATTGGTGAACGTTATGCCGAATTCTTCTAAGTCGTTGAATAGAGGGAGTGTGAATAGGTTATATAGTGTAGGGGAGGTGCAGGAACCTTGTGGTACTCCGCAGTTGATGGGGGAGAGGGTGGCTGATGCTTGGTCTGAGTAGACTCGCATAGCTCTGCCCTCCAGGAAGGATGAGATCCATGTTGTGGCTTCAGTAGAGAAGTGAGCTGTATTGGTGAGGTGTGTCTTTAGAGTTTTGTGGTCGACTAGGTTGAACGCAGCCAACAGATCAAGGAGTAGGAGGATGGCACATTTGCCTTTATCCATATTTTTTAGGAGTTGGTTTTTTAGGTCGAGTAGCGCAGACTCTGTGCCGTGGCGTGGGCGAAAACCGGACTGTCTCTTGCCTAGGATGTTATGAGATTCGAGGTAGGCTTGTAACTGTAGATAGGCAGCCTTATCCAGGATTTTCAACAGAAATGGCACTGTTGTAATGAGCCTGTAGTTATTAGGGGAGTCTGGATCTATTGTGGGCTTTTTCAACAGTGGGCAAACTCAGGCTTCTTTAAGTGAGGAGGGTACTGAGCCAGTGGCAAATGATGCATTGATAAAGGTTGCAATGAACAGCGCTAGGGACTCAGCGCAGTCTTTGATTATGTTTGCTGGAAAGATGTCTCCTTTGCAGAGTGATGGTTTTATTTGTTTCATAATGTTTAAGACCTCAGGTGCGGTTACCCTTCTGAAGGTGAATGGAGGTGGAAGGTCTAGGAGGCTTAGAGTTCGGGGTGGCTAGCGTTTTGTGAGGGGGCTTGGGTAGATTGTCAAGGTTGGTTTTGATTTTCTTTTGGAGTAAATCTAGTTTGGCAAGCATGGCTTTCTGGATGTCATTACACCATTTCTCGTCTTTGACTGTTGGATGTTTGGATGTGGGAGGTATGACTAACTCGTTGAAGATGGCGAATAGTTCTTTTGAGTGCGATTGGGCATTGTCGATTCTAGTATTGTATGTGGCTGCTTTTGCTTTGGCTATGGCATTTTTGTATTGTTTGACAATAGTTAGGTAGAAATCGCGTGAAGGGGCGGAGGGGCTTGATTGCCATTTTTTGAGAGCTTGTCTTTTAAGTGATTTTAGGTCTTGTAGGTCTTGATTAAACCAAGAGTTGGCGTGAAAGAGTTTTTTTGCTTTTTTAGTCTCTAGTGGGGCAACTGTGTCTATGACTTCTTTGATGGTGGTGTTATAGAGATCGACTAGTTCTTCAGGGTTATTGGAGATGGGTGATGTTAGTGCTGAGACTTCTAGGAGTGGGAAGATTCTCTCTTTGGTGAGTAGTTTTTTACATCTGGCTAGGGTGGCTGGCATGGGAGGGTCTTGATTAGTGACTGCATTTGTAGGGATGAAGAAGTGGATGAGGTGCTGATCAGTCCAAGGTTGAGGCGTGTTTGAGCTGATATCTACCTTGCATTTGTGGTCGAATAACCAATCTAGTATGCATCCTTTAGTGTGAGTGGCAGAATCAATTCTCTGGATGAATTGAAGGTCTAGGAGAGCTTTGGCAAAGGTTTTGCTGTGTTTGTCTTTTATGTCGTTGAGTCCGAGATTCATATCTCCTAGGAGAATGGCTTTGGTGTTTGGTTTGAGGTTATTACCTAGGAGGTGTAGGATGTCGGCTTGGAAGTTCAGGAGTGGGCTAGGGGGCCTGTAGATGAGGTGCATTGTCATGGTGTCGTTAGGTGAGAAAGAGATTTTTACTGATAAGAAATCAAATTTTTCGGATATGATGGGTTTAATTTGTCTAGCCTTTAGTGTCTCTTTGACTATGAGAGCCACACCACCGCCTTTGTGTGTTGGTCTATCTTGGCGGAGGATGATGTACCCAGGGGCGAGGGACTGTCATATGGCTGATCCAGAAGCTTCATGGAGCCAGGTTTCGGTGATGGGTGGAGCGTCTAGCTCGAGGTCAGAGATTAGGTCATGTATTTCTGTGGCGTGGGCTTGTAAAGATCTGGCATTAATGAGAGCAAATTGGATTTGGGGGGGGATCGTGTGTGCTTGGTTTGGTGGTGTTGGTATGGTGTTTAGTGGTGGGATGTTGGGCTTTGGGAGTAGTGGTGGGTTGGTGGGGTGGCTGCAGTGTGGGTTTGCGAGTTTTGATGTAGGCTGTGTGGGCTCCTAATCTAGAGTTTCTTATGTGCACTGGTAGTGTGTGAGATGTGTTTCTGGCAGTGGATTTGGACTTGGGTACAGTGTTAGTGAGAGGGGTGGCTGAAGATTGGTGATTATGGAGCTCGTGACTGAGTAAGGCTGGTAGGAATGGGGTAGGAGGAATGGAATCAGAGTGTGGGAGCCTGTTTGAGTGGTTGGCGGCCATGTCAAGTGTAGTGGATGTGGCCTAGGGCAGGGATACAGGGTGGGCAAATTCGACTTAGACTAGATGCATAAAAACAGGCAAATTCGACTTAGACTAGATGCATAAAAGCAGGCAGATTTGACTTGGCTGTTAGACTTAGTTAACCTAATGAACTGGAGGTAGCAACTATATTCAAACTAGCACAGTTAGGACATAATCAGTGGTTCTGGGGGCAAATGAGTGAAGTGGAGGTAAAATCGAATTGGAAATGTCACAGTTCGGCAGACGTCTGCAATGCTGAAAGGCAGATTAGACTCAGTGGTGGTAACATCTAAATTCGAGTTATCACAATTGGGCAGAGATCAGCAGAAATCAACCGTTCTGAAGGCAAATAGAATCAGTGCGATGGCGGTAACATTTGAATTCGAAATACCACAGTTGGGCTTGGAACAGCAATTCTGGAGGCAATTAATGGCAGTGGTGGTAACATCTAAATTCGAATTATCACAATTGCGCAGAAATCAGCAGTACCAGGAGGCAATTAGAGACAGTGCAATGGCGGTAACATTTGAGATCTAGTTATCACAATTGGGCTAAAAGCAGCAGTACTAAGAGGCAATTAGAGGCAGTGCAATGGTAATACAGGCGATGCCCAAGTTTGACTCACAGCGACGGTACAGGCAATGACTAGGATGCGTAGCTATATGCAATGAGTAACTGCAGTGACACATACTGTACACATATATATACTGGCTAGTTGTAGATGCAGTATTGCAGAGAGGTAGGAGCTAGTATCACGTGGTGGCAGATTCTATGGAGCGTCCGATGGAAGTCTGATTGGAATGCTATGCTTACCATACACTGCAGGTGCGTTAGTCGTGTCTAGGCCGGTGACGAGAGTATTACGTGGTGATAAGCATAGAGGTACAACTAAGAGTCACAGTACCTTTAGGGGAGACGTTCAGGAGCACGGTGCACCTTGGTGGTGAGGGGCAGCGTTTCTGGCAGATGGCAGGGACCGGCAAGGACAGGCTTGGACAGGAAGAAGCCTTTCCGACGTGGGCCTTACGCGAAAGTGGGCCGGCTTGCGTATCGGGTCGCCAATTGGTGCACTTGTGCAGTGCGGCAGCCAATCGGAGTGCAGGCAGCTGGCTGGAGATGAGGTTGCGGGCTCGGAAGGCTATGCGGCCATCTTCGAATGGCTGTAGCCTCGTGGTGCCCAATGCCGGATGCAGACAAAAGATGGATTTGGCCTTGAAAGGGTCGCCGATTCCAGCCGATGCATCCATGAAGGGGTGCAAGAGGTATGCACGGCCCTGTGCCTGTAATTAGGTGGCAGGAGGTACGGATGCAGATAGAATACTTTTTTCCCAGTAGGAGGTACAAACAGCCATATGGCTTACCTCCCGCAGATGCCTGGCTGTGGCGCAGCATGGCGCAGATCTGTAGCCTGGAAGAGCTCCTGCTCATGTTGTGATGACTACTTGCGTTTCAGCGTCTGTACAATTATCAAACTGTTGATTCTCTGCAGCACTTCGTGTAGGTGTAATCCTCTTCTTTGTATTTAAAAGGTTCTCTTGATTCTTTACTTCGTCATTAGTTTCTGTAGGATCCATACATCTTCTTCAGCCAGCATCTCGGGATGTCGTTTTATGTCTCTTTGACATCACCAGCTTCTTTCCTTGCTCTTTTTCATAATCCTTCAGGGAGTTCCTCCCTTAGGTTGTCATCACATCGGGGATACATTCGGTACGGTTGTCTCAATGGGTAGCTTCTTTTCAACACATGCTGCAGTGTTGGCACAACTGCTGGGGTCAAACACGGCAAAATCTCAGGTCTCCAACATATGGGAGGTAGGGAGGTAGAGTATCCTGCAGAGGCATGCAGCTGCTCCTCTACAAAATAGAAAGGGTTTTTTGCTGAATCACGGACATGTTTCAAATTTAAAATTGTGGGCATTCTTATGTTCTCAAAATGCTCTTTGCTTTTATGAAAATCGACCATCTTAGTTTCCATAAGGAGAGATACTGCGTTGCTGACGGGACGTGGCCTGGGATCATGGCCCTCAGCACCACCCCCTCTACCCACCCAGCTCCACCCTCTCATACTCACAGCCCTGTCCCTCAAGGAGAAAAAGGTTCCCAGAATACGTTTTTTTCTCCATTTCCAGCACTGATTAAGCATGGGCCCAATTTTGATAATGCTTTTGAAAAATGTTGTTTGGGAGAGGGGGCAAGGCAGTGGTGTAACTTTTCTGAAAATGTTGGGAGGACATCATGATAACTGAAAGAAAGGGGTGGGATGGAGAGAGAGGATGGTGGCGCTGAGGGATAAGACTAAACTACTACACGACAGGAGTCCATTGCCGACGATCTGTTATAACTTTCATAAGACTGGTGGGTATCTTTAAATTTCAATTCTAAAGACATGCTAGTCTTCTGAAACTTATAACGCTACAGTTGGTCTTCATAGTTCACTGCATTGACAACAGTAAAAAAGCCTGAGCCCCCTCTACCTAAAGAGGGCCTGCAAGCAGGCTGAAGGGAACTGGTGTTTGATTATTGCCACCAAGGCACTGACTCAAAAAAGCATATAGACATAATACAAAATGGATGCCTGCAGCATTTTAAAACAGCACATTTGGTTGCTTATTCTGATTTCATTAATTACTTGCAACATCTTTTATTTGATTTGTTTCAGATGTAGTGACAGTTTACACAAATATAGTACATCCCTGATTATTTGCATTTTATTTTCTATATAGAGCAGTAAACGCCAAAGTGTTTAACAAGTAAGAGAAACTGTACAATTCAAGTGGGAATAAATGAAACAACCAAATCACCAAGCAAGAAAATGTGTTTTGAGACGAGAAGGGAAGTGTGGAATAGAAGAGTAGGAGTGAAGGAGGAGAGGAGTGCATTCCAATGTTTAAGGGCCAGTAAGGAAAGGAGCGAAAGCAAGACATGGAGGAATCGTATAGAGCGAAAATAGAATCTTACCTAAGACTGATCCCTCATTGAAGATGCCATTTTCTGAAAATGTCAGTGTCCAAAAGTAGCTTGACAGCGTTCATTTTCTTGAATGAATTGCTGGATAACCTTGTCTAAAGATACCTGATCTAGCCGACTTTGATACACATGGCAAACAGCAACACTGTTCAAACGAGTTTGTGTCATTGTGGAGCGCAAACATGTTTTTGGCTTCACAACAGGGACGATCATCAACAGCCTAATAAATCTTTCCAGCTCACCAAATAGTCTCCTAATATCACTCCCGAGTTGTTGGAACTGGCTCACAGCCTCATTTAAGGAAACCTATGTGTAATGGGGTGAGAACATTTCCAGTTACACTTGCAGCAATCTAACATTGATGTCTGGATATGACTTTAAATGTTTGATGCTTTCATCAGTGAGGCCAACACTGCACTTTGCTGCATTGAGAAGTATTTCTTCCAGTTGGGAACATTCTTGCAATCCTGGTTGACTAAACCGGTGTTGTAGCTAAGAAAGGGCCATATTGATGATTTTGAAATACTCTATTTTGAAGAACTGCTCAGCTGTCTTGGCAGTTTATTGTTCTCCATTACCAGCTAAACATACGGGCAGTCTTCTAGGTCGTCGGTGGGGCGATTGGTTCTAAATCCAGCTTCTGACCTATTGCACCTGCTTGCTGAAAAAACAAGAGAAGACCTGACTAGGTTTTCTTGTATGAGATTAACTTTTATCAGCATGCCTGATACAGTGCAATTCCGCTCCTGTAAGCTTTTATTTAGTATTGCGAGTGGTTCCATTAATGATTGTATTAGTGTTAAACTAAGAATAGTATTTCCTTTAAGAAAGTGCTCCAGGAGACCACTTGGTCTTTCAGCTACTTCTTCAGTACTTTCCTCCATTCCTTGAAGGCTTTGTATGACAAGTTTATACTGTCCTAGGTTCGATTTAATTGCAGATTGTCGGACTGTCCACCTGGTAGGGCAAAGAGTTCGCAGTTTTTTTATGTTGTTGACTGTTACATTTTCCGTGTGGGCAATAGCTGAAAACATTGTTCTGAACTTCAGGGATTCACCAAATAACTTCCCTAACTCATTTACTCAATTTAGGGCGTTTCATAGCAAGGGGCTTGCGTCACAGTTTCTTTCACAACTAGATTCACACAATGTGCATCACAGTGTACAAATAAGGCTAGTGGCTGGTTCTTTTTGATGAAAGCCTGGGCTCTGCAATATGCCCCAGACATGTTAGCAGCTCCATCAAATGCCATACCTCGGAGGAGAGCAACAGGAAGAGAAAGACGAACAAGCACATCAAAAATTAGGTTGGCAATAGAATCCCCCATCGTATCCTTGGGCTCATAGAAGCCAATAAACCCTTCATGAGGATTCATGTCAGAGTCCACATAACGAACACAGATGCTTTCTTGTTCCTTTCTTGAGCAGTCCTGAGTTCCATCAACAATAACGGAATAATACATTGAGCTGCTGTTAATGTCGGTTATCATAAAACAGATTATTTCATGACTCATTGAACAGATGATTTCATTCTGTATTGATGGACTGGTGTGGTCTTGCTTTCGCTGTAGCCACATTTTGAAAGTTTCATTCCCTTCACAGCCGCTGAACATTTTTAGTAACTCATTGTAATTTCCCTCATCCAGTTGATGACCTCATAGTGGCAGTCCTTGTCTGACCAGATAGCGCAACGCGATGACAAGCTTATATAAGCACTCCCTTGAAGGTTCTTGTGACTTCCTTGACTGATCTTGCAGAGTAGCATCAATGCTTTATCCATGTAGGGCATGTACAATTTTCCAAGATGCATGCTGGCGATTTTCAGATGACTGGTGAGCTGCAAACCTTTCACATGCCTTCTTCGAGTTGGAAAATCCTACTGAAGAAACTGTTGGCTCACGTCTCTTTGACAAGGCAGGAAAAGCCATTTTTTCACTTTTTGAGCAAGTGAAACACAGCACTGCCTTCAAATCAGGGCTGAAATGTAGCCACTCAAATTGTTTTTTGTACCAGGCACTTTGAAATCGCAGGCTTCTTTGACCACAGATTTGTGTGGGTATCTCCTCAGAAGGTGGTTGAAAGGGCTCTTCCAAAGTAAGGATTGACATCTGTGTTACATGGTCATCTGAAGACTGACAAAGTGTGCTATCTGGTGGGAAAGATCTTGTAGAGATGTCATCACCAGCACAGTTTGTTGGTTGTGACTGTGATTCAACTTGGGCTTCCGATTCATGCTCATCGTTACACTCAGTGTACATTTCTTCTTCATGAGGAGCCCTAATTGATGCAGTTTTGGTATGATCTGCAGGGTTAACGCCTGGTCTTCTGAAAAAGGCTTCAACGGTAGGCTGGCCTTCCCCTTGGAGCTTCATCTTCACTCTTTCTGGTTTGGAGGGATGTAGTGAATTGCTCTGAAATGTAGATATGTAACATAATTTGTATCGCTAACTAGTCAAATACACTGTTCTATCAATTTTCGACTCACTCAGCAAGTACATTTTAGGATTATAAATCAGTACAATGTGAGTAGAGGTGTGTGCAAGACAGGAATTTCACAGCACTTGCTAGAGTCGAGTCATTAGTACTGTAGCTTGGCTCTGGGAACCAAAGCACAAGCCGAGCCATCGTAAAAAAAGGTGACCCATTAGGTACCAATAGGCGTGTCTCCAGTTGTCCGCTGGCCCATTTGAAATGCTGTGTGCTATTTAATTTATGTACAGATTGAGAGTGAAGGTCCCTAGCACACTTGAAATGAAGCAGGCAGACTGTGTAGTGGACAGTGCATGTTGGTACTAAATTGGAAAGTAATGCAGAAAAGGGCTTTTAGATATCATACCCATCAATAAAGGTGACTTAGCACGTGGCCTAACACCAGCAATAATCATCCAAGCCAACAAGACAATAGTAATTCATGCCCTTGAAAATCCAAGTAAGACATTTAAAGTGGAAGCTTGCGTAATTTCAGGTTCACACTGCAGCTGCTGTGTTGAGCAGAGCGGACAGGGGAGATTGGCTGCTACGTCCTCCCAATAAGGCATATGCAGAGTAGGTTATGGCTCAGGGCTGTCCTCAGCTCAGCTTCTGTCTTACCTGTGTCTCCTCTCATGGCCCTGATCTTTTTCTTGTTCAATAAGGAAGGCCTTGAATGTGCACCAAGTGGTGGCAGAAGGACTGCTGCAAGCACTTGTTCTGTCCTCCTCACCTAAAGGTTATAAGAAAAATAGATGTATGAGCTACTTTAGTGCATGTGACCCAAATGTAGTTCAATACAAATCTTCATTCTGGAATTTCAGAAAGCAGGGGGTGGGACTTGTGCTCGGTTGCTTAGTCTCTGCCTTTTATTCAAAGCGCAGGGTCCAAGCATAGGTTGTGTGAGAAAAGCAACAGTGCAGCATAAGAAACATAAAATAACTGTGTTTCAAACTCCTACTTACAAAGAAGAAACTGAAATGGAACCATGTAGTGTGAGGAAATTGGACGTTACGTGAGAAAACACAGCACCTCAATGTGTGAAAGAAGGGGCCCACTGAAACAATGTGGCGACTGTGCGAGGGTGGGGAGTATTGCGAGAGAATGGAGTACTGTGTGAGTAAAGTGGACACTGTGCGACAAAAATAGAGACTAAGTAGGGCGAGCATTGTGTAAAGGGGCACTTGGTCAAAGAAAGGGGCCGGTGTCAGGCATTAATAGCTCAGCCTGCCCCTGTTTTTGTTACAGTTTTTTCTTTAAAAAAAAAAGACAACTTGGAATCTTGCAGAGTATACCCTTAATATGCTAAATCAAATTAGCTGGCTTTGGGCCTAGCATTAAGCAGCAAAGTCCTTTCTTTAGGCAGTCCTAGTGCAATTGAAGCAGGCTGCCTTTGGGATGCAGCAGGCGATTTACACACCTTACCTCTTTTCATGCCAGCAGCAAGGGGGCACTAAAACCACTCTTTTACCTGTGATGGCTGATCTCAGCGGCTGATCCTCTGATCTCACTATGCTGCAGGGGCCCGGCTGTGTGCGATGCAGTGGGCTCGGAGAGGCCTATAGGGCAATAGGCCCATGGCTGAAACAAAAACACAAAAGATTGGTGTGGGACAGTTTCTTTGGTCAAAGTGGGCTAGTGTGATGAGCTACTTCATAGTGCTGCTAATAGTTTTGATAAGGGTTGCCGAATAAATATTCTTTAAAATGCACAATTTGCATCACATTTTATCAAAAAACTCCCCCTTGGGTATGATTCAAAGTGTGGGTCACTTTTTTTTTTTAAACTTTGGTTTTATTAGCATTTTTCATAATATAACAAGCAGGCTTGAAGCTCGATTAGAGGCACTTAAACATTCAGTACCGCCTGCGTCCCCGACCCCACCTCCCCCCTCCCCCCAAAACAATAATGCAAAGAACGAAAGAAAAAAAAAGGAAGGAAAAGTAGGAGATAGCAACAAAAGATCTTTTCTGCACATTTGAAACGACGGGAGACGCATTAAATGTCCATTTATAACCGGAGTTTAGAAGTGGTTGTGGCCGCTGACGTTTTCCATGGCTGTAGTTCAAATACCGTTCCCCGGGTCGTGGAGATCCACCCTCCCTCAGGCTCCTTGTTGCTCCCCGCATCTGCCACCCCCCATCGGGATTCAGTGGACATCCCATCCCCAGGACTCCCGCACCCCATACCAGTTCGCTTGGAATGAGCTAGAGTCATTGTTTACCATTGCTGTCAATTTGTCCATCAGGAACATTTGTTTCACCTTCTTTTGCCAGTCCTCCTTCGAGGGGGTCTCCGGGCTCTTCCATTTCTGGGCCAAGGCAACCCTCCCTGCTCTCAGCATTGTTTCCCACATTCTCGGGTATCTGTATGTGTCCGTGTCCTCAGGGGGAAGACCCAGCAGCATCGTCAGGTGGTTCTGGGGGAGCAGTTCCCCCGAGACTTCCGCGATCCAACCCCTCACCCTCTCCCAGTAGGCTTGTACCTTCGGGCAATGCCACCACATATGGCCCCTCGATCCTCGCTGACCACAACCTCTTGGGCATTTGGGTGACACCCCTGAGAACATCTTGGACAACTTCACCGGGTCTCTGTGCCACCCTTGTAAGATTTTAAAGTTATGCTCCATATCTGCCGTGAATAGGTTATCGTGGAATGCTATTTTAAATATTCTCGACCAGGCATCCTCTGAGATCTCTTCCCCTGCCAGATCATTCCAGAATGCACGGAACCCCCTCCTCTCTGCCAAGTTGATGGTATTAAGAATCTTGTATATGCCAGATACCGCACCCTTCCTAGAGGTCGCAGAGTCAAGAAATGTTTCAAAAGGGGTCAGCTGTCTTTTCAGATCCAGAACCCATGACTGATCACAGAGGATCCCTTTCAGGCGGAGATACTCAAATATGGAGAGAGACCCATGCCCCAAAGCTTCCCTTAACTCCTCGTATGATAGGAAATCCCCATCCTTGAACAGTTGACCCGCCCATTCCATTCCCAGGTCGGACCAAGTCTGAGCTTTTTGGAACCCCCTGCTCCCCAGTCTGAGGGGGTGTCCCCAGAGTGAGGTCATCGGGGATGGCCATGACGTTAAGTGTGCAGTCTGGGGGCCCTCTTTCCAGATTGCCCAGAGCACCGCCAATGTAGGGTGGGACTTCAGTCTGCTCGGTATCAGCCTACGGGGGGCCCACAGAAGGTCCCGTACTTTTAGGGGGTGCGCATCCATGTCTTCCAGGTAAGACCAGTAAGTTCCCATCCCCTCTTTCATGTGCTCCAGGAGGACGCGCAATTGGGCAGCGCGGAAGTACAACTGGAAGTCCGGGAACCCGAACCCTCCCTCCTCTCTCGGTAAGGTCAGGACCGCCTTTGCGGTCCTCGGGGTCTTGCCCTGCCATACAAACTCTCTTACCGCGTTCTGCAACGCTCTGAAGGTGTGGTCTGGGACATTAGTAGGGAGAGCAGTGAAGAGATACAGTAGGCGCGGCAGTATATTCATTTTTACCGCCGTCATGCGGCCGTACCAGGAGAGGACCATCGAGCCCCATCTCCCGAGGTCGGCAGTGATTCCCGCCATGACGGGATCGTAGTTGGCAGGGGCTAGATTGGATAGTTCCCTGGTAAGGAGGACGCCCTGGTACCGGATAGAGGCCTTTCCCACTATTATACCATTGAGCCTGCCCAAGGGATCTAGCCCCGGGTCACGTACCCGCATGGGAAGCAGGACTGATTTGGATGTGTTAATCTTCAATCCCGAAAAATGCCCAAAAGTGGTCATCAGAGACAGGAGAGGGGGAAGCGATGTGACGGGGTCTACCAAATAGGCCAGTATATTGTCCGCAAACAGGGACAGTTTGAATTCAACCTCCCCTCTCCTGATCCCCCTGATGTCCGGGTGTGCTCGAACTGCTATGGCCAGAGGCTCCATCGTTAGGACGTATATTAGGGGAGAGAGCGGGCATCCCTGTCTCGTTCCCCGGGAGAGGGCGAAGGATTCCGACAGCCTGCCATTCACTTGGACTCTTGCCCGCGGGGCTCTATACAGTGCTGCCACCCATTCCCTGATATGTACCCCAAAGCCCATTTTCTGGAGGAGGAGTTGCATGTACCTCCACTCGACCCGGTCAAATGCTTTTTCCGAATCTAGTGAGAGGACACTTGCATCGAGATCGGACCTCTGAGCGTAGTGAAACAGATTTATGGTTTTCCGGATGTTGTCCGAGCCTTGCCTGCCTCTGATGAATCCTACCTGATCTCCGTGAACCAATTTCGGCAGTATCCCCTCCATCCGCCTCCCGATTACCTTAGCTAGGATCTTAACATCGATATTTAATAGGGATATTGGGCGGTAGGAGGAGCACTCCGTGGGTTCCTTGCCTTCCTTTGGTAGTACTACAATTATGGCTTCCATCATGGAGTCCGGGAGAGTACCACCCTCCAGGACTGCGTTGAAGACCTTCACTAAATGCGGGGCCAGGGTCGAGCGAAACCTTTTATAGAAGTATACCGAGAAGCCATCCTCCCCCGGGGAAGTACCCGCCTTCATCTCGCCAATCACTTTTTCAACCTCGTCTTCCCGCACTGGACTCTCCAGCCCGTCTGACATCTCGCTAGTCAGGGCCGGGACTTGTATAGAATCCAAAAACCTTTCTATCTCGGTCTCGCCCCCCGTGTATTCCGAAGAGTACAATTTCTCATAGTATTGGCGGAAGGCCTCTCCAATGTGGCCGCTTCATGGCCTATTGACCCCACTTCATTCTTAACGGCTCTCACCATTCTACTTCTCTGCACCTCCCTCAACTTCCAGGCTAGGATCCTGTCTGTCCTGTCCCCCTTTTCGTAATATTTCTGCTTAACCAGCTGGAGTCTCCTTTCTGTTTTGTGGAGGAGGAGGTCCTTCAGCTGGAGTCTGTAGTCTTCTAGGGCCTTGATTTGTTCGCGGTCTAGGGCTCTGTTGGGAGGCTCCCCAGCTGGAGGTGAGATATTTTTGCCCTCAGGGACTTCTCTTGGGCTTCCCTAATTCTTTTATTCTGGGCTCCCTTCTTAATGAGAACTCCCCTTAGGGTGGCCTTGAATGCATCCATAGGGTATGTGGGCCCACCTCCCCATTGTCGTTAAGAACGAAGAATTCCGTTATGGCGTCTAATATCTCCTGCGCTTGGACCTCATCCTTCAGCAAGGAGTCATTGCATTTCCATCTACCCCTGCGCTCGCCGGACCATCCCCCTGCTACGGTGACTCGGACCAGGTCATGGTCTGACCAGGGGACAGGGTCCACCCTATGGCCGGTGATAGATGGGTATAGGGTTTCATCCACTAGGATGTAATCTATTCTTGAGAAGGAAGTATGGATGGTCGAGTAGTATGTGAAGGAGGGGGCGCCCGACACGAGGGGGGTATCGTGTCCACCAGGCCTAGTTCTGAGTTCACCCTCTGGAAATTTCTTGCCATGGTCTCATCTGCTGCCCTGGAGATCTGGGGGCCCATGCCCAGAACCATATTGAAGTCCCCCCCTACCACCATCGGGCCCTGGGCAAAGAGCTTAAGTTTATCCCTCACCTCTTCCCAGAATTGAGCTTGACCTTCATTTGGACCGTATATTACTGCTAAAGTTAGCGGGGCACCCTGCAGGGACCCCCGAACCAACAGGTAGCGGCCTTCTGGATCCTTAAGTATGGCCTCTTTCTCGAAACCCACGTTCCTTGACATTAATATGGCCACTCCTCTTTTCTTGCCCTTGTGGGATGCACAAAGAACTTCCCCTATTCCTCCACCCCGCATTTTGGGTTCCTTCCCCCGGGCCCAGTGAGTCTCTTGCACAAAGAGAAAGTCGAGGCCTGCCCTTCTAAATTCCATGCAGACCAGGGACCTCTTTGTGGGAGTGTTCAAACCACGGACGTTGAGGGATCCCACACCCAGGGACGGCCGGCTTTCAGCCATTATCCAAAAGTTCTACAATTCCAGACCACCACATCACCTCACCCCTCCTCATTCTCTCCCTCGGTATTGTGTTGTCCTCTCCCCTTTCCCCTCCCCCCCTGGTGGGCTTAAAACATTTCCCCAACTGCCCCCCAGACCCGACCCCCAACTGAACAACCCCAACAATCCCGTATCCCTCCTCCCCCCACCCCGGCGTCCAGCCAGTTAGTTCTGCCATCGCTGGCTATTGGCCGAACCACCAGCCTGCCCGCCTCGGCCAGGCGATCCATACACTGCTCGTCCTTATGAGCCCCCCCTTCCGCCCCACGGCGACATACCCTTCATGATACCCCCTTACTTTCTGTCCATGGGGACGCTGATACTGGTTACTTCCCGTAACAATGATCGGCGGGTCCCCCCAGCCTTCAGTCCTCAGGAGCGTTCCGCTCTCCCTCCTTAACTGGCGACGGAGTGTTCATTTTCCTATATTTTCTCGCGCCCGTTTTTCTTCTCCTCTCATTCGATGGGCCTGGGCCTCTCTGAGTATCCCTCACCGGCCCCGATGGGCCCCTCCGGGGATTCGAGTCCTCTACGTAATCCTGGATGGCTCCTCGTATGTCGTCTTCCGTGATGAGAGTCGACCTCTGGCCCATATACTCAAAGGTCAGGGAGAAAGGATAGCCCAAGCGGTAGCTGATCCCCTTTTCCTTGAGCAGGAGCGTTAGGGGGCGACACATCCTGCGTTTGGCCAGGGTGTAGGCAGAGAGATCCTGGAAGATCGTGATCTGAGCGTTGTTGTAAGTGATCTCCCGAGCCTTCCTGGCCTCCTCCAGCACCTTTGTTTTTTCAGAATAGTAATGGAACCGGACCAGGATAGATCCAGGGCCACCCGCCCTGCCCCCGGCTCTGTGCACCCTGTCAAATGTGGGTTCCGTAGTCATTTCTGCGGCGAATAGGAGGGTGATGATGTCTCTCACCGTTCGGATGATGTCTCTCTCCGTTTCCCCTTCCACTTCGGGTACCCCAAATATTCTGAGATTGTTCCTCCTTTCCCTATTTTCAAAGTCGTCCATCTGTCTGGACCTTTCCTCATCCCTTTTCTCCAAGGCCGCCAGCCTAAACTCTACCCCCATTTCCTGGGTTGCTGATGATGATTGGTAGGTTTCCACCTGCAGGAGCCTGTCCTCGACCTTGTCTACCTTTGATCAATTTTTTCAAATTTCTGGGCGATATCGGATCGCATGTCCCTAATTTCCTGCAATATGGAGGCAATACCTTTTTCCATGGCCGTCATGGGAGGTGCCTGGGCCTCCGACTGGGCCATACCTCTGGTGGGGCTTGAACTCCTCATGCTGCTCGCCATCTCTTGAAAGCGGAATTCCTGCAAGGTTTTCCGCCAGTTCATCTGGTCACCCCCTTCTGGGACGGCCCGTGGTTATTTCCTTGGGCACTCGGGGCGGGGCCACGAAGAGTCTGGGGGGGGTCCCGGGGCAGGGCTCGCCCCCTCTTTGTCATGGTCTAACTTTGCCGAGGGAGTCTTTATTGGGCGGGCACACGCCCCACCACGTTCCAGTGGGGGCCTCACACCCCGTTCCGGGTCGCCGCGGTCCGCTGGTCTGTTCGCTCTGTGCGGGTAACTAGTTCTGTGGTCCTTGCCCCCAGTCTCCAGAGGCCCACGCCCCGCCGAGACCCGGCTGGGGCCTCACTGGCCTGTTGGTGCTTACCCCGTGGGGGGGGAGCTCCCCTTGGTGCTTGGGCCTGCTTGTTGTTCCCCACCTGGGTCCCTCCGCCTCCACGGCCGACAGGAGACTGGATTCTGGCCGTGATGCGGGTCCTGCTGTCTCCCTCTGCGTGTTTCCTTCTCCCGCCTGGCCAGGCCTGTGCACTGCGCGCCTCGGAGGCCGGGGGGAGGGGCGAGGCTCCGATTCACGAAGCGGGGAGAACCCCCCGTCCTGCTGTGGCCCCCACTCCCGGGGCCGAGAGTGCTGGAGGCTCAGAAATCAGGCGGGGGGGGGACTCCTCGCCGCGACTTTGCGGCTCCCGCGGGGTTTCTCTCCGTAATCTCGCGCCGCGGCTGCGGAGGCCCTACTCTGGGTCGTCCCCGGCCGCCGTCGCAGGTCTCGTTCTCGCGTCTCCCAGGGTCCTCGAGCGTCGCTGTTTCGCTCTATAGATGCCCGGGGGTGTCTCCTCACCGCGCCGACGTGCTGGATCCGCCTTTGGGGGTCTGGGGGGGCTCAATCCACTTAATCAGCCCAGTCGAAGCGGGAGCAGTACGATCAGGCAGCCATTGCCTGCGCGCCCCCTGGTGGCCTCTGTGGGTCACTTTTTAATTGGTGCCCGAGACAATTTTATGGCCCAATCGGACCCTGCCTTCCCAGCAGAGCCCTTCACGAGGCTCTTCATACATACATAAATACATACATATAACTGCTCACACGTGCCTTCTTCAAAGCAAGAGCCCCACACTGAAGGAAAGATTTTTAAAGTTTATCATTTTTGCAGACCAATTTGGACTCGATGTCATTTTCAGGCCCGGTTTTCAGGCAGACATTGTGAGCATTATGTGCAGTGCAGACATTATCAATGTGTTAAGCTGTTTCAGCTCGTTTGTGTTTTGCACATGGTTGTTTTTCGAGAGCACAGTAAATGGATCTCTCTCTTCAAGAAACCAAAAACACCCTAAATGCAGGGAGTTGGAACATAAGAGACAATACAGTGTTTACCTTTAATAGCTGTATATATGTTAAAAGGGGACAATTTATCTAAAATGCCAGTTTGATCATATTTCCATCTGACCGTGTCAATTAAAAAGTGTGTCGGGTAGGGCTGCTATGTGATTTGCTATGTCAATGACTATGCAATAAATGGATTGTATTTGGTATGGGACTGAACTATCTAATTTGGAGTGCTTCACAAAGGCACAGTGTGCAGGGTGTATATATGCATTTTACAAACCCTGGATCAACTGTTTACAGTTGAGGGCTCTGCAATAATTGTCATCATGAAAGAGCTCGAAATTGCTGTTCTACTCACCATTTATAAAGTGCTCACCACAAACGGAATTGTTTTTTGGCACTACACAGTAGGAATTATTATCCCACAAAATTAAAGTGTTCATTGTATTGACTGTTGAATACATCCCCACAGTAAACACACGCAAAGCCATCTCACTCCACTAATATCTGTTACAAGCAGTGTTGGATGTGGGGTGAAAATGGCAGGTATTCATCACGAAACGGGGGGTGGAAGGTGGCATGTGAAGTGAGGGGGGTGGAGCATGACTATAACTATTCAGTTTTAGTTAAGTGTCTGGATATCAGTGCCCGAGTTTGGAGCACGTGTACATGTTTATTCGATATTCGCAATATTCTGATGACAGATATTGCTCTGTCTAAGTCATCCTGGATGTATGTAGATATGCATTCGGCTTTATATAGACCAAACAGCTGTGACAAAAGAGTGCCATAGGGCAAGGGGTACAGTAACAGGAAACGATTATATGACTCCAGTTAAAAGGATTGACTACTTAGGGTTAAGCTAGAAGAATATGGGAGAGGGGATAGAACATTGATAAGCCCCAGGGTCTGCATCGGATATCCATCGCTTGCCTCCTTCTGCTACTAGAAGAGAGGAACGTGTGGTCCCTTTTCACCCCCACACAAGTCCCCAAAGGTGGCCAATCTTTGAGCAGCCTTTCCTACATGTATCTGCCTTTTCCTTTGGTAACTGGCTTTACAAAGGCAATGCTGGCATATTTGTGTTTCCCACTTAATGATTCCCCGCTTCTAGTTGAAGTCATGTTTTTTCAACACATTTTAGTTCTATATTTGTCGTTTTTTATATTTATTCCAGGTGAGAATAACTTTCATCATAGCACTGTGCATAGAACATGTGTATATACAATCCTTATTACGCAGCCCTATTTGGCAACTTGGTACGCATCTATCGGGCTTGGAGCGATGAAAGGCTGAGTTGGCCTCAGGGGAGTTCTACCCTATGACCTACGTATCACACACAGATTGCAGCAGTGGAAGTTAAACTCGCTGAGCTATCATACTGGCTTCTTAGCTATCTTACCCACTATCTCGCTGATGTCAGAAATGCTTCTACTGAAAGACTGTGCAACAAGGCCATGCACAGACCCTGAACGAATCCCATTTCTGAGTGACTAGACTGAGCACTGTTCAACACGGCATGTCCATACTAGCACCTTCCCCTCACCCGCCTACAGCACACTTGCACATTCCTCTCAATCACCCTATGCTGCACACCCTTAGGTCACACTGTTTGAAATTCTTCTACAAGTTTCATTTTTCTGAGTGAGCACAGACCACAAACCTCATTTTGTGGTCTGTGCCAACAACAAAAAAAACGTTAAAATAGCGGTACAATAATTGCTCACATTCTTACCTGCTGTTAATCTGGGGCAGGGCTGTCCTCAGTGCTTTAAGTGGGCTGGGGCCAGCTGGGGCTAGGCCCCGGCAGTCTCCAAAAAGTGGGACTGTGCCGGAGCACTGCCGCCCACTCTACAACATTGGCGGGGCACTTTATCCCACTGCAGCCGCGACGGGAGATGCGCCCTCCATTTTCCAGTTAGGCAAGCTGACAGAAGTGCCAGCCAGCCGCAGCTGTGACTTGCTGGCTGGCACGTCTGTCAGTCAGTGTAACTTCCTCCTGTGAACCCTTGCGTGAGGGGTTACAGGAGGAAGTTACTGTCCTTTTGTTTCCACCTTCCCAGGTCGTCAAGGCGTCTTTAACCCTCGGCAAACCTGGGGACTCGATGCCATATTTCAAGGTTTATAAAAGATGGCTTGAAAAGTACATAATTCAAGCCATCTTTTATAAAGCTTTCCTGATGGACAAAGATGCCTCTGACTTTGTCCGTCGTCAAAGCTTTATAAAAGATGGATTGAATTGTGTACCTTTCAAGCCATTTTTTATAAACACAGAAATATTTTTAGGTTTAAAAAAGATGGCTTGAAAAGTATGCAAACCATAAGGTATGCACAGAAATATATAAATGTTATAGATTTGTGTGCGTACATTACTATGGTTTGTGTACTTTTCAACCCATCTTGAAGTACCCAAACCATAGTAAGGCACGCAAACAAATATATAAATGTAAGCATATATACATTTATGTGCGTACCTTACTATGGTTTCTGTACTTTTACAGCCATCTTTTATAAACATAGAAATATGTAACATATTTCTATGTTTATAAAAGACGACTGGAAAAGTACACAACAAACCATAGTAAGTTATGCATACAAATATATAAATGCACCCTTACTATGGTTTGTGTACTTACTTGTTTAGGGCGTGCCCATCCCCCAAGTCACACCCCTAAATTAAGGTCCCCCCTTGATTTCTTACCCCACTTAAAGCCCTGGCTGCCCTGACTCCTGTGTGAATCTTCGGCCGCAAGGCAAGCAGGCCACACTGTCACCGTGACCTGGGAATCAAACACACTGCCCACGTGCCTCTCAGGGACCAGTGTGCCTCAGCTGAAGGAACAGTCCAGAACAGGGAGAAGGTGGCGTCCCATGCATGCGTGCGCGCAGCATGCCCACCTCCCCACCAAACTATAACGAATGTTATTGGCTGACGAACAGCCAATGAAATATTGTACAATGTGTTGTTACTAACCGGTTTGGTAATTACCAACCCAGACAGGGAGGTAATTTGGGGGTCACCAGGGGTCGCACCTGTGACCCCTGAGGTCGTCCTTGCTACCCCTGTCGTCTCCCTTGCTACCCCTAAAAAAGAATCTTAAAAAAACAAGTTTTTTTAAATGTATTTTTTAATTGTAAGCTCCTGGGCTGTGGCAAGTGCCATTGGTTCTGGAGTGGCTGGCTTTCTTGCTCAGGCCTCTTAAAAAAAAACATTGGGTTTCAAAAGTGGAACACTTTGAGCTGTTACCCCAATTAAGAAAGAATAGGAATAACAAATAATGTGTCTTTCTGGAGTTCTATACAATAATTGCTAGAATCATTAAAGATTTGTTTCAGGCACACTTCAGGGGGTGAGTCACTGATTTAGTCTGTTCTTAAACGCCTCAATTCAGCCTTTCATTCTTCGGGGGTCGCTAAATGAGTACCAACACATGTTGGGTGATATTGTATGTATATTTCTTCTACATAAAGCGCTTAAGCGTAAGTGCTATATAATAACACATCACTATCATTTGACCTTGGACGTCTGCTTGCAGTCACAGTAATTTGGTAATATGGGCCTATACACACTGATATTAACGATATATATGGTGATCCATTCTTGTATGAAATGTATATCACATTATAGTGATATTGTAACCATATTTTTTGTAGTGTACTTAGGAACAATGCTATGTGATGCCACTTCCTGTTTTGTCAAGGGGTGAAAGGTCGTGTTCCATCGCTTCCTGTGATACCAATTTGGGGTGGGGTCAAATGACATCACTTCCTGTGATGTCATCAGAGGTTATGGGTTGTGTGATGTCACTTCCGCTACCCCTGTCATTTTGATGAAATGACATCCCTGAATCCAGATAGTAAAAGCCTACATACAGACACAGGGTCCGCCCTTCTAACACTGCAGTGCCCTTAAGCCCTGCAGTGTCAGATCAGTGACCTCACTAAAAATGTAGCATTTGATCAGGTGACCTCAAACACCACCTTGTGTGATCAGTGCCAACAATCGCAGGCATGTGAGATCGCTGACCTACAGTTCCGCAGCCTGTGATCGGTGACCACAAACACTGCTCTGTGTAGCCATGGCATTCCTTGAAACCAAGCACCTTTCTTATCTCGCGAGCTTGGATACCTTTGCGCTCTTTAATAAATAACAATAGTTTGAGTTCATTAACCGGTCAGCACCCATGGATGAAAATAATACCCTCTGATGCTGCCAATCCAGTCATGTCACTTTGTTTCCTTCACTGCTTTGACTCAACGTTCCAAGCTCCTGGGAAGGCAATGCTTGGTTGACGGTGATGGCACCGTGGCCATGCACAGTTTATTCAGACCGGCGAGCGACAGATACGGGAAAAATATGCGGCGACTCCCGGCTCTCCCGCCAAAAGATGGGGGGACGAAAAGGCATGCCACAAAAGATGGGGAGACAAAACCCCCGTTCTCCCTTATGATTACGCCCATGGGGCAAGGGCTTGCAGGCATGTGCTTCAAGAGAATTGCAACAGTAGATGTTCTGCTTATCATTGCAGCCTTCGGTGGGAAGAGGTGGGAATGAGGAATAACTGTGCACTGCTCCTGTTTTCAGGCTCAAGGCCCCTTCTTCATGTCCCCTGTTCTCCTTTTGGGACTCTGCTTCTGAAAACATGTTTGAACAACAGGCTATGGACATGGCGATGGTCTGGGCCAGGCCTTGTTCTACAATGGGAAGCCTTCCCAAAGGCTCTCTGTTGTAGGCAGTGCTTAAGTTGTAAAAGAAAATAAGTGCCATGGTTGAAATTCTTTCTGGTATGCTTGTGAAATATCGGGGTGGGCAGCTCTCCGAAACTGTGGCAGCCAACCACAGCTGTTCTCCACAGTGTCAACATATTTGGTGTTAAAGCTATAACTCACACAGGCTCATTGGGGTTGATGGGTGCCTGACTATGGCAGAAATGTGATTTACAAATACCAATCAACATAACACAAAATAACATAACATACTTGTTGTGTCTTGAAATTAGACACATGTTTAAGTGCTTCTTTAAACACATATTCATCATTAACATTTTGACGGGGCTCTTTAGTTGGCAATTGGAACGTATTGACTATCCAGTGTGAGAAACCAGAAGGTGTCTCACCCGCTAGTCCCCAGGCGTCTCTCTCCCAGGTGACCAGGGCAGGCCATCGCCTTTGGATCCAGATCCTGGGAGTGGACCAGTGCGGTAGGATCACCTGTGTGAAGGGTCTTCGGGGAGTGGGAGACCGGATAGTGGGATGCGGTATCCCTGCTCCTGTGACACCTTTACCCCATCCTACCAGGTAAGATACTTAGGGACTTTGCCCCCTGACCCCCCTTCCCAACATGAACACTTTCACACAGATAGCCCGCTCTGGCAGAAAACAGACTCACACCTGAGCATTACACCTGACATGTCCCAATATTGTGGTCAGGCAGAGTCAGGCAATTACTGTTAACAACTCACACCTCACTTCCATTAAGCTTTCCCACACAGATAAAGGGCGGAGAACAAGAGCACACTCTGAGCGAGGAAAAGCACACGAAGGAATAGCATTTTGCAGACGGCAGCTGAACAAGGGGAGAAAGGCTGCAAGCTGAGAATGGAAAGCAAGGAGGCAGATACCCTTGACCATTCCACAGAGAAGCCATTACTTTCCAGAAACCTTCAGATTGGAAAGTCTACGGCCAGGAAACCAGACTAAAGAATCCTGCATTGTGTGTCAAGGATACCTAGGGCCCTCCTGCATGACTGAGTGAGTCTGGGAGGAGCTGCAGCTGCTGCGGTACCGTCGTTGGCTCCAGGATCAAAGCAGCACCAGAAAAAACACAGCCGGTGAGTTGGGGAGTCCGATGCAAGACTGGTCTGTCTTGAAATCAAAGTTGCAAGCAGCAACATTGTAAGAGGAAAGCAAGAGCAAATAAATAATGCATGTGATGAAAGACACGAGTAAAGCTGAATTGCTGATTGATGTTTAAACTCTAATACGAAACAGCGAAGGTGCGAAATAAAGTAACAGAGTGGTTTGGCATCACGGATGTGCTCAATGGAAGGTGTCTTTATTACGTACCTGGCCAAGAAGTGGCAGAAATAGAAAGAGGTAAAAGAGAAAGTAATGAATGGAATGAATCAAAGTGGTCCTGCAATGGTTTCAGAGAATCCATTGCACAGTCGAAAGTCTTCAAATTTTGAACTGTGAAAGAAAGCAAGAGTAAAGTGGTCCGAGCCCGACTGAGGGAGACCAATTGTGAACTTTTGTTAAAGTGGTCCGAGCACGACTGAGGGAGACCTGTGATGAACAGTAAACCAGAAAGCTTTTGAATGTGAAAATCCTGATGAGAAGAAAACTTTGATACTTGTTTGCTACAGCCGCCACTCTGCAATAAGAGACTTCTATTGGAAAAGAGACTTTGGCACAGAAGGCCCAGATACCTATATTGTGAACTGCATCCTCATGGCAGAGAAACCAGAGTGTGTGCAAAACTTGAGTGTGCCACCTTGTCCCGTGCTAAAAAAGTGGGGAAGGGAAGCCAACTGCTCATCCACCCGGACATATTGTTTCTTGCACACTTTTCTTTTACATACACCTTTTTCCCTCACCATTTGTATTTAAATGTAAGGATTTGCGATATATTTATTAGTTTAGACCCTTTTTATTTTGCCAGAGGCTCCACTAGGACTGTGTTATTATTTGATGGTCGTAGCTTGCTCCCATCTTCATACTTAGGGTTAAATAGGCGTTCTACCAATCCATTGAAGTTCAATTAACAACCTTGAACTGTGATCACTTGTGTCTGTCTTCACTCTTTGATACCATGCCTTCCTTACACAAGCCATAGAAAACAGAGCCAACATTTAACCTGACATTGCCCTTGTGTTGGTGCTGCTTGTGACCCTCTTGTTGTCAACCCACCCTGAAATGGCAGTGCTTCCAGTTTTTGCAGTAACAGAGCTGACCCATTGTCATGCAGACTGACTGAAGCAGTGTGTGGGAATGACCAGCAAGGGCAGCCAGCGTTGTTACCTTTCAACTCATTGTTATTCATGAATATTGATAACTAGCACTGCCAAGTCAGTGTAGACCCTCAGCAGGGGTGTACCAAACTTCGGCTTCAAGTCACTATTTGGGTGAATTTCGGCTGAAAAAGAATGGCCTCACAGTGTGTTGGATGGGGTGTGGGGGGCACTTTTACTTATCTTTTCTGCCACAGTGTCAGACTTCGGCTCCACCTCCCCCTTCTCCTCACCTGAATCTTCTGATACTGAGTCCTTTACCGTAGTCCGGATTCTGGGACGTTCCTTCTTCTTTGTTGAGATAAGATCCTTAGGTGTTCTAACCTTCTTATCATGCAAGTAAGGTCTGGCCCTTCCGGAGGCCACCTTGGCAGTAGTGGAAACCTGCCGTGGGGGGCTCCCAGTGGGCCAGCCTCGGTGCCCAAGGGAAAAAGCTGGAACAGCAGAAAAAACCCTTGAATGAAGATCTGCAGGCGAGGTGAGGAGTGGTTCCCAAGACAAGGTATAAGGCAGGTTCTCCCAGGCTGAAATTATGAATATTCAGGAATGATGGATCGAAAAGCGAGGGCTTTCTCTAAAGTCAAGACACTGTAGAATGCCTGGAGTGCCAGATGCCTCGGACACAGAAACTGATAGGAGCTGCTATCAGTATACAGTACAGGACGGTACAATGAGGAGCTGAGTTCCAAAGGTTTCGCTAGCAGAGAAATGGTTAAATGGGAGACAAAGAGAGGAGCGGAACGCGAAAGGTATCGCGAGCAGAGAAAAGGTATCAGGATGGCAGAGTGAGGAGCAGAGTGCGAGAGGTTTCGCTAGCAGAGAAAAAGTAAACAGGAAGGTAAGCAAGGAGCGGATCGCGAAAGGGATCGCGAGCGTAGAAAAGGTATCAGGAAGGCAGAGTGAGGAGCAGAGTGCGAGAGGTTTTGCTAGCAGAGAAAAAGTAAACAGGAAGGTAAACAAGGAGCGGAGCGCGAAAGGGATCGCAAGCGGAGAAGACAGAACACAGATAGTCGGTTACGAAAACCACATAGACTAGTTGAAAAACAAATGGCGTACGAAGGGAAAACTCAAAACAAGTAAGGCTAACAGAATAAAACACAGAGCGGACAGCAGGGGAGAAGGACACAGGAGAAAAGGCAAGCTCACACCAAAAACGTGAGCGAGAAGGAAAACTCGGAAAGAAAGTTACGAGCAACTCAGAGCGCTGGTAGAAGTGTAGGCAATACACAGATACAACGTGCCGAGCTGGGGGTGGAGCCTAGCTTTATAGTGGAGGCAGCCATGATGGGTGAGGACTAGAGCGTCCATCGATCCCACAGCTTCCACCCTCGATTCCTGACAGTATACCCCCTCTTCCTTGGGGGTCCCCCCGGCTTGCCTGGGTGAAAACGATTGAATCTTTTCACCAGATGAGGAGCATGTATGTGGTAGTCAGGCTCCCAGGTTCTCTCCTCCTTAGGATAGCCCCTCCAATGTACTAGGTACTGTAACCTGCCCTTACGATATCGGGAATCGATCAAAAGAGCCACCTCGTACTCGTCTGGAGCAGGATCCACCTTAGGGCATCCCTTATGAACAGGCCTCTGAAATGGGTCTTCTTTGTACGCCTTGAGAAGAGAAGTGTGAAAGACAGGGTGAATCCTCTTGAGGGAATCCTGGAGTTTAAGTTTGAAAGCCACCGGATTGATCTGTTGAACTATTGGAAAGGGTCCTAGAAATCTAGAAGAAAACTTCCCCTTGTGAATCCATCTGGGAAGAAATCTGGTTGACAGCCATACCAATTGTCCCACCTTCCAGTCGGGGTTTGAGCGTCTGCTCCTGTCTGCCCACTTCTTCTGGGCATCCTGGCTGGCTAGATGAGCTTTCTTGGCTGTCTCCTGTACCTCGTGCAGATCTCTAAGAGCCTCATCTAAGGCCGGAACTTTGGTCGATCGTCTATTAACCCAGCGTAGATGGTGTGGGTTGAAACCGTATGTACAAAAGAACGGACTCATCTGTATGGTGGTGTGAATTGCGTTGTTGTAAGCAAACTCGGCCTGGGAGAGAAATTCAAACCACCTCTCTTGCTGTGGACTACAGAAGTACCTAAGGTACTGTTCCAAGCTGGCATTGAGTCTTTCCGTTTGGCCGTTGCTTTGGGGGTGATAGCCCGAGGAGAGAGCCCTTTGGATTCCCAGAACCCGACAGAGAGTGGCCCAGAATTTTGAGGTGAATTGGGAACCACGATCAGAGACTATAGTCCTAGGCAAACCATGCAGGCGGACTACGTCACGGAGGAAAACGGTTGCTGTCTCTGAAGCCGAAGGCAGTTGCTGAAAAGCTGAAAAGTGTACCAACTTGCTGTAGGAGTCACAAGTGACCATAATTACAGTCATACCAGAAGACACCGGAAGATCCACAATGTAATACATGGAAATATGTTCCCAGGGGCGATTAGCTAGAGGAGGCTGTTGCAACAAACCAATTGGCTTACCCGTCTGATACTTGTTAGCAGCACAAACAGAGCAAGTAGAGACGTATTGACTCACGTCCTTTCTTAGCGTTGGCCACCAGACACCCCTACTTAATAAGTCATATGTCTTTCTGATGCCAGGATGACCTGTCAAGGGTAAGTCATGGCACCAGGAAAGAACCATTCTTTGAAGCTTCTTGGTGGGAACATAAAGCGCCTCCTCATGGTAATACAATCCATCCTTCCCCTTGGTGATAGTAGGCGCGAGCTCTGGGCAACTCTGATACAGGGGTATAAGCTCCTTGAGAAAAGTGGTCGTGGAGGCCAAAATCCTGATCTTGGGGAGAACCAAGTCATGCCCTTGATATAATCCTGACACTTCCCCCTTACTTCGAGACAAGGCATCAGCCTTCTTGTTCTCCATCCCCGGAATGTAAGTTATCACAAAGTCATACTGTAGAAAGAAATAGGCCCAACGGGCATGACGGGCATTGGTGCATTCCATCTGCTGGAGTACCCTGAGATTTCTGTGATCGGTGCGAATCAGGAAGCTATGAGCAGCTCCCTGTAGGAGATGACGCCATTCCTGACAAGCTAGTTTGATGGCTAGTAGCTCTCTTTCCAATACGGAATAGTTCAGTTCGCTACATGTTAAGGTCTTGGAAAAATAAGCCACAGGATGCTCAAGATCGTCCTCATATTCTTGGAGGAGTATGGCTCCCACTGCTCCAATGGAGGCGTCAGTTTCCATGATGAACCGTTTTGTCTGGTCAGGTTGGATCAGGATGGGAGCCGTGGAGAATCTTTCTTTAAGGAGTTGGAAAGCCTTCTGAGGTTCTCCTTCAAAAGAAAACCATACTCCCTTCTTAAGTAGAGAGGTAAGAGGGAGCACAGTTTATGAGAAGTTGGGGATGAAGCGCCGATAAAAATTAGCTAAACCCAGAAAACTCTGTAGCTCCTTTATGTTTCCGGGTTCCTTCCAATCGTGAATGGCCTTAACCTTTCTTGGGTCCATCTCGATACCTTCTTGAGAAAGGATGAACCCAAGGTAGGACACAGAAGTAGCTTCAAACTGACATTTTTCGGGCTTGACCAATAACTGATGGATAAGGAGTCTTCTCAACACCTTCTTGACCTGTGCTCTGTGTTCATCAAGGGATTTGGAGTAGACGAGGATGTCGTCTAGGTAGACCACCACGGATAGGTATAACATGTCAGCAAACACCTTGTCCATATACCTCTGGAAAACTGCCGGGGCATTGACAAGACCGAAAGGCATGACTCCATACTCGTACAAGCCGAACGGAGTGCGAAAGGCGGTCTTCCATTCGTCCCCCTCCTTGATCCTAAGGAGGTGATAGGCCCCTCTTAGATCTAACTTGGTGAAATACCTAGCCCCTTGAACTGCCTCCAGGATGTCTCGTATCAGGGGCATGGGGTACCTATCCCTTATAGTGATCTTATTAAGCCCTCTGAAGTCTATGCATGGGCGCAATTCATCAGGATCCTTCTTGGGGATAAAAAACAATGATGCACCGCAGGATGACTTGGATTCCTGAATCAGCCCGTTCTTTAAATTAGCATCCAGATATTCTCTGAGGGCCCTTTGTTCTGGAATGGACAGGGGATACATCCTTCCGAAAGGCACGATAGAATCAGGCACCAGGTCGATAGAGCAGTCCTCAGCCCGGTGTGGGGGTAGCTGCTTTGGGAGAGTATCCAGAAAGACTTTGGTGTATTCATGGTATTGGGGCGGAACTGTTGCTACGATTAAGGAGCCGGGAGCTTCGGGACCTTCCCCAGTCACCACCATAGCCGCAGCAGTAATCAGACAGTTTGATTTGCAGAATTGGGAGTCGAAGCACACCTTGTTGGCAGACCAGTCGATAAGAGGATTATGTCTCCTCAACCAAGGTCTCCCCAGAACTAAAGGAAAATGTGCTGCACGTATCTGGTCGAATACCAGGAGTTCTTGGTGATTGCCCACTCTCATCTGCAATGGAATCGACTCCCTCAGGATAGGACCCGAAGAAAGAGGTTCACCATCAACACCCTCAACAGGTATGGGTCTGGACTTGGGTCTGGTAGAGACTAGGTTCTCCTTAGCCCAATTAAGGTCCATGAAGTTACCCGCGGCACCACAATCCAACATTGCCAGTACCTCTACTGATGTCGCTTCAGATAACTTCACGTGGACCTTGAGAACCATTAAACTATTGTCTTTGCCCTCTTCTAGGGTTCTTGAGTGGTTGCAAGGGTAACTGGCAGGTTCCCGAGACTTCCCTTGCAGCAGCCCGGGGGTGGAAGTTTTCCTTCTTCCTAGGAGGAACTTCTGGACAGTTTCTCAATAGGTGTTTAGAGGATCCGCAATACATGCACAATCCAGACTCTCGGCGCCGTCTCCTTTCTTCAGGAGTAAGAGGTCCACGAGCTGCTCCAATCTGCATTGACTCTTCGGTGGACGATACCGGTCTCTGGACAGGAGTCTGGGAGGGCAGGCCTATTGTCTGTGAGGTTCCCCGTGGGCGTCTCCTTTCTTGTCGGCGTTCATGCAGCCTGAACTCGATCTGAAGAGACAAGGTCATCAAGTCACGAAATGACTGTGGTTTGGCTATTCTCGCAAGCTCATCCTTGATCTCGTCCTGAAGTCCTCTTCTGAAGATTGTCTGTTGAGCCGAGTCCGGCCAGTCTGCCTTTGCAGCCAGTCTGAGGAAGCGTGAGATATATGTTTGCACGTCTGTATTTCCTTGACGGACATCAAGAATGGCTTCTAATGAGGAGTATAGAACCTCAGGTCTATTGAATCTATCCTTAAAGGCTGTCACAAACTGATCGTAGACATTTAGGGATGGATCATCATTAGAGACCAGTGGTGTTGCCCATGATAAGGCATTCCCAGAGAGATTGGCAATTATGAATCCGACCTTGGCACGGCTGGTCTCATATGCATGAGGCCTGAATGTGAAGTATACCGTACAGGCGTCCAGGAAATCCTTGAGACCTCCTGGATGACCATCATACTTGCCGAATGATAGTGGCATTGTGGGTAGGTCTCCGTGGTCATCTCGACGCAATACTACTTGTTGGCGAAGGACTATGTTTTCAGCCCTTAGGGATTGTACTTCAGCAGTCAGGTTCTGTATAGCTGCTACTAGTTCCTGGTATTGTTCCAAGGATGCCATGTTTGTAGTTTGGCGTTGTATGCTGTCAGACTTCGGATCCACCTCACCCTTCTCCTCACCTGAATCTTCTGATACTGAGTCCTTTACCGTAGTCCGGATTCTGGGACATTCCTTCTTCTTTGTTGAGATAAGATCCTTAGGTGTTCTAACCTTCTTATCGTGCAAGTAAGGTCTGGCCCCACCGGAGGCCACCTTGGCAGTAGTGGAAACCTGCCGTGGGGGGCTCCCAGTGGGCCAGCCTCGGTGCCCAAGGGAAAAAGCCGGAACGGCAGAAAAAACCCTTGAATGAAGATCTGCAGGCGAGGTGAGGAGTGGTTCCTAAGACAAGGTATAAGGCAGGTTCTCCCAGGCTGAAATTATGAATATTCAGGAATGATGGATCGAAAAGCGAGGGCTTTCTCTAAAGTCAAGACACTGTAGAATGCCTGGAGTGCCAGATGCCTCGGACACAGAAACTGATAGGAGCTGCTATCAGTATACAGTACAGGACGGTACAACGAGGAGCTGAGTTCCAAAGGTTTCGCTAGCAGAGAAATGGTTAAATGGGAGACAAAGAGAGGAGCGGAACGCGAAAGGTATCGCGAGCAGAGAAAAGGTATCAGGATGGCAGAGTGAGGAGCAGAGTGCGAGAGGTTTCGCTAGCAGAGAAAAAGTAAACAGGAAGGTAAGCAAGGAGCGGATCGCAAAAGGGATCGCGAGCGGAGAAAAAGGAATCAGGAAGGCAGAGCGAGGAGCAGAGTGCGAAGGGTTTCGCAAGCAGAGAAAAAGTAAACAGGATGGTAAACAAGGAGCGGAGCGCGAAAGGGATCGCAAGCGGAGAAAAGGTATCAGGAAGGCGGAGTGAGGAGCAGAGTGCGAGAGGTTTCGCTAGCGGAGAAAAAGTAAACAGGAAGGTAAACAAGGAGCGGAGCGCGAAAGGGATCGTGAGCGGAGAAGACAGAACACTGATAGTCGGTTACGAAAACCACATAGACTAGTTGAAAAACAAATGGCGTACGAAGGGAAAACTCAAAACAAGTGAGGCTAACAGAATAAAACACAGAGCGGACAGCAGGGGAGAGGGACACAGGAGAAAAGGCAAGCTCACGCCAAAAACGTGAGCGAGAAGGAAAACTCGGAAAGAAAGTTACGAGCAACTCAGAGCGCTGGTAGAAGTGTAGGCAATACACAGATACAACGCGCCGAGCTGGGGGTGGAGCCTAGCTTTATAGTG
This sequence comes from Ambystoma mexicanum, assembly GCF_040938575.1. Taxonomy (NCBI): domain Eukaryota; kingdom Metazoa; phylum Chordata; class Amphibia; order Caudata; family Ambystomatidae; genus Ambystoma; species Ambystoma mexicanum. The sequence continues at coordinate 980,985,482 of NC_090934.1, read as the reverse complement.
GAGGCAGCCATGATGGGTGAGGACTAGAGCGTCCATCGATCCCACAGCTTCCACCCTCGATTCCTGACACACAGTGACTCGAAGCATAAGTCCACTTTCTATGATTAGCTGTCTTCTACCAGTTCGGGCGATAACAGCCAATCATAGAAAGTGTGGCTGACTGGCAGTGGTTGTAGGCTGCTGAATCCAAATAAGCTGTTTGCTTATTGGCTACTGCAGCCTGACCACAAAGGAAGCAGCCTGTGCATGTTGAACTAGGAAGTGAGAGACGGGAACAGTTCTTCCCTTCCCTCGCTTTATCTTTGGACCAGTAGATGCAGGACCAGCTGAGACTGCCCAGGTAAATCCTATCCCTGCTTCAACACTTGTGTATAGGCGCGTTATAAATGCCATATCATATCATAAATGCCATTTCATAACCCCACCCGCTCCCACAGTTTAAGTGGGGCCACTGGTGCAAATCCAGTGGCCCGACATGTATTTTATGCTGAAGCTGTCCACTCCACTGTCTGGGAGCTGCCTCCATCCACAGGAGTCGAAAGTACCCCCATTGGTGGCAGGTTCTAAAGACGCACATCCAGGATGCAAATTACTCAAAGTTTTGCTTTCTGTTTATACCTGTCGTGTCCAGAAGACTAGTGAGGAGGGGAGAATCCATTACATAGACGGGAACACTAACTTTATGTTGGCGAATACGGTTCCTTGAACCAGGTCCTTTGAGGGGCAAACTCCTGTTTTGACCTGGCTGAGGCACCAAGGAAATTATTATACATACTTAACTGACGCACTGTTTAAAAAATGAAATACTGCACAAGGGGGAGGTTTTTGTAGAAATGTGATGTAAATTGTGCAACGTAATATTTAATTTTCTTCAGCAATAATGCTCAAAATGACTAAGTGCATAGTTATGTAAATCATCAACCTGGATCACATTGGCCAAAAAAGTGGCTGGCTCTGACCCAAAACTAGGCCACGCTAAAATTTGTTTGGTTCGGGCATTGCCCTATTGACCACTTCGAACCGGGATCTGGGGCCTCCAGCTTTGCCCCAATATTGCAGCAGCCAGGGGACCTCAGGAATTGCATGCCAGAGGGGAGTGATTTGCTGGGTGGTTGGGAGGGGGCGACAGGAAACAGCTCATTGTCACAGCATTCCCCAAGCCTGGGGGCATCCAATACTGCAGTCTTCCAAATGCTGTTCATGTGTGTGCAGGGCCTATTGGCAAGCCTTGTGCGGTTGGTTGGCCAAGGTGTAAGGTGTAAGGGGAATGGGGGGTAGGTCACAATATTGGGGCCATGGTGCAAAATGCCCATTGGCCTATGGTCAGTGCTGGGTGATTGGGGTCTGACTCTGGAGTATAATGGCGGGTGCTGTGGAACCCTCTGTGAAGTATTTATTGGCCTGGTATGCTGGGGGGCATGAAGCAGAGTGCTGTGATGCTGGGGGCCATAGGCAGAAAGTAGATGTGTGTGTTTTTGTTTTGCCAGAGGACCGGGGGTTCACACCAAAAGAAAAAATTACATCATAGCAGAGTACCCAGGCCCCATAGAACCCTCCCCTGGCAACAACAAATGACTAAGCAATGGGGCAAGTTAGAACTGTCTTTTATTTTCTAAAGAGACAGGGATCATACAGAAAATACAAATGTTTCCATCAATCACAGCTACTGAGCCCAAGTCGCAAGCTTTTATCCCGTAATGATGTCACAATTCCCAACCCCTCTCCAAAAACCTAATTACCGAACCCATTGAGTAGCTCGGGTAATACCACCTATAGATATCCCCTACATGGTTTGTTGGATTGGTCTTCCCATGTCAGGTGGGTTTGCCCGAGACTTCCCCAAAAACGATCTATTACATTGTTGCAGGATCACAAGATGATCATTGGTCATTATCCCATTACACCACACCCAAGATTTGCCACATGTTTGTCATCAATGCACTAGTGAAACGACTTCCCGGTCTGACTCTATCCTTTGAGGTAAACCAAATCTTGAAGAAATATGATTTATAAGTAAAATGGCCACCGTTTGCGCACTGCAGTCTGGAGCTGGAATGCACTCCACCCATTTGGACATTAGACAAGTTACTGTCAGCATGAACCTGTTTCCCCTTGCTGATCTTCTTACGGGCCCAACTTATTTGATTTGTAAATTAGACCATGGGAGTGGCAAGTCCCTTTTCATCAACGGTGCACTATGAGCAGGGGACACAGGTTGAAACTGTGCACACACTAAACAACATCTGGTGTAGAGCTCAACATCTTGAGACATGTGGGGCCAATAGGCGTAATCTTTTAAAACTTCCAAAGTTTTTTGTGAACCTCTGTGTCCTGCAGTTATGGCATCATAGGCATGATGTAACATCAATCCCTGAAATGACAAAGGTAATACCCATTGTATTTGGCCTGTCACTAATTCTCTCATTATCAGTCCGTCTTGTAACCGAATCTTCTTTTTGTTTTTCAATAACACTCGCAATTCCTCTTTCCCTTTGCAATCCTCTTCAGTCAGAGTATTTTGTTCTGCATCTAGCCAATGGTTATAAAATAAGCCTAGAATAAGGTCTTCCTTTTGCGCTTTCATCAAATCCTGATCTGGAGTATCAAAACTCCATTGTGCCACAGGCTGCTCCGCTGGTTTTGAAGACTTGGAGCGTGTTATCGCATCCACCTGTATTTCACCAAGCAGGTGTTCAATAGGAAATAACTCCCCCATTACATCTCCAATTTTGGCTAAATGGTCTGCCTTGTCATTTCCCTGTTTATCTTCACCTGGCGTTTTCAAATTACCACGTATTTTCCTCCAATGGATTATCAGGTCATTCTCTGACACAAGTTTGTCTAGGGCTTGAATCAACTTGCCATGTTTAAGTGGCTTCTTATTATAGGTGAGAATGCTTTTAACTTTCCAGCCTGATAAATGCTCTACAAAACTATTTCACGCATAATCAGAATCAGTTACTAGAACTATTTATTTGAGTATATTTTCTACTGCTGTAGACATTGCCTTATGAATAGCGGCCGATTCTGCCACTTGACTACTTCTGTGACCTATCCTCATGCTTACCCTTGGAATGTTGTCACATTTAAACCATATGTTTCCTATTCCCGCTATGAGCTCTTTTTCTGCATCATTTTCTACATGATATGCGCATCCATCCACATGCACAGTTGGTGAATCCTTACATGTTTCTTTGTTGAATGCTTTGTGTGGGGATTGCTTAAATTCATTCAAACTTGTGTCTAGCTCTGTGTCATCAGGTGCACATACAGCTGCACAGTCATGCAACTATGCTAGTCCTTGAGCAACTGGGATCTTTTTATTTAGTCCTTATTTCACTTATACAGGAAATCCCGTACGTGCTAATGTCCAGTGGGTAATTCTTGACTGGGCCAAATTCCCTGATCTGATTCTCTTACTTTGCAGAAATTGCAGAGGCTGGTGATTTGTTTCAACAATCACATGTTCCCCATGAATTATGGGGTGGAAATGTTGTAACGCCCAAACAGTGGTCAGAAGCACTTTTTGTACTCACTAAATTTGGTCTATACCTGTGACAATGCTTTGCTAGCATATGCAATTGTTTTGTTATTTACATCATGTTTTTGATATAACACTGCAGATATGCATTGATGGGTGAATCCGATTTCTACAAAGAAATACATTTTTTTTATTGGGTATGCTAAACATGATACTTTCATTAGACACTCTTTTAGCCTTGCTACTGCCTCACTTTGTTCTTTTTCCCATTTCTAGGGTACGCCCTGCTTCATTAATCTCGTTAAAGGTTGTGTAATCTCTGCATAATTCTCAAGAATGTCCTGTTGTATCTTGTCATTCCTAACAACCTCTTTAAACTTTTTTCAAATGAGTGCGATCTTTTATTTTATGAATCACCTCCGCCTTTTTCTTTTGTGGGATTAATCCATATTCTGTTACTTCATGGCCTAGGAGGTTTACCCTTTTTCTGCACCACTGTGCTTTCTGTAAAGATACTTTTGCTCCAGCCTTCTGTAGCTGGTTAAGTCCATGTCTAATCTCATTGAAGTGGCTTTTCAGGTCTTCATTTTTGATTAGCACATCATCCACATAAACTATCGTCCCCCTTTCAGCTGCATCCGGAAGTGCCTTGCTCAGGAATATCCCAAACTCACTCCCACAAATGACATACCCAAAAGGTATCAGGGACCATGCATATTGTGATTTGTCAAAAGGAAATGCAAACAAATTTTGAATATCTTTAGCTAATGGCACACACCAGTATCGAGCTGTAAGGTCTAATGCGGTAAACACCTTTGACCCATTAACCTGCCAAGACCCTGACCAATAAAGGGAAAGGGCCACCTTGAAACAGGTACCTTTTTGTTTAATTCCTGTAGATCTGCACACAAGTGCCATTGGCCATTAGGTTTTAGCATACCTAATATAGGGGTATTTGACGTATAGGCCTAATGATTTCTCTAGATTCGAAATGTTTGATTATTTCAGGTAGTGATTCCAAACATGCCAAGGGTGACATATATTGTCGCACAAATGCTGGCTCCCTATCATGTTCTTCTGGTAGTGTGGCAACATGCAAATCTGTTGAAGAGGGAAAATCGAGATCAAACCCCTGCCCCCTCACCCCAGGCACATCGACAGACAGGACAGCAGGAAAGAATAAGAAGCTTACTTATCATTTGAACCAGGCTCCAGCGCACCCATGGGTGACAAATATGCTGAAAGACACTCACTTCACCAACATTGCAACCTACATGCTACATTAGCCAATGCAGCAATACCAGAATCTACAAAACACAAGAATCCCTGTTTAAAGGCTTGCAGATGCCTATATGAATACACCTGATCTAATAGCACAGTGTAAAGCCATGTTTCAGGAAAATTACAGCCAAGTGCATTTGTCTCACTGAACACCAGCTGCAGTGGGGATTCGTGGTGACTTCAGCAATGCTCCTCGCAAACCCAGGAGCAGCCAGGGTCTCACAGTAAGATAAGGTTACTTTCTTTGAACGACAGTGAACTCTGGCAGACAGAACCTCCAGAGCCCAGTGTTTTTTCCCTGGGAACGAAAGACATTTTCGCAAGACCCACACATCATTTGAAACATAATTGTAACAAAAATGGCTCAGCCCTGGCCAATGAACGCTGAGGGCCCAGGGGCGAATAGCCTGTTTCAGCTAAAACTAATGGGAACAAATTCATACTGCAACAATTTTAGAATTAGGTAATGGGGGTGGCGCAGGTAAACCAACCCACTGATGCAAAAGTCCTAATGCCCAATGAGCAGGCTTCCTATAAGGGCTACATAGGTAACCTATCACTTAGCAGCCAATAGCAGGATGAGATAGGTTTCTGGGAGCTGGTCCAATCATGTGATGTCTGCCTGCAGTATGTTACAAAGCTGGCTTGCAAGCCAGCCGCGGGGGAGACAGAGCCTGGATTTTCGCTGTGCACGAAGCTCTCTGTGTGTTTTTTTTTTGCTGCCCAGAAATAAACGCAGTTTGGAACATGTTGCTGCCTGCTTGGACCCTGCTGCATTTCTTTGGGCAGAATGGGAGGTGTTGGGGCCTCCCATAGCTCGGACCCCCAGAAGCCCATGTGGGGGTCCAACTTCTCCACAACACTGTTAACCCACAATCATATGCATCTTTGGCAAAAACCTGTTTGAATTCCATAAATATTTTTCTCAATTGGTCTCTTTCTTCTTCACTTGTGCAAGCATCTGCAGCTTCAATTTGCTCTTCTACCATTTTAGAGACCTCTGCGAAGTCCTGCAAAGCAGGAACCTCTATACTTTTCTCTAATTGTGGGGCAGTATTTCTTTGGAGGGTTGCTACACTAAAATATGTTGGAACATTAACTGCCATTTCAATATGTTGCTTTTCTCTTTTAGATTCACTTAATTTGAATAGAACACAATCATCTTGATGACAGCACACTATTTCACTTGGCTCAAAAGGGTTCACAGACTGAACTTTAAAGATTCCTTTAGGCTTAGAATACAAGGATTCTGCAACCCACCCTGTGCAGTCACATAGCTTTCAGGAATGTTCCCAATCACTGCGTTACTGAAATCGGCAGTGTAATAAGATTTCTGTATTGCCATCTGTATTGCTGAATTCTCTTCCAAATATATATCTTTACACACTTTATTGTCCACCAGGATTTTAATGGGTCCATCCCCAATGCCTATCAGTGGTGTATATTCGCATTCTAACCCTTGCTTCCTGGTGGATTCATTTAGGCAGACAAATGCATCAGAACCTTTTATCTGTTCTCCCTTTCTGTATTTAAACACTACGGTAACTTGTCTGGTTAATGTGGGAATGGTAACATCCCCTTTTACCTGCAGTTCAACTGCATGTGGTGTCATTTGGGCGCAATGGTAAGCTTGTCTTTTGTCTTCAAATTCAGGTGCGGCTCCACCTAACCTTGACTAAACCATTTGATTTAGAAAGTCTAATACCATGCACATCCTCTGCATGATGAAATTTCCCAAATAAAATATATTTTGTGTTCCGCTCACGGTCCACACATTGTGATGAATACTCTTCGGACCAATTGTAATCGTTAACATGCATCTTCCCACAATTCTTTGTCCCGACTCAGGGTCATCTAGGCCCAAAATGTGTTGGTTCTTCATTCTGAACTTTGAGATCTCCTCCCTGTCAATTATTTGCTGGAATACATTTTCATTAATAAAACTCCTTTCATGTTCAAGTGCTAAAGTGGCTTCAATCATTTCAGGATGCCAATTCACAGTGATAGGAATCCATGGCTGCCCATCTCCCATGTGGATTTCTGAGATGGTTGAAATGTGCTTTTCTTTATTTATCCTCTGGAGTGGCATTTGGTTTGCAATTTTCTTCATTTAGGTAAAAACGCAATGTGTTTTCATCTATTTCTGTTTCCCATTTTTTCTTGGGGTCCAAATAAATCTCCAAAGACTGCTTCTCTTTTCCTCCTCGCATTTCATCCTGACACATGAGAATGACAGTGACGCTGGGCACACAGCCATTCTAAAGACTGGACTTTCTGGCTTAGCAACGGTATGGCATTATTTTACACTGTTGTTTTGTGTCATTATTTTCTTAGGTCTCAATGGTTTTTAACCAAGGACCACAATACTCCATTTACCCCATCAATGCGAGCCGACAATCTCTTCAATTCTTGTCGCTATGAGAACGGGTATTTCATTAATAGATGTGATCAATGCTTCCTGTCTCATCCAATGCTTCCCTAACTTTATGTCAACCTCAGTGACACCTTCAATAGGTATTTATTCTAAATTGAAATTGTGACCAGGGCCTTCATTTTTCCTCACCTTTATATGATTTTGTGGGGATCTCCCTTCATTGATACTTTTCACTAGTTCATTTGACATTATTGTTGCTTGGGCACCTGTATCAATCATTGCAAATGCATTACATTTTTCTTCAGTAGTAATAGAAGCATAGTACCTATCTTCAACCTCTTCTAGTACACCTAAAAAGTGTGCATTTTTGCGGATTTCAGGACTTACTTTCATTAGCTCTTTTTTACTCTTTGCTAGACAAATGGGCGTATGAAATGATATCTTTCCCTCATTGTTGCCCACTTCATTTAGAATGTATTTGTCTATTCTCATGGGCTCAGAACCCATATATAGTGTAGCCACTGACTGCCCATCTGACTTGGGACCACCAGTATTCACACTGCACCCGTTTGACTGGATATGTTCACAAGCGTCACGTGAGAGTCTGTCAATTTCTGGCACATGACACTTATCTGTGTTTTGCATGGAGCCTGTCATTTCTGCCCCTTGGAATATCTGTGGTTCAAAATACTCAGGTGACTGACTTGCACCCTCCTTTTGAGCTACTGTTTTCTCTGTATGGGTATCAACAATATTCTGACTATCAAGTGAGGATAATCTATCTGTTAATCCTAACTCTTCGATTTGTGTTTTATTTTCATATTGGATGCTCTTTTTAAATGTGTTTCTCTGTGTTCATTTTCTCCCTTTTTTTCTTCATTTTCACACACCTCAAAAGTCTGGTTCAACTCTAAACTGTACCATACTACCTTTTTGTGTGTGTTGAAATTCCCTGTCCCACTTTAATTTGTTTGGTTTCTTATTTTTTAATCAGTAAGCAATTCAGAACCGCTATTCAAAAGTGATTTATGGGCATCTGTGTTTTCATCAGTGCAGAGATTATTAACTAGTCATTTATTATCAGAACGCACAAGATCACTCCTATGACATTCTGCACCTTCACTTGGCTGTTGCTTTTGAACTTCACATAACTGCTCTATTTGTTCAGACAAAATTTTAACTTGGGCCTCTAAGCATTGGAAGCTGTCCATGTCTTTGAATTCTTCTCTTTGTTGTTATTTAGACCTGACATACCTAACACCTGCTGCGGCAACCCTTGACATAATATATAAAATATATTATACATAATATAAAAATCCCACTGTCTTCTCCCATGGTTCTCGTGTTTCAAGTCTCCATTTCTCTTGAATAGCTTGAATGTACTGCAAGGGGTCTTCGTCTTGCCCCATTTTGCATGCCATAATCCCGCTAATGTCTGAGGTGTCTGGGTACTGTATCCGTAGAGCGCGCCATATGGCCGCTTATCAGTTGTTGAATGGTGACCCATTGTGCGCCGTGTTCTGGCCGGTTACTCCTGGGTAGCCGGTCCTTTTCTATATGTCATCGGCAACTTCCCAGAGAATCGCCAAAAGCAAACTTTTCATTTTCACCACTGCTAGTGTTATGTCTGCTGTTAGCCTTTCTATCTCGTATATCAATTTCCCTGCTTCTTGCGGTCAACAAGGGAAGCTTACACCTCAATTTGTCTTTGTTAATCTGTTCCCATGGTATGTATTGAGGTTGTCCTTCTCCAATAAAGGGAATTCCGTCAATCCGGTCTTCCCGCCAACTCGCCTGGTGTCTTTGGTTGCGGTGAATGCCCTCTTCAATTCTCCCTTCCTCAGTGCTGGAAGGTCCCAGATCCCCTGCATATATGGAGTAACGATATCTGCCCTGAGCGATATAGACCTAGAGCGATGTGCCCTCTAATCCTTGTCAACCCATAGTTTACCCATGTCTTTGTCGGATTCCCATATCGTGTCTTGGTCTGGGATTTTCCTTCTAGACTGATGGGCAGGTCACCCCGATTCCTCGTCCTCAATTCCCACTAAGTCATCATCCGACCCGGTGTCTCCAGCATTGTTGTCAATATTATCTTGGAAGTTTAGCCTTCGTAACACTGCGCTTTCCTGCTACCCTTATTCTAGGTCAAATATTGCTCCCACACTGCCCCCTCATGGAGGACTCGATATTGTCTCTGTCTGGTTATGCGGCTGCCCTACTATATCCCCTGACTCGGTCCTCTAATGATCCATAATTACTGCATTTCCATGCACCATTCCTGGAGCATCAAAAACTTGTCCACAGTTCTGATTCTCTCCCATCTTTCTTGTGCTATCATTCCTGAAGCAGAATTTTGGCCTTTCCAGTGGCACTATCTGCAAAGGTCCTCCTCTGTCTTCAACCCAAGTCAGCAGTTTTGCAAGCTTTGGCCATAATGGCTTGCATCTGTTTCGCACTATATTGATGGCGGGCTCATAGTGACCGAAGACCATCCATGCTCGGCATATCACTACTCCTTTCTCCCATCCGTCTGGTGAAAGCACTGTTCCCCAAATTTTCATTTGGCCTTGATTCTTCCATCTCTGAGCTTTTTCTGGAGTTTTTGCTTGGACATTTAGCTTCTGGTTCGCTTGTCTTCTGATTTCTGCTCCTTTAACTCCAGGCTTCTCATATCTGATCACAATGTGTTTCGTCTTTCCATTGTTTCTTGTCTTTATGTCCTGGACATAATCGTCTTCATCTGGATCAGTTGCTTCAGTTGCCCATTTCAGTAAGGCATCACCACCCATGAACTGGCCTGAGGTCTTGCACATTGCTACATGCGAGAGACAGTGTGCTGTCTACAGCTACGAAGATCTTGGACTTCCCCATGCTGTATGGTATGAGTGCGCAAACAAAGCATTCCTCTTCTGAATTCCGTCTTCCAAATTCCTTCATGTGCTGGTACCAAATGGTGTTTCCCAGATGTTCTGTGCTGTCCAGGTAGTCGTTTAGTTCATTGTCATCTCCATGCATGCTTCTCTTGATTCTTAATGTTTTCCTGTAGTTGGCTATCACTACATCCCTGAATGCATCTGTATGGCTTTTTCTTGCTGGAGGATTCTCAGGTATCCTGGTCCATGGTGCAGGCCTCCTCATATACGCCATTTGAGTGGACAAGAGTCTGGCAGTTCTTTTCCTCTTCTCATACATCTTTCTCCTTCTGGTTACAAATTCCCATGCCAACCAGCCTGACACAGGTCTGGTGTATGGTTGTATTGTAGAACTGGTACTTGTCCCTTGCGTTGGAACATATGTGCTTTGTAATACAGTCTCTGCGGTTTTGTACTTCAGTTCCTCTTGCAGTTCCCTTGCTCTGGCTATGTGCGGAACTAATGCGTCTACTATCAGTTGTGTCCGTGCAGAGAGTTTCTCAGAGTTGGCTCTTGTTTTCTTAAGAGTTTCTGACATAACTGCTTCTGTTGGTTTTTTAATTCTTGTTTTCTCACAACATCTGCTGTGGAGTTTGTTATGGCAGGCAGTCTCTTCTTCCCTACTGCTTTGGGTTGTGGTTCTGCAGTCATTGACACTAGGTCTGTTTCGTGTGCATTCAGTGTTTGCATGCGTGTAGTTGTCAGTGATATTACTTTATTCATTCCTTGCCGACCCTGTCTCCGGCCTTTTGGTTTGTTTGTGACCACAAGTGTGTGTGTATCATTGCTAATCACATCCATTTCAAGTTCATTCACTCCACCGTCAGATCTTCTAGGGACTGTAATGACTATATAAGGTCTGGGTGCTTTTGTGGGTTTTATGCATGCATCATTAGGTGGGTGCACTGAAATTGGAGCGCTTTGTGCACCAATAAAGAATGAAGTTCGGATCGTTAATGACAGTCAAAAAATAATGAATATGATGCATAGGTACACTATGCCCCTGTAGGTCAGGCGGCAGCATTTTCTTCCAGAGAAGCGGGGTGCCACTCTTCTTGTGGGAGGACCAGATTGCTGCTCTGGACCCCCATCTCGATCATTCGCCAAATGTCAATGTTATTTATCCCTTAACCACTATCGTCTTCTGAGTTCTGAGTTTAAGAGTGTCGGGTGTTCCACAAGTGTCCCCCCTTTTTCGAGTGACAAATTGTATCTTATGTAAGGATACAGTTCCTCTGCTAAACTATGGGTAAAATAAAAATAAAATAACACTTTAGTGAGTCCCTTTACTGTGCATGTTTAAAATAGGTAATCTCCCAATCCACGCCTCGGATTTGCTTCAGTCCTGAGGACATAGTGTACGTTGATCAGTGCGGAGGACTAGGGAAAGAATAGCAACAAATAGGACACAGGAGTTGTTGACACAACTTCCTTGATCTGTCCCTCTGCGGAAGGCTTTTCGAATCTCCTCAGATAGCTCAGCTGATGGTTAGAGACTTCCACTTGGAGCACGATTCCATGTAGGAGCATTCCCATCTGTGCAATATTAGCTGGGTCTCTGATGAAAGTGAGGGTGTCAACATCGATTGGTCTCCCCACTAGCTCTGGAAAGTCAGTGACTAGGCGAAAGAGGACATTATGGGCCAACCTGGTGTCTTCAGGTGACAGGGACATTCGTCCTATCTTGCTGAGGTTCAGGATTATATGTTTTCTCCTAAATGTGAACAATGTCTGCACTGTCCAGTCACGTGGAGAGCAACTAGAATTATGATTTTATTTAAAAGATGGCTTAAATGTTCTGTATTTGCTGGGTCTCAAAGTAATGTGAAAGTATCTGTTGTTCTCCCGATAAGAGTTGGGCAGTCTTCGATTATGCAAAAGAACAGTGTGTTGATGAACTTGTCCTTGTCCTTTTCCGCCTGTGTTGGGAACATTTGATTTTTTCTCACTGTACTCAGGGAGTAGGACAAATTATTCGGCAATGACAGTGAGGAGTTGGCTCATTGTCTTTTTGTTTTCAGGATCTTGTAGAAAGTCAGTGACACTGGTGAGCATCCCTACCAATGACGGGTATGATCTTAACACTAGATCAAAATAGGTGCCCACATCCTTGGTGATGTCGCTACTGCGGGACACCATAAGTGATTCCGAATAGGGTCTCGGTGTGGAACGAGTGGGGGTACTGTGTTTGCTTCCAATGTAAGTGTCCTCGGTCAAAATTTGGCATATTCTTTTCTCAAAGCTTAAGTGTGCCTCAGTCCAAAGTTCAATAGTCTACAGCCTGTGTTGCGGCTTACACGTAAAATTTTCTTCTTCACCCTGCAACCAGGATGCACAGAGTGTCTGTTTTTTATGTTCTTATCCCCTTTTTTGCTTAGAGGAAGTGTACAATTTAAGCCACAATTTGCAAAAAGTTCTTTGTCTTTGTCTGGCTGGTCATGCGTCCTTCTTCCGCGTCATGGATCTCGTCTGCACGTGCAGTGCTTCTTCCCCGTTACTCGTCAATTCCTCTCATTGGGGTGCAGGAAAGGGGTCTTCTCCGATGTAGGGTTTTATATCACCGAGAAAAATCCAAGCTCTACTGCCTTGTAGTTTCACTGGGGACGGAGTGCAGTCCTCCACTGTAAACGGACCGTTGAATCTTGGCTCATCCCACTTTTTCCTTGTATGATTCTTCACAAGGACAGCGTCTCCAGGGAAGATGGATGGAACACGTAAACCTTGAACTTGGTCTGTTGTAGTATCTCCTTCTGTGTTCTGTGCTGCTCTGCACCCTTTTCGTCATTGCTGCAGCTGGTCTGAAATCAAAGTAAGGCAAGATGTCATGCAGTTCAGATAGTTTTGCATTTCAGACCCTAAAACCTCTCCTGTTGACTGGGCATCACATCTAGCTCTATCTCTGGGTTTTAGAGGAGTCCTCATTCTTCTTCCTGTGGCTACCACGTGTGGCGTAAGATGATGGTCGGACCCGGGTTGTTTTCCGAAGTGCGTACAGTGCCAGTGGAAGGCAGTACAACCATCCCTTCTTTAGAGTAAGCTTCAACTTGGCTATACTTTCCTTTAACAAGTGTTGAGCTTCTCACAGATCCCATTACCTTGTGGATGATACGCTGACGAGAACTTGTGCTTTATAGCAAGCATCAAGCTAATCTGCTCGAACACTGCATTGACAAAATGAGGGCCATTATCTGACCTCATGACCTTGCACCCCCCGCCCACCTGGGGAACACTTCTCTCACTAAAAATTCCGCCACACAGGTAGAGTCTGGGTGTGTACATGGACCTGCCTCAATCCATCTAGAGAATGGACATACCACAACAATTAAGTATCTGTACCCGTTACATACTTGAATCATGTCGACGTAATCGACATTCAAGTGTTCAAAAGGCCCATTTGGCCTTGGGAAGACTCCTCTCATTACTTTTAATGTGCGCCCAGCCGTGAATTGCTGACAAATGATACAGTTTACCATAAAGAATGCAACGTGCTCCACTAAATTCGGTCTGAACCAATCTTCTGCGAGTGTTGCCACTAGGTTCTCTTTTGTCATGTGCGCCGGGTAATGTTACTGCTCCAGCGCTATTTTTAATAGAGCTACAGGCATTACTGGTTTACCGGTGCTGTCTTGTCGCCACAAGCTGTCAGAGGGGTTTAAAGAACACCCTCAACGTTTCCACAGGTTCTTCTCTTCCTGTGGCGCCTCCCCTTGGAGTTCCATTATCTGTGTTTGCCCCAAATTACTGTAACTTTCAGGCGCAGTTCGTGTAACCATCATTCGCTCGTTGGCATGGATAACTTCCACTTCCATGATTGTTTCCCTTTGGATGCCATAGGCTTGGCTTCCGTGTCTGCTGCTTGATTCCCACGTGAGATAAAATCTGTCCCCTTCGTGTGGGCGGCGCATTTCACGATGACTATGGCCACTGGGAGCTGTAGTGCCTTGATCAGCCTGTCCAATAAGGGTGTGTGCTGCAATGATGTGCCGTCAGCTCGGAGGTAGCTCCTCCTTTTCCAGCGCGCTAAGCCTGCATGCACTGTTGGAATCACATAGGCGGAGTCACTGTACACCATTACTTCCTGGTCTGCGTGATTCTCAATGGCGAGTATTAACGCCAATAATTCTGCAGCCTGTGCTGAATAATGAGATGACACTCAAAACTCTCCATTCGTTGTGTGCTTCATCACAGCAACGCCTGTGTATCTTTGCCCATCATTTTGGTCGATCCTCGAATACCCGTCAATAAAGACGATCTCTCCTTCTGCCAAGGCATTTTCTTTCACCTTGGGGATTTCATCATAGAATTCTTCATAATGTGCACAGTCATGTATGTGCTCTCATTCAGTGACTGGCTCTGCCATGAACATAGCTGGGTTTACTATCTTACATCAGACTATTTTAATTGATGAATTTGATATGATCACTTCATAAGCAGAAGCTCTCTGAGATGTCAATGTGCCCTTTGGTTTCTCTAGAATGCCAAATAGTGAGTGCTCGATGTACAACGTCATTGAGCAACCCATCACAATGGTTGTAGCTTTCTCTATTGCGAACGCTGCGGCAGCTAAACTTTGTTCACACAGGAAATGACCCATCATCACTGGGCCCAAATTCCTACTATAGTCTGCCAGGGGCTTGTAGCCCAACGTGGTTCTCTGCGTGAGTACTGCTGTCACAACGCTGCCATTTGTGTGTGAAAACAGGTAAAATTCCTAAGCACAATTGGGGATCCCTTGACCTGGTGCTGCGTAAATGGCGCTTTTGAGTTAAGCAAATCCTTTCTCCATGGTCTGAGACCATTCGATCTTTTCTTTCATCACTTGAGCCTTTTTTAGGGCCTGAAGTAAAGGCTTAGTGTAAGAGCTATAGTTTAAGACCCAAGCCCTGACGTAGTTGCATAGGCCTAGAAAGCTCTGCATCTGTTTTATCGTGTGTGGCTTAGCCGTGTTCAGTATGGCTTCAGCTCTTTCTGGGGTCTCTTTCTTTCCCACATGTGAGATCAGCTGGCCTATGTACAGCACTTCTTGTTGACAATATTGTAACTTTTCTTTGTCAACCTTATATCCTTTCTCAGCCAGTATAGTCATTAGCTGTACAGAGTCGTGCCTGCATTGTTTTTCTGTTGTGCTACAAATTAAGATGTCATCCACGTATTGCAGGACGACACTTTCTAGTGCGATATTGCTCAAATCCATCTGCAGGACTCTGTTAAAAATAGGAGACTCACAGTACCCCTGTGGCATCCTCGTGCTTTTCAGACGCATTTGTCTGAACGTGAATGACGGCAGATCCTGTGAGTCACAGTGCAACGGGATTGAGAAAAATGCATTTTTCAGGTAAATCATTGTGAAATATTTTGCCTCAACAGGTATATTACATAGAATTGTAGCCGGGTTAGGGACTAAAGGGAACTCGGCTTCAACAATATCATTTATTGGCCTTAGGTCTTGAATTAGCCTCCACAACCCTCCTTTACTTTTTTTTCACAGGGTACACTGACGTATTACATGACGACTCTGACATCACTAAGAGGCCTTGCTGTATCATAGCAGAAATTGTCTTAAAAATCCCCTCATCTGCCTCTCTGGACATGGGATACTGTCGGGCCTTAAGTAGAATTGCTCCTGGTTTCAGTTTAATCTTCACTTCTCCAACCCCCTTCAAGAGGCCTATGTCATAGGGGCCTGTAGTCCATACTGAGACAGGCACCTTGGCTATGTCGTCATCAAAATATCCAGGACAATTTAGTGCCATCATCATTCTCTGTGGTACTTCTCTTTTAATCATCTTTACTCAAAAGGTGAGACTCACTTCTACCATTGTCTTTCCTATATCTATTTGCTCTTCAAACAGATTGTCATTGGTGACGTCGGTCACTCGATATCCTTCTTCAATGGCGATTACTGCGCACCATTGTAGGACCTCGTCGTCATTTCCATCAATCAAGGCCACTCTCCCTCACACTGCAGCCGTGTGTATCATCAAGGGAAATACTTGTCCCTTCTCCTCATGCATCGGTATTTTAGGTCTGAATAAGAACTCATCAGGGGTTCTCATGATTTTGTCTTCAAAGCCTCGCAATCCTGCCATAATCACACGCATACCCTATGCAAACATTTCTGGCTTTAATGGTATGGCCCTCATGGCTATGTGTCCTGCGTATGCTCTAATCATTTCGCATACATTTGAGTAGTGCATTCTTGGAGTGGAATATACTATGCCCTCCTCCGTGAATGAGATTGTCATGTTTAATGTTGTCATTAAATCTCCACCCAAAATGTTTACTTGGTCTGCCAAGATTATAGTAAAGGCACATTCATTTCACATTCTTCTATGGAGACTGGAAGTGCATTTGTGAAGGGAACACGACTGGTAGCTCCTTAAAACTCTGAGTATCTATGGCCTCGCCAGACAAGGAAAACTTGCCTTCACGAGCGTGTTGCACCCGTGTCAACTAAGAAGGAATATTCTTTATCCCCTATAACGACATCCACCCTTGGTTCCCTGTGAGGGTCTAGTGTCACTGATAGGATAGTACACATCAGGGTTCCCAGTGAGCTGTCCTAGTTTATATACAAATTTGGGCCACTGTGTGCTGGTGAATTTTCCCCATTCCCATTGTCACTTCCCATTCCAGGGTTCATGGTCTGCCCTGTGCTCATCGTCTGTGATCGTTGCAGCGGTGCCTGTTGGAATTGTCCTTGTGGAAAATTCCCCATGCTTTGCAGTTGCATCCCTTGTTGCACTCCTGGCGCTTGTTGCACCGTGTGTTTTTGTGCACCACCCTGCTGTAAAACTGCAGGGGGATTTGCCATGCCTGCTCCTGTTCCTTGGCCGTTCTACATCATGCCTTGATTTCTGTGTTTGCGTGCCAAATGCCCTGTCATTCCACACAGCCAACATACTGGCGGTGGTCGGATCATTTGCCCGTTTGAAATATCTTGATTACCATTTTGCATATTTTGAAAACCTCCTTGGTTATTTTGGAAACCTCCCTGATTACTCTGCCATCCTCTTTTCCGGCCTAAATCCTCTTCCCCTTGGGTAAAACCCCATATTGCCATGATTATTCTGCTGTGGATTAGTTACCTGCTGCATGCTTGATTCAGTTGTGCTAGTTATCATGGCTCCCTCAAGAGCATATTTTGACAATTTATTTTGCACCAATTTCCTCACCCATTCGAGCGGCTTCCTTTTTGCGATTCTTTTCCTGCAGCAGTCTACAATAATGTGCAATGGTCAACTGTATTTCAGCACAAGGCTTTACTTCAATTCCCACCAATTTCTTGAGTTATTTCTGCACCGGCTTGGGCACCCCTTGGCACAATATATGGTAAAACACAGGTATAGATTTCGTCCAAGATTCATGAGTCTCGAGCACCCATGCGTCTTGAAAATTCTGTATGTAAATTAACGGATCTTCAGACTCCTTCATTTTTCGTGTCATTATAGCTCCCATATCTGAAGTATCTGGGTATAGTACTCATAGCGCTTTCCATACTGCAGCTCTACAGTTGTTAAATGGAGCTCCGTCGTGTGTGGTATTCATTGTGGTTATGCCAGGGTAGCCTGCTCGTGCCCACACATCATCTGCTCTCTCACCAAGTATGGCGATTAGGAGACCCTTAATGTCCCCTATAGCTAATGTGTTTCCTCCTGCCATTTTTTCTAACTCATGTATCCACTTTCAGGCTCCCGATGTCAGCATTGGCAGCTTGTTTTTCAAATTTTCTCGATCTATGTGTGGCCTTGGAATATATAGCGGTCTTACTCCCCTTCTGAGCAACGGAAATTGGGATGCATAGCCCTCTCTCTCTTCTCTCATTGTTCTTCTGTCTATTGCAGGGGTAATATTCCCGCATCGCCGTCTGTCTGGCAATGTCCTGAGCCTGTCCACATAGGGAGATGATGACACCCCCCTCTGACCATGAGCTACTTCTTCATGTCGTTCAGACTGTGTGGCTGACTCTGATACCCTTGGTGCAGATTCGCTAGTGCCTGACCATCTTATTCCTTTTTTCCTTGGGAGTCATCTTTCACTCCATCTCTCTTCCTCATTTTCCTCATGCTCTTCCCTTTCCAAGTAGGACATTGTTTGTCCCCTACTAGTGCCTCTCCTTGTGTCCTCCTTACTATTACTTATTTCTAATCTATCCAGGGATAGGTCTCTATTCCCACTACTTAGGTCGACATCCTCAGTGTCGTACAGCTGAGTGCTCTCCAGGTGCTCGTCTTCCCCCTCCCCTGGGGGTGTTTGTTCTAACCCCATCTCATCATATATTCTATCGATCGTTTATCCAATGCTTCTGGTGTCGAAGTCATCTTCCATATTTGCCCTAGACGTGCCTGGTACTGAATCGTACGCACAAAATAATTCTTCTATATCTTCCCAATCTACTACTGGATCAGGTTTTGTAACCTCTCTCCCCAGATATTCAAGATCGTGTGCTCTCTGTCTTCACTTACGTTCTATATCGTCATCGAATTCTTTGCGTTTCCTTGCCTCTTCTCTGATCCTATCTTCTTCCTTTCTCTTTTCATTTCTACATTCATCTGCCCTTCGAATTCCCTCCTCTCTTCGTCTCTTTATTCTTTTCTCACGTATCCTTTCCTCTTCCTCTAACCTCTGCTGTTTCTGTCTGTCTTGATCATTTGCTGTTCTTGGGAAGCGATCAAGCTGTCTCTCTTGCTCTTTGCGATATAGCTGTTCTCGCCTTTGTCTGTCTTTCTTGCTTATTCTTTCATCTATGAACTCCTTCTCTTTTCCCTTTCCCTGTACATCCTCTATCCTTTCCCTTGGTTTTGCGTTATCAATGCCTTTGCCATCAAGTTTCAATAAAATGTGCCCTCCCATCCATTCGTCTTTTGCGAATGCTATCTCATCAGTTCTATCTTCGTTTCGCTTCCATCTCTTCCCTTCTCTCTCTTTGTCAGGAGATGCACTTGTCTGTGCCTGATCTCTTCTTTCGTCATCACATCTCCCTTTGTCCCGTGGGATTCTGGAGGCAATATTCTTATCCTTATCTTTCCATTGATTTTCGTCACTGCTATGTGTAGGTGACTCATATGCGGGGTTGCTGTACCCCGTGGCTGCTTTGAGTTCTCTCAGTTGTATAATCCCTCGTCATTACTTTCTTCAACTTTCGTTTCAGGTGGGGCAGGTGGCGTGGTAGGCGTCTCACCCCCCCTCTGTGCATACATTAAGTATCCAATCTGTTGGCGGCTCTTTTTCCTTTCCCTGCTCATTCATTTTCCAAAGCGCCAGGGCAGCGAGGCGTTTTTCTAGCTTTATGCCCATGTATGTGGCATGCAAATATGTCGTCATATATTGTAAGGCGGCTTTAGATAGGGACCCACCTTGTGGCCATGGCATAAACATCTTGTGGGCAGTCCCTTTAACCCACTCCGTACTATATTTCTTTAGTTTGGGTGCGTGTTTCGGCAAATGTTTGCATAAAAGTGTCAATGGAGTTATATCTGCCATTCTTTAAATCTGTTCCCTTTCCTCTTTTATAACACTGGTCAACACTTTCGTGTGTCTTAAACAGTTCCAACAATATGAGCGAGCACCAAACACTGCAAGCTCCAATCCAAATTTTCACAAAGTTTTATACCTTCTCATTTACTCAAAAACATCAATTCATATGCGATTTTAACTCAGCTATTAAATCGCATAAAATTTAAATCAGTTTTCTCTAAGAAATGACGTCACAACAAAAAACATGCAAGACAGACGCTTGACAGATTAGACGGACACCAGTTGGTCAGAGTTCACTCTGCCTCTAATCATTACCCCTTCATGGAGTCAAAATGTACCCCTTTCATGACGTCTTTAACCATCATGGTAGTCTAATCGTTCCCCCTTTAGCTGGGACTCTGGGTACACGTTTCTTCTAGCTGCTTGTATTAAAATCGTAGGAATAAGGCGAATCCACTCACTATATATATATAATACAGTCTTCTCTGCTTCTAACTATATTTAGTTTTTTCCCGCCTCCCTTTGTTACCTTTTCCCGTTACTTGTTCTACAGGTGGGATGCACAACATACGGCCTGCGGGCCAAATGCGGCCCTCCATCCTGTGATGGGCAGCCCGCCAGTAGTGTTTACTTTTGCAATGAGATACGGCCCACTTCAAGCAGTAGGCCGAATTTCATTGCTTAAGTAAACAGTTTGCCTGGGACCATTGCTGGCTAGGAGGCCAGCAGTAGAGACGGTCATTTGTAATGGACATTTTAACAACACATTGGCTGCCTTTCTTCCCAACAGTGCATTTTTTAGCATTTTGCACGTTCCATCAAGAGGAATTAAGGTGCTGAGCAGAAACATGTCATTGCCCTTTGAAATGCAAAGTGACTTTAATTTTGTGCCCAGTCAATGGCGCCACACTTGCATAGTGACAAGAGTACAAGTGTATCAAAAGCTTTCTGATTCAACACTAGATTAGCAACGGAACAGGGGATGGGGGTGCAAATTCTATTTCATATTCACACCACAGAGTTATTTTAAAGTTAATTTGCCCAAGCATGCTGTGGAGGGAAATGTGATTGGTGTTGATTTGGTAAAATGACAAAAAAGAGGGAACCAGGTATAAGGGACTCTGCTGTGTTTTATGACAGATGTCCACAATGGTTCTTTTGGGGAGTGCTAGGAACAGAAGCAGCTGTAAAAATCATCAAATGGAGCATTAAATGAAGCTGTATATTAAGGCTTTGTCAATCTCTACTTTGCGGTTCATTTAATTTCCAAAAGAAATGCAAGTGCCAGAATTAACAAAGAAAACCAGGACTGGGCTAGAATCTTTGGAATGGAATGGGGGCCCTATGGGTGTGAATGAACACCTGTCATGCTTTTGGGGAGGACAGTTCAAAATTAAATATTCATGCTGATACGTTCTTTGATAAATACCAATAACTATAGCACACAACCCCATAATGCAAATAAGAGTTTTGGCCAATTGATTGACTGAGTGTAGGGATGTACCAAAGAGCATGTAAATAGGCTCTGCCGGCTCACTCTGGCACCCAGAGGTAAGAGGGGGCAAGCCTATGGAGTGCTGCTTACAGGGAGTGGCAGAGCCCGACCCCGGACTTTCAAGCAAAATGCTCCTCGGCATGAGAGGGAGGGAGAGGAAGTATAGAGAAACGGACAGAGTAGCAGAGAGAGGAAGAAGGGAAGAGATGGAAAGAAACAAAAAGAGACAGAAATAGTAACATAGGGAGAGACAGAGAAAGAGGGGAGAGATGGAGACACATAAATAGTAACATCGTGGAAGAGAGACAAGAAAGAATGACAGAAAGAGAGAGATACACTGAATATGGCATTGGGCAGCAGCTGAAGATAAATATGTGAAGATGGTAACATGTGTTCATTTGTGTGAAATATTTGGTACTGAATGGTGTTGCAGCACTCTGCACTTGCAAATTAAGTGTTTATCTGCTGGCGATAACCTAACATGGGTAAGATTGTGGGTGTTACTTACCGGTAAACTTCACTACTCCTAGTTCAGTTCTTCCTAGTCACAGTACTTACTCTCCACGGGGCCCTTCACAGTCTACTCAGCCGAATGGCAAAGAACTCATGATATTGCTATAGACCTAGAGTTACTTTATGTCGACGGTCAATACGTGTCTTATTCAAATCAATAATCGATAATCGATAACCAACCATCCTTTGCTACCAATTGTACTTAGGAAACCCCCGGTCGGCCCATAGAGCGGAGGTTTGCTCTGAAGTACTTTAAGACGAGATAGCTGCACCTTGAGATGAATGGGGGTGCAGATTTATTGCTCCAACACCAATCAATAAGGACAACTCAATGGTTTGGCAAAGGGAGTCCGCTTAAAGACAAGTACAAAAAACAGGGAGTCATGGCAATCAGCAGTGATGTGATAGTCCATCTTGCTTCAACTCCAACAAACTTCATACAAACAGTGACATTTATACTCAAATCTCATCATAATTGACGTGTTACACTTAAAAGTTAACATGCAATTCTATTGGCTAGGAAAAGGTAACTTTAATATAGGTACTATATCTGTATATGGTAACGGAGTGAGGGGATTGGGTAAATACTGTCATGTGGGCGTCTACGCCCTTCCTTCAAAAATGACTACTGTAGATGTCACTAAAAGTATGACATTGTTACGCTCACCTGGTATACACGGGGATCCCACCCAGCCGGACTGCTCGCTGGTGTGCTTCTCAGTGATTCCCAGATGTGGTCTGCAGGGAAGGATCTGCCTGGAAATAGAGGAGGGCTGTTTTCAAGACTGGCCTATCGAGGTAATATCCTCCTTCCACCCGGTATGATATCAGCCCCTCTGGGCCCTCTCCTCACCTTGTGGTAGAATTAGGCGTGCTCTCCGTCCTGCCTTTTTCGCAGGGGCGCGTTGCCGTTCATGTGCGTGTGCGGTCCAGTTACTTCACTGACGCCGGCCCGTTTGATGTCTTTCAGGTAGGTCTTATTGCTGCTCTTTCATATTGTTGTTATTCCTGCATGCCTTTCTTTGTTTAATAAAGTCTCTTTCTCCCTTAGATATGCCGAGCTTCAGCGTGGCGAACTGGCTTTGTTGAGCCTCGCTGGTAACTGATGGCGTGTAATGAGCGCTATGATGTGGTAAGTAAGCACTATGCGCATTGCCGCAATGTCTTGCCTTTGCTAACCTGTTTTCCTTCTTTTCTCGTAGGTCGTGGTATGCTCCCAGCGCATGTGGAATTTCCGGAGTGATGCCAGCCGAGAGGCGACCAGCCAGGTAAGCCTTTTGAGCAGTTCGTAATTTGCAATGTCTTTAATGCCTTCTTTAATGTTGTCTCTACCTTCCTCTTTCAGATCGTTTGGTCCGGGAAGCGTGCAAATTCGAGGGAGCTGTTCACAGGAGCTGCGGGAACATAAAGTTGAGGATTGCAGGTAAGATGCTGCTGCTAACGGTATTCCTTTTGCCTCCCTGCAGGTTCTGCATCTCCTGGCTCGTGGGTATAGCTGGACACGGTGAGCGTCACGTTGCAAACTACAAAGTAACGCGAAGCATGTTGTCTTGCTCGGGTGTGGTTTAAATAGCCCCAACAAAGTAGTCCAGGTAAAGTAGTCCGTAGGCCACCACATCCAAAACACTAGACTGCATAGCTTGGTTCCTAGGAACTAAGCTATGTGGATGCCTCCATGTTGGCTGGCAGTCTCAATAAAGTAGTTCCCAGAACACATGTCTTTCATGGTGTATGAGCCTGCCGCCATAGGCACCATGACTGGCCCCAGGA
The DNA here is from genome assembly GCF_040938575.1 of Ambystoma mexicanum. Classification (NCBI taxonomy): domain Eukaryota; kingdom Metazoa; phylum Chordata; class Amphibia; order Caudata; family Ambystomatidae; genus Ambystoma; species Ambystoma mexicanum. The sequence goes on along the minus strand of NC_090934.1, from coordinate 980,962,176 downwards.
GGGCTTTTGAAGTGGATCCCAGGCCCTAGAGACCGAGTCCAGATCCCACCTGGCCAATGGGCTTGATAGTGGGGGTTTGAGACGAGGGTCATGACAGCACTCCCCCCTAAGGCCCCTCCCACGGTGTTCCTTCTGTCTGGCCCAGGTTTAATTGGGAAATTCTGATGAAAATTCCTGATTAGACGTGGTGCGTGGATGTTCTCACTGGGCTCCCAGGATCTATCTTGCGGTCCGAATCCTTTCCAATTGATGAGATAATGTAACTTGGACCTAGAGTATTTACCATCCAGGATACCTTTGACTTCGAATTCTGGTTTTCTGTCAATAAGTATGGGCTTTGGTGGTGTCCCAATCCGTGTACCGGGTTGCATTGGTTTCAAGAGGAACACATGAAATACTGGGTGGATTTGTAGATTAGGTGGTAAATCCAGTTTCACGGCTACTGGGTTGATAATTGCCTTGATGGTATAGGGTCCTAAGTATCAGGGATGAAAGGTCCAGGTTCCCTTGATGGGTACAAATTTAGCGGCTAACCAAACTTGGTCTCCTTCTTGATAGTCAGGGGCTTTTTTTCGGTGTTGGTCGGCGAATTTCTTTTGTTTTTCCTTGGCATGAATAAGATGTTCCTTCATCTTTTTGAAAGCCTGAGTGATAGTTGTGTGTAGAGTCTTTACCGCTGGCATCTCCAAGCTGGCTGGAAGGTCTAGTTCAGAGGTACGTGGATGTCTGCCATAAAGGGTATAGAAGGGCGTTTGTCCTATGCTTGAATGCAGGAAATTGTTATATGCATATCCGCCTATCCATAGTAAGTCTTTCCAATTCCTTTGTTCGTGGTGCAGCATGCACCGTAAATATTGCTCGAGCATCTGATTGGTCCTCTCGGTTTGGCCATCTGTTTGGGGGTGGTGACTGGTAGATAACCGAACGTCAATCTGTGCCATGGCACAACATTTTCTCCAGAAATTAGATACAAACTGGCTACCTTGATCAGAGACCAGAACTGATGGGAAGCCATGTAGCTTAACAACGCCCTCCAGGAACACTTTTGCTAAAGTGGATGCGTCTAGGAGGCTTTTGAGAGGAATAAAGTGTGCCATCTTTGAGAATAAGTCCACAAATACAAGGATGGTGTTGAACCCTTGGCTGGGGGTTAGATCAGTGATGAAGTCGAGGGAAAGAGTGTGCCATGGAATGGGAGGAATGTCCAATGGTTGTGGAAGACCAGATGGTTTTTGTTTTTGTGATTTATTTTGTGTGCAGACACCGCAGGACTGAATATACTGAATGATGTCCTTACGCCAGGTAGGCCACCAAAAGTTCTGTTTTACCGTAGCTAGGGTTTTGGCGATTCCAGGGTGCCCTTCGAACAGTGAATCATGATAACCTGAAATAATATGCTGTTGTAATTCCTTCTTGGGTACATATAGACGATCCCTAAAAAGGGTAAATGGTCCTTGATGGAATATTGTTCTCCTTGAGTTTGCCATGACGGGAAAGCATCAGGATTCATTTTCCATTGAATTTCTTTTCATAGTTCTGCTTGTGTTAAGGCTGTTGTGATACCCAAGAGTTTGTCTTCAGGTATAATAGGTACTGGGTCTGGAGTTGTATATACCATTTCATCTATGCCCATACGAGATAAGGCATCCGCCTTACCGTTTCTGACCCCTGGTCGAAACGTGATTGAATCATATTCGGTGAAGAAAACGGCCCACCGCAATTGGCGCGAGGACTGGGCTTTGGCTGTTTTGAGAAATTGCAGGTTTTGGTGGTCTGTGATGACTGTAATGGTGTGTCTGGCCCCGCCAGGCTTTAAAGGCGGATTTGATAGCCAGGAGTTCTTTGTCAGTGATGGCATAATTAATCTCTGGAGGTGAGAACTTATTTAGACCAAAAGGCCACAGGATGTAGTTGGCCGGTTTCTGGGTCTCTCTTTGAAAGGATAGCCCCCTTTGCCAGACTGGAAGCATCAGTTTCAACAACATAAGGGAGGTTTGGACGAGGACTTTGCAGGATTGGAGAGGAGGTAAAGCTTTGTTGAAGTTCCTGAAAAGCTTCTTCTGCTTCTTCGGTCCAAGCAAACCTTTTATTCATTTTTCGTAATAGTACTGTGATTGGGTGCACAGCCTGAGAGAAGTCTGGGATGAACCGGCGGTAGAAGTTCGTAAAGCCCAGCATGCTTTGTACCCCTTTCAGAGACGTCGGTGAAGGCCATTTCAAAATGGTGTCTACCTTGTGTACATCCATTCTGATGCCTACTGGAGGAAGGATAAGACCAAGAAACTGCACTTCGGTGACGTGAAAAAAGGATTTTTCAAGCTTTGCAAACAAGCAATATTGACGGAGCTTGGTGAAGACTGAACAAACGTGCCTGGCATGATCTTGTTTCGAGGCTGAGTACACTAAGATGTCGTCTATGTACACTAGAGCGCAAACGTAAATTAACTCCCTCAAGATGCATTCATGAAGTATTGGAACGCCGTAGGAGCATTGCATAACCCGAAGGGCATGACTTGATATTCATACAAGCCATACTTAGTACGGAAGGCGGTTTTCTATTCATCTCCGTTTCTGACTCGGACCAGGTGGTACGCTCCTCGAAGGTCCAATTTGGTATAAATCTGGGCATCTTTGACTTGGTCTAGCATCTCAGGGATAAGTGGCAAGGGGTAAAGGTTCTTCACAGTGATCTGGTTCAATGTGTGGTAGTCAATACAGGTTCTCAAGTCCCCTTCCTTCTTCAGTACGAAAAACAAAAGGCTGGCTGCTGGGGACTTCGATGGGTGGATAAATCTGTTTACAAGGTACTGGTCTAAATAGGATTTCAAATGAAGGTTTTCCAGTTCTGTGAGAGCATAGATCCTGCCGCAAGGGATTTGTGCACCAGGAAAAAGGTCGATCTGACAGTCATAGGGCCTGTGTGGCAGCAATGTATTGGCTTGGTCCTTTCGGAATACATCCTGGAAATCGGGGTATTCACTTGGCAAGGTATTAGTTACTCCCAGGGTTGATACTGTCGCTCCGGGAGTCATGGGAATACAGACGTCGGGTTTCTCCTCTTGATAATAGCAGGCAGGGGAGCAGTCACCGGGGAAGGTTAATTTTGTTCCTGCCAGTTTATCAAAGGATTGTGAGCTGCCAACCATGGCATCCCTAGTATTAGCTGAAACTGAGGTGCCCTGATGAGATCAAACGAAATAGACTCCCGATGTCCATCTTGGCACAGCAAGGTTACCCCAGCTGTGCACTGGGTTACTGGTCCAGAAGCGATTTCTGTCCCATCCACGGTGGTTACCTTGTCCATAGTCAGCTTGGAACACAAAGGAAGCCCCATCTCTGCTGCCAGTTCTTGATCAATATAATTTCCAACTGCTCCACTGTCGATGTATGCTTCAACAGCATGCATCCTAGACGACCGTTGGTGGGTAATTAATATCCCTGCTATTGCAAAGTGCGAGGTCAGCAACTCTTTCTTCTCACTCGACAAACTGACCTCTACGTTTGCCGAGCTTGGTAGTTTTCCGATTCCTTAACTTCTTCCTTTTCTGTGGCCCGACTATTCTTCTTGGGGGTTTACTGGGCAGTCCTTCAGGAAATGTCCTGGTTTCCCACAGTACAAACAAAGTTGTTGTTGTCTTCTTTTATCCCACTCTTGTTTTGTTAATGAAGGCTGTATCCCTCCAATCTGCATGGGTTCTACAGCGTTTTCAGGTACATGTGATGTGTTTTCCCTTGGTCGAACATACACAGCCCGAGGGTTTGTTTTAGACCGGTCTGCTTTTTGGTCCTGCAACCGGTGGTCTAGCTGCACAACCAGATTTATGAATTCGGTACAGTCTCTCGGAGGACCAACCACCTGGGCTAAGACGTCCTTTAATTCACCTCGTAAGCCCCGATGGAATAACGTGGTTCTTTTGTTTTCTGGCCATCTAGCTTCGGCAACCAGTCTATTGAAGGTGGCAATGTATGTTAACAAGTCCTGATTCCCCTGTCGGAGGGACAAGAGTTCATTGTCTACTGCTTGTTCCTGGGTATGGCGAGCAAAAAGCTTTTACATTTCTCTCTGGAACCCCCCAAAGTCATGTAATAGAGGATCGTCATGGGTCACCAACGGCACTGACCAATCTGCTGCACTACCACTCAGGTTTGATAAGACAAAAGCTACCTGAGCTTGGTCGTTTGGAAATGCTCCAGGCCTACAAAGAAAATGAAGGCGACACTGATTTATGAATGCCGCATATTTCTGTGGATCGCCTGAGAACCTTTCTGGTGGTGCCAGGGGAACTGTTCCAAGTAACGTGATCTGTACTGGAGTGGGGGTAGTGGATGGTAAGGTGGGGTTTTGCATCAGTGGATTGCTCCTAGGCAGAGGAGTCTGTCCTGCCTGTGATTGCAAGATCTGCCTATTGATCTCCTCAGTACGATCCTTGGTCACTAGTAGGTCTCTCCGGAGAGCATTCGTCTCTTGTCGGGCAGAATGAACCTCTACACGAAGTTCCCCTAGTAATTGGGCCAATTGGTCCATTTCTGATGTCTCCATGGCACCCAGGTGGAATTGTTATGGTAGGCTTTGCGTTCTGTTATGCTCGCCTAGTATCCACGGGGACGCCACCGAGCCGGACTGCTCGCTGGTATGCTTCTCAGTGATTCCCAGATGTGGTCTGCGGGGAAGGATCTGCCTGGAAATACAGGACGGTTGTTTTCAAGACTGGCCGATCGAGGTAATATCCTCCCTCCACCCCATATGATATCAGCCCCTCTGTAACGCTCACCTGAATCCCTCGGAGGCGCAGGTCCGGGGTTGGAGATTTCAGTGTCTTCTAGGGTCACGCGCAGGCCTCTGGTAACACCCTGGATAGACCCTCTCCTCACCGTAATTTTGACCTGGAGGGTGAGGTGTCTGCAAGTAGGAGAACAAGGGGTTAATGAATGTCTGGTTGGCCAATCTGACCTTCCCCTTTTCTGGACTCCCCACGTTACTCGTAGGCTGAATGTGCTCACCTTATATAGGTGAAAGCGGAGCTCTCCATCCTGCGTCTGTGCAGGGGTGCTGATGCCAGTTGCTTCACTGGTTAAGTGCCAGCCTCTTGATTGCAGAGGATGAAGTCAGGGAGCAAGGCCGTCGTTAGCTGCACAAACAGTGATTGCTTGAATATGGAGTTTTATTTATATGACCCCTTAAATGTCTCTCGCCATTGCAGGTCCGGTATGTAGATAAGGTAAGCGGGAAGAATGCCGGAGTTCGTGAAGGCACGTAAGTAAAAGAATGTTATTCGAAGTTAAATGCACTTCTTAATGTCTCTTTTCCCTTTCGAAGTTAAATGCACTTCTTAATGTCTCTTTTCCTTCTTTCAGGTAACCGTAGCTGTCGGCGTGGAGGTGAACACCGAGGTACGTGCCGGAGAATGGGCAAGCCGATGACAGCTAGAAGGCACGTGAGTAGTGATGGCGTACAGTGCCCCCTAATGATGTCCTTCTTGTTTTCGCAGGTGCGGAAAAACAGCGTCTGACGAAGATCGAGGCGTACGTGGCACAGGTAAGCAGAATAATCACGGAGGTTCACTAACCAATGTCCTTTGTTTCCGCAGGCTTGCCATAGTATGAAGAGTGCGGCACGCGGCCTCGGAATGCTCCGATGGACGAGGTAATTGCTGCGCTGGTTTTGTATTGTCCTAACCTGGTGTCCTTGTTCTCTTTCAGACGCTGGTGAAGACTGACGACTGATCTGCCGGGAGGTAAGACTGAAGATTTCTTGTTCACAGATGCAGAAGCTGAAGATTCTCTGGAGCTGACACGGTGAGCGTCCTGCTGCTAGTGCAGAATAACGTGAAGCACGTTGCACTGATCGGGCGTGGTTTAAATAGGCCACTGGAGTGCTTAGGTGTCTCCTTCCACAGCCTCGCCCAGACAAGAAAGAAGTTCCAGCTTCCAGCACAGTTCCTGTATCCAGTCCCAGGGAGTGGTGCTGGCCACACCCAGAAGGGAAAGTAGTTCCAGCCAGGAATGGATGAGGATATCATCCTACAGGTAAGTGAGCAGCATGGTCTGCAGCAGGTAGGTCCACCCAAGCACCATTCCTCTCAATATGAGCCCGGCGCTTCCTGTGCCGGGACTGGGTTCCCTTATGAGCCTGGCGCCACTGGCGCCAGGACAAGGTCCAAAAGGCCCCTGTGGGGACCGGCTGGTGCCTGGAATGGAAGTTGTGACCCTGCTTCCAAGGATGTTGGGCTGGGTCTGACTCCTTGGAGGCAGCGGTCATGACAGCACCCCCCTTCAAGGCCCCTCCCAAGCTTGTCTTCTCCGGAGGCTTTGGCTTGTTGGGAAAAGTCCGATGAAACTTCTTGACTAGACGAGGTGCATGGACATATTCTGAAGGCTCCCAAGATCTCTCCTGGGGGCCAAATCCCTTCCAATCAATCAGGTAGTACAGTTTCGATTTGGAAATTTTGGAATCCAAGATGTTTCGAATTTCAAATTCGAGTTCTCCATCCACCTGGATTTGCTCTGGAGGATTAGTAAAACGGTTTCCGGGTTGCATAGGTTTAAGGAGCGAAACATGGAAAACGGGATGTATCTTCATCCGAGTAGGTAGCTCCAATTTCACAGCCACCGGATTTATCACAGCCGTGATCGTGTAGGGTCCTAAATACCTTGGGTTGAAGGTGCGTGGTCCTTTTAGGGATAAATGCTTCGTGGACAGCCAGACTTGATCTCCTACTTGGTATTGAGGAGCCTCTTTTCGATGTTGATCCGCTCCTTTCTTATACCTTTCCTTGGCTCGTTGAAGGTGAGCTGTGGCTTCCTTGAATGCTTGAGTTATTGTCCCATGCAGATGGCCTACAGCGGGCGTTCCGAGAGCTTGAGGTGGATCCAAATTAGAGGTTCGAGGATGACTTCCATACAGCAGAAAGAAAGGGGTTTTTCCAGTTCCTGAATGGATTGAATTGTTGTAGGCGTATTCAGCAATCCAAAGGACATCCTTCCAAGTGCCCTCCGATTGTTGCAACATACAGCGTAGATATTGTTCCAGAGTTTGGTTAGTCCTCTCAGTCTGCCCGTCAGTTTGGGGGTGATGGCTGGTGGAAAGTCGTACATCAATTTGCGCTAAACGACAACAACTTCGCCAAAAATGGGAAATAAATTGGCTCCCTCGATCGGAGATTAACACTGAAGGGAAACCGTGCAACCGGACGATGTTTTCAAGGAATTCTCGGGCCAAAATGGGAGCTGTGGGTAAACCTTTCAGTGGAATAAAATGAGCCATTTTTGAAAAAAGGTCCACGATTACTAGAATTGTGTTGTATCCGGAGCAGGAGGGTAAATCCGTGATAAAATCCATTGAGAGAGTATGCCAAGGGCATGGTGGAATGTCTATTCGATGTAGCAGACCTGCTGGTATTTCCTTTTGACTCTTGTTTTATGCGCAGATGCCACAAGAAGCCACAAAATCTTTAATGTCTTTTCTCCAAGTCGGCCACCAAAAATGTCTTTTGATTTTCTCTAGGGTTTTGCCCACCCCAGGATGTCCTTCTATTAGAGAATCATGGTAGCAGGTGATGACCTGCTTCTGTAAGTCAACACATGGCAAATATAGTCTTCCTTGGAAATACAATAGATTCTGATCTATCGTAAAATCTTTCCCTTTTTGTTGCCAATTCAATGAATCTTCAGGAGTTATTAGTTGGCTGACTTTTGCTTCGATATCTTCAAGGGATAGCGTGTTGATCACTCCCAGTATCTTTTGTTCGGGGATAATTGGTACCGGCTCTGAATTAGCGGTGTATTCGTCTACCCCTATTCGGGAAAGGGCATCTGCTTTTCCGTTCTTATTGCCCGGCCGATACGTGATCACAAAATCAAATTCCGCGAAGAATAATGCCCAGCTGAGTTGTCTCGAAGATTGGGCCTTGGCTGACTTCAGATACTGGAGGTTGCGATGATCAGTGATTACCGTGACAGTGTGCCGGGCTCCCAGGAGATAATGCCGCCAGGCCTTAAAGGCGGACTTAATTGCCAGAAGTTCTTTGTCCGTAATTGTATAGTTGATTTCGGGGGCCGAAAATTTGCGGGACCAAAATGCCACAGGGTGTAATTGGTGTGTTTCGGGATCTCGTTGTGATAGCACAGCCCCCATTGCGAGGCTGGATGCGTCTGTCTCGACGATATACGGAAGTTCTGGACGAGGATGCTTTAAGACTGGAGCGGAGACAAATTTAGCTTTCAATTCTTGGAAGGCTTGTTCGGCCTCTGGAGTCCACTCGAATTTTTTATTCTTTTTCAGAAGGGCCATGATGGGTTGAACTACTCGAGAAAATTCTGGAATGAATCTCCGGTAAAAATTAGCGAAGCCCAACATGCTCTGTACTCCTTTCACGGAAGTTGGGGACGGCCATTTGGTGATAGCGTCCACCTTTCTTGAGTCCATGTGAACTCCATTGGGTGACAAGATGAACCCCAAGAATTCGACTTGCTTTACATGAAAAGTACACTTCTCCATTTTAGCAAACAAACGGTGTTGGCGAAGTCTCTGTAGAACCGTGGTGACATGTCTTCGGTGCTCAGCTTCTGAGGATGAGTATACCAGGATATCATCGATATAAACAATTACGCATACATCAATAAGTTCTCGGAAAACGTCATTCATAAAGAACTGAAAGGCGGCCGGTGCGTTACATAGTCCAAAGGGCATTACTTGATACTCAAACAATCCGTATTTGGTGCGAAAGGCCGTCTTCCATTCGTCACCCTCCTTAATGTGTACCAAGTGGTAAGCTTCTCTGAGATCTAGCTTTGTGTATATGCAGGCTCCTTTAACTTGGTCCAATAATTCGGGAATCAGAGGCAAAGGATATCTATTTTTGACTGTAATCTGGTTCAGGGCGCGATAATCGATACATGTTCTCAGGTCACCTTCTTTTTTCGGAACGAAGAACAAAGCTGAAGAAACTGGAGATTTCGAGGGACGAATGAATCCGTTAGCCAGGTACTGGTCCAGGTATTGCCAGAGATGGAGATTTTCTGGCTCAGTGAGAGCATATATTCTACTGCACGGAGGGGTAGATCCGGGTATTAGGTCTATCTGGCAGTCGTATGACCGATGCGGGGGCAAGGTATTGGCCTGATCTCTCTGGAAGACGTCGCGGAACTCTTGGTATTCTGGAGGCAATTGGGGGTTCTCGGAAGCGATGGCTGCCAGTCTGATATCGGGTCGAGGGTAGCAAGTTGGGGCGCATTCTGGAAACCGGATTACCTTGGCTCACCAGTCTATTTGAGGATTGTGCTTTTCCAACCAAGGAATTCCCAGGATTATTTGAAACTGCGGGGCCTTGATTACATCAAACACGATCTTCTCCCGATGTCCATCTTGGCATAGCAACATCACTTCCATGGTGGTGTGAGAAACCGGTCCGGAAGCTATTTCTGTACCATCCACTGTAGTGATTATGTCTTTCACCATCTTCGAACATAGAGGAAGATTCATCCTGGTTGCCATATCTTGATCTACATAGTTACCAATCGCTCCGCTAACAATGTATGCTTTAATTGCATGCATGCGATCTGGTCGATCTGGACTTATGAGGACCATAGGCATTACCAAATGCGAGGTCAAGGAACTGGTTTTAATGCTCGGCAAGCGGACCTCTACACTTGTCGGGCGAGGTCGTTTCCCGATTCTGGTTTTTCAGCATTCTTATCGGAAGCTCCTACAGCCTTCTTGACCGGTTTCACTGAACAATCACGAAGGAAATGTCCTGAATTCCCACAGTAGAGGCACAGCTGTAATTGTCTTCTCCTTTCCCGTTCCTTTTGGGTTAATGGTCCTTTAACTACCCCTATCTGCATGGGCTCCACGGAATCAGTTCCTTTAGCGGAGCTCTGAGGTCTTGAAAATTTTTGGGTTTCAAATCTGGAACGATCGGTCTTCCTGTTCTGTAACCGGTGATCTAATTGGACTACTAGGTCGATATAATCGGAACAATCTTGCGGGGGATTCACCACCTGTGCTAAGACATCTTTAAGTTCTCCACGCAGCCCTCTGTAGAAAAGCGTGATTCTCTTATCCTCAGGCCACCTAGTCTCAACCACCAGTCTGTTAAAAGATGCTATGTATGCTAGGAGATCCTGATTCCCTTGTCTTAGCGATAGGAGTTCATTGTCCAAGGCCTGCCCCTGTGAGTGTCTTGCGAACAACTTTTCCATACTGGTCTGGAAATCTTGAAAGTTATGGAGGATCGGATCATCTTGCGTCACAAGAGGAACGGACCAATCTGCAGCACTACCGCTAAGATAGGAAAGTACGAACGCTACTTTGGTTTGGTCAGTTGGGAATGCGGCGGGTCTACACAGAAAGTGCAAGCGGCATTGATTGATGAATACTGCAAACCGTTTTGGATCACCTGAAAAACGTTCGGGCGGGGCCAAAGGCACATTCCCTGGCAGATTAATTTGCACCGGATTATTTGAGGTTGTAGGAGTGTAGCTCCCTCCCGAGGCAGGCAGAGGCGTCTGTCCCGCTTGTGTGTGTAACAACTGCCTGGCCAAATCATCCCTTCGTTCTTTTGAAACGATCAACTCCCTTCGTAAAGCATTTGTCTCTTGGCGGGATGCCTGTACTTCAGCTCTCAGTGCCCCAAGCAATTGGGCCAACTGATCTGTGTCCGAGGTTTCCATTGCGCCTGGGTGGGAATTTTTGCGGTAGGCTTCGCGTTCTGTAACGCTCACCTGAATCCCTCGGAGGCGCAGGTCCGGGGTTGGAGATTTCAGTGTCTTCTAGGGTCACGCGCAGGCCTCTGGTAACACCCTGGATAGACCCTCTCCTCACCGTAATTTTGACCTGGAGGGTGAGGTGTCTGCAAGTAGGAGAACAAGGGGTTAATGAATGTCTGGTTGGCCAATCTGACCTTCCCCTTTTCTGGACTCCCCACGTTACTCGTAGGCTGAATGTGCTCACCTTATATAGGTGAAAGCGGAGCTCTCCATCCTGCGTCTGTGCAGGGGTGCTGATGCCAGTTGCTTCACTGGTTAAGTGCCCAGCCTCTTGATTGCAGAGGATGAAGTCAGGGAGCAAGGCCGTCGTTAGCTGCACGAACGGTGATTGCTTGAATATGGAGTTTTATTTATATGACCCCTTAAATGTCTCTCGCCATTGCAGGTCCGGTATGTAGATAAGGTAAGCGGGAAGAATGCCGGAGTTCGTGAAGCACGTAAGTAAAAGAATGTTATTTGAAGTTAAATGCACTTCTTAATGTCTCTTTTCCCTTTCGAAGTTAAATGCACTTCTTAATGTCTCTTTTCCTTCTTTCAGGTAACCGTAGCTGTCGGCGTGGAGGTGAACGCCGAGGTACGTGCCGGAGAATGGGCAAGCCGATGACAGCTAGAAGGCACGTGAGTAGTGATGGCGTACAGTGCCCCTAATGATGTCCTTCTTGTTTTCGCAGGTGCGGAAAAACAGCGTCTGACGAAGATCGAGGCGTACGTGGCACAGGTAAGCAGAATAATCACGGAGGTTCACTAACCAATGTCCTTTGTTTCCGCAGGCTTGCCGGAGTATGAAGAGTGCGGCACGCGGCCTCGGAATGCTCCGATGGACGAGGTAATTGCTGCGCTGGTTTTGTATTGTCCTAACCTGGTGTCCTTGTTCTCTTTCAGACGCTGCTGAAGACTGACGACTGATCTGCCAGGAGGTAAGACTGAAGATTTCTTGTTCACAGATGCAGAAGCTGAAGATTCTCTGGAGCTGACACGGTGAGCGTCCTGCTGCTAGTGCAGAATAACGCGAAGCACATTGCACTGATCGGGCGTGGTTTAAATAGGCCACTGGAGTGCTTAGGTGTCTCCTTCCACAGCCTCGCCCAGACAAGAAAGAAGTTCCAGCTTCCAGCACAGTTCCTGTATCCAGTCCCAGGGAGTGGTGCTGGCCACACCCAGAAGGGAAAGTAGTTCCAGCCAGGAATGGATGAGGATATCATCCTACAGGTAAGTGAGCAGCATGGTCTGCAGCAGGTAGGTCCACCCAAGCACCATTCCTCGCAATATGAGCCCGGCGCTTCCTGTGCCGGGACTGGGTTCCCTTATGAGCCTGGCGCCACTGGCGTCAGGACAAGGTCCAAAAGGCCCCTGTGGGGACCGGCTAGTGCCTGGAATGGAAGTTGTGACCCTGCTTCCAAGGATGTTGGGCTGGGTCTGACTCCTTGGAGGCAGCGGTCATGACACTGGGCCCTCTCCTCACCTTGTGGTAGAATTAGGCGTGCTCTCCATCCTGCCTTCTTCGCAGGGGCGCACTGTCGTTCATGGGTGTGTGCGGTCCAGTTACTTCACTGGCGCTGGCCTGTGTGATGTCTTTCAGGTAGGTCTTATTGCTGTTCTTTCGTTTTTGTTGTTATTCCTGCATGCCTTTCTTTGTTTAATAATGTCTCTTTTCTCCCTTAGATATGCAGAGCTTCAGCGTGGCGAACTGGCTTTGTTGAGCCTCGCTAGTAACTGATGGCACATAATGAGCGCTATGATGCGGTAAGTAAGCGCTATGCGCAGCGCCGCAATGTCTTGCCTTTGCTAACCTGTTTTCCTTCTTTTCTCGTAGGTCGCGTTATGCTCCCAGCGCGTGTGGAATTTCCGGAGTGATGCCAGCCGAGAGGCGACCAGCCAGGTAAGCCTTTTGAGCAGTTCGTAATTTGCAGTGTCTTTAATGCCTTCTTTAATGTTGTCTCTACCTTCCTCTTTCAGGTTGTTCGGTCCGGGAAGCGTGCGGATTCGAGGGAGCTGTTCACAGGAGCTGCAAGAAGATAAAGATGAGGATTGCAGGTAAGATGCTGCTGCTAAATGTATTCCTTTTGTCTCCCTGCAGGTTCTGCATCTCCTAGCTCGTGGGTATAGATGGACACGGTGAGGGTCATGTTTCAAACTGCAAAGTAACGCGAATCGTGTTGTCTTGCTCGGGTGTGGTTTAAATAGCCCCAACAAAGTAGTCCAGGTAAAGTAGTCCCTAGGCCACCACACCCAAAACACTAAACTGCATAGCTTGGTTCCTAGGAACCAAGCTATGTGGATGCCTCCATGTTAGCTGACAGTCTCAATAAAGTAGTTCCCAGAACACGTCTTTCATGGTGTATGAGCTTGGCGCCATAGGCGCTAGGACTGGCTCCAGTAGGGCTTTTGAAGTGGATGCCAGGCCCTAGAGACCCGAGTCCTGATCCCACCTGGCCAATGGGCTTGACAGTGGGGGTTTGGGACGGGGTCGTGACAGACATCCCATTGGTTCTTCTAACTATAGGACCCTAGATTATTTGGTCCATTGTGATTAGGTTGGCACCAACCCCATGCATGCAGAAAGGTCAGCCAGGTGCAGGGTGCCCCTCAGCTATCCGGCCTTCCTCCAATTAAGGTTACAATCAATCAACAACTATGTGTCAATTATGTTGCTGTGGTTGGCCTCGAAACTGCATCTTCTGTCTGGGAAAGTTCTGGTATCTCTTCCTGGGCAGATGCCAAGAGTAGGTGTGAACTCGGGTTTTCTCCTAGCTCGGATGGTTACGTGATGCAGACACCGTGAATTTGCCCAGTTTCTCTCAATTTGTGCATTTAATTCTTATTCGGCTTGCCACCTGCCTATGCTTCCTTCTCTTGACCTTTCAGAGACAGGATAGTCTGTTCTTAAGTTTCAATTAGATGTAGCTACTGTTCGTTCCTTCTATTGGTATGACCTTGGCTCTCCTGGCACGAGTTGCACCTGAGTTTCGATTCAGCCGTCTCTTCTCATTTTGCTACAATATGAATCTTGTCTTGTTTGGCCTCTAGTAACCTGAGTTGATTCTGCTTTTCGTGCAAAGTGGAATCGCACTTATAATAATGTGCTTCGTTGTGAGGTAGATTATGTATTATGTATTATTATGTATTATTATTAGTATTATGTATTAGTGCTTGCCGCGCTATTCTTCTACTTAGCATAGCAATATAGTCTCTGTGATATACAAAACTCTCCTAACGGACACAGCTCCCATGCACACAACCCCGAAAACGAGATGGGAGAAGTCCCTAAAGATCACAATTCCGGATGATGACTGGGTTTATATCCTAGGTCAAACTCAGAGAGTGGCTCTGAACACACGTTTCAAACAAATACGTTTCAACTATCTACACCAGGTTTACCATACCCCAGCAAAACTCCACGCACAGTGACTAACCAAATCAGCATCCTGCGACAGATGCAATGCCCCACTGGCTGATTTCCTTCACCTGGCCTGGACATGCCCGCCTATAACTCACTTCTGGAACCAGGTACTCGAGAAGACGTCGGCAATGATAGGAACATCGGTGGAACTCAAGCCTACGATAACCTTGCTCGGGCTGACCAAGCATCTACCATCCACAGTATGGAGATTGGCCAGCTTACTGCTAGTATTAGCACGTAGAAGGATCGCAATATCATGGTGACATGGACCTACACCTACCCTACAAAGATGGCTAAAAGACATAACTTACTGCCAAGATGTCAAAACCGACCTTCTCAAAATCCTACCTCTTCACGCACGACCCCCGAATATTTGGGGCCCATACGTTGCCTATCTGATGTCCACTCCAGAAACTGCCTCCTCACAAGACCCAACCCCACATTCCACTCCACACTGACTTTCTGGCCAACAGGCGGCAGACTGCGGAACTCATGCAGAATGACTCTATGGTTGCGTCATATCCTTTACAAAATCCAGCTGGGAGCAGGTGGCGGGAGCGGGGATCTCAGGGCGCATTTTGTATAATCTTGTTCCTTTTTTCCAAAAATAAAGTTTTTTAAATCTTTTTCTTTTTTTAAAAGAAGGTAAGTACACCAAGCCAAAACAGTACCTCTGGTTAGAAGAAAAGTGGTCCAGCTGGATGTCGTCTTGCTACAGCCATGCAGACCCTGATTCGTGAGCCTCAGCTGTGGGGACAAGAGGGAGGACATCTGGAGAGCTCCTGCAGCAGTACTCATGAAAGACTTTGGCAGCTACAGGCTCTCTTCGATTCAGTGGCACTTCTGGTTTCAGCGCCTCGCAAACAGCACTGATGCAGATCTAATATCTCTGGTTGGACTTTCCTTGCTCCCTCAGTCCTGGACTCTGGCGAGGGGACTCTGGATTGGGATTTCCTGCTTCTGAAGTGTCCTTAGGAGGCTCCTGGAGCTTTTGGCCGGATTCATTCCACGGCAGATGTTGCACTCAGTTATGGACACTCGACACCTGGCATTGGGCTTCTGCAGCAACGGAGAGGCACAGAAAGTCGGGGAGTGCACCAAAGTGGAGTTCGTCTTGAGGTTAGTTGGTCCCACTAACCCAAGAGAAGAAGTCATCCCGTCCGGAGCTTCTCTGTCGATACAAAAGAGGAGGTTTGCACAGCAGCAGGGCTTCACTGGTGCTTCTAGGTCAAGGAGATTGCAGCAGGCTTCTCTTCACAATTTCTGCTTCATATGTTTCTTCCAGTGGTCGACTCTGCCTCTAATTCCAAAACCCTCACCTTTTAAGCAAGTTTTACCATTCATGCACAGCCTAGGCTGCCAATCACACAGCAGGGTGGCTGTCAGGACAGCCAGCCGTCCAATCAGCACTGGTTTCATTCTGGCACAACTAGAGACAAAGGACAGGGGAGTTTCAGGACTCTCCCTCACATCCTGTCCTTCCAGGCACACTGGAGCCAGGAGCGGGCTTCTAGGCTGAAGCCCGCCAAAGGCAAAACACACAAAGGGCTCAAACCTATCTCAACACACCGAGTAAAAGCTAAGAAAGACCTCACAAACAGAAAATGGTGAAAAAAGAAGACAGGGGCAATTTTTGATAAAATAGACACCCTTAGTTGCTGTAATGCAGCTGAGGGTTCAGCCTGCGGTAAAGAAAAGCATACTGGTAGTAAAAATTAAACCACTGCCAACAGCCATTTAAACAGACAAATGTTACATGAGAAAATAGGATAAGGGACTACTAAGTAACTCCCCAGCACTCCACATAAGATGGTGTGTGCCAGAGCTACAAAGGAAAAGGTAAGTAAGATCAATTTGATCTTACTATTCTTGGGAACAGTAGTTCAACCAAGAAAAGGTATTTAAACCTTAAGAGAAATCCAAAGGACTTCTCAGTGACACTGCACTGAAGGTGCTTTGTGTCACTATACAAAAAGCAGATGCCTATGGAGTTTGTCAGACTCCAAAAACAGTGAAAACATAAAATCGAAATCAGGGAAAAACACATGAGAGAGTGGGAAAAAGGTCCCACTCACCCACTCACTCCGGAGTTAAAATTAAAATGTTCTAAATCCAGCAGAAGAGCTGGGGGTCTCTAAGGTTGAAGAGAATTAGCACAGAAATTAAAATTCTCCCTAACAAGGAGGCCTGGGTCGCTGGTTTAAAATCTGAATTATTTAACCAGGCGTGGCATTTGAAGGTTCCCCTGGGCAAGCACACGCCCTGCAGTTTCGGCAGAGTCCAAGGTATTTTAAGGATATTCTGGGTGACTTGCTGCCCTTCCGCAACCACAGCTAAAAGGCGGGTGTGAGTGGGTTCCGGGACATCCTAGAGGCCATCCTGGACAAGACCCCATTGAACGTCAATGTAGCTTGTGAGGAGCATAGTATTGTTGGTAATCCTGGTGGCAAATGCAGCATAGGTGGTGACACGCTTGCCAAGGGCGCACACTTTCTTGTAGTCCTTGTCAGGAGGGGATTCCGACGAGGACAGTGGTAGCCCTGCCCTCTTCATGTAGTAGTGACGACCAAGGAGTCCGGGGTGGCATGGCCCCCGATGTACAGTGGTCTGAAGGAGCCGGGCGGAACATTTTCTTCATATAGGGATTCACTGCATGACACAGGGATTCACTGCACGTGTGAGCAATGAGGGGCGAGGCGCTACTTGACTGAGTTCAACAAAGGGATGGCTTGGCTGACTGGGGTCTTCTTAAGGATACTTTCCACAAAATCTAAATCAGGGACAGGTTTGTGTGTAGTAATCTTAAAGTGATCAGCAGCTTTTTTCTGAAGGTTATGGATCATCTGGTAGTCTGTAGGCAACGAGTCCCTGGATTGGGTGAAATAAAGAGCATCCGGAACAAGGTTGCCAGGGTGAGGGTCATGTGGCAGGGTGGAATGTCATGCGCCTTTGTCATCCACAGGGTTCCAGTCCAGGTCCTGATAAGTGGGATCTTTGTCGCCCTGGCCAAAGTCCTGGAAATAGAAAGCATCCTGGCTATGATCATTTGGATCATTCAGAAAGACATCCACCCAAGGGTCCTGATGAGATTCCTCCAGGGATGAGAATTGAGCACCTGGGGAGTGGAGCCTCTGGGATTTAGGAGGGACAGGACAGGGATCAGCAGCTCTATGACTCTTCAAAATGTCATCAAATTGGCCTGAACAATTAATGGACCCCATCATTTTATTTATACAACCCTCAAATTTGTCTCTGGACCATTTAGAGGAGTCTGAGGGATCAGGAGGGGGAAAGGGCCATGTAGAGTGAGCTGGGTCCTGGTGCAGGGCCCTAGAAAGTGGAGAAGGGGACGGAGAATAGTCCTCAGGCAATGAGGCCTTCTTGAGGTCCAAATTAGCTTTGGAAAACTTCTCCCGGAGCTTCGGGAGTTTGATGAGTGGACCTGTCTCGGCGCGTCTTTTGATGCTATCACTTCAGTAGCCATAGATTTAGTGGAAGTGCCCGCTACAGAGGAAGATTTAACACCATGCATAGGCTGCAGGAGCGGTTGCGCTGAGGCACCGAACTGCGAGATTCGGAAGGTTCCACCGAAGACTGTGATGGGCCAGCAGGTACAGAAACTTTCCTCAAAGGATCCGCCACTGACAGTTCAGGGGTTGTGTGCTTTAGAGCAGATGGTGCATGTGTCCCTGTCGCCGGGATGCCCATTGACTTATAATGGGAGTATAGGGGTAGGTAAGAAGCTCTGCAACTTACCCCCGTACTCCGATTCTTCCCCAGACTTGGCAGCACAAAGGAAGAGTGTCTGAGGTTTCTTTTCCCACTGAAAGTCGCAGGCCTCAATTTGCAGGGTTTGCAGGATCTAGCTGATCTCCGGTTGGTGTCTTTCAATGTTACAAGGACTCTCGATAGAAGAATGCAGCAAAGCTCGATGCAGGACCCCTCTCTGGACTGGACTCGGGTCAGGTAAGCAATTTCGGGTGGTGCTCACTGCAGCATGGAGACGCAAATGGACTCAACGGCTGCGGTCAGACTTTCCCTCCTATCTCCGGTCCCCTTGGTGCTAGGACGCTGTCATTTCGCAGGTTAGTCACGTGGGGCCAGCTGAGGATCCCCCAAGTTCCAGGTTGAAACTCAGAACTGTGATGTTCTCTCGAAGCTGGATTACTGTAACAGCCTCTATCTTAATCTGCCTGCCTCCACTCTCCGCCCTCTGCAACTCATCCAGAACAGAACTGCGAGACTTGTCCTTGGCCTCAAGCCCAGGGACCGTATCTCTCCAGGACTGAAATCTCTACACTGGCTCCCAGTGGCTGCGAGGATAAAGTTCAAAACCCTCTGCATTGTCCACAACGCCTTCTGGGGCCTGGGTCCTAAATACCTTCAACTCTCTCTTCCCAAATATCTTCCTCCCCGAGCCCTTCACTCATCCGCCTCCAACTCCCTCATGGTCAGCCGCTTCTCGAAGCAACGAGCTGGGGGTAGATCTCTCTCCGCGGCAGGGGCCTCCCTCTGGAACAGCCTTCCTGCCTCCCTGAAACTTGAGGAGAACCACCTCCGGTTCCGGAAGCACCTCAAAACCTTCCTCTTTGCTTCTGCTTTCTCTCTCCCTCTCCCCTGCTGAACAGCTAATTAAATTCTTCACTAAACTGCACTGATCCTGCAACTTGACCACTCTAAACTGCCTTTGGTTCTGGTCCCAGTCACTGATCCCCTGGAACCCCTCTGCACTACGGGACTGTCTCTGTATCCCTACAGCCCCCCCCCCTTCCCCAGCACTTGCTCTGCACTTACCTTGCACTTGCCACTAGCTGGCCCTTTTTTTATTTATTACTTACGCCACTTACCTTTACTGCACTTCCCCCCCTTCCCTTCCCCTTGCACTTTTCCCCCCTCCCCCACCCCTGCACTTGCGCGATCTGAATGACACCTGGCCTAGTAGGATCGTTTGTTTTGTCTCCCCTTGTTCCTCCCCTCCCTGCCTCGTCGCGCCTTGAAACACCTGTGTATAGGCGCGTTACAAATACCATATCATATCATATCATATCATATCAGTACCCCAAATTCAGAGCTGGTCAGCCACAGGATGGTCCTGGGACACTTCCGAAGACTTTACATTGCAGGGTACCGAGCAGACGTCAGGAATGGATGTTCCCCCCCTCCAAGGGTTGCAGCTCCTTCGCACGACTGTTTAAGATCTTCAGCAAGACAGCTCCTCCAGGACAGCGGCAGAGGTTGGTCACCAGGCCTCCTTCAGTCGAGTCTCCGGTTTCTTCGCAGGTCTCACTGCTGGATAGGATTATTGGCTCCTTCAGGTTTCTCCAGGATCTCTGAAGAATGGGTGCAGGGGTCCTTTTATCCTAAAAGTCAGGGAAGAGGAGCTGCCCTCTCTAGCCAATGACAGAAGTAGCACACACACAACCTTCCAGTGGTCCAATCAGGACCACTGGCGGGAACATTCATGCATACCACTCAGACACACTGAAACCAGTTTGTGTATTGGGACCAGACAGTCCCAGCACACATCCTGCCAGCAAACACACAGCCCTCCAGTAGCCCACCAAAAGCTTCTGCTTTCCTGGGCACTGGAAATCCTTGTAAGGATTTTCCTAGCCTCACAGGCCAGAAAGAAGGCTAAAGAACAAGATGGCAAATGGACAAGCGAAAAATCTTGTGGCACAGCCATGTTTGAACAGTAGCCACAGTTAGTAGCCAAACGCGGTAAGACTAAAACGAAAAGGCCCCAAAAGTGAGGAAAAGTCACTGCTGCCATCAGCTTATCCTTCTAGCACACCTAGAGTAACTAAAAATCCTCTGATTGTTTGTCTAGGGCAACACAAAAAAGTACCTCATTGTACTGTAGTGTAATCAGCATTGTACAATGATAAAAAGTTACCACAAGTGATACAAAAAGTTACCAAGTGTAGTAACAGTATCACAACTAAGGAAAACAATGTTTCCCACGACTGACAGCTTGAAGGATATGTCAGTTTCCCCATAACATGAGCAAAAGCCAGTGTTGTGAAGCCTAAGGGTTCACTGTACTGCAAAAAGAGCAGGTCAGAATCAAAACTCAAAGCAACAAAGTTTGTGGGTTCCATAAAGATGGAAGGAAGGGTGCAGTCAAGAGTACTATTTCCTAACAGTTGTGATCAGGAGGGAGACACTGATTGCATCAGAGGGTATTTGCCATTGCAAGACAGGCAAAACTTAAAAGACGTCCTCTTCATAGCAGAAGGAAATGACAGCCAGACCAAAAGTAAGGGTAGAGAAAGAGTAAGTAATGGAGGAGCCAAGAAGCCAGCCCAGTGAAACACTGAGTGCTCCCTCAGCTGCTTTTTCCAGCTGAGGGAGCACTCCTGGGCTGGCTGGACTGTCAAAGGGAAACACTATTTCCCTTTGACAGTTCAGTTTCCCAGCCGCACATGCTCAATGAGCTATGAAAAGATCGGGGCGCTTTGCTTTGCCAGCCTTGCATATCTCATTGGAAATGCTGGCTGGGGAATTGCATTTCTGTATGTGCGAGGGGGAGGTCCTGTGCCTCCTCGCACATGCAGACTGAGCAGGCTGGAGCAGAGCGCTTCAGCATCCACCTTCAGGCCCCTGCATGCAAGTTCAGGAACCAGGAAGCTCTTGCTTCCCGATTCCTGTTCATGATGCAAGAGCTGGAGTGCTGGGGAGGAAACTTCAGGGCAGACGGTAAGTTTATGTTAATTTATTTTGTATTTAAATATGTGTATGGATGTGTGCATGCTTGTGTTATGATTGAGCGCATGATGATGGGTGTTTGTGTGAATTATAGAGTGCTTGCTGTGTGAACTCGTTGTGAATGTGTGTTTGTGTTGGTCTGTGGAGCTGATTTTGGCGAGTGGGGGGGTTGTACAACATTACATAATCCCCCTATCCAGCTGCCAAAATCAGCTCTCCTTCTGAGGCGCTGTGGAGCCCAGGGGACAGGGATGGTATTTTTTTACTGGTCATCTACTGGACCCTGCCACCCTCCCGCACTGCCTCCGGACCACCCCTTGCACTGGGGTCTGTATCTGTACCCATACAGCACCCCTTTTTCTTCCTGCACTTATCAGACCTACCCTGTCTGCTGCCTTAAACCTAGCACTTGCAAATTGATGGCTGCACTACCACTGTTTGTTGCCTTTATTATTTATTTATTGTTATTTTTCTGTTTCTGCTCTGCTTCGCACTTTCCACTTCACCCCCCTTCCATGCACTTTTCCTCTCCCATGCACTTGTGCATTCTCAATGTCACTGGGCCTAGTAAGATTGCTGTTTTGTTCTCCACTGTTCCCCTCCCTTGCCTTGTCGCGCTCTGAAACAATAGAAATAAAATATCAATATCAATAGATGTCCAGTAAACAATACCATGCTTTCCCCCTGTTCCCCCACAGAGCCTTGCATACACACATAATCACTTTGACTGTGTGCGCGTGTTAGGTGCTGTGAGGTCCAGGGGGCATGCCTGCCCCCTGGCCCTCCAGTGTCAATTGCAAAATGTTTGGCTTTTGACCTGATTTTTTTAAAAGTATCTTCTAAAATGTTATGTTATGTTACTTTGCATTTATATAGCGCCTTATATACCATTGGTATGGTCTGAAGGCGCTGGTAGGTTGAACGCCCTTGGGAACCGAAGTTCAGGTCAGTAGAGAGAGTAGAGAAAGTCAAAGGTGCGTGTGAGCACCGGATATGTGTGCAGCTGATGTGGTATTCGTATAATGGCTGCTTCTTAGCGGTAGGTGTGGTGGTTGAGATATCAAGAGTATGTGTTCGTCCTGGCAGGTTTTATCCAGACCGATTGTGGCTGCATTAGGCCTGAGGAGAACGCCTGGCAGGGGGTGTGTAACCAGCAGTGTTTAGATAGAGTGATGGGGAGTATGCGGCAGATGTTGGTATGAGAACAGTTATACCGAATGGTGTCATAGTATCTCTGTGTTCTAGTTGAATGGTGGTGTAAAGAAGAGAGTAAGCGTGGTGATGGGTTACATGTTCTTCAATGTTCTAAATTCAACTTAGCACAGAGATGCTTATTAGGCACACTTCTAAATTCAGCTGGGCACGCCATCAGGCGCACCTCCAAATTAAACTATGAACAGAGAGACTATTGGGGACACTAGTCAGTTCAACTAGGGCACGCTATCAGGGACACTTCTAAATTCAACTTTGCACAGTGAGGCCATCAGGTACACCTCTACATTCAACTTTGTACAGTGAGGCCATCAGGGACACCTCTACATTCAACTTTGTACAGTGAGGCCATCAGGGACACTTCTAAATTCAAGTAGGGCACGCTATTAGGCACACTTCTAAATTCAACTTTACAGAGAGGGGTTATCAGGCACACTTCTAGATTCTAGATTCAACTTTGCACAGTGAGGATTCTTGGCACACTTCCAAATTCAACTTTGCACAGTGAGGATACTTGGCACACTTCTAGATTCAACTTTGCACAGTGAGGCTATCAGGGACACTTCTAAATTCAACTTTGTACAGTGAGGCTATTAGGCACACTTCAAATTTCAACTTTGCACAGTGAGGCTACCAGGGACACTTCTAAATTCAACTTTTCACAGTGAGGCTTATTAGGCACACTTCTAAATTCAAGTAGGGCACGCTATTAGGCACACTTCTAAATGTAACTTTACACAGAGGGGATATCAGGCACACTTCTAGATTCAACTTTGCACAGTGCGGCTACCATGCAACATTTTAACTCATTATTTTAAAAAACGTCCTGGGTTGGTGAACCCCCCCAGAACCCTCCTTGATTGGTTCAGACTCCTTCGTCCCTCGCTACACTCAGTCACTATGGCATATCTGGGGGAAATATTAATGCCCTCCACTTTAAAAATTCACCAGCGCCGCTGGCCCTGGGACTGTGTTGGGAGCAGAGTGAAGGGAGCCCATAGACTGTGGTGGGAGCAGGATGGGGCGGTCCATGGGACAGTGGTGGGAGCAGGGTAGGTAGAGCCCTAGGCTAGGAGTGGGATGAGGAAGCCCAGAGTCTGTGATGGGAGCAGGTGGGGGAGCCCAGGGACTATACTGGGTGTAGAGTGCAGTGATGCCGCATTATAGTTTATAGCCATTTGGATTTACTGGCCACATGGCATTTTTGGGGTGCCCGGCCTGCCCACATTTTGCTCAGGGGTTGGGGGGGCGCAGGCCAAAAAAGTTTGAAGACCGCTGGTCTATACCTGCCTACATTCTCAAAAGCAAAACCCGGGGAATGATGTCACTGATGCCCCGACCCCTTCCCCAAGACCCCGCCCACCCAACTCAACCACATAAAAAAAAGGCTAAGAGACACCTGAACACGCAAACAAAAGAAAAAGATCAGTCTTTCGTATTTTGTTTGTTTGCGTGTGCGCAGGTGTCGCTCTTCACATCAGTGCAGGAGAGGCTGCTAACTGGGCGCAGATCTTTAATTTCTTAATGTATCCTTAATGTATTTGTAGCCAATCACATCGAGGCATGGGTGGATTTCCTTGGATTGCGGGAAACCCCAGAGACTCCACGCTCTTCCACAGAGACCCGGGGAACAGCGTAAAAACAGAGTCTCTGGGGTAAACCCGGAGACTAGGCAGGTATGCGCCGGTCTATAACCATCACTAGCTCACCATCCCAAGCAAAGTTCGAGTGCTCTGAAATAGTCTTGGCAACATGTGACGTTGTATCAAACAGATTAAATACATTACTATTATCTATTTAATTAAAATTACAGGGAAAACAATGCATTGTTGGCTTAACAATGCATACAAAACTTTTGACCATTGATTGACAGAGTGGAGGGCCAGTGTCCTTAACAATGGGTGAGAGGATGTGGCTACAAAGCCAGATGATGCAGGGGAGGTAGAAGCATGAACAAGGGACAAGGACAGTAGCACTACATTAGGAGTCACACTTTTTGTTAGATTACGCAATGCTTTCATTAAGGTATAATTAAAGTGTCCTCAAAGTGTAGCCGCATTCGTGTAAAAACAATTGTTGAAAAAACGTTAAAAAGCTATTATGTGAATTGAATGTTTTTTTCTTAAATTGTGTGTTTGGTAAACTTTCACGTCATCACTTTTCTTTTTCCGGATAATCTCTGTACGCCTGCAATCAGATTACAGAAAAACGTGACTGGAATCCGAAAAGCAAAGTCGTTTCCGCGAGGACACACTCCTCGGGTCCATCTGCAAGCGCGCAATTAAATGCGAAAAGAGCGAGAGGCAGATTAGCATTTTCGGCGGCCATCTGGCGCGAGGAGCAGGCGACGACGACAAAGGCGGCCCAGGGCAGGGGGGAGGGTGCGAGCGTGCCACCGCCCCGACCTGCAAAAGGGGCCTTTGTCAGCAAATTAAACCTTCCCCGGACACCCGGGTGCCCCCCTTAAAATACCCAGTGCTAAAAGCAGCAGGACAAAAAGCCACTAATCAAAACTGTCTGCGAGTAAAAACAAAGCTAATGTGGGCTCGGGGAGTGTTTGGGGCTGTGATCGAGCGGCGGGGGAGGGGCTGCGCAGGCTACAGAGCCCCGGCCTGTACCGAGAGTTCAGAACTCCGTACTGTGCAGCTTCAGAAGGCTGACCTCGCCTTGCCGTTGCACAGTCACCTGGGACGGAACCTTCCACAGGGCTGTAACTTGGGGTGCCCCCACTCTGAAACACTTGTGCATAGGTGCGTTATAAATGCCATATCATATCTGCATCACCGCTGCGGTCGTTCAACATATTTTAAAGGTGCTCCCTTTATGTTATGTTGTTTTATGTTTCGTAGCCTCACCCATATCATATGGACAATCATGGTAGGGTGACCAGATGTCCCGGTGTTCCTGGGACAGTCCGGGGAAATCACGGTCCGTGGTTTGCATGGTTGAGCGGCAATGGTAATTAAAATTGTAATTATTTTTTACAACACATTCAGAATGTTGGAGCTGGAGGATTGGATGGAACCCCCAACCTTTCAGGTACAAGTACAACACTTAACTGACTGCTATAGAGACTGATTTGGAAATGATTGTACAGCAAGCCATCTAATATCAATTAGAGCAAACGCTTGTTTTGAATTAACATGCCAAGATTTACCAACAAAACTGCACAAATGAGATCATATACAGTATGATTGGGTGGTGGTTGTGGGGGCGTGTTGGGGGCGGGGGCGGTAATTGGTAGGCTGCAATGGGGTAGTCCCTCTTTTATGTTGGTCGTCCCGATTTTTAGTTTTGGAAATCTGGTCACCCTAAATCCTGGGGTGCCACTGGGAGTCCGGGGATTCCCGATTCCCGAGAAAGCACCACTTCAGCCTGCACATGGCAATTCCCCACTATCTCACAGGATACAATTTTGGAGTCAATTCTCTTTCTCCAGCTAACTTCAGAGCACCCCCATAAGCGGTGGATTGGCCCACAGGGATGTCTGGAGATATCCCAATGGGCCTCTTTTTTGTGGAAACACTAATAAAAAAAAAACACCCATGGTGCCTGCAGAATGATATTTTAAAAACATTCTCTCACCTACCGTACAGTGGCATTGGTACACAGAGTTCTGGATGTTTTTTAAACTGGCAGGTGCTGATGCGCCCTAAAAATGTGCACAAATGAACACTGTTATGCATGTGGCAAGGATGGGCAGCAGGAGATGGCCAGTGGCCGGGTGCAGGGACGCTGCGAGCCAGGAGCTCCCAATATGTGCATGTGGTTCAAACTTGTGTACAGGCACATTATACATGACTTATATCATATCATATTTTGCCGTTCACTTTCCCCTTACAGAAAGAGCAGCAGCCCTCTACCCTGCTAGCCTTGCCGCCCACTTTTTTGGGCAGGACTCATAAAATCTCTAGAGAATCCATCTCACCTCATCTTACACCACTCCTACCAGAGAACCCCACCTCTGTTGACCCTAAAACCCTAGCCGATATCTACTCAAACACCACGACCAAAGCAATAAACCATATGGCCCTACAAGTGCCTAGGAGAGCGAAACCAGTCGGGCACCTCAACACCGGTTTACCCCCGTCCTTCAAGCTCTGCGAATGAGAAAAAGACAACCAGAAACGACTTGGAGAAATTACCTGACATCCCAATCTAAAGCCCTCTTCAGCTCTATTGCCAGGAATATAAACAGGCCATTATCACAGCTATAGTGATGGCCTATCACACAATAATAACGAATGCCTGTTGAAAACGCCCAGGAAATCTTTAGAATCATTAGAGAGGTATAAACACCTCCCCTACTCCCCACTACTATCCTCAAAGATGAGGCATGGTGCATAGATATCCAAAATGCTATGCGCTCTAGCATTACCTCTCTACAACTGAAAACAGAAAGGAAACAAGCCCTGTTCACCACTACCACACCACACCCCTCTACGCCTCACCAACACACACCCTCATTCCACTTCAGAGAAGAGTCAGAAGATGAAACTGGTAATATAGTTAGGAAACTCATACTGTCCAGATGTAAAGGAGACATCTGCCCCGCTAACATCATTAAAACCTGCTCGGAAGACCTAATCCCGTTCATTACAAGATTTATCAATGCATCCTTCTCTGCGAGTCTATTCCCAGCCAGCCTAAACGAATCGTGGGTTCTACCGCCACTAAATAAAACCTCACTCAACCCAGCAGTTCCCAATAACTACCGCCCTATCATAACAGTCCCTTTCCTGCTAAAGATTCTGGACAGGGCAGGGTACAATCAAATCCAAGCCTTCCTAGGAGCCAAACGAATCCTTGGGGTGTGGCAGTCAGGCTTCCGGTCAAGACACAGTCCAAATCAGCGTGCGCGATTATACCTGAAAAAACAGCTTGATGCCTTCAAAGGCGAAAGCAAGGCAGTCCTCCTACTCCTCTTAGATCTCTCTGCCGCCTTCGACTTGGTGGACCACAAAACCCTTTGCAATCATCTTATGGAATCCGCCAACTTCTCATGTGAAGCAATGACCTGGGTAGCATCCTTCTTGGAGGGAAGATCTATGAGAGTGTTCTTGGAGATGGCCAGTGCCCCTCCCACACCTACCCTGTGTGGGGTTCCACAAGGATCCTGTGTCTCCCCTTCCCTTTATAACATTTTTACCAAACCACTCTTTTACCTCCTAGAGTCCATCGGCATTGCTTACACCAATTATGCCGATGAGACCCACATTCTCCTCCCACTTTCAGGCATCTATGACACAGACTCCCTCACCATCAACATAATATACTCAACAATCCATGCTTGAATGGCCACAAATTACCTATGCCTCAATGATGATAAGATGGAGATCCTGCGGGTGGGGTCCCCGGCCATGCTAAAAAAAACGGATCACCCAATTCTCAGCCTTCACAATAGACAGCATCCACATCCCGGTCTCAGTAAAAATGCTGGGCATTTACTTGGATGCTTCCCTCTGCTTCACCAGACAGATGAGCGCGATCGCATCATCTGCTGCATACACAGCTAAACTCATCAACGCAGCCAGACGATTCGTCACACCGACCAGCTGCCTCACCCTCCCCATAGCAATCATAGGAGCGAGGTTCGACTACTATAACATACTCTTCGCAGGGACCTCAAAACAAAACATTAACAAAATACAGGTAATACAAAACAATGCCCTACGTTCAGCACTCAACATACCAAAAAAAAAGGATCACATAACAGCAAGAAAGGAGGTGCATTGGCACCCAATCTGTGAAAGAATACTATCCATTATGCACAAATGCCTTGCCGACACTGCCCCAGAAAACCTGTCTCAGAAAATCGTGAGATCTAAATCCACCACACCAGTTAGGGGCGTCCATGCCCACTGCCTTTTGCCCCCACCATTCAAGAAAGTCAGAGGTGGCGGCACCCATTTCCCAGCAGTGACAATGCAACATTGGAATGCACTCTCCCCGGCCTTAAGGGCAGAGGAAGCTTACTGGCCATTCTGCAAAGGCTTAAAGACCTGACTCTTTGCCTAAAATGACACTTTAAGACTGAGCACATATACTGAAATGTCCTGCATGTGAGGTTAGTTCCCTGACCCGCAAGCACCTTTATTTCGATGTCTTTGAGTGTAGCTGGTTTCCTTTAACAGTGCCCTGATGCCCTTGGATTTAAGCGCTTTACAAATGTAAAGATGGGGGCGTGGCCAGCACGCATGCCGTAAGGACGGAAACCTGAAGAGCTCCTGTCCGTGATCCTACAAAGGATTGCATTGCTCTGTTAAAACAATATATATTGCAACAAAACCTACACACACAAGAAGAGGAACCCTTTTTCCACGTCTGACTCTACTCCTGGAAGAAATCAGAATCATTAACAAGGAAAATGAAGTGGAAGAAAGAGTGCCCCTGCGGCTCCCAAGATGGCGGCGTCCACCGCAGAATCGTATGCCGCGATGAATCAGCATATATGAGCAACGAGTTCGCTGAACAATAAGGGAGAGCTGCCACGCATAATACCTTCTATACGAGGCACAGCAGTCAACCCCTGACACCACCAAGGGCAATAGGGGCATCCCAAATGGCCGCGCAGCACCGTGACCCACAAGCTGGAGTCGGAGGCGCCGATGCTGGGAGCTGCCCCGAGCTGTCGGTGAGGCGGAACCACCGGAGCCAAGAGTGGACAATAAGAAGGCAAAAGCCCTACACGGCACCTGAAGATGAACGTGCAGGGAACCCCGTACAGCATCGGTAGGAAGCGGAAGGGAGAGGCACCAGCCGCGGACGCCTGCAGAGGACAGGGAACCCAGCAAGAGTGCGCCGATCACACGGCGGGACCTGGGACGTTGCAAGGAAATTGAGTGCTGTCCCGACTCAGGGGAGCAGGGACGAGGCCCAAGACCCGGCCAAGGCAACGATCAGTGAGTAAGACAGGGCGGGCGCCGGTCCCCCTCAACCCCTGCTAACAACCAGGGCACAAGCACGTGGCTGCCCCAAAAGACCACACAGTCACCCGGCCAGTGGGGGTTAAAAAGAAGACCGGACCAGTGGGCCAGGACTCGGGCCAAGATAACCAGTGCAGATTGCAAGGCGGCGCTGTAGACCAAGCGCGAGTGGAAGACGAGCTCCGGGGCCATGCAGCAGCGGGCAGACACTCAGCGCAAAGCCGCATGTGAAGCCTACCCACTACCCAGATACATCAAAATTGTACTCCGCGCACCGCTACAACACGCAGGGCCAGTGCCCAACAAATAGCCCCCAAAAAACAGAAAGGCGTGAACAGTCAGGAACCGAAGGACTACGTGAGGCCACCGCTGCGAGCCGCTACAACTTACCCTGCAACCCATTTGAAAGGAAGTACAGACAGCAATCCAAATTAGTGATTACTGAGGATAACCGCGTCATGCCAACCAATATCCTGAAGCTACACGCACCATTGGGACATGCAGAGAACTGAATCAAGCTCATGTCGATGAGCGATAAACCCAGACAGGAACTTAATCTCCACCAAAAGCTCCAACTGCGCCTCACCCAGAGAATAAACCACGAAAGCGAATTAAGGCACAGGGATTCTGGACAGACACAGCAAGATAGATGCGCATAATAATATCTGGGACAAATAGTGTGGCAACCACTTGATCCACATACAGACTCCTAGACTCCCACCTCTATGAGCAAACCACCAACTCACTCATACTAAACCCGGAAACCTACCGAGCCTGTACTATGGGGCGAGCATTACCATGTGGCTGGCACAATAGCGGCTGTGTGCAATCAAGAGCAGTGAACATAACAAACTGGGCCACACTCACGCTGACTGGAGAGGGGACACAAGCAGGTGAAATTAAGAAGCACCAATCTGAACCGGTGCAGCCACATACCCAATAGTCAAGAGGCCCAACCAAGGCTTTATACTCAGGGAAAGAACACCCACCAAGGAACACACAACCACCAACTGGGCAGCAGGACAACCAAGCCCGACCCACCACAGCAGACTGAGGGTCCAGAGGAGAGAGATGTCTCCTCCTAAAAACAAACCGAAATCGGCAACAATGGACTCCTTCACGACTGTCAAACACATACAGCAATCACAACAAGATGCCACGGCCACTGAAGAACCACCAACCTTGGAAGCGGACCCTAAGGACATGCAAGTTCTACGGGCCATAGCAGCGCTCCGCACCTTCATCGACAACAAGATAGAAGAGGTAAAGTCGGACATGCAGTTTATGCGTCAGGACGCCCGCAATCTGACAGAAAGAGTGACTGCAACTGAAGCTACTCTGCAAGACAATGTCGAGAACACCCTGGACTTGAAAACGAGAGTCCAAGACCTGAAGCTGAAAGTGGCAAGACTAGAGGCACGTTCTGAAGATGCGGAAGGACGTGCACGTCGTAATAACATTCGAATTCTAGGAGTCCCAGAAGATATGGAGGGCCCAGACCCAACAGAATTCATAGAAACAATGCTACAACAAAAAATAGGAGCAGGAAAACTCTCCCAGGGGTTTTCTGTAGAACAGGCCCACAGAACCCTGCAAAAATGTCCTCCACCAGGTTCATACCCACGCCCAATAATAGCAAAAATTCTAAACTTTCGCGACACAGAAACAATACTATGGTACTCAAGGGAAGGCGGGGAGATCAGGAAAAAGGACTCTACAATAGTCATGTACCCTGACTACACTCCCACAGTGCAACGCGCAAGGAACTCTTTCATATCAGTGAAAGTAAGACTGCGGAAACTCAATCTCAAGTACATGTTTCTTTATCCATCTCACCTCAAAGTACTCTATAAGGGAAAAGCAATCTTTTTAGAGACTCCAGCTGCAGCAAACATGTGGCTTGAACATAAAAATCTTGCAGATGACGGGGAGGAACCAGCTAAAGCAGACACAAGATAAATAGGCATCTAACACCACAGGAAACGACGGACGGCTCCACACTGAAGCACAAAAATGACTATTAGACCGCATTTGGAGCTACAGCACAAAGTTAGCAACATCAGACAGGAGCGCAAAGAACTACACACGAGAATGACAGCGACCCACCCCTCCAGAAAACGTGCAGGCCGAACGCCTACACACCACCCGCACCAAAAGGCCTGGAGTGGCCTAGAAGGCTCGGGAGCCCCTGAGCGCTGCAAGTTGGAAGCAACTGCTAGGGGCAGTTCACAGTTGTTCTATTTGGTTTTCTCATTCACTAGAATAAAGGTTACAAAAGTTGGTAAGTCTCCAAGTTACATTACAGCTGGGGTGAAAGGGCTGGTGGGAGGAGAGGACTTGTTGGGACTGAGCCTACAGGCAAGAGAAGTCTCCAGTCGCCTGAATGCAACCACAGGCAATTCTACTGAGGAACTGGGACACCCGAAACGCCCTCCCTGAACCACCATGGCAGCAAGAATAAAGATAATGACATGGAACGTGAGGGCCTTGGGCACTTACCTCCGGAGGAACAGAATGAAATCATACTTATATAGGAAGGGTGTGGGAATAGCACTACTACAAGAAACTCACGGTATGGAGGAGTCCATGGCCAAACTTCGGGAACACTGGGCGGGACAGGTATTTGGAACCACTTACTTCAGATATTCAAGAGGTGTATACACCTGGATTCACCCCCACCTCCCATTCCACCCAACTGAAACCAAGAAAGACCCTGAGGGCAAGTTTGTGATAATATGGGGATATATCGAACAAATAGAGGTATGCATAGTGAACTCCTACCTCCCCAATAATAATATCCCGACCGACCGGAATTCAATGTACGCCAGAATTATGCAATACAGGAATGGATTTTTCATTTGGGGGGGGGGGGGATTTTAATTGTGTGCATAACCCAGAACTCGACAGGTCCCTACCCCAACCAAAAGGTCCATCGGTGGCCACAACTGCCCTAACCACCATGACGAACAGGCTAGAGCTAGCAGACACATGGCAGGAATTACACCCAAAAGTATGTGACTATTCATACTTCATGTCCCCACATGGCCCGTATACGGGACTAGATTATGTCTTCATAAGAAAGGAACACCTAACCCAAATAGAAGGGGCACAGTACCTGGGGATAACCATCTCAGACTACTCTCCACTCCAGGTGGAATGGAACCACACCGGTCCCAGACCCTCTATCCTCATGTGGAGAATGCATCTGGAGGACCTGAGGGACCAGGCGTTCAGAGATGAACTGCAAGATTCCACTGATAACTTTATAGAAGTAAACATGGAAAGTGTAGACTACATGAGCACAATGTGGGACACTCTAAAAGTAGTAACACGGGGAGAAATCATAACAAAAGCGGGAGGCATCAGGAAACTGCTGCGAGAAGAATTAGACCGGGGGAGCGAGAAATCGAGAGACTGGAATCCACTACCACAGGTACCCAACAGAGGTAAGATAAACTTAGAACACTCAGACAAATGCACAAAAGTGTGGAATAGGCTAGCCAAATTTGATTATGCCACTAAAACAAACAGAGCAAACACGGAGGCAGACAGGCTGAGTAGGCTATTGGCCTGGCTCTGCAAAAAGGAACACCCCAGACACACAATCACTGCACTACAAGACAAGGACGGCAACATGCACCAAACCTAGCAGAGCATAAACAACACCTTTAAACACTTCTATGCACACCTATATTCCCACAAAGACTGAGCCCCCCAAGATCAGATAGCAGGCACCCTAGAAGAGATAGGACTGCCCAGACTGTCCCCCACACAATCCAAAACCCCAGAAGCAGACATCACAACTGACGATATAGCCGAAGCAATCAAATCCCTGGCCATGTGCAAGGCTCCTGGCAGTGATGGGCGACCCTCAGAGTTTTACAAAGCATATGAGTATTCCCTGGCACCCCTGTTACATGATGTCTTCCAGGAGGCATACGAACGAGGAGTTTTACCCGAAAGTATGAGAGAGACTCTCGTGATCCCGGTCCTCAAGCCAAATAAACCTGCTGACTAGTGCGACTCTTACCGACCACTTGCCATGCTCAACTATGACGTGAAAATATTAACCACAATCCTAGCAAAGAGGCTATCCAGACTAATAGGAGACATTGTGCAAACAGACCAGGGCGGTTTTGTGCCAGGCCGCAACACAACCATGAATTTACGCAGACTACAACATAACATAATGCAAACTGACACAAACACAGAATCGTACACACTACTATCTCTGGATGCCATTAAAGCATTTGATTCCATATATTGGGAATGGTTGGTGGCTGTCCTTGAAGGATTCGGCTTAGGTCCGGGGTTCATCAGATGGATCAATATACTCTATACCAAACCAAGAGCACGGGTGAAAACCGGGAAATATGTGTCAGAGGTATGGGACATGTGCAGGGGCACCAGGCAAGGCTGCCTGTTATCCTCCATGCTTTACATACTGGGTCTAGAACCCATCGCCATTTATTTTAGGAAACAATTTTTTGATGGGGGGATATGGCTGGGAGGGGTAAACCACATCATCTCACTCTACGCAGATGATGTTTTACTATATGTCAGAGACCCACATCTCAATGTACCAACTATGCTAGAAGTTCTTGACAATTACTCCAGGGTCTCAGGCATACCATTTAGCAAGGTAAAATCCTGTATTTTCCCCCTGGCAGGTCTAAAAGACAAGAACATAGAGGAACTCCCTTTGGTAGGGATCAAGTGGCGGACCACCTCATTCCAATACTTCGGAATCCAAATAATGCATACCCCTGAATTAATGCATGAGCACAACACAAAAGCAGCACTTCCTGCACTGCGCAAATCAATGGCCTTTTGGGCGAAACTCCCCCTGTCAATGATGGACAGAGCCTCAATAATCAAAATGATTGTTATCCCCAGATTTCTATATGGGTTTCAAAATGTACACTACTACATCAACAATCCCTTCATTCGCCTGCTTGAGACAATAATTAGGGAATTCCTATGGGGGAAGGGCAGACATAAGGTAGCACTTTCTACACTAGTCCTGCCATACAGGCAGGGTGGAATCCAACTCCCAAACCTAGAAAAATATTACCTGGCAGCCCGACTCAGCTTTGTGACCAAGTGGCTAGCGGACGAAACCACATCTGAGACAGCCCTACTGCAATCCATGATTTCCCCGATACAACTAAAGGAACTTATTTGGGCGCCCCAACACCTGCTGAGAAATGCACCCTTTATAGTCACCCTGGGAAGGAAAATATGGCACAGAGCGAAGACGCTTAACCACCTAAAGCATCCATATCCCCAGAAATACCAATGATCTCGGACCTATGCAAAACTGACACTGACCTGAAGCACATCAGGCTTTGGGAAAAGAAAGGGGTCTACACCTGGGAAGACTTATATGTTGGAGGTACCTTCAGGGAGTTTGCATCATTACAGGCAGAGGATGATATCCACACTGGCCAATTCCTATGGTACCAAAAGATATGCAAAATAGCATGAAACAAATGGGAAACTTGGCCTGAAGAACCCGACACAGACCCCTTCACGACATTGCTATGTAATCTGGTCGAGGGATGGAAACCGGTGTCCCAAATATACAGCCACTTAAGTGACATCCCTAACCCCAGAAGCGCAGAAATGAAAAACAAGTGGGAGGCAGATGTTGGACGAGAGATGACAGATGGGGAATGGGACAGAGCGCCAACGTTTCCTAAAGTAGTGTCTAGAAATCATAGATTCCGATTGATACAACTGAACATGCTACACCGCACATACCTAACTCCATGCAAGATGGCGAAATTCAACAAACAAATACAACCCAATTGCGCCTGGTGTGGGGCGGATAAGGCAGATCTACTCCACATGTTCTGGGAATGCACCAGGACACAGTCCCTATGGGATAAAATAAGACAGACATGCAAAAAAGCGGGCATTTCCAGGTACAAATGGAACCCAGACGAATGCCTCCTTGGAACATATCCCAGACTAGCTAAACCCAAACATTTGGTAAAACTAATGGACATAATGTGCATACTGGCTAAAAGAACTATCGAAATGTCTTGGAAAAAGCCTGCTGGGCCACAGTTTAACGTATGGTACAATGAGCTGGAGCGGTGGGGGAGCGCCGAAACAAAGGCATGGGAGGATAGTGTCACCAGATCCACTGACGACTCAAGCGTGGCACTGGAAGCATGGAAGAGGAAATCACAAGAAACATATTCCACCCCTCAGATGATAAGCCCCCATGAACAAAAGCAACCCATAGAATGCTGGTCTACAACAATGCAGTGACATCTCAGGAGAGACCTGCAAGAACCCAAATGGGTCCCCAGCTGCCCAGTTCTCCCCCCCGCCGCCCTGCTATCCCCCCTGCTGGAAAACATGGAACTAATTTACATGGACAAAACAAGGAGACCGTTAATGTTGTTTTGTTTAAAATGTTACTGTTTTATTACGAGATGCTGATAATTTCACAACCAATGGTAAACTTGTATGTCATGTAAAAGTTGTAAAATAATAAATGCCAATAAACAAATAAATAAAATAAATTACAAATGTAAAAAATAAATAAAGGTAGGCATTCTCTATTTCAGCTGACATTAGGGATACTTAAGAGGCAAACAAGTGGAGGGCAAGGGTAGAGGTTTCTGTGGGGAGGGAGAGCAGGATTTTGCTCCCATGATCCTTCACCACTAGAACGAGACTTGGTATAGCTGGTTGGAGTTTGAGTCCAAAAACACCTGGAG
Organism: Ambystoma mexicanum; assembly: GCF_040938575.1. Lineage (NCBI taxonomy): Eukaryota > Metazoa > Chordata > Amphibia > Caudata > Ambystomatidae > Ambystoma > Ambystoma mexicanum. The sequence goes on along the minus strand of NC_090934.1, from coordinate 980,926,429 downwards.
AGCCAAATGTTGCAGAACCATGATCTAGAGCATTCAGAGGGAATGCAAATTGTAACAGTAGTATGGAACATAGTCTCGTGGCCTAATGCAGTTATTAGAATTAGACAATTTGAATAATTTGTACACTGCTAGTTTATTTTGTTGAAGTACATTCACGAACCGTCTCTGAACACGTGAATATATCACTTAAATAACACATCTTTGCTAATTGATTCAATTAAGCTCAAGAACAAGACAAGCTCTAGACACATTGGAAGGGTTACCAGTCATTTGGTCGAAAACCAAATGGTCGAATGACCATTTGATCGAAGTAAAATGGTCGAAAAAAAAGGTCGATTTTTTCTTTTTTTAATTTTTTTTTATTTTATGAGGGGGTTCCCCCCAATCCCCCTTTTTCTTTATTAAAAAATATTTTTTAAGTAACTAAAACTAAAAAAATATATATATAAATAAATAAATACATAAATTCGACCTTTTTTTTCCAACCATTTTGATTCGGTCAAATGGTCATTCGACCATTTATTTTCGACCAAATGACCGGACACCCATTGGACGCTGTCCACAAGAAAGAATATATAAAATTATTAAATATGCCTTTTTATTGAGTCAGACCTATAGTAAGATATAACAGCACACCCCACTTCAACTATGGGTTTGTCAGAGAGCAAGTTCCTAGCAAACTCAGATCAGTGCAAGCACTCTAGGCCACTCATTTTGTTACAGAGACAATTAGCAGTTACACACGAGTTTAGGTTCCCAGAACTCAGAACAGAATGTTACAGGATGGTACTGTAGGCCTCTCTGGTGTGGGATGGGAGGTTTCTAGGCATGGGAGCAAGGGTAAGCAGGGTACTGTGGCTGTCACGATTGTGCCACTGGCACACCAATTGGCACCCATCGTGGACTATTTGGGACTCATTTGTTTCCGTAATACTCCCTGGACAACACCTATTCATATTATTGTCTTTACTTTCCGTTTGCAATGCTTTGGAACTTTCTTATTTTACTTTTACAAACTCCATGTCCCATAATGCACCTTGTGGCAGTTCCCATTCCCTGGCTATTCCTATGCAGCAGTTCTAGCACTACACTCCCCAGAAGCGTTAGAGAGCAGTGCAGCTTTCGCCTTCCCAGGACTAGAGAGGGCGGAGGCCAATTCCATTCAGGTGTGCTGCTCCAGGTGCTGCTAATTAGCCTACTTCAGCACAGGGCAGCTCAGTATTCAAGGAGCTGCCTGCAGGAGCACAGGTCTCTTGCATTGAGCTTTCTACTAGCCCTTTGTTGCCCTGTTCCTTGGATATTTGCTGTGTCCTGTGGTTTCCAGTTCCTGCTCTTGTTCCAGAGCCCTGTGCTTCCTGCCTTGCAGCCCTGCTTCTCAGCCCTCTCTCCCTTGCCTTTTGCCTGCACCTCTGTGCTTTCCATACTGCAGCCCTGCTTCCTTGTTTGCAACCCTCTATTCCCTGGCTACAGCTTGCTTGCAGCCCTCTGTTCCCTGGCTACACCCACTTTGCCTTCTACCATCAATTATCGTGTTCCTTACCGTGTGCCGCACCCTCTGCCCATGATTAGCTTCCTTGAGTCTTCAGTCCTCCCCTATTTTCATCCACTTCAGTAGTTCTGTTTCCTTGATCTCTCTCTGTTAGCTTTCTCTTGTCTTCCAGCCCTGAGTTACCGTTCTTGAATCCCGTGTACTGTTTTCCGTTCGCCTTCCCTGCATTTAGATACTAGTTTTCTTCCCTTCCTTTCTTCCGGTTCTCTGTCCTGAACCTTGCTCTCTCTGACTTCTTTTTCCCTAGATATTTCTGTTCTTGTCTTCACTTGTGTTTTATGTAATTCCTATGTACAGTGTTTGGCTGCTGGATTTCCAGCAGGCAATCTCTGCCCCTTCCCTTGTCACGTTTTAGTGTTGTACTTTGTGTCATTGTTACGGTGTACTGGTTCCTGTTTCAGGAAGCAGTTATTGTTCGGGTTCCTGCTGGACCTGTACAGGCTTCAGTCTTGTGAGTACTGTTACCTTGTTTGTGCCTTAGGGTTCAGATACAGACACCCACTGCTGTTGCTCCCAGCCATGAGCATTCAGAGTGGGCCCCTGTAATAGCAATCTGCGCAGAAGGCTGGAGTTTCCCAGGTTCCGTGGAACACTCTTTTCCCCATTCTGCGTACACCCCAAGAGGGAACCCAGTGTGTTTGTATCTTTGTATTCCCTGCCCATTTTTGTTCACAGCCTCTGTTGCCTATCCTTTCTTGTCTACAGGACTCCTTGTAATCCAGCTTCTTGTGTGCCTTTCTCCGTTTGGCTTAGTGGGCACGCCTCTATGCTCAGGCCCCTCCTGACAGTGGCCTGGATTTGACCTGGTAAAAACCAAACATTTGCCCTGGTTATGGAAACGTATACAATGCTAAGAAGGATTGGTTGAGACCCTGCCCCGATACAGAGAAAATCTTTTTGTTTGCCATGAATGGCCAAAAGGTAGGTGATACCATGTACCAATGCATGGGACAGAAACCCCACAAGATACTGAGAACATAATTGGTAGGGGCGGCTATACCATAATGCTGCAGCTGAGGGAGTGCTTATGGGCTGGTTTAAACGGTCAAAGGGAAACATTATTTCGCTTTGACAGTTTAGTCCCTGAGTAGGCATGTCCAAATGACCATGAAAGGCCGGGGGTGTTTTGCTTCCCCAGCCATGCATGGCCTATTGGGGATGCAAGCTGAGGAACAAGCCTGAATGTGCGCAGGGGGCACTCCTGTGCCTCCCTGCACAGACAGACTGGGTCGCTGACAAAAGAGCACTCAGGCATCTACATGCATTTGCAGTAACCAGGAAGCGCTTTTTGCTACCATATTCCTGTTCATGCTGCCCAGGTACCTTGTGAGCTTTCGTGGAGGAGCTGGCGGAGCAGCATCTGGACTGTGGTTGCAGGTAAGATTAATTTTATATGTATTATGTAATGTGTGGGTCAATGAGTGTATATACAGTGTATGGGTGGCTGGGTGCACGTGTGAAGGAACCAGTGTATGTGTGAACATGCGAGGAAATGGTGTGTGTAAATGAATGTTATGTGAATGTGTGTGCACATGTATTTGTGATGGACAGAGGAGCTGATTCTGAGGAGTGTGGGGGTGCACTACTACAGCATTTCTATGACAAAGCAAGCATAATATGTGTTATTGTGTGGCTAGTTTGGCATTTTGGTGCCGCCATCCTAACTATTTATCACTGTGGCATGACATTCTTTACTAGGAATCTATGACAAAGCAAGCATGATAAGTGATATTGTGTGGCTAGACTGCCATTTTTGTGTAGCCAGTCTAGCCATTTCTTACTATCGCATGACATTTTTAACTGGGCATCCACGGTTAAGCAAACACGATAAGTGTTTTTGTATGTCTAGACTAGCCTACATTGTGCAGCTAGTTTAGTTTGGCCTGGAATTTTGTATGGAAAGGTCAACAGGAGTATGTTCTTACATGCGGACAATGCCATATATTGGCAGAGCAGAGCCAGTGAGACATGTTTTCTTACAGTATCATTATTGGCATTATGCGCAAAGCAAAACATTAGTATGTTCTTATATGGGAATTCTAGCATGTATGGGTGCAGCAGGAAATGTATGGGGAGAGCCAGCAAGAAAATGTTTTTATGCTGCCAATATTGTGGGCAAAGACATCATGAGACTGTGTTGGGAAATGCTCCTGTGCAAAGTTGGTGATTTGCATCTGTTGCATTTTTGGATTGGTGTTACCCTACAAAACCAATTGCAAACTGTGCAGATTTTCACCCAACCGTTCACAGAAGGTCTGTGTTTATAATGGACAATTTTAAACCATTATTCCAAAAATGTTCTTTGGGGTGAACCCTGCCAGAGGCACCTTGGTTGGATTGCTCTGACATATTTTAAATAGTTACATCCCTCCAAGAAAAAAAATCAGCAGCTGCCACTAAAAATTGGGCTCACTACTTGGATTAGACTAAGAGGCACGACCTGAAACCTGCTACTGTAATGGTCGAAGATGACAACAGGAAAACATCTGACTCCCCTAGTGAGGCAGACAGATATTTCTCGTCCTGAAACACACGCGGCTCAACTGTCAGCCATCAATCACTTTCTTTCAGGGATTGACTATTTCACGATTACATCATGATAACTGAAACCAATAATTAACATTCTCTGTTGTAGGTCATTGTAATATTGGGCAGAGTTTTAGCGCTTTGAAACTGCCTCTGGGAAGTTTCAAGTGCTACCACAGCAAAATGTTGATTTTCATTTTTTATTCCAAATTCATTATGGCATATTCCATCTGCCCTCAGAGGTTGTTCTCATTCGGAAAATGGTTCATGTCAGCAGAGCATGAGGATGGCAAGACCAACCTGCAGAACCCATCCCTGTGTCTGGCAGACACACGGTTTATTTGCTAATAAATTCTCAGGGTCGATCTGTGCTTCCAGTCTGCTTCTCAGAGCTGTGAGGTTGCATCTCTGAAGTTCTTCCCCTAAGGCATCCTCTTCCCACTTCCCGAGGACCCCCTACTCAGGTGATCCTCCCTCGCTCGTCCACCCTCCAGGGTCAGGATCCACAAGCAATGACTCTTCCCTGGCCACCTGAACAAAGGATCCAAAGGGAGAAAATGTGAGGATGTCCTCAGGTTTCTCACAATTACGCGTTTTGGCTGTGTCCATTGATTTATTTTGACCTGTGAAGGACAAAGCCAGTAGTAATCAGTGGCATGGGGGAATTTACACCTCAAAGGGGAATTACACCGGAACGGTTTGCTCAAATAGACTGCTTAGACGTGTATAGAAAGTATCCTCTATGCACGATCCTGTATTGTCATGTTTGCTTTTTAACACAACAAGCTGCAGTATTCTAACCTCCCCCAAAAAATACCAAGTCACATTTCATGCAACTGGTACTGGGTGGTAATATCCATTCAATCAAAAGTAATCGACACAGTTTCCTCAATGTCTTAGTCATCCAAGTTATGTTTAGAAAAAAATAAAGAAAAGGGATTTTCGTCATTGAGAATTCCTAAAGAATTGAACTTCTAAAGACTCCTCGTCAGATGGTGTTTTTATTTTTCAGAAAAATATAAAATGGTTAATGTACAACATCTTGCACATGTACACAATATCAAAAAGAACAGTGAAAAGTTGTACAAATACGTAAACAAAAGCTAAGAACAGACACCTGATACCAATATCTACATGTGATGAAACAAGATACTGGCATGTTATTGATGCTCTCTTGTAGAAACAAACATACTTAAATCTATTAATACAGAGTCTGCCAAGTCTGAATGTTGATATGAAAACAAGGGCCTGCATGTTTCAAGCCATTTGTCAGTGTGGGGGTTCCTTTATGGGCATAAGGAGTGGCAGGCCATTTTTTGATCAGATCTCCTATGAAGCTACATGGAGAAAAATACAATACATCATCTATGAGCGCTGCGGTGTTATGTATGGCAGAGATCCTTATTTTATTAAAGAATCTCCTACCTCTCAAACTGAGGTGTTAGTCTTGGTGAATCATTTAGATTTTTAGTGGCTCCCTCTCTAGGGAGAAAATAAAGGGGAGGCCGTGTGAATAGATTAGTAGCCAAAAAGAAAGCTATTGGGAAAAACATAATCCAAAAGGGAGTGGAAGGGGATATTACACTTAGAAAAAACACACAGACCATCTATAATCTTGAGTAGTACACAGCGGGGGTGTGGTGGCAGCCTCTCACCAATCAGGTGGCTGAGAATGGGGGTTTTACCACATGGCAAAACCCCCATTCTGAGCCTCCTCAGAGCTGGAGGCCACCATCTTCTCCCACCAGGATCAAGGTAAGTGCGCCCCCATGCTCCTCCGCGTCCCCTTCCCTCTGCCCGCTCCCTCCTCTTCAACATGTTTTACCCCGCCCCACCCCGCCCCACTTATCTGGTGCTTCATTGTCCCTCGCCAGTGCTGGGAACACTAGTGTTCCATGCACATCCCCAATATGGCAATGGTCACCATGGAAAGGGAGAAGGGACTATGTGTAGTTCACTTCTCCCTGATCCATAGTGGCCATCTTGTTTTGTAGTCTTTTTTTCTAGTTGATAAACGGCAAAGATGCCGTTTCTCAACTTAAAAAAAACCCACTGTACCGGGATACTAATAGCAATATACCTCTCCAGGCAGGGGCATTGCCGGGGTAGGTAATGCCCCTGCCAGTTGGGGGATGCTTGAGGGAGCACTTGTGCTGGTTGCGTTTTCAGTGCCTGTCATTGGCTGTAGTCCAGGGTCCTGTGCTAAGAACAAATGTCTAATTAAATACTTTTTTCCAATGGTTAAAACATTTTACAATTCATTTACCATTGCCCATTAATACAAACATTTAAATAAAAAAATCCAATGAATGAACCTCCAAAAAGGTTCACTAATTGCGGCCTCAGATCGCATCCAGAAAAGGAAAAACCAAAGACTAGAACTTGATTGGAGAAAACAAAACGACGCGGTGAACAAACTGAAATTCCTACAACACAACCGGGCTTACAAAAAGTAAATACAAAAAGCAAAGAGGAAACACTACGACAACCGAATCTTCGATGCACCAAACACCCAAAAAGAGCTCTTCAAAATCATAAACGAAATTAAAAACCCTCCAGGATGTAACAACACACCAACTCTGTCCGCGAAACTCTGCAACGACCTTGCGGACCACTTCAAAAACAAAATCACTAACATCCAACAAACCATTCAAAGCAGACTGTCCGATCTGACCACAACCCCAACCGACACCCGGGAGGAGCACCCAAACAAACTACAAAGCTTTCCAGAAATATCAGTGGAGACATTCGTCAAACTGGTGAATGAAAGCAACAACTCAGTGTCCCCCGATGACCCATGCCCACCAGACATATACAAATCAATTCTTAAACAAGGAACGCCCATGGAATATCACAGGAACGTCCTCAACCATTCCATCGCAACTGGGAAAGTGCCACAAGCCTTCAAAACTGCATACATCAGGCCACTACTCAAAGATACAGCGGGAAACGTAGAGGACCTCTCCAACTACAGACCTATCTCCAACATCCCGTATACAGCCAAGCTGCTCGAAATGTACATATACAAAACGACCCAAGAGTTTATAGAAAAGCACGGCCTACTAGACCAGGCACAAGTTGGCTTCAGACCACTGAGAGGAACTGAATCAGCTCTACTCTCAATATGGGATGATCTAAAAACCAATGCAGACTCGGACAACAGCACTGCCTTGATACTCCTAGACCTATCGGCAGCATTTGACACAGTCGACCACAACACCCTCATAACAAGCTTAGAAGCACTTGGAATAACAGACACCGCCCTACTATGGATAAAATCTTTCCTAACAAACAGAACGGAAACCGTATGGATGAAACCCTTCAAATCCAGCCCGAGAGATTCCACCTGTGGAGTACCACAAGGATCATCCTTCTCCCCGCTACTATTCAACATCTACCTGTATCTACTTATCAGAATCATCAAAAGCCACGGCCTCACCTGCTACAACTACGCTGACGATACACAAATAATCTTCAAAATACAAGACAACCCGGAAAGAAACTCAACGCTAGAAAACTGCCTCCGCGATGTATTCTTCTGGATGAACTCCAATTCCCTCAAAATCAACCCAGGCAAAACTGAAATAATGACTGTCACAAAAAATGGAGGAGAAAACCAATTCATCCCTTGGCCAAGGGAACTCGGGACTACCCCAGCACCCTCGGCGATAGTAAAAAACCTGGGGGTTCTGATGGACAATAATCTCACGCTAGAGCCACAAGTAAACGCTCTCCTCAAGAAATGCTTCTTCCTCCTGGGCGCGGCAAAGAGAATCTTACCGTTCTTATCGTTCGCCAACAAAGCTACCACCATCATCACCCTCGTCATGTCCAAAATAGACTACGCAAATAGCCTATACCTAGGCATGCCTGAACGACTCCTAAAAAAACTACAATGCATTCAAAACGCAGCAGCCAGACTACTTCTGAAACTACCCCGAAGAGAACACACCGCACCAGTGAGCAATAGTGAGCAGGGGCTCACGCCTAAGTTACTAGGGGAATCCAGACGTGGACCCTTGCTCACTATACTTAGAGAGGCACAGCTCCAACCTACTGATGAGGTCCAACCAGACCGAAACAGGTGTCTGAGGTTGCTTTTGGTACTCTTGTTTCGAGGAGACTTGCCTAGCATTTCGCTGCTGGACTACCCCAGGTCTGGACAAAGACTGATATGTTTTGGATATTTCTCCTCGGTGAAAGATAGTGAGCTAAAGAATCTGGGTAAGGCTCTCGTAACCAGGACTAATGTCTGGCAGAGGGACTCCCAGGACCTCCCTTGTTAATGTGTGTAAAACGCAACCCATTTAACTTTTTTATATCCCTACAATCTCCCAGCTAAAACTCATGAACAACAACCATTGTGTTTCGGATAAGCAGTGGAGTACAACTAGGACTGGTGGCTCAAACCAGAATACCAAGAATTCACAACCTCAGATGAAGTGCAGATTCTGGCTGAAGAGAAGCCAGGTAGAAGCTATTATCTCTCTATCAAGCTGGGGGACAAGAGATTATGGTCCTTCTTGAATCTGGAAGCTCCCTGATATCTATCTGTTCAGTCCTAGTGCTGCATGAACAGGTAACGGCCAACCTGCACTTGTGCACACACATTTAGAAAAGTCTATGCTAAAGCCCAGGTGTTATTCTCCACCAGGAACAAACAATATAAACAGATATGGGCTAGCCCCTGGCTTTGCCAGAAAGTTGCTCTTAGGGACAGATCTACGTAACTTCAAAACCTGGTTCAGAGAGATGTCAATTAAAGAAACTACTAACTGAAACAAGGACCTGGTCAGCTTGCTGGGATAGCCCCAGACTGCAGAGTGGCCATGGGATTTTTTCAATGAGAAAGATCCTGAACCTCCAGAGAAAGTGCTTTGCCTACATTTCGTCTGTCCAAAAAGGGGGTCTTTTGAAGAGAGGGGGATATATGAAAAATTCTGCTACCTTTCTCTGGGAGCATCTAGAGGGGTGACCACGAGGGTCAGGGACTTCCAGAAACTAGTGGATGATGCACCAAGGTGTGGTATGGGAAGGAACTCCTGGTCACCCTCACGTAGGCCCATTGATATGATATGATTTGATATTGCATTTATAACGCGCCTATACACAAGTGTTTCAAGGCGCGACGAGGCAAGGGAGGAGGGACAACGATCCTACTAGGCCAGGTATCATTAAGATCGCGCAAGTGCATGGAACGGGACAGGGACAGTTGGGCAAGGGTCAATCACATGGCAGATAAAGATACGAATGGCCCTTAAGGTGCTCTGGCCAAAGGACCTATGACCTTACATGGGTAAGTGAACACTTTCCCCAAGGCAGATTCAGAGACATACAGGGGCCGGACTCCCTACAAATGATTCAACACTCACAATTTTCCCCGCTGAAGATGTGGCTCCACAGGCTTAGTCCTCTCTGCGAGCACGCATATGCAGACTGACAAAAAGAAGTAATCCACGATGACGGACCAGCTTTTTAAAGTCCTGGTTGAGCCTCAGTACCAGTTTCATGCTACGATATACGCTACCTGAGAGGGAGCAAAGCAATCCCTTGCAAGAGATAATAATGAAGCACATGTGCATGCCATTAACCCTAGACCAGCCACAGGAGAGGAGTTGCTATGATACATATGGGACATCCTCAGAAGGGGAGGCATGGTTATTTGGAGAAGGAAGGTGCAGCAGGAGTTTGGAGCGAGCCGGCAGTTCAGGAAGGAGGCGGTGGAAGGAAAATGGAGAAAGACAGGGAAGAGTTGAGGAGGCTGGAGACAAGAGGGTAGGAAAAATCTTCAGGAGGTAGTTGGTTAAAAGTTTCCAGGAGTTGGTAGGAGTACGTCATCAGGAGGTGGAAGGAGGAAGGCCTCAGGAGGTGTCTGGTGGAAGTCATCAAACAGGTGGTTGGTAGAAGCCAGCAGGTCGCCGCTGGTAGGAGTCATCAGGTGATGGTTGTTGAAGTCATGCTGGTTGGTAGAAGCCCACATTTCCCAAATGTATTTGGATGGACCTATGCCGTTCAAGGTTTGCATTAGATTTACTAGTTTCTAATCCCTTTTGTCAAAGGATAATAAACAACACTGTAGCATGCGTTTCAACTGTGTTGCAACAATTTCCATACAGTACTTTTAATGAGAAGATATTTTTATTTTTTCAATAAACATTTGCATGACTACAATTCATATATTTACCACATTGAAAGAGTTAAATGGATTTACACTCTGAATTGCATTTAGGAATTTTTTCTCAGTTTATTTAAAAATACTATCCTCATTATGTTGCACATTCTTTCACAGTTCTTAAGACTGTTTTGTTTCTTCAATCATACCTACAATACTTGTTGCATTCATACCTTTCTACGCAACATGTATCATTCCTACTCTCAATTCACTAAAACATATTTATCAGGAAATTCTTCAGGGGGCACTACACCACTTATCCACAATCCAACTTCTTAAATAGTTTGCTCTGTTGAATTTGCCATTTATTTTCAAATTTTTGCATTCATCTAGTATTCCCGGGCTTATATTTTTCAATGGTTCTTATTCTTCAACACAGTTTAATCAATCCGTGTTTACAACGGCCAACTCTTGGTGACTGCATACAATGCAGTATTTCTCGGCTGCTTTTTACTCTGTTAATCTGTTGCTCGTTCTTTTCATCTACTCAGTCTGGGTTTTATTTCAATTGGGCGATGAAAATGTATGTCCGCCCTTCAAAGTCAGCATTCATTTCTACGGCGGTCGTTCGCATTAGAGCTAGACTGTTGTTCAATCTAACGCTTTATGCCCCAGAGTTTACGCGTTCATCCGCTATGTTGGTACACGCCATGTTCTGTATATTCGTGCTCCTCCCTCGGTCTCTTTGTATTACAGCACTACGGGGTTGGTAGAAGCCTTCAGAAGGTGATAAGAGTAAGGCATCAGAAGTTGATAGGAGTAATTCATGAGGAGATGGTTGGAAGCCAGGAGGAAGTATAGAAAGCTAGTGAGGTGGTATATAGCAAGAGCAGGAAGAAACAACTGGTCATGTTTAGTCCAAGGTGGTGGGGTGAGAACCTGGTCCAAAGCGGTTAAAACCATGGTGGGAGAAGGAGCAGAGTGAGTACCACAGAGACTTTGCATGTCAGGATTCAACCCCAATCCCTTGAGAACTTTATAAAAAGACCTTCAAACACATGAACCTATTTGGGGAATTCAAAGGCATCCTCTGAATAGAAAGTTCAATGTAAAGTTGGACTCTAATGGAGTAGGGAAGTAGAGGCTGTCCTGACCTCTTCATGGAGGACATTCCTGTTTTCAGTCTTTTAATCACTTGTGAATATACTTGTTTAAAGGACTTTTGGGAAACCGCAGAAGGGGCTAGCTGGGACAACGATTGGGAAGGGAGAATTTAGGTTGGATGATCTTCTTAAATCACTGATGTCTTCAGCATCTGTCCTCTGAGAAGAGTTATAAAGCATCTTGGAACTATACACCAGGTTCATTCCTCTCTGTTGATCATTGTTCATGAACCGACAGTATCCTGAAGGTAACCCCAGGTGTAGGCATCCCACTGCCTTTGATAATGACTATGCCTGCCCTGAGGGTGAGGATGAGTCAAGGGTTACTGGATCCCTGTGTTTAACAAGCTATTTGGCGAGATGCAGAGCGTGGATGGTAGTAGTATGTGAAAGGTAAGGTAGTATTATCAGGCGTGCTTGCGCATTGTGTGAATGGATAACTGTTTGTCTAATTTAAGGTGGAGAGTAAAATACTGAGCAGGTAAGTGAGGGAGGTAAACAATGAAGAAGTCACATATTTGTAGGAACACTCTATCAAGTAGCACTCTATGGAAAGCAGAAACTGATGGAGGAAGAACATAAATGAGGAAACAGTCAATGGGCAAAATGAATGATCAAGCAATCAGGAATCACTACATTGCATGCAGAAATCAAGGCTCAAACATCTAAGATGCAACTATCTGGAGCAATATGTGAGATGCAAGCACCATATCATGCAGCATAGCAGGAGATGCATCAGAATAAGATGCAATAATCAGGGGAAATATGTAGGAGGCAACCATCTATCTGCAGAGAAGCATGTAAGATTCAACAACCATTCTACGGAGGTGGACGTAATGAGGTCGCCCCCAGTCAACTGTATGAAGTGGTCTTCCTTGGCCAACCTCTGTATTGTGAAACCCTGAAGCCCTAAAAGCAAGCCAGGTCAAATTGTTCCAGTAACTACTCATATTGTGACACCTTGTGACCATGCTCTCCTTCTAGTGATCTACCACCAGTTGTCCCCCCATGCCTGTAAGTCCTGCCAGTGCTCCCTGATTTCCCCAATTAAGTAGTGCATGTCTCCCTCTGCGGGCACCTATATATCCTGACATGTGTTCTGGGGCTGGTGTTACTCATTGCCTTCCGCAAAAGCCCTGCATTGTGTTGCCCGTTTCCCACCAACCATGGCCTACACTTTACAATCAGTGAAAATGTACCTTTCCTCCCTAATCCCTTGTCATCTTCCTGGCAATTGCTCCTGTGGCCACTGCTGCGGGTGGTGTATGGCCCAGGAAGGTGCGTGGGTGGCCCTGTCCGTTCTGGGCAGGGCCACAGTGCTCAGGGACTGTGTTTGCAGCCGGAAACAAAAACAATGGGCTCAAGATAAAACCTCATGCAGAAATGAAGTGCCTGAGGTTTATCTGTGGGTTTCACCCCACGTTCTGCTTTTTTTTTACACTCCTCCATAAAATCCTTAATAACCCAGAAGCCGTGCATTTTACAGCTGCGGCAAGATTGGAATTCTCGTAAAGAGGCCACAATTATTATTATCGTTCCCGAAGTTATTTCCCTCTCATGTGACTTGAACTCTGTGATTTGTTGCAAGGATTTGGTTTCATTTTTTTCTATTATTGAAGATAGTGCTGTTAAAGTTCAGGCCTGTAACCAACTGCCAGGGGGAGTCACCCAGACTATGGAGGAAGCGGAGTCCCAGACCACCTCTGCCCCATGGAAAGCATAAGAAACATAGGGAATTCCGAGCCCAGTGACAGAGATGCCACTGGTATGAGATGGCATGAATCATGCCATCTGTCAGAAATATGTTGTAAACCATTTTATTTCCCGACCATGAATACTCTCCTAGGAAACGAGTTGCTGTGCAACAACTTCACTGATGAGAAGTAAAAATACTCCACATCACAAGATTGAGTTTTGTAAAACAATGCCCACCATCAAGATGGTACCAAGAAAAAGGGTGTCCATCTGGTGCTTGCGCCAGGATTACTGGCAAGTTACTGCCCATCTATTGCCAGTTGGCCATAGGGCCAACGAGTGGCAAGTTACTGCCCATCGAAATTCTGTCCAAGGGTAAATAATTCAGAAGAGCAACACTGCCCAAGTACGTCTTCTATCAACGATAACATGGCTGAATAATGTCTTTATTTTATTTATTTATTGTTTGCTTGCTAGGCACGTATGCAATAAGAAAATACTGTTTCAAAGCACCCACAGGGCAGTGAGAGAGCAAGGGTGGGAAAATGAAATACATTAAAACACCATGCTTAAGGGCAGCGGGGGAGAAAAAGGGAGAGGGACACACCTACTATGCCGTGTGAGTATTCAGAACGTGCAAGTGCAGCAGGGAAGAGGGGGTAAGTGCTGGTGAGTCCGAGCTCGTGGGTGAGCCACAGATGACGTGCTAGGGATTTTGAGTGCTGCACAGGCTGGGCCGCGGGAGGTGTAAGTGTGAATCTCAAGAGCGGAGGGTGTGCCGATGCAAATTGCTGTGGATAGACAGGAGCGGGCAAGAATTGGTGTGGGAGGACAGGGCTCTGAGGATGCATAAGGGCCCAGGCTCTGGATTCAGCAACTGTGGGATTAGCAGAGGAGAGAAGGAGGGAAGGAGAAAAAGAAGAAAGTCTTAAGGGGCTTCTGGAATTTGAGAAGATCCTGCTCAAGGCGCAAGGGGAGGGGGAGGCTATTCTATAGGAGGGGTTCGCAAAGGAAAGTGAGCGTCCCCCTGCCATCTAGCAAAATGATTTACACACAAAGAGTTGGTGCCAGAGGAATGTAGTGATCTAGAGGGAGAGTATTTAGTGAGATAAAGTTGAAGATAGTGCGGTCCCTGGGCCCAGACAGCCTTGTGGATGATGCAGAGGCATTTGAATTTAATCCGTGCAGCAACCGGGAGCCAGTGAAGACATTTTAGTGCAGGAGAGATGCGGTCCCTGGGCTTAAGGCGAAGGATAAGTCTTGCGGCCCTATTCTGGATAAGCTGGAGGGGTCACAGAGTGGAAGATGATAGATTCAGGAGGAGGCTGTTACAGTAGTCAAGCCTAGAGAGAACCAGAGCCTGGGTAACATTGAGCCCCTGAGAGAAAGTGAGAAAAGGTAAAATTCCTTTGAGAAGGAAGAGCTGATAGTGGGACTTCTTGGCAATGTCCTTAGTGTGAGGGAGGAAGGAGAGACAGGAGCCGCAGATGACTCCAAGGTTTCTGACTTCAGTTGAAGGCACAGGGGGAGAGCCCAAGGAGGATGATCAGAATGAGGGGAAGAAGGAGGGAGCAGGGGTCCAATGGGAAGGCTCTCAGTTTTACAGACGTTGAGGCAGAGATCATTGGAGGTGCACCAGGACTGGATGACAGATAGGCAGTCAGCGATGATGAAGGGTGCAAGAGGGTCAGCAGGGAGTTTGAAACAGAGCTGTCTGAATGTATGCACACCTGGATTATTATATTTGAAAACCGTGTTTATACTCATCAACACAGGTTCGAAGCCTGGCAGGTCCACTGACACTTAATTCTCTGAGAAAATTGGTACTTTTGAGTTGGGTTTCAATAAAAATGATTGATCGATCTATAGCACTGGGCATGTACATGTCATTTTAACAATACAACTGTTATGTTCTATTTTTCATGAGGTAAGTGGGTGACGGTAACATATGAAGTAATGAGGGTAACGTATGAGGTAAGTGTAACCTATGAAGTTTTAAGCATAAGGGGATCCCTGCCAAGGGGAAAAAGGTACACTAAGTAGCTCTTCCGGGTAACATAAATGGCATGAGCAACCAAGGTGCCAGGTCTCTCCTAATCCTGCACTCAATTAGATGTGCACATCAAATAGCATGTAGAGTGAGGAGCAAAGCTTTTGAACATTCCTACATCTTTACAACTTCTTCAGTGAATAATCAGTAAAAGATAGTGCTTGCTGTAGAACCAACTCCAATTAACCTGTTAAGGGCATCTTTCCGCCTTCTCTGCATCTTCTTTAGCCTCTGGAATAACATCCTCAGAGCACCATGCCAGTACAAGATGTCAGGGACGCTATCGGGGAGCTGAAGCAAGGATGCCCTTTGAAGGAGACTGAGCAAATCACAGATTCAGGCCTCAAATAGGGAGGATGTCTTTGAGAAAAGAGTAGACCCCAAGTGCCCCTGCTCTAAGAAACGCAATGTCAAAATGGTGGCATCAGAGCTCACTTACATGTGACTAAATCCATATGGACGCTCTATGGAAATCTTTGAGGGGGGGTGGAAGAGTATAGCAGTATGCAGCATTTATCTGGCTCTGTGCCTGCAGGTGGGTCCAGGAGGGACCAACTGGAATCCAAGAATGAGAACGCTGCTGGATCTGGGGACTATAAGGGGCTCTTGGCATGCAAGTGTCAATGCAGCCTGCTGGCATATTCACACTGCCAAGGAATGTCAGTGGGAAATAACGCTGATTACTTCCAAAGAGGAAACAGGTAGAAACTAGAGAATCCGGCACAACGGATCCCTGCACAGGCAGCTGGTGGGGTGACAAAGAATAGCTCATGAGATGTCAGTGCATTCCTGATCAAATAGTATGCTATCCTAATTCCAGCACAGGAACCATCCGAAGAAGAGGCCACTAACACGGCTGAGCAGCGCACAGCTGTGTGTTACCTTTCAGCATGGAGTACTCTTGACGCTTCCAGCTGAGGTTTTATCAGGTATCAGGTCCATACTCACCTGCCCCATCTCCAAGCCAATCATGATTTTTCCCCAACACACTGCGGATCTCAGGAATTCATGGACTTTTGCACCTGCCAACTATCCTGATACCATTGCCTGAAGTTGCCAGTGTTGGGTACTCTATTCTAGCGGGGACCACACACTATGACAAATCCCCAACAGAAGGACATTTAACCACAGAGGACCCGAAGGAGAAAGTTGACAGCTTACTTTAACTGGATTTAGGATTTAGAAATGCTCACCCAATAATGGGCCTTTTTCAGGGAACTGACTAACAATGCTTCCAAAACCAACTCCTGAACTGCAGGTGAATCAAATTCAGGTGGGTGGTGATGGCGAAGCATTATATTATTGCTAGCGGCAATGACCTGCATGGGGAGACCTTCTCCCACCCGGGGAACGGAAGCCGGTCTTTCAATTGGAACACAGGCCACAGAGGGCCAACAAAATGCATGCTTGATAACAGTACTTCCAGGCTCACAGTACAGACTGAACTCAGAACCACCACGTATAGGGCAACAAAGCAGGGAAAGAGATCTAAATCCATTTGTTCTTTTAGGGTCAAAAAGGCGAGGAACGTGATGAAGAATTTACCTCAGACCTTGCTACTGATCATTCCAGAGAGATTATCAAGGAAATAAAGGAACCAAGGAAAAAAGGCCATTGAAAAAGACACAGTAAGTCTGGGGAACGAAACAAAAAAAATAATGTCATCAATAGGATTTTATTACAAACCAAAAGGTGAGACCAGAAGCCAGACATGATATTTCCAGCCAGAGAAAGAACGTGGGTACTACATTTCCCATCCATCCCGTGAATGGTGACTGCTAGGCAGGCACCTTTTGAACCTCGACCCGTCCCCTATATATTTTGGTGATATATGCTGAAGCGTTGCTTCAGCAACACATTTGAAGCACGTCGCCATCGACCGGTGAGCCAGAGTCCAGGGCTGCACCTATTATGAAAACTGTGACTTTTCAACCTCTACTCACTACCATGGAGGACGCTCCTGACGAGGAAACGGTGCAACATGAAGGGGTGAGTGAACTGGATGCGCCTTCAAAAACAACCTGCATGTCTAAACACCCGTATGACTTAAGGAAGCCTTTTAGTAAGCCTAGTGCGAGGTGTGAATCTGGCTATGCCAGTGAAAGGCAAAAACGCTAACTTCTTCCTAAATACATCTTTAATAAATTCTTTGTTAGTCTGCTTGGGAACAAAATTAACCAAATCACTCTTCTCAGCATTAGAGACTGATTTGGTTAGTGAGACAAATAATGTTCTAACGATTGATCATGGTATATCTGAGGGCGGGACATAGGCAGAGAAAAGGCCAAATAATCAGTCAATGCCTACTGAGATTGGTGGAACTGAAAGCACAATACCACACAGGCAGGTGGATATTGTTGTACACACTGGACATGAAGATCTGAGGAAGAAAGCTTGCTACGTACACTCTCATTGCGCTTGCTAAATTCTACTATTATGGATGCAGATTAGGGATCTGAAGTAAACATATCGGCGGAGCAGTCTAGAGTTTAAGACATAGAAATACCTGTGAATGGATAGACGACCTCCATGGTAAATAAAGAGCTACATTTGGTATCAGGCATGGAGGACCACCTAGATTCTCTGTCCTCTACTTTAAAACTCCAAGACCTGGATTTATTCTTGACTTCCCTTGTTAAGCACTGTAAGCGCATACATAGAGAAGCCCTAGCTCATACTGAATCACTAAATCTAATTAGGCAAAAACTGGGAATTAAATCTTTCCAATGCTGCATGTTTTATTCCGAAAATTATTGCATGTGAAGAAATAAATTACAATTTGAAGTTAACTAGTAAAAGCCGTATACATACCAATGCTACTTTAAAAAAAATCTAACACCTCAGACAAACCTCAAAGATAATTGCTAGTTTAGAGCTGAATGATTCTGTAATACTCCAATCATCAGCATTAAAGCAATCTATAGGGGAGGACCACTCAGCAAGGGATATTAAATCCAAGGAGAAATCTATTAAGCTTAAATCTAATCATAGTGAAAATTCCCCAAAACTAAAAGGGAACATTGAGGGCTAAGAAAATATTCAAATAAGTGAATTTATTGAATTGGATTCAGTAAAGGCTGCTTCAGAAGCGGTCATAGAACGACCAAAACCTGGTAAAAATACTAGCTTACACAAAAAAAGGTCTCAAAGAAAATGTCTCGTAGACATAAACGATTATAACGAACGAAAAGGTGCCCGGAAGTTGAGCAACCTTGGGTGTCACTGCATAATGATAAAACCCTTCACACCAGTGGCCTTAAAGTGACAGTAAAATGTGGTAAAGAAATGTGTGACTTTCTCTCACAGTCCACCCTGAAACCTGTCCAGCTGGCAGAACTTCCTGAAGAAGGTCTGAAAGAGGAGACTGTTGATTTCAAGGAGGCTGACATAAGATCCAATGAGCTGGCAAACTCTGTTTCTACTTGCAGAACTCGACAGACTTTCAAGAGTGGAATTAACACAAAAGAGAATACTCTATCCAGGACTTTATTCAAGACTACCACATTATGTGGAGCTTCCTGACAAACATAGTAGTACAAATTGGGCTATTAAGTTTGTGTCTTCTATCATTGTAGATATAATTAGCTCACAACATTCATCTATTACAAAGATAGGTTTCGATCTTATTGTATGTAGGAGAACTATGCAGCCTTGTGACAAGACGGTTTCCAGATTATCTGGGAATAGTGCTTCGGTTGAATTTAGACAGGTGGCCTGGCCATTTACTGAAAGATCCAGCTGACCTTCACATCTGTGAATAACTCTTAGACGAAGCACAGGAACATGGTGGAATGCTGGGCAGCCATTTCCATGAGTGATAGTTAGCCTTGACGTAAAGAGTTGAAATCTCCCATGCTTCTTATCTTGTGGAACATGCATGGGTTTCTATAATTTCTTGATAATGTTAATGGCCTGGATATACGACGGTCTTTGGATGTATATCTGCTACAAGAGCTTGGTTGCGTGATGGCTTTTCATTAAATGGGTACACAGTAATATGGCAAGCAGCTACCTGGTTTGATGAAGGGTGCCCTATTGAAGGATTTTGCATAGAAGGTAAAGCGTTTCTGAATATGCATGAACAAAAAGCTAGCTCCCACCCTAATGTTATTTGTGCAGCACTGGAAGGACTTACGTCAGCCTCCTGTAAACCATTGCTTATTTATTATTATGACCCCCGAGAGATTTTTTAACTCCCCGAATCCAGTCGTATATTAATGAAGTGTTAATGGAAAGGGCAGTGGCTTTTCTCGGGGTGGAATCCTGGCTGCAGGAGATTTCAATGCTAACTCTGGTATTTCTTTAACAACCCCAAACCGAATTTGGTGAACGGGATTGCTGTACAACCCTTCTCAATTAATGCAACATTGGGTCATCATCAAGCTAAAATAGTGTAGAAGGGCGGACAATCGGTGGAATCCTTTCGGCAATATTACCTGACTATCTTAAATCCTAAATTGGGGAACTCTAGCTGTCTACCTGTCACTTGGACAAACGGAAGGTCTTGTTCCAGATTGGACCATTTCTTTGCTAGTTATAAGGGCAGGACTTTGGTTCATAAATTTGTCTCCACATTCTCAGAATTAAGTGATTACGCAACCCTGTGCTTGACTCTTGATATCTGTAAAGTTAAAAGAATTCTCCGCAAGCAGTAAAGGGTAACAACAAATGCTAAGGCAAACAGAATCATTTGTACTGAGGGAAACGTGGTAAAGGTGAATAAGATGTTGAATGAGTGTGACTGCTCTGTATCCATTTTATTGATGCAAAATCAATAGGATATTGGGTCAATGTTGAATAGTTTGTGGCTGTGTCGTGCACAAAAAACTATAGTTCTTCATGATCGAGTTGCCCATTTAAAGCCATACTATGCAGCAATGAGTAGGGAGAAGAAATTATTATGTGCCACTTTATGTCAGACTCTTAGATCTAAATTACTTACTAGTGCAGAGAAAGCTTCTTTGGTTAAAACCATGCACACTAGATACAACAATTAGGTATATAGACATTGACAAGATATGACTAACGCTAAATTGAAATTGATATTTAATGTTCTTAAGACCCATGGTGGTCAGAAATTCTGTTATTTATAACATACTTTTCTTGCAGATGACACAGCCAAGGAGATTAACCATATTGAAGAAAAAGATTGTGACAAACACATACAGCATTTTTATCATGATGGTTCTGCTTCAGGTCCGTTTGGACCTTGCGATGACTATGAACCTTTTAGTGCGCCTTTTGATTTAGAGATTGAGGATATACAATGTGTCATTGGTAAAATAAAGGCATCTAGAGCCCCGGGCCCTGACGGTGTTGTGAATATCCTGACAAAGCAGAAAATGATTTTTTGGGCAGATCTGTTGAACTGTCTATATAATGTATATTATGTATGTTATATTGATTATGCTGCTGCTTTCAACTGTGTGTCGCGTGATAGGCTCTGGCAAAAACTGGTCGACTGAGGTATCGACCCTCTCTTACTCAGTTTTATAAAACAGATGTACTCGAACACTTTGGTGGTTGTAAGACTGGATCAGGATGGGCAACTTTCACTGTCTTTTAGAACTACCAGTGGATTGAAGCAGGGGTATGTTTTGACACCCCTGCTATTCAATTTGTATGTGACAGGTATGGATGATGTACTTAAGCCATGCCATAATGTTCCCCTAAAATTGGTTCTAAAGCTATTTCCTGGATCTTGTATGCCGATGATATGGTTCTGATAGACTGCACTCCTATAGTCCTGCAAAGGTCCAAGGAAGCTGCTTATAGCTTTGCTGCCGCAAATAGGTTAAAATTAAATCTAAAGAAAACGAAGATCATGATAATGGGCAAACAACTCTGTAAGAAAAATTATGTGTGGAAACTGGGTGGTGAAGCGATAGAAGTGGTGGACACTTACGTATATTTGGGCATGCCTAGTAAGAATTGTCCTACCATCACCTTCTATGGTAATGTCCGCCCTTTAAAGACCACTAAGAAATGCCAAATATGAAAGAATGTTGTGCCCAGGAAAGGGGTCAATTCCATCGAAGGTTTCTTGGAGACCTACAAAATCTGTGTTATTCCAGGAATACTCTATGGATTGGAGGTTTTGTCTGAGCACAATGTTGCCTGGCTTGAAGTGGTCGAAGGCAAACTCATTTGCTCTCGGCTGGGACTCCTGGTTTTTGTTCCTGTGGAGGCACTGAGGCGTGAGACCAGTCTAACTTCGTTAAAGGCAAATTGGAGAATTACTTGCTGCAAATTGTACATGAAAATGTGCTTCCCGAAAGGCAAAGAGTATTCTCTCTTGGGTCTGATTTCCGACAATACTTATTCAATTGCCAAGAATATTTACCTCGAGCATTTTAAGGCCATTAATATCGACCCTGCGGTGGAGGAATTTTGCTTTGAATTAAAACCAAAGATTGGGACTGCTCACAAAACCTCTCCAAACTTATGATGAAGAAGAGATATTCACAATTTGTCACCTAGGGCTTCACGCCTGGTAAATCATGCAGCTATTTAATTAAGCTCTGTGATAATGATCTTTGACGATATATACTATATCTCAGACTTAATAGTCTCCGGTTTTTGAGTACACAGGTGCTTGGCAAAATGTCTCTCGTGAAGCAAGATGTTGCAGGTTGTGCAAGGGTGGAATTGAAAATGTCTCGCCATATATTAACTAACTGCCCATAGCTTTCAGAGCAATAGAGTAAAGGGTATACAAACATGGTTAACACCTTATGTAGAATTGCCACTGTCCAATTTTGGTCTACAATTTATTCAGAGGAATCGGTGGTTATTACTGCTGTATCTCACCACACTTGGAAGGTGGCTCTAAAACATATTAAAAGTGTGTAATGTACTTATTGTAAATGTTAACATTATTTATCTTTATCTGTTTAATTAATTTGATTTTATGATAATGCATATTATGTGTACATTTTTTTATGTAATATTTATTAATATGTACACGTCTTCTTTTATTATCATTGTCTCTTAACCTTTGACCATAAACACTTACAATTTGTTTAAAAAATGACCACATGTGATAATGAGGTGGTAACTAATTTAATACCTAAAATGGACAATAACCAGTACTTACACGCGGAGGCTGAACTATCCAACTATGCTGCAAGATCTTCTCATTGGAAAGATCCTAATCCGGAATGTGGTCTACTAATTCAAATCCTTTTTTGCCCAGTCAGTGGTAACATGCTGAATCGCACTGCTATTATGAACTTGCTGCATCATATCTATCCTCTGCGATTGGTCAACTCGACTGAGACAATGCTGGTAGATTGAATTGAAAATGAACCACTGTCAGGGCCTAGATTTTAATTTTATTCCAACTCTGTGAGAGTAACTGTTCTTTCCTTCTTCCAATAGTTCCTTAAGATGAGATATGAATGCACTACCATCAATTGAAGAACACTAATCTGGAGGGTCGCAAACTTTGTGACTTGGGCCCAAAGAAGGCAATTGTTGATAGTGAAGAAGATTGATGGTGACAATAAATGAGGAAGTGGACAGGACATCATGTATTAACAACATACACTCAGTTATGCATTTGAGGGAAGAAGGGGAGGACTGGTCTTGGTTGACTGGGGTTTTCCAACCACACGTCATATGAAGATCATAGCAGACATGCCACCTTACCTTCTTGGAATAGGAGAGGTCATGGCCACTATCTGGAGGAAGAAGGCTTATGGATTGATCTAAAGAATTATGCAGTCGTGGCCTTGCAGGAAACATGGGTAGTTGGTGATCTCGAATGTGATGGTCGGAACCAGATAGTACCCTGGGCAAGAACTGGTATAGTGGGGAAACCGAAGGGAGGGTTGCTCCTTAGTGTCCCATATCAACTTGTTATACATAAGATTGATTTGGTTTGTGACTTTGTCCTTGCAGAGGGAATCAAGGGGAATGGGTTGGGTGCTTCCACTGTAGTTTTAGTGTTAAATATCTATGGCCTTATGCACACAGAGGCAAACATGGCTTCCATCAAGCCGCTTATGGAGGCTACAAATAGCTCTCCATGGATTCCTATATTTATTTCAGGAGATTGTAATGCAATCATTCCCTCTTACCCAACAGATGACATTGAATCTGCTTTAGATATTCTAGTTGCACAACTAAGGCAAACCACATGGAATTTGAAAGGGAAAAAGAGGAATATGTTTTTTAAAAGGATGGTTTTACCATACTTAATGGAAGGTGTACCGGATATATTCCAGGGTAGTTTACCAGAGTTACAGAAAAGAGTGCATTGATATGGGATGTTGACTTTCCTGGAGGGATTGCCGATGGTGAAGTTATTGCAGATACAATCTTGTGAAAATATGAAAAATGAATATCGAAAGTCATCGACGATACTTTCGAAAATTGAGGTGATAGCAATGACACACTTGTTGGGAAGGGGACAGCCCCATACCACCCCCCCTAGGGGCTTTAAAGTGAGGCAAGATGCATTTGAGGCACTATGATGGGCCAGGGGTTTGGGGGATAGTGAGAGGGGACACCTTCCCGTCTAACAGAACCCCATTTTAATATAACCAAATATAGACTAAACTACATAGTATAGCCTAAGGCGCGAGCAGCATTGCTATTTTGTGTATATATTAATAATCATAGGTAGAAGGGAAGGCCTGCACCGTAAATGCGGCATTGCATGCACTAGGCCCAAATCCACAAGACCACAGAAATCCCCAGCCATGCCCGAGCTCCGATGAGGACAGCTCACACCCCAACCGCCACAACATCTATTCATTGTTCTAACAGTGTTGCAAAGATGTGTTTTTTACCCAATAGGAATGTGCCCTACAAGGCCGCGATCAGAGGCCGGCGCCTGGTGTGCATGCTATCTCACACTGGCCAAAGCATGACTCTGCCCATTCCTGGGTGACCACGAGTCATAGCCCAGATAACTGACTAAACCATAAGATCCCTGAATTCCATGACCCCAGGTGCCCATTGACCAAGAACCCCAAAGTAACAATTCCTGAAATGTTCAAAGAGGATGGACAGGGCATATAATTGAAGCAACAATCGTGTGATCGTATTGCGAGGTGCTGGGTGGGATACATTGTAGTTCAAAACGAGGGTGGAGACCTTGGAGCCGGATGGCGTGGAGGGGAGTGAGTGAAATGTGTATGTCAAGCTTAGAGTGCCCCAAAACCCCATGTGTCCGTCTTAGGAACTGCCAAGTGCACAGCATGAGTGATAAAATATTTGTATGGTAGGAGTATAATTAATTTGTTTTCTGACGTAAAATGAAGATGAACCCTGCATCACCCACGTGATGGAAGACGGACGGACTGGGCTGGGACCAATAGACCGGCACCATTAATGGGTAAAGGTGGAACATGTATAGGGTCCATTCAATCAGCCGCGCAGGTTTTAACTGTACGTGTTTGCATCATTATGATGCTGTATATCTTTAAAAGTTTCTGCTTGTACCTTTTTTCGGCAGAACGTTCTTAGCAGCAGAGTTCTTTGCGGTTGCTCTCATCTGCGTGCGAGATTAAAACTTGTTCTTCTTACAAGATCGACTTGGGCCTTTCTTCAGGTTGTATTCTCTCTGGTGTGAGCATCTAGGGTCGTACCTTCACACTCCATAAGGGCTTATTAGTCAAGAAAAGACACCTACATCATTATGATGCGAAAATACAAAACAGGAAATATGAATTTAGAAAGAAGTTATGGGACGCCAAAAGCAATAGAAAAGAGCAGCTGAGGTCATTGATGACTGCAAATCTATTAATCAACGTTATTGGAAATGGTTGTGTGCCTACAGAAATGAATTAAAATGTATTTGTTGGAAAAATCTGATAGGTGATTGTTAAAAAAGATGAATGATTTTTTTAGAAAGTGGTCAATACTTGTCCGGTAAATCCTAAATTGTTAGAGGGCGTCTCCAAAGAGGCATGGGAAGAGTTTGTTAAAAAGTCCCTGGGTAAGATCATGGAGGGAGCGACAGTGGTCTATAGGAATAATGAAAAGTGGAACTATATAAATAGTTTATAGAAAAGTGCAAGGATTCTAGAGTCCCAGGGCCAGATGGCACCTGTAATGCCCTTATGAAACGTGGCGCAGAGAGATGGGGTATGGTATTGCACAGAAGATTGGTGAGACTGGTTCTTTGTCTAGTACTTGGACATCGGGCATTGTAGGGCCAGTTTATAAGCGAGACCCCACTAGTGAGAATAACAAATATTGCACCCTTGCGATGCTCGATGCTCCATCCTAAATATTTGCCAGTGTGCTACTGGGTGAATTGCAGGATTGGGTAGAAGTTAAACAACTCTTGCCTTTCATCCAGTTGGGTTTCCATAACACTTGCTCCACTACAGATAACATAATGTTGCTCACAACAATAATTGGGAGTGCATGGAGTTTCCGCATCCAACCGCTGTAAGTACCATTTGTTGATGGTAGCGCCCCATCTGATACTGCCAACCACAGCAGTATTCAGAAAAAACAAGACGCCTGGGGGTTCCTGAGTGGCCTATTAAATATATTGAGCAAACTCTTCATAAAGACCACAGTTAGAGTAAGGCTTAATTTAAAGGGAGACCTGATGTTGCACATTGGCATGACCACAGGGCTGAAGCAAGGGTGCATATTAGCTCCCCTCTTGTTCAACCTCAATGTACAGAAGCACGTCACCCTAAGCTGGGTGCTAAAAGTGTGGTTTAGCTTGGCTATGCCAATGATTTAATTCTGATGAGCTATACTCCCCAAGGGCTGCAGTCTACCATGAATCGACTGTCTGTGTTTTCGGAAGAACATGACTTTAGAATAAATATCCCCAAAAGAAAAATCTTGGCATTTCAACCTAAGAGAAAGAAAGCCCAGGATAACTATAGAACGCGACTGCAGGGCAATGTTATTGAACAGGTAGAGATCTACAACTCCCTTCGAGTAATGATTGATCGACTACTCAAATGGAACAGGCAATTGGTACTTGAAATAGTGCAGCAACTAGGAGCATTATAAAGCTTTGCCACTAGACACGCAGAATACTCTCTTGTATCTGTTATTAAGGAAGGGCTTGGCTGGGAAGCCCCCCCCCCCTGCATTTAAAAGATGCAGGTCGTGCGATGCGCCGGCGCAGAAGGGCGGTGAGCAAGGGCGGTGAGCAAGGACAGTCTGCAGAAGACACAGACACCAGCGGTTCTGCAAGACCCAGACAGCTGATTTAGTGAGTGCAGTCTTGAGAGACAGGCTGACTGTTATGTGGCCAGCATTTTGTGGTGATCCTTGCTGGCTTCTGTTGGATTGGAAAGCTTGACATTACGGTGACATCATGTGGGGATCTGTGTGGCGTTGCCCGATGACGGGCGAACGCGGCGGCGTGACGCATCACGCCGCCGCGTGGTGTTTAAATAAAGGGGGCGTTCCCGGCCGCGTCAGAGCGACCGGGAAGCCCGAACGAACAACACCGTGTCTCCGTGTGCTGTCTGTTTCGGGGCTTGCGGGACCGCATCGGGGGCGCAGATGTAGCCCCCCAACAGTGGCGACGAGGTGTAGAGGAGACCCGGGCCCGGCGGTGAATAATTTTGCCACAATTTTTCTCGTGGGAGCGGATCGAAGATTCGCTCCGATCAAGGCCGGGTCGCGAGGACGCACACGCGGCCGGCGGCCATTTTGTTTGAAGGCCATAAATCTTTCCCAGGCTCCGGTTCGGAGCGGAATCACTTTATGAGCCCAATTTTTGGACACATCAGGAGCGGACAGCTCAATCTGCACGCCCATACCAGTATTATGGATTTTTGAGTTTTTCTGGGACTCATACGTCGTGTGGAAGCTCGGAGAAGGATTGCCATGACTGGGTTTGCCTGATACCAATCCAATGCTCCAGGCTTAATTTTTGGAACTTTCTAAGTTGGAAGGGACACCACACAGTGGCTGCATGACAATTTCTTCATCACCTTCATCATCAGTGTGCTGTGTACTTCTCTTCGTCTCCTTCATCATCAGGTACACCTGAAGTGCTGAGTCTTGCCGGCACTGCCCCATGGTGGCTGGTGGTATGCTCGGATGACCGAAGTGGAGCTGCTGCACGAGCCCCGGAGGGGTCGTGGGTCTGAGTTGCGGCCCCCAACGCTGTGGCCGGGGGTGCCTGTGCGCTCAAGTCCATGGACGGTTCTGATGGTGCTGACAGCGACTCCTCATCAACGTCGCAGCCCCGGGATCGTAGCCAGGTAACTGCCCCGCCGACCTACCAACAGCCGGCTGCTGCAACCCCAGGTCTGCCGCTAGGTCAACCTGCACCCCCCATCATGGCTCAACTCCCAGTGCCCATCGCACATGCAGCTCTGCAGCCCATTCCGGAGTTTGATGCATCAGGTCCACCCTCAAGCATGGGGCCTCGATGGAGGAGATGGGTGAGTCGCCTGGATATGTACTTCAGGGCGGCACACGTAACGGACGACGACAGTCGAATCGCCACTATGCTGTACTCGGCTGGGTCGGCAGTCCAAGACATTTTTGAGTCCACGACGCCTGCCAATAACACGTACGATGCGGCCAAAGCGGCACTCCTGAATCATTTTATCCCCCTCGCCAACGCGGACTATGAGAGGTTTGTCATGCTCTCGGCCAAACAGAAGGAGGAAGAGACGCTGGACACTTTCTATGGTCGCCTACGCCGTCTCTCTCTGGGATGTGCATGGGGTGATGCGGACGACATGATACGCACCATGCTTATTCAAGCATGTTCGTCCGGGAAACTCAGGAGACAAGTCCTCAGGGAGCCCGGTATCACGCTACCGCGCATACTGGAGCTAGGCCGGTGCCATGAGGTAGCGGAAGCCAGGGCTGTCAAGATGGAATCTGGATCTCGATCAGTGAGGTCAGAGGAGGTGTGTGTCGTATGGCGAGGTGGCCGAGGAGTGAGGCGTCCAGGCGGAGGGCCCCGAGACAGGGCAGGGAGAGCCGGTGAGTCATGCCAAAAGTGTGGCTACGATCTCCCTCATACCGCGGAGTGCCCGGCGGCCGGAAAGGTTTGCGGGAGGTGTGGACTGGCAGATCACTTCTCGAGGGTGTGCCGGGCCGCCCTGCCCGTGATGGTGCCGAGAGGTCAGGCTCGGATATGGGCCCCTCGCCAATACCAGCAGCCCAGCGTAGCCCAGGTGGAACAGGGTGAGGGTGATCCTCAGGCGGAGGTGGCTGATGAAGAGGACGAGGAAAACATATTTATCATCTCGAGTGTGGAGATACTCAAAGGAAAGAGCAGAAGGCAGCCACGGTGTATCGTAGAGATCAACAACGCCCCAGTCCCAGTCCTGGTGGACACAGGTGCATCGGTCAATGTGATGGCCAGGGAACATTATGACTCTCTCAGGCCCCCCCCAGGGTTGGTAACGCCGAGGGCCCGCAGATTTGCGTTCGGTGGTCAAGATCCTATACCACTGGACGGGGCATTTATAGCGAAGGTGGAACATGATGGGTCGCACATCAAGGCTAGATTCTACGTAACACCAATCAGTAGCAACACCTTGCTCAGTTGTGCGGCTGCGGAGGCGTTGGGGATCGTAAAATTTGCGTACGCCGTGCACCGAGAGGACATCAACGACCTCCTAGACCGCTATGCTAAATTCTTCAAGGGGATCGGCAAGATGGCTGGAGAACCGATCCGATTGCATATTGATGAGTCCGTGCAACCGGTTGCGCTGAAACACCGCAGAGTGCCCTTCCACCTCAGAGAACTTGTTGACAAAGAGCTAGACAATCTGGTACAACTCGACATCATCGAGAAAGTGGAGGGCCCGACACCTTGGGTGTCCCCGATCGTGGTTGCCAGAAAGCCCAAGCAACCTGACTCAGTGCGCATTTGCGTCGACATGAGGCTCCCCAATAAAGCCATCCGGAGGGAGCGGCACCTCACACCGACGATCGATGACATCATTGCGGAGGTCCAAGGGGCTCGTGTGTTCTCCAAGCTGGACCTCCGAGCGGGCTATCATCAAGTCGTACTCCACCCTGAGTCCCGGTACATTACAACCTTCACTACTCATCGGGGATTGTACCGGTACAAGCGGCTGAGCTTTGGGGTGTCGTCGGCCGCCGAGGTATTCCAGAATATCATCAGGGGCGCACTGGCAGATCTGGAAGGCGTCCTAAATATAAGCGATGATATTCTGGTGTTTGCCAAGACCGAAGCGGACCACATGCAGAGACTGGGCAAGACCCTGGAACGCCTCCTGTCGCTGGGCCTCACCCTTCACAGGGAGAAATGTGAGTTCCTGCGCTCGTCTATCGAGTTCTTTGGTTTCATATTTAAGGAGGGTGGGGTGTCGCCAGATCCAAAGAAAGTCCAAGACATTAAGGCGGCGAAGGCACCTGAGTCAGTCACGGAGGTGAGGAGCTTCCTAGGTATGGTCACATACTGTGGGCGGTTCATCCAAAGTCTGGCCTCAAGATCGGAACCCCTCCGGGCGCTCACCAAGAAGGACACGCTGTGGCACTGGGGCCCACTGGAACAAGCTGCCTTCGAAGACATCAAAGGCGCTCTCACCATGGAGGACACTATGGCGTTCTTCGACCCAGTGCTGGAGTCGGAAATTGTGGTCGACGCGAGCCCTTTCGGGCTGGGCGCTGTGTTGACCCAAATTGACATCACTGGGACCATTAAACCTGTGGCGTACGCCAGCAAGGCTCTCACGGACACGGAGCAGAGATACTCCCAAATTGAACGGGAGGCCCTAGCGGTGTTATGGGGCTGCCGCCACTTTCGGCTCTACGTGCTGGGGCGCCCCGTGACGGTGGTAACAGACCACAAACCACTGATCCCAATACTGGCAGGGTCCTCATCTAAACCCCCGGCAAGGATCGAGAGATGGATGCTCGCCCTACTGGAATACTCCGTAACCCTTGTTTACAGACCAGGAGCCAACAATGCGGCGGACTATCTATCCCGCCATCCTGGAGCGAGTGGGGGAGAGGGGTGCGAGGCCTGTGAAGAGGAAGCTGACAGTCATATACGCATGGTCGTGGAGGCGGCAACACCTAACGCGATGTCCATAGAAGAACTGGAAGTCGCCGCAGCAGGAGATGAGTGTTTTCAAATTCTGAAACAATCAATGCACAGTGGGTCCTGGAAGTCCGTTCTGGAGGCAGTGGCCGGACGCACGCCAGGAGCGAGAGCATCCCTGGAACAATTGTGGAAGGTCAAGGAAGAATTATCCTTCTCTAACTCAGGGCTGCTGCTCCGGGGGGACCGCATTGTCGTTCCACTGTCAAAGGTCCGTGAGGTAATCAGTCTCGCACACCATGGACATCAAGGGGCCGCCAAGACCAAGGCGCGACTCCGCTTGAAGGTTTGGTTTCCCGAGCTCGAGAGAAAGGTCGACGAGTTCGTGGCAGCATGTGTGTGGTGTCAAGCGGCATCCCCTCTCCAACGGGAGCCTGCCATTGAGGCCATGCCCCGGGGCACGAGGCCATGGGAGATCGTCCATGCGGACTTTGGCTCGACGTCAGTGGGGACCCATTTCCTGGTGATCATAGATGAATACTCCAGATATCCAGAGGTTGAGTTCGTGGAGTCCGTAGCATTCGAACATGTGGTGATCGCTGTTGAAAAAATCTTTGCGGCCCATGGCTTCCCACACACACTCTGCTCCGACAATGGTTCACCGTTTCAAAGTGAGAGATTCTCTGAGCTGATGGAGAGCTGTGGAGTACATCACAGAAAGGTGTCCCCCCTGTGGCCCCGGGCGAATGGGGATGCCGAGAGACTCATGCGGACCTTGAACAAAACATTCCGGATTGCTCAGGGACAGGGCCAATCATTACAACGGGCCCTATACCAGTTTCTCCGTGTGTACCGCACCACTCCCCATGCCGCTACTGGAGTGGCCCCGGCGGAGGTGTTGTTCCAGAGATGCCCCCGGGGACTGCTGCCGGAAGTGGGGGACAGGGAACCAGGAGTCATTGATGATAATCGAGTTGAGAGTGAACGACGGCTTCGGATTGAGCAGGAAAATCTACGACGGGGCCTTCAACCACAGAGTCTCGAACCAGGGGATGAGGTTCTAATCAGGAATAGACGTCCCCAGGGCAAACTCTCACTACCCTACGAACCCGAACCACTGGACGTGGTGGCGGTGAAAGGTTCTATGGTCACGGCCTCGGACGGCAGGTCGGCCGTCACACGGAACGTTAGTTTCTTTAAGAAGTTGGGTGATTCGCGAACTGAGACCCCCCCCTGAACCTGATCCTCCCTACACCTCGTTCAATGACAGCTTCCCGGACGAGGTGCCGGAGTCTCCCATCCGAGGTGAAGGAGCCGAAGGACATCAAGTGCCAGAGGTAGGCCGGAGGTACCCCCAGCGATCTGGGCGCGGGAAGCCCGCCTACCTCAGTGAATATGTTGTTGGACAGATAGCCCCTGAGTCGGGGGATCCTAATGGGGGCGGCTGTCATTAAAGGGGTCTACTAGTCTGGGTGTGCAGTGAAGTTTTCATAAGTGTGAGTTTTGAGTTAATAAAGTTGAAAGTGTTGCAATGTTTGTTGATCCTCCCGGAAAAGGAGGAGTGTGGCGTTGCCCGATGACGGGCGAACGCGGCGGCGTGATGCATCACGCCGCCGTGTGGTGTTTAAATAAAGGGGGCGTTCCCGGCCGCGTCAGAGCGACCGGGAAGCCCGAACGAACAACACCGTGTCTCCGTGTGCTGTCTGTTTCGGGGCTTGCGGGACCGCATCGGGGGCGCAGATGTAGCCCCCCAACAATCTGCAAGCCTGCCCTCCTCTTCTGTAAAAAGGGGATGCGGTCTTGTGTTTTCTGGAGTTGTGAAGTAGGCCGAGAAAGCTTGCCGAGATAGACCACCGCCTCGTCAATTGGACCTGGGGAAATACATGACAGTTTAAACTCGCAGCGTTGTTTATCTGGGTTGACTGTTTAATCTGATTTTATTCCGCTCATTTGACAACGAGAGCGACCATGGAGTGCTCGAGAGCGCTTTTTAGCTGTGAGTTTTGTGAATTCTCGAGTGGCATTTCAGAGTAGCTTTAAGCATGCTTTGCTTTGCCTAATATTAACTAATTGTATTGACTTGGGTCTAGATTTGGAGCTGGACTTGAACCCACCTTTTGATTCTGTTATTTTAACAGGTGCATTGTTGGGGAGGGGCTCGGACTTTGGCAGCCGCTTAAGCAAGTCGGGGGTGCCCCCTCCTCTTTGTTTTGAGTTTATGTTGTGGGATGTCAGTCTATGAGAGATTTTAGTTTATATTTGTATATATTTATGTCTGTTTGTTTACCATGTGCACACTTGCACGCTTGTATATCTACACCCTTGTACCTCACACTTTACACTTTTGCATTTTGTTATCATAAACAGTGTATTGCTTCTTTGGGAAGTGTTACATGTGTGGGACGTTTAGTTCTGAACAGTATTGATTAGTTCACTTAGGCCCTTTAATCACGGTTATTTAATCCCCCTGCATTGCCAGTCACACGATGGCCAAATGCAAGGTGAGGGAAGATAATTTTGGTAGCAAAAGTGCGAGAAAAAAAACAAGAATGCGCTGGGGCAAAAGAAGAGTACTTCCCAGTTGGCGCTTGACACTTATTTAAAAGAGATGGCTGGTGGAGACCACCAGGGGTCGCAGACGTGATGGTCGCATAAACCACTGTCTCCCTCTCCGGGCCCGAAATATGTCGGAGATTTGATCCGTGCAAGGGGAAATAGCCACCCAACAAAGAAGCGAACAGCATCAGGAATCGATTGTGCGACGGCAGAGGCAGCCACATCAAGAACCGTGCGGAAGCAACACCAAAAATCTGCATTGGCATTCGGCCCCCCGACGCCTCATCGGTAGAACGTGAAGGCCAAGGAAGGAAAATGGCGTCCATAGCATACATTGCGCACCATTGAAATATAAGTGAGTTGTGCAACAAGAAATCCTGCACGATTGAGGCGGAGTTGGGGTCGGAGGGTGAGCTGAAGATTGTCCCAACTCTCGGCAGTGCAGTGGAGCAGGAACAACGCAATCCAGACCCGATGGTGGCCCACCATAGCCCTCCTTTCGCCCGCTGGGAAGGAAGCCGGCTGATAAGACAAACGCTGGTGCGGGCGGCCCAGCAGAGGTAGGCAATTAGGAGCTGCAAGAGCGCAACCCCTCTCCTGCCCCTCACTGGAGTCCGCCCGAGTCCGCCATTGCGGGGGCTGCATTAAGCTACTGCACGTTAGCGGAATGCGCGCAAAGAAGTGATCCATCTCCGCTCCCCAGCCCAGACCCAGCGGGGAGCGAACAGAGCCACGCCACCCCCAGCGTTTGGGCGCACCTGCTCCCACCTCCATAGTAGCGCTGCCTCTGCGACTCCCAGTACTTACATCAGCACAACGGGAAGGGGCACAGCGGCCCCCCAACAAGGCTTTGACTCACACCAACAACAGCATATGACAGCCGTGTTCTCAAGCCCTTTGGAAGCCAATTTTTATGAAGAACAAAGGACCTGTCCTCATTCACACTTACATCCCCAGAATTTGGCCCCAGGGCCCTGGCAATACCAACTCCTCGTAAGATCTGAGGAAGACCGGACACTACATCGACCATCTGGGAATTACCATTCGCCCCATCCCCAGCCAAGGCAGCCATAGGTGTCCTCTCGACGCTACCTTTTCCACAGCTGAGAGACTATAAGGGCAAGCAGCCGCCAACTCAGCTCCAGCAGGGGTACTAAAACCATCCACTGTGCCCAACAGGGGGAAAAATTCACACAACACCGCGAAAGCCGTAACACATTATACCCCCCCACCCCTGAGAAGCCCAGTAGAAAGGAGGCAGAAAAGAGATAAGTATATTTGGAAGCAGGGCTGCAGGGGGCGAAGGGGAAGAAAGCTGTATCATTGGTCAGATCCCACTGTGAGGTGAATCAATGAAGGAATCATGGTGCAGAGAGTAATGCCCTCCACTGTAGACTGAGCATAGCAACGTAGGGCACTAGAAGCACAAACACTTTGTCTAGTGGCCCCTATCGCTGCAGCGGGAGATCATTGGCTTCACCATAGACAAAACTGGACCCGCGTACCTTGGCCGCTCTGCGGAAGTTTAGCCGCACAAACACAATTATGGAAGCAGAGACAGTCCAAAGCTCTTCGGACATCCCAGGCAACGACTGTGATAGTGCAACTAAATCAGACATTCGCCTTCTCCTCAGTGAAATCAGATCAATGAAAAATAGCCTTACAGAGACGGTCTCTGACCTGCAAACTAAGATGGCAAAAGTTGAAGATCGCTTAGAAGCAGTCGAGAGTAACCATTCAGTACGAAGCTAGGCTCCTAGACTTAGAACAGAAAAAGCATGACATGGAATCCAAAGTCGATGACTTAGAAAATCGAGAGCGGCGATCCAACATTTGCATAATAGGTCTAGAAGAAGAACAGGGAGAATCCCCCTCTAGCTTGGAAAGTCTTAATCTTGACCCTTTACAATGACATGGCTCCCCAGTGCTCGAGTTCGAGTTCGACAGAGTGCACCGGGCGGCCGGCCCACCAAAAGGGCCCCGCTCAGTCCTCGTCAAATGCCAATACTACGCCCAGAGACAAGACATTCTGAAGAAGGCAAGAGAGAGACAATAGAATTTTGGGGATCGAAAGTAAAACTCTACCAAGACCTATCAGCAATGACATTGGCAAAAAGAAGGGGACGTCGTCCCCTTACGGGTTGGCTGCAGGAGAAGGGAGTAAGATACCGATGGGAACTCTCCTTCTCCCTCACATTCGAGTACAATGGAGAAGAATTCAGGATAACCTCTGTGGAGGAGGCCGAGCAAGCCCGCCGTCACCTCCAAGGCCCTGCCGCAAGGTCGGACACGGACAGTCGCAGAGAGCCCACAGGCCCGCACTGAGAGTCGGCCAACAAGCCACCAAGACGAGGCCGAGCACAGCTAAAATGGAAATACAAATGACTGAATACTCCTTAAGGAGTTTGTACCGCTCTCTCATACCACGTGAAGTCATCAAGATCCATTCTCTTCTAGACCTAACACTGCAAAATTCAGAGGCAGCCTGCCATTTAGTGTTTAACAGAAGGATTCAGATGTCACGTTAACATCCAGATGTTTGCTATGTATTGTTCCGTACCTATATACAGGTTGTTTCCTCCTTGCACAAATGTTATAGTTCTAGTTAAGGCCCAGAGAGGGGTCCACCCAAGGTGGCCCTTTTGATCTTGGGTGTCTCGTTTTTTCTTTCTCAAATGAGAATGCTCTCGGTAGCATCTCATAAGGGGGGAGGTGGGAGGGAGGATCCGTTCATCCACTCAAAACAATCGGTCTGAACCATATTAAGATTCTGCGCACACGCCCCTCAGCAATGAGACTAATCTACCATTGCACTGCAAAGGAAACGGGTGAAAAACAACGCAGCTTACAAGGCAATGGGGCACTACTTGCAATCTTGTGGGTATGGCTCGCCCTGACTGCATAGTCTTCGGTTCCCTTAACGTGAAAGGCTTCAACTCACCGCAGAAAAGGTCGATGCTGGCACGACAGTTTGATCAATCCAAACCCGATGTCCTTTTCATACAAGAATCAAAATACACTAGTGGTGGAGAAAGGAAAATCTCGGGGAAAGGGATCGGTGAAGCGATCTGGGCATCAGGTCCCCAGAAGAAAAGTGGGGTGGGCATTCTGTTGAGGAAATCCCTGGGGATCCAAGTAGAACATGTATACAAAGATACTCAAGGGAGATATGTGGCACTCAAGGGTAAATTGAGAACTCGTCCCATCACACTCTGCTCAGCCTACACATCCAACCAGGGACAATCCAACTTCTTTAAACCCTGGAGAGAAGGCACACTGGTCTGTGGAGGGGACTTTAATGTGGCTGCTGAACGAGAGGGAGATTGGCACCCACTACAATAGACACTCTACCCCCGAGCAGTCTCCAAGGAAATAGATTCCTTAGCCAGTTGAGGGAACACCACCTAATAGACACCTGGCGCATAACACATCTGGAAGAAAAGTCCTTTACCTTTTTTTCACCCCCACACTGTACATTCTCCAGAATTGATTACCTCTTGTTAGGAGCAGAACATGAAAGCGATATCTTGGGAACTTCCATCCAAGTAGTGGCTTGGTCTGACCATGAGTTATGCAGTTTAGACTTAGACCTGGGCCCCCTTGCAACCCCTGATCGTAGGTGGCAGTGTAATGACTTTCTGTGCAGAGATCCAGGATTTAAAGAAACCCTTTCCGAAGCCATCACAGATTACTTTGAAGCAAATGACACAGATGGGATGTCACTCAACACGATCTGGGAGGTGGGGAAGGCCACAACAAGAGGAATCTTAATATCGGAAGGGGCGGCCAAGAAGAGGCTCAGGTTACTCAGGGAAGGAGAGCTAAGGGCAGACATTGCTCGGTTGGAGCAAACCCTGAGAGAACACCCCACCAATAATGAAGATGCAGTCATTAGAATTAAAAAGATGAGGGAAGAACTAAGGGATATATGGAATAGTAAAGCACTTACACAACTTAAATATCTTAAGCAAAAATTCTTTGAGAAGGGAGACAAGGCCCACACAATGTTAGCCAACAGACTGCGAAAGCAGAGAGCAGACAGAGCGGTATTTAGAATTAACAACGAGTTTGGTTCCTCCTCCACAAACCCACAAGACACTGTTGATCGCTTTTCAAGATACTAGTTAAGGCTGTATACGGCTGAGGACAGTAGCTCCCCATCAACTATTGAAGAATATTTAGCTACCTTCCCCCGCCCACCAATAGCTGAAGACCACTTGGACATGCTAAATGCTCCAGTTACCGTAATAGAAGTGCAAGGAGCCATTTCAGCCCTAAAGGCGTGTTCGGCACCTGGGCAAGATGGTTATACACCAGCCTTCTATAAAGCAAATTCTAATACACTCTCCCCCTTTCTTGCTAAACTGTTCAACTCAATTTTAGAGTCCGGGCAAGCCCCCAGGTCCTTTACTGAATCCATAATTATCGTCATCCCCAAGGAAGGCAAAGACTCCTCAGAGTGTGCTTCATACCATCCAACCTCCGTAATAAATGTGGAGGCTAAGATCTATTCCAGTATCCTAGCCGCCCGCCTAGCTCTAGTTCTCCCCCAACAAGTCCAGTCTGATCAAGTGAGATATGTGAGAGGTAGGGAGGGGCAGATAACATCAGAAAGACCTTAGATCTCATGGCCACACTTCAAGAAGTGGGGAACGACCCTCTCCTACTTTCGGTTGATGCTGAAAAGGCATTTGACCGCGTGGAATGACCTTTTCTAAGAGCGGTTCTGAAGTGGGTGGGGTTGGGAGCCACGTGGATACAAGGGGCAAAGGCGCTGTACCAATCGGTCCAGGCTAAAGTTTCTATTAATAGAGTTTTTTCTAGTCTTTTTAACCTCATGCGAGGCACGAGACAGGGTTGCCCGCTCTCACCGCTTATCTACGCCCTAGTAGTAGAGCCTTTTGCTCAACCCATTCGCTCTAATCCCATGGAGGCATCCCTTGAGGGGTAAAGAATACAAGTTAGCCCTGTTTGCTGATGATATCTTGCTGTATCCCACCCAACCATCGGATTCCATCCCTGCCTTCTTCCAAGAGTTGTCACACTACAGTACCCTTTCAGGTTTTCGAGCTAATCTCCAGAAAATCATAGCAGTTCCCCCAAAAAAAGAATGACAAACTACTGGCACTCTTAAAAACGAACTGGAGCTTCCAAGTACAAACGGACTCTGTCAGGTATTTGGGGGTAAATATTACAGTCTCCCTCTCAGACCTCTTCGAGGCCAACTATACCCCCCTATGGAGGACCATCCAAAAAGATATCAATAGATGGCTCAAATTGCCCATGTCATGGGCAGCGCGCTTTACCACCTTAAAAATTAGCATTCTACCACAATTTCTGTTTTTGTTTCAATCCCTCCCAATTATCATTTGGGAGTCTTTCCTGGCAGAGGTAAAACGCGTGCTACTTAGATTCCTATGGGCCAATAAAAAGCCAAGGATCCAATACTCCACGTTAATACAGCCCAAAGAGGCGGGAGGAATGGGATACCCAGACCTAGAAGAGTATTACAGAGCATCACAACTTTGCATACTCCCAGACCATTTGTAGGAAAAACCCCAACAAATAGTGGGATAGCAATAGAAAATGACATTTTCTCACCGGTTACGCTGGGAGAATGGCTGTGGGTCCCACTATCAGCAATGACGCAACGAGTTAAAGCATATCCCATCCTCAAAGTGTTGTGGTCCCTCTGGCACCTGGTCTGAGCCATGCGAGGTGTAACATCTTGGCCATCCTCCCTTAGATGTATTTGGTCCCCCCCATTCGAGACCTGTTGAATGAAGTTCCACGGTTTCAGCACTGGTATGAAGCTGGACTCACTCGTACCGGACACTTATGGAAAAAAGGTTCATTTGTCACCTTGGAAGAATTAAAATGCAACCTACAGGGTGCAGAAGTCCGCCCCATGCTTTTCCTTCAGCTAAGAAGTTCCTTGAATGACACCCATTGGGGAGACTCCCTGAAGTGCACCCTGACACCATTCGAGCAAATACTAAGAACCCCCCAGATAACGAAAGGTCTCATAGCACAAATATATAAAACATTAATCTCCAGAGGTCACCTCCAGTGCCAACCATCAGAAGTCAAGTGGGAATCAGAGCTGAAATAGCATCCCAACCAGAGATATGGGGAGGGATGTACAAGGGGTATGGGCATCATCAATCTCTATGCAATATAAAATGCACAATACACGGCTGTTGATGAGATGGCACTACACTCCCTCACGCTTGTCCAAAATGTTTCCAGGTACATCCCCCTACTGCTGGAGAGGCTGTGGAGATCACTGCGATTATTAGCACCAATGGTGGAAATGTAGTAAGGTACAGATGTACTGGAAGGAAGTTTTGGGATGGGTCCAGGGCATAGATGGGATTTTCAGAGAGCTATCGCCCATACTGGTTCTGTTTGTGGTTGAGTCAGATGGGGAAGAAACATATGAGTCATTGACACACATGCCACACAATCTGTTATTAGTGGCCAGAGTGTGCTTGACCATCAAATGGAAATCATCCCTACTCCCCTCAAAAAGAGAATGGTTAATCAAAGCACATGCCATTTATGAAATGGAAAGCCTCACAGCCGCGGTGAATGAATCCAGCAGAAACATAGATATGATATGGTTGCCTTTCTTAGAATACTACAAAGCATACTGGGAACCCACAGATTAACCGATTGAACCCATTATTGTAAACAATGAGCCAAGCTAAATGAGCAGCCCCATGTTGCCTGTCACTGATTAATCTTGAGTAAGATTATTTTTCGGCACAATGCGGACCAAAATGTATTCATGATAACTGGCGCAGTGTTAAGATATGATTGGACATTTTTATTTCCTGATCTTTATTTTTCTATTAATGAGTGCAGTGAGATGAGTGGTGGGGGGAGGATGGAGGTGAGGGGGTTTAAAGTATGAGTTTAAAGTGGTGTACTGTTACACATTTGCCTAGTAATTGTCACTATGAGAAGCCATGGAAAGGTACTGTGAATCGAACATTTTGTCTTGTGAAAAAAATGTAATAAAAACAAATAAAAAAATAAAAAAGAGATGGCTGGCAAGATTGAAGAGCGGAAACTTTTGAGAGGCCTGAAGTGGTGTACTCCACATGTGAATCCTTACTGGACATACGTCATGGGTTCTTCCGACTTATTGTCCTACGTAACCAACTTTAAACATACTGCAGCTGAGGCCAGAGGTGGCTCTGTATACTATATTCAGATGAGGACTTCATGAAGATATCAAGGATGCGTTGGCTCGTACAAGCCGCCCAGCAACATTATCAGACCTGATATCCTTGGCATTACAGCTCGACTATTGATTGTCAGAAAGAAGAATGGAAAGGAGGAAGTACAAGGGAATTCCTAATCCTTCGTTGACGTCCACTCCTTCATCTCCCTCCTTGTTTATTTTTTATTTTTTACATTTGTATAGCGCACAAACATCCCTTGGGCATTGAGGCGAGCTTGGGTGAGGTTCCTAAGGAAGAACCAATGCAAATCGGTTCTGCCAGAGGACTGTTATCTCTCTCAGAGAGGAAGAGGGTAAGGGAATTGGGCTTATGCTTGTATTGTGGTTTGGGGGGTCATCTTTGAGAATAACCTGAAGTTCCCCTGAGATGTTCGGGAAATAAAAGACCCTGGTCCTAGAGGGGATGACTCACTGGGGTAAGGATATAGGTCCCTCTTGCTTCACTCTAGCCTATTCTGTCCAAACGGATTCAAGATTGATGGTGGTCTGTGGTCACAAACACGTGGATCAAAGCACTATAGCAGCATTGGCACTAATTGATAGCGGGGCAGCAGGACATTTCATGGACATAGTCTGGGCAGACAAGGAAAGGATTCTGAGACAAGAACACAAGGAAAATCAGGCTGTAGAAAGAGTTGATGGTCAACCACTCTGTTCTGTATCTATTACCCACACTCCTCTACACATGTCAATATTTGGCCATAAGGAATCCCTGGTCTTTGATGTTATTCGAGCTGCCCACTTCCCAATCATATTGGGAATTCTGTGGTTGAGGAGACACAACCCTTGTATAGACTGGGCCAAGAATGTTTTGCAGTTTGATTCAGACTATTGTACCAGTACCAGTAAATGTTTGGATGAGACACAGGAGGGTTCTGTAATGGCAAGCCCTGCTCTCCATGCATCAGCCTTAGGGATAAATTGCATGCCCAAGAGGTATTCAAATTTTTCTGATGTCTTCCTGGACAAGATCCCCAAAGATCTACCACCTCATTGTGATAGGATTGTGCCGCCGATCTGACTCCAGACGTATTGGTGCCTTCTGGACCCATGCATCTCTTGTGCTTAGCAGAGAAGAAGGTGCTCCAAGAGTATCTCGATTCAAACCTCCATAATGGTCTCTTAAGACCCTCTCGATCAGCCACAGGGGCATCCCTGTTTTTTATACCAAAGAAAGGCACCCAGGAATTACAGCCCTGTATAGATTATTGAGGTCTTAATAGGGTCATGATTCATGACCGATACCCGATGCCCCTCACCAAAGACATCCTGGAAGCCGTCCAAGGTGCAGTAATCTTTTCCAAGTTAGATCTCCAGGGGGCCTTCACCTCCTGCGGATTCGCGCCAGAGATGAATGGAAGAAGGCATTTAGGACACCCTATGGGCATTTCGAGCACCAGATCGTGCTCCAACTGTCTTTGAGGGCTTTATGGATAAGTTGTTTTCAGAAATGTTGTATCACGCTGTGATCATATACCTTGATGACATTCTGGTCTTCTCTGCTTCAAAAGAAGAACACCAAGGACAGTTGAGGGAAATCATATGACAGCTACGGAAACATCACCTCCTGGTCAAGCCTGAGAAGTGCCTGTTCAAAGTCTCATCAGTGCCATACTTGGGGTTTGTTTTATCTGATCGGGGTGTAGAGATGGACCAATGCAAAGTCAGGGCCTTGCTCCATTGGCCTTCCCCATCTTCTGTAAAAGAGATCCAGTAGTTTTTTGGGGCTGGCCAACTTCTAACGTAAATTCATCAAGGGATTCTCCGAAATCATTCTTCCCATGACCGCTTTGCTTGAAAAGAATGCTCTGTTCAGGTGGGGGCATCTGCTGAGAGTGCCTTTCAACGTCTCAAGGCTATGTTCTGTTCTGCACCCATCCTTCTCCAGCCCTATCAAGGTCTTCCATTCATAATACTGGCAGACGTTTCTGATGGAGCTGTAGGAGTGATTCATAAGCAAACGGTCAACCACCTGGAACATCCTATTGCTTATTTATTGAAGACACTAAACCCTAGTGAACGTAACTATTCTGTAATAGAAAAGGAGCTGTTGGCTATCAAGTTGGCATGTGAGGAGTGGCGTCATCTCTTGCAGGGTGCAAGTCATCCATTTGTATTAGAGGTCCTAGACCCCTCCCCCTTCAAACTGAATACATGTAACATGATAGGCTGATCAATGGTTTCATTATTGCAAAAAGAGCTTTTGGAAGATAAAGGGTGCATATAGGGTGACATACATTTTGTGGTCAGAATGACTCAGGAAGTGGAGTGTGTCTCCAGGTTTACTCATCTATAATGAATATATAAACATGTAGTCTGGAAACTCGATAGAAAATGAGTTATGCTAAAAAATAAATTGGTTTGCCATTTGGTAGGCATGTCTGAACATCTAGGCTCGACAGACTGAGATAGATTCTAAAATGTATGTCAACATACAAAATGGCTTTGAGATCAGGTGTTAAAAGAGCTGAATCATTCTGATGTTTAGTGTTCTTTGGCAGAATTTCAATGAGAGATAAGATGGTATATTTAGAAATTCTGGCATGGAAAGAAGACAGTGATAGTAGATCAGATAAAGGCATGGGAAAGCTACCAATTATACATAACAGCTGCTTATCTAGCAACAAATAAGATGAGCTCATGAAGGTTTTCACAGTATGAGCTGCCAAGTAAATTTGGCAGGACCTCGAGAAGCTGATAAGAACTGTTTCTTGGCAGGATTTTAAGGATAAATAATTATGTTTAGCTGAGACTGCAATGGGCTAATCAGGCTATGTGTCAGTCAGACAGAACATGCCAAGAACGAGCTAGTGTGGCTTGGTGAGTGGCTTGGCTTGGTGAGTGGCAGTGGCAGTTAAGCGAACCAATCACGACAAGAAGGGGTTTATTTTTGGCTGAAGGGACCAATCAGATATGTATTCTGAAATTGTATGAAATGTTATATCATTCTCAAAAGGCCTATAAAAGGCAAGCTGATTGTAGGAGCTCAGTGCTTCCAGTGTATCTTGCTGAACTTGTATTAAAGATGACTTTGAACCAAAGCCCGGGCGTCCGTTCCTCCATTCTTGTCTCCAGTGCCAGAGACAACAGATGTCAAAGCTGGTGAAGGGCAGAGTGTCCTCCTTTATACCTTTGAAGTACGAAGAGACCACAGAAACATCAGGATTCTTCAGCAGATGGAATGTTGGAATACCAGACATGCTTGGTGGGTGTACTATTTTGCTCAATTCGATTTCACCATCACGTATATACCTGGAAGCTACAATATAATTGCTGGCGGTCTGGCGAGATACCACAGCCTGGAATCTACTAGTAGTCCTCCTACAAAACCATTATTCCAGTTCATACATGTTGTTACCTCTTTTTTGCAAAAAGTCATTGAGGCCTCCATTTGGTCCCTTCTCCCTTTATCAGAAGAGAGCAGACATTCTCTTGTGGAAAAGGAAGGTTTATTCTTCTATGAAGACTGATTAATGATTCCTAACAGAACTCTACAGGAAAGGATTATGTCGTGGTGTCATGACAGCAGGACACAATGGCTGTGCTGCTACCCTGGATTTGGTTCGACAGACTTTTTGGTGGCCTACTATTTGAAAGGATGTAAGAAGCTTCACATGTTCATGTCCTGTATGTGCTCAGGGTAAGCACAAAACCACCAAACCAGTCAGATACCTGGAACAAGGTCTCACACCAAGCCGACCCTGAAGTCATGTGTCTACCAATTTTGTAGAAGATCTTCCGTCCTCCCAGGGTGTACAGCCATAATGGGGATTATAGATTCCTTTACCAAGATCACCCACTTTGTACCGCTTCCTGGGTTGCCATTGGCACAAGAAATGATGAAGGTGTTTTTACGTGAAATCTTCAGATTGCATGAACTTCCACTGTGCGCTATTTTGGATCGAGGTTCCCAGTACATGTCTATATTTTGGAGGACCTTATGTAAACCTCTGGGCACAGAAAGGGCACTGTCCTCAGGGTACCATCCGCAGACTAACAGGCAAACGGAGAGTCTCAACTATACCATGGAGCAATACCTCCGCTGCTTAATCAACTCGCAACATGACTATTGGGTAATACTGCTTAATCAACTCGCAACATGACTATTGGGTAATACTGGTGAGTTTTTACAACACCATCCATACTTCAACCAAGATGAGTCCATTCTACTGCACCTATGGTATGCATCCACACTCTCTGCCTAGCTCCACCTACCCACCTTACACTGTGCCCTCAGTGTATTCTTTTTTGGTTGACATTACTAGGGCCCATAAGACCACCTATGAGAGTTTGGAAGACAGCAAGAAGAGACACAAGCAACAAGAAGATAAGCACAGAAGCACTGTTCCCAGATGGGAGGTTGGAACAATGGTTTAGATTTCTACAAAGTATCTGCCACAATGGGTTTGCCCTTCCAAGTTGTCACCCAGATACATAGGACCATTTGAAGTGATAGCCAAGTTTAATCCTGTGGCTTTCAGACTGCACTTCCCTAAGTCCCTGTGTCGATTGCATCCAGTTTTTAATTCTTCCCTCTTGCCTACCTACTTACCTGATCCTTTCTCCCAAAACAAACAAGTCTTCTGAACGATGGTCTCTGGGGATCCAGAAGAGTACAAAGTTTCTTGCATATGTGATTCCCGATATTAGAAAGGTACTCTACAACATCTGGTGAGCTGGAAGGGATACCCAACGTCAGAGAACTCAAGGGAACCTTGTTCTCACATCAAGGCTCCTCGTTTGATACAACAATTTCATCATCTCCATCCCGGCAAACCGGGTACATCCGGATGCAGA
This sequence comes from Ambystoma mexicanum, assembly GCF_040938575.1. Taxonomy (NCBI): domain Eukaryota; kingdom Metazoa; phylum Chordata; class Amphibia; order Caudata; family Ambystomatidae; genus Ambystoma; species Ambystoma mexicanum. The sequence goes on along the minus strand of NC_090934.1, from coordinate 980,881,764 downwards.
TGGGGGCATATTGTCATTGCGTGCCTTCCCTGGTGCTTATGGAAGTGGTAGACTGTCTGAAATTAATATGCTGTTACATTCCTTACTAACGTTCCTTCCGTCCTAGTTTTTTCCAAGATGCCGCTGGGAAGTATACCTTCAGTCACCAGGAACACGGCCTCGTGTTGCAACCTTTGCTACTGCCTCTGGGTAAGACCCTAGCTTTCTTTCTAGAGATTTTCTTTTTTTCTCACTATCTACTTCTGTCTCATCCTGCCACCTTCTGCCTCCTACCCCCTTCCACACAGAATCCCTTCTCAGATTGCTGTGATCCTTTCTGCTTGCTCTGTCCTCCTATTGTCTGTACGGCACTCCTGGTGCCTTCAACTTAATTGGCTGAACTTTAGCTGGAGTCCTTTTCTGAGTCTCAGCAACCTTGCACTCTTCAGGATTCGACCAGCACATTTCACCAGGTTTTTTTTGTTGCCGTATTGGCTTTTTGCCCTGTGTTGGCTGTTCCGGAGAAGGAGCCTCTTGCCTAGACAGTGCCGCAGTCAGGCATAGTGGCTTCCTCCCGTGACAGGCCATATTTGTATAAGGAGAGAAGGATCTCCAAAAGAAGATCCAAGGCTATTCCCCAAGAAGACCTCTCACCCAGTATTCAATAGAAGGATCAAGTGAGGAGGAGGAGGGAATTGTTGAGAACTGGGTGTGTAGACGATGCTCACCCTGTTTCAATTTCACTTACAATCACAGCATTTCCTTGCGCGTAGCTGACAAATCTGTGTGCAAGGCTGCAATTACCTCATTGTCCTTCGCTCTCAGTTTAACTAATTTATGTAGATTAAAGCACATCTTTGCAGCCAGGCAGATTAGTCAGTTTCTCTGTTCTTTCTGCTCCCCTGAATTAAAAAGCCTCAACATACACATTTGTAGCACACTTCCATCAGCAAACAATTCTTCAGGAATTTCCTTATCAATCTCTGAAGTTATTAGTTCCCACCAACTTGCCAACGTGTCAGCAGACCACATGGCCAAAGCATGCATTTTCGTCTATGCAAAAGTGCAAATATCAGTAATCCCAATTTCAGTCATATTGTAGTGCACTAGTGGCCACCCTATGCCACTGCAGTTAATGCACTGTCACAGCACAGCTCAAGTGAACTCACAATCCCCTATCTAAAATTAATTTTAAAAAAGGAGAAATAAAGTAAGATGGATTTTAAAATGCACCCAGCACCATCACCATAATAGGCACAATATCCCTCAATTAATTCAAGCATCAGAGGAAAATAAAAGTGTGATTCAGAATGCACCAACACAACACAACATGACCCTGCTACAAAAAGGCCAAGCATAGCAATTGTATTAACCAAAGTGCATTCCCAGGCAAATCACCAAAAATATGTAGGATTCTATACCTCTGATTACTCTAACCCCTTATAACAGGATGCAACAACGTGCCTAGTCTTTGTTTACTAAAGTATGCTTCTAAAACATGGGGAATTGGCTTGCTGTAATACTTATTTTATTTGGGTCCTCGTTGGTTACAGTTACCAGACTTTGTGGATGGTGGTGCACTCTACTTTTTACCATAGACGGTATATTGGGATGCCTGGTAAATAAACAGAGTAGACCTACTGGACCAAACAAACAATAGACCAGCACACATACTTATGTTATCATGTATTTTTATATGCAGTTTGAAAATCTCATTTTAGTACACAATGTTCACAAACAGTAGAATAAACACAATGTAACAAGATTGATGCGCCATTTGCAATCATAGGAAAAAGAATACCACAAGCTGTCATTTCACATTTTATACTGGAAAGAAAACAGCTCAGAGCTGGGGCTAAACACGGCGAGAAAATGCCAACTTCTGGCACAATTATCGCTGGCGGTATTGCTGCAGAAAATGCCCCATTGGATCCAATGGACCCAATGGGAATCAGAATTTACCGTTAACGCCCAACTCGAGATGAGGCCCACTGAATTTTTTAACATGCCAAGACAGTGGTGCCAAAACACTGTAAAGCCCCACTCCCACAACAGAAGTTTCTTTTCTCTCTTACACATCAGAATTTTGGCATGAAAATATAACCTTGGCAGACAACTTGGAAGACCTTAGCTTTTCTGCGATATCTGCCCCTTCGCATGGAAAGGAAAACACATTGAAAATTAATATGTTCGTTCCCCCTGTTTCTGTTTATTTTTTAACAATTTCAAACCAATCCAGGTAACCCCCTAATCAATTGCTTTGCTCGTTGTAATTACTTTGAAACACATGCTAATATAATTCAGCAATGAAACTCAGCTTTCATGGGAACTGCCAATGATGACACAAGTCATTTCCCTCTCAGTCCGTCCTGCAGTTGTCTACCCAGCTACATCAGCACCCCTCCTTGCTCCGCTGTCCAGCTCCTGAAACACACAGCAACAGACTGCACACTTCAAAGCCTGTCAGTCAGTCCCCGGGCCTCTGATTCCTTTCTTTTGGAATCTCTCCTCGCTCCTTCTTCCTCTCTGTCTTTCTCTCGCCAGCTCCCAAATCAACTCCTCCTCTCTCTTTTAAGACCACTTTTCTGCAGTCTCTTTTGCTCCTATATCCAATATGAATTATTGACCTCTTTTCCTCTCGTTCCTGCATAAATGGTGATGTCATGAATAATGTTTCTACAAAAGTGCTGACGCTTCTTTAACACACACCATAGTAATTGTTCAAGCCTTCCTGATTCTCAACATTGAACTTTATACAGCACTGAGCCCAGTGGCCCCGAATGGATATTTGAAACACTTGCATTCTAATTTCCTGCACTGTAGACTCACAATGGGCTGTTTCAGGCAGAATGTTTCTGCAAATTCATCGCACAGCCTTCCGTCCACACACTGTGGATGGATTTGTTATGTGTGCATTTTATTTTCCAAACCAGCATCGCAGAGCCTGTGTCTGCATTCAGTATCTGCACCCCCAGTTTGCATCCATAGTTTGCACCATTTAATTACTAATTATTTTAGTATGTTAGGGTTAGTTGTTAATAGGTTAAAAATTAGTAAAGATTATATTTATTAGTCCCTATACTAGATTAGACTTATGCTCCTTTAGTTCAATCAATTCAATCTATACTATGCTCCCACCTTTCTTTGGTTTGTATGAGTCTCATCAGTGTCTCTCAGTGCTAAACCACACACACTGGCTGCAGGCTGCAACACCATCATACACTTTCTGTAGAAGTCTGAGGTGCTGATACAATTATTGCACAGTTGAAATTCACATCACTTGTTCCTACCCTCCCACCTTTTCCAATTTTGTGAGTGTTCAGGGTGTTGGTAAGATTTAGCAGTGCAGGTGACTTGGGAATTAGAGAAAGTAAAATGGGAATATCTGCACCATTACAAATGATAACGATCAATAACACTAATATAAAATAGGCAGACCAAAATAAAACACTGTTCTGTCATGCCTGTGACTTATGGTACTCTTTATAGTAAACCAATAGCAAAGGGCAACATGCAAAATGTGCAAATAATGAAAACCTGGCCCTCTTGAAGCCTCACAATGTTGTCTGCCTTGCACCCTGCTCTTGTACAACCTTCCTGTCTCTCACTCTCCCGTCAATAAAAATGTGCCACAGAAATGCTGTAAAATCTAACATTTGTGGTGCAAAATGTCCTTTTGTTTGCTGCAAAAAGTTCAAGTTAATTCCACAATATCCCAGAGTGTCTGCAAAATGGACATGGTTAAGTCCTGTGGCCTTCCCCGCCTACTAAAATGCATGCAGGCTTCTTAGTGCTTTGGCCTTCTCCTATTAAATGCACCTGCGTCGCCCAGTGCTTTGGCCATTTCCTCAGTCTACAGAAAGGACAAGGGTACTCTGTGCTTTGTGCCCTTCTCTGCCTTCTAAATACACATGGGGTTCTCAGTACTTGCTTGTCTATTCAACCACATAAATGAATGTGGGTATTTGAGTATTTTGGACTTCTCCACATAATAAATGATTATGGGATTCTCAGTGCTTTTGTGTTCTCCTCCACCTCCTAAATGCACATGTTCTCAATATTTTGGTCTGTGGGGTTTTCAGTACTTTTGACTTCTCCTCCTCGAACTAAATCAGACCATCCCATTTGCAGCGATTTCTTAATTACTACAAAACTTGCAAAAGAAGCAATTTAAAAAAACACAAAATGGTCAGTCTTTGAAAAAACACCACAAAAACAGTTGTTTTAGAAATATGCAAAATATGCATTTAAAAAATATATATAGCCACGCTAATAAAGGGAGTTTGGAAAGAAAGATAAAGATGCAATGATGGGCCAGAGAGCGGAGAGGTGGGCCAGAGAGCTAGAGCAGGACCAGTGAAAGAGGGGTGGTCCAGAGAGGGAAAGGTTGGTCGGGGAGGGAGTGGTGGGTCGAGGAGTGAGCGGTCGGCCAGAGAGAGAACAATTGGCCAAGGAGGAGATTATGGGAGGGAAAGAGGGAGGAAGCAGCAGATTGGGATTTAGGATGGGAAGAAGTACACAACAAGCTGCAAGAAAGGATGCTTGATGCAGAAGGAGCAAGAGAGGAAGGGAGGTAGAATGGGGCAAAAATATACTGAGAAAGAATGAAAGACTGGAGACTGCAAGAGGTACTGGAGAGCAAAAGGCCTGAGTTGGGAGCCTGGTTGGGAGTATGGGAGGAACCGGGGAGTACTAATTGGGGCTTTGTAGAATACAGTGCTAGGGAATATACACATGACTGGCAGAGTGAAATGTTTGTCAGCCTAAAATATGATGGGGAATTGGTGAGTGTGAAACGTGTAGGTGAGTGGGGGTATGGGTGACATAGAAGGGAATATTTGCACCATTATATGTGAGAACAATAAATAAAGCTATTAATATAAAATAGGCAAGCACTTGAACCAAAAAAATAGGGCAAAATAAGCACTGTTCTGTCAAGCCTGTGACATATGGTACTCTTCTTTATATTAAAACGATAGCAAAGGGCAACATGCAAAATGTGCAAATAATGAAAACCTGGCCCTCTTTAAGCCTCACAAACGTTGTCTGTCTTGCACCCTGCTCTCGTACACCCCTCCTGTCTCTTGTCTCTCACTCTCCAGTCAATAAAAATGTGCCACAAAAATGCTGTAAAATCTAACATTTGTGATACAAAATGTCCTTTTGTATGCTGCAAAATGTTCAAGTTCATTCCACAATATCCTGGAGTGTCTGCAAAATGGACATGGTTAAGTTTTTATACCTTCTCCACCTACTAAAATGCATGCAGACTTCTTAGTGCTTTGGCCTTCTCCTCTGCCTATTAAATGCACATGCGTCTCCCAGTGCTTTGGCCATTTCCTCTGTCTACAGAATAGACAAGGGTACTCTGTGTTTTGTGCCTTTCTCTTCAACCTCATAAATGAATGTGGGTTTTGAGTGTTTTGGACTTCTCTACATCCTAAATGAATATGGGACTTTCAGTGCTTTTGTGTTCTCCTCCACCTCCTAAATGCACATTTTCTCAATATTATGGCCCGTGGGGTTTTCAATACTTTTGACTTCTCCTCCAACTAAATCAGACCATCCCATTTGCAGCGATATCTCAATTGCTACAAAACCTGCAAAAGAAGCAATTTAAAAAAACACGAAATGGTCCGTCTTTGAAAAAACACCACAAAAACAGTTGTTTTAGAAATATGCAAAATATGCATTGAAAAAGAAAATATATATAGCCACCCTAATAAGGGTAGATTGGAAAGAAAGGTAGAGATGCAATGATGGGCCAGAGAGCAGAGAGTTGGGCCAGAGATCTAGAAGAGGGCCAGTGAAAGAGGGGTGGGCCAGAGAGGGAAAGCTGGGTCGGGGAGGGAGCGGTGTGCCAGAGAGAGAACAATTGGCCAAGGAGGAGATTATCGGAGGGAAAGAGGGAGGAAGCAGCAGATTGGGACTTAGGATGGGAAGGAGTACACAACAAGCTGCAAGAAAGGATGCTTGATGCTGAAGGAGCAAGAGATGGGAGAAGGGAGGTAGAATGGGGCAAAAAGATACTGAGAATGAATGAAAGAATGGAGACTGCAAGAGGAACTGGAGAGCAAAAGGCCTGAGTTGGGAGCCTGGTTGGGAGTATGGGAGGACTGGCGAGTACTAATTGGGGTTTCGTAGAATACAGTGCTAGGGAATATACACATGAATGGCAGAGTGAAATGTTCGGCAGCATAAGATGTGATGGGGAATTGGTGAGTGTGAAGCGTGTAGGTGAGTGGGGGTATGGGTAACATAGAAGGGAATATTTGCACCATTATGTGTGAGAACAATAAATAAAGCTATTAATATAAAATAGGCAAGCACTTGAACCAAAAAAGTAGGGCAAAATAAGCACTGTTTTATCAAGCCTGCCTGTGACATGTGGGACTCTTTGTATTGAATTGCTAGCAGAGGCGAAATAAAAAAAGGGGCAAATAACGATAGCCTGGCTTTCTTGCAGCTCTGCACACACTGACACTTTCTTGGCACAAGGGTTAACATTTTGTTCTGCAAATTGTCCTTTTGTATGCTGCACAATGTTCAATTTCATGCCACAATTTCCAGCATAGTCTGCTAAATCCACACTGGGCTCTCAGTGCTTTGGTCTTCTCAGCTGCCTTCCAAAAGCACAAAGAGTTCTCAGTTCTTTGCCCTTCTCTTCAACCCAGTAAACGCATGTGGGTTCCCGGGTGCTTTTCTTCGCCATGTATTAGAGGAGAGGTTCTCTCAGGAACTTGATTTGACCAATTTACAAGGTATTTATTTTTGAGAATATAAACTGATAGATTACATGTTTTCTTTCAATGCATTTTACCTTAGATTTCCAGAGATTTACACACGTGAACTACACATGTCCGAAACAGCCATCTTGTGATAACCTAATCAGTCGATGGATAGCACCTGGCTCAGCGCCACTGGTGGCAAACAATCATACCCTGCACCACTCTAGTGCATGTCAGACCACTATGTCAATCCCCTTGTCATGATGTTAGTGCACAGCGTAGCCAAACATCTGTTGTCAGCATCTATGCAATCACGTTTCTGAATGCAAAATGCAGAAGAGGATCATTAATTGCACACGTTTGTTTTGTTCTGTTGCTTCTCTCGATAATTAGATACCTTTTTTACATTTCAATAATTGTGCGTCAAGAATTTAGTAAATCACTATATTTTGCATTGCAACAAACAAAAAAAAGTAACCACATGGATCAGAGACATTCAAACTACGTACATAACCATTGAAAAGACAGATCATCCATCAGTAGGATTTTAGGTAGCCCAAGCAATGGGAAGCATGTTATAAGCAACAATCTCATTCCAATTTTTTGTTACAATAATTTGTACACTTTTAAACTTTAGTTTGAGATTCTTCGAAAAAAAAGAGGTTTCTTGCTGATTGTTTCATGTTTTATTCCCAGTTATTTTGTTGGAAATGAAAATGTTCCATTGACTTAGGTCAAAATCCATATTCAGAAAACATGTGTCTTTTAATTCCACTTAATCATCTTTTTTCACAAAGAACATGGTGTACCTATGTGTAAAAAAAAAAAAAAAAAGCTTTGCTCAACATCCACTAAGATGCTGTATTTGCCAGTTCTATTCACAAGTTTATAACTGGCATGTTGGTTCTCAGCACAGGTATGCCGCAATTGGGAGCGGCATGATCATGCCATAATACAGAGATTACCGATCTGTTGGTAATGGTGATGCTCCAGTGCTGGGAACACACTCCATCCACGGGAACATGGATTCCATGGCAGACGCATATTTTCATGACATAGCTTTGGATCAAAACTAAAAGGATTTTAGTTTGTTACAATTGTCGTTAAATGTTACATTATTACCTACATTGAAACTAAATTATTTCTATTCTACAGATAGACATCTTGTGCATGATGTATAATGTTTTTTAACAGTATTGTGCCATTATAAATGTCTTCTGCTAGTCAGGCACCATGCGTGTCCTACAAGCGTTTCAATCAGTTCTGGGGGTGTCGATAGCTTTGGCCAATATTGACTATTGTTTAATATGCAACACCGCCCATACAAAAGAACTGTTTTTATATGCATTTGTTTGCCAATACATGCACACCATTAAACATTATACATCACTTACATTTAGGGGCCGATTCATGGAACAAACGTGCACCGAAAATCCCAGCGCAAGCAGGCGCAAGGAGGCGCAAGCGGGAGAAAGCAAGCGCACGCACACACGTGCGATTCAAGGAAGGCGCTGCGCTACTTTCCCACTGGTTGTGTGCCAAATCCATGCATGGTGCACACTGGCGCACACGTCTCCAAACAGCATGCGCTAAGTGCACAGCGAAAGCGCACATAGTGCAGCGCACACAACAAAAGTGGGTGGAACAGTGGCCGTAACACGCGGAATGGGGAATAACGTGTGAAAAAGAAGGCGTAACTGGGGAAGTACTGCAGGGAACTACACGGAGCGCCCACACGCACGCGAACAAACCGTATTCATGGGTTCGAATACGGGAAACCCGCGCACGGCAAAAGATGCGCACAGGCGTCAACGCGTCCGCCACACGAAGGCAGGCAGAAGCGTCCCCGCGCACAGCATACATACAGCTACGATGAATGCCCCATTTGTTGCAGCACTGATCGTGGGACACCGCAGGAGGAGGAGAATAGCCAGGGCACGCATTTTTTCATCACGGACAAGCCTTTTTGGGATGCCTGACGACCAGGTCTATAGCAGCTATATGTTTCCAACCCATATCATCCTAGAACTGGTCAGGGAGTGGGAAGATGACCTAACATCCCCCACCCTCTGCTCCCAAGCATTGAGCCCCTTGGAGAAGGTGCTCAATGTCCTGCATTTTTTGGCCACTGGGTCTTTTCAGCGGACTACTGCCATAGTGGGGGGGGTCTCACAGGCCACGCAGTCACGCTGCCTACACTAGGTATTGGCAATCATGACAGCGCGCCCCTCCGTCCACAGGCACATATACATGCCCAGAACACCTGCAGAAAGGCAGGCCGTTGTCCAGGACTTTTACAGGGTGGCACACTTCCCCAAAGTACTCGGTGCCATAGATTGCACCCATGTGGCCCTACGTCCACTTAGGGCCACTGAGCACATCTACCGAAACCGCAAGCACTGGCATTCCATCAATGTACAGGTGGTATGCGATGCAAAGGGAATCATCACCGCTGTCTATGCAAACTACCCTGGCTCCACCCATGACAGTTTCAGATACAGAATGTCCGCCATGAGCCGGGCCCTAGAAGCTGGGCAGCATGGCGACACATGGCTCCTAGGTGAGTACAAATGCCCGTGCACATGCATAAATGTCACACACACACACACACACACACACACACACAAATACACAAACCCCAATAATCACAACCATTATCACCTCTCCAGGAGACAGTGCCTACCCTCTGAGCAACCACATGATGATGCCAATCCGGAACCCCACCACACCACCCCAGGTAAGATACAATGCGGCCCATATTGCAACCAGGGCCATAGTGGAGCGCACATTCGGAGTGCCCAAGTCATGCTTCCGCTCCCTTGGGAGGGGATAGGGCACGTGGCGAGGAAGCCCGGACCCAGCTTGTGGCCAGATTTTTCACCTAAACTCCCAACCATGTGGAGTGCACATAGACCTGGCACATACCAGGTGACAATCGATGATGACAAAGAGACAGTCAACTGTCACAACCTTACCACCCTGAGAATGTTGCCACGGAAGCACCAAATTACTCAAATGTAAGTCAAAGAGAAACTTATCTCTGGGGTGAGTGCTGGCCTCCTGCCTGCGCACTCTCAGGTCCGGTAACAGGAGCATTTCAATGCTGCAAAGAGAGCCACAGTTAATAATCTGTGCGTGCCCAAAACACACAAACACACCACCAAATATGCCCCAAACTAACAAAATACACTACAAACAGACAAACTTGTCTGGATGCTTCATGCCCATACGTAACATTACCCCTCTGATGGTTCATACACAGTCAATGCAGTAAGTCAGGCACCGGTGGGTGCGTGGCAAATGGAACACCAATGTGTCACGATTCACACAACATGCAATGTTCCCTGTGTAAGCAGACAGACGCATATAGCAAGGTCTAACTTCAGAACAAGTCCTGTACAACCATGACCAAAATAAAGTAGCCAGTGTATGTATCAATTTCTACTTGGAAATGAAATGCACTGCACCTGAGTCTGTCCCTTGCTGTCTGTCCCTGAGAGCTGCTTCATTCCATGTCTCGGAACGCTACATGGCTAATACAAGTGCCTCAATGGACCATGGTGGACCGGAGGGTATGTGCCACTGCCCCTGCAGGTGCCCCAGACAATTTTCACATCAACTAGCCATCAGTCCACTAACACATCTGAGCTGTATTGTGTACTTCTACACCAATATTTGTCCAAGTTCACCGTCAGTGCTGCTACTAATCATGCATTTTCAAATGGCCAGGTGGAAGGTTTGCTGTGTTGTGACCCCCCTGTGCTGCTCACCTTGCCTGGAGTCGCTTGAAACACATCATCGATTTTCGGATGTATGATCGCAACCCCTGTGCCTCTGCTTGCACACATGGGCATGTCGGCAGCACCAAACGTGTCCTGATTCCAGACGTCCAATGGCCCATGTCTGCTGGCAAAGGTGGTCTTGAAGCTCATCCCCCTGCAGAAAGTGCATGAAACACATGATTAATGCTTAATATTCATCTGTGTGTGTCTCTTCAGGCATTACATGACTGGACCATGTCAGAGACGTACATCAGAAATCACACCATCAGTCCGTCTTTCACAGCAACAGTGTGGAACACACTATCTACGGCATGATTTGCAACAAGCACATGGTCATTAAAGATAAGAAACATACTACACAATGCATAGCAATGAATGTACACATGAATCATTAAACACCCCATCTAGCAAAAGAAGAACAGTGGACAATTACACCCCAATTATCCCCACTATGGGTGTTAACACACGTTCCACAGCAGCAGACATGCCACAGATATGACAGTCCATTGCCCTTGTGTAATAGACTGTTACACCGAACCATCCTTGTGAGCCCATGGATAAGGGAAGCAGGAGTGGCATATGTGAGTCAAGGACCCCAAGCAGCAAACACATACACAAGACAAGCTTGAAGGGCCCAGCTGGAACAGACAGCGGAGGCTTTCAAAAGCCACAAAGCACCACACCGTCACATGAAAGCACAATAGACTAGCAATTTTAAACTATATTAACTAATTACATAAACTATGAAAAACCTACTTTACCTATTTAAACTAACTTTCAAACAGAAACTTAACTAACTAAACTAAAAGAAAAATCAAAAATGGCCACATATGACCCCGGGGGGGGGGGGGCACCCAGGAGGGGGGAGGTACAGGGTGCTGCTCAACACCCACATGCGATGATGCTGATGATGCTGAGGAAAAAAACCTCCATGGGCTCAACGCTTGCACAGCCCGACCTATGTGGGAGATAGATTGTCGTCCGAGTCTGGCTCTTCCTGGAAAGGAGCACGTGGCACAGGAGCATGACCACGCCTAACCGCAGCTTGCCCCTCGTCGACAGCAGGTCTGCCGGACGGGTGAGCCTGGTTCTGTGTGGTGATGACATGTTGGTCTGCATGCAGAACCTCCTGTGATACACGTGCTTCCTCTTGCAAGGTAGCACGTGTAACATGGAGTTCCTCCTGCAAGGCCTGGCTTGACAACCGCTGCACCTCCCAGCAAGCATGTAGCTCAGCCGAGATGGTACGCTCAAGCTGTGCAAACCTCTCCTCTGGATGCTGGGGGGTGGGGGTGATGGTAGACATGAGTGGGGGCCTGGTGGAGGGTGCCCCTGGATGCTGGGGGGTGGGGGTGCAGGGGGACATGAGTGGGGGCATGGTGGAGGCTGCCCCTGCACTGCTGGGGGGTGGGGGGTGGTAGACATGAGTGGGGGCCTGGCGGAGGCTGCCCCTGCACTGCTGGGGGTGGGGGTGCAGGGGGACATGTGTGGGGGCCTTGTGGAGGGTGCCCCTGGATGCTGGGGGGTGGGGGTGGTGGTAGACATGAGTGGGGGCCTGGTGGAGGCTGCCCCTGGATGCTGGGGGGTTGGGGTGGTGGGAGACATGAGTGGGGGCCTGGTGAAGGCTGCCCCTGCATGCTGGGGGGTGGGGGTGGTGGGAGACATGAGTGGGGGCCTGGTGGAGGCTGCCCCTGCACTGCTGAGGGTGGGAGTGATGGTAGACATGAGTGGGGGCCTGGTGGAGGGTGCCCCTGGTGGCTGGGGGGTGGGGGTGGTGGTAGACATGAGTGGGGGCCTGGTGCAGGGTGCCCCTGGCGGCTGGGGGGGTGGGGGTGCAGGAGGACATGAGTGGGGGCCTGGTGGAGGCTGCCCCTGCACCGCTGGGGGGTGGGGGTGGTGGTAGACATGAGTGGGGGCCTGGTGGAGGCTGCCCCTGCACTGCTGGCTGGTGGGGGTGGTAGTAGACATGAGTGGGGGCCTGGTGGAGGCTGCCCCTGCACTGCTGGGGTGTGGGGGTGCTGAGAGACATGAGTGGGGGCCTGGTGGAGGGTGCACCACAGTGATGGGGGGTGGGGTGGTGGGAGACATGAGTGGGGGCCTGGTGGAGGCTGCCCCTGCACTGCTGGGGGTGGGGGTGATGGGAGACATGAGTTGGACATGAGTGGGGGCCTGGTGGAGGCTGCCCCTGGATGCTGGCGGGTGGGGGTGGTGGGAGACATGAGTGGGGGCCTAGTGAAGGGTGCACCTGGTGGCTGGGGGTGGGGGTGGGGGTGGTGGTAGACATGAGTGGGGGCCTGGTGGAGGCTGCCCCTGCACTGCTGGGGAGTGGGGGTGCAGGGGGACATGTGTGGGGACCTGGTGGAGGGTGACCCTGGAAGCTGGGGGGTGGGGGTGGTGGTAGACATGAGTGGGGGCCTGGTGGAGGCTTCCCCTGGATGCTGGGGGGTGGGGTGGTGGGAGACATGAGTTGGACATGAGTGGGGGCCTGGTGGAGTCTGCCCCTGCACTGCTGGGGGGTGGGGGTGAGGGGGACATGTGTGGGGGCCTGGTGGAGGGTGCCCCTAGATGCTAGTGGGTGGGGGAGCAGGGGGACATGTGTGGGGGCCTGGTGGAGGCTGCCCCTGCACTGCTGGGGGGTGGGGGTGCAGGGGGACATGTGTGGGGGCCTGGTGGAGGCTGCCCCTGCACTGCTGGGGGGTGGGGGTGCAGGGAGACATGTGTGGGGGCCTGGTGGAGGCTGCCCCTGCACTGCTGGGCGGTGGGGGTGGTGGTAGACATGAGTGGGGGCCTGGTGGAGGCTGCCCCTGCACCGCTGGGGGGTGGGGGTGGTTGTAGACATGAGTGGGGTCCTGGTGGAGGCTGTCCCTGCACTGCTGGGGAGTGGGGGTGCTGGGAGACATGAGTGAGGGCCTGGTGGAGGGTGCACCACAGTGATGGGGGTGGGGGTGGTGGGAGACATGAGTTGGACATGAGTGGGGGCCTGGTGGAGGGTGCCCCTGGATGCTGGGGGGTGGGGGTGATGGGGGACATGAGTGGGGGCCTGGTGGAGGGTACCCTGCACTGCTGGGGGGTTGGGGTGGTGGGAGACATGAGTGGGGGCCTGGTGGAGGGTGCCCCGGATGCTGGGGGGTGGGGGTGATGGTAGACATGAGTGGGGGCCTGGTGGAGGGTGCCCCTGGATGCTGGGGGGTGGGGGTGCAGTGGGACATGAGTGGGGGCCTGGTGGAGGCTGCCCCTGCACTGCTGGGGGGTGGGGGGGTGGTAGACATGAGTGGGGGCCTGATGGAGGCTGCCCCTGGTGGCTGGGGGGTGGGGGTGGTGGTAGACATGAGTGGGGGCCTGGTGGAGGCTGCCCCTGGATGCTGGGGGGTGGGGGGAGTGGTAGACATGAGTGGGGGCCTGGTGGAGGCTGCCCCTGGATGCTGGGGGGTGGGGGTGGTGGGAGACATGAGTGGGGGCCTGGTGGAGGCTGCCCCTGCACTGCTGGGGGGTGGGGGTGCAGGGGGACATGTGTGGGGGCCTGGTGGAGGCTGCCCCTGGATGCTGGGGGGTGTGGGTGCAGGGAGACATGAGTTGGACATGAGTGGGGGCCTGGTGGAGTCTGCCCCTGCACTGCTGGGGGTGGGGGTGCAGGGGGACATGTGTGGGGTCCTGGTGGAGGGTGCCCCTGGATGCTGGGGGGTGGGGGTGCAGGGGGACATGTGTAGGGACCTGGTGGAGGCTGCCCCTGCACTACTGGGGGGTGGGGGTGCAGGGGGACATGTGTGGGGGCCTGGTGGAGGGTGCCCCTGGATGCTGGGGGGTGGGGGCGGTGGGAGACATGAGTGGGGGCCTGGTGGAGGCTGCCCCTGCACTGCTGGGGGGTGGGGGGGGTGGTAGACATGAGTGGGGGCCTGGTGCAGGCTGCCCCTGGATGCTGGGGGGTGGGGGTGGTGGGAGACATGAGTGGGGGCCTGGTGGAGGGTGCTCCTGGTAGCTGGGGGGTGGGGGTGGTGGTAGACATGAGTGGGGGCCTGGTGGAGGCTGCCCCTGCACTTCTGGGGGGTGCGGGTGCAGGGGGACATTTGTGGGGGCCTGGTGGAGGGTGCCCCTGGATGCTGGGGGGTGGGGGTGGTGGTAGACATGAGTGGGGGCCTGGTGGAGGGTGCCCCTGGATGCTGGGGGGTGGGGGTGCAGGGAGACATGGGTTGGACATGAGTGGGGGTCTGGTGGAGGGTGCCCCTGGATGCTGGGGGGTGGGGGTGGTGGTAGACATGAGTGGGGGCCTGGTGGAGGCTGCCCCTGCACTGCTGGGGGGTGGGGGTGCAGGGGAACATGTGTGGGGGCCTGGTGGAGGCTGCCCCTGCACTGCTGGGGGGGTGGGGGTGGTAGTAGACATGAGTGGGGGCCTGGTGGAGGCTGCCCCTGCACTGCTGGGGGGTGGGGGGGGTGGTAGACATGAGTGGGGGCCTGGTGAAGGGTGCCCCTGGATGCTGGGGGGTGGGGGTGGTGGGAGACATGAGTGGGGGCCTAGTGGAGGGTGCCCCTGGTGGCTGGGGGGTGGGAGTGGTGATAGACATGAGTGGGGGCCTGGTGGAGGCTGCCCCTGCACTGCTGGGGGGAGGGGGTGATGGTAGACATGAGTGGGGGCCTGGTGGAGGGTGCCCCTGGTGGCTGGGGGGTGGGGGTGGTGGTAGACATGAGTGGGGGCCTGGTGGAGGGTGCCCCTGGTGGCTGGGGGGTGGGGGTGCAGGGGGACATGTGTGGGGGCCTGGTGGAGGCTGCCCCTGCACTGCTGGGGGGTGGGGGTGATGGTAGACATGAGTGGGGGTCTGGTGGAGGGTGCCCCTGGTGGCCGGGGGGTGGGGGTGGTGGTAAACATGAGTGGGGGCCTGGTGGAGGGTGCCCCTGGTGGCTGGGGGTGGGGGTGGTGGTAGACATGAGTGGGGGCCTGGTGGAGGGTGGGGGTGGTGGTAGACATGAGTGGGGGCCTGTTGGAGGGTGCCCCTGGTGGCTGGGGGGTGGGGGTGGTGGTAGACATGAGTGGGGGCCTGGTGGAGGTTGCCCCTGCACTGCTGGAGGGTGGGGGTGATGGTAGACATGAGTGGGGGCCTGGTGGAGGCTGCCCCTGCACTGCTGGGGGGTGGGGGTGATGGTAGACATGAGTGGGGGCCTGGTGGAGGGTGGCCCTGGTGGCTGGGGGGTGGGGGTGGTGGTAGACATGAGTGGGGGCCTGGTGGAGGGTGCCCCTGGTGGCTGGGGTGGGGGTGGTGGTAGACATGAGTGGGGGCGTGGTGGAGGCTGCCCCTGCACTGCTGGGGGGTGGGGGTGATGGTCGACATGAGTGGGGGCCTGGTGGAGGGTGCCCCTGGTGGCTGGGGGTGAGGGTGGTGGTAGACATGAGTGGGGGCCTGGTGGAGGGTGCCCCTGGTGGCTGGGGGGTGGGGGTGCAGGGGGACATGTGTGGGGGCCTGGTGGAGGCTGCCCCTGCACTGCTGGGGGGTGGGGGTGATGGTAGACATGAGTGGGGGCCTGGTGGAGGGTGCCCCTGGTGGCTGGGGGGTGGGGGTGCAGGGGGACATGTGTGGGGGCCTGGTGGAGGCTGCCCACGCACTGCTGGGGGGTGGGGGTGCAGGGGAATATGTGTGGGGGCCTGGTGGAGGGTGCCCCTGGATGCTGGGGGGTGGGGGTGCAGGGGGACATGAGTTGGACATGAGTGGGGGCCTGGTGGAGGCTGCCCCTGCACTGCTGGGGGGTGGGGGTGACGGTAGACATGAGTGGGGGCCTGGTGGAGGGTGCCCATGGATGCTGGGGGGTGGGTGTGGTGGTAGACATGAGTGGGGGCCTGGTGGAGGGTGCCCCTGGATGCTGGGGGGTGAGGGTGGTGGTAGACATGAGTGGGGGCCTGGTGGAGGCTGCCCGTGGATGCTGGGGGGTGGGGGTGGTGGTAGACATGAGTGGGGGCCTGGTGGAGGGTGCCCCTGGATGCTGGGGGGTGGGCGTGCAGAGGGACATGAGTGGGGGCCTGGTGGAGGCTGCCCCTGCACTGCTGGGGGGTGAGGGGGGTGGTAGACATGAGTGGGGGCCTGGTGGAGACTGCCCCTGGATGCTGGGGGGTGGGGGTGGTGGGAGAAATGAGTGGGGGCCTGGTGGAGGGTGCCCCTGGTGGCTGGGGGGTGGGGGTGGTGGTAGACATGAGTGGGGGCCTGGTGGAGGCTGCCCCTGCACTGCTGGGGGGTGGGGGTGATGGTAGACATGAGTGGGGGCCTGTTGGAGGGTGCCCCTGGTGGCTGGGGGGTGGGGGTGGTGGTAGACATGAGTGGGGGCTTTGGGAGGTTGCCCCTGCACTGCTGGAGGGTGGGGGTGATGGTAGACATGAGTGGGGGCCTGGTGGAGGCTGCCCCTGCACTGCTGGGGGGTGGGGGTGATGGTAGACATGAGTGGGGACCTGGTGGAGGGTGCCCCTGGTGGCTGGGGGGTGGGGGTGGTGGTAGACATGAGTGGGGGCCTGGTGGAGGGTGCCCCTGGTGGCTGGGGGTGGTGGTAGACATGAGTGGCGGCCTGGTGGAGGCTGCCCCTGCACTGCTGGGGGGTGGGGGTGATGGTCGACATGAGTGGGGGCCTGGTGGAGGGTGCCTCTGGCGGCTGGGGGCTGAGGGTGGTGGTAGACATGAGTGGGGGCCTGGTGGAGGGTGCCCCTGGTGGCTGGGGGGTGGGGGTGCAGGGGGACATGTGTGGGGGCCTGGTGGAGGCTGCCCCTGCACTGCTGGGGGGTGGGGGTGATGGTAGACATGAGTGGGGGCCTGGTGGAGGGTGCCCCTGGTGGCTGGGGGGTGGGGGTGCAGGAAGACATGTGTGGGGGCCTGGTGGAGGCTGCCCACGCACTGCTGGGGGGTGGGGGTGCAGGGGCACATGTGTGGGGGCCTGGTGGAGGGTGCCCCTGAATGCTGGGGGGTGGGGGTGCAGGGGGACATGAGTTGCACATGAGTGGGGGCCTGGTGGAGGCTGCCCCTGCACTGCTGGGGGGTGGGGGTGATGGTAGACATGCGTGGGGGCCTGGTGGAGGGTGCCCCTGGATGCTGGGGCGTGGGGGTGGTGGTAGACATGAGTGGGGGCCTGGTGGAGGGTGCCCCTGGATGCTGGGGGGTGAGGGTGGTGGTAGACATGAGTGGGGGCCTGGTGGAGGCTGCCCGTGGATGCTGGGGGGTGGGGGTGGTGGTAGACATGAGTGGGGGCCTGGTGGAGGGTGCCCCTGGATGCTGGGGGGTGGGCGTGCAGGGGGACATGAGTGGGGGCCTGGTGGAGGCTGCCCCTGCACTGCTGTGGGGTGAGGGGGGTGGTAGACATGAGTGGGGGCCTGGTGGAGACTGCCCCCGGATGCTGGGGGGTGGGGGTGGTGGGAGACATGAGTGGGGGCCTGGTGGAGGGTGCCCCTGGTGGCTGGGGGGTGGGGGTGGTGGTAGACATGAGTGGGGGTCTGGTGGAGTGTGCCCCTGGTGGCCGGGGGGTGGGGGTGGTGGTAAACATGAGTGGGGGCCTGGTGGAGGGTGCCCCTGGTGGCTGGGGGTGGGGGTGGTGGTAGACATGAGTGGGGGCCTGGTGGAGGGTGGGGGTGGTGGTAGACATGAGTGGGGGCCTGGTGGAGGCTGCCCCTGCACTGCTGGGGGGTGGGGGTGATGGTAGACATGAGTGGGGGCCTGTTGGAGGGTGCCCCTGGTGGCTGGGGGGTGGGGGTGGTGGTAGACATGAGTGGGGGCCTGGTGGAGGTTGCCCCTGCACTGCTGGAGGGTGGGGGTGATGGTAGACATGAGTGGGGGCCTGGTGGAGGCTGCCCCTGCACTGCTGGGGGGTGGGGGTGATGGTAGACATGAGTGGGGGCCTGGTGGAGGGTGCCCCTGGTGGCTGGGGGGTGGGGGTGGTGGTAGACATGAGTGGGGGCCTGGTGGAAGGTGCCCCTGGTGGCTGGGGGTGGGGGTGGTGGTAGACATGAGTGGGGGCCTGGTGGAGGCTGCCCCTGCACTGCTGGGGGGTGGGGGTGATGGTCGACATGAGTGGGGGCCTGGTGGAGGGTGCCCCTGGTGGCTGGGGGTGAGGGTGGTGGTAGACATGAGTGGGGGCCTGGTGGAGGGTGCCCCTGGTGGCTGGGGGGTGGGGGTGCAGGGGGACATGTGTGGGGGCCTGGTGGAGGCTGCCCCTGCACTGCTGGGGGGTGGGGGTGATGGTAGACATGAGTGGGGGCCTGGTGGAGGGTGCCCCTGGTGGCTGGGGGTGGGGGTGCAGGGGGACATGTGTGGGGGCCTGGTGGAGGCTGCCCACGCACTGCTGGGGGGTGGGGGTGCAGGGGGACATGTGTGGGGTCCTGGTGGAGGGTGCCCCTGGATGCTGGGGGGTGGGGGTGCAGGGGGACATGAGTTGGACATGAGTGGGGGCCTGGTGGAGGCTGCCCCTGCACTGCTGGGGGGTGGGGGTGACGGTAGACATGAGTGGGGGCCTGGTGGAGAGTGCCCCTGGATGCTTGGGGGTGGGGGTGGTGGTAGACATGAGTGGGGGCCTGGTGGATGGTGCCCCTGGATGCTGGGGGGTGAGGGTGGTGGTAGACATGAGTGGGGGCCTGGTGGAGGCTGCCCGTGGATGCTGGGGGGTGGGGGTGGTGGTAGACATGAGTGGGGGCCTGGTGGAGGGTGCCCCTGGATGCTGGGGGGTGGGCGTGCAGGGGGACATGAGTGGGGGCCTGGTGGAGGCTGCCCCCGCACTGCTGGGAGGTGAGGGGGGTGGTAGACATGAGTGGGGGCCTGGTGGAGACTGCCCCTGGATGCTGGGGGGTGGGGGTCGTGGGAGACATGAGTGGGGGCCTGGTGGAGGGTGCCCCTGGTGGCTGGGGGGTGGGGGTGGTGGTAGACATGATTGGGGGTCTGGTGGAGGCTGCCCCTGCACTGCTGGGGGGTGGGGGTGATGGTAGACATGAGTGGGGGCCTGTTGGAGGGTGCCCCTGGTGGCTGGGGGGTGGGGGTGGTGGTAGACATGAATGGGGGCTTGGGGAGGTTGCCCCTGCACTGCTGGAGGGTGGGGGTGATGGTAGACATGAGTGGGGGCCTGGTGGAGGCTGCCCCTGCACTGCTGGGGGGTGGGGGTCATGGTAGACATGAGTGGGGGCCTGGTGGAGGGTGCCCCTGGTGGCTGGGGGGTGGGGGTGGTGGTAGACATGAGTGGGGGCCTGGTGGAGGGTGCCCCTGGTGGCTGGGGGTGGTGGTAGACATGAGTGGGGGCCTGGTGGAGGCTGCCCCTGCACTGGTCGGGGGTGGGGGTGATGGTCGACATGAGTGGAGGCCTGGTGGAGGGTGCCCCTGGTGGCTGGGGGCTGAGGGTGGTGGTAGACATGAGTGGGGGCCTGGTGGAGGGTGCCCCTGGTGGCTGGGGGGTGGGGGTGCAGGGGGACATGTGTGGGGGCCTGGTGGAGGCTGCCCCTGCACTGCTGGGGGGTGGGGGTGATGGTAGACATGAGTGGGGGCCTGGTGGAGGGTGCCCCTGGTGGCTGGGGGGTGGGGGTTCAGGGGGACATGTGTGGGGCCTGGTGGAGGCTGCCCACGCACTGCTGGGGGGTGGGGGTGCAGGGGGACATGTGTGGGGGCCTGGTGGAGGGTGCCCCTGGATGCTGGGGGGTGGGGGTGCAGCGGGACATGAGTTGGACATGAGTGGGGGCCTGGTAGAGGCTGCCCCTGCACTGCTGGGGGGTGGGGGTGACGGTAGACATGAGTGGGGGCCTGGTGGAGGGTGCCCCTGGATGCTGGGGGATGGGGGTGGTGGTAGACATGAGTGGGGGCCTGGTGGAGGGTGCCCCTGGATGCTGGGGGGTGAGGGTGGTGGTAGACATGAGTGGGGGCCTGGTGGAGGCTGCCCGTGGATGCTGGGGGGTGGGGGTGGTGGTAGACATGAGTGGGGGCCTGGTGAAGGGTGCCCCTGGATGCTGGGGGGTGGGCGTGCAGGGGGACATGAGTGGGGGCCTGGTGGAGGCTGCCTTTGCACTGCTGGGGGGTGAGGGGGTGGTAGACATGAGTGGGGCCCTGGTGGAGACTGCCCCTGGATGCTGGGGGGTGGGGGTTGTGGGAGACATGAGTGGGGGCCTGTTGGAGGGTGCCCCTGGTGGCTGGGGGGTGGGGGTGGTGGTAGACATGAGTGGGGGCCTGGTGGAGGCTGCCCCTGCACTGCTGGGGGGTGAGGGTGCAGGGGGATGTTAGGCGGAAACCTGTGCAGTTCCCTCTGGGACCACTGCAAAAGATTGAGGACTACAGGTGTTTGGCAGTAAACCCACTTGGTAGCATTCTGTACCACACAGATTCACTTGGTAGCTGTGGCTGAGCAGTCAGACTTCCCTCAAGAAGAGTTAGGCAGTATGTGGAGTATACAAAATAGGGCAATCTACACAGTAAGGCAAGCAAACACGCAAAAAGGTTTCGGTGTAAAGATATATAGTTATTTATTTATAAGAACACATCTATAGAAAACACTCTGGCACGCAATACGGCAAACGATTTCAATCACAATTACTCTACGAAGAAAATATCAATCCCCCTAACAATAGTTCGACAAGTCTAGGTTCAACGGCATCACTTATTTGCAGACAGAGGTGTATGCTTTAACCTAGATGGCACTCTAGTATTCGTTAGGACGGGAGAGAAAAATAAGGCAGGTTATGAAGTCAACTCGGTACCAATACTTTACGGACAAATGCAAGGCAAGTAAGGCAGGGTCTACTGCAGATCACAAAGTTCAGAGGCCAGACCCACTCGGAGAGAGACAAGGCGATATGTCCCAAAAAGTGTCTCAGTGGAAATACGCTTCGAGTCTTTATCGCAAATTGTTATGGAAAGATTGGACCAGTTCAGAACAACAAGTTAAAGAAAGCATGAAGGCGACCCAATGGAAAGGCGAGGATTAAGACACCTCACTCTATCCGGCAGAAAGGGAAGCCAGGCGGACACGGTACCTTGTTTGTGGAGAGACAGCTCCGGCGGGGGCAGTTGTTCCTGGTGGTGGATGCACGTCGGGTCTTTGCCAAGAGTAGAGATGATCTCGTTGTCGAAGAAAAGTGAAGTCCGGTGCACCACCAGGGAAGAGACCAGCCGCGGAGTGCTCCGTCACAAGGCACCACCTTTTGGTCGCAGTACAGTGGTAGTGGCTATCCGGTTGCCGAGGTGCTCTGCACGGGCAATTCGACCACTGCGTCCTGGAGCGAAGAAAAAGCAAAGGGGACTGGTTGTTCCCACCAGTCAGGGGAAGAGACTCTCCGGCAGGGAGATCTCCTCATTTGTTGGGAAGTGGTGAGTCGGTTCCGCAGGGCTCTACCGGAGGTGTCGTCGTTGCAGGTCCGCTCAGCTTTACCCTCGTCGGATTCTTAGGTCCTGTGGCGACTTCTGAAGATCCAGTCCCAAAAGCCCTGCTTTTATGCAGAAAACCCCCATTCATTCAGCCTAGCTGTCAATCAAACCACGCTAAGTGGTGAGCGGGGTGGCTCACCACTTGGGCCAATCACACCAGGTTGCGACTGGAGTTGGCAAGGCAACTCAGTCCAGGGTGCCTAAACCCCCTCCCACACCCCTGTGGTAACCCAGACAGAATGGCACCACTTTGGAGGGTCTCTGTACAGAAGCCCGCCAAAAGTGGAACAAAGGGCTCAACCTTTGGTTTAGGAGTCACAGAGACGAACACAGACGCCATTTTAAAAACCGAGTTCTGGCAGATAATACCCTCCGATAGACTTATTTAAGATAAGTAAATCGGTGGTATGCTAGAGATTAACGAGAGAAAAAGTATTAATCTCCAACAATGGGAAGAATCCCATAGGGTTATATTCGGGGTCGAATCTAACAAGTAGTTTCCACTGCCACCAGCCAAACCTCGACGAGGGGGGACGGGACAGTGCCCCCTCGAGTAACAGACCTAGGAGTAATCGAATTACCCCTACTAGTACGTCCACAATAAGATGGTGTGTACTAGTTCTGTTAGTAAATTTAGGTCTGGTAAAGCCAATGGTGACTTTACATGCCCGGGGAGACAGTAGTCAGTCCCCGGGTATGGAGTCTACGATGGAGGTCCGCTAGGACGCCCCAGTGCTACGGCACGGAGGGTGCGTTGTAACACACATAGAAGAACATATGAGACCCTATGGAGTAAAAGACCCCATAGCCCATAGAACACATTGGGCCTCATTACGACCCAGGCGGTAATCTTCCGTCATTACCGCCATGGCGTAATGAGCGTTTACGCCGTGGGCCGATGGCGTAAAGAGCGCCACATTACGACCCATCGCGCACGAGCATTACGCCATGGCGGTAATGCAATTAACGCCATGGCGGAAAAGGCCCCTACCGACATCGTAAAGCGAGGAAGGTGCACTTCCGCCACCGTAAGTAGCGGCCACCGTAATTAGCAGCCACCGTAATTTGCAGTGGGCGTAAAAAGCAGGACCGGAAATAGCGTCATCGCGCCGGAACGGGAAACAGCACGTCGGCCATCTTTAAAAACACAATCCATTGCCATCCTACCGAACAACACCAGATCCAACCCTGACACCTGTCCCAACCAATCACCCACCCATCCAACTACCCAAAAATGCCTAAAGCTGTTAAGAAGGCATGTGACCGCCAGCGCCAGGAAAGATTCAGCCGGGAGGAACTCTGCATGCTTGCGGAGACCCTGCAAGACAACGCAGCTGTCGTTTTCTCCCCTGAAATGACCAGGACAGCGATAGGGAAAAAGAAGGCCATCTGGGCCCTGGCAGCCGAGCGCGTCAGCGCGGTGGGGACAGTACCCCGCACCCCACAGCAGTGCAGGAAGCGCTGGGACGACCTCCGCATACGGGTCAGAGCGGTCATCTCTGCAAACCGCAACCTTGCAATGGGTACCGGTGGAGGGTCGGAATCCCCACTAAAACTCCAACCGTGGGAGGAGATTTGTGCAACCACGATTGGCATGGAAGCCATTGAAGGCGTCGGAGGGATGGAAAGGGGAGCTCCGACATCAGGCGATGAAGGTAGGTGCCTCAAACAAGACATGCCATAGTCACTGCAGTCCATTCATGTGTAGCACAAGGTTGCCCTAGAGTGTAAATGCAACACATTTCCACACTGCCCATAACCCCATGCGAGCACCACCCTGTATACACTGCTGGCACCCGCATACCTGCATCCACATTCCACACTAAAAGGAGACAACCTGCATGGCCCTGCCTGAAATCTGCCTCATCTACTGACCAGAATAATGCCTATCATTGTCATTCCAAAGTCCGCAGACCCATCAATAACGCCCTCCCTCCTTTGCTCCACCACAGGCACAGATTCACACCCCGAGGACCAGGACACCCCTGCGACGAAGAGAGCCAAGAAGGCCAATTATACCGTCCCCGCACCCTCTACCTCAGCTGCAGTGAGGCAGACCCCACAGCAAGCAGGACCCACTGCTAGCATACCGGACGTCCCACCGGCAAGCACCCCTGTAGTCAGCAGGCCAGCAGCAGCTGCTCCACCTCTACCAAAATTGCCTGCCACAGAAGGCACCGGGTCAGCGGCCAGCAGCAACATGGGTGAGACAGCTGCAATAGCTGCATGTTCAGACTCAGACATTGAGGAGCACGAAGTCAGAAGTCCCACTGACCTACTACGTTCCCCCTGTTTGTCAGACGCCAGCCCCCATGAGGATCACACACAGGGGCACACAGAGGTAGAGGAGTGGCCTTCTACCCCATGCCCAGTCCTCAGTCCACAGGAGGGGAGCAGCCCCTCCATCACACCACCAGCACTGGCCATGGGCCAGCAGGGGCAGCAGTCCCTCGAGGACATCACAGAACGGCAGCAACAACTGTCCACGATGCTGGCTGAGCATGCCGCGGAATGTGTGGGGGCTAGGGCAACCATTGAAAAGGCCACGGAGACCCTAAGGGCCGAAGTTGCGCAGAGCACTGCCACCCTGAGGGATGCCATGCAGGCCATGTCCAGGGACATCTGTGCTGAACTTGCCGGCTTGCGTCGTGCGCTCACTGAGCTCACCCACACCCTACAGGACGTGCATGCACAGGGGCAGGCAGGGACATCCTCCACTGCCAGTTCTGCACAGAGCAGCCCCGTCCGACGTTCCAGACGTAACCTGCGCTCCACAGCCAGGGGTGCCCCGGGGGCCGGGAGAGGGGGCTTGTAACAGCCTGTGCCCACTGTCACAGGCATCTGTTGACACCTACATGGGGTGTGTTGGGGTGTGCATGGGGGAGGGGGGGAGGGGGTGTGTTGGGGTGTGCAGGGGGGAGGGGAGAGGGGGTGTGTTGGGGTGTGCAGGGGGGAGGGGGTGTGTCACGACGTTTCATAGTTTAAATACACATTTTTCTTTCCCAAAATGAAATATGTGGACATTTTCATTGCGTATGTGTGCTTTATTGGTGTACAGTCCACAGTGTGCATGTCCCAGAGACACACAGTGCCCCAAGTGCAGTCTCCATGTGATTCACACCAGCCGTGTGTGCTAGAAGCAGTGGTCGATGATACTTTGGCGCATTGCACGCCCCTCCTGTGCGTCGCCTCCTCCATGGGGTGCTGCCCCATCTGCACCCTCCTCATCCTCATCGTCAGGTGGTTGCAGTTCTGCGTCAGGGGGCAGGGGCACATTCCGTCTGACGCACATATTATGTAGCATGACACATGCCATGACGATCTTTGCCACCTTCTCATGGTGGTACAGGAGTGCCCCACCAGACCTGCTGAGGCTTCGGAACCATGCCTTCAATAGGCCGAATGTCTGCTCTATGACCACACGAGTACGTGTATGTGCACGGTTGAAGTCCTCCTCGTGCTGGTTCTGCGGGTTCCGGACTGGTGTAAGGAGCCACCTCTTCAGGGGATAGCCTGCATCACCTGTATGTAGGCGAGAATGTATGTGTCAGTCATGTCGTCTGATCAAGAACATAATGTGCCAACATGGCTTGCATCCAACTGTTACTTTGGCTCACTTCTAGATGCACTAATTGATTCACACAATGCAACCAGTATATGCTCATGGCTCCCATGGCCTGTTTTGCATGCCATCACCCAATGTATGCAGAGGGGTTGAGTGCATTGTGAGTGCCCATCCTCTGTCTCGTTCTCTGTGTTACTCACAGCCAGGTGGAGTATGCATCATTCCCCCCCCTTTCAGCCAGGTGGAGTATGCATCATCCCCCCCCTTTCAGCCAGGTGGAGTATGCATCATTCCCCCCCCCCTATCAGCCAGGTGGAGTATGCATCACCCCCCGCCCCCATCAGCCAGGTGGAGTATGCATCGGTACGTCATTCACCTGCCCACTTCCATGACACTGGACTCACCGAGTAGCCAGGATCTTGGGCCTGCATGTCGCTCCATGTAGCGTGTTATTGTGGAGTTCCTCAAGACCATAGAATCATGGGTTGATCCGGGGAATCGGGCACAACAATGTGTGATGATCTTGTTGGAGTCACAGACCATTTGCACGTTGATTGAGTGGAACTGTTTCCGGTTGCGGTACGGTACCTCCATGGCACGTGGAACCGCCAATTCCACATGGGTGCAGTCGATGGCACCAATGTAACCGGGTATGCCGGCTAGTGCATGGAAACCCACTTTGGTGTTTGCAATGTCCTGGGCAGTCCGTGGTAATGAGATGTGGTCGTCTGTGTGCTTGAGGAGGGCATCGAGCACTTGGATGAGTGTTCGTGAGAATAATGGTTGTGAAATGCCATGCAAGTGCCCCACTGTGTGCTGGTAGGTGCCTGTGGCCAGGAAGTGGAGTACAGACACTACCTTCAGTAGGGGGGATTGCGGTTGGAGTTTCTATCATGCTGACAATGTCGTTGTGTATCATGTCTACGATGGCGGTGATGGTGTCCCGGTCCAAACGGTACAGGGTGTGGATCTGCTCAGCAGTGAGGTTGAATGGATTGGCTCTGATGCGTGGGATTGGGGGCTGCCTGCGTGGTGGCACTAGCTGTGCTGGTGGGGCTTGCTGGGCCTGCCTTGCCCTCCTTATCCTCCTGCGTCTCCTCTGTGCTGCCTGTTGTTGTTGTTGCTGTTGTAGCACATGCATTGCTATCAGGTCCTCCAGCCCCAACATTGCTAGTCGTATTGGTATCATTGTGGAGTGTGACTGGGTGTGGGAAGGGGTGGGGTGTGCTCTTTTTGTACTTCCTGAGTCTGTATTGCCTTCACCTGTGCTGTTTCTGTGCACCTGTGGCAGCTGCATTCACTTTACATGGCCCTTTACAGTTGGTTCGCGATGGCGTAATTAGCACCATGGCGGTAAGGTACTTAACGGGCTGGGTGATGGCGTTAGGTGCATGTCCGCTTGGGTCGGCATTTGCGTACCTTTCCGCCATGGCGCTAAGTACGGTGTGGCCGGTCGCGTGCGCGCACCCTTAGCGCAGTTAGCGGCAGCGTTAACTACGATGCCGCTAATGGCATCGTAGTTAACGGTCACGGGTCATGATCGGACCTGGCGGAAAACGATGGCGGTAACCATTAACCGCCATCGTTTTTCACTTAGCGCCAGGGTCGTAATGAGGCCCATTGACATTTAAAGGAATTACACACATTCATGTCCAAGAGTGGGAGAAAAAGAGTCTCACTCTTGGCAGGATGGAAAAAACAAACTCCAGAAATCCAGCAAAGTTGCTGGTGGACTCACTAGGTTAGGAAATTCAGCCAAAACAGAGAATTCTCCCTAACAGGGGACATGTGTGGGGGCCTGGTGGGGGGTGCCCCTGGATGCTGGGGGGTGGGGGTGGTGGTAGACATGAGTGGGGGCCTGGTGGAGGCTGCCCCTGGATGCTGGGGGGTGGGGGTGGTGGGAGACATGAGTGGGGGCCTGGTGGAGGCTGCCCCTGCACTGCTGGGGGGTGGGGGTGCAGGGGGACATGTGTGGGGGCCTGGTGGAGACTGCCCTTGATGCTGGGGGGTGGGGGTGCAGTGAGACATGAGTTGGACATGAGGTGGGGCCTGGTGGAGCCTGCCCCTGCACCTCTGGGGGGTGGGTGTTAGGGAGAATTCTCTGTTTAGGCTGAATTTCCTAACCTAGTGAGTCCCCCAGCAGCTTTGCTGGATTTCTGGAGTTTGTTCTTTTTCCATTCTGCCAAGAGTGAGACTCTTTTTCTCCCACTCTTGGACATGAATGTGTGTAATTCCTTTGAATGTCCATGTGTTCTATGGGCTACGGGGTCTTTAACTCCATAGGGTCTCATATGTTTTACTATGTGTGTTACAACGCACCCTCCGTGCCG
This sequence comes from Ambystoma mexicanum, assembly GCF_040938575.1. Taxonomy (NCBI): domain Eukaryota; kingdom Metazoa; phylum Chordata; class Amphibia; order Caudata; family Ambystomatidae; genus Ambystoma; species Ambystoma mexicanum. The sequence goes on along the minus strand of NC_090934.1, from coordinate 980,854,026 downwards.
TAGCACTGGGGCGTCCTAGCGGACCTCCATCATAGACTCCATACCCGGGGACTGACTACTGTCTCCCCGGGCATGTAAAGTCACCATTGGCTTTACTAGACCTAAATTTACTAACAGAACTAGTACAAACCATCCTATTGTGGACATACTAGTAGGGGTAATTCGATTACTCCTGGGTCTGTTATTCGAGGGGGCACTGTCCCGTCCCCCCTCGGCGAGTTTTGGCTGGTGGCAGTGGAAACTACTTGTTATATTCGACCCCGAATATAACCCTATGGGATTCTTCCCATTGTTAGAGATTGATACTTTTCCTCGTTAATCTCTAACATACCACCTATTTACTTATCTTAAATAAGTCTATCGGATTGTATTTTCTGCCAGAACTCAGTTTTTAAAATGGCGCCTGTGTTCGTCTCTGTGACTCCTAAACCAAAGGTTGAGCCCTTTGTTCCACTTTTGGCGGGCTTCTGTACAGAGACCCTCCAAAGTGGTGCCATTCTGTCTGGGTTACCACAGGGGTGTGGGAGGGGGTTTAGACACCCTGGACCGAGTTGCCTTGCCAACTCCGGTCGCACTCTAGTGTGATTGGCCCAAGTGATGAGCCACCCCGCTCACCACTTAGCGTGTTTTGATTGACAGCTAGGCTGAATGAATGGGGGTTTTCTGCGTAAAAGCAGGGCTTTTGGGACTGGATCTTCAGAAGTCGCCACAGGACCTAAGAATCCGACGAGGGTAAGGCTGAGCCGACCTGCAACGACGACACCTCCGGTGGAGCCCTGCGGAACCGACTCGCCACTTCCCGACGACAGAGGAGATCTCCCTGCCGGAGAGTCTCTTCCCCTGACTGGTGGGAACAACCAGTCCCCTTTGCTTTTTCTTCGCTCCAGGACGCAGTGGTCAAATTGCCCGTGCAGAGCACCTCGGCAACCGGATAGCCACTACCCCTGTACCGCGACCAAAAGGTGGTGCCTTGTGACGGAGCACTCCGCGGCTGGTCTCTTCCCTGGTGGTGCACCGGACTTCACTTTTCTTCGACGAAGAGATCATCTCTACTCTTGGCAAAGACCCGACGTGCATCCACCACCAGGAACAACTGCCCCCGCCGGAGCTGTCTCTCCACAAACAAGGTACCGTGTCCGCCTGGCTTCCCTGTCTGCCGGATAGAGTGAGGTGTCTTAATCCTCGCCTTTCCATTGGGTCGCCTCCAAGCTTTCTTTAACGTGTTGTTCTGAACTGGTCAAATCTTTCCATAACAATTTGCGATAAAGACTCAAAGCGCATTTTCACTGAGACCCTTTTTGGGACATATCGCCTTGCCTCTCTCCGAGTGGGCCTGGCCTCTGAACTTTGTGATCTGCAGTAGACCCTGCCTTACTTGCCTTGAATTTGTCCGTAAAGTATTGGTACCGAGTTGATTTCATAACCTGCCTTATTTTTCTCTCCCGCCCTAACGAATACTACAGTGCCATCTAGGTTAAAGCATACACCTCTGTCTGCAAATAAGTGATGCCGGTGAACCTAGACTTGTCGAACTATTGTTAGGGGGATTGATCATTTTCTTCGTATAGTAATTGGAATTGAAGTTGTTGGCCATATTAGTGCCAGAGTGTTTTCTATAGATGTGTTGTTATAAATAAATACCTTTATATCTTTACACCGAAGCCTTGTTCCATGTTTGCTTGTTCTACTGTGTAGATTGCCCTATTGTGTATACTCCACATACTGCCTAACTCTTCTTGAGGGAAGTCTGACTGCTCAGCCACAGCTACCAAGTGAATCTGTGTGGTACAGACTGCTTCCAAGTGGGTTTACTGCCAAACACCTGTAGTCCTCAATCTTTTGCAGTGGTCCCAGAGGGAACTGCACAGGTTTCCGCCTAACAGTGGGGGTGCAGGGGGACATGTGTGGGGGCCTGGTGGAGGGTGCTCCTGGATGCTGGGGGGGTGGGGGTGCAGGGGGACATGTGTGGGGAGCCTGGTGGAGGCTGCCCCTGCACTGCTGGGGGGTGCGGGTGCAGGGGGACATGTGTGGGGGCCTGGTGGAGGCTGCCCCTGCACTGCTGGGGGGTGGGAGTGCAGGGAGACATGTGTGGGGGCCTGGTGGAGGGTGCCCCTGGATGCTGGGGGGTGGGGGTGGTGGTAGACATGAGTGGGGGCCTGGTGGAGACTGCCCCTGGATGCTGGGGGGTGGGGTTGGTGGGAGACATGAGTGGGGGCCTGGTGGAGGCTGCCCCTGCACTGCTGGGGGGTGGGGGTGCAGGTCGACATGTGTGGGGGCCTGGTGGAGGCTGCCCTTGGATGCTGGGGGGTGGGGGTGCAGGGAGACATGAGTTGGACATGAGTGGGGGCCTGGTGGAGGCTGCCCCTGCACTGCTGGGGGGTGGGGGTGCAGGGGGACATGTGTGGGGGCCTGGTGGAGGCTGCCCCTGCGCTGCTGGGGGGTGGGGGTGCAGGGGGACATGTGTGGGGGCCTGGTGGAGGGTGCCCCTGGATGCAGGGGGGTGGGGGTGGTGGGAGACATGAGTGGGGGCCTGGTGGAGGCTGCCCCTGCACTGCTGGGGGGTGGGGGGGTGGTAGACATGAGTGGGGGCCTGGTGGAGGCTGCCCCTGGATGCTGGGGGGTTGGGTGGTGGGAGACATGAGTGGGGGCCTGGTGGAGGGGGCCCCTGGTGGCTGGGGGTGGGGGTGGTGGTAGACATGAGTGGGGGCCTGGTGGAGGCTGCCCCTGCATTTCTGGGGGGTGGGGGTGCAGGGGGACATGTGTGGGGGCCTGGTGGAGGGTGCCCCTGGATGCTGGGGGTGGGGGTGGGGGTGGTGGTAGACATGAGTGGGGGCCTGGTGGAGGGTGCCCCTGGATGCTGGGGGGTGGGGGTGCAGGGAGACATGAGTTGGACATGAGTGAGGGCCTGGTGGAGGGTGCCCCTGGATGCTGGGGGATGGGGGTGGTGGTAGACATGAGTGGGGGCCTGGTGGAGGCTGCCCCTGCACTGTTGGGGGGTGGGGGTGCAGGGGGACATGTGTGGGGGCCTGGTGGAGGGTGCCCCTGGATGCTGGGGGGTGGGGGTGGTGGTAGACATGAGTGGGGGCCTGGTGGAGGCTGCCCCTGCACTGCTGGGGGGTGGGGGTGCAGGGGGACATGTGTCGGGGCCTGGTGGAGGCTGCCCCTGCACTGCTGGGGGGTGGGGGTGGTGGTAGACATGAGTGGGGGCCTGGTGGAGGCTGCCCCTGCACTGCTGGGGTGGTGGTAGTAGACATGAGTGGGGGACTGGTGGAGGCTGCCCCTGCACTGCTGGGGGGTGGGGGGGTGGTAGACATGAGTGGGGGCCTGGTGGAGGGTGCCCCTGGATGCTGGGGGGTGGGGGTGGTGGGAGACATGAGTGGGGGCCTTGTGGAGGGTGCCCCTGGTGGCTGGGGGGTGGGGGTGGTGGTAGACATGAGTGGGGGCCTGGTGGAGGCTGCCCCTGCACTGCTGGGGGGTGGGGGTGATGGTAGACATGTGTGGGGGCCTGGTGGAGGGTGCCTCTGGTGGCTGGGGGGTGGGGGTGGTGGTAGACATGAGTGGGGCCTGGTGGAGGGTGCCTCTGGTGGCTGGGGGATGGTGGTGCAGGGGGACATGTGTGGGGGCCTGGTGGAGGCTGCCCCTGCACTGCTGGGGGGTGGGGGTGATGGTAGACATGAGTGGGGGCCTGGTGGAGGGTGCCCCTGGTGGCTGGGGGTGGGGGTGCAGGGGGACATGTGTTGGGGCCTGGTGGAGGCTGCCCCTGCACTGCTGGGGGGTCGGGGTGCATGGGGACATGTGTGGGGGCCTGGTGGAGGGTGCCCCTGGATGCTGGGGGGTGGGGGTGCAGGGGGACATGAGTTGGACATGAGTGGGGGCCTGGTGGAGGCTGCCCCTGCACTGCTGGGGGTGGGGGTGATGGTAGACATGAGTGGGGGCCTTGTGGAGGGTGCCCCTGGATGCTGGGGGGTGGGGTGGTGGTAGACATGAGTGGGGGCCTGGTGGAGGGTGCCCCTGGATGCTGGGGGGTGGGGGTGGTGGTAGACATGAGTGGGGGCCTGGTGGAGGCTGCCCCTGGATGCTGGGGGGTGGGGGTGGTGGGAGACATTAGTGGGGGCCTGGTGGAGGCTGCCCCTGCACTGCTGGGGGTGGGGGTGATGGTAGACATGAGTGGGGGCCTGGTGGAGGGTGCCCCTGGATGCTGGAGTGTGGGGGTGCAGGGGGAAATGAGTGGGGGCCTGGTGGAGGCTGCCCCTGCACTGCTGGGGGGTGGGGGGGTGGTAGACATGAGTGGGGGCCTGGTGGAGGCTGCCCCTGGATGCTGAAGGGTGGGGGTGGTGGGAGACATGAGTGGGGGCCTGGTGGAGGGTGCCCCTTGTGGCTGGGGGTGGTGGTAGATATGAGTGGGGGCCTGGTGGAGGCTGCCCCTGCACTGCTGGGGGGTGGGGGTGCAGGGGTACATGTGTGGGGGCCTGGTGGAGGGTGCCCCTGGATGCTGGGGGGTGGGGGTGGTGTTAGACATGAGTGGGGGCTTGGTGGAGGCTGCCCCTGGATGCTGGGGGGTGGGGGTGGTGGGAGACATGAGTGGGGGCCTGGTGGAGGCTGCCCCTGCACTGCTGGGGGGTGGGGGTGCAGGGGGACATGTGTGGGGGCCTGGTGGAGGGTGCCCCTGGTTGCTGGGGGTGGGGGTGCAGGGGGACATGTGTGGGGGCCTGGTGGAGGCTGCCCCTGCACTGCTGGGGGGTGGGGGTGCAGGGGGACATGTGTGGGGGCCTGGTGGAGGATGCCCCTGGATGCTGGGGTGTGGGGGTGCAGGGGGACATGAGTTGGACATGAGTGGGGGCCTGGTGGAGGCTGCCCCTGCACTGCTGGGGGTGGGGGTGATGGTAGACATGAGTGGGGGCCTTGTGGAGGGTGCCCCTGGATGCTGGGGGGTGGGGTGGTGGTAGACATGAGTGGGGGCCTGGTGGAGGGTGCCCCTGGATGCTGGGGGGTGGGGGTGGTGGTAGACATGAGTGGGGGCCTGGTGGAGGGTGCCCCTGGTGGCTGGGGGATGGTGGTGCAGGGGGACATGTGTGGAGGCCTGGTGGAGGCTGCCCCTGCACTGCTGGGGGTGGGGGTGATGGTAGACATGAGTGGGGGCCTGGTGGAGGGTGCCCCTGGTGGCTGGGGGTGGGGGTGCAGGGGGACATGTATGGGGGCCTGGTGGAGGCTGCCCCTGCACTGCTGGGGGGTGGGGATGCAGGGGGACATGTGTGGGGGCCTGGTGGAGGGTGCCCCTGGATGCTGGGGGGTGGGGGTGCAGGGGGACATGAGTTGGACATGAGTGGGGGCCTGGTGGAGGCTGCCCCTGCACTGCTGGGGGTGGGGGTGATGGTAGACATGAGTGGGGGCCTTGTGGAGGGTGGCCCTGGATGCTGGGGGGTGGGGTGGTGGTAGACATGAGTGGGGGCCTGGTGGAGGGTGCCCCTGGATGCTGGGGGGTGGGGGTGGTGGTAGACATGAGTGGGGGCCTGGTGGAGGCTGCCCCTGGATGCTGGGGGGTGGGGGTGGTGGGAGACATTAGTGGGGGCCTGGTGGAGGCTGCCCCTGCACTGCTGGGGGTGGGGGTGATGGTAGACATGAGTGGGGGCCTGGTGGAGGGTGCCCCTGGATGCTGGAGTGTGGGGGTGCAGGGGGACATGAGTGGGGGCCTGGTGGAGGCTGCCCCTGCACTGCTGGGGGTGGGGGGGTGGTAGACATGAGTGGGGGCCTGGTGGAGGCTGCCCCTGGATGCTGGAGGGTGGGGGTGGTGGGAGACATGAGTGGGGGCCTGGTGGAGGGTGCCCCTTGTGGCTGGGGGTGGTGGTAGATATGAGTGGGGGCCTGGTGGAGGCTGCCCCTGCACTGCTGGGGGGTGGGGGTGCAGGAGTACATGTGTGGGGGCCTGGTGGAGGGTGCCCCTGGATGCTGGGGGGTGGGGGCGGTGTTAGACATGAGTGGGGGCTTGGTGGAGGCTGCCCCTGGATGCTGGGGGGTGGGGGTGGTGGGAGACATGAGTGGGGGCCTGGTGGAGGCTGCCCCTGCACTGCTGGGGGATGGGGGTGCAGGGGGACATGTGTGGGGGCCTGGTGGAGGCTGCCCCTGAATGCTGGGGGGTGGGGGTGCAGGGAGACATGAGTTGGACATGAGTGGGGGCCTGGTGTAGGCTGCCCCTGCACTGCTGGGGGGTGGGGGTGCAGGGGGACATGTGTGGGGGCCTGGTGGAGGGTGCCCCTGGATGCTGGGGGGTGGGGGTGGTGGTAGACATGAGTGGGGGCCTGGTGGAGAGTGCCCCTGGTGGCTGGGGGGTGGGGGTGGTAGTATACATGGGTGGGGGCCTGGTGGAGGCTGCCCCTGCACTGCTGGGGGGTGGGGGGGTAGTAGACATGAGTGGGGGCCTGGTGGAGGCTGCCCCTGCACTGCTGGGGGGTGGGGGTGATGGTAGACATGAGTAGGGGCCTGGTGGAGGGTGCCCCTGGTGGCTGGGGGTGCAGGGGGACATGCGTTGATGGGCAGTAGTGCAAGGTGACATGTGGGTTGGCTGGGGGGCATGGCCATGGTGGATGGGGTGCCTGCGGGACATGTGCAGGGTAGGCCCCTGTGGTGTGGGCCACCTGTAGGGGCCGTGGAGGGTGTAGAGGGAACACCTGGGAGGACCCATACGTGCAATTCACGTGTGGTGCTCCCCGCGCACCCCTGGAATACACGTACCCTGATGGAATCGCGTGTGATACTTCCTGCGCACCCCTGAAATACACGTACCCTGCTGCTTTTGCGTGTGATACTTCCAGCGCAACCCTGGAATACACGTACCATGCTGCTTTTGCGTGTGATACTTCCCGCGCACCCCTGGAATACACGTACCCTGATGGAATCGCGTGTGATACTTCCCGCGTACCCCTGAAATACACGTACCCTGCTGCTTTTGCGTGTGATACTTCCGGCGCACCCCTGGAATACACGTACCCTGCTGTTTTTGCGTGTGATACTTCCCGCGCACCCCTGGAATACACGTGCCCTGATGGAATCGCGTGTGTTACTTCCCACGCACCCCTGATGTACATGTACCCAGGACAATCGCGTGTGGAACTTCCTGCGAACCACTGAAATACACGTTCCCCGCTTGGCGTTTGCTGTTTGGCAGCCCTGTGAACTGGTCCAGGGTTAGCGCAGCCCTTTGCGATGATTTGGGGATTTTGAAGGCTTTTCCTTGCGCGAGGGCGTTCTTGGGGGCGTAACTGGCGCTGCTGCAGGGTCGCTGCGCCACTCTGCGCCACGGCTGGTTTCGTAGGCTAAAATCCATCAATACGCTGTGCGATGAAAAGGATTTTTTCGCACGCGGCTGGCGCAGTGTATCGCACAGGGACACTGTGCGCCAGCCGCGTGCGCCATTTTTGTGCGAATTTCTATGAATTACCCTGTCAATCTTATCTGGAATTTTGTATTGGTGTATGGCGACTTGATTACTAATCCTTCAGGCATTTCCAGGTCTTTAATTTGGACCAAAGGAGTTCTCTATTAATGCTATCAAATGCCTTTTTCAAATCCACAAAAGCTAGATATATTTTTAAGTTTTTTAGAATTTTCCCTTTCAGAAAATTAAGTATAAATAAGTTTAGGTCGGTCCCGACGCCCTTCACGAAACCTCTTTGTCGGGATCCATGTTTGAAGATGCTATAAGAGTAATACAGCAAATAATTTGCCTGCCATGTCCAGAAGGGCAATAAGTCGATAATTCATCGGGTCAGCTCTATCTCCCCTCTTAAATATTGGCGCAATTATGGCTCATCTCCATGACTCCGGCCCATCACCTTGCTGTATTACCTGGGAAAATATTTTATCCATCAAAGGGATCCAGGCTTCTGGGGAGGACTTTATCATATAGTTAGTAAGTCTGGACCGGGGCCCTTGACGAATAGGCTTTCTTGATCAATCTCTCCAAATCAAGGAGATCGAATTTCAATACCCAGGGATTTTTTACTCTCATTTAAACGGATTGATTACGTGGTTCTGGGCAAGCAAATAGATTTTCGTTAAACGAAACCCAGTCCTCCCCTGTAACTACATGAAATAAAACAGCTGCTTGAGAGGAGAAATTATTATTATTCAGTTGCCATATTTGTCTCGAGTTATTTTTTCCGATGGCACTTAACATGGACTCAGCGTCTGCATGTAGGACTTGGGCCTTATGTAATGACAACCAATTTTTATATTTTTGTTTTCTTTTCCTCATTAATTCACATTTTGTGGTATTCTTTGAGTGTTTCATTTCAGGGAAGTCCTTCTGCAGCAGTTTACTTTCTAACGTTATCCGAATATCATATGAGTGTTTGGGCATCCAATTTAATTTAGGATCCCTCTCATTGGTTACCGTAAAGTCCCGTAAGAGAGGGGAACAGTTTATCTCGTGTGGGTTGGTCTTTACTTCTTGTTAAATTTTTTTAGGCGATCCCTTACATCTCCAGTTTTCATACATAGGCGATTTCTGCCCAGTGAAATACCGACAGTTGTGGACGTTGATGTACTTTTTTGTTTAGGTCCTGAAGACCAGGTAATTTTTATTAAAGTGTGATCACTTTTCCCTTTAGGCATTACTCACAGGCTTTTGACCTGACTCGCCATGTGGTATCAGGTAATATTGTCCCTATATATAATGTCGCCATACATATAGTCGGCGGGAAACGGCATAGATGACATTATATATGGGGACAATATATGGGGTAAATGGGAGCAGAGGTTGCAGGGGTATCCCCCGCTCCCCTAAAAAAAAGAAAAACAAAACGCGTGTTGCAGGGGTGTCCCCCGCATGTTCCTTATGATAATGTCTCTGCAAAAAAAGGTGCCATTCTTGCATGCCAACATTTATGCACAGACATTATCACATGAAACCCTTTGAGTAGGTCCAAGTTGGCTCACTTGGAATATCGCCAGGTGTCTGACCATTCAGAATATAAAATCTCTCACGTTCATTGCATTCCACCACAGATTCGCTCTCTTTTGACTCCTAGTCACAGGGATACCAATATCATCCATAATCCTACCATTCTTGTCAATACATGCGATATTCAAATCCTCACAAAAAAACATGAAAATATTACTAAAACGAACAGTAAAGGTATCAATGATGTCCGTCATGGATTCCACCAAATATTTTGCATCAATGGACTTCGGGTTCCAGAATGGTACAATGTCCTTTCATTGCCAGTATTTTCAACGACTGCCATTTAAACGTGGAAAGAATTATTAAAATGGTAAACAAACCTTTTAGTGGGGGGGTGGGAAAGGGCAGATAAGGGGTTGGGGGTAGGGAATAGGTAAAAATAGGTGCGGCAGGGGGTTTTGGTGGGCTGCCCTCCCAAAACAAATTTAAATAATTTGATGACCATTTTCATAATTCTTTAAACTTTTAAATTCCAGGCGTTGAAATTACCGGCGGTGAAAGAACATAGAACCACCAAAATATAATAATAAAAAGGAGAATCCAGTCTACCCTTTTCAGCAATTCTTGGTCAATTTTACAAAACAAAAAATTGTACAAAAGGATTTAAGTTTCTCGCATCAATCACTGTGAACGCGGGACCATTTCTCACCAGAGTGAGACGACCCGCAGATGGTCATCCCCGAGGCCCTTTTGGTGCTGGATGTAAATGAGAACTGTAAACATCTACAACTGGGGTCAATAATAACCATGTTTCTTGAAGACACAGTATGGGAAAATCACTTTCTGTAAACAGATGTACAAATCCCCTGGTGTTCCAAGAGCCCATCGTCCAGTTGCCATCCAATTCATTCTTTGTTTGTTATCTTAGAGGACAACCTCTATGGCTGTCTTTTGCTGGCCAAGGCTTTGAGACAAATGATTTAGTTTCAGTAAACAAGTCATCCTTAATCATGCGGACCTCGGGCTTATCACAGTTAAAGGTGATTTTCAATACTCGATTTACAATTTTCCCTGGAAGATTTTGCCTATTTAGATCCAAAGGATTTGTTTCTTTCTTATTTCCTCTACCTCTTATTGTCAGCACCCCTCTCAGATTTGCAGGGAACTTTCCATCCACTGGCATGATTTTCTCATTAGTTCCCACACGTTCTTCTCTTATGCAGTCAGCCCTGGTTTTATTTTCTCTGCCTCTTTTCAGAGATGGCGGTCCTCTCAGTCGCGTCAATCTACCTTCCTGTTGGTGAGTGTTTGATTCGAAACTGTTTAAATTATCTTGTCTATCAACGAGCGGGACTTCAGCCAACTCAACTTCAGCAGTAGTAAATTAGATACATCTAGCAGAGCCGATTTAATCCCATTGGAAGTTAGATGCAAGATTACTTTGTCTGTGTACTGTTCACTCACAAATTCAACAATTCGTATATCCTCTGAGATTATGAATCTCAGTGCAGGGATGTGATGAAATAGCCTGAGAACATTAAAATGATTTAAGATCAAGCCGTCCTCTGTCAATAATCGACGTTCCAGAAACCTAGAGGGGACACCCAAATCGCATCCAGGTAGAAAAGGAGGGAGCACACTAGTTCGAGATCCTGACATGTTTGAAGAATCGTCCTTCTCATAGATATTAATTCTTTAGTTGGTGCCTCCATAGAGCTCTGGCTTCGCGTTATTTCCTGAATTTTATGGGATTTTCAGAATCTTAAATCCTCTACTAAGCGCTTTTCTTACATGGTGCGAAATGTAGAAGTTGACGGTAGAGGAGTGGGCTGAAAAATATGCCCTACTTTATCATAATCTCCTGCCATTACATCTCCAATTTCTTCCGTTGTGAGATTGTACAGGAGGGTAGAGCATCCTCTGACAGCCCCATAGATCCGAGCTCACCCTCTAGTACCTGTAATACAAGATAGCTGCACCATGTGAGGAAGGGGGGTGCAGGATTCACTTACTCCAAAACACTTCAATAAGGACAACTCAATAGTTTGGCAAAGGAAAATCTGTTTAATGACAAGTACAAAAGACGGGGAAACAAATGGTTATCATCAATGATGCGATCGCCTGTCTCGCTTCAACTTCCAAATTCTTCAATCAGACAGCAACTTTTATGGGCAAAATTCGTCATCAGTTGACGTGCAAAACTCATAAGTTTGTCATGCAATTCTATTGGTCGGAAAGGTAACGTAAGTATAGGTGCTATATCTGTATATGGTAACAGAGCATGCCGATTGGATAACTCTTATCGGGTGGGCATCTACGCCCATACCACTAAATCACTCGAGATGGATGTCACTACACGTACGACAGCCTATTGGTTCTACTAGCTATAGGACCCTAGATTATTTGGTCCATTGTGATTGGGTCGGTTACACCCCTACGCATAAATCTCCACTTTTAATTAGCAGCATGCAGAATGGACACCCAGATGCGGAGTGCCCCAAGATTCACCCTGCCTCCTTCCCATCACTCAGTGTTTTAGGGCTATGTGTCAATTAGTTGGCCGAGAATGGCCTCGAAACTGTAGCTTCTTATCAGGAAAAGTTATGGCATCCTCGTGTTCGGGGTGACATCAGAAGTTGGTACCTCTTCACGCCTGGCTGGTCACGTGTCTGTTCACCGTGATTCTGCTTCATTTTCCCTCTATTTCATGTATTTGATTCTTCCTGAGCCTCACCACCTGCCTGGGGCCTCCTTATCTCACCCTTCACAGGCTGGCTGCTATGCTCTGAGGTTTCGATTCCCCGAAGTTGCTGCTCTCCTCCCTTCTTTAGGTTGACCTTGAATTCCCATGCATGAGCTACTTCTTACTGAGTTTCGATTCTGCTCCTTCCTCCTGGCTTTAGCTAGTATATGAATCTCAGCCTGGTAGGCCCCTTGCAGTCTGGGATTAATTCTGCTTTTACAAAATGGAGTCGCACTTGTATAGCGTGCTTCATTGAGGTAGATATATACTTGGCGCATGCCGCTCTATTCTTCTACTAAGCATTGCAAGCAGTTCTGTTTACTTAGCTTCTTGTGTTTCAAGCCTATTTACAAGCGTTAGCTGGTTGAAGACTTCCATCTTGTTTCACAGCTACGTTTCCTTAAGTCTCTTTATGTATCAACATCGTTTCTTCTTACACTTCCATTTACATCTTTATTCTTTGTATTTCCCCCTTGTGTCATCTTTCGTTCGTCGTTTATGTTCATCTGTACGTCTGTCTGGGCTCGTATGTCGTCACCATTTACCCTCCATTAGGGCTCTTTGGGTCTCTTCAGGGACTGTTTATAAGTAATCCTCATTTCGTATCAGCTGCTGGTATGGTTGTCTCAGTGGGTACCTTGCAGCCCATGGTTGTCTGGTTATTGGCGCTTCAATACGTATACATGTCCCTCTGATGGGTACTGGACAGAGCCCCACCGTGGCTCTCTGTTGGTTCATTTGCTCCTTATATGTCACATATCTTGGTGAGTATGCTTCTGGCATTTCGACCTGGGTGGCTGGAGTGCAGGCCATATTTGGGACCTCCTCTACACCCCCCCTCTGGTCGGTTTATCGACCACCTTTTCTCCTTCCTTTAGGTTATTCTTGTTTGGTTCTTCTACATCCAATTCTTCGTCATCTGGGTTTGTACATGATGGTGTGAACGTGTGCATCTTTGGAGTCCATATTTTTATCACTCCTTTCAAACTTCCTGTTGTTTTTACGTGTTCGTCTTTGTTCCAGGTCATTAGCTGGCATTGCCCATTTGGGCTGCAGTAAATCCATTTCCCTTCATACCTTCTTCGTTTTCTAGGGTATGCAAACTCTGTTCCTTCTGGCGCAAATTTGCTGGCCTTCACAAAGTTTATTATTTCTTCATCTGTTAGGTCTCTGGGTTTCCATCTTGGTTTGACATCCACCATAATTTTCATCCCAATGGCTTTCTTTGCAGTTTTCTGGCATTGTGTTACGATTATCTTAATAACACAAAATCCTAGTAGTATCATTACTAGCAGGGCTCCCAGAATTTTGAATATGTCTGCCATCCATTGCAGGACCCATAAAAGCAGTGGTCCAAACCGGCTGTCATCATCGACTTTGTCAGTTTCTTTGATCATCTGATTCTGCAGATCTGCCAGCTTACTTATGGTTTCTGTTAAGGTTCCATTTTCTTCATCATGTGAAGGTATAAACGTGCAACATGATTCTCCGATTTTTGTGCAAACACCTCCATTTATTGCTGTGATCATGTCAAGTACATATCTGTTCTGGAGGGTCATCAATCGGATTGCTCTTAATTCTTCTTTGATTGCGTTGAATCCTTTTCTGGTAGTGTTGATGGTCCGCAATAACTCCCATCTGGTTATCTGCAACCATTTAGCGTTCACTCCTATTTGGATGTGCGGCAAGAGCATTGTTGTGAATACTGTTGAGGTGAGGCTAAACAACCTGTGCTCGTATGGGATTGCATGGAATGCTTCTTCTGATTAGGGAGAAAAGTTATTGGCCCTCATTATGACCCTGGCGTTGGACCATGGTGCTAAAAGCACCAGGGTCCATGCCGGTAACTTACCGACTCCACCATGGCGGAATGGGGAATTACCGCCCCATTCCGAGGTTGGCGGGGTGGTAATTCCCCATGCCGCCATGGCCCTTCCCCATTCCCATTTTTGCCCCATAGGGCTCAATGGGAATGGGGAAGGTGCTAAGCACGGTGCCGCAAATTGCGGCACCGTACTTAGCACCAACGTCCCTTTGCGGGTTGGTTTTTAATGCCTGCAAAAAGCAGGCGTTAAAGTCTCCAACCCGCAAAGGGACCTCGTAATCAGGCGTTAACGGTTTAACGGCGCCACCACCTTTTACGGCGCCGTTAACCCCTTAACGCCTGGGTTGTAATGAGGGCCATTCTCTCTTTTCATCCGGGATACCAGTTCCATAGACCTCCTCTTCCTTAGGTGAGCATCTGCTTTCAGGAAACTGTCAATGTTCAGGTCACTTTTTGGGATCACTAGTGCTGGAACGTGGACGTTCACTATTGTGCATATGCCTCCCCAGTTTTTCGGCAACCTTATGTATCCTTTGGATCCACACGCCCAGTAATGGTGCATAATTACAGCGGTCCCTTGCATCATTCCTGGGGCTTCGAAGATTCATCCGCAGTTTTGATTCTCTCCCATCTTCCTTGTGCCATTGTTTCTGAAGCACAGTTTCGGGCTTTCCAGTGGTACTTTCTGCAGGGGTCTTCCTCTATCTTCGACCCATGTTAGTAACTTTACCAACTTCGGCAATAGAGGTTTGCACAGTTTTTGTGAGTTTTCTATTGCTTTCTTGCAGGCTCCAAGGATCATCCATGCTCGGCATATCACTACTCCTGACTCCCATTCGTCTGGAGAAAGCAATGTTCCCCAAATCTGCATCTGCCCTGTATTTTTCAAAATTTGCGCTTCTTTTGGAGTTTTTCCTTGGACGTTTAGTTTCGGGTTTATTTCCCATCTTGTTCCTGCTCCTTGAGCTTCTGGCTTTGCATACCTGATCACGTGATTCCTTGTGTGAGCTCTGTTTCTTGTCTTGATGTTTTGGATATAGTCATCTTCATCAGGGTATGCTGTTTCTGTGGCCCATATCAATGAGGCATCGCTCCTCATGAATTGTCCTCTGGTGTTGCACATTGCTACTTGTGACAGACAGTGTGCTGTCGGGACATCGATTTCTACAGCCACGAAGATTTGGGATTTTCCCATGCTGTACGGTAGGAGTGCGCAGACGTAGCATTCTTCTTCAGCTTTCCTTCTTCCGACCTCTTTCATGTGTTGGTACCAAATGTTGTTTCACAGATGTGCTGTGCTATCCAGGTAATCGTTTAGTTCATTGTTGTCTTTGTGTAGGCTTCTCTTTATTCTTAGTGTCTTTCTGTAGTTTGCTATAACTATATCTTTAAATGTGTCTGCGCTGCTTTTCCATGCCGGGGGTCTCTCAATCATGCTTGTCGCTGTGGTGGGAGAAGGTTTTGTGTTTCTCTTCTTCTCCTCTTGTATTCTCTCGTAGAGCTCCTTTAACCACCACCTGTGTACCATCTGTCCATCGTGAGGCCACATCGTGGGCCTGGTGCTTGTAGGAACTGATGTGCTTGCTGCGATAGTCACTGTGGTTGTATTTTTCAGTTCCTCATGCAGTTTCTTTGCTCTAGCTATAAATGGGAACAAATGATCTATCACCATTTGTGTCTTTGCAGTGAATTCTTGTGCAGCTGTCTCTGTCTTCTTGAGTGCTTTGGTTACATTGGGCCTCATTACACGGATGGCGGAGAACCATGGCGCTATTAGCGCCATGGTTCATGCCGGTAAAATAACGGCACCGCCTTGGCGGAAAGGGGAATTACCGCCCCATTCCAAGGTTGGCGGGGCGGTAATTCCCCCTTCCACAATTGCCCTTCCCCATTCCCATTTTTGCCCCATAGGGCATTATGGGAATAGGGAAGGCGCTAATTACGGTACCGCAATTTGCGGTACCGTAATTAGCTCCCTGGGTCCCTTTCCGGGTTGGTTTTTAACGCCTGCAAAAAGCAGGCGTTAAATTCCCCAACCCGGAAAGGGACCTCGTAGTAAGACGGTAAGGATTTACTGGTACCGGTAAAATACCGGTACCGGTAAAATACCGGTACCGGTAAACCCTTACCGCCATCCGTGTAATGAGGCCCATATTCTTTAGTTGGTCTTTCACTTGCTTCCGCTTGGTTACTATTTTCTGGAACTGGTTGTTTGGTAGGCAGTCTCTTACTGACTGTTGTCATTGTTCAAGGTTCTGCAGCCATTGACACTTGCCCTTGTTCGTGTGCATTCAGTGTGTGTGTGTGCGTGTAGTGGTCAGTGATACGTTTTCATTCATTCCACGCTGACCCTGTCTCCAGCTTTTCTCTTCATTCGTTACCTCAAACGTGTATGAATCACTGTTAATTACATTTAATTTTAGCTTGTTTGCTTTACCATCAGCTTTTCTTGGAACTGGAATAACTATATAGGGTCTGGGTGCTTTTGTGGGATTCGTACGTACATTATCTAGTGGGTGCACTGAAATTGGGACACTTCGTGCACTGATGAAAAAGGCAGTTCTGATGATAAGTGATAGAAAGACAATGATAATTACTATGCATATACACATTATCGATCTGTAAGACAGTTGGCAGTATTTCCTTCCAAGGAAGCGGGGGCGCCCCTCTGTTGATGGTAGAACCAGGTTACTGTTCTGGGCCCCCATTTCGAACATGAGTCTATTGTCAGTGTTTATTTCTTTTCACTTACTCCGATCTCGTTTCTCAAAAAAGTCTGAAACAATAAAGTGTCGAGTGCTTCTCAAGTGTCCTCCCTCTCGAGGGTGATGATTGTCTCTGGTTGCGGGATGTAGTTCCCTTGCTACACTATGGAAAAAGATTAGACCAGCCTCTTTGGTGAGTCCCATTCATTGAGCATATTCAAAATAGGTCAATTCCCAGTCCACCCCCCAAATTTGCTTCAGTCCTTAGGACATGCTGGTGCCTGTTAAATGTGAAAGGGAAAACTTGGTACCAATTGAAACTCTTCGATGAACCGTTGCATCTCGGCTCGTCCCACCTTTTCCTTGTGTGGTTTTTGATCAGAACTTCATCACCAGGGAAGAAGAGGGGCGCACATAGACCTTGAACAGGGTCTGTTTCAGCACCTCCCGTTATGTTTTGTGCTGTGCTGCACCCTTTTCACCGTCACTGCAGTTGACCTGAAACAACAGAGAGGCTCGATATCATGCAGTTCAAATATTCCTGCATTCCTGTCCCCAAGACCTCTCTAATTGGCTGGGCATCACATCTAGCTCTATCTCAGAGGGTAAAGGGGGTCCTCATTCTCCTTCCCGTGACTACCTCGTGCGCTGTGAGATGATGGTCGGAGCCGGGTTGGTTCCGAAGTGCAAACAATGCCAGTGGTAGACAGTGCAGCCATCCCTTTTTTAGAGTAAGCTTCAACTTGGCTATCCTTTCCTTAAACAAGCCGTTGAGCCTCTCGCATATCCCATTTCCCTCTGGATGATACGCCGACGAGAACTTGTGCTTTATACCAAGCAACAAGCTAATCTGTTCAAAAACTGTATTTACAAAATGAGCCCCATTATCTGATCTCATCACCTCACACACCCCCCATCTAGGGAATACTTCCCTCACCAGGAATTTGGCAGCACAGGTTGAGTCTGGGTGTGTACAGGGACCTGCTTCTATCCATCTGGAGAATGGACACACCACTACAATGAAGTACCTGTACCCGTTACATACTTGAATCATGTCGACATAATCGACGTGCAAGTGCTGAACTTGCCCATTTGGCCGGGGTCTGACTGCTCTCACTACTTTTAATGTGTGCCCACCAGTGAACTGCTGGCAGATTATACAGTTCTAAATTATAGAGAACAACAAAGTAAACGTCCCCACTCATACAAGCAAACCCATGCTACTAGACGGAACTCCAAGAAATATATCAAAATTTTATTCAATATCATAAAAGTTATCTAAAAGAACATATTTGTTAAAAAAACAAGAACAAAGTGCACGTGACAGTAATCGATGTTACCATATTCATTGACAATTACTCAAACACCGATGTCAAAATGACTTCGGGCAACAACACCTGAAAAATTACAATGACATATACAGGCGAGACAATAATCCCTCGCCGGGTTTCAAAAACAATGAAGAAAACACATATAGCTAGTACTGTTCATTACTAGTCTTTTGCCTCAACATGTTTCAGTTCTACAGGTTTAGTAAAGAACTTTCTTCAGGAGGAACACAATTTTACATGTCACTTTCGACCTTGACAAAACTTCTAAGAACACTAAAAGAAGGTGATCTTGATCCTGATTTTCACAGGTGGGTATGCTGGTAATGAGGAGATAAAAAACAAACAAAGAGCAAAATTAGCCCATTGTCTATGTTTACAATCAAGTTAAAAAGACCGTTAAATTCCGTCTACCTGGAGGCACAAAAATTAATAATTTACCTCAAGGCTATGTGGTTAAGTCCTCAAACATGTACTGGAATTTCAAAGTATGCCAGTCCCAACACGTCCCGAAATTTATCAGGGAGGGTAATCTGTAATAATGCAGAAATTGTGTATCAGACTTAAAGGAGAGCCCCGAAAACACACAGAGCCACTGTGAGCACCTAAGATGCTCTCATTTCATTTAAAAACACTCAGAAGAAAGGGAAGGAAAAACGTACCTAAAAAAACTACCAGGCACTACAAATGCATAGCGGTGTGGCCTAATAACACAGTTCACCAACCCATTTTATATACGGTTGTAGATTATACAGTTCACCATAAAGAATGCAACATGCTCCGCTAAATTCGGTATGAACCAGTCTTCTGCGAGCGTCGCAGCGAGATTTTCTTTTGACATATGAATAGGGTAATGTAATTGCTCCAATGCTATCTTTAGGAGGGCGACAGGCATTCCTGGTTTACCAGTGCTGTCTTGCCTCCACAACCCATCAGAGGGGTTTAAAGAACACCCTTGATGCTTCCATAGATTCTTCTCTTCCTGGGGTGCCTCCCCTTGGTGCTCCATTAGTTGAGTCTGCCCCATATTGCTATAGGCTTCTGGTGTGGCTCATGCTACCATCATATACTCATGGGTACGTGCCACCTCCACGTTATGATTGTTTCACTCTTGGATGCCATACGCTTGGCTTCCGTGTCCGCTTCATGGTTTCCACGTGACACGAAATCCGTCCCTTTGGTGTGGGCGGCGCATTTCACGACTGCTATGCCCATTGGGAGCTGCAGTGCCTTGATCAGCCTGTCCAATAAGGATGCATGTTGCACTGGCGTGCCGTCCGCTCGGAGGTAGCCCCTCCTTTTCCAGCGTGCTAGTCCTGCAGGCACGGGTGATGTCACATAGGTGGAGTCACTGTACACTGTTACCTCCTGATCTGCATGATTCTCAATGGCGAGGATCAATGCCAATAGTTCTGCAGCTTGCGCAGAATAGTGAGATGGTATTCATGCACTGACGAGTACCTGAAACTCTCCATTCGCAATGTCTTTTACCACGGCCATGCCTGTGTATCTTTGTCCATCCTCCTGGTCGATTCTTGATGAACTGTCAATGAAACAATCTCACCACCTACCAGGGCATTTTCCTTTACCCTGGGGATTTCATCATGGAATTCATCATAGTTTGCACAGTCATGTATAGGTTCTCCCTCTGTGACTGGCTCAGCTATGAACGTAGCCGGATTTACAGTTTTACATCAAACTATTTTGATCGATGGGTTTGAGATAATCACTTCATAGGCAGACGCTCTCTGAGATGTCAATGTGCCCTTTGGTTTTTCTAGTATGGCGAATAATGAGTGCTCGACGTATAACGTCATGGAGCATCCCATAACAATGTATGACGCCTTCTCTATGGCGAATGTGGCGACAGCAAGATTTTGTTCGCATGGGAAGTGGCCTCTCATAACCAGGTCCAGATTCCCACTGCAGTACACCAGTGGCTTGTACCCCAATGAGGTTTTTTGAGCGAGTACTGCCGTCATAAGGCCGCCATCAGTGTGTGAGAACAGGTAGAATTCCTCTGCATAATTTGGAATCCCGAGAACTGGGGCCTTACAAATCACCCCTTTAAGTTCTGCAACCCCCTTTTCCTTTGTCTCAGTCCATTCAATCTTTTCCCTTGTCGCCTGGGCCTTCTTTAGGGCCTGAAGTAAGGGCTTGGTATACGAGCTGTAGTCGAAGACCCATGCTCTAACATAATTGCACAGGCCTAGGGAGCTCTACATTTGCTTTATCGTGAGCGGCTTAGCAGTGTTCATGATGGCTTCAGCCCATTCTGGGATTACCTGTTTCCCCTCGTGTGAGATTAGCTGGCCTATGTACAGCACTACTTGTTGACAGTATTGTAACTTTTCCTTGTCAACTTTATATCCTTTCTCAGCTAATATAGTCAGTAGCTGGACAGAGTCGCGCCTACACTGCTCTTCAGTGGTGCTGCAGATCAGAATGTCATCCACATACTGCAAAACAACACTGTCTACTGCAATATTGCTTAGGTCCATTTGTCCATTTGCTGGACTCTGTTGAAAATGGACGGGGACTCACAATACCCCTGTGGCAGTCTCGTGCTCTTCAGACGCATTTGTCTGAAAGTAAATTATGTCAAATCTTGCGAGTCACGGTGTAACGGGATTGAGAAGAAAGCCTTTTTCAAGTCAATCACCGTGAAATATTTTGCCTCGATTCGTATGTTACACAGAATAGTAGAGGTATTAGGGACTAGAGGGAACTCGGCTTCAACAATATCGTTTAATGCTCTTAAATCTTGGATTAAACGCCACGACCCTCCCTTTGATTTCTTGACGGGGTAAATCACTGTATTGCAGGGTGATTCTGACGTCACTAGGATGCCCTGCTCCATCATGGCGGAAATTGTCTTTGCAATCCCTTAATCCACTTCTCGGGACATGGGATATTGTCGCGCCCTTGGTAAAATTGCTCCTGGTTTCAGTTTAATTTTCACTTCACCTGTCCCCTTCAGGAGGCCTACGTCATAGGGCCATGTGGTCCATACCGTGACAGGTACTTGGGCCATGTCATCATCAAAGTATTCTGGACATATCAGCGCCAACATCATTCTGGCACCTCTCGTCTGATCATTTTGACCCAAAACATGAGACTCACTTCCACCCTCGTCTCTTCTAGGTCAGGGTATTCTTCGAACAGATCATCATCAGTGACATCTGTCACTCGATACCCTTCTTCAATGGCGATAATCGCGCACCATTGTCTACCTTCATCATCATACCCTTCAACCAGTTCTACTTTCCCTCGACCTGCAGCTGTATGTATCATTAAGGGAAATACTTGTCCCTCTTCTTCATGCATGGGTATTGTTGGTCTGAATAGGAACTCATTTGGGGTTCTCATAGTTCTATCTGCGAGGCCTGGCAATCCCACCATAAGCACACGCACGCCATATGCGAAGACTTCCGGTTCTAATGGTATAGCTCTCATGGCTATGCATCCGTAGTACGCTCTGATCATTTTGCACACGTTGGAATAATGCATTCCTGGAGTGGAGCATACTATGCCCTCCTCTGTGAATGATATAGTCATATTCAACTTTGTCCTTAAATCTCAACCCAAAATGTTTACTGGGGTCTGGCGTGAATATAACAAGGGTACATTCATCTCACATTCTCCCACAGAGACTGGGAGATTGTCCGTAAAGGGAACTCAGCTGTGAGCTCCTGTAAAACTCTGGGTGTCTATGGCCTGGCCGGACAAGGAAAACTTGCCTTCTCATATGCACAAGCGTGTTGCACCTGTGTCAACTAAGAAGGAATATTCTTTCCCCTCTATGATGACATTTACCCTAGGTTCCCTGTTAGGGTCTGGTGTCACTGATAGGATAGAGCACATCAGAGTTTCCCGTGAGCTGTCCTATTGCATATATAGGTTTGGTCCACTGTATACTTGTGGATTTCCCCCATTCCCAGGGTTGACTCCCCCTCCGGAGTTAGTGCCCTGCAACATTTGCAGCCGTGCCTGTTGGGATTGCTCCTGTGGCAAATTCCCCATATTTGAGGGTTGAATCCCTTGCAGCGTACCTTGCTGCAAGCCTGGTGCCTGCTGCTGCACTGCGTGATTCTGTGCATCGCCTTGTTGTGGGACGGCAGGCTGACTCACCATGCCTGATCCCATCCCTTGGCCATTTTCCCACATGCCTTGGCTTCTGCACACGCGCGCCACATGTCCTGTCATTCCACACAGTCAACACACTGGTGGTGGTCGGGCCACCTGTCCATCTGGCATAGCTGGACTGCCCATCTGCGCGTTCTGAAAGCCACCTTAATTATTCTGAAAACCTCCCTGATTACTCTGAAACCCTCCCTAATTACTCTGCCATCCTCTTCCTCTAAAACCACTACCCCTAGGGTAAAATCCCTCGCTACGCTGGTTATTCTGCAATGGGTTGGTCACTTGTTGTGCGCTTGGCTCAGCTGGGTTTGTCAGCATGGCTCCCTCGAAAGCATACTTTGAGAGTTTCTTTTGCACCAGCTTTGCTTCCTCACCTTTATGAGTTGCCTCCTTTTTTCGGTTCTTTTCTTGCAACAATCTACAGTAGTGTGCAATTGTCAACTGTATTTCAGCCCAAGGTTTAGCTTCTACTCCTAATTTCTTGAGCTGTTTCTGCACCGGTTCTGGCAACCCTTGGCACAATATATGGTAGAATACAGGGATAGATTTCATCCAAAATTCATGCGTTTCAAGCACCCACGCCTCTTGAAAATTCTGGATATAAATTAACGGATCCTCTAACTCTTTCATTTTTCGAGTCATTATAGCTCCTATATCGGATGTGTCTGGGCACAGTACTCGAAACTCTTTCCACACTGCTGCTCTACAATTATTGAATGGCGCTCCATCATGGGTAGTGTTAATTATGGTTACACCAGGTTACCCAGCCCATTTCCATACATCGTCGGCTCTTTCACCAAGTATGGTGATCAGGAGACACTTAATGTCCCCTATAGCTAGTGTGACACCCCCTGTCATTTTTTCTAACTCATGTATCAATTTCCTGGCTCCTGAAGTCAGCACTGGAAGCTTATTTTTCAAGTTCTCTCGATCCATGTGTGGCCATGGAATATATTGTGGTCTTGCGCCCCACTTTTCTAGCAGCGGGAACTGAAATCTGCAGTCTTCCTTCTCTTTCCCCATAGCTCTCCTATCAATTGCCTGGTTAACATTCCCGCCTCGCCGTCTACCTGGCAGTGTCCTCAGTCGGTCTACATAGGCAGGTGCTGACACCCCCCTCTGACAGTGGGGAGTTCCCTCATGTCGGCTAGGCTGCCTGGCAGATTTCAATGCCCTGGGTGCGGACTCGCTGGCGTCAGACCATCGTACCGCTTGGTCCCTTGGGAGCTGCTTTTCGCGTCGTCTCCCTTCTTCGTGCGTCTCGTCCTCCATTTCCCCACTGGAGTCGGATGCTGATTGTTCCCAGTTCACGCAACTCCTTGCATCTTCTTTGTTTTTGCTAATTTCTAGACTATCTAGGGACAGTCCACTGCTCCAACTACTTCAGGTGACATCCTCAGTGTCATATAGTTGAGTGCTTTCCAAGCTCTCATCTTCCCTTCCCCCTTGGGATAATTGTTCCAGTCCTATTTCATCGTACATTTTATCAATCGTTTCCCCAATGCTTCTGGTGTCGAAGTCATCATCAATATTCGTCCCACTCATGCCTGGTACTGAGTCGTACGTGGGAAATAATTCTTCAATGTCTTACCATTCTACAACAGGATTGGGTTTTTTAACTTCCCGCTCCAAATATTTAAGATCCCGTGCCCTCTGTCTACACTTACGTTCTATATCCTCATCGACTTCCTTGCGCTTCCTTGCTTCTTCTCTCCTCTTATCTTCTTCCCTTCTCATTTCATTTCTACATTCCTTTGCCCTTCTAACTTCCTCATCTTCTCGTCTCTTTACTCTCTTCTCATGTACTCTTTGCTCTTCTTCCAACTTTTGCATGTTCTGCCGGTACTTTTCGTAGGCTGTGTATTGTGTGCGACTGAGCGGTATTCCTTGCTCTTCGCGATATAGCTGTTCTCACCACAGCCATTCCTTCCTTTTCGCTCTCTCATCCCTTATTTCCTTATCCTTCTCTTTTTCCTTCCTTTGTGTCTCATCAGACTTCTCTCTCTGTCTGATATCATCACATCCTTTTCCATTTCTTTCCCTCTCTCTCTCCTTAATGAGAGGTGCACAACTCTGTGCCTGGTCCTTCCTTTCATCATCGCGTCTCTCTTTGTCCCTCAGGACTCTGGAGGTAAGATTAATTTCCTGATCCTTCCCTTTATTGTCATCATTACTGTACGTAGGTGACTCATATGCGGGGTTGCTTTACCCCGTGGCTGCCTTGAGTTCTCTTAGCGGGTAGAGTCCTTCTGACTTACTTCCCTCGATGACTGGCTCAGGCGAGGCTGACGGCGTGGTAGGCGTCTCACCCCCCTCCGTGCATACGTTTAATATCCAGTCTGCAGGTGGTTCTTCCTCCTTCGTCTGTTCGAACATTTCCACAGTTCTAGACCAGCAAGGCATTTCTCTAACTTTTAAACTGTGTATCTAGCATGCAGATAAGTTGTCATATGCTGTAAAACGGCTTTAGATAAAGACCTGTTCTGTGGCCATGGCATAAACATTTTGTGGGCGGTACCCTTAACCCACTCAGTGCTGTACTTTTTAAGCTTGGGTGCATGGTTGGGCAACTGTTTGCATAAATGGGCAAGTGGGGGTAATCTCCTCCATTCTTCAATTTCGTTACCAACAATATTTATCCAGTTTCAATACGTTCACCAGTATGAGCGAGCACCAAATACGCAAGCTCCAATCCAATCTTTCCCGCTGAAGTTCTATATCATCAATTTACTCAAAAACATCAATCCATTGGCGATTCCCTCTTAGTTACAGAATGGCGTAAAATCCAAATTTCATTTCAAACAATCAATGATACAGTTTTTTACATTTGACATATAACAGGACACGCATGACAGACTTTTGACAGACTAGACGGACTAGACGGACACCAGCTGGACATACATATACCTGCCTTCTAATCAATACCCCGACATGGGGTTTGAACTAACCCCATTAGTGCCGTCTTTAATCGTCACCGTAGCCTAATCTGACCGCTGTATTAAAGTGCAGGAACAAGCTGACTCCTCTTACTTTTTCTCTCGGGTGCCCTCCCGGTATCCTCTACTTTTTCCTCTCGGGTGTCCTCCCAGTATCCTCTACTTTTTATCTCGGGTGTCCTCCCGGTAACCTCTACTTTTTATCTCGGGTGTCCTCCCAGTAACCTCTACTTTTTATCTCGGGTGTCTATACTGGTAACCTCTACTTTTTGTCTCGGGTGTCTATACCGGTAACCTCTACTTTTTATCTCGGGTGTCTATCCCGGTAACCACTTTTTATCTCGGGTGTCTATCCAGGTAACCACTTTTTATCAATTTATACTCGAGTCATTAACCCCATGTATATATATACAGTCTTCTCTACTTCTGACTGTTTTTATTTTTCTATGCCACCCTCCGTTACCTTTCCCTTACTTGTTCTAATGCCTACGAGACATTTGCCAAAGTAATGAGTTTATTGTTTCACTCACCGCTCGCATCTTTTCCTTTCTGGAACTTCGGGATCACTGCCCCTCCTTTTTCTGCCTGTTGCGGTCTTTTCGTCCGATCCGCTGCCTGTGGGAATGAGAAGGGTTATGCTTGGAAAGGCAGGTTCCTTCAGACCTACTGCAGATTTGATGGACTTACTTCTATCATTATCCACGGGAAGCTTCTCAGTCTACTCAGGCGAATGGCGAAGGACTCGTGATATTGCCGAAGGCCTAGAGTTACTTCGTGCCATCGGTTTATGGGTGTCTTAGTATTAATTAATCAATAGTTGATGGTCGAACCATCCTCACGCTACCAAGTGTACAGGAGGGCGGAGCATCCTCTGACGGTCCCATAGGTCAAAACTCACCCTTTAGTACCTGTAATACAAGATAGCTGCACCATGTGAGGAAGGGGGGTGCAGGATTCACTTACTCCAACACACTTCAATAAGGAAAACTCAATAGTTTGGCAAAGGGAAGTCCGTTTAATGACAAGTACAAAAAACAGGGAAACAAATGGTAATCATCAATGATGCTATCGCCTGTCTCGCTTCAACTTCCAAATTCTTCAATCAGACAGCAACTTTTATGGGCAAAATTCATCATCAGTTGACGTGCAAAACTCATACGTTTGTCATGCAATTCTATTGGTCGGAAAGGTAACTTAAGTATAGGTGCTATATCTGTATATGGTAACAGAGCATGTGGATTGGATAACTCTTATCGGGTGGGCGTCTATGATCATCCCACTACAACACTCGAGATGGACGTCACTACAAGTACGATGTCCTATTGGTTCTACTAGCTATAGGACGCTAGATTATTTGGTCCATTGTGATTGGGTGGGTTACACCCCTAGGCATAAATCTCCACTTTTAATTAGCAGCATGCAGAATGGACACCCAGATTCGGAGTGCCCCAAGATTCACCCTGCCTCCTTCCCATCACTCAGTGTTTTAGGGCTATGTGTCAATTAGTTGGCCGAGAATGGCCTCGAAACTGTAGCTTCTTATCAGGAAAAGTTATGGCATCCTTGGGTTCTGGGTGACATCAGACGTTGGTACCTCTTCGCGCCTGGCTGGTCACATGTCTGTTCACCGTGATTCTGCTTCATTTTCCCTCTATTTCGTGTATTTGATTCTTCCTTAGCCTCGCCACCTGCCTGGGGCCTCCTTATCTCGGCCTTCACAGCCTTGCTGCTATGCTCTGAAGTTTCGATTCCCCGAAGTTGCCGCTCTCGACCCTTCCTTAGGTTGACCTCGAATTCCCAGGCATGAGCTACTTCTTACT
This sequence comes from Ambystoma mexicanum, assembly GCF_040938575.1. Classification (NCBI taxonomy): domain Eukaryota; kingdom Metazoa; phylum Chordata; class Amphibia; order Caudata; family Ambystomatidae; genus Ambystoma; species Ambystoma mexicanum. The sequence continues at coordinate 980,827,627 of NC_090934.1, read as the reverse complement.
GAGTTTCGATTCCGCTCCTTCCTCCTGGCTTTAGCTAGTATATGAATCTCGGCCTGGTAGGCCCCTTGCAGTCTGGGATTAATTCTGCTTTTACAAAATGGAGTCGCACTTGTATAGCATGCTTCATTGAGGTAGATACATACTTGGCGCATGCCGCTCTATTCTTCTACTAAGCATTGCAATCAGTTCCGTTTACTTAGCTTCTTGCGTTTCAAGCCTATTTACAAGCTTTAGCTGGTTGAAGACTTCCACCTTGTTTCACAGCTACGTTTCCTTAAGTCTCTTTATGTATCAACATCGTTTCTTCTTGCACGTCCATTTACATCTTTATTCTTTGTATTTCGCCCTTGTGTCATCTTTCGTTCGTCGTTTATGTTCATCTGTACATCTGTCTGGGCTCTTATGTCGTCACCATTTACCCTCCATTAGGGCTCTTCGGGTCTCTTCAGGGACTGTTTGTAAGTAATCCTCATTTCGTATCTGCTACTGGTATGGTTGTCTCAGTGGGTACCTTGCAGCGCATGGTTGTCTGGTTATTGGCGCTTCAATAGGTATACATGTCCCTCTGATGGGTACTGGACAGAGCCCCACTGTGGCTCTCTGTTGGTTCATTTGCTCCTTATATGTCACATATCTTTGCGAGTATGCTTCTGGCATTTCGACCTGGGTGGGTGGAGTGCAGGCCATATTTGGGTCCTCATCTACAAGATTTTCATACTCTGTTTCAGATAGCTCTATCAAGCAGTAACATCGACCACTGACCTGCCAGTGCTAATCAAAGAAGTATGCTGAACGTTAATGCATTAATTGCAACTGTAAATGTGTTACACGTGTAATATAAATGTCTTAACCAAGTGTGCCTTCAGTCACTTGATTTATATCTGCTCCTTGCAAGCATTGGCAAAGCCAATTTGTTTTACTTGTGGATAGGTTTTAGATCAGCATTTGAAAGGTAATGCTATCATTTGAGCTTCTTAACCCCAGTAGTAAAATGATGACACTGCCTGGCATGCCTATCACATGCCTGCACAAAACTCAAACTCTATGGCCCTCATTACGACTCCGGCGCTGGACCATGGTGCTATTAGCACCATGGTCCATGCCGGAGTCTGGCATGGTGGATGGCGGAATTACTGCCCCATTCCAAGGTGAGTGGGGTGGTAATTCCCCATTCACCATTTGCCCTTCCCCATTCCCATTTTTGCCCCATAGGGCATAATGGGGATGGGGAAGGCGCTAATTACGGCACCGTAAATTACGGTGCCGTAATTAGCACCAAGGTCGCTTAGCGCCTTGGGCCCTCATTACAACCCAGGCGGTAAGTGTTTAACGGCGCCGTAAAGAGCGTCGGCGCCGTTAAACACTTACCGCCTGATTACAAGGCCCCTTAGCAGGATGGTGACTTTAACGCCTGCTTTTTGCAGGCGTTAAAAACCAGCCCGCTAAGGGACCTTGGCGATAATTACGGCAACCGTAATTTACGGTGCCGTAATTATCGCCTTCCCCATTCCCATTATGCCCTATGGGGCAAAAATGGGAATGGGGAAGGGGCCATTGGTGAATGGGGAATTACCGCCCCACTCACCTTGTAATGGGGCGGTAATTCCGCCATCCACCATGGCGGAATCGTGACCTTAGCGGCATGGACCATGGTCTTAATAGCACCATCGTCCTCCGCCAAGGTTGTAATGAACGCCTGCAAAAAGCAGGCGTTAAAGTGTGAATCAGGCATTAAGGGTTAACGGCGCCGACGGCGCCGTTAAACCCTTAACGCCTGACTTGTAATGAGGGCCTATGTTTTGCCAGAGATCTGAGGTCATTACGACCTTGGTGCTAAGTGCACCAACTTTACCACCATGGTGTAAACTCTGTGGGCCTCATTACGACCCTGGCGGTAAGTTACCGCCAGGGCCGTGACTTTACCGCCATGGTGCTAACTACGTTAACGCCATGGCGGTAAGGGGATTTACCGCCCCATTCCGACCTTGGCGGGGCGGTAAATCCCCAATCCCCATTTACCCTTCCCCATTCCCATTTTTGCCCCATAGGGCATAATGGGAGTGGGGAAGGCGCTAATTACGCCGCCGTAATTTACGGCGGCGTAATTAGCACCATGGCGGGTTAGCCTCATTACACGGTAGGCGGTGAGCCATGGCGCTATTAGCGCCATGGCTCATGCCGGTAAAATACCGGCACCGCCTTGGCGGAAAGGGGATTTACCGCCCCATTCCAAGGTTGGAGGGGCGGTAAATCCCCTTTCCGCCATTGCCCTTCCCCATTCCCATTTCTGCCCCATAGGGCTCTATGGGAATGGGGAAGGCGCTAATTACGCCACCGTAATTAGCTCCGAGGTCCCTTAGCGGGTTGGATTTTAACGCCTGCAAGAAGCAGGCGTTAAATCCTCCAACCCGCAAAGGGACCTCGTAGTACGGCGGTAAGGGTTAACGCTCACCGTTGCCATTAACGGTGACCGTTAACCCTTACCGCCGTCCGTGTAATGAGGCCCCATTGATTTTAACGCCTGCTAAAAGCAGGCGTTAAAATCAGAATCAGGCGTTAAGGGTTAACGGTGGCGTTAACCCTTAACGCCTGAGTTGTAATTTTAAACTACTTTCAAGGTCCAAAGCCGGGTATTTTATGGTGCTGCTAACGAACCATACCACTTCCGAGCGTTTCTTTTTTTTAAACCCTGCAAAAACTTGTATGTAATGCCTGCTTTCTGACAATGGCCACTGTCGAGGCCTGACCAATGGCCGCTTTGTGTAAGTAGCTATCTTCCAGCCACCAGCATTTTAATCCCCCACGGACCCCTAACGGCCGAAGACACAGGATGTCTCCTCACACGAGAGAGAAAGATGTACTGCCTTGACAGCGAAACAATCGCAGGGTAATTAGTAGTGCTTTAGAAGTCATCACAAAGGGAACGCGGCCTACAACCACAACAAAGCGTTTCCAGTCAGCCCTCGCGCACAATGAAGCAAGACATTCGTTTTGTGCAAAGTTTGAGATATTGTTGCTGTCTTTCTGCTTCAAAACACACAGCTGCATCCAATAAATTACAGAGAAACAGTCCAGGCAAGGTCGGGCGGGAATCCCCGAGCCACCCTCCACGGTATAGAGATGTATGCATTTTGACCAGGAATCGAATGTGCATTTTAAATTTGTTTTGCAAAGGAAAATACATATAATTTAAACATTGAATATGCCATTAGCAAAGATGGAGAAACATCATGTTCTTAGCAGCGCATTGTCCCCTAGTAGCAGAAGAGCAATGTGCACAGCTCTTGCCATTTAGAATGCTTTGTTTTTAATGCTGGGACAGAAAGCCCCCGTCACTCGCATATGAGCAAGTGAACCAGTGAAGGGGCTGTGCATATACGCTAGTGGCCGCTGGGCTCAAATATTTGCCCTGAGTTGGCCCAATGGCAGCAAGTGAGCAAGAACCATTTAGAAAATGTCAGGGACGTGGAGAGAGGAAGAATTTCCTCCGGAATAATACACATTTTACAGAACAGACTTCTGAAAAATTGGGTGAATCAATCAATACAATTTACAATCAGTTATGTAAGGGAACAACTGAAAAACTCCAATAGGTAACAGGTCAGCAACGGTACACAAAATCATTTCGCAACACTTTTTTATGCTGTGTCGAACGATGAGGTCTGTCTCAACAATATATGCCACTATTGCCCTGTAAAACATATATCCATGCTGCCAATATTGCTAATGTAAAAACATTAATGCTGGCTCTGCCCAATATATGCCAGCATACCACTCTAAAACACATGTTCAGGATGTCTCTGCTTGATACATACCAGCAGGGGCCTGCAACTAGGAACTACAGATATTTTGGACTAGGACACCCATGCTCCTTCACCATTGAGTATGCTGGCTAGGGCTCATGGGAGTTGAAGTCTAAAGAGCTAAAGCTTATAGACCTCTGTCACGGTTGGAAACATTTCATGCTGGTTGTAAACAATATGTTACAGCTGACACTTTCATTCTGGCTTTACCTAATATATAGGGAAAATAAATCTTTACCTCCATATATGCAGAAAAAGGTGGGTCACACTTTATATAACACTCGCACTGATGTCAAATGTAGTAGACAAAAATGAAATCCTTAATGTTAAACTAATTGGAAGGGTTTCATTTGATATAAAGTTCACCACCCTTATTAGTCACTGTAGTTTTCTGAAAATCAAATATTCATAAAGTAAAAAAGAAAAAAGGATCCTTCCTTGAGCACAAAAAGATCAACAAATAAGGAAAAGGTTCCCCAAAAATGATTTTGCCCAATTGAAAGAGTTCAGAACTAAAGAGGATTACGATTTAAAGATGTTGTAATGCAAACAAGGGTCCGCAGTGAATGAAAGATTGATGCATTTCTGTATTGTACAGTCTGTTTTTCAGGAGGGTCTCTTCCTCAAATCAATGTTGCTGTGCGAATGCAGTATGATTTTTATTGATTTTGATAACAAAGCAAAGAAACACACATAAGAAACTTACATTTGCCTACACACATCCACATCTCGTAGTCAAGTCTTATAGGATATCGTTATGTACATGATCATAGTAGCAATCCTTGTAGACATCACAAGTCACCACACATTTCATTGTTCAGTCCCTCCTGTCTCCCCACTTTCCCCAGATCTTCCTGGCTTTAGCTGGGCAGCCTCTTGCTGTGTAGACTCTGTGTTCCAAAGCCGCACATGTGTCCACATCAGCAGTCCATTGGTCTATGGTCGGGCATATCGGGGCGCCCCATTTTTGGGCAATATTGCGTTTTATCCGGCCCGCGGCCGTAGATAGGAACAGTCCCTCCCACTTATCAGCAACGTTCTCGTCCGGGATGCCCAGGAGCAGTATTTTCGGGTCTAGTGTTATGGTGCGGGCAAGAGTTTAGGTTAGTTTATTACAGCATTGACTCCAGAAGTGTTTGATTCGGGGGCAGTCCCATAGGATGTGTATGAAGGTGCCTTCCACGCCATGGCACCGTAAACAGTTTGGATTTGGGGCCCGTCTCCAGCCGTATAATGCCATCCTGGGATAGTAGACTCGATGCAGTGTTTTAAGTTGGATCAGGCGGAGTCTGGATGAAATCGCGATTTCTCGTGGGTGCATTAATACTTGTATCCAGTCCTCCGACTCTATAGTTCCCACATCACTTTCCCATTTCCCTTTGAGATTAGATAGCTCCGGGGTAGCAAAGGATGTCATGACTTTATTTAGGATAGAGATAAGTTTAGTGGGAATGTTTGCCGTAAGTACATTGCACTCCAAAGGTGTGCATTATGGTACAGTAGTGTTTATTGGAATGTGTTTGTTCAGGGCGTGAGTAAATTGCGTGTAGTGATAGTGCTCAGTGTTTGGAGTTGGAATCTTTGTTGCAGGATTTCAAACGAGGCAATGCCACCTTCAGCGAGAATATCACTTACTTTAGCAATACCCGCCTCTGTCCACCTGGGCCACGCCCTGAGTTTGTTTAGTTCGGACAAATTACTATTGTGCCATAAGGGTTGTACCATGGAGACCTTGTGCCCCCATCCAATAAAGGCATGTGCTTGTTTCCAGACCATGGTGATGTGTGCGCCAATCCTCTGCGGCATAGGTCTAGTCAGAGGTTGGTAGAGCAGGTGGATTGGTTGAATACCCTGAATATTGGGCAGTTCAGCTCTGATGTGTGGCAATTCCCGGTCTCCGTGGAGTAGGTCATTTATCACTGCTAGCTGCCCAGCCCAATAATAGGTTTGGAGGCGTGGTACCCCGATGCCTCCCTCCCACACCAATCTTTGCAGCGTAGAGAGTGCGATTCGGGATTGCCCTCCCCCATATAAGTTCTCTAAGAAGGCCCTCAACCCGGTTAAATTCCAGGTCGGGATCCTAAGTGGAGCATTCTGTAGCACATAATGATATCGCAGTAAGGTCATCATTTTGAAGAGCGCCGCTCTCTTCATTAGTGTTAGGGGAAGGTGTTTCCAGTGTCGTACATCAATGGTAAAGTGGTCTGTGATCGGATATAGATTGTGGGTTGAATATTTTGAGAGGTCCCCAGGGATCCAGATTCCCAAGTAAGAAAACCGTCAATTTCTATCTTCAATTTTAGGGGATGTTGTGCATCCCACCCTTCACCGGGAAGAGAACGGACTTTCCCCTGTTGATCTTCAGTCCACTGAATTCAGTGAAGCGTGTCAGCATCTGTGTAATTATTGGGCAGGTCCGGGACGGGTCGCTCAAGTATATTAGTAAATCGTCTGCATATGGGGATACTTTATCTTCACTGCCATCCGGCCACTTAAATCCCGACCATTCGTTGCTTTGACGAAACCACACGGCAAGTGACTCACAAATAGGAGGGGGGATAAGGGACATCCCTGCCGTGTGCCCTTCCCGAGAGGGAAAGATCCAGAGGGCCATCCATTCACCTTTACCTCTGCCCACGGGCCTGTGTGTAGCAATTGTACCAAGCTTAAGAAGGCCTCACCGAATCCCATGCGCCACATAGTTTCCCAGAGGCTATCCCATATTACCGAATCGAACGCCTTCTCGAAGTCAATTGCAAGTAGCGCAAGTGGGCCATTTATGATAGGGGAACATTCCAACAGGAGATGAAGTCATTGTATATTCATCCACGTTGATTTGTGTGGCATAAAGCCGCATTCGTCTGGGTGGACTAATGAGGAGATGACCCTTTGCAGTCTTTTAGCAAGGAGTTTAGCGAGAATCTTGGCCTCTATGTTAATCAATGAAATGGGTCTATATGAGGTGCACTGCTCGGGGGGTTTGTCAGATTTAGGGATGACTACGATCATGGCACTACACAGATCTGGTGGGAAGGTGCCTTGTTCTCTGACTCGGAGAAACATCTTGTGGAGGGGGGTTGCAATTTTCTCGCCTCCCAATTTCTTCCAGGTTTCAACTGGGAAACCATTGGGACCCGGTGTCTTCCCAGATTGCAGCTGTGCAATGGCCTCAGCAATTTCGGTTTCGGTGATGTCTCCATCCAGATCCACTTTCTGCTGCTCAGAGAGACATGGCAGAGTGATGCCACCTAAGAAGGAGAGGTTCGGTGGGGAGATCGGGCTGCAGTAAAGGGTGGCGGAGAAGCGATGGAAGGATTCAGCCATTGCCTGGTCCGAGTGGATCCGTTCATTGTGCTCGTCTACAATTTCCCTGACCCGTCTTTGGGCCTCATCCCTCCGTTCTAGCCAGGCCAGCATTTTACTAGCTTTATCCCCATATTCATAAATCCAGGCCGCGATTCCCTATGTGCACGTTTGGCATTATCTAGCGTGATTTTACGAAGACGTTCTTTAGCTTTAACAAGAGAACGGTGGATCTCAGGGGTTGCATCAAGAATGTATTTGGCCTCCCACTCTCCCACTTCTCTTTCAGCTTCCGTCAGTGTATGTAGATGCTCTTTTCTGTTATTGGATATCCAGGAGATCGTCGCTCCCCTAAGCACTGCTTTATATGCTTTCCATGCCACCACAGGGCTATCGACAGATGTCATGTTGGTTTCAAAGTATTCGTTAGTTTTTTCGAACAGTTGGTCGATTAAATCAGGGAAGCCCAGATCTGTATATTCCGGCATATAAGACGACTTTTTAACCCAGGAAAATCTTCTAAAAATTTGGGGGGTCGTCTTATACGCCGGGTGTCGTTTTTTACAGGGCGGGTATATCCCAAACTCTATATTTTAACTGGAAATGTTGGGGGTCGTCTTATACGCCCAGTCATCTTATACGCCGGAATATACGGTAATTATTTAACCACCATGATGGGAAGCGGGGGGTTAGGCCGTTCACCTGTATCTCAATCATTAATGGCGAATGGTCTGAAATGCCGCGGGGAAGCAGTTCTGTGGTAAGTACCCTATGTGTGTCTGTAGCGGGGAGAAAAAAGTAATCTAATCTAGAAAGGGAGCCATGAGCCCCAGAGTGGAACGAATAGCCCTTGCTTCTGGGGTGAAGTTCCCTCCATACATCTCAGAGGCCCAGTGTAGATGTGAACGCCGCCAATCTAGTGGGAGTATTTGGGTCACCACCTCGAATACGAGTGCTATCTAGAGTATTACACATTACATAATTGAAGTCCCCCCCCTAGAATCCAGATGTCCGGTTGGTGTTTTGTTACGAGGGTGGTGATGTTATCTAGGAGTTCCTCTCTGAGCTCTGGTGGAGAGTATATTGCAACAAAGGCCAGAGTTTCCCCCACAGTGTGCCAAGCAAGATCGTATAGCGGCCTGGCCTCTGGGGTCTTGTTCCACTGTGAGCGGTATTAATGGGATGCTTTTGTGCATTAAAATCAAGGTACCTCGAGATCCCATAGTGTATCCTGCGTGGAATGCAGAACGGTAATTTGTTCTTCGGAATAGGGTACAGATCGAACCCGCTAAGTGTGTTTCGGTGATGAAGGCTACATCGGGGGAGTGCCTGTTCAAGAATTGGGTAATGAGATGCCTCTTAATTCCAGAGCCCATTCTATTCACATTCCAGGTGAGTAGTTGAGGGACCTAGGGCGATCTACAGATGTTGGCCGGGTCGATGTTGCTGCCATGTGGTTTGTATGGTAAATAAGTGAAAATAACAAGGGGGGTCCTTGTTAGTCCTGGTTACAAGAGCCTTACCCAGACTCTTTAGCTCACTATCTTTCACAGAGAAGAAATATCCCAAACATATCAGTCTTTGTCCTGCCCTGGGCAGTCCAGCACCGAAATGCTAGGCAATTCTCCTCTGAACAAGAGTACCAACAGCAACCCCAGACACGTGTTTCGGTCTGGTTGAACCTCATCAGTAGGGTGTAGCTGTGCCTCTCTAAGAATAGTGAGCAAGGGGTCCACGTCTAAATACCCCTAGTAACTTAGGGTGAGACCCAAAGTTACTTGAAATATACAAATAACAAGGGGGGTCCTGGGAGACTCTCTGCCAGACATTAGTCCTGGTTACAAGAGCCTTACCCAGAGTCTTTAGCTCACTATCTTTCACAAAGAAGAAATATCCCAAACATATCAGTCTTTGTCCTGCCCTGTGGCATTCCAGCACCGAAATGCTAGGCGATTCTCCTCTGAACAAGAGTACCAACAGCAACCCCAGACACGTGTTTCGGTCTGGTTGAACCTCATCAGTAGGGTGTAGCTGTGCCTCTCTAAGAATAGTGAGCAAGGGGTCCACATCTGGATTCCACTAGTAACTTAGGGTGAGACCCAAAGTTACTTGAAATAACCCCCTTGTTATTTGGTAAATAAGTGAGCATACCTGGGACATCATGTGGGTGTATATTGGTATTGGGTGACGTGTGGTGGATGTCTTTATCAGTCAGATCATCTGGACCTAAGAGCATATGATAATGTGTAGACAACGTAAAACATTTCACAATTCTCCCCTCCCCTCCCTATACTCTGCCCCAACTTCAAGTATCTGTCACCCGAACATTGCTGACACTCGGAACTACAGAGCGTCAGTGTTAACTTAAGAACTGGAACTATCCCGATCTTTGTTCAACCAGGAATTTACTATCCCTGTCGAAGGCACGGGTTCTTGGGTGGTGGTGGCAGTATCTTCCGGGGAAGAGGAGATGTAGGTGCACATCTTGCATGTGTAATGCTCACCTGGTATCCACGGGGACGTCACTCAGCCTGTTCTGACCTCTTACGACCTTGAACCCTTCCCTACAGGCTATTCGACTGGAGACTGGGCATGAAACACAGGATTGGTAGAGTTTAACTTCCTATTGTCTCTGTGTGCTTGAAGTTCCCCGGGGTCCAACACTTCCCTTTGATCCACAGCTCACCTTGTTTTCTTGGATAGTGTGCTCTCCGTCCTGCTTTCAGCGCAGGGGCGCGTTGATTGATACAGGCTCATTGCTGCCTAGTTACTTCACTGGCAAGAGTCCGACAGGTAAGTATAATGAGTCTTTTGAACAGTTCTCTAACTTCATTCCTTTCCTTCCTTAGATGATGGCCGGCGTCCGGGGATGACGGCGTGCTGCTGAGATGAGTAGCGCTGAAGGTGAGTGAGAGCACGATGCGCAATGCACCCATTTCGTATTTGCATTGAAATTAGTTATTTTTCTGTGTCTTTTAGGTGCCGCAACGTTTTCAGCGTGGATGCCGGTTATGAAGAACAAATGCGGTGGGCAAGCGCGTTATGCGGCGCCTCTAGATGTTTCCACGCTAACCTGGAGTGTCTTTCCGTCTTGCAGATGGATGAGAAGTTCCGGAGACAGAGTTCCCCCAGAGCGGCTGGGATTCAGGTAAGCGTTTGAAGCTCGTACAGTATTTAAAAATAAGCGAAGATTTGCAGAATGCTTACTAATGCCTTTTTTCTGTTCTTTTCCCTTTTCCTTAGGAAGCGGCGTGCCGGATGGGAATGACACCGCCGAAGATGCCCGCAGGACAGAAGGAGCAATGAATGATAGGCAGAAGCGCCCCAAGGTAAGAATCTTCCTAACGGTGTTCTTGTTCTTGCAGGAGCTGAGCGCAGAAGAAAGATGCAGGCCTACTGGAGACCAATCCGAACACGGTGAGTGTCACGCTGCAGGTGCAGAAAACGCAAAGCATGTTTCTCAGCCTGGGTGTGGCTTAAATAGTCTCTGGGTATCCCAGGTGTCTCTGGGCTGAACCACACCCAAAATACTAGACCGCACATGCAGTTCTGGGAACCGAAATATGTGGGGGCATCCATCTTGTCCCCATCAATGCACTACAAGTCCAATCCCCAATGTTATCCTATGAAAGTGAGTGAGTCTGGTACCACAAGCGCCGAGTCTGACTCCAAGTGCTTCTTTGGAGGGATGGAGAGGCCCTTGAGGGCCATGTAGGTTATTGTGGCCTGGCTCTAGCCTGACATCTTGGAGGGCTGAGGACATGAGGGGCAGGAATCATGACAGCAATCCGCCCCCCAAGGCCCCTCTCAAGGTGGCTCTTCTGTCTGGTCCTGGCTTGGTTGGATGGTTTTCATGAAATCGTCTAAGCAAGCGAGGTGCATGGATGTACTCACAAAGCTCCCATGTCCTGTCTTGTGGACCATACCCCTTCCAGTCTACTAAGTAGTATAATTTGGATCTGACGTACTTTGAATCTAGGATGTTCTTGACTTCGAATTCTGGTTCCCCGGCGACTACTACTGGCTGCGGTGGCGTTGCTACCCGGGTCCCAGGTTGAACAGGTTTAAGGAGAGACACGTGGAACACAGGATGAATATGCATGTTTGATGGTAAAGCTAGTCTGACCGCCACAGGATTTATCACAGAGGTGACGGTGAATGGATCCAGGTATCTTGGATGTAAAGTTTGGGCTCCTTTAATGGACACGTGTTTAGATGCCAGCTAGACTTTGTCTCCCACTGTCATGATGTCTACCGCTGGGCATCCGGACCAAGCCCATTAGCCTCGGGAGCAGGCATCCCGGTGCTTACTAAAAGCCCAGCAGCCCCGGCTAGGGGCTATCTGGGTACAGTCCTGGTGCCATTGGCACCAGGCTCATAGAGGAAATCAGTCCTGTCGCCATAGGCAACAGGCTCATGTACATTACTTACCTCATACAGACCATGCTGCAATGAAGTCAAGCCAACGTGAGGCCTGAATGGGACTACTTTACTTCAGGGACTATTTTTTACTCGGGTGTGGTTCTGGGGGAACTTCTTACCTGGGACTTCTTTGAAGGCTATTTAAACCACGCCCGAACAGCAGCACATGCTTCGCGTTATTCTGCATCCAGCAGCGTAATGCTCACCGTGCCTGCAGTCAGCATCCAGTCTTCTGCCACGCTCGCCTCGAATCCAGAGCTCCTAGAAAAAGAGGAAAGAAGAAGGAAAGGTTAGAACACGGACATTATTTTAATTCCTTACCTGATTCCGGATCCATCACGTCTTCGAACTTGGAAAGGACATTATTTCTGCACGCGTCGCATCGCCAGCTGCAGCGCCGCGCCATACTCACCAGTCCTTACAGCATTTTTCGATTTGGCGCTGCCTCCATCATTTTCCTCGCCGAACTCCAGCATCTAGGGGACAAAAGAAAAATAAGGTGAGCCGAGAGGGCCAACAAATACAATCTCTTTTTACCACCATAGGCTTACCTGATTTACCACCGGAGGCATTATTCTTTAACATCCTGCAACTTCTTACGCCGCACCTGTAAGGAAAGAGAAAACAACAAGTTAAATACACGCATCTTTTCCCAGACAGTGTTGTGTGATAACTGTAACTGGTATCTACGCGCCCCTGCATTCCACGCAGGATGGAGAGCTCATCATTCAAAAACATAAGGTGAGATTACTGAAAGGGAATATCGGAGGTGATTAGTGGGGAGAACAGTGGGGTGCCATTACTAGAATCCACGGGTGGCTAAATCCCTTTCTCCACTTGCAGGAGAATACTTCTACGGGTCAAGTAGACAAGATTAGGCGGGCCAGTCCAGTCTGTCATCTCTGCACTACGCTTCACGTTGAAGGAGACCACAGCTGTCCGGGTCCGATCGACGCCCCTGTGGGAGCCAGGTGAGCGTAACAGAACGCAAAGCCTCTACAGATCCCCACCCGGGCGTTATGGAAACCTCAGAAACCGACCAACTAGCCCAATTATTAGGGGAACTTAGGGCAGAAGTGCACTCCGCGCGCCAAGAAACTAATGCCCTCAGGAGAGAACTGATTGTGTCAAAGGAACGCACTGATGATCTCGCTAGACAACTGCTGCAAAACCAAGCTGGGCAAACACCCCTAACTGGACTCGGGGGAAACCAACTCCTGTTTCATCGAGCAATCCTGTGCAAGTAATTCTACCAAGGACTCTTCCTTTAGCTCCACCCGAACGCTTTGCTGGGGACCCAAAAAGGTTTGCAGTGTTTATGAACCAATGCTGCTTGCACTTTTTATGCAGACCTGGAGCTTTCCCAAATGACCAAGCCAAAGTAGCCTTTGTACTATCATTTCTTAGTGGCAGCGCAGCTGATTGGTCAATTCCACTAGTCAACCAGGATGACCCTCTTCTTCGGGATTTTCAGGGTTTTCAAAGGAGCATGGAAAGACTATTCGCCAGACATTCAGAGGGACAGGCCGTGGATAACAAACTTTTATCCCTACGACAGGGTAACCAGGATCTGCTAACCTATATCGCAACCTTGAATAGGTTGGTGGTGGAAACTGGATGGCCTGAGGAGAAAAGAATTACATTATTTCATCGTGGACTTCGGGGAGAACTCAAAGATGTTTTGGCTCAAGTTGTGAACCCACCTCAGGATTGTGCAGAATATATAGACTTAGTGGTCCAGTTAGACCACCGAATTCAGAATAGAAAGGCTGATCAAGCTAAGTTCGAGAATCGGGTATGGATTAAACCCAATGTTACCCCCAAAGGAACAGATGCATCAGAACCTATGCAGATCGGGGGGGTTAAAGGACCCTTAACTCAAAAGGAAAGAGAAAAGAGACGGCAGATGCAATTGTGTCTGTACGTTGGAACCGCAGGACATTTTCTACCAGATTGCCCTATAAAACCACCCAAGAAAATTGTAGGAGTTGCTGACAAAAGCCAAATAGAGCCTGATTCGGGAAATGACCACGCCCGACAAGCATAGAGGTCCGCTTGCCAAGCTTAAAGAAGGACACTCAGACCTCGCATCTAATCATACCAATGGTCCTTATTGTTCCAAGGCAGCCATCCCGTATGCACGCAGTAAGGGCATATATTGATAGTGGGGCCGTAGGAAACTACATGGACCAAGAAATTGGCCTCAAGGATGAATCTACCCCTTTGCAAAAAGACCGCTTCAGATGTCATCACCACAGTCGACGGAACTGAAATTGCCTCTGGATCCGTAACTCATTCCACTACTGGGATGACACTGTTGGGTCAAGATGGGCATCGAGAAACTATTGTGTTTGATTTAATCAAGGCCCCGCAATCCCAAATAATTCTGGGAATGCCATGGTTGGAAACACATAATCCTTGTATTGAAAAGCGAGAGAAGAGAGTGACCTTCCCGGATTGTGCACACACCTGTTCCCCGGAAAAAACCTTGAACAAAGGCCTGGCCACAGTCACTAATCCAGTTGTGCAGTTACCTCAGGAATATCAAGAATTTCAGGATGTTTTTCAAAAAGAACAGGCAAACACCTTACCACCTCACAGATCATACGATTGTCAAATCGACCTCGTCCCCGGTGCACAACCTCCATGCAGTAGGATGTACGCCCTTACGGAACCCTAAAATCTTCACCTACGACAATACTTGGACCAATACCTTGCTAATGGCTTCATTCGTCCATCCAAGTCTCCTGCATCCTCAGCTTTATTCTTTGTGCCTAAAAAGGAAGGTGACCTTAGAACGTGCATAGACTACCGCGCATTGAATCAGATTACGGTAAAAAAACGATACCCATTGCCTCTGATCCCCGAATTACTAGACCAAGTAAAGGATGCTTGTATCTACACTAAGTTAGATCCCCCAGGGGCATATCATCTGGTACGTGTAAAGAAAGACGATGAATGGAAGACTACCTTTCGCACCAAGTACAGGTTATTCGAATACCAGGTGATGCCCTTCGGGTTGTGCAATGCACCAGCAGCCTTCCAGTATTTTATGAACGATGTCCTTCGTGAACTCATTGACGTCTGTGTTGTCGTATACATAGACAATATTCTAGTGTACTCCTCCTCAGAATCAGACCATGTTAAGCACATTCGTGCAGTCCTTGAGAAACGACGCCAGCACAAGTTTTATGCACAATTGGAGAAATGTGTTTTTCATTCTACAGAAGTTGAATTCCTTGAATTTATCCTAACTCCAAAAGGAGTTCGAATGGACTCTCGAAAGGTGGACGCAATCCTCAAGTGGCCATCGCCCAGTTCAGTTAAAGGGGTACAAAGCATGCTTGGGTTTGCTAACTTCTATCGCAGATTTATTCCTGAATTCTCACATATTGTACACCCCATCACAGCACTTTTGTGAAAAAACAAACGCTTCTTGTGGACAGAAGAGGCTGAAAGAGCCTTCCAAGAGCTAAAATTGAAATTCACGTCTGCACCTGTCTTAAAGCATCCACACCCTGAGCTTCCATACATAGTTGAAACCGATGCATCCAGTTTAGCCATGGGAGCTGTCCTGTCTCAGAAGGATCCTGAAACCGGTCAACTTCATCCAGTAGCATTCTGGTCAAGAAAGTTCTCGGCACCCGAGTTAAACTATGCGTTTACTGATAAAGAGTTATTAGCCATCAAATCTGCCTTCAAGGCTTGGCGGCATTATCTTCTCGGTGCCAGGCATACCATCACTGTAATCACCGATCACAGGAATTTGCAGTATTTGAAAACAGCCAAGGCCCAATCATTGCGTCAACTTCGATGGGCATTATTCTTTGCCGAATTCGATTTCGTGATCACTTATCGACCAGGTTGTAAAAACGGCAAGGCAGATGCCTTATCCCGAATGGTGACGGGAGAAGCATTTTCGAACCCGGAACCGGTGCCTATAATTTCAGAACAAAGAATTCTTGGCATAACTACTCTACAGACTTTAGAAGATATTCATTTAAAAATCCAACAACTTTTCGATCCTGCAGCCCTGCAGGACTGGGTAAAGAAAGGCAAAGATTATTCAGTCAGCAATGACCTACCTTATTATCAAGGGCGTCTATTTCTACCACACAAGGAACTACAAGAACTAGTTATCGCCAATTATCATGATGCTATGATGGAAGGACACCCCGGTATCGCAAAAACTGAAGCTAAAATTAAAAGACAATTCTGGTGGCCCACCTGGCGAAAAGACGTAAAGTCATTTGTGCTATCTTGTGGTATCTGCGCCCAAAACAAAAGTCAGAAGAAAAAAACAGCTGGTCTCTGACAACCTTTGGATATTACACCTACATCATGGCATACTTTGTCTTTCGAGTTTATTACTGATCTACCTCCATGTAATGGATTTAACACCATTCTATTTATTGTGGATCTTTTTTCCAAAATGGCCCACTTTATTCCTTTAAAGGGATTACCTTCCGCTTCAATTTTGGCCAAGGAATTTCTCCAAATTTTTTTTCGAATACATGGATTTCCTTCTGTATTGGTCTCTGACCGAGGTAGTCAATTCATTTCGCAATTTTGGAAAAGATGTTGTCAATTAGCGCAAATTGACGTGAGGTTATCAACCAGTCACCATCCCCAGACCGATGGTCAGACGGAGAAGACCAACCAGACTCTTGAACAGTACCTACGATGCATGCTACACCAAACCGAAAGCAATTGGAAGGTTATTTTATGGATTTCCGAATATGCATACAATAACTCTGTACATTCAGGAACCGGACAAAGCCCCTTTTATACCATATATGAAAATCATCCTCGAACCTCAGAACTCGATTCGCCTCAACTAGAAATGCCCGCAGTGAATCATCTGCACTCTACAATTACACAAGCCTTTAAGGAAGCAACAGAACACTTGAAACAAACAAAAGAGAAATACAAGAAACATGCTGATCAACATAGAAGTGATGCTCCACAATACCAGATTGGGGATCAAGTTTGGCTGGCTACAAAACACATACCTCTAAAAGAGACTCAGACTTTTAATCCTAGATATTTGGGACCTTGCACTATTAAGGCCATTATCAACCTGGTGGCTGTCAAATTGGAATTACAATCTAATATGCAGATTCATCCCGTCTTTCATGTTTCACTCCTGAAACCAGTTCAACCCGGGAAAAGACTAGCCAAACCACCCGACCCCAGCCTAATAGATGGGGAACCCGAATTCGAAGTTAAAAATATCCTGGACTCTAAAATGGTTAAATCAAGACTTTTTTATTTAATCGACTGGAAGGGTTACAGACCACAAGAAAGGTCATGGGAGCCTAGTGACCACGTTCATGCACCTCGGTTGGTGAAAAAATTCCATCGGAACTTCCCAGACAAACCAGGACCAAGGGGAAGAACACCTTTAGGAGGGGCCTTGGAGGGCAGTGCTGTCATGATGGCTTCCCCGGGCATCCAGACCAAGCTAAAGTTATTTTGAGCAAGCCCAAAAACCCCTGCTAGGAGCTGTTTGGGTACGGTCCTGGCGCCTGTGGCGCCAGGCTCATATGGAGAGTCAGTCCTGGCGCCATAGGCTCATAGAGTAGAACTTACCTGATGCAGACCATGCTGCAAGCTTACCTGATGCAGACCATGCTGCAGAGCTCCAAGCCAAATGAGGCTTGGAAGGGACTGTTTTACCTAGGGACTATTTTTTACTCGGATGGGGCTGCGGATGAATACTTACCTGGGACTATTTTGGAGGCTATTTAAACCATGCCCGAAGAGCAGCACACGCTTCGCGTTATTCTGCATCCAGCAGCGTAACGCTCACTGTGCCTGCAAGCCTGCATCCAGTCTTCTGCCACGCCTGCCTCGAGTCTGCAGCTCCTAGAAAAAGGGAGGAACAGAAGGAGAAGAGGTTAGAATAAGAGCAAAACCTTCGATCCTTACCTGAATTCCGGATCCACCGTGCCTTCGAGATGGAAGAAAGAAGCATTTTACGCATGCCGCCTCGCCTGCTGCAGCGCCGCGCTGAACTCACTGGCCTTCGCAGCATCCTCACGATCCACCGCATCCTTCTGCACATTCCCGCCGCACTCTGGCACCTAAGGGGAACACAAGAACAGCAAAGGTGAGCCAAGGGAATAAACAGAGGCATTAGTAACTACCCCCATAGACTTACCTAATTACCGCCAGGGGTACTATTCCTCTTCATGGGTCGGCACAGTCTCCATTGCATCCTCGCCGTACCCCGACCCCTAAGGGGAACACAGGACAACAAGGTGAGATGACGGGACAAACAAGGGGAACTCTTCTCACCACAATAGACTTACCTAATTTTACCTGCGGAAGCATTATTCCCCGAACTTCATATTTTCTCTCACACCTGAATAAGGGAGCAAGCCACAGGTTACATTCTGGCCTTATTTTATTGAACTGTGTAGGATAAGCCAAATCCTTACCTGAACTTCGTCAGCTACCACAAGGAACTCTTTGCTGGGGTCAAGCTGCAAACTGCAAGGAATCGGACAAGAGTGAAAGTCAGACATGTGAACTCTTACGAACTACATACTTTTCGGAGTCAATATTGTTCTGGAACTCACCAATTCCTTCGAGCCAGTGAAGCAACTGGTTATCAACGTGCCCCTGCGCTTAATGCAAGATTGAGAGCTCATCTTTTCTACGCGTCACATTGGTGGAGACCGCAGCTGTCCAGTTCAGATCGACGCCTCTGTGGGAGCCAGGTGAGCGTAACAAGAACACAGACATTATTTTAATTCCTTACCTGATTCCAGATCCATCACGTCTTCGAACTTGGAAAGGACATTATTTCTGCACGCGTCGCATTGCCAGCTGCAGCGCCGCGCCATACTCACCAGATCTCACAGCATTTTTCGATTCGGCGCTGCCTCCATCATTTTCCTCGCCGAACTCCAGCATCTAGGGGACAAAAGAAAAATAAGGTGAGCAGAGAGGGCCAACAAATACAATCTCTTTTTACCACCATAGACTTACCTGATTTACCACCGAAGGCATTATTCTTTAACATCCCGCAATTTCTTACGCCGCACCTGTAAGGAAAGAGAAAACAACAAGTTAAATACACGCATCTCTTACCGGACAGTGTTGGGTAATACAGACTCTTACCTGAACGCCATCAGCTGTCACAAGTCAATCTTCTCTTGGACCCAGCTGCAACACAAGAAGGGAATGGGACAAGAGTGAACATAGGACATATTGAACTCTTTGGACTTTATACTTACGGGTTCTCACCAGGAACCTCGGAGTCAATATTCATCCGGAACTCTTCCAATGCCTTCGAACCAGTGAAGTAACTGGTATCTACCCGCCCCTGCATTCCACGCAGGATGGAGAGCTCATCATTCAAAAACATAAGATGAGATTACTGAAAGGGAATATCGGAAGTGATTAGTGGGGAGAACAGTGGGGTGCCATTACTAGAATCCACAGGTGGCTAAATCCCTTTCTCCACTTGCAGGAGAATACTTCTACGGGTCAAGCAGACGAGATTAGGCGGGCCAGTCCAGTCTGTCATCTCTGCACTACGCTTCACGTTGAAGGAGACCAGAGCTGTCCGGGTCCGATCGACGCCCCTGTGGGAGCCAAGTGAGCGTAACACCCACTTGGTAGTTGGGGGCCTTTGCTCGGTGTTGATCAGCAAACTTCTTTTGGCGAGTCTTAGCTTGAAGTAGGTGTTCAGCTGCCATTTTAAAGGTTTGAGAAATGGTTGTGTGCAAGATTTTGATTGCTGGCATTTCCAGAGTTGTAGGAACGTCCAACTCAGAAGTACGTGGGTGCCTGCCATACATGGTATAAAAGGGTGTCTGCCCAGTGCTGGTGTGTAGGGAATTATTATAAGCATATTGAGCTATCCATAATAGGTCGAACCAGCTTCCTTCAGCTTGGTGTAACATGCAACGCAGATACTGCTCGAGCGTCTGATTTGTCTTCTTAGTTTGACCATCCGTTTGGGGATGGTGACTGGTGGATAGCCGGATGTCGATCTGGGCCATAGAGCAGCATTATATCCAGAAGTTAGATACGAATTGAGTACGTCTGAGACCAAAACTGAAGGAAACCCATGGAGCCGTACGATGCCTTCAAGAAATACCTTTGCGAGAGTGGAAGCATTTGTGAGCCCCTTAAGAGGAATGAAATGTGCCATTTTTGAAAATAGGTCCACGACCACAAGAATAGTGTTAAACCCTTGACTGGGTGGTAAGTCAGTAATAAAATCGAGGGACAACGTGTGCCAGGGTGCTGGTGGGATTTCCAATGGTTGTAATAGCCCAGTCGGTTTCTGCTTGGATGACTTGTTTTGAGCACACACTCAACAAGATAGGATGAATTGGATAATGTCTTTACGCCACGTGGTCCAACAATAATTTTGTTTTACCTTGGCTAGGGTTTTAGCGTTTCCGGGGTGGCCCTCGATCAAGGAATCATGATAACCGGACATGACTTGTTCTCGTAGTTCTTGGTTTGGTAAGAATAAACGATTCCTGAAGTAGGGCAACTTTTCTTTTATCATGTAATGTTCTCCTTGTGCACTCCACGCTTGTAATTGCTCCAGACTCATCAGGTTTTGGATTTCTTCATGTAATTCTTTCTGAGTTATGGTTGTTGTGATTCCTAGGAGCTTGTCTCTCGGGATGATTGCTATTGGGTCAGGGGCCTGATACCCTTGCTCTCCCACCCTCACACGGGAAAGGGCATTGGTTTTCCCGTTTTTCACCCCTGGTCGAAATGTAACCACGTAGTCATATTCAGCAAAAAAAGCCCAACGTAGTTGTCGTGAGGATTGGGCCTTTGCTGTTTTTAGGTACTGGAGGTTCCGTGGTCAGTTATTACGGTGTTTGTGTGTCTGGCGCCCAAGAGGTAGTGCCACCATGCCTTAAAGGCTGACTTAATGGCCAGGAGTTCTTTGTCTGTGATAGCGTAATTGAGTTCAGGGGGTGTGAATTTACGCGACCAGAAGGCAACAGGGTGTAACTAGCCCGTTTTGGGGTGCTTTTGTGAGAGGACGGCTCCCATAGCCATACTTGAGGCGTCCATTTCCACCAGGTATGGGAGATCAGGGCGAGGGTGGCGTAAGATTGGGGCAGATTTGAATCTTGCTTTGAGTTCCTGGAAAGCCCCCTCGGCTTCTGTTGTCCACGAGAACTTTTTGTTGCTTTTCCTTAGTAATGACGTGATGGGATGCACGATTTGCGAAAATCCTGGGATGAACCAGCGGTAGAAGTTTGCAAAACCCAGCATACTTTGAACCCCCTTGAATGAATTTGGGGATGGCCAGTTCAGGATAGCATCTACCTTGTGTACATCAATTCGGATTCCATTCGGGCTGAGAATAAAGCCCAGGAATTCCACCTGGAGATGTGGAATGAGCACTTTTCAAGCTTGGCGTAGAGCTGGTGTTGACAGAGTTTCTCCAATACGGATCGGACGTGTTTAACGTGGTCCTGCTTTGATGCGAAATATACTAGGATATCGGCGATGTACACTAGAGCACAGACATCAATCAATTCCCGTAGGACATTGTTCATGAAGTATTGAAATGCAGCAGGCGCGTTGCAAAGGCCAAAGGGCATTACTTGATATTCGTACAAGCCGTATTTGGTGCGAAAAGCGTTTTTCCATTCGTCCCCCTGTTTTACGCGAACAAGGTGATATGCCGCCCTCAGGTCTAGTTTTGTGTAGATTTGGGCCTCTTTGACTTGATCAAGCAATTCAGGGATCAGTGGCAGGGGTAGCGATTTTTTTACGGTAGTCTGGTTCAGTGCGCGATAGTCGATGCACGTTCTCAAGTCCCCCTCCTTTTTTGGTACGAAGAATAGAGGACTGGCTGCTTGAGACTTCGAGGGATGGATGAATCCGTTGGCCAGGTATTGGTCAAGATAGGCCTTCAGGTGCTGGTTTTCTGGTTCCGTGAGTGCGTAAATTCACCCACAAGGGATTCGTGCACCGGGTATCATGTAGATTTGGCAATCGTATGGTCTATGCGGTGGCAGGGTATTAGCCTGTTCTTCCTGAAAGACATCTTGAAAGTCCTGGTATTTACTTGGTAGGGTGCCGATTGCCACAGTCACAAGCGTGGAGGTTCTGGTGTCTATTGGTTGTTTCTTTTGGCGATAAAATGTGTGGGCGCAAGTCTCGGGAAAGGCCAATTCTTTTGCTCGCCAATCGATTCGAGGATTGTGAGTACCAACCATGGCATTCCCAAAATCAATCGGAACTGTGGTGCCTTAATGAGGTTGAAAATGATAGCTTCTTGGTGTCCATCCTGGCACAGAAGGGTTAAAGCTGCAGTGCATTGGGATACTGGGCCAGAAGATATTTCTGTGCCGTCGACAGTGGTAACAGTGTCGGTGGTTGATTTAGGACGTAACGGAAGCCCGATCTTTGCCGCAAGATCCTGGTCGATGTAATTCCCAACGGCTCCACTGTCTATGTACGCTCTTACTGCATGCATCCAAGATGGGTGTTGGTGATTGATCAAGACCACAGATAGTGCAAAATGGGAGGTCTGTAGTTCACTTTCTTTGCTCGACAAGTGGACCCCTACACTTGCCGGGCTGGGGAATTTTCCGATTCCTTGATGGTATCTTCCTTGTCCGTGGCCCCTACCATCCTCCTCGGTGGCTTCACTGGGTACTCTTTAAGGAAATGACCTGACCTTACCCAGTACAGACATAACTGCTTCTGTCTCCTTTTATCCCTTTCCGCTTTAGTCAAGGGGGATCTAACCCCCCCCGATTTGCATTGGTTCTCCTGAACCTTCCGTTGTTGGGGCAGTATTGTCCTTTGAACGCACATACATAGGGCGAGGGTCCGGTCTGGTTCGATCTCCTCTTCGGTCCTGCAACCTATGATCCAGTTGAACAACAAGGTCAATTAAACCTGAGCAGTCTTTCAGGGGGTTCACTAATTGTGCGAGAACATCCATGAGCTCCCCCCGCAAACCCTGATGAAATATCGTGGTTCTCTGCTGCACTGGCCATTCTGCTTCAACTACGAGTCTATTGAACGTGGCTATGTATGTTAATAGGTCTTGATTCCCTTGGCATAGGGACAGAAGTTCGTTGTCTAATGCCTGCCCATGAGTACGACGGGCGAACAGCTTTTCCATCTCCTGCTGAAAGCCCCTGAAGTCTTGCAGCAAAGGATCATCTTGGGCCACAAAGGGTACAGACCAGTCTGCGGCGCTACCACTCAGGTAGGATAGCACAAAAGCGACCCGTGATTGGTCATTCGGAAAGGCCCCTGGCCTACAAAGGAAGTGCAGGTGGCACTGGTTCATGAACGTTGCAAACCTCTTGGGATCCCCCGTAAATAGTTCGGGCGGGGCCAAGAAAACTGCCCCAGGAAGGGTTATCTGAACGGGATTGGCTGATGGCGCTGGTATTGAGGGCACGCTTTCCGGCAATGGTGCATGCCCTGCTTGTGACTGGAGAAGTTGGCGGCTTAAATCATCAGTGCGTTCTTTGGCTACTATCAGCTCTCTCCTCAGGGTGTTGGTCTCCTGCCTGGCTGCATGTACTTCGGAACCTAGCTGCCCCAACATGTGGGCTAACTGGTCGGTTTATTACGTTTCCATGACGCCCAGGTGGATTTTGATGTAAGTCTTTGCATTCTGTAACGCTCACCTGGTATCCACAGGGACGTAACTCAGCCTGTTCTGACCTCTTACGACCTCAAACCCTTCCCTGGAGGCTATTCGACTGGAGACTGGGCCTGAAACACAGGATTGGTAGAGTTTAACTCCCTATTGTCTCTGTGTGCTTGAGCCCCTTCTTCCCAGGGGTCCAACCCTTCCCTTTGATCCACAGCTCATGCCTAGTTACTTCACTGGCAAGAGTCTGACAGGTAAGTATAATGAGTCTTTTGAACAGTTCTCTAACTTCGTTCCTTTCCTTCCTTAGATGATGGCCGGTGTCCGGGGATGGCGGCGTGCTGCTGAGATGAGTAGCGCTGAAGGTGAGTGAGAACGCGATGTGCGATGCACCCGTTTCGTATTTGCATTGAAATTTGTTATTTTTCTGTGTCTTTTAGGTGCTGTGACTTTTTCAGCGTGAAGAACAAATGCGGTGGGTAAGCGCGGTATGTGGCGCCTCTAGATGTTTCAACTCTAACCTGGAGTGTCTTTTCCCTCTTGCAGATGAATGAGAAGTTCTGGAGACAGAGTTACCCCAGAGCGGCTGGGATTCAGGTAAGCGTTTGAAGCTTGTACAGTATTTAAAAATAAGCAGAATGCTCTCTAATGCCTTTTTTCTGTTCTTTTCCCTTTTCCTTAGAAAGCGGCGTGTCGGGATGGGAATGACACCGCCGAAGATGCCAGCAGAACAGAAGAAGCGATGAATTATGGGCAGAAGCGCTGCAAGGTAAGGCTGTTCCTAACAGTGTTCTTGCAGGAGCATAGCGCAGAAGAAAGATGCAGGCCTACTGGAGACCGTTCAGAACACGGTGAGTGTCACGCTGCAGGTGCAGAAAACGCAAAGTATGTTTCTCAGCCTGGGTGTGGCTTAAATAGTCTCTGGGTATCCCAGGTGTCTCTGGGCTGAACCACACCCAAAAGACTAGACCGCACATGCAGTTCTGGGAACCCAAATATGTGGAGGCATCCATCCTGTCCCCATCAATGCACTACAAGTCCAATGCCCAATGTTATCCTATGGGAGTGAATGAGTCTGGTGCCACAAGCGCCAAGTCTGACTCCAAGTCGGTCTTTGGAGGGATGGAGAGGCCCTTGAGGACCATGTTGGTGATTGTGGCCTGGCTCCAGACTGACATCTTGGAGGGCTGGGGACATGAGGGGCAGGAATCATGACAGCTTGTCAGGTGGACATCACTTCACTATCTGCTGCCATATCTCTTATTTCTCAATCGGTGTGACAGATTCACCGACCTCAGGGGTCAACGTCCCGGGCCTGGTCATTCGGTCCTGGTGGTGGGAGATGTTACCCAGGACGTTCCCGGTTCCGTTTGGGTCGGGGTCTACCTCCGGGATCCGGGTCTTCTGAACCCCAGTTACCGGTAATGTGGGTTTCCGCCCATTTCCAGGCTTCACAGGGATCAAAGAAGTGCACCGTAGTGCCGTTGTGTTGGATTTTCAACTGGGCCGGGAATAGCAGTCCATATTTGACATCCATGGAGTGGAGTTTCCTTTTCAGCGATTCGAAGGACTGTCTGGCTTTCTGTACTTCCCGGGTGTAATCCAGGAAGAAGGCAATTCTGGAGCCATTGTGCACGATTGTGCCTTTTGCACGAGCCATCTGCAGAATAGAGCACCTGTCACGGTAGTTTAGAAGTTTAGCGATAACCGTTCTGGGGGAGGCACCTGGGATCGGTTTTCCTGCAGTTATTCGGTGAGCTCTTTCAATTGAAAAGAAGTTTGAAAAGGATTTTGGGGCAAAGAGGTCCGCCAGCCATTGTTCTGGAAATAGTTCCAAGTTGGAACCTTCCATGTTTTCTGGAAGGCCCAGGATGCGGACATTATTGTGGCACAATCTCCCTTCGCTCTCCTCTACTCGCGCCTCGAGGGTCTTGAGACGTGCCACTGTCTGTGAGATTTTTTGACATGTGCTGTTAAGATTATCTTCCACCTCTGAGACACAGTGCTACACCTCTCCGGTGCATGAGGATAGTTTTTGGAGGTCATGACGAAGGAAAGACACCTCCGCCGAGATACCATCCATCTTTATCTCATTGGAGGAGCGAGAGTTGGCAATGGCTGCCATCACATCTTTCAATGTCAAGGTTTCCGGTACGGAGGTCGTCAGCGTGTCTGTGTCCATCACCGTGGTGGAGGTGTTAGTTGGGAATTGGTCTATAGTACTTTGTGTGGATATCTTCTTGGCTTTATCTTTCCCCATGATTCGGTATGAAAGATCACAAGAGTCAGTGAATCACCAGTACTGGTCAGGACACCAGTTGTCAGCATCTGTACTGGTGCGAAAGAGTCAGCTTGACAGGATTTTCTGAAGTGCGATTCTTCCAAGTGGTCAAGGGAGGAAACCAAGTGCGGTCCAGGGATCCGTCTCCTTCAAGAAAATTGAGTCTCTTGTCTTAGCCAAGTTGCGGGGTTGCCTCAACCGGTCGAGGGGCTTGCTTTGGATGTAGCACTCTGATCAATATCTCTTCGTGGAGATATCTTCCCTGGTCTGGCTTTGAGCGTGGCGGAGCACAATAGCGGGTGTGTTGGACGGTGTTGTCTCCAGCCGACCAAAGCAGGTTCAACGCTGCCCTACTCTAGGTCGCGCACCCGTCCCGAGGTGTCTGCGACTTGTTGAACTACTGGCTGTTAGGGTGTTCACTGCTTCATTGTATTGTACTCCAGGTCGGTGCAGGGGTCTCTCACGCCCCCGTTGGTGCCGTATGGGATCTCAGTTTAAGTGGAGCATTCTGTGCACCCGTCTGTCCGCTTTGGGGTCTGGCCACTTATGTTAAGTACACAGTTATTGACTTGCGCACACAGGGCTCCGCCAGTCTGCGGGAATAAGCACTTGCTTGGATGTACGGCAGTTCAATCCCTTGGTCTAATCCCCTGTCATGACACAGTTTGGGCCAGTCACTCTCTGATCGAGGTCCCGGGGGGCGGGGGGATGGTTGGGTTTATGAAACAGCACTGCGGTGTCAATGTTGCTTTGATGTACAAGCGTCTCACAATATGGATGTAGTGCTTCTCAGCGGGAAGCTGGTATCCCTTTCGCTTTAGCGCCACTCCCCCTGTTGTAATTTTAGTGGATCATTACTTAGCCAGTCCGGCACAGATTCTGAGCAGTACCTGGGTGCAGTGTGCGGACGGTAATGATGAGAGGCACTACTGCACTGGTATAGTTAGTTCCTCGAGGGATTCTGACCTCAATTCTTGACCCCACTTCCTTAATGGGACCCTATCCTGGAGGAGTTTGTATCACATTTGAAAGGGTACTAGACCATTTATGTGCTTCCAGTATAGGTACGGTGCATCGGTTCCTCAAAGTAAATATGATCCCCCAGCCATCTGGCGCTAACCTATATGTCTTTCTGTCTGTCACATCAGCTGGCTCCTCCACCTCAGTCCTGATCAGTACGGCGTCGGTCCTGCCGGGCCATCCCCCGGGGCAGGTTGCACACGCCGCAGTCCACCAGTCGCCACTCTGGCCACAACCAGCGAGCAGCCCGCGTTGGGTGCATATTAGGGCAGCGGGTCAGAGGTGTTGTAGATACGCCGGCTGTCTGTGCGAGCGGGGCCACACCTCTTCTCTCACCCTGCCCTGAGTGCCGCCCGTGCCCAGGGTGGCGACGCGGTTCCAGACGGTGGGGTCTCAGATTCGCCTCTGAGGATCAGGTGGACAGCGGAGGTGCCTGGTAGCAGTTGTGTTCCGGGGTGCCCAGGTGCGAGGTGCAGCTCCTCGGTCGCGTCACCGGGATGGTACCCTTCAGCGTCCGGGCTTCTAGTTCTTACGTTGCAGGGCTATGCACCAGACCAGGACCCAGTCGGAGCCCCAATGACTTGTCAGCGAGACCACCAATCACGCTCCACGGTGGGCTATGGCCCCAATTTCAGGTCTCTCCTAGTCCACCGTTGCAACTTTGCTCCCAGGTAGCACTATTATTCTTAGTGCCGCAGGGCGGTGCACTTTGCAGATGGAGTATCCGTTCAGGATGAAGGAGTCTTGTCGGCCTTTTTGGCTGTGTTCATTCCCGCTCGCACCGCCGAGCAGTTCGTCTCAGATATCTTCCTCATGACGTGGATTCAGTCGGTCACAGTGCGTACCAGCGTTCCTCACACCCTGCCAGACAGCTAGGTGCCCTTCTTTCTTCGTTCTCTGCTGAAAAAACAGGATTTAGTGCAGGATATATCGGGCGGCCGCGGTAGCTCTTAAGGATTCACGTCCTCATAGCTCGCCGGCTGGCCACGTCCCTGCCAATGCAGTATGATTACAAATACACATAAAGTAGTATCTGGATTAATAAATTGGCCTCTGGCCAGCTACAGTTATACTGACGTTTGATGACATATTATTGTCAACCTGGTTTCTAGACCCATTCCTCTCAGACTGCCTTTGTTTAGTAGCTATCTGGGATTGCAATGACTCAGTCCAGGCGAAGCACTTTAAATAGTATTAGCACCCAAGCATGGAGTTTGGAATGCAGGCTTTACCACAAGGTATTGCCCATCTTCCAAGCGCCCCAACTAGTGGGAGGCCACCATCTTGCTTCCTGGGACAAAGGCCTTTGCTAGCCTGGCCCCCAAAGTCTCCCTGACACAATGCCACACCCCCACACCATCCCCTGACTTACCTTCACCTGCCGAATGTCACCATCAGTTCCACTGTCCCACCCCTTCCCCTCCACGGCAAAGGCGTTCATGGAAAGGGAGCAGAAACTACGTGCCTTCTCTTTGCGTACATGGCAGACAATTACCACCAGTCAGGCATGGTCCCCCGCCTCAGTGCTTATTGTTAAATTTAAGAGGGTCACACTAAGTACCTGTCAGATTATGAATAGTTTGCTGCCCATCCAATTCGTACGGGCATTTCTCCAATGGCCATCCTCTTCTTTTATTGAATGATGCGATGTACGTTGTTTGTATGCATTAGTGTGTTGAAAATAACCACAGCAGGCTAATCGTTTTGAAAGGTGAACATCATATGACTGTGATGGTTATTGTCCAGTTACTTCAGAGTATGGAAACCTTGATCTGATTGTTCTATCTGAATATGAGGCCGAGGCAATGTCGGTTAAGGTTCTTGAAAATAGTTGTCAGTCTCCAATAATGTAGGTAACTAACATTATTACTATATATATATATATATATATATATATATATATATATATATATATATATATATATATATATATATATATATATGTGTGTGAGCAAGCAACACAGTTTTGTTGCGAAATGCATTATATTAGCTTCATGTCCCTGCATAGGGATCCACTAGTAAAGATGAAAATAAACGTGATCGTGGGTTAGATATCAATAATTGTGCGCTATTCTCCAAACTCAATTAGCTCTACAAGAAGACCAGCAGCGGAAATCTCGATGACTATGAACCACCCACAGAGGTTCACAATTAAATGAATATATTTATGTGAATGTTACGAGACAATATTTGCGCTTGGTATGAACTATTTTCCTTGTGCAGATAGTAGTTTAGACAAAACAACGATGGTTGAACACATAATAGTTAAAGTAACTGGACAAAGGGCCTCATTACACGGACGGCGGTAAGGGTTTACCGGTACCGGTAAGGGCACCGGTACCGATAAACCCTTACTGCCTTACTACAAGGTCCCTTTGCAGGTAGGAACTTTTAACGCCTGCTGTTTAGCAGGCATTAAAAACCAACCCGCAAAAGGACCAGGGTGCTAATTACGGTACCGCAATTTGCGGCACCGTAATTAGCGCCTTCCCCATTCCCATAGAGCCCTATGGGCCAAAAATGGGAATGGGGAAGGGCAATGGGGGAAGGGGGAATTACCGCCCTGCCAACCTTGGAATAGGGCGGTAATTCCCCTTTCCACCAAGGCGGTGCCGGTATTTTACCGGCATGGACCAAGGTGCTAATAGCACCTTGGTCCTCCGCCTACTGTGTAATGAGGCGCAAAGTCTTGGAATGAACAATATCTTGAGTTGAAAAAGATTGATAAAGTATTGTATTTAATTTCTCATTGATCAGCAGAACAGCCGACACGTGTTTCTACCAGCTTGGTCGTTATCAAGGCTGTACATTATCATTATTACAAATGCGAATTGAACAAATTAATCAGAGCAAGTTAACCGAAACTAACAAGACAAAAAGAAAGCATTGCGCAATAAAATTATGAAAATAAGATAACACCTACCACACAGGATGATGGCATTGGGGAAAGCAAGCAAACGTGGATATGATTCAATATGAAAAAGGAAAACAGCTGCAAGTCAGCATTGGTTGCTAGTATATAGCAACTTCTGTAATTGTAGTTATCACACTACACTTAAATAACATATTATTAAGGTAAATAACACCAATATAGTTATGAGGGGCAGTGCGGCGTCCAGTGTCCAGAAACATTGGTGAACCACCATTTAAAGATAGGTGAGTGATTACAAATCGAACTATTACACCAGAGTGTGAATATGTAAAATAAAGGACTGTGTGTCAACTGAAGGATGATTGCTCCCTTTACTGAAATACACATCTGGAGGCGGAGGGGTGCATTTGTAACATGCATCTGCATGGACTTTCTGGTTTGGATATATATATATATATACATATATATATATATATATATATATATATATATGAGAAAAACACACATGCCCCTGCGCGGTTGTAACACTGCAAAAAACCACCCAGTGGGCATGCGTAGAAAGTACTCCAGCACACAAAACCTAGCTATTTAAAATATCATATTTATTGTTGCTAAATACAGCACATTACAGAAAACAGAGTTGAAATCATTTGCCCCTGTGACAGCTGTAAGGTTGAACAAAACACTCACCCCAGGGGTGGTAGATAGTCACACGTTCCGCCTGAATGCTCAGGCTTCCTCAGACCTATAAAATCCAAATGCGGCAAACACATCATAGAATTTAAAAAGAAAAGCAGTTACAGAGCGTCCCCACTCGTGTCACATCACGTGCAAAAACGGTCATGTGACCGCTACATGTAAACATTAAACATGTAAACTCCATATTGGAATGGTCAAAGTCCTATAGATAAGGTATATAAGATGATGTGAACTACACCATGGCGATGCTCTATACTGCTTGTTTAAAATATTATTGTCAAATAACAATCGATGTGTAACAAATGAGCACAAGTGTGCCTGTTCGTAATTAGATGACTGAAAGCAGCTCGGATGGCCGCTATCAGACATACGTCCCCACATGGGGCCAGTGTTTACAAGCCAAGGACTACGAGCACAACGGCCGCAACCAAATCATAAATGGCCAAATGCCCTGTTATTGGAAAGTATACCTATAGTAGGCATTGTTCAAACAGGCAAGTGCCCTATTGCTAAATAGATGCATGGGTGGACCCGGAGTCAAGAAAAAGGATAAAAATATTTCATAATGTAACTCCTCCCAATGTACAAATAGCAGTTCCTAAATCAGTAATACAATACAAGAGGATAGCAGCCCAATCCAATAAATACACAGAAATTGGATCCATTACAACACTGAAATGTCCAACTGTTACTCCTCCCATTGTGCAAATAGCAGTTCCTATGTCAGTAACAAAGTGCAAAAGGATAGCAGCCTCATTGAATAAATCAGTCAGCAGCTCGATACATAGCAGTGTAGAGGTGTCTAACTCTCACTCCTCCCAATGTGCAAATAGCAATTCTTATGTCTATAATACAGTACTGTTCATACAAATATAAAGTGATTGCCTAAGGATCATCCTGTATTTCAAATTACCCCTAACCATATGTGCAAATAGCAATTTTAGAACTCTTAATGGATATCGACAAATACTTCAATAATGCCCTTATGAGGATGGTATGCAGAGATCTCAACAAAATACGTATCATAATTCAAGTGTGTGGACAACCCTCGTCTTATTGAAAAGCTCATGTTTGCAAGAACACATAAAGTTCTGCTTCTATATTCAAGCCTTTCGGTCTCAAGGTATCAAACTTGCAAATGAGTGTCGCTTCTAATTGCCTCAATTTCAATTCTCGGTTGCCTAATCTTTTATTAGGTGGTATATAGGCCAGCCCCATGAAGGATAGAGATTTCACATCGGCATTATGCTTTCTTGAAAGTGGCTAGTGAGAGGGTATGTTAGATCTCCATTTTTAATGGCTCTGTAATGTTGGAGAATCCGCATCTTTAAAGGGCCTATTGTCGAGCCTATATAATGAAGGCCACAAGCACATGTAATCACATATACTACATATTTCGTGGTAAGGGAAATTCTATGTTTATATTTCCAGCATTGGCCATTCACACTCTGAAAGGGGATCTTAGACACATGATTGCACAATTTACAGTGAGCACATTTATAGAAACCAGTTTTTCCACTCTGAATCATTCCTATGTTTTCAGCTGGTTTGGTTATTACCATACTGGGGGACAGCATGGTTTTGAGCGTGGGAGCCTTACGATAAGTGAACTATGTATTGCCCTCTCGGCAGGATAAAAGGCTGAGTTGACCCCGCTGGAATTCAAACCTGTCACAACAGGATGTGCGCAGATATTAGGGGTGAGCACTTAGCTCACTGTGCTATCAGGCTGGCTGTAGCATGTTTCTCTCCGAGCTCCTATGGGGCAGTTCCGACTCTCTAGGAAGTGCTGTCCCAGAGAGACCGAAGAGGACTTCCTACACTGCAGCCACAGTTTTTGTTTTGTGTGATGATCAGTCCCAGACAGTTACTAAATACAGGCAGTGTCAGAGGAATGGGTCTAGAAACCAAGCTGACAATAAAATGCCATCAGACATATTAAGTCAGTATGGCCCTCATTACAAGTTTGCAGGTAGGCCGCCGGTGGTACCGGCGACCTATCGGCGACCTCGGTTTATCGTGTCTGCCACCCGATATCCCGATAATACCAGGATATTATGGGCGGCGGAGGAACAGTAAATTTCCATTCCTGTGGAGTCCCATAATGGGAACACTGAAGCACCGGCACCATTGCCAACGGTGCCAGTGCTTCAGTGATTTTCCACCGGCAGAGGCTTGCCCCTACCTGCAGACTCAGAGCATCTCTTTGCAGTAGTCATCTTCTACCAGCCTTTCTGACACTTTTAAGAGGATTTGATAACCAAAATCAGGTCTAAACCTTTTAGTGAACATATCATTTGATGCACTTTTCAAAATGTCACACTAGTGCTTCTAAAGATTAATTTATCGTGGATCCTTTTGTTTAACCTGCTGCTCCCGTACATCTATATTAAGGGCAACCAAGACGCAAAGGGGTGGGAGTTATGCAGAGGAGATGGGACACTATGTTGGGTATTTAATAATATCTAGAGATAGAGGATCCAGTGCAGGCTTAACCGAAAGGTCTGGCTCGGCTCTAGTGCCTTCACTAAAGGAGATCCCAACTCAAGCCAGCCAAGCATCATTACTTCACCCCTCTTCTGTTTTATTCACAACAGGGTAAATTAAGGAAACCCTACCACTCAATGGCCATTAAAAGACCTGCTGAGAAAGCACTTAGCTCAAGCCTACGGTATGTGAATACAAGGAATCATTACTGGAAGATCAAGAGTTTGTTTTGCTAACACTGTAGTTCAGCCTCTCTAAAAACTCGTTTCTTAAACTGTTGATTTCCATGACTCACTGTATGTGTAGTTTTTGTGGTAATGCATCTTGTACTCACAAAGTACAGGCCAATAAGATGCATTGCTCTAGCAAACAAAGACGGAGAAAGGGTCATGTTATCAAATATGCATAACCCAGGAAAGAGATCGAGAAATTGATTCATGTCAAGTCTAAGATGCTCGGCCAGGACTGCCATTCAGGCCTGTGTCAAACTGCATTCGGATTCTTCCATTTGTGTGTTTATAGTAGACGACCAAGACTACAAATCAGGGCTCAAGTCGAGGGTACACGCGGGTGGACGCAGTCCACCCACTTTTTTCGGAGGATGGACTCATATGGATATGCACATTTCTGGCGACGTCACATCCCATTGCGTTTGTTGATGAGTCCCTCACTTTTATTTTTAGGACTTAACCCCTGCTACAAATAATGTGCAAAAATACAGAATAATGTGAGTTGAAACATGAAATTGCAAAACATCTTGCCCCCTGTCTTTAAGAGGTTTTAGATAGAATAAGTGGAGATTTGCAGCACTTTCAGTAGTTAATTCTTTCGTTTCCCTAACTGCAGTCTATAGGGATATTTGGGAATGACAGGATGGAGGACCAGAGAGCACTTTTGTCCCACGTCCAAAAAGGTACACATTTGAAACTCAGGCACACATCTGCCCTGTCCATGCATTCTTCCCCCATGCATCTGTTCCATAACGCTTTGTGATCAGATTGCCCTTTTCTGTGAGTCACTTCCGGCTCAGTCAAGGGGCACCTTAAGACTAAGGGCCTCATTACACGGAAGGCGGTAACCATGGCGTTATTAGCGCCATGGTTGCCGCCGGTAATTTACCGATCCCGCCATGGTGAATGGCGGAATTACTGCCCCATTCCAAGGTTGGCGGGGCGGTAATTCCCGATTCACTATTGGCCCTTCCCCATTCCCATTTGAGCCCCCATAGGGCTCAATGGGAATGGGGAAGGCGGCAATTACGGTACCGCAAATTGCAGTACCGTAATTGCCTCCAAGGTCCCTTTGCGGGTCCCGTCCTTAACGGCTGGTAAAACCAGCCGTTAAGGTAGGGACCCGCAAACGGACCTCGTAGTAGGGCAGTAAGGGATTACCGGCACCGGTGCCCTTACCAGTGGCAGTAATCCCTTACCGCCATCCGTGTAATGAGGCCCTAAATCACCACATGTGAACTATAGAGGTAGGGCTCCATGTACAGAGCATTAGGTTATCTCTTGCAAAATGGACAACTGGCAAACCTGGGCTCACAACCACAACCGGGATCACTTAGAAGTGAATATTTTAGTGTTAGGGTGTACCAATCCACACTCGTACATGGTTTATTAGACTACAATTTGGGACTCATTATGAGTCTGCCGGTCCGCTAGCTGAGTTCTGTGAGTCCTATGGGAATCGAATGGGAATGGGGAGTAATTTTTTCCGGCGCCTGACAATGGGGAATTACCGGGACCACTGGGGCTGTAATGCCCCGGTAATTCCCCATTGCCAAGCATCGGAAAAAAAACGACTCCAGCAGCATTCATGCCCTTTTTACCGGCACGGCTACCGCCAGGGTCGTAATGAGACCCAATGTCTTCTTCAAAAATAGTACAAATATTGATCCTTTGTATAGTGCACAGGAGAGGATGAAATGTCCATTCACTTTCTGATTGCTGTCACTTGTCAGCCATGGGTTGCACCTAACAGAAACGTGATGTTCTGCAATGTGATGTAGGTGTGGGGGATTTCCTGGGGAGCTGTCCTTGTCCCTGCAAAATGGGTAGCTAGCAGGCAGGTCACACGTGAGCCAGAATGACTGAAAGAGCAAATGACTGTAGAGAAAAGCATGCATTCTCACCCGCCACTGACTTTCAAAACCAGGCTATATTCGTACCCCAGACAAATGTCGACATTCTTGAACCAGCTGGAAAATGCTGGTCTTGTAGTCTCCTTCCTGTAAGGGGCATAATCTAAAGCAAAGGGGGCGGTGGAGAGTTGGCAAGAATGGTGACATGAGATAGAGAGAGGTGAGGTCAGACAAAAGGGCACTGAGGAGACTGTGAGAAAAGCACTACTGTACAGGGAGTACAGGAAGGAGTCATGAATGCGACTTCACGCTACTACTAAA
This sequence comes from Ambystoma mexicanum, assembly GCF_040938575.1. Classification (NCBI taxonomy): domain Eukaryota; kingdom Metazoa; phylum Chordata; class Amphibia; order Caudata; family Ambystomatidae; genus Ambystoma; species Ambystoma mexicanum. Next base: position 980,792,722 of record NC_090934.1, on the reverse strand, counting down.
TAAGCAGTGATCCCAATCATAAAGGTGAAACAGGCACAGCCTGAAAGGTACACCACCTTCAGCTCTTAGGGTAGGGGCGACCACGTGTAGTCTATCCTCTTAATGAGGGAGTTGAGCTAGTACAGAAGCACACTAAACAACAATAGAACTGTGGTACCAAAACAAAAGAATGTGCACACTAGGTGAAACACACAGGTACTCCTTACAAGTATGGTGATGGGGGTAAAACCGGCCGTGAAGTGGCAGTGAATTAGTTACCACCAATTTACTGCTGCATTACTGCACCACCGTACTACACGTTTGGCGTTAGGGAGGAAGATTTAACTTCAGCAAGATCTTAATCTGCCAAAAATCCCCCTCGAGTCCTGTGCACTCCAAAAATGAGGAAATACCTTGATTTGTAATCTGTGGTAACTCCACGGGGCCAAGTGTCAGAATCTGTAATCTAGTTTGGTGTTAATTTGGCATATATACAGAGAATTACCACCAAACTCGTACTGAGGTGTACAGTTTATTCAAACTAACAAAAGAAACAAATTAATTAAATACACTATAACCCACCCTGTTTAGAAAACACAAAGAATGCAAATTTAGGAATAAAAAGCAGCCTGGGCATTAAGACGGGATTGCACAGGCAATCGTTTCATCATCAACCATCAAGGCTTTGAAGATGTCTTTAAAAGGGTAGCTAATGGGCTCTTACAAGTCACTAAGGCCCTGCAAGGTGGGTCAGGGAGATAGGACCATCCCAAATGCCTTTAATGTTAGCCTTTAGGGGCTCAGCCACATTCAAACAAGCTTCTAGGCACTTTAAATGAGTCAAGTCTCCATGGAGACATTTTCGAGTGGGTGATTCCCAGTGTATTGCAGGCATCAACATGGGTGAGTTTTCTCAATATAGTCCAGCTATACGGTGAAGTCCCATAATGGTTATCGACATGAATTCGGATGACGGAACCATCAGCGATAGGTCTGTACTCCAGAGATCCCTGGCCGGCCCATAGAACCGAGGTTTGCTCCAAAGTATTTTAAGACAAGATAGCTGCACCCTTGAGATGGATGGGGGTGCAGATGTATTACTCCAACACTAATCAATAAGGACAACTCAATGGTTTGGCAAAGTGAGTCCGTTTAATAACAAGTACAAAAAACAGGGAGTCATGGAAATCAGCAGTGATGCGATGGTCCTTCTCGCTTCAACTCCAATGAACTTCATACAAATAGTTACATTTATACTCAAAATTTGTCATCTTTGACGTTTAACACTCAAAAGTTAATATGCAATTCTATTGGTTAGGAAAGGGTAACTTTAATATAGGTACTATATCTGTATATGGTAACGGAGTGAGGGGATTGGGTAAACACTGTCAGGTGGGCGTCTAAGCCCTTCCTTCAAAAATGACTACTGTAGACATGACTAAAAGTACGATGTCCCATTGATTTTACTAACTACAGAACCCTAGATTATTTGGTCCATTGTGATTGGGTTGGCACCAAGCCCATGCATACATTTCCACTTTGCTTAGCAGCACGCAGAATGGTCAGTCAGTTGTAGGGTGCCCCCTAGTTACTTGGCCTTCCTCCAATTAAGGTTACAATCAATCATCGCTTCAGCAACTATGTGTCAATTATTTTACTGTGGTTGGCTCTCAAAACTGCATCTTCTGTCTGGAAAAGTTCTGATATCTCTGCCTGGGCGGATGACAAACATAGGTGTGAACCCGTGCTCCTTCTCGCTCGGCTGGTCACGTGATTCCCACACTGTGAATTTGTCTCGTTTCTCTCAATTTGTGTATTTGATTCTTATTTAGCTCAGCCACCTGCCTATGCTTCCTTATCTCGACCTTTCAGAGACAGGATATTCTGTTCTTAGGCTTCAATTAGATGTAACTACTGTTCGTTCCTTATATTGGTATGACCTTGGCTCTCCTGGCACGAGTTGCATCTGCTGAGTTTCGATTCAGCCATCCCTTCTCGTTTTGCTAGAATATGAATCTCTGTTCATTCGGCCTTTAGAAACCTGGGTTGATTCTGCTTTGTTTGCAAAGTGGAAGTGCACTTATAATACTGTGCTTCGTTTGAGGTAGATGTATGTAAAATGGCGCTTGCTGCATTATTCTGCTACTTAGCATAGCAAACCGCATTGTTTTCTTAGCTTTCTTGCAGTACCAAGCATATGTACAGGTGTTAGCTGGTTGAATATCTTCATCCAGTTTACAGCATAAACTTCTTTGTATTTCAACATTGTTCTCCCCTTCTAGGTTCACGATATACTTATTCATGGCATTTCGTCTCTGTGTGTCATTCTCGGGTCATCATTTCTTGTATTTGTACGTTAGTCCGTGTCCTCGTGACGTCACCATTCGTCTTCCAATAAGACCTTTTTGGTTTCTTCCTGGACTGTACTTAGGCAATCTTCATTTCGTCTCATATACTCGTAGGGTTTTCTTAATGGATACCGTACTGTCCATGGTTTTCTGGGTATTGGTACTTCAATAGGCGTTGCTCTCTTAATAGGTACTGGGCAGAGCCCTACTGTGGCTCTTTGCTGATTTATTTGCTCATCATACGTCCCATATCTTGGTGTGAACGTTCCTGGTACTTCAAAATGGGTGACTGGAGTGTGGGCTTTATTTGGGACCTCCTCTACATTCCCCCTTCTGGGCGATTCGGATTCAATTCACTCGATTCTTCTATATTTATCTTCACTCCATCACCTGGGTTAATTCCTTCTTCATTTTCTGGGTCCATACATCATGGTTTGAAGAAGTGTCTCTTTGGAGTCCATATCTTTATTACTCCTTTCAGGCTTCCTGTCGTCCTTACATGTTCGTCTTCATTCCATATCATTAATTGACATTGTCCATTTGGGCTACAGTAAACCCATCTTCCCACATCATTTCTGTGCTTCCTGGGATAGAGAAACTTTGTTCCTTCTGGTGCGTGAATGCTGGTCTTCACAAAGTCTCTTATTTTTTCATCAGTCAGGTCTTTGGGCTTCCATCCTGGCTTGACATCAATAATGATCTTTAAACTATGGCCTTTTTCACAGTTTTCTGGCACTGAGAGATTATTATCTTGATAACACAAAATCCTAGTAACATGATAACTAACAGAGCTCCCAAGAACTTGAATATGTCTGCCATCCATTGTGGGACCCAGGAGAATAGTGATGTAAACCAGCTATCATCATTAACTTTGTCAGTTTTATCGATCATCTGGTTCTGTAGCTCCGCAGCATACCTATGGCTTCTGTTAAAGTTCAATTTTCCTTCTCGTGAGAAGGTGTAAATGTGCAACATGATTCTCAAATTTTTGCACAAACTCCTCCATCCATGGCTGTGATCATGTCAAGGACATATCTGTTCTGGAGAGTCATCAGTCGGATGGCTCTTAACTCTTCCTTAATCGCATTGAATCCTTTTATGGTTGTGTTGATCGTCTGCAGTAACTCCCATCTAGTTATCTGTAACCATTTAGTATTTACTCCAACTTGGATTCTTGGCATAAAAATTGTTGTGAACACTGATGTGGTGAGGCTGAACAGCCTGTGTTCATATGGGATTGCATGAAATGCTTCTTCTGATTTAGCGAAGAAATAATTTTCTCTCTTCATTCGCGTCAGCAGTTCCACAGATCTCTTCTTCCTCAGGTGAGCATCTGCTTTTGGGAAACTGTCAATATGCAGGTCACTTTTCGGGATCACCAATGCTGGAACGTGGACGTTCACTATTGTGCATATGTCTCCCCAGTCTCTTGGCAGTCTGATGTATGCTTTGGATCCACACGCCCAATAATGATCCATAATTACTGCAGTTCCATGCACCATTCCTGGAGCATCAAAAACTCATCCACAGTTCTGATTCTCTCCCATCTTTCTTGTGCTATTATTCCTGAAGCAGAATTTTGGGCTTTCCAGTGGCACTATCTGCAAAGGTCCTCCTCTGTCTTCGACCCATGTCAGCAGTTTTGCAAGCTTTGGCCATAATGGCTTGCATCCGTTTCGCACTATATTGATGCTGGGCTCGTAGTGACCGAAGACCATCCATGCTCGGCATCTCACTACTCCTTTCTCCCATCCGTCTGGTGAAAGCACTGTTCCCCCAAATTTTCATTTGTTCTCGATTCTTCCATCTCCAAGCTTTTTCTGGAGTTTTTCCTTAGACATTTAGCTTCTGGTTCGCTTCTCTTCTGATTTCTGCACCTTTAACTCCAGGCTTCTCATATCTGATCACAATGTGTTCCGTCTTTCCATTGTTTCTTGTCTTTATGTCCTAGACATAAACGTCTTCATTTGGATCAGTTGCTTCAGTTGCTCATTTCAGTTAGACATTACTACCCATGAACTGGCCTCTGGTCTTGTACATTGCTACATGCGAGAGACAGTGTGCTGTCTGGACATCGATTTCTACAGCTATGAAGATCTTGGATTTCCCCATGCTGTATGGTAGGAGTACACAAACAAAGCATTCCCCTTCTGAACTTCATCTTCCAACTTCTTTCATGTCCTGGTACCAAATATTATTTCCCAGATGTGCTGTGCTGTCCAGGTAGTCGTTTAGTTCATTGTCATCTCCATGCATACTTCTCTTGATTCTTAGTGTTTTCCTGTAGTTCGCTATAACTACATCTCTGAATGCATCTGTATGGCTTTTTCTTGCTGGAGGATTCTCAGGTTTCTCGGTCCATGGTGCAGGCTTCCTCATCTGCGCCATTTGAGTGGAAACTCAACACAGGTCTTTCCCTCTCTTCATACATCCTTCTCTTGCTGGTTGCAAATGCCCATACCACTCACCCTGACACTGGTCCGGTGTATGGTTGTATTGTAGAACTAGTACTTGTCCCTTGAGTTGGAACATATGTGCTTGGCAATACAGTCTCTGTGGTTTTGTTCTTCAGTCCCTCTTGTATTTTCCTCGCTCTGGCTATGGACGGCCATAATGAGTCTACTATCAGTTGTGTTTGTGCAGAGAGCTCCTCTGAGTTGGCTCTTGATTTCTTAAAGGATTCTGATATGACTGCTTCTGTTGGCTTTCTTCTTGACTCTTCTTGTTTTCTCACAACATCTGCTGTGGAGCTTCTTAAGACAGCCAGTCTCTTCTTCTCTACTGCTTTGGTTTGTGGTTCTGCAGTCATGTGTTTGCATGCGTGTGGTTGTCAGTAACCTTTCTTCATTCATTCAGTGCCGACCCTGTCTCCGGATTTTCTGTTTGTTTGTGACCATAGGTGTGTGTGTGTCATTGCTAATCACATCCATTTCAAGTCCATTCACTCCACCATCAGATCTTCTAGGGTCTGCGATGACTATGTAAGATCTGAGTGCTTTTGTGGGTTTCATACATGCATCATTAGGTGGGTGCACTGGAATTGGAACCTTTATGCACCAGTAATAAATGCTGTTCTGATTGTTAATGACAGGTAAACAATGATGAATATGATACATAGATACATTATGGTTCTGTATGACAGGCGGTAGCATTTTCTTCCAGAGAAGCTTGGTCGTCTCTCCTCCTGCGGGAGGACCAGATTGCTGCTCTGGATCCCCATCTCGATCATTTGCCAAATATCAAATTTAATGGATTCCCTTAACCAATATCGTCTTTCGAGTTCTGTGTTTAAGAGTGTCAGGTGCTCCACAAGTGTCCCCCCTCTTGCGGGTGATGGATTGTCTCTTATTTCAGGATACAGTTCCTTTGCTAGACTATGGAAAAAATCAAATTAAATAACACTTCAGTAAGTCCTGTTACTGTGCACGTTCAAAGTAAGTGAGCTCCCAGTCCACTCCTCGGATTTGCTTCAGCCCTGAGGACATATTATGTGCTGATCAGTATGAATAAATAAGGAAAAAATAACACCAAATATAACAAGTGAAGTTCTTGACATTGCTTCCTCAAGCTGTCCCTCGGTGGAAGGCTTTTAGAATCTCCTCAGATAGCTCTGCTGATGGTTAGAGAGTTCCACTTGAAGCAAGATTCCATGCAAGAGCATTCCCATCTGTGCAATGTTAGCTGGATCTCTGATGAATGTGAGTACGTCAACATCGATTGGCCTCCCCACTAGCTCTGGAAAGTCAGCGACTAGGTGAAATAGGACATTGTGGGCCAGTCTGCTGTCTTCTGGTGACAGGGCCATGCGTCCTGTCTTGCTGAGGTTCAGGATTATGGGCCTCATTACACGGACGGCGGTAAGGGTTAACGGTCACCGTTAATGGCAACGGTGACCGTTAACCCTTACCGCCGTACTACGAGGTCCCTTTGCGGGTTGGAGGAATTAACGCCTGCTTCTTGCAGGCGTTAAAAACCAACCCGCTAAGGGACCTCGGAGCTAATTACGGCACCGCAAAATTGCGGTGCCGTAATTAGCGCCTTCCCCATTCCCATAGAGCCCTATGGGGCAGAAATGGGAATGGGGAAGGGCAATGGCGGAAGGGGGATTTACCGCCCCTCCAACCTTGGAATGGGGCGGTAAATCCCCTTTCCGCCAAGGTGGTGCCGGTAATTTACCGGCATGGTCCAGGGTGCTAATAGCACCCTGGATTACCGCCTTCCGTGTAATGAGGCCCTATATGTTTTCTCCATTAATGTAAACAATGTCTGCACTGTTCAGACGCATGGAGTGCGACTAAGATTACTATTTTATTTAAAAGATGGCTTAAATGTTCTGTATTTGCTGGGTCTTGAAGAAACGTGAATGTGTCTGTTGTCCTTCCGACAAGAGTTGGACAGTCTTCGATTAGGCGGAAGAACAGTGCATTGATAAGCTCATTTATTTCCGACTGTGTTTGGGACATTTGGTTCTTTCTCACGGTACTCAGGAAGTAGGAGAAATTGTTCGACAATGACAGTGAGCAGTTGTTTTATTGTCTTTTCGTTTTCAGGATCTTGAAGAGAGTCAGTGGCATTGGTGAGCCTCCCTACCAATGACGAGTATGATCTTAGCACTAGATCAAAATAGGTTATTACGTCTTTTGTGATGTCTCTACTGTGGGACACCATAAGTGATTCCGAATAGGGTCTTGGTATGGAATGAGTCGGGGTACTGTATTTGCTTCCAATGTAAGTGTCCTCGGTCATAATTTGGCATATTCTTTTCTCATCCAGGCTTAAGTGGGCCTCAGTTTAAAGTTCAATAGTCAACAGACTGTGTTGTGGCTTATACGTGCAATTTTTCTTCTTCACCCTGCAACTAGAATGCACAGAGTGTCAGTTTTGTATGTCCTTATCCCCTTTTTTGCTTAGAGGAAGTGTCCAATTTAAGCCACAACTTGCAAAAGGTTCTTTGTCTGGCTGGTCATGCGTCCTTCTTCCTCGTCATGGATCTCGTCTACATGTGCTGTGGTTCTTCCCCATCGCTCGTCGATACCTCTTGTTGGGGTGCAGGCAGGGGGCCTTCTCCGATGTAGGGTTTGATATCGCCGAGAAAAATCCATGCTTTTCTTCCTTGTAGTTTCACTGCGGATGGAGTGCCGTCCTCCACTGTGAAAGGACCATTGAATCTTGGCTCATCCCACTTTTTCCTTGTATGATTCCTTACAAGGACGGTGTCTCCAGGGAAGATGGGTGGTAAACAAAATCCTTGAGCTGGGCCTGTAGTAGTATCTCTTTCTGTGTTCCGTGCTGCCCTGCACCCCTTTTGACTTCACTGCAGCTGGTCTGAAATTACAGTAAGGCAAGATGTCATGCAGTTCAAGTAATTTTGCATTTCAGGCCCTATAATCTCTCCTGTTGACTGGTAATCACATCTAGCTCTATCTCGGGATGTCAAGGGAGTTCTCATTCTTCTTTCTGTGGCTATCTCATGTGGTGTAAGATGATGGTCGGAACCGGGTTGGTTCCAAAGTGCATACATTGCCAAAGGAAGACAGTGCAACCATCCCTTTTTTAGAGTTAGCTTCAACTTGGCTATCCTTTCCTTTAGCAAGCCGTTGAGCATCTCACAGATGATACACCAACGACAACTTGTGCTTTATACCAAGCAGCAAGCTAATCTGTTCAAATATTGTATTAACAAAGTGAGGGCCATTATCTGATCTCATGACCTTGCACACCCCCCACCTGGGGAACACCTCTCTCACTAAATATTTGTCCTCACAGGTAGAGTGTGGGTGTGTACATGCATCTGCCTCAATCCATCTAGAGAATGGACACACCACAACAATTAAGTATCTGTACCGATTACATACTTTGATCATGTCGACGTAATCGACATGTAAGTGCTGAAAAGGCCCATTTGGCCTTGGGATGACTCCTCTCATTACTTTTAATGTGTGCCCAGCTGTGAATTGCTGGCAGATTATTTAGTTCACTATAAAGAATGTAACGTGCTCAGCTAAATTCGGTATGAACCAGTCTTCAGCAAGCGTTGCTGCTAGATTCTCTTTTGTCATGTGCGCCGGATAATGTAACTGCTCCAGCGCTATCTTTAATAGGGCTACAGGGATTAATGGTTTATCAGTGCTGTCTTGTCGCCACAAGCTGTTTGAGGGGTTTAAAGAACACCATTGACGTTTCCAAATATTCTTTTCTTCCTTTGGTGCCTACCCTTGGAGTTCCGTTAGCTGTGTTTGCCCCAAATTACTGTAACTCTCAGGTGCAGTTTGTGTAACCATCATTCGCTCGTTGGCATGGGTAACTTCCACTGCCATGATCGTTTCACTTTTGGATGCCATTGCTTGGCTTCCGTGCCTGCCGCTTGATTTCTGTGTGAGATAAAATCTGTCCCTTTCGTGTGGGCGGTGCATTTCACGGCCGCTATGCCCACTGAGAGCTGTAGTGCATTAATCAGCCTGTCTAATAGGGCTGCGTGCTGCACTGGCATGCCATCCACTCGGAGGTAGGTCCTCATTTTCCAGCATGCTAAGCCTGCGTACACTGTTGACGTCACATAGGCGGAGTCACTGTACACCGTTACTTCCTGGTGTGCATGATTCTCAATGGCGTGTATCAACGCCAATAATTATGCAGCCTGTGCTGAATAATGAGATGGTATTCATGCATAAAGAAGCACTCGAATTTCTCCATTTGCTGTGTGCTTTATCACAGCAACGCCTTTATATCTTTGCCCGTTATTTTGATCGATCCTCGAAGACCCGTCAATGAAGACGATCTCTCCTTCTGCCAAGGCATTTTCATTCACCCTGGGAAGTTCATCATAGAATTCTTCATAATTTGCACAGTCATGTATCGGCTCTCCTTCAGTGACTGGCTCTGCTATAAACATGGCTGGGTTCACTATCTTACATCTGGCTACCTTAATCGATGGATTTCATATGATCACTTCATAAGCAGAAGCTCTCTGAGATGTCAATGTGCCCTTTGGTTTCTCTAGAATGGCAAATAGTGAGTGCTCGACATACAACGTCATGGAGCATCCCATCACAATGGTTGTAGCCTTCTCTATGGCAAACGTTGAGGCAGCTAAACTTTGTTCGCACGGGAAATGACCTCTCATTACTGGGTCTAAATTTCCACTATAGTATATCAGGGGCTTGTACCCCAATGTGGTTCTCTGTGTGAGTACTGCCGTCATAACGCTGCCATTCGTGTGTGAGAACAGGTATAATTTCTCTGCATAATTGGGAATCCCTAGAACTGGTGCTGTGCAAATAGTTCTTCTGAGTTCAGCAAATCCTTTCTCCATGATCTCAGACCATTCGATCTTTTCTTTTGTTACTTAGGCCTTCTTTAGGGCCTGACGTAACGGATTAGTGTAAGAGCTATAATCGAAGACCCATGCCCTAATGTAGTTGCATAGGCCTAGAAAGCTCTGCGTCTGTTTTATCTTGTGTGGCTTAGCCGTGTTCAGTATGGCTTCAGCCCTTTCTGGGGTCACTCTCTTTCCCTCATGTGAGATCAGCTGGCCTATGCATAGCACTTCTTGTTGACAATATTGTAACATTTCCTTGTCAACCTTATAACCTTTCTCAGCCAATATAGTCAATAGTTGAACAGAATCGTGCCTGCATTGTTCTTCTGTTGTGCTGCAAATTAGGATGTCATCCACATATTGCAGGACGACACTGCAATATTGCTCAAGTCCATCTGCAGGACTCTGTTAAAAGTAGATGGAGACTCACAGTACCCCTTTTCAGGCGCATTGTCTGAATCTAAATGACGTCAGATCTTGTGAGTCACGGTAAAACGGGATTTAGAAAAATGCATTTTTCAAGTCAATCACCGTGAAATATTTTGCCTCAGAATTGTAGAAGGGTTAGGGACTAGAGAGAACTCGGCCTCAACAATATCATTTATTGCCCTTTGATCTTGAATTAGCCTCAAAGACCCTCCCTTTGATTTTTTGATCGGATAAACTGCGGTATTGCATGACGACTCTGACGTCACTAAAATGGCCTGTTCCATCATTGCAGAAATTGTCTTAAAAATCCCCTCATCTGCCTCTCTGGACATGGGAAATTGTTGGGCTTTTGGTAGAATTGCTCCTGGTTTCAGTTTAATCTTCCCTTCTCCAACCCCCTTCAAGAGGCCCACGTCATAGGGGCCTGTAGTCCATACTGAGACAGGCATCTGGGCCATATCGTCATCAAAATATTCAGGACGGTTGTTAAACAGTTCCAACAATATGAGCACGCACCAAACACTGCAAGCTCCAATCCTAAATTTTCATAAAATTTTATACCTTCTATTTTACTCAAAAAACATCCATTCGTATGAGATATCTGCAAAAAAATGTGTCGATGTATGACGTCACAACAAAAAACATGTAAAACAGACGCTTGACAGACTAGACGAACACCAGCTGGTCACAGGTATCTCTGCCTCTAATCATTACCCCTTCATGGAGTTTAAACGTACCCCTTTCACAACGTCTTTAACTGTCGGGGTAGTCTAATTGTTCCCCCTTTAGCTGGGACTCTGGGTACACGTTTCTTCTAGCTGAAGAAATACGGTACAGGACGGTTTCGTGCCAACATCATTCTCTGAGGTACTTCTCTTTTCATCATTTTTACCCAAAAGGTGAGACTCACTTCCACTATTCTTAGAGAGGCACAGATGCACCCTACTGATGAGGTCCAACCAGACCGAAACACGTGTCTGGGGTTTGTGTTGGTACTCTTGTTCAGAGGAGAATTGCCTAGCATTTCAGTGCTGGACTGCCCCATGGCAGGACAAAGACTGATATATTTGGGGTATTTCTTCTCTGTGAAAGATATTGAGCTAAAGACTCTGGGTAAGTCTCTCGTAACCAGGACTAATGTCTGGCAGAGGGACTCCCAGGACCCCCCTCATTAATTTGCATATTTAAGTAACTTTGGGTCTCACCATAAGTTACTAGGGGAATCCAGACGTGGACCCCTTGCTCACTATTCTTAGAGAGGCACAGATCCACCCTACTGATGAGGTCCAACCAGACCGAAACACGTGTCTGGGGTTTCTATTGGTACTCTTGTTCAGAGGAGAATTGCCTAGCATTTCGGTGCTGGACTGCCACAGGGCAGGACAAAGACTGATATGTTTGGGATATTTCTTCTCTGTGAAAGATAGTGAGCTAAAGACTCTGGGTAAGTCTCTCATAACCAGGACTAATGTCTGGCAGAGAGACTGCCAGGAACCCCCTTGTTAATTTGCATATTTAAGTAGCTTTGGGTCTCACCCTAAGTTACTAGGGGAATCCAGATGTGGACCCCTTGCTCACTATTCTTAGAGAGGCACAGATCCACCCTACTGATGAGGTCCAACCAGACCGAAACACGTGTCTGGGGTTTCTGTTGGTACTCTTGTTCAGAGGAGAATTGCCTAGCATTTCAGTGTTGGACTGCCCAGGGCAGGACAAAGATTGATATGTTTGGGATATTTCTTCTCTGTGAAAGATAGTGAGCTAAAGACTCTGGGTAAGTCTCTCGTAACCAGGACTAATGTCTGGCAGAGGGACTCCCAGGACCCCCCTTGTTAATTTGCATTATGTCACAGAGACACAAAGCTGGACTGAGAAGAGATAAAGCGGGTCGTGGGAGGACAGAGGGGACAACTACGACTGCCCGGGTCTGGGGCTCAGGGGGATCCCTGTTTGTCCTCATGGTCACAGATTGGCAGGTCCACTGAGCCCGTCAGTCTTCCGAGAGTAACATCGAGTTGATAAACATCTGTTATCTGCCTACGGAACCAATATAGCTCAGTGGTGATTAATAAGCGCTCTGTAAATACAGCCGCTTTATTATGTTATAAATAGGCCGTGATGAAAGTAATCAGGGAGAAGAGTGGAGAAGAGTTTGAGGGGAGCCAGGAAACGAGCGAGGGGACCCACAGTGGTGCTGGGAAGGGGCAGTGGCATCAGAGACTGATCACACAAGAGAAGCAGCATTCTGAGGGTGGGCTGAGGAGATCGATGTGGGATGGGAGGGACAGAGGTGACTCGAGGAGAGATCGGGTAAGTAGAGATCAGAGTATGCCATTATTATTATTGTATTTATTGAGTGTGGACCTATGTTCGAGAAGCAACAGAGCGCTTTACAGAGGCATACAACAGTACAGATGCACAACGGAGCGCTTAACAAATAGTCAACAATCATAATACTATCAAACATCTTAGCTTTTATTTCAATGCTCATTAGATTTTGGTTTGGTACAGTGAATTGCTCCAGCGCTCTCTTCCCAATCCCACGGTCCCCGGCTTGTGAAGTGCCCTCCCCCCCACCCCCTTGCTTTCCTTGGGATTCGCCTGTTGGCAGGCTCCCACGTGCGCCCTCGCTTGCTGCCGGTCTATATTCATGACTCTCGCGAGCCCGGGGAGGAGGCCCCTGCCCTGCTCTCTTTGTGCTCAGCTGGGCAGAGGGCCGACTGACAGCAGACTCGTGGCACTGCCCGCGCGCACAAAGCTTTGTTTTCATCTCTTCAGCTGTGGATTAGAGGCAGGCGGGGGGGAGCTGCACTTCTGTTTAGATTTACATGGCAATCTGCAAAGTCATTCATTCAGGCTCTGAGAGAGGCTGCGGAGCTAATGCTTCCCAGATGGTACACGGGTCTGTGTTTCTATATTGGGGAACTGAGGCATTTACAAGGTCACACACAAAAAAATAACAGTAAGCGACGTCCTACCAAAAAAGTGTGTATTGACCACCGCACATGAATAAGGAGGGCCAGCCTTCCTACCATTCTTTTAGGAAAAAGCTTAAAACCCATCTCTTCAACTGACACCGGGCCACTTCGGCGGTAGCCGTGCCGGTAAAACAGTCACGGTTGCTGCCAGAGTCGTTTTTTTATCGGCGCCCAGGAATGGGCAATTACCGGGTCATTATGGCCCCGCCGGACCTGGTAATTGGCGATTCCCGGGCGCCGGTAAAAAATGCTTACCAAGCTTACCGGTACCGTTGTTACTGTACCAGCAAACTGGTAATGAGGCCCACTGACTCTTAACAACATTTCCTGTCTGTAACTAGTGGCTAGATGCCCATGGACTTTGCACACTCCTAACAAATGTACTAAATAAATAAATAAAATGCAAAGCTTCTACTAACATCTAAACATAAATGGAAAATTTTGCAAACTCTTCAAAGTTAGTATCGTCGTAATTTGCAAATACAGTAAATCATTGTCATTTTAATATACCGACAAAGTGTAGAAATATATGCAGCTAAAATCCAAATACTCCCATGCAGACTTTCTCTGAACAATATTTACAAAAAACGACATCCATCGATCTTAAAACCACATCATTATGTCGAGTAACACAGACACCAAGGAGGTCATTTTGCTTCAAATCATAATTTGGCAGTGGGGAGCCATTACGTGTAGACATGCACATGGGCAGCTGCCTGTCGATAAAGTGTGGCCATTTGTACGTCCGGGTGCAGATGTGCAGGGCAAAAGGCGGACTCTGCTGTGCAAATGAGTAAACTCTGCCTACCATGCGAGCATGGCAGGCATCGTTTAATTGTAATTGTAAATGCTGCTTACCATGCAAGCATGGTAGGCAGCATTTAATTGTAAATGCTGCTTACCATGCTTGCATGGTAAGCAGCATTTAATTGTAAATGCTGCTTAACATGCAAGAATGGGAGGCAGCGTTTAATTGTAATTGTAAATGCTGCTTACCATGCAAGCATGGCAGGCAGTGTGTACAAAGGTTCCCTATGGAGTCTGCCTGCTTTATGCTGTAGCATATGTATGGCAGAGTGGAAGGGAGGCGGCGGAAACACAAGTTGCGTGCCAATCCTCCTCTCCGTCACACAAATGGGCGAAAATTAGCCGATAAGTAAATGTATGGCATAAAAGCATTGCACAAGGCTTTTACGCCACACATTTGGTTTACGGCTCATTAGAAACTGAGCTCCCAATCGTATTATTTGTTTTACAATTTAAATTTCATTATAACATATGATATCTTCTGCAGTTACTAGAACAGCCATTTCATTGGTCATCAACACTGATTGACTGGCTCCATTGTTTAGCAGGTGACACAGGTTCTATGAGTTTTACCCCTCATGCTTTCATCCCCAAATGTTTTTAATTCATTTTCAGCATTTTCAAATTAAGTGCAGCAGCAAAATGCGGGTCAACTACACACAGCTCCCCGTTAACTCCACCCCTTACTCCTAAACAACATTATGCCCTTTACTAAACTTACTATCAGTACCTTTTTTTAAAAACAATTATATGTTGCAGGTGAATTTCTTGGGGATGCATTTTCTGCATTGAGAAATGTATGTGGTGAATATTCTCCAAGGAATTCCATCGGGTACAGGCAACACCCATTAAATGGCCCAAGATGTCAAATACAACAATAATGGTTTAGTCATGCCAGATCAAGAGCATTCCATTCTCAATGCAGCATGAAATGGGATGCACAAACAATCGGCATTGCTTATTGCAAACATCTATATGCATGTCAGTAATAGTGAAAATACACCTTCAAATCATCTTGTCAATTACATGACCATCCTCAAAGAATGTTTACAAAGTAGCTGCCCACATCCTTAGATACACTGTTGCAGCAGAATACTTTATTTTATTTTATTATTAAGTTGTTTTCAGTTCATACAACTTTAAAACTTTACATACGTTCATACCAATCACATATTAACCAATTATGCAGGAATATACATAAAAAACCCAGAATAAATATATTCAATACTGACTCATTCATACTACAGTGCAGTGCAGGATTACAATATGAAAATACAAAATTACAAATACAACACATTAATTTGTTCATTACAAGAGGGTTGATGGTAATTTCCTTGAATCATTATAACATGTTCTTACCAATATGTCGTTAATACTTTCATTATGTCTGGACGGGAAAGTTTTCCATACTCTATATAAAGCTATATAGACTGCCTTAGATTGTACATTCGAGCACCATCTCCACAATTCCTCTGACTTTATATAATTCATGTTAAAAACAAAGCGTCCATAATTCAGCATATAATAATTACGAATTTCAGGACATGAAGTTAGAACGCGCCTAACAGTCTCAATTTCATCTACGCCCAGACACATTCCACAGTATCTGCAGCAGCAGAATATGCCTGTTGTGTGAGGGAGAAGGAGAGGGGGAGAGGGAGAGAGAGAGAAGGAGAGAGAGAGATTGTTTCTCCCACCTGCCTTTCTCCTTGACCATTCAGGGGCGCCCTACTTTTATTCTCTTTCTCACCATGTTCCAAGTTTCTCTTCCTCCTCACTCTTTGTGTGCACTGCCATTTCTCCCATCCCTTTCTCAGTGCTTTGATCCAGGTTGGGTTCCTTCCTGTTCTCCTCCTCCGAAGTGTCCTCTGCTGTGGGATTTCATCCTCCTCCTCCTCCCGTGCACCAGCCTTTCTCCATCCACCACTTCGTGTACCTTCCTTTACTACTACACCTCTCCATACCTCCTTCTCTTATCCACGTCCACGCAGTGCGCTGCTTCACTCGCTTCCCTCCCTTCTACCTGCTTCTCTCCATGCTGGTGTAATGGGGCACCCGCAGCCCCCCGCAGTGTGGCGAGCGCGTGTTGCCCATGCTCGACCTCCCAAGAAAACCTAAAGTGTGAGCCGAGCACTTTCGGGAAGCTTGCTCTGTTGCAACCAACAGCCCAGCCATGCACCGGCCAACGGGAGAAGAGCACCTCTGACATTCTCTCTCCCCCCACCCTGGGCCCAGACCGAAGACCAGAAGCATCGTTCTGTGAAGTGAATGCACAATGGACGGACGGGTACTTTTAAAAAGTGTTGGTATTGTCTGTCAATGTTTCAGACAGTGTATGTTTCTGTGTGTTTGTAAGATTTGTAATGCATGTATGTGTATCTATGTAATGTTTCACATATGTAATGTATGCATGGT
Organism: Ambystoma mexicanum; assembly: GCF_040938575.1. Lineage (NCBI taxonomy): Eukaryota > Metazoa > Chordata > Amphibia > Caudata > Ambystomatidae > Ambystoma > Ambystoma mexicanum. Next base: position 980,776,448 of record NC_090934.1, on the reverse strand, counting down.
GCAGGCCCGGCTGAAGAAGTGCGGGCCCATTTCAAAATGATGGTTGCCGTCCCCCTAAAATCCTCCCACCTCCCTGCCCTTTGCTCAGAGCGGAAAACAGTCTGGGGGCACATGTCTATGCAAAAAACAAAGAAGAAATCCAATATGGATAGCCACATCCCCTGCACACTTTCTAGACGGCCAAGATAGGCCTTTTGAACATTTTTTGTAAATTTTTTTGAAATGCAATATTGATAACTTTCAATCAATTCTGTTTTCAAATTGGCATGTAAATGACATTCTCTAGATTTATCTAAACTGTCTGCATTCTGATAATTCCCTTGCCAGACAATTTTTTTTGCCATTTAGACGAACACCAGAAAGCACACCCAATAATCTAAGGGGCTAATAACATTGTTTTTAATTGTTCGTTATGTGCATAACTCTTTCTTTTTTTACATACCTCTGATCGTGATTTACATCACCTAGTCTTTACAAATACTGTTCAACTTCATGACCATCCCTAGCACTCATAATTCTTTTATGGCTCAAATCCAACCCGCTCCCCAGCCTAGGTACCAAGGCTGTGTCTTTCTCCCCCGCACCTCGAATTATTTACTAAAGATTACCATTCTGTTTAAACCTAACTAAATTACATTCAAATTGGTGTGCAAGTGTACTTACCTGTGTTGGCACATGTCTATGCACCAGGTGTGCAACAAGACAAACATTTTGTAAGGGGGCTAACTTTAGAGCCTGCGGGGGAGGGTCACACTTACTTGTGTGGGTTTATAGTCATAATATCGAAAAAAAATGTCGAATTACAAAAATGTCGAAAAAAAAATGTCGAATTCAAAAATGTCGAAAACACATACATATAATAGAAAAAATCATTAATTCGAAAATAAAATGTCGAAAAAAAAATTGAAAAACCAATGTTAAAATAACTATGTAAAATGTCACACATACTAACGTTTTTTATTGGGGGGGTCCCCCCCCAAACCCCCCATCCCAAACCCCTACCCCAACCCTCCACTCCTCCCCATCCCCCCCAACACCCCCCATGGATATACCTTTAATTTTTAAAAAAAAGTATTTAATAAAACATTAATTAAATAATTAATTATTAAAAAAACCCATCCCAAACCCCTACCCCAACCCCCCCTCCTCCCCATCCCCCCACCCACCATGGATATACCTTTAACCATTTAAAAAAATTATGTTTTATAAACTATAATTAATTATTTATTTAAACATTAATTCGAAAAAATATCGAAAAAAATTCGACATTTTTGTAATTCGACATTTTTATTTTCGACATTTTTTTTTCGACATTTTGACTTTCGAAAATATTGCATTCGATATTATGACTGGACACCACTTGTGTGGATGTATCCAACTTCTTACATATTCTGAGACTATTCTACTGCAACTTAAATATTACGAGCAGTTAACTCTCCCTGTGTCTGAAACACACACTTAAGTACTGCTGTGAGAATGACCTGCCTCTCTGTCCCCACAACCCTTCCAATCACTCTCCTGACATGCAAGTACTAACCCCACATCACGATTTCAATTGCCTAAAAATCTATGCATATGAATTCAGGTGCCAACAATTAAACGCTTTACAATAATACGGTGGGTGGTCATAATTTCGAAAAAAAAATGTCGACAGACAAAAATGTCGACAAAAAAATGTCGAAAAAAAAAAATGTCGACTTTCGTTTTTTTAAATTATATATTTATTTTAGGGGTTCGGGAGTTAAAAAAAGGGGAAAATTAAAACAAAAATTAAAAAGGGGGGTTGGGGGGGAACCGCCCACCCCCCCATTTAAAAAAAAAAATGCATTGAAAAAAAAAGTCGACATTTTTTTTTTCGACATTTTTTTTTCGATATTTTGACTTTCGACATTTTTGTTGTCGAAATTATCACTGTAAACCCAATAATACTTGCCAGGCCTTTGTTAACAGTGCAGCCCCAAGGTTCCTGTCCTGCCAAGGCTCTGTAGGTCAAGCAGGTCAAGTCAACATTGCCCAACATTTCGGGGGGGGGGCTAAAGCCCAATCTGCTCAATGGCCATTGCACCACTGATGGAGACAAATACAGCTAGGGGTTAATAACGCTGGGTGTTTTTCTTTGCTTTAAATGTGTGGTTTGCAGCGCTTGCATTACAAACCTCATTTGTTGGTTCCCTTCAGGTCGTCACTTCTAAGTGACGGCCTGAAAGACTCCAGCAATGAAGGGCTCTAGTAAATAAAGATTGGAACGTGAGCACTGCAAAGCGCACATTTAAAGCCCCATAATGAACATAATATAAAAAAGGAATCGATTTCTGTCTTCTCGGACTGCTGACTGGCAACATGGGAGCAAATGCTGGGGGCACTGATGAGACTCGAGGCCCCTTTCAATTGAAAGTATTGAAAAGCCCTGATGCCGTCCCTGTACGCATGTATATGTGTGTGTGTGCAGGGCCCGCTGAAGATGTGCCATAATTCGATGGGGGTCCGGCCAGTGCTTTAAAGTGTGATATGAAAACGAGCAGGGCCTCTGAAAAGGTGGCATGTCAAAATTGTGCTGGGCATGGTAGAGGAGGGGAGGGTTGGGCACGGCCACCACAAACTCTCATGCACACATAGATACAGTCAGGGGCCGGGGGTTGATAGCTGCAGATTATCATTAGATGGGCAGCCAGCAGAGAGCTGAACCACCAAATATCTATTGAAACGCAATTAATCAGTCTTTGTCATCAAGGGGCTAATGTAAACGAAAGTGGAGTAAAAAGGCAAAGAGGTGATAAAGCATTGTTGATACCAAGCAAAGTGATGGCCCCTGAAGGGTTACAGCACATTTAGCATGTGCACTGCAAAGCGCACATTTAAAGTCCTGAATAAAAGGAGTATATTGTAGTCTCATAGGACTGCTGATTGCCAAAGTGGGGGCAGCTGCAGCCCCCCCCTAAGTATTGGGCCATTTCAACTGGAAGGGTTGAAAGGCCTGGATTCCTTTCCTGCAGGCAGGGCGGCAGCTTATACATGCTTTAAATAATAACAAAGAAAGGAAGTACACCTGTAATACCTGCTCCACTCCTTTATTCGGTTCGTTTTTGTAGCATTTTAATGTGTTTAATAAGTATGAGGAGGGAGTTTAGCATTTGTTCTTACGCGGCACTTCAACTGCAGAACCTTTGTGCTCACTTTTCTGGTTGGAAGCTGTCGCAGTCTGCACCTGTCATCTGTTTCACAATTTCTGTCAACAATTAGCAGCTAAATTAACATCAGCAAAACAAAATGGGCCTCATTCCGAGTAGGGCGGTAAGGGTTAACGGTCACCGGTAACGAGACCGGTGCCGTTAAACCCTTACCGCCCTACTACGAGTTCCCTTTGCGGTCCTTCCTTATCGCCTGCTTTTAGCAGGCGTTAAGGACCGGAACCGCAAAGGGAATCCGGGGTCAATAATGGTACCGTCATTTACGGTACCGTTATTGCCGCCTTCCCCCTTCCCATTGAGCCCTATGGGGGCTCAAATGGGAATGGGGAATGGCCCTGGTGAATAGGGAATTATCGGTCCCTCCGACCTCGGAATGGACCGGTAATTACTCCATTCACCAGGCCGGAGTTTGGATGAGTTCGGAGGCAGCTGTGCCGCAAATGGCGGCGTGGTTACCTCCGACCTCGGAATGAGGCCCAATGTTTCTGGAACTAGAAGGCTATTCGTGTGAATATACACTATTGAGTGTGTGCGTGCATGCAACGCCGCATATACAGAAGTCTTTCTTTATTTTTCTTGATACATTTTAACGTGTCCTATTGTTAAATCAAGCCTCTGCAGACTTGAGTGGGGCTTCAGTGAGGCTGCCTCTTCTCAGTGGGTATTTATGGCCTCAGGCGTTGACTGCATGGTCTCCTTTAACAGGTCCACAAATCAGGAAACAACTGTTTTGCCCTGTTCATCACTTGGTCATGGTTTGAGTTTTAGTGGCCTATGTGTAAGCCACATCTGAGTTTTCGGGGGTGGGGGGTTCCCTGCAGCTGGAAAAAACAATCCACCACACCTGTGAAGTGCTTATTATAAGGGAGAGAAAATAATGCATAAAGGGGGTTATTTGCTGCAGATTAAAAAGGGACAGACAGCCAGCCGGGAGCTGAAATACTAAATGTTCAATGAAAAGGTACTAATCACTTTTTGACAGCAGAGCACTCATGTAGAGGATACCAGAGTTAAAAAGCAACAAGGTATTAAAAACATTGCTGGATATTGCAAGAGGTCTGAGGGTGGTGATGTCCTTAGGACAGCAGCAAAGGCAGTCCGAAACATGCACACTGCAAAGCACACATTTAATGTCCCGAATGAAAAGAGTATGTTGCTGTGTTTTACGGCTGCCAACATGGATGGGGCAGCTGAGCCCATTTCAACTGAAAAGGTTAAAATGCCCTGTTGCCATACATACATGACAGATACATGTTTTTTATGAGGCGGGTGAAAAAAAAAGTGATTTTTATTGACCGGTTCTGATATAGATTGTGTTTGTAGGAGAGCTTTACAGTCACTAGCGTATATTGTGACCACATGTTCATGAAAAAGTGATATGGCAGTCCCTATACTGGCATAATTTGTGGCTGCCTGTTCATGAAAGTGATATACAGTCACTATACCGGCATAGATTGTGTCTTTGGCTTTCTGAAATGTATTTATAATGACAGATACTGACATAGATAGATTGTGGCCTAAGCTTCATAAAAGTGACTTACAGTGGCAATGCTCGCACATGTTGTGGACACAGGCATCATGAAAATGTAAAATATCTCTCATGTAGTGTATATGAAATAGCATCTGCTTAATTGTTTTTCATGTATTATTCTAGAGAATAGTCAATTGTATGGCTTTTAAACCCATTCTTCTCAAGAACTTCACCCATAAATGGACCATTTTAAAACATTACTTTGAGCAGTTTCTCAGAGAGAGCGCTACCCGTACCTCCTACATTACTAGGACTCCCTCGCCACATTTGGTGGCTCACACCTGGAGATGTTTACGGCCCTCCATTAGAAATATTTGCCTGCCACCACTGACCTCAAATTGTTTTCAATGCCAGTGTCCCCCCAGGATCCACCCACCCTGCTGGTGCCAAAATGCTGAGTCTACTATTAGCATGAGCTTAATAATTGTACTAGTTTGCGTACTGTGGTGGATGGTACCTTTGGTGGCCACCAGAGTACAGACCATGCGCCACTCCCTTTTTCTTAAAACTGGGCGAATGATTTAGAGTTTGATTACAAAAATGTACATTTTTCGTCTAGTGCAGTCCTCAGTGCCTTCTGTCAGCAGCACAGTCATCTGTGCTTTGCCATGCTTTTTTGGGGGGGAGGGGGGCCTCAGCAGGTCTTACGTGGAGGCCCACACATTTTGTGTTACGCCACTCCACTCTGGGTTTTCCAACTGTCCCCCTTCTACTCTCCATGCTTCACATTTCTCTTGCATTGCTGTGTGCCCTGCCTTCCTCCTCCCCTTCCTTCCAACTTGATTTGTCCATGCTGAGCTCCAGGTTCCCTTCTTTTCTTCTCCTCTTCATGCCCCACATTTCTCCTTATTTCTACTCCTTCTCTTTGTGCCGCACAGTGTGTACTACCATTGCCACCCCCCTCCAAGGTGCCCCACTCAGAGTGCCCTCCCTTACTCGTCTTCTCCTTGCCCCACAGTTCTGCTTATTTCTCCTCCTTCTCTCTGTGCCCAAGGTGCTCTCTTTCTCCCCTACATGACCCTCCTTGTGTGTGAGGTTCTCTTCTCCCCCTCTAATTAGTATGTGTTGTCTGTTTGGGCACTCACTGGAACACATGCTTGTGGTATCCATGAATGCACGCACATACCCACACACACGCGCGCTTGAATATGTATGTTCCCTGCAGCTACAGTAATCCTCCTCATAAACCTTCCACTGTCTTATCTCTTATGAGGCCTCCATAGGCACATTGATCTCACTCATAAACTGTATTATATGGATCTCACTCATAAGCTGTATTGTATGGATCTCACTTATGAGGTGTATTTTATGGCTCTCACTTGTGAACTGTATTGTATAAATCTCACTTATGAGCTGTATTATATGGATCTTACTCATGAGCTATATTGTATGGATCTCATTCATGAGCTGTATTGTATAGATCTCACTCATGAGCTGTATTGTATAGATCTGACTCATGAGCTGTATTGTATGGATCTCACTCTTGAGCTGTATTATATGGATCTCACTTATGAGCTGTATTGTATAGATCTCACTCATGCACTGTATTGTATGGATCTGACTCATGAGCTGTATTGTATAGATCTCACTCATGAGCTGTATTGTATAGATCTCAATCATGAGCTGTTTTGTATGGATCTCACTCATGAGCTGTACTGTATGGATCTCACTCGTGAGCTGTACTGTATGGATCTCACTTGTGAGCTGTATTGTATAGGTCTCAATCATGAGCTGTTTTGTATGGATCTCACTCGTGAGCTGTATTATATGGATCTCACTTATGAGCTGTATTGTATAGATCTCACTCATGCACTGTATTGTATGGATCTGACTCATGAGCTGTATTGTATAGATCTCACTCATGAGCTGTATTGTATAGATCTCAATCATGAGCTGTTTTGTATGGATCTCACTCATGAGCTGTACTGTATGGATCTCACTCGTGAGCTGTACTGTATGGATCTCACTTGTGAGCTATGTTGTAAAGATCTCAATCATGAGCTGTTTTGTATGGATCTCACTCATGAGCTATACTGTATGGATCTCACTCGTGAGCTGTACTGTATGGATCTCACTCGTGAGCTGTATTGTATAGATCTCACTCATGAGCTATACTGTATGAATCTCACTCATGAACTGTATTGTATAGATCTCAATCATGAGCTGTATTGTATGGATCTCACTCATGAGCTGTATTGTATGGATCTCATTCATGAGCTGTATTGTATAGAGCTGACTCATGAGCTGTATTGTATGGATCTCACTCTTGAACTGTATTATATGGATCTCACTTATGAGCTGTATTGTATAGATCTCACTCATGCACTATATTGTATGGATCTGACTCATGAGCCGTATTGTATAGATCTCACTCATGAGCTGTATTGTATAGATCTCAATCATGAGCTGTTTTGTATGGATCTCACTCGTGAGCTGTATTATATGGATCTCACTTATGAGCTGTATTGTATAGATCTCACTCATACACTGTATTGTATGGATCTGACTCATGAGCTGTATTGTATAGATCTTACTCATGAGCTGTGTTGTAAAGATCTCAATCATGAGCTGTTTTGTATGGATCTCACTCATGAGCTATACTGTATGGATCTCACTCGTGAGCTGTACTGTATGGATCTCACTCGTGAGCTGTATTGTATAGATCTCACTCATACACTGTATTGTATGGATCTGACTCATGAGCTGTATTGTATAGATCTTACTCATGAGCTGTGTTGTAAAGATCTGAATCATGAGCTGTTTTGTATGGATCTCACTCGTGAGCTGTATTATATGGATCTCACTTATGAGCTGTATTCTATGGATTGTTTGGTTTTTCCATCCCGTTCCTCAGACACTCATTTCTACACCTGATGCTGGGGTGCATTTTTTATTCTATGTGACTTTGAGTCCTAAATGTTCTTTGAATAGATTAGCTATCTCAAGTACTTACATACTTACAGTTAACTATGATTACAGCTCTCAGACTCAATTCAATTAGTAACTAAAAAGCCAGAACAGGACAAATAGTGCCCCGTGACAGGGAGTCACCTAGTCTACTTACAAGGAAATAAATCCCACCTCACTCATGATTGTAAAATATTATACAAGTAAGGGTTTCCTCCAGGAATGTAATCCCCCGGAGGGATTTCTTGGGCAAAGCTTTGTAGAGATTTGCACCATTTGCCTTGTAGACTTTAGGCAACTCAGTATCAGAAACTATCTTAACGCAACACAATTGTGCAGCGTTAGCCATTTTTAGTTTCGGCTATTAGGTGTCGCTTGTGACAACTATAAGCCAAAACGATTGCATTAGCGTACAGATAGGGACGAATGGCATATGAGAGATACACAGCCTAAAGGTGTTGTTTGGTAATGTGCCCACCCATTGCCTGCCCGTGGCCATGCTAATCCCTTTCCCATTCCCACCCAGTTCCTGCCCCTCCCTGCCCAAAACACTCCCTCATGAGAACACTTTCTGCTTGCATTAATCAAACCTTACAATCAAACTTTGCACTTGAAGTGCCTGTCAGTGTTTTTTCCAAGCAATCTTCTGAGAGTTAATGACTACATTGGAGCTGTAAACACCTGGTGTAATAAAATGTCTTACCAGGTCTCCCTTCAGCCACTCTATTTATAAGCACTCTGCGTGTCCTTCACTGAAGTCATGTTAAAAACAAGCACTGGCAAAGCCAACAGTGTTGGCTTGTCTATAAGTATTAGGCAATTGCCAGGCACTTCCACTAGGTGCCCAGGTACTCGCACCGTTTTCCACCTTCTACCCTAAATGGGAGTGCCTGGTAAGCATGTTTCCCATGCCTACACAAACGCCCAAACTGTTGGCATTGCCAATGCTTGTTTGCATTACTGTGACCCGTATGAGCCATTCTCCTAACCCATGGTTTGGCATTCCATTCTAGAGCTTGACGTCCTAAATGTACCAGAACGCAAAGAAAAATCACGCACGTGCCTTGATTGATATCAAATATTCGTGCACAAATTACAATGAAACTATTTCAGTTTCATATGAGCCATCACAGCCATATTCAGTTAGTTCGAGTTGGAAAATCTTCTTTAGGTGTTTGTAAACCCATTTCCAAACAGTCCAGTCTTCAATCTAAAAGGCCAGTCCATTATGTTGACTCATATAGAGGGCTGTCTTGTGGGCTGCAGAATTTAATATATCTGATGTAGGGGTGAGCATCGCTTTTGTGAATTCTCTCTCAGTGAATCGCGGATTCGACCAAGGCCTAGTTATAGGACTTTTCAACGGCGGTGAAAGTGCAATTCTGGATGAAATTGCCCTAGTGCAAAATAGTGCAAAAACATATTCTTCCAGTGCATTTTTGCACTTACTTGCTAATATGCCATGGTATTGGCACTGTGGAACTGAGGATGTATTTTTTAAATAAAAAAAAATTAAATATATGTGGAAAACACTGACCCGGTGTAAAAATGCATCGAACTGCTATTTTTGCCCTAGTGCTATTGAGGTCAAAATTGCAAAATGCGATGATCTTTAGGTCTGGGAAGAGAACGATTTAGCTATCTGCCAGAGCTCTTGACGATGAATATTCGAGAGGCACACTTTTACCAGCCATAAGCTACATGTTGCATACATAACTAGTGCCTCCTGCTGAGAGCTCAATTACAACGACGGACATTTTATATAAGTTCGCTAAATTGGCGGGAGATTTGTGAATAATGCTTTTAAAAGCATGTTTTCTTTCCATGCTGCTTGATATATTGAGGTGTTTTCAATGTTGTGTTGGATTACGTTGTGCATGTCAATTAGGTTGTTTTTTATAGTGCATATTATTACCCCCATTTGTGTGGTAAATTATAAACTATAACATCAGCCATAATGGAATGGGAGACTTATAATGCAAATCTTAAGAAAGCTCCCAAGCCATCGTGGCTGTGTATATTATGACAAGTATTCGCAAAGCCAATAGGTCTGGATTTGCAAATGTCGAAGGTACACAGTTCCCCCTGTTGTGTTAGTATACCAAAAAAAAATAGCTTTACATTCTACATCTACAAAGCCAAACCTGTTGGCTTTGGGATGCTTGTTCGTGTTTTTTTTGTTTTTTTTTAGCAATTGGCTCACACAAATAGGAACACCCACCGTTATGTGGGAAATGTATAAACATGTCAGTGGGAAAAGGAGTTGGAGGAGGTGTCGGTGAACAGTGTATTCAAAATATCTTTGGGAAACAAACGAATATCTCTATTCGCGCGGCACATTGGCAAGAACAAATGTGAAGGCGTCAGTGCCATTTGTCGCTTGCCCTCCCTCTGCAACTAGCAGAGGTCGGCGAATCTCCGCGAACCTTCCTTACAGTTGGAACAGGAAATGGCGGCTGCCAGAAGCAGCTGCGCCCTCTGTGGTGATGTGACGTGCGCCGCAAAGTTCTGTGCTCTGCTCCTGGAGTTTATATGGGGCAGCTGAGAAGGGTAACGCGTGGGTGGCTGAGGGTGGTGGGGAAGGTTGGGTGGGGGGATAGAAAGAACTGCCATGAAAACAAGCAGTACAACAGAACAGACTGAAAGTGAGAATAGGGTGGGAGATAAACGGTTAACCACCCTGGGTTCAAGCCGGGCCTAAGGCTGCTATATTCACTGTAGACTCCAATGGGGCACATGAGCATTTTTAAACAGATCCAAACTCTGCCGAGGTTCTCATGCAGCCCGGCTTCCGTCCGATCCGATGTGATCGACCCAAGCCAAACCTTTCGTCTCATGCCTGCCCATATTGGTGAGCACACAGGGCGGACTGAGGTTAAGCGAGCACTGTGTCATCCACATTGGCCCAGAAGGCCACCTATGCTTTTGTCTCCTGCTTGCGGCCACTTGTAGATGCCTGTAGGCTATGCCGTGATAAATAATAGTGGATTCTAGTGGGCTGGATCACAAATACTTGATAAGGAAAGAGCACTGCAAAAACACGATATCCATACTTAGAAGCAGGTGTCTCCAACCTTTACGTTAGCAAGAGCTACTTGTAATTAACAGCCAATAGGGGGAGCCACTGGGGTGGTGATGTCCACGATGAGTATGAGAATTTGTACCAAGATTTGTTTAGGTGGGTTACTTGCTATCTATATAAAAAAGGAGCAGCATATGCATTTACTGTGATATTAATAACTTCAAGCCCTCTTTATTTCATTATTTTCTATTAGTATGATCTGTCATTTATAACGCGCCTGTACACCAGTGTTTCTAGACGCCACAAGACACGGAGTGGGACACAGAAGGAGGACAAAACAGCGATCTTACTAGGCCTTGTGTCATTCAGATCGCGCAAGTTCAGGCGAGACGGTGGCAGAAAGTGCGGGGGCGGGGAGAGAAGTGCAGGTAGCTTAATAAGTGCCAGGGGAGAAGTGCAGGTATTAAATAAGTGCAGCCGGAGGGTGGCTCATAAGTGCAGAGAGGGAAGGGACTGAAGGGTTACAGATACAGGCCATTAAGTGCTGGGGGAACCCGGACACAGTGCAAGGGCAACTGGACATTCAGGAGCCTGGCTCTGAGTTCAGTGGGAGGCCAGGTGACCATCAGCAAGGGAGAGGAGGAAAGAAAGCGGAAGCAAAAAAAGGAAGGTCTTGAGATGCTTCCGGAACCGGAGGTGGTTCTGCTCAAGTTTGAGAGAGAGGCAGGGAGGCTGTTCCAGAGGGAGGCTCCAGCCGAGGATAGAGCTCGGCCCCCAACTCTCTGCTTGGAGAATTGACTGACCCTCAGAGAGTTAGGGGTGGATGTGTGCAGAGCTCGAGAAGGGAAATACTTAGGAAGAGAGAGTTGGAGGTAGTGTGGTCCCAGGCCCCAGAAAGCCTTGTGGAAGATGCAAAGGGTCTTGAATTTGATCCTTGCAGCCATAGGGAACCAGTGAAGAGATTTCAGAGCTAGAGAGATACAATCCCTGGGATTGAGGCCAAGGTTAATTCTTGTAGCCCTGTTCTGGATAACTTGTAAAGGTCAAAGGTGGAGACAGGCAGATTTAGAAAGAGGATGTTGCAGTAGTCCAGCCCAGATAGGACCAGAGCTCTAGAGACAGTGAGCTTCTGGGGGAAGTGAGAAAGGCAGAATACCTCTGATGAGGTGCAGCTGATGGTGTGACTTCTTAGAGACGTCCGAGATGTGAGGAGAGAAGGAGAGGGTGCAGTTGAAGATGACACCAAGGTTCTTAGCCTCACAGGAAGGAGTAGGAAGAGGGCCCAGGGTGGGCAGTCAGAGAGAGAGAGGAAAGGAGGGAGCAGGTATCCCGATGAGGAGGCTCTCAGTCTTAATGGCCTTAAGGCAGATATTGGTGGCAGCACACCATTCCTGAATTGCGGTCAGACAGTCTGGTATGAGAAAAGGAGCAGAGGTGGCCGCGAAGAGCCTGAAGGAGAGTTCTGTGTCATCCGCATAGCACTGAAAGTTAGAGCAGAAAGTAGAGATGCAGTGGGCAAGAGGTGCCAGGTAGTGGTTGAAAAGCCAGGGTGAAAGGTTAGAGCCCTGGGGACACCACGAGTAGAGAGAGGGATAAAAGAGAGAAAAGACCCCAATTGGACCTGGGAGGGTTGGTCGGTGAGAAAGGAGGTCAACCAGGCCAGGTTCTGACCAGTGATACCCAGGTTGTCACAGAGGCAATGAAGCAGGATGGCCTGGTTGACTATGTCAAAAGGAGAGGAGAGATCTAGGAGAATGATGACAGAAGAGAGATTAGAGTCAAGATTAGAGAGCAAGTCTTCACCAGTGTTAAGGATAGCAGTTCCTGTGCTTCTTGCAGCTCTGAAGACAGACTGGTGGTCGTGGAGACAACTAACAGATTCAGTATGCAGATTAAGCTGGGAGATGGCCAGCGTTTCCAAGAGTTTGCCCAGGAATGGAGTGATGGAGATTGGACAAGAGTTAGCAGGAGAGGAAGGATCAATAGAGGGCATCTTTAGGAGGGGGTGCACAAGGAAGTGCTTAAGGGGGAGGGAAAGGTTCCAGTGGCAAAGAAATGATTGTAGAAATCAGCCAAGGCTGGAGCAAGGGCATCAATGTGGTCCTTGATGGTTATGGATGAGCATGGGAGAACCTGCTTTGATACGACTTTCATAGATCAGACCTGTCTAGAAACATCGTCAGGGGTGAACAGGGGAAGGAGGAGAAAGGAGGAGGAGGAGGAGCGGCCGCAGACAGGCAAGGGGTGGTAGAGGAGGAGGAAAGGGAGGTAGAAGAAGAAGAGAGGGTGGACAGGATGTCCTGAGTTTTAGAGGTGAAATGAGCAGCCAGGGCAATACAGGGGGCCTGGGAGGGAACACGAGAGGTAGAGACTGCAGCATTATTGGCCAGCTCCTTGCAGATTTTGAAAAGTTCAGCCGAGTTGTTCTGTGCTGCAGAGATGCGGGCGTGTATGTAGGCTCTCTTCTTAGAGAGGACAGAGAGTCAGTATTGCCTTTGGAGCAGGCGGCAAGCCAGATTGTCAGAGGGTGCGTCTGATGCCCTCCACTTCCTCTCAGCCGCCCTAAAATTGCGTTTAAGGGTGGAGAGTTGCTCTTGGTTGTGGGCTTCAAACAGACCCCCATGACAGGGGCAAGGACATCAAGAGTGTTCAAGATAGAAAGATGAAGATTAGAGAGGGCTGTGTCAGAATGTGAGTCAGCCAAAGGTAGTAGCGGTCTCCTAAAGATTGTGAACCATATCAGAATGTCGGAAACCTATTGAGACATTCAATGTGAAGTCCGATATTGCACGCTAACCACCAGTGCTCAGTGATCTGGTGTGTAGCTTGAAACAGCAACAGCCCTCAGATGCTGTCAGAGGGGATCCAAGTTTTAATTTCAGGAAGTTCATGCCTGTAGCAGATTCGTAGAGATCGGGAATCATATTGGCTGATAGTGCATATACCATCCTTGCCATAGTGTTTGTATTTAACTGCACACCTGATATGATAGACAGATTCAGGACAGTTTTTAAAATCTCTTACAACCGACTCAATCATGGGGAGTCACTGTACCCTTCAGAATTGCACCATCTGTAAAGGGACATTTGTTTTTCATCAAATAATTAGCAACTTTGAAGGATGCCTCTCTAACAGCATTTGCACTGCAGTATTTAGTTTAGCTTCATTTTAGGATGGCACACTTCTTCTTTTGGGAAAATAATGTTCATAATTTGCGTATATTATTGGAAAATGCCTCTCAACATTACTCTTTGCATTATAGATTTAAGATGCACATTTTCTTTTCGCGCTGGAAGAAAAAAAAATGCCCCACTATGGATGGAAATTGTACATCTTTTGCCTTTTGTTGAATGGTGCATCTGCATCCAGGATTTCAACAAGGGTAGTTTATTGGTTTCTTTTGGGGATGCATGTGCAAAAGCAATCTGAACAGTATTTCAATCAATATGTTATACAGGTCTTAAACAATTCAGCATATACAACGTTCTGCTTTGTCAAAAAATAAAATTCACTGCCAGTTTAGCAAATCCCCAATTCAAGCAAATTGCTCACATGCCAAATCACTGAGTTCAGCAAAGGAAAAGTAAGCCAAAACCTACTTTGCTGAATACTCTTAAAAGTTTGTATGTCAAAATAATTGGCAAGATTGGAAACCAAGTGATCAAGTTATATGCAAAAAAGTGTAAAATAACATGCAGTAATATAGCGATAACTTGAAACATGTCTGAATCATATAACAACCCAACCAGACAATTAATTGTTATGTGTAGCGAGGGGTGACTTTTTCCATAATAGGTGACGACGTGCCATTGTTCTTCCCTTTATGAAGGGTATAGTATCACAGAGCAGCTCATAGGATCGCTGCCTTTCCCTGCAGGAATCATGGAGGCTATTCTGGTGCAAGACCAATGGGCCATGCCTGGCTTCCATATCCAGCTCTCTCTGTCATATTGAGGACTCCAGCATCACAAAAAGGTTTTAAAATGACAATTATGACATGTTGTTTAAAGTGGCGTAATGGGGGCCCCCCGCATTTCCCATGGTGCGGGAGGGGGGCACCAGCAGATGTCCTGGAGGGGGCCCAACTTTGTTAAAAAAAATTAAAACAAATATTTTTTCTAATTTCTTTTTTTTTAAATGTTTCTTTTTGAATTCACTATGCATTCATAAATAAATTATTTCTGTAACAGAAATTATTTCTTTAGGAAGGCGGAGTGACTACAAAAAGAAACTTTCTTTTTGAAGTCCGAGGGCTCCTGCCACCCCATGACATGGAAGACCCCAGGCTGGTGGCCTCCATGTCATGGGGACGGGGAGCCCTATGACTTTAAAAATAAATAGTTTATTTTTGAAGTCACTGTGACTTCATAATGAAATTATTTCCGTTATGGTTCGGTCCTTAATGGAAATAATTTCTTTATTAAGTCAGAGTGACTTCATAAAGAAACAATGGGCTTCATTATAAGTAATGCGGTCTGGAAACAACAGTGCCGGTAAGCTTACAGGCACCATTGTGTCTGGACCAGCATACTATAGGTCTGCTTGCCGGAGCCACTGTGCCCGACAGGTCAGATCGTGCCATCGGCCACAGTAGGCAGACCGTCACAGAAGCAGGGGCACCGTAAACTATTTTGGAATCAATGGGAATGGGGAATTTACAATTTACCAGCGCCTGCCTTTCCGGGTCGCCGGGGCACTGGGAAGTCAGGTGCCGGTAAATCATTTAAATCATTCAGAGTCCAGCGGCAACCCGCCAGTAGCACCGGCTGGGTTACTGCCGGACTCAGAATGAGGCCCAATATCTTCTTGAAGTAATACGGCTCCCCGCAACCTCATGACATGTGCGTGTGTGAGTGTATTTTGAAAGGGTGTACACTTAAATGTGTAGGTGGCTGCTTGTGTGCGTGTACAGTGAAAGGGTGCACACTTAAATGTATGGGTGGGTGCCTGGGTGTGTGTGCCTCTATGGTGAAAGGATGCACACTTAAATGTACGGGTGGCTGCTTGGGTGTGCCTGTATGGTGAAAGGGTGAACACCTAAATGTGTGGATGGCTGCATGGGTGTGCCATGTGTGTATATGGTGAATGGTGTGTGTGCTTGATATGATATGATATAGCATTTATAACGCGCCTATACACAAGTGTTTCAAGGTGCGACAAAACCTACATTTCAGAGGACTAATCCTTCAAATGTTGGGAGAGGCGCTAACTTCACGGGCGATGGGGGAAAACCTATTTGGGTGGGGGCATCTAACTTCTTTACACATTTTAATGAGACTATTCTAGTGCAGCTTCAATGTTACAAGCAGTTAACACTCTCTTTTAAGTCTGAAAGCACCCATGTATGGACTGCTGTGAGAATGAGTGGTCTCCTGTTCCCTCTCTACCCCTCCAAACACTCCCCTGGCATGCAAGTACTAAACCCATATCACAATTTAAATTGCCTAAAAAATGTGGCATTTGAATGCAGGTACAAAAAGTGAATTGCTTTACGTTTGTAATTGCTGGGCCCTTGTTAACAGCGAAACCCAGGTGCCGTTTAACATCATTTTCCTGTTCTGTTCGGCAACTGCTCTGAAGGTCAGCCAGGTTGAGTCAACACAGCCCAACATTTCAGAGGGGGGGGGAGTACTGAAGCCCAGTCAACTCAATGGTGTTATGCCACTACCTGTGTTTAATACCTTGATTACTTAATGGTAATCATCATTATTCCTAGCCCTATTCCTCCTCGTCCCTGTACTTGTGTATGAGGCAGTACTTGTGTATGAGGCACTCTACCTCATACACAAGTACTGGGATGAGGTAGAGGTACATGGAGGTAATGCCTGACTTAGCTACCTGCAATCTTCATTACTTCTAGTCCCATTCTTCCTCATCCCAGTACTTACCTATGAAGCAAGGAGCCTCATACATAAGCTCTGGGACAAGGAAGAGGGACGTGAAGGTACTTCTGGGTCAAAGAGCTGATTTTGGAGGCTGGTGTAGGTGGTGGGAGGGGATCTGCGAGGGGCGGGATTGTGCGATAAAGCATAATGGTTGTCCATGTCCAGGCTAAGCAGGCATAATATGTGGTATTAGTGGCTAGAGAGGCATTTTGGTGCTGCCAGTCTAGTCATTCCTCAGTTAATTATGACTTTTTTTTAACTGCGCATTTCTGAACAAGCAGTCCTGCTAAGTGTAATTACCTGTCTAGACTGGCATTTGGGTGCTGCCAGTCTAGCTGTTTCTTACTGCTGCATTGTATAGTTTTCTGGCCATCTGTGATAACATGATATGATATGATATAAGTCATTTATAAAATGCCTGTACACAAGTGGTTCTAGGTGTGACAAGACAAGGGAGGGAAGATAGAGGGAGGACAATGATCTTACTACGCTTTATGTCATTCAGATCATGTAAGTGCGAGAATGAGAAATGCAAGGGGAAAGGGACGGGGGAAGTGCAAGGAAGAGGGGAGGGGAAAACAGGACAGTAATGCTCTGATTAAGTGCAGCCAGGGCAGCGCAGCTCTGGGTAGTGCAAGTAGAACAAGGAACTGTAGGGAAACAGTTACAGCCCCTAAGTGCGTGGTAGTCCCGGAGGCAGTGCAAGAGTGACTGATCAAGAAAGAGCCTGGACTCAGTGAGACTCTGAGGGTAGCCAAGCAACCAGTCGGTACAGCAGGCAGGTAGGTGAGGTAGGTCAGCAGGGGAGAGAGAGAAAACAGAGGAGAAGAGGAACGTTTTGAGCTGCTTATGAAACTTCAGGTTGTCTGCTCAAGTTTGAGAAGGGCTGGGAGGCCATTGTATAGGGAGGCACCTGAAGAGGAGAGAGATCTACCCCCCCTGCCACACTCTCTGCCTCGAGAAGATTCTAACCCTTAGAGAGTTGGAGGTAGCTGGGCTTGAGAAGTAAGGTGTTTTGGAAACAAGCGTTGGATGTAGTTTGGGCCCCAATCCCAGAAAGCCTTGTGGACAATGCAAAGGGTCTTCAACTTGATCCTTGCAGCCACCAGGAGCCAGTGGAGAGATTTCAGGGCTGGGAGATACGATCCCTGGGCTTGAGGCCAAGTATAAGACTTGCAGTCCTGTTCTGGATTAGCTGCAGAGGGCGGAGAGTAGAGGAAGGCAGATTGAGAAAGAGGCTGAGGCAGTAGTCCAGCCTAGAGTGAAACAGACCTCTGGAGACAATGAGCTTCTGGGGAAAGTGAGAAAGGGGAGAGTCCCTTTGAGGAGGTGCAACTGCTAGTGGGACCTCTTAGCGACATCCGAGATGTGAAGAGAGAAAGAGAGAGTGGAGAAGATGACTCCAAGGCTTTTTGCCTCGCAGGAAGGCGAAAGAAGAGGGCCCAAGGTGGGCAACCAGAGTGAGAGGGAAAGCAGGGGCCAGGGTCCCAATGAGAAGGATCTCCATCTTACTGGCATTAAGGCAGAGATCGTTGGAGGTGCACCAATCCTGAATTGTGGATAGACAGTCAGTAATGAGTGAGAGAGGAGAGGAGCTTGAAGGAAAGCTGAGTGTCATCCGCATAACACTGAAAGTTAGAGAAGGTAGAGTTCAGGTGGGCCCAAGGGGCCAAGTAGAGTTTGAAAAACCAGGGCGAGAGGATAGAGGGCTGCGGAGCGCCATAGGTAGAGAGAGAGGTGGCAGAGAGAAAGGGACCAAGTTGGACCTGGGAGGGGCAGTCCAAGAGGAAGGAGGTCAGCCACTCCACAGCCTGATCCAAGATGCCCAGGTTCTCACGTAGTCGACTGATCAGGATGGCGTGGTTGACTGTGTCAGAAGTAGAGGAAAGATCAAGGAGGATTAGGATAGAAGGAATGCTAGAATCAAGGTTAGAAGGCAGATCTTCACAGGTGCTCAGGAGAGCAGTTCCCATGCCTCTGGCAGCGCTGGAGCCAGACTGATGGTCATGGAGACAACAGATTCAGTGGGCCTCAGTACGACCCAGGCGGTAGTCGTGCCCTTATTAAGGGCACGGCTGCCGCCGGTAATGATTTTTTACCGGCGCCCAGAAAAGGGCAATAACCGGGTAATGCCAGCCTTGGCGGACACGGTAATTGCCCTTTTCTGGGTGCTGGTAAAAATGAATCCCCATTCCCATTTCAGCCCCATAGGGCTCAATGGGAATGGGGAGGATGCTAACAACGGGCCCGTTAATGACGGGCTCGTTGTTAGCATCCTGGTCCGCTAGTGGGTCCCGCTGAGGACGTCTGGTTTTACCAGACGTCCTCAGCGGGACCCACTAGCGGACCTCGTAATAGGGCGGGCCGGAATGTACGGTGCCGGTCCCTTACCGGCACTGTACATTCAGTGGCCGCCTGGGTCATAATGAGGCCCAGTGTGGAGATTAAGCTGGGAGATGGCCAGCTTTTCCAAGCGTTTGCCCAGGAAAGGGGTGATGGAGATTAGGCGATAGTTTGCCAGGTAGGTAGGATCGGCAGACGGCTTCTTAAAGAGTGGATGCACAAGGGAGTGATTAAGGGGAGAGGGGAATGTTCCAGTGGTGAAAGAGTGATTACAGAAATTGGCAAAGGCTGGAGAGAGGATGTCAATATGGTCCTTGATGGTTCTGGAGGAGCAAGTGAGCACCTGTTTGGATGACACTTTCATAGATCAGACTTGTCCTTGTCATGTGTTGTTAGAGAGAAAGAGGAGAAAGGAGGAGAAGAGGTAGAGATGGCCAAAGCGGGACCGAGAGAGGAAGAGGGAAAGGAACAGAAGATAGAGGACAGGATGTCTTGAGTTTTAGCAGAGAAGTGAGTGGCCACAGCCATACTGAGGGCCTGGGAGGGAACAGGAGAGGAAGAGACTGCAACAGGATTGACCAGTTCCTTGTAGATTTTAAAGAGTTTGGCTGTGTTGTTAGAGGCTGCAGAGACCCGGGCCTGAATGTGTGCTCTCTTCTTGATGAGTGTTATTGCTTCGACTGGCATTTTGGTGCAACCAGTGTAGGTATGCCTAAATGTGACCTGGCCTACTTTACTGTAATGTTATTACGTGTCTAAACTGGTTTACTTTGTGCAGCCAGTTGGACATGTTTTCAATGTGGCATGGCATTTTTAATAGCAAAGCATTCATGTTCCTGTGCAGTGTTGGTGACTTGCATGTATTGGATTGGTGTTATCCTACAAAACAATTGCAAGCACTCTGGCTTTTTAGCCAATTTGTCTTGGAAAGTGTGCTGTATGTTGCGTTAAAACACACATTTATATCTTTCTCTTAGTACAGTGCGAGGCTTACCCCTTCAGCAGCACGTTTGTGCGTATTGTGCAAGCGTGATAATCTAGGCCAGCGCAGAGTGTGGCACGACCCATGATTTGTTGCCGATTTGGGTGGGGGGGCGCCCTCAGCATGGCTCGCAGGGGGGTCCCCACATTTTGTGTTACGCCACTGGTTGTTTACAATGAAATCAACATGGGTTTTACATTGGCAGTGGCGACATATCACACGTACTGTTGGTGGCAAGGCATCTATTGGAATTTTCCTTGTGTTGAAGGATTGCTTGTAAATGATATGGTGTTTTCCCCAATTTGTAGCAGAAACAACACTAATACATTTCATCATTTTTAGCCACTAGTCAAAGGCTGAAAATCCACTGCCAGAAGGTTCCTCACTGATCTCTGTAGATCTCTGGGTTTGTGTTTCAAGGCGCTATATAAATGCAAAATAACATAACATAACATAACATAGGCAAAGGGTATCAACCTTATTCAAGGTTCTCCCATCATGGCCATGTGGCTCTCCTGAATGCTCGCTCGCTGCATTTGCCACCCTGTTTTGTACAGTGCTCTGTTACTTAGTAAGTTTAATCCTATACATATCAAAATATATACCTACAATCACTGCTCACTGTTTTCACGTAACTACTTCATCGTACACTTGTTCCGTAAAAGATAGGCTGAAACAGAACTCTCAAATCATGTTTTTTAGGTCCTGGCACTGATAGTGGATTCCTATTTAGTTTTTATAAATGTAAGTGGACCAGCACCAGAATGTAGTGCAGCTAAGAGTTTTCCACGTTTACTTAAAAACAAATAACTCTATCTTCAAATGAGAATAAATCAGTTTTACCATAAACAGCAAAACGTACCACCGAATGTACCTTTTTCTTGCAAGCTGGGACTCACACGGTTTTTCTTTTTTACTCACAAACGGATTACAACTATAGTTTTATTTTCCCCATTCTGATTGAAAGCCTGCAATTACTAGCATGCAAAGTAATGCTGGCCAAGGTAAATTTAAAGAAACACAGTGAGACGGAAAGGGTCACAGCCCCAGCTTTGTTTCAGGTGGCATGCAGATTTATGCATCTCTTCCCTTTCTAATCAGTCATCATTTGTGCTGGTTGGTTACAATGGCCACAAAACATATGTCCCAATGTACTTATAATGATAGTGAAGCCTTTTTTGGGACACTGCCCTCAGCCCTTCAAGCCCAGATGCAGCCCCTTACTTTCACCATGCACACAATCTCTGACTGTTGATTTGCTGGAAGATGAGAGACAGGGGCAAGGTTAGATACCCAAGGAATTCAGACACCAAAATAAACACACAGTGCTCATTTTGATGTCTGATGTGAGAAGCTACTGGGAAGCCTCAGGTGAGCTACCAGTAGCTTGCGATCTACTGGTTGAAGACCATGGCTTTAAAGCAAATAAAGTTTCAGGGATCTGCAATCTTTGGCTTTCAGATGTTTTGAACTACATCTACCATCATCCCGAGCCACCATAGTCTGTGATGAGGGACTGTGGGAGCCGTAGTCTAAGTGTTTGCTCTGATAATGCACTAGCTTTTTATGGTATTTTAATAGTTCTGTGGAGACTTGTCTTTTAATTGTATTACTGATTGTTTTTTTTTCCAATAATATTTGAGTTTTATACTGTATTCTAATGTGTCCACGTGTTTACTATATTTTATATATGTTTTACTCTGTACAGTGCTCTGATGCATTTGTGCCGTGTTCACGCTATATAAAATATCTCTGACGCGGGCAAGAATGGACGGCGGATTGACAGTGAGGATATCGAGGCACCATCCAAACTGAGGGAAATGGATGCCCAGTGCCATGGATGATTTCAGAATGTCCAGTAACAGATAGAAGAAATACCCCAAAACATCTTGAAGCGGCTTACTTACAAGATTATCTGAAGAATGAAGTGGGTTATCTAACCCACCTCCACTGCTACATCAGAGCCTGAAAAAGCCAGTGTATCAAGAGCCGCCTGTAAGATTTATAGGAAAGGTGGAAACATTTGTGAGCACATCTAAGGTGACTGATACACCCAGCACTGGAATACACAGCCATGGATTCCCCACAAGTACAAATGAGGACATTTTGGAGGAAGACGTTTTTAGAATTGCATTTTGATTCAAGAACTATGAAATATGAATAGTGACCTAGATACCAGCTCCTGAAGAATGTTCACCACTGTGAGGGTTGAAGAACAGAAACCTGTAGAGCAGTAGAGAGGACTAATTATTAAATGACAAGTCCTCACCTGATCTGAGAACTCAGATCCATTATTGCTAATTGAGAGAGTCGGGACAGGGTGTGAAGAGAGTCACTTGAGTACTTGAATCATTTTTTAGGTGTTTTTTGTATTTGTGATATGTTGTGTTTTAACTTGGTTTTACGTGAAATAAACTAAAATCATGTTTTGTGTGATTATTTAATAAAATTTGATTTGTTATCGCATAAGGGGTGATGTTGTTTCTCCACCCCAGAATATTCTGATAGTAAGGTTTGCTGCCAGAATTCTGAATAAAATGACTAACTGTAGTCCTACCCTTTTTCAAATATATTATAGCTCTTCCGGGCATAGGCCCGACTGGTATACATCCCTAATTTGAGGGTGTGGTCCGAAGTTTCTTTGTGTACTGTGGGCACGTTATATAAAAACCTAAAATAAATAATCCTAAACATCTGGAGTGCAGGAGATTGCAGACCCCCGATTTACATAATAATGTCAAAGTGGGGATTTCAGGTGATCCTCACTTTTAAGATGAAAAGTTGATTTGGTCAAGTGTGTAGTAAAAAACATGTAGATTTTAGAAACCTGTACATCAGTCAGTGGATTGAGGTTTTGGTCCAAATACGTTTTTTAAGCAGTGCCAACTGATACATGTTTGAGGCTGAATCCTACAATCAGCTGGGCAGCTATTTTTAAAAACAATTGCTTAGTCAAACTTTGCTTGCGCTATTTCCCTTGTTGAAGGGCCAACACAAATTAGAAATATTTCACATTTCCTTCCATACATTCCAATCTGCGCTTATAATATCAGCATTTTGTTGCTGCTGCCTGGTCAGTAAACTGCACACGACATTTAAATCATAAGTGGGAAATAAAGATATTGGTTACACAAGCTTTGCCGAGTTTCCAGTTAGTAGGACTGAGGGGGAGAAAAGAGCAAGAGAGCTATGACGTGCTGTTGGCAGCTTCAGTTTGGTTTACACCGTTCGCTGAGCGTAGGTGTATTTTTTGGTTGGTAGCTGCCATGTTTACGATTCAATGAATTACCTAGGCCAGTCTTTGGAAAAGAGGTTTTCTATAATACATTTTAGAGCTGGTTTTTATGGAAAGGTCTGCTGGTGATTTCCGAAACTGTAAAGGACGCAGTTTTAACTGGATTGAGTTATATTTTATGGTTTAGTTTTACTACTGAATGTATTGTGATTTAATGTATACTATGGCAATGGAGAAATCTGAATAAATATTATGAAAAATAGAGGTATATGCAGAAGGGTTGGTTAGTGGCAGTACCCTATCCTACCCCCTCTGTTTTTATGGCCTGTGGCACATATCCCTTCCCCTCTCGTACATTCGGGTGTGCTACAATTACCACACCTATGTCATTTAGCACGAGCAGAGATTGTGGAGTCAGAGCTTCACACGCTGACCTACTTTGTCAGCATAAACGCAGGAATTCCGCATCAGCTCAGCACTTCCCACATAAAGCTCATGCATTCAAATGAAATGGCATCAAATTAACCTTTAAACTTTGCAAAGCCCAGAAACACTGGGCAATTGAGCAATAAGAGAAACAGAGGGTGTGCGGTAAATATTGCGAGATCTGTCAAAAGTTCTTCCATGTCCTCCCTGTGGTATGTGACCCTCCCAAGTGTGTGGCTCCTTTAAGGGAATGTGTCTCTCCGATGTGTATTGCCCTTTTACCAAGGGCCATGACTGTGTCATGGCCCAAGCCAATAAATGGAGCCCCTGCAGGCACGTGGAGCACAACTGCTGCAGACTCCCAAAGAGGAATGACTGGTCCGTCTCTCATTTAGGCCTGCAGGCCCACACCGTGTGAGCATGTGCCTGCAGGCCAAGATGCTGTGGGACCCTCAAGCCCGCAAGGTGGCAAGGGTCTGCATGATCATGGGTATGGCCAGCCCCCACTAAAGACTGGGTGTCCCCTGGCAACTCTCTAGGCTGCTGATGACCTATAGTTTAGTTTCTTTATTTGTATCGCACACCAAACCCTGAGGTAACTGGGCACCAGAGCTTAGACAAGTGTTACAGTCAAATAACAGAATTTACAACAAACGGTAAGTGCAGGTCGACCGGTGGTTACAGGCTGGTCAGAAGATACAAATAGACATACAGAAGGATTAAGCAGGTTTTGAGGAGCAAGCTAGCCGGCACTTAGTGTTTCTTATCGAAGAGCCAACTCTTTACTTTGGCTCTGAAGGTCCAGAATGAGGGTTCTGTTCTGATGGCGAGGGGGAGGTTGTTCCATTGTTTAGCGGCTAGTACAGGGAAACTAGCTCCTCCAGCTCTTTTTAGATTGAACCTCAGTATGGTAAGGCAATGCCAAAAAAGGGCTCTAGTGGGTCTGGCTGATTGGTGTTTGTTGAATTTGTCTGATAAGGACATTTGTGGGTTATGACTAGTGTACGGAGGGATATTCTATCATGTACTGGGAGCCAGTGGGCATCTTGTCTGTGGCTGGTAATATGGTTGGATCTAGGTATGTTCAATGCAGATCTCAGGGCGTTATTTTGTAAGACCTGGAGTCTGTTAAGGTGAAGTTCAGAGGTGCCTAAAAAGAGGGTGTTGCAGTAGTCGATTTTTGACAGTACTAGTGCCCTCGCTAAAGTAATGCAGCTGTTAGGTGACAGAAATGATTTGCATGCATTAATCAGCTTGTTGGTATAGGCAGTAGTGGAAGCAGTGGCATTCACTTGCTTCTGGAGTGAGAGGGAGAAGTCTATGTAGACCCCCAGAGTTTTGATTTCCTTGGCAACTTTAATCAAATTTCCATCAATGTTGACGGATGTATAACATGGGTCTAATTTGTTTAAGCATATTTGGGATCCTACAATCAGGCAGTCTTCTTTTCGTTAAGACCTAGGCTATGGTCTGCCATCCATGCCTGTTTCTCCAAATATATGTCATTAATTAGTTTGGAGTCATCTTCATAGCACCCTTACAGTGTAATGAGAACCTGGGTGTCATCAGCATAATTCGTGTATGTGACACCCAGGTTGTCAAGACGGTCAAAGAGGAGCTTTGTGAAGATGTTGTAAAGCGTCGGTGAGACACAAGAGCCTTGTGGCACACCGCAGTAGATGGAAATTGGGTCGGCTGAGGCAGAGGGTGCGAAGACCCTTGTGGTCAGATTGGACAGGAACAATTGAATCCAAGAAGAAGCGTTGCTAGAGAAGGCAGCTGCTGTGGACAAATGATCAGTGAGGATTTGGTGATCGACAAGATCAAATGCTGCCGATAGGTCTAACAGCAGGAGCACAGCCACCTTGCCATTGTCCTTAGCCTCATTCATTTGGATTTTTAGGCCCAAGAGGGCTGTTTCTGTGCCATGTGTTGGCCTAAAGCCCGATTGTCTAAGGCCAAGTAAGTTATTGTGATCCAGATGTTTCTGGATTTGTAGATGGGCCACTCTGTCTAATATCTTTAAGAGGTATGGGACAGTACTGATGGGCCTATAGTTGGTAAGTAAATTCGGATCAGGGTTAGTTTTTTTTAATAGGGGCATAACCCAGGCCTCCTTGAGGTTGCTCGGGGCTCTGCTGGTCTCGAAAGAGGAGTTGATCAGGGAGGTAATGAAGGGGTGCAAGTCCTTGGCATCTTCCTGGATGATTGTGGCAGGGCAGAGATCTCCTTAACATCTTGAGGGTTTGAGGCCTTTGATGATGTTTTCAACATCTTTATGTGCGACAGGTGAGAAGGAGAAAGGCGGGCACAGGGTGTGCTGTAATTAGGTGAGGGGGTAGTGTTGGTGTTCTTGGCCAGGCTGTTATTTTTAAATTCAATTTTAGATTGGAGCAGTGTGATTTTATCGGAAAGAGCATTCTGTATTTTGGTGCACCAGCCTGTGTCTTTCACACAGGCTTCCAAGGGTGGGTCAAGAGACTCAAGTTCCCCAAGGATGCTGAAAAGTTCCTTGGTCCTAGATTTGGCATTAAGGATTCTATTGTTATAGGACTCCTTCTTAGTGTTATGGATAGCACATTTATAGGTGGAGGCAGCAGAGGTGAAAAGTTCCTTGTTAATAGTGGTAGGCGATTTTCTACATGTAGATTCAGCCGCTTTTTTGGCATTCCGAGGATCTTTAGTTCAGGGGTGAACCATTTGTTAAAATGGCTATTGGTTTGGCTTTTTTTAGTTTAGTAGGGGCAATGCTATTGGTGGCTGTGTCAAGTGTGTTATTGTAAAGGTCAACTAGCTTGTTTGAGTCTAAGTCTTTGTAGTTAGATGGGTCTAGGATGTTCTGGATCAGGGGGCGCAAGCTTTGGAGCGTTATGTTTCGATTATTTCTAGAGAAGATTTGCAGGGGGATGGTTGGACTTAGGTTATGGCGGGCATTCCCCTGGATGGCAAAGGAGATGCAGTGATGGTCTGACCAGGCGGTAGGCTGGTTCTGGAGGATGGTGGTGAAGCAGTTAAGATCTACCAACCAGTCCACTGTTCGACATTATGCGTAGGTTCTGTGATACGGTGGTTGAAGCCCAGCTGGGAGATGGAGTTTTCAAGCGCTGTGGCGTTAGGGTCATTGGGATCATGGAGACCTAAATTGAAATCTCCCGGCAGGATAATTTGTGATTTTGATTTAGTGTCGTTAGTTAGTAGTTTAGTGATGTCTTCCTCAAACGAGGAGATGTGACCTGGTGGTCGATAAATGAGATGCATAAGGATCGTTTGGGTAGTTCAGAGGGGGAGCTTGACTGATAAAAGCTCCGCCCAGGGGAGGCTGGCACGAGAGGCGGCTTGAAGGCCCAGTCGAGTTTTATCTATGAATGCTACTCTGCATCCTTTGTCGGCGTCTGTCTGTCCTAATTATTGAGTAGCCCTCTGGGAAGGCTATTGATAGTGCTGGGCCTGCTGCCTGGTGTAACCATGTTTCAGTAATGGCAAGTAAGTCCAGAACCTTGGTAATGGTAAGGTCAGCAATGTTGAGCGCTTGAGTGACCATAGACCGAGCAGTAAAGAGTGCTCCTCTGATGGTTGGGCAAGACAGGTGAGGATCCACCCGGGGCTGAGTGGGTGGTGGTGACAGGCTAGATATTTCAGAGGCTTCCGCAATCTTAGCTATGCAGGTGTTTGACTGGGCAGGTGTGATTTTGGGTGATGGGAATTGTGAGTCAGGCCTTGTAGGAGTCTTATAGTATGCGAAACAAGAACCTAGTCTCTACAGCACCCTGGGGGCCTGCTGGATGCCCATAGCAGGCCCCCCTATAACAATGGCAACGAGGAAGAACCCATGCAGGGATCCTGGTCCACGCGGTGCCTATGAGTTTTTTCTTCCTCTTTCTTTTATTTTTTAAGATGAAAGGAGGGAGGGAGCTGTTAAGTGTTCAGTGTAGACCATCCCTGAGCAGAGGACTTCAGTATAAATGTCAGGCAATGAACATAGGCAATAAATCAGGAGCGGAGGCACGGAGGTGTCAACAGGTCTTTAATCAAACTGTTCCTCTGAACACATACTAACAATGAAGGTAGGACATTACAGGAGCTGTGCCCCGATGGGGAAAAGAAACTGGCAGCCATCGCCACGAATGAGGCGAGGAGGAGCGGCACGCATCGCCGTCAGGATGGCGAGGGGAGAGCATGCTGGGAGCCTTGTCGGCAATCCCCCTGGCTGCGGCCCTCTGAGAGGAGGGTGATTGTGCGGCCAGGGTGGGAGTCAGCCCGCAGCCTACCTGTGGCATCTGCTGCGAGAAGAGAGGGAGAAGGCAGCTGGGCGGCCGCTGCTGCGTAGCATGGTCGGTGTAGCAACAATCACCACAAAAGGAAGGGGGAGACCGCGGCCCTGCTGGTGATACTCCCTGGCCATGGCCCTCTGTGAAGAGGGTGCTCATGCGTGCCAGGGGAGGGTCAGCCCGCAGCCCCTGTGAGCCTTGCAGCCCCCTGCGACATCCGATGGCGTGAGGGAGGAAAGGGACATCAAGCGGGCGGGGCTACAAGAAGAAATGGAGCGGCCACGGGAACAGAGAGAGCCCAGCTGTAGCAGTGCTGACCGCCGCCAACAAAGACACAGTCAAGTGAGAAAGGTGTGGAGGTGAGTGCCCTGACGCCGCTGCCGCCCTGACCAGCGGCGTGCCCCCGACACCGGTGTGTGTGTCAGGAGAGAGAATAATGCGCCGGACGGGCGATGAAATTAAGCAAATAGCCTGCCCGCTTCCACCAAGGATGCAGGCAGCCCTCTGCTGTGCCGGTAGCCCCAGCTGTGACAGGACCAGGCCGCCATCGGTGAAATCTGCAGCTGCCTGTCAGAGCAAAGGGAAAAAAGTGCTCTGTGTTGGAGCAAAGATTGGAGGAGCAGACCCCGGGCCCGTTGGCGGTGAAACACTGAAGCTGCCCCATGTCGGAGCAAGGTCTGAAGAATACTCTGGTGAATGAGTGCCCAACAACCAAGTCCCTGGCCCAGAACGTCTGCGGGCCAAACTGTGGAGATAAAAAAGAGTAAAACAAACATTGCTCCATGCCGGAGCTGTATGAAACAGAACCGGGGCACGTAGCAGTGAATGGTAACACGCCCCACACCTGAGTCGGGAAATGAATATGCTAATGACCCGTGAAGTCCCAGGCACACAGGCGGTGATGACAATGCAGCACTCTAAGTCAGCGCTTTTGTAATGGCATGTGCACCAGACAAGATCCCAGGCCCAGTGTCGGCGAATCGCTGGGGAGTGAAAGGCAGTAAAGCGCTCTAGGTCGGGGCACAGGAGAAGAGGAAACGCACACAGCATTCTTCCCTGGCTGCATATGTCTGGCTCCCCAAAGAGATCCCGGGCCCATCAGCAGGGCAGTGCCCGGTAGCTCCACGTCGGAGCATGTGAGATGGGTGCGAGGAAGTACCAGAACCGTCTCTAGCCCATCAACGGTGAGCTGAAGGAAGCAAACTGGAAGATAAAGGAAGTAAATCCCGCCAGCACTCTGCAGTGAGAAAAACATTGTTTTCATGGACAGCTGGAAAGGAGACTTGCATCACTGTGGGGTTACATGCCTGTGTGCCTGTAAGAACAGAAGTTACATGACCACGCTCCCTACCTGGGGGGAGAATAAAAGTGCCTCAATGACCTGCTATTTGGCCTTAACGCCCTGCTATTTCGGTTGCCCAGCCTGCACAGTAGGTGGCCTCAGCACCCTGCCACTGGTGGGCACCCTCTGCTAATGGCAGCTTCCTGCCCACACTCTTGCCTGGGGGAGAGAAACATGCAAGTGGTCTCATCGCCCTGCAACTACCGTGCACCCTGACGAGCCCGCAATCCATGGATCAGGCCGACGTGGCCATGGGTGAGATTGGTGCCAACCCGGAAAGGAGACATCACCTGTACCAACAACGGCAGTGACTCCTGAATGGGGGAGGAGAAGAAGTGGCCCAGACACCCTTTCATCTGTGTACGGCCAACCAATGTCTTGTAGCCCTCAAGCCCACCATCCAGAAGAAGTTCTAGAAGCAATAGAGGGTTGCAGCTCAGTACGAGTGCTTCTGTACCCTCCTGTGCCACGATAGTGAAGAGAAACTCCTGCCTGGCGGAGCGTAGCCAAGAAAAAGGGGGGTAAGTAACATGCTGGCACCCCTGCCCTGTCAACATCTTGTGGCGCAACTTGGACGTCCTGTTACCTGCGTCTCATTGCCTGCCCCAACATCAAGGGACTAACTAAGCCGATGTGGCCCCTGGTGCCCCCATGTGTGGCTTTGCTGTTTCTTTAACTGTAACACCGACGGACCTGGACCTGTGGGAATAACTATCCTGAACGGATGCTGGAGCAAAGTGAACTGGTCTCCTGCAGTCCTACGAGTGCTCGGAGAAGTCTCAGTAGACAGGCGTTTAGATGCTGTGGTGCTGTGGGCCTGCATGTAAATTATGTGGTTTAAATGGTCCCAGGTAAATGGATGTGAAGCTGTATTCCCATAAGTTTAGAGGCATGCTCTAAATGGTGCCAGCAGCTAACAATGACGTCATTCAGTGGTGGAAGTTCCACTAATCCCAGGTTAATAAAGAGTTTTGTAACATGTGGTCGAACTGCCAACATTCCACAGGCGGTTTGTCACCCGCGACTGTCACCTGAGGATTATGCATACAGTATGTTGATATGTGTTATATGTTTATAACCATGTGAGCTCCATGTGTGTAGCAGTGGCATATCCTTTTTGTTGTCAATCCTATGATTCAGAAGTAGCCCAAGTAATCTTGTTCTGTAAACGGGGGGAGGGAAGCATTTATGTTTCAGTAACATTTGTTTGTTTGTTATGAAAAAGGAGTGTGGTGTGTGAGCCTCCCATATGTATTGCCATTTTAACATGGGCCATGACTGTGTCATGGCCCGAGCTAATAAAAGCAGCCCCTGCAGGCACGTGCAGAAGAATGGCTGCAGACTCCCGAAGAGGAATGACTGGTCCGTCTCTCATTTAGGCCGGGTGTGAGCACGGGCCTGCAGGCCAATGATGCCGTGGGTTCCTCGAGCTAGCAAGGTGGCAATGGTCCGCATGGTCACGGGTATGGCCTGCCCTGACCCCTCCAAAGACCAGGTGTCCCCCGGCAACCCTCTAAGGTGCTGATAAGCCATAGCACCCTGGGGGCCTGCTGGATGGCCATAGCCATCCACTCCTGGTCGGTTCTTCGGGGATATTTCTCTGGTTTTATTGCTGTGCCAAAAATACGACAAGAAAGGAACACTTACTTACTTAAAGCCGTTACTCTCAAATTAACAGAGGTTTTTGAAATTACTTTCCCCATAAAACACCAGCACCCCTCAGTTTTGGGAGGTTGTAGAGCCCACGAACAGGACTTGGTGCCCGTGTGCGTGCTCTAGGAGGTTGTATAATGAAGGGCGGGCGTTCATTGTGAGAACTTGAAAGGTCCCATTCCGGACCCTCGGTAAGGGGTGGACATCAGTGAAACAGAGCCATTGTAGTAGTCAGAGGCTAGAAGCCACCTATTACACAGTGATCCCGATAGGGGGAGCCCTTTAGCTGGGCTCGCTGTCACCAGTAATACATTGGCATTCTGTGTTTACAGTAGTTCCACTGATTGCCAAGCATGGCGCACGTGCAGCTGGATCTGGTGTCTGAAACAGTGAATGATAGCAGCACCTGGCAGGAACGGTTACTAATCACTTTCACATACTTATGCTCACAAATCATAGGCAACCATTGCACAGGAGAAGACCATTGTTTTTAGAACGGAATCACACCACAATTTCACTGCACACCTAACATTTTTAAATCTTATGTTAAAAATACATTTTAAAAGTCAATTGAACTAAAATACCCTGAGTCACATAAGACACGACAATAAAGCACAGAGTATTTTTATGTAGCTTTTCGTTTTAGCTGTCCATTTCATATTGCTGAGAAAACAAATATTTCATATTTTTCATCCAGGGGAAAGATGTTTGTGCTGTGCAGTTTCTCATACCGAACCCATCACTGCAACACAGCAGAAGGACGCTCGCAAAACATAGGCCAGGAAGTGAAACAAAGCAGCGTTTCTAGAGGGGAACATCGTAAAATACAACAAATATCTCAGCAATCTTTGTCAACACTATAATCCAGATTTTTAATACTAATGTTCAGGAAAGTCATGATTCTATTAAAGACACGGAGGGCAAAGTATTATGCTTTCTCTTCTTTACTGAAAGCTCAAACTACAATTTTCGATTACAATGGGGGTCATTACGAGTTTGGAGGCAGCCATGGTGCTATTAGCACCATGGCTGCCTCCAAAGTCGTGTCTGGGTCCGGGTTCTCTGAATGGGGAGTTAGCGGGACATTCCAACCTTGGAGGACCCGGTAGGTCCCCATTCAAAAAACCCTTCCCCATTCCCATTCGAGCCCCCAAAGGACTCAATGGGAATGGGGAGGGAGCTAATAACGGGCCCGTAAACTACGGGCCCGTAATTAGCTCCCTGGTCCCTTAGCGGCTCCCGCTAAGGACGGCTGGTTTTACCAGCCGGCATTAGTGGGACCCGTTAAGGGACCTCAGAATGCGGCGGTAAGAAGTTAACAACACGGGCATCCTTACCGGTGCCGTTAACCCCTTAGCGCCGCACTCGTAATGACCCCCAATGTCTTTGAATTTTGCTCCCATGATGAGCAATTTTGCCTTAACGCTGGTATAACAAAGAACTTCAACTTGTAAGGTACTACCACTTCGGATCAAGTTTTAAAAATTGTAGGGTTCCCCAATTACTTTCAATTGAGTCACGTTCCACCCCTGACACCATATGTAAGGAACCCATGGGGGTAACAGTAAAGACAGACACAAGTGATCACAGTTCAAGGGTGTTTATTAAACTGTATATGCAGGTTGAAAAAACACCTAATCTATGTCTAAATCTAAGATGGGAGCAAGCTACAACCATCAAATAGTAAAAAGGCAGCCCTGGTGGCATCTTGTCAAATAAAAGGGCCTATACTAAGAAAAACACATTGCTAATCCTTATGCTAAATATGAACAGAGTGTGGGATAGGATTCATAGGAAAGAAAGAAGTGTTCACAAATAATAAGTCAGGGTGCATTAGTCGAGGTCTCCCTTCCCCATGCTTTGAGCGCAGGACAAGGTGGGACATATCAGCACAGCAAACGCTAGTGCTTTCCCAGCACAAGCTAACAGTTCAGCTCTCAGCTTATCAGGGCCTTCAGTGGTTAAGCCTCTTTTCGACAAAAAGTCTCTTGCCTCTGAGGACCTGATGTTTTCAACGAAATAATAACCAAAAGTTCCTTTCTGCTTGCACATTGGGTGATGTCTTTTCACCCCTGTATCCCCCTGTTCCGGGTTCAGACCCTTCTCGGCTGTTATCCTCCCTCTGCTGGGTTCACTGTGGCTTTCAACACAATCCCATCCGTGACATCTATTTGATTCTTAATGTTCTTTTAAACAGTTTACTGTGGACATCCCTCTGCCGGGTTCAGTCTTGTGAACACACTGTTAATCAGGACTTTGCCCCCTTTTATGGGCATCCCTCGATCGGGTTCACTCTTTCCAACTTTACGATGTAGGATTGTCTTCCCTTAGCTTCACAATCATCTGTCGGTCAAAGGGTATTCGACTCTACAGAGGATTTTACTAGTTCCCTGTTTGACCACTTTGACCCCCTTTCCTCGTTTCTTCCAAGGCTTTCTGGCAATGGTATTCTCAACAATAGGGTAATCGCCCAGAGTTTCCCACGTGAGCAGCCACGTGGTGCTTGACTCTTCTATAGCTGGCTTTCCCCTTTGCGTATCAATAGTTCTTTGTACTTTCTTTAATCAGCCTCTTGCTACTTCCATTCAACACAGTTCGGTTTCTTATCAGCTCTCTCCTCGACTCACCGGCTGTGATGAACCGTTTGGGTTTTCTTGTCTCTGGAGTCAGGGCTGGTACCATGGGGCCAAGCGTCTCTCCCCGGGCTTGGGTGTCAGCGGAGAAGGACCCTGTGTGCCGTTGACATCTGCTGCAACACATGCTGGCTATTGTTCACGGTCGTACGATTCCTTCTGCAGAGGTTTCACGGGCATTGGTCGGAAAGGGCAAGGTTGCTTCTTTCCTTGTTACCCTCTCGCTTTGCACCGTCTTTCTCCTCCTCTTGAGCTGCCGTGCTGAGTTAGCACTGCCTTTGCTCATATTGTGCTCTCATGCTCCACCTTTTATGACTGTGGGAAGTGAAAGGGCTGTCAGGTGTGTGTGATTCTGGTCAATGGCCTCCCTTTTCCTGACACTGGCAGTGCGACATGTCAGGTAAATGGCTTTGGTGTTTGTCTGTCATCTTTCGTGAGGTGCGAAAGTGTTTGCGTCTGAAACAGGGGGGCTAGAGGGTTAGAGTATCCTATGGGGTAGGAAGGGAAAAAGGTGTTTTAAGAAAGAGGATACCGCGTCTCACCCGCCGGTGTCCCACTTCCACTCCCTGAGGACCCCCCCATCCAGGTGATCCTCTCTCACTCCCGCAGGAACTGGATCCAACAGCGATGGCCGTGTCCTGGCTACCTGGATGACAGATCCTGGGGACTAGTCAGGAGACACCTTCAGGTTTGTCGCAGTGGGCAATTGCATGTGCCGCACTGCCGCCTGGCTGCGCCTCTCGTGCTTGCAGTCGCCTCGCCTCTTGCGTCACTGCGCCCTGTCTATGTAGAACTGAGCAAATGAACGGATGGGATAATACTTCACCCATGCGTCTTTAATAGAATCATGACTTTCGTCAACGTTAGTATGGAAAATCTGGATTCTATGTCAAAACCAAAGGCTCGTATTATGCATGTTTAAAGCTTATTTAACACCAACGAGGCAACCTGGTCGACAGGCTTGAAGTAAAACATTTTAAAAGTACACTCTCTCCAACCAGTCTGCGGCCTTGAGGGTGTCTTGTAATCGAACTCTGCTGGCAAAGGCTTTGGAAGCCATGGCCCCTCGCGCGGAATGCACTTCGAAATAGGAAGTGTCTATGCCTGCTTCCTGCATGACCCATACCACCCACCTTGCTTTTAAAGGTTTACAGAGTGCGATAGAGACTATTCTCCCCGCGGGTCTGAGGTGCACGGTCTTCTTTTCATACTTTTTCAGACCTCTGAACGGACATACCTTCAGCTGCTCTAGAAAAGCGAGACAGGTAGGCGGCCTGATTTAGGATTTCGTTCTTCTCCTTACACGCAAAGTAACTCTTCTGGAGAAAACGACTTGCTGTCTATTTCCAGCACTCCCACGTCTGACTCTCTTGCAAGCTATTAAGCACAAGAGCATTGCTAGTTTAGATGAGGGGGCCTTCCTGGTCAGGTCCTCGTTATCCGGCTCACTCAGAAAAAGGTGGAGTATGCCATTCACATCCCACAGATGCAAATATTCTGGCGCCGGGGGTCAGATCGCTCTCACCCCCTTAAGCAGCCTAACTAGTAGGACATGCTCGCTGATCAGTGCTCTGTTAACTTGTTTGTGCACTGCAGAGATGGCTGACCTGAATGTTTTCACTGTTCAGTAGGCCTTGTCCTGCGCAGCGAGGTTTGCTAGGAATAACGTGAATCAAATTAGTTGTAGTGGGATGCACATCCCTAGCCAGACACCAACCGCGCCATCTATTCCATGCTGACCTGTAGGATTTGGTCATCTTGGGAACCCAGGACTCTCCAATGAAGTGTTCAGCTTCTCTCGATAGTCCTGGCTTTCGCCAGGCACCCCTGAAAACACCCACACTATCAGTCCCTAGCCTGACCAGAGGGTGCTGGAGACCAGACAGATCTCATAGGATGTCCTGTATGTCTGGTAGGAGAATTGGGGTGTCACAGGCGAGTTCCAGCAGGTCTGGGAACCAAGTCTGATTCTTCCAGGCTGGAGTCAACAGCACTAGTCTCACCTGCTGCTGCCTCGCGCATGCCAGTGTTCTCATGACCATCGCAAATTGGGGAAGGGGTCATTCCTGTGCATATCCCACTCTTGCAGAGAGGCGTTTGTGGCCGCCACTTCCAGAGCCAGCCTCCAGCTGAAGAACCGATCCAGTTGGTGATTCAATCTGGACGCAAAAAGTCCCAGCCAGCAAGGATCTGTCCTCTGCATGAGCACTAGGAAAACGTATCTCTTCAATTTCCAGTCGCTGGAATCATTAAGGTGTCTGGAGTTCCAGTCTGCTACTTGATTGGAGACTGCAGGAAGGTAGTCTGCTGTCAGTGTTTCGCTTCCCCGTGAAGTAACTCCTCAACACTAATATACTGATATACGAGTGTGCCCATGGGCTGACAGGCATATCAGGACCAGGAAGAACTGTTGAGGGAGAACAGGTAAGTGTTTATGTGTGTTTATGTCTGCTTGGGTGTTTGTATGATTAGGGGGTAGGAGTATGCTTGGTTGGGGAGGGAGGCATGGCAGCTGAAGAGGGGGTTCTGAGGGTGAAACCCCCTGATTTTACTGACATCCCGCAAGCAAGGGTGGGGGGAAAAGGGTTGTGATATTTCTGCTTTTTAGGGGCTGCTGAAAATTGGTTGAAAATAATCAGTCTTTTTGGTAGGCAACCAACAAAAAGCAGAAATATATAGAACCCAGGAACTCACCTTCGGTGGAATGCAAACCTCCTCTTGCCATGCTGGAGGGGACACCATTCCGGCACCTGTGGTGGGCTGAATTGCCAAGCTTGCTGAGGCACTCCTCGGCAGACCCTCTGAGGTCCCTGCTGAGCCTTGGGCCCCGGCAGGGCTGGTCTGTTTTTCTGCATTGGGACACCGGTTCTACGTTATTTCGCCGAACGAAATTTCATCGCCAGAACACTCATCGCCAAAAACCCTGTATTTATTTTTTATTATTTCTGAGGGGTGGTTCCCCCCCAGCCCCCCCTACTTTAATAATCATACCCCAACCCCTACAAAACACCCCCCCCAACATTTTTGTTTTTAAAAAAAGGGTTTTTGGCGATGAGTGTTTTGGCGATGAAATGTCCCACAATGAAATTTCATTCGTCGAAATGCGTGTATACCGGGACACCAAGCCCTGCTGAGCTCTGCCTTGGTGCCCAGTGTGTGCCACAGTCAAGGTGCATCCTGCTGGTCTGGCCGGGGCTGAGGTAAGGAGTGGAGGTGGGGATGGGCTGGGCCGCCTCGCCTACTTCAGCTGTCTTACCGTGGGGGTTGACATGCCGATGGTATGATATTAAGGCCGTCTCCATGGTGCACTCTTGGCTCCCTTTTTCTTTTTTTTTTCTTGTCCCTGCACAGGGGAAGTGAGTCATTGTGGTGATGCCTGCGATGGAGAAACACAAAGAAAAAGAAAAGCACCACTTGCACTCCTTTTCCTCCTCCTCCTCTTCTTCATCCCAGTCCTCTCCTGAGAGGCAGGGGTGTTGCTAAATCTGGAAAGGATCCAGGGCTGTGCTAATGTCGGGACTGTTGGGAGTAGGGGCTACCTAGTGTTGGGTTGTAGCCCCGGAGTTTCTATCCAGGGCTACAACCAAAAGACCCAGGGCTAAAGCCCCCTCAGCCACCCCCCACCAACGCCTCTGCTGAGAGGCCTTCCAAACTGAGGGCAGGCTGGTCTGAGATGCGGCTCCTGCAGGTGTTTCTAAGAGCCATTCAGGAGGAGAAGGCCAGAGGCTATCGGAAAGGGGCATGCCCACCTCTGTCCAGTTCTTCTTACTACTCCTCCTCTCAGACTGATACTTCTCGTTCCAATGCATCCAGGTAGTGGGAGCTGCAGGTTGAAGTATTTCGATAAGGAGGCAGTGGCGTCCGTGCTTATCCAAGTGCTGCAATACATGGGCTTTGCACCGTCCGGATCCTGCTCCTGAACAGGTGGTGGGGCTGCCAGGGTTCCTCCTCTGCAGTTTAAGAAAGCCCTGAAGGGTGGACTCCCGCTCCTGACTGAGATTAAGGAGGAGGTCTCAGCCGCTTGGAGAGAGACTGGCATGATTGCCGTTCTGCATTTCTTGTCCAAGCTGTAGCCTCTTCAGAGGGGGGAGAAGCGCCTGCCTCAAAGGGCGTGGGTTGATGACATTCTCCCAAGTCTGGTGGATCACTCTTCCTTGGTCCGGGAGGAGGCCATTAAGGATGGGACTGACAGACTGGTAATGGGGTCCTTATGGAAGAACTAAGTGGGGGCTCACCTGTCGTTGTGCTCCGCTATGTATTCTTTGT
Organism: Ambystoma mexicanum; assembly: GCF_040938575.1. NCBI lineage: Eukaryota > Metazoa > Chordata > Amphibia > Caudata > Ambystomatidae > Ambystoma > Ambystoma mexicanum. The sequence continues at coordinate 980,738,767 of NC_090934.1, read as the reverse complement.
ATACTCCTGAGACAACTCTTGATGGCCTGCGGACTGTCTCGAAGGTCTTACTGGATTGTTCCAACCCCAAGCCTCACAAACAGATGGTCAGTTAGAGCTGGAATTCTTATCAGACTTGACTTATGATGGGGTCAAGGCTGCGGCCATGATGATGGGTTCCGTGGTTGTGGGTCGCTGGCATTTACATCTTCGTGACTGGCAGACGGACTTGCACAAAAGGCGGTCGCCCTAAAGATTCCTTTTCGAGGGGCAGACTCTCTTTGGGGACTCCTTGGAAGATAAGGTACATAGGGTGTTTTGAGCAGACAAGCATGCAGAGAAGTTGTGCAAGAAGCCTGATCTAAAGCTTTCCTCATTATGTGGTTAGGAGTTTACACCCAGGAAGCCTTGCTATGCTGCTCATAGACCTAGCTTGTAAGAGATCTCATTGGTTCCTAAGGCTGGTGCACATCCCCTGGCTGCAAACCATGGAAGTATACTTATGCCAGGCTGGTAGAGGGGCATTTTCAAGTTTTCCCAAAAGTTTGGACTCTGTTGTCTAGGGACCTTTGGGCGAACCAGACTGTATAGTGGCACTGCCACCTGGAGTTCAGATCACCCCCATTCCCTCAGGCGTTGTCTGGATATAATTGCCCCAGTGTTTGGTGAAGAGGCCGGCCATGCGGTTGGCTGTTTTGGATCTCCTCCAGAAGAAGGTAATGATGCCAGTCCCTTGCCACAGAAGATTCAGGCCTTCCCGTACCTAGATGATTGGCTGTTGACAACATCCTCGTCCTCCCACCTGCGGGTCCACCTGCGTCGGCGAGCTGGGTTCTCAGTGACTTGTTTTTTTAACAACTGTCGCTAGTCCAATCTGTCACCATCCCAGGATCTCTAGTTTATTGGTGCCTGTTTTTGGATGGGGAGGGACAGGATTCTGTTGCCAGAGGCCAGGGCTCTCAACCTGGTGAAGACTCTTAGGATTCTTATGGGCATGTGGTATGTACCTGCACGTGAGTTTCTCAGGACCATGGTCACATGGCATCCTGTTGCTTCCTGGTTCTGTAGGCATGTCTTCAACTGCGTCCTCTCTGGATCATCTTCACCTCTACTGGATGGAGGCCGAGCAGGACTTCGACTGTTGTCTTCCAGTCCTCCCCTCCTTGCGGAAGGCCCTTCAGTGGTGGTTGTGGCATGGGGTCCTCCTGCAGGGCTTCCCCCTATCCCAGCCCTAGCCGATCACTCCTACCACCGACGCCAGCAAAACAGGCTAAGGCCGGTTCTAGGGAGTCTATCATGCCAGGGAAATGGAGGAGCTGGGAGGCCTCTCACTCGTTCAATTGGTGGGAGTTGGCTGCAGTCTTTCAGGCCCTCAGGGGCTTTTGTCCTTTTTTGCAGGGGTGGGCTGTGTTGGTGCAGACGGACAATACCATGAATGTGTCCTATATCAACAGGCAGGGGGGTTGCCTGTCCCAGTCGTTGGGGGCCTTGGCAACGCCTTTGGTGTGCTGGCCAGAAAGGCATCTCCTGTCGCTCAAAGCAGTTCACATCAGGGGCCTGCAACACAGTGTGGCGGACAGGCTCAGCACAGTGTTCAGGCCCATGGACTGGGTGTTGCGAAAGGAAGACTTCCGGTATCGCTGCATGAAGTCGGAGTACTGTGGTTGGATCTGTTTGCTTTTACCCAAATGGCTCATCCAGCCCAGTTCTTCTCCCATTTTCCTTGTCTGCGGAATTGGAGGGTGGATGCATTTTTCTTTCTGTGGCCGCAGAATCTCCTTTACGCTTCCTCCCGCAGCCCCTGATCCACCAGGTCTTGTTCATGATCAGGTACTTGAATGCAGAGGTGATTGTGGTTGCTCCATCTGGCTGCGCAGGAGCTCGTTTCCCTTGTTGTTGGAGTTGCAGTGGGCTCGGGCCTTTCTCTAATGCGGGTACTGGCCCGGTACTTACTGCTCAGGGGGCTGGGTTCGCCTGGGGGCTTGGAAGTTAAAAGGGGCCGGCGGCGGCCCAAAGGGCCTGCGTAGGGGTGATTGACTCATCCAGGGGGTTAGGCGGCCATCCACGGTGAAATCATACTCTAGGCACCGGGGGTGATTCAGGACTGGTGCGTTATACTTGGTTCTCGAGGAGCCAGCATGATTGGTTTGACCTGGGTTTGGCATTGTCTTCCTTGCAGGCCGAATGGGCTGCTATCAGGGCCTTTTGTGGCGTCTCTGGTTGAGAAGGGAGAGGACTGCGTTCTGGGTTCTAGACTCTTGAAGGGGTTTCCTTACGTCAGCTTGCGGTGGTTTCGGGCTTGCCTGCCTGGGATTTTCCCCTGGTGCTCAAAGCCCCTTCAGTGTCTCCATTTGAGCCTCTGAAGATTCTCAACATCAAGACTGCCTTTCTTGTGTCTACCATTTTTCGTGGCTACCACGTCTGCCAGATGGTTGGGAGAACTTTGCGCCCTTTTGTGAAGGCCTCTTTTTTTGCTGGTTCGGGAGGAGGCTCTCTTTCTCCGGAATGTTCTCTCCTTTTTGCCAAAAGTGTCCTCTAAGTTTCACCGGTCTCAGAAAGAGGTTATTCCTGCCTTTTTCCCCAATCCGGGCTCCTCTTATGAATAGGGGTGGAGTCATCTAGTCCCTAGGGCCGTGTTGGTTTATTTGGAATGTTCTGGGCCTCTGCGGAAGTTGGACAATCTCTTTGTCAAGTTTGGAGGCCCTCGGCTAGAACTGAAGACCTCGGTTTCGATCAGAAGTTGGGTATTCTTCTGGCATATCAGTCAGCTGTGGTTTACTCTCCTGGTGGGGTGCAGGGCAGGTCACTAGGGACATGGCTGCCTCTTGGGCAGAGGAACAGGGGCTCTCGATTGAAGAGATTTGTTGGGCAACCAATTGGGCCTCTCCTAATACCTCAAACCAGCAGTATCAGTTGAATCTGCATAGGGTGGGTTCTGGGGCTTTTGGTTTAGGTGTTCTCTGGGTAGGGCCTTCTGAGTCACTTAAATGTGTGTTCTGAATAAAATGGTACTGGGCTTTTGCACATCATTTTGCTGGTTTGTCTGGTTGTTGTGGGGGTCAGGGGCAGGTAATGCGGGATTGCTTACCGGTAATCTTCATTACTCTTAGGTCTACTCTTCCTTGTTACAGTACTGTAGACCCACCTCTCCCGCCCCCCGACTTGGCTGAATGGAGGTTTGCTTGGGTATTGTTTACTGGGCCAGTCGGGAGGGCAATGCCTGATATCCCCTATCAAGGGGTGGGACCTAAGAAGTTTAGAAATAAAGAAAGGATTCCTGGGTGAGGCACCTCACACGTAAGTACTGTAACGAGGAAGAGTATGACTTGGAGTAATGAAGATTACCGGTAAGTAATTCCAGCATTCACTCTCTTTGCTCATTAATTCCCTCAATACAGGTACAAAGTCATTAAAAATGGTGCGCATCACTTATTTACATGTTTACATTCATGCAATCTATTGTGGTCCCAACTGATGTGAAAATGCGGGCAATTCAACACGAACATGTGGCCCGGTATCGCTTGCAGGGTCCTCCGCTACCACTTCTCCCCCTCCCCCTGGGTGAATGGAGGGCTCAGGCGCGAAACAGCAGCAAAAACTCCAAAAGGCCGCGAAGAACGAACAATGGAAAGGGGTGGGGGAAGCCCTTTATAATGAGCGGGTGTCCTACGGAAGGTAGCATCGAGCCCCTGCAGTAGGACGCCCGCTCCGCTGACAGAAGAGAAGGTTTTCGCTGGTTGGTTAGCTCAGTGGTTAGAGCCTGGTGTTAATAACGCCAAGGTCAGGAGTTTGATCCCTTTATTGGGGGAAAGGGTGCAAGCTTCTTGCGAATTAGTAATGTTCAGTTAAATAGCACACAGGTGATCATTTACGTACGTAGGTCAAAGACCGACCAGAAGGTGAGAGGGGTGGCACTGACACTACAGGCCATCCAGGCGAGTTTAGTATGCCTGGTGGCGGCCTTGGCCAGCTTCATCTAGCAGCAGCCGGCATCGGACTCAGGGGCTCCATTGCTGTTACACAGGGACGGTCCGCCTTGAGCCGCTTCCAGTTCAGGAAAGTGATGGACCTGGCACTGGCAAAGATAGGTTTGACGCATGGGAAGGTGCGGGACTCATTCTTTCAAAATCGGGGCGGCCACATCTGCAGCGGCTAGGGGGTTCGTGGGCGTAGAGATCCAGAAGATAGGTGCTGTTCAGGATGTTTTAAAAGGTACATCAGGCTGGAGAAAATGTAAAGTAACATGCCATCTTTCATCTCCTTCTCATTACCAGCTTCACAGAGGAGGAAAAGGCACTCTGTTTGGGTAGTGGGGCACTCGTTCATTTTAAGGGCCGGGGCTAGCTGGACACCGCAGCAGGAGGAGCTGACGGCCGGCGAGTACCAGATCTGGTGGCACGGGGGACCAGGGATGAAATGGGTTCAGCTACAGGGGCTTTACGGAAATTACTGAGTAAGCAGCAGAGGCCAGATGTACTGGTCATCCATTTGGAGGGGAACAACTTAACCAACCTGGGGAGGGGGGTCTTGTTGAGGGACAAATGTGCTCTCTTTGCAGGAGATATCAGCACAGCTGGGAGAAATGGAGATTGTGTGGTCATAGATAATTCCCAGGCGGGAATGAAGGGGTGCCGAGAACCACACAGCAGCTGAAAGATCAAGGAAGAAGTTGAATTACGCCATGTCTAAATTCTGCAAGGGCAGAGGCTTCCAACATATCAGACATGGCCTGATCAACTTGAAATCTCCTGAATATTTTTTAAATGATGGTGTTCACATGTCAGCAATGGGAATGGAGCTTTTCTACTGGAATATATGTACAAAGCTCTTAGAGCTGTAAAAGGAAGCAGGAGAGAGGGGGAGCCACGGTGGACGGTAACCCACCAAGTGGCGTGGCTGTGTTTGGGCAGCCAAGCACAAAAATCAGACTCCGAATGAGCCAGGAGGAAGCCGTAAGGGTCTTCGCTCTTCTCGGACCAGCGCCTCTTGGGAGCCTAACGGCAGGGGCGTCTGGTGGTAACAACAAGGGCTCAGCTTCCCCCAAAAGAAACAGCGCTTTCCCCGTCCACCGACACCTGCAAGGGCAGGGTAGGCTCAGGCACAAAAGGTTGGGGGAGTTGGGCCTACCAGGGCCGGTTTTAGATCAGATTCCACCCCGGGTGGAAAGCATCCTTGACTCCCCAACCCCAAAAATGACAACAGAAATTGCATGTTACAAATGTTGTGAATATGGCACTTAAATGACTAGATAAAAATGCAATACAAAATACATACATTAGATCATAGGTCACAATCTTAGAATGTTACCTGTATTATGTTTTCAAAAAGTAGCTTTTCTTGACTTTGCCCTTTTATAAGCCCGACATCAGATAGAATCAGAGACTGGCAAATGTCATTTTCAATTGATAGAACAGCCAGCTATGTCAGGCTTTCATTGTTCATTGCTGATGGGAGGTATTTTTTAATGAGCTTCAATTTGGCAAAGCTGCACTCACCACTTGCAACTGTGATGGGCAATATGTATGCATGGATTTGTCGTGTTGCACTTTTTCGATTAATTTCTATAAAACTGAGTATTCTTAAAATCCAGGCACAACCACATATTTCTACCAATCAGACATGAGCATATATGTGCTTGAGTGTCGAAGTTACATAATGGTCTCAAATGCCAGTTTCCCCACAAAGTGTTTGATCCTGGTCACATGATTTGATCTGCCAACATAAGAAGAGCCTAGAAGGTATTCAGTTAATGCTCTACCATACATGCCAACATTATCCATTCTATTCGGGAGTTGCAATTCCTGTCCTGCTTTTAACTTTGCAATCTGGGACTTGTCCAGGATTTATAATGGGGGAAACCAGGACTACAAGTACCAGAATGCGAAGTTAAACCAGGACTGGACTAACATCTGTTGAATGGAATAGAAATGTAGGCATGTATGGTGTACGCTATTCAAAACAAGGTTTATTCATGGTTTTGTGTTTCATGTATATGTTAGTGGCCAGAGGTGTTGCTGGAGGGGTGGGGGGGGCTGAAGGGGCTTTAGATCTGGGTTTTTTGGTTGTAGCCCCGGATAGAAGCTCAGGGGATACAATCAAAAGGCTTGCTAGCCCAGAGTCTCGTCAATCCCGACATTAGCATAGTCCCAGTTCTTTTCCAGACCTAGCAACACCCCTTGTCAGTGGCAATTTATAAATGCACGTCAAAATGTTATGTGGTTCTTAATTTACTGATGATATCTTGCATGCAATGTGACTGACTTCCTCTGTTGCCTCTAGTATGAAAGAATTAGGTCACTCATTGTAAGATAATTTTCTGTGATATCAATACATATACAAAATAGGGCAACCTGAATGCCCTTTGCCTCACAGCACCTGACAATACCTAGGACCACCTCTGTGTATTTCAGTGGTGATTGACATCATTTGTTAACCTTAAATTAATAGTAACAGCCAAGAAATCTTTAAAAGCCTCATTTAATTCCATTCTATGTACTACAAACTATCTGAAACCGAAATCACTGCACTTTCATGGTGTTCTTTTGATAAGTGTATACTAGGACACTGACCATAAAGAAAGATCATTAGTTAGTGTGGGTTCTTATATTACAGGTAGGATAAAGTGTCAATGAGGTGTCCCCACGCTCCCAGCAAAGGTGACAGACCATAGACCCTGGTTGTGTGTGATGGGTGGCAATGTTTTATTTCCATAGGACTGAAAATCCACAATGCACCAAACAGTAATTTCGGACCCTTGTGTGAGTTTTTTCAGGTTGAAAGCAGCAAACATTTTACGCAGTTTGGCAGGACACAAGGTACAAATGCTCTTTTTGAAATGCTAAAAGCATTTGTGAGATTTTCATTTGCAATGTACAAAACATCTTGTGAGCAAAATGTTTTTTTGGTGCTCAGTGAAGTTCCTCTTCAATTAACCACTGCCCCTTCCCTTATAATTACATAGGCTCTTCCTGGCTGCGGTTTATACAAGGAAAGCAGAGTACCTTTAATATGTATGCTATCCTTGTAAATATTAACAAAGGGTGTTAGGGCTGGGGGCATGGCAGAGCACAGCCTCCAAACACATTTCACAAGCTCATTTATAAACTCCAACAGTTGTCTCACCCTGGCCAGAGCCCTCATAATGTCCAAATTGGACTATTGGAATACTCTCTTCTTGGGCACCAGTCAAAAGAATCTTCAGAAACTTCAAGTATTACAAAACAATGCTCTCAGGGCTGCACTCAACATTCCGCATTCTAGCCACATCACACAAACTAGACAAAACGCCATTTGGCTCCCGATCCAAGAGAGGATCACCTTCCAAACACTCATGATCACCCATAAATGCCTCAATAATTCAGCGCCCAAATTTCTGATGAACAAAATCTCCAGAAGAGAATCCATGAGGCCTACCAGATCTACCTACTCCCACTGCCTAAACATACCCTTTTTTAAATTAAACAAAGCAGGGCATCCAGCTTCCCTGTGCTAGATGCCAAGACCTGGAACAAACTCCCACTTGCCCTAAAAGCTGACACTGTGTTCCTCTCTTTTTGTAACAAAACAAAATGCTGGCTATTCTCGCAACCAAATTAAACAACTTATATATCCAATCTGACCTATCGTGATCTCTAGACCCTTGCCTCCCATCTGACTATGCCTAGAGCTGACCTGGTCCCACTCTTAGGCCATCCTAAACCAGGGGCAGTTCTACTAGCTCTTATCATGAACCCAACTCGTTTGTACATGCTGTAAATCTATACATCGTGTATATATCTGTAAATATTATTGTACTGCACATTCCAATGTATAATTCTTTTTACCTGTATATATGTATAACTTTGTAACGTACCTTAAGAAAAGCACCCAGATAGCCTCGGGATCCGTGCGCTATACAATCATATAAAATAAACAAACAAACAAACAAACAAAAGCTGGCAGCATTTCTCTTATCTACATGTAAAAAGCCAAACATATATATGCGTTAATATTTTGCTTTATAATAACTAGGGCTTGCTGGGAGGTGTGCAGAGTTTAATGCTGAGCCAAGGTTTACATACAGTTAAACTTTTTGAAGGAGACGTGGCCTAGCCTTACATTACTGACCGACTGTCATCTAGGCACTCTATATCCCGGCGCCCCCACTCGACCAAAATGTGTGATCTGGGCAATATCACATCAGACTTCAAGAGGGGCAGCGTAGAGGCTCTGAGAGGGGGCAGCTTATTGGCTCAGAGGGACATTGTGCTGGCAAAAAAAGCCCCTATCAGTCTCAGACAGGGGCTGCTTGCAATTTCTTATAGGGACAACATGCAGGCTCAAAAAGGCAATGGCATTACTTCATATATTAAATTATAACCCAGAGCGGATTTACAGCGAGCAGAGCCTCTTGAGTGGCCGGCCTGATATCTTCTTTGCGCTCGATAGTTCAGTTGCATGTGGTGGGTGGGTTTAGCAGTGGGTTGCCTGCTGCCTGGTCCTCGTTGATCTTCCGGAGCCCCACCTGAACGCTGCACTGTACATGTGCTAAGAACTCGGGAGGCACAGGTGGTCAGGCCAGGCCTGTGAACTGTCTGAGTAGCAACAAATGTTGCTTTTAAGATAAAACCAACATCTGGGGCTTTCAAAGATCAGGGCCTGCATCACTGCTGACAAATGCAGTAGCACTTTGGATGGCCTTTCGTGCTACTGGTCACTGCTGCAGTGCTCAGAGTGCAAGATTTCATACCTCTTTTTATTGTACAATTACAAATAAATGATGCATGATTGGAGTCGTTCTGGCGCCCCCTCACCCCCACCAGCTGGCACCTCAGGCAGCCGCCTGCACTGCCTGATGCAAAGACCAGCCCTGGGGCCTACTATGGACTTGGTACAAAGGAATAGGGGGAAGGAGGTGGATTGGACACGGAGCAAGCGCCACACTTGCAGACTGAATTTCACTAAATGCGTGCAGTGATTCTTTTGTGTGAAAATACAAATGCGGCAAAGTTTGCCATTTTTGAAAAACAACTGTCTCATTCCAGCTCTTTTTCTGAGAAGGGAAAATAAACGGTTTTGAAAGAATGAGCAAAAAGTGGCTTGTTGGCTACGGGTACAAATGAACAAATGCAAGGGTTAACGGTATGTACAAAACAGGGACATCTTTTTTTACCTATGCACTACCTACTAAAATGCATTTTACACGAAATGCTATTTTATGTTTCTCTTAATAACAAATACAGACGTTTGTCTTCACAAAATCACAAGTCCACAGCTCATGTGTTCAATAACCGAGTCTGGAATGAACAACATCCTTGAATATTCAGGCATTACCTCAGGCTAGTACCAAAAGGCAATGCCCCAGACTGGGGCAGCCACGAACTGCCCCCAAGTGGGACATAAAAGTGCTGCCACAACGTGGGAATGAAAACCCAGCTCCAGCTTGGGACAATAACACACTGCCTGTCTACCACATTCGTGGGCAAACAAGCACTCTCAAAAGGCAGGGCAAACAAGCACTGCTCCACCGTATGGCAAACGCCATTGCTCTCAAACATTTCTTTCACAAAAGCGGGTGAAAACACCCAATTATTTTGTTTTTGGCGGGTGAGAGCCCATTGAAATTAATGGCCGTGCAGGAGGCTTGGCAGGTGAGTTAGCTCTTTACAAGGCGGTTGACACCCGCCAAAAGCGTGTGAGTTGAGAGCTATGCAAATGCACATTTGCTCATATTGGGAGAAACAAGCACTGTGACAACGAATGAGAACAGTCTGTGACAAATACACACCGATTGTCCCAGACTGTGACAAACAGGAACTGCCTCAACAACGGGAAAAACACACTGCTCCAGCTGGGCAAACAAGGACTGGTCAATTATGGAGTAAACATGCTGCCATAGAGTGGCACAAGCACTACTGGAGGGTACAGCAAACAGACTCCATGCCAGCTTCCACAAACAAAGAATAATCCAAGCATTGATCCAGCCTGGAACACACCAGCACAGACTTGGCCTATGACACAAACCTAATGTACCAGAATGAAACAGTCACTGCCCCAAGCCAGTACAAACAATCGCAGTACCAAGCCTGTGACAAATATCATGCCCCAGAATCGGGACAAACCGGCATTACCTGCTCAGCCGTCTTCCTCGACACAGTTCTTACTCTCACTATATTTAGTGAGTCTTATCCACAGGGATAGGTGATTCACAAGCCCCCTAATAATACTTTCATCCAAATGCCATGATCCCCACAAAAGAGGAAACAGTTATAATGCTAGCTAGCACTTAATACTTTCTACTATTCATAAAGCTCTAGCCCCACTTCGGCTGCGCCCCTCGCATAGCGTTCCCTCACCGCCCTGGTACTCTCTAGCCCTGCAGCAACTGAAGCAAAAACGCTGTCGCATTGAGCGGAAATGGCAATCACTTCCAATCCCAGAAACCGAATCGGCCTACGTATCTGCTAGAAACTACTATCAAAAAGCGGTTACATCTGCTAAATCTCAACACTTCGCCAACCTAATTCTTAATGCTCCTTGCTCTTCTAAAGAGCTATTTTTAGTGGCCAAAGAGTTTACTATCCCTGTCCAGCCTCCTGCTGCAGCTTCTCGCACTCAAGCTCGATGCGATCTAATAGCTTCTTTCTTTGACAAAATAAAATTCACACAATTAGAGATAACATTCGGGCCGAGAGAAGCAACATGCCTGAGATTGCTGAACTCTCTTATTCCCCAGCTCCTAAATGTTCCAATCTTTTTCAGCTAGCCCCCACCTCAGATTGCATGGTGGCCGAGGCGCTTCTGAAACTTAAATCAGCTTCTCCCATGGATCCCCTTCCTCTGTACCTCTTACAGGACCCGGCGCTGAATTTGATTCCACCTATTACCGAGGCACTTCAATTCTCATGTAGCACTGGATTCATTGCCCCTTCTATGTAACATGCAGTTGTTTCTTCACTGCTTAAGAAACCTCATTTAGACGCAGAGATTGCTGGAAATTATCGTCCCATACCTCTCCTCCCTGCTCCCATTGTCACCCCCCCAGCCTTCGACCCATTTTGAGGCCAATGACATCCTTCACCCCCTCCAGGCGGGTTTCCGTCCTGGGATGGGGACTGAATCAGTTATGGTGGCTCTCCACAACGACATTGCTCTGGCATCCGACCGTGGGGAGACGAGTGCTCTCATTCTACTCAATCTCTCTGCGGCCTTCGATACTGTTGACCACCAAAGACTGCTGCAATGTCTCCTGCAAGTCGGTGCCCCCATATATAATGTCGCCTATGCCATTTCCCAGCGACTATATGTATGGCGACATCATATATGGGGACAATGTTACCTGATACCCGTTAATGAAAGTCGTAAAGGCCTTGAGTAAGACTTTAACACTTTTCATTAATGTCACACTCCATTTTCAATCATTTGTATGGTGAAGAGGAGGGGGCGGAATGCAACTAGCATTTCTGCCGCCTCACTTCCTATCTGCTATACAAATGCTGCTGCATTTTCACCGACATACATTTTCATGCCTGTGCAAATGCTGGAGATCCCTGTGGGGTCCACCGGTTTTATGCACCAGCATAAAGCCAGTAGACCCCGTTGGCATCCATTGTACACGCTGCCTGCCATGCTTCCATGCTTGCATATCAGGCAACATGTACAATTACAATTAAACGCTTCCCGACATGCAAGCCTGTTGGCAGAATTTAATTGCAACTGTGAAGGCTGATTACCATGTGCACATGGTAAGCAGCATTTGCAGTAAAAAGTAAAGGCTGCGTGGCATACGAACATATACGTTTACTCACTTTGCACGGCGGAGTGCAAAAGTGCAGGGCAAAAGAGAGCATAAACACATGTACATCACCTTTTGCCCTGCTCATTTGCAATCTGCTGTGCAAATGACAAATTTGGCAGCAGGAACCTAGCTTCGCCTCAGTGTGAACATACCAGGTACCCGCCATCAAATTATGACCTGGAGCAACATGAGCTCCCGAGTAGTGTTGTTTTGGATCCTCCGGGTCCGTTTTTTTCCTTTTAGGCAGACACTGCTGGGTAAACCTGATCTTTCTCTCTCTCTCTTGCTTTCTCTTTCTGTATTTACAAAATACTGCTGTGGTAGCTGCAGTATAGGGTAGAGGAGGTCCCAAATAAAGCCTGCACTCCAATCGCCCATTTTGAAGTTCCAGGAACGTTCACACCGAGATATGTGACATATGATGAGCAAATAAACCAGCAGAGAGCCGCAGTGGGGATCTGCCCAGTAACTATCAGAACAGCACCTATTGAAGTACCAGTACCAAGGAAACCATGGACAGTAAGGTATCCATTGAGGAAACCCTATCAACAGATGAAGCGAAATGAAGATCGCCTAAGTACTGTCCCGGAAGAAACCAAAAAGGTCTTAATGGAAGACGAATGGTGACATCACAAAGATCCGGACAGACCCACAGATAGAAAAAATGACGACCAGAGAATGACACAAGGAGGCGAAATGCCATGAATAAGGATATCGTGAACCTAAAACAAAAGAATGATGTCCAAATGTAATAGGTTTAAGCTTTGAACAAAATGAAGATCTTGACCAAGTTTACACCTGTAAATATGCTTGGAACTGCAAGAAAGCTAAGAAAACAGTGTGGCTTGCTATGCTTAGTAGAAGAATAGTGCGGCAAGTGCCATTATGCATAATCTACCTCAAACGAAGCACAGTATTATAAGTATATTTCCACTTTGCAGAATAAGCAGAATCAACCCAGGTTACTAAAGGCCGATTGAGAAAAGATTCACCTTTAGTAAAACCAGAAGAGACGGCTGAATTGAAACTCGGCAGAAGTAACTCGTGCCAGAAAAGCCAAGGTCAGGCTCATAAAAGAGGCTAACAGTAGCAACTTCTAATTAAAACTAAGAACAGAATATCCTGCCTCTGAAAGGCCGAGATAAGAAGGCGAAGGCAGGTGGTGGGTAAAACGAAAATGAAATACACAAATTGAGAGGAAAGAAGCAAATTCATGGTGTCTGAATCACGTGACCAGCCGAGCAAGAAGAAGCAGGGTTTCACCCCTACGCTTGGCACCGGACCAGGCAGAGATATCAGAACTTTTCCACACCGAAGATGCAGTTTCGAGGCCAACCATAGTGAACTAATTGACACATAGCTATCGAGAGATGGTTGATTGTGACCATAATTGGAGAAAGGCCGGGTAACTAAGGTGCACCTCACACCTGGCTGATCATTCTGCGTGCTGCTAGGCGAAGCGGAAAAGTATACATGGGGTTGGTGCCAACCCAATCACAGTGGACCGAATAATCTAGGGTCCTATAGTTAGTAGAACCAATGAGACGTCATACTTTTAGCGACGTCTACAGTAGTCATTTTGAAGGAAGGACTTAGATGCCCACCTGACAGTGTTTATCCAATCTCCTTACTCTGTTACCATATACAGATATAGTACCTATAGTAAAGTTACCTTTTCCTATCCAATAGAAATGCTTATTAACTTTTGAGTGTTACACGTCAATTATGACAAGTTTTGAGTATAAATGTTGCAACTTGTATGAAGTTCGTTGGAGTTGAAGTGAGAAGGACGATTGCATCACTGCTGAAATTCATGACTCCCTGTTTTCTGTACTTGTCATTAAACTGGCTCCCTTTGCCAAACCATTGAGCTGTCCTTATTGATTGGTGCTTGAGTAACAAATCTGTACTCCCCATCCATCTCAAGGGTGCAGCTATCTCGTTTTAAAGTATTTCCGAGCAAACCTCGGCTCTATGGGCCGGCCGGGGGTCTCGGAATACACTTAGTAGCAGAGATTGATGGTTATCGATTATCAATTATTGATTAGAATAAGACACCCATTGACCGTCGACATGAAGTAACTCTAGGTCTTTGGCAATACCACAAGTCCTTTGCCATTCAGCTGAGTAGACCGTGAAGCTCCCCGTAGACAGTGGTAGTGTAAAAGGAGTCTGCAGACCAGGGTCTGAAGGAACCTGTGTTACCCACATAACCCCTTCCCATTCCTATGGGCAGCTGAGGGGGCGAAAAACCGAAGAAGGCAGTAACAAAGGCGGTGATCCCGAGTGTCCAAAGAGGAAAAAAAATGCGAACGTTGAGTGAAAAAGACTGAGTGTTTTGGCATGCGTGCTTTAGAACAAGTAAAGGGAAAAGGTAATGGAGGGAGAGGGGAAAAAACAAAATATAGTTAGAAGTAGAGAAGAATGTATATATCTAAGTGGAAGGGAATAATGACTTGAGAATAATTAAGCAAACAGAGAAGATACTGGGGAGGACACCCGAGAAGTGAGAGGTTACCAAGGAGGACACCCGAGAAGTGAGAGGATTCACCTTATTCCCACGCTTTTAATACAAGCGGCTAGAAAAAACGTGTACCTATAATCCCAACTAAACGGGGAACAAATAGACTACCACGGCGATTAAAGATGCAGTGAAAGGGGTGCGTTTAAACTCCATGTCGGGGTAATATTTAGATTCAGAGATACCTGTGACCGGCTGGTGTTCGTCTAGTCTGTTGAAAGTCTATCTTACATGTTATTTGTCATGACGACTCAAGTCGAAACATTTTCCTTGAAAAAAACAGATTTTAATTTTACGCGATTGAATAGCCAAGGTAATATCGCATGCAAATGGATGGTTTTTGAGTAAAATAGAAGATATAACATTTTGCAGAAAAAAGTGGGATTGGAACTTGCAGTGTTTGGTGTTCGCTCATACTGTTGGAAGTTGTTTAAGTCACGTGAAGCGTTGACAAGTGTTATATAAGGAGAAAGGGAACAGATTTAAGCATGGAAGGTATAACTCCATTGGCACATCTATGCAAACAGTTGCCGAAACATGCACCCAAACTAAAAAAATATAGTACAGAGTGGGTTAAGGGAACCGCCCACAAAATGTTTATGCTATGGCCACAAGGTGGGTCCTTATCTAAAGCTGTTTTGCAACAGATGATGACATATTTGCACGCCACATACACGGGCAAGAAGTTAGACAAACGCCTAGCTGTTCTTGAGCTTTGGAAAATGTATGAACAGGGAAAGGAATAGGAGCCGCCAATAGATTGGATACTTAATATATGCACAGAGGAGGGTGAGGCGCCTAACGCGCCACCCGCCCCGTCCGAAACAAAAGCTGATGACAATAAGGACAAAGAGTTATACGTACTGAGAGAACCTAAAGCAGCTACAGGGTATAGCAACCCGGCATATGAATCACCTACACAAAGTAGTGACGAAAATCAAGGTAAAGAAAAGGATAAGGTTATCACCTCCATAGTCCCAAGGGACAAGGAGAGACGCGATGAAGACAGGCAGGACCAGGCACAGACAAGTGCATCTCTCGACAAAGAGAGAGAGGGCAAACAATGGAAAGGAAGCAAAGATAGAACTGATGAGATAACGTTCACAAAAAACAAAATGATGATGCGAAACAAATCGGGAGGCTAGACAATGTACAGAAAAAGGAAAACGAGAAGGAATTGAGAGACTAAATAATAAGGAAAAAAGATAGACAAAGGCGAGAACAGCTATATCGCCAAGAGCAAGAAAGAAAGCTCGATCACAAACAGAGAAGCCAATGATCACGACAGATAGAAACAGCAAAGGTTAGAGGAAGAGCAAAGAATACGGTAGAAGAGAATAAAGAGACGAAGGTATGAGGAAATCTGAAGGGCAGATTAACGTAGAAGTGAAAAGAAAAAGGAAGACGATAGGGTCAGAGAAGAGGCGAGGAAGCGCAGAGAATTCGATGACGATGTAGAATGAAAGCGAAGACAGAGAGCACGTGATCTTGAATATCTGGAGGGAGAGGTTAAAAAACCAGCTCCAATAGTAGATTGGGAAGACATCAAGGAGTTCTTTCCTGCATATGTTTCAGTACCAGGCACGTCGAGGGCAAATATGGAAGATGACTTCGATACCAGAAGTATCAGAGAAACGATCTATAGAATATATGATGAAATGGGACTAGAGAAAATACCTCAAGGGGAGGGGGAAGACGAGCGCCTAGAGAGCACTCAGCTCTATGACATTGAGGATGTCTCCCAAAGCAGTGGGAATAGAGAACTATCCCTGGATAGACTAGAAATAAGTAGAAACAGAGAAGACACAAGGAGTGGAACGAGTTGGGCACAGACGATGTCTGACTCAGAAGGGGAGGAACGTGAGGAAAATGAGGAAAAGAGAAGGAGTGAAAGACAACTCCCAAGGGAAAAAGGTATACAATGGTCAGACACTAGTGAATCCATGCCAAGGGCATCAGAGTCAGCCACACAGTCAGACCGACACGAAGAAGTATCTCACGGTCAGAGGGGGGTGTCTCCACCGCCCTATGTAAGCAGGCTTAGGACGTTGCCAGGCAGGTGGCGATGCAGGAATATTACCCCTGCAATAGACAGGAGAACAATGAGAGAAGAGAAAGAGAGCTATTCAACCCAATTTCAGTTACTCGAGAAAGGAGGAGCAAGACCACAATATAATCCATGGCCACAGATGGATCGAGAAAATTGGAAAAACAAGCTTCCAATGCTGACATCGGGAGTCGGAAAGTGGATACATGAGTTAGAAAAAAATGACAGGAGGAAACACGCTAGCTATAGGGGATATTAAGGGTGTCCTAATCGCCATACTTGGTGAGAGAGCAGACGACGTGTGGACACGAGCAGGTTACCCTGGTCTGACCACAATTAATACTGTGCATGATGCAGCTCCATTTAACAACTGCAGAGCCGCAGTATGGAAAGCACTATGAGTGCTTTACCCAGACACTTCTGATATGGGAGCTATAATGACACGTAAAATTAAAGAGTCTGAGGATCCGTTACTTTACATACAGAATTTTCAAGACGCATGGGTACTCAAGACTCATGAATCTTGGACGAAATCTATACCTGTGTTCTACCATATATTGTGCCAGGGCTGCCAGAGCCAGTACAGAAACAGCTCAAGAAATTGGTAGGAGTCGAGGCTAAACCGTTGACAGAAATACAGCTGACCATCGCACACTATTGCAGGCTACTGCAAGAAAAGAATCGCAAAAAGGAAGCTACACGAAAGGGTGAGGAAGCGAAATTGGTGCAGAAGAAATTGTCAAAATATGCTCTTGAGGGAGCCATGATAACTAGCACAGCTGAATCAAGCATGAAACAGGTCAATAGCACACAACAGAATAATCAGGGCAATATTGGCTTTACCCAAGGGGAAGAGGATTTAGATGAAGGGGATGGCAAAGTAATCAGGGAGGTTTTCAGAATAATCAAGGAGGTGTCCAAAACATGCAAAATGGCAATCAAGATATGTCAAACGGGCAAATGATCCGACCACCGACAGTATGGTGGTTGTGTGGGGTGACAGGGCATTTGACGCGCACATACAGAAAACAAGGCATGGTGCAAAACGGCCAAGGTATGGGAGCAGGCATGGTGAATCCACCTGCAGCTTTACAACAGGAAGTTGCAAAAAATCACACGGTTCAACAGCAAACTCCAGGAGCTCAGCAAAGCCCACAGCCCCAACATGTGGTGAGTTTTCCACAAGGGCAGTCCCAACAATCACTGCTACAATTGTCACAGACAGTGAGCACAGGACAGACCCTGAACCCTGGAATGGGAAGTAACAATGGGAATGGGGGAAATCCACAAGCACAAAGTGGGACAAAATTGGATATGGACTAGGACAGCTCACTGGGAGTCCTGATGTGTTCTATCCTATCAGTGACACCAGACCCTCACCGGGAAACTAGGATGGATGTCATTATAGGGAAAAAGAATATTCCTTCTTAGTTGACATGAGTGCAACACGCTCGTGCATACATGAAGGCAAGTTTTCCTTGTCCGGCGAGGCCATATATACTCAGAGTTTCACAGGAGCCACAAGTTGTGTTCCCTTTACAAACGCACTTCCAGTCTATATAGGAGAATGTGAAATGAATGTGCCTTTATTATATTCACGCCAGACCCCAGTAAATATTTTGGGTCGAGATTTAATGACAAAGTTTAACATGACAATCTAATTTACGGAGAAGGGCATAGTATGTTCAACTCCAGGAATGCACTATTCAAATGTATATAATCAGAGCATATGTAGGACACACCGCCATGAGGGCTATACCAATAGAGCCAGAAATATTTGCATATGGTATGCGCAAACTAATGGCAGGGCTGACGGGTCTTGCAGACAGAATCATGAATACCCTAGATGAGTTTTTATTTAGACCAAGAATACCTATGCACGAAAAGAAGGGACACGTATTTCCCTGGATGATACACACAGCTGCAGCACAGGGGAGAATGGCCTTGATTGATGGTTATGATGACGAGGGCCGACAATGGTGTGCAGCAATCGCCATTGAAGAAGGATACCGATTCACTGACGTCACTGATGACGATCTGTGTGAAGAGCAAACAGATATGGAAGAGACAATGGTGGAAGTGAGTCTCATTTTCTGGGTGAGAATGATCAAAAGAGAAGTGCCTCAGAGAATGATGTTGGCACGAAACCGTCCTGAGTATTTTGATGACGACATGGCCCAGGTGCCTGTCTCAGTGTGGACTACAGGACCTTATGATGTACGCCTCTTAAAAGGAGTTGGAGAAGTGAGAATTAAGCTAAAATCAGGAGCAATTTTACCCAAAGTACGACAATATCCCATGTCCAGAGAGGCAGATGAAGGGATTTTTAAGACAATTTCAGCTATAATGGAGAAAGGCATCTTAGTGACGTCAGAGTCGTCATGCAATACTGCGGTTTATCCGATCAAAAAATCAAAGGGAGGGTCTTGGAGGCTAATCCAGTATTTATGCCCAATAAATGATATTGCTGAGGCCGAGTTCCCTTTAGTCCCTAACCCGGCTACAATCCTATGTAATATTCCTGTTGAGGCAAAATATTTCACGGTGAATGACTTGAAAAATGCATATTTCTCAATCCCGCTGCACAGTGACTCACAAGATCTGACGTCATTTACATTGAGACAGATGCGTCTGAAAAGCACAAGGGTACCACAGGGGTATTGTGAGTCTCTATCTATTTTTAATAGAGTCCTGCAGATGAACTTAACAATATTGCATTAAAAAGTGTTGTCCTGCAATATGTGGATGACATTTTAATTTGCAGCATGACAGAAGAGCAATGCAGGCACGATTCTGTCCAGCTATTGACTATACGGGCTGAGAAGGGATGTAAGGTGGACAAGGAAAGGTTACAATATTGTCAAGTGCTATACATAGGCCAGCTGATCTCACATGAGGGCAAGAAAATTACCCCAGAAAGGGCTGAAACCACATTGAACACGGCTAAGCCACACACGATAAAACAAATGCAGAGCTTTTTAGGCCTGTGTAACTATGTTAGGGCATGGGTCTTCGATTATAGCTCTTACACCAAGCCTTTACTTCAGGGCCTAAAGAAGGCCCAGGTGACGAAAGAAAAGATTGCGACCATGAAGAAAGGGTTTACTGAACTTAAAAAAGCAATTTGCACAGTACCAGTTTTAGGAATCCCCAATTATGCAGAGGAATTTTACTTATTCTCACACACAAATGGCACATTGGGGTACAAGCCCATGGCATATTACAGTGGAAATTTGGACCCAGTGATGAAGGGCCATTTCCTGTGTGAGCAAAGTTAAGCTGCCACAGCGTTCGCTATAGAGAAGGCTACGACCATTGTAATGGGATGCTCAATGACGTTGTACGTCAAGCACTTGCTATTTGTTATTCTAGAGAAACCTAAAGGTACATTGACATCTCAGAGAGCTTCTGACTATGAAGTGATCATATCGAATCCATCGATTAAGATATTCTGATGCAAGATAGTGAACCCACCTATGTTCATAGCGGAGCCAGTCACCGAAGGATAACCAGTACATGACTGTGCAAACTATGAAGAATTCTATGATAAGATCCCCAGAGAAAATTCTTTGGCGGAAGGAGAAATTGTCTTTATTGACGATTCTTCAAGAATCGATCAAAGCGATGGGCAACGATATGCAGGCGTTGGTGTAGTGAAGCACATCGTGAATGGAGAATTTTGAGTACTCCTTATTGACGCTGATACTCGCCATTGAGAATCACGCAGACAAGGAAGAAACGGTGTACAGTGACTCCACCTACGTGATGTCAACAGTGCACGCAAGCTTAGCGCGCTGGAAAAGGAGGGGCTACCTCCGAGCAGACGGCGCACCAGTACAGCACGCAGCCTTATTGAACAGGTTGATCAAGGCACTACAGCTCCCAGTGGTCATAGCGGTTGTGAAATGCGCTGCCCACACCAAGGGAACAGATTTTATCTCATGCAGAAATCAAGCAGCAGACACGGAAGCCAAATGTGTGGCGTCCAAAAGCGAGATGATTATGGAAGTGGAAGTCACCCATACCATTGATAGAATGATGGTTGTACGGACTACACCTGAAGGGTATAACAGTCTAGGGCAAACACAGTTAATGGAGCTCCAAGGGGAGGTACCACAGGAAGAGAAAAATCTTTGATAACGACGAGGGTGTTCTTTAAATCCCTCTGACAGCATGTGGCGACAAGACGGCACTGGTAAACCAGTAATGCCTATAGCCCTATTAAAAATAGCACTGGAGCAGTTACATTATCCGGCCTACATGACAAAAGAGAATTTAGCAACAAAGCTCGCAGAAGACTGGTTTATACCGAATTTGACCGAGCACGTTGCATTCTTTATGGTAAACTGTGTTATCTGCCAACAATTCACAAATGGGCACATATCAAAAGTAATAAGAGGAGTCATCCCCAGGCCAAATGGGCCTTTTCGGCACTTGCATGTCGATTACGTCAACATGATTCAAGTATGTAACGGGTACAGATACTTAATTGTTGTGGTGTCCATTCTCTAGATCAGGGGTCTCCAACCTTTACGTTAGCTAGAGCTACTTGTAGTGGATGCCAACAGTGGAGAGCTACTAGCGGACGTTATCGGGGTGGGGATATTTATAAGCCTCAGAATTTTTACCAATATTTTTTGGGCTTGATTATTTCCCCTCTATAAACAGATGGAATAACCTATGCCTTCACGAATATATTAAGAACTTCAAAAATCTCTTTGTTGCATTATTATTTATTAGTAGCTGTCTCAAAAAGACAGATATTTGTTGGACTACCATACAAATATCCTGTAATTTTTGTGCCCCTTCCTTTGCGTTTTATGCAGGCTTTCTACATGCTAGACACACTATTATTTTCCAAATAAAAAAAAAAGTAATTTCCAAATTGAAAAATGTTGCTTGCGTTCAAAAGTTTTCTTTGAAATGTTTTTTTTTTCCAGACACCACACATACTCTGTTATTTGCCGGTAAGATAGCTTAGCGGGTTGAGCGCTCGCTGCTGCTATCTGAGCGTGATCTGCAGGTCGCAGGTTAAAATCTCAGCAAGGCCAACTCAGCCTTTCATCCTTCTGAGGTCGATACACGTACCAATTTCAGTTGGGTGATATTGCATGTAAATATGTGCTCTGTAAAGCGCTTTGGATTAAGGCGCTATATAAATAACACATCATTATTATTTGTGTGCCCCTCTGTGTTTTAGCACAAGTTATATTAAAGATGTTATATGCTTGTCAAACTGGTTAATCACAAATGCTTCTGTTATGCTGACAGCAGTTTTTAGGAAATTAAACTGTGGGTTCATGGGTGCCAACTTTTGATTTTCACAGGGGCAGAAATATCCTCAGCCCTGAATATAAGCAAGCAACCAGCCCACCCATACCCTGGCCAAACACATTGTATAGCACTTTGTTTATAATGCATTGCAAAAAGTCATACGATTAACAACCTGTAGTTTTGAATATATAACATCTCAGCATCGGTTTGTCAACCTGCTGAACTACCCTGGTAGGCTTCTACTGTACAGCGTGTCTATGGATTGCTTAATATACTAAAAGTGGGTGTACTTGTGTCATGGAAGTGATTTACAGTGGAAATGTACGGTGTGGAATTTGGAAAGAAATTGCACCATTTTTTAAAATATTATTTTGAACATTTCCAGGCGAGCAGCAGTGCTACTGTGATATTTTCATTGCGTGGTCACAATGATCCTGATCCTGCCCCAGCCCCTCCAACATCTCTGGCAAACAAGAGCAGCTTGCTTAAGAAAGACTGTCGTGGGGGCGCACGAGGCCAACTGTGGTACTACAGGCGGCCGGCAGAAGCATAACGTGATACTGACATTTGTCAGTGATTTACAAGCAGTTCCAAGTGGCACAGTAGCCAAGCTCTCTGCCTGCAATTGGGCCAACTAGGGTTCTGATCCTGAACACGGAACATGGCTCCAAAAATCACCATTAAATAATATAACTTAGGATAAATGTTTATTTTTCGGTATCTTCAGCGCGGGCGACTGAAAAGGCTCAGGCGAGCTACTAGTCGCCCGCGATCGACTGTTTGGCGACCTCTGCTCTAGATGGATTGAGGCAGGTCCCTGTACACACCCAGACTCTACCTGTGCGTCAAAATTTGAAAGAGAAGTGTTCCCCAGGTGGGAGGTGTGCGAGATTATGAGATCAGATAATGACCCTCACTTTGTTAATACAGTATTTGAACAGATCAGCTTGCTGCTTGGTATAAAGCACAAGTTCTCGTCAGCGTATCATCCGCAAGGTAACGGACTCTGTGAGAAGCTCAACGGCTTGTTGAAGGAAAGGATAGCCAAGTTGAAGATTACTCTAAGAAAGGGATGTTTGCACTGCCTTCCTTTGGCACTGTATGCACTTAGAAACCAACCTGGTTCCGACCATCATCTTACGCCACACGAGATAGCCACAGGAAGAAGAATGCATACTCCTATGACACCCCGACATAGAGCCAGATGTGATGCCCAGTTAACAGGAGAAATGTTAGGGTCCGAAATGCAAAATTACCTGAATTGCATGACATCTTGCCTTACTGTAATTTCAGACTAGCTGCAGCAACGACGAAAGGGGTGCAGGGCAGCACGGAACACAGAAGGAGATACTACTATCGACACAGCTCAAGGACTTTGTGTACCATCCGTTTTCCCTGGAGACACCATCCTTATAAGGAACCATACGAGGAAAAAGTGGGATGAGCTAAGATTTAACGGTCCCTTCAGAGTAGAGGACTGCACTCCGTCCGTCATAAAACTACAAGGCAGGAGAGCTTGGAATTTCCTGGGTGAAATCAAACCCTATATCGGAGAAGGCCCCCTGCCTGCACCCCAGCACGAGGAGGCTATGAGCGAGGGGGAAGAACCACAGCACGTGCAGACGAGATCAATAATGAAGAAAAAGGACGCATGATCAGCCAGACAAAGATAAAGAACTTTTGTAAAATTGTGGCTTAAATTGGACACAACCTCTAAAAAAAATAAGGGGTTAAGGACAGACAAAACGGACACTCTGTGCATCCTAGTTGCAGGGTGAAGAAGAAAACTGCACGTATTAGCCACAATATAATCTGTTGACTTTGAACTTTGTACTGAGGTACACTTAAAACCGTGATGAAAATAACATGCCAAATTCTGATCAAGGACATATAAGTTGGAAGAAATCACAATATCCAGAATCATTTCATACCGAGACCCTATTCGGAATCACTTCTGGTGTCCCGCAGTAGCGACATCACCAAAGATGTGGTGACACACTTTAATCTAGTGCTAAGATCATACCCGACATTGGAGTACATTGAGGAGAAGCCAAATGTCTCAAACAGAGACGGAAATAAATTAACTTATCAATACATTGTTCTTACGCATAATCGAAGGCTGCCCAAATCTTGTTGGAAGAATGACAGACACACTCACGTTTCTTCGAGACCCAGCAAATACAGAACATCTAAGCCAACTCCTAAATAAAATTATGATCCAAGGTGCACTCAACGCAAATGGTCAGTGCAGACATTGTTTACATTAAAAAGAAAGCATCCAATCCTGAAACTCAGCAAGACAGGACGGATGTGCCTGTCACCAGAAGACAGCAGGTTGGCCCACAACGTCCTCTTTCGTCTAGTCACTGACTTTCCAGAGCTAGTGGGGAGACCGATCGATGTTGACGTCCTCACATTTATCAGAGATCCAGCTAATGTTGCACTGATGGGCATGCTCTTGCTCAGAATCATACTACAAGTAGAACTCTCTAATCATCAACAGAACTATCTGAGGAGATTCTAAAAGCTTTCCGTCGAGGGACAGATCGAGGAAGCAGTGTCAAGGGTTTCACATTATTCCATTTGTTGTTATTTTGTCTCTATTCTTCATACTGACCAGGATACAACATGTCCTCGGGACTGAAGCAAATCCGAGGCGTGGACTGGGAGCTGACATACTTTGAACATGCACAGTAAAAGGACTTGCCGAAATGTTATTTGATTTGATTTTTCCCATAGTTTAGCAAAGGAACTGTATCCTGAGATAAAAGACAAGTTATTATTCACAAAAAGGGGGACAACTGTGTAACACCTGAAACTCACAATAAGGAATCCGAAAGACAATATTGGTTAAAGGAATATAATAAAAGTTCACATTTGGAGAATGATCGAGATGGGGATCCAGACCAGCAACCTTATCCTCCCGCAGGAGGAAAGACATCCACGATTCTCTGGAAGTAAACAGAGGCGTAGACAGGGTAAGGCCTGAGCGGGCATGGTCCACCCAAAGTCTGTACATGCCCACTCAGCCTCTCTGTGTGGGCATTTACAGATATTAATCTCACTGCAATCGGCCCAACTACATTAGCTTCAGGCCCCACTTGTTAGACAATCCTGGGTATGCCTCTGCAAGTAAATGCTGCTGCCTGACATACAGGGGCATAATGTATTTATGTATTGTATTCATAATTGTTTTACTGTTATTGAGAACTGTATTTTTCATTGATAGACAAAGTGTTCCAATGCCAGTGCTCCCACCTAATGTTGAACGCATGAAGCCTACAAAGGCACCCAGACCTTACATAGTCATTCCAATCCCTGGAAGATCTGATGGTGGAATGGATGACTTGAAATGGATGTGATTAGCAATAACACACACACACTTGTGGTAACCGATGAATCAAAAGACCGGAGACAGGGTTGGCAAAGTATCAATGTGACAAGATTATTGACAACCACACGCATGCAAACACTGAATGCACACGCCACAGGCCTAGTGTCAATGACTGCAGAACCACAACTCAAAGCCTCAAAGAGGAAAAAACTACATACTACAAGAAATCCTACTACACGCAAGGTGAAAAGACACACAGAAGAGGCTGAACTCGTGGAAAAACAAAAGAAAGTGGAGGAGACGGCAACAGGAACAACACTAATGGACATTCCTGATTTAGCACTTATGGAAATAAAGTCAAGCCTGGAAAAGATTCTTGCACAAACACAACTGATAGCAGATCCATTTTGGCCATTCATAACCAGAGCATTAAAAGGACAAGAGGAGTTAGAGAATAAACCCACAAAGACAGCATGGACAAACCCATATGTTCCAGTGAAAGGGACAAGTGCAAGTTCTACAGTACAGCCACATACTAGACAAATGCCAGTATGGGTACGAACATTCCTACCCATAAAAAAGGAACTGTATGAGGTCCAGGAAAGAGCTGCCAGAAGTCGGTCTACTAAAGTGGCACAGATAAGGAGGCCTGCACCATGGACCAGGATACCCTCCAGCAAGAAGGAGCCATACAGATGCATTCAGGGATGTAGTGATAGCAAACTACATGAACAACTTGAGAATCAAGAAAAGCATGCATGGAGATGACAGTGAACTAAATGATTACTTGGACAGCACAGAACATTTGGGAAACAACCTTTGGTACCAGCACATGAAAGAAGTAGGAAGACGAGGCTCAGAGGTGGAATGCTTTGTTTGTGCACTCCTACCATACAGCATCAGAACGTCCAAGATCTTGGTAGCTGTAGAAATTAAAGTCCGGACAGCACGCTGTCTGTCAAACGTAGCCATGTGCAAAACTAGAGGCCAGTTCATGGGTAGCTATATGTCTCTAATATGGGCAACTGAAACAGCTTATCCCGATGAAGATGATTATGTTCAAGACATTAAGGCAAGAAGCAGAGCTCATAGTAGGAACCATGTAATTTGATATGAGAAGCCTGGAGTTAAAGGAGCAGAAATAAGATGGGAAGTGAACACAAAACTAAATGTCCAAGGAAAAACTCCAGAAGAAGCTCGAAATTGGAAACCAGAGGCCAAATGGAGATCTGGGGACCAGTGCTTTCACCAGACAGATGGGAGAAGGGAGTAGTATTTTGTAGAGCCTGGATGGTGTTAAGACGGATTTCTGAACTCTGTCCTGGTGGCGCAGAAGTTCAGAAGGCCAACCTAATTACTTGGAACAGGGTAACCTCTGGACGAGCCAGACCAATCAAGGTAGCGATCGCGGCGGTCAAGACTAGGTCTCAAGAGGGGTGAGGGTGACTGAAAGCTCACAATGAGCACACAAAGCAAGATCACTTACAAACTACTCCAAACAGTTGTTATATTAAAAATATATACACATTTATTTCAAGGCCTTTAAAACAATGACCGTAGCGAGAAAATCACAATATAACGATAGTAAACCAACACATACCATATCAACACAATATATATACAAATACGACAGTCTCAAGCGTTAGATGCACAAAATGGGTAGTCCACCTAAAAGGGAAGGAAGACAGGCAGTGCGAAATAATGCTTAGACCCAGTTCGCCTTCAAAGGCACCTAACTAGATGGAAGTCCGAGCCCTGCGAAGAGTGGAGCCTTGTGCTCAAAAGTACCTGCACGCGCTGGTGCCAACGGGCAAAAGGAGAAGCTCTTCGAGGGAAATCAGGCAGTTCAGTTTAGTGCACAAAAGAAGAAGAACAAGTTCCGCGACTCAAGCGCAGCCTCCACAGTGGGCAGAAGCAGAGCGCGAGTACGGAAAAGGGTGCTGTTTGACACAGCGGGGAAAAGCAATGGGCTCCTGCAGGAGGGCGACCAGATCCTAGCTATGCTACTCACCGGTCCCCGATGCAAGCAGACCCAGGCTTCTCCGCGTCCGTTTCAGTAGCTGGCAGGTTCAGAAGAGCAGGGAACGCCTCGTCGTCGTGTTGAGTAAAAAGACGTCCCAATCGAAGAAACCCGCACAGTTTGTTACCACAGCAGGGCAACGGAGCGGCCGTGTGTATCTGAGCCAAATGTACACTACTCACTTCCGACCTGGGAACGCCAAGTGTACGAAGCGTGTGAGAGTGACAAGGACTCGAAATACTACACAACCTGGCGGCGGTTACAGAGCAAGACTCCCGTGTAAGCTGGTCAGTCTACTGGATGGCCCAGAGACACTTCCGAAGGCTTACTGGCAGGAGATGGTGAAGATGCCGAGAATAGCTGTTCCCGCTATTCCAAGGGTCGAAGTACCAGTACAGGCCTTCTGGTTCGATCAAAGGTGAAAAGGGTTTCACAAGGCGACAGCAGTGCAGAGGAGAAGTCCTTCAGCGGGTCACCAGCGATTCATCGGTCCAGCCTCGTGGTTGCAGGATACTTGGCTCCTGTATTCCTTCGTTCGTGAGAACTCAGGAGATCGACCTCGTAGTGGTGTTTCCAGCCCCCTCTTATCCACGGTTCCCTTCGCGCCAAAACGGAGGGGACCCAATGGGAGATCCGCTCATCAACACTCACACCATTCGTGGACCAATCACGGACCACGGTGGTCCCAGGCATTCACACCACCCTAGACTCTCTGGCACCCAGGATGTGTATTGGGACCAGACATCCCAGCCCACATCCTGGAGGCACACAACAGACATGTAGAAGCCCGCGAAAGCATCCGTGTTTCGTGGGAAAGTACATGCCCAAATAAGGAAGGCCCCAGGTCGGCTCGACCTGGGGAAGGTGAAGGGAGCAAGACGGTCAGCGGACAGGACAAAGGAGCCTCGTGGTCTGGCCATTTTGGGAGCCAGGCCACCATTTTGGGTAAAGCGCGAGAAACGCCAAAAGGAGCTCAAAACACAAGAAACGATCGCTGCCACCATTCCTGTCCCTGAATCACTTGCACCGATCAGATACAATCCTAAATGAGTATCTAGGGCCTGTAGAAGGCTAGAGACCCAAGAGAGCTGTAACTTAGCTTACAGTGCCCTCTTGTGTCATGTTGCACGAAAGCCGCAACATGATAAAGGAAACTACGGGAAACAGCGTTCCCCGGTACTGACTGTCTTTAGGGCATGTCAGTTTCCCCGTAAGAAAGGAGCGAAAGCCCAGAGGAGTGCGGCAGAAGGCTGCACTTCTCTGGCAAAGTCAAGAACAAGGTGAAAAACAACAGCAAAAAGTTTAGGGGTTGCCACATGGAAGGAAAATTACCTACAATTACGAAATCTTTCCTAACACTCGCCCCTCCCAGACTATGGACAGGGGGAACTAATCCACCCCTGGATGAGTCTCTTGTTCAGGTCGGTTAAACATTCTGGACAACCCATCAGCATTGCTATGTTGGACACCTGGCCTATGCTCAATAGTGAAGTCAAAGCCTTGTAGACTTATGGACCACCTAAGCAACTTTGGATTCTCCCCCTTCATGTTCATTAGCCACTTTAACGGCTTATGGTCAGTTTGCACAGTGAAGTGGGTCCCATAGAGGTAGGGCCTCAGCTTCCTTAGGGCCCACACAACAGAGAAACATTATTTCTCTACCGTGGACCATCTGAGCTCTCTGTCCTTAAGCTGGCGGCTAATAAAACCGATAGGGTGTTCCTTACCCTTCTCATCTACTTGTGATAGTACAGCTCCTATCCCAGTGTCAGAGGTGTCCGTCTGCACGATAAAAGGTCTTTGATAATCAGGGGCCCTGAGGACAGGGGCCTGGCACAAGGAGTCTTTTAAGCCATTGAAGGCCTTCTCACACTCGTCGGTCCAAGTTACCTTCTTGGGTTTCTTCGAAGTTGTGAGGGCAGTCAGAGGGGCAGCTATGGTGCCATAGTCTGCCACAAAATTGCGGTAATACCCCGTGAGTCCTAAGAAGGCTCTCACTTGGGTTTGCGTAGTGGGGGTAGGCCAGTCTTGTACTGCTTGTACTTTACTGGGAAGAGGCTGTATCCTCCCTCCACCTACTTCATGTCCAAGGTAAACCACTGAGCCTTGTCCAATCTGGCATTTACTAGCCTTTATGGTCAGGTGTGCTTTCTGAAGAGCCTGGAGCACAATCCCGAGGTGTTTCACATGGTCTTCCCAGTTGGCACTGAAAACTGCTATATCGTCCAGATATGCAAGACAGAATTCGTCCAACCCATTCAACACATGATTCACAAGCCTCTGGAAAGTGGCAGGTGCATTCTTCAACCCGAACGGCATTACCCGGAATTGGTAAAGGCCGTCTGGAGTAGAAAATGCTGTCTTCTCCTTGGCATGTTCTGCTAAAGCTATTTGCCAATAGCCAGCAGTGAGGTCAAACGTGCTGAGGTACTTGGAGGCACCCAAAGTATCCACCAGCTCATCTGTTCGAGGCAAGGGGTGAGCATCTGTCTTGGTGACAGCATTCAGAGCCCTGTAATCCACACACAACCTCAATTCAGAAGTGCCTGCCTTTGGAACCAAAACCACAGGGCTGGACCAAGGACTACTAGAGGGTTCAATCACCCCAAGGTCTAACATCTTGTTGACCTCGGTCTTAATATAAGACCGTACCTTGTCTGACATCCTGTATCCCCTACTTTTGGTAGGTACACTGTCTCCTGTGTCAATGTTATGTTTGCACCAAGGTGTCAAACCAGGCGACTGTGAAAACAGGGGGGAAAACTGCCTAAGCAAACTTTTCACCTCAGCCTGCTGATCAGAAGTCAGGTGAGGGGCCACTCGGACACCCTCAAAGGAGCTATCTGAAGGACCGCTTTGGAACAGGTCGGGGAGAGGTTCAGACTCCTCTTCCTCAACATCTGAAGCCAGTAGCAGTGCTGCGATTTCGACTCTTGGGACGAAAGCCTTCAGCCTATTCACGTGAAACACTTTTGGAGCCTGTCCAGGCCTTCCAAGGTCCACTAAATAGTTAACCTCACCCAGGGGCTCCACCACTGTGTAAGGGCCTGACCATTTGTCCTGTAAAGCTCGAGGCCTTATGGGATTCATGATCAGGACTTGCTGACCAGGTGTAAAGTTGATGAGGGAAGCTTTCTGGTCGTACCAATGTTTCACCAGCGCTTGTCCTGCCTTCAATTTATCACTAGCCAAGCCCATCAGAAGTACCATCCGTTTTCTGAGCCCTAGCACATAATCAACTACGTTGGTAGTAACAGGGGGAGTGGGCATCTCCCATCCCTCTTTGACGATGGCTAAGGGTCCCCGTACGGGATGACCGAACAGAAGTTCGAAGGGGCTGAAGCCAACACCCTCCTGTGGTACCTCTCGGTAGGCAAACAGTAAGCATGGTAAAAGAAGATCCCATTTTTTTCTCTGAGGTTCCTCCAGAGCCCCAGTCATGCTCTTTAACGTTCTGTTGAAACGTTCCACCAGACCATTGGTCTGGGGGTGGTATGCAGAAGAGAACTTGTAGGTGACCCCACATTCTTTCCACACAGCCTGCATATACTTTGACATAAAGTTGCTGCCACGATCCGACACAACTTCTTTAGGGAAGCCAACCCTAGTAAATATGCCAAGTAAAGCTTTTGCAACTGACTTGGCAGTTACAGTTTTCAATGGGATGGCCTCAGGATACCTGGTTGCATGGTCGACCAGCACCAGGATAAACCTATTGCCTGAGGATGTTTGCGGGTCAAGGGGACCAACGATGTCGATCCCTACCCTTTCAAATGGTACCCCCACAACTGGGAGCGGTACCAACGGAGCTTGGATTGTCGCGCCAACCTTACCAGACAACTGGCAGGAGGCACAACTCCTGCAGTGACTTTCTACTTGCACCCCCATCTTGGGCCAGTAGAAGTGCATGGATAACCTTTACTTGGTCCTCTTCATACCAAGGTGACCAGCAAGGGGAACTTCATGCGCCAACTGCAGGACAAAGGGCCTAACAGCAAGGGGAACCACCAACCTCCTATGGTCTCCTTCTGTAGACTCTGTGGGCTCACTATACAGGAGTCCACCTTCCCAATAAATCCTATGCGTCCCAGGAGGTTCACCCTCAAGCTGGGAGCAGGCCTGTCTCCTTAGGCCTTCCAGAGATGGGCACTCACGTTGGCCTTTACTGAATTCGTCCCTATCAGGACCTCCTTCAACTAACAAGTCTTTTAGTTCAGGATGATCGTTGGGGTCAAATACTTCAGGCATCGCCACCTCCTCGTCAGGCCCGGGCGATTGACCAACTTCCTCCACCACAGTGGTAGGCGAGCTCGGGGGAATATTCTCTTTCCCTCGTCTTGACTTGTCGACTCCTTTCGCCTTGGGTTTCCCCTTCGGCTGGGGCGGTGTATTGGTCTTGGCCAATGCTGCCCGTGCTTGAGACCGT
Source organism: Ambystoma mexicanum (assembly GCF_040938575.1). Lineage (NCBI taxonomy): Eukaryota > Metazoa > Chordata > Amphibia > Caudata > Ambystomatidae > Ambystoma > Ambystoma mexicanum. The sequence continues at coordinate 980,707,390 of NC_090934.1, read as the reverse complement.
GTGTAGGGTCTTTCGGCAGTGTCTCCTACGAGCCCTAAAGCTCTGAGATCATTACCTAACAAGACCTTTCCCGGGACGTTTCTCTGAATGCTCACTGGAATCCTGACTGCTGTACCATTTAAAGTAAGATTTACAGGTATTACTGGGAACATACGGAGTGGGCCGTCAGCCAACTTAGTGGGCATCAGAGTAGCTCTGGCAACTTCCTCTGAGTCTACCAAGGTAGAATCCACTACAGTGCGACTGCACCCACTATCCCTAAGAGCTGGAGTATCTACTCCATTGATCAGCACACTGTCTTTAAAGTAGTGCTTGGTATTATCCGGAATCCTAGCATAAGCCTCTGCGACTTTAGGCTCCCAGGAACCCAGGGAAACTAAAACTACCTCAGCCTCTATCCCGCTGGGAAATGAGTCTGAGGAGAAGGATGCTCCTGTAATCTCTTCTTCCTCGTAGGAGGAGAAGGCCAGATTAGCGGAGTGGACCCCCAAAGGTCTAACCTTACACCGGGGATCCACCTTCACGTGGTCAGTTGCTCCACAAGCAAAACAAGATCCATTGGGTCTGTTTACATAGGGAGGCTTATTGTAACCAAAGTTCTGTTTCGGAGGCGGACCTCCACTACCCTGTGAGTTCTCTTGTGTCTTACCCTTATTTTTCTTTTTGTGGCCCTTATGAGAAGAAGGTTTATCAGATTCTCCACCCTCCTTATCTTTGGACTTTTTCCCTTCCTCCTGCTTACCAGGATGAGTTTTGTCCTTATGGGACACTCGATGTGACACCCATAAGTCGGCTGCAATGGCCAGCTTCTCAGGATCTATCTCCTTCGAATCGGCCAAATGCTGCTTAAGCTCCGGGGAAGAAGATGCAAAAATGTGTTCCAGCATGACAAGATTTATCATGCCTTCGAAGGTAGAAACCTTATAACCTTCGACCCAGCCAGTTAAGTTTTTCAAGGATTCAGTGACATAAGATACCCAAGTACCACCTTCCTTTTTCTTATACTCTCTGAAACGTTTCAAATATTGGGCCGGAGTCTTCCCAAACTTTAAAATGAGAGTTTGCTTTAACATTGCGAAATCAGCTCGCTCAGCCTTCGACATTTCCATAATGGCACTACAGCCAGAATGGGGCAGTCTGCTGAGTAACCAGGCAATCTTATCAGCATTGTCAACTTGTTGAACTTCGCATGCATACTCAAACGCATTCAGCCAGTCCATAATGTCATTCCTTTCCTCATATACACTGAGCAGATCTTTCGGAAACCGTGGATGAGAGGAAGCCCCAGACCCATGTCCAGGACCGTTGGGCCCATTTGCAAACTGAAGCTTGGCCAGTTCCAACTGGTGATCCCTGTCTTTTTGTTTTTCTGCCTGTTCGATTTTTAGTTTGGCTATGCTGAATTCAAGCTCCTGCTGCCTAAACCGCAGCTCTTGCTTCTTGAATTGAAGCATAGCCTCCCCATCAGCACTGGCAGAGGAAACATTAGACATCTCGTCCTCCCTGTCCTCGTGGTCGCGATGGATCAGTGCAGCGGCAGAACCGTCGGTTCTACCAGTGAGAGCAGCCCCACCTCCTTCCGCACTGTCCTCAGAAGTTATAGCGTCAAGCTGCGCTTCTTGCCACGCCACGATTCTTTGGATCATTTCCAATTTCGTGCCTTGAGAGGAAACACCTCTCTCCGCACACATCTTTTTTCAATGTTTCTGAATTGGAAGCATTTAAAGTTAACAAGGTATTTGTTTCCATACTGTTAGATAGGACTATGGCCTTTTTAAAGTTATACCACAACAATTCACTACGTGTCCTGGTTGGAATAACCTGAAATGCCTTAGTTTGTGCGCAACACTGGATACCTTCAGTCGTATCCCACCGCTGTACACCAATTTGTTAAGACGGATTTCTGAACTCTGTCCTGGTGGCGCAGAAGTTCAGAAGGCCAACCTAATTACTTGGAACAGGGTAACCTCTGGACGAGCCAGACCAATCAAGGTAGCGATCGCGGCGGTCAAGACTAGGTCTCAAGAGGGGTGAGGGTGACTGAAAGCTCGCAATGAGCACACAAAGCAAGATCACTTACAAACTACTCCAAACAGTTGTTATATTAAAAATATATACACATTTATTTCAAGGCCTTTAAAACAATGACCGTAGCGAGAAAATCACAATATAACGATAGTAAACCAACACATACCATATCAACACAATATATATACAAATACGACAGTCTCAAGCGTTAGATGCACAAAATGGGTAGTCCACCTAAAAGGGAAGGAAGACAGGCAGTGCGAAATAATGCTTAGACCCAGTTCGCCTTCAGAGGCACCTAACTAGATGGAAGTCCGAGCCCTGCGAAGAGTGGAGCCTTGTGCTCAAAAGTACCTGCACTCGCTGGTGCCAATGGGCAAAAGGAGAAGCTCTTCGAGGGAAATCAGGCAGTTCAGTTTAGTGCACAAAAGAAGAAGAACAAGTTCCGCGACTCAAGCGCAGCCTCCACAGTGGGCAGAAGCAGAGCGCGAGTACGGAAAAAGGTGCTGTTTGACACAGCGGGGAAAAGCAATGGGCTCCTGCAGGAGGGCGACCAGATCCTAGCTATGCTACTCACCGGTCCCCGATGCAAGCAGACCCAGGCTTCTCCGCGTCCGTTTCAGTAGCTGGCAGGTTCAGAAGAGCAGGGAACGCCTCGTCGTCGTGTTGAGTAAAAAGACGTCCCAATCAAAGAAACCCGCACAGTTTGTTACCACAGCAGGGCAACGGAGCGGCCGTGTGTATCTGAGCCAAATGTACACTACTCACTTCCGACCTGGGAACGCCAAGTGTACGAAGCGTGTGAGAGTGACAAGGACTCGAAATACTACACAACCTGGCGGCGGTTACAGAGCAAGACTCCCGTGTAAGCTGGTCAGTCTACTGGATGGCCCAGAGACACTTCCGAAGGCTTACTGGCAGGAGATGGTGAAGATGCCGAGAATAGCTGTTCCCGCTATTCCAAGGGTCGAAGTACCAGTACAGGCCTTCTGGTTCGATCAAAGGTGAAAAGGGTTTCACAAGGCGACAGCAGTGCAGAGGAGAAGTCCTTCAGCGGGTCACCAGCGATTCCTCGGTCCAGCCTTGTGGTTGCAGGATACTTGGCTCCTGTATTCCTTCGTTCGTGAGAACTCAGGAGATCGACCTCGTAGTGGTGTTTCCAGCCCCCTCTTATCCACGGTTCCCTTCGCGCCAAAACGGAGGGGACCCAATGGGAGATCCGCTCATCAACACTCACATCATTCGTGGACCAATCACGGACCACGGTGGTCCCAGGCATTCACACCACCCTAGACTCTCTGGCACCCAGGATGTGTATTGGGACCAGACATCCCAGCCCACATCCTGGAGGCACACAAAAGACATGTAGAAGCCCGCGAAAGCATCCGTGTTTCGCGGGAAAGTACATGCCCAAATAAGGAAGGCCCCAGGTCGGCTCGACCTGGGGAAGGTGAAGGGAGCAAGACGGTCAGCGGACAGGACAAAGGAGCCTCGTGGTCTGGCCATTTTGGGAGCCAGGCCACCATTTTGGGTAAAGCGCGAGAAACGCGCTTAGAACGCCAAAAGGAGCTCAAAACACAAGAAACGATCGCTGCCACCATTCCCGTCCCTGAATCACTTGCACCGATCAGATACAATCCTAAACGAGTATCTAGGGCCTGTAGAAGGCTAGAGACCCAAGAGAGCTGTAACTTAGCTTACAGTGCCCTCTTGTGTCATGTTGCACGAAAGCCGCAACATGATAAAAGAAACTACGGGAAACAGCGTTCCCCGGTACTGACTGTCTTAAGGGCATGTCAGTTTCCCCGTAAGAAAGGAGCGAAAGCCCAGAGGAGTGCGGCAGAAGGCTGCACTTCTCTGGCAAAGTCAAGAACAAGGTGAAAAACAACAGCAAAAAGTTTAGGGGTTGCCACATGGAAGGAAAATTACCTACAATTACGAAATCTTTCCTAACAGATGGTCACTGGCCTCTACCAAGGCATCATCGAAAACACCCAGAGGGTATGCAAGCCATTGCGGCCAAAACTCGCAAAACTACTGACATGGGTCTAAGACAGAGGAGGAGCTTTGCAGATAGTACCATTGGAAAGCTCAAAATTGTGCTTCAGAAATAATGGCACAAGGAAGATGGGAGAGAATCAGAATTGTGGACGAATCTTTGACGCCCCGGGAATGGTGCATGGAACTGCAGTAATTATGGATCATTATTGGGCATGTGGATCCAAAGCATACACCAGACTGCCGAGAGACTGGGGAGGTATATGCACAATAGTGAATGTCCACCTTGCAGCATTGGTGACCCCAAAAAGTGACCTGAATATTGACAGTTTCCCGAAAGCAGATGCTCACCTGAAGAAAAAGAGATCTTTGGAACCGCTGACCCGGATGAAGAGAGAGAATTACTTCTCTGCTAAATCAAAAGAAGCCTTTCATGCAATCACATATGAACACAGCTGTTTAGCCTCACCTCATCAGTGTTCATGACAATCTTCATGCCAAGATTCCAAGTTGGAGCAAACCCTAAATGGTTGCAGATAACCAGATGGGTGTTACTGCAGACCATCAACACCACGATAAAAGGATTCAACGCAATCAAAGAAGAGTTAAGAGCCATCCGACTGATGACTCTCCAGAATAGATATGTACTTGACATGATCACAGAAATGGATGGAGGAGTTTGTGCAAACATTGGAGAATCATGTTGCACATTTATACCTTCTCACGACAAAGAGAATGGAACCCTCACAGAAGCCATGGGCATGTTGACAAAACTGCAGAACCAGATGATTGATGAAACTGACGTAGTTTATGATGACAGTTGGTTTGAATCACTGTTCTCATGGGTCCCAAAATGGATGGAAGATGCATTCAAGTTCCTGGGAGCCCTGATAGTGATGATATTGCTAGACTTCTGTGTCATCAAGATAATAATTTCTCAATGCCAAAAAACTGTGAAAACAGCCATAGGGAAGAAGATCATGATTGACATATAGTCAGGATGGAAGCCCAAAGACGTGACTGATGAAGAAATAAGAGACTGTGTGAAGGCCAGCATTCACGCACCAGAGGGAACCAAGTTTCTCTACCGCAGGAAACATCAAACCTATGTGGGAAGATGGGTTTACTGCAGCCCAAATGGACAATGTCAATTGATGAATAGAATAAAGACGAGCATGTAAGGACAGCAGGAAGCCTAAAAGGATTAATAAAAATATAGGGCCTCATTACGAGTCCGGCGGTAACCGCAGCGGTAAAACCGCCTGGTTACCACCAGACTCATATTACCATTCCGCCTCCGTGACTCCCGGAACTACCAGGGCATTACAGCCCCGGTGTCCCGGGAGTCACGGCGGCGGAATGGTGTTAATCCCCATTCCCATTGAGTCCCATAGGACTCAATGGGAATGGGGAAGTGGAAACACCGGCACCATCTCGTGATGGTGCTGGTGTTTCCACGTCCGCCTGCAGGCGGGAGGTGTTCAACCCGCCAGGTCAGACCTGGCGGGAAGATCACCTCCCGCCTGCAGGACTCGGGATCGGGCGGTCCGGAATTAACAGTGGTGGCAGGTTTACCGCTACTGTTAATTCCGAACCGCCCAACCCGTAATGAGGCCCATAGACTCCAAAGAGACAGTTTGTCAAACCATCATGTATAGATCCAGAGGATGAAGAAGAAATGAACCCAGAAGATGAAGTGAAGATGAATTCAGAAGAACCAAGTACAATGGATCCAAAAAAGGAAGTGAAAGTGGTCGATGAATCGCCCAGAGGGGGGAGTGTAGAGGTGGTCCCAAATAGAGCCTGCATTCCAATCGCCCATTTTAAAGTTCCAGGAATGGTCACACCGAGACATGTGACGTATGATGAGTAAACAAACCAGCAGAGAGCCGCAGTGGGGCACTGCCCAGTACCTATCAGAAGAACAGCACCTATTGAAGTACCAATACCAAGGAAACTATGGACAGTAAGGTATCCATTGAGGAAACACTATCAACAGATGAAGCAAAATGAAGATCGCCTAAGTACTGTTCCGGAAGAAACCAAAAAGATCTTAATGGAAGACAAATGGTGACATCACAAGGACCCAGACAGACCCACAGATAGAAGAAATGACGACCAGAGAATGACACAAAGAGGCGAAACGTCATGAATTAGGATATTGTGAACCTAAAACAAAAGAATGATGTCCAAATGTAAGAAGCTTAAGCTTTGAACAAAATGAAGATATTGACCAATTTTACACCTGTAAATATGCTTGGAACTGCAAGAAAGCTAAGAAAACAGTGTGGCTTGCTATGCTTAGTAGAAGAATAGTAATACATAATCTACCTAAAACGAAGCACAGTATTATAAGTATATTTCCACTTTGCAGAATAAGCAGAATCAACCCAGGTTACTAAAGGCCAGTGCTTTAAGTGGGCCGGGGCCTGCCGGGGCCGGGCCCCGGCAGTCTCCATAAAGTGGGGCTGAGCCGGGGCCCAGCCGGGGCCCCCCGTCCCACACAACATTGGCTGGATGCATTATCCCGCCGCGGCCGCAGCCGCGACGGGAGATGCGCCAGTCAGTATGTCGACCAAGCTGACAGAAGTGCCAGCCAGCCACAGCGACGCTGAGGCTGGCGGCACTTCTGTCAGTTAGTGTAACTCCCTCTGATGACCCCTCATCAGGGTCATCAGAGGAAGTTACTGTCCCTTTGTTTTCCCTCCCCAGGTCACTGACCCCCGCGGGCTCCGTGATCTAATATGCAGATTAAATCACGGAGCCCGCGGGTTCGCAGAGGGTGAAAGACGCCTCGGGCTCAGTGATCTATGTGCTCTGAGCAGATAAATCACAGAGCCCGAGGTGAGTTTCTCCGTCGGCAAAGCTTTATAAAAGATGCCTTGAACTGTGTACGTTTCAAGCCATCTTTTATAAAGGTAGAAATATTTCTATGTTTATAAAAGACGGCTTGAAACGTGCACAATTCAAGGCATCTTTTATAAAGCTTTGTCGACGGACAAAGCCACCTTGCGGTTTGTTTTGTCCGTCATCAACGCTTTATAAAAGATGCCTTGACTTGTTTACGTGTCAAGCCATCTTTTAGAAACATAGAAACATGTTACAAATATCTATGTTTATAAAAGGTGGCTTGAAAAGTACACAAACCATAGTAAGGTAAGCACACAAGTGTGCGTAACTTACTATGGTTTGTGCACTTTTCAAGCCACCTTTTATAAACATAGAAATATGTAACATTGCTATGTTTATAAAATATGGCTTGAAAAGTACACACACCATAGTAGTACGCATACAAACATATAAATGCTCACATACATTTATATATTTGTTTGCGCACCTTACTATGATTTGTGCACTTTTAGGCCACGCCCACAATGAAAGCCACGCCCCCAAACAAGGGCCCCCCCTCAATTTCTTACCCCACTTAAAGCACTGCTAAAGGCCGATTGAGCAAAGATTCACATTTAGTAAAACGAGAAGCGACGGCTGAATCGAAACTTGGCAGAAGCAACTAGTACCAGGAAAGCCAAGGTCAGGCTCATAAAAGAGGCTAACAGTAGCAACCTTTAATTAAAACTACGAACAGAATATCCTGCCTCTGAAAGGGTGAGATAAGAAGGCGAAGGCAGGTGGTGGCTAAAACGAAAATCAAATACACAAATTGAGAGGAAAGAAGCGAATACACGGTGTCTGAATCATGTGAGCAGCGAGCAAGAAGAAGCGTGGTTTCACACCTACGCTTGGCACCGGACCAGGCAGAGATATCAGAACTTTTCCAGACAGAAGATGCAGTTTTCAGGCCAACCACAGTGAACAAATTGACACATAGCTACTAGAGAGATGATTGATTGTGACCATAATTGGAGAAAGGCCAGGTAACTAAGCGGCACCTCACACCTGGCTGATCATTCTGCGTGCTGCTAAGCGAAGTGGAAAAGTATGCATGGGGTTGGTGCCAAACCATTCCCATTGGACTGAATAATCTAGGGTCCTATAGTCAGGAGAACCAATGAGACGTCGTACTTTTAGCGACGTCTACAGTAGTCATTTTGAAGGAAGGGCTTAGATGCCCACCTGACAGTGTTTATCCAATCTCCTTACTCAGTTACCATATACAGATATAGTACCTATAGTAAAGTTACCTTTTACTATCCAATAGAAATGCTTATTAACTTTTGAGTGTTACACATCAATTATGACGAGTTTTGAGTATAAATGTTGCAACTTGTATGAAGTTCGTTGGAGTTGAAGCGAGAAGGACGATCGCATCACCGCTGATATCCATGACTCCCGGTTTTCTGTTCTTGTCATTTAACAGACTCCCTTTGCCAAACCATTGAGTTGTCCTTATTGATTGGTGCTTGAGTAACAAATCTGCACACCCATCGATCTCAAGGATGCTGCTATCTCGTCTTAAAGTATTTCCGAGCAAACCTCGGCTCTATGGGCCAGCCGGGGGTTTCAGAATACAATAGTTAGAAACATCCTCAACGATGCTCCACCATCAACATGTTGAAGGCCCTCTCAAGCAATATGGTGGAGTAGAATATTGGGAACGTATGCATTTCTTTCCATGAGACATTTTTATATCTGGAATGATACTGTCCCAGCAAGCTCTTGGACAGCCACCCTAAGTGATGGGCACCCAATTTAGCATCAAGTTTGGTCCACAGTAGTTATGTAGAGAGTGGATCCAACCTTGACCCAAACTGAAAGCTTTTCAAGACCGTTCTGCAAAATATACATTAAGAAAAAATGTATTAAGTCCATCGAATACATAATATGCTCTGTGACATTTTCCTCATGTTTTGCAGGATTGTTTAACAGGAGAGTAATTACGTTTCCTTCTCCACTTTCCTGCCTTGCCGGCAAAACCTCTGTTTTATGCCAGCATAAGATTTTCATGCTGGAGTAAAACTAATGAATTCCTATGGATTCCGCCTGCATTTAGCACCTGCTAAAACAGGCAGATTCCATAGGAATCCATTGTAAAGGCTGTCTGGGCAGCCTAATTAGCAGGTGGCATTTACAGTCTTCACAATGCAATATATAGAGAAAAAGCAAAACATTAAAGGCAATTTTGCCTCTATTTGCTCTATCGTTTCCCAATCAGTTTTGTGAATGTTGAAATTTGCACGCCGGGAAGCCAACAATACATAGGTGTCAATATTGGTGGTCCCTTGAATGCAATTTTCACTTTAAAAAAAATTATACCCCATGCGTTCTCCCACTTAACAACATGTCTAATACTCAGAATATCCTAATGTGTAGACATCACCCTCACAGCGGACTGCAGATGCTCTGCAACACCACAGTGCACAAACATTAACAACACATAAGTTAATTTAATGGAAAAGGGATTAATAAACAAAGGAATTATGTAAATCAACTAATGATAAGAGAGTGTTATATGCGGTTGCCAAATATATATGTAGGGGCGGGCTAAAGAGAAATTAGTTCCTAGAAATGGCAAACAGGGGCACCTGTGATGGGGAGAAATTAAATGAATGCACCCTGCATGCTGGATCCTGCTTTGGACATTGCGCTGTGCATCTTATGAATTGGAATCTGGAACAGTGTTATTTTTAATAGGGCTCTTCCTGAAGTATAGGATGTAAGTGGCCAGACCTATCCACCATGGTAAGTTGTTCTAGAGACAGTTGTGCAGAGCAGGAAAAGGCCTTTTTCCTGTTTGTTTCCCTCCTGCAGGTCTTAGTTTCCAGCCTGCCGATGTTGTGCCTACTGGTGATGTACTGACCTCCGGAGATGGTGAGGCTCTTGCCCAGGACCATGGAGTTTTGGTTGTGACCGCTTTGTAGGTGAAACAGACTGTCTTGAACATGAGGACTGTGTGAAGGGGTAACCTCCTGAGGATGGACCTCCTTGAGGACAGGGGTTGATATGGCCAAATGTTCTTAGTCCTGTGATGAGGCATGCTGAATGGCATTCAGAGGAGTCAAGGTGGCACCTGGGACTCCCGTGAATAGGGCGTGTGAGGGGTCAGAAATGAGAGACGCACACAGCATGGTAGTGTTTTCAACATTAGACATCTTCATTAAAAGAAAAGGGTGGATAAAGGCCTCTATGTCACTATCCTAAAGAGAGTTTCCCTACCTAGGAAACTAAAACTAAAGATCAGACTGTGTCTTGTCATCAAAATTATACTAACCGTCCTTGTTTCCAAAACATATCTGACCCGCAGAGTTAAAATGAACAACTAAGAAGTGTAAGGAAAAAAAAATTCTGGCTTATGTTTAACTAAAAATGTTTAAAGGTGAAACAAATGAATAAATCCAACAAAAATGGTTTCTCCAGAAAAGAAGTCCTTGGATCCAGTGCGTAGTTCCTTTCCCCTAGATTATTTCAGGAAGGATGGCAAAAATGTCTTTCCCTAATTAATGTTTCTTTAAGGAGAGCAAGAATGTCTCTTCCATGTAACAGTTTCCCAAAGCTAGCAAAAGTGTCTCTTTCACATAACTGTTGTTTCAAGGATGGCACAACTGTCTTTAGTTTCCTTAGATCCCCTGGTTTACTCTCCTGCCAGGTATCTTTGTACAATGTCTCTTTCTTTTGTACACTTTCAGTGGACTTCCTGATATACTCTCCTGCCAGGTATCCACTTCTGGGTTCTATAGATCCCCTGGTGTACTCTCCTGCCAGTATCTTCCCCCAGCAGGCTCACTGCCTAATATATACCATTTATCAAGTCTTCTTTCAATGTTCTCTTTATATCCTAGTATAGCACAGTGGTACTCCTGTACTGTTTATACTTCATTGACTCAGGATTTAACATGTCCCAAGCTTCCCCATATGACCTCTCCCATACGACAACTTGTTCAAGTTCTGTTTCTTGACTTCTTCACCAGTACCTATTTGCTTATGGCAATGCGTGCTCCAAATGTCCCCGTATACACTTCTCATATATGGAGACTTGCGCAAATCTTGTCTTTCAGCTTCTTCATTAACATTCATCTGCACATAATCACACTTGCTCCAGCTTTCCCCATATTGACATTTCAGGCATGAGAAATTGTACAAATTCAATCTTTTTAATTTACTTGTTTGGCATTCAAAATGTGCTTTCAATTGTCTGTGTGCTTGTCAGCACGCGCGGGGGTTCCCACTATCTCTGGGCCAACTCACTGATGTCTAATGCCGTTCCAAATCTCCTGCACATCGCTGCAGCGAAGTGTCAGTGTGAGAATGGCATCCCCCGCTTGAAAGACCTGCTTTCAGCTCTTCCCTCAGTCTCATTTTCATTTGCCATTAAAGTGGCTGCTTTTTGGTCCTACCGCATCCTGCAAAACTTCTCCTCTGCTGCCGGTCCCCTTGTAGTCTTTCCCTGGAGCCTGCCACCCAGTTCTGGGTCTCTCGTCACTCTGGTGGAAATTGCTGATAAGCAGCAGCTTGGGAGCACCTGCCTGCTTCAGGACAGTCAGCTCCCTTGCATCTGCCTTCACCTGCGGTTCTGCCTTTCGCTTCGCTCAAGCTGCGTCTCCTCTCTCCACCTTCTGAGTGCCAGTGAAAACCATCTTTAAATGTCCCGCGCAAATGATTCACCTTGCAACAACTAGTTTGCATGTTTTGTGTAGGGTTTCGTTCAATCCACATTAACTCCTTTCCCCTCTTCCTCGTCCCAGTACTGTAGGTTTTATGGGAGTTGGAGTACATAGGAGTTTTAGATACTTTGCACAGCTGTATTGCTTTGGATATTTGCTCGAATCAAGACTGAACTAGGAGATGTTAGATGAGCATTATGTACATTTGGAGTGTGAATGGTATCCTGTCTAGGGTGTCTGGCAAAAAAAACAAAATCTTAGGGTTTTACAACTGGAAGGATTGGTATAATGACAACATGCCATCAGGAATCTAGGAATTATAGAGTCTTCTTCCCATGGAAAGGAAAAATACTGTGTCCCTCCTGATGGGGTCACCACATCTCCCTGACAGCCATCTCCTCTTATGTGACCCTCCTTCATAATACCATCCCCAGGGCCAGGATCAGGTAGGGACTGCTGTCCCCTGGCCACATGGGAGGAGATATTAGGCTGGGGATCAGTGATGACTCCACAGGATTCATTACAGGCATTTTCACGGTCAATTAATCAATCACCACATTTATAGAGCGCTCTTTCACCAAAGGCATCATGGCACTATCTTAAAGCGTGGAACAGAACGACACACAGTCTAGGCAACTAAATTGGCCTTCAGGCTCCGTTTGAAGAGACCAAAGTCCTGCAGAATGCAGATCCCTACTGCGAGACTATTCCACAGTTTGTGTTTAAGGGAGGTGCTTTACATTTAGGCCTGGATGAGGAACAGACAGTGTCTAAGTTGATGGATGTCGTTGATGCAATTGATCTTTCGGTAAAGCTTCATGTCATCTGAGTATTGGTGTGCCTGGAGGTTGGCGATGGTGAGGCGGTCCCCCAAAGATATCAGGCAGAGGTTGGTGACAACAGGTTACTGGGTGATGTTGGGATCTGTTGAGGTTCATCTGGATGAGTTGGTCTCTGTTTGAGCATTAAGGGGCAGGACACTGCAGGACTTTTTCAGTGAAGCCCATGCAGATGGACATGATGCTGAAGAGTGCTTGATGGTCGACAGTATCAATGGTGGCAGAGAGGTCAAGTAGGATAAATAATCAAGGGGTCTCCTTTGTCCAGCATGTGAAGGGCATCATCAATAACTTGGATGATGGTGCCCTATATTTTTAATTGTGGTTGGAAACCAGATTGGTAGTCCCGGAGGAGATTTTACTGAGTGATTCTTTCGTGCAACTGGATGGTGATGGACCTTTTTATTTTTATTTGTATATGGTTTGTACAAACCATTACAAAAAGAAGAGAATTATAAAAAATCATCAACATTACATACATTTCTGAATTCTTAACATTTAAAATACAGGATTAAAAGAAAAAACAAACACTTTTGCAAAGTACAGAATCCATATATATAAGATTTTCATAAAATTCTAACAAATACAGCTCTTTAACATTCAATTGTCAGCTGTATTAAAATACACATACTATACTAATAACTAATATGAGTTCAATGAATTGTCCATATTAATATCTTATATTTTCAATGAAGGCACTGATTATTTTTTAGACATAACATATCAAAGTCTAATGGCATCACTTGCGGTTATTCAAGGATCATTATGGAGTTGAAGCTAATTTCTCTTCAATGATCCTTAGTAGATGAACTAAGGTGGTTGTGATTTCCCACCATCATCCTTTCCCATAAAGATTCTAGGCAGTCAACAAAATTCAGATTAACAAATTTCATTAAAAAAATAGTTTGAGCTGCTCTAAATTGGTGACACTCAAGTACAATATGTTTAAGAGTTTCTAAAGGCTCTAAGCAGTTGCCAAATCTGCACTTCTCATGTTGTGTGCCCGATTGCATACCCATCCAATACCTGCATTGTTCTCTTGTACGAAATTGATTAAATTTAAAACGTATCAAGTACATTCGAGTATTCATGCATGGAAATGTGCTAATGTACGGGCAGCAGGGTGTTCTTTTACGCGTAATTTTACATATTCCGCGAACGTTCTTTAATTGGTCTAATGTGCGAATCCAATCTTGCTCGAATAATTTTCTTTTTACGAAGGCAGGTCTTAAGCAGAGATCACTATTTGTTACTGACAGATCAGTTAACACTCCCTGCATTCGTAATTGAAACTGATTCAGAGAGTCAACACATTTGGATGCAATGACACCCTGTAAATCTTGAAATAGGGAGTACTTAGGTGGATTCAATATTCTAGCATAATTAGTTAAAGAACTCCACACTGCCCTACAGGTCAACGAAATCAGACCCAGTTTGTGACGTAAGACACAGTTCGGAATGGAGAGTGCCAACCTAAAGTTATTCTTTAATAAACATCCCTGCAAAGAATCAAGAGTTGCGCTAAGATCCTATAAGCACATATCTAGGGCATATAATATTATAGCTTGCACTTTTATGAGCAAGTAATTGACATAGGAATTAAGGAAAATCGACAATATTTAGCATAAATTATCCTTAACTGACTTGTCAAAGGACGCACTTTCTGTTTAAGCCTCTCTTTCCACAATTGAACAGAGTGGTCATCACTCAAGTAATAACCAAGATAGATAATCTCTGACATTTGGAGAATTACCTCTCCACCAATCTTCCATTTATAAACTTTGAGCTTCCTCCCTGAGAAGTATGTGGTGATTGTGGATACGAGTAAAGGTAAGGCATTGAAAGTGAGAGTGCTGCCAACTGTGAATGATTAAACTTGGGGTTGGGAAAGTGGACGACAGAGTGTGTGATATTGTGGTTGTGGGAAAGGAGGGTTTGGAGCGATAGGGGAGAGTGGGAATAGAGGGGAGATATAGATTTTGGAAGGTGGGACTGAGAGAGTGAAAGAGGTAGAGAAAGATAGAGGAGGTAGGAGCAGAGGTGGATGTTGGAGATGGAAGGGAGTAATAGGGGAGGGAGTGATACAGGGAGAAGTGTGAGAAGTCTGGTGGGATAGCGGAGGAGAAAGGGTAAAGCCAGGAGGGAGTAGTAGGAGAGAAAGAGCAGGCCAGAGGAGTGAGAGAGAAGGTGACATGAAAAGAGAGAAAGAAGGTGGGGTGAGAGAGAGGTGAGGAGAAAGGTATAGAGTATATGGGGAACAGGAAGAGAGAGTGAAAGGGACACGATCAGGGAAAGGAGTGAAAAAGAAAGGGTAAGAAGTAGAAGTATGAGGGGACACAAACACAAATGGATCACATTGTGGGGCACCCATAGAACAGGGAATTCCATGAAAGATCTGGGTGGAGTAAGGTAGATAAGGCTAAGGCCTGTGCCCCCTCCCCCCAAACCTCCCTGCTCCCCACCAGAGTAGAATAGATTAGATGGTAGGGGTTACTGATATTTAATTGGATCTTGGGGAAATGGAGAACCATGGCCTAGGATGGGGGGAGCTCACAGGAGGTCAATGGATAAGTCAGGGGCACCCATTAGTTGAACCCCTTGCAGTTTTAAAATAAAACACTTTGCACTGTTTCCCTGAGTTGTGTGCAATTATGCAAGGCAATCCTGACACATAGTAGAGCCCAGAGACTGGAAAGGATGTGTGGGCCCTTCAGAAATAGCTACTCATGGTACATACCATTGTTGGATGCTGCAATGCAAGGCAAGTCCGGCTCCGGTTCAAAACGGATTGCAAATTGGACATGTACTGGCAGTGCCAAATTGAGCAATGCCATTTTCAGTGCGCGTGCAGGGCTCTTAAGGTTTCACAGGCCCACAGCACAAGTAGCAACCGTTTTCATCAGTCATGGAGGGGTCAATGTGCGGTCTGCTGTAATAGCCCAAATGTGTGCCAGACATATAGCAGCCTACACATAGGGCACCCGACCTAAACATGCAGGGACTGGTATCCAACTGTCAATACCGCTCCAAACGGCTTTACAGTACTACACATAGGTCATCTGCATCGTTAGCATGTGCCCAGACCAGTGACAGCCCTCACGCCAACGCCGCTGCTGGAACCAAAGTTCTGGCACACCATCGCCTAGGACTGCCAGCCCTGGGACACAGCAGCAAATACCAAAGCCAGCAGTAGCACCGCCCCCACCAGAGCCTCTGCTACCGCCTCAACCGCCCTCCATGCCCCAGCAAACATTGCACAGTGTTGCCCTGCTACCACTGTCAACACAACCGCCAACCCAAGCCCCTCTTTCTCAGCCACTGTTCCCTCGATGCAGGGTCTGCTGCAGCAGTTTGCCTCCTAGAATGCCACCTGTACAGCAGGCACGCCCCACACTGTGTCCAGGACCTTTTGTTTGACCTATGCCCCTGGCCATGGGGGCTGTGGCTCAGT
The DNA here is from genome assembly GCF_040938575.1 of Ambystoma mexicanum. Taxonomy (NCBI): domain Eukaryota; kingdom Metazoa; phylum Chordata; class Amphibia; order Caudata; family Ambystomatidae; genus Ambystoma; species Ambystoma mexicanum. The sequence continues at coordinate 980,691,515 of NC_090934.1, read as the reverse complement.
GGACTAATGCAGCCACTGCAAGGGTATGTGCAGTCATGGTCATGGATTTCAATCTCTGCAAATCCACTCGCCTTTCAGTTTTGCAGTGGTCATAAAATCAGCGCCATTGAGTCGGGTAACAATAAACAACTGTTACGCTACGTAATGGCGAATGCGCACGTTACAAATGCACCTGTTATGTATGATTTTGTGAACTTCCTGCTGCCTGGATCACTTGGAAGAGCAGCAATACGACGCAGAGCAACACAGGTTCGATCCCCGCCCGGGTCCGTGCTTAGAAACCTCTGGCTATTAAGCGCGTTATAAATAACCAATTACAAAAGGCGTTTGCAGTGGTGAGATTGTGCAGGAGACAACAGCGGCAGCAGGATGAGGTAGCATTGCCATTTACATCATCAGGATGGCATGTCCACCAGTCCTAATGGTGGTGGTGATTGTGTGGGTGCTGCGTAAATGTGTGATCCCCATGATGGCATTTTCACTGCAGGAGCAGGGGGCAGAAGGAGACCTTTCATTTGCCACTGCTTGTTTGGTGTTGATGGAGAGTCTGCCTGGCATGGGGTGCCAGCATGTCCAAGAACAGCTGGTCGGATGCTATGTAGAGCTGCTGCGCGGAGTTTCCACACTCAAAGGCATAACTAGGCATACGAGGTAGTGGCAGCTGCCAATGGCTGCCGTCATGATGCAGAGCCAGGGAACGAGGGAGGACGCAGAGGCCATGCTGCATGGTTGCTCCCTCATCTCTGGGATAAGGGTGCAGTTGGATCTGAGCCTAGCACTTTTCCCGCAAGGGCTGAGCTTCACGCAGAGTTCGTCGCCCCCTGACCTCTGTGACCCACACTGAGTGGACTTCCACCAGCTTCCCCCTGTCAGATATTTATCAAACTGCAAAACCTCTCACATCCACTTCACAAGGTCATGGAAACCAATGGGGCATCCGCCTATAGGCTGTTGGCTGGGGTAGTGGTTGCACATAGGGTGTTGTGTTAGAGTGGGGACATCCGGGAGTTGGTTGCTTGTGAGAGTTATTCAAGTGTTAATGTTCAATATGCAATTATGATCAATAATGAGAGATACCACCTGGTGGCAGTGCTGTGCCCAGACTCTTTTGACTGGGGCGGGCCAAGTGGGGCACTGACTTATGCAGTGGTGGCCTGAAGTACGAGGGCACACACACATAATGATCATAGTTTAGGTTAATGTGGTGGCACCTAAGGTGGCCAATCAGATTCCAGGGGTAGCACATGTCACACCAAGCCACTCCCTGGACACGCCACTGCCCGGTGGCAGGTCCGTATTGGACATGCACGTCCATGTCTTTACAAATAAATCCCCCACCATCATCACTGGCTGGCAGAAGGCGGTCCTGGGCTGCGATCGGCACATGATGCCTCATGTTCATGTTACGCAGCAGACAATGATTATCGTGCCCACATATTCTGGGTTTGGTTTGCACATGAGTGTGTAGGTGACTGCGCCCTCTGTGATGCGCAAGTGCTTGAACTTCACCTTTACTAGGCCAAGCGACATCTCAGCCATGGAACGAATCCTGGTGTTTACTTCTCACGTTGGCTCTGGGGGTCCCACATACAGTTGCCACTGTCTTCCAAGGCAACAGGGGCTATCATGAGTTCCCTGGAGATTATAGGAATGGGTTGGTGTGAGGGGGTGGTACAGACATTTGTTGCAATATTGCTATCATGCAGTGATTGGGGTGTCTTATTTGCCTGCTAGCAGCATCCCACATTGTTTCCTGTTCTCCCACCAGTGGGCACCACATGGATGTGTGAGGGTGGAAAAGGAAGGGGAAGTTCAGTTGAGAAATATGAGGGTGAGTGCAGGTGCCGAACCTAATTGTGGGCCTGTGTGGTTGAGTTGCCACTGCAAAGTGAGTTCTGTAACATAGCTAGAAGCCATGCCCATATGGGTCTCCATGAAGCCCAGCAGGGTGCCGCCCCACAGAACCACAGCAGGGTGCCACCCCACTGAACCACAGCAGGATGCCGCTCCACAGAAACATGGCATGATGTGTTGTTCCTCAGGACATGGGCATCAGAGGCCCAGTGCTTTAAGTAGGATAAGAAATCGAAGGTGGGGGGGGGGCTAATGTGTTGTGATGCAATATTTGGGGTATGGGCCTAAAAATGGTCTGTCTTGCACAGCCTCAAATCCCAAGTAGGTAACAAGCTTTCTTTCTTTCTTTCTTTCTTTCTTTCTTTCTTTCTTTCTTTCTTTCTTTCTTTCTTTCTTTCTTTCTTTCTTTCTTTCTTTCTTTCTTTCTTTCTTTCTTTCTTTCTTTTTACATTTATAATGCACGCTAAACCCATGGGCATCAAGGCGCTTCTTACATAGAGAGAGAACCAACAGAAAAACTAAAAGTGGAAAGAGAGTTGCTAGATAGTGTTGCAGTTAGTACATAACGTGAAGAGCCAAGTTTTCAATTGTTTCTGGAAGACCCAATAAGACTGTTCCTCCCTCAGAGTTGGGGGTACTGAGTTCCACAGTCTGCAGTTGGGCTGGATGTGCCTGTATGCATAGGCCTTTTTGGTCGGTCTTGTGGACAATGCTCTCTTAAATTGCTGAGCGAGATAAGCGGGGGCAGTGTTACAGAGGCACCTATGGGTAATTGCTAAAGTTCTGAATACAGTTTGTTCATGAATTGGGAGACAATGGGCCTATCTTCTAGCAAAGGTGGCGTGCTCTCGTTTAGGAATGTTTAGTGCAGAGCGGAGCATGTTATTTTGGATCACTTGCAATGAATACATATTTTTCTTGGCTGTGCAGGCAAACAGGGAGTTGCAGTAGTCGATCCTTGCGCTTATGACGGCACGGGCAATGGTCAGGTAGCTGTCGAACAATAGGAAGGGTTTACAAGCATTAATCAGTTTGATGGTGTGGTCAGCAGAGGAGGAGCTAGCATTGACTTGGCGTGAGAGAGAGAGGGAAGCATCTAGAAAGACTCTAAGAGTTTTTACTGACTGGGAGACGGAGATGCAGTTGCCGTTAATGGTGAAGGATGCATATTGCTGGCTAAGGTTATGGAGAACTGTGGGCAGGCCGGCAATTAGCAACTCAGTTTTGTCATCATTTAGGCAAAGAAAGTTTGTGGCCATCCACGTTTGAAGTAGTGGTAGATAGAATTTAGCTTCTCTTAGTCTTGGTGATAGTTGCCGAAGAGGAGGAAGAGTATCTGGGTATCATCAGCAAAGTTGGTGTGAGCGTTATCCATTGCATCCAGGAGATCAAAAAGAGGTTTTGTGAAAATGTTATAGAGTGTGGGAGAGACACATGAGCCTTGGGGGACACCACAGGAGATAGAAGCAGCAGGGGCACTAGTATTGTCGGCAAACACTCTGATTGTTCTGTCTTTCAAAAAAGAGGCAAACCAGTTAGAGGCCTATGGTGAGAAGTTGGCCGAAGATGTCAGGTGATGTCAGAGGATTTTATGATCCACTAAGTCAAAAGCTGCCAAAAGGTCCAATAGAGGTAGGAGAGCTGATTTCCCTGTGTGCTTAATTTCATCTATCTGGCTCTTTAAATCAAGCAGGTCAGTTTCTGTCCCATGTCCCGGGCGGAACCCTGATTGCTTGTTACCTAGTATGTGATTGGACTGTTGAACCTGGATATAAGCTGCTCTATCCAGGATCTTCAAAAGGAAGGGGACCGTTGTGATAGGTTGGTAGTTTGTGGGGATATTAGGGTCCAGAGATAGTTTCTTTAGCAACAGGAGTACCCTGGCTTCTTTCAGGCTAGTGGGGGCCCTACAGGTGATGAAGGATTTGATAAAAGTGGTAATGGAAAGGACGAGAGTTTCAGCACAGTCTTTAATAATTGCAGCTTGGCAGGCATCTCCTTTATATTTAGAGGGCTTTATGCTTTTTGGGCTTTTTTTTTAGCAAAAAGGTGACTTGGCCGTCAGAGATGGAGTTGAAACAGAATGGGGGGAGGTCTTGTAGAGCTGTGGTGATAGGGGAGGTCTGAAGTGGAAGGCTATTGGGGATGGTGGAGGCTTGCTTCTGTAGTATTTCTTTGTCCAACATGGTGATTTGTTCAAGAGGGCATTGTGGACCGAAGTGCACTGGTTCTCGCCTTTATAGAAATCAAGTGTTGGAGCAAAGGGTGTTTCCAATTCTCTAAGAATGGTGAAGATTTCTCAGGTGTTGGATACTGTTGATTCTTGTGTTGTAGGTGGACGATTTTGCTACTGCGATGGCTGTCTTCTAGGTTTTGGCAGCTGGGTTGAAAGAGGATTTGAGTAGGTCAGAGGAGGAATTGTTCCATTTGTTCTCAATTTCTCGGTTCTTGGCACGGGGTGCTAGAAGGTCAGGTGTAAACCAGGAGTTGAGGTGTGTAGTGGGTTTAGCTTTACGAAGAGCAAGGGGTGCAATGGTGTCGACTGCTTGACGCAGCGTGTTGTCTGGGTCAAGCAGGGCAAGGTGTGCTGGTTGCAACCTGTCAAGCAAGGGAAGGATATGGTCATTTGGGAGTTTCCGTGAACTGCGAACGATGGTCAGTAGCATCGGGATGGTGCTGCGGGCTGGAAGGCTGATAAGGGAAATGATGATGGTAATGATTTGGTGGTCGGTCCAAGGGCACGGGCAGTTGGACATGACAGTGTGTTGACAGTTAAGGACGGTGATCCAGTCCAAGGTGCAACCTTTTTCATGGGTAGGTGCAGAGATACATTGTTCGAAACCTAGTGCACTGAGGGCGTTTGTTACAGAGGTAGTGTTCAGATCATTAGGGTCATTGAGACCTAAATTGAGGTCACCAAGAAGTATAGTTTTAGAAGTCTGTTTGAGAGTGGTGCTTAGCATGTGGAGTAGCTTCTCCTCAAAGAGTTGAAGGGTCCTGGGGGACGATAGATGACTTGCATAATGATAGTCTCTGTGTATGATAGAGGTATTTTGAGGGAAAATATGCTACATAGTTACAGCTGCGTTGAGGTGATTTGTCTGATAGAGAGGATCTCTCTTGCTATCAGGACTACCCATCCACTTCTAGTGTCAAGTCTGTCACAAGATGCAAAAGAAGGTGTAGTTGGGGGGAATTGCGATGGGGGTCAAGGGCCAGAAGTGGCATGGAGCCAAGTTTCAGAGATGGCAAGCATATCCAGTTTATTTGTGGTGATGAGGTCAAGATATCGAAGGGAGTGGGCTTGAATGGGTCCCGGCATTTACTAATGTGCAGTTCAGGAAGGGGACATCCTTGATAGGGATGGAGGTGTTGGTGGAGCTGTAGTGTTTCACAGGTGGGGCAGGGAGGTGTCCTTCATTGTGTAGTGACAAAACATTGGAGGAAGGTAAGGAGGAGGAATTGAAGTTGGAGCATTGGACTCTATTATCAATGTCTGGGGCAGATGGTACCTGATACACTTGAAGCGCAACACTGCAAGCAGAGCCGATCTCGCAGAAGGAGGCAAAGGGGTGGAAGGAGGACTAGATAGAATCTCCAGGTGACGAGAGTCATTAACGCTGTCCTTCATGAGGGGGGTACACCCAGTGATTATTTTGTCGATGTGATGCAAGGCTTGACAAATTCATTATTGGAATTTACCGGGAGGATGCTGGAGTTCCCTGGGGCAGGCCTCGCAGTAAGAGTGCTGGAGGTCAGCTGATCATGTGTGAGGCAATTTCGGGATGGCATTGGCCTTGATGGTAGTGTAATGGTGTGATAAAGACTCTCTAGGGGTGTTGGGCTTGCACTGTTTGCACAATGAGCTGCAGAGGTGTGATGGCATATGCGACTGCTAAGCTGGGCATTTCAGGTATGTATGAGCATTGGGGAGGTGAGCAGCAAGGAGGCAGTTCGGATTCTAAGGTGCTGGAGTCGTTTGGCCACAGTAGGCAGTAGCATAGAGGTTCCATGGCTGCTGCTCATATCCACCGCATGGTGGGTATCGCGGGGTGCGGGTGAGCGGTGCAGCTCTTTTGGGAAGGTTAGCATACATAGAGCGGGGAGAAAAGCATTAGGCTTCATATCACATGGATGGGGTCGCAATATAATGCTGGCAGTATGGTAGCATGTACCTTAGATTTCCCTTGGGGGAAGGGCCATTTCAGCCTGGACAGGGCCAGCCAGACACTGGCCTTGTGTGGAGGTCTTCAGTGCGAGGCCCGGCTTTGCCTGCCTGCTCAATGCTGGTAGGCGGAGTGATGCTGCTGGCGCCCAATCAGATGCCACTTTAGGAGTCTTAGAGGCAATATTTGAATAATGTTAGTCCCAGGATGCGAAAGCCTGCCAGCACGGGCTTGTTTCTGTGCCGACCACAGCGTCAAACATCTTTGAAGTTACCCTATGTGTGGTATCTGTTCCTGAAGGCAAGTCAGGGGCCTTGTTAGACAATATGTTTGCAGCAGTTTCGGGGTCCAGGAGGCATGGACCTCTGTAGCTGCTGTTAAAGGCACAGGGCCAGACCGCCACTGGCCTTCTGTGAAGTCCTTCATTTCAAGGTCCTAGCTTTGCCTGCGGCCTTGATGCTGGTAGATGGAGTGATGCTGCTGACGGCCAATCGGATGCAGCTTTAGGATTCATAGAGGCATTATTTAAATCACAATAGTCCCAGGATACGAAGGCCTGCTGTAGCGCGATTGTTTCTGTGCCGACCACAGCGTCAGCCATCTTTGAAGGTACCCTATGAACGGTACCTGTTCCTGAAGGCATGTCAGGGGCCTTCTTAGACTATATAGTTGACGCAGTCTCGGGGTCCTGGAGGCATAGACCTCTGTAGCTGCTGGTAAAGGCACAGGGCCAGACAGGCACTGGCCTTGTGTGGAGGCCTTCAGTGTGAGGCCCTGGCTTCGCCTGCCGGCTCGATTCTGGTAGCCGGAGTGACCTTTAAAAGAGGAGTGGCCTGTGTGATTATAGGAGTGACCTAACAGAGTCAATCGAATTTACACATGTGCAATGAAAGGGCAACAATTATGGTTTAAAAGATGTATTTAAACACGGTTAATGCGTGTAGGCTTTTTGACCAAAATAAATATATTCAAATGTTATGTTATGTTACTTTGCATTTATATAGCGCCTTATGTACCATTGGTATGGTCTGAAGGCGCTGGTTGGTTGAACGCCCTTGGGAACTGGAGTTCAAGTCAGTAGAGAGAGTCAAAGGTGCGTGTGAGCACCGGATATGTGTGCAGCTGGTGTGGCATTCGTGTAATAGCTGCTTCTTAGCGGTAGGTGTGGTGGTTGAGAGATCAGGAGTATGTGTTCGTTCTGGCAGGATTTATCCAGACCGTATGTGGCTGCGTTAGGCCTGAGGAGAACGCCTGGCTGGGGGGGTGTAACCAGCAGTGTTTACTTAGAGTGATGGGGAGTATGCGGCAGATGTTGGTATGAGAACAGTTATACCGAATGGTGTCATAGTATCTCTGTGTTCTATTTGAATGGCAGTGTTAAGAAGAGAGTAACCGTGGTGATGTGATACGATGGTTTACATGCTCTTTCAAACGTTCCATGCACTCCAATCCGTTCCATGCATTCCAGTCCGCTCCATGCACTCCAGTCCGCTCCACGCACCCCAGTCCGCTCCACACACTCTAGTCCACTCCACGCACTCCAGTCCGGTCCACGCACTCTAGTCAGCCTCCCGCACTCCAGTCCGCCTCATGCACACCAGTCCGCCTCACGCACTCCAGTCCGCCTCACGCACTCCAGTCCGCCTCACGCACTCCAGTCCGCTCCACGCACTCCAGTCTGCCCGACGCACTCCAGTCCGCCCGACGCACTCCAGTCCACCCCACGCACTCCAGTCCGCCCCACGCACTCCGGTCTGCCCCACGCACTCCAGTCCGCCCCACGCACTCCAGTCCGCCCCATGCACTCCAGTCCGCCTCCAGTCCACTCACTCCACACACTCCAATCTGCTCCATGCACTCCAATCTGCTCTACGCACTCCAATCTGTTCCATGCACTCCAATCCATTCCACGCACTCCAATCCGTTTCATGCATTCAAATCTGTTCTATTTACTCCGATCCATTCCAATTTAGTCTGAGTTGTTTTATGCACTTCATCCACATATTTCACCCGTACCAACTACATACTTCATCCGTTCCATCCACATATTTCACACGTTCCATCCACATACATCACTCGTTTCATCCACGTACGTCGCCCGTTCCTCCACGTACGTCGCCCGTTCCATCCACATACGTTGCCCGTTCCATCCACTTACGTTACCCGTTCCATCCACAGATGTCATCCGTCTACATATGTACGTCACCCGTTTCATCCACCTACGTCATCCGTTATATTCACATACATCACTCGTTCAATCCACATACGTTACCTATTCCATCCACATACTTCACCCGTTCTGTCCGCTCTACGCATTCAGCGGCTCTACGTACTCATCCGCTCTACACAAACATCCGCTCTATGCATTCTTTCGTTCTAGGCACTCATCCGATCTACATGCTCTACATGCTCTACGCACTCATCCGCTCTACACAACTCATCCGTTCTTCGCAACTCATCCGCTCTACGCAACTCACCCGTTCTATGCAAATGTGAAACAGAAAATCAATTGAAAAGGGGTCAGGACAGCATGCAATCCCACAGTTCTTCTTAAAGAAATCCATTTTTTCGTACATACTAATTAAAGGCATTCTAACAATAATTCTTTAATAGAATGTGTGGCAAAAATCAAACCATGTATTTTCTTACAATTTCCCTTTTCTGTTTGAAAAGTACCTAGTTTCACATTTCTTTAACTGATGTTGTGATTCTAAACATTACTGAAGGTGACATCTACTTGCATAGAGCAATATTGCCACTCATATTTTTCAAGAAATTTGGCAAGGTAGGTCAGTTCGGAGAACCCTGGCAGAGCCCTGACTCAAGGGCAATATTTTGACACTCCCATGGCTGAGCACTTGCTAGCCCTGGCCCACTTGAAGCCCTGGCCTAGGGTGATGGTGCATCTCTTCACATTTGGATGCTCATTGTTTGCTGCTGTTTCCTGTTGGGGTGGTACCAATGCTACATGGATTTCGTACAGGGTGTCTACTACATTTGGATTTGCTACAATGTTGCAGAATAGCAGTTTAATGGTATTGCTGCATTACTGTGAGGTGGTAGTGATATTAGCTCATGTGCACGTCGCAGGAGTACATGTAACGCCTTGACCATTAGTACAGAAAAGGCACATTCCATTTTACATTACCCACAGAGTGCTGAAATTGAGTAGAAACGTTGTTATCTTCCATATCTTATGTTATCTTGCATTGTATAGCGCCTCTTGGCGTCGAAGCGCTCCATGTGTTACGATGTCGGAATCGAGCTCAGAAGCCACCTTCAGGAGAGGGTGTATGGCTTTACGCATATTAGTTGTTCGTACCATGTCACCCTCTATCAACTGCAGTAAGTGTAGTAGCTGATGGTGTGTGTTCTGCACACCTGCATGTTGTTCATGGGAGCACTGGAACATTTTGGCCCTCATTACGAGTTTGGAGGTATTCTGGTGGTACATCCACCAGAATACTGCTCAACGGAATGACCATTACCGCAACTTGGTCTGGTGGAATTATCCCTGGATTGCAAGTGGTGGTGGCCGTGATAGAGCCCATTATCTGGCAGTATAAAAGACTCAATGGGTGTAATTCCACCAATTTTTCCAGTTTTTCAGCAGAAAGCGGTAGAATTTACCTCCAGCTTGATTCTGGAGTTAAATCCCCCACACTTTACATATCTGAATCACTATATTTATTTTTTGTTAAAATACTTTGCAAAAATATATGCTGTGTAATTGCTATTCTCTGCACATAACAATACAATTCATAAAGTCATCTATTTACAACCAGCTTGAATGCATTCAGAAAATGTTTTAAAAAAAGAAATAAATTACATATATTTTAATGCCACACATAGGTTTATCGCGAAAATGAATGTGCAACTTTGTGTGGTAATTGTATTGCTTGCAGCCGGGATGTTGCACATTTTAACCGGCTCCCTCTCTTTGTGTAATGTTTAGTAGAGAAGCCACCTTGGTTGAGAGGGATTATTAAAACACCAAAATACAGAAGAAAACTGCATTTAAAACTCCATGGCAAGCTAGGGAGCCTTTCCACCCATGGTCACTGCATAGGCAATCAAGTTAATTGGTGTACACGTGCTGTATTACCACTCCTGTTTAAGGGTGCAAGGGACTTAAGACACACCTTTTCCCTTCCTGAGCTTGCGAAGGAAGAGTCTGCAGTCCCAGGTGCAGAAAGAACTGAGTTCCGCCATTGAATGGGACAGGTATTTTTCCCCTTTTGAATTTCCAAAAGCATTTATTGGAGCTGGTGTTAAATGGTATCTGCTCAAGCTTTCTTTCTAAACACTTCTGCACTTAATTCGAATCCCCAGGTGAAATGCACCCTCCTGTGTTTTCTGTGTTTCATAGAATACTGCAGAGGAGGAAATGTAAATGCCAAGAACGAGTATGCTCGTCCTTTATGCATAGACTTGCATAATAGCCTGGCACTTAAGTGGTTACTCCCAACACAGGAACTGATGTCCTGTTAATGCAGTGAGTAAGGCAGAGCTTTACAGATGACTGTGCAGCTATTCTATGGGCCTCATTACACGGTAGGCGGTAACCATGGCGCTATTAGCACCATGGTTGCCGCCGGTACCGTACCGAGTCCGCCATGGTGAATGGCGGAATTACCGCCACATTCCAAGGTGAGTGGGGCGTTAATTCCCCATTAACCATGGCACTTCCCCATTCCCATTTGAGCTCCCCCTGGGGCTCAATGGGAATGGGGAAGGCGGCAATTACGGTACCGCAAATTGCGGTACCGTAATTGCCTCCAAGGTCCCTTTGCGGGCCCGTTCCTTAACGGCTGGTAAAACCAGCCGTTGAGGTCGGGTCCCGAAAAGGGACCTCGTAGTAAGGCGGTAGGGGATTACTGGCACCGGTGCCGGTAATCCCCTACCGCGTTCCGTGTAATGAGGCCCTATGTCAGGAATTTTAACCCTGCAACATATGGGACTGAAGAGGTATTCATTACTAATGAATAGTTATCACTTCTGTGTGGTCAGCAGACCTTGACACGTCAGAGTTTCTGTTAATAGGCAATAATGTAATTTATTTTGCTTTACAGTGCATTGTTATACATAGACAAATCCTCAAATGCAATTTTTTTCTTTAACAAGCGGTTGCCCTGATGAATTGTTCAAAAGAAATCAAGAACATGGCAGTATTTCCGCCATACTTTTAATGGCTGGCGTTAAAATATATGTAATTCTTTTATTTTTTAAAACCTTTTCTGAATGCATTCATGCTGATGAATTTATTTTATTGTTATGTGCAGAGAATGGCAATCACATAATATATATTTTTGGAATGCATTTTTTGGAAAATAAAATAATGAATTTAGTGTATCAGATATCTAAAGTGTGCTGACCATGTATCCCAAATATAAATGTGCACCTTCGTGTGATAAGTGCATTGTTTGCAGCCAGGATGCTGCACATTTTAACGGGCTCCCTCCCTTTGTGTAATGGTAAATCCCCCACCCTAGGTCCATCCATTATGATCATCAGAATTAGTCTTAATGCTTCATCTTGGGAATGTGTGCTACTGGAATGTATGAAAGGCCTGCATGGAGATGGGTGGACTGCTGAGAGTGCTGCATGAGTGAATGTTCTGTGAGAGTCCGTTGGCCTCTAGGAGCTGATGAAATGAATGTGCCTGATCTGTGTCTGTCCCTGCTCTGATCTTTCCAGAACTTACAACATTTACTTGTAATCTGACAACTACACAAACTAACTTGTCAGAAGAAGCTGAGGCTCCTGAGTCATTTGCTTAATACCAGCCATGACTACATTTCGGCGACGAGCTTGAAAAGGGCACGTGAAGCCAGCACTGTGTGAGTTGGCAGCCAGCGAGGGACATTACCGCTCAAGTGACTTACACATCACCAACCACACAAGAAGTGCCATTTTACTCTCAAGCAGCTCTTAACAACAAAATCAAGGTAATTTTGTGGCACCTGCATGCTGTGGAGCTGCCGCGTGCGAGGGCCTGGGGCAAGGACGTCATTTCACCAAAATGCTAGGGGTAGCGGAAGTGACATCACATGACCTTTAACCTCTGCCAACATCACAGGAAGTGATGTCATTTGACCCCCACCTCGAAGTGACATCAGGGGAAGTGACAGAACACGACCTTTCACCCCTTGATCAAACAGGAAGGGGCATCACATATTGTTCCTAAGTACACTACGAAAAATATGGTTGCAATATCGCTATAATGTTACATACATTTAATACAAGAATGGATCACCATATGTATCGTTAATATCAGTGAATATAGGACCATATTACCAAATTACTGTGAATCCAAGCAGACGTCCAAGGCCAAATGATAATCATATGTTATTATATAGCACTTACGCTTAAGTGTTTTTTATAGATTAAATATACATACAATATCACTGAACCTGTGTTGGTACTCATTTATCGACCTCAGAAGGGTGAAAGGCTGAGTTGAGGTGTTTAAGAACAGACTAAATCAGTGATTCACCACCTGAGGTTTGTCGGGAAATAAATCTTTACGGGTCTAGCAATTATTGGATAGAATTCCAGAAAGACAAATTATGTGTGATTCCTATTCTTTCTTATTTAGCATCACTGATCAAAGTGATACACTTGTGGAACCCCATTTTTTTTAAGAGGCCTGAACAAGAAAGTCAGACACTCCAAAAATAAAGGACCACATGACACTGGCCACAGCCCAGGAGCTTACATTTAAAAAGAAAAGGATTTTTTTTTCCTAGGGGTAGCAAGGGACTCCACAGGAGTAGCAAGGGAGACCTCAGGGGTCGCAAATGCGACCATTGGCGACCCCCAAATGACGTCCCTGGCCTGGGGGAGTATTAACTGCAGCTGTTTACAAAGGCTATTTGGACTGGTGCCGTATTGGAGGACCTGCCAAAAGCGTTTTATTATTCCTGCAGAGAAGCATGCATTGAGGATGCGGAGACATGAGTCGCTGAGACGCTCCCAGCCATAAACTGGAAACAATGTGTCAATGAGCAGCTGGGCGTGAACTTTGTTGGGGCTTTGGACTTTTTCCTCATCTGAGGAACTACAAGAAGCATTTTAGTACTCCTGCAGAAAAGCATGAGTGGAGTGTGGACAGGATGCTGAGGCACTGAGTCACTGAGATGCTCCCAGTCATACACTGGAAACAGCATTTCAATGCGCGTCTGCGGGTGAAGGTTGTTTGGCCTTATCCCTCACCGGAGGAACTGCAGGAAGCATTTTAGTACTCCTGCAGAGAACCATGAGTGGAGTGTGCGCAGGACGTTGAGACACTGAGTCGCTGAGATGCTCCCAATCATAAACTGAAAACAGGGCTTCAGCGCGCACAACTGTGGACACAGGCTGTTTGGGCAATTACCACATTCGTGGAATTGCTAGATACATTCTAGCATTCCTGCAGAGAACCGTGAGTGGCGTGCATGGAGGATGTTGAGATGCAGAGTTGCCAAGACACGCTGAGTCAAACTGGAAGCAGCGTGTCAGCGGGTGGCCCAGCCCACGCATGGGGCACGATAGGGACTCTATAGGGTGTGTGCCGCACCTCTGGCCCCCTTCATCCGCTTCACCTCCCCTTCCCTGAGGGAGGTGGAAGGGGCATGCCCCCTTCGACCCGCTTAAACCAGCAAGCCCTGGGGAGGCACATAAATATCCCGGGCTGCAGGTGGTCACCCTCTTTGCAGCCCGGAAGCGAAAGCCCAGACCTCTGGAGGCGACACAGAAAGAAGCTGCAATGCATACTACGACTGAAAGTTTCTAGCAGTAAGTGTGGAGTGATAGGGTTTGGCACACTGGGCATGCCCGAATGACTTCTAAAAAAAACTGCAACGCATACAAAATGCAGCAGCCAGACTCCTCCCCAAGCTACCCCGAAGAGACCATATCACACCCGTGCTAAAAATACTACACTGGCTACCACTAAAACAACGAATAAAGTTCAAGTCCATGTGCATCACACACAGAGCAATACACAAACAAGGCGCAGAATTCCTAAGCAACAAACTACGCCTACATCAACCAACAAGAACACTAAGATCAAGCACCGACATACGCCTGGAACCAAAACCCTACAACAGGAAAAAACTCGGAGGATCCTCTTTCTCCCACCAGGCACCCAAAACCTGGAATGACCTACCTAAGAATATACGAAACACAACAAACCACCTAGCATTCAGGAAACTCCTCAAATCATGGCTCTTCACAGGGTAACCACAAAGGAGACGCACCAGAATGCACAGACATTAAAACAACAATGAAAATAACTCCAAACCCGGCCACTCTCAATCTGGACAAACACTCAGACCAAAGAACTAACCACCCTACAGAGCATAAGATATCATGGAAAATAGCCACAAAAGGAAGGCTCCAGAGACTGAACACATACTTAGACACAGACGAAAGCCGTCTAGTGACTCGCCCACTCACACGTACCGGACGCACCATATCCAGACCAGCAGATGCATTTAGATAAAATTTAGAATATTAGCATGGCCACACCTGGATGGAGTTGAGGACATTGGCCTGCGTTGCATCTAGAGGAGACTCTGAATGCTAGCATGCCCGCCCTTGCTTGGAGTTGTGAATATTAACATTTGGAAAGAATTGAGAATGTCAGCCTGCATCGCATCTAGATAGGACCGTGAGTGTTGGCATGCCCGCGCCTAGGTGAAAGCTGAATGCCAACATACCCACACCTAGATAGATTAGTGAAATATAAGCATGCGTCGCATCTAGATAGGACTTCGAGCATTAGCATGCCCACACCTATGTGAAACCTGAAGACTAGCACAGGCCACACCTACAATTGTGGATATTGGCCTGCGTCGCATCTAGATGAGACTGATTGAAGGATAGCAAGCCTGCGCCTAGATGAAACTTGAATACTTGGAATTGTGAACACCAGCCTGCGCAGCATCCAGATAGGGCTGCGAATGACAGCATGCCCACACCTGGACAGATTTCTAGACGCTAGCTTGCGCCGCATCTGGACGGGACTGTGAATGTTGGCTTGCCCACGCCCAGATAGAATTCTAGACATTGGCCCGTGCCGCATCCAGATAGAGTTGTGGGGGTCAACTGGTGCCACACTGGGACAGAACTGCAAATGCTAGCATGCCAAAGGTCAGGTAACCCACTAACCAATATAAGCTCAAACTCTGCATACTCATCTCACTCAAACTCACACAACCACCTCTCGCACAACAAGCCGCACGCACTTCACAACAATGCAACAACACATAAGCCGGACCAACAGCACACATGGCCTATCACAGACCCGATACCCGCACCAAAGCTCAGCATCTGGTGTATACCGAGTTGAAGCTGCCAACAGAACACCACTCCTCTCAGTATCCTACTCCCTCTTCACCTTACTAACCCACCCCCACCTTATCATTTACAGAACCGCCAGAGCGCCTGGGGACCAATTCCGTTGGTGACGATGTGCGGTACAAATACCTTTAACATTTAACATTTAACATTTAACACTAAGTGCTGGCTCTCATCAGGCCGCCCCATAAGGGCAGGCTGGCCCTTCCTCCACAGGGGAATGGGGGTGTAATCCACCCTCCCCCACCGATTTCTAGCAGGTTAACTGCTTTGGCAAGAGGCCTAATATAGGGGCGACACATTTGCACAAGAGAGCCTAGAGGGTACGGGTGCCGTTGATAACAGCATGCTGTCTAAAAAATAAGACCCCACTTTAAGTTCTCCGCCTCTCAGAGCATGGCGGATGGTGATTTTTTCACAATGTTCCAAATACAGGAGGCATTGAATGGCAGGGTTTGAAAATCTTTTTGCCTGTGGTAGTTATCCTTCGGGGCCAACGCCATTGTACAAAGTTTTAAAAAGCAGAAACTGTACATCACTAGGAAGATTGATGCTAGGGTAATATAGTGAAACAGATCTATGTTAGCCACAAAGGCAAACTCATTGGGTTGCCCAGGGTTTACGATACAGAGTTTTGTAGTCATTTTCATGACTTAGGGCCTCATTACAAGTTTGCCGGGCCGGAAATAGTAGTGCCTGTAGCACCGTACCGGAACCGTACCGGACCAGCACATTCAGAGTCATAAGTGCAGAAACACTGACACCGCAAAGTGACACCAGCGGTGCTACCGCATCCGGTAGCACCGTGACCGTAAACAGCAAAAAGAGTCACCGGACGTCTGTGAATTAGCGGCACAGCAGTAGTACAGGCACATTTAGAGTTCCGCCTACACGTAAACACCGTCATAAAAATGGCAATGGCACTGTGACCACTGTGCCTGTAATACCGGCAGCGTGGACCAGGCGTTAAACAGTGGCAGGTGAGCAGCAACAGGCCCCAGGTGTACCAAACCAGCACAGCTGCACACCATTGACCACTGTGAATGGAGAAAAGGATACACCCAACCCACCTCCCAACACAACCATGCTGGAAAACAAGCCACAGGTGTACCAGTTTAGCCCACTTGTTGACCACTGGGAATGTACAAAAGGAGCACACCCACACCCAAACCACCCCACCGCCCAACACAACCATGCTGGCAGTCGCTGTAGTAGCAATTGGTCTGGGGATCCTGCAAGAAGCTAATGAGGATGAAGCATCTGAGAGGCAGAGGAGGTGGCTTAGGCACAGGAGGTGAATGAGGAACCAGTTGGCCATGCCTAACATCAATATCCAGCAGGTAGCACCCTGCAGGCACCTAGCAATACCCTGCATCAGGGCCTCACCCTGGAACCTGACCCCAAGCCAAATCCACACTTTGTACCGGCTTGACAGGGAGACCATAATATCAATAGTCAACCTCATTAATGAGGACATCAACAGCATGATAAAAATACTGACTACAATCCCCCCCTTGCTGAAGGTAGTGTCGGTACTGCACTTCCTTGCAATCAGCACATACCAGCACACTGTGGGTGAGCGGCACAGTCTATCACAACCCTGTTTTTCCAGGATCTTCTTCCAGGTACTGGATGCACTGCTGCGCCATGTGGCAGACAACATCGCCCTACCCCAAGCCCCTGCCCAGGTTAATGCCCCCAAAGTGGCCTTCCATGCCCTTGCAGGCATGCCCAATTGCATTGGTGCATTAGATTGTACCCATGTGGAGTTGGTGGCCAGACATTCCATTGAGCCAGAGTATAGAAACCGCAACCAATTCCACTCCCTCAACATGCAAATGGTCTGTGATGCTGAACACCTCATCACCCACTGCTGTGCACGGTTTTCGGGATCCACACATGACTCAATGGTCTTGCGGAACTCCACGGTGCCAGGGTACATGGCACGTCACATCGGAGAGCGCACCTGGCTGTTGGATGAGTAGAATGACCAATACATAACTTCTGTGTAATGGGGGGGTAAATAGCCACTCACCGGAGTGCACCTTGCTGTTGGGTGGGTAGAATGATCAATGCAAGACCTATGTGTAGTGGGGGGATGAGTAAATAGGCCCTTACCAGAGTGCACTTGGCTGTTGGGTGAGTGGAATGACCAATGCATGACCTCTGTGTAGTGGGGGGTGGGGGGTAGAAGCACAGTCAGCAGAGGATGTGGCAAATGCAACCTAAAACCAACACATTGCATCCCTTATTCAAAAATCATGGACCGCATGTACCAAACGGGCATATGAATCACAACCAATATCAATGATAATCCAAATGAGGCAACACAAAACTACCACATGTACCTAAATGCATCAGACAATTCACACATGTGCCTGCTAAAAGACTTTGCACATCCCCCACTGGCTGCTTCACAGACAAGTCAAAATCATGGAAACTTACATACCATCATCATTGAACCCCGCAACATATAGCCAGTACACATGCCTACCAAAGTGGTCAGCAACCACCAAGTACTCATTACCGGCTACACACCCACCTCAATATGTCATATGAGCACTCCGAAGATGTTGAGTAGCATGTTGAAGCAGGCAAAACACACAACATGAACACTTCAGTGGGATGGTGCATCAATATGTTAGAGGCATCAAAGGCAACGCACACATGGCCCACATCCGTAGGCCTGCGTGAAGCTTGAGCTATCCCCTGCTGGGGTTGTGCCAGACACCACACACCTTACATGCACCTGTCTTACCACTGCCTGAGGCCCATAACAGGCTACTGTGTCACAGGAATCCAGGTGCCGGTAACTAGAAAGTCTCCCTAACCATTGAGTGCCACAGTACGCAATGGTGATATGTACATGGGAGTATTATCACCGGTGAGAAAATAGCTGGTGCTCCCCTGTACACACTGCCTAATGGGCCCGCTGTGCACAGCAGTGTCTGGCCTCTTGGGCGCTGCAGGTGCGGAAGGCAGATTGTTGGCACCATACAAGACAGGAGGCTCCTGGTAGGCAGACACGCACCCTTGTTTCCATTCAAAGAAAGAAGACATGTAGTAGCATCGAAGGGCAGATCATGACTGCAGACAGTGAGCAGGCCAGTCTCAGATCGAATGAGTGACCTAACATTTGGACATGGTAATGACATTACATGTAACATTGTAAACATCAATGACCCTCTGTGGCATGTACTATGTTGTGTGTTAATTAAATCTTGTAAATGTGTACATGCTCACATCACTGACATGAGATTGACACCACAAACATTGAATTACCATTCTGTCATTCCCATGCAGGTGATACCAGATACCCCTTCATGCCATGGCTGATGGCACCAGTTAGATGCCCACAGAACATGCATGAGGAAGCCTACAGCCGGGCACATATCCTTAAATGGGACACCATAGAACAGACATTTGGACTGCTCAAGGCAAGTTTCCGCTGCCTTAGCAGATCCGGCTCGGCACTAATGTAAAGCCCCATTAAGGTTGACAAGATTGTCCTGGCATGTGCCATGTTGCACAATATGTGTATTCGACGCAACATTGCACTGCCCCCAGGCATGGACCCTGCAGATGAGGAGGGTGGGGATGACGATGATGGCGGGATGGCAGTGCGACCCCGGCGGGATGGCATGGATGGTCAACATGCACCGGATGCAACTGATTCACAATTTATTTTGAACAATCCTTACAAGCATATGGTGCAAACTTTTTGCCACGTAATTTCAAACACTTCTATTAAATAATGAATACTCACACAGAAAAAGAATGTCCAGTAGTGATTTATATGCACAACCCAGTGTATTAAAATGAAGCCAATCGAAAACAGGTGCAACAGGTGCAACAGCAATACCCACCCAAACATACCCTCCCAGGCCCCAACTATCTATTCCAACTATGGACCCCCCTCCGAATCCCCAACTATTCACACATGGAGCAAGTGTCCATGTTTCTGCACTACTTTTGGCCACGCTTGGCAACATGTGTGTCCTTCTGAGAGGAGCCAGACAGGCGCATGGATCTCCTCCTGGGGCTGCCTGACTGGGAGCTTGTAAGCGTGGAGCTGGTGGAGGGCACTGGCATGCTTTCACGCAGTAGTCGGGACATGATAACCTGTAGGGTCAGTGCCATTGTTTCTGCAATGTTTGATTGCACACTATTCCCCTAATGGACCCTCATAAACAAAAGGACAGTGGCACAAACCGACCGCCCAATGGCACGGGAAACCTGCCGTCCGATTGCCTGATTGCTCTCCCTCATCAGGCGTGACTCTTCCAAGTGCTGCTGCACCTGGGCAGTTAGTGTGTCCTGTCACTCCTCCATGCGTTGGAGACGCGCATTCATCTCCCATAGTGAATGGTAGGGCGAGCGCACAGAACTTCTTGGGCTCATGGGGCTGAATGTGCCCAAAACATCTGGGGTGTGGTCTGTGTCCTCGCCGGTCTTAAGGCCTGCATCGACAGCTCCATTGCCATCACTGCTGTCTGTGGCATATGAGTCAGGCTGCTGCAGTGGTGGTGGTGCAGGTCCCTGTGAAATTCCACTTGGGGCTGCCTGTGTGACAGGAGCAGCAGGTGGAGCAAGCAGAGGGGCTGCCTCTGTGATGGAGGCAGCAGGTGGAGCAAGCAGAGGGGCTGCCTGTGTGACAGGGGCAGCTGGGGTATCTGCCGGCTCTGTCTGTGCACGGTGGCAGTTGTCACTCCCATGTTTGGCAGATGTGCTTGCACCATAGGTTGATGGATGGTGTGATGTGCCCCTTGCAAGTCCACTGTCCCTTGATGTTTGTGGTTGCCTGCCATCCATGTCAGATGAGATTCCTGTGGGTGAATGAAAGGCACAATGTTAGGGAACTGCCTGGCTGACTATTGTGCATTTACATGCAACATGATTATCGTGCTATATTACATTGTGGGGGTATGCACTGCTGCATGGTATGTCTGACTCATGAATGTGTTGCGTAGACTCAGCTGTAGGCACTGTGCAGACGGCACATACGACACAGATGTGCTGGGTATGCTGACATGTACACCCACGTTGGGCTGTGGGTAGTGCCATGCGTGTCTGCCCGGGTGCAGATATTTGGGATGTGTTGCGGGGGTTGTTGGGGGGTGAGTGCCTGGAG
Organism: Ambystoma mexicanum; assembly: GCF_040938575.1. NCBI lineage: Eukaryota > Metazoa > Chordata > Amphibia > Caudata > Ambystomatidae > Ambystoma > Ambystoma mexicanum. The sequence goes on along the minus strand of NC_090934.1, from coordinate 980,671,022 downwards.
TCACTGTGTGACCTGGTTGCATGGCCAGGATGTGTGTGGGGTTGTCATGGTAGTGCTGGCAGGGTCATGTAAGGGACATGAATTGCCCAATTGGTGGGTGCCCATATGTGCGTGCAGGTGAGGGCGCACCAGTGTTGTGCTGTGCTGGCAGTGGCAGTGGCAGCACAGCAGATACACATGCACTACTCATGACCAGGAAGCACAGTGTCACCTTTGTGGATTATGTTTTCTTCTATTGTCAGTGAGTCTGGCTATGTGTTGTTTAGCAGTGTTCTCATGTGCGGGTTAGGGATGGGGGGAAACTGGGTGCATGGCCTACGCCGTAGCCATGCTGTACATGCAGCTGTGTATGGGTGTCGCTAAATGGGTGTGTGTTCTGTAGTGTGCAGGTGACACTGTGCCTCATTATGGATCTGGTGTTAACCATGTCAGTGCTACCGGCGGCTTGCTGCCGGAGCCATTAACAATGTACATATGCTGACTCTACAGTACCGCTGGACTATTCAAAGTCCAGGGTCCAAGAAGTCAGGCGGCAGGATGTTCTTGATACACATTCCAATTGAGTCCCATACGGACCCATGGGATTGTGTAGGCAGGAGTAATGGCAACGTTGTTGATGGTGAAGGTGCTTCCATGGCAACTCAGCATGCCAGGACCGCAGTACCCGCCACAGACTGGCCTGTTGGGCGCTGCAGCCCTGGCAGCCACTGTAATGGGGCATCATCATGTGTTTTCTGGTCATGTCACATGTGTGGCGGTCTATTTACAGGCACCTTTGTTTCAGTTCACACACAGCCATGTGTGGTGCATTCTCATGTGGTTATGTATGGGGCATGCATGGGGGCAGGGCATGTGACTTGCTTAGCGCAAAAGTCACAAGGGGAGCATGGGAGTGCTGGTTGGGGTGATTTGGCCAATGCTATGGACATTTATGTGCATTGATGGTACCGGGGGCAAGATGTGCATGTGTGAACTTTATATTTGTGCATTTTGTCTACTCACCAGCCTCAACAGGTGTCCCAGCTCCTGCTTCTGCTGCAGCGACTCCCTCTATGCCCTACAAATGCAGCACACTGATGCACTTCTCCCCCCAGGGCAGCAGCTTGAGGGGTGTGGGTGGTCCGCCACCTGTAGCTGTGCATTGGCCGTGGTGTGCAGCCAGAAGATTGTGCACCCTCAGCCGGAGGTCATCCCACCGCTTGTGGCAGTCTTTCACACTCTGTGCTGTCACCCCCATGGCAGTCACCTTCTGGGCTGCTTCTGCCCAGATTGCCTTCCACCTGAGCTGTGTGCTGCGGCGCTGGTCTGATCGTGTTATTTCCAGTTCCGGTGGTTCTGGCTCTATTTCTGTGGTGCCGCTACATTGTTGGTGGTACATCCGTCTCCACCGGTGTTACCGTGATGGTGGTGTCACCGGTTCCGCAGATAAGGGATGCACACGGCCGACAAGCCGTAATCCTACCTTGTTTCCGGCACCCCGCAGTAGTGGAACCGGTAGGAACGCCATTATGGTAACACCGGATTTTTACTGCCAAACTCGGAATGAGGCCCATAGTCTCTAAATCTGAGACACGCCTCTGTTAAAATATTCACATCTTGTTGACAGTAATGGGCTAGTTCTTTCTGAAAATCAAAGATTTGCTCTTTGTTAGACTCAGACATGAATTCATTTTTAACATCAGGGAGCATATAATCCACGCCATAACATTCTGGGCAGGCATTGCGCCGACATCATTTTGGTTGTTCAGAGTATTCAAGAAATGGGGAAAATAACCCTTTGTCTCCTTGAACCCAAGAGTCTGAGGGAGTTTGCTGAGCTTCATTGGGAGACAAAGTATGGAATGGATAAATCGGATTTTGAGGACGTTTGATGTAACACACATGAGCTCAACGGGCTCCATTAATAAGACACACCCACCTTTTCCTTTATGAGCTGCTTTACTATAAAGTAACTGTCATACCCTTTTCCATAACATACTAAGAAGGCGTAAACCTTAAAAGAGGGATCAATAAATGTTTTTGACAAAATCACAGACACACTCTGGGCCTGAAAACACTCACGTCTCATCATGAATGTGTCTTGCGTACATATATAATTGGGATCATGAACAGTGTGTTCCTGACGACCTTCGATATCATAGCAGATATAGTTTTGTGTTGGGGAGTGTGGTGCGCATAAGAGGTAAATGCGATTCGAAAGAAAACGCCTGTTATTTACAGCACTCGCATTCCAGCCCCTCACATTCATGACTTTCAGGGCCGTCACACTATTTTTTTGGTGCGGCACTCTACTTTCCCCTGCGCTGCTAACTGTTGATGGCGTTCTAAGCAGTCCTTGGACCGACAGAAGAGTCTACATCGCGGACACCTGCAGAGTTCAGTAACAACATCAGCACAGCCGCTTGTTATAGACGATTTGTAAAAATCAACAAAAGATTTGTATTTGTGTTTGCAGGCGGAATGACAATTATCCTAAAAATGTCAAGTCCCAAGATTTTTTAAATGTCTTTTTAAAAGTGATTATCATGTAAAAGAATAAAGAGTGTTTTGCAGTGTCTGGGTGGCCAGTTGTAAATTTGTAATTGTAACTGGTTATTTATAACGCTCTTAATACCCAGAGGTTTCTAAGTGCGTACTCGGGATCGAACCTGTGTTGCTCTGAGTCGTCTTGCTCCTGAGATGAGCGGATTGCCCCCAAACTATTCTCCCAATACTAAGTAGTGCCAGCCTCCTTCAAGGTATAGTACTTTAATTGCCACTCCTAAGTGATCCTCAAACGAGACTATGTCTCTCAGGCGATATCTAGGGTGCTGTGAATTTGTTTGGCTTTGGTGAGCAGATACTCATTGGTATTTTGACATTCTTCCAAAAGACTCACCAACCACCCTCTAGGCACAAATTGCCATCACTGTTGTCTAGGTCAACCAGCTATCTTCTCTTCTTTTCAATGATCTTGCTGAACAAAAGTGAGTTTAGAAAGCGCTGAGCACCACCATCTCTGCCATCTCTACTTCTAATCCCGGTCACTACCAGTCTTAGAGTTTGAGACAACAAAATCTCAGCATTTCTCTTCGGCATATTTACAACTTGATTTGGGATATCTGAGCCATTTAAATCTTGACGCAGCTGTCCAAATGTCAAAAATGGGTTATTAAGGCCACTGCCACTTAGGCGTACTTGAAAAAAATCATGTCAGGAGACAGTCTGTCCAGCAAATATTAAATGGAATTGTGAACAGCTTCTAGCACTTCACAAATACAATCAATTAGATGCACATTTACAAAACAAAATTCTTCATAAAACTCGATAACCCTAAATCTTTTTTCAGTTCTTTCGTATTGACGGACACTTTCCAAAAACACAATGCAAAGTGGTATCAGCGCCACCAGTAACATTAGAATTATTACCAGGAGTAGGGGAGCAATGAGGTAATGGATTTACTAATAGGACTTAGTGGTAAATACTCATTATTCAATTCAATATGTCACTGTTTATTCCTTACCAGATTTTTCACAAGCTTAATTGTTTTGCGCATACGACTTCTGGCATTTTAAGTCTTCAACCATTTATCTTTTTGTTTGTTAGATCCCACTACCGCTTTCGCATTCTCTTGGATATTAATCAAACATGATGGGGCAGGTAATCAATGTGGCTGTGAGGTTCAGCAGCTACCGCTGAGAGAGCCGAGCAACCTCCCGTTTCATTTTGATGTATAGAATGAAAATATCTGTTATTTATACGCTAACTCATTCATTGTGAAATCACACATGTAGTGTCCCTTACTGTGTAGAGACATTCATCCGTTTAAAGTTTGTACAGATATCATACATATATAGACCTTAATCTACTCTACTAAGTGCCACACAGGGTGAATAATCTATCATATAACTTTCAGGGAGTGTCATTGGACATATGATAACCATGATTAAAGATACACTGGATGCTGTCTTAAAATACATGGAAGAGTCCTGTTTAAGTGCATGCATACTAATGAGGAAGCACAAGAATAATAACCATAATTGTTAAGAGGATTGAAGTACTGATATGATATGGAGAGAAGGATTTTATGGAAGTAGGCAAAAAGGGTGAACTTACATCGAACCATAAAGAGCTGCATAAAATGGCGCAATCCTCGTATCGTTCCTCTTAGGAAATCGATTCACTGTTCAAGGGTGGGGACCACGTCCATTTGCAAGGAGTCGAAAAGAATTGAGCGAATATATTCTGTAATGGGAGGATGTATGAATATCCATATCTAAAATATTGCAACTATCAGTACATATATGATACCTAAATAGATGATGGGACAAGTAGGTAAACAATGCATGCAGAATACTAACCTAATGATTGCCAATAGTGAAGCAAACGAGCCTCCTATGGCAGTAATCGTTTCCAGTGGGGCATGCGTGTCATCACAGAGCTGCGCGCGCAATGGCGAACAGCATCGAATGGTAGTGAGTAAACAGTTCAACGCCGTGAACGTTCTCTGTGGGGAATAAAAGTGCCTATGAAACTATATTGAACATTATGAAGGCCCGGGGGCAGAGTGCGGAAATAGAATATGTTGCAGATGCACAGTAGTAGCGCGTACCTGGTATCTCGTGTGCAGTGTAGGATGCATTCCGTGGCTTGATCAGTGTCCATGGAGACCGGGAACCATGTGAAAAAAGGCTTTTCTATAGTGGGTGTTACACAGGAAGTAGGAGGGAACGTGTAAAAGAAATGAAGAAAGGACTTCTATAGTGATGTAACATTGTGGTGGACATCTTTGACAGGAATTGGTACCTGGCTTATTCAATGATGATCTATATGGTATAGCACATTTTCTACAGACCCTAGCCGGAGTCACTTAAGTATAGGATAACAATTCTGCTTTTCGTGCATGTATACAATGAAAATTCATATCAAATATAGTAATTAACATGTTACACGCATAGTACCACATTGTTCACTGGACAATCCGCTTCACAGAGCTGTTGTCCTTACATTCTAAGTTTAAGTGTTATGTTATGTTATGTTATGTTATTTTGCATTTATATAGCGCCTTATATACCATTGGTATGGTCTGAAGGCGCTGGTAGGTTAAACGCCCTTGGGAACCTAAGTTTGAGTCAGTAGAGAGAGTAGAGAGTCCAAAGGTGCGTGTGCGCACCAGGTATGTGTGCAGCTGGTGCGGAATTCGTGTAGTAGCTGCTTTATAGCGGTAGGTGTGGTGGTTGAAATCAGGAGTATGTGTTCGCTCTGGCAGGATTAATCCAGACCGAGTGTGGCTGCGTTAGGCCTGAGGAGAACGCCTGGCTGTGGGGTGTGTAACCAGCAGTGTTTACATAGCGTGATGGGGAGTGAGCGCAAGATGTTGATATGAGAACGGTTATACCGAATGGTGTCATAGTATCTCTGTGTTCTAGTTGAGTGGTGGTGTCAAGAGGAGAGTAAGCGTGGGGGGTGGTATGATGGGATGTATGCTATTTCAAATGTGCCCTGAATTCCAAGTAAAATCACGTACGTCACGCAATTCTATGCAATCAAGTCCGTTCTTTGCACTTTTATTCGTTTCAGGTGTTCGAGATCAGGCGTTTCACTCATCCGCTCTGTACACTCATACGCTCTGTACGCTCATGCAATCTAAACACTCACCCATACTCCACACTCATCTGTACTCCACACTCATTCATACTCCACACTCATCCATACTCCATGCTTATCCGTACTCCATGCTTATCCGTACTCCAAGCTCATCCGTACTCCACGCTCATCCGTACTCCACACTCATCCGTACCCTACACTCATCCGTACTACACACTCATCCGTACTCCATACTCATCCGTACTCCACACTCATCCGTACTACACACTCATCCGTTCTATACACTCATCCATTCTACACACACATCCGTTCTTCACACTCATCCGTTCTACACACTCATCCGCTCTACACACTCATCCGCTCTACACGCTCATCCGCTCTCCACACTCATCCGGTCTCCACACTCATCCGCACTCCACACTCATCCGCACTCCACACTCATCCGCGCTCACACTCTTCCGCTCTCACACCCATCCGCTCTCACACTCATCTGCTCTCACACTCATCCGCTCTCACACTCATCCGTTCTTACACTCATCCGTTCTCACACTCTTCCGCTCTCTACTCTCATCCACTCTCTACACTCATCCGCTCTCTACACTCATCCACTCTCCACACTCATCTGCTCTCTACAGTCATCCGCTCGCCACGCTCATCCGCTCTCCACACGCATCCGTTCTCCACACTCATCCGCTCTCCACACTCATCCGCTCTCCACACTCATGCGCTCTCTACCATCATCCGCTCTCCACACTCATCTGCTCTCCACACTCATCCACTCTCCACACTCATCCGCTCTCCTCACTCATCCGTCCTGCACACTCATCCGCTCTGCATACTCATCCGTTCTGCACACTCATCCGCTCTACACACTCATCCGGATTCCAACGTTCGTCTGGTCTATATGTTCGTCCGTTCTGTATAGTCATCAGTTCTATGCACTCCTGCGTTCTATTCGCTTCTCTGTATTTACGCACTCATCGGCTCTACAAGCTTGTCCGCTCTATACACCTAGCCGCTCTACACACTCATCCTGTTTCGTATGTTCATCTATTCTGTATACTCATCCGATCTCCATATTCATTTGATCTATCTAGTTGTCTGTTCTTCCACTCATGCACTCTTCCACACAGTGCATTCATCAGTTCTATACACTTCATCCATTCTAACTATTTCATCCACGCCATTCACTTCGTTCTTCCTCATTCAGTATGTAAATTTCAGGAGTTTAGATCTCTTTATTTTCCCAATGATTTATTCATATTATCCACTTCACTGTTTTGATCAACTTTACTCGTTTATTTCTGTTTGTCTTTCTAGTTTACATTAGAGTTTATTAGCTGTCAATTTCTCGCATCAGGTAGTTTGTTGGGTCGGTGTCATTGTGATGCTGTTAGTTTGGAAAACCGGTTGATTTTAGGTGAAGAGCCAGATTTCCAGTAGTTTGCGGAAGGACGCTAAATCCTCATTTTGATGCTGTTAGTTTGGAAAACTGGTTGGTTTTAGGGGAAGAACCAGGTTTTCAGTAGTTTGCAGAAGGACGCTAAATCCTCAGTCAAGGCGGATGTGGGGTGGGAGCAAGTTCCACAGGGTTGGGGCCAGGGCTGAGATTGACGATCCACCTAGCCTGACTGAGTTTGTCTTAGGAATTACTAGGAGGCCGGCTGAGCTTGATCTTAGGGTGCGAGTGGGATGATAAGCTTTTAGTTTGTCTTAAAGATATTGAGGTCCAGTTTTATGCAGTGCTCGATGGGAGAGGCATAAGGATTTGAAAGCCACCCTACGGGCTACAGGAAGCCAGTGCAGTGTCATAAGGGCTGGGGAGACGTGGTCTCTTGGACCGAGCGCAAATAGCATTTTGGCCGCCGCGTTTTGTGCCCTTTGGAGTTTATTCAGTTGGTAGGCATGGATTGCAAGGTATAGGGGGTTTGCCTAGTCTAGTCTTGATATAACAATTGATTGGACCGCGGAGAGTCTGTTGGGAAATGAGATATATGGAAAGATGCGCCTAAGGGTTTTAAGGTGGTAGTGGCAGGACTTTGAGACATTGTTGACTTGGCGCGAGATTGTTAGGTCAGAGTCAAGGGTGCATCCAAGATTTTTCACTGAGTTGGAGGGGGTCGGTGAGTTGCCCATGGCGGCTGGCCAGGGTAGTGGGTGCGGAAGAAGTTTGTGGTTGCCACAAACCATGATTTCAGTTTTGGAGGGGTTTAACAGGAGGTGGCTTTGGGTCATCCAGAGTTCTATGTCAAGGAGGCAGGATGCCAGGTCAGGTCGGGAGTTGGGTTTCGAGTTCAGGAGTTTTAGAATTAGTTGAGTGTCATCGGCTTAGTTGTAACATAGGATGTTGTGTGAACAAATTATTGGTGGGAAGGTGATCAGGTAGAGATTGAACAGGAGGGCGGATAGGCATGCTCCTTGTGGGACTCCCGTGGCAACCGGTCAGGCTTGGGAGGTGTAGGTCGAGAGTATCGTTATTTGGTGCCTATCTTTGAGGAATTAAGCTATCCATTTAAGAGTGGTTCCACGAATTCCTAGGGAGTGGAGGCGGTCTAGGAGGATTGAGTGATTGATTGTGTCAAAGGCCGCGGATAGGTCCAGAAGGATTAGTGCGGCGCATCCCGCTGAGTCTGCTGTCATCTTAAGGTCATTCCAGATTGAGGTTAGGTGGTTTCAGTTCCGTGATGGGCTCTGAAACCTGTTTGTGCGGGGTCTAGGAGATTGTTGGCTTCGACAAAGGCATTTAGTTGGGAGTAGGCGGTTCGGTCAATGAGTTTGGCAAGGAACCTGGTGTTTGAGATGAGGCGGTAGTTTTTGGGCTCGAGAGGGTGGAGGGAAGGTTTTTTAATTAGAGGTTTGACATGAACCGTTTTGAATGCGTCGGGAAAGATACCGCAGGAAAGGGAGGCATTTATGATGGATCTTGCGTGTTTTCCTGCGCAGGTTGAAGCGAAAATTTCTTTCAGGGTTGTGGCTGGGCAAGGGTCTAGGGAAGAGCCAGAAGGTTTGCGGGCAGATAGCAGTTGGAGAAATTGTTCTGGTGATATTGGACTAAAGGATTCAAACTTTGGTTGCATAGTGGTTGCAGCTGGTCGGAAGGTCGGATTGGGGGGAGTATTGCCTGGCGGATGTAGAAGAGCAACTTTGGTGGCTAGAGTATTTGTTCTTTCGAGAGCTGTGTTGTAAAAATGGAGGGAGAGCGAGTCGCATAGTGATTGTGAGGGGGTCAGGACCGTCGTGGTGCAGGCTGGGTTGGTGAATTCAGAGATGATTTTGTGGAGTTCTTTGCTCGGGATTTTGCAGTTTAGGATTCGGGAGTTGTAGTGGGCTTTTTTTGCTTTCCGGATTTCGGCCTTGTACTGATAAAGGTGTCGGGCCAAGGTGGCCCTGCTCTCCTGGGTTTTGTCTTTCTGCCATCTGCATTCTAGGTATTTATATAGTTGTTTGGTAGCCTTCAACTCGGGAGTGAACCATTTTGGGAAGAGTCCACAACGCTTTGAGGATTTGCAAGGGGGTGTGAGCCGCATAAGAGATACGTTGAGCCATGAGTCAAAGGGGTCTGGATTAGTTGTTTATTGAGTTGGCAGGAGGGTGGTGGAGATTGGAGGAGCGCGTCGGCTAGGTCGAAACAGTTCAAAGATGTTTCCTCATTGAGGCCCATAGGATGTTTAGTGTCCAGAAGGTATATCCAATACTTTTCTCTTTGAGACAGGAATCTTGTGTAGTCACCACCTTGTTGTGGTTTTCTTACCACTTTAATGACCTGAAATCTCCATTGTGCAATGTTGTGCCTGGTTTCCATAAAGTGTCTTGCCACTGGTGATTTGTGGTTGTGGCACCGGATAGTGGATTTATGCTCGGATATCCGTTCTTTCAATGATCTTGTAGTCTGTCCAATATATAGTTTACTGCAGGGACATTTCAGAGCATATATCACGCCTGACGTCAAGCAGGTGGCAAAGCATTTGATCTTTATTTTTTTGCCCGTTGACAGGTGGGAAGATGGTGTCTCCTTTGATCACATTATTACAGTTAATGCAATTAAGGCAAGGGAAAGTCTCAATTTTTTTGGTTTGAAGGAGCCTCTGTTTATCCTTGTTTGGTCTCTCTGCCTTCACGAGTCTATCTCTAAGATTGCGCCATCTTTTGAATGCCATCATTGGTGTTCTTGGAAAAAGTTCTTTTAGGTGATCATCGCTTTGTAGTAGGTTCCAATGTTTCCGTATGGACTTACTGATCTGAAATCTTTGTGATGAATACTTAGAGATATACATCAGAGGAGCAGAATTGCCCTTGGGTTTACGTGTTAATAGACCTTTTTGTGTTAGATGGTTAGATCTCATGTTGGCATCTTGTAAAATGTCATCTGGGTATCCTCGTCTTTCAAAACATTCAATCAGTTGAGAGCATTCAACATCCAAACCGGCTGGGTCAGATATGATTCTCTTCAATCTCAATATCTGGCTGTATGGAAGACTTTCAACATGGGTTTTGGATGAAAGCTGGTGAAGTGTAACAGGTTATTTGGCATCTGTGGGTTTATGATAGATGGTGGTAGTTATTTTTCCTTCATGGATTTTCAGTCTAACATCTAGGAAATGAAGATCTGGTTCTCCAACGTCCATTGTAAATTTGATCTTTGGATGTACTGAGTTCATATAGGACAGGAAGTCATCCAATTCGGCTCTTGTGCCGAACCAGACCCCAAAGATGTCGTCTATAAAACCTTTCCATAGAATAATCTTGGTGGACCATATTTGATTGTCAAGGACATGTTCTGATTTGAATCTGTACATGAAGGAGTTTGCATATACAGGGGCCATCACGGACCCCATTGATGTTCCTGATATATGGTTATAGAAGGTTCCTTGGAAACGGAAATAGCTGTCGTGTAGGATCAGCTTAAGTAGTTCGATGATGAATTCTGGATTGCCTCTGATTTGTTCAGAGTTGGAAAGTAGCCAATCAACAGCATCAATGCCTTCATTGTGAGGTATCAAAGTGTAAAGGCTGCATACATCCATGCTAAAGATCAAGCAGTCCAGGCTAATGGCTGAAATTTCTGCTAGGCAGTTAAGGAAGTCTGTGGTATCTTAAAGATATGTGGGGATCTCCTGGATTAGGGGCTGTAGGAGTCGGTCCACATTAATAGCCAGGGGATCGAAGATGCTCTCCGTACCCGCAACTATAGGTTTCAGTGGGGGATTCTGGTTGTCTTTATGGATTTTTGGGAGGCCATAAAATACAGGTATTATGGGGTGTTTGTTGGTGAGAAATTGGCTTGTTTTAATACTAATCCAGTCATTATCCAGTGCATTGTCTATTGAGCTTTCTATGAGGGTCTTAATGCCCTGAAGAGGATGACCATTCAATTTGGTGTATGTTGTGGGATCATTGACTTGTTTCAAGCATTTGTTGGTGTAATATCTTGTGTCCATAACCACTATGGCTCCAAAGGCGTGATATATGCTCTGAAATGTCCCTGCGGTAAACTATATATTGGACAGACTACAAGATCATTGAAAGAACGGCTATCCGAGCATAAATCCCCTATCCAGTGCCACAACCAGAAATCACCAGTGGCAACACACTTTATGGAAGCCAGGCACAACATTGCACAATTGAGATTTCAGGTCATTGAAGTGATAAGAACACCACAACGAGGTGGTGACTACACAAGACTCCTGTCTCAAAGAGTAAAGTATTGGATATACCTTCTGGACACTAAACATCCTATGGGCCTCAATGAGGAAACATCTTTGAACTTTTTCATATAGAAATACTACAATCCTGTACAGTACTAACACCATAGACCTTTAACTCTCTATTACGTGCCATCCTCAAACACTAGGCTACATACATTCCTCCACAGCATATAATGAGTTGTCCTTTAATTGGCACTGTTTCAACCGATGAAGAACTTGATCTCTCATCATATGATATAATATGTATCTGTTATCTTAGAAATTAACTATGTTAACTATGTTTAAATGCACACTTGAACTTAGAAAGTAAGGACAACAGCTCTGTGAAGCGGATTGTCCAGTGAACAATGTGGTACAATGCGTGTAACATGTTAATTACTATATTTGATATGAATTTTCATTGAATACATGCACGAAAAGCAGAATTGTGATCATAGACTTAAGTGACTCCGACTAGGGTCTGTAGAAAATGTGCTATACCATATAGATCATCATTGAATAAGGCAGGTACCAATTCCTGTCAAAGATGTCCACCACAATGTTACATCACTATAGAAGTCCTTTCTTCATGTCATTTACACGTTCCCTCCTAGTTCCTGTGTAACGCCCACTATAGAAAAGCCTTTTTTCACATGGTTCCCGGTCTCCATGGACACCGATCAAGCCACGGAATGCGTCCTACACTGCACACGAGAGATACCAGGTACCTGCTACTACTGTGCATCTGCAACATATTCTATTACCGCACTCCGCCCCTGGGCCTTCATAATGTTCAATATAGTTACATAGGCACTTTTATTCCCCACAGAGAACGTTCACGGCATTGAACTGTTTACTCACTACCATTCGATGCTGTTCGCCATTGCGCGCGCGGCTCTGTGATGACACGCATGCCCCACTGGAAACGATTACTGCCATAGGACGCTCATTTGCTTCACTATTGGCAGTCATTAGGTTAGTATTCTGCATGCATTGTTTACCTACTTGTCCCATCATCTATTTAGGTATCATATATGTACTGATAGTTGCACTATCTTATTTATTTATTTATTTATTTGCATTTGTAGAGCACACGTACAGCCCGGGGGCAGTGTGGCGCTTGTTACAAGAGATTACAATGAATTTTCAGTAGGCAGGTTACATCTGACCAACAGGTCTCTTAGTTGCACGTACAGCATTACTAGCATTTTTCTTTAGAAGACATACCAGTACAGCTTGTTGGTTAGATGAAGAGTTGTGTCTTGAGTGCTTTGCGGAAATCTAGGTGGGACTGAATCATTCTGAGGTTCGGCGGGAGGGCATTCCACTGTGTGGCTGCTATCGTGGGGAAGCTAGATTCTCCTGCACGTGCCTTTTTGGTTTTGGGCATTAGGATAAGGTTAGAGTAACCTTCCCTAAGGGGTCTTGTGGCAGTGTGTTTCACAATCCTCTGTATAAGGTACGGAGGGGCGGTATCATGGAGGCATTTGTGTGCTAGTGAGAGAGTTTTGAAAATGATTCTCTGTTTAACCGGGAGCCAGTGGACTTGTCTCCTGATTTCTGAGATGTTTTCTTTTCTTGAGGTCCCAGTGGCTGCCCTGAGGGCATTGTGTTGTGCTACTTGAAGTTTAGAGAGGTTTTTGCAGGACGTCCCAGATAGTAGGGCATTGCAATAGTCTAGTCTGTAGCCAATGATAGCTCTGGCTATGGCTAAGCAGTTCTGTTGTGAAAGGAAGGGTCTGGCAGCATTAATGTTTTTGGCGTAGTAAGCTGCTGAGGTAGAGATGGCATTTACTTGTCTGTCCATGGTGAGGTTTGAGTCAAGGTAGACGCCCAGTGTTTTGACGTGGATATTCATACATCCTCCCATTACAGAATATATTCGCTCAATTCTTTCCGGCTCCTTGCAAATGGACGTGGTCCCCACCCTTGAAAAGTGAATCGATTTCCTAAGAGGAACGATACGAGGATTGCGCCACTTTAAGCAGCTCTTTATGGTTCGATGTAAGTTCACCCTTTGGCCTACTTCCATAAAATCCTTCTCCCCATATCATATCAGTACTTCAATCCTCTTAACCATTACGGTTATTATTCTTGTGCTTCCTCATTTGTATGCATGCACTTAAACAGGACTCTTCAATGTATTTTAAGACAGCATCCAGTGTATCTTTAATCAGGGTTATCATAGGTCCAATGACACGCCCTTGCTGCGCAGCCCCAGAGTGTGCAGGGGATGGGAGGACTCCAATCTTGGGTCCTCTTCTCCTGTTCTATCTCACATAAAGAAACCTAGGCAAGAAAACCATTGCAAATAAATGGGGCAAATGCCCATTTTATTTCATTTATGGTGCAAGCTGGTGGCCATTGTTTCACTAAAAGCGCGAGAGTGCCATTGTTTCACTAGTGCCATTGTTTCACTAAGAGAAGCAGAGCACCATCGTTTCACTAAGAGCAACATTGTTTAACTAAGGTAGAGTGCTATTGTGTCATTAAAAGCGCCAGAGTGTCATTGTTTCACTAAGAGAGGCAGAGCACCGTTGTTTCACTGAGTGCGCCATTGTTTCACTAAGAGGGGCAGAGTGCCATTGTGTCATTAAAAGAGCCAAAGTGTCATTGTTTCATTAAGAGAGGCAGTGCAGCATTGTTTCACTATGAGTTCCATTGTTTCACTAACAGAGGTAGAGTGCCATTGTTTCACTAAGAGCACCATGGTTTCACTAAGTGGGGCAGAGTGTCATTGTTTCACTAAAAGCACCAGAGTGCCATTGTTTCACAAAGAGAGGCATAGCACCATCATTTCACTAACAGAGCAATGTTTTCACTAAGAGAGGCAGAGTGCCATTGTTTTGTTAAGAGCGCAATTGTTTCACTAAGCGGGGCAGAGTGCCATTGTTTTATTAAAAGCACCACAGTGCCATCGTTTCACCAAGAGGGCCATTGTTTCACTAAGACAGCCATTGTTTCACTAAGAGTGACAGAGTACCATTGTGTCACTAAAAGTGCCAGAGTGCCATCGTTTCACTAATAGAGGAAGAACAGCATTGTTTCACTAAGAGATCATTGTTTCACTCAGAGAGGCAGAGTGCCATTGTTTAAGTAAGAGCACCATTGTTTCACCAAGCACGGCAGAGTGCCATTGTTTCCTAAAAGCACCAGAGTGCCATTGTTTCACTAACAGAGGCAGAATGCCATTATTTCACTAAGCGAGGCAGAGCGCCATTGTTTCACTAAAAGTACCAGAGTGATATTGTTTCACTAAGAGGGGCAGAACACCATTATTTCATTAAGAGCGCAATTGATTCACAAAGAGAGCCACAGTGCTATCGTTTCACTAAGAGTGCCAACGTGCCATTGTTTCGCTAAAAGCAGCAGAGTTCCATCCTTTCACTACGAGAGGAAGAGCACCATTGTTTCACTAAATGCGCCATTGTTTCCCTAAGAGAGGCAGAGTGCTATTGTTTCGCTAAGTGGGGCAGGGCGCCATTGTTTCACTAAAAGCATCAGAGTGCCAGTGTTTCACTAAGAGGGCAACAGCAACATTGTTTCAGCGAGAGGGGCAGAGCACCATTGTTTCACACAGAGCAGCATCGTTTCACTAAGAGCACCATTGTTTAACTAAAAGAGGCAGAGTGCTATTGTGCCACTAAAAGTGCCAGAGCACTATCGTTTCACTAAGAGCACCATTGTTTCAGTAAGAGAGGTAGAGCGCAATTGTTAATCTAGGAGCACCATTGTTTCATTAAGCAGGGCAGAGTGCCATTGTTTCGCTAAAAGCGGCAGAGTGCCATTGTTTCACTAAGTGAGCCATTGTTTCACTAAGAGACACAGAGTGCCACTGTGTCACTATAAGTGCGAGAGTGCCATTGTTAACCTAAGCGGGGCAGAGCGCCATTGTTTCACTAGAAGCGTCAGAGTACCATTGTTTCACTAGATGGGCCACAGCGCCACTGTTTCAGTAAAAGGGGCAGAGCACCATTGTTTTAAAAAGAGCACCATTGTTTCACTAAGAGAGGCAGAGTGCCATTGTTTCACTAAAAGCGCCATTGTTTCACTAGGAGCACCAGCATTTTGCTGAGAGAGGTAGAGCACCATTGTTTCACTAAAAGCACCAGAGTTTCACTAAGAGTGCAATTCTTTCACTAAGGGCACCAGAGCAACATTATTTCTGCTGCTGCTCTTCTAAGGCTTTGGGTCCCCTCCATTCACCAGCATAGCAGTGACAGGGATTTGGGCAATGGTTCTGAGATCGCTCTTTGGCAAATGGCAAATAAAGGCTGTGAGCGTAGGGCATCCACCACTCGGCACAAGCAGGTGGCGAGCAGGCTTGGGCTGGCCTATCGGGCAATGCCCGAACCAAAAATGCAAAATGCTAATGTCGGCCCATTTTTTGGGTCAAAGTGGGCCACTTTTTTTGGGCCATGTTGGCCAGTTTGATCATTTACTTCACTGTGCGGCTAGTCATTTTGACCAGTGCTCCTGAATGAATATTCTTTAAAAATGCACTATCTGCATCACATTTTATCAACAAACTCCCCCTTTGCTACTACTCAGTCTGTCACAAAGGGAATGAATTGCCACGTGAAACTGTGGGACACTTTTTCATTGGTGCCCGAGACAATTTTGTGCACCAGTCCGACCCTGCTGGTGATTCTTACACAATAGTGTAGTTTGTGTTTTGGAGCCAATGCCTGCCATCTTTTGAAGCCAACGGCCAGGAGCAGCAGTCCAAACAGAATGAGCTTGTTTTTGTCGGCTGGAATTACGAAACACGTGAACTCTAAAACAGTCGACCAGTGTTTACATCGAGACCGTTGAATAGTCTGGGTGCAGGGAAGGTGCACTGGTAAAAGGGAATTGCTTTTCATTATACCCAGCAGCGCACGTTCTATTGAAGACTCGGACACAAAAAGGGCCTGCACACCCACAGTGGAAGGGTCTTGAGTAGTTGGCGAGGCGGGCCAGCCTCAAAAGGGCACTTATCAATTTACAACAGATGCCCCAGTCAACTATTAGACAATGAAAACATGTCATAATGAAACAAAACTTGGAGACAATGGTTTTTGGTCTGAGGGCAAAATACTCCTGGATACTGGCAGTCTGCGAGTAGCCAAGCAGCAAAAGCTGCGCAGGCAACAATAGAGGCGCAAAGAAAGGGAACAAGCGAGGAGCCCGGGGCACGAACAAGGCCCGCGGCTGCACATGCGGCTGTTGCCGTGGCAACTAGCCTCTCCCCTGAAGAGGGTCCGCGGAGCTTTGTGCCAGGACACAAGAGGTGTCGTGGAGCAGATGGTCGTGTGCTGTATAACTCGGTTATCTGACAGGACACAGTGCAGGAATGCTGCAGGCCGCCATTCTCCTCAGAGGGCAGCCCTCGAGGCCATCTGTTCTTTTGGACTAAAGGCACTCACCGCGAGGGCACGCACAATCGACATCATTCATGTCTGATACAGTGGCCATGTCCCGAGTTAACCTGCCAGGAGCGGCCATCGCGAGCTATTTATAAAGCAATGTCGGGCTATGCGTCTGTGCTGGCCGAGGGCCGCTCCGCGGGTAGTTTATGGCGGCAGCTGGCGGCTCTTTGGCATATTAACATTTCACACAGTGAGAAACCTATTCTGCTTTGTGTGGCTAGGGCATTGGAAGGGTCGCACTGTGAGTGAATAACATGTAAATATAAACTCTGTGCCATTTAAAATGAACTCATATACATATCCTGTCCCATAGGAGATGTAAGAGGGAGCTAGGGCGGGGAGGGAGAGCCACTCAACTTATCAGTGAGGGCCTGATCTCTGCAAACACCCTGCCCGACCATAATGTCTTTCTGGCACCCACTGCTGTGCGGCAATAATTTAAATTGCTACCTCTTATCTGACTAGAAAATGGCCGTCCTAAATGTCTGACGAACTTTTATATCTTCACGGCCGTCTCACTCCACACACTGGGCGCTGGCACAGGCACCGCTGGTTTCCTCCTGAAAGGGCTGGCACAACTGAAGTCTACTCTAGGCTGGCATCAGTGAAGCAAAAAAGAAGGAAGCCGGCCAGCCGACCTCTAGTTAGATAGCTTAGCGAGTTAATGTCTCGCTGCTCAGAACTGCATTCAACCTGGTTACAGATCGATAATAATTGCATGACATACTCGGTCTTTTACTATTATAAAGTCGGCAAAATAAGCACCATCAAAATTGGTTAGTAATAAGATTAGTGTTGTCATGCACCCCTGGGAAAAACATAGGCAAATGACGACACATAATAAGTCAGTGGGGGTAACCGCCATATTAAAGGTGTTACAGTGAGGCTCGTTGGGCGGTACTGTGGGCCCTGGCTTTGCAGCACAGCGTGCAGCCGGTTCCCTACCCAGTGTCACGTGGGAAGGGACTGTTGAACGGCAGCCAGAGAGTCTTCGCGTAGGGAGGGGCCAGATAGAGCCTCGCTCGCTTTGACGTGTCTGCACAGGGTACAATGGTCTGCTAGCGGCCCTTTGTCGGATTTGAGTTGCGCTGGCTGTTCCAGGACTGGTAGGCTGTCACTGTGAGAGCTTGAGGATAGGCGTCAAATATGACTTCTCCCGTGTGCAATTACATCAATTATTATTCTCTCCAATTTCCCACAGGACATTTGTCCCGCAAATTGACTCAGGCCAGTGCAGGGACAGAGGAGGTTAGGCTGTGTTATCTGCTGGGTGCGATTCCTGTCAACATGCTACCATTTCACATGTTGCTGCTTGTGACGTCAGCACCCAGCAACACTCCCTCTTCACGTGAGAAGGGACAGGGAGTTGCGGGAAGGGGAGGGGCGGGAGGAGGGAGGAAGTGGGCAGTTAACTACGAGAGTCGATTGAAGGGGAGAACACCTGCCATGAAACGAAACAAGAACTAGCCAAGACAACCTAAGGACTCCTGTTACAAGTAACAAAATGAGTGATCCCCCAACACCAGGCTGCAAAGTGTTAGACCTAGCTCATGAAGGCCACAGAGGCATAGTGTTGCCAAAACAGATGCTCAGGCAAAAAGTATGGTTTCCCCGTCTGGACACTCAGTTCGAAGACCTCCTCCAGAACTGCCCCACATGCGCAGTCATTAACCCCACACACGGCCAGAACCGCTGTGCGTGACCAACTACCGGAGAAAGCATGGGACGAAATCGCAGTAGATTTCTTCAGACCGTTGGAGGTGGGGCGAGCACATCCTCGTAGCCTTAGATGAATACTCTTGCTTCCCAGACCTACAAATTGTACCATCAACCTCTGTGCCACACCATCCCGCCCTTGACAGGATGTTCGCCACATATGGCATTCCACACATTCTGAAATCAGACAATGGGCCTCCTTTCACAGGACAAGACATCAAAGCATTCTCAGAGTAAATGTGTTTTGTTCATTTCCGCATCACACCAGTATGGCCACATGCGAACGGCACCGTAGAATGCTTCATGAGCAATGTGAAGAGAAATGTACAAATCGCCAGACTGACTAGGGAACCAGTAGAGAAACTATTGTACCAACTACTGCGAGATTATTGAAACACCCCACATACCACCACAGGGAAGACACCCTCCGAAGTAATGTTCGGCAGGAACATACGAAGTAGGTTGCCCCATGCGACCAGCCCTGATGAACACTACAAAGGGGACACCGAAATGTGAGAGCAAGACTCAAGACGTAAGGAGCACATGAACAAGCAGGCTGATGGAGACAGGAGAGCCCAACCAAATACCATGGAACCACGAGACGTCGTCATAGAACGACAACCAAAAGGTAGGAAAGCGATGGCCGCATTTGATAAGAGCCCCTAACAGTGACACAGGTGAAGGCCTCCCTCATCACAGCAGAAGGTCGGAGAAAGAGCATCACCAAAAATTCATCACACTTTAAACGAATACCAGGCATCATCCCAGACAATGCCCTCGCCTTGGATGCCAATACCACATGGTGGGACCCATCCTAAGAAGGAGATGGAGAAGACTCTTGCGATGAACGAGCCCCTTTGCGTCCGAAAGATGTCGAGGGCCCTGAGCCCATGAGACTTACAAGCAGACCTCAGTGAGCTCGAAACCAGCCTCAGCGATTGATTGAGGATATGAACTAGAGACATCATTGTGTTTAGTACCAGGGGGCTATGACGTTGGCACCCAGCAACACTCTCTCGTCACATGAGAAGGGACAGGGAGTTGTGGGAAGGGGATGGGTGGGAAGAGAGAGGAAGTGGGCGGTTAACTAGGAGAGTCGATTGAATAAAGACGTGCAGGTTCATCCTCTCGTCTCCGTCTCCTTTGTGCACGACACACCTGAGTGAGATCGTGTGGGTGACCATTCTGAGGCAAGCTGGGAGATTCTACACTGCCGTCAAGTGACTTCGCCCTTTTTTGCTCAACACTACTGGTCTCTTGTGGCTGGCCTGTAGCTTCATGGTCCTTGTAGATAGCACATAGCAGGCAGCCATCACCTTATCTACACAACATCTGTGCTGCTCAGAAGGCCACATCCTACTGTTGGAATTTAAAGGGGCTATCCAGTGACTCATGTTACAGTGTGTTGATACTACCCAACCAGCTGCCTTTTCATGAAATGAAGGGGCGGTTTGGAAAACACATCGATGATGATGATGATGATGATGATGATGCAGGGGTGGGTAAAGGGCCCTGCAAGTGTTTCTTTTCACTTGCCCACCCATTTGAAGCTCTGGCTAGCATATGATGTCATGCTAGGTATCAAAACCCATCCAGGCACCAAACACACGGATACGTTGGAGTTCTTATTGTTGGGGATTGTGACTTCATAATGCAATTATTGTTGAGCAGAAGTTGAATTATCCCACCCCCTCCCCGAAATGACTCCCTTTATGATGGGTTGCCCTGGGTTTCCTTCCATTTAGGGACATGTAATGTAAATGCAGACTGCCCTGTAGGCCGGGTGTCTTTCCTTAGCACTGTTAATGGCATCTAGGCTTAAACAACAACGTTTAATACCACCAATCACTACATCAAACTTTTTTGGTTAATTTATCGCCCATTATGGCCTATCAAGAAAACATTTTAAACCATATAGGGGTATCCGTTGTCTCCCTTAAAGTTACATTGCTGGAGTACAAATGCAAATGAAGATGGAGATCTACGTCATATTGCACTACACGCTCTGGGAAAGTTATGGCACTGCCATTCGCCGGTGTTAGGACAGTGTATGTAATAAGGGCAGTGTAAAGGCAGTGAGGGTTCTAAATGCAGTTTCTGCTGTGCAGGAAGTGACGGCGGAGTACAGGGCAATGTGTGCACAGGAGAAGGAGACTGCAAGCGACACCAGGTCCCAGCTGCACCACACCGGCCAGTGCCAGTGCAAGCACTTCATCCATTGCCAGCGATGGGGATACAGCCACTGGGACTGCAGCCCTGGCACCTGTGAATGCCCCCCAGCAGCTGGCCGATGTGGCGAAGGAACAAGCTGCTGGCAGGCATGAGGGAGGCACGGTGCATCCGACCGCCTAACAGGCCCATGAGAAGGACTCGACACCTGAGCAGGGCAGCCAGCATCATGGGCAGGAGTCAGAGGGTGACTCAGACATCAGGTCCTACATGTCACTGTGCTTCAGCCCCAGCCCTCCCCACAGCCTTCAACCCATTCCTAAGCCACACAAGATGAGGCAGGCTGGACGTAATAGATGAGTGCCAGGTGTACCTGGAGATGCTCGCAGATGCACAGGTCATCCACCTCCAGGCCATCCGGGACTGTGTACAGGGTGCCACCCACAGGATTGTCTGGGCCCTGGACCGTGACTGACGTCAGGCCGCTGCAACATCTGCCACCCTGATTGTCTATGGTCAGAGGGTGTGGAAGCTCACAGAAGGTACCTTACCCTTCACAAGGCCATGCAGGCTAACATGCATCTGACCATGGAGTGTGTTGAGCAGAACTACATATCGATGGCCTTCTAGCACCTACATTGAAACAATATGATTTGGGCCAGATCTGGTTGTCATCGTCAAACAGACATGAATGTTCTCAGATCAAGGGATGCTTAATCTGATCAGTCTGGGAATTGATCCCGGAACTCCTTTCACAAGGGGCGCGATATCATCTATATTCTGATGCTTTATTGAACTTGCTGTTAATCACTACGCTCTCTTATCAGATAAGGGCTAGAGTGCTCTAGCACACCCAGCTCTCGCAAGGGACTTAAATGCAGTGTAATTTCACAAATTCGAACCATAAACTAGGATGGGAATACCCAACCACCCGCTGTAAATAATTACCTGGGCCCTGAAAACTTTGGATCCAATAGCACTTATGCTCTAACTTTAGTTCCACCTTCAAGGGAACACGATCTACAAATCACGGAAACAAAACTGGTGAGGCAAGTAGCTATAAGGGACATCAATGTGTTGTACATAACTGTGTTAGACACAGCACAAACTGAATGACAAAATGGTGACTGTTACCCTGGCTAGATGCTGGACCTACGGGTTCACTGAATAACCATATCTAGGATGTAATAGTATGTCAGTTAGAACAGAAATTGATGAAACCGCACACTGAGAAGGTGCCACCAACAAGCAATTGCAGACTCAGCAAAACACAGGGATGACCATAGATGACGATGCTGGACCGGTTCACGAGCACCAGCCATAATTTCTGGGATGTAGTGGTAGGACCAATAGAACTGAACTGGATGCAGCAGTATTCCAATAAGCAATTGCAGACCCAACAAGACACAGGGATGACCATAGCCTAATAGCCCCGAATCCCAAAGGGAGATACTGTCACCTCAACAGGCACTGGAAGGTCATCAGGAACAGGGTCTACCTCCAATCCATACAGACAAACACACCAATATGCTAACTCTCTCCTCTCCACCAACAAACAATAATATGCAGCTATACCCCTCGATTAATTCAGCTTAGCTGCACACATACCTATACACCTCCATGAACACCTCAACATTCTTTAGAACGCAGCTAGACCCCCACAAAAATCGGCCTAGCTGCACACATAATCCCATTCACAAACTCCACTGCCCCCAGAATGCAGCTCCCCAAGTCCAATTGGCCTTTCTTACTGCACCTATTCTACTGATCTTGCACAACCACCGCCTAGCACTAGAATGCAGATAGACCCCACTTAATATGCCTTAGCTGCTACACACATGCCGAGTCCACCCAAGCACTATATACTTCACTACTCTCTCCACTGACCTGGACTACGGTCCCGCAGGCGTTCAACCCATAGTGCTTTGAAATCATACCAATGGTAAAAGGCGCTATTCAAATTGCCAAATAACATAACATCCAGGGGACAGGGTCTGAGCAATCCAGCTCCTTCACCCCCACATAGGGCTCGTTGGCCAGCAACCCTAGGTGCCGCTCAGCACGTGTGCTACCCCCAACGGTGCTGGGGGGGCACCAGTAAGAGGAACAAGCCACAAAAAAGTCACTGGACATTTGTTGTTAGCCACAAGGGGATGGTGTTATGGGGTGGTGGGTTGGGTGTGTTGGGGATAGTGTTGTGAGGGAGGATGTTTTGGGGATGGGGTTGTGGGTGTTCTGGGTAGGGGAGAGGGGGAGGTTATGTTGGGGCTGGTGTTTTGGACAGGGTGTGTTGGGGATGGTGTTGCGGGGAGAGTGCGTGTTTTGGAAATGGTGTTATGGGCAGGTGGGAGAGTGTGTTGGAGTTGTGAGGAAGAGGAGAGGGTGTGTTGGTGTCGTGCCCCTTTCGCATTAAACATTAGTTCACCTGAAGCAACGGCAGGACATTCCTTTTTGTGTACATGGGTTTAATCCTTAATGTGCCATGGTGTCTGTTTAGGGCCTGTGCATCGTTCTCATGCATGTGCCCTGATAGTTATTAAGTTGTACCTCAGCAGGTTCCTGTTGTCTGCGTCCGTTCCGTGATAGGGTCATCTGAGTACACAGCATCACTACTGCCAGTGTTACTGTACTTTAGTGCTGTGTTTCACATTGTGGTTCAATGAGTATGGATGTGTGATGTTTAACTTTGGTAGCTGTAGTCGTGTGTGTGTTTCAAGTATGCAGGGGCAATGTGCATTTTCAATGTGATCCAACATTGTCTATCATGTCCTAGTCCTGTGGTTTATAGGCTGTCATTAGTGCGATGAGAGGGCAGATCCTGCGTCTACAGGGCCTTGACAGGGCATGCATTGCTGCACTGTAGTACCGCACAATGGAATTGTGTGATGGCAATAGTACTCACCCACTATCCACGTTTGTTGGCCTCTGTGCCTCTCTATGTTTGCAGGCAGTGTACTGTTGCGCAGGACCATGACCCCGTGCGTGGAACCAGGGAAGCGGGCACAGCAGTGTGTGATGTATAGGTCAGGATCACAGGTGACCTGGATGTTGAGGGAATTAAAATGCTTCCTGTTGCAGTATACCTGTTCATGTGCCTGGGGGGCCACCAACGGCACATGGGTGCAGTCCAGGGCAAAAATGACATTTGGCATGTGGTCAACTGCATAAAGCCGTGCCTTGATGGCATTCTCCTGTGCCGGGGTGGTGGGCAGGGAGATATACTGGCACACATGGCGCAGGAGGGCTCCCAGTACCTGTACAAGCACCTTTGAAAATGTGGGCTGTGCAATGCTGTGCAGCATGGTCACAGAGTGCTGGAAGGTGCCAGTTCACAAGAATTGCAAAACAGACACTAGCTTCAGCAGTGGGGGGATCAGCTGTCCTGATGTTTATCATGCTCTCTAGGGCTTCTTGGATTAAGGCACGCACCTCACCTATGGACTCCCTTTTCAGGCAGTACACGGTAACCAGTTGGTTGTGAGTGAGGGTCCATGGTGAGGGCCTGACCCAGGGTATAGGTGCTGGTCTTACATGGCATCTCCCCCTCCTCTGTTCGCCCTGTGCTGGTTTTCCTTCCTGTGTAGGTCAATGCAACAGCGTGAGCAGCTGCATGTCCCAGGTCGCAATGGCTAGTGGCAGCATAGTGTTTGAAAGTGTGCTTGGGGAAGGCGTGTGCCTTATTTAGCACTCTTGATTGGATTGGGTGCACCTGTGGATCCGTTTGTGGCACCTGCCTGCATTTACCTCCACCTAATTGTGCTGTGTTTTTGGCTGTATTACCACCCAATTTTGGTGGTATTACTGCATTATATCCCGACTTGTGATACAATGGTAATACAGCGTTTGTGCTATCGGGGGAAATATCATTGACGGTAACTCCTCCAACTGTGATACAGTCGGCAGAATTACCATCAACGGTATTACCGTCGACTCATAATTTGTCAGAACAGTAATTGTGGCAGTAATTCCATTCCCGACACTTTTACCATATACCGCCCAGCTCGTAATGACCGCTACAATCTTTAATATTTTACAACACAAAACAGGCCCAAAGCATAGGGCTGACTGGGGAAAAGAATGAGGTGCTATTATCAAAGAAATGAAAAGGCACCAGTTCTAACATGCTTGAGAACCCTTGTCCATCAGGTTAACCCTCGTTTCCCCCCATGGGATCCCGGCTACTGGTGGTGAGAAGAGCATCCTTCACAGTTAATGGGGTGTAAAGTGCCCCTGCACTACTTTCTTGGTTTGCTTGTTTTTTTTCTGCTGAGCTCGCATTGCTGAGTCGGCTGCTAACCTTCTCCATTTGGGCTTGTTTCAGGCAATGCCGCACCTGGATTGGCTTTGCCAGATCTTACTGGGATCAGAGGGCTTTGGGCAGGGCCTCCTGGATTTAAGCGGCAGACTGTGACACGGATGTTACCATGAAAAGGTAGTCAGGCACCTTGTCAACTGGTCCTTGCTCTTTCTCTTCTCAACCTCCTATTTCAACTTCACTTTCTTTCTGACTCCCTCTCTCTTCCTTTTCCTCAACACCCGACATTCATTGGGCCCCCTTCAACTTCCCTCTTAGCCACTCAACTCCTCTTCGTGGGGCAGATTGTTCCTCTTCTCCTCTCCACTTGCGGGCACTAGCTTTCTCCCTGTCCCTGCTTCCCTCTTAGGTCTTCCAGCTATCTAAATCCCTCCCCTTCTATTTCCCTCCTCCTGTCTTCCCACTTTCCACTCTACTGTCCCCCACTCCTCCTGTTTTTATTCCCCTCTTCTGATCATTCATTTCTACTTTTTACTTCTTTCTCCTACTCCCCTGTACAGGTTTTGTCTTTATCCTTTCTGTTGTTCCTCTCCCCCAGACCAGGGTTGGATTGGTTTATTGGGCGTTCAGCCCCTGGCCGGGCCAAAATCATGTGTAGTCCCTGGAGGTGGGTTTCTGCCCATACCCGGGCAGAAAGAAAAAAAAAATTGGAAGAAAAAAAAAACTTTCAAAGCATGTTTTTTTTCCTGCCGTTGTCACTGTTACGATCATCACAAGACATTCCATCTCGATGTCCTTGGTCACTTGACAAAATATTTGTGCCTAAAAACCTCTGTACAGTGTAGAAATATTTGACCCTAGCACTTCAATTGGCCATTGACTTCATTGTGCCACAATGAATGCTTTGTTGTAATGTGTCTATCTTTCCCATCTCCCTGGCATGCTGTTCAGGATGTTTGTTTGCATGCTCTGAGCACTCGTTGACATACATACAGTATGAGCTAACGAGTGCTCAGAGTATGGGATGTCCTTTGAGTGTGCTGCTTCCCCTATTTTGCCAACCTCTGAATCCATAAAGTAGATGCATGCAGCTTGACACGCAGCCAACTTTGCACCAGACCTGCAGATGAACTTAACTGGTCTGCTGTTAAATCTCAGTTACCAGTTTAATGCTATTCACTACAGAATAATTGCTCGTTTTACTATAGCTGATATGATAGCTCAGTGGGTTTAGCGCTCGCTGCTGCGATGTGTGTGTGATCTGCAGGTTGCAGGTTCGAATCCCAGCAAGGACATCTCATCCTTTTGAGGTCGATAAATGAGTACCAACACAGGTTGGGTGATATTGTATGCATAATTGTTCTATAAAAAAACATTATCATTTGGCCTTGGACGTCTGCTTACATTCACAGTAATTTGACAACATTATCTATACACACAGATATTAATGATGCATATGGTGATAAATTCTTGTATGAAATGTATATCACATTAGTGAATTCATAACAATTTTTTTCGTAGTGTACTTGGGAACAATGCTATTTGATGCCACTTCCTGTTTTGTCAAGGGGTGAAAGGTCATGTTTCATCACTTCCCCGGATGTCACTTTCGGGTGGGGTCAAATGACACCACTTGCGGTAATGTCATCAGAGGCCAAGGGTCATGAGGCGAGGGGTGTGACACTTTTTTGAGGAGAGGGGTGGGCCACTTTTTTTGGGGTGGCCGAGCCTATTTCTTGTCCCAGTCCGACCCTGCCCCCCTCTAAAGGTCTGGCCTCTAACCTTTCTGATCTCCTCCTTCTGCTCTCCTAGTCAGGTATTTCCTCACTCCTTTCTGTCTCTCCACTTTCTGTTTCCTCCCTGCTCTCTCCACTTCTACAACTCCACTGCTGCATCTGATCACAACTCTTGTACTATTTGATACCCACACCCAGTGATGCCTGAAGACTGCTTTAATAACATCAACTACCCGCCTAACATGGCCTCATAACCTGAACCAAGCTCAGCTGTGGTACTGTGGGGGCTTATTTGCCAGATTTGACTAAGCAAAAATCCCAGCCGTGTTGCGTTGTGCCACACCTCCAGATGCGGTTCGAAGGACCAAGCTCTTCAGGAAGTTGTTGTGGCCTGGTAATGAGAGACTGCACAGAGTAGCCTAGTATGAAGCTTTTGATACCTAATATTTATATACAAGTACAGGTAAGTTATCTGTCACTGCCTTGTAAGATAAAGGGCTTCATTACACGGTAGGCGGTAAGGGTTAACGGTCACGGGTAAGGGTACCGGTGACCGTTAACCCTTACCACCTTATTACGAGGTCCCTTTGCGGGTTGGTACTTTAACGCCTACTTTTAGCAGGCGTTAAAAAACGAACCCGCAAAGGGACCTTGGTGCTAATTACGGTACCGCAATTTGCGGTACCGCAATTTGCGGTACCATAATTAGCGCCTTCCCCATTCCCATTATGCCCTATAGGGGCAAAAATGGGAATGGGGAAGGGCCTTGGTGAATGGGGAATTACCACCCCCGCTCACCTTGGAGTAGGGCGGTAATTCCGCCATCCACCAAGGCGGACACAGTAAAATACCGGCGGCAACCATGGCGCTAATAACGCCATGGTTACCGCCTACCGTGTAATGAGGCCCAAAGTCTCTAAAGGCAGCTTGGGGCTCAGCCAGTTCATATAAGTTAATCTTGAGTGTGCGGAGCACCACACAAGCGACTGCTCACCTCTCAGCAAGCTCCTCCCTCTCTCTTGCTCTCGCTCCTTCCTCAGTCCCTGTTCGTGCCCCCTGAAGTCTCCCGAGAGTAAGGCCGAAGCCGATCTCGTAAGACTAGCAATCCACATGGGCCATCTGCCATTTTGTATTTCAGTTCAGTTTTTATGTTTGTTACTGCCAGTCTCTGCTTCTCTTCTTGTTACCTGGAGACTTGGATGCTCGCTTTTCAGTGAGTTCAAGTCACTTGCCAAAAGCAAGTACATTTTGGATATCCTAGCTTGAAAACAATGGTGAATTCTTACTATTTGCAGACAGCAAGACCCTGCAGATGCACACGCCCTCACGGGTCTTGCTGTACCAGGGTGGTTGACACTTGAATGGCACCATTGGCAAATCCTGCTTGGTGCAAAGTTCTACTTACAAGATTGTTGCATGGATCACACCTGTATCTCAATTTTTGGGGGACTTCAGTGTAGGGCAGTACTTCGGGCAGCTCAGGGCTTGCAAGAAGTGTTTACCAGTCTCGGTGGTGGGCTGTCAGAGTAAGGGATATGGAAGGGGAAGTGTACATGGCTTTTCCTTCAGCAGCAATAGAAGAGGTTCTAATTTCTGGGCATGTGGAGAGTCTTCTAGTAACAGTGCCGTATTCTTTCAGACTCTTGGGTGTAGGAGTTGTGTCCCTAAAGATTAAGGGTTATTTACTGGGGAATGAATCTTGAAAGGGCCAGAGTCTTTGTAATGTGTTTTGGCTCATTGCCCCATGTCCTCTCCAGGTCCTTCATCTAGGGAGCCGACCTTTGTCGTATCCCGTAATGCTCCGCAGGATGAAGTTATAGGATATAGGATCCCAGCCTAATTACGATGTGGCCAGATCAAGAACAGAGCGTTGCAGACGATTAAAGATATCCAAAGAAAAAAATGTGAAAAATGGGTCAGGTAATCAACCAAACAAGGGCACCAACATCATGGATGCATCCAGTAGTATATCCAAGGCTGGCCCATCGCAGAAGAAGGCAGGTAAAAAGGCAGCGTAATAAAAAACAAGGAGGGAAATTTAACTTCATGGTTGTTAACCCAGCAGACTATAGTCCAAGAAAACGTTGCGAATAATAATCAGGAAGATATATCCATTCAGCCAGACCCATCTGAGGATGTTTCTGCCAAAACATCTATAATGGACCCCCCCTCAGACCGGAGATGTGGAAAGAGTAGTAGTCAACGTAGCAATTGGCTTTATACCTTCTATCAGCAAGCACACTGAGTGGAGCCTTTATCGGCTACCCCCTACCTCTTTCACCATATCTAGACTATTCGAGGATTGTCATAGGCCTATAAATCAGTGAGGTCCTTTAGATCTTTTTGGCCACTTCCCAGCCCTGCGAGTGATACAGAGCAGTGACTTGGACCTTGTAGAGCAGATGGCGGGGTATAGTTCTGGTGCAACTAGAGTGCATTGCAAAGACAGTGAAATTCCATTTTTGGCCACCAGTAATGCAACATCCCTTTTAAAATGGGTACAGGATATAGATCACATTTTAGTAAAGAAAGTGAATCATCAGTTAAAGTGTGAAGCCTCTAGTCTTGTGCAAACATCAAATATTGTTTCAAACCCTAATGTTGCTCCACAGGCTTCTAAAGTTAATGTAAAACATTATACCGAAGAGGTTATGGCCAAATCTCATTGGGAATGGCTTCTTTCCTTAAAGCCATTTTACCATTTGTTCCTGGAATACACATGGTCACCATCATTTATTTTCAGAGGGTGGCTCCCACAGCCAGGTCATTTTTGACTGATATACGTGCTTTTCATGTGAGGCCAGAAACGCTGTAAAGGGTCGCCCCTATGGAGGTTTATTGATCCTTTGTTCCAACTCTTTGGTGTCTAGGGTTGCTGTTTTTTCCAACAATAATCCTAACTTTCTGTCGGTGGATGCCGAGCTTCACAATGGTCATTTACTGGTACTAAAGGTATATGATCCACCAGGGGGAGCTTTTAGAGAAGAGATCCAGATGGCAATTTTTGAATGTATTATTTCAGATATTATGGATTATGAGGCCATGGATCTTATTATTGGTGGGCACTTTAACTCTCCCTGTATTGATTACCCAGTAGGTGATAAAGGAAAAGTAATAGTACTGGTCAAAGAACATAAGTGTTCCAAATCTAGAGGCTCAGCACACTTGTGGTCGGCATTTTGTTTTAATTTCGGGTTTGTGAGAAAACTGAAGGCATTCTCACACCTACTCTCCAGGGATCTTCTGTTCAGGTGGCCAAGGAAGGACCCTCGCTTTTGGGTCCCGGCCTTGGGGATGGACAAGCCAGGGAGGATCGTCTGGGCGGAGGGTCCTTGGAGATTGGGCAGGGGTGCCAAAGGGCGAGACACACTATCCCCCATTTCCTGACAGTGATGTATCTTACCCACGCTGAGCCTTTGTAGGATATTGCAATTCAGATCCCACTTTTTCCCCTGAAGTCAGACCAAGTACTGAGAAGAAGAAACTGACCCCAAGAGTAATGAAGATTACCTATAGGAAACACCACTATAGTACTGAGACGAAGAAGAGGGAACCTGAAGGCTATGGAACTAAAGGCCAGGCATGTCCTGTTAATTGGGCTGATTGTGGTCTGGCAATTGAACCTAGGACTTCACACCTGTAGCCTCTTAAAGACTCCCAGGTGTATAAAAGGTGGAGTCCACAAACAGCAAGAGCAAGGAGAAGCCGGTGGAAGGAGAGAGCGAGAAGCCTGTGGAGTGAGGGAGGAGAAGGAAGGCCAGCACAGCCCGCGAGAAACCAGTGGAGAATGGAACGCTGAGACGCTGGAGAAAGGCACAGTAAACTAGAGTGCCATTGCGTGGAGAGGAAGCTGTGTCTCTTCAAGGAGCCTGGAGAGCGAGAGAAGGGAAGCCGTGGACGCAGGTGGTCCCTATGCTGTGGCCGAAAGATGCATGTTCCCTGACTGGGGCAACAGTATAATTGTGTCTGCGGAGCAGGCAAAGAGATCCTGATAATGCAAACTAAGAAGCTGGGAAAGAAGCTTTACGTGAAGAAGCGTTATGCGACCGGTGAGTGTCATGAATAAAATAAACCTGCTGCGCGTTTGAAGAGTAGTGAAGTTACATTGTATTGGAGTGGGCAAGAGCAGGGAGCATGTTCTCAAAAGACTCTCATGAGAACCGAATGGAGAAATAGACAAATTCAAGGGCAACAGTGGGCAAATGAATAACAAAGTTTCAGAGTTGTCAGGTTTAAGGAGGAATGCGTGTTCAAAAGACTGAACAGTTAAAGAACAATTCTAAAGCAACGCAAACTACTGAAATCATAAGAAAGAGTTTTCTGCAAGTGAGCAGCCAAGGAGAGCAGTGAAGTGTGAGCAAAATATTGAATTGAAAGTTTAAGCTGCATTTGAATCTTCCAAGTGTGAATAACCCATCAATTCTAAGTTATGGGATAAAGTGCTTGGTTAAGGGCAACTTGAACATTGTGTTGTGGATCCATGCTTAAAGGTTGGGGAAGGGAACCCCAAGCCCTGTTTGGAGAACAATGTCTTTTTGAAGCTATTAAAGCAAGATCTTATCATCCCCTTCCCCCCGGAACCATGATCTCTCTGCGGTCTACTTTTGAAAGTGGAAGTTGATTTGTTTCCTGTCACCAACAGATGCCTGAACCTGTATGTAGCTCGTTGCCTATGGGCGATGCAATCAAAGAGGTTGATTTACAGGACCCTTCCCCTAGCCCTGAGGTTTTAGTTAGATATAAAGTAGCCAGAGTATTGTCATGGAATGTTGCTGGGATTTACAGGCATTTGGTGTACCCGGACTGGCTGGTTTTTATTTCCGCCAGCATAATTGTGAACTTGTGTGTCTAACACAAGCCCTTAAAGACGAGGTAACAATACTTTGAGATAGATGGGGATGCAGAATATACACAAACATCAATAATCAAACTGACTCAGAAAGTTGGCAATATGTCTGTTTTAATATCAATTATCTAAAACAGAGGGTTACAACGAACATCAACAAACTCGCTTGATCTTCTCACTCAACGCATTTCATAAAAATGTTTGCTTACATACTAAAAACATGTTATCATTGACGTCAGCCTACATGATAAACTACAAAAACCTACTTGGGAAAGTGATTGGCTTACAGGGAACATCTAGGTATATGTTCCTTACTTGTCAGGGAAGGTGATTGGGTCTCTATTGTCAGGTGGGGCAACTAAGCCTTCCTCTAATGCAGGTTTCTACGAACGTCATCAAATACACAACGTCCCATTGGTCATACAAAATATAGGGCTCTTCTACTACGTGGCCCTCTATAATTGGTTGGCACCCTCGTACCCCTCTGTAATATTCCACACACCCAAGCAGCACGCAGGCTAGCATCCAGGTGCTGGTGGGCTGGTCTTGACGATAAATTCCCACCAATTAGCCTGTCATCTATCATCACTCTTGCCTTCTGCCAGTCAATTAAGGCTTTGAACTCGGCCTTGGAAATGTTCTCTGCGCCTGAGAATAAGAGGGAGTATAGTCAAACTCTGTCTCCTGGTTTCGATACAGCTCATCCAAGTGTCTTATTTTCATCCTATCATGTGACTGCAGACCATGTTTTTGAATCTTTCTGCATTTAAAATACTATTAAATGATGAACCTTTGAAATCTTCAATGTTCTCGCTCCTCACCTAAAACAGGAGTTTTGTTCTTTTCACACATTCTGTAACTACTGCACGAACATTCAGGCTCATGGAGGCCTTGACTTCCTGTTGCTGGGCCAGCCAAGCCTCTCTTGAATTCACCTCCATGATTAAGTTTTGATTTATAACTGTGACAGACTGAAAAGCATTTCTGCTCACGGGGTCCAGCTCTGCTAAACTGCGTTGTGGAATGATCCATAGTCCATACATTCCTATGCATATACGTTGGCACATCGCCAAAATCTATTCACTGCGTAGCCAGCCTTTAAGAATACTTTGTCTACTTGCGTTACTGCATCTGTGCAATTGTAAAATGACTTGATATCTTCTTCATTATTTCTGTAGCATGAGCATCTTCATCCTGAGCCCAAAATGTTGCTCATCTTTGACACCTCCTCTTAAGAGCCTATAGAATGTCTATGGTCTTCAGCTTCTTACTTCTGCTTTTCATGAAGTCACCAATCTTCACTTTTGCTCAGTTTTCACACTTCCTCCGGGATGTCATTCATAAGGCCATCATATTGTCGTGAATGCATGTATGGCTTACTCAATGGGAACCTTACTTCCAAGATTCTTTTTGGTATAGGTATTTTCACTGGTAGAGTACTTATCTCATACTCTGGCACCCAACATATAGGCAGCATGGGGGAGGAGCTTTGGGTGGGGGTACTTTGCTCCACCTCTACAATTGTATCCAGGAAACCTGGGTTTTATCCATGATTGAGGTCCCAGGATTTAAGTAATTTAATACCCTGGCAAAAAATGGTGCTAGGGGAAGACCATGGGGGGGGGGGTTACTAACTTTAATCGCTATATACTCTGGTTGGGTAACTGCGATAAGTTACCAGAGCAGTTCAGAGTTGCAACTGGCTGTTGGTAAAAACAAGGATGGGCATACTTTGCTTGTGTTTAATTTGTACAATAGGCCATATGGCACCCATCCTTGGGGAACTTTGACCCTTTTGCAGGACTTAATCTCTGGCAAGGCACATTTAACTTAAGTTGCATGTTATCATTCGGGGTGACCTTAACCTGCAATTTGAATGTCTCAAAGAGCTGGAGGGCTTATCGGATGAGGTTGACCAGGCGTGTGATATTCCTGATCTAGAGGCAGGTTATACGGCAAAGGCACACACATATGCCTTGGATACATCATGAATTCTGTCTGGGCTCAACCTCAGGGCCCGCAATGGGAGATGTGGTGGGGTTCGCCCAGCCAGGAAGACTTTCTTTGGGGCCATTAATTCCTCGAGGATTGATTTTATCCTTGTAGCATATGGTGATTGGGAACTTGAGGAATTTTCCATCATCGAACGCACAGACAGTGACCATAAACTACTACTTTTGGAAATGCGATGAAGTGATGGGAATTTTAACAGGTGGATACCTAGTGTGCTGCTGATAATCACTGGGAATGCTAGGCGTTCCATTAAATGGGAGAAAATCGAGGAGGTAGGAACCAAGCCCACTGTTTAGTTTAGGGCATTGCCCAGCATTGGAAGCATCTGTGTGGGGTGGGCCGGGGGTGGGGGGGTGGCTGGTTGGCCAATGGAGAGGTACTGTTCGAGTATGATCATTTGGTTGCCTGTATTAGGCCCCTCTTTACAGAAACGGTGAATGAAATAATGCAGAGGATAGTGGACAGGAACCCTTGGTTTAATGAGGAGTGGCAAATGGCTAAGAGGGCACTGCTAGATTGTTTCCAGGGAGTGGGTACTGTGAATAAAGAGGAGTTATGCAATTTTAGGTTCAAGTATAAGAGTATGACCCGTGAGAAAAAGGACGAAAGCCAGAAACCTGAATGGTATAAACTATTAGACGCGGATTCCAGGAATGACTTTAAGTAATTTTGGGCTCTGTTTTCTGGTAAAAAGAGGAGTAACGACAATGGGATTCACTATCTCCCCCCCTCGAGGATTGGTTATACCATTTCCATGGGTTATATGAAGATGTGGAAGGGGGGTTGGTTTTGTGCCGTTTGGATGTAACAGTTTCCCATTTATCATAAAGCTGCCAGATGTTAAAAGTGCAATACCTAACTCTAAAAGCCAGAAAGCAGGTCCAGACAGGATCCCCATCGATTTGGATGAGCTAGACGTGTGATCACCTGTTTTAACCAAACGTTTTCAATCCGTGGCCCAGCTCAATAAAATTCCTGATTCTTGGAGAACTGCAGAAATAGTTCTGCTATAGAAAAAAAGGGGCAAGGAGCAGCCTGGTAACTACAGGCCAATCTCCCTGAGTGATGCTAGCGGAACTTATTTTGCTAAAGTTCTTTTAAAGCAGCTTCAGGGTTGAGTGACCTCGGGGAATCTCACCTCTCACCTTCAGGCAGGGTTCCAGAATGGGATCAGTACTAATGATCAATGTTTCCGTTTGTCCCTGCTTTTATATACATACACTGTGCTGAAGGGGATGAAAGTGTATGCAGTTTTTGTTGATCTTCAGACCGCTTTTGATTCTGTACCGAGATCAACT
Organism: Ambystoma mexicanum; assembly: GCF_040938575.1. NCBI lineage: Eukaryota > Metazoa > Chordata > Amphibia > Caudata > Ambystomatidae > Ambystoma > Ambystoma mexicanum. The sequence goes on along the minus strand of NC_090934.1, from coordinate 980,636,308 downwards.
GTGGTGGGTTATATCTGAGTGGGGGGTCCCAGCAGAATTGGTAAGATTAATGGCAGAACTGTATTCAAGTAATTCTGCGGTGGTAAAATGGGGTCCTAGAGGTGAAATTACGAGTCAGTTCAGGGTGAACAGGGGCATGCAGTAGGGCTGTGTCCTTGCTCCCCTCCTGTTCAACCTGTATATTAATGAGATAATCACAGAGCTGTTGAAAAGATGCAAAGAAGATAGGTATAATCCCCCAAAGTTGGGTGGCAATGTTTTTCAGGCATTATTTTTCGTAGAGGATCCTGTTTTTTTAGCTACATCCCTCAAGGGGATTAGGCGTTGTCTGATTGCGTTGTTAATCAATGCAAGGTACTGGGCTGATCCTAAATAAGAGGAACACAAAAGTTCTGGTTTTTAGGCCAACGAGATCCAGGTACTGTGCAACCCCTATGAAGGTTGGCGGGTCATATCTTGAACAGGTTTGTTATTATGATTATCTCAGTGTCAGATTCACCGACACCGGAATATATTCTGCCCAGCTAGATAAAGTGCAGGTTACCATGGGTGCAAACAGGGGTGGGTTAAGGATGTTTTTTTACAGATCACAGAGAAATGGCAGCATCTCCTGAACTATGGGGGAACGTTAACTGCCAGAAATTGGGGACCGTGGAGACCAAGTTTTAAAAGATGCTTCTGAGGCTCCCGCAAGGCATTCCTAATGCCCCCCTATTGATGGAATGCAGCCTTGAGCCAATAGTCTCCCGGATAGGCTGGAAACCGGTGTTGTACTGGATCCAGCTATGGGTAACGCCATAGCTTGTAAAATTTTGTGAGGCTTTCCTCAATCTACTAAACTATCCTGGAGGCCTTTCATTCCCCTGGGTAAAACATGGAAAGGTGCAGGTGCAAGCGTTAGGCTTCAATATTATGTGGCAGAGACCTGAGAATGTACCGCTCAGTACCAAGGAGAAGGTGAAATCTGCTGTAGTTTTGGTATGAGTCACATGAAAGAAGCTCAAGGAACAGAAAAATATTTGGATTTGATTACACCAGCATATGTATGCACTCCTTTTATGGAGTTCTGAACAGGTACCCTTAGGATGGCAAAATTCACCTGTGGTTGGAAAACTGGTAATTCTGAATCATGTCTGCTATGTGGTGCTCGATGTGAGAGTGTCACCCACATCTTGTTCTTCTTTGAAGCATACAATGACTTGAGGAGAGCTTATCTGTTGCCACTTTTTTAAAAAAAAGCTGTTGTGCGCTTGCTATGAATACCGTAGTGTTGTGTAAATCGACTGTACTGGTTAACGATGTATATTTTGTGGCAACATGTATCCATCAAGCTTGATTATGCAGGAACATTTCAATTAAGCAATTGAATACTGTTTGAGCTGTTTAGGTTTCTCTTTTAATTCCTTTTTTTAAATATGTTTTGCGTTGGTCTTTTATCATACACATTGGAAGTTTTGTATTGTATTGTTTTTTTATGCTGAAGGAATAATGCCAAATAAATGAATATGACTGACTGACTTTTTCAACTGTATTCTGATCCCGGGGAAGGGAGCTAGAGGTTGCTCCAGACTTTGATTTGGACACTATTTTGAGTTAGAATATCCCTGCACTACATTTAGGTATCAGGCGTGAGGGCAAGCATAGGTTTTGACACAGACAGACCGTTGTTTTGGACGTCTGGACATAGACGTGCATTGGTTTTGTTAGGTAGGGCAATCCCCACCATAGCTATAGGGCAAGTTAGGCGTTACACCCATCCTGACATTTTAATAAAGGTTTTCAAAACTGTTACATCTGCTGTCTGTGTCATCTCTTGATACCATGCCTGTCTCATAGGTTCAAATGTTTAACGGCTTCACGCATGGGGATGTTCCAGCAGCAAAGACGTGGCATAATGGTGTCTTTCAATCAACTATTGACTATTTCTATGGAAGTAGTATTTTGTTTAACAATGTCCAAGCGATGTCTGCATGTTATGTTGATTTTAGTGATCATGCGATATCGAAGATTAGGATAAACATGCCACCCATTAAACCCTGGGAGCTAGACAGAGCGGCAGAGGTGAGCGTAAACAACTCACATAATAGAATAGAAGGGATCGTCAGACAGAAACATAGACGCAAAACCAAGATATATGAGTAATCTTGATGCAGTATATAAAACCTGTAGCATTCATAATGTAATAATTGAGTAGATTAGTTTGACCACCAATCGTTTTCTGTGTAGAGCTGGAGGTACTTTATCTAGATTAGCAGGTACTCATGTTTACAAACATTACAAGGTAATAACTTTAAAAACAAATTACTTTGAGGCAGGAGATTAGGAAGGTGAAAATCCGTAATATGGCCAGTCAGACCAACTACGTTCATGTTGGGAAGCTTAAAAACTGTTCTCTCCTGGTTAAAGGTGTACAGTCTTTCCAATCGTACTACAGTTTGGAGAGACCTTTCTGAAGTCATACGCAAACATGATGCAAAATGCGTGTGGCTTCTTTTTAATAGGCAGAGGAAACACTCATTGCCTTATACGGCTAACCCTAGTGCCAGTAAAACCTGAGAAACATACCTAGGTAGTAAATTTGATGTGAATAATTCCTCTACTATCCCTTCCTGCTTCCCCATTGAACTTATTTTTTTATCACGATTTGATTGCCATTATAAGTAAACCTTAAAGAAATCTAGAGCACCGGGCCCGGACGGTGTCTACAAATGTAGTTATGCTAGCCAATCCTGAACTCTAGGGCAGATACACTCTTCACCCTTTTTACGCAAATTGCAGTGTGTTGCAAAATTCTGGATTCCTGGAAGGTAGCTCATTTTATTCCTATTCTTAAACAGGGCAAAAATGATGACGTCTCTATTTAAAGGATTCTATCCTTGTTGGACGGTCCAAGTAAAATCTTCGCCAAATCTTTACTGGGGAAGATTGAAAACTGGATCGACGAAAATCATATATTTATTCCCTTCCAGACGAGATTTAGGAGGGGCCTCTCCACAAATTATAACGTATTTGTTCTTAGCTGGCTGATTAGACAAGTTTACGCCAAATCTGCCATACCTCTCTATATATTATTAGTGGATTTTGCTTCTGCGTTTGACACGATAGACCGTTTATTATTTTGGGATAAACTAAAGAAGCTGAAGATGCCAAATGACCTTCTCGTAGCCTGCTAAGTTCTACATGAAAATAATGCTGCACGCGTGAAGCTGAATGGCAAAGGTGAACTGTCAGGATCGATGGCTATTGTCCTGGGTGTGAATCAGGGGTGCATATTGCCCCTGCTTTATTTAATCTGTTTATGTCAAATGTGGGGAGTGTTTAATCAACACCCATAATTTCCCACCCAAATTGGTAATCTGAAAGTTTTATAACTGGCATACGTAGTTGACATGGCAATATTTGACACCACCTACGTAGCTTTATGTAGAAGTGCAAACACAGTAATTGAATACGCCTAAATTATTAACAATCTTGTGGTCAATTTAGGGAAATCCAAATGTATGCATTTTGGAAAAGTTAAGAGAAACATGTCTAGTATTGTGACATCAAAGGGGACGTTGTACCTTGCGCACAACTATTGTTACCTAGGATACGGGGTCGAAGTGCACCCCAACAAGCGATCGGCTCTAAAAAAACACCACAATAAAGCCATCTCAATCATGTTGGTGATAAAGAAATGTGTTATTTCCAGTGCAGGCTACAGTTTGATAGGTATTATTACACTCTACCAGTAAGAATTGGTAACAAGTATCTCGTATGCGTTGGAATGTTCCTATATTAACTTCAACCAATAGGCCGATCGGCTGAAGAGGGGTGTATTTGTCTCCGTATCCTGAGTCTTTCAAGAGCGACTACCATACAGGCCATAAGAACTGAGTTGTGCCTAACCACCTTCAGCATGATTATAAATGTAGATAGAGATAATCTATTTATAAAAATAATGTGCGATGAATCATCATCAATAATGGGCCTCCTTAAAACAGAAATGATTAGGAGGTACAGTAGGTCGTTATTGGAGTTTAGAGTTAGGAATGAGGAATTTTTCTCCGGACTGTCTTTGTGCCCAGATTGGCCTGATGGCCTGGGCTCTTTGTTAGGTACATTTAAAAACAAAGCCCAAAAATGGAATTTGGTGCGTTGCCATGACCATATTGAAGGATTATCTTCTTTATGTACTTACTCCAGGCTATTCTTTCTGTATCGAAAGGCCCAAAGGTATATATGCCAATTCCCTAATTTGACTGCTAGGTGGATATTCATGCAGATGCATCTAAACAAACTCCCGGTAATGGAGGTCAAAGGAGCATAGTCAAGACTCCCCGTTGAAGAACGTGGCTGCCGCTTATGTAAAAGAGTCGGCGTTTTCAAATCCCTATGTCACGTACTTACATCATGTAGTAGTATAACTAAGATTTATGTCAAATATTACATGTATTTTGCTGACATTTTAAAGGTTCTTCAGGGTGAAGTGTTTCGGTTAAACGGCCTTTCTGGCTGTAGTATATCAAGATCCTTAGCTTTGGTTAGGATATGACAGGCTTTTGAGCATGAACTTTAGGACAAGATAATACGCCCTCTTAAGGTGTTGGAAAGAAATGCATCGTCATTTTCATTTACTTTTTATTTGATTGGTATCATGATGCTCATTGTCTATAGTGACATTTAACAATTAATAAGATGTCAAGAATATGTGAAGTAATATGAAAATGCGTTTACATAAGGTAAACATGAATAGTTTTATTTTACTGTTTCCATTCACAAGTTGTCTGATGGTTTTTTTTTCTTTTGTTATCTTCCTTTCAAATATTTTAATTGTAACTGTTTGTAATTGATATGAATTTCTACCATTTTGTTTGTTTTTCTTTCTTTCTTCTAATTTTGTTTATACATTTGTGATGAACTATACCACAACAAACAGTTGGTTTCAAGCTACGAAATCTGACATGTACTTGCTCTTGGCAAGCTGCTTGCACAGAGTGAAAACGAGCATCAGTGTCTTCAGATGACAATTAGAGAGGTGTAGATTGGCAGTAATAGCACAACCCTGAACTGAAATACAAAATGGCAGATGACTCTCTTAAGAGGTCAGTCCTTGGAGCTGCATGTAGGTGTGGAACAATGCAACACAGCAGGGAATTTGTTTTTCGTGTGAAATCTGGCAACCAAGCCCCAAAGTAGAAATAGAACGGAAAGACCTGGAGAGGGGAGTAGAAGGAGAAGGTGAGCAACAGAAAGGAAAGAGGAAACACCTGTAGAGGGGGAGCAGGAGGAGGTGAACAACAGAAAGGTTAGAGGAAAAACCTGTAGAGGGGAACAGGAGGAGGAAGTGTAAAGGAGAAAGGGACAACCCGGAGAGGGGACTAGGAAGAGAAGGAGGAGCAGAGTGGGTAGCATAGTGGAAAGGGGGAAGCTCAGGCGAAGGGAATAGAAGGTGAAAATCTTGGACAGCAGAAAGACCTAAGAGGGAAGCAGGGAAAGGGCTATTTACTGGGGAATGAATCTACAAAGGGCCAGAGTTTCTGTTAAAGTGTTGGCTCACTGCCCCATGTCCTCTCCAGGTACATCATCATCTAGCTCGGAGACCCTCAGACTCTCATGGTTACCCCACTGGAATGGATGTCCCCAGGGTCAGTTGGGGCACTTTCTCACATTACTCAATATAAGACACATTTCAACAGAAAACATTAATATCAGCAATACTAGAAACACCTACCGCCGATCTGAGACTAGAAAGGGATCCACCTTGGGGAGCAAAGGAAGAAAGGGTGCTGATACCCTTTCAAATCTAAACCTTCAAAAATAAACTTTGTGTTGTCCCAAGTCACAAGACGATTCACTTACCTTTCAGTAACGCGGTTTGTTGATTTGTCTATCCTGTGCTCTTCCTCCTAAAACGAAGAATTCTAGTTTGGCCTGGTTACTGATCCCTGTCACACTGGAGAAAGTAACTTGCCTAAACACAAACAAATAATAAACGTAGTGACCCAGTCCAATATGTAAATGTCATGCAGGCTACACCTATTAAAACTGTGATTTATGATTATTCAAAGCAAGTTCCTAGTCGCCCAGAGTAAAAGTGAAACCTATCATCAATAGGAAATGCGAAAACCCTATGTCTAATAACCTTTGACCCATACGACCGATTAAAAATGTGATTTGGGGCCTGAACGCCCCTAAAATTATATCATTTCATTAAAGTCTGGGTTACAGTTCTAAAGAAATAAAGGGTAAAAAAGTGTGAGCTTTTCACTTTTCCTTTAATTTACCCATTGGGAAAATGTCAAATTTTCGCTCAAATGCACAGACCAAACCAATGGACAGTTTTGCGCTAAATGAAAACAAGTTGGGCACAAAGCGCTCAATGGAAATCCTTTGTAGGTTTGGCATAAATCCATTCAGTATTTTTTGTTTGATCTGACGTAGAGAGGGGTCGCTGTAGATAAAAAGTTAGTTATATCTCCCATGATGCATTGCTGGTTACAAGGCTTTTCATTTATGGAAATTCGCCATTTCCAATCCGAGATTCAAGATCTCTGTTCATTTTTGGAAACTGCCATAAAATTATACAAGGGACATAAGACGGGTAATTTTGATTCTAGGGAGCATTTAAGCAGTGTAGGATAGGATGTTTTGTGAACATTTGGGGCTTTTAGATAGTGCTGTTTTTTCCCGAGCATTTTGCTGAGATTCTGATTTGTATCTAGTGGCAAAAAAAGAGTAAATGCATCCAAACTATAATATATTGATATGTGGCAATCACTGTGATTGCTAGTTAGGGAAGAGGAGCATTTTAAGTGAATTTAGGAGGCAATCCGTGTTTTTAATATAAATAAATTACAGAGATTGCTTCCTAAAATAAATTAAAATGTGTGGGGGTTATTAGTGTTTGGGCATGTTAAATCTGCTTAAAAAGCATATGATTGTTCAATTACATGAAAAGAAAGTGTGGAAACAGACTGAGGGAAGCCAATGCTTGTTTACTATATCCATATTTTGATTGGTCAAGATTTTCAAGTGAAGTAACAGTGAACATATCGATTTTCTCTTGATGCCAGCAGGGAAGATCTCTACATCATCACATGTCCCTCTTCTTCGTCACAAAACCTAATTAGTAATCCTACCTGAACCCCTACACCCCTCTTCCTCTTATCAGTCGTCAACAGTAATTTTACCTTACCCTCACATCCCTCTTTCCCAGCACAGTCCCCCACTACGCCTTCCTCACTCTTCCTTGTCACAGTGCCCAACTTCCTCACCACACTCTTTCTCATCACAGTCCCCCACTATCTCAACTCACTCTTCCTTGTCATGGTCCCAGCTATCCCATTTCCCACTTCCTCATCACAGTTCACCACAAATCTCACCACATTCTTCCTCGTCACCCCCCCCCCTACCCAACCTCACTCTTCCTCATCACAGTTCCCCAATACCTCACCTCACTCTTCCTCGTCCCAGTCCCCCACTACCCCACCTCCATTTTCACTGTCACAGTCCCTCTCTACCCCGCCTATCTTGTCGTCCTCACAGCAATCACTTTAGGGGTGAGTTTCCTATTCCCTTCTTTGTCATGAGACTGATGGAAGACACACCTTAGTCACAAGAGGAGGGGGCAAGGATTATATAATATGATATGGCATTTATAACACGCCTATACACAAGTGTTTCAAGGCACGACGAGGAAAGGGAGGGAGAACATAAGGAAGACAGAGACAACAATCTTACTAGGACAGGTGTCATTGAGATTGCGCAAATGCATGGAGAGGAGAAAAGTGCAGGGGGCAAGGGGAGGAGACAGTGCAGTGCATGGGATTGACAATAAAAAATAAATAGGATATATAACAGTAATAAATACAAATGTGGCCAGCTGGTGGCAAGTGCATGGGTAAGTGCAGACATCAGGTGTCAAGTGCTGGTAGGGGACTGAAGGGATACAGAAAACAGTCCCCAAGTGTGGGGGTTGCCAGGGAGGCAGTGCAGGTGTGCAACTGGTGTGGCAGGGGACCTGGCCCCGAGATCAGAGGGTAGCCAGGTAACCAGTGCAGTTTCAGTTTCAGCAAGGAGTTCAGCAGGGGAGAGGAGGAGAGAAAGCAGAAGCAAAGAGGAAGTTTTGAGGTGCTTCCGGAGCCAGAGGTGGTTCTCCCCAAGTTTCAGGGAGGCAGGGACGCTGTTCCAGAGGAAGGCCCCAGCCAAAGAAAGGGATCTGCCACAAACTTAGAAGCTGACCCTAAGGGAGTTGGAGGCGGATGAGCGAAGAGCTTGAGAAGGAAGATATTTTGGAAGAGAGAGTTGAAGGTATTGAGGCCCCAGGCCCCAGAAGGCCTTGTGGACAATGCAGAGGGTTTTGAACTTAATCCTCGCAGTTACTGGGAGCCAGTGCAGAGATTTCAGTTCTGGAGAGGTAAGATCCCTGTGCTTGAAGCCAAGCACAAGTCTTGCAGTCCTGTATGAGTTGCAGAGAGCGGAGAGTACAAGCAGGTAGATTTAGAAAGAGTCTGTTGCAGTAGTCCAGCCTAGAGAGAACCAGAGCTCTGGAGACAGTAAGCCTCTGGGGGGAGGAGAGGAAAGGAAGAATACCTCTGAGAAGGTGCAGCTGGTAGTGGGACTTCTTAGAGACGTCAGAGATGTGAGGAGAGAAAGAGAGAGTCGAGTCGAAGATGACCACAAGGTTTTTAGCCTGGCAGGTGGGAGCAGGAAGAGGGCCAAGAGAGGCCGGCCAGAGAGTGACAGGAAAGGAGGCAGCAGTTCTGTCGATGTGGAGGATCTCAGTCTTACTGGCATTAAGGCAGGGATCATTGGCGGCACACCAATACTGGATAGCAGACAGACGGTCATAGATGAGAGAAGGAGAAGATGTGGCTGAGGATAGCCTGAAAATGAGCTGAGGGTCCTCTGCATAGCACTGAAAGTTGGGGCAGAGAAAGGCAATGCAGTGGGCAATAAGTGCCAGGTATTGGGTGAACAGCCAGGGAGGGAGGTTAGACACCTGGGCAACACCACACTTAGAGATAGAGATAGAGGAGAGGAAGAACCCAAATTTGACCTTGGAGGGTCGATCTGTGAGGAAAGAAGTCAGCCAAGACAGGGCCTGACCGGTGATACCCAGGATCATGGAAACAGGTGAGCAGGATGGCATGGTTGACCGTATCAAAGGCAGAAGAGAGATCAAGTAAGATGAGGACTTCACGGATGTTCAGGAGAGCAGTTTCCGTACTTCTGGTAGCTCTGAAGCCAGACTGATGGCCATGGAGACAACCAACAGATTCAGTGTGAAGATTAAGCTGGGAGATTGCCTCAAATATGGCTTATAAAATATGGCTTATAGCTTGCTTACAGATAGATAAGATGAATATTGGGAGATAAATATTGTAGAATATTTCTACATACAACTGGAAGGAGGTTGCAGGGAAGCAGAGCTTATGCTATCTTGGTGACTAGTTTCCCAGACAGGCTGGAGACAGAAGCCCTCACACAGAGAGATGATCAGCCTGCATTGAAGATTGGTTTCCAGTTCTGCAGCTGAAAAGAGACCTTGCTGATGGAGCAAATACAGACTGACTGGGTCCCAGTTGATACTTCAAAAATAAGACGGCACATTTAAAATATAAGTAAAGAAAACCCAATATATAACCCTTTATCGTCCATATAGAGCTGCCACAGTAAATGCTGGAAATAGAGAGCTAGGAGGTATGGGAATGTTAATTTGACAAAGACCTAGATTCAGTGTTAAGTAAAATCCCCTGTGTCTCCTATTTCATACTGACTGCAGGTGCGATTCCATTTACAAAAATCCCAGTGCATTTTTGTATTGAGAGGTGCAGTTTAAAATTGGCATTTTGTGAAAAAAGGAATGTAGATTTTTTTGTAGAATTATACTAAATTAAAATAGAATCCTTGGCTCGTGCGAGCATAGAATCATGTGGGCCATAGTATCATCATGATATACTATTGTCTAATGAGATATCATGCACATTCATGGCTAGTGGGTGTCTAGTCATAAATTAGATGTTTGTGCAACAGATATTAGCAAAGAGAATTCCTTCTATTCATAGAAAATTGTGGAAAGTGTTAAACCCCTGCAGTCCCTTTTCTTGAAATGCACAGGCAGGCTTGTGTGCAATGTGGAAGGGCAAGGGTGCTTTCACATAGCACCTCTTACTGTAGAAGATTACACCTCCAGGCCAAACTTGTAGAGTTTAAGGCAAATTAATAGGAATAGATTGAAAACTACAAACACACGCATATAGATTGAAAGCTGCACACACACAAATAGAATGAAAGCTGCATGCACATATGTAGATTGAAAGTTGCATACACATGTTAATTGAATGCTGCACACACATATTCTGAGAAGATTGCATAGACATGTAAGAATCATGTGCGCAACATTTAGTGTAGAGAAAGCATTTTGATCTGTTAATGGTGGGTGTCATTGGGGAAAATGTAGACTGTATTTTGATTTTAGTAAACAGCCTCATGCTGAAATGCTTTTGTGAAGTTAACAATGACAAACAATAGTAGTGTTCAGAATGCCTAGTATTTTTTATAGTACGTAATAAACCTAGAATTGATTATGGAAATGAATGCTTTTGAGAAATATTACTGGTAAGATTCATGTAGGCATGTAAAGTCTTGTGTTATTGACTAACGCTTTTTGTACCTCTAACATTGTGGTGATTTCCCCCGCATAACGCTAGAGACCAACTTTGTTCAGATTTACCTCAATACTTTTAAATACATTTAGAGTTTAGAGAAACCACTTGCTGTTTTTCTTACCCAGAATTGTGGGGTGGCACATTACATCGGGGACATGAACTTTGTCATGTCAACCTAATGTTAACCTATAATTTAAATGTATAAAACAAATATTTTTCACACTGTCATGCTCCAAATTCTGTAGCATTGACCTTGCAATGTTACTTTCTAACTACTTTGCGCTTTACCTGGTATTTGGAGCACTCGGGCATCCAACAAATTATAACTACCCAACCGCATCTAACTGCTGTCTACCTTCTCTATTCTCCCCATCTTCCCTCTTGCCCATGTCCCTTCTCTAAGTTTTAAGCACACCTGTGTAGGCCCAAAAGGTATGTTCTTGGACAAACTTAGACCCTGTGAGAACATTTTGTGGAGTGGGAGCAGCATAAAATACCATTTACTCACACCACCCTGGGAATGTATAGGGTAAAAACACATTTGAGATTAACTGCCCCCCTTCTGTACCGGTTACCCACACCTGGTTCTCCCAGTCACTATTGATCTCTCTGCCCCAAATAATCCCTCACCACTAGTGGCAACTCTGTTCTAGGGCAATGGTTTTCAACTAACACCTTTATCTGAGACCTGCTCTCTGCACGTGCTAAGCATCCCTGCACATTTTATTCTCGAGCCTTACTAAAATTACATGATTGAGAAATCTAAGGATCTCTAGTCAATCATTCTTAAACTCACCTGAAATATCCTACAATCACCTGAAACATCTTTCACCCCATTGAAAATCAACCTCTAGCTGTCAAAGTATGGAAAAACCCTTCACCTTTAATGGTGGGACATGACGAATGTAAGCACTACACCCCATGCTGCATGTGGCCATTGGAAATTAGAAAACACGTGTGTCAACAGTCTCTCCTTTGCTCTCTTGCTCTCACTGCAACCATTGACTTGCAGTGCTCCTAATTCTTTTCCCCTGGCATCACTATGCCGCCTGTCATATAGCTAGTGGGAAGCAGAAACAGACTGGACTCAAGGTGAGGAAAATCTGGCAAAAGGAATTTTATGTGACTGCATTATGAGCAGTTAACTTAGAAACAACACATAAAATAAAATAATCACACAAATATTGAGATACTGTCTCACCTCATGAGTATTCCAGGGGTTCCAAAATCCTGTTTGTCCTTCAGTCTCAATACCTGGTTTATGGACTGCCTGCACCCTTCTCCGACATTCAGTTAATGTGTTGAGGGTTTCCCATAATCCGTTGGCTGATTGTCCTTCGTATCTAGCTTCCTGGGCACATCTTCTGGTCTATTCTAGCAGATGATACTAAATCTGCAGCTTCCAACCTGAGGAAAGTAGCTGCTGGGACCCTCCCTCTCCTACTTCTCCCCACAGTTGTTTATTTGGGGTCTTGTCACTCTTTACCTCTCTAAACCTTGTCTGACCTTCCTTTTCACAACTCATTCCCTCTGCTCTATTGCCTGTCTTTGGGTAATTAGACTTTCCTAGCCCAGCTACCTCCTCCTGACTGTCACTTCCTCCTGATGTTTGTCTTCATCAACCTCCTCTCCATGATTTTATCTTGTTGTCTTCTTCCAGCCAAATAGGAGCCATTGAAGTTGGTTCTTCTGGCTTTTGTCACACTTTCAACCAGTTCAGATGATATACTTGATGAGTCGTATGGCGGTTGTCTTGATGTACTCTATGGTTGTGACCACTGAGTATTTGTATGATTTATTTGTCCCATGCCATTTTGCTGTTACCTTACTCTCCCAGGTCAGGACCAGCTCCAGGTTCATATGTCGTACCTTAAAACTACTTAGTCAGCCTTGGCCATGGCCAGACCGTCTTTTCTGTTTGTCTTGACCGTCCGGGAATTGCTGTTGGGCGAGGCATTGAATCAGTGGAAAATCCTCCTGGGTGGCCTGAATGAGCTCTAGAGTTTCTAGATTGGTCTTGCTGCTTCCTTTCCAATCTTTTCTTTAAGATGTCGAAAATGCTCTATGGTTCTTTCCCATAAACCATCTCAAAGAAGAAAAAGTCAGTAATTGCCTAAGGGCTCTTGAGTCGCAAATATTGCCCCAGGAGCAGCTCATCCCATTCCGTGGCCCTCGTTGGAATCCTGGCCTTGTGCGAAACACGAGCCACTCTCAGCATTGGATGGGGTAGGCCTTTGTCATAGTCTTTATACACCCCACGTCTGACAACCACAGTCATATGGAGATTGGGTGGCACAACCAGACTGGACACATGAAAGACCTGGCAAAAGGGATTGTTATTGATAACAATAAGAACAGTTCATTTAAGAGCAACAAATAAAAGAAGATAGTCATACAAAATGTCTGGGTTGAAATACTGTCTCACCTAGTTGTAGGATTTCCAGGGATATCCGAACTCAGTCTTTCTTTCACTCTCTGCCCTGTGTTAATTGGTTGCCTACTGCCCAGTCTAATGTTCGTTGATGGTTTTGAGGGGTCCCAAAAGGGCTTGACAAATATTGCTTCAATACAATGATGGCACTCCTGTTTAAGTTGGCCCTAATGTGGGGGGCCTAAAGGCTCAGGCACTTTCCCCAAGTAACTTTGCAAGTGCCCTAATCCAGGATAGTCTGATTGTCCTCTCATATCTTATTTCTAATCACAGTTCTTCAGTTTGTCTACTCTTTCAATATACCACCCTCTCTCTCACACTCTCTGCCATTCCACCATCCTTCTACTGCTCTTATTGCTTCTCTAACTTCTCCTGATCTGACTATGCCCCTCACTACTCTTACCGCTGTTCTTCTCCACCCTCAGATCTCCATCTCTCTATTTTATCTGTGCCCTGCTCTCCCGCACTACCTCTTACCCCTCATATCTCAACTCCTGCTCAACTTTCCCGATCTTACGTCTTTCTCAGTGTCTGTCTCACATACTCTCAAATGCCACCCTTGTCTCTCCTAATCTTTGTAAAGTATCCTAAATCACTCTCTCACTCACCCCAAGCATACAACAAACATCTGTACCACTCCCTCAATTCCAACACCTTACTTTAACTCACTTGTTACGTCAAAAGTCTCTTTGAAGTACTCTTTCTCCTGATGAACACTCCTTTCTGATCTCTTGTTCCGCCATCCCTGCCTCTTACCTCATTTGAGCAACTGCCCCTGCCTACTTACTCTTCTGGCTTTTTATAGCCCTCCCCTTCCTGTCTAGAAGCATTTTTCTGCTCCCATTGTGTACTCAAGTGGGCTGCTTCCCTGATCCAATATCTTTGTAAGAGAATCACAACTATTCCCATCTTCTCCTCTTACAGGCTGGAGTTTATTCAGGCAGTCTTCATAAGGGCCCTTAGCCCCACCCACTTTTCAGTTTCCATATTCCTTAAGCCAGCCATGTAGTCACTGTGGTCATTTGTTCTTTGCTTCTTCCCCGTATCAAGTAACTTAATGTCCACAAAAGCTTTGGATTGGTTTCCTGGACTATCCTATGGCTGTGTTGTTATCTGCTGGTTCGTGCTGTGCCGCTACTGCTCCCCTGCTAACCTGCGGCATGCCTGGGTAGTCTGAAGTGGGTGTTTCGTGTCCCATTCGACTCCTACATGGGGAAGCTTACTCCATTCTCGTGAGTGTAACCAGTTTGTTCCTCCTTTTCTGCCCCAGGTTTTAGTCATTGGGGCCAGGTGCACTGTGGTACGTGTAGTTCTTTGGATTGTGCTGCCTCCTGGAAATCATTAACCAACCAGGTCTGAAGGGTCTCATGCATGCTGGTAAGTCATTCCTCTCAGGAAGAGACTGGGACCTGTCCAGGACAGAAACTGCTAAGCATTGGGTCATGGAAAGAGGTACACATATACATGCATGTCTCCATGCAGATGGGCACACGGGAACAAGGGCCTTTCTCAAATACCCCACACAATTTCTGGGGTCGGCTTCTGGCATTGTCTTGGTACACCTCCTGCCCCAGATTGAGAGGACTGCTTGCCCCCCTCTCCCTCTTAACAGGGCGAAACACATGACCCTGTCACACGATGGAGACCCTCCTCATCTTGCAGAGTGGCAGGGGTTTCTTTGGTGACCTAAAGCAATGGTCCTCTGCGCTTATGCAGGGATCAGAGAAGGGTTACCAAGGGATCCTTGTCATACCACCCCTGTGCCCATCATCCTCTAGCTCATGGAGGCTCCTTGGCCATTCCACTCAAGGCCCAGCACACCAGTCAGGGGACTTGATCGCATACCTCCCTGATGGGGCTTCAGTACCCAATTACCTGGTCTTGCTTGCAATTCTCCCCAAGCCCGTTATTCTCCAATCCTCAAATAATTGTTGAGTCCAGCCTAAGACATACCAATATTCAAGGAGTACTGTTTGTAGCTTTGAGGGTTGATCTTGATAACATGTGGCAGAAAAGATTTTGATCAGCCAAGGGTCAACACAGAAGTTCTTATCTTAATCAATCCAACAGGTTACATTCAGTGTTTGCTACTTATTTAAGAATATATCCGCTACAACAAAAATATGTACATTAGGAAAAAATCCTAGACAATTATATGTCAACATAGAAAACATACAAACTAGATCTGAACTAGTGTCACTGGCATATAATCAGTGTCAGTGCAGGACTGAAGTCTGAGGTATGAGAATTGAAAGGGGGATTTTAGAATGCGTGTGAGCATCTTAGCGAGCACCAAGGTAGATAGGGACTGGCTAGTGAATGGGTGCTGCGATAGACTGTCAGGAGAAAAAGGGAGTCAGGGAGACTGATTTTATGCCCAGCTGGGCCAGATGTTTTTGTGGGACTCATCTGCATTCTAATGGCAGAGGTGATGTGCGTTATGAAGTCGAGTAGTGAATTATTGCAGATGTGGGTGGGTGGGTGGCGTGCCGGGGGGGTGGGAGGGGTAATACGGCTAAGTTCCATTGAGATGGAGTGCAATACGTACCAGAGAATCAAGGTTGATATCTAGTTGCGATGAGGGTATACAGATCGCCTGGAATCCTTTACGTGCAGACTAGGTGCTGTCTTGTGATCTCCACAAGTGACTGATTAGTGTCCTCACCTACCTTTCTGGGTGTGATAGTTCACCCAGAAGGTGAACTAGGTCAGTCAAGGTATAAAGCGGAAGAGCCAGGTCTCGAGTGCCCTCCGGAAAGCGAGGTGATCCTCTATGCTGAGGGTGCTAAATGGGATCGAGTTCCAGATGGTGGGAGCTTGAACGGAGCCCCCTATTCTAGTTGATTTGGCAACTGGGTTGACAAGGAGAGCTGTGGCTGATCTCAGGTTTCTAGTATGGCCGTGGTGTAATTATCACACAATTTCCACACAGGTGACTCATTTCAGTAATATTACATACGTTTCCAACAGTTCTGCCCAATACCCACATTGTTGAAACCAGAGAGCCACCTTTAAGCACATGGTATGGGTTTGAGAGCCTGTGGTTGACTATGCCTGAGGACAGTTACTGTATGGTTGATCTCTCACCCCAAAGTATGCTTGTTGGCGAGAGTCCCCCAATGAAAGAATGGCAATTCAACAATTGGGCCTGGTACTGGTGAAACGCCTTGTAGCGTAACGCTGGAAGAACTCCACTCTAGCTTCCGTGAACGGCTGACAAACAGATTGCGTAATGGCCCAATACAGAGAATGGTATACCCAAAGCTAGAGCCAAGACCCCCATATGGGAACGTTTTTTGGTATTGATTGCTCGTTTGATATTGTGCCTCCATAAAACAGCAAACTTTCTTACACAAGTACAATGAAAAACACTGAAGGCAGACTCACAACATGGCTATCAAAGCACCAAAGGAGCTGCCTTTAATCTTTTGCCTTTTGCATCTGCAATGTTTTCCCCACAAAACTGAAGATGGATAGCAACGCTGGCACATATAGTACAAATCTAGTCCTCATGTTATCGGCTTAGCTACAATTTTCTAAAAAGATTATTAGTACCCGACACAACATGACATGACAAACAAATCTATGCACCGATTGGTGCATTTGCGAGCCTTACCTTATTGTGATCCCTTTCATGTTGTGGCATGCATCTTGAGCTAGTTCCCAGGATTCTACCGCTTAGCGGATTCTTTCATCAGGCCACCATGAAAAGGGGGAAGGGACTACATGTAGTCCCTTCCCGTTCCATGGAGGGCATTTTTTTGTTTACCGTTTTTTCCCCATTTGCTTTAACGGCTGCCATGAAAAGGGAGAAGGGACTACGTGTAGTTCCGTCTCCTGTTCCATGCTGGCCATGTTTGTTTACTGTGGCCGCTACGGAACGGTGAGAACTGACTGTGTTTCCCAGTTTGCGGCGGCCATTATTATGTTTTTGGGCTGTAAAACGCAACGCCTCTCACAACCGAAAAAATCCACCATTAGGACCCCGATCTAATGGGACGGTTTACTAATGGAAATAAGCCCCTGACCGGGGGGAGCATTACCGCATCAGGTAATACCCCGGGGGCGTTACCTAACATGATAATGCCCACCCCGGCTCGGGGCGTATTGCCTAAACAATTCTGCAGTCATAGTTGTCCAACTGGATAGTTCGAGGGCATGTAGAAACTAGAAGAAACCCAATGATTACGCTTTTACTTCACTTCCAAGTGTCATCAGCAAAAGAAAATATATAACTTTTTTATAGTGAATAATGTACATACTACTTTGCAAGTTAGAACAAAAGAACATAAGAAATGTATGGAAATGATTTGAAAAAGATCATACTGGCATGTGTTTGCTTCAATTTGCGCAAAGCTTCTTATGACTTGAGCTTCCAGGTTCAAAGACTGCGGCTATTGGTGCAAGCATTCATGCTCTTGCACAGCTGTATGTTTGCCCCGAGTCTCTTGGGCTGACCAAGTATACCAGGGTGGCATGTTCTAGATTACTGGCTTCATATAAAAGTGCTTCACACTGAGTTTTAGGAGGTTGTTGAAGTCTTTTTGCTGTTTTCCCTACATTATTATTTTTCTTTTAACCGGCTTTGAAGGCTTTTTACCCCACTGGCCAGCCTTTCTAAGTACATCAGTTTTGGGATCAGTCCCTATGGCCATCAGTGCTGGAGAAGTGTTTTCCAAAGTAATATTCTCTGTTTTCCCTGCACACAACACCATCACCATCTGTGAAGTGCAATAGGATGTGTCAGTGACTCATACTTAATTAATCTAGGGACCCAGATCTGGAAACGAGCTTGCAAAGCCAGGAAAACAAACAACCCATATTCCCCTCAGATCCCGATAGCAGCTATCATGACAAACACACCAGGGGGCTGGAAAGAGATAAGGAACATATTGGAATCCTGCGGAATTGCCACCCTGGGTGACCTAGTGGATGATCAGGGCATCTTAACGTTCGCAGAGTTGCAAGAGACCTTGGGACTACCAACAGAGCAGTTCCTACTTCACGGAGCGGTGGTAAGAAAGCTCACAAACCGATGGTCGGAGGCAGAGAACCTTGAAACTGGGCACAAAGCCATAGAAAACATGCTGAACGCCGCCGAGGGAGGACATGAAACTTCGAGGCTCTAAGAGACATTGCTAGACAGCACAACCAAGCAAGACCTCAAGGGCAAAGAGAAATGGGAACAGGAGCTAGGCCTGCAATTCGAGGATAATGAATGGGAATCCATAACACACTATCATGAAAAACTATCCAGAAATGCCCAACTGCAACTTATGCAGTTTTATATCATTAACAGAGCATACCTCAGGCATGAAGTCATCTCCAAATTTAAGGGGGCAAGAATCATAGAATGCCCTAAATGCAACAAACCCCGCGCGGGGATAACCCACATGTTTTGGGGATGCTAATCGGTACAATCTTTCTGGTCACAAATTGCTACAAAGGTGGCCGGGGCAGACATCACCTTGGACGTACAGTCACCAAAGGCGTGCATTCTGGGCAGATATAAAAAAAGCAAGAAGAACAAATCTCTGAACAGGCTCAAGGACTTGATGTACATTCTAGCGAAAAGACACATTGCTATGGGGTGGAAAAGCCCCAATATCCCCACCGTAACATTGTGGTGGGAGGACCTCCGAAAATGGTTGGCGGCAAAAACTGGGGCGTGGGAGAACCCGCAGCAACAACAGAAACTGGACACTAGCGAAGACCTACAACACTGGGTGGCGCTCACGGTGTCATTATTCCATCCAATGACGAAACAAGCAGCCCATGGTGGTCATCCGGCAAAGGCTGAACTGAATACGGAAAAGAGTGGTCTTGGGGGAGTTGGGAGGGAGGCATGCAGGGAGGTTATTGGAGATTTCTTAATTGGCGCATTAACGATAATATTTGTTGTATTATTATATAACCTAATAAAACATTTTTTTTAAAAAAAGGATGTGTCAGTGTACATTTATTTGCAACTCTTGGTTACTAACATGTGTCCGGGATGACTGATGGTGGCGGATACTTTTCTACCATTATCGTTGTCTTGTGCATTTTTGCATTTCACCACTTAATGCCTTCTAGAGAACCACATACTCAAATGACTGCGGCACATGATTTTTGCCTGTCCTCTGGCCATCTTGTTTTGCCTTCTTCCTGCTTTTGAAAAGTCAGAATTTAACTATATGTTATGCCCTATCCCAGGGAATGCAGAAGTGGCTATCTGTGATTGAGGCCGAATGTGGGGACTGGAATGGTCAGATCCCAGTCCACATTTATGGCAAAATGTGTGTGCTGCTGTGCAGATGTGTTGGCCAGAGAATGTCCAGGATTGGCTAGCCCATGCCAGTTCGAATGAAGCAGATCTTTATCATTGGTGGGCTTGGGGGCAACTCAAGCTCAAATCCTGCATAAAGGCTTATGTCCTGCAGCCATACTTCAGATAGTTGTTGGAGCCAAAACCCCAGCAGCCCTTTCTTCAACCGACCTGGCAAAGACCTGCTTCTTTGCTGCTCTCCTAAAGATCTTCACCGGTTCTGCGACCTCTGGATCTGTGGGAACAACCTGTCTCGATGCCTGCTTGACAATCTTGCCCTTGGAAGCCTTTGGAAGAGTCTTGGAACCAACCTGTGGGCTGACCAGCTTCAAACTGTGTCATCATCCAGAGTTAGCCTTGGGACTCTGCAGTTCCTATACTTGCAAAACAAAAAGCATCCCATTGCAGTTGACACTCTCCACTGCGCAGAGGAGCCTAGTAGGAGCAGTTTGTTCCTGCCACAAGGTTCGACTTCTGTTATTCCTTCGGAGTGGCCATCGCCGATCACTGCCTGCATTGTATTCTGAGAGTCCTCTGAGGTCATTGCCGTAATGGTGGTCCTTTCTTCAGCCCAGTAGAGGTGTCCAGAACCGATCCATCAGGCTACGTAACACCAAACTAGTCTGACGCCAAAAATGATCCTCTGCATCCTAGACACGTGGACCTCCTACAAAGGAGCCAATTTAAGTTATTTCAGGAAATTCTACAATAGTCCCTGGGGAAATCTGAGTACTGAGGGTGATTAAACATACCTATTCCCACCCCCACCTCCGTAGGTTTTAACGGGCCTACCTGACCTCTCGCTTGACTGACCGTGAACAGTGGTGTTCTGATCAAGGATCCTCCCTTGGGCTTCCACTAAGGTGTTTGGCTTGGGAGAGGCCATGCTAAGAACTTGTATTCAATATCTAATTTTAAGTTTCAATGTTTTATATTGCATACAGCATGACATTTTTTTACATTTTTTTTATTATAAACTTTATTAAGCTTCACAGTGCAACAGAGAAAAGCGAGCATTACATAGTTGATCGGTGAATACACATTCATCATATATAATGGATTATGGATTGTACGAACAGTAGAGCATCAGTAGCAGGAGATTAAGCTAAAGATGTAGGTATCACATTCGCAGTCAAGGCATACAGACTAAGCCGAGTTGGGATTCGGAGAGGTTAAAATATCAACTTCATCTTCAGTATCAGTTGACACTGAGGAAATATATGACCTGAGGGGAGCCCAGACGTTTCTTGGTTTAGACACTGCGGGTTGTAGGTATATCCAATACTCCTCAGTATCAGAGGCCCAGGTGACGGCTTGGAGCCATTGAGCATGCTTCGGGAACCGAGGCCGCAGCCTGAGCAGCAAGATACAGCGGGTTGCAAGAAGTAGACATAGGCCCGCCAGTCTCCTGGAGTCCTGGCCCAGTCTGGGAAGTTCATGAAAAAGACATGTCAGCGGAGAAGGAGTAATAGGGCAGTCCAACATTTGCGAGAGGGATGTGCACACTCCTTCCAAGAACTGGGTCAGACGCAGGCATGACCACAACATGTGTATGTAATTTGCGTCATCTGATTTACATCTCGGGCATGTGGGCAAAGGATCCTGTGACATGTGGTGTAGTCTGATCGGGGTGTGATGAAATCTATGAAGTACCTTGAAATGGATCAGTTTGAACCGTGAATTAAATGAGACTTTGTGGGTTCCAGCTCACATATGATCCCACCGCTGGTCTGATATCTCGACATTCAGATGTTTACCCCAGGAGTCTCTGACCTTGGTAAGTGGAGAGGCCTCTATACTCTGGAGGGTAGTATATAATCTAGAAACCTTCCCCTTAAGAGTCATGGTATTTATAATTGGATCATCTGAGGGAATTGAGGGGATGTTCGGGAGTCTATTCTTAAGGGAGCGGCGCAATCCTGCATAGTGTAACCAGTGGGTGGGCCTACCCCTAAAGGACTCCGGCAGATTCAACCATTCAATGAAGATGCCTTGTTCAAACGAGTCTCGGGCTAAAGTCAGTCTGGCCCCTGCCCAACGACGTGCTGTTGCGGGGTCCACTCGAGGAGACTCTGGAAAGAAATTCCAGAGGGGGAGGTCGCCATGGAAGGGCAGAGTGGCGCCAGCCTGCTTCCACATTTTGCCTAGGGCTAGTGCTGTGGCTCCGACAGGATCAAGGGGTTCAAATTTCATTCTGCAAGAGGGGAGCACTATGTCACAGTCCTCAATAGAAAGGCGCTCGGGTTTGACGTGGAGGGGGGAGTCTGTAGCAACAAACCAAAATTATGCAAACTGGGCTTGGGCAGCCACCCAGTACCCTTCGAAATTGGGGGTGCAGAATCCCCCCCCTTGACATCGGAGCGCTCAGTGTGTCTAATTTCAGTCGGACCACGCCGGAGTGCCACAGGAAAGTATTGATAGTTCGGTTCAGTGTTGCAAAGAATTCTCGGCCTGGCTATAGGGACATTCAAGAATCTGCATAGGAGTTGAGGCAGTACCACCATCTTGAGGATGGCAATCTTACCAGCCAGGGAGATCTGCAGTCTGGCCCAACTCATGGGTTTCCAGGCAAGGGTGGTTACATTTTTCCCAAAGTTTGCTTCGTATAAAGTATTTTTGTGTTGTGAAACCACTACTCCCAGGTAGGTGATTTCGGATTGAGCCCACGTAAACCCTTGAGGATTCAAGGGGGTGACGGTGGCCTCAGTCAGTGGAAATAATACGGATTTGGAGTAATTCACCTGGAGACAAGATAACTCACCAAAGCGTGTGACATCCTCCAGTACGGGGGCCAGGTTATGTTCAGGAGATCGAATGAAGAGGACAGCATCATCCGCATAAAGGGAGATAATCTCAGGGCGACCGAACAGTCGCACGCTTCAGTGTGCATGCCGCTGGCATATCCTGTCTGACAGCGGTTCGATAACTAGTGCAAAGATTAATGCTGAGAAGGAGCACCCCTGTCTCGTGCCTCTAGCTATCGGGAATGGTGACGAGCACAGGCCATCGGTGCGAACTCTAGCAACAGGGGAAGAATATAGAGGTTTAACCCAGGATCTGAAGTTAGGGCCAAAGTTGCATTTCTCAAGTACCTGCCATAAGAACTGGCCAATCCTGCTGCAGTCTCTACCTCTCCTGCCCCCTCCCAGGCCCTCTGCAAGGCTCTGGCTTCTCATTTCATCTTTAAAACTCAGGACAGCTTGTCCTCTCTCTCTTCCTCTCCCCCTCCTCTCTCTACTGCCTGCCCTTCTTCTGGCCTTTCCTTAGCCACCTCTCCTCCCCCCTTCTCTGCCTTTCCCCTGTTCTCCCCAGACAAGGTTTCTAGACAATTCCGATCTATGAAAGTCTTGTCAAAACAGGTTCACCCCTGTTCCTCCAAAACCATCAAGGACTACATTGATACCCTGGCTCTTGCTCTGGCTGACTTCTGCAACCTCTCCTTCGCCACTGGAGTCTTCCCCTCCTCCCTGAAGCACTCCCTTGTGCACCCTCATCTTAAGAAACCTTCTGCTGACCCATCCTGCCCAGCTAACTATCGCCCAATCTCCATCACCCCTTTGCTGGGCAAACTCCTGGAAAAGCTGGCCATCTCCCAGCTTAATCTTCACACTGAATCTGTTGGTTGTCTCCATGACCATCAGTCTGGCTTCAGAGCTGCCAGAAGCACGGAAACAGCTCTCCTGAACATCCATGAAAACCTGCTCTCCAACCTTCATTCCAACACCCCCTGTGACCTCATCTTACTTGATCTCTCTTCTGCCTTTGACACGGTCAACCATGCCATCCTGCTCAACCGTCTCCGTGTTAACCTGGGTGTCACCCATCAGGCCCTGGCTTGGCTGACTTCTTTCCTCTCTGATCAACCCTCCCAGGTCCAACTTAAGTCCTTCCTTTCCTCCATCTCTATCTCTACCTGTGGTGTTCCCCAGAGGTCTAACCTCTCTCCCTGGCTGTTCAACCAATACCTGGCACTTCTTGCCCACCGCATTGCTGCTCTCTGCCCCAACTTTCAGTGCTATGCAGATGACACTCAGCTCATTTTCAGGCTCCCTTCCGCCACCTCTTCTCCTTCTCTCATCTCCGACTGTCTGTCTGCTATCCAGGAGTGGTGTGTCGCCAATGATCTCTGCCTTAATACCAGTAAGACTATGACTCTCCTCATCGGCACACCCGCTCCCTCCTTTCCTGTCTCTCTCTGGCCGGCCTCTCTTGGGCCTCTTCCTGCTCCCACCTGTGAGGCTAAAAATCTCAGGGTCATCTTCAACTCCACACTCTCCTTCTCACCTCACATCTCTGACGTCTCTAAGAAGTCACACTAGCAGCTTCACCTCCTCAGAGGTATTTTTCCTTTCCTCTCCTTCCCCCAGAAGCTCACTGTCTCCAGAGCTCTGGTTCTCTCTAGGCTGGACTACTGCAACAGCCTCTTTATAAGTCTGCCTGCCACTACTCTCTGCCCTCTGCAACTCATCCAGAACAGGACTACAAGACTTTTCCTTGGCCTCAAACCCAGGGATTTGTATCCCTCCAGGACTGAAATCTCTGCACTGGCTCCCAATGGCTGCGAGGATTAAGTTCAAAACCCTCTGCATTGTCCACAAGGCCTTCTGCGGTCTGGGGCTTCAATACCTTCAACTCTCTCTTTATAAATATCTTCCTTCTCAAGCTCTTCGCTCATCCACTTCCAGCTCCCTCAGGGTCAGTCGCTTCTCCAAGCAACAAGTTGGTGGTAGATCTCTTTCCTCAGCTGGGGCCTCCCTCTGGAACTTGAGGAGAACCATCTCTGGTTCCAGAAGCATCTCAAGACCTTCCCCTTTGCTTCTGCTTTCTCTCCTCCTCTCCCCTGCTGAACTCCTGGCTGAAACCAAAACTGCACTGGTCACCTGGCTACCCTCTGTTCTCGGGCCCAGGTCCCCTCCCTGCCAGTTGCACACATGCACTGCTCCCCTGGCAAGCCTTGCACTCTGGGGCTGTTTCTGTATCCCTACAGCCCCTACCATCACTTGACACCTGATGTCTGCACTTATCCTTGCACCTGCCACCAGCTGGCCACACTTCTTGTTATTGCTCCTATTTATTGTTTCTATTCATCTACTGTTACCTAATGTACTGCACTTCCCCTCCCCCTTGCACTTTTCCCCTCCCCCTCCTCCCTTGCACTTGCGCGATCTCAATGTCACCTGGCCTAGTAAGATCGTTGTCTCCGTCTTCCCTCTGTTCTCCTCCCTTGCCTCATCGCGCCTTGAAACACTTGTGTATAGACACGTTATAAATGCCATATCGTATCATATCATAGGCACCTCGAAGAAACTGAATCAAAGGCCTTCTGAATATCAAGGGTCGCCGCGACTGCTTGTGTGTTCGGGTCGATACAGGCCAAAATGTTAAATAAGCGTTGCAAATTGACAGAGCTAGAACGAACTGGAATAAAGCCAGACTGGTCTGGGTGTATCATATATTGCAAATAAGGGGCCAGTCTCAAAGCAAGTATTTTAGCGTAGATTTTGACATTGCAGTTGATAAGCAAGAGAGGGCGGTAGGGGCCACCTTGTGTGGGGGGTTTGCCTGGCTTGAGTAAGACTGTCATTATTGGTTCACGAAGAGATGGGGGAAGGGTACCAGTATCGCAGGCTTCGCTCCTCACGGCTGATAGTTGTGGGACAAGACGGGACTTGTAGTGTTTATAAAATTCAAGTGGTAAACCATCGGATCCAGGAGCTTTTCCAGAGGATAGTAATTCCATGGTGTTGGAGATTTCTTCAAGTGTGATCGGGGTGTCGAACGCCTCTCTAGTTTCAGAGGAGAGGACCAAGAGTGGGAGACTATCTAAGAATGTCTCTGTATCGGTTGTAGCAGTGCTGTCTACATCGGAATAGAGGTTTGCATAAAAGGAGCAAAATTCAGTGTTAACATCATGCAACGACACAGCCAGGGCCTTCTCTATAGCCGGGATATGCGTTGTACCGTTCTCAAGACGGATCAAGCTGGCCAGAACCCTACCCGGTCACTCAGCCTCCCTGCATCTACACGCACACTGGGGATCATCAAGGAATTGCCATTCCCGCTCGGCATGCGTGCGGAACGTGTCCAGTTCGGAACCCATACCAACAAGAGTATCAGTCCGCTGCGATGAAGCATATTAAGTCTTGAGGGAGCTAAGTCTAGATTCGCTCTAAGCAATGCCCCTTCGTATTGTTCTGAGGATTCCAGCCTCTTTGGAAATCGCTTTAACCCTAATATAAACCTTGAATGCTTCCCAGCGGGTGGCCTGAGATTTGACAGAGCTGGTATTCAGCAAGAAGAAATCATCTATGCCGGTTCCCAGTTCGGTTTTAAAAGCAATGTCTAGCATCGAGTGTGGTTTTCATCTCCATGAACGGGTCTTGGGGTCATATGTATGCCACCCCAGGGAGACCAGTATAGGGGAGTGGTCCGAAAATGTTCTAGGGAGGATAGACATTTGGGTAATGGTCCCGACGAGTGTGTCTGAGATGAGCCATCTATCTATGCGTGAATGGGAATCATGCACTGGGATGTAGAAAGAGAACATTCGGGAGTCGGGATTAAGTAGTTGCCATGCATCGGTGATACTAAAATGGGCTTGTAAGTCTATGATGGTTTTGGCTGCCTTGGAGAGTTGGCAGGGTTTAGTGCCCAATCTGTCGTGGTTAACGTCCAGGATAGTATTAAAATCCCCGCCCCAAAGTATGGGAATAAAAAGGAACCAGATAGTAGAGAGGAGAGATGTGTATAGAAATCGGGATCATCAATATTGGGGCCATATATGTTCAGTAATACAACCTCTCTACCCTGCAATGTCCCAAAGAGCAACACGTTTCGCCCCAGAGGGTCCACATGAATCACTTTATGTTGGAATTGAAGGCTTTTATGATTGAGGATCATGACTCTGTTATTTTGAGTGGAGTAGGTGGCGTAGTAGCGTTGGGAGCCCCAGGACCTTGCAAACCCCTCACAGCCACCACACAGAGCATGTGTTTCTTGTAAAATAAAGTAATTTGGCCTTATGACGTTCAATATATAATTGTAATTCCGCATTTTTGTATGATTACCCAGCCCCCTGACTTTCCAGCTCATACATATAACATTATCATTCGCCATCGTGTCAGAAAACCAGCATTGATAGAGATTCATCCCGACCAGGGGTTGCAGTGTAAGAACTGGGCCAGGGACAGCGAGGCTGCAGTCTCCTGGGTCCCACCAAAGTAGATATAGGGAATCGGATCCCCATCTGCATGTCAAGCCTTTTTCCAACTATAACTCCCTTGCCACCCCCCAACCCTCCCCCAATCAGAGAGGTGATAACCCCAACCAACTGAACCCCTGTCAAAACCAGCGGTGACTTTGCCTGGGGGCCTTGCGCCGGTCATGAGCGGCAATGCATCCGGGGGGGGGATATTGACTAGGTATAATGTGGTGCATAGTATACTAACAATAGAGAACAGTAGAAAGGTGTCGGACTTGCAGGTCAGGGCTGGATGTCAGATGGTCTCACCAATTCAGTAGTCAGTTAACAAAATGATCATCCGAACACTGCCTGCACCAGGAGCGCTTAAACATTTAACAATGAACATAAACCAGGGTACCCACGGGGACAATCTTCTGAGTCGATCAGCCAGGGAAATGGTCCTCAATGAACTTGGAGGCTTTCTCAGGAATGGTAAAGATGAAGACCCGGTTTGAGTTTAGCAGGGTATAACAGAGTATTGAACCCCTATGTCTTGTAGTTTCTTCTTCACGGCTAGGAATATTTTCCATTCCTGCTGAATGGCCATGGAGAAATCTGGGTAGAGGTGAATTCTGGAGGATCCCAAGAGAAGGTCGTCTTTGGCCCTTTCCGCCCAGAGCAGAGCATCCATGTCGCGATAGTTTAATACTCTAGCTATAATGGGGCTGGGAGGGGCCCCCGGCTTTGGCTTCGCCATCAAAGATCGGTGGGCCCTCTCGATGGCGAACAGCGTGGAATGATTCGGAGAGTATAACATAGAAAACAGCATTTGCTCAACATAGTCCACCATGAGGCCGTCGATGTTGTCCTCCGGAACGCTGATGATGCATATATTGTTGCATCTAGAACGCGATTCAAGGTCCTCGTTCTCCTTGCTGACCTCCTGGACCCGTCCCAACAGGGCATCCACTTCAGCTCGGAGAGCCGCAATGTCAACCTCAGCCGTCCCGACTCTAGATTCAACCTCTGTCACCCGAGCGTCTGTTTTATCCATGTGGGCTTTAATCGAGCTTATGGTCCCGTTTATATCGTCCAACTTGGAGTGGAGGGCAGTGAACCCCTCACGCATGTATTCCATCATTTTCTGTGACTCCGAGGTTTCGGAGGATGTTGACATGAATGCACCCGGTTCTGGTTGAGTTTCCTTCAGCTTCTGTGTTGATTTAGTAAACATATTGATAGAGCCCTGTTTCTTACTGGCCCCTTTGGTCATGGTAACACCAGTCTCGTGGGAGTAGGGTTGCACGGTTTCCTCTCTATCAAAAGAAGGTCTTGGGTTAGAGTAGTTATCTCAACAGATGGTACTGGTATCCACCTTGATCTCTGGTTGAAGTCTAGGTTACAGGACCATGTAGCTTTGGAATGTCGCAGAGCCAGGCAAATTCATTATGGGTACAGACGTAACAGAATCCCAAGCAAGAGAGTCATTCGGGCAGGCAGCTGGTATCTCAAGACAGATAGGGTGACCGCACACATTTGTTCAGGAGTAGGGGGGTAGGGGTCACACATTGACTTTACCATATAAGGACAGAGCGGGTCTCAGTGTGTCCACGAAGAATGAATCTTTCAGCCCAGAGAAACGTTTGACTATCCTTCCATTGGACTGGGCCTCCCACGTACAACAGGAGAGGGGAGGGCGTGTAATAGTAGGACTTCTGTCAAGGATGATGTTAAATACTTGCTTATTATTTGCGAATCAACACTGTGCCGCCCGACCACCGGGGACTCGGTCAAGTGCGTTTATGGGGATGGTCATGTGCCTCTGTGTGCAGAACTCCACCAGCAATGGGCCCAGGCGATTCACTTTGCATAGTGGGGTGACCCAAGCGCAGTGCTCCGACAGTCGCACGCGATGCGCTGCACAGGTGAGACCCTTCGGCGACAAGGATGATGATTGTGGCCAGCAGGCCCGGTCAGTCCTCCACCATGCAGATCTCAGTCCCGTGAATAGCAGGAACGAAGCTGGCAGTGAGGGTATTTGGCGCTGCTGCTTCAATAGTCGTGTACTTGTGCTATTTAACAATCAAAAGCGTCTCAGGAGCCCCACCACCCACACGCACTGTGCACAGCAGTAGTCCATTATCAGGCAAAGGGTTCTGCTAGAGGCGCTGTATGGAGGCCGCTCAATATATATGGGCAAATGGAGCAGCGCACTTTCACTGGGTTCTCAGCCAAATGCAATCCAGCTAGAGTGTGATACTTTCCCAGTGGAAGTTTCAGGCCGTACGTATTGAGCAGGGGGAGGCCATACAACAATGACTTGGTATTTATAGGTAGGGTGCAGGGCTGAGAGGCCCATCCAATGTCCCCTTCATGGGTTTGTCTCCGGCGGCGCTCTCTGTAGACACAGGGGGGACGTAGCACTGCGGTGGGGCGAGAGGGTTGATTCTATCAACTCACCTTGCCATGGCAAGTGTCAGAGGGCAGCACCCGCAAACCCACCTAAGAATCGATGTCGTAGTTCTCATCACTGAACAGTCAAGGTGCTCCAGGGATGCGGTTCCCAGGTGCGGCAAGTTGCACCTCCGGACAAGAGATGTCGCAGTCGGATTTGCGTGGCATCGATGGTGCTGCTGAGTCATGTCAATAAGGCGTGCGTGGTGTAGTTGACACCCACTGTTGTCAGGGTCCCAGCTCCGGAGCCACGTGCCACCGGCAGCAGGGTTTGCGTGGATTGGTGGCGGAAGGCACGTGTCAAGGTATTGCACGCAGGGAAGACAATGGGATTGCCGTGCAGCCGCCGCTTCCCATCTAAGGCAGGGAAGGTGTACAACTAGAGCGGTAGGCACCCCTCCTCCAGCATGCCCTCGCCAATTTGTTGTTTGAGTCTGTGTGGATCTGTTCTCATGGAAGCGCAGCGCGGGCCATTGCGAAGGAGCACCTCGGCGCTCACTGGACCAGTGATTTCGTCACAGTAGCACACTCTCGAGAGTCGGTAGTCAGGCTGTGGCTGCTGGAGGGTTATGGGAGGCCGCCGGCAGCCTTTCTTTGGAAGAAATCGATGCACCACTACGAGTTACTGGAAGTTAGGATTTTCCCCAGCACGGCGCGCAGGCGGCCATATTTCTCGTGCACAACAGCGCCCCCCCCATTCAGCATGAAATTTAACAAACTTTGAAATCATCCCATAAAGGAGATCCATAGATTGTCAATATCTGGGCTGAAGAACTGGGGAAAGTGATTGATGAAGGCTGCTGGCTAAGGTGCTGCATCAATGTACGATTGGTGAGCATAGACTGGGGCCTAAGAGCATCACAAACTAAACTCCTCTTCAAAACCTATTGGACTCCAGAACGCATGTTCAAGGGACATTTATTGAACAGTGAACTTTGCTGGAAGTGAAACCGGGCAAGGGGCACTCTGAGTCATTTGATTTGGTTCTGTCGAAAAACTAAAACATTCTGGGAAGGGGTTTGTGAAAGACTGGGGTTAGTCTTGAGTTGCACTGTCAGAATGAAAGCTTCTCTCTTGGTGCTTGGATATGTATCTTTACTCAACGACATACAATTCAGTAGGAAAATATGGATCCTCCAGGCTTGTATGATTGCCAAAAAAATTATCTTGAAGTCCGGGAATCGCCTGCCTCCTTCTGTATTGACAATTGGGTGGAGAAGCTGTTAACCTTATCCACCTATGACAGGGAACACTCTGAAGATAATTACAAGTTCTTAGATATACGAGGATGCTTTCTTGATGTTTATGGCTAATGTGTCCCGATAATATGCATATTCTATGTTATGCACTTCCTCTTCATGTATCACTTCTTTCTTTTCCTCCAACTTTCTTTCATTGTCATTTGTTCTCAATGATACTTACTTAATAGTTTTGTAATCTTGTATTTATGCATTTGGATGATCGTAATGTTAAGACAATGATCTAATTTTGGGACACTTAGAAACTGCTTGATGGCTTTGCCAACTCTTATTCAGACTCTTAAAAAGACTAATAGCCTTCTGAAGAGAACTACATTGGCATCTGTGGCTCTAAGGCTCTGAGCCCCATCCGTTCTAGATAGGGAAGAATGTTTCATATGGTTTAGTGCATTAAAATATAAGGCTTTGTATTGGGCTTCTAATTCCTTGATTTTGCACATATTAGTTATCTTTCTGATGGTTACATATCTGGTTATTTTTTATTAACTTGCGTTACTATTCTTCAGTATTTTAAAATGGCTATAACTTTATTCAAAATGTGAAGTGTTAGTGCTCTTAGCAAAGCACAAAGAGAATGGCCCTCATTACAACCTTGGCGGAGGACCATGGTGCTATTAGCACCATGGTCCATGCCGCTAAGGTTGCAATTCCGCCATGGTGGTTGGCGGACTTACCGCCCCATTCCGACCTTGGCGGGGCGGTAAGTCCCCAATCCCCATTTACCCTTCCCCATTCCCATTTTTGCCCCATAGGGCATAATGGGAGTGGGGAAGGCGTTAATTACGCCACCGTAAATTACGGTGGCGTAATTAACTCCATGGTCCCTTAGCGCCATGGATTTTAACACCTGCTAAAAGCAGGTGTTAAATCCGCCATGGCGCTAAGGGACCTCGTACTCAGGCGGTAAGGGTCGGCGCTGTTTACGCTGGCGTAAACCCCTTACCGCCTGGGTCGTAATGAGGCCCAATGTGTATACATAAGTAGCAAACACTTTAGTGTGTTCATTACCTGTTGATGATTGTTAAGTTTGTCGTGAATAAATAACTGCTGAACTTGTACTATTAAAAGTGCTCTTGTGTGCTTAATTTAATCCTTTGTCACTCTCACACTCCCTAGGTCTTAGCCTTGCTGCTCAGTCACACTACCCAGATAGAGTTTGGCTAGACATTAGTGTCCTTCTCTGTTCAGCAGACCAGGATGGCCTCTCAGAATCTGTCCACAAGGCAGATTCTGAAAATTCATCTTACCATTAATTAAATCATGTGGACAGTCAACACCCAGTTACCATGCAACCAGGTTACAAACCCTATAAACCAGTGCACGCACTACATTCTGAACACAGCCAATAAATTGATGAAACTCATAAGGCGCCAAAATAATATAGGAAGAAGCTACCCCAAGAACTAGGACTGGAGAAAAATTGAAGTTTCAAAAGAATGGAAAAATAATATTCACCAGAAATCACAAGGCCGAATAAAATCCTAACACATTGTGTCCTGAATTACACGTACCAGTAAATTCATTAAAATGAGGATCATAAATTCATATCCATTAATCGAATCACAAAGTATCTTTTTACATATACTTGTAGTTCTTACTAATGAGGATCTTATGTCCAAACCCCTCCCCCAAAAGGAATCAGCTACCTGTTAATTACTCCTAAGTGATACAAAGGGAGGGGTTATTGAGATTTTTATGCTAGTTGTTATAACCTCCCAAAGTTGGATAGTTGCAAGTGATCATATTTGTATGACTTTCCTGGCATGACAGGACATCCACAAGTCATCCTCTAAAACCCACCAAAAACACTGTAGTCTATCCTCCTTCAAGGCTTGCCATGTAATCACGTTGTGATATAAAGCTACAGCACCACCTATGAATATTTCAAGAACAACACGTATGCATAGAAGCACGCAGGCTAAGCGGCCAGGTGCTGGTGAGCTCGTCTTAACCATAGCTTCCCACCAATTAGCATATCCATCTATCATCACCTCAGAGGTCTGCTGTCAATTAGGACTTTGAACTTGTCCTTGGGAGTGTTGTTTGCTCTGGGAAATTCAGGGGAGTGAAGGCACTCTCTACCCTCGTGCATATGTGTGACCATCATGCTCGTCCAATTTCTTCTCCCTGTGTGACTGAAGACCACGAAATTGAGCTTCTAGTGTATTAAAATACTATTTTCTAATAGACCTCTGACATCTTCTTGTTTTCGTCCATGCCTTCTGAACAGGAGATTCATTCTTTCACATGATTTTTATCTAACCCCAGCCCGCTACGGCCTTGGCTTTTTGGCTCATCCAGTCTCGCCTTTCTGAGATTCGCCTGTAATTTCACGTGTTTTTTTAACTGTGACATACCGGAAAAGCGGCCTTACTTCTTTTGCTCAGCTCTGCTATTGTACATAGTGGAAACATCCATTCTTTACTGACTCATATATATGTATATATTGGCGCATGCCGCAATCTATTCACTATAAAGCTGGCCTCAAGAATACTTTGTCTACTTGCGTTTCGTTGCATCTGTACATGTGTAAAATCACTTGATATCTTCATTAGTTCTGTAGCATACGTTTCTTCATCTTGATTCCAAGATGTTACTTATCTTTGATACTTTTTTGAGGGTGTATAGAATTGCCTGCATTCTCTCATCTCTGCATCTCTTCTATACACATCAGCTCTGTTCTGTATGACGTCATCACTCTTTTCGTACAGTTATTTGTCCTGTTTCTTTCCAAATTTCATTCGAACGACCATCACATTGTCTCGTATGCAGGTATGGTTTTCTCAATGGAAACCTTACTTCCATGATTCTCCTTCGTATCTGTAGTTTCAATAGCTCTGTACGTGTCTCATACTCTGGCTCCCAACATATAGACAATATGGGCGAGGTGATTGAGATGCAGGTACTTGGCTCCTTCTCTACACTCCACCCTCTTGGTGATTCATTGACCACTCTTCCATCATTCTTCACCTCCAGACATCCTAGTCTGATGAAATGCTTCTTAGGAACCCATATCTTTATGACTCCCTTCAGGCATCCAGCTGATTTCACATGCTCATCCTTGTTCAAAGTCATGAGCATGCCCTGTCCACTTGGACTGCAATAGATCCATCTTCCCACATACTTCTTATGGTTCTTTGGATACAGGAATTTCGTTCCCTCAGGTGCATGGATACTGGCCTTCACAAAGTCTCTGATCTCTTCATCTGTCAGATCTCTGGCCTTCCATCCGGATTCAACATCGATCATGATTTTCATCCCTATAGCTTTCTTTGCTGTCTTCTTGCACTGTGTGATTATTATCTTGATCACACAGAATCTCAGCAATAATAATACGATCAGGGCTCCAAGGAAGTTGAACATGTCTGCCATCCATTGTGTAATCCAAGAAAAGAGCAATCCAAACCAGCTGTCATAAGCAATGTCTTCTACTTAGTCTATCATCTGGATGTATAGTTTTGTTAGCATCTCTATGGTCTCTGTCAAAGTTACATTTTCGTCATCGTGAGAAAGTATGAATGTGCAACATGATTCTCCAATTTTTGCACAAATATCTCCATCCATAGTTGTGATCATGTCCAAGACGTATCCATTTTAAAGAGTCATAAGGCGTATGGCTCTCATCTCTTCCCTGATAGCATTGCATCCCTTTCTGGTTGTGTTGATTGTCTGCAGCAATTCCCATCTGGTAATCTGCAGGAATTTGGTATTTGCTCCAACCTAGATTCCTGGCATGAAGATCAATGTGAAAACTGAGGAAGTCTGGCTGAACAGTCAATGTTCATACGGTATGGAGTCAAAAGCTTCCATTGACATGGCAGAGAAATAGTTCTCCCTTTTCATTTGGTTTATCAGCTCTACAGATCTCTTCTTCTTCCTCAGGTGAGCATCTGTTTTCGGGAAACTGTCAATATTCAAGTCACTTTTCGGAATCACCAACACAGGAACATGAACATTGACCAAGGTGCATATTGCTCCCCAGTCTGCAAGTAGTCTCATATAAGCTCTTGCTCCACAGGCCCAATAGTGATCCATGATCACTGCTGTTCCAAGACTTCTCTTTGGTCCATCAAAGATCTGACTACAGTTTTGATTCTCTCTGACTTTTCTTGTGCCATTGTTTCTGAAGCACAGCTTTGAACTTTCCAAAGGCACTATCTAGAAGGGTCCTCCTCTGTCTTCGAACCAGGTCAATAGTGTAGCAAGTCTCGGCCACAATGGTTTGCACAGTACTTGTGCATTCCAAATAGTTGATTCAGGATGATCATATATCATCCAGGCTCTGCAGAAAACCACTCATTCTTCCCATCCATTAGGTGATAGCACTGATCCCCAAATCTGCATTTGGCCTCTGTTCTTACAATGTCGGATGTCTTCTTCAGTTTTTCCTGGACTTTCAAGCTTTTTGTTTATTTCCCATCTAATTCCAGCTCCTTTTACTTCAGGTTTTTCATATCTGATCACGTGATTCTTGGTCTGAGCTCTATCTCTGGTCTTTGTGTCTTGCACATAGTCATCTTCACCTAGATCTGTCCATTCAGTTGCCCATTTGAGATAGGCATCTTGACCCATGAACTGGCCTCTTGTTCTGCAGAGTGCTATGTGTGACAGACAATGTGCTGTTTGGTCATCTATTTCAATAGCTATGAATATCTAAGACTTCCCCATGCTATAAGGCAGGAGTGCACACACAAAACATTCCTCCTTTACTTCCTTCATATGCTGATACTAAATGTTATTCCCCAAATGTGCTGTACTGTCTAGGTAACCATTTAGCTTGTGATCATCTTCTCTAGCACTTCTTTGGGATCTCGTTCCTTTCTTACAAGTTTCTTTAACCATCTTATGTAACATGTCTGCATAGTTCTTCTTTACTATCCCACTTATATACTCATTCATCAGTAGACTAGGTGTGTTTATGTGTGCTACCTGTGCAGGAGAAAGTTTCATCCTAAAAACATAAACTTTAGGTATCAAAATATCTCACATAATCTCCACACGTGATCTCCTTCTAAAAGGTGACCCAAGTATATTCATCACATGACCAGATGCTCTCGTGTGTACCTCTAGAGTAAGAACAATTACATAAGGTCTCGGCTGCCTTGTAGTTGCCACATCTGTATCCTTCTCTTGTGTAGGAAGATACACAGGAATCCTCACTCTATTTACGTCTACATAATAAGCCGTTCATACTGTAAGTGAGAGCAGTATTACTATGAACAAAATACAGGTCTAAATCATACACAAACATGACCACTTATAGCAATAACCTTTGGCACATCGTGGATGTCTCTCATGATCGGCCATAACGAAGTTGCTACTGATGCTGCCCATTTTTACTTTTAAGGAAGGAAAAAATTATCTTTAATGGGGCAACATCATGCACTATTTCTAGAATCTGCTGAATTGGCACAAAAAGTTCCTCAATCATCTTCAGCAGGCTGATTTATACAATAATTAACTCAAATTCCCAATGGATGCCACGAATTGGCCTCTGACCAAATGTCATGAAGATCTTCTTTCAGCATGAAACAAAAGTTCCTTAATTAGTAGACCCTTGGTACTATCCTTCTAGCAAGCCTCTTTCACTTCTCAACATTCTCTCGGAGTATCCATTCACTTGGATAATAATGTCTCTCAATATTTAATTGAGCGCTGCATTGTTTCTCTGTCTCTCAGGAAAGTTCGGACGCCGGTCTGTCTCCCAACTAG
Source organism: Ambystoma mexicanum (assembly GCF_040938575.1). NCBI lineage: Eukaryota > Metazoa > Chordata > Amphibia > Caudata > Ambystomatidae > Ambystoma > Ambystoma mexicanum. The sequence goes on along the minus strand of NC_090934.1, from coordinate 980,600,310 downwards.
ATGTGCACATTCCTCTATCAGATAACAGAATACCAAACCGGCCAGTCTATATGCATTATCCGGTAGCAGGGGCATTTGTGTTTTCCACACTGAACTCAGGAAGCTGAAGGATCTGTTCAATGATAGCTGTAAGCAATCTTCTCACAATTGGACCATTCTTAGGATTTTGCAGAAAAAGATGAATGTTTGTAGTTCTCCCCACCAGAGCAGGGTGGGCACGCAAGATGAACAAGAAAACAGTAAGAACAATCCGGGAAACATTATCATTGGACATCAGTATGCGTGCCTCTAAACAGGAACTTAGTAAGAAATTAATCTGGGTACTGCTCCCTTTTCCAATTGTCAAAAAGGAACACCAGATTTTGGTATATCTTCTTCTTTTTAATCAAGACTTAAGCATGCCTCAGTCTAATGTCAACAAATTCCTGTGGCTCAAGAACACAATAACTTCCCTTAACTCCTTTTTAAATGACTGAAAGGGTGTCCTGAAATAAGACACAGTCCAATGAACTCTTTGTCTTTATTCAGCAGCTTCTGCATCCTTCTTCCTCATCATAGACCTAGTCTGCATGTGCTGTGATTCTTCCGCGATGCCCTCTTCAGGTGGGAGTGAGGGTGATGTGGATTCTCTAGTATAGATCTTTACATCGCTGAGGACTATCCAAGCACGTCTGCCTTGTACCTTGACTGCAGACAGCATAATGTCTTCTACTATGAAGGGGCCGATAAAATGAGGTTCATGCCACTTCCTAGTGAAATTGTGGTTTAGGACCGCATCTCTGTGGAAAAGTTTAGGAAGACAAAGCTGATCAACTCCGGCTGTCGTGGCATCTCCTTCTGTGTTCTGTGTTGCCCTACACCCCTTTCACTTGAACTGGTCTGAAATGACAGAGGTACTTGAAGTCATGCACGTTAGGTAATCACGTAGCTCCTTCCCTAACAATTTTGCTGTTGGCTGGGCATCACTTCTAACCCTAGACGGAGGTGTCCTCACTCCCCTCCCTGTCACTATCTCGTGCGGGGTAAGATGATGGTCTGAACCTGGCTGGTTTCTCAACGCATATAATACCAGTGGTAGACCATGCAACCATCCTTTCTTCAGAGTCAATTTCAATTTGGCTATTCTTTCTTTAAGCAAACCGTTGAGTCTCTCACAGGTACCGTTTGCTTGCAGGTGATACGCCGATAAAAACTTGTGCTTTATACTACGCAACAAGCTTATTTGTTCAAAGACTTCATTGACAAAAGTAGGGCCATTATCTGATCTTAATATTTCACATATTCTCCATCTAGGAAACACTTCTTGTACTAAAAATGTAGCTGCACAAGTGGCGTCTGGGTGAGTACACGGGCTACATTCAAACTACCTTGAAAAGGGACATACTACCACAATCATATATCTGTATCCATTACAGACATGCAGCATGTCGACATAGTCAATATGTAAATGCTGAAAGGGACCATTAGGTCTTGGAATATCTCCTCTAATTGTGCGCAATGTGTGCCCAGCAGTAAACATTTGACCTACGATAAAAGTTACTACATAAAATGCAACGTGTTCTACTATATTTGTAATGAACAAATCCTCTGCTATTGTTGCGGCAAGGCTCTCTCTAGTAATGTGCGCTGGGTAGTGCAGCTGTTCCAAAGCAACCTTAGTAAGGCTACAGGCATCACTGGTTTACCAGTGCTGCCTTGTCACCACAATACCTCAGAGGGGTTTAAAGAACACCCTCTCTGCGTCCACAAGTCTTTTTCGTCTTGGGGTGCTTCCCCAAGGATTTCTCCCAACTGACTTCTAGACAAATTATTATAACTATTTCGCACATTCATCATCACCATCATGCTTTCATTCACATCAGGCCTATCAAATTACATAATTTCTTCTGTATATGCAATAGGTTTTGCTTCTTCATCTGCTTTTTGATTTCCACGTGAAATAAAATCTGCCTTTTTAGTGTGAGCTGTGCACTTTACGACTGTGATGGCTACTGAGAGTTGTAGTACTCTAATACGTCTGTCCAATAAGGCTGCATGCCGCACCGGAGTGCCGTCCGCTCAGAGGTAGCCCCTCCTTTTCCAACATGCTAGTCTTGCATGCACTGTTGATGTCACATAGGCGGAGTCACTGTACACTGTTCCTTCCTAATCTGCATGATCCTCGAGCATGACAATCAGCACCACTAATTCTGTAGCATGTGCTGGAAAATGAAACGGTAGTCGTGCACTTATCAGTACTTCAAACCCTCCATTGGCCGTTTGCTTTACCACAGCAGCACCTGTATATCTTTGTCCATCATTTTGATGACTCTTGAAGAACCGTCAAAGATAATTTCCCCATCTGCCAATGCCTTTTCCTTCACCCTTGGGAGCTCATCATAGCACCCCTCATAGTTCGAACAATCATGTGTGTGCTCACCCTCTGCCAGTGGTTCCGCAACAAACATGGCAGGATTCACTATTCTGCATTTGACTATAATAATCGCTGGATTTGATTTGACCATCTCATAGGTAGAAGCCCTTTGAGATGTCAACGTGCCTTTAGGTTTCTCCAAGATGGCAAATAATGCGTGTTAAACAAATAACATCATAGCACATCCCATTACTATACTGGCAGCCTTCTCAAAGGTGAAGGCAGCGGCTACCAAAGATTTTTTGCAAGGAAAGTGACCCCTCATTACTGGGTCTAAAATCCCACTGTAATATGCCACGGGCTTGTACCCCAACGTGGTTCTCTGTGTGAGTAATGCAGTCATAACAGTGCCATTTGTGTGCGAAAACAAAAAGAATGAAATAATTCCTCCGCATAATTAGGAATCCAAAAACTGGAGCTGTGCAAATTGCCTTTTTTAATTCATTAAACCCTTCTTCCATCTCCTCTGTCCAAACAATTTTCTCTTGATTTGCCTGTGCTTTCTTCAGAGCTTGCAATAAGGGCCCTATGTATGAACTGTAATCAAAGACCCATGCTCTCACATAGTTACAAAGTTCCAAGAATCTCTGCATATGCTTTATCGTAACTGGCTTTACGGTTTTTAATATAGCCTCAGCTCTTTCATGAGTAAACTTCTTTCCTTCTTGTGAAATTAACTGGCCAATGTATAATACGTTTTGTTGACAATACTGTAACTTCTCTCTGTCAACTTTACATCCTTTGTCGGCAAGAACAATCATTAACTGAACAGAATCACATCTGCACTTTTCCTCTGTGGTCATGCAGACCAATATGTCATCCACATTCTGCAACACAACATTTTCTAAATCAATATTGCTTTAATCCATCTGTAGGACTCTATTGAAAATCGATGGAGGTACCTCTGGGATAAATAAGTGCTTTTCAGGCGAGTCTGTTTCAATGTAAATTACGTCAAATCTTGCAAATCTTTATGCAATGGGATTGAGAAAGACACATTTTTCAAGTCAATCACAGTAAAATATCATGCTTCAACAGGTATATTACATAAGATTGTCGCAGGATTAGGAAATAGAGGAAACTCGGCCTCTACAATCCGGTTAATCAGTCTCAAATCTTGAATTAAACCCCACAACCCTCCTTTCCCTTTTTTAATCGGATAGATTGCGGTATTACACGATGACTCTGGCGTCACTAATATACCCTGTTCCATCATAGCAGATATTGGGCCTCATTACGACCCTGGCGCTAAGGGGTTAACGGCGCTGTAAAAGGCTGCGGCGCCGTTAACCCCTTAGCGCCTAATTACGAGGTCCCTTTGCGGCTCCCGACCTTAACGGCTGGTCTGGACCAGCCGTTAAAGTAGGGACCCGCAAAGGGACCTTGAAGGTAATTATGGTACCCAATTTGCGGTACCGTAATGACCGCCTTCCCCATTCCCATTGAGCCCTATGGGGCAAAAATGGGAATGGAGAAGGGCCAATGGTGCATGGGGAATTACCTCCCCGCAGACCTTGGAATAGGGTGGCAATCTCGGTGACCCATCGTCTGCCATCATAATCAACTCCACAAGCATAGCTAATTCTACTCGTACTATAGCAGCTTGTAACCCTAAAGGAAAGACTCGTCCTTCCTCTTCAACCATAGGTATCCTTGTCCTAAATAAAAATTCATCAGGTTTCCTCACATTCTTACCCACTAAGCCTGGCAGCCATGTCAGAAAAATGCATACACCAAAGTGAAACACTTCTGGCTCTAATGGCACTCCTCGTATGGATATTTGTCCTGCAAATGCCATAACAGCCTCGCTCATGTTTAAATAATACATTCCTGGTGTTGAGCACACTATGCCCTCATCAGTAAATGAAATTGTCATATTTAATTTGGTCATTAAATCTCGACCCAATATATTGACAGGTGTCTGTCTTGAATATAGTAATGGTACAGACATGTCACACTCTCCTATAGAGACCGGTAGTGCGTCAGTAAAAGGAACTGTACTTGGAGCTCCTGTGAACCCCTGAGTATTCATTGCATTTCCAGACTTCGAAAATGTCTCCCTCTCGTATACATGAGCGCGTCGAACCCATGTCTACTAAAAAAAAAAAAAGGATTTGCCTCCTATATTAACGTCAACCCTAGGTTCCTTTTGTGGATTAGGCGTCACTGATAGTATTGAAATCATCAAGTCTCCCAGTAAGCTGTCCTATTGTGGGTAGAGCCTCATCCCTGTACCTGTGAAAGGATTCCCTCCATCAACAGTCACACCCCTTATTCTAGGAGTCATTAACTGTCCTGTGCTCGTGCTTTGCTGTATCTGTATAGGTGACTGCTGTCCCTGCCCCTGTGGTGGATTCATTATTGCCTGCTGTGTTTGAAAGTCTTACTGCACTCTCAGCTCTTCTGTCTGCTGTACTGTCTGATTCTGAGCAAATCCATCTCCATTCTGCTGCAAATATGCAGGCGTATTTGAAGTCCCCCCTCTCGAAAATTGGCTATTCTGCATGAATCCATGACTTTTACACCTGCGAGCCAAATGACCTTTCATACCTCATGTCCAACATATAGGCTGAGGTCTCCCCATCTGTCCTCCCTTGCATGCCTTGATTATCATTCTGCATGTTCTAAAACCCACCCTGATTGTTCTGAAAATACCCCTGATTATTCTGTAAACCTCTTCCTCAAAAACCTCCCTTTCCCTGTGGTATAAAACCATTATTACCTTGGTTAAACTGCCTCTGGTTACTCGTCAGTGACATGTTTGCTGATTGCTGTGGACCTGACCCATCTCCACTAGTCAACATTGCCCCTTCAATGGTGTACTTGGAGAGTTTTTTCTGCACTAACTTTGCCTCTTCGCTTTTTCTAATATCGTCTTTCTTACGATTCTTTTCTTGCAACAGCCTGCAACAATGCGCGATGGTCAGCTGAATCTCCAACCATGACTTTCCTTCCATGCCCTCTTACTTCTTGAGCTGCTTTTGTACTGGATCTGGTAGCCCTTGACATAATATATGATAAAACACAGGTATAGATATCCCCCAAGCTTTGCGTGTCTCCAAGTTCCACTGCCGTTGAAATTTCTGAATGTAAACAAGCGGATCATCCCCTTCCTGCATATTTTTTGTCATTATAGCTCCCATATCTGGTGTGCTGGATAAAGCACTCTAAGCGCTTTCCAAACTGCCGCTCTAAAATTATTGAATGGTGCTCGATCATGAGCAGTGTTTACCATGGTAACATGAGAATATCCTGCTCTTGACCAAACGTTATCAGCTCTTTCCCTAAGGAAAGCAATTACTAGACACCTAATGTCCCCTATAGCCAACATGTTTCCTCCTGTCATTTTCTCAAATTCATGTATCCATTTCCCAGCGCCAGCAGTTAAACTCGGGAGTTTACACCTTAAATTATCCTTGTCCATCTATGGCTAAGGTATATACTGTGGTCTGGCCCTGCCCTTCTCTAACAAAGGAAACTGTGAGGCCCCAAATTCGCTCTCATCTCCCATTGTTTGCCTATCCATAACAGGGACAATCGTTCCACACCGCCTTCTTTCTGGCAGTGACCTTAACCTGCTCACATAAGGTGGTGATTCCCCCCTCTGACCATGGGTTCTCCATTTGGTGGCGGATCTAGTCGCGTCAATGATTCTGACGGCCGAGATAAAGGTAGGTCAAATTCGGACCACCAGACTTCATTATCCATTGTAATACATCCCTCGGGTCCATATGCGTTACCTCCCTCCTCCCCACGGAAGGCTTCTCTGTCTTCTTCTGACATCTCCTGTGCCCAACTCGTGTGACCTTTTTCCTCCTCGTCTCTATCCAGAGTCAGTCTATCTAAAGACAGCTCCTTTGGCTCAAAACTACATGAGGCTCCCTCTTTGTCGTACAACTGTGTACTCTCATGTCGATAATTTTTACCCTTTCCCTGCAATACTTTTTTGGTCTTCATATCATGATAGACCTCATCAATTATATCCCCAATGCTTCTAGAGTCAAACTCATCCTCTAGATTTGCTCTAGACGGACCTGCTATTGGCTCATGTTCTGGGAAGAACTCTTCTAAATCTTCCCATGATACTAATGGATCAGAAACCATTACTTCCTTCTCCATGCAGTCAAGATCGCATGCTCACTGTTTTCTCTTTCGTTCTATTTCATCATCAAACTCTCTTCGTTTCCTCGCTTCCTCTCGTACCCTGTCTTCCTCTTTTCTTTTCATGTCCCTTCTCTCATTTGCCCTTCGTATTTCTTCATCTCTACGTCTTTGCATTCTTTTAATCCTCAATTTCTGTTCCTCTTTTCCCTCCTTTTTCTTTTTAGTCTTTCTTGCTCTCCTCTCTTGTCATACTTTTGCTGTTCCTCTGCTCTTTCCTGCTTCCTCAGTAGCTCCTCTCGATACAACTTCTCCAGTCTTGGTCTATCCTTTCTTTTTGCCCCACCGTCTTTCAATCTTTCTTCCCTTTCTTTATCCTTTTGTCCTGCTGGTCTCGATCTTCCCTTTGCTTTACGTCCTTGATGCTTTTACCGTCGAGTTTGAGCATAATCTGACCACCCATCCATTCACTCTGTATAAGCGCTAACTCATCAGCCTTATCCTTTTCTCCTTTCCATCTCTTCAATTCTCATTCTATATCTAAGGATGTACTTGGTCGTTCACTTTTCTCCTTATCGCGTCTCTCCTTGTCCCTCGGGACCTTAGAGATTACATCTCTCTTAGTATTTTTCTCTGGGCCCTCGTCGCCGCTTTATGCAGGTGACTCATATGCCGGGTTGCTGTACCCTGTTGCTGCCTTGAGCTCCATTAATGGGTACAGCTCCTCATCCTTTTTACTATCCTCATCTGCTTCAGGCACGGCAGGTGGAGCGGAAGGCTCCTCACCGCCCTCTGTGCATACATTAAGTATCCAATCTACAGAAGGCGGGTCCTCTCTCTCCTCCTGGTACATTTTACAGAGCTCTAAGTTCACTAGTCGCTTGTCTACATTTTTCCTCGTATATGCAGCATGTAAATATGTCGTCATATGCTGCAAAACTGCCTTTGATAGTGATCACCCTTGTGGCCATGGCATGAACATTTTATCTGCGGTTCCCTTAACTCATTCTGCACTGTACTGTCTAAGCTTAGGTGCGTATTTCGGCAGCTGTTTACAAAGGTGTATAAGCGGAGTAATATCCTCCATTTTGACACGTCACTCTTTGACCGTCAATACTCACCATTTACTCTTTGCAAATTTGAAAAATACTTTTTCAAGAAAATAAAACAATGTGAGCGGGCACCAATTGTCGCAGCGCCAAACCCTCTATATCACGTTTCTTACTTTAATCTGCTAAAAATATCATCAATTCAAGTCCGTTAAAATGCACACTTTGTTCATTAACTCTCGCGTGTATTCTCTTTTCTTTTCTCAATTTCATCTATTATTTCATCATTATGTTATTATTCACAGACCTTGGAGGTTGTGGAATCAATGGAGGAAGGGCTGAGCCGTTTCACTATCGAGTAGAAGCGTGCGCAGCATTCTAGTGTTTTCACTTCCTTTTTATGACATGTATCTAGATGCGTCGGAAGATTCCATCAGCACGTTGCAACCCTGCGTTCTTTCGGGTTTACACGCTGTTCGAGTGTTCCTCCCTTCCTTCTATGGTTCCTTACCTGTTTCCTTCTCGCCTTCCTTCCTGTTCCCTTTTTTTTTCTTTCCGTTCCGCTCCTCGGAATGCTACCTCATTCCTTTCCATTCATTGTCTGTTAGTCGGGTTTCCGAGTTCTGAAGCACTCTACTCGCAGTTATCACATATGGTGAGGCTGCTTGCTCCGGGTCCCAGAGCGATCCGGAAGTATTGTTCCCTTGGGAGTGCTAATTACCTTTTTCATCTTCATCGCCTCCCAGGCGGGGTCCTCATACCCAAAGTTGGATTACCATCCACTGCCAAGCGGATAGACCCGGCGGATACTTCCTGCACGGAATACTATACCGGAACTACTCTCATCTCCCGTGCATGCTGGGCATTGCAGTTGCCCACTCATCGGTCCGTCATAGTTTACTCAAGTTCATACGGGATTCCAGGACTCTACATCTATGCCCTACAAATACCAACTAAGGGTTTTTCGGCAAATCTTTTCCCTGATAGTGGGGTGGTCTCCCTGGGGGTCCCACCGCCGGGCAATTGCGTAAGGCAAGGTGGCCGCCAGAGGAGCCCATCCTAAATTCATCAACAAAAAGCCTGAATCTGCTTGGAGAGAGAGGAGAGATATTTCCACGGACAAATCATCCGACGACGGACATACAGGTGAGGAGCAGGAGGAGGAGGAGGAGGCGGGTGACAGGGGCCTTGAACAAATTGTGAGACATTATTATACAATCACATAAAACAAACAGGCAAAACAAACACACTCGGCCGGCCACATATATCTTAGTCTTTTTCTTGAAGACTTCTCCTGTCTCTAAAAATACTCCTACGGAGTTTGAACTGCCCTCCTTAAACCCGTTTTTAACCGGGTTCGTCTCCTACATCTGCCATTTTGGGATTTTAGGTGCTGTTCCTTCTGTTACATTCTTTAAAACACAGGTATCTAGACGTATTCTTAAATGTGGACTCCCTCACAATACTTCTTAATTGCTTGGCCTCCTCTCAAGTCAATTTTAATCAATATTTAACACTCATTATTCTCAAGTCACTTTATCCCCACCTCCCTCCGTTACTCGTTTTCCCTTTATCACTTTCTTCACCCACTGCCCTTTCACACTTTTGCCACCTCACCCAGCTTTACTCACCATTTTAATTTTTAACTTCCGACTCCCGGGATCGTATGCCTCCTCAATAGCCTCTCCAACTTTCCATTCGTTCAGCTTCCTGTAGATGCCAGGAGGGGTTTCTGCATGAAAACAAGGGGTCCCATCTAACCTGGCTTGCAAGACTTTGCATTACACTAAACCACTATTCACAGGAAGCTTCACGTCCTTTCAGCCGAATGGCAGAGGTTGTGCGATATTTCCGGGACCCAAAAGCTTACTTATCTCGATGGTATCTTACCATCCTCTCTGCTACCATGTAAACTGGAACTCCCAGCCCTTTAAGATGAGCTAGCAATACCCTTGAGATGGATGGGGATGCAGAAAGTATTCAAACATCAATAATCGAAACAACTCAGGTAGTTGGCAAAAGGAGAACTGTTTTATTATCAATGATCTAAAACAGGGACATCAACGCACATCTCAGCTCAAAATCTCTCAATGCATCTTAGAAAAAAGCTTGTGTATATAACACAAAACCTTCATAGGTGACATTAACCTGCGCATTACTAACGTCATCCTATGTGGCAAAATACAAAAACCTAGTGGCAAGTGTGATAGTGTCTAAGGAAACATCTGAGTATACAATCCATCCTCGTTTAGGCAGTGGAATAAAGTGATAGGCTTCTTAACATCAGGTGGAGAAACTAAACCCTCCCTTCAAACAGGTCACTATGAACGTCACTAAATATACAACGTTCTATTGGCTAAATAACTATAGGACCCTTGATTGTGCGGTCCTCTATCATTGGTTGGCTTCTAACCTCCGTCAGTACCTTCCAACCTACGTATAGCAGGCTAAGCGGCCAGGTGCTGGTGAGCTCGTCTTAACTTCCCACCAATTAGCATATCCATCTATCATCACCTCAGAGGTCTGCTGTCAATTAGGACTTTGAACTTGTCCTTAGGAGTGTTCTTTGCTCTGGGAAATTCAGGGCAGTGAAGGCACGCTCTGCCCTCGTGCATAGGTGACCATAATGCTCGTTCAACTTCTTCCACATGACTGAAGTCCACGAAATCGGCATTCTAGTGTATTAAAATACTATTTTCTAATAGACCTCTGATGTATTTTTGTTTTCGTCCGTGCCTTCTGAACAGGAGATTCATTCTTTCACACAATTTGTATCTCACCCCAGCCTGATACGGCCTTGGCTTCTTGGCTTCTTGGCTCATCCTGCCTCGCCTTTCTGAGATTCGCCTGTAATTTCACTTGTTTTTCTAACTGCGACATACTGGAAAAGCAGCCTTACTTCTTTTGCTCAGCTATGCTATTGTACATAGTGGAAACATCCATTCTTTACTGACTCATAGATATGTATATATTGGCTCGAATGTCGCAATCTATTCACTATAAAGCTAGCCTCAATAATACTTTGTCTGCTTGTGTTTCGTTGCATCTGTACACGTGTAAAATCACTTGATATTTTCATTAGTTCTGTAGCATACGTTTCTTCATCTTGATCCCAAGATGTCACTTATCTTTGATACTTTCCTGATGCCTTATAGAATTGCCTGAATTCTCTCATCTCTGCATTTCTTCTATGCACGTCAGCTCTGTTCTGTACGATATTTTCAGTCTTTTCGTTCAGTTATTTGTCCTGTTTCTATCACAATTTTATTTGAACGACCATCACACTGTCTCATATGCAGGTATGGATTTCCCAGTGGGAACCTTGCTTCCATGATTCTCCTTGGTATCTGTAGTTTCTATGGCTCTGTACGTGTCTCATACTCTGGCTCCCAACATATAGGCAAAATAGGCAAGGTGATTGAGATGGGGGTACTTGGCTCCTTCTCTACAATGGTAAAGTTTAATGCATGTTGGGAAACAAACTCTAATCAAAGTAGACCAATCTTTACGAAGCAAAAGCTTATGCATGCCAGGAACTCAAGTCTATGCCAAGATCAATAATCACCGGGAAAATAAACTACAGCTATATTTGGGAAGAGAAGGTCAATATTCTATTCATTGACTAAAAACAAGAAGGAAAGACAGAAGCAAACAAAAATGAAGTTGTCATACAGCAATGAGAGTGTGAAAGTGAAGGAGTCCCAATGGGACCCTTTCTATTCACAGAAGAGAGATTGAAGAAGCTTTGAGGGAACAAATCCACTTTGCATTCAATACAAGTGATTTTCCTTTTAATATAACAGTCAAGGTCAGTCTTTTATATTGACATACAATTATGAAAGATGGTGAAAGAAGTGGCATCACTTGGATCGGACTAATGATCCAACCCACCAACATCAGGCTAGCATGATGTAGGTTCTGTCATCATAGAGCAGAAAATCATGCTGCCAGGAGAAGAAGCGGAGGCTCTGGAATCAAACCAATGGGAGATAAATAGAGTCAACCCAACCCTAGCAAACTAGAACAATGGGTTAGGAAAGATCTGCAAGAATAATTCTCTCTCAGCACAAACTCTTGAAAGGTCTGTGGAAGCATATTCTATAATGGGCCCTGAGAAATCATGGGATCCTAACACTGTGTTCTGCTTTTGCCGTGTGAGGAGAACACTTACACTTACGTTTCCCTGGCCCCTTGGCAAAAATAGTTATTGGACTCAGACAGGCAAGAAATCACACATAGGCTAATTGTTATAATAAAACAAATGGTCCATTACAGTCCTTTTCTTCACAACATATTGGTATATATGAACTTGGCAAACGTAAACAAACATACACTTAGATATATAAAAAGACAGATGAAAAATGGCATCACCGTTAAAAACAGCAGCAGAAGATACCTTCATCTTAGCCACTACAACACTGCTTAGTCACTCAGCAGGTAGTCGAAGAGATCACTCGTGCTAACGGGGTCTGAGGCAGAGCGTCCTCCCTCTCAGAGAGACGTCATCACCCGCGGGTCCAAATTCTAACAAACTCTGCCACGCAATACCCTCTCCTTTATGGGGGCATCTCCTCACCCTTCTCAGTTGTGTCTGCCCTCAGCCGAAGAGCAGATCACAAGTCGAAGGGACAGAGGGTGGAAAAAACCAGTCAGAAGTGGTAAAACCCAGCACCCTTCTCCTCACATTCATTCCCAGAACCCCTGATCATGCACCTGCAGGACGCTCCAACTCCCTCCCTGTATTCGTCCTTCAGTGGACAATACAATAACTATTCTCCACAGCAAGTCCATTCAGTAATAATATTTATGTAGCTATGTGACCATGCTCTGCTTTCACTACTGAAATGCTCATTCAATATCCGAGGGCCACGGGGACGCAGGCTTTATTACTGTGATGGGAGATGAGTGTTCAAAATGGCTGCGCACCGATGCCATGTTGTTCTAGCTCACATTTCGCACAAGCATTACAATCCACCCCTTGGACACTCAACTGCCATAACCCGACGGGCATTCAGGGGACATCCAAAACCTTTGAAATCATTCTCCATAAATTAGGAATACATGAAGCACAACAACAAAAACACATTACTACAATGGCAATACCAAAAAGCCAAACCAATGCGGAACGCAGTGCTTCAGGAATCCATGAAAATAAGTTTTCCCACCAATCCTCATGCTGATCTTGTGTTACCTAGTCTACCAGATCCTTTATACCTTTGATATGTTTTTCAATAGAACAGGACTGGTCACCCAGGTGTAAACAACACATAACTTCAATTTCAAAACCTAAATTATGCTTTAAAAACAAATAGTCTATAGCTCTGTTTTGCAAAATAGCTTTCCTAAAGTTTCTATTGTCTGATAACAGTTCAGTCAAGGCTTGCAAGGTCTCATTAAGCCCCTTTACCATCAGACAGGCTAATTTAATCATGGTTTTATAACCCCCAGCAGCTAAGCCCCAAATCCCAATAATGGAAACGGCTAATGCTAATACTTCTGCCTCCGAAAGCAAATGCACTTCAGAATTGCAGTCTGGCGCTAAAGCAGTATATTAAGCAGCACATACAGAACGCCCAATAATGGGTTTTAAAGGGTACATCATTAAACCAAGACATGTTAAAGAACATGGGCCACCTGAAATATTAGCAGGGATGTAGGAGTAAGTGAAGTTCCCACAGGAGAATAACCAACCAGGTGGAAGTTTTACATGGTTCATGTGGCTAGCAGTAGAAATTGCAAAATTGTATATCATATCATTTGAAACATCAACACAGACATTTATAGATCTTGTGCATAATTGTTTCTCAAAATCAGTTCTTTTAACCTCCTCTTCAATTTTCTGTTGTTGACACTCTCCAATGTAGGTGGGTCACAAGTCATTTGATAACACACCTCCGCAGGAGCGATCTCATGTGTCATGATACGGGTCATGTTTCTCCATTTGTGAACAGTGTCAGCACAGAACCTACAGTATTCGTACACAGAAAAATAATTATTGACATCTGACTTCTCCACTAGGTAATCATTATGCAAGACACCGAATAACTCTTTCAAATTCAGAGTAGACGTGTGAATCGCCACAAGATACCTGGAGATCAAATCAGCGAGCTATGCACATCAGTTAAGCAGAAATGCAAAATGTTCAAAACTAACTGGGCCAAATAGACCCACACATTTTTGGGTTGCCTGACGAGGGCTGAATAACCATGATGTGAGAAGGACGTCAAAATTCCAGAAGTGGGCAAAGGAAAGATCTTGTTTCGCTGCTCCCGTCGTTTCCTCAATGCGCCAGGATAGGCTGCAACAGACGCATCCTTGGGCGTTAAGCTGGTAGGAGGCGCATCACTCATCAACCATATCCCCCTTTCTACTTGGAGAATAGAGACATCTGCCGCATCCCCGGACATGAACCCGGACCCTCCCGAATGGACTCCAACATGCCACACACAGGCACTAAGCATACTCAGGATCTAAAAATTGGCAGAATTCAAAAAGATATCAGTGGAGTACATCACTCACATAATAACATTTGTCAGCAGGGATATGAGTCCACCTCTTTTTCCCTGTTTTCATCAGAAGAACCACTTGATCTTCCCCGGCTGGAATCACATCTTCGGGCACGGGCGGACCAGTAGGTTTCTCGACCCATACCTTGGCATCTGGAACCATTGCATCTGACGAGCCAAAACCCTTGTCCCCACAAACTGTTAATATTGTGGGTGGCTCTCCTTTCTTAACCATGGATAGATTAACAGGAACTAGTATCAATTGGGCTACTCTATCCCCTTTATGTATCAGTAACATATTCTCACCACTATTCATAAGAATTAACCTAATCACACCTTGGTAATCAGCGTCCACACTCCCTCCCAACATTTGAATATCCTTTAGGGCTAAACCTGACCTCAGGGCTATTAATCCCATAAGTGCATATGGAATTTGTACTCCAATTCCTGTATCAATCACAGTAATACCTCTTGGTACAAGTCGAATTTCCTCCCTTGCATGCAAATCCATCCCAGCAGACTCAGAAGTGGCACAATAAGGGGCGAACGCACCAGGGGATACTTCCCAAACATCAGAGTTTCTATGGCTCGATTTGGTTTAATTTGTAAGGCTGGCGTCAACATGCGCATTAATGGTGTCTCACGGTTCGCAATGCACTGGTTATTCAAAATTTGAACAGCTTTAAATATACGTTCTCGCCAACCTTTCAAAGTACCATTCCCTATTTTGCACAATTGTTCCTTCAATAATCTGTTCATTTTCTCAATCAATCCAGATGCTTCCGGGTGATAAGGGACATTAAAAATCCATTCAGTTCCCTTTTCTTGGCAATAATCTAGGACCATTTTCCATTTAAAGTGGGACCCGTTATCACTTTGAATTTGAAAAGGGATACCATAGTATACAGCCACTTGGTCCAATAATTTAACTGTATTCAATTGAGTAGCTCTCTTAAATGGGAAACCATCAGGTAGCTAGAATATTTGTCTACAATAGTGCACGCATATTGACATCCCTTACCAGTGGGCAAAGGACCAATATAATCAATCTGCCAAATCTGTCCAGGTAATTTACCTTGTTTCAATATACCATCAATTATATGTGGAATAGATCGATGTTTCTGGTGAGGACATGTAGGACATTGTAAGATTGTTTTCACAATTTCTAACGGAATGCTAATTCCCCTGTCTTGTGCCCACCTGATAGTAGCCTTCTCTCTGAGATGTCCACTCTTCTGGTGGGCCCATTTGGCAAATCCTTCCAAATCATCCTCCTCGGCCCTTGTGTCCATGACTTCAATCTTTGCATGTTTGTCTGCAACAGAATTGAACCAACGTTCTAATGGGTCCATTGCACAATGTGCATCAAAGTGATATACAGTCACAGTAGTGTGCATCAGCATCTCGGCAATGTCTTTCCCCACACCTCTTTAGCATGAATTTTCCATCCATTCTTTTTCCAAGTTGGCAGCCATACCACCAATCCATTTGCAACAGACCATGAATAATTATAAATATGACAATTTCCAGACGTTTCCTGCTTTAACACTTGATACATGGCATATAGCTCTGCGAATTGGCTACTCTTCCCCTTGCCCGAGGTGGTGAGCACCTTTTTCAGTTTTGGATTGTATGCCGCCGCCTTCGAATATCGTTCAATTCCTACATATTTGGCTGCGCCATCAGTAAACCATGCATGTTCAACTTGTTCACTTGATAATTCTCTGTATGGGATCCCCCTTTTAACTAGAGATTCCTCACCAATCCTCTCCCCCTCCTGTTCAATGTCTATCAGCGGGACACCCGCCCCTTGCTCATGTAATTTTGCCACGCCACTCTTATCGGGCTTGGCACGATCTTGAACGTACCATTTCCTTTTAATAACACTAACTTCTTGTGCATGACCAATTCTGTCTCTCTTTGGGGAACTCAGTAGCCATTGCATGATCGGTATTGCAGGCGGGATCACTATATCATGACCCACTGTCATCTGTTCAGTATCTATGAGTGCCCAGTAGCATGCTAACAATTCTTTTTCAAAGGAGGTATATCCGTCACCCGCATCGGGCAACTTTCTACTCCAGAATCCCAAAGGCACTCGTTTTCTGTCCTGTTTCTGCCATAAGCTCCAATTGGTGTAGGCATCCTGTGTGGACACATTCAATGCTACCCCACCATCCTTTAATGAATACAAATCAAGCACTTTTTGAATGGTGTCTTTTCGCCAATTGGAACAATTTTTCTTGCTCCTCACCCCATTCAGAATGAAACTTTTTACGAGTAGCTTTGTAAAGGGGTGCCAAAATCTGCCCCAGATGTGGAATGTGCTGCCTCCAAAATCCGTACAGCCCAAAAAACTGTTGTGCCTGTTTTTTTGGTCCTGGGAGTCAAAATCTCGAGGATTTTCTTTTTTGCTTTCGGCACCATCTCACAGTGCCCATTGTGCCATTGTATCCCCAGGAAAATCAGTCTCCACTGAACCCTGGGTTTTTGCATCATTGATCATCATTGTCCAAGTGTTCCGCCACCAGCCCGTGACAGATTGTCGGACTATCCAAATAGCCCATTGGCAAACGATTAAACGTATACTGCCTCCCATTCCATGAAAATGCAAATTATTCTTGGCATTCAACCGCAATCGGTACAGTGAAGAAGGCATTAGCCAAATCCAACACTGCGTACCAAGTACCCTCACATTTCTGTACATTTTCCACCAGAGTCACTGCATCCGGTACTGCCGGTACTAGTGGAGGAGTGTATTTATTCAACTTGCGATAATTAATTGTCATTCTGAAGCTACCATCTGGTTTCTCGACGGGCTAAATAGGATTGTTCCAAGCAGTGGTTACGGGATACAACACACCTGCTTCAACATACCCTTTGATGTTTTCCGAAATTTCCTTTTGCCCACTGGGAATCCGATATTGTTTCATGGACACTCTCTTCGTGGCTATCGGAACCCGCACCGGGGGCGTTCTCAATTTCCCAACAACTACGGGCATACAAGTGAATGCATTCTGCCCAAATTGGTAAATCTTACCCCCTAATCCGAGGGTCAGTCCTTCTAAAATATCAAACCCAATAATATATTCAGTAAGGGGAACAATCAATATTTGATATGTGTTTCTCTTTAATTGACCAATTTTCATGTCAATTTCTGTTTGGACTGTCAAAGTTTCATTACCTTCCCATCCCGTAATCATAAAGTGTTTTCCTTTAAATCTAGATGGGTTTCCATGTATTAAAGAAACCTCCGGCCCGGGATCAATTAAGGCTCGAACCTCCTGTACATTTCCGGAATGCCAAAATAATTTCACTTTTACATGAGGTTGTCTGTCCACCTTAACATGGGCTGTCGTTACCGGAGGTTGACCCTCATCCTATTTGTTTTTAGAGTGTATGTACTTGGATTCTCTTTCCACCATTGCACTAACCATTTTCCTTAAGTCAGCTTCAGTTCTCATTGTCTACCCCCTCTGAAATGATCCAAAAGGATACGCCTCCCTCTTTGGTTTATGCACATCCTGTCTTTTAACTTGATTGTAACGCTCCTTTCCATCTAGACCTCGTTTTTTATACAACAAGTACATGTCTCGCGTTTCAATTCTATCAATATCCTCTCGCGGCACACCATCTTTCAACAAAGCCAGGAACATGTCTTTTCTAGACACGCGAGAATCTCAGCTTTCAAACTGCCTGCCAGGAGTGCATTTTCATTTCACCTCTCCCTCCCTAGATTGTTCCTCTGGTTTGTCCCATTCTTCGAGATCTGCAGTTGGGTAATTGCATCGACCACCTCATCAGTTATCTTCCCGGTCATACCCATCAACAGGGTCATCATGATGTTTGTATACACAGGATGGGCTGTTCAAACTAGGTTTTTCTAGCAGAAACTGACAGGTTTACCATCCCCATATGCTCCGGAGTTTCCAGATGAATGGTCTCCTCCATAGCATGTTCCCTAACTCTTTGAATGGCTTCTTTCAATGTGTACCATTTTTTTATCATCAGTTGGCCAGTCCGACGTAATGGGGTATTTATGATTACATCCCTGCGCTGCTAACTGCAGAAGAGACATTTGTCCTTCATCACCAATATGAGGGGGACCTGCATGCAGGGTCTCCTGTACCTGAACATTATGTGACAAGGGCAGAAATCTAGCAGAATCTGTTGCATCTGCCAAGACATGCCGCCCCTCCATCTAACAGTCTAACCATGCAAGCTAGCAAAGATTCACCAGCCCTCTGTTTCAATTGGTTTATTATCTCACCGACCTCTGTTGTGAATAATCCTCAAGAACTGTTATATCCACCACACCTCCTCCTGGATTCATTGGATGACGACCCATCATTCTGCGTATTACGGGCTTAACAGTCATCTCTTTACATGCTGGTTCTGGCGTGGTGACAAGGTCTGGTTCGGAACCACTATCAGTAGTATTACTATCGAACACATCACCATCCCACTGATCGGGGTCCCAATCTACACCTACAGAAACAATCACGGTTGCTACCGTACAAGAATTAACCCTTCCTATTCTCTTCCAATACTTATAGCGAGTCACCTTACACAGCCCGTTCAGTTACCGCTTGGCATTTGTCTGCCTTATGATATAATTTCATTTGGAGCTGCTACATTAACGCAATTTGTTTCTCAGCAGCCAATTCCTTTTCCAGTTTTTGAACACTCGCTTGTAATTCTATATTTAGTTGATGCATTTTTTGAAAAGCATGCAACATAATCCAACCCCTTCTTCCAAGAGCTGAACATTCTTTCCCTTTCTCTACAGAGACTTCTTGTAAACATTTTGTCACTTCGACTGCACTCGCATCTCCTATTCTCGAATCCCAGTTCTCACTTAATCCTGCACCACATGCCCAAGTTTGTGCAATTGTATCATATGGGACCTTTGTCCACCATGGGATAGTCACCTCTTTACATTCTCTGCTCAAGGAGCTACCCTTTGTCCTAAATAGGGAACTCATTGTACCAAATCGATATTCGACTTCCCTATTGTCAATACCTCAACACATACACACTTATATTAGTTTTTTTATTCTTTCAACACGAAAGGAGAAAATAAAATGGCCATTCCGAGTCCAAAACTTAACTTCAATTTATTAGCAGGATCCTTTGGCATCAATATCAGCACAAAGCCCCTTCTCACAGCTCCAAAATGTTTTGCTTTTGCTTGGCCACATGAGGAGAACACTTACACTTACGTTTCCCTGGCCCCTTGGCAAAACAAGTTATTGGACTCAGACAGGCAAGAAATCACAGATAGGCTAATTGTTATAATAAAACAAATGGCTCGTTACAGGCCTTTTATTCACACCATATAGGTATATATGAACTTGGCATACATAAACAAACATACACTTAGATATATAAAAAGATGGATAAAAATGGCATTACTGTTAACAAGGCAGCAGAAGACACCTTCATCTTGGCCACTACGACACTACTTAGTCCCTCAGCAGGTAGGCGAAGAGATCACTCGTGCTAACAGGGTCTGAGGCAGAGAGTCCTCTCTCTCAGCGAGACTTCATCATCCAAATTTGAACTAACTCTGCCACCCAATGCCCTCTCCTTTATGGGGCATATCCCGCCCTTCTCAGTTGTGTCTGCCCTTGGCCGAAGCGCAGATCACAAGTCGAAGGGACAGAGGGTGGAAAAAAACAGACAGAAGTGGAAAAACCCAGCGCCCCTCTCCTCGCATTCATTCCGAGATCCCCTTATCATGCACCTGCAGGACGCTCCGACTCCCTCCCCATATTCGTTCTTCAGTGGACAATACAATACCTATTCTTGACAGCAAGTCCACTCAGCAATAATATTTATGTAGCTACGTGATCTTGCTCTGCATTCACTACTGAAATGCTCGTTTATTACCCGAGGCCCGTGGAGACGCAGGCTTTATTACTGTGAGGGTAGATGAGTGTCCAAAATGGCTGCACACCAACGCCATGTTGTTCTAGCTCACATTTCGCATAAGCATTACACACGGTCAACCCTACAATGGACCCTCCGTCCAGAATGCGAAACCAAACAAAAGACGCCCTTCAACTTATTGGGGTCAAGAAATTGATTGCAATTGAATCGGGTAATATAATACCTGTTATTGCAATGCTTAGAAGGAGGAGGATCCATAACTAAGCCCTGTTTAGAAATATTACTATTATGGCTCTTTGCGATCACAGAACCATAAACATTAGATTTGGGAAGTTCAAAATTCACATAAAAGTAGCGTAACAAGACTTACTTAAATAGTGTGTACAACTTTTTAAAATTACATTTGAGGGATTCACAAAGAAGTCCCTCACTAACAACAAAACATACTAATTAAGAACGTTACATCCAAAGTGTGATTCAGCCAATTAAAAATGTGCAGAAGGACAGAGAGTTATGAACAGGTCAGACAAGGTATATTCTTAAAGGGAATTTGACATAAAGTCTTAAAACACAACTCTTATTCACCTCACATTCCAGCAACCGAGGTAAGTCACATAAATAGCATTTGTCTTCTCATGCAGGAGACCCAAAACATGAACTGAAGGCCCACATCTCTATTTGTGTCATATTTTTGCATGGGCCAAATAAAGCTAAGCCGAATGAGACATAGTCCAAGCCTTTACGATCTTGCTTGAAATAGTCACCTTGCACACCATGCGTGCTGGGCTCTATCACTTCTGACAGCTGGTTGGTCGATCCATACGTTTTCCATGTGGGGATCCGACAGGTTACCGTAGCACCTAACAGACAAACAAGCCACCATACTTTTCTCGGGAGGATAGCTCAGGAGCAATGCCTTGGAAGCAAGACGACGCAGATAAACACAGGTTCGATCCCCGGGTCCGCGCTTAGAAACGTCAGGATATTGAGCACAATGTAAATAACCAAGCTGGAGCACACATGAAGCACATGATGCAAACACTTACTGATGATTTTGAGTACTCCTTTGAAGTACTAGAAAGTGCCCTCATGGGTTATATGTTTGTCCTTAGCAGCATTATGTGTTAGCCACGTTCCTTAATGGCGGTATGGTTTCATCACTCTTCACAGACACTAAAGCCATGTAAACTATCACAATGCCTATCACGACCTCCCATTCTCTCGTTACCTGTGTACATCTTTCCTATTTAACTCTGCGCCCTCTTAATCAACCTTACATTCCTATGCAGACTAAGGTCGGGATACCCTTGGCAGGGGCAGCATATGCCAGTTTGCAGACAAGCCGTCAGTGCTGTTAGACCCTACGGTGGTGACTGGAACAATTTAGAAACTACTAATATAACAAAATGTCTACTTTAGTCTTCAATACCGTGTATACATTTTAATTATAATTTAATATTTCTGAACAAATTCTATTTTTCTAAACATCAGCGTGGAACATTTTCATAGTAAAATACTGAGACTACATAATATTGTTCACTTATTTTACCCATAACTACTTAATTTAATAACCGGTTAAGACAACCTGAAGGTTGGTATCTGGAAGGTTTTGAATTCATCATAATCACCAGTATTGCTTATGGTAGTCTTCCAGACCATTGCTTGTTAGCCTGCCCAGTCACTACAGAAGAGAAAAGACCATATGAAAATCAGGCGCACCACAAACCCAAAAGGAGCAGACCTGCCCAAACTGATAAGTCACATCCCTTCTGCATGAGACCAGACATGTTTCAGCAGCATTGGGCAGCACCAATGAGGTTCAGTTTGGCTCTCTAGGCATTGCATTAGCAGGACCCATGTTTAGGCATACTTGTCCCACTACGGGTGACATATGATATATGTTATTTATAACGCGCTTAATACCCAGAGGTTTCTAAGTGCGGACCCGGGGATCGAACCTGTGGTGCTCTGTGTCGTCTTGCTGTCAATGACCCTCCCTGCCCTCCCGCCCCCCTCTTGATCCGTAGGCAGTATTATGCTGACAGTGTTTTTGGAGTGATGTTGCGTTTGTGGCACTGTCTTTCTTGATCTCCCTTGTCATTGCTCCCTTGCGTTTGTTGCCTTCAGATGTCCCCTTCCCCCGGGGTGGCTGTTATTCCCAGGATACTCCTAGGCCTGGGGGACCATGCTCTGCACGCCCCGTATCTTAGATATCTCAGCACAGATGACCATTCGGTGTTGAACCTGTTGTGCTCGCCTTGAATCGAGTATGTGAGCCATTGCATGGCAACTAAGGACCACATTTTCGCCACCCATTCATACTCTTGGGGAGGGTCCCTTGATTTCCATTTTTGTGCTAGCACTAATGCTGCCGCCATCATCATAATGACGTAGAGTTTGCGGTTTGCTTTTGCCGCAATACCTTCAAGGACCCCGTTTAGGCCCCGTTTCCTCCACCCTTCTACCCCATGACCTTCTCAATTGCTTCCTGAATACTCTTCCAATAGAGGTCTAACTATGGACACTCCCACCATATATGGCTCCATGTGCCCTCCCCTCCGCAGTCTCTCCAGCAAAGATGAGATGAGTTTGGGTATATTCTGTGTAGTCTGACCGGTGTTAAATGCCACTGCAGGATTAGTTTGAGCCAAATCTCCCTGATTTGGAGGGAATTTGATAGCTTGGGAATTTGTGCCCACAGCTTCGCCGATTAATTTTCCTCAATCAAGTGTCCCGTTTCTGCCTCCCATTTTGCCATGTATGCTCTGGGTGGGGGGGCCTCTCCCTCCTTGATGTGTTTGTATACGGAGGAGACTACCTTCTTGTCCCCTGGGTCTGTGTTCAAGTACTTTTTGAAGGGATTCAGCTGGCGGCTCCCATTTTCTTTCATTGTGGGATGTAGCAACCAATACCTCAATTGGATATAGCAGAACCTGTGCTTTTCCCCCAGGGGCAAAGTCAGCTTTTCATTGTTCGAATGATTTTACATGATCTCTTTAAACATGTCCTTCACCCTGTGGCAACCCCCTCTCTGCTATGTGTCAAAAGCTAGCGTTTTGTATCCCGGGGCGAACTGTGGGTTGTCAAAAAGTGGCATGTAAAGAGATGGGTATGAGGTAATGTGTGATTGTTTTACTGTGTAGTCCCATGCTTTCCCCATCGCTGATAAAATAATGCTCCCATACATTTGGGGTGTTCTGTCCTCTCTTGGTTTCCACAGGACTCCCTCTAGGCCCCACCCCCCAGTGACCACCCTGTCCAGGGGTCTCCATATTTTTCCCCTGTCCTCCTTTTGCCAGTCTCTAATGACTCTCGTTTGGGCGGCCATGTAGTACGCCCTGAAGTCTGGTATCCCCTTACCCCCACAGGATACAGGAATCTCATTAAGGTTGCCGCTACTCACTGAGGCTTCTTATTCCAGAGGAATTGGTTTGTTATTTTACTGAGGGCTTTGAAGAAGGATGCCAGCACTGGGTTCGGGAGGGCCATTAAAAAGTAGAGGAGTTGCGGAAGGACCACCAATTTTAGGACATTGATGCGTCCTATCCATGTTATCGAGAGCAGGTCCCAGTCGATCTTTTTAGATTTCAGTTTCTTCAATAGGGGTGGATAGTTTGCATTGTATATCCCATCCACAGACTTCATAAGCTTAACCCCTGGGTATGTTATGGAGTTGTCTACCCATCTGTACTGGAAGGACTTATTAAGATTTTGCTCTGCTACCTTCGAGAGGGTAAGGCTGAGTCTCTCTGACTTATTTTCATTCACTTTTATCTCTGCCACTGCCCCGAAGTGGTCCAGTTCTTGGTTTACTATCCTCAGGGAGGTACCCGATTGCGTCAGCATCAAAAGCATGTCGTCCACAAAGGCAGCTACTCTGTGGGTGACCCCCCTGAAGAGTATTCCAGATATTTGCTCATTTGCCCTTATGGATGCTAGGAAAGGTTCTAGGTGTAGTGCATAAAGGATGGGGGACAGCGGGCACCCCTGCTTCGTGCCACTCCCGACCGCTACTGTTGTGAGATGTGTCCATTTATGGTGAGCCGGATGAGTGGGTGTTGGTAGTTGGCTCTAACTCGGTTCAGGAATTTGGGCCCGAAACCCATCTTGGTCATAGTGGCGAAGAGAAATCCCCACTCTAACCGATCAAAAGCTTTCTCTGCATCCACTGCTAAGAGGAGAGCAGGGGTTCCTCTCTTCTGGGCTTTCTCAACTAGTGTTCTATTCTCCTCACGTTATCGCTTGTCTTTCTTCCTTTAATGAAGCCTGACTGGTCGGCCTGCGCTATCCTGGGGAGAATCCTTTGCAGTCTGGGGGCTAGGATTTTCGTGTGTATTTTTGTGTCGACATTGATTAATGCGATAGGGCGGTAGGACCCGCACTGAGTGGGGTCTTTGCTTTTCTTGGGAATTAGAATAACCTTAGCTTCCTCCATGCATTTAGGCAGTGCTTTGGACGATCCTATGTGGTTGTACAAAACCGTGAGGAAGGGAATTAGTGTTTCTTTGTGGGTTTTATAAAATTCCACACCAAAGCCATCAGGCCCCGTAATTGGCAGTACATTTATTGCTACACTTACTTCCTCTCCGGTGATTACACCTTCTAGGGCTTCCCTTTCCTCCCCCATTATTTGTTGCAGGTCAGTTTTGTTTAGGTAGGCCTCCTGACTTGTGGATGATGGATTGTTTGAACGGTATAGCTCGGTATAGAACTGTATGAACTCTTCCTCTATGTCTTCATTTTTAGTGCTAGGCGTCCCTCCTTTACACTTAATTTTTAGTATTATTTTGTCCTTTTCTTCCTTTCTCAGCATCCGAGCTAAGAGACGGTCTGCTTTATTAGCTTTGATGTAGTACTTTTGTTTAAGTCGGAGTAGGTTGCGTTCCGCAGCCGTGGTTTGTATTAGGTTTAACTGGCCTTGTATCATCCTATATTCCCTCTTTGTGGCTGCTGACTACATATGGCCCATCTTTGCCATTATGTCTTTCAGTTTCACCTCTATTTGCGCTTCTAGCCTTAGCCACTATGATCTTTCCTCTTATGGTTGCTTTGAGGGCGTCCCACCAAGTCTGTGGCGAGGTGTCCCTGCTACTGATATTCTCTGCGAAGGCCTCCAATTCCTCCGTAATCTCTTGGGCGAGTGTTCTGGCTTTAAAGAGCGGGGCCGGGTAATGCCACTTCCACAGGCCGGGTGGACCTCAGTTCCATTTTAAGGACAGGGTCATTGAGGCGTGGTCTGAGATTATGATCGCTCCTAGCATTAGGTCTGAAGCCCTACTGAGCAGTGATCCGGATAGCCATGTATAATCGATCCAGGAGTGTGACCGGTGAGCGTGAAAGTAAAAAGTTATAACCCTCCCTGTCCCCATGCTTTTCCCTCCATGCGTCAATTAAGGCAAGGTCTTGGATTTTCTGCTTAAGGTCCCTGGATGGTCGTACCTGCGGTCCCTGGGTAGGAGTGCTCCTATCTTTAGTGGGGTCTCAGGCCAGGTTAAAGTCCCCTGTTAATATGATGGGTGATTTAGCACATTTTTCTAGTTGAGTAAGGGCTTATTGAATATAGGCGTCTTGGCGTGTGTTTGGTGCATATATTGTCACCACTGTGTAGGCCTCCCCTCTCCCATTCCCATCCAATGCTACCGCTAGCTATCTTCCCTGATGGTCGCTGTTGATCCCCTTTACTGCCAGGTCCAGCCCATCCTTCAATGCTAGCAGGGCTCCCCCTTTTTTGGTGGTGTGCGTGGCTTGGAGGATTCTCCTATAACCCCAGAATTTTATCCTATGTGTTTCCCGGGATTTAATATGGGTCTCTTGTAGGGCGAGGATGTGCGGGTTTTCCTTCGTCACAAATCTTTCCACCTTCTTCCTTTTGATCAGCAAGTTTAGCCCATTGGCATTTAATGTCAGGACCCTTAGTAGTACAGTGTCAGCCATTCTCATTTCCCCTAATTGGTGCTATCTGCCAGGTGCCCCCTTTGGTTCCGAAGGTGCTCTTTGGGGTCCCCTCAGGTGCATACCTTCGCAAAACTCCTCCCTCATCCTCCTCCCCTGGAATCCCTGTTTACCCCTTGCTTTGCCCACCCTCCCCCTCTGCCAGATGGATTCAGCGGGCACTTTACCCCTCCCGTCGTGTGATCACGAGAGCTGAACCCTAGTGGATCCCCAGGTTTTCCCCACGCAGGATATCCCAGTCCCATTCCAAGTGCCCTCCCCCTTCCCTGCGATGTGAACATTTCTCAACAACTATTTTCACATCAAAGCACAGCACTTATCTCTGTGTGCACTCTCCGAACATACTCTGTTTCGTCGCTGCCGTAAGTCTTGTGATCATTTCGTGCTGTCGGAGGGCTTTCCCGGCTTGACCGGCTCTTTGTTGGTCAGCGAGCTTCTGGGGGCAAGCTGGTTTTATCCCTTCTTAGCTTTTTTAGACTTCACTGTTGACCATTCCCATGGTCTCCTGGCGTTGGGTTGAAAGGTGGCTGGGGGGAGCGATAATTGCAGTTTGTCCTCTATGCCCAGTAGAGCTGCCCCCTGCTCACATGTCGTGTCTTTGTGCTGCTTTCCTTGCCACTAAAAACTCAGACCGAATGGGTGTGACCATTTGTATCTAATTTGTTAATCTCTCAGGTGTGCCAGAACTGGGGCCGTGCACCTTCTTTTCTTGAGGGTTATTTGTGATAAGTCTTGTTATAGGAATATTGCTGCCCCGTTGTAGGTGATTTGACTTGCTTTTCTGTCCCTTTCTAGTATCTGTTCCTTGAGGGTGTAGCTGTGGAATGCCACAGGACAGCTCTCGGCTTCACCCCCGGTTCTTGTCTCCGCGGGCCTACCCTGTGGATCCTGTTGAATTGGATCTCCTCGGTCGTTTCCACCTCCAGCAGGTCCCTGAAGATGCTCCTCAGCACCTGAGTTAGGTCTTGCTCTTGTGTGTCTTCCGGCAGGCATTTGACCCGAATATTGGATCTCCTGGACCTGTTCTTCAGGTCTGTGTCTGTAGTTTGAGGTTGTGGGTGACCACTCCAAGGGTTTCCAGGAGGGTATCGGCTTTCCACGCGTCTTCTGTCAGATCTTGGATGGCACGCTCGTTAGTGTCCACCCTCTCCTCGATTTTATTAATGTTCCTTCTTATTTCCTGAATACATTCGGCCAGGTCTTCTCTCAGCGTGTCCATTTGCTTCTGGCCCTCCGTGGTGATATTGTCTACCAGCTCCACTAGGAGTTGTTTGAGGGAGGCATGAGCCACCTGTCAGTCTTGCTCTGCCTGTGAGGCGGCCGTCTCTGTGTCCGTGGCCCAGTATCTGGTGGTGTGGCCTCCAGGAGGACCGCTTCCCTGGCCCACATCTGTGCCCTACTCCTGCCTGAGTTTTTTAAAGGGGTTTGGTGGTAGAAAGGGTTTCTTTGTTTCTGTTTCTGGACATCTCAGGGTCTGTTTGCTAAGCTCGGGTCAGTGTCGCCCCCCGTATACCTCCGGTGGGCCCGGGTTCGGTGGTAGCTTCTGAACTGTAGTATCTGCTGCTATCTTTGTGGGGACCTCGGCCCCCTTCAGCCTCTGACGTCCCACCTCTGTTATCCCTAGGGACTGTGTCGTGGCCCTGAGTTTGTAGCGCCACACTTGGTCTCCCGGAGTACGCTTGAGGCAATGCCCGCTTTAGTCCGCCCTGGGGGTGGCCCCTATGCTGGAGTTTGAGTTGTTGCCTTTTCTTTAGGGGTATGATCTCAGCCGGTCCCCTTCTGGACTTTGGGGGCCCTCAATAAATCTTTGCCCTGCACCAGGGGCTCCTGTTTGATGCCCTGGCCTGGATGGGGCTTGCAGTTTGGTAAATGTCACGTTGCCTTGTTCCTCTGCGATGGGGCACCGTCCGTCTCCAGTGTCGGGCCGCACTGTTGAGTGCTGGTCGGCAGGTGTGGGCCAACGGGCTGCTGCGCTGGGCTCCCTGCTGTGGAGTGCTACGTAGCTCCAAGGCCCTCGTCTGCGCGTCCCCGACACACTTACTTGTGGGCCTTGGTCACCTAGCTTCACGTCACGGGTCCTCCGGATGGCCCCTCTGGTCTTCTGGCAGGGGGTTGCTCCTCTGGGCCTTCTCCCTGTTGGGTCTCTACCTTGCGGCAAGCCCTCATAGACTTGCTGCTGTCCTCTCTGAGGACTCCCACTTTCCTGTAAAACAGCAGCGCCACGGGCACCCCTAGCGGACCCTCCTGTGGCTGTACCGCAGAGATAGCGGTGACAGCTATGTCTTTTGCACTTCTTCTGGAGGGCCACTCTTCTGTCAGCGGGCGCGATGCCGGGTCCGGACCAGGGTTTGGATTTCTCTGCATTGCTCCGGTGCTGCTAGGCGGTGAGGGCCCCGCGTGTGCGCAGAGGGCTCCCAGTCCTGTGTATGGTGCATGTCATGCACCCCAGGAGCACGGGTTGGGGCCAAATCATATAAACTTTGGCGGCACCTCCTTTCCAAATGTGGTGTTCAATAAGATGCAGTGCTTGGGGAGGGCTAAAGCAGCTTCTTTTCGTGCTTTTTTACTGCCGTGTGTCGGGAGCTCGGGATGCGGTGTTCACCCACTCGCAGCCATCTTGGAATGTCACTCACCATGGCTTTTTAACATCCATCTTTCCCCTTTGGCCCTATTGATATCCTCCTTCTATCCCCACTTACAAAGCTATGCTGATGATACTCCCTTCTCCATCAAGCTTCCCTCCCCTTAGTCCTCTTCGTCCTCTCTCATCCCTGGCCGCTATACAGTCCTGATGTGTGGTCAATGATCGCTGCCTTAATGCCAGTAAGACTGAAATGCCTATCATTGGGACCCTTGCACCCGTCTTCCCTCCCTCTCTGAGCCATCTTCTTGGGTCCCCCCCCACCCTCTTACAAGGCAAAAAACCTTGGTGTGATCTTCGACTCCTCTCTATCCTTATCTCCTCACATCGCAGATCTTGCTAAGAAGGCCGACTATCAGCTGCACCCCATGCGTGGCATTCTACCTTTCTTCACCTTCCCCCAGAAGCTCAATGTCGCTAGAGCTCTGGTCCTCTCTAGGCATGCCTATTGTAACAGGCTGTTTCTCAATCTTCCTGCTTCTTCTCTTCAACTAATCCAGAACAAGGCTGTGAGACTGATCATTGGCCTCAAGCCCAGGGACCACATCTCTCCAGACCTAATTTCTCTTCACTGGTTGCTAGGATCAAATTCAAGACCCTCTGCATCATCCACAAGGCCTACTGGGGCCTGGGACCTCACTACATCCAACTTTCTCTCCCTAAATATCTCGCTTCCAGAGCCCTTTGCTCTGCTACCTCCAACTGTCTGCAACCCAGATGCTTCTCTAGCAAAGAGTGGGTGGTTGATCTCTCACCTCTGCCTGAACCTCCCTCTGGAGTGGTCTCCCTGCCCATCTCAGGCTTCAGCCAGCTCACCTTAAATTCCGTAAGCTCCTCAATACCTTCCTTTTCTCCTCCTCCTTCACTCTCCCCCTCCCCTGCTAATTACCCCCATTCTGCCTCTGTGACTGGCTGCCTGGTTCCCTCTGAGTACCAAAAGGCTCCACCCCCACCCCCCACAGTGCCTGCATTTATCCACACCTCCTCGCACTGGCCCTCTGCCCTCCCTGTTGCACTTCCTCATCCATTTCCCTCCCAACTTAGCACTTCTTCAACCGGCACTCCACTCCTTTTTCTCTAGCACTACTTGTTATGCACTAGCATGTACGAATGTCACAAAGCCTAGTAGGATCGTTATTGTTATTTTCTCTCCTGTTCCCTTCTTGTCTTGTGGTGCTTTGAAACACATTGTTGTATAAGTGCCTTACAAATAACACAATAAATAAATCCTGATGATACGGAAATGACAGGTGTACATCGTTCCTGGCCCCTTCCTCTAGATCACCACTGTACCACAGATGCGAGAAATGTTATTCACTCAGACAATCATTCAGACTCTATCCTGATGACGTCGTAGTGGACATAAACCTGCAGACGACGGAGCAAGTGGAATGACTAGGACAGTGCAGAGAGGCGACAACCTCACAACCAAGACCAAGACATAAATGCGTCAGACATTAAGCACACAGGCATCTCTGCACTAAGCTATGCAAACACTTAGGTTAAATCACTCGTAGACATGAAGAACGTGCTTTTGACTCACTTAGATAGAGGACTTTTACTTTTTGCTATGCTGAAATGCAAGACGCACAGGAATAAGACATGAAGCTGGCGTAATGATGAACTCAGTTAACATAGAATAAAAATAAAATGGAAGATACAGCCACTTTGAAGTGAGTGGAAAGCATTAAGAAAGCACGAGACTGCTGGGGGAGGCACGACTCACTGATTTAGCGGGAAAGTGCAGGCCAGACTGTTCATGCAGCCGGTGTATGTGTTCTGGCCAAGTCTATCATCGGAGGGAGAATTTCACATTGGCATCCAAGGATACAGACAAAGGCAGACGTTATAAACAGTCTTGTTAGATTAGACAACTGCATGCCTAAACGCTTAAAATCCTCATAAATGTGGAGCAGGAAAATCAAGCCGGTGGTCTCTACGCACGTGACCTGAGACTGAGGGACAAAGCCTTTTCATTCGAGCCAGACAGAGACCTTTGTTCCCATCCAGTTTAGGATGCACAATACAAAATAATACTAGGATGAAAGATAAATCTACTAAACTCAAGGCCTAGAGGATCAGAGATGGTAACCTTATTAGCACAGAAAGCACCTTGAATTGTTAATCATGGGCTGGTAACCGTCCAAGGTACCAAGGCTGAGAAAACCCTCACTGACCAATCCCAACTCGCCTTCCACGTCAGTTCACACTTTGTTGCACTAACCAATTATAATGCACTAACCTTACATGCCTTTACTTGCAACATTTAGGAGGTGGTCATAGGTGGAGCCACCAGATTATGCATATTCAATCAGAGCACTGACCCGATATAGATACTATATATATATTTTTTTTTTTAATTTGAAATGTTTATAGTTCAAATACATAAAATGTAGAACCTTTACAAAACAATACAACATTTAAATTTAAAAAAGGGTAAAGATACTATATGTAGTTTGGCCTACTAACCAACCCCAGCCTGCCTTAGGTTTTTATGGTATAATGTGTCATTTCTGACGTCAAAACCCGTTAAAAGATGTTGACAAGCCTGTTATGTCCATATCTGTCCCTGTTACCGAGATCTCTTAATGGTTCTATGTCATATTTCTGCAGATGACATAGCATCAAACTAGGTGTGGTGGAGACAGGGGGCACAGCAATCACTGTGCCCCACGTCTCTCCTACCTTATCTTTCCCACCACCCATTAGCTTGAAGCCTGCATGATGTACCAATCCCTTTTGGCAACTGTTAAGCACATATATATCCAACAACCTGTCTAATGTATTGTCTAGCCATCTCTCAACTGTGCCCTAACTGTGCTAACCACTCCAGAAAGAACTGTGAGCATTACACAGTGCTACAATTAGACAGAATTGTGAATATTAGCTTGCGTGACATCTATACAGAACTGTGAATATTGGCTTGCGCTACATTTAGACATAATTATGAATATTAGCTAGTGTCACTTCTATACAGGATTCTGAATATTAGCCTGCATCCCACCGAGACAGGATTGTGAATATTAGCCAGTGCCACATTTAGACAGAATTGTGACTATTAGCATGTGTCACATCTGGATAGAATTGTGAATGTTGGCTTGTGTCACATCTAGACAGAAGTGTGGAGATATTCACCCGCAAAAGTATTGGAAATTAGCATGCATCGTATTTAAATACCGATGCCACTACCAACCCAGTAAAAATCTCATCCTTCTGCATACACCTCTCAAACTCTAACCAAACACAACCACACCTCTAAAGTACACCAAACCGCACACACTTCACTACACTGCAACAAAAAAATAAATCACACTTAGCCTCGCACAACAGAACAGGACGGCTACCAACTGAAAAGCACACCTAAGCTCAGCGAACAGTGTTAACCAAACTGAAGCTGCCAACAGCACATCATTGCTCTCTTGCACTTTTCCCACTCGGTCCTACTAACTCACCCAACCCGCTTTACTTTTCAGATCCACCAGAGTGCCAGGGGACCACTCCGGTGGTGATAGTGCGTGGTACAAATGTCCTTTAACTGAAGGTTGCTGTCTGGAAGGTTTTGAATTAATCAGAGCCACCGATATTGCTCTAAGCAACTCTCCAAGGGGGTCATTCTGAGTTTGGAGGCAGCCATGGTGCTATTAGCGGGTCTCGGGTCCGGGTCTGTGGTGTCGGAATGGGGACTTACCGGAGCATTCCGACCTATGCGGACCCGGTAAGTCCCCATTTCGAAAACCATTCCCTATTCCCATTTGAGGCCCCATAGGGTACAATGGGAATGGGGAAGGAGCGAATAACGGGTCCTACTAAGGCCGGCTGGTAAAACCAGCCAGCCCTGGTGGGACCTGCTAAGGGACCTCATAATAGGGTGGTAGGGGGTTAACGGCACCGGCATCCTTACCGGCGCCGTTAACCCCCTACCGCCAGGGTAGGAATGACCCCCATTGTTTTTCAATATGACATGCCATTACGGAAAGGGAAAGACCATATGCAAATCTGGCTTGTTCCCACCCGAACCTCTAGGTCATGTCCCTGCTACACGATACTACAAGCAACCCCAAATATGTGTATGCTTCATTGAACATCATCAGTTTGATATAGATTGGGGTCTTTAGGCACTGTTAGACCACTAAAGTAGTGAGTGCCACAGTTAAGTAACTATTAACATAACATTACATTTCAATTTTAGCCCAGAAGGCCATATTAGAGTGTATATAAATGAAACGAAGTCCTACCTTAATGTAGCAATCACTTTCGCTCATGGGGGCTTACAGGGCCGGTAACATCCTGCCAGGCCAAGTCTCAGAGGGGCTTGGCCTGCAGATATTATTATTTTTATGGGAGATTGGATGCACGCTTATTGCAGAAGCCCAATCGCCTGTAAAAAAACAAGATGGTGTTAGCCATAGAACAGGTACTTAGTCCCTTTTCCGTTTCCATGGCGGCCACGGACAGGAGCAGTGCCCGGACCAGAGCATAAAGCTCCAGTCCGGCAGGTAAGTGTGGAGGGGGTGGGGAAAGTGTGAGGGATGTCTTTGGGGGTCAGGTGGTGGGGACCTGGGGAGGTAACCGGGAGAGGTTCCCTGTTGCCTTCCCAAAATCAAAATGAAGCCACCAGGGGAAGGGCCTTGGGTGGTTGGAAACAGAGAGTGATAGACTGTGGCACATTTCCATATAATATTGACACAATTTTGTTCTTATATTTGAATAATGACTTATAATGACTTTCATAAACTGTTAAGATAATTAAAATTGTCCGAAATGAATGAACAGCATGTATTGTGTTGCTACCATTGGGAAAATGTCTTTGTTTTGATGAGCATACAGGGCAAAGAAGTAAAGTCCCTCTGCGTAGGTTGATTCTAAATATGTATGCTTGTAAGAATTCAAAGTTTTACGTAAGTCAGGCCATTGCATTTTCATGCTAGAGGCGAATTGTTAAAGATGATGATCTACTCAACAGTAGCCATTCTTGATATTTAGTATATCTCTCCGCAGGGCATTGGGCCACTGGAAACCATTTTTCTTTCTCAGTGAGACCACTTTCACCCATATTGTGCACTTTGATGGCCCTGACTGATGTCAGCCGACCTCTGTATTTACTGGACAGGTTGATGAGCGACGTTATGTGGCTGTTTGCAGTCAAGGTCCCTCTTGAGTGGGCACGAGACATTCTTTGTTATCATGGCATTTGATTAGAAAAGCCATAGATTGCTCGTCACAATGTACTTCGGTACACTCAATGCTTTCGTGGCAACGCTTCTTAATATGGCACTTAATCACGTTTGGGGACACTTTAACTTTGGTGAACATGGATTATTGTCCATTACCATGTTACACTATAAGAAGGCCTTTCAAATTTGCTAGAAAATCTTTACTTGATTGGCTGTTCAAAGTTCTGGACTTCTAAAAGGAGTGTTCTATGTTAGTAAAAAAAAAAAAACTCCATGAAACAAGTAGATGCAACGTTGTGACGAATCAACTTCCGGGGCACCAGTGGTCCAGGGATGAATGTCGGTTTCTCCTAACAGATTGGAAACACAAGCAAATAACAAACCTCCTTGTCCAATTTTAGTAACGTGGACGGAACAACAGGCTTATCTCTGGAAGGTCATTGACCATTGGTTAGCTGCAACACAGTGAAAATACAATTATCACCCAATGATAAAAGGGACCGTCCAGTCAAGGTGCTATACAAATATCTACTTTATTATTATCACAACAGACTCTAGGATACTACAAAATACAACCCACCCAGTAAAGAAATGCAGAGGACAGACAGTTACAAAGAAGGAAAAGGGATGCACTCTGGATACTGACAGGAGGGTAGTCGGTATAGTAATTAATCACAATAGTTCAAGGATACTTGGTTTGAACACAAAGGGAGCAATGGGTCATAAAATGTCACTAGGGGCCTTGGGAGAAGGACCAGGGGGACAGAACCACAATATACCTTGTGCTGTAGGAGTTTGTGGTGCTGAACAGGGTCGAGTCGGTTTCAGGGCGCTTTGCAGCTTCTGAAACAGAGTTCAAGATGGGAGACAGCTGCGGGTATCAGGCTGCAGGCTGGCGTACACAGCAGCTCAGGGTCAGGAAACGTCTCAGTGCTGGTCGGCGGTTCTGAAGCACTGGTTGAGGCATCATGGAAGGCTTTGGTGGCTGTGGCATAACAACAGTGAGGTGGTCTGTAGATTGCAGCTCGAGGGGCTCAACTGGCTCAGAAGTGTCCTTTAAGGCGGACATTGGTAGATGCTTGTCGATGCACTCCTCCTAGCTTCTTCACTTAGCTCATTTTGTCCTTTAAGACTAATGGCCCAAAACTGAGGAGAGTATTTCAGGCAGATGCCTTGTCCTTGGTTTGGTTCTGAGACTCTTTGGCACTTCCCACCTAGGAAGCTTGATTCAGAGCCTAGCAGGGCACGCTGTGTGTTGGATGGGTACCAGTTCTGGAGCAGCTGGAGAGTCCTCTGGATTCAGTATCCCCCTCTGTTCCCTGGGAGATGTTTAGGGGATGGATCTTGCTTCCCCCTTGGAGGTCCTGGCCTTCCTTCACTGACAGAAGATGTAAGGCAGACTGTGCCTTCAGCCAGGGTCCAATGATGAGATCTTTCTCCTGCTTTCTGGTGAATCCTTCAGATGATCTCCCAAAACAGGGGTTTAGCCCTCTTTTAAAGCCAAATGGACCATAGGTATTGGTGTAGGCTAAGCCTACCTTAATGAAACAATCATGGGTCCCCACCAACAATCTTCTGTATGTGTGAGGTCATAAACAGAGTGCTTTGCAACAGAAAAGGTAAAGGGGAGTAACATGTACTACTAAGTCCCACCTATCTTCCTCTCTGTTGTGGATCAAGGGGTCCCTCTGGTTAAGTTAGCTCTCTGTGGTTCCTGATTAAAACGGCAGATCTCCCTTGAAGCTGCAGCAAAAACAGATTTTCTGCCTCTGTCAAATCACATACTCTTACCTGTTGAATGGGGGCTTCCTGTGGGATGACTACTGTAAACACGCAGTCCCAGACTTGACATTTCACTGTCAATCGATACTGAAGGCAGGAGCTGGCATAGGTCGACACAGTTGCATATGAAAGGTTGTAGGGGTTTCCTGTCTACTTTGTAAGCCTCTGAAGCCAGGTCCCATGTGGGCTTGTTTGAATTAAACTCTCATTAGTATGCAAATGTTGCCACCAGCTACAGGGCCCAACAAAAGGACAAGGCAGATCCATGGAGCCTTTCTTTGTTAGTTAGGCTGGCCATGGCAGGGGGGAGGTAAGAACCTCCCCCTTCCGGAGATGCATTGTGTATTCCACCTATAAGATCCCAACGAAATATGACTGGGGGACTGCACCTGTAGGCTGTATTTATCCATAGTACACAGGTCTATGCTTATGTCATGCAGTGAACATAGGAAAATGTGTACGGATAAGCCCCACACATTTTCCGAGGCGAGCGCACACCCACCGTGCAGATGGTCAAATTCCTCACAGACGTCAAGGTTAAAATGCAGAACAACAAAACACCAGAACTCAACTGTTGAGGTAGCTAAAAAAAAACAAAACTCCCACAATGCAATGCCCTTTCATCTAACACACATCATCATATATAAAACGGCCTGGGTCCTCACAGATGACATCACCAACACCACCAAATCACCTCGAGCATAGATGCAAGAGGTACTGCAGGGCAAACCCATTTGAATAGTGGCGGTTGGGGAGAATAGGGCGACACGCTACTCCTTGAACTTATACATATAAAGTCAACAAGTACCAGTGGCACAACATCACTGAGCTGATCGGCTCTAGTCCCCCCACCCCACCTGTAATTTTGGGCTATGTTGACTGGACATGGCTGACCTCCGCAGCTGTGGCCAGACAGAACAGGACACATGTAGGTAAATAGATAGTAATCAGGGTGAGAGATCCGAGAGCAGCTGTCAAGTTTTGAAGCTATTTTATTTTGCCTTCAAAAAGATTTTGCACAGATTGGTATTTTTAAACATTTACACAACTTTCGATAAGCACGAAAGGTTAGGTGGACAGATATTTCTTTTTTTGCGAAATACAGATGAGTATCACCCTATTTTCTGGCGGAGGAACAATTTTCACAGTGATGCACGAGTATACAATACAAGTGATTGGTGACAGAAGGTGTCAACAGTGTGCAGCCCAAGACTGTGATCGGTCCGGGGGTACTAGAACAACAATAGTGAACACAACAATAATTTACAAACATATATAAACAGGGGTTGTGCCACATCAGGATGGTTTCTTACTACAGGTTCTGTGCGAGCATCCATTACCGCGAGGAGCGCAGACACTGCCACAACAGGCTTCGCTCCCAGAGATCATAGGCATCAATAGCCTAAGTGACCCGAGTCACACGAGTCTTCCCATCTCTCCAATGAGTCCGGCAATCATATCAGGACTCTTGCACAGCGTCCCCGCTGCACAACAGCAGACCATTTCTTTTACGGACAGAACCTGTAGTAAGAAACCATCCTGATGAAGGCCACAACAACCTCGGGCTTAATCCCAGCCCAGCTTGGCCGAAACACCGTTGTGTCGATTTTCTGTGGCACAACCCCTGTTTATATATGTTTGTAAATTATTGTTGTGTTCACTATTGTTGTTCTAGTACCCCCGGACCGATCATAGTCTTGGGCTGCACACTGTTGACACCTTCTGTCACCAATCACTTGTATTGTATACTCGTGCATCACTGTGAAAATTGTTCCTCTGCCAGAAAAGAGGACGATACTCATCTGTATTTCACAAAAAAAGAAATATCTGTCCACTTAACCTTTCGTGCTTATCGAAAGTTGTGTAAATGTTTAAAAATACCAATCTGTGCAAAATCTTTTTGAAGGCAAAATAAAATAGCTTCAAAACTTGACAGCTGCTCTCGGATCTCTCACCCTGATTTCTATCTATTTACCTACAAGTACCCTCCTGGGCATATCAGGACTTCGCCAGGCGCCCTTTATATACTCCAGAACAGGACACAGACATTAAACGACGCTTGGGCTTCCCTTTTACCAAAGGCCCTCCAATTACTAACATAAAGCATTTCACTGTCAGCATCTGCATTCATATCCACACATTTTAGGCAAGTGACATTGTGAGGTTAGTACATAAAGGCCAGGGGAGTGATTGGAAGGGCAGAGAGGGAACAAGAAACTACTCACTCTCATAGCAGTCCTTAAGTGGGTGCTTTTTCAGGGGGTAACAGGCAGAGTTTGCGGCTTTTAACACTGAAGCTTCACCAGAATAGTCTCATTGGAATGCTTAAAGGAGTTAGATGCCCCTGTACAAGTAAGTTTGACCCTCCTGCACATTCTCTGAAGTTAGCGGCAACCCCAACGTTTGAACATTTTAAGGGTTAGCCCCTCCACCCCCGAAATCTTAACCTAGATGCACCCCTGGAAGAAGCTGTTGGCAGAGAGGTGTGGGAAGCCTTTCCTCAAACTGGCGGCGTAGTGAAACTTTAAAGCTGCTACTTTCAAGACTTCCATTGCCCATCTGGCTCAGCAAAATCAAATGCTCACTCCAGCCCCCTCCTCACAGATGCGAGGCAACTTTTAACCACCTTATGTGTACTTTGTCATCCGAGGGTAGGGGGCGTATGTGCTCACATTCTTTTTCTTCGGCATATGTTTTATGTGGCTATAATACCATTTTGGTACAGTCCGTCTAGTCACTTCTAATTGTAGCATAACCTTATTTATGTTTTTACTTTTTTTATTTATGGGCAACTATAATAAAATAGGCATTGCATCTGTTATTACATGGCAACACTGGCATTTTGGTGCAGCCAGTCTAGTACTGTATCACTGTGGCATGACCTTATATGTAAAGGTTGCTGCCCAGGGCATATACAAGCAATCAAAGCAACTAAATGTGCATGTCGTCTTTAAATCCAATAAAATGTTTATTCTCACTGGCAGATTGCGCTTTAAAATTTACCATTTGGTACTTGGTCCCCATACCAGATGACCCTTGGGAGTAGAACAGAGGGGTTGGAGCCTTCAAGTTAGCCCCACGTAGTTTTTATGTGGCCCCTCCCATTACCATTTAGCCTCCCCCACCCCCCGAGATGTAGGTTTCGTTAAGCCCCTGACAGGTACTATGCTGCTGGAATACAGGTCACGCCTCTTATCCTCTGCCTGTATGAGGCCTGCTGTTGTTGGTTGCCCATACTTGAATGTGTAGGAGGACATACCTCTCAAATAACACGTTTGCCAAGTGACACCCTCCTTGTAATTAGCTGTCTCACCTGCCAAGTCACCCACACGCCCATATGTTTCAATGGGCTCTCACCCGCCAAAAACAAAATCGGATGTTTTCACACACCGTGGCGATCCAAAAGTTTGAGAGCTATGAGGAGGGTAAAAGTGTGCAGATCGGCGCATATTTTTTTTTGTTTAATAATTTTGTATTGTTTTAAATATTGAGAACGATACAAATATCAACAAGTTACAGACTTTGAATGAAACAAGAACCATAAAGAATTTACATGGTGAATGGTTTTCATCAATTGTAATAAACTTTCTATATAACATATTCATTAGTTAAATTCACCTATGAATATAATATAAACTATAGTAGGTATTAACATTGTTAAAATAACAAGTTATATATGAATAGTTGTAGCTCTAGTCTGTAAAGAGTGATTTATGTGTAGTGAGTATAGAGATAAGGGGAGACGTACAGGGAGACGTACAAGAGACACACAAGAAACAGGAGGGTAAAGGATAAGGGGGGGGAGGATGGGTATAATAGATTATATCATAAGGTTAATCTAATCATTTCTAACATTGTGTAGTCCAGGCATTTCAGTTTGAGTATAGACATATGGATAATGAGGAAGACATAAGAGTATAAATTCATGTACCATGAGCAGTTGCATTGAAACAGTTAAGATAACTGGTGAAATAGTACCATTTAGCATTATATTTAGGAATTGTGTTTTGATTGTTGGCCATGCACATTTCCAATTTATGAGTGCTACAAATAGTATTCCACCAAATTTTGGTAGAAAGCAAACTAGAGTCTTTCCAGTTAGCAGTGATATCGGCGCGTATTCTGAACATCAGAGCCCTATATGTGGTATGCATGCAGTTACGGATACTACCCTTTCAGCACGCCACTAGTTATTAGGTGTGCTTGCAATCCCTGTATGCAGCTGGTAGTGCGTGAAGAGATGTACTCTAGATGAGTGGAGTCCATCTGGGGCAATAATAGGATCATGTAAGTGATTTACAACTCCAGAGATGTATAGTTGGCTGCAGCAGCAATGGTAGAACGGAGCATTGAATGGGGCGCCTTAATCCAAACATTCCATTCTTTAAAAAAAAAAAAGAAAAAAAAAAGAAGGATGTAAGCCTGTTGGGCTAAGTGGCTTACTGTCTGCATGGCTGAGGCTTGAGATATGGGGCTAGGTGTTGTGGGCAGGGATGCGCCAGGCACTGGGGGAGGCGCACTCTGTCAGTCTGAAGGGACTGAACAAGTTCCGGACAAGGGTGATGGGAGGGGGAGGGTTTGTGACACGGGTGTCAGTCTCAATTTATAAATACCAGGGGTTTCTAAGGCAGAAACGGCGTGTACCACTTGGCAGCTGCACTCGTCTGTAAGATGTGTAGAAGCACGAAATGCGGTAATCAAATGAAGTTTAGCAACACGATATCGCAAGCTTTAGGTTTCGCATGAAGTAAATAGCAATGTGGTTTTTTGTGTGCGTTTTACGGATTTAGAGCGTGTATCATGCAGAATCCTTAGTCGTTCTTCGCTGTACATCGATTTATTTATTAATTTGTAAAGCGCACCTAACCCAAGGGTATCTGGGCCCATTACTTATGTATTACCGCGTCGGTCTGTTAGATTAATTTCTTGTGAATTTGTTCACAAGATATTTTGGGGCTGAGTTTGAGAGGCACTTATGTGTAAGTGATGGTGTTTTAATGGCAATTCTGTCCTGAACTGGTAGCCAGTGGACATTTCGTCTTGCTGATGAGATGTGGTTGTCTCTCGGGATGTTGAGTGCCGCTCTTAACGCATCATTTTTAACACCTGTAATTTTTTCACATTTCATATGTTCGTACCGACAGACAAGGCATTGCAATAGTCTAGATAGTATAAGGGCTCTAGCCGGGGAGATGCAACCGTTACAGGCATTGATAAGTTTAGATGTGTAGGCCGTCGCTGAGCCCGTTGCATTAACTTGTCTTGTTAGTGTGAGAGTAGAGTCAAGATATATGCCAAGAGTTTTCACCTCTTTGGAGACTTTGATATCGATACTGTCAATGTTAAAAGATTTAAATTGGTTGTCTAATTTGTTTAGTTGGTTCTGTGATATCATTAAGGCAGAGGCCTTGGATAGCCATCCACACCTGAATAGTTTGGTATATTTCATTGAATAGTTTGGAGTCCATGTCGTCGGACCCTGTAATAGGAATAAGGATTTGGGTGGCGTCAGCATACTTCATGTAAGTGACATCCAAGTCATCCAGGTGGTCAAATAGTGGATTAGTAAAACTATTATATAAAGTAGGGGAAACACAGGACCCCTGCGGTACTCCAAACAAGGCTGGGGAAGGCTCAGCAGATACAGTCAGTGCAAATATCCTTGTTGTTAATTGTGTTAATTCCCTTCACCTTAGAGACCCCCAGCAACGTTGCTGGATTTTTTAGGACTTGATTTCCTTACCTGGAAAGAGTGTGAGCCTTTTTTCCCCACTCTTTCATGTATTTTGATGAGTGTTTTACATTTGTGTTCTTTGATTATGGAGTTTTAGATAACTGCATAGGCATCATCTTTTGATGTGTGTCACACAGCACCCTCAGTGCAGTGACACAGGGATGTCTTCTAGACTTCCCACAGGTTGAAATACCTTCTCTGGGATAAACTGTTTCCCAGAGAATGTAAAATGAAATTAACTTTACTAGTCTTTCCAAATTTCGAGACCCAACGCACACCATCTTACAATGGAGTGCTGGAGGGGTTACATAGTATCCCGTGTCTAAATACTCATGGAGCAGTCAAATGCAATCCTTTCCTATTGAAAAGGCTGATGGGAGTGGTTTTACAACAAACTACCATGATTTTTTCTGACCGCGAACGCCGGTAGCTAAAAATCACGGGAGCCATGTTTTTCAAGATGGCGCCTTAATCCCCTTTGTTTAAATGGTTCCCGATCTTCTTTTTTCGCTGTTTCTTTTTGGAAAGGTCCTTCTAGTGTTTGTCTCTGCATGCAAATCCAGGTTTGGTCACTTTGTTCGTGTGCCTTTGGCGGGCTTCAGGACTGAAGACAGCCTCTGGCGTCTGAGTGTTCGGGGAGGGCAGGAAGTGAGGGAGGTGCCCGAAACTCCCTGTGCTTAGTCTCCTATGAGACCCAAACGCACTCTGATGTGATTGGCTATCTGACTGTCCAGCAAGGACAGCCACCCTGCTGGGTGAGTGACAGTTATGCTGGAATGAAAGGGAGAAAACTGTTTAAAAGGAGAGTCTCTAGGACTGGAAAGCAGAGTCGACCACTGGAACGAAAGAACCAAAGATGAGCTGGAAGAGGATGGCTGCTGCAACTCCTGAACCGTTGGTTTACCCGGTGAAACCCTGCTGCAGGTCCGAATTGCAAAATTCCATTCTACAGAGAAGCTCCTTCAAGGACGGGCTCTTCCTTCGAGTTGGTGGGACCAATCAACTCATAAAACACCTGGATACCATTCTCAAGGCTGGTTAGGATTAACCAGGGAGATGGACACTAGTTTGTGTTCT
The DNA here is from genome assembly GCF_040938575.1 of Ambystoma mexicanum. Lineage (NCBI taxonomy): Eukaryota > Metazoa > Chordata > Amphibia > Caudata > Ambystomatidae > Ambystoma > Ambystoma mexicanum. Next base: position 980,557,989 of record NC_090934.1, on the reverse strand, counting down.
TGAATCTATGGCTACTGGAACTGAAGTGACTCCATCTTATTTGCTTTCTTCAACGATCTCATGCAGTGCAGGAGTCCCCAAACATCCTCCGTCTTGTACTCATGACTGAGGCTCAGGAACAGCGAGATCTGTAGGACCTGCCAGGAACCACAACTTCAGCAGCATTTGTTTCTTCATACAAAGGTACTGTGCCAACCCAATTGAGAGAACGCCACTCTTGCTGTGAAAGTTTGTGAAACTTTCCCAACTTGCAGGCCTAATCAGCTTGTGACCCAACAAATGATCCTTTTTTCATCTAAACTACTTCTGAGAACTTTTGCAAAGACTTTACCGTTTGATACCAGAACTGCTCTTTCCTATCCAGAACACTAGCCCATTGACTTTGGCCTGGCCTATCGACTTGAATTGAACTCCTCTGGTGAACTGAAACTATTTGCACTTCCTAGAAAGTATATGTGTTCTATTCTACGTACTTCTGTCCTTTTTGCTCACTGCTAAGTAACTGAACTGCCATTTGGCTCCTATTTCAGGGGCACTCAAACTGTCTCAAAATCTTAGAGTTTTGTATTGAAGTGTATTGGTATATAATATTAAGTTACCTCCTTCTAGTGAAATGTTTTCTAAATGATTGTGTAATAAATTACTAAGGGTTTTTACCAAGAAACCTGAGTATAAGTGTCTACTTGAACCACTGTGATTGAAAGTCCTCTGTGTAACTACTTTACTGCTCACATTCACTCGTGAGATAAGCCGGGCTGCTCAGCTTGCTACCAAAAACTGTGTGGTACAGATTTATACCAAAGGCTGGTTTGGCTTACACCTGTAGTCCTAATTGTGTGTAGTGGTCCCATGGAGTACTGCCTGCAATTCTGCCTAACACTCCTCATACTTCTATTGAAGAGGAAGGACTGTATCCATGGGCGTAATTTTAGGGGGGGACAGGAGGATTGTCCCCTGCAACTTTCATGGCACACCATTTTGTCCCCATTCATTTGGCTGGGGCACCTTTTCTTCAGATGTCATGCCCCCCCTCCAACCTTTTCAGCAAAGCTACTCCACTGACTGTATTCATAAAGAGGCTTTGGAAGAGAGGTGGGCAGTCGAAGTCAGATGTTTACAAAGGACTTTTTGGTTAACCAAGTCAAAGGCCGCTGATAGGTCCAGTAGGAAGAGGGCTAGATTACCTTTGTTTTTTAGTTCATCTATTTGGATTTTTAAGTCTATGAGGGCTGATTCAGTGCCGTGACCAGGTCTAAAGCCTGATTGGCGAAGGCCCAGTAGACTGTTAGATTCTAGATGGTTTTGAATTTGTAGGTATGCCGCCCTGTCCGGCCTGTCCAGGATTTTGAGTAAGAAAGGTACTTTAGTTATAGGCCAATAATTAGTAGGGATGTTTGGGTCAAGGCTAGGTTTTTTCAGTAGCAGAAGAACCCGAGCATCTTTGAGATCGATGGGACAGTGCTAGTTTCGAAGGAGGCTTTTATTATAGAGGTGATGAATGGAGCGAGCCCCTACACCGCCTCTTTGATGACTATAGCTGGGGATATGTCCCCTTGACATCTGGATGGTTTAAGAAATTATTCCTTTAACTTCCCTAACAGATAGTGGCAAACTCAAATGGAGTGAAGGGTTTTGTAAGGGAGTCAATTGGCTCCAGGAATTGTGTATCTGCTTCGATTTTCGTTTGTAGGAGAGAGATTTTGTCAAGCAGTGCTTTTTGTATGTTTGTACACGAGGTCATGTCTCTAGTAAAAGATTCTTAAGGTGGTACAGGAGATTCAAATTCTCGAAGCATGGTAAACAACTTTTTAGTTCCTGAGTTAGCGTTCGTAATTCCGTCATTGTAAGTGTCACTTTTAGTGTGGAGGATGGCAACTATAGTTATTAGAGGCAAGTTGTCTTTGTTGAAATCCGTAGTTTTTTTTCAGCTTGCTTCTACTGTTCTTTTGGTAGTACGCAGGGTTTTAAGGTTGGTGGTGAACCACGTGTTTAGGTGTGCAAGCGGCTTAGTTTTATGCATTTTCAGAGGTGCTACTTTATCTACTAGAGGATACAATTTTGGAGACAGAAGGAATCAAGAAATTTAATTGAACCTGATCCATTATTTAAATATCAAATTTTAATCGAGAATTAATCATAGCACTCAATAATTTTACATCGCAGGAAAGGAATTAAGAACACATAATTTCACATAGTTTCAGATATAATCCATCTCATTCGTACACAGGCATCCAATAACCATTCATACATCCATCACAATAATACATGCAAGGTAAAACTTTATCCTAAAAAAGTCATAACAATTGATTTACTTGTTGTCTTCATAAAAAAGAGAGAGAAAGAGATATATAATAAATATATATGAAAAGCCACAACAACAGATTGTTCAAGTGGTCATCAGTTTAGGATGGGTCACATCGATGTCCAAAGTTGACCTCATCACTGGTTTCTTAACCGGTTTCGGCGTATTTAACTTTAATTGAGTTACGCCTTCATCAGGAGAATAAAAATTCAACTCTAAAAAGACAGGGAGATATACATATATGAGAGACCTCATCATAGAACCACTAGAGAAAACAAAGGGAAACCCCCAATTATCAACCAATTCATATTCATTAAAAGTGATTTAAAATCAAACACAACCTGCCCCCTACCTTGTGCCATAACTCCAAGGGGGGTACTTTGCATGCTATAAACAGTGCTACCATGATCATTGATGCCCCAAAGTGCAGAGACAATCAACCCCTCGTGGCCATCAAGCGGACCCATTAAGTTAGTGAGAAGATGCAAATTCCCATGTATTAAACTTGCGTGATCTATTTATACAGGCAGTGTGCTATGCGAGCGCTTATAGGTCTAATTTTTAATAACTAACCTTCATGAATGAAGAGAGAGAAGGAGAGAAAGCTGAAAATTCCTGATATGAAGAACAGGAGTACCAACTATACCAATATGCGATGTCCCAACACGTCTGTACTGCGTAACCGTCAGCTGGAGATATGGGAATGGTTCAATCCTGCAGTTGCTGATTTTCATGCAGGCAGCACCATTTCGGAGGAAAGGATCAATCCTCCAATATAAATTTTCATAGACTCAAGGGGTACACCCAGAGATTCACAACTCTCCCGTTCCCTATATAAATGAGAAAAAAGGTCAGAACTATAGATAAGGTCGAGTTGGGGCGAAGCAAAAGTCACGCGAAACAAAATAACAATTCGGGTAGAACTCCCGAAGCGAATATAATCAATTTCCAGGGCTCACGTTACTAACGGGAGAGTGCTCGGCATTGGAAGGGTGTCAGCAGCCGGGGGCATATATAATTCAACAGAGTCAAAGATTCACTGTATGCAAGCCTAATAAATACCGGGTAGCTCGTGGCTGGAAAAATAAAAAATGCTTTCTAGCAAGAAACAGGAAGAGTCTACTTACTATTCCGGGACGAGCTGTTGAAAATATGCTCGCTCGCAGGGTCTGTGTGGTCCGTAACCCGACGGCGCCCCTCTGGCGACATAAGAACTATTCCTACGGCTTCTTAAATACTATATTAGCGCTCACGTGACTGCAAGGGCCGCTCACGTGACTGTAGCTTGTCAATCAAGGTGAAAAACGGACTATGAATGGTATACCGGCCTGTTTTTCTCGTTCTCAGTGGCATCAGAGGGCTCGCGATGGACGGGACCTAAGGTGTTTCCCACGTCAATGTCTCAATGGTGGATCCCCTTTAGGAATATGAAAGACCTGGTTCTAGTGTGTTCAAACCATTAGTTAAAGTTTTTAGGTTAAAGATCCATAATTGTTCTTTGTAAGCCAGTTTTTTTGTCATTTGGGTTACGTTGGAGGCAATTACTTTTTCAATACAGAACCACTCCATTTGTTCCGCAGTATGGCCCATTTGAACAAAATGAATTACCTTAGGAGCATTTAGATTCCGAGTATTCATTTTTGAGCGATGCTCATTAATTCTGGTACTTACTTCTCTCATGGTTTTTCCAATATACATCATTTTGCAAGGACATAAAATTGCATAAAGGACGTTTTTACTTTTACACGTTGTAAAGATGCGCAAGTCCCAGGTTTTATTTTCCATTATGAAAGAAGTTGTTTTATTTGAGAACTTGCAGGCAGTACATGACGTGCATGGATAATGCCCTATCACTGGGTTAAAGTTGGTGTCCCTGATCGCGGTTGGTTTAGCTGAGGTCCTACTTGCACGTGTCATTTTTTGTTTTAGATTTTTGCCTTTCTTGAAAGCAAATAAGGGTTTTGGCAAAATCATGCCGGATGCATTCAGGACCCGCCAATTTTTTAAAATGATGCCTTTAATGGTATTACTGTATTGGCAATAGGTTGAGACACAAACCAATTGTTCTTTTTTAATGTTCTCATTTTTAGGTAATAGTAGCAGATCTCGATTTGCATAGCGGGCTCTCTTTCTAGAGTGTTTCATGAGCTTTTTAGGGTAGCCTCGTTCTAATAGTCTATTTTCTAGGATGGTAGCATGTTTGATAAAATAATCAATATCAGAACAATTCCGGCGTAACCGTAGGAACATACCGAAAGGTAAGTTCCGTAGCAAGCTGGAGGGATGTTGACTCTCAAAACAGAGTGTGGTGTTTCTTTCCGTTGTCTTTCTGAATAATTCAGTTCGTAAGACACCTCTTTGTTCAAAGATAGATAAATCTAAGAAAGCAATCCTCGTAGTGGAGTACTCAAACGTGAAATGAATATCTGAATCAACTTTGTTGAGCCATTCCACAAATTGAATTAAAGACTGAGTATTGCCTTCCCATATTAAGAGTATGTCGTCAATGTATCGGCGGTATAACTTAATCTGTTGCCGGAACGTATTTGAGTTTGCCAGGATTTTTTCTTCCTCAAGAAGAGCCATAAAGATGATGGCTAGATTTGGGGCAAAAGTACAGCCCATAGCAGTCCCTTTAATTTGTAGAAAGAATTCTTCCTTGAATTTAAAAAAACTGTTGGTTAAAACTAACTTGGCAGCTTCACACAGAAAATTGGTGGGAACACTATGTGGATATGGTCGTCTATTGAGTATGATTTCTAGGAATGCGATCATCTGAGTGGTTGATGTATTCAATTTCTTTTACCGAAAGGAAACCTGCTTGGCTGGCTTCTTCCGTGAGTTGGAGTATTTTAAGTTTAATCAACTTCGATGGATCTTGTGCTATTTTGGTGTAAAGACCTGGAATGTGAAGACGTCTGAACACTTCTTGGTCATATTTATTGGCATCCCAGACTACTATCCCCCCGCCTTTGTCAGCAGCTTTTATGACTATGGTAGGGTCAGAGGCCAGTGTCTTAATGGCCTGGAATTCTAGTAGATCTAAGTTTGGTCCTGATTGGTGTCTGTAATGGCGGATCTGCTGTTCTGCTTCTTTAAGAACCAATTTTTCAAAGATGGCTACTTCAGGGGGAAGGTCACTCAAACTCGGAGTGAATGAAGAAGGTTTTGAGAGACCGGAGATGTTAGGCTCCCTTAGTATTGTATGGTCCATAAAATAGAACCGAAGTCTAAGTTTACGTAGAAATTCTTTAATTTCACTTATCAACGCCATTGCACTAGGATTCTGCGATGGAACAAACGATAGGCCACGTTTAAGTACTGATGTTTCCGATGTTGTTAATATACGGGGTGAGAGATTAAAGATTGGTAATATTTCATTTACCATCTGTAAGCCCGGTTGCGGGTTTGAAAGTCCCGGTGTGTCATACCCTGTCCCGGATTGTTTTGCATGGGCATTCCCCGGGACATTCAGCCTTGGGGCGCTGCTCTGCGGCCTTTTCGGCCGCCCCTTCGGCCGCCCCTTCCTCAAAAAGGGGGGTCGCCCAAAGATTGATGACGATCATCATTGCCCGAATTACTGGACGACGTGTCCGGAAAAGAGACCCATCTTTTTTTAGGACCTATATTCTGATTTATGTTAGTTTTCCAAAATGTTTGGGGATTAAAATCTTCTGCAAGGTATGGATATACCAATTCCTTTTTGAAGAGTGAGATGTCTTTTTTTAGTTTATTCGTCTTTTTTTCAATTGTTAAGTTCTTAAATTCTAGAAAAGATTTATCAATCTGCTCTAGTTTTTATTTAGCTTCTGTGATTAGCGTATTTGTCAAAAAAGACTTCTCTTGTTCCAATAGCGTTTCCAAAATCTTACCACTTACTCTCTGGGCTGTTGTTATAGTTAGCACCAAGAGGTCACGGCTACATTTGGTAGCTACTTGACTAAATGCTATCTTATAGTCATTGTCATCCAGAAATAAACATGTCATCCTGAAATCCCTGCGGGATGATACTTGATTTTAGATATTCCTTTACTACATGTCCGTGCATTTCAGTGCGAAATTGCTTCTTTTTCAATCTCAACAGAGATTCGCTTGTAGACCCTTGATTTTGTATGGGTAATTGCAAATTTTCAAAAAATGAGGGACCCTCGATGAGTTCAGCTATCTGTGCCTCCGTAAACGAAATGGTGTCGGATTCAGCCATGTTGGTGTGATACTCTCCAGCACTAGAAAGGGGTACACCAATGCACATGCAAAGTGCACAAAATTGTCAAAACAAATTCCTCAACAGGATCAACACACAGTCAATAACAGAATAAAATAACCTGCACAGCCAAGGGCTGAATTTTATATATTTATCTGAAGGACACAGGAAACCCCACACTCTGGGTCAGGGTATTAGTACATTACTAATTACGGAAGAAAACCAGAGGATAAAATTTTGGAGACAGAAGGAATCAAGAAATTTAATTGAACCTGATCCATTATTTAAATATCAAATTTTAATCGAGAATTAATCATAGCACTCAATAATTTTACATCGCAGGAAAGGAATTAAGAACACATAATTTCACATAGTTTCACATATAATCCATCTCATTCGTACACAGGCATCCAATAACCATTCATACATCCATCACAATAATACATGTAAGGTAAAACTTTATCCTAAAAAAGTCATAACAATTGATTTACTTATTGTCCTCATAAAAAAGAGAGAGAAAGAGATATATAATAAATATATATGAAAAGCCACAACAACAGATTGTTCAAGTGGTCATCAGTTTAGGATGGGTCACATCGATGTCCAAAGTTGACCTCATCACTGGTTTCTCAACCGGTTTCGGCGTATTTAACTTTAATTGAATTACGCCTTCATCAGGAGAATAACAATTCAACTCTAAAAAGACAGGGAGATATACATATATGATATTGATAATTTTATCAAACATGCTACATCCTAAAAAATAGACTATTAGAACGAGGCTACCCTAAAAAGCTCATCAAACACTCTAGAAAGAGAGCCCGCTATGCAAATCGAGATCTGCTACTATTACCTAAAAATGAGAACATTAAAAAAGAACAATTGGTTTGTGTCTCGACCTATTGCCAATATAGTAATACCATTAAAGGCATCATTTTAAAAAATTGGCGGGTCCTGGATGCATCCGGCATGATTTTGCCAAAACCCTCATTTGCTTTCAAGAAAGGCAAAAATCTAAAACAAAAAATGACACGTGCAAGTAGAACCTCAGCTAAACCAACCACGATCAGGGACACCAACTTTAACCCAGTGATAGGGCATTATCCATGCACGTCATGTACTGCCTGCAAGTTCTCAAAAAAACGACTTCTTTCATAATGGAAAATAAAACCTGGGACTTACGCAGCTTTACAACGTGTAAAAGTAAAAACGTCATTTATGCAATTTTATGTCCTTGCAAAATGATGTATATTGGAAAAACCACGAGAGAAGTAAGTACCAGAATTAATGAGCATCGCTCAAAAATTAATACTCGGAATCTAAATGCTCCTATGGTAATTCATTTTGTTCAAATGGGCCATAGTGCGGAACAAATGGAGTGGTTCTGTATTGAAAAAGTAATTGCTTCCAACGTAACCCAAATGACAAAAAAACTGGCTTACAAAGAACAATTATGGATCTTTAACCTAAAAACTTTAACTAATGGTTTGAACACACTAGAACCAGGTCTTTCATATTCCTAAAGGGGATCCACCATTGAGACGTTGACGTGGGAAACACCTTAGGTCCCGTCCATCGCGAGCCCTCTGATGCCACTGAGAACGAGAAAAACAGGCCGGTATACCATTCATAGTCCGTTTTTCACCTTGATTGAGAAGCTACAGTCACGTGAGCGGCCCTTGCAGTCACGTGAGCGCTGGTATAGTATTTAAGAAGCCGTAGGAATAGTTCCTACGTCGCCAGAGGGGCGCCGTCAGGTTACGGACCACACAGACCCTGCGAGCGAGCACATTTTCAACAGCTTGTCCCGGAATAGTAAGTAGACTCTTCCTGTTCCTTACTAGAAAGCATTTTATATTTTTCCAGCCATGAGCTACCCGGTATTTATTAGGCTTGCATACAGTGAATCTTTGACTCTGTTGAATTATATATGCCCCCGGCTGCTGACACCCTTCCAATGCCGAGCACTCTCCCGTTAGTAACGTGAGCGCTGGCAATTGATTATCTTCGCTTCGGGAGTTCTACCCGAATTGTTATTATGATTCGCATGACTTTTGCTTCGCCCCAACTCGACCTTATCTACAGTTCTGACCTTTTTTCTCATTTATATAGGGAACGGGAGAGTTGTGAATCTCTGGGTGTACCCCTTGAGTCTATGAAAATTTATATTGGAGGATTGATCCTTTCCTCCGAAATGGTGCTGCCTGCATGAAAAACAGCCACTGCAGGATTGAACCATTCCCATATCTCCAGCTGACGGTTACGCAGTACAGACGTGTTGGGACATCGCATATTGGTATAGCTGGTACTCCTGTTCTTCATATCAGGAATTTTCAGCTGTCTCTCCTTCTCTCTCTTCATTCATGAAGGTTAGTTATTAAAAATTAGACCTATAAGTGCTCGCATAGCACACTGCCTGTATAAATAGATCACGCAAGTTTAATACATGGGAATTTGCATCTTCTCACTAACTTAATGGGTCCGCTTGATGGCCACGAGGGGTTGATTCTCTCTGCACTTTGGGGCATCAATGATCATGGTAGTACTGTTTATAGCATGCAAAGTACCCCCCTTGGAGTTATGGCACAAGGTAGGGGGCAGGTTGTGTTTGATTTTAAATCACTTTTAATGAATATAAATTGGTTGATAATTGGGGGTTTCCCTTTGTTTTCTCTAATGGTTCTATGATGAGGTCTCTCATATATGTATATCTCCCTGTCTTTTTAGAGTTGAATTGTTATTCTCCTGATTAAGGCGTAACTCAAAGTTAAATACGCCGAAACCGTTTGAGAAACCAGTGATGAGGTCAACTTTGGACATCGATGTGACCCATCCTAAACTGATGACCACTTGAACAATCTGTTGTTGTGGCTTTTCATATATATTTATTATATATCTCTTTCTCTCTCTTTTTTATGAAGACAATAAGTAAATTAATTGTTATGACTTTTTAGGATAAAGTTTTACCTTACATGTATTATTGTGATGGATGTATGAATGGTTATTGGATGCCTGTGTACGAATGAGATGGATTATATGTGAAACTATGTGTTCTTAATTCCTTTCCTGCGATGTAAAATTATTGAGTGCTATGATTAATTCTCGATTAAAATTTTATATTTAAATAATGGATCAGGTTCAATTAAATTTCTTGATTCCTTCTGTCTCCAAAATTGTATCCTCTGGTTTTCTTCCGTAATTAGTAATGTACTAATACCCAGAGTGTGGGGTTTCCTGTGTCCTTCAGATAAATATATGCTACTTTATCTACAGCCTAAAGTAAGGTGTGATTGTACAATTCTACCAGTGATGATGGGTCCATTTTCGTGTGGCTGGGGTGGTACGTAATAGGTTGTAATTGTGAAAAAATATCTCAACTGTAATGTTACGTTTGTTTCTAGTCAGAGGCGTAGACAGGGTAAGGTCTGAGTGGGTAAGTCCCACCCAAAATCTGTAAATACCCACTGAGCAGGGAAGGGTGGCCATTTACAGATGTTAATGTCCCTGCGGTGGGCCCAACTATATTAGCTTCAGGCCCTACTTGTTGGACAATCCAGACTATGCCTCTGTTTCTAGTGAGTGCAGCTGGTGCTTGTGTAATGCCAGAGTCTAAGCGAGGGTTGTCCTGAATGGTGAACGAGATAACGTGATGGTCAGACCAGGCACAAGGTGTGTTGGACATAATCTTTGTGGCACAGTTTAGGTCTGCTAGCCAATATAAAGTTCTACCTTTATTGTGAGTAGAGTTAGTAATACGGTGCGAAAAGCACAACTCTGATAGTGTTGGCTAAAGCTATGGCATTATCATCGTTAGCATCATTGAAACCTAAATTTAGATCTCCGAGCAACATGATTTGGGAGCCTGTTTTAGTGTTCCATGTGAAGCGTTGTGTAATATCTTCCTCAAATAAGGATATTGGGTGATGGAGGTCTGTACATAAGATCGATTGTCATGGTCAGTAAGGCAGTAAGGGGTAGTTTGATAAACAAGAGCTCTCCTGAAGGGAACCATTGGTTCAGGAGTTCTCTTAGGCCAGCTGATTTTTTGCAATAAAGGCTACTTCACCGCCTCTAGTGGCTTCTCTATCCCTCCTGAGTATAGTGTAGTTTTCAGGTATGGCTAATAAGAGAGCTGGACCTGCTGCAGAGTGGAGGCAGGTTTCAGAAATTGCTAAGAAGTCCAAGTTGTTTATAAGGGCCGCAATATCTAGCGCATGTGCCGGCAGCGATCTTGTGTTAATGACTGAACCCTTGATTAATGGGGCATCCAAGTTCTATGTGTCTGTAAGTAAAGTATTACTTGTGAGAATAGGTGTGTTGCTACTGTCTTTGTGATTAAAGTAGTCGTCCTTTTTTGTCATAGTGGGAGTGCCCTTCATACTTGAACGTATTGTGCGGTAGGTTGGTTGCAATTGGCCATTCTTTAGTTGGGATCCTAGTCTAGAGTTCCTGATGTTTACAAGACATGGTTGATTAGGTGTAGACCGAGTGGCAAATTGCCAGATCCATTTGTTGGGTGTGAGGTGGCAATAGGTATTCAGTATAAAGTGATTCAAGGTGTGGGATTGATCTGATTTGTGTGCGCTAGTGACCACTCTCACATTAGTAATTATCAAATGGCTCAAAGAAAAAGGTGGCAGTGAGCAAACTGTTCCCTCAAACCTCCCACAAGGTTTGCAATAAGAAAACAATGAATTATGGATCTGGGAAAGTAACTCTTGCTCAAGGACCAACGATTATACATATGAACACTAATATCAAAATTATATCACTGTAACAAATCAGATAGCATAGAGTTCAAGGTTTCATTTTCAAGGATGAACACCTGACACGTGTTTCGACCACCTGGTCATTTTCAAGGCTGTTAAAAATTAACACATAAAACATAACACGCATTGAATCAAAATTAATGTTACAGATTATATGCATTGGATTTGACATTGACAGAAGTCATACACCATAAGATTGTTACAAAATTATAAAGTTGAAAAACATACCAAAGTGTGTTACAGTTCAGGTCAGAGAAGGAAGATTGAAGTCAAATGGAGACAAATTAAAAGAAAACCATAAATTAGAATGCATGACCACAAAAATGGTCGGTAAATTAGAGATTGTGACACTCCAAGTCAGTGCTGTAGATTACAAAAAGATGTGCCGAATCATGCCAAAGCTGATCTATAAAAGAGAAAAAGGACAGATGTGAAGCCATCCTGCTCAGCCCATTATTATATAGCGTGTTGTTTCCCAGAAATATTATAAAGTAATCAACCAAATGATATTCGCCAAAAAAGAAAATAAGCCCCATGCTACAGTGTAAATGTGTTGTGTTATTAGTTAGGTATTCTGTAATGATTCGAAGTAACAATTATTGTTACAAGAAAAGAAGAAAACAAAATAAAAGTGAGATAATGAGGTCTGGATCAGCAAGCTTACCCTACTGATTAGCCAATAATTTGTTTCTTGTAGAATTGAAATATTGTGAGCTACAAAGTCTTTAGCGCTGTTAATCACAAAGTAGTATAGCTAGTCACATATATGAATGCCTTCATCTGTAATGTAATCAAAAAGTGCATTCCTCTTAGCAATTTGAGATATGTCCTTGACAAAAGTCACTGAACAATTACTAAAGTAAATCCTACCCGAGTTCTGGTTTCCCTAGTATAATCCAATATAGAGTATCCCATTGAGGGATGTGGATTGAGCGGATGGTCCTCGTAAAGCATCAATAATTCATACACACTGGATGATAGTAATGTCCACAGAATAAAGTACAGCCTAAGAGAAGAGAGTAGCTGAGTAATGAGTGAAGGATAAAGGTTCAATCTCGTATCACATTTGAACCTATTACCACCAGGAAAAATCAAACATGTCAAATCATTCAATATTTAATAAGACACTAATATAAATGAGCCAAGTCATTCCTAAATAGTATCGCATCAGCTATAATCGCGCATTCACATTATTTGCTCGATCCAAGTGGACCTGTGAACAATATTTAGACTGAACCTCTCCAATAACCAACTTGAAAAACAAATTGCATGCCGGCTTACCTTCATTAGAGTAGAAACTATAGATGGGATAGATCCCTCGAATATAATCAAATGGCAACTGCCTGCAAAGCGTGTTACTTGCGTAATACCAAGTTCGGGTAAATGCATAAAGATGCCCGCAAGATAGCGTTCAAAACATGAAGTCATGCGTACGCCAACGCATGATGTCAGATGTAAACAAAACGTCACAGTCACATCTCGTTAATGATATAATCATTTCCTTTCAACTCACTAGGTCGGAAAATTAGAAATGAATTAAAATTCAAAGTATAACCTCTTTGATGTATACTGTTGAGTTTTAGCAAATAAAAGTGCACTGAATTGAAAAATGTGAAGATTTCGCCAGTACTGTCAAATGATGGTATATTAACTGATCTATTTAATCTGAGCCATGAGTCTCCTACAACCAATGTAAATCCAATTCAGAAATATCAATACAAGAAGTGTAACTACTGATACTCATATGATTTCCGTGGACGCGTAAATGTTCATCTGGGTATTTATGAATACATATGTAAGAAATGGTGTTCCGTTAAGAAAGCAGTGAACGGATCTAAGGATGATGGGCACAAATATGGCCTCAGTTAAATACTAAGCAGTATTCCCTTTGGTTGATGAGAGTCCAATTTGAGATATAAATATTCAAGTGTGATTTATGGCCTATAATCGAGCAAACAGCGTGGGTTGGGAATATAGGACCATACCTTTGATACAATCCATGACAAGAAAAAGAAAAAGAGTCACATATATGTTAATGTCCCAAAAATCTTTTGGTTATTAAGGATAAACAGAAAGGCTTCACATCTTGAAGAAAAATATCCTCATAATGGTGTACTCCAATGATCTTTCTTAAATATCCGCATACTTTATCTGAGGCCATCCGGTATTCAGTATAGTCTCTTGTTTAATGTTAGCTATAGTCTTGTCATGCTGAAGTATGGGTAGGAATTTAGTGGGCATTATAGTATATGTTGGTGGTGTGGACATGGTCAGTGTTACACTGTGAATATTGTCTATGTGATGGTGTTGGCAGGTACTAGTACCAACTTCTACTGCAGTCTTCTCAGCTGTAGTTCTCGAGGGAGGTTGCCTGTATGAGGCAAGAGTAATAGTGTCACAGTGTGGAACGCGATTCAGCATTAGCAATACAGGTGGAGATGGTCAGAATCTCTTCACGACCCAAGCTATCGTTACTAGAAACCTAGTGGGTGTTACACTTCATATTAAAGATGTATTGGCATACTGATGCAAAATGGGCGATTATACATGGCGAGTAGGCATAGGATAGATCGATTCTGAACTAAGGGCACAGTCAGAGGCAAAGTGCTGGGTACGATTAGGCCGGTGGAAGGTACGTGGTGCCGCTAGGCTTGGGTGGCAAATCACCTAATGGATAGAAGTGGCAAGATAGGTAGGTATCAGGCGCTGCTTGTTACAATAGCTAGTTAATACCAGCTAGGTGCTGTGTATGGCAAGTCCAATACGAGGAGCTTGTGCGTAGCATCAGAAGGACAAGGTGTTGTGAGTTAGGCAGCAAATGCCAGGTGCGTTGCTAGTTGCGGTCGTGGGCAGGCCTATAGAAACACCAGAAATACATAGGTGTGCGTTGAGTGGTGGGCCAGCAGCGAGACATGGTAGTTTAGGCAGCGAGTACCGGGTACACCAACACATCAAAAATCACAGGCCAAGCATTAAATGAGGGCAAGTTAGAGAACTATGGCAGCAAGGTGTACCGACATATAGCAAATCACGAGCCAAGCACTAAGATTGAAGCCATTTTAACAAATCATGGGCCAACAATAAACTTAAATATTAAAGCAAGTTAACACATCATGGGCCAAGCAAAGAAATAAAAGCATGTTGGTAAATCACAGGCCAACATAAACTTAAAACAGTTTAGCAAGTCACGGGCCAATGCTGAATTAGAGCATGTTGGCAAATCAGGGGCCAGCAATGAGATTACAGCAAGATGGCACGTCAAGGGCCAAGCCATGAAATTAAAGAAGTTTAGCAAGTCACATGCAAATAATGAAATGGAGGCAAATTAACAGTGTTGGGCAACAAGTACAGAGTGCACCAGCCTGTCGCAGATCACAGGCTGAGCGCAATACTTTGTACACATGGTACGCTTGTAAATTTAACAGCACATCGCAGGCTCAGTGAGGCGCGACACATAGAAATATATCCTGATACTATTCAAATGTCACGGGTAAAGACACCAAGAATAGTCGGTTAATATAGGTGCGGTAAGTGCTGTCGACGAGATTATGAGCAAGACTTCAGTGTAGCATGTACAAAGTCATTATAGACTGTGTGCTCGCAGTCCATGCATATGTATCTGCTAACAGCTAAACAGTGTTCGAGACCAGCGGGTCGACAAGTCTAATGATTACTTTCTTTGTTGCACTGCACTAGTATTTAGGTTGAGTAAGTTTGGTTGACAGAGATTGTTAAGACTATTTAAATACTGTTGCGCTTACCGTGTCAGCTCGGGGATCTGAGGTGTGTGACACCGAAGTGGCACTACAGCCTTTAGAAGTGGAAGCGGTACTATGTATAGTTCTTCAGCGTTATTGGGGGAACATGTGTTATGGCAAAGGCACCTGTGACAGAATGGTAGGAAGGAGGGACAGGGTGCAGCGCTCCAGGGCTCCAGAGGCCCGGACAGGCACAGACAGGGCCTTCAAATACAGGCCTTTGATCAGAGGGACGGTTTTCACCTACCAGCCGACACACTTGGCTCTAGTAGGAATAGGAGGCCAATCGGCTGAAGTGGCAATGTAGCCGGGGTGCCTCTCATGCAGGCGTGAAGAATGCAGCAGACATTTTTAAATGGTGATTCACAACTTGTAGGCATCAAAATATAGTTTAAAAGCACATTTCTCTCGATTCTCGTTGTAAGCTTACAAGCCAGTGGATTATGAGCTCAATACAGTTGCATTTAGTGTGCAAATTAGGCAGAACTCCATGGAGGATGGGAGGAAGGTGTCTCGCTGATCCTGCAGCCGGTGATGGATTCCTGATGGAGAGGGCTCCTGTCCTCTCTGCGTGGCTGTTGTATTTAGAATGGAAGAATCAAGCACAGGCAAGGGCTTGGAATATGGGCCTTTGAACAGAGGGGCAGCTTTCCGCCTACTGCCCGACACGATTAGCTCTAGTAGGACTAGGAGGCCAATCTGCTGAGGCTGATTTAGAAGAGGTTACATAGAAGGTTACATTTTATGCTTTTACGTATGTATGTTACGTTCTATATCATACTGTCGTAGACAGGCGGGGCTCGATATGTGCATTGCTTGGGCCTGCAGGAGTTCTAATGCCTGAGGTGAGGGTATCATACACTGCGTCCTATTAAACGGATGCAGCCCTGTAAGGGATGCACCTAGGCTAACATTCGGGGGTAGACACTAGAGCCCGGTCTGCTCAATTGTGTTGGGCCACTGAGTCCTGTCGAGGAGGGTGGAAGGGTCCTTCTATAATGAATTTAGTGTTTTACACCAGGTCATGTGCACTTGAAGTTCAGGCAATATTTGACATTGGGCAATGAGTGTTGCATGTGGCCGGAATGCTCCTCTGGCCACTGTGAGCCTCCCCAGCCACAGAGCACACACAGAGACGTGTTTGCTGTCCGGGCTCCACAGTCGCTCTGACGCTGCAGTGGCAACGCCCTGTATATTACAAGCACACACAGCAGAGTGACCACCTCCGCCGTGTGTGTGCCCTTAAAGGGGCAGGCACCACACTCTCCTTTTTTCATAACAAACAAAAGAAGATAAGTACAAACATTTCATACATTACACTGCACACAAAATAAAACACCCCTTAATTCGCTTCCCTCACAGTTTAAACAAGTCACTATTCAGTCCATGGGCTGGACCCACCAGTTCAGGGGTCCAAAACATAGTCATTGAGATGGGCAGGCTTCCCCTCCCCGACCCTTTGGGGATACCTCCTGCCCGCCTCCCCGATCAGCCCTCCTCACCTGCATCCCCACGACCTAGGGGACTTGGCGGAAGGGCCAGGCCACCGCCCTTGTCCGGTACCTCCCCACAGTCTCTTCTCTGGATCGCCTCCGGCCTGGTCTCCCTCACCTTCTTGAAGAAACTGGCATTACGGGTAAAAGTGGTACGCCCATCTGATGCAGTCACCATCGAGCCAAGCACTGCCATCACGTCTATCAGACCAGGCTCATAAGTTAGTGAAAGCCTGACTTGTGGATTCCGGTTCTTCACAAGTACTTCATCCCCAGGAATCAGCTGCTGGGGCCAGAGCCCTCTCCTGATGTTCTCTCTCTCCGTCCTGAGTTTCCTTTCATGCTCCACCTGAGCATCATCAATGACGGCTGGTTGTTGCTGCCGCACTTCAGTGATTAGACCCCTGGGAAACCGCCAAAACATTACCTCCGTTGGCGCCACTCCAGTGGACGCATGAGGGATGGCCCTATATTCCCTGAGGAATTGATGCAGTGCCCATTGCAGGCAGTGTCCTTGGCCTTGAGTGATGCAAAACACCTTTTTCAGAGTGCGCATGAACCTTTCAGCTTCGCCATTGGCCCAGGGTCAGACCAGTGTAATTTTCCGGTGTTGTATGCCGTAGTCCCCCCCATCAGCTGTGCGAAGCTGTCCCCTTGGAATGGTGGTCCGCTGTCTGAACACAGGCTCTGAGGCAAGCCGTGAGTGGCAAAGATCTTCTCGGGGGCCACAGCCACCTTGTCAAAAGAGACTGATTCAGTGACCTCGAACTTGGGGTACCGCAACCACTCATCCACCACCACCAGGAAATGAGTGTCCCGGCCTGTGGACCCAAAGTCAGCATGGAAGTTTTTTCCTGGGCCTCATTCCTCGGGGCATCGTCTCAATAAGAGGCTCTCTCTGTGCTGGGGCAGCCACCTGGCACCACACACAGGTCGACACAAATTCCTACACCTGTCTCTCAAGGCCCAGGAACCATACTTTCTGTCATAGCCATGCCTTGGTCTTGACAATTCCTTGATGGCCCTGGTGCGCTAGATCCATGACTTTGGGAACCTTGCACATTGGTATCACTATGTGGTCACCCCAGAGCAATAGTCCTGACTCAACAAATGTCAGTTCATCTTTGACTCTCCACAGTTGTTCTAGTGCTGAATGCACCTCCTGGTTACTTTGTGCCAGCGTGTCCACCAATGACCTCCACAACCCTTGCTGAAATGCCTCCTTTAGTATTATGAAGCACTCGTCCTCGCCTTTTCCAGCTCTTGGAAAGGCACTGAGTTTGGGGTTGCTGCATCCACAATCAGCCTCACATGTTCATCAGCCTCTTTCCCACTGATGTTTCCACGTCCTTCCGCCTCGCCTATGGTATGCATAGATAGATAGTCTGCAGCGTTGTTACTGCTCGGCCGATACACCAACGAGAACCCATATTCCAGGAGCGCCACCATCCACCTCTTGATACAGGCTGGAGGTTTGGAAGACGAGCCAGCCACGATCGGCAGCAGGGGCTTGTGGTCAGTTACCACTGTCACCGGCCATCCCAGCACGTACAGGCGAAAGTGTTAACACACCCACAAGACTGCTAGGGCCTCCCTCTCAATTTGCGAGTAGCGCATAGGTGATCGGCCTGATCTCCCCATTACCATCCGTTTGGGTGACAACTGCACCCAGACCAAAGGAGCCGGCGACAACCATGATCTCTGATGTCAGGGACTAATCGAAAAATGCCATGATGTCCTCCACCATCAGCGCTTCCTTCACATCTTCGAACACGGCCTGCTCGAGCAGACCTCACCGCCATGTTGCCTCTTTCTTGGTAAGACTTCTCAGGGGCTCAGACCTGGAGGCTAGGTTCCTGATGAACGGTCCACAGTAAGTGGTCATCCACTGGAAGCTTCAGACTTCAGACACATTCTCTGGGGGCCTCGCCTCCACAATGTCCTTGATCTTTCGGGGTCAGGTGACATGCCTCCCTCCTTGAATATGAACCCGAAAAACTCAATGCTATTTTTGAGGAATTAGCATTTTTCCTTATGCAATGTCAGTCCGAGCACCTGCAGCCGTTCCAGAGTTCTCACTGGCCTCTCCATGTGCTCCACCTCTGTCTTTGCAAACACCAGGATGTTGTCACTGATGTTTAGGACCCCATCCAGACCCGCCAGGGCCCCACAAATTATGTTTTGGAACACCTCCACTGCGACAGACACCCCGAAGCTTAGGCGCTTGTATCTGTAGAGGGCTTGGTGCGTGGTAAAGGTATACCTTGAGTCTGGATGCAACACCACTTGATGGTCACCCGCCCATAGTTCAAGCTTTGTAAAGAATCTTGCCCCTTGCATTTCCGCAATGATGTCATTGATCATGGGCGTAAATTGTCTTTCATGCTTGATGACCTGGTTCGGGAGCCTCATGTCCACACAAATTCTCAGCAAATCAGGCTGCTTTGGCTTTCTTGCGAGTCGGTCCATCCACCTTCTCAATGACGTGCAGCGCCACCAAATTGTCCAGTTCCTTATTGAGCAGGTCCTGCAGATGGAATGGGACTCTGCAGTTCTTGAGGGCAATCAGGTTATTGACTAGTCAATGTGCAGCCTCACTGGTTCGCCGGCCATGCGGCCAATCCCTTCAAAGAGCTGGCTGTCCTTCGAGAGCAGTCTTCCCTGTACGTCTTACACATACACTCAACAGGTGAAGCTCACAATGCTCACTGCTTCTGCTGCCGCACAGCTCAGGAGTGTGTTTCTGCTGATTCTCATTACATAGAATCGGGCCTTAATGGACAACCCTCCATGCTCAACATTTGCCACAAATGCCCCGGCCAATGGGATGGGCTGCTCACTGCCAAAAGTGAATATCTGCGCCCTGGGCTTCTGTAAAGTGGGTGGCACCACTATGGCATCATAGTGCACCCTGGCCATTACATTGACTGACGCCCCTGTGTCCACCAACACCAGTGCTGTTGACTTTCACGAGACACTGTGGCTGCCTTCTGGTGGTGACATGTAGCACACTCACACTAGAGATAGAGAAGATGTTCTCCTCCTCATCCTCCTCTTCATCTTCGTGAGTCACACCATCCTCCCCTTGGTCTACTTGGAAGACGTTGGGTGGGCGCTGTGGTCTGAAGAAACCAGCCCCTACCGGCCCCCTCAGTACCACCACCAGCAACAGCGCCCTGCACATGCAGGCACAATGATAGAGTACCCCACAACGTCCACATGCTTTCCACTGCACTGGGCACTCTGCGGGGTGCGGAAGATAATGCCCACACTTTATGCAGGATTTGAGGGCTCTAGCACCTATATCATGCTTGCCACCCATTGGACATCAGGCCCCTCTTCTGCCTTGATGGCAGCACACAGCACACACCTCTGTCTTCCCTGGACGCAATGCTGCATCTATTTTCGAGGCGCGCACCTCCAGCACCTCATGGCATCGACCAAGCTCCAATATGCGGGATAGCGCGAGTCCCGGTTCCCACAGCACTTGTCTGTGCAGTTTTCCAGATTAATAACCTTGTATGAGTTGATTCCTGACCATCGTTTGGGGGCTATCCCAGGCACACGACAGGGACATCCAGTGCAGCCGTCCATAGAAGGTGTGCAGATACTCATTGCCCTTCTGTTTGGCACTGCACATAACAAAGCATTCTTAGTTCACATTGGCCAGTGGCATGAAATGCTTGTGCAGTGCGCTCTTGGCCGTTGTGCACGATGCAGCCGCAGGTGTCAGGGACTGAAAGACTTCATGCATCGCCACACCTGCTGAGTAGAGAAGTGCAGCCACTTTATTGTCCTCATCCATCTCACCAGTGGCCCGGAAGTACATGTCAAGCCCATCTAACCAAAGCCTCCACCTTGGCCCAAGGCTTGATGGGGCCCCAGAGATATCGAACTCGGGCGTTGGTGTGAGCACCCCCTGCTGTCTCGGCGCATGTGCACCCATTGGGCCTGCTGGTACTGCCACTGGTGCTTGGGCGCCTGCACCGCCATCCTGGTTGTTCATGGTAGTGAGTGCCCGAGCACCCCACAAGACACTGGTGCCACAACTCACAGATGGCCCCTTCCAGGCAAAGGCACTAACATATTGAGCGTGATGATGTTGGCCAAACACTCCCCTTCCGACTACTTCTGACGATTGCCCTTCCACCAAGCCCCACAGTCTAGAATGTCCAAAAATTGGGCGTGTAGTCACTTCCCCCTACTCCACCCTAGGGCTTGCTATCTTGGTAGCCTCCTCCATAATGTCCAAACAGCCAGGAACAATGGGATAGTTCACCTAGTTCAGGGACTAGGAATCACAAAAATTGAGTAGGGTGGGGCCCAGGGGACAAAGAAGAAAACACTCTAGGCCTCCCCTTTCTCATCTCACACTTGACACACGGAAAATAGCACGTGGGAGGTGCACAAGCAAAATGGGGGCCGACCGCATGGAATTTGCTGGCTCCATTGGCATGCATCTGCAAGGAGAAAGAAAAAAAACGAATTCCCACACAATTTCACCACCTATGCCCAGCTGGTGCGCTGTGATCCCTCAACTTTGTTGCCACTGTTGCATGTGGCCAGAATGCTCCTCTGTCCCCCGTGAACCCCCCCCCCCCTCCTGAGCCACAGAGCACACACAGAGACTTGCTTGCTGTCCGGGCTCCACGGTCGCTCTGACGTGGGCGTGGCATCGCCCCATTTATTACAAGCACACGCGGCGGAGTGACACAATTCCGCCACGTGTGTGCCGTTAAAGGGGCAGGCACCCCAATGAGTACGATGTTGCACTATCTGGAGAAAGCTGCTGCAATGTGGATTCTGTATTTTTTTAACTCATTACTCAGATGATTTTGAACTATTCGTTTGCATCATATTTATCACCTTTTTGAAACATGTTGCCGTTTGTTATCCAACTATGATGCAGTTTATTTTTTTCCGGCCTTTATCAACAAGGTAGGCGAACAGATATACATATTCACTCAGCAACCCTCATCCGTGGTGGGCAAAGGAAATGGGCACTGCATTACGTCTGCAGCCCAGTCTCAGAAATGTAACTTGGAACATGCAAAACCTCACATCATTCTCCCTTTGAGATTCAGGCGGTAAGTTAAGCGCACCATGTCACAGGGCAGGCAACATTTAGTGTTTAACGTGGTTTATGGTCAGTGATGTAACATGCTATGCAGCTCTACAGATAAGGGGTCTATCGGTCACTTTTACTCCATAAAAATAGGCAAATAATCCCAAAAATATAAATAGTGAGTCGAAATACTCCAACAAAAACAAGAACTGGACGCCGTGGACCTTGAGCCCCTGATTCCATCCACACAGATGCATGGGTATATTTGGAACAGTAGTGCACGTATTACCACAGGAAGAAACTACTAGTCTTACTGCCTGATTGGAAGAAATTCACATGTATCTTTTAATGTGAACGAGTAACTGGGTGCAGAGGAATTTGTATTACAAAAATATTTTCGTTTTTCAGTTGAAACATTTTTACTCGCTTATAAAATAATCCCATGGGGAATTGGATTTATGTTTTTACTCCCTAAAAAATCCTTTTAATCCCAATTTGGGGAGTATGGTGTGCCGCTTCCCTGAATATGCCCTCATGCAGAAGGGATGTAGTGAATAGTTTGGGCTGGACTGACGGTTTGGGGGGTGGGCCCAAACTCGATTTACATATGGTCTTTTCTTTTCTGTAAAGGAATGAAAGGCTGGAAAATTATGGACTGGAGGGTTGCCCAGAGCAATGCCAGTAGTTATGCTTACCTTCCCGGACTGAGGATTGGCCGAATTACCATTGTAGGGAACAACAAACAACAATAGGTCTCTTTATGCCACAATCTGGAATGTCAGTGATGATTAAATATTCCTGAGCAACGCACAGACAAACTGAGAATACTAAAGCTTTGCAGACACTATAGCGGCAAGGAATAGAAACATGTGGGACGCAAACCTTCTTTCTGTACACCTGTATTATGTGTTGTATTCCAAAATGTTGTCTACACACTTGTGTAAATATATGTGATTTTAACAAAAGTATGTATAAGATAAGCACTGATTGTTAGCTGATTTAAGCCTATTGTTTGATATTTATTGAGCTATGAAGAAATAAAAAATGACAGCCCTGACTTTGAACATAATTAACCAATAACATTTCTTTGAACACAAAAAACATAAAAAATGGGGCAATGAGAAACACCCACTGAAAATGTCTAAAAAAGTGAATTATTAAGTGATAAAAAGACTATTTGAAGGAGAATGAGTATCAATTGCCGCATACGATGGGTTAATGAATGACACAGAAATAGATTTTTTTTAAATTTGATTGTTAGGACACTCTTTGTTACCTTAGTATTTTTACCTTCACAGCCATCAGCCTTTAGCTTTGTCAATGTCACCCCAAGTGGGACAGGCATGTGGGTCCCGAGTCTGCTCTTCCTAGAGACGCAAGCAACGCCTCACTGATGCTGCAATGAGGCAGTAACATGTCTGAGTTACTTGTGGTCTCATGATGTACAAAAGCTGTGATGTCCCAGTTTGGGCTGGGCTGCCCCTTTTGCGCCTGGACCAAGCCAATTTGTATCTTGTTTTATACCTTGTGCAATGGAATGGAAAGCAGACAAACTATTGTCTTGAGGGTTGCCCAGAGCATGGCCACCGCATAGGATAAATTCAAACCCTTCAGCCATCAACCTTCAGTTTTGCTTCCATTAGATGCATGGATAGAAACTGATAAAGTCTTGTTTTCCAAGCTCGGTAGCCGTATTTTAATATTTTGTCCATGCTAGAGTAACTTTTCTATTCTTGAATATTTCTTAGATTTTACTCTACCATGTTAAAAAAAAATATATAAACATAGTTTGCCTGTTATTGTTGATACATTATATTTTGTATCATTAACATATGACTTCTACGTACGGATCACTTTATAGAATCAAGTGTAGAGACGTCTCTGATGGATGAAATTGAGAGAGAGTGGGTTTTCTTTGTTACCAACTTAGATACAACCGTGCGCCTGATTCATGCTTGAATTCCCAAAATGGTGTCGCAGGTGAGAGCAGCAGGAAGAGGCAATGACCCCAACCTCTTAAACTGACAAAGTGAGGTAAATTGCTGCACACATTAAAAACGGTGCCATACTTGATTAGTGAAAAGTCATTCTTATTTGGTGTTGCAAGTCACAATCAGAAACACAAATAATGGAAAACAAACCGTGCCCTCTCAGATAACATGTGTTTCAACACATCAGTGTCTTTTTCAAATCATGGCAAATTAGGGCTGTGCATTATACATTGATCAAAAGAAAAATGTTACAAGGATACAATCACAGACATTAGGGAAGGGTTTAAGGGCCGGATATTTCAGGAATTTTTGGAAAAGAGAAAAACAAAAAGAACACATAATCAGTTCAAAAGTTCTTGTGAATAACAGCTGTTAAATGCTTTATTATACATATACTTTTTGCGAAACAATTTAGCCCATGTCAGACCTCACCTAAGTTTCATTTACGAAAAATTGGTTCAAATCCAAAGAGCAAAGAATTCAAGGGTTGGATCCCTCCTGCACGATAAATTAGTAATAGTCGTGTGTCAGGAGTATAGATGCAATATGAGTATGAATAAATAAACCTACATGCTATAGCTCTAGCTAGATATATAGGAAGACTTTGTTTTGAAACAAACCTGTGAGCAGCTTAATTTGTCTCTCTCTTATCGATAGAATTACATGCTGTTTATGTATATATTGCATTGTTCCGATCGTTGGCATCATATTGTGAAAAAAAACTTTAAAAAGATGCATGAGATCCTTAAAGAATATCAAGATGAGATAAAGATACGGAAAGTCCGCAAATTCTACAGAGACGAACGAGACTACCGTGACGATCGGGTCTATACCTTCCAAGAAAAATATAATAAAATGTCCAAACCATTATCAAAGGAGAACACTCCTAATACTTCACCAGGCAGCTCAGATGTTGATTCTGATGCTGACAAAGAGGAAACAGGGGGATCAGAAAAAAAGTACTGAAGGATCAGGTTTCTTAAATCAAATTCGAAGGTTCAAAAAAGGAACCAGAATTGCCAACACAAAGCAAGTCCGTTTTCAATCAGTTGCACCAACCAATTCCTAGCAACCTTTACAAGGAGGGCGGGTACAGGATTGCAGAAATCCAGATGCTCTGGAAGAATTCAGACGACTGACATGAGCCAGCGCTCGGATAGCTGCAGGAACAAAGAAATGAATAATTTAGCCATGAATCTTTCTTCAAAAGACCTGACACCAGACGAAATAAAACTTCTCAATAAGGGCTTATCTTTCGCCCCTACCAACAGATATGACCATATCGAAGCACAAATCGATCTGTTCAAGTTCATACGTAAACTTAAGGTAAAGAAATGTTTACGCAACACAAGTTTGACAATATCGTACCAACAGAGGGTAGCCCACTACCCAGTACCTCCCCCATACAACACATTGAGAATATTCATTTACTAAGATCACTTCAAGTGCAAGACCTGGGGATACATGAAACTTTGTCTGACCCAAGAATTAAACCAATTAGCATCCCAAAAGAAATACTGAAACCAAGATCAAAGTTTACTCCTCAACTAGCACAAGAAAACATGATTGATGCCTTCTACAAAGTGGTACAAACAGACACTAATAACCCATTTGAACAGCGGACAAACGGCACAAACCAATGAAACAAGCTAACAACCTGACGAAGAGCTAGTCGCCCTCAGAAAATTACAAATGGACCGCTCTTTAGTTATTAAAGAAGCTGACAAGGGGGGGAAATAATCATTATGGATCGAAATGATTATATTCAGATAGCACAAAACCATTTAACTACACCACTGTGTTATGAGGAACTTCAGTCAAACCCCACTATGACAATTAAAAACTATGTTCTTGAACAGATCAAAACTTCGGAAATGAAAGGCTTGATTACTGAAGATGAAAGGGCTTATATGTCAGTACAACATCCAGTGGTTCCGACGATATATTTCTTACCAAAAGTACACAAAACATTTGACAAGATCCCAGAGGGCAGACCAATTGTTAGTGGGATCGGCTGGGTCACAGAAAAAAATCGGTGAATACATTGATAATATATGAAGACCAAGGGTCCCGAAGGTTAATGCCTACATCAAAGACTCTACAGATGTGATAAAAATCCTGCAACACATAAAATGGAAGTCCACTTATAAACTTGTAACCTGGGATGTCCGAGCATTATACACCTCAATCAGACATGATTCTGCTATTGAAACCTTAGACTACATACTCCAAGGGGAAACAGCTTCACATTATCATTACGTCCCTATGCTGAAGGAAATGTTAACCATTACACTGCAACATAATATCTTCATATTCAATAAATACTTTAAGCAGAAAAGGGGAGTAGCCATGGGTATGAAGTACGCACCGGCTCTTGCAAACCTCTTCATGAGTAAGTTTGAAGATCAACATGTATGCACAGATATTGATGCACAGGACAGAATTGTACTATGTGCCAGATTCATAGATGACATTTTGTTAATATGGAATGGCAATGACCAAGATCTGATTTATTTCCAGGACCATTTGAACAACAATGATCAAGGGATCCCTCTCACAGGACCCTCAAGTAACACCACCATAGATTTCTTGGATCTTACCATCTACGCCACAGGGGAACATCTAGTGACAAAGACATACCGCAAACAAACAGAAGCCAATGCAACTTTATTTGCAACTAGTTGTCACCTCAAGTCAGTCACTAATTTATCCTGCAGGAGGGATCCAACCCTTGAATTCTTTGCTCTCTGGATTTGAACCAACGTTTCGTAAATGTAACTTAGGTAAGGTCTGACATGAGCTAAATTGTTTTGCAAAAAGTATATGTAAAATACAGCAGAAAATAGCTGTTATTCACAAGAACATTTGAACTGATTGTGTGTTCTTCTCTGATGGATGCCAATCATTATCTGACCTCTTTTGTTCATAAACATTAAAAAGAGCTCTTATTTTCTTTGTCTTGTCAACTCAATATTCATTGTTTTCCCCTAAAATTATTTTCTTTTATAAAACACAGCTGACGTACACTAACACTCATTTATAAGTAACCAAGGATACTATCAAATGTTTGGAGTAACATTAAACAACCCAGACACACACAATTAATAACAAGTGTAATCTGTCTGCAAGGATAAAGGGATTATAAATAGCCCCTTTCATTCTCAGCAACACATTTCCATCTCCTTTGCTTGCTGCTACAGGCACACCCTCAATTACAATGAATCCGGCACCCCCTCAATTACAATCAATCCTTTCTCCTTAAATTCCCTATGCGTTGTACCAGTGAAGCGCAAATGGTTGCCGGTGATCCAAGATGCAGATTCCTCTCAAATGTTAATGAATTCTTTCTATAGTTCTCTGAATTGTGCTACCCACATATATCCTATTGCACAGACAGAACATTAGAAAAGTTACAAATGTTTTCTGACAATGAAAGTTTTAATCTTGTATTTTCCTGCCAAAGTGATTTCAAATTCCCCTCACAATCACCCTCATTTCTGGCCTTGCCAACAAAGGTTGTGGGGATCAGCTGGAAGGGAAGTGCAGTAATCCTGTTTGTCCGACCCACATTTGGTTGCTTCTACAATGCCAATGGTCAGAGGAGGAGAGCACCATAACGTCTCTATTTCAAGAAGGAATTTGATGCCAATAATTTGTTTAATCAAAACAGTATTAATTTCACACCTCAGTGCAAAATCCCATATTGGAAGTAAAGTGCGCAATAGTACTGTCATACATTTTTTAATGACAGAGAAAAGCTGCATGCCTTGTTTTTGATTTTGGCAAATTATTGTGGCGCTAGCCACAAATTTGCTGAAATTATTGTTACAAAAGAGAGTGTAATAGGGTTCTAAACACAGAATATCAGGTTGGCATAGCAACCAGCAATACCACAGAATGAAATGGCCAACTCACTTAAATCTCTTTCCCGAACTCCTCCACTGTATTACCCAATGAGGTTCTCCTTAACAAGATTTGCTGCAATCAGTAGCTTTGTAAGAAGCAAGTCAGTCAGGCTTCCCATTTCCCAGCTTCATAGTGATTTGCCTTTTTTGGGTTATTTGGCTTTTTTCATGTATAATTGGGCTATTTTTGGGCAACTTCTGGCATGGGGACTCAGGCCGTCCCTTCGACTAACACGGTTCAAGAAAACTGACTTCTTTTCACACAGAACCATTCCTTGAGACAGGCGAAGGTGGCAGCCAGCGCATTTGCCCGTATGTGAATCTGCACTCAGTCCTCGCCTCTGCCAGCCTTCCAGCAACATTTTCTCAGGGTTCATGCTTGGGTACATGAAAGGGGCAAACATGGCAAGCTGCCCTCATACAGGCTACCTTTGAGGATCGTGCTGCAGCAATCTGAAGAAAGCGACGGACAGAGGGAAACCTGCTTCATTGCAGAACCGAACAGATGGCCTCCCGGCTCACTGCCAGTAAATCTAACAGGCCTCTGGCTCCTGTTTGGAACGGCGTGGGCAGTGCTCCAGGTAGGATTTTGGAGTGGGAGTATTTAACTCCCTATTTTTTAAAGTTGGGAGTAAAATTATCTTCCGGAGAGTAAAAATGTAAGTCCAATTCCCAATGGGACTTTTAAAAGTGAGTAAAAATGTTTTAACTGAAAAACTGTATTGTTTTTGAAATAATTATTTATTGGCACCTAGTTATTCATACACATTAAGAGATGCATGTTTACTTCTTCGAATCAGGCAGTAGTAATAGTAATTTCTTCATTTGCTACTGCATTCACTCCTGGTTCAAACACATCAATGGAGCCGTGGGTGAAAGCAAGGGCACAAGGTCCTACGTGTTTGTTTTCTGCTGGAATATTTATACGCCGTATTTTTATTTCTTGAACATATTTGCCTATTTTTAGGTAGTAAAAGTGGCTGATGCACCTTTTACCTGTAGAGCTGGGCATGGGCAACCCAGTCAACAGCACCACCACAGCAGTCAGGTACCCTGTCCCAGTCCTGCGCTGCAGCAACCCTTCCTTGCCGCCTTCTACCCGTCTTGCAGCACGGATCCAAGCTGCACTTGATGAACAGCAGCCTTCTTGCCCTGCATTAGGTAGGTACAATCAACACACTCGCTGTCCATGTGTCTTACTGGACATACCCATGGGCTCGAGGGGAGGGCTTCAAGTAGACTAACATTTTGGAGGGCGGGCTAACCCTGCAAATGTTGGGGAGGGGGGCTATCTTCAAAGGCTGTGGCAGGGACATCATTTCACCAAAATGCCAGGGGTAGTGGAAGTGACATCACACGACCCTTGACCCCCTGATGACATCACAGGAAGCGATGTCATTTGACCCCACCCCAAAGTGATATCGCGGGAAGCGATGGAACACGACCTTTCACTCATTGACAAAATAGGAAGTGGCATCACATAGCATTGTACACTACGAAAAATATGGTTACGATATCACTATAATGTGATGTACCTTTCATACCTGAATGGATCGCCATATGTATCATTAAGATCAGTGTGTATAGGCCCATATTACCAAATGACTGTGATTGCAAGCAGATGTCCATGACCAAATGATAATGATTTGTTATTATATAGCACTTAAGCTTGAGCACTTTACATAGAAGAAATATATACCCAATAACACCCAACCTGTGTTGGTACCCATTTATCGATCTCAGAAGGATGAAAGGCTGAGTTGAGGCGTTTGAGAACAGACTAAATCAGTGACTCACCCCCTGAAGTGTGCCTGAGATAAACCTTTAAAGAGTCTAGCAATTATTGTATAGAATTCCAGAAAGACACATTTTTTGGCATTCCTATTCTTTCTTATTTAGGTTCAGTGCTGAAAGTGTTAGACTTGTGGCCCTCATGTTCTTTTTTTTCTTCTTTTTTTAAGGGGCCTGAACAAGAAAGCTAGCCGCTCCAGAATTAAAGAGCCACATGGTACTGGCGACAGCCCAGGAGCTTGCATTGCACAAAAAAAAAAAGGTTTTTTTTTCTTATTTTTAGAGGTCGCAGGGGAGACCACAGAGGTCGCAAGGGAAACCACAGAGGTTGCACCCGCGACCTCTGGTGACCCCCAAATGACGTCCCTGCTTCTGGTCTGAAGGGCAAACTTACTTGTGTGGGGGCATCTAGCTTCTTTTCTGATTCTAATGTGACTATTCTGCTGAAGCTTCAGTGTCAAAAGCAGTTAAAACTCCCCTTGACGTCGGAAATCACACATTTAAGGACTGCTGTGACAATGAGACGTCACCTGTCCCCTCCTCCCCTTTCGGCACTCCCCTGACTTGCAAGTGCTAACATCTCATCACAATTTATTTCAATTGTTTAAAAAAATGTATGCATAAGAAAGCCATTACTAACAATGACATGTTTTATATTATTCATTGCAGAGCCTTTGTTAACAGTGTGTTGTTCATCATCTGTGTTTTGTCCTTTCTACTGATGGGCTATATGTTAGCCAGGTTAAGTCAACATAATTGAAAATTTCACGAGGGAGGCTGAAGCCCCATTTTCCCAGTGGTGGTTCAGGGATTGAAATTAACATTGGATGAGCAAGAGCTAAAAGGAGCTCCTGGTTATCCTGCATTAACATGTGCCAGGAGCAACCACTGGGGTACGAGGAGCTAGAAAATAGCGCTCTGCAAATCTTACTTCCACATAAGTTGCAAACTTATAATTTTGTCAATTATTCATGATCTGTTATGCTTTAAATGTTGTATAGATGTGTTATAATGTTTATTCATCAATTGTCCCAAATACACAAAGGTACATTCACATAGGTATGTTTGTTCGGCATCAGTTATGCCAGGCAGCCAAATGTAGCTGCCGGTGTGAAGCTAACCTGGCTCTTCTTGGCTATGAGCAGGTGCTAAACATCTCCCCTTAATTTCGAACCCTGTGGGTTGCTCCACTGCATGAGGGACATCTACACAGCGACTGTATCCTCTACTCTGTGCACATTTTACTATGTTTTAAAAATCAATCGTGCACATCCACAAAGAGAACTGTGCATGAATCATTTTTAAAAAATGGTATAAAACAATGTCTTCACTCGCAGGAACCTTAGCGTGTAGCTCATGGTTGTTGGATGAAAGGTGTCTGGGGTCACCAGACAGTTGCTGTGTGCTCACAACAAGGACTAGTGTTGCCGCGTGAGCACCCCGCTCGGACACCAAGATCAGTGATCACACGGATCCAGGGCAGTCTGGCTGTGGTCACACAGGTTGATGGAGTTGCCTGGGATCACCCAAGCACCGCAGATGGGTCCGTGGTCACACTGGCCAATCACACATACAGGCCGTGAGCACACCCTGTAGAACCAAATAATGAACAGGAGACAGAGTTGCTTGCCACAAAGTCTGCCACCATACTAACGCACGTGCCCGCGAGAGGCTCCCTTTATTGAGGGTACGTCATGATGCAGTCATGAGTGGGGATTTTAAAGAGGACTCCACAATGGTAATGAGAGGAGGTTCTAGACTGCCCCTTTCCCCTTTCTGCCAATTCAGAACCACCTTTATTTGTACTTGGAGGGAGGGTGCACAGTGTATTTAGTAGCGAAAGCGATAATGAAGTGCCAGTGTTGTGTCAGATGGTGAAATTGGAACCTGCTGGACATTGTTAGGAGTGCAAGGTTGTCTCTCTGGACGTGGGCTCTCTTCTAAATGGATAACATACTACTAAGTGTCTTTCCCAAACCATTAGAAAGCTCATCTGCAAATAGAAACCTCTGACCTGCACCCATCAATGCCACAGGTTTCGCATCTGCCTCTCCCTTTGCCCCAATTATGGTACCAGATCTCTTACAGAGTCACGTGCAGTGATTCTGTACAAAACCACTTACTATGGCCAAAGTCAAACAAAAGGGGGGTTGGGAGCCTCTCTACCAGCACAAACACAGCCCACTGACCTGTTCTTGGGTGGATGGCCCCTGGGAGAGTCTCGACCAAGTCACATGCAGTCGATGGGCCATATGTCTGTGCCTAGGTCCAATAAGTGCCAAGAACAAGTATGCTCGTCCTTTTGTGCCTAAACTTGCATAATAGCCTGACACTTAAGGGGTTAAACCCACAAATTGACCCGAAACATAGAAAACCAAGCCTAGCATACAAGGTTTGTGTAGTATGTCTTGTAATAAATCCTGCCACACGTGTATAACAGTGATTTATTCACCGGGGGGGGGGGGTTCATGACAGGGGGGGTGTAGTTTGAGTGACTGGCATGCAGGCATAATATAGTGATTCGCCCCGAGCACCAAACTGTCTAGAAACTGCTCGACTTTCACATATACTTTTACACCTCTGCATATTTTGAAGCACTGCAAAAATCACACTTGGGGACAGTGTGATTCCACACCTCAGACAGTTGTGAGACGGTTTTATATACATGCGGGTGAACTGTTAGCACACAGCCACATTTTTCACAGGCTGGAAAAAGTTATGCATGGCTCTGCAGTCAGAGCAAAGGTCTAAACCTTCCAAGGGTTTTGCTCTGCATGCTTGTCTTCTCTTTCTGCCCAGATCCTGCGGCAGCCAGGAAGCATTCTCTGCTAGGCTCTAAGGGGACATAATAATGGGGGGCATCTTCCCAATTCAGGGAGTTTTAACAAATGCTAATAATTTTCCCCTGGCAGAATAAATTGCAGTGGGTATTTTGAGAAACCAAAGGGTGTCTCACCCGCCAGTCCTCAGGGACTTGTCACCCAGGTGGCCAGGACACAGCCATCACTTTTGGATCCAGTTCCTGAGGGTGGTCCAGTACAGGAGGATCAGCTGGGTGAAGGGTCTCCGGAGAGTGGGGGTGAGACAGCCGATAGTGATATGCAGTATTCCTCCCCTTTTTTGGTTCATTTACCCCATCCTATTTTGTAGGATTTTCCGATGTCCCAATCCCCCTTTTTACACAAACACTGGGCCGATGAAGAGGGTGACAGAGTAACCAGACTGACTCTCTCACATCGTACTGGACATGTCCCGTTAATCAGGTCAGGCAAAGCCAGGCACTTTAAACTAAGTGCATACACCTGATACCAGTTAGCTCTCCTCACATGAATAAAAGGCAACACATAAATACACACCATGAACAAGGTGGAACACAAGTACATGCAGAACTTCCGGGATGAAAAAACACCTACTGGAGCACAGCAAGAGACCAAGGGATGACAGCAGCGGGCCGAAATCCCCAAGGGTTCCGTATTGAAGGTAGTTGCCTCCAAGAAACTACAAAAGACACGTGGGGAAGGCAAGATCCCACAAGTGAAGATTGCATTGTATTTCAAGGACACCAGCTACCCTCCCGGGTGAACGGCAGAGTTGGGGAGGCGAGGTCAAGCCTGTAGTACTAAATCTTGACTCGTAAATTGGAAATCGCAAACCAAGAAAGAAGCGCACACAGCCGGTGAGTTGGCAAGCGACCTGAGAGACCGGTGTGTGCAAAAGCGAATAAAGTAGCAACATTATATCATAAGTGAAGGCTGCACGTGCGTGGATGAGACACGAAGAAAGGCAGACCTGTGAATGAACTTTGAAGTAAAAGGCAGTTGTGAGATCAGCGATACGAATTAACGAAGTGGTCCGACGAAAGGAAGCAGCCCATTTGAAAGTCTCAGCGAAAGGTACATTTTTTAAAGCTATAAAGCAAACAAATGGAAAAAGTGAATTAAGCAAGAGTAAATGTGAACTTTGAGTCCAAGTGACCTTGTGGTGGTCTGTAAAGAGAGCCACACACATTTTAATGTCTTCGACACCCGAAAGGGGTCCGTGTCCAATTGAGGGAGACCCGAAGTACAATAAGCTTGGGGAAGGTAGCCCCTCGGCAAGTTTGTGTTGAACAGTGTCATGAGATGTCTGAGCCAGACAGAGGGGTACCTACTTCAACTGTGTGCTGTAAGGTCGGAGCCCTGCAGAGGGGGAACTTTGTGAACTTTACGTTGGAATATAATTTTGAAAGTCAAGAAAGACTTAACGTGTAAGGTCAGGCGGGCCTCAATCCACAATGTGGAACTGCTTAGAGTGCTAGAAACTGAGCCAGACATCCTGCCTGCAAGGGTAGCCTTACCCCTTGAGGTTTAATGTGAGGAGAGCTGGTTCAACTTCCTTTATTCTTTTGAACACTGATTTTTCCCTTGCATAAATTTCAACTTTTTACACTTTCTGTACAAGACATAGGGCAGGCATTAGGTGTTGTTAGCATAGGTCATTTTGATTCGATGGACTCCACAAGGACGGTTTTGTTTATCCTTTGATAGTCGAGACTACTCCCATCTTAATTATAGGGAAAAATAGGAGTTTCGCCAACCGCAACATTTTCAATAAAGGTTTTACAAACTGTATCCACTGTGTTAGTGTCATACTTGTGATATTATGCCTTCCTTACAGAATCTAGGTCCAATTTTCAATTGCCGCCACTGTTTACTGCACACAAACAAAT
Source organism: Ambystoma mexicanum (assembly GCF_040938575.1). Lineage (NCBI taxonomy): Eukaryota > Metazoa > Chordata > Amphibia > Caudata > Ambystomatidae > Ambystoma > Ambystoma mexicanum. The sequence goes on along the minus strand of NC_090934.1, from coordinate 980,524,003 downwards.
ACATTATGTGGAGTTTCAACTAATGCGTTGAAGACTTTTGCAAAGGTCCAATAATAACTGTTCCCCTGCAAAGTCCTACAACTACTTCATCTTATTGCTCCTTACAATGGAGCAGAGCATCTGTATCAAAGGTCTCTGCCAAATGTCTGCTTCCATTAAATGGTTTTGGATTTACACGGTCGCTGGCGCCTATAAATACAACATGCAAAGAATAGCAGTAAGCGCCGAACCTGTTGGCATTGCCAATGCTTGTTTTCTTCTGTAATGGGAAAGCGTCTCCTGATTTATTCCACTAGAAGCATGGGCTAGCCCCAATTTGGCCAAAGGCAGCAGATAAAGTTGTGTTTGGCGATGGTGTGCTCTGAAGGGATGCAAAACATTGGGCCTCATAAGTGTGGCTGTCTGGAAATAAGGGTCACAGCGTACTGGCACCCTTTCCTGACTGCCACACTACAACTCTGTCTTCTGGTCTGACCAGCCAGGCGCAACGGCCCTTGAAGGGGGAGTTAATAATGGTGCCAGTGCTTCCGTGAATCCATTCCTATCGGACTCCACAGGAATGGGGACTTACCAAATCCGCCACCGGATTTACCACTCCGCTGGGACTTGTAATGTCCCAGTGGCATCAGGAAGTCAGGCGATGGATTTGGTGTTACGAGGACGGCTGCAAATTGCCGGTAGCACCAGCGGGTTACGGAATTGTATGAAATTACCAAACCTAAAGTTCCGACCTATACAAAAAGGTTGTAAATGCATGCCACCAAAGGTTCGAACACCAAAAGTTCTAACCTTTGGTGGCATGCATTTTAGGTTGGTAAAAATAAAAAATAAAAAAGACTATGGGGGTGTCCGCCGCAACACATCGTTTACCATACTATACAGTATAGTGAGTGAGGGTTGCGGGGGACACCCCTGCAGCATACCTGAAAAAAATAAAAAATGGTGGCTGCAGGGGTGTGCCCCGCAACACCCCAATCACTATACTGCACAGGTGCCCGAAAAAAAAGAAAAAGACCCTGTGGTGCCAGTTCCTGATAACAAAAGTGAAAGGGAACTGGCGCCGCGGGGACACAGCGCGTCTTCAAAGCTAAGTAGGGTGTGCATGGGGGTGTGGGTTGCATTGACATTTGTGTTTCTAGGCTGTTGCAAACATATCCACCCCTGGCTTGCTCATTGTTTTCAAAAATGTATGGCAGTTGACAATGTTTGAGCTCCCACTCATGCCATATCGACATTCTGCTGAGTGAATCTGCAAATGTGTTATGGACTCCCATCAAACAAAAGGGGAGCGGAGGGATCCTGTGTTCTAAGATCCTATGTGCTTTCTGATACAATACATCATGGTGGGATTATCGGTCAGTGCCCGACTCACTGCCAGCAATTTGAGGATATTGATATGCAGCTGTGCCTCATCCATCTCCACCATATCCTGCATGAGTTATAAGGTGGATAAAGGAGAAGAATAGCTAAAGGAGCAACCAGTACATACTAACTGATAAGTGTCTCTTGTCCGTAACGGTCGGGGTCATGCGAGAAAGTTAGTGTCCTCTCAGGAAATGACCTCAAGACCGCCTCTCCAAGAGGGAAACAGTTATGATTTTATGGTCACATTTAGAAGTTGATGGAAAAGCCCATTGACTGTCAAAAAAAGATGTTTGCTGTACAGATGTTCCTCTCTCTGTTGGTCATTGGAATTAGCCAATCTTCAAGATATATATTAAGTTAAGGTGAGGCGGACTCCCATAGGAACCTCTTAAAATTCGATGGTTAATAACTTTTGATTTGAGTAACGGTTTTGGCCGAAATGTAGACTATGATTAGAGACTTGGGGGCGAAGGGGGTGTATGGGAACCCCAGAGTGCAATGTTTCGCAAAGATTCGTTCAAAAATAAAAATGTTATCAAGAAGACAAAGTTGCGGCCTACTTCCCATTCATTTTCCCATGGAAAAACGAGGTCAATGTTTGCCAAAGCGCACAGCCTAAAGCGCTGGACAGATTTGGACCAGGTCTGAAAGAACTTGGGCACGAAGCGTTCAAAAGCGTGCTGTTTGTGGTTTGGGGTTATTCCGTGGAGTAGTTATTTAAATATTTGACGGAAAAAGGGGGGGAGGCCCCTTCTCAAAAATAGATAGATATTTCTCAGGTAAACTACCAGAACTGGGTGTTTTTTAGAAATGAAACAGCCGCCATCTTGTTTTTCTCTCGATGGGAGGGATAGCCGAGGTCAAAAAAGATAGAAATGCAATCAGGTTAGAGGTTGGGGGGCTAGAGGGCACCAAGTGGAATTTGGGAGTTGGAGGGGGCCTAGGGACTGAATTTGCAACACAAAGCTTTTTGGAGCCTCGGCTATGGCTGCAAATAGCCGACATCTCAAAGCAAACTGTCACAGAAACAGCGTCTGTTGTGGGCGAAAGGGAGAGGGCAGGGGAGGTGTGGTGGGAGCTGGCACAGATGGGGCACTTGGTGAGGGCTTGCTGAGGCAGAAAAACATTTAGTGTTGTAGTTTTTCCCTATAATTGCAGTTATAAAGGACTACAGATAGCAGACAGTATGTGTAGTTCCGTAACCGCAGTTATCTATATATTTTGGTTGTAAATATTGTTACAGCTATAGTGACGTCAGGGTGAAAATTCAGGCTCTTAGCTTCAAAGTGAGGAAGAGGCCAACCCCCTCAGGCCATGTTGCCTGATAAATGAGCCAAAGTTACAAGACCACTTCGAGAAACGGGCCGCCCTTTCCTTGCTTTGAAGCTAAGTAGGGTCAGTCCGATTTGAAGCTAAGCAGGATCTGTCCTGTTTACTGCATGGATGGGCAACCGAAAGGACATTATTTTTTTTAACCGTGCTACCGTCAGTCCTCAAAGGTTTTGCACTTCGAGACCATTTCTTTGCCTGATGTTATATCAGTGCTCTCCTACAACATGTAATTAGTGATGTCATCAGTGATGTGATCTGTGATATTATCATTGTGGTCATAGGCTGTGCAACAGGGGGCGCAAAGTTAAGGTGGCTTTAGCTGAATTTCAGGGTTTTTGTTGTGCTAAGTTCTCACCTTAACATCCATGCAACTTAAGTTTTTTCCTTGGGAAAAAATATATAAATGTATCTATCTATATATATATATATGATACATTACTCACCGTAATCGTATTTCTGATGCTTGTATCTGCTTAGATTCACATGTGGTGCATAGGCCGACATCTACTGGAAGATGCAGAGTATTACAGTTTTTATTTTTGAAATTCGAAAAGGGACGTGGACAGGGCATGCCAGTAATACTATCCCTAGTGTGACATCCACTGTACCCATGGTCCTTCCTGCATTGAGGTCCCTCTGATTGTTATTTTTCTGACATGAGGTAGCATCAAGTGTAGCGTCAGTACAGATGTATCCAAGCAGATATGCATCAGACAAGCTCATAGGCATCCGTGCGCGTTCTCACTGGGGTGAGGAAGGGTGGACACATTTGAATCTAAGCAGATACAAGCATCAGAAATACAATTACAGTGAGTAATGTATCCCTTCTGAGTATTGTAGAATCTGCTTAGATCACATGCTGTGCGTAGATTAGCAAGCAGTGGTAGGAGAAGGTGGTGGGTTGTGAGAAGGTTCATGGACGAACAGATGTCTTAGAACAGCGTGTCCCACCTGATTATCTGTCTTTGAATGTGTGCCAATGCAGTAGTGCTGAGTGGAAGTGTGTGCTGAGCTCCATGTAGCTGCTTCACAAATGCTGTCTAGTGGGACATTTTCAATAAATGCCAGAGTAGCTCCTGTGCTCCTTGTGGAGTGAACTCTTGGCGTGAAAGGCAGGGGCTTGTCTGACAGGGAATAGCACTGTTGTATGCACCTAACTATCCATCAGGAGATGGCCGTCTTAGAAATGCTATCCTCTTCTCTGCCTGGGGATACAGAGACACAGTTGGTCTGTTTTCCTTAGCGGTCTGGTCTTGTTTACATAGTAAAGGACCGTCCTCCTTACAGCTAGCCTATGGAGTTTTACCTCAGCCGAGCTTTTTGGGTTCTGGAAGAAAGCTGGAAGCTCAATGGACTTGTTCACATGAAATTTTGAGATGAATTTAGGAGAGAACCTAGGATGAGTATGTAAAACCAGTTTGTCTTTGTGTATGAGAAAGAAAGGATCCTGCACTGACAATGCTTGCAATTCACTAACATTTTTATGGAAGTAATAGCCACTAAGAAGGCAGTCTTGTAAGTCAGGAGTTTAAGACTTGACTTGTGCATCATCTCGAAAGGGGGTCCCATGAGCTTAGCGAGTACTACATTGAGATCCCATCCTGGCAGCAGGTTTGAAATCGGAGGGTGGAGTCTCTTTACTCCCTCCATGAATGCGTGTAGGCTGACAAGGTCGCCAGGTGGACTTTTAAGGAGTTCAATACTAACCCTGAGTCTGTCAAGTGGAGCATATAATTTAGAATGTGGGATGGAGTACATTCTATGGGGTTAATCTGTTTAGACTGGCACCAAATTACAAATCTCCTCCACTTGTTGAAATAACAGTGTCTAGTATTAGGCTTTCGTGCCTCCTTCAGGATATCCATACACCTCTGTGGTAGGTTAAGATGTCCGAACTATGACTTCAGGAGCCACGCTGCTAAATTCATTGAGTGAGGTTGAGGGTGCACTGTTAATCCCCCATGCTGAGTGAGTAGGTTGGTCTGGCATGGCAGCTTGATGCGATCGCACATCGCCAGTTTGCACAGATGTGGATACCATGGTTGTCTTACCCACATAGGAGCAACTAGGATGAGCGTTACTTGTTCCTTGTGGATCTTGTTCACCACCCTGTTCATGAAAGGAGTCAGAGTGGGGGGTAAAAGCGTAAGCAAATGTCCCTGACCAATTCATCCATAGGGCGTTCCCTTTTGAGCCTGGCTGGGGGAACCTGGACGCAAGTCTGGGCATTGACTGTTTTTGCTTTTAGCGAACAAGTCTATTGTGAGGAAACCCCATTGAGAGAAGAGGTGCTCTACAACCTTTGTGTTTAGTTGCCATTTGTGTTCCTCTGGTAGGGGATCTCTGCTCAATGGGTCTGCCAGAGAGTGGAGTTCCCCTGTTTGTTGATGTAAAACATTGCTGTAGTGCTGTTTGTGAGGAATTGCACTGATTGGTTTGCTAGGTTTATCTGGAATGCCAGTAGTTCCAGCAAATTGATGTGGTTCTGTGCCGTAGCATGAATCCACATACCTTGTGCTGTGTGGTGAAGGTAATGAGCCCCCCACCCGGCAAGTGAGGCATCTGTTGTGACAACCGCTTGCACTTCTGGATCATGGAAGGGTTTTTCCTTCAACATATTTTCTCTTGTCTACCAGCAAAGGTTTTGTACTAGTGTTGGCGAAAAGACCACTAGATCGTCCCACTGACCACTTGCCTGAGACCACCGTTTCGCCAACCACTCCTGCATGGGTTGCATGCGCACATATGGTACCAGGTAAATGCAAGATACCATCACGCCTAGCACACGCATAGCTTTGCGTACGCTTATCTGGCGGCCGGCTTGATAATGAGGAATTTGCAGTAACATGCTTTGGACTCTTTCCTCTGATGGAAAGACCAATCCCTCTTCTGAGTTTATTACAGCTCCTAGGAACTGTTTGGTAGTGCTCGGCACCAGGCTTGATTTTTTCTCGTGAATTGAGAAGCCACATTGAAAGAGAAGGTTGATAGTTCTTTGAAACCTGGGGAGTCTCCTATGTAACCAGCCAGTCGTCCAGGTAAGGGTACATTGGTATTGCTTCCCTGCGCAGGTGCGCTGCCACCACCGCCAGTACCTTTGTGAATAGCCTTGGTTGGATGCTATTCCATAGGGTAGCACTTTCAATTGTTAGTGCTGGTTTGCTATCTTGAACCGCAAGAATCTTCTGTACGCTGGGAACATTGAAATATGAAAATAAGCATCTTTCATATACAATGTTGCCATGTAATCCCCCACGTTCAGAGGAATTTCTTGTAGCGTAGTCGTGCGGAACATTTGTGGCTTGACATATTTGTTTGCGGGGCATAAGTCTAATACTGGGTGCATTGTTAGATCTTTCTTTGGCACAAGGAAGTAGGTTGAATAAATACTCTTGTTTACCTGGTTGGCTGGGACACTTTCTATGGCATCCTTTTGGAGCAGTGTTGCGTTTTCCTCGAGAAGGATGCTTTGGACTTCCCTCGAGTGAGTCTCCTGTGAGCTCCACACAATAACCACTTGCTACGGTGGATGACACCCATTTGTCCGAGGCGATTCCTTCCCATGCTTGGGTGAAGTTTGAAATACGCCCTCCTACTGGAGAGGCATGTGAGGGCACCTGAAGCGGGTAGTCATCGTTTTGGAGGTGTGGGACCGCCTTTAGACGAGGAGTAACTCCCCTGGCCACGGGATCTGTGCTGCCCACTCTGGTAACCTTGTGAGGCTTGGCCTTGATTGTTACCCCAGGATGTTCCCTAATTCTGATTGTAGCCTGAACCCCTCTGGATTTCGTCCACGTGAGCGATGAAAATTACTATTGCCTCTCTGGCCTGTGGGTTTATTGGTTAGCTGGCCCAACGACTTTAGTGCACCGTATTCCTCTTTAGCAGTTTTCAAGGCGTCTTCAACGACCTTTCCAAAGAGTATGTTGTGCTCAATGGGCATATTAAGAAGTGTGGCTTGTGTCTCTTGCTTAAAGCCGGACTGTCGTAGCCAAGCATGACGCTTAATAATTGTTCCCTCTGCAAGGATCCTTCCTGCATTGTCAGCAGCGTCCAGATTACTCTTTAACATGCAGCTTGAAACTGCCCTGCCTTCTTCCGCCACAAGGGCCAATTGTGTCTTAAGTGGTTCAGGGGCTGATGACGACAAAGCCAATACCTCATCCCATTTATGTAAGTTATAACTCGCCAAAAGAGTGGAGTTATTAGCTATCCTTGCCTGAAAGGCAGCCGAAGAGGCCACTTTCCTCCCCATCGTGTACAGCTTCTTACTCTCATTGTCCGCAGGTGCCTCAGAAGAGGCTAGGGGTGTTCCCGCTCTCTTCCTTGTTGTTGTAACTTCAAGAGAGTCAGGTTTGAGCTGTCACCTGATATAGAGAGGGTCTGATTCAGCAGGTCGGAAGAGCTTCTCGATGCATGAATTAACTGCCCACATCTGGTTAGGCATTTCCAGCGAGGGTTGTATCTTCCGCTGAATAGACTGTAGGAGGGGAGTGAACTGAGTGAAAGCCTTTTTATCCCCCAAAATATTGTCAACAAAGTCCTTGTCTTGTTGAGTTTCCTGCATCTTTATTTGGAAGTGCTCAGCTGCCTTGATGAGCATATCATTTAGTAGTGGCTTGTTATCTATGGGTGAATCTGCCCCAGGAGGATCCTGGTTGACGGGAGAGTCCATGTTATACATGTCTGTTCTTCATCATCATCAACCATAGTAAGGATATGCAGCCGCTTGAGTTACACAGAGGTCCTCAGTGTCAGTGTCCAGGTCATACAGGTCAATGACTGGGGGGGTATTGCAATGGAATATTTAGGGTATCAAGGCGAGACCTCTTTGAAGGGAGTTGAGAAGCAGAGGCCGATACAGGGACCTGAGAACTAGAGGGCACTGTGTTAGGTGGGGTGGACAGAGGACTTTAGAAGTAATTAGGGTCTTTTAAAAAAATAAATTGCCATGAAGGTCATCCTTCTAAGGACCCTATCAATAAACTCGCATGTCAATTGGGCAGAGCTAGGAATGCAATGGAATCCCCTTACCGTGCGGAGTGATTGGGACTTTTGGTGAAGGCTGGCCCTTTTTCTTTAGGGCTGTAGACAAGGAATCCTGTTCCTGTGAGTCCTTATCCTTGTGTGGGGACCTATCTTTATGAGACCTTTGCCTGTGAGGGGTCTTAGAAGACGACTCTTTTGGACTCCCTCCCATTCATTAGGCCTTCTGGGACATGTTTTTTAACCAAATGGGCTAGTCCCACGTGTGTAGGGTTTTTTGCAGTCTTCGACGAAGTACGTCAAACTTCGGCTACAGAATGATCCGAAGTCTCATCTACTGACGTGCGATGTTCAGGAATAGATTTAGTCACGACGTCTGTTCTGTCTTTCGACAGTCGGGGCCTGTCATGTGGAGATCGGGACCTCGAGTGCCGAGAGGACACTGATTCTACAGACTTCTCCCTGGACGTTGTGCGTGGGCCTTTGTTCAACTAATGTGTTGAGTCTGGGTTGTGTGCTTAGTGGAAGGGGCTGTGAGAGCACCACTGTAGCTGGGTGTCGTCCCCGTAACAAGACCGCCGGCCAGTCTGATTAGGTAGAGGACTTGCACTTAGGAAACTGAAGTATCCCTATAATCTTTGCCATCGGATAACGCGGCGTTGCTGCCGTAACTGAAAGACCTTTCCATGTCCATGGTGGCCTCGACCTGCATGGCGTGGTGAACCCAGTGCTTGGTTAAACAGTCCTTTAACGTCTTGGGTTTAAAGAGCTTACAAACTCGACAGGTCCCTTCAACATGATCCCGAGGGAGACAAAGGTTGCACACCAGGTGCTTGTCGACCCAAGGGAATTTTTGGTTGCACTTGGGCAAAGTTTGAAAGGGGTTCTATCCATAATGGAAAGACACAGCAGCTAGGCGAGAATAATGTACAGTAAGAGTTATATACATTCTGAAATGTCCTCCTCCCTCTCTCCCTACAGTGTGGGACGAGGCCTGAAGCGGCCTTCCAAGGCAAGCGGATCCGTCGATGGGAGTCTTCAACGGTCGTTTCTTCACTGCTGTCGGATGTTCTCGATAGTCGTTGATGTAGAATATAAAGGATAGCAAGAGAAACTTTCCCTAATTTGTATAAATCAATGGTGGTATGCCGAAAGGAGAACTCAGCGAAATAGCGTCCGTCTACGATGGTGGAAAAAAACAATCCGAGGGACCTCGACGTGTGAAGGACCATGGGTAAAGTGGATGTCACACTAGGAATAGTATTACTGGCACGCTATGTCGGCGTCACTTTTCAAATTTCAAAAACAACAACTAATACTCTGCAGCTTCCACTAGATGTCGGCCTATGCACAGCATGTGATCTAAGCAGATTCCTCAAGCCTCAGAAATATATATATATATATATATATATATACACACACACACACCAACATGTTGGATGATCCTCCCAAGGTGCGCCACTACTGGTGGAAGACATTTTGTAAACATGCTGGGGCAAGATGTTAGTCCTAGTCCTCTTGGGAGCACTTTGAATTGGTACGGTTGGTCTCCTACCACAAAGCTGAGGAACCTCCTGTGACGTGCGTTGATTGGGATATGGAAATAAGCTTCTTACTGGTGCAGTCACAATAGGCAATCCCCTCTTTGGAGGAGTATTATAATGTATTGTAATGTGCCCATCTTGAACTTTTGTTTTTTGATGCGTTTGCTGAGGGATCTCGGGTACAGAATGAGCCTCTATGTCTCGGATATTCTCAGTCAACATGCATTTTGAGTAAATGCTATTGTTGCATTCGGACTACAGCCCTTTTTGAAAGGCACATCTTGGAGGAGACGAGCCACCACCTGGAGTAACTTTTGTGGTCAATGTTGTGGACCTGCTTGAGGTGGTAGATCAATATGAATATGTTGAAATGTAAATGCATCCGTGTAGTAATACACTCTGCACCCACTTGCCTCTGGTAGTTTGCCCACATCCATCTTTGGCAGAACATGGATATTCCCCCTACCCCTATTAGGATTTTTCCATACAGGAGAGGGCTTTTCTGAAAGTCACATTTGTTGTTTAGTTGACTGACCCCTTCTTTGGGTATTTGTCCTGTGTTTTTTGGATTTGCATAGATCCTTAACCTTTCTATGCTCTTGGTAACCCATACGATATGTCTGAGTATAGTATGGGTGTGATGAATATAATCCTTACCCTTGTTGGCGGTCTTTTGTGCTGTAGAGCTCCCAAAGATCCAGCTGCATCAGTGTCTGTTTTCATGGACTTTACTGTGAGAATCCAATCAGTGACAAATCCACAAAAGTCTCATCAATGCTTTTCTCAAGTAACTCCTCTGCATCAAACGGTATGTCTTGGGCTATGGCTTGAAACTCGGACTGGGATGTTTTAAATATAGCCATCCTTGCCTACTTAAGTCTGCCCCATCTGTCATTGTTTAGAATCAACAAGGAAATAAAAAACCTAACTTCATGCAACAACAGTATTGTAACCTTGCAAACCCTACGCGACAGCATCACGGCCCACCTATGAGCAAAAACAGAAGCAATACAATAGGCCATTGATGCATCCTGCAGGACCACAAACACCCTTCCAGAAACCAGCACCCCAACAATCAAAACAACACTCAATCGCTTTGAACTGATAAGCAAGGAAATCTTTCAGTAAACTACTAAAAGACACCAACATAGCTGAATCTCTCAGTGACCCGTGCTCACCCGACATCTACAAAAAGCTACTCACTCACAAAACACCAGCCCTCTAAATCCAACTACTAATGAGTCTATACTTAAACACAGGAATAGTACCAAAGACATTCAAATCAGCGTACATCAAACTTCTCCTAAAAGATGAGACGGGAAATACAGATGATCCGACTAACTACAGACCTATATCCAACCTACTATTTCCTGCAAAAATCTAGGAGAACCACATGTATAAAGAACTACTCAATCACGCACAAAGCAACTGGAAAACCTGACCAATCCCAGGTTTGCGTCAAACCCATGAGAGGAACAGTATCAGCACTTCTCTTCATATGGGGCGACCTAAAAATTAACGCAAACACCACCACCCAATCGGCCCTCTTACTATTGGACAGATCAGCTGCTTTAGATACCATCAAACACACAATTCTAATCAGGAGACTGAAGGAAACCAGTATTAAAAGCTCTGCACTACTATGGCTAAATATTCCTCGCTGACCAAACTGAAAGAACCCACATTCCACCATTTACATCAAACACAAAAAAGATCATGTGTAACACAAGGATCAAGTCTCTCCCCACTCCTCTTCAACATATATATGGCTACCGCCCCTAATGATGCTCATTCAAACCGATGGACTGACAGCCTACAACTATGCAGAATACCCAACTCATCGTATTGATAACCAACAATGAAGACACTGAGAACACCCTTGATAAATAACACACTGACAAACAGCTGGATGGTAAACAACAACCTCAAACTAAACCCAACCAAAACAGAAATAATGATATTTCCATGAGAAGGCAGTCCAACATGGACATCCCTCACTTGGGCCCTGAGCATGGAAATCCAACTGCAGACGTCAGCAATCATAATAAAATATCAGAATCATCAAGGACAACGGCCACGCCTTGGAACCACAAGTCAACGCAATAGCAAAAAAAAAATGTCTACCTCCTGTGATTAATAAAAGGGATACTCCCTTACCTCAATTTCACACACAGAACCCTTGAGATCATCTCCTTGGTATTGTCTAGGCTAGACTACGCAAATAGTCTCTACCTAGTGGGAGAAACCAAAGAGTGTCTCACTAGTTAGTGCGCAGGGATTTGTCAATCGGTTTGACAGGGCACGGCCATTGCCTTTGGAACCAGTCCCTGGGGGTGGGCCAGTGTGGGAGGGTCACCTGAGTGAGGGGTCCTCGGGGAGTGGGGTGGAGACATCCAATGGTGAGACACAGTATTCCTCTCTTGCCAATACTTCTATCCCATTCTATTTTATAGGATACAATGACTTCCCAACACCCGCCCTTTTCTACACAAACAATGAGATGAGGAAGAGAGGGACAGAGGATGAAGAGTACTGACAAAACACACACTAAGACACAGAAGACAGACTCTTCCACCTGGACAACAGACTGTCCTGTTAACAAGGACAGGCAAGGTCACACAGGCCCAAGGCTAACCACACACCGGCAACACATTAACCTTTCACAGGTGTTTAAAAGGAGCCTGCCATGCAAGAGAAGTCAGTTGCTCTTGGCATTAAAGGAGGGAGGCTGCAAGGCTGAGCCCGGCAGAGGATCCCTACAAAACTCCCAAGCACTCAGCCAGCAGGACCGGGCACAAGAGAGGACAGCTCTTCCTGGGCTGATGCAAACCGGGCTGAGGAAATTAATTTACCCAGAGACTGAGCAAAAGCTAATGAGAGCCAGAGAGAGCCAAGCAAAGGGAATTACATTTCCAAGAGACAACCAGGTTTTCAAGAGGCGAGACCCACCAAGTGGAAGAAGTCCCTCCTTGGAAGTGCCGCACACATGCCTGCTTTTCCCTCCCGGGTGAATGATGGAGTTGGGGAGGACGGACAACCAAAGATAAATACAGCCAGTCAATTGCCCAGAATCCGGTTGATATGGAGAAAGTGAAACAAAATGTTAAATGAATGAGGCTTGCACCCGAGAGAGGGAAGCCTATGCAAGTTGTTGAAAAGGACTCAAAGTACCAGAAAGCACCTAAGTAAGAGAGAGTGAAGTTGATGCGTATACCGGATGGGTACGAATGAAAGGGAACTAATTGAACTGTGAAGTGAAGAAAAGAGATTAAACGACCAGAGAAGGGGGAAAGCGAGAGATGAACTGTGTCAGAAAGTCAACGTGGATCTGCAAAGGTCTTTGTAAAAATCCAATGCACATTCGAAAGTCTTCGAGATCCAAAAGTGGTCCAGGCACGGCAGGGGGAGACCCGAAAAGGGAGATAACCTTGGGGAAGGCAACCGGTTTATTTTTGTGGAATTGAAACCAAAAATGGTCCGAGTCTGATGGAGGGAGACCCGTGTTCCGAGCTCGGCTGAAGGAAACCCTGTGGTGAACAGTAAACCTGAGAACTTGTGACTTTGAAAATCCTGATGAGAAAGGAACTTTGGTACTTGTTTGTTACGCCAGGCACTCTGCAATAAGATACTTTTATTGGGAAAGAGACTTTGGCGCAGAAGGCCCAGATACCTATGTTTTGAACTGCATCCTTATGGCAGAGAAGCTAGAGTGCGTGCGAAGTTCAAGTATGCCACCTTGTCCCATGCTGAAAACGTGGGGAAGGGAAGCCAACTGCGCAACTATCCGGACATATTTTTTTTTTTTAACACTTTTCTTTTGCACATATCGTTTTCCCACACCATTTGTATTTCGAAGTAAGGATTGGCAATAGGTTTATTAGTATAGGCCCTTTTATTTTGACAGAGAATCCACTAGGACACCATTATTATTATTTGATGGCCGTAGCTTGCTCCCATCCTTAGATTTAGGGTTAGATAGGCGTTCAATCAACCCATTGAAATTCAATAAACACCCTTGAACTGTGATCACTTGTGTCTGTCTTCACTGTTTGATACCATACCTTCCTTACACTGGGAATGCCTGAACACCTCACCCAAAAGCTACCACGTATCCAAAATACTGCAGCAAGACTACTCCTGAGACTGAATAAAAGAGACCACATCACCCCGGCCCTAAGAAGTCTACACTGGCTGCCAGTAAAGAAACGCATCAAGTTCAAAACCCTATGCATTGCCCATAAGTCATTACACGGACAAAGAGCCGAATTCATTCAAGCAAAAATACCAATACAAAACAAGAAGAGACTTAAGATTTAGCACTGACCTCCAAATAGAAATGAGACACTACGAGAAAAGAACATTCAGGGGAACCACTTCCTATCTGATAGCCAAACTATGGAAATCCGAAAGGAAATAAAAATGACAAATAACCACCTAATTTTTACCGGAAATTACAAAAAAACTGACTATTTAAATTGCCAAGAGAAACATAGGCTAACTAGACAACAACCATCCTCAGGAGTGGAAAGCCAGACCCATACAATGCCTGCTGTTGCAAACCATATTTCAGAAACGGGATAAGTACAGAATGCAAAACAATAGCATAGCTACAAAGAGCCAGAGATCACCCAATAGCCACCAACCCCTTCTCTCTTCCACTCAACTCCCACCTCCCACCTAAAACAGACACCCAAAGGGCTGGTGAATCAACCCACCAAAACACGCCAACAGCACATCACTCTCTAACCATGCTAGAAACCCAACAACCTTTGATATCAAGCAACTCAAACACTGGACAGCGCCCTTCCGGAAACAACAAGTCCAGTGCACAAAACAACACACACCGAGAAACCTCCTGGTTCTACATGCATCAACAGATGAGCACAACATCTATCCTATACCTCTCTCCCTCACTAACCAACCCAACCCATTACTCTTTACAGAGCGACGAGAGAGTCTGGAGAGGACGAAAATGGCCGTTAACAGAGAATATTATGTGTTTCCCTAACAGGGGTAGGTCATAGTGTTTTTCATTAGTGTGTATTTTTAGTTTGATGTAACCACACTATTTTCTTAGAACCTTGGTTCGACATGCTTTCATTTTGGTTCCATAGTACTACTGATGTTTTTCCTGCTAGTTCCTATCCCTCCTAAAGAGTATATTTTGCCATGGCCTATCATACCTCACAGAGGCAAAGGAGGTATATTTGTTGGGCTGTGCACATTTCAACTTTATGATGGGGATCATTGCTAAATTTGTAGTAATGTTGGGTTGAGTAGGCAATGTATCCATTACTTTGCCATGTACTCCTGGAGCACATTAGTCATGTGGTCACACCAAGGGTTTGTTTAATTCATCACCCCACAGGGAAACAAGCTGCCAGCTGCTTTCTTGATGCTCTTGGCCAGTGTTGTCTACCTCCAGGCCTCGAGGGCCAGAAACCTGTTGGATTTACAGGATAATCGCCATTAATATGCACGGGATAAATTGGCATACAATTATTCTAAATCTATGCAAATTTGTTCTCATGAATATTAATGAGGGATATCCTGAAAACCCATCTTGATTCCGGCCCTGAAGGGCTGGAGCTGGACAACCCTGCTCTTTGCGAGTTTATATATGTGTTTCTGTGTGTGTGTGTGTGTGTGTGTGTGTGTGTGTGTGGTTACCCATATACCACAATTTCAAGCAGATTTTGAATGTAGAAGTGGCTCTCAATAAGTTCACCACACCCGTTCTATTTCTCGCATATTGAATTTGAGGATGAGGGGACTCCTTGTAGGAGTATTATTTATTTTCTGTAGTTATATACCACTAAGTGCAGCCTGCAGACTACTTCAAAGTGCTGAAGGTGAGGGTACAAAGAAATGGTAAGATATATAAAATCCATTGATTAACAGTCACATGACTGTATACGGACAGAAACGGCTGAGTCTTCAATGCTCTTCTAAACGGCATGCAGCAGACTTGAAGCAGAATACACAGGAAACGTGTTGCATAGGGAGGAGATGCGTAATGCTAAAGAGAATATAATTGAGCTTTCAGATACCCAGCAGCCAATCAGTTGAATGTTAGCATCAGAGAACTGTGATGGGGTAGAGTCATGTCTGCCATGGAGAGCTTTGTTGGTCAAGTAACACAATCTTGAGAATTATATGTCTAGTGACCAGGTATCAAAATGTTTCCATGGTCTTTGTGATATGGTGCCTCTCTTTATGACAAAGACTACACGAACTGCCTAGCTCCCTATTAAACAAAGCTAATGCCTCCTTGCTAATCAAATACAAACATAAGAATGGGCGTACATAACGACTGGCGTAACACATTTGAATTTAAAAAAAGATGAAATGAAACAGGTATAGTGGTCCAATGCTTGTTTGTAAAAAGCACAAGGAGGTACTAAGGAGTGAGGACAGTGGATTGTACGCATACGCCCGAGTCTGCTGCAAATTGTGAGATGTTTATAGTGGGGAGTAGGACATACACTTGTCAAGCCATGTCACGGCAACAAGTGCGAGTGCAGTCGTTTGAGGCAATGTCGAAAAAAGTGAGGATCTTGCACGCAACTCAACCCTCTATGGCTGAAGGCTGACTCTGGCCACGTTGACCTGCCGTTTAAAGAACACGAACGGGTAGAAGTGGACTCCCAAGACATGGATTTTCTTAAGGGTGGGGAGCCTACAGAGGGCAACATCAATAACTGTAAGCAGTCTAGGTCAGCAGGAGCAAAAACTTGACAAAAGTACAGAATGCAACAAACCAAGAGAGGTCTGTGGTGATAGCCTGGCACAGATCCAGTTTTGAAAAGTTACATTTTTCCTCCTAGACTACAAACTAATTTGGTGCGACAGCCAAAACGATTTAAACACTTCATTCTATGTCACACTCAGGAGACTTTTGATGAATGCAGAAGATTCGTAATGGAGTGTGCTAGCAGGAATGTACAAGTTATGAGCCCAGAACATGGAAAGAAAAGTAGCCGACAAATAAGAAACGCTACCGTGTTTAATTAGGAAACGAGTTTGGCCAGTCCATGTTTCTATCATCACAGTGCACAACAATAAAAAAAAAATCTGCTTTATTTTAATTTCGGTAAAACATACAGTAATGCCCGTGATTCCCTGTGAAAGATGTACTTCTCAACACCCTCAAGAGTGTTCCTCAAGAGCAGCCAGAAAAAGATGAACACAACATGCCACCTTTTCGGCTTTACAGTAGACTTATGTCAGTTAAAATCACATACAATAAACTGTCAAAAAGAAATGTTTTAAAAGAAGCACAGAAATAAAAAGCATACGGCTGAAAGACCCTCTGTATCCTGAGTTTGATGTGCACCCTCACTGTATAATCTGACACTTTCATTGTGAAAGAAACGCACTCTCGAATAAGTGTACTGTGAAATCGTCTTTGAATTGACATGGCCACTTAATATATGATGGAAAGAAATGCAACGTCCAATTCCTAACCAAAAACGAAAGGCATTCAATTGTACAATATTTGATGTTCTATGTCACTATAAATGTAAACAACCCACCTACCTAACAGTCCCTTACAATCAACTTGGCTATGACGGTGGCATAAACCAAATGTCTACATGGCATCAAAAAATCTTATTTCACATAAAACTTGTCCAATATTTATTTTTTTTCAAAAGAAATCTAAACAAACCTTGGTATACATATGAATTTACTTTGCAAGTCTTAAGGCACACAACGTATGGCTATCTAGAAAAATAGTATAAAACGCTATTCACCTTAGTTAAAAATAGATTTAGTGTAATTTCCAGTTTCACCATGATATAGAGGTTAGCAGAATTCCTGCTGCATGGCAGAAGGTGCTCGAATCGCTGAAAATACAGTACGTCTTGAACTTTGTGGTAATCAACTAATAGACTGCTGCATGACAGTCTGTGCATGTGTGTGTCAATTAAACATGTGGTTAGGTGCATGAAACCAGTCACTGAAACACACAGGCGGATCTGGGCTCCAGAACCCTTCCACAAACTCTAGGAAATAAAGTTAACATACATCACTTAATTGCTTGTAATGGACTATAAATCAGTTCCTACACAGAATACCCACATTAACATCAGAATTCAAGTATTCTTTCAACAGAAATCCACGTATTCCACCAATTCATGAGTTTTCGACATCTCCATTCACATAACTTATTAGCTACTTCAGAAAAGCGATTGTCTTTCAATGCAGGTCACATCAGCATCAGAACTTAACAGCACCCACGCAACAATGACCCACTGAGGCGGTCGCCTTTTTTTGTTCAATCTCTGTTGATTGCATTGAGGCCTGTAGCATTTGCGTAGTAGTCTTTTAATCTTAGTGTGCAATACACTTTATGTAGTTTACATATAAACCACGTCCCACTCACAACCATCATTTCGGTTAAATTACTCAATAGCAAATGTCCTCCCCTTCACATCAAGAAGCGTTGTCCTGCATTCTTCGTGGCACAGTCAGTTGTTCGTAGGTGGGAAGAGTGTTGTTGTTTGGCAGAAATAGGTCAGAGTTCACTGCGCTGCTCCTCTGCGATTGTCCGCTGGGCTGGCCCTGCTGGTTGGTCATCATATGATGGAGCATGTCTGTGATAAGGTTCAGTTTCTGGTCCATTTGAGTCACCTGAAAAGATATAAAAATATAGTCAGTTGATACATGAATAAAAAAAAAAGTTTATATGATGGCTGAAAACTGGAAATTATCCATTTGAGTTCTACTTATGATTGTTACTGTCACTCAAACACATTGGATAACTGAGGAGTCAGCAGAAAGAGTGGTCTACAGCTTTACCTAGAGCAGATCAACCTGTTGACTGTGCTCAAAGATGCTCACAAACATGGTTATGAGCTTGGTATTTGTACCTGAAAAATGGATCTACAGGAAAGATGCACAGCAAAATGGATTCTGAACAGATTATTGATACAATGTATCAATTATAATTCAGTAGAAACTGAAAAAAGGGTATAAAAAGAGTATAAAAAAGTGCAAACGTTGTGTGTAGCAGAACAAAGATTTCAACAGGAACTAAACCCATACCATTCCCAAAATCCACATTCTTTTAATAAATACTATATCACAACAATCCGAACCTTTCTTAGCCATTCTCCTTAAGGGAACAGAACAACAAGCAAGCTCATTGGCCCTCGCTGGGTCGTTACCAGCCTGACAAAGGGCCTCATTACACGGTAGGCGGTAACCATGGCGCTATTAGCGCCATGGTTGCCTCCGGTATTTTACCGTGTCCGCCTTGGTGGATGGTGGAATTACCGCCCTACTCCAAGGTGAGCGGGGCGGTAATTCCCCATTCACCAAGGCACTTCCCCATTCCCATTTTTGCCCCCATAGGGCATAATGGGAATGGGGAAGGTGCTAATTACGGTACCGCAAATTTGCGGTACCGTAATTAGCACCAAGGTCCCTTTGCGGCACCCTACTTTAAAGGCTGGTAAAACCAGCCGTTATGGTCGGGTCCCGCAAAGGGAACTCGTAGTAAGGCGGTAAGGGTTTACCGGTACCGGTAAACCCTTACCGCCTACCGTGTAATGAGGCCCAAAGCCTTTGTCAGGCCGGTTGCAGCCGTGTCTTGGTCGCCATGGAAAGGGAGAAGGTACTCTATGTAGTCCCTTCTCCCCGTTCCATGGCGGGCATCTTTTTTATTTACCTTTTTCTTCGTTTTTCAATGGCGGCCATGGAAAGGGAGAAGGTACTCTATGTACTCCCTTCTCCCCGTTCCATGGCGGGAATCTTTTTTATTTACTTTTTTCTTCGTTTTTCAATGGTGGCCATGGAAAGGGAGAAGGGACTATATATATAGGACTATGCCCCAGGGCCTGTGTTAAGACCCTTGCTTCGCTCGGGCCTGTAACTATGGGCCCCGGGGCATTACCCGAACCGGTAATGCCCCCTCCAGCTCAGGGCTTATTGATTAAGTACCACACACAGTTCAAATCCAATTATTTCAAATGAAAGCTTGTAAAATGCTATAATCTATGGCCAGTGTCCTAGTTGAATCAGCTACATTGCCTGTTGCTACTTGTACACCGTGCTGATGGTGTTGCAAGAGCCAAAGCATGTCTGGGGTTGATTGTGATCTCCTACAGAAAGGATGTGACCTAGCAGTTCGGGTTGGGCGGCCCTTTTGGAGAAGAGGTGGTATTTAACCTCCTGCATTTGCTCATGGAGCTGGAAAATGAGCTGGAAGGCTGCCCAAACTGGTTATAATTAACTGAAAACTTCTCCATCTGTCATCTTCAGTGTGGCATAAGATTGCCCGAGTTGCACAAGTATGCAGATATGTGGGTCCTGAGCTTGATATGCCCTGCATTCCTTGCCACACCTAACCTATGATGCTCCAGGAGCCCAAAACATGCTTGGGATTGATTTCTATAATTTTTTCCCCTGTTTCAATGGCATATCTGGCAAAAAAAACATTGTTTGGAAGGGCACACAGAACAGCCTTTTCAGTCCTGGCAGCCATACTATTGAATTATCTCTTGCTAAAGCTCAAGAAAGACATGATAAAATGTGCTCTTTGTCCCTTAATTTGCCATTTTAAGAAGTCTCCCTAAAGGAACCTTGTAGCGCTTTACTGCCTTGGTTGTGAAAGTGGCAATTTGCAAGAACTACAACTAAACACATTGCCAGTGGTTATGATTAACTGAAGACTTAACAACAATCACTTCAGTGTTGCATCTGCACACAAATTACTCGGTGTTAAGAATGCAGATGGGGTTTTACAAGCACTGTTGTCTCTGAACATCTTGCCAGATTGATTTGATGTCACATGTAAATGGTGAACGAGAACTACACATCATGTCTAGAAAGCAAAGTCTTGCTGTACGACTCATCGAGAGCCAGAGTTGAAGGATGTCTGCCACTTAATTCTGCTGCAAGTAAAAAACTGCATCTGTTGTGGTGACAAATGCATGGCTCGGACACTGATCACCTTAGCTGCGCATTTTCCAACTCTGACTGGCAATAAACACTTGCAGACTGAAGGGTCGGTAGCAAAAAGGCTCATAGTAGGAAGATGAGGAGTACTTTAAGAGCTTGCCTTAACTTGCTACACACCAACGAAATTCTAAGGCACTTTCAAACAAATGCAGATTCTGTAAAGACTCTTCTGTAGTTGAAACATCAAGGCACCTCCTATCATGTCCAGGAGTCGAAACCATCAGAAGACCGTATTTGAAACCTGTTCTTGCTGCAGCTCATATTTTCGACGAAGAGGTCTGGTGGTCAAGGCTAACTGGGGGTGGACGAACAACCTGGGTAACGGCCACAGCAAACATTTTGGATTCGATTCGATCAACCATAGACAAAGAAAAATAGTCTAACAGACAAAGGACCTGATAGCCAACGAAACACAAAAGCTTTTAAAAACCCTAGGGTTAAATAAAGTGTAAAAAAATGTTTAAAAAATAAAAGGCTCATTTGTACATGTGTTAATACCTGAATCAAGTGAGACATGGATTTTCTGCTGGCTCGTTCGGCAATCATTCACATAAGCGATAGCTTTGGCCAGCATGACAAACGATGGGCTTTGAACACTGTAGACTGGCGTGCTATTTTTATTGTAAGCTAATGATCCAAAATCATGCTGGGCATTTGAGAAACTTCTGCTGTCGACATGCAGAATTAAAACAAACAAGACTAGTCATAGTTTTCTGATTTTAGAGCCCGCACATCCTGTTTGAGAATGCATTTGGATGATTACTGTATGCACCGCACACTTTTTAGTTAGCAAACTAAGAAGTGGAGCATCTTTCAGTAGGAGAAAAAGTACACTACACTTTTCATACTATGCTTTACCGGGCTACTTTTCCATGTGTTTTATTGCCTTTTCCAGAGATTTCTACTTTCAATTTTGTATTTAATATCAACTCAGTATTACGTCTAATGGATCAGGTTGATCGAAATAAACATTGCGCCACTATGGGTATGATATCCAAGTACATACACGATTGTCTAGAAGAACCATTAGCATCATGAAAGGGCAACACACACGGATACCCTGTTTAGCCTCATATCATGATTTCCAGCACATACGCAATTCCACTTTAGGCTCTTAATTCACATCTGCATTCAGGGGCTGCAAGGGTCTGAGAAGACGGGAGATGCCCTGAAGAACTGATCTCAGCCACCTCCGGGTCATAACATTTTAAAAATCAAAAGGGTAGAAGGGAACCAGTCTCCTGCGGTCTTTTGCCTATATCAGGAGGGGAGGAGACACACTTCTTATTTGATTTATCTTAGGACTACGAAAGGAGGATTCACCTAGAACACTGTTGCGAGTACTGTCTGCTCGAAAGTCCTCCTCTACAAAGGTGGAGTTCAATGGCCTGGTACATGGCACATTCCAAGGAAGAGGCAAGCTCCTCCTCTAAACGATTGCAAGGGAAGATTTGGGGTGACTGCTGGCTGGACAAGACCTACTGTGCCTGGGACCACTGGGCACCAATGACCTGCTCATTGAAGGAGAAAACGCTGTAAATGCACTGTACAATCCTTCCTTGTTGGAAAGCGAGGAAGAAAGGGCTTACCTTTCCCCTACCGGACCTAGAGTCTGTCTCCCAGTAACTATGAAGCCCAAAAACCGCTCAAAGTCTGTCTCCCGCTGTAAGATTGCTTTCGAGCTGTCTCATCTGTTTGTTCACTTTGAGCTGCTACCTTTGGCACTCTAAGCACATCAATCTGCTTACATGCTTTCCAAGCAGTCTCGAGGCTGACTCGACCCATTGAAGCCAATCGTCTGGACTTAAATGCCAGCCTGACCGCTTGGAAGCAGGCGACTCGCCATGTCTTCATTATCGACGTGATCCAGTGGGAGCCTTGTTTCAACACATCCCGAAAGCCAACATGACCCATCGGGAGCTCTCGTCTTGACCCTGGCTCGCCATTTGGAGACTCACCTCAACTCGTCTCAACACAGTCTTGAACTGTAGTAAAGCGCCTAAAAGCCTGCCTTGATGTTTTTCAGGACCAGATACAGGCATTTAAAGGTATTTGAAGGTTATGTCATGTCTTAAAGGGCCATAGTGGCTTGTAAGGCCCCACCCTCTACCTTTTTAAAGACATCATTAGTAAATTGCATTTTCTGCTGAAATCACTCTTTAATGCAGCGCCTCCTTTATTCAAAAGTCTGCATTCTGTGTTTTTCTTAGCAGGGATGGGTTTTAGTGTTTGTATTTGTTAGTTTAAAGTGCTCTATTTTTTTATTGAACCTTGTTTAGACATTCTTTTAATTTGGCACCATACTATTATTGTTTGGTTTGGTTCTGAACTATCCCAGACCCCCACCTGCAGTGAATTGCCTGCCCTCAGGCTGCGCTACCCAAAGATGGAAAGGAAGTATACCTGTAGGAGGTGCATATTTCACCTTCATAATTGGGTTCAGTAGTAATGTGGGCAGTTTATTCACTACTCATCCCTTTACTCCTGCAGAGCAGTAACCATATAGTCACATCGAGATCAGAGATCTGTACCCTATATACTGCATGAGGGCTGTAGAGGGAAGACTACGAGAAATAGAATCCTCCAGAAATGCTAAACACAGCAAAGGAAATATGGCCAAGATGGCATCAGCAAGAAGTCTGTTTTGACTGAGAAGTAGTTTGCGTTATAGCTTGGAAGACAGACATTTACCATCACGATTGCAGGTATACAAAACAATGTATCAGCAGACCTCCCTGGAAAAGCAACAGGAGCAGAGATGTTCAGGTTTTAAGAGTGCCCAGAATGCTCAATGTGATAGATGGAATCAAAAAGTGATGGATATCGAAATTGTCTAAGAACATCCCGACCTGTCCGTTTTGAATCTACCTCTCAAAGAACAGCAGCGTACCCTGTATTCACCTCACTGAGGAGGCCCAACAATGCTGAATCCCATGTCGCTTGAAGACCCCGTCTCTCTCCTGTATGGCCTCTCTTTGGATGCCTGATGTCCTGCATCCCATGGCCTGGAGGCCTGGGATCTCCTTCCTTCCAATGCAACGGCGGAGGTAAGCCCTCTGGGCTTTGTTGTGGCCATTTGAAGTTGCACACAGAGCGCATACACGCAATTTTTGTTTCATTTACAATTTATTCCACTGTTCATATGGATGCAAGATGCAACATTTCTGCTTCAATTAACTGCCGCATCGTGCACGTGTTGTGCTTGCATGTACATTTTGCATCAACTAAGGTCTCTTTCATCATGGCCGTTTCGGTCTCTCATTGTTTGGTGAGGGGAGCTCCTTGCCTGCCCACCTGTCATTGCCCCCCCGACTACTACTTGATCAATAAGGCGAACCTGCAGGCGAATGCTGGCCCACCTCTAAGGCTCTGTCTGCTCCCTGTCCGCTACTGAAACGCTACTTCAGGTCTTTTCTGGTCACTCCTGCATTCAAACTTCCTTGACGCTGCAACCTCACTCCACTTTGAAATCTGGGCTTCCATAACACTCCTCCATAACTATGGGTACATTCCTTACTCTGGACATGCTTATACCCTCTTTTGCCTCAGCCCCTCCGTTTGTCCCCCATGTTTGCACTTCTGATTACAATGCGTGTTCACATCCACTGCTAACTTCTGTATCCTGGTGCTTTTTAAGGTTGGCTGTGTTTTCATGGATTTAGCTTAGTTCAAATTTGGCTGGGTTTCCATGCATTTTGCTTAGTTCAAATTTGGCTGTGTTTTCATCTTGGATTCCACACTTTCCTTCTCCGCACACATCCCTGAAGTCTCTAAAAAGTCAAACTTCCTACTGCACCTACTTAGAGGTACGCTGCCCTTCCTCTCCTTCCCCCAGAAGCTCACTGTCTCCCAAGTTCTGGTTCTCTCTAGGTTGGACTACTGCAATAGCCTCTTTCTAAATCTACCTGCCTCCACTCTCCACCCTTTACAACTAATCCAGAACAGGACTGCGAGAGTTGTCCTTGTACTCAAGCCCTGGGATCGTATCTTTCCAGCTCTGAAATCTCTTACTTGGCACCCAGTGGTTGCAAGGATTCAATTTAAAGCTCTCTTTATTGTCCACAAGGCTTTCTGGGGCTTGGGTCCAAAATACCTTCAACTATCCCTCTGTAAATACCTCCCCTCTCGAGCCCTACGCTCCTCCAGTTCTAACTCCCTCAGGGCCAGTCGTTTTTCCAAGAAACGAGCTGAGGGTAGATCTCTGTCTTCGGTGGGGGCCTCCCTTTAGAACAGCCTTCCGGCTACCTTGAAACTTGAGGTGAACCATCTCCGGTTCTGGATGCACCTCAAGACCTTCCTCTTCGCTACTGCCTTTGCACCTCTTCTCCCATGCTGATCTGTTTTCTCTCATCAGCACCACGCTCCTGGTGACCCCTTGCCCTTCGGACCCAGGTACCTGTTCACCCTCCTGCAGTGCCTTTGAGCCACCCCCTGCACTCACATATGTATCTGGACCCATACAGTGCCCCACTTTTTCTTCTGCACTTATCAGATTGACCCTTTCTGAGAAATTACACACTTGTCTCTGCATGTACTTATTTTATTTATTGCATTTATTTATTGCACTATTATTCTATTTCTCTCCTTTTTGGCGCACTTTCCACTCCTCCCCTTCCCGCACTCCCCCCTTTCATTGCACTTGTACATTCTTAATGTCACTGAGCCTAGTAAGAACGCTGTTTTTATTCTCCCTTGATCCCCTCCCTTTGCTTGGTCGCGCTCTGAAACACCTGTGTATGAGCGAGATATAATTAAAATATCATATCATGCATTTAGCTTAATTCAAATTTGGCTGTGTTTTCATGCATTTATCTTAGTTGCAATCATCTTTATTGCCTATCCTTACCTCTTTCTATCCTTTCCTCTAACCCCCCTGGTTGCATGCACGCTTGCCTGTTGTATCTCCCCCACCCCCTGTTTGCTTGAGATGTCTGCTTATTTGAATCTCTCTTCTTGCGGTCCCCTCCTCTCTCCTCTCCCCTTCCCTTCACTGTATCCTTAGCACTTACTCCATCAGAAATGTCTGTCGCCTGACCTGTATGATAGCAGCTTGTTTGTCTTCTCCCCCCGCCTCACGAACCTGCTTTTTCCTCCCTCTCCCCCTCCAGCACTATCTGAAATGTCCTTAGGCTTAGTACGATAGTTGCTTGCTTTGATCCTCTCCTTCTCCCTGTGCCCCCCCCAGCATCTTGTTAAATTCCAGCACTACCAGAACTGTCATCAGGCCCAGTAAGGTAGCCGCTTGTCTGTCTCATTCTCCTTCCACCCCTAACCCTCCTTATCCTCGTCAAAGCTCTTATTCTATCAGAATTGTCGCCAGGCTGAGTACGATTTTTAATTTCACATTCTTAATGTATCAAGGACTAGTAAGAATGTCACTGTAGTCTCCCTTGTTCCCTGGAGTCGAAACTGGGATTATAATTTAGGTTACTATGGCCTGGTGGACCTTTTAATCCAATTGGCCCATTCTAATTTGGGCATAGAGTTTTTGCACTTTTTAGACTCCTAGTTGGCATTAGCACTTGTGTCCATTATGTGATAAGGGACTATAGGTTATAGGGATACCCTGGTTTAATAGCCTAGTGGAGTCCACAGTACTTCAGTTGTGGACTATGGGACTCGGGCAAATCTCATGAACATTGTGATCGATTGTTACTGTATGAACTCCTTGTGAATTTGTTTACACGCACATCGAGATTTCTATTAGTGAATGCAATGTCATATGATCTTTTGATGCTGTTAGTCTTTTTTTACTTCATTTTTGTATTTGCTAATATAAATTCTGTACTGTTGTGGATTTGTTACACCATGGGTTGTCGTCTTTTTGGGTGGGTCCTTGGTTGTGCCCCCTGCCTCACGTACTCTGGGTGATATTTGCTGATACACAAACAGTGATAGGCGTACTCAGAAGTGTTATATAGTAATCATACACACTGGTTCGGTCCATGAGAATGTGCGTTTTATATTGGTTTTGAATCTATCAGCAGCACACAAGGGACATGGTTTAAGACACTTCCTAGAAGTCATCACCATGCAAGATGAGATTTGTGTGCAAATGTTCACAGGGATCTCAGCTCATGTTACACCAAATCTCGTTTCACTAAACAGAATAAATGTATGGGTTGTAAAAGTGCCCAGAACCATCATCTGGCCAATACTGCAGTTCCCCCTCTTCTGCCATAATAAGTAGAACCGGTCTTCCCCCCGCCCCCTCTCAGTCATGTGAACATGTGGCAATGTCACAGGGTAGGCTAGAATTCCAAACATATACTTTTATACTGCACAGAGAATCTCAACCTGTCTCCAGCCTATTATGGAAATAGAAAGTAACGAAATTAGTGTTACCAGTCTCTGCCCCTTTAAGGGAGAGACATTGGACGTGGCGGGAAGGAGAAAGGAAAGGGAGGAGTTAAGGGAAGAGAAGTTAGTAAGCAGATAGATTTCAATAAAGAAAGATGTTATCATAATCCTCCGGTGCCACGTCCTTTTATTGTATGAGAGCCGTGTAACAACTGACAACGAGGCTGTCTCCAGCGGACCCGAGTCCTTCCAGCTGGCGGGTGATCCCACCAACCCACTTAGCCCTCCAGACTGCTTACCCTTCCTGCATACGCTCCTCAGTGCCGCGATCTTGCGGCACAGTGCTGCACCCTATCCCGGCCAGAAGAGGAGTGGATGGCATGGCGTATTCCCTGCAGTGCTCCTCCATAAGCGGTAGAGGGACACAGCCGTCCGCCTTGTCTACCGTACGGCAATCCACCAGCGGTCCCTCCAGCTCCACGTAGTGGTGCACGTGCTGATGCAAGGCGCATACAGGTCGGTAACCTGCGAGCTGCATTTCATTTCCCAAAGAACAGCAATCCTGCTGCATAAACGGCCAGTCTCCTTTGCACGATGGCCGCTCCACTGATGATGTGCTTGTAATTCAGCAACATCGAGACAATGTGTTTAACCTCATTATTTGAAAGTGAACAGAAACAAGGGTTGAAAATAGATGGATAATAGACATTTAACCAATAAGGGGGTGAAAATGTACTTTCAGCATATTAACCCACAAGGGTTACTTGCATAACAGCATTAAAAGACAAAAGGGAGAGAGAGTGGGGAAGAACATACAGGAAACACTAACCCACGAAAGGTCCCTGCATTAGGACCAGCACACAGGATGCATGTGCACAATAAACGGAAGCCACACCAGAGAATCAGCACAATAGGGTACCCATACCTCAACTAACAGCTGCCACCATGAGCAACCCAGGGACACTGCCCCCTGCACCCACATCCAAAGCAGCCTTGCTGCACATGCCGTTGCCATTCACCATTACTCCTCAAGCAGACAAGGGCCGAGGTGGATCGAATCGATGGAGGACTTTAACCATTTTGTGAAGGCGGTGGGAGAGGAGAAATCCCCTAACCTACACCACATGTTTATCAACCTGGTTGGCAGTGAAATAAAAACCATTGTTAAGATAATTCCCCAGAAGATCAACCAGACTTCACTTAGCCAATTAATGCCCTAAACAGGAAAGTCATAATTGAACCACATCGAGACTATGAAAGGTACATGTTCAACCAGTGTATTCAGAGAGTGGAAGAGACTGTCGACAAGTTTATCACCTGCCTTTGCCTTTGAAGAGTGCATATTGTCAGTTCCATGCATTCTCTGTGGATGAAGAAATACGGCTACGGGTGATAGAGGGATGCCTATCTCCAACCCTCAAGAAACAGTTGCTGAAGAAGCCTCTCCCTATCGACGAAGTGAGAGAGCTGGCGAGAATCTTTGAGAGAGTAGATGCACAAGAGGCCTACATGACAGGCACCCCCAGCGCAAAACAAGACTAAACTCAACTCATGGCTTTCCCACACTCAGGGACCTGCCCTGCATTCGCAAAGATGTGCCAACTGTGGGAGAGAAGGGAATTTCCAATCCGTCTGCAGAGAAGGAAGACCATTCCCTACCCCGAGAATGAATCCACAACCACAGAACAGGATGTATGGTCGACCCCTGCAGAGCCCAACCTACCAAAACAGGTTCTACCATCCAGGACAACAGCGATACGTCAGAGCTGTGGAAGAATACCACCTATCGGACTATGCCCAAAACTACAAATACTACGATCATTCTCCCCAATTCGAGGACGAATATGACGGACCCCTGCTAACATATCAAGACTACAATGATCAGCAGCAGTTTGCACCCTCTCACAGAAGGGATGATTATAATAAAGCATACCAGGACTAATAAGCCATCCTCATCCAGGATGACCGGGAAGCGAGAGGTGCCCAGAATAGTAGTCAATATTGGAAACAAACAGTTTTGTTTTCTGGTCGACTCTGGTGCCACAGTCAACATCATGGGGGGGAGGCAGGAATTCCTGCAGATTCCTGAGAAGCCGACGCTTGCTAAAACAAACTTGAGGATCTTCTAATGGGGGGGGGGGGGGGGTGAGACACTGCCCTTCACTCCATTGGACACTTAAAGTGACAATTTATACTGAAGGATCCGACGGTGGCCACCACCATCCATGTCATCCAGAGCCCGACAAAAGGGCGCGGCCTCCTCAGTTACCATACTGGATCCTGCCTAGGTCTCATTGTTATTCACTTTCGGGAAGGTGAAGTGATCCAATCAGTCGCACTGTCAAGCGACAGAAGAGAAGGAGTGAACACAATCAACAGCGCCCCCACATGGCCCAACTATCACAAAGGAGACTATCCAGGTGGAATTCTCACACGTATGCACAGGACTGGGGAAACTCAAAGGGGCTCCTGTAGAATTACACATAGATGAGTCCATCCGGCCCATTCCCCAACACCCCAGAAGGGTGGGATTTCATCTGCAAAAAGCGGTCTCAAGCAAACTCAATCAACTACTTAAAAATGGTATTATTGAGCCAGTGACGGGACCCACCCCATGGGTGTCACCCCTGGTTATTGTTCCCAATGAAGGTGGACAATTGCGGTTGTGTGTAGACATGATGATGGCGAACACTGCCATACAAAAGAGTGTCACCATGGCCCATGCATAGAAGACACAATTGTCCAGCTCAACAAGTCTGAGATGTTCTCTAAACTCGACCTGAATCAAGGGTATCACCAGCTGCAACTGCCCCTTGAATCAAGATGCATCACCACATTTGCCACCCACAAAGGTCTATTTCGTTACAGATGCCTCAATTTCGACATCTCCTCTACGGCTGAGATTTTTCAGGAAGCCATGAGACAGGTGATCAGACCCATCAAGGGCGCGCTGAACTACAGTGACAATATTCCCGTATTTGGTACATCACGGGAAGACCACAACAAAGCCATGCTAGCGACATGCACAGCAGTACAGAAGGCCAGGTTGACATTCAACATTGAAAAGTGTTGTTTCAGCAAGAAGAAACTAAAATTCTTTGGACATATTTTCTTTGCCGATGGCATGACACCGGACCCTGACAAGGTCAGCACCCTCACCAACTTACGGGAACTAATGCAAGTGGCAGACGTCCGATCGTTTCTGGGGATGGCCGGCTACTGTGCATGCTATATTCCCCACTATGCGTCCCTCACTGAACCAATACATAGATTTCTGCAAAAAGAGTCTGCGTTCGCCTGGTCCGCAGAGTGCCAGGAGGAGTTAGAGTCCATCAAGAATAACCTGGCAGAGGCACGATGCCTGGCATACTTCAACCCCAACTGGCACACGGAAATCATAGTTGACACGAGCCCTGTAGTACTAGGGGCTATCCTGGCACAGACTAGTGGGCCCAATACATACCCCAGACACATTGTTGCCTACGCAAGCAGAGCCCTGTTAGCCACTGAATCCGCGTACTCGCAAGCCAAAAAGGAGAGCCTGTGAACATTTCCACAACTTCATAATTGGGAAGATATTCACACTCATTGCGGACCACCAGGCACTCCTGTCCCTTTTTCGAAATCTGTGCACAAAGATGCCTCCCAGGATAGAGGGAACAGGCATCAGATTGCAAGAGTACGACTATGACATAATTCACAGGCCAGGTGGCGATCAACATCCGGCTATCTATCTCGCCATCCAGCGGGTACGGCGATCACCTGAGAGGGTGACACGGAATACATCAACTATGTGGCCGCCAACAAACTTCCCCCAGCAATATCACTTGAGGCGGCCGCATCTGCAGTCGACCCATCTATGGCACTAGCCATCAGTTTGACATGCCATAACAAGCGGAAGAATTACAGGCGTGCAGTTCTAAACCACCCGGGGGTGTGCAAATGAGAGCTAGACAGATTAGCAAGAATACACACAGAACATGCAGTCAAAGACCATGTCATTTTACTGGGAGGATGTCGGCTAATCATCCCTGCGACGTTCAGAGCTGAAGTTATTAAAACGGCGCATGAGGGGCATCAAGGAGCAGACAACACGAAAAGGCAGCTGCAGTCCACATATGGTTCCCATTCATGGAGTCACTGGTAGACAGCTGGGTCAAGAACTGTTTGGCATGCCAGTGTACAGCAAGAGCGGAAGCCCCCATTCCACTACAGCCAATGCACATCCCATCCTGGCCATGGGACAGAGTAGCGGTCAACTTTTATTGGCCGATGGAGTCGGGCGAATATCTTCTATTGTTCATCGGTGAATACTCAAGGTTCCCCATTGTCAAGAAAATGACAACCACAGCATATTCCCAAGTGGCCGCAACATTCAATGAGGTACTCAGCAAATGGGGCATCCTGCAGTCCATTAAATCAGACAATGGACCCCATTGAACAGCCATGAATTTGCAGCCTTTGCAAGTGGGAGAGGAGGTCCTCGTTCAACAAACCATGACAAGGAAAACAAATGCAAGATATGCACAGAAACCACTGAACATTGTTGCCCTCAAAAGGAACCATGGTAACCGCCCAAAATGCAGACTGTGAAGTCACGAGATACAGTTCACAGTTCAAACACCTCATCAAAAGAGAGGTCTGCGAATTACCCCCTCCTGAATCAGATCACGAACCAAAGGAGCCGCGGGATGATCCATGGATTCCCCCAGATGAAACTCACCACTCGGTGCCGGAGACACTCGAGGCACCAGGGCCAGCAGGTTTGGGCGAGAGAAGCCCATGACCCCAGCGCATGATCAAGAGACCCACTCGCCTCGTTCCAGAATGTTAAGCCAGACGTTTGAACATTTGTCCGGTGGTGATGTTACTGGTCTCTGTCCCTTTAAGGGAAAGACATTGCACGTGGCGGGACGGAGAAAGGAAGGGGAGGAGTTAAGGGAAGAGAAGTTAGTATGCAGATAGATTTCAATAAAGAAAGATGTTGTCATAAACCTCAAGCTCCCTAGGATGAGCCACACAGGCCATGTGGAAATGATGTGGGCCAGGCTGTCAGCATGCCATTCAAATCTGCATAGAGCAGAACACGAAATCTATTCACCAATGATATGGCAGTGTTCACACTGGAACCTGGCGGTCAGTAATTCTTGTTATTGGCCCTCATGTTACCTATTATTCCAAGTGGGAGGTCAGGGTTCATAATGAGTTTAAGGCACAACAATGTAACATTCTTGATGAGCTCCAAAGGTGAATCATGCTAGCAGCACATCTTGACACCACAAAGAATGCAGTAAGCAAACAATGTCCTGTGATTGCTAGGGAGCAGATACTCGAAAATCACAAGCTAGAGCAATCTTCCACTCATGTGATTAGCTGGCTCGTGGCTCGTGCTAGTGGCACTGAGAGATACAGGCATCTCACAATGGTAAGACCGAGAGATGCTGGCAAGCAGGAGAGGTCCGCTTTGCTAGAACGGTGGCAAAGTACAGTTGTAAGATGGCAGCTCCTTAGTCTGTCAGCCTATGGAGCAGGGTTTCGAAGAAACACACGTGGGGAATTTGTATTGTGCATCAAGTCCACCCAGTCCCAACAACCCAGTCCTATAGTTCTACAGCGTCGGGGTTTTCTTTTTTAATCCACTGCCACTAAACAATTTGTAATAATATCTATAAGGTTTAGTTCTGTGACGTCTTGAACTAAATGTACAGTGTGTGCATATACATTGTCAATGCACAGCTCATGTTAACTTACGTGTATAGTTGAACAATGCATCTTGAAAGCAGCGCAGAAGCAGACTTCAAATCCAGAAACGGTGAGTCTGGAGCAGAGGGTGGTTGGGGGGGGGGTTTGGCGCTGGGCGTGGTGTGGGGTGAGTGTGTGTGGTTGTAAACTCTAATATCTTTCTAGGGACACACTACCTTTGTTGTGTCGTTTCTGCTGGATTGCATTATTAATGGTTTGGGATGCTTAGCATGGCGTGTTTTTGCCATCTGTCTGCACTGTGCTATATTGTCTATGCTCTGCCTGGTTTTAAAATGCTACACTCGCTTAGGTTGTATATGCCTCTCTGTAAGGTTATGCCACACCA
Source organism: Ambystoma mexicanum (assembly GCF_040938575.1). Taxonomy (NCBI): domain Eukaryota; kingdom Metazoa; phylum Chordata; class Amphibia; order Caudata; family Ambystomatidae; genus Ambystoma; species Ambystoma mexicanum. The sequence continues at coordinate 980,491,423 of NC_090934.1, read as the reverse complement.
TGCCATGTTTTAAAGCTATAGGAACACGTTGTGTAATGTTTTGTTTTTCTGGGATCAATGTATTTTGCTCACAAAAAAACTAAATGCACGTTAACTGGAATCTAAGTGATGCTTGCTTTCTTTTCATTTGCAATTTTATGTACTCATTCTCCCTTTTTTGTGTGGCAATATGATGGTGGTATCCTTTTATACTAGCCGGTTAGGTCAGGTTATGTTATGTTTCATTACTACTTTGTGCTTTAAATGCCTAATGTTGCCATGAGGCGCTGGATACCTCCCTCACAAATACACAAATAAATAAAAAACTAATAACTAAAGTTGTCCTGGAAATCTAGTCTGATAACCAGACTCCACATCCCAGTTTTGACCTAAACTGTGCATGCTGCCCTCTATTAACAGGACGAGGTACCTGCAGTATAGTTTGAGAAGGCTATTCAAAAGGTGGGATATACACATGAACTCCCATAAACACCCACCTTCCGCCTAAGAAGATTCCTGCCTCTCACGCAATTATAACTATGACCAAAAAGGTCCTAGCAGACGCCAGGAAGCCTGTTCCATTGCAACTGGATCCTACATAAACAACTTTCAAATAATCAAGTGGAATTTATACGAGGGCATCTCCCCAGGCGTGAAAAACATGAGAGAGCATAGTCTAATTACAGCAATGGTTGCACATGTAAAGTGGATCCATGACATCTTCTCCTTAACACTGTTCTGATGTTTGAAATATTGGTCAATATATGGGATACATTACGCACCGTAATCGTATTTCTGATGCTTGTATCTGCTTAGATTCACATGCTGTGCATAGGCCGACATCTAGTGGAAGCTGCAGAGTATTACAGTTTGTTTTTCGAAACTCGAAAATGGGCGTCGACACAGGGCGTGCCAGTAATACTATCCCTAGTGTGACGTCCACTGTACCCAAGATCCCTCACGCGTCTAGGATCCTCAGATTGTATTTTTTCTGACATGAGGTAGCATGAGGAGTAGCGTGAGTACAGATAATCCAAGCAGATAGACAGAAAGGTAAGACTACAAGCAATCATGCGCCTTCTCTCAGAGGGGAGGAAGGGTGGGACGCATGTGAATCTAAGCAGATACAAGCATCAGAAATACGATTACGGTGAGTAATGTATCCCTTCTGAGGCTTGTGGAATCTGCTTAGATCACATGCTGTGCATAGATTAGCGGGCAGTACCTGAAGAAGGAGGTGGGATGTGAGAAGGGTCATGAGCAAATAAGTGTCTTAGAACCGCTTGTCCCACTTGTGTATCTGCCTTGGAATGGGTGTCAATGCAGTAATGCTGAGTAAAAGTGTGAATAGAGCTCCAAGTAGCTGCTTTGCAAATGGTGTCAAGGGGTACATTTGCAATGAAAGCCAGACTGGCCCCAATGCCTCTAGTAGAGTGGGCTCCTGGCGTGAAAGGCAGAGTTCTTTCAGAGAGTGAGTAACACAGCTGGATACAGTTAATAATCCACTTCGAGATGGCACCTTTAGAGACGCGATCCCCCTCTCTGCCTGTAGCTACGGAGACAAACAGTTGATCTGTCTTTCTTAGCGGTCTGGTTTTATTTACATAGTAGAGGACCGCCCTACGCACATCTAGGGTGTGTAGTTTTACCTCAGCCGAGCTTTGCGGGTTCTGGAAGAAAGCCGGAAGCTCGATGGACTGGTTTACATGGAATTTTGATATAAATTTAGGTGAGAACCTAGGGTGTGTGCGTAAAACCAGTTTGTCTTTATGGACAGTAAAGAAGGGATCCTGCACTGACAGAGCCTGAATTTCACTGACCCTTCTTATAGAAGTAATAGCTACTAAGAAGGCCATTTTATAAGTCAGGTGTTTGAGACTGCTTTTATGCATGGGTTCGAAAGGGGGGCCCATGAGCTTGGCTAGCACCACATTAAGGTCCCACCCTGGTGGTGGGTTAGAAATAGGAGGGTGAAGTCTCTTTACTCCTTCCATGAAGGCTTTAACTACTGGTACTTTCCACCACAAAACCTTGCTATGGGAAGTGGTGTAAGCCGACAGAGCTGCCAGGTGTACTTTCAGTGAGTTAAAAACCAATCCTGCATCTAGCAGGTGGAGCATGTATGTAACAACAGTGGAAGGAGTGCAATCAACCGGGTTGATTTGTCTACTCTGGCACCAGATAACAAACCTCTTCCACTTGTCAAAGTAACAGTGCCTTGTGTTTGGTTTCCTAGATTCCTTTAGGATGTCCATACACCTCTGTGGCAAATTGAGATGTCCAAACTCAATGACCTCAGGAGCCATGCTGCCAGGTTCATCGAGTTGGGTTGCTGGTGCACTGTTGGCCTTGGTGCTGGGACAGTAGGTTGTACCAGGTTGGAAGTTTGATGGGCTCGCACACCGCCATCCTGCGTAGGTGTGGAAACCACGGTTGTCTTGCCCACAAGGGAGCAACTAGGACGAGCGTCATCGACTCTCTGTTCATCTTGTTCACCACTTTCCTGATGAGAGGAGTTGGTGGAAAAGCGTACGCAAACATCCCTGACCAGTTCATCCACAGGGCGTTCCCCTGGGAGTCTGGTTTGGGGAACCTGGATGCAAATCCTGGGCATTGTCTGTTTTCGCTTGTGGCGAATAAGTCTGTAGTGGGGAAACCCCACTGAGAGAAGATATCTTCTACGACCTCTCTGTGTAGAACCCATTCGTGTTCCTCTGGGAGGGAGTCTCTGCTCAGAGCATCCGCTAGGGAATTGAGCTCCCCTGGAACATGTTGTGATGACAGGAAGATGTTCCGTCTGAGTGCCCATATCCAGATTATTTGGGCAAGCTTGGACAGATTTGGCGAGCGAGTCCCTCCTTGCTTGTTCAGGTAGAACATGGCTGTTGTGCTGTCCATCCGGATTTGCACTGACAGGTTTAGTAGGTGGGGCTCGAACGCCTGAAGCGCTCTGAATACTGCCAGAAGCTCTAGCAGGTTGATGTGGTTCTTGGCCACTGAGTGAGACCAGAGACCCTGAGCTGTGTGGTGAAGATGGTGAGCTCCCCACCCCGTCAGGCATGCATCTGTAGTGACAATTGCCTGTACTTCGGGATCGTAAAAGGGTTTCCCCTGTGCGAGATTGTCTCTTGTCCACCAGTGAAGGCTTTGTACCAGTGTTGGCGAAACGACCACTAGATCGTCCCACTGACCACTTGCCTGAGACCACTGTTTCGCCAACCATTCCTGCATGGGACGCATGCGCAGGCGCGCGTGGGGGACCAGGTAAATACATGACGCCATCATGCCCAGTAAACGCATAGCTTTGCGTACCGTTATTTGTTGACCGGACTGATAATGCGAAATTTGCATTAGTATATTCCGAATTCTTTCTTCTGAAGGAAAGGTCAACCCCTCTTGAGTATCTAGGATTGCTCCTAGGAATTGTTTGGAGGTGCTTGGCACCAGGCTTGACTTCTTCTCGTTGATTGAGAAGCCTAACTCGTGGAGGAGGTTGATCGTTCTTTGAATGTTTGTCCTGCAAATTTCTGGGGTTTCCCCCGTTATGAGCCAGTCGTCCAGATAAGGGTACACTGGGATTGCCTCCCTGCGTAGGTGTGCAGCCGCCACCGCCAGTACCTTGGTGCTGAAGCTATCCCGAAGGGCAGTACCTTGAATTGGAAGTGTGAAATATGAAAATAAGCATCTTTCATATCCAAGGTTGCCATGTAATCCCCCTTTTTTAGGAGGGGGATTACCTCTTGTAGCGTAGTCATGCGAAACTTTTGGGGCTTGACATACTTGTTGGCAGGCCGTAAATCCAATACTGGGCGCATTGTCAAATCTTTCTTTGGCACAAGGAAGTAAGTTGAATAAATACCCTTGTTTACCTGGTGTCCCGGGACAAGTTCTATCGCGTCCTTTTCTAGCAGAATGGCGATCTCCTCGAGGAGAATCTTCTGATGTTCTAAAGAGTGTACTCCTTGTCGTGGAGGATGGTTCCGGGGACGCTGCAGTAGTTCTATACAATATCCTGTGGATACTGTTGACAGCACCCATCTGTCTGATGTGATCCCTTCCCAAGCCTGGGTGAAGGTGGAAATGCGTCCCCCTACTGGGGTTGCGTGAGAAGGGACCCTGAAATGAGCGTCACTGCTTTGGTGGAGGCATGCCGCCTCCCTTGTTGGGGCTGCCTCTGCCTCTATAACGACCTCTCTTATTACCACTGCCGTACCCCTGGGTAGACTGTTGGTTGTTGTTCCACTGTGTACCCTGCCCCTGGGAATAGTTAGATCCTCTCTGGGAATTTTGGCCGCGTGGGCGACGAAAATTACTATTCCCTCTCTGGTTAGGGGGTTTATTGGTTAACTGGCCAAGGGACTGGAGTGTTTCGTATTCGTCCTTGGCATTCTTTAGTGCGTCTTCGACCGCCTTACCAAACAACAGATCGGTTTCCACCGGTTTGTCCAACAATGATGCCTGGGTTTCTGCCTTAAAACCAGACTGCCGTAACCACGCATGTCTTTTCATAACAGTGCCTTCCACTATCAATCTGCCTGCGTTGTCTGCGGCGTCGAAGGTTGCTTTCAAAATGCAACCAGACACGGCTCTACCCTCTGCGGAAATCCAAGCTAATTGGCCCTTTAAAGGTTCAGGAGCAGAGGCTTTGAGTGCCGCGACTTCTTCCCACTGATGGCAGTTGTAACTGGCCAACAGGGTGGTGGAGTTTGCAATCCTTGCTTGATAGGCAGACGTTGAGGCTACTTTCCTGCCGAAACCGTATAGTTTTTTGCTCTCCTTGTCGGGAGGAGCTTCGGACGATGATAAGGGTGTTCCAGTCCTCTTACGAGTGTTGGTGACAACTAGGGAGTCTGGCTTCAGATGTCCTCTTATATAGAGAGGGTCAGACTGGGCCGCCCTGAAAAGTTTTTCAAGCCTGGGATGACTGCTCTGGTGAGGTTCGGGTTCACCAGGGACGGATCTATTCTTCGCTGAATGGACTTAAGGATAGGGATGGTCTGGGCAACAGGCCTCCTTTCTCCCACTAACTCTTCTGCGAAGTCCCTCTCCTCCTGGACACCATGGGTGTCAATGTGGAAGTGTTCTGCTGCGCATGCGAGAACCTCGTTTAGGAGGGGTCGGTTATCAACCGGGGAGTCGGTAACCTGGGCTTCGTTCTCTACCGGGGAGTCTACCCTGTATGTTTCCGGGTCCTCCTCGTCCTCTTCCTGGTCCTCATCATAGCCCGTCCCGGTTTGCTCTTCTACCATGCCAAATTCTTGGTCCTCACCAAAGGAAGCCTCTCCTTGATACAGTGAGTATGGTCTTGAGTATGGTTGCACCTCGAAGGGGTCTGACCTCATCGGTGTTTCAAACCGGGGCTTTTTATTTGGGGGGATAGGATCCTTAGAGCTTGAGGGTGTCGCCCCTTGTGGGTCATATGAGAGGAAATGTTCTGGATTTTTATCATAAAAGTCAGCTAAAGAAGACATTCTTGGCATGACCCTATCTATGTCTTCACTGGACCATTTTTTGGAACTGGGAATGACTCTCTCAGCAAGTCTATGGGATTTATCTTGCGTAGCTTTGCTGGTTTTAGACATATCAGCAGACCTGGTCTTGTCTGTCTAGGGGGAGTGGTGTGTTTCACAGGTGTGGAAGAGTGCAAAGGTTGTTTCTTCTGCTGTTTCCCCCCTCCCCGTGAGTGGCAAAGTGTTTTCCCTGTCCTTTCGTGGCTCCGGAGGTTTTCGACGTCTGGCGTCGAGGATCGGGGGTGGTGTCCCTGTCCTTCGAGCGTGGGGCCTCGCTGATTTTAACTGCGGGCTCCGACTCCTGGAGCGCGGCCTGGGGGTGGAAGTCGTCTTCGTCTCCCGACGATCGAACTTCTGTTAGCCTAGGGAGCGAGGCACTCTTGGCAAGAGTGGATGATTGCCTGGAGTCATGCGACGATCTTGATCGAGAGTGCCCAGAGGACACCGAATCGGACCGTTCTGTTTGTGCCTCTTTCCGAGAACTCGACGTAGTCGAGTCTCCGTTGGATTTAGTGTGTTTAGTGTGTGTAGTATGTGAAGCGCTTGTGTCGCCGGGGGTCTTCCCCATAGCCGCCCTGCCGGACGACCTTCCCGAGGTCGGGGACCTGCGCTCTGCTGTCTTTCGACGCCGTAATGCCCTCGCCGTCCGAAAGTACGGCGTCGCTGCCGTCGCTGAAGGCGCCCTCCGCTGCCATGGCCGCCTGCCTGGTGTGGTGGGCCCAACTCTTCGTCGAACGGTCCTTAAGTGTCTTAGGTTTAAACCTACTACACGCTCTGCAGTTCGCTTCGGGGTGGTCCCTCGGCAAGCAGAGATTGCACGTGGCGTGCCTGTCGACCCAAGGGTATTTGCGATTGCACTTGGGGCAGAATTGAAAAGGGGTACCCTCCATACGCACCTTGAGGCAGCGGGCTGTTAAGTGTAGGAAATGTATAAGGTGTACCTATATACCAAGAGTGTAGAGTATGTACCACCCCCCACTCTCCCTACTTGCAGGGCCGAGGGCAGAGGCCTTCCAAGGCCCGGACCGAGGGCAGAGGCCTTCCGAGGCCCAAATCCGTCGTGCAGCAGCCGACGGTCGATTTCTTCTCCAGCCGGCGTCGAGTTGTCGAAGTTCGACGTTGGGGTGGGGAAGGATGTCAATAGATTATTCTTTAAATTTTTAGCAAAAGTATGGCTAAGGCCAGGGGACTCCGCAAGATGCTTCCGACCAGTATGGCGGAAAAAAACAATCTGAGGATCCTAGACGCGTGAGGGATCTTGGGTACAGTGGACGTCACACTAGGGATAGTATTACTGGCACGCCCTGTGTCAACGCCCATTTTCGAGTTTCGAAAAACAAACTGTAATACTCCGCAGCTTCCACTAGATGTCAGCCTATGCACAGCATGTGATCTAAGCAGATTCCACAAGCCACAGAAATATATATATATATATTTTTTTTTTATTGCAGGTAGCTGCCCTGTAGTTTTGGTCAAGTTGCTCAACCCCTGGGAAGAGTACCTTTTGGGTGGCTTATAACTTTGCCCCCTCTGGACGAATAGTCACCGGACTTTGCAAAACAAGTATATGGCCCCCTCTGATTGATTCTGTGAAGTTTGAAGTTCCGTCAAGACGGGGGCAAAGTTATAGGAGGGGTCCATAAATGTATGGTTTTCCTCATAGACGCAATTGAAAAAAAAATGTGCTGGACGGATGTTCACTAAATTTGCGCCAGGAGCAGCAGGTTGGTCCCGAAAGCGTGCTTTTGTAAATGTGGTGTAAATATGCCCAGTAGTTATTTTTTTTTAAACACCCAAAAAATAGGTAAAAAAAAAGATTTTTGAGATCTGGGTCCGGTCCGTGGACTCACTACCCTATTCGGTCCGTGGACACCCTCTGGACCAATCAGGACCCGGCTTGAAGTCTGCGGAAACGCCTGCTGATTGGATGGTGAAAATCCTGACCTGCATCAGATATTTTGAAACGAATGCCATGTTGGATTCACGGAAAGCCGCTTTGGTCTGCGTACCTAGCGGTAAAAACATATTAAAAAACACAACATTGCACTTGTTAAACTAATCAAATAATATCTGAGGAGGTGAGGGGTAATGAGGATGGGATGGGGCCATAAAAAGCCAAAAAACAGATCTTATTCATCTACAAAATCCGCAAACAATGATGTTCGGGGACAGTCGTGTGATGTTCACAAACATCTCAGATGTTTGGGGAGATCCATGCCTATTTCTGAATTACAGGGTTGGTGAAAAGCAGTTTCTGGATGGCTTATAACTTTGGCACCACTCAATGAAACGGCAGTATCATTCTAGAGCCGACCCAGAATGGTTCTGCAAAGTTTGGTGCTGTTCTGCCAAGGGGGAGCAAAAGTAGAGGGTGGTCCAAAAATATTTGAAAGGCCAACTGATTTTAGATTCAGTATTGAATGCTTTTGCAAGGTGTAGTGGGATTTTGTGAAGCGGGGGCAAAATTAAAGGGGGATCTCAAAATGTTTAGATGTTTTATAACTTTGTTGCCGTTTGACGATTGTACAGAAATGTTTTCAGAAAGATTATAGACCCAACCTTGAATGTTTGCGCAAAGTCTGGATGGAATTTGCCAAGTTGGGCTAAGTTACATGAGTATTTTATATCCATATATTGACACTTTTCAAAAGATATAACATGGATGGATTTGCAGCAAACTCGTGCAAGGACCTAAAGCATGCTTTTGCAAATCTGCCTTGTGTTTTATTTTTCCAAAGTGTCGGAATTTAAATACAAAAAATAGTGATATAACTTTGGTGTATGGACAGTGGGCCTGGCCCTCGGCAAGGACTAATGCCTACTCTGATTTACTTATTGGGGCATGCAGCATGGCCCAAGCCCTAGGTTTATATGTGAAAACAAATTCTGCTTGCAGCTGCAGCCTCTAGTGCTGGTTGGGATTGCAGCAAACCTGCGCGAGCACCATCAGCAAGGACCTGAAAGCATGCTTTTGCAAATCTGTCCTGTGTTTTACTTTTTTTAAAGTGTCAAACAGTACATAAAATAGTGATATAATTTTGCTGCCTGGGCAGTGGGCCTGGCCCTTGGCAAGGAAAAAATGTATACTCTGATTTGCCTATTGGGTAATGCGACATGGCCGATGCTCATGTCCCATAAACTGTGAAAACTGGCCATAGCTGCAAGCCATGAGCACTGGTCATTGGTCACATTATGACGGTATAGTGGATACTGAGCTAGGATGCAGGGTAGGTGCATTGGATAATCTGGGTGGTGTGGTGGGTCTGGGCTCATGGTTGAGCCTTATGCCCTAGGCAATTCAACCATGACTTGCATCCACAGCATGCACTGCTGATAACGACACATCTATTTTTTGCAACGCATACTGCTTTGTTAAAGGAGGTTTACAGTTCTTTCATATATGCTAAAAGAGGAATTATTTATCATTTATATACAGTGATGTAACATCATGAAACATTTTCATTCATAAATACTGAGAAGAAATATTGTTCAAGGGACGTTATGGTTAATATTGAGGAAGAGGCTTTTGTAGTAGACCTGTCCAGCCAGCACCAGAGCTTTGGAGTAACTGAGTTTCTGGGGAAAGGTGAGGAACGAGAATGCCTCTGAGGCGTTGCAGCTGAAAGTTGGCAAGGTCCACAATGTGAGGGGAGGAGAGCGAGGAGTCGAAGAGGACACCAAGGTTTTTTGCCTGCAAGTGAGGAGAAAAGGCAGAGATCAAGTGGACCAGAGGGGCAATGCAGATGTTGAAGAGCCACAGCAAGAGAATAGAGCTCTGAAGAACGCCACAGGTGGAGAATGTGATGGAGGAGAGAACGGGGCTCAGTTAAACCTAGCAAGGTCGGTCAGAGAGGAAGGAGGTCAACCAGTCCAGTGCCAGGCCCATGATGCGAAGGGCATTATGGAACCGATTTATAAGGGTGGTATGAATGACTGTCAACGGCAGAGGAAAGGTCAAGAATGATGAGAATGGGAGGAGAGTTGGAATCAAGATTTGAGAGCAAGACTTCACAGGTGTTCAGGAGAGCAGTTTCTGTGCCTGTGGCTGCGCTGAAGCCAGACTGGTGTTCATAGAGACAACCAACAGATTTGTTGTGGTTGATCAGCTGGGAGATGGCCAGCTTCTCCAAGAGTTTGTCCAGGAAGGGGGTAATGGAGATAGGGTGGTAGTTAGCCGGGCAGAAGCGGTCGGCAGAATGCTTTTTGAGGAGAGGGCGCACAAGGGAGTGCTTGAGGGGTAGAGGGAAGGAGCCAGTGGCAAAGGAGTGATTGCAGAAATCAGCCAAGGCTGGAGCCAGGGAGGCAATGTTGTCCTCAATAGTTCTGGGGGAGCAGGGGGGCACCTGTTTGGAGGAGACTTTCATAGAGAGGACTTGTCTAGAGAGCTCATCCGGTGCTATGGGTGAGAACGAGGAGAGTAAGAGGGAAGGGGGACTGGGGCCAAGGGAGAACAGAGCAGGTGAGTGGGGAGGAAGGGGTGTAGAGGAGGGTGAGGACAGGATGTCCTGAGTTTTGGTTATGAAGTGGGAAGTCAGTGCAGTGCAGAGGGTCAGGGATGGCAGAGGAGAAGTGGAGACTGCAGTAGGATTGTCGAGTTCCTTGCAGATTTGGAATAGTTCACCCATGTTAGTGGCCCCAGAGATGCAGGCTTGGATATAGGCCGTCTTAGAGCAGATGGAGTCTCTATTGCCTTTGGAGCAGGCAGCAGTTTAGTCTGTCAGAGGATGTGCCTGAAGTCTGCCACTTCCGGTCAGCAACTCTGTACATGCGTTTCAGAGATGCTGGGTCAGAGTTATACCAGGTTTTGCACTTGGAGGCAGGCTTCATGTGGATCCTCCTGAAACGGGCAAGGATGTCCAGGGTGTTAGAGATGGAGAGGTGGAGGTTAGCAAGGACTGCGGCAGAGTGAGAGTCAGTGGCTGGAGTGGGAGGGGGGAATGAAAGTGGCGGCAAAAGCAGCAACTGACACTCGCTTCATCGGTCGATTGGCAGAGGAGGAGAGTGGCAGTGGGGCAGAGGCTTAGCTGGGGCACCCAAGACCCAAGCGATCCAGGTGAGAGGACAGGAGAGCATGGTCAAACCAGGAGAGAGGTGTAGTGAGAGGGTTGGAGATGGGGATGTCTGCTGAAATTAGATAATCGAAGGTGTGTATGGCTGAGTGCGTCAGACCGAAGGGAAGAATGGTGAGGGAAAGAGTCTCAGACTGCGGAAGAGTCCAGTGGCCGCATCAGGAGAGTCAAGGTGAATTTTGAAGTCTCAGGAGGAAGAGAAGCTTGGAAGTGGAGTCCAGAAGAGAAGCGGTGATGTGAGGTCAGACCACTCCGAAAGGAAGAGGTAGACTGGACCAGGGGTCCTGTAGATGGTGGCAAGAGTCAACTAGAGGATTGGAGAGACACCATGCCTGCAGACGAGGCATCCGAAGGAAGAATAGGTCTGAATGAGTAGGATAGTAGCAGGGACTCATTCAGGGAAGATAAGGGCCATGTGCCTCCAGACTGGTTAGGCCTGGGCTTAGAGAGGTCCCAATAAGCAAATCTGAGGAGACAACCTCATTGTCATTCCCAGAATTTTTTTCCCATTGAAGCCTATGTTACGACATAGCCAGTCTCTGGTGGCCATGCCCACTTTAACCCCATTGTAGTTCCCAGAATTGTTTTGCCCATTCAAGCTTATCCTGATTTTAAAGACTTTACCACACAGCCGGTCCATGGTGGCCCGTTGCTGTTCCAAGATGGCCAGATTTCCCTAAACGTATCAGATGGAATCAGAAGTATGCACAGTATTAGAACAGTTTCTAAGTTCCATCGATCACACGGGCCTCTATGATGTGTCTTTGTAGACGCTTAATTGACAACCTTGTTCCATTACAGAGTCCCTGTGATGGCATAAGATTGCGTAATAGCATAATTACAGCACCTACTTTCAGTTTTAGCTTGTGAGGAGGCATTCGTCCTACAGCGTTTATGAAATGTTGAGCCGGTAATGAATTGTTCATGTACACTGGAACTGCCATGCCCTCTGTGAAGAAGTGGGTGTGGAAAGAAGTAACTTCCAAATGCTTGCGATAGTGGAAGGTGAAAGTGATCACGTAGAACCGTGCTCATTCTGTTTGAAATGGTAGCGGTTGTTGAATTGGGTGCACTTTGCCATTTGGGTAGCAGAGGGCAATCTAGCACTGATACATTTCATCAGCTGAGTACAGAAACATACCCAAGTGTTTAAAAAAATGTATAGATTTGCACATATACATATATGTACATATATATACACACACTGCGTGAATTTTTTTTTAGTTAAGGTGTTTATGTTTATATGTGCTTGTTTCATGCCGGTAGCCCACAGGCATGAGGGCGCGGTGGTCAGATTTAACGTGAAAAGGCATAGCAACAAAACCTTTGCAATTCAGTGATACAACCTTTGTTTAGGCTTAAGGTGATTAGATTTAATGCAAAAAACCCTTGAAATTCGGCATTCACATTTGAAGCAAGCCCACCTTAACTTTGCGCTCAATGTTGCGCAGCGTAAAACCACAGTGATGGCATCACCGAATTTCAAGTGTTTTGTTATATTATAGTTTCTTTGGGGCTCACTAGCCATGGTCTTCTGCCACTGTACATGTTGCACCAATAAGTTTCTTTGGGGCTCATAGGCCATAGACCAGCGGCCCCGGCCTTCAGATGTGGCAACTGTACATGTTGTACCAATATGTTTCCTATGGGGCCTACTAGCCATGGCCTTTGGCCATGGTCACTGTACATGTTGCACCAATAGGTTTCTTTGGGGCCTACTAACAATGGCCTTCCTTTAGTGATGTCATCTGTGATGCCATCATTGTGTTCATACGCAGCGCAACAGGGGGCGCATAGTTAAAGTGGACTTGCTTCAAATGCGAGTTCTGAATTTCAAGGGTTTTGTTGCATTAAATCTGATCACCTTAACACTCTCAATGGCATATTCGCTATGTAATTTCACTTTAAAATCTGATCACCTCAACTCTCTCTTAACTAAGTTTTGTTATACTATAGTTTCTTTGGGGGCTTCAGCCAAAGCCAGTGGCCATGCCCTTCAGCTGTGCCCAATGCACATGTTGCACCAATAGGTTATTTTGGGGCCTATTAGCTATGGCCTTCGGCCAGGCCCCTGAACATGTGTCACCAAAAGGTTTCTTTGGGGCACACTAGACCAGGCCTTTGGCCAAGGCCAGTGGCCATGCCTTCCTGTGTGCCCACTGTACATGTTGCACCAAAAGGTTTCTTTGGGGTCTGCTAGCCATGGGCAGTGAGTGTAAAATTTCCTTTTTTTTCCACTCTCTCCCCATTCCCATGGGATTCCCCCGATAAAGGCAATGAACGACACATACAGCAGCAATGAACTACACATGTCCACTGTATTCCCACGATAATCTGAAAATGTTCAAAAATCAAACTCTTCTCAGTCCTCGCAGGCACTCACCACGTGTCCCCCTCATATTTCCATGGTACCCCCACTACCCTCGAATGCTTTTTCCCTCCCTGGACCTCTCTCATTACCCACTTTCACTCTTGTTTGTGTGATGCATTTTCTTTTCCGTGCACGCCTTCCATTGTAACCATAGCAATCTTGCGAGATCCCCCCAGAACTCCCCCAATAATCTGAAAACGTTTGTACTCTGACTCGCCAGACCATCCCCAACACTCCAATTTCACATGGTATCCTCTTCCCCCATCCCCACCTCAAGCCTGAAGCAATTTCATCCTTTTTCTTCCTTCCTCCAAATATCTTTTTGAGCACTTTTCGTTTATCCATTACCCCAGAAATTGCTTGCATTGAGCAAAAAAAATAAAAAATAAAAATTAAAAATTAAAAAAAAGGGAAAGAAAAGAAAACTGCAGTTTTTTATTTCTGAAAAGTCGCTCTGCTGCAAAGCACCATGGGAGATATAGCTATATTTTTCTCCGTCAAATATTTTAAATACTTCTGGATGGAATAACCCCAAACCGGTCCTGGAAATTAAGTCAATGCTACATGACCAATTTGTTTCTTATTTGGTCCAAATCCTCGTAACAGTTTTTGCGCTTCAGTTTTACCAAATTTTCCTATTTTTTTCTCTATGGCAAAATGAACGGGAGTAGGCCGAAAACAGCTTTCTTTTGCTCTCTTAATAACCTTTTCATTTCTTAATTAATCTTTCCCAAAATGTCCTGGGACCTTTGACAAATGTTTTGTTTGGAAAATAGCCATATCCATCTTTGCTAATCAAAACATATTAGCAATTGAATTTTCAGATTTCCTATGATTCACCTTAACTATAGGTCTATTATTGCTGCCATATATTATAAAATTCAGTGAAAAACTTAATTTAAGAGAGAGTTAAGGTGATCTGATTCATAGGCAAAAAAACGATGAAATTGATGCCTATCCCATGCCTACACAAATCCCAGAGCTCTTAGCTTTGTGAGTGATTTGCTGCTCCACGATTTCTTTTTTTTTGTTGCAGCACCATTACATATTCAAACACATTTCATATAAAGTACATTTCTAGGCCTGTGCTTTGCAGGTCTCTTGTTCTCGAGTGCAGTTCCAACTTTCAAAGGCACATCGCTTGTACTTTATTGTAATATGTTTTGCACTACATGGGCGCATTATAAAAGCATTTCAACATCACACCAGTAAACCCAATGGAAAGCTCCAGAGAACTGGAACAACGATTCACTTGTGAAAGAAAATCATACAATCCTTTTCCGAACGTGTCAGACATCAGGAAAGGCGCTTAAGTCAATAGCTCTGCTCTTGTGGCCAAGCCGGAAAACGACTGCCATTTGACCTGGCTTAGGGGGGCAGTTTCAGAGCTAAGAGTCATGAGCCATGACATTCCGGCGACCTCTGAACTTTGCTTCGCTGACACCAGCCGAGCGGTGATGTTATGCTTCAATTAACTACATACCCTTGGAATGTTCCATTTAAGGTAGAACTGTAGGAGTGTCACTTTAATCAGTCATAGCTAGTCCATTGCTGGCTGATGTCAGCATGAAGTGGGGCACGCCGAACCTTCTGGACAGCACAAGGCCAGCTTAAGTTAGCAGTAACACCACAGCTTGACCGTCCTTACAATTCGACTGATTTAAAGTGTGAGCGGTCTCTAAATGGTTTCTAAGGCCGTGAACTAATTTCACCCACGTTAACGGCACCCCTAACTCAACCGAACCTGCACATTTATATTCAACCCCGTCGAACCGCACATTAAAAATATTACTACACTTCCTCCCCAGGCTACTTAAATACCCCAGTTAGCGGTGTTCCGCTCTCAGGCATCTACTGTCAGGTGTGCGTAGGTCTATTGTCCGGTTTGGCAAATTGGGTTGGGAAGCCAATACCATATCGGGGAGCGGGGCGGACACGCCACCAATCCAAAGCTAGTGCTCAACAGAGAAGCATGGAAAAATGCTGTGCTCACAAGTACTTATAACTACAAAAATATTTTTCCTAGTCTGTGGACCCTATTAAAATATAGATAAATCATCTTGCAGAAAAAGAAATTCAGGCATGTTGCAATTTCAAGGAGCAGTAGAGAAAGGATGTAGGATGCATTTTCTAAGCCCTACACATCACCTTCCCAATCACCATTCGTTGTTGTTCACCAAGCAAATATTAATTGCTAAAGAAACATTTTTTGGTCAGTAAGTCCAAAACATAATTTCAGTGTCTGATCCCAGTAAATAAGATCAGAATAAATGAAAACATATACCTTGTGAAAATTATGTCAAAGGCATCAAATAATTACACGAAGGGCAAAAAATATACAGCGTCTGTGCATGCTGTTTTACATTACATTTTGTTGAAATTCTTAATTTAAATGAGATATAGTCACAAATCCAGGCAGTAAAGCAATGGTTACATTGGGCATCTAGCAAGCATTACAATTCCCCCTGCCCTCGCAGCAACCCCCACAAATGAGGTCAAAAACTGTATGTTGTTGACTTTCCATTAGGCTCTTCCTGTCATTTTGGGGCAGGAAAGTTCTACTGGGGGCTGGAAATGTGTCTCACTCGGATGGATTTGGGGGTAGAAGATATTGGGTAGGTTAACAAGTGTGCTTAGAATTAAATTGTGCAGACTAGCAGATGCATGGCATATGAAGAAATGTGAATGCTAGTACATGCATTGCTCGCAGAATGAAATTGGATAGTTAGGCTTAGAAGAAACTGTGAAGGGTAGCACATGTATTGCACTTAAATGAAATTGGGTAGGTTAGCAGTTGTTTTGCATTTGAAGACCCTTGAAGGTGAGCACATGTACTCCTCTAGAAGAAACTAGGAATGCAGCACATATATTGCATTCAGAAGATCTGGGAAGGTTAGACGGGTTTGAGGGTGGGCAGGGTGCTGCACTTAGATGAGCTTGGGAGTGGGCACCTGTGTTGCACTTTGTAATGTTAGCCTGTCCATTGCGCTCAAAGATATATGATGATAACCTATCCATTGCTTTTAGAAGATTTATAAGTTAGTAGTTTTAACACATAGATATATGCGAGTATCCTTGATATTATTGCACGGTCTATAAATAAAATAAACAAACAAACGTAGAAGATGCTTGAAGGAAGCCCATTATAGAATTTAGACGCTGCATAGCAGGACTGTAAGTGTAGCCTGTGCGTTGCGTTTAGAGATTCCCATGATCCCTATATCTCATGGTATCTCGTCTGTCATGCTTATAAGATGTACTAAGTTAGTAGGTCTAGAGCGCTTAGAAGACTTTGAGGTTAGCCGGTCCATGTGCCTAGAAGAGCATAGGAGGGTACCTTCTCTTTTCACACAGATGACCAGATCACACAGCAAGATCAATGATAAGTTCCATCTAAGCTTAACATATGTATAAACGCACCACTTCGGTCCACTTTGGTGGACATCTGCAGGCACGGCTATCCATCCACATACTTCCGAATGCAGCTATGACAAATGTTGTCTTAATGGACACGTAATGGCTTTGCCTCTTACACTAGACGCCTCAATACCTTTCCCATTCCCTTTCCTCTGGGCCATCGCGGTCGCGATCACCACACGACAGGCACCCGAAACAGATGGTAAAGTCAGTTTCCGACAACACGTCTAAACCTACAAAGTCCTCAGGCGCCGACGACCGGGCGCTGAATGACCACTCGACTGCCTCCAAAAAAAGCACAAAGAGCACGAAGATGAGCGAGTTAAATCAAAAAACACGTTCCCGACACCCAGTTAAAAGCCTGAATGTCGTAAAACCACAAGTCTTACACATCCCAGATGGAAAAAGTCCAAGCTACTAAAAGCAGGGATTTCACTACCCCAGAGGGAACTCTTTCAGGGGCTATGCACCATAAGAAAACCTGTGTCCCAGAGCCCCCACCTACATCTGCTACTCCTACTCCTGCTCCTGCTCCTTCTGTACTGCCAAGCTCCTCACAATGGACATGAGAATAATTTGATAAAATTGGATTTCCTGCTTTATTAATTTCTTTGATGACCACCCAGAGGTCTTTGAAAATCTTCAGGGAACTCCACAGAGTGGGGCAGCAGCCACTCAGAGCGGGAGCAGCATTCAATCAGCCAGCCACCGAAAAAAGTCTGCCTAGACGCCACGTAGGCTTCCACCTCACATCAGGACCTAGGGCAAGAAACTTATTACCATACCATGCAAGGCTCCCAGGACCCTGGCACATACACACACCCAGAGGATGAAGGGGACACAGTGGACCTGGCCAATATTATGACGACGATGACATATGTGTCATCCAGTCCCCAGATCACACCGACCCACCGGTGGCTGACTTTCCCCGGTAGACAAACAGTTACAATATAATGACACGCTCCTAAAGGCTGCAGAGCACTTCAAAATAGACACACAAGTGGAGGAAGTCCTTGTGTATAAAAAAAAACAGCAAACCAATTTATCCCCCTGTTATAATCAGTACAAAGATGCATCCAACCCTCTCTGCTTGCACCCAACTTAACATGGGCGGTCAACCCACGCATAGAGAAGATTTTCAGACCAGCCCAAATCTTTAGTAGTTAATACTACAAGAAAGAGGGCGGGAACACCTCTGGCCTCTGCCGAAGCCCCTCCTGACAAGGAGAGTAAGAAAATCTACACCCTGGGCAGGAAGGTAGCTTCCTCAACAGGCTACCAAACAAGTATAGCTAATAACATGACGTTATTAGCCAGTTATAATGGTCACAAATGGGATGAAATTGCTCAACAGATAGACTCTGTCCAAGAGCCCCTCAAAACACAGCTCTCATTCACCATTGCAGAGGGGAAACAAGTAGTCAACTGCATCCTCAAAAACAACTTGGCTGCAGCACACAATGCAGGGAGAATCTTGGCAGAAGGCACACTGATTAAACACCATGTTTGGCTACGCCAATCAGGCTTCAAACTAGAAACTCAGGCAACCCTCCTAAACATTGCTCATTGAACTTAACGCTTTGTTTGGCAAAGCAATGGAGGATGCTCTAAAGAGCGCGAAAGAGGAATATGACACCCTCAAATACCCAGGGCAGCTCACCAACAAACCCTTTGGGCAAAGAGGAGGCTCTAACTCTCAGCGTTTCAGAGGACAAAGCTCCCAACAGGCCTAAAATTACAATCAAGGTGGCCAAGGTTCGTCCTGGGGTTCGTCACAAGGGCAGCCTCACAACAAAGAAGCCAAAGAAGGTCTCGAAGTAGGGGCAGATCCTCCTCTTCAAGAGGGGGCACAACCCCCCCCGCCCAAGCAATGACCACCCGCTACAGGTTTCCTCCCATGCCACTCCAGTAGGAGGTCGTATTTCACACTTTACCCACGCATGGGAGGGGATCACTTCAGACAAGTAGGTACTTTCAACCATGGTGGGGGGTATTGCATACAGCTGATACAAACACCAGCCAACCACCTGCCAAGGCAAAGACATGTCTTCCGGGAAGAACAACGTATCATGTTGGAAGAGGTGAAGGCACGGCTTCTAAAAGACACCATAGAAATCATCCTGGCAAACAAGGTAAACAAGGGTATTTATTCAATGTACTTCCTTGTGCCGAAAAAAGACTTAATGTGCCCTGTCCTAGACTTGCGCCCCGTGAACACCTATGTCAAACCGCAAAAATTCCACATGACAACACTACAGGAGGTAATCCCACTGCTAAAGCAGGGGGACTACTTGGCAACCTTGGATGTGAAAGATGCATACTTTCATATTTCAATGTTCCCAGTGCACAGAAGTTTCTTGCGTTTCAAAATAGCGAACCAACACTATCAATTCAAGGTACTACCTTTCAGCATAGCCTCTACTCCAAGGGTATTTACAAAAGTATTAGCGGTAGTGGCAGAGCCTCTAAGCAGAAAATCAATCCCAGTGTGCCCTTATCTTGACGACTGGCTGATAACAGGGGAATCCCCCAAATTTTCAAGCAAAATACCCAGAGAACAATCAATCTCCTGTTCCAATTGGGATTCTCAATCAACGAGAGAAAATCAAGTTTCGTTCCAAGCAAGACCAAACATTTCTTAGGAGCTGTCAGAGACAGAAGAGGGTCTAGTCTTTCCGTCAAACAAAAGAGTGCAAAACATACTGCTGCAAATACCTCAGTATCTAGCCGGTCGCCAAATAACTGTACTTGCTCAGGATGATAGAATCATGCATTTACCTGGTTCCACACGCACCGCTGCGCATGCGCCCAATGCAAGAGTGATTAGCGAAACAGTGGTCTCAGGCAAGTGGTCAGTGGGATGATCTAGTGGTTGTTTCACTAACCATAGTACAAGCACTACACTGGTGGACAAAGGAAAACCTGTAAAAGGGAAAAGCTTTTCACAACCCTACAGAGCAAACAGTTGTCACAACAGATGCATCACTCACCAGGTGGGGAGCCCATTATCTTCACCACACAGCACGTGGCCTGTGGACACAGATCACAGCCCAAAATCCCATAACCCTTCTGGAACTGCTAGCAGTGCTCCAAGCACTGCAAGCTTTCCAAGTGCACCTGTCAGGTCAGACACTATACATACTCACGGACAGCACAACTTCCATGTTTTACATAAACAAGCAGGGGGCACACACTCTCCAAGTCTGTCCAGGCTAGCACAAAAAAAGTTGGAAGGGGGCCACTCAAGCAGGGCATGTTCCTAACATTGCAACATGTTCCAGGGGAACTCAATTCTCTGGCATACTCATTAAGCACAGATCCTCTACGCGAACAGCATGAGTGGCAGCTCGACAGAAATATCCTAAATGATAGCTTCTCCCTATAGGGTTACCCCCCTTTAGACTTGTTCGCCACAAACCAAAACACGCAATGCCCAGACTCTGCATCCAGGTTTCTCCAACACAGGTCGAAGGGGAACGCCCGGTGGATGAACTGGTCAGGGAAATGTGTCTACACTGACCCCCCGACCCCTAACTCCGCTACTGAGCAGGGTGGTGAACAGAATGCACCAGGAACAAGGGACACTAATCCTAGTTGCTCCTATGTGGGCGAGACAACCTTAGTTTCAACATCTGCGCAAACTGCCGATGTGCGATCCACTCAAACTCCCATGCCCCTACAACATACTTACACAGCATGGGACAACAAGTTCCACCCACAACCTCAGTCTATGAACTTGCCAGTTTGGCTCCTGCAGTCATAGTATATAGCCATTTAAAACTACCTCAAAGGTGTATGTACATCCTCAAGGAGGTATGTAAACCAAAATCCAGACACTATTATGGCAAACGGAAAAGATTTGTAATATGGTGCCAGGCAGAGAGTACAAACCTGATAGAAGATACCCCATCACACATTCTCTGCTACATGCTCCACTTACTAGACTCCGGGCTAGTATTCAACTCAAAGTTCACCTGGCAGCTCTATCTGTGTACACAACTTCTCAAAGCAAGGCGTCCTGGTGGAAAGTCTTGGTCATTAAGGCATTCATAGAAGGAGTAAAAATACTCTACCCTCCCATTTCAAACCCGCCTCCATACAGGCATCTTAATGTAGTACTTGCAAAACCCATGCAACCTCCCTTTGAGCCTATGCATAAATCCAGCCTTAAACACCTTATATATAACACAGCTTTTCTGGTAGCTATCACCTCCATAAAACGAGACAGTGAACTACAAGCTGTGTCAGTGCAAGACCCTTTCTTTGTTAAACACAAAGACAAGTTGGTACTAAGAACACAACCTAGGTTTGCACCTAAGTTCATATCTAAGTTCCATGTCAACCAGTCCATTGAACTACCAGCTTTCTTTCAAAGTGCTTCAAGCTCAGCTGAGAAGAAACTCCATACACTAGATGTAAGCAGGGCGGTCCTTTACTATGTAAACAAGACAAAACCACTAAGAAAAACAGACCAAATGTTTGTCTCCATAGCACCTGGGAGGGAAGGTGACCACATTTCAAGAAACACCATCTCAAAATGGATAGTCAGATGCATACAGCTCTGCTACTCTCGGTCAAATAAAACTCTGCCTTTCACACCAAGCGCTCACTCTACTAGAGGTACAGGAGCTACCTTGGCCTTTATTGCAAATGTCCCGCTGGAAGCCATTTGCAAAGCAGCTACATGGAGCTCTATCCATACTTTCACTCAGCACTACTGCATTGATGCACATTCTAAAGCAGATTCACAGGTGTGACAAGCGGTGCTAAAACATCTATTTGCTGCTGTAACCTTCTGACAACCCACCACCTTCTCCAGACACTGCTCGCTAATCTATGCATAGCATGTGATCTAAGCAGATTCTACAAGTCTCAGAAAGGATACATTACTCACCGTAATCATATTTCTGATGCTTGTATCCGCTTAATTTCACATGCGCCCCCCCTTCCTCCCCTGTGGAGTAGAAGGTGCATAGATGTTTTTCTGGCTTCATCTGCTATAATCTGCTTTATTACACCTGTACTCACGCTACTCTTCATGCTACCTCATGTCAGAAACAAAACAATCTGAGGGACCTTGACGCGTGAAGGACCATGGGTACAGTAGACGTCACAATAGGGATAGTATTACTGCCACGCCCTGTCCATGTCCCTTTTCGAGACTCGAAAACAAAAACTGTAATACTCTGCAGCTACCACTAGATGTCGACCTATGCATAGCATGTAAATCTAAACTGATACAAGCATCAGAAATACGATTACGGTGAGTAATGTATTCCATTTAGCTTGGTAGATCACCTTGCCTATACACGCATATACACGCAGGACCTCTAGTTACAAAGAATACTGCATAGCCAGGGTTCTCTCAATGTAGAGAATTATCACAGGCATATCCGATTATTATTCACAGGAAACTTTTTTTTTAAAATTGGAAATGTGAGTTGCCGGACTCTAAAATGGAAGCCCACTAGCCCATCTCCATATGGAATTGTGTTAAATTTTCCCAGAAATTAGCACCATGATGCAGGTATCTTCCATGTTGGATCTCGAGGTCCCAGATGTAGCCCTTTCAGCCCAGGCAATATTTTTACGAAATGTTAATCCAAGCAGCAACCTTTCTCCTCCTGAGAAAATCATAGCATAGTAGACTCCGCTATGATCAATGTGTACTAGCGTCTGGGCTGCAAGAGGAAGTTGACGAGTGCCTTGAGTAGTGCACGTATCTGAAAATTTACACTTTCTTGGTTTTATCTTTTGGTGGGGATCTTTTAGGATATCACTGGTATCCTGTATTTCCGATCAGAGACCTACGACTCGGATTACATGGTTTTGTTTTAATCAACCGCCACTTGCAGTTATCAATAGAATTATAGTCCATATTCTGCATGTGAGGGTACAACACCAGGAACACATTTGCATATCTTGTTTTTTTGTCAATGTTTTACAAACCAACAGTAAAAAATGTAATTTGTGTCTGAAAAATCTGTAATCTCAAGCAACACTCGGTGACATTTTACTTACATATGGAAAGTAATGATGTTCACATTATTTGGAGCTTGGTTCATTTTCATATTGGCTGTTACTGTATTTAGTCACTTGAAAAGAATGATGGGATGGATCTGTATTATTAAGTAGATTAATATGATGTATATACCTTTATGTGCATGTGTTTACTGTTTTTGTTGTTTTGGAATTTAGTATTGTGAATTATATTTGAATAAACTAGTTTTTGATTGGCATTATGGATAGTGTTTCTTAATTTTGTTGTGGGATGTCATTGGAATTATTTACCAAACAGACTTCTACCCTTTTGTTGATTTTTCATAACGAATGTTATCCGATCTGGATTGATTAAACGATGAGCTTCTCTATGAAAGTACTCCATCCCTTGCCTCATCATCAGGAAACTCAACATCTACAGAGATAGGGTTTCTTGAACAAGAAGCTGTTGTCTTCAAGAGAAGACAACTTAATTATGTTTGAATATATTTAGTGTAGGTGGGTAGAAAGGTATACCACCTGAAGCAGCCCATTAAATGGACATTAACCTGAAGCTTTCTTTCCATTTTACTCCCATCACATCCTCCAATTGTAAAGAACCATGAAACTTGACTACTACAGGTCATTCATTGACTTATCTAAAGTGTGCTTGTCTTTTCTGCAAAACACTGGCACACTTTGCACAGCTGTGCTCTCTGCATTATTTCATTTCTCATTGTTAGTATTCCTGATTTGGTCTCATCCTTCTCCCTTGTTCCCACTTATTTTCAAACAAGTACATTTCAGATTTATTTTCTTGCCATAAAGCCATGAGATCGGTAGCATGGCATGGCAATTTTCTGTTGACTTCTATTGTGACATCCCAGTCAATGTTGTGACCAAGAATCAACAGAAAACATGAGTCCGAAACCCATTTCAACACCTTTATTTAGAAAAATAGATTTATTTTCATTTATTTATTTAAAATGTATACTGCACCGGTAGCCCGAGGGCCTCGGGGCGCAGAAACAAGGACACATTACAGATGCTTGGTGCTTTGAATTGGCTGAAGCGAACACCTTCATGGCCCGGGGGTATGACTTTAACCTAAAAGGAAGAGCAGCATTGTAAGGATAGATAACTCAACAGAAAGGCAGGGCTCTCCCTATGTCCTCCTGTTTTAAGGATTATCTGCATACGGAACATAAACTACTACCAAAGTTAAAGAAACGTAGGGCTCTCCCCTTTATCTCCATGTCTTCTGAATATAATGCCTACTCACTTCTTATCGCAACTCCCAGGTTTAGGGACTCAGCACCCAGTATGCTTCTTGATTTCTCAGGCCAAGGCATACAGTACTCAACACTTCTCAATCAACTCACATCAGCAAGTATTCCACTCTCCCCTTGCGACCTGACTTATATACTTTAACCCACTAACCACAGGACACTGCCCCGGGCCAATTGACAATACCTTTTCACGTCCTCCTACCAGCAAGTATTTCCTTCCCTTTGCTTCCAGTGCTACCATGGCACAGTTCTCACCCTTTAGTCACGGTCGCACCCCTGAGCCAATTGCAGATAACTTTTTATAACCTCGTACAAAGAACTATTTATTTCCCCTTGCATATGGTTTTCACCAGGCTGTGATATTGTCACCTACCATCCACAAGCCATCCTACTGGGCCCAAAGCGGTTAGAGATCCCCAGGCATTCTTGTTGTTCTTGGTCTGGTCTCTGCCAATGTATGAGACTGGGCCCTCACAATTTGTGTTCATCTAATCCTCCCCATCTGCTACCTTTCGTGTGTGCCTTACCTCGCATCAGCTTCCCAGGTATGTTTTCTACATGGTACTGATCATCTTTGCTGGTCTTGAAATGTCCATTGACAATCACTCCTCTAGTCATGGCAAAGTTGTGAAAACATCCCTTCATTGTTAGGTCAGGCAAAGGTGTCATGGAGGCCACAGGGTCTCAGGGACGGAATCGTTGGCCTGTTTGTCCAACTGTGTGGCGCATAGGTTAATTCTTCCGGCGGATGGTGAGTGTCAAGCAGTGGAGAAGAATGATTGATGTAAATGTCTCTGAAAGTGGGTAGAGATTTCAACTTCTGCGATCAGTCGCTAGCTGTGCACTGCCCTCCTTTGTCCAGTATGTGTGCTAAAGGGGCGTACAGCTCCATTCAGGCTCTTTTGGGGGAAACAGGGTTCTGAAACATGGTCACCCTTGATGCCTGGTTTGAAGGGGGAATACATAGATTTCTGTCTCCCAGGGCTGTGTTCTAGGATTGTGGGGTGGGGATCCAAATGGCATGCATGCTTATCCAAAACAGTCTGGGGGGCACGGTTGGCTCTACGATGTTCCCTATACCCTTTTCAGGGTGCCCTTTGCATCAGGGCTAGGCTTCCCTCGTAACCCATGGCCGCTAGGACTGGAAGGAGGGAGTTCCTCTAAAGGAATATTGTTACATTCCATTTAATTAGAAGTCAATGGAGGCAGTCCTTTGCACCACAAGGTCTAGTAATTGGCAGTGGTGAGTTTTATTAATTCCCCTTAAAACATAAGAGATAGTTCTTGTGTTTTGGGACCTATCTAGGAGGTCAGCAGGCAACGTCCTGATGAGGGTCTGTACAGATCATGTTGGCATCTGCCCGGATATGGGGAAGCTACCCCAAGGATAAGCAGTAATGTCCAAATGATATTATGGGATGTTATGATAATGTAGGGACTGTGTTCTGATACAGAGATCAATCGCAATGATCGCTTGCACTGACCCGGTCCCGGTTCATATGTGGATTTGACCCAACACTAACATCTAACTCTCATCCAAGTACCTTAATAGATACACATTCATCTACATGGGAAGCCACATCTGGATGCCATACTGCATGAAGTATTGCAACCACCCGGAGACCTCATCCTACAACCCACATCACCACACATTCCTTATAAGGTGGATGCTAACACGCATGGAGATCACGTTTTTCTGATCTGCCTCCCACCACTACTTGACCAAGAGTAAGCTTGCACTCCTCCCACTGCCCTGGTAACCTCCCTGACCCCGTCACTAACATCACCCAAAGAGTGAAGAGGCCCTGGACATGAAAGAAGCCATTCTATATAAAACCCATTAAAATATTGGGAAAGTGGCATCGGGCAATGTCAAAGTATCAAAGGACATGATCTTGGGTACTGCAAAAGCTGCCTGGGGGTATGGTATTGGGACAGTGAGCTGTGGCCAGTCTAAACGTGGCAAGGGCCAATGTAATGTTCTGGAGAAAGGTATTAGGGTAGCATGGCGGCATGCTTAAGTGGGGGCAACACTGCCATCACACTGCTGAAACAAGTATGACTTTTTTAGTGGCAATTTAGAAGCTGGTATCACATGGTGCTTATAGGAAGCAAAACTAGAAGGCACTGTTAATGCCATGGCAGGATGTGGCTATGTGAGTTGGTTTGAACCAGGCAAGGCCAAGTGGGAATTGGTAATGCAATGGTTAAAGTGAACTCTGTCCAATATGAGTGTGTACTTGGACAGACAGCGCCCCTGAAAGGTTGGCACACTGATCTTGCTATTATTTCGCAGTTCCTGTGTATATTTGAGCAACACACACCGCTGATTATTTGGGCTACACTTGGTGAAAGTGATTTGGCACGGGTAGCGGCACCTTCTCTTGTACAGACACCCACGATTACATCCTCTTACCTTGCACAAGAACAATGAGTGCATCGTGTTTCCTTGCGCGTTGGTGTCATCATATCTCCTTGTGAAATATTGAAGAGAAGAGCATGTTTCACTGAAATATGATTTGCGATTGCCATGTTTCCATATGTGAGTTTGCTTTTTCCCCAGGACGGCGGTACATTAGAGAGCCAGTGTCAGACCGAGGCAGTGATCCCTCGCCCTATTATCTGCTCTCCTGCTATATCCATTGCAAGATCTTTCATGATCTCATCGTTTTATGATCCAGTGCATTATGGCATTTATCCTTTAACAGCATTTTTAATGCTCGACCATGTTAGAGCAAGTCACGCTCTTGTCACCCCATGCAATATGTTCGATGTGATTTACAACAAAATGGTAGTCTGTAGCTGGGATGGAGAATAAGGGAATTATACACGGAGTTCCCAATATGTGAGCTCCGATTGAAATGTGACTTTCTGAGGCCTCTTCAGTTTTGTAGCAATCCCCATCACACCCCCCACAGTACACACAGACATAGGAAGAGAGTTTGCATTTTGGTCCTATAGAAGTGGACAGTTTCACTTGCTCTCAACTAGACATGTGCACCTGCACTTCATTTGAAAGCCTTGTGTGTCCACTATTTTATGTGTCATTTAGAATCTCTTTCCGGTGACCCCAGGTCCTAATTCTGGCAGCCCACCTCACGCCAGGCATTGCAACATGGAAGGTCTCCCAAGAGCCCTCCCACTATAAATGAGGCCCATCACACTGCGGCCTGGCGCTTGACACCAGTGTTAATGTGCAGAATGTCTTCATCTCTGATCCCTCCCAGGGCAGACTCCTTTCCGGTGAGCTTCAGCATCCTTTATCTACACCGGAAACAAGCGACTCAGAAAACCAAGAAGCAATTTTAGACGGTACATTGTTAAATTTAAGTTGTCATGTGGGCCTGTACCCAAAACATTACAACCCAAATCAGAAAGACTGTATAAAGCAGAACCATATTAAACTAAAAGCAAATGGAGTCAACTGGGCAAAACAGCCATAAACTCCTATCTGAAAGTAGCAAGCTGCATCATCTAGCTGCCTCATTCTATCACCATGGTTGCATTCTTAGAAAAGAGCAAAGCATCATATTCACGAATGCAAACAAGAACAATAAGAGGAAAACCTAAGAGTTTCTAGCAATTTACAGAGGATGGCACAGCTGAGGTCTTTTTAAAGAACCGCGAGGGTAGCTCAGGGTGGACGCGTTTGTCTTGGAAGCAAGACAACGCAGAGCAATAGAGGTTCGAATTCCGTCCTCTGGTATTTGGCGTGTAATAAATCATTAATTAAAAGGCACAACCTCTGCCCTTTCCTGGCCTCTGGGCGCTAAACACGATGAAAATAATTAAATTTCATAAGATTGTTGCAATACAGCTGCTAACTTATTTTAAAGCAGAAGTGTGCAAACATAATTGACTTTTTTTGTACAGTTTAAAAAAAAAACACAAACGTTTCAGTTTTGATAGCTTTTATTGGACCAGCTGAAAACAACCTGTGAAGAAACAACGCATTGTGTTTCTCATTTTCTAAGTCAAAAAGCTCTCCATCAGATGGCAAAAATCTAAAGCGTGGGGAGAGAAAGACATCCAAGGTTGGCATGTCAGAAATGCAGTGCTAGCATTGTCTTATCTAACATTTGTAAATCTACACACAGGATCGTTAGCTTTGCAGGCGGAGCAGTTAGAAACATTGGGCCTCATGACGAGTCCGGCGGTAACCGAGGCGGTAAAACAGCCTGGTTATCGCCGGACTCGTATTACCATTCCGCCTCCGTGATTCCCGGAATTACCGGGGCATTACAACCCCGGTTTCCCAGGAATCACGGAGGCGGAATGCTGTTAATCCTATGGGATTAACAGCGGAATGCTGTTAGTCCTATGGGACTCAATGGGAATGGGGATCATGGAAACACCGGCAGCATCTCGTAATGCTGCCGGTGTTTCCTCCTCCGCCTGCAGGCGGGCGGTGTTAAACCCGCCAGGTCAGACCTGGCGGGGAGATCACCTCCCGCCTGCAGGAGTTGTGATCGCCCGGCATGGAAACAACGGTGGCGGCGGGTTTACTGCCACCATTGTTTCCATACCAGGCGATTTGTAATGAGGCCCATTGTATTGTTAAAAGAAAAATGCTTGCATTTTCAAAGCTAGGTCGTCCAGTCTTATGCATTTCCACACGTGGGATGAAAGCATTCTAAAAAGTGGCCCTGGTGAATTTGAAAATATATTTCTTTTTATGGTAATCAAACAAAATCCAAGTTTGGATACCTTTAATGGGACTGACAATATTATCCGCAAAGGTTATTTCCATTAGCTTTCACAATCCCAGAGAATTCTTCATTTGATGGTAGTCACACGATACATTAACAACAAAGAAAATCGCACACAGAGCTGGACATCACTATTACATAAAAAGAGGAAAAAGAATTCAAGGGATTCTCCCACTTTAAACTCCATTGGCAGCAGGGAGAAGTGTGCAAGGGTTTCAGTCTTACATGGCCTTTAGATCTAAAAGGGTCATGAAAGTAGAAGGAAATAGGCACATAAACACTGAGAAGCTGTTCTCACAGCTCAGATATTACACGCCAAGCAGAGCCACGTTATTCAATCAATGTTTTGCATGTTACAGAAGCACGACCTGTCTAATAAATGGAACTCAACATGAAAAAACACTGATGGTATTGTAGAGAAATTGCAAAATGTTAGATTCAAATGCACATAGTTTGAGAACTAAAGGATATGCTTTTTCATACCTTCCCTCTACAGCCTTAAGTTTGTTCACATCTACAGTTGTCTTACATTTCCAATGTTTCAAGCAGCATCATGTTTTTACAACACACTGTGTCCACAATGTGTATTAGCACCATCCTGGCAGCAACAGCCAAATAATTGGTTTTAGCAATTGTAATGCCCAACAACTACGAAAAAGGACTCTCCACCAGTGTGTTGGGACAAAAAGATTGTCTGATGTTAGTGCATGTTTTTGCAGCCTCTGTGCTGGGGTCATACGGTAAATCAACAAGAGTTACTTAGGCCTACTTGTTTACCTATGGTGGACTCGCATACAAAGTGGCAATACAAATATATGGTACCACTGCTTGAATAGTGACATTTCCACCTCAGACATCCAAAATCGCAATAAATTATGCCTGTGTGCTAGAATTCACCACCCACTTGTCTACTGCTGAATCCCTCTCTATCACACACTTCGGCTCCATCACCCACTCTGCAATCTCCAACAACACCCCAAAACTCCAGAATGACCCTCAGAATCTACCACTTGTCTCCATTGCTGTATCACAGCCTATCACGCCCCATCACTTTGTGGAAGCACTGTGGACATAAAGAGAACACTGATGGAAGCACAGCTGGAGCTCCGTAAGTACTGCAGTTGACCTGGATAATCTGGAACTTTCCAGAGTACCCAAAGCACAGAGCGGTGGTGCAGATGGAAGACTGCAGAGCACTGCACATCACAACAGATCTGAAATGCACATGCAGAACCATGAGGAATCTTATTTTATGCTGGGTGTGGCAATGGAACGTTTGAGTGCACACATTTCTACGTCATATACAGACCTTTAACTCAGAGGATTCTAAGCCCAGAAACATTGGGCTCATGCAGCATTTAAAGTACACATTATATTGATCAAAAAGCCATAGGTTTTAGAGACCGATCTGAAGGTCTGGATCATGAAACAAATCTTGTGAAAGTAATCGGCAGCATTACATTTCTGCAGCAGTACAGGAGCATGTGTCGCATTTTTAGCGAGGAAAACATGGGACTGGTTTCGTGTCATCGGAAACCAGCTAGATATTAATAATTTCCATGGATTCACTTTCTGATGCGTGGCTTGGAGTATTGATGCTGTGGAGAGATGAGGGTGGGCACCACTTATTTGGTTCAATTTGGTAGTATTCCAGTTTGAATTTGCTTGATGTAGTATCAGAGCATACTGCTAAGGCCTATGCACATGTGCTCTTCCAAGAGAGCTACATACATTTTCAGTAATTGTTTTCTCGTGTTCACTTTTTCTCGAAAATATATTAGAACTCAACTTGCAATGTTTTTTTTTTAAAAACAGTTCCAGATTTTAATCAGAAAGCTGTGTGCATTTCCAGATCAATGACGTGGCACAATAAGCCAATGCATTTTGGAATGGTTTCCATCACAGGGTCTGTGCGCCACATTTCTTAGATACAGTAAACAGTTCAATCACATTGTAACCCCAAACACCCGTGGTCAATACTACACACACAGTGATGTCCATATTGTGGAAGTAGCGTAGATGTCAGATAGTATCGGTGCATACCCACAATGTCGGAATTCCGGGAAACAATGGGCAAAAAGAAAAATGTACAGTGAGGGCACATAGGGAATAGTAAAGGAAGGTAGTCTTATTGAAAAAATAAATACATAGTGCCCCATAGTGGAAGTGCGTTTACCTGGTATTCTCAAAAACGGCGATCTCGGTTTAAAAAAATGCAAATGATGGCACGTGTTGGCAAAATGTGTCTGGGGACCCTACCTCTATATACAATATATGATGAAAAATATAAAAAGAAAAAAGGTGGCAGCAGTGCTGCTTAATAGTACCTGGAACTTCATGCCATATGGATCGACATTCTGGAGCTGTTCTGTAACTTAAAGGCAAAGGGTAAGTATAGTAAGGGGAATGGTCTTTTGAATGGATGTGCATTAGTGAGGAGCAGGCTGCAGATATACTCTTACCTGTCGCCAGCGTGGGATCGTGGTGGCTAACAGGGTGCCGCAAGGAACGCAGCAGATCAGAAAGAAGCTACTTGATGTAAACTATGGTCGGCGTTGCTAGGCAACGCCACCTAAAGCATTTGTGGACGCCCAGCGGCCTCTGCTCGCGTGTCTCCATGGCAACGGAAGCACAGGATGCTGGGCATCTTGCGGTTGGCCAAATTGTGTGCACAGTAAGTATGATTGGACGTGGCCATGTCGGGGTTGGCACACAAATGTTAAAAGGGCTTGTTTAATCAGGATACAATACATGCTCTGAATGCAAGACAAAAATAGCCGCATGGGTGCACATAGAATGTGTACCAGGGCTGATTTATAGGCATATCCAATGGGTACTCAGAGTGCCTGTAATAGAAATGTGCCTGTCTTGTAAATCTTGCGAATAAACAAAAGTCAAAATAAAATATGAAAGTTGGACATTAACAAACCTCAATTAATCTGTGAGGTGGGGCAATATGTAGCGGATATCTACCAATGTTTGCCAAAAAACTGCTCAAAATATCGTAAAGTAACTGAGTGTCAAATATAGTTGGAACCCAATGGTCCTGGGTAAAGCACCAGAGTGAGCCATATGTAGTTTAAACACTTAGTGGGGAGCCGTATGCACAGTTCTAATATTAGGTCCAGAGCACTATAATGGAACAGTCTCTCGTGTGCATTTACTGACGGGTGATAGCCGATGGACTACGCTTTCATTACAAAGACTCAGTGAGTTTACAATGAGCCATTAGATTGGGTATCTTACACATCTATCTAAATTCAGCCTGAAGTGTTCATATGCATACTATCCCTAAAGTTTCCACTAAACTCTCAAAATTGACGCATGTAGTTGCTCAAGCAGTCTCTACTGAAGCGCCAGTATTTTCCTTTTGATTGTTAGATGTAACACAAAGTTAATCTCTTCATTAATTCCTCCAGGTGTCATTGCATCTAGGCGGTCAATCCAGTAATTTTCTTGTTGGTCCAGTCTGAGGCCCATGTTTTCATAAGCATTGCATTTAATGAAGGGCTACTTATTGTGGAATTTTTCCATCCAGTGTCTTGCAATGGCAGAGTTCGTATTCCTGTTTCTTAAGCATGATCTGTGCTCATTCCAGCGTGTTTTGGCTTGTCGCTTTGGTTGTCCCACATAGTAGATGCCACACAGGCATTTCATTGTGTATATTATGTTAGATGTATCGCAAGTTGCAATATTTTCAAAGTTTAATTCTTTCCCCTGTTCCGGGGTGGTTGATTGTAGCACCCTTTGTTTCAAATCCGCAGTTACTGCAGCTGAGGCATTGGTAAGTACCTTTCATCTTTGATGTGATTTGGGGATCAATAGGTTGAGTTTTCACAAGTTGATCTTTCAGATTGCTATTCTGTTGATAAGCAAAGATGGGTATATTGGTGAACAGGTGCTCAACCCTAGGATCACTGGTCAATATGTTCCAATTTATCTTGATGATTGCTTTAATCCTTTAACTCTCTAAGGAGTATTGTGAGACAAATACCCATGATGGATAGGTTTTCTCTTTCTTGCCAAGCTCATACAGTGTTCCATTTAGCTGGTCTTTGGCCAGACGCTCACTTGCTGCAGTGATTTCTTTTGGTCTGTACCCTCATGCCGGAAACTTCTCACATTTTTTTAATCTCAATTTCTCGGTCTTCCGGTCCCTGATGATTCTCTTTACCCCTAGCATCTGGCTATAAAGTATGTTTTTCAATGAGACTCGGTATGTGTAAACTCAACCTGTGTAGTAAATTGTTCTGGTCAGTCTCTTTGTGGAATATTTTAGTCCTGAATTTATCATCCTTAATCTCGATTGCTACATCTAGAAAGTGTATTGTTTTCTTTGATGACTCAAAAGCGAACGGAATTCTAGGGTCGATGGTGTTCATGTATGTGAATAGAATTTCCAAATCCACCTGTGTTCCTTTCCATATGCCAAAAATATCGATGTAGCAAACCCGCAAAGCGATGTGGTTCCGCAACACTTCATTCTCTGAAATATACTCCATTTCAAATTTGTGCATGAAACAAATAGCATACGTGGGTGCCATTGATGCCCCCATTGAAGTGCCGGAAACTTGTAGATAGAAGTCTTTATTGTATTGAAAATAAAGAGTTTTCTGAAATGAATTCATGCAATATAAGGATGTATTCCTTGGAGGATTCCATCTGACCTTCTTTCAACGACATCCATTCAATTGCTTCCATTCCCAGATTGTGGAGAATTGGTGTATAGGCTTTTCACTTCGATGGTAAACATGTTGTAATTCTGTATATATTCTGTGTTTTCGAAGTATTGGAGAAAATGTGTTGTGTTAAACGCAATGCTTATGAAAACATGGGCCTCAGACTGGACCAATGAGATACTGTATTGACAACCTAGATACAATGACACCTGGAGGAATTAACAAAGAGATTAACTTCATGTGTTACATCTAACAATCAAAAGGAGAATACCGGCACTTAAGCAGAGAGAGCATGCGTCACTTTTGAGAGTTTAGTGTAAACCTTTATGAAATAATATGTGTATGAACACTTAAGGCTGAATTTAGATAGATGTGTAAGATAGCTAATTGATTGCCTCATTGTAAACACACTGAGTCTTTGCAATTAAAGAGTAGTCCATCGGCTATCACCCGTCAGTAAATGCACACGAGAGACTGAACCATTATAGTGCTCTGGACCTAATATTCGAACTGTGCATACTGCTCCCCACTATGGGTTTAAACTGCATATGGCTCACTATGGTGCTTCAACCAGGACCATTGGGTTCCAACTATATTTGACACTCTGTTACTTTACGATATTTTGAGCAGTTTTTTGACAAACATTGGTAGATATCCGCTACATATTGCCCCACCTCACAGATTAATTTAGGTTTGTTAATGTCCAACTTTAATATCTTGACTTTTGTTTATTCGCAATATGCAAGATTTACAAGACAGGCACATTTCTATTACAGGCACTCTCCGAGTACCCATTTGATACACATTCTATGTGCACCCATGCAGCTATTTTTCTCTTGCATTCAGAGAATGTATTGTCATGGATGCAAAGGACGCGATGCGAGGCCGCCGGGCATCCACAAACACTTTACGCGGCATCGCCTAGCAATCCGGCCATAGTTTACCACGATCCACGCTGGCGACAGGTAAGAGTATCTCTACAGCCTGCTCCTCACTAATGCACATCCATTCAGAACACCATTCCCCTTACAATACTTAGCTTTTGCCTTTAAGGTACAGTACCGCTCCAGAATGTCGATCCTTATGACATGAAGTTCCAGGAACCATTAAGAAGCACTGCTGCCATCTTTTTTCTTTTTACATTTTTCATCACATATTGTATATAGAGGTAGGGTCAACAGACACATTTTGCTAACAGCGTTATCATTTGCATTTTCCCAAACAGAGATTGTAGTTTTAGAGAATACCAGGTAAACGCACTTCCACTATGGGGCACTATGTATTTATTTTTTAATGAGACTACCTTTCTTTACTATTATTCCCTATGTGCCCTCACTGTACGTTTTTCTTTTTGCCCATTGCTTCCCGGAATTTCGACATTATGGGTATGCAGGGATACTTTCTGACATCTTCGCTACTTCTACAATATGGACATCACTGTTTGAATACTATTGACCACGGGTGTTTGGGGTTACGATGTGATTGAACTGTTTATTATATCTAAGAATGTGGGGCAGAGCCCCGATGATGGAAACAATTCTGAAATGCATTGGTTTATTGTGCCACGTAATTGATCAGGAAATGCACACTGCTTTCTGATTAAAATCTGAAACTGTTTTAAAAAAAAACTATTGCAAGTTGAGTTCTAATATATTTTTGAGAAAAAATGAACAAGAAAAAACAATTACCGAAAAATGTATGCAGCTCTCTTGGAAGAGCACACCGTGAGCGAACCACGATTAGGAAGACTTCCTAGTTCTCGTTTTCCTATTGGAGTATTGATGCTGCCCTTAAAACGGCAACCAACATAAAATCTTCAATATCTGTTATTCAGAACATATTCTAATTTCTACAGTCTAATTTGAAAAATGTTCAGGCCTAAAAAGGCAGCCTGAGTAACATTTCCTCTGAAGTCGAAGGAGTCAAAAAAGTGTCTGTTTATAGTACAGTTCTCCAATTACATAACTAGTGCTACACCTTCAGCTCTTAATTTATTTCAGAAATTCACTGTCATTATCTGTTTTGGGTACAGACATTTGAAAGAAGCTATGAAAGATGTAATACAGATACATTAACCTTTGCCACCAAAACTCAAGTGCTCGAGCGGTACAGGCTTTCCTTTGTGTTTATTGTGCCATCAGTAACAAAAGGCGGCTCCAGTTCAAAGCTCAAAATGTACCGAAAAACTACTTGATGCTATAAGAATTTAAAATGAGTGAGAAAACCGTGATTATGAACAGCTTGTAGAATGATTCGAAAATACAAATGTAGAAGAAATAAACCAATGTAATTCCTGGTGGCGTGGTGGCAACTGGAGAAACATCAAGATGCTGGGGTGAGCACGGTGAGCAGGAATGAGATTCCCTGTATAAGATCACAAAGTACTTTATATGCTGGAGGGCTATTAACCTGCAGCCCTTATTTTTCTCACTTCTAAACAAAAAACTTATTTGAAAATGTTATGTAAGAAAGATTACCCAACTTTGAGATTTATACAGTTTTATTATAGGAGACACAAAAAATGTAAGTTACCATCTTCCAACTTTTTTCTCCACTTTATATGGTACGATGTCATGAAAATACAACCTATATTTCATAAAGATCCCAAAGTACTGATGTTCAATTACAAAAGAATTACTACTTTTTTTGCGATAGACCTGAAGCTAGGATGCATCTGTTTGGACTGAAGTTGAAGATCAGAAGATGTTAGATGCTGTTCTTTTGAGTGAAAATAGCCAAATGAAGGTGAAGTTGAATGAGAGCATCAATCAAAAAGATGCATAGGACATAGTATAGAAGAAAGAATGCTATGTGAAATATTAACACAATTTCTTGCGAACTGCAGAAAAACAACTGAATGTGCCAATCGGGTAGAATTCATTGGATGCTTTTTAGAGGGTTACATGTCATTTAATCGCAAGATGTTTTTTTGCTGTTTTTTTTACCGTGGATTTTTTTTACGAAAAAACAAATCAAATTTATTTTAATTTTTGGGGTTGGTACCCCACCCCAAAACCCCCACCCCATTTAATGTTTTATATGTTCCCAAACACCAACACCCAATTTATATATTTTTGTAACTCCCCCAAAATTCGATTAGTTTTTTCGGCAAAACATTTGTGGTAAAAAAAAACATGAAAAAACATCCTGCAATGAAAGGACGTTGTATCTTTTAGAGACCCTTTTGGAATAAAAAGGTTGTCACAATGGCAGATGCTGAGTGCCTCACGGGGACATTTGTTACTCAGAAGGTGTTAAAGAGGAAAATATGATTGACAAAATCTCTCAAACACCTTTGGAAAATTAATTCTTTCACATGGACATAGTATTCCGCAATCCTGTTTCCAAGAACCATTGACAGCGTATTTCTTTGATAACTGGTAACAATGTATTTAGCCAAAGGGAATGGTGCAAACTATTTAGATTACTGATGGAGTAACAAAAAAAGAAGATACCAAGGTAGGTGTCAGAGGAAGGACAGAAGATGGGTTTTAAGACAAGTCAGAAAGATATTGTAGGTAGTAAAAGAGTGGATAGCAATAGGCAAAGAATTCCAGTGAAAAGGGGCCAATAGAGAAAAGGAACAGAAGCGGGAGGAAGCGCATGGAGGTTTGGGCATAACAAGATGGAAAGAGGATTGTGAGCGGAGCGAGCAAAAAGGGGACTAAAAGGAGATCAGGGAAGAAAGATGAAAGAGTAAGGTTGCATTTAAAGACAATAGATAGAAAATGAAACAAAAGCCGATATTTAAAGGGTAGAATAGAAGCAGATGACAATGAGGAAGCAAGCAAAGCCCAAGGAGAAAGACAGAAGAGAAGGTGAATGAGAGTGGTAAATAGATCAAAGGAGAATGAGATGGGATGCAGGGAGACCAATTAAAGGAACAGAATAATAGTCAATCCGAGAAAAGATTTGGCCTGATATAAGGAGTTTTGAAGCGTGTAAGGAAAGAAAAGGATGGGCGCGAAGAGGGTTGAAAGGAAAACCGTTGTGTGCAGCAAGAGAGCTGCACGAAGATAAAGGGAAAGAAGAGTCGTAGAGTAAACTGAGGTTCTCAGCAGGGGGAGAAAGGGGAAGCTGAGAAGCGGGAAGGACAGAAAAGAAGAGGGGTAAGAGCAAAGGGGAAGATGGAGGAACGAATAGGACCTCTGTTTTAGAAGGGTTAAGGTGGAGAAAGTGCGAGGACATACAAGATTGGACGGCAGAAAGACAGGCTGAGTCAAGAGTATGAAGAGCTTCAGAAAAGGAGAAAAAGCTTTGATTTGGTAATCATTGAAGTGACAGTATAAGTTGAAAGACAAAATGAGGGAGGAAAGGAGAATAGTATAAAGGCAAAACAAGAGGGGACAGAGGACAGATCCTTGGGGAACTCCATGTAGGAGAGGGGGGGGGAGACGGATATCCCGAGACACAGAGCAAGACTGGCCAGAAAGGTAGGACTCAAACCAGGTAAGAACTGAACCTAAGATACCAAGAAAGGAGAGTGTAGTACGAAGGGTGGGACTGTTGATGGTGTCAAAGGTAGCAGAGCGATCCAGAAGAATCAATATATAAGAGCGCTAGTCATGGCATGCAGAGAGAAGTGAATGAGAGACCTTCAAAAGAGCAGCTTCCGTCGAGAGCTGAAAACCGGACCGGAGTGGTGGGAGAAGAGAGTGCAAATGGAGACAGGAGGAGACTTGGGAATAGACAATTTGCTCGAGGAGTTTCGAGAGGAAGGGGAGAAGTGAAATAGGGCATTGGTTGGAAGGGAGAATGGGATCATGAGATTTTTTTTTTAAGATAGGGATAATAGTAGCCTGCTTAAAGGTGGAAGGAAAGACTGAAGAGTCAAGAGCGACATTGATAAGAATGTTAAGATAAGGAAGAGAATGAGGATAGATGGAAGGGATTAGAGTGGGGGAAATGTAGTCAGTAGGGGTGTCGGTGGGGGCACAGCAGAGAAATTGTGAGGTTTCAGAATCAGAGGTGAGGGAAGGCTTAAAAGGAGAGGGAGGACGGATTGGGAGCATATTGGCTGAGGAATAAAAGTGGGTAAGGGAGGAGTTGAAAGGTGGCAGGAAGAGTAGTGACATTAGTAGTGAAATAATCTGCTATGTCAGATGCAGATAGGGAGGAAGAGAGCACAGGATCTGGACAATGTGGGGAAAGGATGCTATTAAGAAGTTGAAAAAGACGCGGGGCGAGGATAGAGAAAGAGTAAGTGAAGACAAGCATTGTTTTGGGGCGGACAGAAGGAGGGAAGTCAGGAAAATTGAAGAGAGGAGAGCCAATCAAGGTCAGAGGGAGATTGGGACTTTCCATTTGCGTTCTAGTTTCGGAAAGGAGGAATGGTTGAGGTTGGTTGAGCGGGTATATGATAAGGGGTAAAGAGGGACAAGAGTCGCAATAAGGGAAGATTGAAAGGAGGCAGCTGCAAAGTCAACAGATAATGGTGAAAATGACTGGAGAGAGGGAAGAGCGGAGCAGAGGGAAGATATGAAGGAAGGAATATCAAAGGAGCGAAGGTCACAACTCAAAAAAGAAGGGGGTTTGGGATGAGGAGGGGGAGCAGAAAAAAAGGAAAGTGAAAGGTAGGAGGGAATGATCAGAGGAATAAATAAGACAGGGCAAACACAGGCTTCAAACGTAATGCAGGAAAGGATAATATCTAAAGAAAACCCAGAAAAATGGGGAAAGGGACATTGTAAAGGAAAAGATTATAGGAATCAATAAGAGGCAGAAAGGTTGAGGTAGAGTGAGTAGTGTCAAGATGTAGGTTAAAATCGCCAGGAATAAAAAAGGAGACCTCGAAGGAAGAATGGAGGAGAGAAGGGCATCATGGTCGGAGATGAACATTGTAAGTGGGCCAGGAAGGCAGTAAATGATGAGAAAGAAGGAGAAAAAGGCAGAGAAAAGGACAAGATGTGATATTCAAGTGTAGCGAAGGTAGGGAGAGATGGTGGGGGCAGAAAGAGTGGGCCAAGATACCAACACCACCTACCTTGCCAGTATGACAAGGAGTGTGGAAATAGTTAGTAAAAAGGGGAGGTAAATAGGCAGGAGTAGTAGAGTTAGTAGGTGAGATGCAGGTCTCAGTGGGGCAGAGAAACTGGAGATTAAGTAGAAAGACGATGTCTATGGTTGAATGAGATTTGTTATAGATGAAAAGGGCGTTCCATTAGTTGGAAAAACAGAGATAATAGGAGGAGAAATTTGGAGGGCAGAGTATTATAATTAAGGAGCAACATGTTCAGGGAGAGATGGTAGCTACATCAGAAGATATTGGGGCAGAAAAAGAAGGAATGCAAGGTCGGTGGTCCAGGTGCGAACAGGAGGAATGGGTTGCCCTTATAAAGTCTGCCCTTAGAAAGGATGCCCAATTGGGATGGCTCTAAGCGGGGGTGGAGAAGGATCACATGACTAATCTCACGATTTGGGCAACACAGACACTTGACGACGCAGGTGAGGGCCATGGGCACAGGGTCCATGATAGTATGGTAGCGCCTCGGGCACCACTCATCCAGGGACCAACAGATCGAGTAGCTTGTGGGTGAGCAGACATGCTGTCACAGCGATTCAGTGCTCCTAGCGGAAGGCAGGCACAGATGGGAAACAGCACTTCATGGTTATGTCAAATGACAACTCACGCAGTCCAGTACAGCTATTTGCCTATGGGTGCAAGAAACCCCTACCGGTTATAGGATACTTCAAAACATGCCTCACCTACGATGAAAGGAGCTGCAAAACACGCATTTATGTAGTGGACGCTGGAATCGAGACGTTTCTCAGCTGCCCCACTGCCGAAAAACTACAGCTGATCCTGTTCATGTTCGCAATCCACTCCAGAGAAATGTATCACCTACTGTCCAAACACAAGAAGCTGTTTCAAGGTATCGGATGCCTGAAAGGGAGAACAGTGAAACTCCACATAGACCCCACAGTGGAACCTAGAGCCGTAGAACACTGATGGGTTCTGTTCCACATGAGAGTGGCGTTAGAAGCTGAACTCAACAAGCTGGAGTACCTCAAGATAACAAAAAGTCCACAGGCCCCACCCCATGGGTGTCCCCCATGGTCGTAACAGCAAAAGCAAAGCAATCCCGAGCTGTACGAATATGCATTGACATTTACTTACCCATTGTTGCCACTGGACAGGAAAGGCATATGATCCCAATGGTGGATGGGCTAATACTGGAACTAACAGGAGCCACCATATTCATCAAGGTGGACCTAAGAACTGGGGTATCACCAAATCCGCTTAGCAAAGGAGGGCTGAGAAGATACCGCCAGCTCAACTTTGGAATCTGCTCCACAGAGACGGTATTTCAACATGAAAGAAGTAATGTACTACAAGACCTATCAGGAGTCACCAATGTCAGTGACAACATGCTTGTATATGGCAAGACGGAGGAAGAGCACAACAGACAGCTAGCAGCAACACTCCAGTGACTGGAAGAGTCCGGACTGACGCTCCATGAAGAGAAGTGCAAGTTTGGGCAGTCAACTCTAAGCTTTTTTGAATATGTATTTAATGAAAAAGGAGTGTCCCCAGACCCTGGCTAAGTCGCTGACATCAAAAATGGTGTGCCCCCACCAACCAGACAGAAGTCTGCAGCTTTCTAGGGATGGCGACATGCTGCGGACGATTCATCCCCGACCTGGCCACCATAGGCACCCCACTGTGAGAACGGGAGAGGGGCGAGATACAGGAAGCTGCGTTCCAGAAAATAAAGGACTCCCTGTCCAGTGATGCTGCCATGGCTTTCTTTGACACGTCACGAAAGACGGAACTGCTGGTTAACGCCAGTCTGGTTGGCCTAGGAGCAGTACTAACACAGAACGACCGAGAAGGAACAGTAGTCCCCATTGCTTTCACAAGCCGTGTACGCACCCCAACAGAAAGAAACTATGCTCACATACAGAAGGAAGCACTTGCCATCATATGGCGATGTCGACACTTTCACATATATATTGTGGGACACCCAGTGAAAGTATTAACGGAGCACAAACCTCTAGTCCCAATATTCAAAGGGTCAGCACCACACCCCCCTGCCAGGATAGAGCGATGGATGCTCCAACTACATCAGTTCAATCTGTAAGTACAGTACACTGCAGGAGCTGACAATCCCGCAGACTTCCAGTCACGACACCCAAGCTCTGCAACCGCAACGGAATATGAGGTGGCCAAGTAAACAGATGAACATTTGTA
This sequence comes from Ambystoma mexicanum, assembly GCF_040938575.1. NCBI lineage: Eukaryota > Metazoa > Chordata > Amphibia > Caudata > Ambystomatidae > Ambystoma > Ambystoma mexicanum. The sequence goes on along the minus strand of NC_090934.1, from coordinate 980,450,230 downwards.
CCAAATTATCGCATGTGCCAGACCCAAAGCAATGAGACTAGAACAGATTTCAGAAACAGACAGACACCTGACTCCAAATTGCCAAAGAGGCCATACTAACAGGTGAATGGAAAACCTTCCTCACAGCAGTCACCCATCGAACGCCACAAGCACAAAAACTAATGGAAGTGCTATTTGGAATCGGACAGGAGCAGTCCACCTCACTGGAAGGACTGATTCTCAAGGAACACTGCATCGTGGTGGCCTCCAGCCTACAAGACCGGCAATCGAACATGCTCACAAAGGGCACCAGGGGATTGTAAACGTCTTACTCGGCCATGTAAGTAAGCCCAGCAGCCCTCATGGTTGGGGTGCCCATCCAGGCAGGGTTCTCCTCTTCCACTCCTGGGTCCCCCCCCCACGCAGACTTAGATTGAATAGAACAGAGGAGACAAGAACACAAGGGAAAAGCAGATCTTACGAGGAGGGCAACACCAAGCAACTTGCAATTAGGGGATATGGTGCTGGTCAAGAACCGTCCCCTCCAAGAAAGATGGCACTCCCATTTGAATCACTACCCTGGACAATCACCCACTGAGAACAAAGACTGGTAATCGCATCCTGAGGCTTATAGACAGTCACACAGAACATGTCCCATTTCAGGCGGATACCAAGCACCACCTGGCAAGAGGCTCATGAAGGAGAAGCTCCCATGAGAGCAGACCTCATGACACTGGAGCAAGCCCACAGGACAGAAGACCAAGGAGAGCCAACAGGAGCATCATCGGAAAGAGCTCAGGAACAGAGGAAACTCTGGCGGACCCCACCGGGCCAGCCACCCCGAGGAGAGAAGACGGAGACAATACTCGCTCTGCCGACGATCGGAACCGTCCACACGACTGCGTGGTTTCATACTGAATGGCATCTACCTGAGGAATGCATATGGAGAGAAGCAGAACCAGAGACCATAAGACTTTAAAGTTAAAAGTTAATTGAAAGAAAAGGCCTCGGGACATGCAACATGAGGCAACAGTTATAATATTTAAAATGTTCAGTTTTGTCATCCAAGTTGGACAGGGATGTTATGGTCATGTGACCATCGGGGACGTGGCCGCAGCAGACCATGTGAGGGAACCAATAAAAGGGAGACGGAAAGCCCGAGAAGGGAATACCGCTCTGAGACACCCAACCATACGCCTGTGTCTCCTTTATTGAACTACGCGCGGGGCCCGCATGTCCCCGCAGAACACTGCAACTGGAAAGAACACTTTCTGACAATTCAGAGCCAGCTGTCTTGTTCACTTTCAAGTGAGGCAAAATAATGAGAATTTTAAAGAAATTAGGAAAGAAAAAACATTTGTGTAATAAAATCAGGCATATTCCCATCTGGCAGGATGATTAAGAATTATAAAGCGGAACTCTCTGTGGAGCAGTCAAACAGTAAATGTCCAAGCAGATATCCATCCTGTGGCTTCCATTTCACATTACAAGGATTTTAACAAGCCCCCAGTGCTTCTGTGGTCCTGGAGCAAGGCAGATGTTTTACCACACGGCGGAAGAGCCTGCAAGGAGGTCAACAATCACAGACCGCTCAGCGTGACCTCTGCAGCAAGCTAATGGATGGCTTCAATTTTGAAAGCAAGGGTATCATTTCTTGAAAGCAGAAGATGATCGCAAGGGGGGCATGAATTCTCAAAGGTCAGTTTTGGGGCGGTGTAAGACGTTAAGAAAGCATATGTAGGGCGTTTTGTGTATTCTAGTAAACACTGTTCCAACACTGTTTTGGCATACTGGTTACTGGCATATGGGGTGCCCCTACTAAAAATATTAAGCATATTTCAAGTTCAAGACAAACATGTTGTTGGTAAAATGCCAAATTTCGTATGTTTCTTATCAGCATTCAGAGGAACGTGACGTAAAGACACAGCCGAACTGAGTTAACTTTCAGAGCACTGCGTTTCTACCGAAATTAACGGCCGAGGAGTAGTTACAATTCTGCTGATGGAGTCAGTCACAAACAAAACATGTTAATCAAGATGGCTGCCCTACATGAGCATTATACAAACTGTTCTGTATGACAACCCTTAACCGTTCCCAGGGCTTTTTCCAAGTCTGCTTTTTAGGCTTATTGGTTTTGGGGAACAAATGTGAACCGCCTGCCCCCTCAACCTATGAACTCGCCCCAAAAGTGGACTGGCCCGCAGGGAACTCGGAAGATTTTCAGGTAGGCCTCTGCACCCTGTGCCTTTTTTGTGTGGTAAACTATTTTATTTCTAAATGCTCCGATAGGAAAAGGGCTGGGCTTGCTGAACATGTATGCAGGCATTTTGAAAATGATTTCCAGGGCCTCTTTCATTGTCCCGTCCACCCCTGAATCACAGCCCCATTGGCTGTTTTAGAGACAACTGAAAGCCACCCTATTGGTGCCTTTTCTGTCTACAGTGAACTTCTCAAATGTTTTAGTCTGTGGCTTTGTGCTGTGATAAATGAATGTATGTATCACATGCTTTGTGTGCAAAAGTAAATAGATGGGATGGCTACCTCAACGAAGTCAGAATACAGAATTCGGAAAGTGGCCAGGGGCTCGTTGGAGTCCCTCCTGCATGTCTATGCATTGCCGGGAGCCATGCATCAGAAGTAGTTTTAATTCATGAAACACACATGTTCTTTCTTAAGGGCATGAACCCCGTTTGAAAAATTGCTCTCATAAATGTCAAGCACTTGTTACCAACATGCTCCCGAAAGGTCGGATGCGCCAACCAGAGAAATCTTCAGACCCCAGGGAATCTGACCCCTGACCTTTAGCACATTTTGAAAGCATATGGTCCCAGCACTGCATGGCATGGCATGGCACCCACCTGCTGATTGCGTGTGCACTGAAAAGCCTTGTCCTGATATTCCCGTCCGACAGTTTCCAACTAATGCACTATTCATGCCAGGTTTCTGCGCTTTGGGCGGCTCAATGTTGTGCATCTTTTAAGAACGTATTTTTCATGCAGGATAATAACGAAATGACAGGTATGGACCACAATAAAGAGTAAAATGGGACTATTTTAGGAAAAACATACCAGCTAGCGACTCGGAAAAAACGAGATAATTGCATGTATTATCAATGTTGGGTCTCTGTATACAAATGGGTAAAATAGAAAGTCCCAGTTCACGCCTCCGCGGATAAATCATGCTATACTACAATGTCCATCCTTCCAGAACTGGTGTGACGTTATTGGAAGTTGGAGGCTGGGAAATTACAGTGGCGTACTGGTTAGAAATGCAGAGGTCCGCTGCGCACAAGACGGGCTTCAGGCCTATAGTAACCTGGGCAGCGCGGTCACTGGAAACCATGGAAACATTGCTTGGCGTCACAGGAGGGATTTACCACCTTTCTTTCCGATCAACATTGGTTTGAAGCACTGCAAATGACTACACATGAACCGCGACAAGCCATACCCCCCGCCCTTCTGCCCGATAGTATCTTTCCTTTTGTAGGTCTACTTGTTTCAAGCCCACTGCCGCTTATCTTATCCTGTCGCTCTTTTCACATTTTCTTTCCTCCACAGACCACGGTCTGGCTCACACCATGTGGGGGCAATAATATGCCACTATCCGGATAACACTCAGCGGTGTGAGGCCGCCACTGCCATGATGGCCGCAGTTATGAAAGCTTCTTAGCGTAACCTATGGTAGCATTGGTGATCACACTGTGGCATCACATAGAAGTCATCTTTCTAAATTTCTCTGATTTTATACAGACGTGTACTGATGCTGCAGTTGTCAGCGTTCACAATTAGCGGTAGACAAATACATTGGCCCCCTGATTACAGGTGGGTTACAGACAATGCTGCAGTAATCAGTCTACAGACTTCTTGCGTTACCCATCTGTTTAACAGGAGTTGGAGACACTGGAGGCTCATAGTCAAGTCAGAGCCTCTCAAGTGGTTGTGCTGCACACCAATCCTTCACATGTCTCTTGATCGTGTGTGTTCAAGGGTAGATCTGCAAATTGTCAAAGAAAACTGGAATCGGAGCTACTCCGATCCGAGCACTGCCCAGAAGCAGTAAAGTCACCTTGCAGACATGGCTCCCCACCTGTCTCCTCCTGCCCAGAAGAGCACATGAGCCTGCCTGGGGATGGTCACAGCAAAGCCGGGGGTAGTACAGCAAAGTTGAGGATACTTACGTGGCTGAGCATGTGAAGTGTGTTTTTTAGGGTGTGCAGATTGAACACAGTTCAGGTTCTGCAGGACAAGAATCACAAAATGGCAACAGCCAGAGGACTCTCTTTCTGTACTATAATACTGAGCGGTTTGGTTCTCAACAAACGAACAATGTTTATTTCGGGTCAACTTTCTACAAAATATAAAATCATTTTCAACACGTACAATGTATTTATTTATTGTATTTATTTAAAAGAAACACATACAATTCACCATTATCTCCATTAAGAACGCCACAGACATGCAGCAACTGCACCGCAAGTTCCGTATTGAACAGACTAATGCACTGGATTGGCTTCTGTAAAAGTGACTAAAGAAAAGCCAACATAACCAATTAAACTTTTTATTATTGTGTTTCAGTTAAATAAACTTTACACGTCAATATATAAAATACATAAAACATGCCATAAAAAAGAAAACACATTCATACTACATATATCTATCAAAACATTCAGTTGTACATTTCATCCGGACAAGTTATTAATTCAATGAAGGAAAAGAGTTAATTAGTGAACTATACATTTTCCTAGAATCCAACTAGAAGTGAGATCAATCTGAGTCCAGTTATTACATGAATGGTAGTTTTTTAAAGCTAAACATTACACATTTTGTAGTACATCCAGCAAGACTCTATATAGTGCCATATGAAGCAGGTTTCGAAATTGAGGGGAGCTGGGAGCTATTTAGCGCCTGCTTGTAGCCTAAAGAGCCTGGTTAGCTTTACACCAGCAGTTACCAGGAGCTACTTGTGGCTCCCCAGGCAAAATGATACTGAACAAACACACCTATGTGGATTTAACTGTGCATTTGTGACAATCTATAAATAAGCATTAGGACACATTGATGCCACATTTAAAGCATAAGAGGCCATACATAATGGGCAAAGTGATATCTTTGCATCTTATGTGGAAGTTCTCTATGTAGTAACTCCTGGTTCCACAGTGTTGGCTCCTGGTCAGTGGTTATTTCTGGATACCCAGTATCTGCTTTTAGCTCCTGCTTATCAAATCTTAATTGCGATCACTGTGAAGTGAAGCATTACTCGCATTAAGACATCACCTCCACAATTCAGTGTCTTTAATGTAATCTAAATCATGAACTTGATTACCGAGGTATGTGAAATGTGAATTATGCCCATTTTGCAACATTCGGGTTAGGACATGTTTGGCCGACTCCAGTTTAGCAGGGATCTTACATATACCACAGCCTCTCTCCGGTAGGGATATGTTTAATGCCAGACCTAAGCTGGCCAGTGGTGGTAGGCGATTTATACGTAAGAGCAAAATAAACCTTTGAATATTCTTTGAGGGACAGAGTGTCAGATAAGGTTGTGCTTTCTTATAGGTATGTAACAATTCAGCAACAAAAGCATAACTTTTTAGGGAGGCCAAATGGGTATAGTTGCAACACCAGTCCCATTGTTCTTTTTTTTTTTTTTGAAAGGCATCTTTGGAAACATAATAGGATACATTCCAATCCAGTTTCCAATCGATATTGATAAATAACCTTCCTATTGCCTCTTCATACTTTTCATTCCCACCCTTTTCGGTCTCTTTACACAGCGATTGTAACAGCTGACACTAGGAATTGGCCATGGTTTTAATGTACACTAAAGGCACATTGTTTTCAGTATAGGGGCCTCAAAATGAAATGACTTCCAATTCCAGACATATTTTTGCCGTAGGGATGCAAATTGGAAGACCCAACATTTTCTTCCAAAAAAGTTCCTCACATTAATGCTTAAACTCTCCAATTCATATAGGACTACTGGGCTCAAACATTGTAAATATAAGCACCTTGCACCTTCCAAAGTAAAGCCACCGGTACGCACAAACATATCTTGCCATTAGTGAGGTTAGCTTTGCTGCCTCCAGTACGTTCAGGATAGCCCCTACGGGTTTCAAGCTCTACGCCTTCCGTACTGGTCCTTATATCCGATGCAGCCCCCATGATGGTAACTCTTGGCCTCCTTATTCGCTCTCTCGTAATCAGAATAGCCTGTGTTTTACTCATATTTACATTCAGATGGTTCTCCTTTGAGTATTTCCACAGTTCCTTCGCTACCCTAGTTAGCCCAGAGAAGGTGTGATCGAGAATCACCAGATAATTGGTATATGCCAGACACTTACAATGATGAGCATTTACTTTTGGCGGACATCCCTTAGCACCTCACAGTAATTCTGGCAGATCTGCCAGGTATAATTTGAAAAGCAGGGGAGCCAAGTCACAGCTCTGCTTAACTCCTCTTGTTATTGGTATAGGGCTGGTCAGGGCTCCCCTGCCATCCAGCCTCACCTGGACAGTGCTGTTCTCATGCAGTAGTTTTACAAAATAGAGAACATGTTCAGGGCATCCATATGACTCCAGTTTCAGCCACAGCCTCTTCCTTGTGCCCGTGTACGCATTCCGGCAGGCAAAGGCCTATCCAAGCCCTTCTTGGTCTCTAGGGGCGTTAAGCAATGGTGCTTTGTCGCCCCCACGCTCTTCAGTTTATATATAAACCAAATTGCTGGAGAGATTTCCCAATGAGACATGGTTGCCCCTATGTTAGGAGGGAGGAAAACTGGCATCCCGTTATACGCCAACGATACGGTCTGATTAGTAAAATCAGAGGAGGTATTCAGAAGGCATTACATTTTTTCCCTTTAATATCAGCAAGGTTGGGTCTTGTAATTATTTTTAACAAAACCAATGTTATGCTTTGGTAGAAAAGACGTGTGAAATTCCTAGCCCCAATCCGCTTGGGGCCGGTTGAGATCAAGAGAGTCGTATTTTAGGACTATCTGGGAGTTCATCTTGATGAAAGAGGATCTTGGGGAAGGCAGAAATCCTTACTTAACTAGTCAGTATTAGCATAATTGTTCATTTTTATTTGGTCGAATGGTACATTTGACCGAAATTGGCCTGTACCATTTGACCGATTGAAAACAGACAATTAGTCTAATACATACCAAACATGTGGAGCAGCAGTTGCGGAGTTGTCAGCCGCTCCCTATGATCAGTACGTATTAGCCTTGGGGGGTTGTCCCCCTTTTCCTCAACATGGGAAATGGGGGGCCGCAAAGAAAATAATAAAGAGGGACCCTGTGGTGTCGGATCCGACCTGCATTAGAGGGACAGATCTGACGCTGCAGGGGTGAAGGGCACCAGGCAGCATGCCAACAGGTAAGTAGGGGAGTGGGGTGGGGGTGTGGGTTGGTGTGCGTGCATTTGGTTTGCGCTTTGATCCTCTGACAAGTGATCGCATGCAGGCAGTTTTCTTTTTCGGTCTGTTGGCTGCGATCATTTGTCAGACGATCAAGCACCACCAAACCAACTATTCAAGGCAAGGGGCAGCGTTGCAAGGTTTCATGAACCATTATGGGAGTAATGCAGTGTCTCAGACCCTGGAAGTTCTAAGGATTTGCGCAAACTCATCCGCTATGTATGGTGGCGAAATCTGGGGCCATTCTGATCTTGGTAGGATGGAGCAGAGGGAAATGGCAATGTTGAAAGAACTTCTTTCCCTCCCAAGGATTGTGTCATCTCTTCTTTTAAAATTAGAGCTGGGGGTGGATGGTCTTGCTTTCAATGCTAAACTCTGACACTTAATGTACTGCTATAAACTGTGTGCCACACCCGTCCTTCGAACCTATAAGGAAGCCCTCTTTGATGTACTTGAAGGCGCTAGAGTCCTCCCATGGGTTAGTTATGTCTCAAACCTCACCAGAAAACTCAGCCTCCTCCATATGATCACACTTGAATAGCAGGACCATATGGTAGTAAAAGACAGCATCAAGCAGAGATACAAGGACTGGTACTACAAGATTACATTTTCAGTGATCGGCTTGGCTGGTGCAAAAGCGGAATGCATCAAGCGGAAGCACTTGTTCAGCTGAGAAACATTTATCTTGTATTGATTACAAGACAGCACATACATTGTTCTTAAAAGCATGCTTAGGGATACTTCAATTGGCAGCGGTTGTAAGCTCCTGGGGCAAAGGTGATCTACCCTTGTGTAAAATATGCAGGCGGGGAGATGAAGATCTTGAGCACTTATTGTTTATGTGCCCGTGATATAGGAACATCCAATAGAAGTAGCTTGTCCCTACTAATAAAACATACAATCTAAGGAGAACAAAAGACACAATGGAATTTTTCTTCTGTAATCAAAACCATATTGACCTCCAAACTCATTTGGCCTTTTTGAAAAACGCCTGGTGTTAGAGAATGAAATGTATTTTGTAAATGTAAATGTTGTTCTATTTAAACCACCCCCCTTTTTTAACAGTATTTTATGGTCTAACCTTGGATTTTAAATGTTGTTTTATCTGATTCTTTTATATTCCTGCTTTTAAGGCTATGCTGCCAAAATAATGACTGTACTACTAATAAATACAGAATCGAAGGCTGCTTGAAAATCAACAAAGAGGGCGTATAATCCAGGATTACCCATTGAGCACACCGTTTCCGTCATATAGTTCATCAACCTCAGATTATATATGATTGAGCAGACTGATCTGAACCCTGTTTGCAACCTATCTAGTAAACCAGCACTCTCAGCCCACCTGTGTATGTCCTGAAGGATAAGTGCTGCGAAAAAGCCTCCCTTTGGTGTCCAACATAGACAAAAGTCTATAGTTTCAGAGAAATAGTGGATCACATTTTTTTTAACACAGGAATTATGATTGCTGTGTGCCACATACGAGGGATTTTACCATATCTCAGTACCTTGCTGAACAGTAGATATAGTATTTCTTTCCACGCCTCGGGATCCTGTTTCATGATTATAATGGCAAGCCCGTTTGGGCCAGAGGGACCTAGATGTTTTTAATCTGCCTATTTTATTTAGTATATCTTGACCCTCACAATGAAAGGGTCATAGGTGTAATTATTGCACATCAGATTTTTCTCTATGCTTTCATATCCTGAGTATTTGACTAAGTGGTCACTCAATAGCGACTCACTTACGGGATTTAAAGTCTTGCTCTTAATAACTTTAACCTTCCCTGGAAATTTCCAGATATTACTTGGATTTCTTGAGTTAAGTGTTACAATCATTCTCTGCCATACAGCACCCCTGCAGGAGCCCTACCACCAGCGAACCCAATTTCTATATTTATTTTTGATGGATTTTATGAGGGCCAATGGGTTGACAAGATGACACTGATTAGATCCAATTTTTCGAATTTCCCAGAGCTTTGATCTTTTCTGCTGTCTTATAGATTTATCATAGGCAATGTTTGCCTTATGCTCTCTAAATTTGTGTGTTTTTTTTTTTTAATCGCACAGTTACTGGTGAGTTGCAAAAACCAGTTATCAATTTTATCACAGTTTAACTGTTGGAAATCAGTGTGTAGTTGAAATGCATTTCTCTCTGTACATCCGTTGGACCTCACAATATGTTGGGCTGACCACTTTATGTGGTTTATTGCATGGTTAACTTTGACACCTCCAATTTTATTTGCACTTTTGCTGAATCTGTTACAGCAGTATGACATAGCGATTACAGCATGATCACTAAAATCGTTCTGCTCCACAGTCAAGCTTCGTACGATGGAGAGCAATACAATATTAGCAAAGAAATTATCTAGTGTGGCTTTTTTCTTATCCATGCACCTTGTGTAATCACCCGGGCGATCATGGTTCGTCCACCCATTCAACATTTTAAAATCCCATTCTTCTATGAACTTCAACCAGTTCTTACCCTCATGATTGGGTCCAGACTGGATCATAGTACTTCTACTACTAAGATCGTTATGCTTCAGAACCTCACCGGAACACACACAATGCCAGGTCAGATCTCCGCCCTGTTTAATTATGTCATTGTTTACACTTCTAGCTCAATTTACCAAGAGCTCCGCCAAGGCATCCTGTATAATCTCGCTTGAACCTGCTCTGGAGGGGGATTTAGGGAGGGTTTATAAATGTTAGCAATCAATGCTCTAGCAGCCAAATCTGGAATTCTGCCATCCGCCTCAATCGCCAGTATACATTCCGGACAGCCCTCCAGTTCTAAACCTATCAACAGACCTCAATTATGTCCCTTTCTTGCAAAATATTGGAAAATGACAACCATCAGTGAGCAGGTTAGACACCAACCACGTTTCCTGTAATATAAATATGTGGGTTTGAACCAATAGCGTGCGAGATTCACTGGAGCCGAATAAGTGGCCGAACCCACAATTATTCCAGGACATCAGGGATATAGATCAATGGGAGCCCAGCAAGACAGCTGGGAGAGGTTCAGCCAATAATGTTAGCATTTGTTGAATGTCTGGCATATTTCCAGTTTCCTTACTTTGTTGCAAATTATTTGACAGTGCTGTTTGCCAAGCACCTTTGTTATATTCTTTCATGGGCACCTCAGGGTCCACCTCATCTAATTCGACGTCCAGTTCCACACCAACGGTCAAAATCTGATTGTGCTAATTTCTTATCAATGACAATGTGCTTGTGCTCTTGCAATGTACCTGTCTTTACGTTAGGATTAACGCTTTTGAAGGGCGCTATGAATTCAAAATCATCTGTAACCAAAACAGGCAGTTGAGGGGTTTCTTTCAATATTGCTAATAATGTTAGTTGCTTTATCCATTTGTCCCAGCCTTTCTGGTGTAGATTCTTTATATTGAATTATTTTGTCATCAACTTCCTTTATTGCTCGGCCCTTACCGTTTACCACACTCACAGGTCTAGGGACAGTTATTTTACTCATGTGTATTTTATTACATTCAGGGGTTGTACTGTATTCCCGACCCTTAAACCTATTTGAGATAAGAATTTGCAGCCTTGTTGCAACCTATTGCTAGTTCTGAATTGCAACTGTATATAAATGACTTGTAGGTGCTTGGGGCTGCGGAAATAGGTGTTTTCTCACTGAGGCTGCCCAGTGTGATAAAAAATAAATAGATTGCATGAAGACACCTTTGCACAATCTGTGCCATCCAAATGGTAGTTTGTTAGTTTGGATTCAAATGAAATACGTGAGCTTGATGAGTTTTGAAAAAAAGTCTTTTAATTTAATTCAAGATAGGTGTTTAAGATGTTAATTCACATCAAAGTAAGAAAAAAGTCTCTTGTTTGCAGTACACATTGAGTTAGATGGTGTTGCATGTCAAAATCTGGCTCTAATATGTCCTTCAGTACTTCAGTTAATCACATTAAGTTTAGGCAAACCCTTGGCACATGTTTCTCCAAATTATTTCATTTGGTTCGCCAGGAGGGAGCATAAAACATTATTGTGAACTGTTAACAAAATATAACATGTAGGTTACAAAGTTGAACTACTTGTTGAAGTTAAATTGAACAAATAAAGGGAAAAGTTTGTAACAAAATTGACATTGAAGTCTAAGTAGAAATTAAACTAAGTTTAAACACAATCAGTAGCAAGTATATTCTTATAAAGGAAAAAGTTATTAACAAGATTGTCATTGATTCCTTGGTGAGAATAGAACTGTGTAATTGAACTATTTGGAGAGGCAGGCTTGCTTTGTTGTACATTCTAACTTTATTAGTAGCGGATTCGTAGGCTATTTTGGTGGGGGTTAAGCAATGAATATGGTACTCACTTTTGATACTATTCCCTGATGTTTCATTGCTGTCCAGAACATAGGCTGGCTGTTGAGCCACTTGACAAAAAATCCTATTTGTCTTGAGGATATTTGATTATCAATAGGCAAAGTTCTGTTCCATAAATGATTGCAAGAGGATTGTCTCCTTATTATATCTGTGTAAGTAGAAGGACCTATTATGGTTTTTCAATACAAAAAAATGCAATGTGCCTAAATAGACATTTAGAAATCAATCCTTGCTAGGTCTGTACATTTTAAGTTTTACCTGAATATTCTAAACCTGGAACGGCAAACTGGATCCAGATAACCTTGCTGGCCTGCTAAATTATGTCCCTTTCTTGCAAGATATTGGAAAATGACAACCATCAGTGAGCAGGTTAGACACCAACCACGTTTCCTGTAATATAAATATGTGGGTTTGAACCAATAGCGTGCGAGATTCACTGGAGCCGAATAAGTCTGTGTGCGAGTTAGTATTCAAAATGGCCAGGTATTTATTGTTGCACGATGATGTGTTAAGTCTTTTTGCAACGTCATGGTGTCATCACGTTTTCCGCCATTTTGAATCAGGATTTTAATGAAATATAGATGCTAGGTCTAATTGAATATAAGACTGTTGTATTGCAAGATTTACACAAAAAATTATATGTTGGCTGGAAAATGGGTAATTTAAGGTGCATTTATGTTTACAATGAACTTACTACCCTTGATGCCAAGATGTGAAGGGAAGCGCCTTGTACTATAGGGGCTTAAATTGAATGAAGCTTTTATTTGGTGCGCCGTTTTGGGTACAGATGATTGGCGAATTCTATTGTTACCCTATAACAGTTTGTCACAGGTTAAGGATACATTGTTGTTTGAAAGCTGTAAAATGAAAGGGGTACAATTAATTCAAAAAGAAATTGAAAAATTCATACAGTGACATGTGGTTGGAATAAGAATTCAAAAACAGTTTTTTGGAACAATTAAAGGAAGATCAGTTATAGAAAATGAATTAGCTCTTGAGTCCGAGTTGAGTCCTGTGAAGCAACAGTCAGCCAGACAGATCCATTTGGCCCCGCATTGTCTCAATTGTTTTTCTCTGTTGCCTCCTCTTGCCGACTTGGCAACTTTATCAATGCCAAAAAACTGTACTTGTTTGTAGTCCTCATTGGCATGTTCTTGGTAGAAGTGATAGCCAAGAGGGTACCTTATGTCTTTGTTTCTCAAAGTTATGAAATGTTCTGTAATGCGTGTTATTAAATGGTGACTTGTGCTGCCTATATAACATTTTTGACAGATGCATTTGATGCCATATACGGCAAATTTGGTGTTACAATTAATGTAATCTTGAAGTCTGTGAATTTTCCCATTTGGTAGTTGTATGGAGATGTTGCCGTTATCAGAATAAGCACATACTGAACAGGACCCACATTTGCAGTTGCCTCGAAGGGATGGCGTATTCCCGAGTTGTGTTAAACCTTTTTGTGGTTTATTCAATTGAACATCGGATGGACAGAGCAGGTTTTGAAGGTTTTTGGCTTTTCTATGCATGGATTCTTGTTTAGACAATGTTGCAGATCTTCATCTGATGTAAGTCTTGTTCAATATTTTTGTAAAATTGTACGTATTTTGGTTGCCTCCGAGTTGAAAGATGTAATGAACCTTACTTCTTTGGGAAAGGCTGTCTGACTTGATTTTATTTTGTAGTAATTCGGATCTTGTTCTTTGAATTCTTTTCTGGTATGCTTGGTTCAGTTTTATCGCTGAATAGCCTCTTGCTTGAAATTTGTTTTTAGCTTGCTCAATAGGTTTATTGAATTCATTGATGTTCGTGCAGTTTCTTTTAATTCTTAAAAATTCTCTGTATGGGATGTTGGATATTGTAAGTTTGGGGTGGGTTGCTGGTTGCATATAGCGTGCTGTTGCCTGCTGTCGGTTTCACATAAAGCGTGGACTGGATAATGTTGTCTTCCACATAAAGTTCCAAGTCAAGAAATTGTATCCTATCTGTACTTTCAAGCATGGTAAAATGAAGATTATAGGTGTTATTGCTGAGATTTATATGGTAATCTTTGAGTTGCTGTAATGAACCATTCCAAATCAACAAAATAAAATCTATGTATCTTCCCCAAAAAATAACATTGTTGTCTGTGAATGCTGGGTGTTGCCAGGCATGTTTTAACTCAAAATGTCCCATATAAAAGTTTGCATATTTGGGGCAAACTTGGCCCCATTGCTGTTCCTTGTTTTTGCCTATACATTGTAATAATAAACAAAAAGATGTTTTTTAATGTAAAATTTTGCATCTCCAGTTTCATTGAATTCTGTAGATAATAAGAAATTGAACCGCGTTTTCAAAAAATAGTTGGTTGTTTCGATGCCTTTTGAGTGTAGAATACTGGTATAAAGTGATGAGACATCGAGTGTCACAAGTCTAAACGTTTCTTCCCAGTTAACAGTGGTCAATTGTTGAATAATGTGTTTCGTGTCTTGTACATAGGATGATAGGCTTGCTCCCAGGGGTTGTAGATGTTGGTCAATGAACTCGGAGATGGGTTCTGTTAAGGAACCAATTCCATTGACTATCGGTCTTGTGGGTGTTACGTGGGAATAGGATTATGAATTTTGGGAATAAAATAGGCTGTCGCAATGACGGGGTGAGTGCTTTTCATGAAATCTCTTGCTTCTTCTTCTGTCATGAGTCATTGCTCGTACCAATGATTATTCATGTTGTTCCATTCATTTGTCAATGCCTTTAGAGGATTTTCCTGAAGTTTGTCATAACAATTTTGATCTGGTAGATGCTCATTGGCCATTAGGATATAGTCACTAGTTGAGAGTAAAACTATTTTTCCACCTTTATCAGCTTGTTTCAAGAAGATATCACTGTTGTTCCTTAATTCCTTTATAGCTTTAATTTCCAATTGGGTCAAATTTTGTTGAATTAATTTATTATGTTGTTTAGTCAGATAGTATTGTCTTAATTCATTAGTGACTCACTTTTGAAAGATATCTATTGTGGTCACTGTTGGTACATTGAGGTTGAATGTTGATTTGGGTTTTAACTTGGTTTCTTGTGCCAAACCTAGATCTACATGTAGTTCTGTACAAAGGATTCCAATGTTTGCTCCTCAGATGTATCCTCTAAACTAAAGAGTTATTGTGTGTTCAGCAATTGTTGCAGTGAAGATGGAAGGTATCAGAACTGGTTCTTTTTGAGTACTGGTTAACTTGGTGGAGAAGTATTTGTTCAATCTCAAACTTCTGCAAAATTTTAAAAGATCCACATTATTCTGAAAATAATCCATGTTGTTTGTGGGACAGAAGGAAAGGCCTTTGTTGAGTGCTGAATGTAAATGAGGGGATAGGTTGTGTCCTGTCAGGTTCATGACTATGTCTTCCTTGATTGGCTGTCTTTGGACCTGGTTAGGATTTCTTGTCTGTTGTTGGTGTCGTTTAGAGCTCCCTTTTCCCCTGGAAGGAGCCTCTCCTTCTTGGTTTCCATGTGTGGATGTAGTTTCCTTTGTTTTTGGTAGGAGTGATTTGAAAAGCGGGTATGTACAAGCTAGTTTGTACCTTTGATATTCCTCTAAAAAAGGAAAGAAATTATCAATTTGTGATGAGGTGGAGGTGGCAACGCTGGGCGTAGTTATGCTTCAAATTTCTGTGTCACTTTCATTGGCTGACTCTGGTTCTGATGATTGTGGTGATGCAAGTTAAGGTTGACAATTTATTGGAAGGTTAGGGGTTCCTTGAGGGCAATGGTGGTTTTTGAAATGTGTAACTCTGTTGTGTTTGTAGTCCATTTCGTCCCTAAAGAACCTCCGTTTGTTGATTTTAAGTTCATTGGTGTAAATATTCAAAACATTGCCCAGTATTTGAAAATGTTTGAATGTGGCTTCCGGTATGTTGAGATCTGTTATTCATTGTTTCATCATTTCTATTATCTTTAGTAGAATTACATGTGCTTTTTTGCTTGTTCTATTACCCTACAAATCATCTATTTTGAGGTATTAAGAGTTGTTCCCAGTCTTTAAGGGCTTCCAACTCTTCTTCCTTGAATGACGGGACGAAACAAATTCGTAACCCTCTCGGTATTCTGTTGACTTCTAAGTATTTTTCAAGTGTAGCTACCTAACACCATCTTGAAATTTCTCTTTTAGGGAGTTTTTCCAATCTTTCAGTTTTTTGAGTGATGTATTGGAGTTGGCTGTGGCATTGCCAGATCCTGGGCTGGTTTGGGAACCTGAAAAAGTTGTTCTGCCTCTTCCAATCTTGTTTTGTATCTTTGTGACATGCTATATTCTTTCAATGTTTTATATTATGCTGGCTGTCCTCTGCTCGGGTTGCTGAGGAAACGACTTGAGAAGAATTTGCAGCCTTGTTGGAACCTATGGCGAGTTCTGAATTGCAGCTTTATATAAATTACTTGTAGGTGCTTGGGGCTGAGAAATAGGTGTTTTCTCACTGAGGCTGCCCAGTGTGATAAAGAATAAATAGATTGTATGAAGACACCTTTGCACAATCTGCGCCCTCCAAATGGTAGTTTGTTAGTGGATTCAAATGAAAGACGTGAGCTTGATGAGTTTTGAAAAAATATAGT
The DNA here is from genome assembly GCF_040938575.1 of Ambystoma mexicanum. Lineage (NCBI taxonomy): Eukaryota > Metazoa > Chordata > Amphibia > Caudata > Ambystomatidae > Ambystoma > Ambystoma mexicanum. Next base: position 980,433,902 of record NC_090934.1, on the reverse strand, counting down.
CTTATAATTTAATTCAAGATAGCTCTATAAGATGTTAATTCACATCAAGTAACAAAAGTCTCTTGTTTGCAGTACGCATTGAGTTAGATGGTGTTGCATGTCAAAATCTGATCCAATATGTCCTTAGGTACTTCAGTTAATCACATTAAATGTAGGCAAACCCTCAACACGTGTTTCTCCAAATTATTTTATTTGGTTCCTCACAATATAACATGTAGGTTACAAAATTGAACTACTTTTTGAAGTTAAATTGAAAAAATAAAGGAAAATGTTCATAGAAATTAAACTAGGTTTAAACACAATCAGTAGCAAGTATATTCTTATAAAGGAAACATTTCTTAACAAGATTGTCATTGAATCCTTGGTGAGAATAGAACTGTGTAATTGAACTATTTGGAGAGGCAGGCTTGCTTTGTTGTGCATTCTAACTTTATTAATAGTGGATTCTTAGGATATTTTGGTGGGGATTAAGCAATGAATATAGTACTCACTTTTGATACTATTCCCTGATGTTTCACTGCTGTCCAGAACAAGTTCAATTTTGTAACCTACATGTTATATTTTGTTCACAGTTCACAATAATGTTTTAATGCTCCCTCCTGAGGAACGAAATTAAATAATTTGGAGAAACACGTGTCGAGCGGTTACCTACATTTAATGTGATTAACTCAAGTACTTAAGGCCATTAAACATATTTGCCCCCAGGTTGCTGATCTCTCAGACAGAGTCTTCTGACTCCTGGTCAGGTTCCACACTAGTCATCAAACCCTGCAAGTACGCCTTCTCTGAAGTGTTCCTAGGCCAACCAGTGGGCTGACCAGCTTGTGCAGGACCTTTGCTCTGACACTGCTGCTGATTTGAGGAGTCCCTTGAAACTAGCTACATCGCAAGCTCTGTGGTCACGGCACTCTCACACCGAATTTTGCACACATAGCATTCCCAGGTCTGGAATAAAGAGCGAGCACCCGAAACAGAGTACATGCGCCCAGCCGTGGTGACGAACTTCGCAGGTGCCTTGCTGTTGTGCCCCTCTGAGCCCCCCTGAAGCCTGCTACAGTGAAACTGGCCTGATCCATCCACCAGGAGCAGAGAAATCACCAGTATCCCGCCAGGGAATCATCACTGTAACTTGGCCACTGAAAGCTGCAGAGCTGCACAACTGCCGCATTTGTACCTGCAACTGAAGTGGACTTGACTGCCGAAGTTTGGTCCGGAGTGCGCCGGGGGTCGGTGAGTACCTGCAACCCTTACCAGTGTCCCCTAGCGCATCCATCCACTTTTATGCACGAGTGTCCCCTGAGGGCCACTCTCCTTTCCAAAGATCGCCTATGCTATCAAACCATTCCCAACTCCTGGAATCTGTTGTGTCCTTATGGGGAGACCCTCCACGAATAGTGGGAACCTGTTCTTCATTGCCTTACCCACATTCCTGAGTGGCTACAGCCCCTGCAAGAGACCCTCTTTTCGCCCTTCTGCACCATCGCATGCACCAGCATTTGAAAATACATTGAGCGCTAAGCTCCTCTCATCGTAGGAACTCGACTTCCTCTCAGTGGGGGTTTACTTTATGAAGAACTGCCTAAAGACTATTTGCACTGCTTGCTTCCTGTCCTGTCAGGTTGTGGACCCATTCTGTGCTTTTATCCCTTTAGGCCACTTGGTATTGTATATATGTATTATAGTAGTGTTTTGTTGGTTTGATGTATTACTATTGATAATTGCAGTGTGTTGAACTTGAAAAGGCCTTGAATAAATGTACATATATTTTTAATATAGATACACCTGTCTGGGAGTGATTTCTAGTGTTCTTTACTGTGTGTGCTCATTGAGGTCTTTCAGTCACCCTCACCCCTCCCGAGATCTAGTCTTGACCACTACCAATGCTATCTTGATTGGTCTGGCTTGTCCAGAAGGTTACCCTGTTCCAAGAAACTAGGCTGGCCTTCTGAACCTCTGCCCACCAGGTCAGAGTTCAGAAATTCATCTTAACATTGACAGCATGGGATTCTCTTGTACTGTCCTGAATTGGTTTACCGCCTACCTCTCGGGCAGACACCAACGTGTCCAAATGAATGTGTTGAGTTAATAGTGTGCAGGATATCGTTCGTTTCAGCGATTACCTAGCCATCATCCAGTCATGCATGTCGACTGCCTACCTCAAACTAAACCCATTCAAGAATGAATTTGTCCTCATCGGTCCGCACGCTACAAAAACAACTTGTCCAACAATGGCTCAATAATACGTGCCTAGAAGGATTTGATCCACAATTCTCAGACTCAGCAAAATCTTTGAGCTTCACCATTGACAGCAATCTGCCCTTACAGAAACATAGCCAAGAAGGGCCAAATATTCTGGGTCAGAAGCTCTACCCTTTGAAAAATCAAACCCTTCATCTTGCTGCAGGACTTCCAGACCGTAGTTCAGGCCCTTGTGGTATCACACTTTGATGGGGGAAAGCTCTCCTGACAGTCCTCTCAGCTGTTCACTTGCCTCCACCAAACTGCAGCACATTTTATTATGGGAGCATGGAAATGTGCCGCATTAACCCCATCCTACGCGAACTACACTGTCCAGGATACTGTTTAAGACTGCATATATCATCTACAAAGTAATCACAAGTAGCACACCAACATACCTGTTGGCACACGTTCCTCGTGCAGCAAACTGACCAACCGGTTTGAATCACAACTCGTCCGCAAAGAGAGGTCCCACAAACCATCCTTCTCCTGTCATGCTTGGTCCCGGTGTCAGCTCGGAATGCCCCCACAATTCTCCAATTTGACAAATTGCTCAAAACATGTCTCTTTCAGCAACACCTGACCAAGGAATAATTCCAATGGATGCACATACCATTGCACAGACCTCACAGTACCCAGCTACTCTTACAAGATGCCAGCCCAAATGCAGGCTACCCACACTCTGTACAGCACTCTGCTGCTCTTGAGCTAGGTCCGTGCTTTAAACAATAAAATAAAAAAATAAAAATAATGGGTCTCATTACAAGCTTGCTGGCATTGCGGCGGTAAATCTGCTGGAATACCACCCAACTGAATGACTGTTACCGCCACTTGGTCTAGAAGAATTACTGCCAGATTGCAATTGGAGCTGATTTTCAGCAGAAAGTGGGAGGATTTACCTCCAGCATATTGCTGGAGGTAAATCCCCATCTCCAGGGCCATACTCGTAGTATGGCCGTGGTGAAAAGTGCCAGTAATTCTGTTACCGCCAATTTTTCCCCACACCGCCATGCTTGTAAATGAGCCCTAATGAGTTTTCAGAGTGCATTAGCTCACTTGGAGCTTCTATTTGTTGCTAGGGAACCAATCATAACATTTTGTTCTGCATGTGTGCGTGGCCAAAATGTATTTTTTTAATTTATGTTTCCCGATTTCTTTTTCAATTTTTTTTATTTACTTCTTTCGGTACCTGGGACAAATATATTTAGGCATTTATTCATATAATGTCAACTAAATTTTGGTTGTGATGTTCATTGGTTTGTGATATTGTCACATTGTCACGATTTGTGTTCCTTTTCGCATCATTTGTGAGGGTTTTTCTTGGTTTCAGTGTATGCAAGAATTGTTAGCGTTGGAAAGAAATGTACTAAATATTTTTTTGTCCCCAATCTAGGAATTTCCTTTGCAATGACAAGTGGTGCGGGCTTCAGCGCTTTCAGGCCATTGGAAAGTCACAGGCAGAGTAAATGGGGATGATGGGGAAACTGGTTTACAAAAAAGTGATAGGTTTGCACAATATCATTAACATATATCACAGGTGGTGTGACTGCCTAGCTGTAGTTGCTCCTACCAGACCATTTTTATCCGTTGAGTGGTCAGATGGGGGTGTGCCCCAGTGGTGCATTTTCCATCTCCTGTACATCGAAATTAGCTTACCTTGCCGTTGATTGCAGAATCCTCCTTGCAACTCTCATGTTAACTGTGATTGTTGACCTTTGATTTCCCTCTTGGAGGAGAAACAGCACAGTCATTTTGAGTCCATTGTGCGCTTGGTGCTTCCGTCAGTTGCATCATTCATGTGGTATAGCTAAATCTGCTTCTTTGTGTACTTCGGTGTGGATGTTGCTGAAGCCTACACGTTTCTGGTTGTGTTCTTTGCAAGCCCTGGCTTGGCTCTTGCAGGCAGGGTCACCTGTGTATGGGGCTATGACCACTGAAAGCATTCCCTAGAAAGCTGGTCATTTATGACGTCCCCACAGCTCGGCATATGTCAACATCACTTTACATGGAATTAAAATATCTGATATCTACTTTAGTTGACAGCAGAGTTTTCTAATACTATGCTAGGTATATGTCACCCATTTTATTTCTTTCCATTTTATCTTTTCATTTAGTCCAATAAAAGCTATAAAAACTTGTTTGATTTTAAAGGTGAACTAACAGTGCAAAACCATTTCTCTTTATATGTTTTGCAATACATTCAGACATATCCTTTTTAAGTGTGTAAGGTCTTGTGCCGCTGACGCTTTACAATAGGCAGAATTTTTGCATACATATTGTGTGCTGTGACATCCGGTCTCTTCATGAGGGATGACGCGTGCAGGCAGGAGTGTCACTCAATCAGGCAGGAGAGTCACTCAATCAGGTATTTCGTATGGTATCAGATAGGGGTGAATTTAGAGCCCTTGATTTTAACTTGCTGAAAGCGATGTTGAAAGAGTCACACCAGTCCAGGACTCAATACATATGTCAATTTGCTTAGTGCAATTGAGGACCCCAATGGTTGCATTTTCTAAATGTTGGCAGTAGTCAACCACACCCTAGGCATGCATCATCACCACTGCTTATTAAATGGACGGTCTTGTCAGCTACTAGCTGTGTGTTATGTTTGCATTGCATTTCGGAAATGATCTAGACTGCTAGTTTATTGAAGGGGGTGTATGTTATGCTATGTGACATGCAGTCACATAAAATACTTGCAGGGGGTTTCTCTCTGATAGACTAGAGTGGAAATAAACACAGAAAAGGATCAGAAAATGTAGGCCTGCATGCAAAGCCAAAGCTTTAAATGATTGAGACGGGGCAGATGATCAGGGGCAGATGATTGCGACAGCAATTCCAAAAGCCTACGGCTGTTCTCAAGATCTGCCTCCAGCTCAGGCTCCCTACTTAAGTGGATCAAACCAGCCCAGAAGATGCAGATCCAAGAACATGAAACGGGTGCATTGCTCAAACATTTGCCACCAAGCATGGTGGTCCCTGTTTGTTGTGCATACGCAAGGTGCTTTGCATGTTCCGCACTGTGAAGCAAAACCACTGATGAACAGGTGAAATGTAGGCTCGCCAGTTCACTAGCATTGGCAGCATGGCGGCCATGTTATGTACATTTCTAGCCTAGTATGCTGGGATATATAATTCTGGCATATTCATCATCAAAATAAATTAATTGGGTACTGTGGGACAACCTTTTTGCAGAAATTCATTGCAGAGGAGACTACACTTGTCAATTTGTTCTAATAGGAGCACAAGAGTTTATTTTGTGTTTATTTTTATATATATACACACAGGAGGAACAAAGCTCTTTTGATCACAAAAGAACACACAATAGATCAGAAATAAGATTTGACAGGAAGCAATAGGTTTCTTACAGTGGGGCGGGTTTGAGGGACATTCTGACCAGGTTGTGGAGGGGAGTAAACGGAACAGTAACCGGAAACAATACATAAGAGGACATACATAGATTAAGGACAATGGGCATTTTTAAGTGCAGCTAAGTGGTACGGCCAGCTGCACTCAGGATGTGACCATGATGGGTGAAGGGCTACAGTGGAGGCAGAGAAAGTGAAGGACAGAGGCAGGTTTCGAGGCAAAGGGGGAAAGGTTAGCTAGCAGGCAGATGTAGGTTAAGCCTCAGAGGCAAGGAAGCAGGCTTTTAGTTTGGTTTTGAATACATTTCAGAGACACAGAGTGGTTTCTGGACTCGTTCATTTGGAATTAGAGGAAGATTGTTTTGAACAGAATTATATTTTGTATTGTTTTCCATTCATATTAGAGTCTTTAAGTATTTTTATTTGTGGCAACTCAGTTGGGGCCATTTTCTGTGCTAAGAGTAACTGGACACTACAATGCCATATGTTTTAATGATTTGATATCTTCGTAGTTAGAGGGGAGAGTTTACATATGATGAGTGTTACTGGTATTGGGTTGTTAAATTTAATTGTGTATCACCAAGTGGTCTGTGGTGGAAATGGGTTGCAAATATCCTTGGGTTGTAGATAATTCCATTGCATTGCATACAGGGTGATTAGTTACCCTAATGACGAAAATATACTAACAAACCATTCAATTTTTTTTCATCGTCTGAATTACACGCCACGTTATCTTCGCTTATCAATTTTCATAATTAAGACAATCTACTTCCTCCTGATTCAACTCCAGCTGCACTTTGACATACCTTTTTCCTTGCCACGTTTTATGTGATGTTCTTAGAGACCGATTGTCACTGTAAAGAGGAATAACCCCAAAGCCCCCCACTGTCTTTGCCATGCAAACCCGCATCCCTCATCACTCTCTTGCCTTCTGTGGTTCCAAAAACTGCTTTCCCCCTGTTGCACTGGAAAATACAGCATATCTGGGCTCAGAGCCCTGCCCCCTTTGCATGACGCAAGAGGCGGGTGCCAAAGCCAGTAGCAGTGATTCTAGTGGCATAAAACTGGGCTGGCAGGTGGGCCTGGGCCAACCTGTCTGGGAGAATACCTTGAAGATGAGGGACAGCCCTTACACTTGCTTTCCCTCTTGCCATTTCTTTACCCTTTCATCCACTGAACAGCATCATTATGCTTAGACATACTACTCATTATGCATACATCGGCGACAATGTTTGGATACGAAGAGTAACACACACTTGATATAAATGATCAATTGGTTGTGATGCAGCCTTGTGAAAACATTGAAAAGCCAACAAGGAGGTCTACAATCTCTCCCTCTTGTGACACACAGAAGACTGCATTGCATCCCCAATCTTGTGTAAGTTAGCGGCCAGCAGACCTTGTGAACATGCAACACTTGGCAGGGGGAAGGCTCACGTTGGCTTCCAGCTGGCAGGCAACCATTTCCCAAGAAACGCTTGGCTGGTATTCTGCTGGGACCATGTTTTTCAAATTCATATTATGTCCAATTTAAAACAGTTTTGAGTAAAGACTAGGATTCGGATATTTCAGCAAAACTGCATGCAGCAACAACAACTGGAACAACCTTCAGCAACCTGTGACATGTTATTATCAGTGCTACAATAGTCAGACACTGGACAGTCCCCGCACCACAACATTCATTCGGATAATTCGTGAGTAGGACAAGTGGTGTAGGTGAGTGCAGGCATTAATTGGCACTTCCAAGAAAACACTTAACTCTACTCTGGGGAAACACGTTTTAAGAGTAAGGGGACAGGACATTTCTACTTTTTAGGTGTGCACAACAGCAAACAGAGATTATAATGTAAAGATAGCAAACCCAATGAGAATTTGTTTATGGAATCCATTGCCAATTGATGGTTTTGTCAAAGCAATATCAGATAAAGGATACTTTGGTGGAGAGACTTTCACATAAACAAGTCAGCAATGACTTGAACTGCTTTGTGGTTGCAGACAATAAGAATGTCTTCTGCAACAGATACTGCAGGGGTCCACACCGCTACTGTGGAAAATGATGACATGTAGTTCATAAAAACATCCAGTTCCCAGAGTCACCCCTCTCCAGCACTCCCTCATACTACACAACATCAAACCAACCCCCACAGCTACCCAGACTTTGGATACTTAACAGATTCCACTGTTTCACGCCACCAATGTTGACCTCATGCATTCCCTTGTTGCTGCCGCCTTCTAAATTGGGGCTTGCACTCATGTTTTATGCCACCAATATTGACCTCATGTATTACCTTGTTGCTACAGCCTCTTAAGAAGGGCTGGCATCCATGTTTTATGCCACTAATGTTGACCACATGCATTACCTGCTGTTGTCACTCCGTATGTAGGGCTGGGCATCATGTTTCGCTACTGATTTGACAACATGCACTTATGTAACCAAGTAAAGTAATCTTAACAGCGCCACGATGTCCGAGGACAGCTGTGCGCTCTACAAATGCAAATAAATAAATAAATAAATAAAATTCCACGTTCTATCTGTCACCCCAAAATGTCTTTCAGAAGTCTCTTTGGGTCTCTCCCTAGTGTCACTCACAGCCTCTGGAGAAGCAAACAGTTCCGTAGCTTTGAGCTGTGGGACCCTAGTTAAGTGTCTTCCCCTGACTCAATGTTCTGCAGTGGCTCATCGTCAACATAGGAAATCCATAAGAAACCTGGTCAATGTCTGCACATGGTTACAATAATGGATGGCAGCACTTTGTTTTCAGCCGTGAAGCGGCCAAGTCTGACCCTGGGTAGGTTGGCTCGGAGGCACCAGTGGATGCTTGCTAGGATCCTGATTTTGCCCTAACCTAAGGGTCCTAATACTCTCTCAATCCACTCTTACTGTCCTCCACATCACTCCACATTTTCTCATACGGGCAAGGCCTGTCTCCAAGTCTCGGCTTTCTCCCTTTGGTCTATGACACTCCTGTCTGTTCTTCTTGATGCCCTGACCATGTGCTTGTTGCTCCTCCTGCCTTACTTCCTCACCTCATAGGCATAGGGTATGTGCTTCCATCTCTGTTCTTCACTTCCCCCTTGCTCCTTCCCAGGCTTTTGATCCTCTCCACTCCCTAACTTCAACACTTACTCTGGACTTGTCAATATCTTGACTTTCTCTTTCCTCTGTTTATTCTCCCCCTCTCCTCCTCTTCACATTGCCTTCCTCTCCTCTATTCCTTTCTTGACCACCTCCTCTGCTTCTCTCTTTACACACTCATATGCGTCTTATCTTAAGCACCTCCTCCTTATTCTTCCCAAAACCTCCTGAGTTCTTACTCTGTTCTCTCCTCCTGTTACCACCTCCTCCTTAGCGCTTACGCTTTGCATCAATTCCTTTCTCCGCTACTGTCACCATCTCCAACTCCTGCCCAGCTTACATACTCTCTCCTCTAGCTCCTTCCTTACTTCTGTTGCTTCCTCAACTCTTACCCTCTGAACCATTTCCTTGTCTCTTTCTCTCCACCTACCACCTCCAACCTCCTCTCTGCCTATAGCCTCTCCTTTCTCAAATTGCCACCAAACGAGAACAGTCTGCTTTTCTGAACACCCACATCTAAGTGCTCTGTGCACCTATTTTGGTTCCATGTAATAATGTCCCCGCAAAAAAGTCACCACAAAATGGATGATTTTTGCAGGGACATTATTACATTGAACATGCGGGGGACACCCGCGCAACCACCAACCCCCCCTTTTTTTTCAAGGGGAGCAGGGACACCCCTGCTTGCCTTGAACCCATATATATGGTCACCATACATAATGTCGCCACAACCTTAATATTACCTGATACCCTTATTTCTAAATGCCAGGGTCCACTCCCCTTCGGTTGGCCTCCTTCAGAGGGTCTGCACATGTTATGTTATATGTCACTTGTATAGCGCCTACTGACATTATATGGTCTCGAGGGGATGAATGCCCTTTGGAAGACCGTAGTCAGAGATGTTAAGAGGTGATGAAATTTGGTAGGGAGTGGCTAGGACCCTAGCAGCAACCCATAGTTATCAAGTGAGAGACTGGGTGCCATGACAACGTGACAGGGGAGTGGGAGAGTCAGACAGATCAGATTGTTTGAACGACTGGTGCACATTTTGCGTGGGCCTCAGCTGTATTCTATTGGAGGAGGTGATGTGTGTTTTGGGTGTGTGTAATCGGGTAGTGTTTATTGAAAGGTATGCAGGTGATTGGGCCATGTCCGTGCGGGATACGGTTGTGTTTCGTAGTGGTGTGTGCTGGACATTCCATTGGAGAGACACTGGCACCTGGTGAAAAGGATCTTGTATGATTATGTCTACTAGTGTTTGACTGGCTTCTTTTGGATTGCTTATGTGGACCGCCTGCATTCACCGGACAGAACTATATGAGACAGGTCTCTCTTTCTGGTTTCTTTGAAGGTCTTGGCTTGCATGCGGACCCCAAGCAGTGTCAGTGCGGTTCCCGCTGCAGCCCCCCACCCCGCCCCACAGGCCTCTCTCCTCTTTATTTCTTTCATATGGATCTAAGCGATGTTAGTGGTCATGTTGTACTACAGAGGTCAATATCAAAGGTTTTTGGATCGCAAGGGCTGTTTCCAGGGACCCACAGATCCCTTATCTTTAACACCAAATACAGCAATTTGATGTACATTCTTACTAAAAGGGACTGGTGTTGAAGTTTGTCTATATAATGATCACTTGCTCTCTGACCTAGGTGTTGTGGGGTGAACAGTGACTCCTCCCGTAACCACCCATAGGCCCTGCATCATGAAGCGGTTGGTGGCACCCGTCACCCCTCGACACACACCAAAGGTTAAACAGACATTGTCAGAGCCCACTGACCACCCAGTGTCAACTTGTTGTGTAGATGTCTGTTGCTTTTTAGATGGGGCCTTTCGATTTATATAAATATTATACAAATAGTTGGATACCCCACACACAATACTTGCCCTAATGCATCCACCGGGGATCAGCTATGCCATTTGGCAGGCCTTGCACCACTGCTGGCAGTTTGCGTCTAAGCCCGCTTCGGCTACTGGTGTCCTCCCTTGGTCCTCAAAGGCCATTCTCTGAACAAAGGGGAAATATATACATCACCCAATATTGGAAGGAACATATCATTGAGTTTCTGAACAAGTAAAACATGATATTTCATATCTCAAGCACTTCTGCCCTTGTGTGCTTCCAATTCTGGGTACTTCCATTGAGGGTTGCGTGAGAGGTGTACATGGGATGTACAAGGTTCCTTCTGAGCCCCATGATGCATTGATTCTTGCAGAGGGGATCAAAGTTGATATGGCTCAGGAGCTGAGCTGAGGAGTCCACAAAAGATGGGGATAACTACTTTAAAATACACAGGGCCAGATGATAACTTCAGATGCAACATCAAGTGAAGTGCAAAGCTGAGCCAAAAGAGAGAAATGCAAGGTTTCGGTTTTGCACAGGCGGCTTGCCCGACAGCCCAGCCAAATTAATCCAGTGCTATGTGAGCCTCGCTATCCACTACCATAGGAAAGGCAGCCATACAACATGGCAGCTAGACCTCCAGGCCCTGCGGTCCACAAGGCTACTTGCCTGAGGACCAGGTGAAGCCCTTCATGTGAAGTAGGTCTGCCTTGTTACTGTCTCACCCTCTGCTGCTGTTCTTATAGCAGGACCTTTCTCTTTGCTTCAGCTTTTTCTCCTCTCCCCTGCTGAACCCCTGGCTGAAATTGCACTGGTTACCTGCCCACCCTCTGATCTCGGGCCCAGGTCCCCTCCACCGGCAGTCGCACACCTGCACTGCCTTCCTGGCAACCCCCGTACTCGAGACGGTCTCTGTACCCCTTCAGTCCCTCTACCAGCACTTGACACCAGATGTCTGCACTTACACTTGCACTTGCCACCAGCTGGCCGTACTTAATTTTGTTATTGGCTATTATCCCATGTACTGCACTTTCACCTCCCCCTCTCCCTTGCACTTTCCCCTTTCCCCCTTCGCATGCACTTGTGCGATCTGAATGACACTTGGCCTAGTAGGATCGATGTCTGTCTTCCCTCTGTTCCCCCTCCCTTGCCTCGTCGCGCCTTGAAACACTTGTGTATAGGCGTGTTATAAATGCCATACCATATCATCATATCAGGAGCCATGGAAAGACAAGGGAGCCATCAGGGATTGTGTTTGAAGATGTACAGAGTGCCAGCTTGCTTTAACACTGGCTGTGGAAGTGAGACTGCCTACAAAAGAAAGGGCTTCACCAGGTCACCCAGTCCCCTGGTGTGTCTCATATCCAGGAAGCTCCTGGGACTGAAGATAAGATGGAAGGGCTGGGCTGATTCCAGGGGCTGGGCAGGTTGACTGCGCGCTATTCCACAGAATTGTACGCTAAAGCCGGGGATGTATAAATGACAGAATTTCACAGATTGCGTCAACATCTTTCAGGTTGGCAAGTAACATAATGGGGGCTTTTGCAATATCCTAAGTGAGCAAGAGTAACAATTAGTGCACATGTAAGCTCAATACAACGAGTAAAGAATGTTTCTCCTCTACCTGTTGAGGCTGTGGATGAGAAGGAAATAACAATAGTTCCTAGTAGAGAGTTTTTTCTGGCAGCGCATTTGTTGGGCTAGCTGCTAGGACCAGACATTGTGCCGCAACAATTCAGCAAGGTTTAGCTGGATGCCCAACCCAATTCCTGTGCTCCACCAAGACGTCTCTTAAAACATACCAAAAATACTCTAACCTCAGCCGATTGCCCTAAAACTGCAGGAGTTTGGGCCTGGGAATCCCATCTAAAAGGGCAAAAAAATCGACAATGTTAAAGAGTGTATTTTGGGGCTTAAATACCACTATTCAGCACATTAGACTTATGTAGCCTGTGGCCCCACAGGGCTCAGCTAGTAGGGGCTACATGCTTGTCCCCTAAGGGAACACCTAGAAATACAGATGCAGACACCAAGGTAATAAAAATACTTTTATTAAGGCATTAAGCCCCGAGACTGCGGCCATTGCTGCATAAGGTAATGCCTCCGGGGCCCATAGTTACAAGGCTAAGTGTAGCGAGGGCCTTAACAAAGGCCCTGGGGGCATTACCTTATGGGGCTGCATAGCGAGATGTAACCACCTACAGAGGCTATCCTCTGGCCTCACACTCCGTGTGGCTGCTACCTGAGGGTAGGCACGGGATCTGTTGCGTAACTCACCCCAAGGGTCCCCATGACGCCTCCAAGGAAGTTGAGCCAACATAGTAGGACCCTTTTTATGTTGTTCTCGCACTAGGGGAATCCTAGAAAATCAGAAAGGGCAGGTTAGTTAAAAGTGTAAGTGTTTTATAAATATAAAGGGGTCTCCTTTGGGATATCTAAAAAATTCACTCTGGTCTCTGTGTCCATTGGTAATCTAAGAACTCAGGATGTAGCCCATCTACTGTTAACAGTGATTTTATATGGTAGGTGCAGCGCCCCTCCCTACCCAGTGGGCTTGGGGGATGGGGTTTGTGGCTTCCACCATGGGGCAGGAATGTAAGGCCCCTGGCTTGGGTTAGGGCCGGAAAACAGGGCCTACACTTCACTTACTGCAAATTGTAGCTAAACCAGGCAAAATTTCTTTCCTTTTATTGGCACGCTACTGTAAATATTTCAGTTTGGTACTTTTATTTTCTGTACATGCTGGAGGTGCATACATCAGTAAGCTTATCTCACCCAATGCTCCACTTGCAAGCTTTAGCGCTTCTAGTAGAAAAACAACCCTCAGAGGAATCTTGTTCTGTGACTGTCACAGTAACCTAATGTAATCACGCAATCTATTCACAGAGAAGAGAAACAAATCTCAAAGTTCCTTACAATGACTAAGACAATGGTTGTTTTAATTGGAACATATGACTGCCATGCAAGCTAGATGCAAACATTCAAGTGCTCTGGGATAATGGTCTGTATGCCTAGGAGTCACTGACCTCTAACCATAACCCGTCCAGAAACTGTAAAGAACCAGCCATGCTTCTGGGTAGGTAAAACCATCTCGATTTCTGCTGTCACACCAAAGTGTCTACATGGTAGTGCTAATTTCATTTAGCATTGCAGGTCCTGGTGGTGGTTGCAGTTGCTGCAATAATTTAGATTGGCTGGACACAGCCATTGGGAAGAAGTTTTAAGCTGTTTTTGCATTGGTCGCATGCTCAAGGAAGGGGCATGGAGTTATCATTTGAGTCAACTTAAAATGTGTCAGTGCTTACATCCTCTTCCTGTCAGCTGTGGTGCATAGAATGTAGCCTTTGGAAAGAATCAGCGCCACCAGACAAAACTGGACATAGTTAAAATTGAAAAATCAAGTTTTTCTCCAAGATTGCTGCCCTCAAGATGTGCACGTTTAAGCTCAGGAAGGGAGAAAGTAAGTCCCATTCTCGCTCCATTTAACATAACCACATGATTCTTTTTATAACCATTTCTGTCAAGGGGAGAAACCAAATAGCAGGGATTAAAAGATAGACGGATTGCTAGTGAGAGGGGCTCCTTGTCTCATTTTAGAAAATATCACTTGGATGGACACAAGGAGCGGTGTGAGGACCTACGTAATCAACAACATCAGTGCGATGGTTGTGCCACATCAAGAGAAGGGACATGTTGCTGCCCCTTTCAGCTGCCCCTAGCACAGACATAACCTTTGCTGTTCATGGGGCTAATCCAGCTCCACTTGATGGTGTTGCCTTAAGAGAATGGAGTCCATTCTTGGCACATTACTGACTCTTAGTCAGGGACATGCAACATTAATCCATATATGTAATGTAAAGTGGTCTTATATAGCACCCTTCTGCCAATGTTGGCCTTGATGTGCAGGGCTGTGTAAGAAAGCAGGGTAGGATGTGTAGGTCAGATAGCGGGAAGGCAGAGGCAGAAACCTTTATTGTAGGTGGATGCAGGTCAAAAGTGCCCACTACCTGTGTGTCGATATGAACATCTCTAGGCTCTTTGTGGTTGGTACCAACCAGGCCGATTAGCTATATGAGTAGGTCCCGGATTGTGGAGTGCAAATATTAACAGCATGTTAATGACCAAGGTGGTGGCTAGCAGCCACTATCTTGAAAAACAGTAAAACATTTTCATGCTGGCTTTACCAAACAAATGACAGCAAAGCACTTTAAGAACACACTCATGCTGGCTGCGCCCAATATACACTAGTAGTGGCACTGTGAAATAGTTTCATGTGGCCTGTGCTCAATCCATGTCAATATGGCCACAGTAAAATATCTTCTTGCAGACTCTGCTCAATACGTGCTAACATTCCACTCCAACACATGTTTATGCTTGTTGTGCCCAAAAATAAATGCACTTTCATGAACAACATATGGCAGCATTTGCCTGTGAAACACAATTCATGCTAACTGCGTCCAAATAAAAACATGCTTTAGTGTGCAAAACAAGATGCAGGCATTGGGCAGAAAAGGGTGAGTGTCTGCTCACATACGAGAGGCAGACAAGACTTTGTACAGCCCTATTCATAAGACAGTAAGAGCATTTGGAAAGGAAATAAGAAAATGCTTTCTGCTTGTTCAGTGTTGAGGTACATGAAATTTGCATGGCGTTGAGAATAGAAATCATCAATATGGCTTTCACCCCTGCTATGGGGGCAGACATGGTCTTTAATGGCCCGCTAGCCCAAGTTTAGGTAGGCCTCACGAGGGCCTTGCAGAGGGTTGAGGGCCATGAAAGGCAATGTCCGCCCCCCATAGTGGGTGCGAAAGCCATTCGCACTGCAGGGTTTATATCCAGGGTCCGAATAGTTGCTTTATATTCACTCGAAGATTGGCTGCACAAGCAACACCCATCTCCCAAGAAAAAACAACCAAAACAAGATGGCTGCCACGACAGGGAAAAGGGACCAAGTACCTTTTCCATTTCTATGGTGACCGGGAGCAGGAGGAATGCCGGGACCGTCGCACAAAGCTCTGGCAAGCAAGTAAGTGGGGACGCAAGCACGGAGGGGGCGGGCCGGGGGTTGATTTGTTTTGGGGGGGCATTGGGTGGGGGGGCAACAGGGAGAGGCTCCCTGTTGCCTCCCCACATATAAAATGAAAGCTGGCACCACCCAGGGAAGGGCCTCGGGTGGTTGCAAACAGAGGGTGGAGAATGTGTATTCTCTTCCGGTGTTCCAGCAACCTGATTGGCTCAGCGCCCTCCCCTGGGTGCGAATGCTATTATTTACACGGTTTGGTAATATAGGTTTCCAGCATGTTAAGGGTCCAAAAATCAACTGTCACTCATTGGTCATTATTTTATCAACCTCAAGAAGAGGAAAGCAGAACCGTCCCAGTTTGATTTAAAGCAATGACTGCACGTTGTATGAAGAGCTGGGCAGTAGTCACCGAATTGTACAAATACAAGATGCCAGGGGAAATATACTCTTCATCGCACTGAAATAGCCTCCGCATAATTAGGGCACAGGAAACAGACTGCTAGTAAAGCATCTTATAACAGTAAACAATCTCCCCCAATCAAATTAAATATGAACAATGTTATGGATTCCTTTTTTGCCTGCAACCACTTTGGGCGCACGTTAACAATTTCTGACAGAATATTTCCATTCTTGTTGCCAGTTTTATACAGCCTAGACTTAGTTCCAGCAATGAGTGGAGCTCAAACATTTTTCTATTTAATTGTATTGGATGTGTACTGCACACAGAAACCTTAAAGTAATGATATGTGGTTCACCACACAGAAAACTAAACATAATGAATTGCAAAAGTCTAAAACGAATTACACAATCCAACAGTGTTTTACAAAGATCATGAACTGGAAAATTGCGAAATAATGCAATAACCTCTCCACTCTCCACTCTGCAGCAAACAACATCTTTCACTTTGTTTCTGCAACTAACACTTTTGAATGTCAGTCAGCCAATTTAGATTCATTTCGGTGACCAAGCACCATATAATTGAAAAAAACAATTTACCATCATCAAATCGTTAAAAATCAAATCTATATTATCATATATTATCAATAAAAGAGCTCAACTCATGAAAAAAAAAAAAAGAATTAAAAGATCATTATATTTTTCAAAAAACGTACTTATCCTGGTCATCATCTTTCCCATGCTTTCTTTATATCTTGTGAGTTACCCCATAAGATCAAGTCACTATTCGAAATAACATTAATAAAGCTTGTCTTACTGTTCGAGTATTAAATCTCAAGAATAACGGTTTGTGATATTTGGACCTCCAATGAATGTAGGCTCTACAAAATTGCAAAATAAAATGCTACAATAGTTACTTCGAGGGTCGAGTAGAATTTGCATTCCTTGTTAGCCCCGGGTGTTCACTTGCAGTAGAAACTACCTAGTGGCAGTATACCTAAACTGAACTTTAACAGCAGTAGTCTTCTCTCGCTGCCCTCTATCAGCGAGAGGTATGTAGTCTTCCTGTTTAGGTAACTCACGACAATACCAGCATTAGGGATTGCAGCAATTTGACTAATGCCATTACTCAGAGGTCTGTTTCAGATTGTTGAGCTTGTATAGATCGTTTGTGCAAACTGTTTCCCATGGTTGTTCAAGGCCCAGGTATCCTGACGTACTTGGGGAGATTGTGCGCACCCATTTGGGATAGCACATCTGAGCAAGCTGCTCTATAGGGATCCAGGGTATCAGTCATCCAACAAAAGGCGAGAGGTCTAAGGCCTGCTTCAGAAGTAATTCCCTGGATCCCAAGGACGAGTTACAGTGAGAGAGTAGGCGCAATCATGGGAAGGCCTACAAAGCTTTTGATTCTTTTTTTATTTCCCTTCTTTTACAAAGATGAGAGATTACAGCCACTCCAATTTCAGCACCATATAGAGCCGCTGCCAATGTTTTTGCTCCATATGCCTCCAATTTCTGAATTATAGCCTTACCTCTGTACCGTTTGGAGAAGGCACTGATGGCTCCTCCCTATTTGGCTAAAGTTAGTTGGATCTTTATTCCTTGTTTCATCCAGCTACCTCTTTCATCCAGTCTCACCCTTAGGTAGACATAAAAGGTTACCCCTTCAAGTCTCATGCCGTACAGCTGTAAATTAAAATCTTTTATATTAGATATTTGTTTTTGCTGGTGTTGATTTCAATGTGTCACAGGGAGGGGTAGCCGCCTAGCAAAGTTGAGACATACTATAACTTCTGTATGCATTTGATTCTATAGAAATTGGTGGTGTATACAAACATTCACCAAATATTTATCCTAGTGATGTAATCTAGAACCCCCTAAGGGGTGGACAAGACAATATAAACTGTACTGTATGGGTGTGCTCTATGTTATTAAGAGAAACCACTTTTTTAGAGGTGCAGTTTTTATTATTATTGCACTCCACTTTCTTTATCAAAACAGCAAAAACCAAAATACAGTGTCCTGATAAAATGGAAAAACAAAAAGTACAGGCAGTACTAGAGCATAAGTCTCAGACTTGTTCTGTAAGAAAAGGAATGAAGTAACCAGAAAGCAAAATGACTAAATTATGATAATACACTTTTGACCAAAACTCTGCATAACGTCATCACTTGAGTGGTAGAATTCTTTACCAAAAACAGCAGAGGTACATTTGCATCAATTACAAAAGAAATTAAACACATTATTTTCCCATTCGGGGAATTCTGCATAGTAAATAGTGTACATTTGCATATAGGCAAGGAGCAGTTTTCCTTGCAATGTCAATTATGAGTCCTATATAGTTGTACACTGATTTTTCGATCTATGAGTGACCAATCCTCAGTCGGTGTTGATTTCAAGGCAATGTTGGTTACAAAAATGCTCAAGGTGCTCCATTGCCCTTCGCAGACCCATTGGGCTCTTGCTAATCAGCACTGTATCGGTCACGAACAGCAAGATAGTTAGTTAGGGTGTCTCCTACTCTGTGTGCATCAATTTCAAGTACACTCATTGATTCAGCTAGGGTATTAATGTATAACGAAAAAAGAAGAGCTTGGACACATCCCTGCCTCACCCCGCTTGTGACCGTTAATTGAGCAGAACATTCACCACCAATACCATAATGGACCCTTGAAAAGTTATCGCTGTATACTTTCACGATTGCAGTTAGGAGGTTACTCGGAACTCCAACTCTCTGTAGGGTCTCCCAGAGGCTACTTCTAGGAACAGCATCAATTGCTGTTCGCAGATCAACAAAAATAATCATATAATCGCTGTCTGTGTAACTGCATATGCTTTTGATTTAAGAGGACTAACCTAGTCAATTGTGGTGAAACTATATTTGAAGCCGGCATGTAAGTTAGATAAAATTTTAATTCGCACACACCAAGGATTCTAGGTGATATAAAAGAATCTTCCCGTATATTTTTGCACTCCCATCTATAAGGGAGTCATTTCGATCCCCTTTCTTAAAAATTCTGGCCTTTCCATGTTTTTTGTTATGCCAAATGTTATTAAATCATTTATGCAACATGGGACTCCAAATGTCAGATTCAGTTTGAAAGAAATCGATAGGAAGTGTATCCAGCCCGGGTGGTTTAGTGGCGTATTGCGAGAAGAGAGCTTTACTTACTTCATTTATTGTGGTCTGAAGTGGAGGGTTAATAGCAACAGGTGCACTATGCTGTGTAGTTGGTATAATATTTGGCTTCTCGAAAGGCTTATTATATAATCTAACAAAATGATTCGCCCACATGTCAACCAGGATACAGATTTCCGCATAGTCTTCCCCTCCTAATTTTTTAATGTTTAACTCATTGCCTGGGACAAATATAATGTCTGTGAATGCAAACTCGGTGAGATTGATTCCTCACAGCTGCATAGAACTACAGCTGCTGGACACTATGGTGGCTGGCAGCAATTTTAGAGAGAGCGGACTAGCTCCATTATAACAGTTCTATATAACTTGGTCACTGGTGAGGTCATTTGGTACTATCCTCCCGAGATGCCTTGTCACCAACAGGACTTGAGCATTTTGCAACACATTTTAATGCTGGCTGTGCTCAAAGTAAAACTAGTGTCTAAACAATACTGGCCGGCATTGTCCTGTAAAACACATTTCGTCATCATCATCATTGAACTTTTATTCGACTTTAAGTCATCAGGTTATGCAAACAGTTAAAACTTTACAGTAATACAAAAACAATATCTTATTTGCATCGTGTGTCAAATGCATTGTGGACCAATCTATGATAGCAGCAGTGCTTAGGAGGGCCCCTTAATTAAAAATCACATTTCATGTTTTTTGTAAAGTTTAAAATTTAACATAGCATTTGAAAACCATGACAAAAAATATGTAGCAAGGTCTTGTTGTTAGTAAGCATATTTAAAAACGAGTGGGCACATTAAAATCAACTTTCAGGCATATTTCTCCCTCTTCTCGGTTAATTTTTTTTTTTATGCTGGGTTCATTGCCCATGTACATCTTCTCAACCAAACCCAGTGCATATATTTGGCCACAATGCATATGTTATCACACGTCGACATGCAAATTAGCATTGCATCTTACATGCTACGAATGTTATGGGTATAGAGCATCGCTTTGAGATATGTGACTCCAAGGTCTCCAAATATTGGACATTAGAATAAAAAGAGTTCTATAGTCTTCTCATACTCCCCACAAGATGGACAGATGCTAGCATGTCTCCATGTCGGTGTCCAGTCAACTGGTCGACAACAAACTGGTCGACTGCAATTTGGTCGACACCATTTGGTCGAATGCCAAATGGTCGAATTTTTTTTTTTATATATATATATATATATATATATATGTGTTTTGTGGGTTTTCGTGTGGGGAAAAAAATAAAAAAGAAAAAAAAGGGGGTGGGGGGACCCCCCCAAAAAAAACCAAAAAATGGGTAAAAAAAAAAAAAAAAAATTCGACCATTTGGCATTCGACCAAATGGTGTCGACCAAATTGTCTGTCGACCAAATGTTTTCGACCATTTGACTGGTAGCCCTCCATGTCTTGTAAAGTATGAAATATTCAAGGTGCCCATTTTAAATCTAATGTAATTTTTCTTTTAAAGATCTCTTTATGGATGTTTTGACATGTTAAACAACAGTAACTGCATAACAAGCCCGTTCCCCCCCCAGTACCCCATGACACAGCCAAGCACATCGACCAAGTGCCGCAAGCAGCTTTCAATTGACCACTACGCATAGTACAGGATTGTCTCTATGCTGTAAAAGTTAGTATTAACATTCCCGGCGTCGGGCTCCGCACCAGTACTTCTGCGAGCATTCGCTCATTCATTTAGGAGTCCCTGTATTTCTTCAGTGTGGTCTATCAGTTGGCAGCCCACACTTCATGAGACGGTGCCGACAATACAGCAATTGTTAATCTCCCTGTGGGATCGCTCAAGTATTCCCTTTGAGGGATAGAATCTCCCCGCCGTCGTCGTCATGTAAATTCAACAAGTGTTGCGTGTACGCGTCCCACATCCGTCTGTCTCCCCATCGACTGCCCTGCATACTACCCCATCTTGATTCCATATCGTTACAATACAGGGTATCCCCAGACCATTGTTCAATCGCAGGCAGCTGCCCTTAAATCTAATGTATAATGAACGTGCCAATGGAGATGAAACAAAGTCCAGGTTTTCCTCATAGCTGACATCTTGCTTTGCATGACCAGTAGGAATATCTTGTCGAAAGTTGAATAAATATTGCCTTAGATTTTGATCTAGACATGATGACAAAAGAGTTTTTAACCAAACCCTTGGTTTCAATATTCATAACAGGGGTTATGCCAAAAACGGGCCAACTCGAGTGTAGTTAGCCAAGATTTGATATGCTGCAACCAGGATAAAGGCTGTCCACCCTCCTATGCTATGTCTTGGAGTGTGTGTCTTTATATTTTGAGACCCATTGACAGCTAATGGATCGCAGGTTTTGTAGCTGTGTTACCAGCGATTGGACCAATTTCTGTTTCTAAGTGCATTAAGGTGTTGGGGGTACTTGTGGAAAGTTAAAATAACTTTTTTTTTAGAAATGTGTTTTCTGTTATAGCTAAGTCAGATGTTCTGGTATGCCCCCAAATCTCTGCAACTTATGTGGCTGCCGCTCTCACCTCCATTTTATAGATCTCAATAGCAGGTTGGACAGCTCCATTTCTATGCCTGTGTGCAAACCTTAATAAAGCTTCACTATTTCTTTCTAAAGTACTGTTTGGCTTCACTAATTGGGCTGCCCATTGGCAATTCTCAGTAAACCTGATGCCTAGATAGGCATATGCCAGAACGTGTTCCAATCTCTTTTCATCAATACATACATCAAGCCAAGGAGTCTTTGGGCCGGATTTACAGAAGCGTTTTATAATTGCGCAATTCCCTACGAAAATGCTCTCTGAATCAGGCCCTTTGTGCGTCTAAAAACCATGGCCTTGGTTTTGCCAATACCGATTTTCAAGCCCATGGTCTTACATTGTTCACTGAAAATAGTCAATGATTTGTTGAGCCCAGAGGGTGTTGTTGCCAACAAGATTGCATCATCGACTAAGAAAAGGGCCAGAGTCTATGGGGGTCAGGGCTTGAGTGTATGAGCAAATCTATTATCCCATTAATAAATATGAAAAATAAAGTTGGGGCCAACATAGAACCTTGTCTGACTCCCGTCTCGACACTAAAGGATTGTGTTGTTTCAGCCACAAGACCCCAGTGGACTACCGCTTGGTTATTTCTATATAATTGCTGAATGATCCCAGCAGTTGTCCAGGTGTGCTTTCGTCTTTAAGCACATTCCATAGTAAAGCCCTGGGTACCCCATCAAATGCGCTTTTCATGTCAATGAAGACAGCATAAAGGCGGCCTCTCCTTAATACAGTATATTTCTGGAGTATTAGGGATAGTCTAAAGCTCTGATCGACTGTGCTGCTGCCTTTTTGGAAACGCACCTGTAAATGGCTTATAATGACTTTGTTGGATACCAATGACTAAGTGGTTCAGCGCCGCCTTGGCAAAATGGTTTCCTGTTGCATCTAACAGAGCGATAATTTGCTGGGCCCTCACAGACCCCCTTTTTATACAGGGGCACAATTTCAGCTTTTGTCCAGGACATCAGTGCCAGGGCATTAAAAAGACAGTGCAGCACAGGCACTCATATTTCGGGCTCTGCTTTAAATACATTGATCTGGATTTTACTGGGCCCTGGCACTTTCCCTCCCTTTTGTGAACATAGTGCATCTCAAATTTCCAACATTGTGAATGTTATTGGCCCTTCCATCATCTCTGCCCCTTTCGGTGTGCATGAAGCGACTTCTTGTATTAAAAATGTTCTGGTTTCCTGTGATATGTTGCTGCTGCTGAAACTGGAGACATTTTCTGTTATTCTTTCATTTAATTATTGATTTTGTTGTCCAGACGTTTGCTCTGACACTGAAAAATAAAGCTTGGAGAAAAAAAAAGTTTGTCTCGTTATATAACCCTTGAAAATGGTTATACCAAACATCGTTGCTAATACAACCTTGTATGAAAGCAGCATTTGATGCCACGATCAGTACCTGCTTCCAAAAGTCAGCACTATTCCCAGACCTTGCAGCTTCCAAGAAGTCATTCAATTTTCTAAGCTTTCTTTTTTTGAGTCAGCAAGCGCTGCTAGGTAGCCCTGAGTGAACGCAAAGTTTCTTTGTTGACCCATTCCATATTTCTTAGGCAAGTTCCCTTTGGCTTCTCTACATTCACCGTCAGTTCCTGTCTAATAGCATGCGTCTTAATTGCCCCTCTTGGTTTTGTAACATGAGTGTGATGTCCACGTGACATGCGTTACGTGGACAAGTAAATAAAGGGGAGGGAAAAACACGCGAAGGGCAGTTCCCGATCAGACTACAGAGCCACTGTATCCATTCATTGCGCGCCCACCCGTGCTGCGATCCATAGGCCCTGCCCCCAGCGGTGGGTCGCACATTACACTGGCAACGAAAGTGGGGGACGGATGCCCACCCGTCACACCCCTACAACATCAGGTCGAGCCCGACCAACACTGTGCCCCAGGCACACCCCCCAAGGCTCGCTGACCCGTTGTGCCCAGCGGTTAAAGTGCATGGGCGGGGGGAACGTGACAACCTGCAACGGCGTGCTCCAACAGCAGGGGAGACATGCCGCAATGCCAGATGCCGCGCCTCAGGCATCTCAGGGCCTGCTGACTAGTATCACGCCCTCTCAGCCAGGTGCCTGGGCGTCGGTGGAGCAAAAAAAAGTAAGTGCGCCCCGCGCTGCGTGCCACCAGATGAAAAAATAACAACAATGCGTTCATCCAGCTACATTTCCACTACTCGCCGGAGTACCCAGAGTGAGCACACAGGCCCAACACACACATGGGCACAGCCGTGAGAGCCCAGGACACTCCACAAGTGGCAACACTCGCAACAAAAAGCACGGAGGGATCCCCAATGCCCCTGGCTGCGCAGTCACACGCTGGCTTCCCCGCCCCAGCACAAAGACCCACGACACCCAAGGAAACAGTGAATTACACTCCTTAGGCTGCAGCGCTGCCACAAATAAAGCTCCGAGAAGCACTTAAGGCCCAAAACAGCACCTCTAGGCCCGGAGCACCGACAGCAGGCGGCCACCACATGAAACCAAGACCACTTCAACGTTGGCCATCTGTGACAACACCTGCACATGACCAGAACCACCAAGTTGGACCCCCCACTTAATGGTACTGCTGGACACACATCAGACACTGGTGTGCAAGCCTAGACGCACACCAAGTGCACCCGGCACACCGCATAACATGGCGGAAGACCCCACAGCAATGCCACAAAGGCAGCAGGCCCAGAATCCTGACACCAGCACCTGGCTGGACACTACGCAGGGAACCTTCATGCAACCTTTTCAACATTTTGGGCCCAGGACAGGTCCCCGCTGGGAGCTCTGGTTCCAACAGTTCGAGCTGAGCATCAAGGCGCACAACATCACCAGCGAAGAGAAGAAAATAACTTTCCTCATGCTCAATCTGGGCACTATGGCCCTTCGGCTGTTCAACGAACTCCCAAATCGAGGCACGGATGACGACTACGAGATAGCAAAAGACATCCTCACCAGGAGGTTCAAACCCAAGATTAGCCCTGACTGAGAAAGGTTGAAAATGAGCCAGACTGTGACCACAAAAGTGATGGGTGGAAGGTTTTGAATGAATCTGAACCAATGGCATTGCTCTGGGCAACCTTCCACACCACCGTTTTTTAGCCTGTCTGCGCCATTGCAAAAGGGGTCCAGCCATACGCAAATCAGTCAGGTCCTGCCACCAATGGTAGCAGCCCAGCCCGAACTGCTAGGCCAGGTCCCCTCTGCACGGAAACACAAGCAACCCCAGACATGTTTCGGCCGTGTTGGGCCTCCTCAGTGAGGTGCAGCTTGGTTCCCTATGGCGCAGCGAGCAAGGGACCCACGTCTGGGCATACCCTCTCTCACATAGTGAGACAAACTGTGACAACATGAGCCAGGCCAGACAACGCCCACAAGAAGGTATCAATGACTTCCACAGCCGAGTGCGACAGATGGCCACCAGCTGTGACTTCCCGGACGAGGAATTTGCGGTGAGACAACAGGTAATACATGACCTATCCTCAGACAAGCTCAGGAGATCCATCTTATCAGAGACAAACCTCCCGCTGGACACCATCCTGTACATGGGGCGACTGCGGGAAAGGACAGACAAGCACATGTCAGAGATGGAGCAAATAATCAGCCACCTGCCACTGACCATCTGAGACGCCACGCAACAGCATGACCACAGTCAACGCCCTTCGGCAGCACAGGCCCCAACAAGGGTAATCAACAAACCAGCTGAAGAATTGTCTGTGGTGTGATGGACAGCAACACAGGGGAGAACCTTTGCCTGCGAATGGCACAACCTGCTACAAATGTGGGAAGGTGGACCATTACGCGTCAGTGTGCCTGAGTTATGAGAAGGGCAAAGATCATTCGCCCAGGAGGAACACCCCAGACTGGAAGAACGACACAAGGCCCTGCAACACACAACCATGCCAGTCAAGACAGCAAGACCACCGACAGCGGAGACAACCAGGCAAAGCCCGAGAAACCAGGAAAGGACAGGCCCGAGCAATCGAAGGGGAAGACACTGACATCGACAGCAGCAACGACGGGCAATCGAGCAGGGAACAGTCCCCAAGTCACGCTAACAGGCATCGCAACCCCAGGTGGGAAAGGGTCCACATGATATCTGCAGTTAAAACGAAGCACTGCAAGAAACCCAGCAACAGCAGATCACGCCGCAGCTGCACTGTAGCAGTAGGAGATATCCCTGTGATGATGGACACGGGTGCCACAGTAAATGCCATGCTGACCACCAGGTTTGATAAGCTCGATCCCAGACCCCCTTCTGCAATGGAGACCTGTGCTGCTATACGCGTACTGCTGCAAAAAGCCCTTACCCATTATAGGGTACTTCAAGGCTGATCTCACACATCATGGGAAAAGCTGCAAAACTTGCATCTATGTTGTGGATGCTGGAATCGAGACCCAGATCAGCTGCCCAATGGCAGAACGACTAGAACTCATACAGTTCAACTTTGCAATCCAGTCCAAGGAAATCGACCACCTTCTAGCAAAGCACAGAAAACTATTCAATGGCATTGGATGCCTAAAAGGAAGGTCGGTAAAGATTCACATTGACCCTACGATATAGCCACAGGCAGTACGACATCGGAGAGCCCCCTTTGACATGAGGGCAGCGGTCGAAGCAGAGCTAAACAAGCTGGAAGACCTCTGGATTATTGAAAAGACCGCCGGTCCCACCCCCTGGGTATCACCTATGGTGGTAACGGCAAAGCCCGAACATCCCCAAGTGGTACGCATATGCATCGACATGTGCCTGCCGAATGTGGCGAACGTGGCGATGAGGAGAAAAAGACATAGAACACCTACGATAGACGAGCTGATTGTGAATCTGACAGGCGCTACCGTTTTTAGCAAGCTGGACCTGCGGTCAGGCATAATAAACTTCACCTGGTGAAAGAATCATGATACATAACAATGTTTTCATCACATCTGGGGCTGAGAACGTACCACTGTCTCAACTTTGGCATATCGTCAGCCACCGAAGTTTTCCAACATGAGATACGCAAGGTACTCCAAGATCTTCCAGGAGTCACGAATGTCAGTGATGACATCTTAGTTTACGGAAAACTCTGAGACGAACGCAACAGCTGGCTAGCAGCCACCCTACAGCATCTCGAAGAGTCAGGTTTAACACTACACGAAGAAAAGTGTGAATTTGGGAAATCCACACTGAGCTTTTTTTGGTTACATGTTCAACGGAAAAGGCGTGTCACCAGACCCCGGAAAAGTAGAAGACATTAAGAACATTAAGAATTATTTATTATTATTATTATTAACACGACAGCCATGACCATGGCAACAGAAGTCCAGAGTTTCCTAAGTTTGGCGACATACTGCGGACGATTTATCCCTGACCTGGCCTCCATCGCCACCCCCTTCTGGGAACTCACAAAGACCACCCGGGAGTGAGGACAAACCCAAGAAAATGCATTCCAGAAAATCAAGTACTCCTTCTCCAGTGATGCCACCATGGCGTTCAACAACACGCACAACAGAGATACTGGTGGATGCCAGCCCGGTGGGGCCCGGAGCCGTCCTCACCCAAACGGACAGAGACGGAACTGTTGTTCCCATCAATATTGCAAGCAGAGCACTCACCCCGACTGAACGGAACTACGCACACATAGAGAAGGAGGCATTAGCCATCATATGGAGGATGCAAGCACTTCCATGTATACATATTAGGTCATCCAGTGAAGGTGCTAAGGAACCACAAGCCGTTAGTCCCCATAGTTAAAGGATCAGCACAATATCTCCCAGCTAGGATCGAGCACTGGATGTTGCAGCTGTAAAAGTTCGATCTTGGAGGTACAATACCAAGCCGGGACTGACAACCCGGCAGACTTCCTGTCGCAACATCCCGACCTGCCACCACAACAGAACGAGAGGCAGCCAAGGAGACAGAAGAACAAGTATGCCAAGTCATAGCCTGTGCCAAGCCCAAAACCATGAAGATCGACAGAATCTGAGAGGAGACAAAGACCCCTGCCTCCAACTAACCAAGAGAGCAATCCTAACTGGCGAGTGGAAAACATTCCTCACAGCGGTTGCCCAGAAGACGCCCCAAGCGCAGGAAATCATACAGGCCCTGTTCGTTATACGCCATGACCTGTCTGTATTGCTCGAGGGCCTCATCCTCAAAGGCCATCGCATAGTGCTGCCCACCACTCTCCACAGGAGAGCCCTCAAACTTGCACACGAAGGCCACCAGGGAATAGTGAAGACGGTACAATGTCCTTTCATCGCGGGACGTTTTTTCACTGGGTTTTTTACAGCAAATTTTTTAATGAAAAAACCCATCAAATTTTTTGTGGGGGGGTTAGAAAATTATATATATGGGATGTGGGTGTTTGGGAATAGATAAAAACTGAAAGGGAATGGGGGCTGAAGGGGGGAAACCCCCTAAAATATATATTTTTTTAATTCGATGGGCTTTTTCATTAAAAAATTCACGGTAAAAAACCCCACGAAAAAACATCCCGCAATGAAATGATATGGAACCAGTGAAGACACAGGCCTTTCTCAAATCGTGCGTGTGGATGCCAAAAATACAACAGAAAGTCATGCCACTTGTTAAAACCTGCACAGCATGCCTCGCAACATGCCGCCCAGGACTTCCCGAGCCCATGGCCTGTCCCCCAAGAAGAGAATGCTGCTGGGATGCCATAAGCATCGACTTTTGCATCATCGCCAATGAAGCATACCTCCTAGTGGCCATTGATGAATACACCTGGTATCCAGAAGTTGAGCCAGTCAACTCGACAGACGCAGCATCAGTCACCACCACACTGGAGAAGATGTTTGCAGTTCATGGCATCCCCTCCTCCATAAAGATCGACAACGACCCACCATTCACAAGCAAAGACTTCAGATGATTCGTCAACAGCATGGGAATCCGGCACCACCACATCACCCCCTACTAGACCCAAGCCAACGGGGATGCAGAAAGATTCATGGCATCCATCAACAAATCAGTGAGGATAGCAAAAGGCAAGGGATGGCCATGGCTACCCGAACTTTACAGGTTCCTCCGGTCATACCGGCAAACCCCTCACTCTGCGACTCAAGTAAGCCATGTAGCCCTGATGTTTGGGGTACCCATTCAAGCAGTACTGCCCATATTGTTATGCAAAGCCAATGTAATTACATTTGCATGTTTTACCTTGATATGCTAATTTCTGGTGACATCACATCTCATTGCGTATGTTAATAAGTCCCTGTTAGACCCAATTTCTATACTCTGGCCTGGTGGATACATGTATAGGAGGGCAACCTAGTTAGTGAACAAAGACAACTCTGGGAGCTGTAGTAAATGCAACCAAGGTAGCATGGGGAGTGATCAAGGCTAAGTCTCAGGCAGGGGCGAGTCTTGTCAAGGGTCCACACTGAGTCCACAAGGTAAGTAATCAAGAATTACACTTAGATATGTCGTTATAAAAAGACTATTTATTTATGGCCAAGCAAACCCTACACAAATTACTACAAGCAAGTAATCATTTCACACAAACTAATAATAAAATACATATATACAGCCCCTGTAACTGTGCAATAAAACCACAATACACCCACCCCACAATACTGAAAGGAAAGGTCTAACTCTAAGTTGACAGGGGCCTTGCTCCCGGAAAGTTCACAAAGTTTCAAGTAGTTTTGGGAGCTGGGAACAATTAGGTGAAGTGTCTTGTGGATCGGAAAAGGGTTTCGAAAAGTAGCAAAGGTGTGAGGTGTGTAATGGATTTCTTTGAAAGATGTGACAATATAAAATTATAGGTACCCACTCTTCTGATTATTATAATTATTTCAGGTGCAGCAGGGTATAATTCTCCGGCCGAGGAGACCAAAGAAAAGACACACATAAAATAGGCTGCTTTTGCCAGCAGGTAACCCAAATGCACTCCTTGTGGGAATGACTCCTCCTGATTTCAATTTAGTGACCCCTTCAGCTATCCCTCCGCAAATACCTCCCCTCTCGAGCTCTTCGCTCCTCTACCTCCAATTCACTCAGGGTCAGTCGTTTTTCTAAGAAACGAGCTGGGGGTAGATCTGTCTCTTCGGCTGGGGCCTCCCTCTGGAACAGCCTCCCTGCCACTCTAAAACTTGAGGAGAACCATCTCCGGTTCCAAAAGCACCTCAAGACCTTGCTCTTTTCTTCTGCCTTCGCTCCCCCTCTCCCCTGCTGATCTGTTCTCTGTTGGCACTGTGCACCTGGCCACCCTCTGTCTTTTGGGCTCAGGTACCTGCTCATCCTGCCACCCTCCTGCACTGCCTCCGGGCCACCCCTTGCACTGGGGTCTGTATCTGTACCCATACAGGCCCCCTTTTTCTTCCTGCACTTATCAGACCTACCCTGTCTGCTGCCTTAAACCTAGCACTTGCAAATTGCTGGCTGCATTACCACGGTTTGTTGTCTTTATTATTTATTTATTGTTATTTATCCGTTTCTCCTCTGCTTCACACTTTCCACCTCTCCCCCTTCCATGCACTTTTCCCCTCCCCCTCTCCCATGCACTTGCGCGTTCTCAATGTCACTGGGCCTAGTAAGATCGCTGTTTTGTTCTCCCCTGTTCCCCTCCCTTGCCTTGTCGCGCTCTGAAACACTTGTGTACGAGCGCGATAGAAATAAAATATCAATCAATAACAATAATACTTCAAATAGCCAGCTTTCAACACCAAGTGTTTATCATTTCACATTCGTAAAGTGTTTACAAAAAAACTAAAAATAATCTTTAAGTTGTCCAAATGTTTTGTTTACAATTATAGCCTTATTTTCACAGGCTATTCCCAGCCACACCAGTGGTGTTTGGCTAGCGTCGCCAAGAGGTCACACTACCAGCTGCACCTCCTCAGAGGTATTCTTCCCTTCCTCTCCTTCCCCCAGAAGCTCACTGTCTCCCGAGCCCTGGTTCTCTCGAAGCTGGACTACTGTAACAGCCTCTATCTTAATCTGCCTGCCTCCACTCTCCGCCCTCTGCAACTCATCCAGAACAGAACTGCGAGACTTGTCCTTGGCCTCAAGCCCAGGGACCGTATCTCTCCAGGACTGAAATCTCTACACTGGCTCCCAGTGGCTGCGAGGATAAAGTTCAAAACCCTCTGCATTGTCCACAAGGCCTTCTGGGGCCTGGATCCTAAATACCTTCAACTCTCTCTTCCCAAATATCTTCCTTCCCGAGCCCTTCGCTCATCCGCCTCCAATTCCCTCAGGGTTAGCCGCTTCTCGAAGCAACGAGCTGGGGGTAGATCTCTCTCCGCGGCAGGGGCCTCCCTCTGGAACAGCCTTCCTGCCTCCCTGAAACTTTAGGAGAACCATCTCCGGTTCCGGAAGCACCTCAAAACCTTCCTCTTTGCTTCCGCTTTCTCTCTCCCTCTCCCCTGCTGAACAGCTAATTTAATTCCTCACTGAAACTGCACTGATCCTGCAACTGGACCACTCTAAACGGCCTCGGCCCTGGGCCCTGCCACTCTCCACTTGCACTGATGCCCTGGAACCCCTTTGCACTGCGGGACTGTCTCTGTATCCCTACAGCCCCCCCCCTCCCCCAGCACTTGTTCTGCACTTACCTCACACTTGCCACCAGCTGGCCCTATTTATTTATTTATTACGTTACGCCACTTACCTTGTACTGCACTTCCCCCCCTCCCCTTCCCCTTGCACTTTTCCCCCTCCCCCACCCCTGCACTTGCGCGATCTGAATGACACCTGGCCTAGTAAGATCGTTGTCTGTCTCCCCTTGTCCCCCCCTCCCTGCCTCGTCGCGCCTTGAAACACATGTGTATAGGCGCGTTACAAATACCATATCATATCATATCATATCTTCCTAGAACATAAAGCAGCTCAACAGTAAGAATTAATAATTTGGTGTATAGCTTATTATCTCGTAATAATGCTGACAAGTTTGGGTGTATATATCCGTCCTCAGGGCTTGTTAGCTGTCTTTCTCATATATATTCATATTCCATTTCTTCAAACAACCTCTAGTAAATTCCTATTGCTTATGATAGCGTGTGCCAAGGTTTACCTGCAGGGCTACACAGGGCACAATCGTATCCTATCTTCACTTCAGTCAGTCAGTCAGGAATCCCTAACAGCAGGGTTTTCAGTTGTACATACACTGTGGCAGCGGAAGGTCGAAAAGGTTCCAAAAGTCAAGTAAGGATGTATCCTACTGAACAAAACTGTCTACAGCTCTCAGAGTGTTTTTGCGAGTAAGCACTGGCAAAGCCAAACTATTGTAAAAGTTTTAAAAGTTAGGAAAACTTTTAAAAGTGGATACAGGGATTCAGGGAAGTACCACAGTTACCCACGTCCAATACTCCAGTTTCTCTTTGGACTTGGAAGGTCTTCAGAGGTTGTGGTTCCCGCCGTGCCTTCTGGAACTCGGCACCCAGGAGTTGAAGGTTCGAGTGATTAACCGGTCGGCCACAGAGGTTGGTGCAACGTATTCCAGTTGAAGAAAGCAGCTCACTCAGGTGTAGGCCTGCTCTCAGCACACGACTGGATGTGGGAAAGTTTCTGGTGAATGTCACTGTTGCACAGCGACAGAAGGGGACGCAGTTGTCGCAGTCGGAGCCAGTCTCATATCTTGGGTCCTTTGTATGTTGGAATGCTGAAATTCCACAGAACTACATCTTGTAGGACAAGCTGGTGGTCACCAAAGTTCCGAGCTGAAACACGGAACAGCAGCGTCTGCAGCGCAGTAGCCCAAACTTCAAGCTGGTCAGTCACTGATTGGCTCTGGGACACCTCCAAAGAATCTGGATCGCAAGACACTGAGCAGGCATCTAGAATAGATGTTCCCTCCATTTCCAGGGTCGAAGCTCCACCAAAGGACTTTTAAAGATCACCAGCCAGACGACAGTGCTCCACGAGACTGCAGCAAAAGTTGGTCACCAGGCCTCATTAGTACAGGTCCACGGTCTTCACAGATGGGCAGGATACTCTGAGGCATGGCTGCAGGACTCCTCTTCTTATCCAGAAACTCAGCTCACCCTATGGAAGATGTGCCCCTGAGACACCCTAGCAGTGGTCCAACCAGGACCACTGATGTTGAAACTCACGCATAATTCCTAGTCATACAGAAACCAGTTTGTGGATTAGGACCAGACAGTACCAGCCCATTTCCTGGGTAAAGCACACAGAGGACCCTACACTAGCCCTCAAAACCAAGACTTTCCCAGGCAGTGGATGACCATAAAAGGAATTTCCTGACCTGATAGGCCAGGATGAATGCCACAGGACAAGATGGCCACAAGAACAAACAAAGACCTCTTAGCACAGCCATGTTAGGGCACTAGTCACAGTTAGTAGCCAAACGCAATAAGGGTAACGGAAAGTATTGAAAACGGTCAAAATGCAACTGCTGCCACCAGCTTGTCGTCAGGCACATCTAAAGTAACCAAATAAATCCCTTTGATTGTAGTTAAGGGTTATACAAAAAGAAACCGTTTTCTACTAAGATGCATTGTGCAATCATACAAAGTTACCCACAAAATAGATATCCTGTAACAAGAAAAGGGAAACATAGTTTCCCAGTACTGCCAGACTTAAGGACTGGTCAGTTTCCCATAACAATCAGAAAAGGTGCAGTGGGGGGAAGCTGTAGGCTTCACTTCACTGGAATGAGTTCGGTCAGAGTTCAAAAACAAAAGCAAAAGGTTTTGGGATCCATAGAAATTGAGGGAAAGTTGCTAAAAAAGAAAAAACGTTCCTAGCAGTCGCCTCCACTTTATTTTAGGACTGGACCCTTGGTGTCGAGTAAGCAGTCGGCCTGTGTTCTGCAAAGCATAGTGGAGAAGGCTTAATAAAATGCTCACCAAGCCGCAACAAGAGGAGCCCTGAAGAAGGTGGGCTTCCTTGCAACATTTACAGAGTGAGCATCTCTTGAATGCACACAGGGCACCCTGTGTGTACGAAGAGCTACATTCTTGGCACCATCTCACGCCTGAAACAAAGGCAGTATTGTACAACTGAACCTAGCCCGACTCAAAGGTCAGAAAAGAAATTGCATCTTGGCATTCTCAAGTAAAATCTTGTCTGCTTAGCACCTTTAATTTCAGTGCTGCTTGTGTATGTGCATTTGTGTAAAGTGTGAAAGATATAAGCTGCAGGTACAAAATAGAACATCTTTATACCAAAGCCATTAGGTTGACACAAAAACATGAAAGTGTGTATCGACACAATAGATGTATAAACTGAGTCTAGTGTTAATTAAAACCAGCTTCTGAACCCCCATCGCTTTTAGTAGCATTCGGAAAAATGATTGGTTGCATTAATTTATTTATTGTATGTTATCGCACCAACTACAGTTGAGACCATGATGTGCAACACCTACAACAAGTTTCTAGCCGCTGTGGTAACCAGTGCCATTATCATTCCAAGGAAGGGTACTCAATTCATCGCTCCAGGAATAATTACTTATTTCACCCCTGCAGTGGGATTGGAATTTGTACAATGCAGGCGTGTCCCGTGTGAGGGGCAAGAACCTAACCCATGAGCTATAGAACACGGAAATGCACAGAGGCTACCTGGCATGCCGTGTTCATGCACATCGCTTTTAGCGCTGGCCGTTTCGGTGCAGCATCTTGGGCACAGGTTGCTTTTAGGCAGAGCATGTTGGCCGCGGCCAGCCGGGCGCAGGGACCTGCCCACCTGGATAGTCTGTTTAAATATATGATCACCCAATGCACTGAAAAATGCAGTGCTTTGGAAGACATATTTAAGAAAACACTAGGTTTCTGTGTTCCGCAATACCTTCCCAGTGTTTACACCATCTATGGTTATAAAAGCCACTCGGGGTCTTAAATCTGCATCTCCATCTGATGTGATCCCCTAGATTTACTACAGGAGATTATAGACCCTATTGCCCCCTGGCTATCTATAGCTATTAATCAACCTGGCTCGACTGGCCTCATTCCAGCAGACCTGAAGCAATCCCAGGTTGTTCCTTTACTTAAAAAGCCCTCTCTCAATCCTTCCATTCTGGCTAATTTCTGTCCTATTTCTTTGCTCCCATTCCTGATGAAACTCCTCGAATCCTTGATTTCCCCACTTCGTACAACTTTTCTGGAGCACTCTCACTTTCTGGACCCGTTTCAGTCAGGTTTTCGTCCGGGCCGGGGCACAGAAAATGTTCTCTTATCAGTTATGGATGACCTGTCCAGACTGGTAGACCAGGGAGGGGCATGAGCCCAGATTCTATTAGACCTTTCAGAAGCTTTCGATATCGTGGATCATCCCACCCTGCTGCTCCGGCTCACCCAGGCCGCCTTTCGGATCAGGGGCTCGCTTGATTTACATCATTTATGACTGGTAGGTCACAAATTCTCTCTTGAGTCTTTTCGTTCTTGTGTTCGGAACCTTGTCTGTGGTGTTCCTCAAGGCTCTGCCTTCTCCGCTGCACTTTTTAATATCTTCATTCGGCCTCTCTTGCTCCTTATCCAATCTCCCGGCTACCGATCATACTCGTACGCTGATGACTCACAAATCATCATCCGGCTGGTTCTTGCCAATCCGGACACCCCGTCTGAGCTTCAGGGTTGCTTGGTGGTGGTGAGTAACTGGATGGGAAGCATCTGGTTGAAACTTAATGGCGACAAGACGGAGATCATGGTGGTGGGCCCTCTTTCCCATGCCCCTATCGTCTCCGCTCCCTTCACTCTGGTCCCCTGCATTTTGGCCCTCTGAGCTTGGCCATTACCCATCTCCTGTCTCCTCAGTTAGGAACCTAGGATTTCTGTTCTCAGAGTCTCTCTCAGCTTAAGTACACATCACTTCTATATGCAAATCTAGCTATTTTCAGCTTAGGGTACTTAAAATGTTTTACCTTTTCTTTCGGAGAAACTACGCCCGGTGGTGGTGTCCTTCCTGGTATCGAGCCAGCTTGATTATTGCAATTCTTTGATCCTGGCTCAACCGGCCTATATCATCCATTGGCTTCAGCTGTTACAGAATTCTGAAGCTCGGGTAGCCACTAACACTGCCTATGAGACACACATTTCGCCAGTTTTAGGCACCTACATTGGCTGGCAGTTTAGAAACCGATTGTTTTCAAGTCCCTCTGTATTGTCTAGCGTGCTTTTAATGTAGTAAAGCCTGAATTCCTTCAGGATAAGTTTCAACATTACCAGCCCAGTTGCTCTTTAAGATCCGAGAATGCCGGAATGTTGGTCATTACTCGGTTTCAACTTAATCGAGTAGGTGGCTCTCAATTTCTATCCCCTCCCTTTTTCCATGCAAGCTGTCACCGACCACCATGCCTTGCGCAGGCTCCTACAAACCTTACTGTTCTAAACCCTTCCGTTTCCTGATGTCCCCCCCAGCGCCATGATGCTTTTAGCAAACGTCCGCATTATAAAGACCTATAACATGACATGCGGGACACAGCGACCTATTTGTGCAGGTAGATTACAGTCCCATGTAGTGAGCTGCTAGTGTTTCCTTAAATATAATGTCGCCTGAATGTCACTGCATTGTTCAGTGCTTCAGGTGACAATATATTTAAACAAACATTACTATCCAGG
This sequence comes from Ambystoma mexicanum, assembly GCF_040938575.1. Lineage (NCBI taxonomy): Eukaryota > Metazoa > Chordata > Amphibia > Caudata > Ambystomatidae > Ambystoma > Ambystoma mexicanum. The sequence continues at coordinate 980,397,760 of NC_090934.1, read as the reverse complement.
TGCGCACGTCCCTGCGCTGCAACTGCGCTAAACGGGCCGCCATGGTGTTGCTAAAAGGGACCTGCGCCCAAGGAGCAGCGCCGAAGCGGGCGGACAAGCGCTGTGACGTAATGTCCGGCTTCAGGCGGCGCTTTGCAAAAAAGAAAATAGAAAGGACAAACTTAAAAGCAGTAATGAGAAAAAAACAGGATATAGGCAGTGATTGCTGCACAAAGGGGGACCAGCCCAGAAATATAAATTCAAGCACACCTATGAAATGTCCGTTTAGCATTTGAATGCAATGTAGCACTCATATAATAAACTGCTAGGTGCCCACTTTGATTTCGTCTGCACCCTTTTCAAAAGCCACCAAGACTTTCCAAATGGAGGCAGTTAAATTCTGGGGAATTGACAGAAGGAGAAAGTCTGCGACAGAGGGGTTGGTTCTATAAAAAGGGGGGGGGGAGGGGAGAAAGACAGAAGGGTTGTAAAGATAAGTACGGGGAGAAGATGCGGTACACAGAGGGAGGCAGGGACCCAGAGAGGCAGATGGAAGAAGCGAAACCCATGGGGGAAGAGGGGGAATTAAATAACACATGGTCCCGGACAGAGGGGGCATTGTAAACCCCCCACGGCCTTGCAAATTGGACACAGTGATTTGCTAATTAGCGGGCAAAGTGACACTAAACATTCCTGCATGGAGCCCTGGCCGCAGTGCCTGCGCGTTATGTCGGGCCACAGAGTGGCCTGCAATGCATACCCCTGTATAATGAGGGTCTCACACCAACTCCCTCTTAGTGCACTGCATGGTACACCCACCACCTTCATTCCCTAGGAGCAGGTATTGTGTGAGACCCTGTGAACCCCAGGCTCGCGTATTGCTCAGAGCGCTTCGACGGTGCCTTTGTGTGCGATAGGACGGCACACACTGTCACTGTAAAGTCCTGCCTGGTTGATTGGCTGTGGTAGTTCTCGTGTGTGTTACAGGAGGGGAACGAGTAGCACCTTGGTAGCCTGCCAGAGGATCAGATATAAACATAGACAACACAGAAAAGGAATTCTACTTATGCACGGTCTTTCATATATGCAGTGTAGGAAGCGCAGAGTCGGGAGATGGCAGACCAGTAGGAAGGGTCCACAAGGAGTCCCCACCCTCTGCAGTTAGGGAGATTTATCATTGATCCCTCATTCACACATCAACAAGAAGCCCCTCCCTCGTGAAATCCGCACCACAGAGTCAGTGCTCCTCATCCATCTGGGGTTAAATCCTCCCCAACGTTGTTGTGGTTCAGGCCCTTACACTGCTTCTTCCATCCCCTTGCCACCCCAGGACACAACCACCACGTTCACGCTCCCCCTGCTCCTCCGACCCCACAACACGGCAAGATTGCTCTTCACCGCTCACCCTCACTGGAGCCAATTGGTTTAGCCGTGCGGCGGGCTCTGGGCAGCTAGAAGCCCCCACTGCTCCGCACCACCCAGGGGCCGTAAGCTCACACCACCACACAGTGCAGCCCCCCCTCACGCTGGAACATGATCCATCTGTCTCAACTCTCCGGACGTCTTTCTCTCTGGGCCGCCAAAGGCTTGCAGACACCTCAGCTTCCACCAGGCTGTGCCCTTTCCTGGCCACTAAGGGATACATGGACTTCCAGGCGCCCTCTGGCCATACACCAGCAAGCTCCCCGGCCTCCTACCACAGCCACGGCTTAAGCTCACCCTTTCCTATCCGCCGCTTCAACCTGTCCTCGCCCTGAGCCCAGCCCAACCTGCAGCAAACACTCTTCGCACAGAACGTTGCTGTTGTGTGCAGCATTAGTACAAGCATTTCCTCCCAAACTCAACCAAAGGAACTAGATAAAACCTCATGATAAGTGTTCACAAAGTCACTATTGTGCAACGATACATAACACTTATGATTCAGGAAAAACAAAACAGACTCTGCTTCCATGTAGGGCTGTACAATTGAAATGAGAAGTCTGATTAAAGGCTTACCAAGCACCATACCCCAGCTACGAACCCGAATAACGTGTGAATTGTCAACTCCTGTACACGCCTGGCTAACACCTAGAACCTCCTCAATAGACAGCCACGCCCCCTGATAAGAAGTGGGCTCCTTGACAGATCACTCGGAATCCTGGTTACAAGAAGCAAACTTCTTTACTTGGTTTCAGATAAGATAAGGACAGAGGTTACAAGTTACAGGTGCACTGGGGGGCACATCCACTGGCCACCCTCCCTGCAAGCCAGCGTCTCATCAACTGTCATTCAGAGGACACACAGCAGAGAACATTCACTCAACATTCCACATTCCAGCACTCATGACATCACATACATACTGAGCAGAGTAGATACGGAAAAGCCAGTCACAGCACCGTTCTTGCAACTTCCCTAGTTCAAGTCAACTGTGTAATGGGACCCTAGACCAAATGTCTTCAGCACTCTGGGCATTGCACCTATGAGCACAGTTTACCCCACCTTACCCCTGGCTGACCTGAACTCCTTCCAACCTGTGCTCACCCATGGGGCGCGTGACTAGCGGCCTCTCAATCAATTGGTGGCAAATGCAGTGCAGCCTGCAACGTAATCCTCTGCTCAGCAATCATAAAATGGGACAAAAAAAGTTGTCCCAGCTGACCATTACCATTGCACTCGCCTCATCAAATTGATAACCAATTAAATGTTTGTGACACTGGACCATTACTTCCGGCTAAAAGGTAGTCCTCATGGCTGATACCTGCGCTCATCATGGTGATAAAGCGTTAATGGTACCATCGGACAACCTCAACCACCCAACGCATGCCATCAGCCTCCATAGCGATCAGAAGTGAATGTTTTAGAGTAGTCATAACATCCTGGCGACCAGTGAACGCAATAGAGGATTCAAGAGGCTGAAGCCTTGTCCAACTTTGCAGTACCAAGACATTGGTCACGCCCAACCTGGACCCACAGTACAACAAGCCCGCCCAGCATGGACCAGCAAACCCAGTTAGAATGTCATCTCTCTGTATTTGCCAAAATGCGGCTAGCTCGTCAAAATCACGCCAGCCAACTGTGCCAACCTCACCCACTTGCAGATCTATTTGCTCCGCAATGCCTCCGGACTCAATGACGACCAGCCACTCATCTTGCACGACCACACCAGCTCTATCCACCAAAACACAAAGGTCTTGTCTACCAAATGCTGCCCAACAATTATGCCCTCTACACATCACCAGCCGATTGAGGGAGGTACGCTCCATTCATTTGCTAATTGAAGTGTGCCCACATCAGTAAACCAACCCAGTCATAATACCCCACTGAAAGGCCAGCAATCACTTCCTGAACTCTTGTAGCCAGATAACATCATAATCATCAGAAACCCAGCAGCATGGTGGGTGGATATGACCGTTTTAGGAAACATCACATGCAAGTATTTCTTATGCGTGAGGTATGGCTCCTTCTACCAGCTAAGGCAAGTAAGTGCATCACCAACCCTTATCATGCTTCATAACTGCAGTATCCTATTACCACCCCTCCTTTCCCCAAGAACCAAGTGGCAGCTTTTCCACTGGTCTAGCACCCTGGCCAAGTACCTTATTCCACATTCTAGTCCATCCTGCCTGCTTGCCAACTGCACCATTTGGGCAGACAGCTCAGCAAACTACTAGGCTCAATGAGTTATTGCAGATTCGTACTGAACATAGAGCAAAACAACAGAGCGTATCGACTGTGTGGCCTTGACCACCAAGATACCGTAGGATGCCTGGTGACTTCTTGTCCAGAACTTGAGGGGGTGGGGGGCGGTGAGATATGCACATTTTGCCAAATTTGTCAATAATTCTGATGCAATTATGAGGACTGCTATTTGGGACAGGATTCTTGATGGTACACAGATTTTATTGATTTTAGAAGTTGGTCGGTTTCTACAATTTTTATTCCCTAATACTGAATTAAGAAATACGATATAAATGTATTTGGGGTTGTGAACTAACTTATAATTGAATAATTTGAATTATTTGTTTTATTGTAGGATGGTTTTTAATCTTACTTTCTATGGATATGTGCAAGGTTTATTTTTAACATTGGCACAATAAATAAATACACACTACAAACCACTCACCTCATCTAACATGGCCATCAAATTCTGAAACCTTCCCTAATATGAACACTATAAATTAATTCTGCCACCTATTAGAGAAGACTTGCATAGACCCATACTTATGCCTTTACTCGTGTTTTGACCAATACCAACGTGCCCCTTGGACTTCTCTTGGGGCATGATTCTACAGCTGCTTCAAAAGGGTGTGACCTAGGATCTAGAAATTCTTGCTGCTTAAAAACACAGCAAAACCTAAGAGTGGCTGAGTGAAATTCAAAAATGGATCAGCATTGACCTTGGACAAGAAACCCTGCTGCGTGCAGGCTGGAAGTACCAGAGTCATGCATGTTGGAATGATTGTAAGAGGTTTGTGGTGGTGACACTTGGTTATATCTTGCTTCCAGAGGAGAGATCCCAAGAGAAGTCAAGTGAAGGTCAGTGCTGCAGGGCAGGGTTAGATGCTGGCTTGGTGGGGTTTGTGATAGAGCAACAGATCTGAGCAGTGGCACTGCTCCATGAAAGGTTAATGTCTTTGTGGGAAGATCGCCATCATGTGCGAAGGCGGAGTAATGCAAAGTGTAAAATATGGAGAAGTCCATTTGTTGTGGGTAGGAGAGACTATGGGTATTAGTGAGGACTCCCTTCACTGGAGGTTAATGCTAGACTGAACTTTTTCAGTTTCAGTCTCAGTCTCTTGCTTATCTGGCAATTGTGTTGTGCTGTTGTCCATCAGTATGGAGACATCTTACAATTCTGGTTCCATTTTATAGAAAGGGTAGGGAGATGAACCCAACTGAGTTTGCTCTCCAAAGATCTTTTACTGAGGTGTTGTGCATGTGTGTGTGGCATGTTTGCGTAAGTAACCAGAGAGAGTATGGTCTCTGTTGTGTTGCCCTTTTTTGCGAGTTGATTCTACTGGTCGTCCTTTGCACTTGAAGATCACTTAGGCCCATGTACGCAATGTTAACTTACTGTGCAATATGCCTGTGGTGCATGGGTTTAGCGGTTGTATGGCCATGTATTTTGACTGTTTATGGTTGGTCAAACGCTCTCAACCTACAATTGCTGTTGTTTGAAATTGGTCCAAGGTGCTTACTTTCGTAGGATCTTCATGGAAAGCATGTTAGTCTTCTACATATTGCCATTTGAATAGCTTTGAAAGTTTTGAGGGGTTTTCTTATTTATGATCATTTAGAAAGGAAAAATCAGTGCATTTACTATGGTGCAATGATGCCCTTAAGAGCGCCACTGCCACATGGTCAAAAGGTAGTTCAAGGAAAGAAAGCAATGAACAGATCAGAGGTTAGTTCTGATATTGCAATACCCCCCGCACCCCTTAAGGATTTTAAGACATATGGACAGAAAAGCAACACAAGTAAAAGAAACATGGACAGTGCCTGCAGCCAAGTGATCCTCTCCAAAGTGACAAAAACCCTAAGCATTCTGAGGGGACTCCAGAGCTTCTGATTTTCCTACGAAGAGGTTTTGAAACATGCTAATTTCCAGTAGATCGCACATTGAATTTTTAAATGTGGTACCATCAAAGGGTAGCAGGGAATTGGAATATGAAATATGCAATGTTCATCTTGAAACAGAAAAGAACAATATATAAATACAATTAAAATCATGACTCAAAGTTATGTATAGGAAAAGAAGAGTTAACATGAAAATCATAAAAAACTCTCCAATGTGATAATTGGAAATCGCTTCTTTACTAGCTGGGAAAATCGACATCAATGTTAGAGACCCGATACTTCATTCTTGCACATTCTTAAATATGATGCTATCTCATATTTGAACAAGTAGGGTTTTCTTACCTTTTCCTCAACTCTGTTTAATCGGGAGCCAATTGTGTTGTTCCCCCGGTCCTTCAGCTTTTCTGTAAATAAAGACACATTGTAACTTGTACTCTAAAAACTGAGTTAAGCCATCACTTCAAGTGGTTTAAAAAGTATCCAAAGAGTTGTCTATATTTCAAAAAGGACATGCTTAAAGGAAGGCTATGAACCTAAAGACAAATCATGGAATACCAATAAACATACAAAATAAAAAAAGAATACATAAAAGCATTCTCTACTACAGCACCTGTATTCGGGATTTCTAAAAGTTCTACCTTTTAAAATGTTGAATCAACTAACAAGGACGATTACCATTGTAGCCATGAGCTGGTTGACCTCAACCGCGAAAGAAAGCAAGAAAATAATCTCTCACACAACTAATGTTTCCGAATTGTGGAATGCGCAAAGTTGCACTGTGCCATAATGCAAAAGCATAGATCGGCACGGCAGTGCCTCCACCTGGGTAGAGGAAATTCAGTCACTAGAGGGTTAAAACACAGGAAATTAGCAATCTTGTGATGTGGCTAATACACAGGTGGTGTTCTCGCACAAAGTTTCCAGGTATTCAGAAAAAGTGAATAGGACTTGTGACATTTGAAGCAATAACTCAATACTTGGACAGGACAAAGTTCCTCTCCGCTGCCCCCCTCGTCTGTAATCAAAGTGAACCAACACATGTGCAGGTATGTTTTCATCAAGGGAAGGATGTGGATGCAGATAGGTATAGTGCAAAGTGGAAGATTTCCAGTAACTGCTATAAAGTGAACATATGTAGCACAAGGACATCATGGAATTAGTCTGGGAAGCAGGCGATGAGTCGGGGGCACAACCATTTACTCCCAGAGGATATTGTCAGTATAATCATTGTTTTTGTGAGCTGCGGCTGAAAATGACTGCTCAATTCCTAACCCTCTCAGTTTGTGCTGCCATGAAAATATATTGACACCAAGGATAACCTGATGAGCTAAGTGAGGCATAGGAAGATAATGTATGCCCACACTCTCTGGGTACATTTCAGGCAAAAGCAAACACAACTTTGCTGAATTCTGTGGTCTCGCTGAGCGAGCTATCCTAAGATGCTCCAGGGATATTCTGGCCTCCAGATGTGTCATCCTCCATGATTCTGATATATTACCGCTGACACCAGGGGGCACTTGACTGATTCTTGGAGGAACCAGCTAGCTAATCCCTGTCCATGAAGTTGGGGTTCACCCTTTGCATCTACGGTGCAAATACTGAAGGGGATGCTCCTCTAGTTACCCTGCATTTATAGGTGTGAGTTTAACCCCTGGTGTCATATTTACCCTGTTTTGTGGAATTCCATAAGATTCCAGGGCCATAGAGCAATAGTGGTGTGGGGGGGGGGGGTTGATAATGAGTTCAGCTGTACTGAGAAATGATTGTGCTGGGACAATGAGCACAGAATATTGCACTTACTGGAAATCTAATCAGGAATGTTAGTTCCAATCAAACGGTTCGGAGGTCGGTGGATTGGAAATTAAGTAACAACTAGTAAATAATTACACGTACTAATGCACACCAACAAAGACATCTATGACGTAAGCAGTTCCTGCAAATACAGTGGCCATTACTAACAAGTCACTACAGTGCTTCCACTCACTCGTGTGTCTGTACATATGTAGCCACGTCTATACTTTCCAGTTGCAGACTGGGAGACTACATATACCTCACCAGTCTATTAGATTGTGAGGTGAAGGTATAAAGTGTGAAAGTAAGGTGTACCACCTAAGTAGGCTAATGTATATTCATGATCAAAAACGCTCACATACTATTTAAAGCATGGATAGCCATCAGAGACTCACATTTTTCACTGCATTGCAATATTAATGAATTGCCAATGTTATGCCCATGTTGTTTTAGGGTGCCAACAGATATAATACATCTACACTAACTGGCGGAGTCTCAATGTCCTGTCATTGTCCATCTTGGTTTCCTTATTAAGCGCAACAACAACAAAATAAAAGAACTCGATTCGTTTGTGTTACTCTCATGTAATTGTGAAAAATAAAATGCCAGAGGATAACGCTGAGGATTTTTACTTTTAAAAGACGAATTGTACAGCCCATATACGCCATTGAACATGCACCCACTATGGCATATACAACAAAGCCGGTTAAACGATTTATACTGTCATTAATGTGCAATGTTCACAGTGCCGGACAACCATATTTAAAAGACTCCCTCACAGATGCAATTTGGCCCACTTTGCATTTCAGCCATTTCCAGAAACTCTCATTGTTATGCTCCTTCTTTAGTCAATTACAATTGGTTTCCTGATAGTCACGTGGCGATGTCTTGGAACCATCACACCTCGCAATTATGGTGGTCTACAGAATGTGAGATCTACTTTCCTCCCTAATGTGTTGTAGAAATATTTGGTGAGTTTCAGAATTGGGCAATATTTATGAGGATTCCCCTGATTTGATGTGCCTGATTACTATATGATGTTATCAAAATTATAGGCTTATTATGGGCATGTCTATTATCATTTGAAGTCTCTATTTTGGAATTCAATGCAAGGGAACCCTGCTGTGATCAAAGGCTTTGTCATAGGCATTATTGATCATTACTCTTAAGTACTCTCTCTGTTTGAAAGGACTGTCAATGCCCTTACCTTCATGTAGGTATCTCTCTTCATTGCTAGCAATTTATTGAGTCTTGAGGAATTCCCGACAAGGGGTGCTGTATTTTACAGATGGTGGGTGGGTGATTATTCCAAACATGAAGCACCACATTGGTGCTGCTTGTTTTGCAATGTAGTCTGCTAGTTTGATGGCAATGCACTACTTCTAAAATTAGATCTAGGAAGTTGATCTTTGAAACACTTACATACATCTCAGAATCCTAGCATTGTTATTTAAGATGTTATATATGTCAATAATTTAGTTATCATGCCATTCAAATGATAAATCATCAATAAACCTTGTGCGGAGAACATTATTTCTATATTCATCCTTTTGCGTGTCCCTAGAAACCCTCTTGCCCCATAGCCCCAGGGACGTCATTTGGGGGTCGCAACTGTGACCGCCTGAGGTCTCCCTTGGTACCCCTTTGGTCTCCTTTGCTACCCCTAAAACAAATATATATTTTATGTAAGCTCGTTGGCTGGCTGTGGCCAGTGCCATGCGGTTCTTTGTTTCTTGAGTGGCTGGATTTCTTGTTCAGGCCTCTTAAAAAATGAAAAAAAATAAAAAATAAAAAAAGGTAGTTCCTCTAGTTTAACACTTTGAGCAGTGGCCCTAAATAAGAAAGAATAGGAATAACAAATAATTTGTCTTTCTGAAATTCTATACAATAATTGCTAGACTCATGAAAGGTTTATTTCAGACACACTTCAGGGGGTGAGTCCCTGATTTAGTATGTTAAACGCCTGAACTCAGCCTTTCATACTTCTGAGGTCGATAAATGAGTACCGACAAAGGTTTGGTGATATTGTATGTATATTTGTTCTATATAAAGCACTGAAGCGTAAGTGCTTTATAATAACACACCATTTATCCTTTGCTCTTGGAGGTCTGCTTGCATTTACAGTAATTTGGTAATATGGGCCTATAAACACCGATATTAACGATACATATGGTGATCCATTCTTGTATGAAATGTATATCACATTATAGTTATATTCTAACCATAATTTTCGTTGTGTACTTAGGAACAATGCTATGTGATGCCACTTCCTATTTTGTCAAGGCACGAAAGGTCATGTTCCTTCGCTTCCCGTGATGTCATTTCAGGTTTGGGTCCAATTACATCACTTTTTCTGATGTCAAGAGTCATGTGATGTCACTTCACTGGCATTTAGGTGAAACAGGTATCTTTCTGTAGCCCAAACCCAGTAATTCATGCATATTAAAAGATGTTTTCTCATTGAAGTTCCTCTTTAGATCAGATAGTAACATTATTAGAGCCACTGCTCTGCTGGTACCACTGATCTGAATAGAACTTTGAGGGTGGAAGCAGGCATATGTGTACTCCCAATTTTCTTTGGTGGGATTATGCTCCTATTTTTAGGGAGTACAAGTGTCTGGTACGTTTTATGTGTAAGGCTGGTGTGATGAATCTAGCAAGGTCACCACTGTCTCCCCATGTGGACAGGGAAAGGCAGCCACTGCCTGATCCCAACCCTAGGGGTGGTTGCCTGAAGGAGGACCATATGGGGATGGAAACCCTCAGGGGAGTAAAGTGGACTCGCTTGATGGAACGTGGTATCCCCAACAGCCAAGGGACCCTGGACCCCCTTCCTACAACCCATGAGATGGGCCCCTTCCCCAATAGGCTCATAAAATGTACTTATTTTACCATTCCCCTAAAAGGTACTGGGATGGGGAGGAATAGAAGTCACCTAAATTAAGATCCCTTTCACAGTACTATGACAAGAAAGATCCCCAATGAATTACAAGTGAGTTATAAGATCAGTACTGTTATGAGGGAGAAGTATGGAGGAATAATGATGACTCCTAATGAGAACCGTGGTCCACAGTCTAGTGTTTCCCCAGATCCTATGGACTAGAGTCAGTATAAAAACAAGGAAAGACTCAGGAAGTGCGAGAGTGGCCCTCCCTGAAGGACCTGGCTGCAGGATTCGTTTGTTGGAGAAGAAGGGGCCTTGAACTGCCATTTCAGAGGAGAAATGGGGAACCCTTGCACCCCAACACCTTGTGGAGAAGTGGGGACCACTGGGGGAACCCCAGGAACTACTGTGCCCCCCCAAAAAGGAGGTGATCTCCTGGGCACCAGCAATGTGCCAGAGAGACGCTGGAGGCTCGCGCACTGGGGAAATGCACCTGAAAGGGGGAAGTTAAAATCTGCTACCACTGACAGAAGAGAAGAGGAGACACTCCAGGAGACAGAACGTCAAGAGAAGGGACAAGCAGAGCTGCAGAGGCTGGAGTGTGCTGCAGTCGAGGCAGATGTCGGTCAGCCTGCTGGAGCTGAAAGTGCCATATGAAACGGTACAGAAAAGAATCCTGCCAGTGGAACCAGAAACCGAAGCGCTGGAAGCCTGCTACCACACCGCACGATGCAGCAGGAATCGTACCTGACAGGGTAAAGTACAGTGCAGAAACCGTGTCTTGCCGGCCACTCGCCGAGCTGAACCACAGAGGGGAGAGGACCAGTGAAGCAGAGGAAACACTCCAAGCAACCCTGGGGAAGTCAAACGGAGTGTGCCACTTTGAAAAGTGAAGCGTGAGACACCGAATGAAGCCCGTGGATGGGCTGAGATAATTAGAATCCATTTGCTGAATGGGTTGTTGAACAGCAACCACAGAAGTGGAAGTACATTGAACCAAGAGGGTCTTGAGAGTGGGGAGGGACTTGGTTACTCGAATCAGCAATATACACATTTTACACAAAACGCCCATGTGAGCCAGTTATTCAAATCAGAAATACATACAGTTTATTACGGCAACCATACAAGGACATTATTTCTTGGACAAAAGGAAAGGTGGCAGCATACAAGTCCCGGCAGTGGCGTATACCAGGCAAAGATGATTGATTGAAAATGAACAATTGTGTAAAAGCCATGGCCGGGGAGTGTACCAGACAACTGTGTTACAAGTAAAGAAAAGTAACTCAAGAAAGCGCCATACACTTGAGAGTGTTAAAAGTGTGCAAAATACCTGGCAGCAGAGTATACCAGGCAAAGTCGAGTGTGTGAAACACTGTGAAGAGTGTACAAAGAATCTAAAGGAAGAATTATACCTTTGAAATTGTAGGTTATTGTCAAGAAGGAAAGGAACCTGTCAGGGGAGTATACCAGGTGACATGCGAGTCTGGAATTGGCAACTGTCATTTTCATACTTCTGTCTCTCCTTTTTCTACGGCCTCTGCCGTACCTGGCTTCCGACACCAATTTAGCTTGCTGTGTCAAGGTGAGCATCTGGCTTTTGGATCTGCCTGTCCCCTGGGCCTGATTTGTTTTTGTGTCATTTATTTTTCAACTTCTCTGCGCTCTGTGCATTGCCCCCATAGTCTTGCCACTTCCCACTTCCTTCACTCATTTTAGGCGTTCTCCATCTAATCATGGTGTCTCGAATCTAGGTGTTAGTGTATTTACTGTTGTGCCACCATTTTAGGCGTGTCTCCCTCTATCCAGGTATGCCAAATCTAGGTGTTACTGCATTAACTGTTGTGCCCTAATTTCGGGCATTCTCCCTCTGTCCAGGTGTCCCAGGTCTGGGTGTTGCTGCATTTGCTGCTGTATCCCCAATTTGGGTGTTCCTCCCTCAATTCATGGTGTCTTGAATCTAGGTGTTTACCCCTCACCCCAGACAATCGTACATCACTCCCATGTCCCCATCGGGGCCCTCTCCCACTGCTCCAGCTCTTAATCTAGGGAGACCACAGCTGGCAAGACTAGCCAATCGTGTGGGGCCTAGGAAAACGGCATCGAAGATGAACTCCATACGAGTTTAAGGTATGTATATCCTGCACCACGTCTGTGCACGCAGGCACGGCCACCCATTCATGCACCATAGAATGCAGCTATCTTTTTGCAATTCCGGTCTAGAAGCTTGCATAGCCATCCACACTGAAACCCCTGATGTACCTCAACACCTCTGCTATTAGTATACAGCGACAACCTACAAAGCATTTCGGTCTATCTGGGCACACATCGAGTCTCCGACACTAGCACTCTATCCTAAACCACCAACAGCACCCGCCCACATGCCTGAGCTCCGGGATGCTTACTGGAACCTAGCCAGACCACCTAAGTCCTAACCAGGCAAAATGCACACACTCATCTTAAAATGAACTCTTAGAATCTCCCACACATGGACTTCGGTCCCCAAGGGCATTCCTACCACAAAGTGCATTGAGGCCATACAAATGGGGAAATGGCGCTATATAATTGATGAATACAATACAATACAACTAAAATTGTGAATAAAGTAAAAAAGAAAAGAAGAAACCAAAAGGGAACACACATCCCGGGGAGTGTTTTCATTGAACTGTCCTAAATATAAAGAGAAACTTGTGGAAGGGAGGCATTCCCCAGAACTGTGGAATTACCAAGAGAAGGGAGTTTCCCTCTTGGGTTATAAGGAAATTTACCTTCCTCTTGTTGAACATTTTCACTTTAAGAAAAAGAATCTGGGAAAGGGATTCACTCCCTGGAACTGTTTTGGATAGAGTTATACTTTTGGTGTTGGATTGGAACATTTGTGCACCTCAAAGAACAGAGACATTATCCTATGCACCTTAGAATCAGTTTTAGTGTGTGAGGGCCATAATAGGATTATGGACACAGGACATATATTTACTTTTGGACATCTTTACAAAGCACAGATCATTCATTTTTGTTGAGCTAGGGAAAACCCTCAGATTGTGGATAGTGAGGTATTTTCCAAACCTCTTATTTTCCAATAAATGTTTTTAGCCAAAACATGAGTCCTCGTGTCCGTGTCTCATTCATGGCTCCTCACACTGGTGAAGAGAAATTATTGTCCCTGCTCGGTTCTCAAGGCAAAGTAACGTTGATGGAAAGCAATAACGCAGGAACTCTGATTAACATACCTTGGGGTGCAGAAATATTGATTCAATTATTTGTCAGACAAATGATGACAGGCATGCTCCCCTGCCAGTGGAAGTACTTCATTGTAATGGTACATCAATGCTTATTGGCATTATTTCGGGCACAATCCTTTTTGTTGCCTTTATTCCGTCTGACAAATGATATATGACATGATAAGTCATTTATAGCGTGCCTGTGTTTCTAGGCGCAACATGACAAGGAAAGGAGGACAGAAGGAGGACAAAATAATGATCTTACTAGGCCTTGTGTCATTTAGATCGCACAAGTGCATGGGAGGGGGAGAAGTGCCAGGGGACTGGGGGGAGAGTGCAAGTAACTAGTAAATTCAACCAGTAGGTGGTCATAAGTGCAGAGAATCAGGGGACTGTAGGGTTGCAGATGCAGTACCTTAAGTGGTTTGGAGGCCGGAGGCAGTGCAAAGGCAACCGGTTGAAGAGAGATGGGGAAGCCTGCTCCCACTTTCCGTTCCTACTAAATTCATGACAAGGAAGAAGGCCAGAAAACACTGCAATCACCCATTCAATTCTGGACGAATTCCCAACGGACCCATGATTGACAAGTATGCCGAGAGGTATCCCCTCAGTCAGACATACCGTTCAAGGGACATACAGATATATCCATGCGTGGATGAGAGACACAGGCTATGATTAAAGACACCTGTATGGACAGCTTGGACTAAACACCAAGAAGCCATGTTGCTGATGTCATTAGAGACACCACGACATAGCAGGGCTAGACATGAAGCACACGTGCCATCCGCACTCTGAGTCATGAACATGCACTCGAATACATGAAGAACACAAGCGTACAGTTCTATAGTTAGTGGACAAATACATAAACATACTGTCATTGCTTTTATTATTTTGCCATTAGCCAAATGCAGCAAAGCAGAACCGCAAGGCAAGAGATCCTGAGCAAAGCTTGCAGATGCTTACATACGAATAACCATATGGAACTGCAGGAGCACCTATGGAGCCTGACACAGCCAAGAGTGACTAAGCTATGGAAATGTTGTATAGCATGGACACTGTAGAAACCACATAAGGTTTAGGAAAATTACAGCAGGCCTCAGGCCTCTGAGCAAGAGACAAGCAGAGCCGATTAAGGCTGGACACAGAGCAAAGACATGTGAAACAGGACCCACAGCCAAGGGCAAGAGATACAGATGACATTCTAATTCCCAGAAGACAAAGGGTCCAGCTACAGAAAATACAAATAGTACCTCATAATTCAGAGCTACACAGCTCAAATTTGTGGTCTCTGAACACATGATGCAGCCGAAGCAGACAATGGACAGCGATCTGCAGCGGGAAAGAAGAGCTGGTCTCAGGCTCCCAGACACAGACCACAAGAAGTATGCAACAGGTGTTGAGCGAGAGCACACTCATAAGCAAAGGTGGTTTACACAAGTTACAATACAGACACATAATCGTTCTGATCACCTTGAATAGGTACACAGCAAGATGAGAACCTTTGTGGATCCCAGGCCTGGGGACGTCAGCTCTAGCCAATCACAGTTTAGTACAATAGGGGTGGGAAGCAACGGGCAAAAACCAATGGTAAATCCATAACACTGCAAAAATGTTATAGTTAGTGACTTGGTGATGGAACAGGCCAGCCACCCGACATGCGAGGGCTAGTAAAATAACATCCATAATGTCCTATGTAGGTAATAGACTACTCAATACCCAATCACTTGGCCCTATAGGTTTTCTGGAGAGGGGCCCAGGTTGTGATGAAATACTGACAGTTGGAAATAAAACCGCCCTGTGAGCCAAGGAAGAGCTAGATGTATGGATTTTTCTTTGTTCCTGTGCTGATCCCTGTTGGTTTTGCCAGTAATAAAAAACAGTTAGAACTTGCTGTTTACTGAGTCCTCCGTGTATCCTGGGGGAGGGAGTTGGGCCCTCCAAGTCCATGTACTTCCAGTGTCCCTCTGGCATACCTGGGGATCCATCCCCAACAACATGGTAGCAGAGAGCATGGTTGGCTGCGCCAGCCCGGCACCAGGTGCAACAGTCGTATAAATTACTGTTGATGATATGACAGAACCGTCAGAATATTGGACATGTGGCGCACCCCTGTCCATTTATGCAACAGGCATAGGTAATCCAAGTAGTGCAACAGCAGGGGCTCTAGTGGCAGCAGATACAGTGTCCTCCACAGTAGTTACAACCAACGCAGATGCAAGCACAGCAGGGAAGAGTGCAGCCCGAAGGAAGGACATCCGACAGTGGGGTAACGGCCCCATCAATGGTTGAGCCACCCACAGTATCCAGTGGAACCACAGTGGTGCTAGGGCAAAACGTGGTGCCACATTACACAGGGGTCAGTGTGGTAGGGGGAACTCTTTCCCCTTAGAGCCGAACAACACACATCAATAGGAAGGGTCCACAAAGTCAGAGCGTGTCCTAGCAGTAACTGACAACCACTAAGCGGAAACCGAGGTGGCAGTGAAAACAGGACCAAGAGAGTTCGCATTTCTCATAGATACAGGAGCAACCAAGTCCTATATCAGGGAGGGGGGAATCACGTTATCTAAAAAAGTGATGGATACACAGGGAATTTGTGGGGCGGTGGTCACAGTTCCAGTAACAAAAGATGTACCATGACAACATCTCGTAGCTCCCTTACTGTACTCTAAAGACACACCCATCAATATCTTGGGGAGAGACCTGCTCAGCAAACTGAATGCAACCAATCATTCTCAGAGAAAGGGATGGTGTGCTCCACGCCCAGCATTTACTATGCCAGAGTACCAGCTCTTCGCTTGGCAGCACAAGCGCAAATCACCTTCTGAGCACAGCCACTATACCACAGCATGTTCGTGTACGGGGTCGAAGTCCTGCTAGGATGGGTCCCAGGAATACAGGGGAAGGTGTTGCAACTGGCTTTGGAAATTCCTATTCAGGCCACAGTGCCAGAAGGATGACTTAAATGGGAAAACAATGGTGTTAAATGTGGAAGAAGCAGTAATACGCAAAGACATGGTGATTCTGTGTGGAACAGACGATGACAACATGGAGTGCGGTGGGGTCACCTTGACAATAACAGGAGTGTAGGATGAGCAGTTTTTCGCCGATGATGAGGAAGGAGAGATGGTGTTCTAGATACAGATACCTTGCCAAGTTCAGATACTGGAAAAAATTGTGCCCATTTTGACACAATTAGTGAAGTGGGAAAATAAACACACAGAGGGAGATCTCGAAAGGGTGTCAAATGAGTTGTGGACCAAGGGACCTCACAATGTGGGGGTGCTGAAAGGGACTGGGGCAGTAAAAATAAAACTGAAACAAGGGGCCCTGCTGCCCCAGGAAAAACAATACCCATTGACCAGAGAAGCAGATAAAGGGATATATTCCACTTTGCACACATTATGGCAGCAAGGCAAAATTCAGACATCAACATCAGCCTGTAACACAGCAATCTATCCGATACAGAAATCAAAGGGTGGGGTCATGGCATTTCATCCAGGATTTGCGCCCCCTAAATGAAGTGGTGGAAGCAGAATTTCCTGTGGTTCCAAACCCTGACACAATATTGTGCAATAGCCCAGCGAAGGCAAAGTCCTTCACGGTCATTGACTTAAAAAATGCCTTCTTCTCTATACCTTTACACACAGACTCAAGATATCTGACCACCATCATGAATCGCTAGATTCAAACACACTTGCTTGCCCCAGGGGTACTGTGAATCGCCAAGTATTTTCAATAGGATAATACAAATGGATCTATGCAAAGTGCCAACATCAAGCACTGTGATTCAGTATGTTGATGATTTGCTAATATGCAGTGAGACAGCAGAAGAGTGTAGAACAGTCTTAGTACACATTTTGTCGCAACTTGCAGAGAAAGGGTACAAGGTGGATAAGGCAAAATGACAGTATTGCTTAGAAGTGGTTGCATACCTGGGGCAAATAATATTAATTGAAGGGCGTAGAATAACACCCGAAAGGACACATGCCATTCATTCCACTACCCGCCCACGATCGTGTAGTCTTCTCAACACCCACGGCAGTGAAAATAGAAGAACGATATGCTTGAATACACCACTCAGACGTTCACCACAATACCAGCAGCACATCGGGAAGAGGAGGAATCACTTGATGTGGAGTATTAGCCAAATTACATTAACATTTCGTACTCTAATAAGGTGTTAAAGAAGTCCCACAAAAGAAATAGAGGATGGACGAGGCCGAAGAAGAGGGGGTAGGATTAAAGACAAGAGTGGGGTAAATGTAAAAAGTGTTACATTATTCTGCATCATTGTTTTCTGTCTCCTTCATATTTTCTGGCATTTAGCACATATGGATAATTTGGGCCCATCGGCTGGTGGTGATAGGGAGACACGCACTAAGCAAAGTATAACTAGCCCAAAAGAATTATACAAGATTATCGTGGAGAGAGTGGACCTGGCATCGAAAAATGTATGGTATGGAGGAATGAAGGAACGGTGGAGTACCAATGGTGAATGCTATGTGTGCTCACTCATCCCACACCTCACAGGAACGCTGAAGCAATTCTTGCCACAAGAGGTGACATCAGAAGAGGTAGGATGTCTGGTACATATGGCTTTGTGCAGGACTAGAGGTATGTTTCAGGGACATACAGTGGATGTAAAGTGGATTGATGAGAGGGAGGAGGTGTATGAGGAGAACATCATACAGCTAGAAAGTATGGCGCAGGGGGAGAAGACTAAGCACCTGGTTCTGGAAAATGTAACATAGGGGGCACAAAAGGGAACACAGCTGCCCACTGTCTATAAAATAATATTTTGTAAGAACTCCACAGGGTACGGTGTGCCATGGTGCCACACCAGACCCTTGATGCAAATCCAGGGTTAGTTGCTACACAATGTAAAATGGGAAAGGGGAATGGCACAGTGCTGCACAAAGGGACTGGTGACTTCGAAGAAAGGGTGGTTAAGAAAATAAATGCAGGATATAAGAACATTTGGAACAGTTATGGTACATGCTTTAACATGGATAAACGAAAACCCACAACCAGAAAACAAAGCCGCTCACACAGCATTCTTTGGGTTTCAGAGCAAATGGAACAGTAATGCTGGAGAAGAATACCGGTTGCAGGGGGACGATGGACATCGCGGTGTTGCAAAAGGGGACTGCAGCTGTGATGGACACCTGGTGGGCGTATGGAACGACAGCAAATGCCCAGCTACTACCAGAGTGGAAGGGAGTGTGCGCACTGGTAACGTTCCATAATCCTACCTTAGTTGTCTCCCATCCACACTTGATACTGCCAAATGAGTTGCCCACGTATAAAGAGAAAGTGCCAGCAGAAATACAAACAAACACAAGCAGCAACTACATCTCAGCAGAATCCACCAAGAGCCTAGAGAACATTCCACCCCACCTGAAATTGTTCAGCTCAGCATCTTTACCTCGCTCCTGCTTCCTGGGGTACATGCAGCAGCCAATGCAAAGTTGTTACAGATCACACGTTACAAACTGTGAAATGCAACCAAAAAGGGACTAAGAGCTATAGGCCCTACAATAAATGAGACTACAAAATCATTTTATTTTTAACTTATGACGGCAATGGAGAGGGGGGTGTGCCACAAGATAGGGAGCACATGCTGTACTTCAATTCCTGCTAATAATTCCACAAATGGAACAATCACAGACGCAGTAGAGGAAATAATAACAATACACAAGACAATGGTAAAAGAAACGCAAGACATTTCATCAGCAACTTGGCTGGATTCGTAATCCACCTGAGCACCCAACTAACTTGTAGCAGCATTTTAAGATAACTGTCCTGTGTGCATCGCGATCCTCATCACCACATGCATCAGTTGTCTGATCATCCATTGGTGTAAATGCCACCAGCATAAGAAAAGTTACATAATGGCATTACAGGAAATTACGGTCGAGAAGGTATTAGGTGAGGAGCACCCCAGTAAGAGGGAATGAAGCAGAAATAATTTTCACAGCACCCCCACCGGACTTGAAGAATTACAAACCATTATGAGGAAAGTGTTCACCTGATGGAACAAAGATACTGATTTTTGGGGAAGATTTAGATGGATATGAAGAGGAAGGGGACATGGCCAGGGTAACAAAGGTGTGGATACGCAAGAAAAAGGGAGAAGTGATGAGAGGGACAGAAAGGTTGATTGAAAGGTCGATCGAAGTGGGCAATGTATTAAAGGTGCTACTTCAGCACAGATAGGGGATGTACCTACTAACTGCGAGAGTGAAAGGCGACTGTGGGGGCAGCTACATGGGAAATGACAAAGATATACTAAGCCACAGATTCACCGGGAACGGTAGGGGGAATGATGCATTGGGTGTATAGACAGTCCAAGATACTGTCCTATGATTAGCTAAAGAAAAAGACGGAAAAAAATAGCGCTATCATAAATGCACATAGTGGCCTTCAGGGTGGGCTAGACCTGGCAAACCCCGATCTGAAACACGTGGACAATACAACAGGGATCGGCAAAGGGAGGTGGTGCTTAAGCTACTCATCATGAGAAAAACATAACTAGAACAAGGTGGTTTAATTACAGGGCAGTCAGCCAAACTACCTGCCCCACACAGCAGCGGGAGGGTGGCTCTGTACCAGTACCGGTCAAATGACTGCGGATGCCCATCGGCTGGCGGCTGTGGGAGAGAAACACTGGATGAGGTGGCGTTCCTGGAAGAACCAATCAAACAGTAATATCTTAAGCTCTGGGGAGGTGACCAGCCTCCAAAGTATCTACCACAGAGTTCACGAAGGTCATCATCTAACAGGTATCATGTGAATGTCCCCTTTCCCACCAGCTGCTGGGTGATTTGTGTTTTGTTCACAGTGGTGCAGACCAATGCCAGTGAATTAAAGTTCCGGGGGTCAGTACAAAAGTTTCTTTAGTAATAACAAGTTCCGGGATGGGGCGTGAATAAATATGGTACCACATGGGAGGCATTGTAATGGGAAACTGTTAAACTATTTGCTTCAATTACGCTTCACTAATCAATGTAAACTTCGAGGAGGTTATGTTTATGAACCAATAAAATCCCAGGGAAACATAGAAAATGGAATCCTCCAACTTGCAAGTGTTTCGTTGGATTTCCGACCATTGTATTTCTTGGTATAAAACTACTGTTCACATTCCATTCAGATGTCAGCCTTTCTTACAGCTGCTTGGACAGAGAAAGACTGGCCCCCCACTTCACTAGTATGAACCTCCAGACGGCTAAACGATTTGCAGAGGCCAATTGCAGCCTTCTGCCAGGAACATATCAAGAAAGTTTGGCCCCAATAAAGGATGGAGTCTCGGACAGTAAGGCTCTATTGGCCATAAAGAAAACCTTTGTATTTGATTTGCTCCTCCACTGAAATGTAATGCTTGCAGCACAGTGGTTATATGATCTCTCCACCTCCACTTTAAAATAACCCTAGCAGCGGCATTCTGAATCCTCTGAAAATGGCCAAGTGCAGTTCTTTGGAGGCCCAGATAGATGGCATTGCAGAAGTCGAGTCGGCTAGAGATGAAGGCATTCACTATCTGGACTTTATGTGGAAACGCAAAAAAGTCCAATAGCCTTTAGAAGGCTCAAAATGTGGAAAAAGCACGAGCTGGAGACCTGAGAGAGATGACTACCCAGAGGCAAAGAGGAATCTTGCCAAACCCCCAGGTTCTTACTCTTCAGGCACGGCACTGGGCTGTTCCCAAGTAAAAGGGGCAAGAACGAGATATCCAAGCTCTGCTTCCTGCTCTTTTAGACATTTAATTTGAGTTTGTGTAAACACATCCATCTACGGATCTGTTGAAGGCACATCTTAACCTTCTCTCCATGAGTGTCAGCATCCTCATCAACTTGAAAAATCCACACAAATATAGAAGCTAACAACTACTGCTTTAATAAGGTGCATTTATGGTCGCATATAAAGATTTAATAGTAAGGGACTCAAAGATGGTCCCTGTGAGACTCCACAAGTCACAGGTTTCAGCGCCGATTCAGAAGGGGGGGCATACTACTCACTAAGTTCCATCAGTTAAAAAGGATGTGAGCAAATCCACTACTCTCTCACACCCCATAGCTACTTAGTTGATATATCGATATATTGTGATCGCCTGTATCAAAGACAGCCAAGAGATCGAATAAAATAAGGATCCCTCAGCCACCCCTGTCAACCGCCTATTTCTAATCATCCGTGGTGGCCATTGCCACAGATTCTGTATTACAAACCTGCCTGCACTACATCCAGCCACCCCAGGCTTTCTACATGAGCCTGCAGTTGCTCAACTGCTATTGCGTCAATCATTTTACTAACTTAGAGTAGTAGGGAGAAAGGATGACAGTTGGAACAGCAGGCGTGGCCCAGTTGTTTTTTTTTTCCACAGAGGGATCATAGCTGCCCTTTTGAGAAGAGACGGAACAACACCTGCATCGAAGGAGCCATTTATTAACTGACATAACCCCGGCACAAAGGTATTCCACCATTACATTGCAGGCTCAGTTCTTCAAAGCCCAATACATCTAATTTACATTAACACATTTCACCGCAATGTAGATGAGGGGTTGGGTTAGGGTATTAATTAAGGTAGGGGAGAACTAGGAGGGGTTGCGAGGGGTCTACCCCACATTAATTTGCAATGAAAACTGTTAAAATAAAATGCAATGAAACTGGCTTCGTAGAAATATTCGAGGGAATCGTGTAGATCTGGCACAAGTACTGCCCAAAGCCTTTAGGATTCTTGCTGGGCATGGATCATGAACAGACTCATAGGCACATCAATCAGAAATTATTTCCAAAAGATGGGATTGAGTGGCTTGCTCAAAGGTGGAAAAATATTTTCCCCCAGGATACCAGCCAGCTGCAGGCTACACTGCTCCATGCAAAGGGGACCTGTCCCTATCCTGCTGAACTCATCTTGAATTTTACTAATTTTATCCGTAAAAAAAGTGACTCAATTCCTCACAAAAATCTTGCAAGGGAGTATCGGCTATCTTACAGGCTGCAGGCTCTCTCAATTCCCCCAGGACTCTTTGGGGATTGTGAGAATGAGCTCTGAATAATAATTCTGTTTATCCATGATGATCCATTTTGTATATATATGCACTCAACGATTATAAATTCCTCTTGTTTGCTCATCATAGTGTTTCTTCCAAGCCCTCTCAGCTGCTCTTACACTGCGTTTTTCAATTTTTAAGGAATTGGTGAACTAAGCCTTGTTTTTCCGGGCCTCCTTCCCGTGTTCTCCGAATTCCTGCTCCTAGTATTTCTGATGCTTTAGATAGTTTGCACTAGAATTTATCCAGTTGGTTTATTTGGTCCGATGGGGTATTTTCTGAGTCTGAAATCTCAAACAGTCCTAAACTTTCAGGATTTATCTTATCCCGGTCATGATACTCCTAGGCCCTTATTCTCGGTCTGAGCTGCTGTGGATTTAGTGTCCATCTTGACATTGAATAAGATCCCTGCATGATCTGTCAACCTGTCCTGCTGTCCACCTAAAAGGAATGGGAGGATACACTGTTAGCAAATGATCTTTCTCAAAAATACAGTCAAGCATGTGGCCTTCTCTGTGAGTAGACCCAATCACTTGCTGATTAAGGGCTAACAGTGTAAGGGATTCCAAAAAGGCCTGTGCTCGGGGATTGGCATCACCTTCGACCCAATAATTAAAATCCCCTAGAACAACCAATTGTGAGCAAAGCTAGAATTTGGGCCACAGCATCCGCAAACAGCCCCTGAATCCTATTGTTGGCTTCAGGTGGATGATATATTACAATGTAAACTGTCTCTGAAGAATATAGTCACCGCCCTACTGTGACCCAGTGTGTGGTTCACTGTGATAGCCGAGTATCCTGGGGGTGCTAAATCATTCACAGCTGCCATCGAGTGTTCCCTAAACTAAGTCTCTGTTAAACACAGCAGATCTTGCAAGGAGTCTATTAAAATATTGTGAAGAAAATTTGGTTTTTCATTGCACAGTGGCCATCAATTATAAACGCTCTTAGCTTGTACACAGAGTCTTCTGCCAGAACCCAAGATAATTTAAGGGGATCTGACTGGGAAAGGACTCTTAGCACGGGGCAACTACATTTGTTAACCAGTTGACCAAAGCGGGTGTCGCTCTACTGCAGTGCGACCTGAATGCCTGACTTCTTATCCTCCTTCTGCTTGAATTATCGCAAGGCCGCCACCGGGTCCGGTATACACTGGTACAGATTCATCACTGTTGTACCTGCTAGGGGCCCCACCTGCTCTCCTTCTTATGCATTGGGCACTATATGTGAAGTCAAAGCGAACTGATAAGTGGGCATTGTGAGAAACCTGAGGGTATTCTGCCAAGTAGACCTCAGGAATACCTTACTCAGGTGGCCAGGGAAGGGCTGGCGCTCTTAGATCCCAATGCTGGTGGTGGACTAGCGTGGGAGGATCACCAGAGTAGGGGAACCGGGGGTTATGCTGGGGGGAGTGCCCAGGCGAGTATTATACCGGGGAAGAAGGCGAGGAGGACGAAGTTCCTGATGTTTTTATAGGCTGCTCTACATCTACCCCTCCCTTCCACCCAATGAATCTCCCTTACCAGAATCCAACAACCCCTCTGCATCCGGTAAACCTATTAAAAACCCAAACCCCATTACAGTAGTAAACAACATCTCCCAGAATCCCTGTTTTCCTGTTGCCTACCCGAGTAATCCCATTCATTCATCTCCACGTCCCTCATTATTTCCCGAACCCCCAGTCTGCTTTGACAAAACGCTACCATTCCCATAATCCCCCTTGTTCATTTCACAATAATCCCAGTAATTTCTGTTCATTTACAAACCCTACAAATCTCACCCTTCTGATTTACCAACACCCCAAATACGAGGGCTATAATTTCGTATAAGACCTTTTCAAACAACAACACTTTCTTACACCGTGACAAACAATGGACTAACACCAGAGCCGTTTACCTGACATGTGTCAACACAAAGGTCAGGCATAGTGAGGGAATTGACGGTAATTACACACATCTGACGGCCCTTTCTCTTCCCCATAGAGATAAAAGGCAGAGCACAAGAGCACACTGTGAGCAAGGCCGAACGTACGAGAAAGCAGCTATTCCGGACCGGCAGTTCAAACGGAGGAGAAAGGCGGTGAGATCTGAAAGGACGAGGAGGGAATTGCCCTTGCCCTTTTCAACTCAGATCCGCAAAGCCTCTGAAAAGGAAAATCAGAAGAACAGGAAGTCTAGCTGGCGTGTGGTGCGACAGGTGTCAACGGTACACAGGGCCCTCCCGCGCTGATAGCCAAAGTGGGGAGGAACAATTGCCACTGTGGTGCCGTCCTTGACTCCCGAGGCAAGATACTCCAACAGTTCAGCACAGCTGGTGAGTCGGAGAGGACTGATAATAAACCAAACTGTGCTGGGCCCAAGGCTGCAGGCGGCAACATTGTTGAATAAAGAACTTGTGACAAAGAACTTGTGCATTTGAAATTTTAAAGAAACTCCAGTGAAGGTCCAGATGCAGAGGGGTCCGGCGTTGCGTGGGCACTCATTCGAAGGACTCTGACTGGTCCCCCTTATTGAAACTATAAGCATCAGGAGGCTCAAGGAAAGGCCAGTGTGAGGAGTCAGAGGGGTCATACAAGGGTTGAGTCAAACCCCTTATACAATTGAAAGTCTCTGACGCATTGACAAGCAAGAAGGAAAGTAAAGGGAAGCCTGACTGGTGGCTGAGATCTGGACTTTCGTTAAAAGGAAGAACCAAAAGGGTCTAAACGAACTGTTGTGTGAATTGTGGCAAGTGTGAACCTGATGGAGGGATGCCAAGAGAAAGCTACGGGAAGGGAACCCCCCGCTTTCTAATAAGGTTGTAAAGTTGTGAAGTAAGGCAAGTGTGAACCCGACGGAGGGATACCAAGAGAAAGCAAGGGGAAGGGAACCCCCTGCTTTCTAATAAGGTTGTGAAATTGTGAACTTGGGCAAGTGTGACCCCGACGGAGGGATGCCAAGAGAAAGCTAGGGGAAGGGAACCCTGCTTTCTGATGAGATGAGCTAATCATGAACTCTGTTAGAACATCATGAACTATGTTAGAATGGCTATGTGAACCCGACAGAGGGATGCCAAGGGAAAAGCTAAGAAGTAAATCCTGTATTGTGATAAAGCAAAGTGAACTGTGACATTGGCAAAAGTGAACCCTGCTGAGGGATACCTGCGAATTAGGGTGAACAGTGATACACCCGTGAACATTGTGATGATAAGCGTGAACCCGACTGAGGGATGTCCACAGTGAGTACTTGTTATAAAAAGACATTGAGACTCTTGAATGTTACGTTTGAATGAAAGGCCGTAGTGAAACCGACTGAGGGAGGTCAACATTGCAAGAAGGATCAGAGCCCAGTGGATGGCGGCCAAGGGTGAAGAGAAATCTCCCGCCATGAAGATTACTGAAAGGAACTTTTGTTTTTGTTGTTTATGGCACATCAGGTCCTCTGAGGCAAGAGACTGTGTGAAAGAGACTTGGCCACAGAAGACCCTGGAAACAAACTGTAAGCTTGTGCTGGAGAAGCCCAGGAGTGTGCCGTGTTCAAGAGTCCCGCCTTGTCCTGTACTAAATACGTGGGGAGGGGAGACTCCCGCTATACCATCCTGACATTTGAGAACACTTCTTTCTTTTCTTGTGAACATTAACCCACACTCTTTTTGTAAAGTAGCGGTAAGGATTGGTAATAGTTTTTGTTAGTATAGACTCTGTTTATTTAATTAAGACACCACTAGGACAGTATTATTATTATTTGATGGCTGAGCTAGCTCCCATCTTAGAGTTAGGTTTGGATTAGGCGTTTATCTCTATTGTTACAATTTAATAAACACCCTTAAACTGTGATCACTTGTGTCTGTCTTGCTGTTGACATCATGAGTTCCTTACAGCATAAGCCCAACCCTTGCAGCCCTCACCACCAGAAACATCAGCTTGCACACCAAGAAATCGTCCCTGGCCGTACAAACTCCAATATCAGGGCAGCCCGACCTTTCACAACTATAGGGTCCTGTAAATTAGAAGCAGCTAGTGCAGCAAATTCCAAGCAGCTTCTGCACCAGTGTCCAGCAAATTCCAAGCAACTCGTACACCAGTCTGCCACTTGTACCACACACCAAAAGACAGCATGCTGTGCCCATGGGCGTAATTACAGGGGGGACAGGGGGTTTTGTCCCCCCAACTTCTGTGGCATGCCTTTTTGTCCCCCCCAACTTTTGGAGGGAGGACAGGGGGGCCTCAATCAACAATTATGTAATTGGACAGCGTGAGCCCGGCTGGGGTGCCCAGCAAAGCTTGCGCTGTCTCATTACATAATTCTGAGATGCCTGCCAGCCACGCTGCAACACATTCAGGGCCAGGATGCCCTGCATGGCTCAGTCCCTCACCCTGGCTGGCCTGACTCAGTCAGCAGCCAGGGTACTGAACTGGGTGTTGCAGGGCCCGGCACCTGTGCTACCACACTAGCAGCAGCACTTCCAGGGGCCATGGCGCAGATAATCACTTTCCGGCTTTGTGTTTGTGAGACACACAGACAGAAAGTAGGAAGCTAATTCAGCTTGCAGGTTTCTGTCTGGAGGTGTGTGAGTGCGAAGAGGTTAGGTTGGTGTAACATGAGACGTGGCCCGGGCAGCATTTGAAAGCAGAGCAGAGGTACTTTAAAATAATAATAATAATAATTTTGGATTGTATTTGTGTATGTTTGTTGGGGGGCTGGGCTGTGGACTGACCCTAGTGAGGGCGCGTGTCACATTTGGACAATGTGAGCAGAGCTCACAGTACACATTAAGGCCCCAGGTATGTAGACACAATAACAAATGGTGTGTGTTCTGTGGCAAGCCACAGCTCTGCAACGCCTCTAAAATTAGTCTTGCCACTTTTCAGATGCTAATAAAGTACCACCATCCTAATTATTATATGGATTGCACCAACAGAAGTGACTTCACAGAAAATGACATTGAAAGGCGCATCATCAGTCCTTGATACTTGGAGGCACCATGGAAGTAACTTTAGAATAAATTGCCATAAATAAGCCAAGTGAAAAATAACTTTGTGGTACAAAATACCTGAATTGCACTTTTGTTATATGTGGAGTAACTCTATAGTCATTAGGCTTTTCCATTATAATACCATGATGCATTAACATAAGCTTTGAAGTGAATCAGAGTCACTTCCAGAGCTGCAGATAAGGCACAATGTGATTAAATGATTTGCTCAGGATCACACACTTGGTTAAATGGTGAAACTGGGATGTGGACAATTTAAGCGACCGCGCACATCTTTCCAGGTTCAGTTGATATAGATATTCATTAAGGTTTTGCTTTCCATTTCATATGCTTAAATAATTATTTATAGCAATGCCTTGGAAGCAAACCACATTACATAATAAACTAGCCTTTCATAGTAAACTAACCATACACCATATACACTGTCATAGAAATATGTTGAGAAATGGGAGTATGGATTTCATTTTATTCTCCCCATTCTGCATGCAAAGTCACAATAGCATCATGTAGATTAAT
The DNA here is from genome assembly GCF_040938575.1 of Ambystoma mexicanum. Classification (NCBI taxonomy): domain Eukaryota; kingdom Metazoa; phylum Chordata; class Amphibia; order Caudata; family Ambystomatidae; genus Ambystoma; species Ambystoma mexicanum. Next base: position 980,369,795 of record NC_090934.1, on the reverse strand, counting down.
GTGAGCCTAACAAATCCCCCTTGGGTGTTAAAGCCATAATCATTATTTCATAAAGCATGCAACATTATGCATCCTTCTCACTTCTGATCACTCCCTCCCATTCACATGTCTAAAGGGACAAAAGTCCCTGCTAATAGTACCCCCATACTCCCATTAGTGCTTCATCGTTCACATTGTAATGCTCTGTCTGTTGATACAGAGCAACATGAGGCCCCTTTGCTGCCCGGAGCTCCTTGGGACATTGGGCCTCATTCCGACCTTGGTGGTAAGAGGTTAACGGCACCGGTAATGTTGCTGGTGCTGTTAACCCCTTACTGCCGCATTACGAGGTCCTTTAGCAGGTCCTGCTAAGGGCGGCTGGTTTTACTGGTTTTTATTAACGGGCCAGTTATTAGCATGCTGCCCATTTCCATTGAGCCCTATGGGAGCTTGAATGGGAATGGGGAGGTACCAGGTACGGGTTCCTTGAATGAGGAATTACAGGGTCCTCCAAGGTTGGAATGGCCCGGTAATTCCTCATTCGAGGAACCCAGACCTGGTATGCGGTGAGGGGGTAGCCATGGTGCTATTAGCACCATGGCTACCTCCAACCTTGTAATGACCCCCATTGTCTTGGCAGCGGTACACCGCTACCATTCGGAACGGGTAAGGTGTCCTGTTGCCAGGACAATGAGCGTGCTGAGCAGGAATTACTCAGCACACATTGTCCTGCCAGCGTGACACCTTTGCTGTTGGGCACCCTCTTTGATGTGCCAAACGGCAGAGGTGACCCAATGACAAATGTCCCGGTCTGGTGCTTAAAAGAGCCATGGGGGCAGCTTGCCCCCCTGTCTATCCTGCTTGGTACTCCACTGCTTGGAGCCATTTGAACACAGGAAAACATACCTTAATTTTAATCAGTCAGAAACTTCTAGAAAATATCTATCAGCACGTAGACATATAAGGTGGTGTGCAGAACCCAAGTTTGGAGATATATGGCATTTAGACATTGATACCAAGTATACTTGGTCACCCACTGCACTGTATTAACCGATGGCTTCTGCCTTTGAATGAAAGGAAAAATCAAGGGAATTGCTGACATTCCAGTGAATCTGTTCCTTTCGGCAATGGTCTTTATAGTACAGCTAGGTCAAGTCAACTTAGCCCAACATTTCAGGGTTCAGGGAGAGATAAGGTCTGGTCTGCTCAATGGACATTGTACCACTGTTTCCCTGTGTTATTGTAGATGTACATATAAATGTTGTGGGCACACAGTGTATGTCAATGGAGGTGCTGGGTGCATTTGTGTATGAGTGAGTGTATGCATGCATGCATGCATATGTGTGTTGACCTTTGTGTCTGAATAACTAATGAATAATGCATTGTTTGTGTGTTCTATTGGAATGAAGTTTTTTAATGTTATGTTGTGTCACTGGGTGCATGGCAGGCCGGCTGGAGATGTGTGGGGGCCCAATTGAATTTTAAAGCTAGGCCACCAGTCTTATGAAAGTTATAACAGAGCGTCAGTAATAGGCTCTTGTGGTGTAGTAGTCTAGTGTTATCCCCCAGGGATTTAGGTTGTTTGACCAAGGTACAAAATCACAGCAAATTTGACCATAGTAATTTTCGCTGCAAATACGTTTTTACCTCGGTACAAAAAACCAAACCCATTTCCACCCAAACTGCCAGTACACCCATAAACCCCCCCCATTTTACCTTTTCTCCATCCACCACCTCTCCTGTACCCTGCAGCATCAGATCCATCCATCCATCGAACGCAGGTCGGATCGGACGCTGCAGGGTCCCTTTTTCATCTTTTTTTTTGTTGGGTCCCCTGTCACCAATGCTGAGGAAGCTGGGTACATCCCCACATTGCCGAAGTCAAAATTACCGAACATGGGGGGCGGGGGACACCCCCGCAAGCCCAGCTCTTCATGTTCGGTATCTTCGGCTTCGAACTAATGGTGGTGACTGAATTCAGTGAAATCTACCATTCAACCAAATGTTATCGATCAATTTGGCCAAAACGATCCCTAAGAGCCACCAACCGCCCTCTGTCCATCTCATCCCTGTCCAACGCACCCCTGACTCAACGCACTGGAAAGCCACCAGAAACCTGACCTAATGCTGCCGAGATCCTGAAAGGCAAGAAGGTCTGTATCTGTGTTTATGTACCTCTGGCCTTCTGTGCGACTGATTGACAGTTAAGACATATTCATTAACTAATGTAACTTTTCTACAAGGCTGTTTTACCTTGTTCTTCAATACCCAAAGTACCCCTTTCTTCCAAAATCTGCATTCGGTGTGCGTCTCATTACCGGGAGGGACTTCTTGTGTTTGAATAACTGGTCTGTACTTTCAGTTTAATTTACGTCTTGTTATTTTTTTTGTTATAGAACCTTGATTGGAAATATCTTTTATTTTGGTACTTACCATATTATTGTTGTTTCAGGTGCTTCCATGTTGTCTCACACCCTCTTAAGAAGTATAGGCTGCCCTTGCCCACACTACTTTAAGAGGCGAATGAGGTACAAAATTCATGCTGTGCCAGTTTCACCTTTATGATTGAGTTGACTGCTGTTCTAGAAATAGTGTGGGGAAGAGTAGGAGCTTAGAAGCCAATGCTCATCTTTGCACTCCTTCCTGCAAGGCTGAAGACATTCCGTCACTGATCCCATATGCCAAGGGAGCTACCTACCATACCTACAGACTAACCTTGTTTTTAGTGCTTTGTAGGGTTGTCAGAAGAGGGGAACAGAGTCTTGATCACCTGCCAAAACATTTAACAGTCATTTGTTTACCTGAAACATTCTGTATAATAACCATTAGGGCTGCAAAATGTTCCTTTGTGCAGGTTCTTTCCCATCCCGATGTATAAAACACTTTCTGTGTAGTATTCAATGGGGATTGCATGATCCGGTCCCAGGACTCGGAAGGCTTTTGGTGGCACTGGATCATCATCCTGGGTCTATTTGCAATAGTTCTTGCTGCAGTGGTTTTAGTAGGAGAGCAGAGAAAGACAAATATGATTTTGTTCAGAACTAGGACGGTTAGAACAGGGGTAATCTCCTTATATAGCTGGTGTACAGCTAGCACCAATTATGGATCCAGGGAGCAGAAAATGCGTCTTAATTAGTATTGGGAAAACCAGGCACCATGCTCTAATACCACAAAGTGATGTTATCTCATCTACACACAATCCCCTTCCCTCAGGAGTAGGTGAATTGACAGGGATGGTTTCGTCTGGGTAGTCCTGTTCCAAACATTGCCTAAAATGGGGTAACTATGGGGGAGAGACTCCTTCTCATAAGAGGAACACACAGAGGTTCAAGCTCCTCAGCCTGCCCGAAACACCTTGCGTAGCAACGAAAACCTCTCGCTTTAAGAGAACAACTTTGAAATATTTCGGATGAGTGAGGGAATATATTGATTCCGAAAGAACCGTTTTACATTCAGACTTAAACTTGCAACGCCCACAGAAGCCATAGGTTTACAAAGCAGCACTCAAACAATGAATAGGTGATTCCCAAACACAAACAAGCCCCACACTCCCAGCATTGCAGGAATTACAAACAAGCAAATTCCCTGCAACGAAGGAATGTAGCGGACAATCTCCCATGCATACCCGGAGACTTTTTAACAACAAATCCCTCACGCTAGGAGAGGAAAGGGGCACAGACTAACACAATGATAGCAGGCTATGATATATGATATATGATATGGCATTTATAACACGCCGATACACAAGTGTTTCAAGGCGGTACGAGGCAAGGGAGAGGGAACAGAGGGAGGACAGACAGCGATCCTACTAGGCCAGGTGACATTCAGATCGCGCAAGTGCATGGGATGAGGGAAGGGGAAAAGTGCAGGGGGAGAGAGAGACAGAGCCCTCACCCGCCCATGACCCATTCATGATCCAACATGTTGGCAGGACCTCATGTAACCTCGGTCCAGCCCCCTTCCAAGCCATATGACCACCCAGCCGTGGACAACTCATGAAACACAGCCCCGATTATTCAGCAACAACAAAGGGGTAAAGAAACCCTACCATAACAAGCAGCTAGGCCAGTCTTACAGTGTGTACTCAGACCTGCTCCTGACAGCAGATTAGGGTGTATATTCAATTGTTTGAGGCACATAAAAATCGATTAAGCACTTTGGTAGCACTACAAACATTATTCATGTTACGCAAAACCACAAGCTATAGGCCTCTAAAGAAATAAAGCAATGCCACGATCACATTTTCTGGGGTAGTTGAGGGTCTTTATAGTATTAAACTACCTGTGCAGGAGGTAAGGTTGTCCATTGCCGGGTGTAACAGGATTAACTAGCCTTGGCTTTTCAACACACATCCCTGGCATTGTGGTAATGTATTCCTGAATTTATAAACTGTATAAGAATGCAAAATGACAGGTGCAAACAATGCCAGGAATCACAGAACTGGATTGGAGGGTTCTAGTTAAGAATATTTTTGAGAAAAAAAAAAGAGAGTGACCGAAGTAGTTTTTCTAGAACAGAGGGCAGTGGTTTGTCTGCAGTACTAGTTTCTAGAATGTTCATTTCAGCAGTTTACACGTCTGGATACTGTTGGGCGGAAAAGAGAAAATATTTACCCATGTATGCATGTGCTTTTTGGTTGGGCCCTTTCTTTTCTACAGTCGATATAATTAAGTACCCCTTCGTTTTTCTATTACAATTCAATAGAATATCTGATGAAGATAAAACGTCGACCTGGGCGGGAAGGGAAGCGAAAGGGGAGGGTGGCTTTCCGAAAAAACAAAAACGCTGATAAAATGAATATATCTCCTTTATTTGATGGGGACCTCTGCCCCTGGCACTTCATCGTGGAATTCTGGCTACACCACTGAACTCAGGGCATGGCATGTACACAAAGCATTATAGACGATCAATAGTCTAGCAAAAGGCCATCGCAGAGAGTAACTGCTCAAAAATATGCATAGAGTTCTTCTATTCTGAAGATTATCAATTTGTCATTGTAGATGAAGAAATAGAATATGGCAAAGGTTATGCAATTCTTGAATATTTCAAAATAATCTGCGATAAAGGATTGATAGGTTTGTTGATGGTACAAAGCAAAATATATGTTAAATGAACTCTGGTAGATGTATGTGTGAGGAAGTATCTAGGTATGATGGCTATATCAAACAGACACTATACATCGCCATGTGCACCAAAGACATTGGGCCTCATTACGACCCTGCCGGTTCCGGAAACAACGGTGGCAGTAAATCCGCCGCCACTGTTGTTTCTGGACCGGCTGATTCCGAGTTCTGCAGGTGGGAGGTGTCATTCCCGTCAGGTCTGACGTGGCAGGAATAACCCTCCCCTGCCTGCAGGCAGAAATGGAAACACCGGCTCCGTCATAGACAGAACCAGTGTTTCCATTGTCCCCATCCCCATGGAGTCCTATGGTACTCCATGGGAATGGGGATTTACAGAATTCCGCCTCCAGAATTACCGGGTCACCAGGGTTGTAATGCCCTGGTGATTCCGGCAATCAGAGGGGGAATGGTATTTTGGGTCCAGAGGCAGCCTGCTGGTTTTTCTGGCACAGCTACCGCCGGACTAGTAATGAGGCCCATTGACTGAATAAGTAGATTGTTCAAAAATTGGCAGTTATGGTCGGTTACATTTGAAAATAAAAAAAATCAGCACTCAAGGAACAGTCAATCTTGAAAAAGTCTTTGAGGCATCAGTTCGCACATTACATTTTAATTACTAGGGCTGATTGCTCTGAGGCTTTGATTTAGAAATGGGTCCGTCTAGCTTTAAAGGGTGACACCTACCAAAAGGAGGCCAGCTGTGAGGTGGTTCGATCAAGAAAAGGACTAAAAGGTTGACTAAAATATGCAATATCTTGAACTCAGCTTTGCAAGGGACAGCACATGTTTTTAGAATGCTGCCCACAGGGCCATAGACTCTTCATTCTGCGTTTAGCTGCCAGCATTGTAAGAAGGCACAGCAAAAGCGAGTATCATCCTTCACAGATGTGTTCCGCACCTGTAGCAAGGCTTGGGGCACATTGCAGTTTGGAGTCAAAGAAACAGAAAATTGTGGTGTTACCTGAGATAGTCAGAAACAAAGATGGCTTCCCCAGCGACTGGTCCAACCTGAAAGAAAAAGGTCTACTGTTAGTAATATCAAATAGAAACAGCAGTTTGTTTTGCAAAAACTGTGACAGACTCCAGATGTTTAAGCATTGTTAAATTCACAAAAATGTTTTTGCTCTATAAGACTGAGGTCAATAGATCCTTCTGTGCAAAGACTGAGAACCACTTTTCAATATTCCTTAAGCAATAAACCCTGCAATGGGTTTATTGCTCTTAGCATCCCTAAATATCATACCAGGATGCAATTTTTTTTCCTCAAGTTGAGAAACGGCATGTTTGCACTAGTGTTCCTGGCACCAGCCAGTGACAAGAGTGCCTGGTAAGTGGATTAGCTATGCCGAAAAGGGGTGTGGGGGAAGGGGATGCAGGGGAGGGCAGGGGTACACCTACCTCAATCCCGGCTGGGAAGATGGCGGCCCCCTGCTCTGAGGAGGCTCGGAACAGGGGCTTTACCATATGGTAAAGCCACCGTTCTCAGTCTCCTGATTGGCTGGGAGGCCGCCACACCCCCCCCCCACCAGGTGCTAATGACAGATATTCTCATTTAAAAATTGTTTTTCAAGAACATTTCCATAGGAAGAGTGGCCACGGGTAGCATCAATGTGTCCAGGGTGTGCTAAAGGCAATAACAAAATACACAAGCCCTAGGCATAGTGAATGCAGGTCAAATATGCCATTTGTGCTGTCTGTGAGAAACCAGAGGCTGTCCTCACATCTACACCCTTTGGATCCTCTTCTCAGGTGGCCAGAGAAAGGCCATCGCTTTTGGATCCTGACTCTGGGGGTGGAGATGCGAGGGAGGAGGATCACCTGGGTTGAAGGTCCTTGGGAATTGGGGGGGTGTGAGATTTCATCAGGCGAGACATGCTATTCCCCGTTTCCCTTTCACGATGAACCATGAATCCCTGAAGCCTTCATAGGGTATTATTAACCTCCCTTTCTCCCTGGGAAAATGGACCCCAGATAGATCATTCCAATAGAAGGACAAGGAATACAACTAGGAGAACCCCTCATGTGTCAAGACTAGACCCCCATTTAACCCCTCGAATAATATCTAGAATCTGTCAGAACACACCGTACCCTCATACAACCTTTATAGTTTATCACTCTTACCCTCTACATACACCCACATTCATATCACCATAGTACTGGGACGAGGAAGAAATGATTAGGAGTAGTACACACTAACTTGTCATTTCACCACTCTGGTACTGAGACAAGGAAGAAGCCTGAGGACTGTTGTGAGGGTCAGGTACCTGCAGCTAACAGCCCACACCTGCACACTGTTAAATGGTTGCAGGTGTATAAAAGGAGAAATCAGAAGCAGAGGAGGGAATGGGAGGGAAGAAGACCCAGAACGAGATCGAGATCTAGCTGGGCAGGAGAGCGTGGCAATCCGAGATGGAGCAGGCAGAATATGGGCCAGTGAAAAGGACGCAGACTACTGTAGAGAAGCCAGAAAGACGCTGAGACCAGAGCAAGCCGCGAGAGGGTCGGAAGCTGTTCAGAGCCCTATGCCGTGTGTTCCCCCTTGGGAGTGGAGAACACAGAGACTTACCTGACGCCGCTGACCGCTGCAGGAGAGTCTTGAGGAAGCGAGCAATGCTCGCTGGAGCACCCCAGTAGTGAGAGAGGAGCAAGCGAGAACCCGATAACAAAACCAGAGACCCGGAGGAGCGGTTGCACACCGGTGAGTGACAGGGAAGGATCACTCAGGCCACCAGGGGTGGTCCAGGAGCATGGTGTGTAGAATGGCGGATTCCTGTCAAGTGAAAATACATGACAAATTGGTCTGGAGACCAAATGTGAACCAATGATTACCAAACAAGATGTCGAGCACATAATGAGTTTTTAATGCTCAACTGTGGAAAAGATATGAGAATATCATAAAAATGAAACAGCAAGTGAAGTGCATTTAAAAAAATAAAAAAAGATTCATTTGAAGAAACAGTATTTGCAAACAAAGTGAAACAAGTAAAAAGCAAAACACTATTGGATAGTGTGAAAGCAAAGTGGCAACCAGGAGAAATACCATGAAGAAAGTGTGTGAGAGTGACATGTTGGTAAAGGCAAAAAGCTGTTAAAGGGAATCAGAAGCATATGTGGACTTATGACACTGATACAGAAAGTAAACCTGTGTTGTCAAGGACGTCCTAAGAGAAAGAATGAACCGTTGCAAAGTGTCAAGGGTTATCGGTTGCACCACCTGTGATGTGTGGACCGTGTGGTCCGACAACTACGCCTAGACCAAGGAACCCTTACTTGGAGCAAACCAAGGGAAGTGAAGAGGCTGAGGCTGGTCGGCCTAAGATTGTTCAAGTGACAGAAAGAAAAGGCAAACTATGCAAGTTGATTTCACTGCGAATTTGAACTCAGGAGAGCTGCACTTGGGGAAAGGAACCCCGAGACCTTTTGTGTGAAACTGTGTTGGACTTGGGGAAGGGAACCCCAAGACCAATTTCTGGAACTGTGTTGAACTTGAGGTAGGGAGCCAAGAGCAAGCCAGGAGCTGTAAGAAGCTCAGAACGTTTGTTTGAACACTGTTTATTTGGTTGCTGATATCCCTGCACATTGGTTAGCTTTAGTTGTGAGGGCAAGTATAGGTTTTGGACACAGACAGACGTTTACGTTTCTTTTTTTTACCATCTCTGCAGGTAGGAAGCACTGGGTGCTGTAGTGACTCTCCAAGACCATCTCTGGAAGCTGCAGGAGAAGCGTTCCACACCGCGATGAAGGTAAGCCCTGATGGCATTTGGCAAGCAGATTTTAACCATTAGTGAATTCAGCGGGAAGGGGCGCTCACCTCTGCAATAATAGCTGGCCTTTATTTCCCAATAAAATGGCCATCGCATGGGCCTGTACTGAGACAAAGACTCTGTGAGCCTGCTGGCTCACAGCTGTCTCCCTGATTGGGCAGCCCATGGCCTATTTGACCATCCAGAAGGCACCGGCAGTCACTATCCGGTCCCTCACTATCAAGGCCCGCACAGTAAGGCCCTATCAGTGCCTGTCCATGTCTGGGAGGGCTAGGAGGGGCCCCTACCTTTTTTGTGCCATTTGAATGTCGAACCTATGTGCGCGTGCCTGCAACCTCTTGCACCCCACATTTTGCATTGCATTTGTGCATCCCTATTACACCTACTAGGCCACCTGGTGAGTTTTGGTTAGTACTGTACAGTGCAGCCACCCCTCTTTCCTTCAACTATCCTCTGCCGCTCTGATGGCACTTACCATCTCTCTTATCTTCTGTAACTGCTACACTATCACCTACCCTTCACTTTCTCACGAAGTCTGGAAGACAAATGCATAAAGAAGACATCCTGAGTGCAAACCCTGGCCTACCCATCGTAGATACCCATTTCAGAGCAATTACCAGACAGGTCTTCACTGATATCCTCTTCTCTGTCCCCTCGCCAGATCTATGGACTCCTCATCTTATCTCCACTCTCTCCTTTCACATCCTCTCCCATTAATGGTGGCACCAAGTGGAAGTCCTCTTTGCTGGCTTCTCAATTTCTCACTGTATCATTAATGTCTACCACATTGGCACTATGTTACGCTCACCTGGTCTCTGCGGAGGCGTTGAAGCACGGTTGCAGCCCTCCCAGGAATGTGATCACCCCCGGCGGATCTCTCCCCCTGCGGATAGGCAGCCGATTGCGAGAATTGGTGACTCTGCTCCAGCGTGGATATGAAAAAAGGTGAGTGCGCTGCTCAGTGACTATGGTACCTCTCAAAGCTTTCTACCCAACGTGCGATTTCTGTGGGCATGTAACGGCCCATAAGGCTTACCTGGTATTTATTGATGGTTAGCTCTCTGTCCTGCTGCTTCTGGCAGGGGCTCTTGTTGATGGGATCTACTTCCTTCACTGATCGCTGGTGAGTAACAGTCCAGTCCAGCTGCGACTAATCTTCTCGCGATTGGTAGTAAGTGTTTCTCAATGTCTCTTGTCTTTTCCTCTTTCTGTTTTTCCCCTTTCCGTCTTGTATTATTGCTCTCGATTTTGTTATTTCCTGAATAACGTTTTCTCTTCTGCTTCCTTCACAATAGATGGAATTATGGCGCAACAGCAGCTGTGGAGGTGCGGAACGCGGCCGGGAGGAAGATAGATGAAACCGCAATTTCCGACTACAGGTGAGTGATGGTTTAAGGGAAAGCGCGAGATGGGATGGGCGCGTGGCCTTCAACTCAATGTCTTTTTGATGTCTAACCTTGCTTTTGGCTTTTTTCTTGCAGGTGCTGCGGTCGTGGACGAAGCGCGTAGTGCTGCGGTGTCAAGAAGAAGAATTCAGCGTCCCTGAAGTCTTGAAGGTGAGCTGTGGTGTCAAGATGAAGAGGTCGGCTCTCCGGAAGATGTGAAGAAGACGTGCACAGGTGAGAGCTGATTCCCCAGATGTTAAGTATGGAGGCAGGAAGCAGGATTTTCAAGGCAAGTTCAGATCCCAGGCGACGGTGAGCGTTACGCTGCATGGATGTGCAGAATAATGTGAAGCGTCTGCCTCGTGGTTTGGAGCAGCTTATATAGCTGTAAGCATGGGCACGCCCACTAGGCCTGGCTTGTCTGCCACTCCTAGTGAGTCAGCACGTGCAAGGCAACCCAGTGAATAGCAGCCCCACCCCAGAGTACACGTGGGGCTGCTTTAAGTGAGGAAAGTGTCCATGTTAAATGCACTTGGCACCCGGAATGAGATGCTATGCTTACAATAAAAGCATTTTGTCCCCAATAAATGTCTCTTGTTGTCTGTTATTTATGAGCCTGGCGGCAAAGGCTCCAGGTCTGTGTCCAACCGGGCCCTGTCTGTGTTCTTGACCCGATGACCATGACATACTATCCTGGTGCAGCGTCCTCAACCCAACCTCCTCCTCCTCCTCCTCCTCCTCTTTCACTGGTGCCTGCCGTCCCTCATTTACTCTCACCTGCCTCTCGCCCAATCACTCTCTCTGTCCCTCCCCTTCTGACTGGTGTTCCACGTCCCTGTACTCCTCCTCTGAAAATCTTCAAAGGTGGAGACCTCCTTTATCTGGCCACACTTAATGCCCGTTCAGCCAACAAACACTCTGCCGACATCTGCCTCCTTCATGAAGACAATGACCTAGATATTCTCACTCTCACCAAGACATGGTACAATACCACCTCAGTCACTGCTTTTGACTCCCTTCTCCACGACGGCTTTAAGATCATTTCCAAGCCTCAACCCAACTGTGCTGGTGGTGGGGTTGCCTTAATCTTCCCTGAGTGGGTTCCTTCCTACCTCATACCCACCCAGCCTTACTCCTCCTTTGAGAGCCTGGTCTGCAAGCTGGTCATCTCCCCATCCTCCTCTCTGACCATTGCCACTATCTACAGGCCCCCTGGCACTATCACCATGTTACTCTCTGAATGGGCTGATTTCTGCTCCTCTCTACTCACCACCACCACCACCACCTCTACACTCCTCCTTTTGGGCAACTTAAACATCCACTTGGACTCCTCTATCACAGCATCCACCCTCTTCCTTGACCTCAGCACCTTGAACTCCCTCTCCATGCTCCTGTCTGGTCCTACCCACTCGGCAGGACACACTCTTGATGCCCTTGGCCACTCTGGACATTCACTCCCCCACCCCCACTCAGATCACACTACTATCCTGGTCAGACCACTCTCTTCTTTCCTGGGCCCCCTTGACTCTCTGACTGTACCTCCACCAGCCCTGCCAAGCTTGTTCATGAACATCCGTTCGATGAAACAAGCGTAAGCTGCTGCCTTCAAATCCACCTTCACCACCCGCTCCTCATCCCCCACCATGGACTCTACCTTTGACTCTGCTCTCAGCAACCTTCATCTGGCCATTACCAACACCCTGGATATACTTGCCCCAGTCATGGGAATCTGCCTCTAAGTGTAATACCTGGTACGATTCCGAACTTGCAGCCCTGAAAAGCAAGTGCAGAGCTGCCGAACAGAAGTGGCAAACCTCAGGCACACCCTCTGACAAACTGGCCTGCTGCCTGCTCTAAAGGCAATACAGACTCTCCATCCATACCAAGAAAAAGGGCCCACATCCAGGCTTGGGTATCGGGTGCTTCCAAAAAGCAGACAGCAAATCTCTTAACTCCATATATGCTGAAATCCAAACCTGGATGGCAGAAAATTGGCTTATCCTTAAAAGGTAGAAAAGACTGAGATTCTACTTTTGGGCACACCAGGCACCCTTAAAAAACTGGACGTGAAACACAACTCTTTCTCGATTGACAACACGCCCATCAAAGTTGCTCCTACTGTTAAAACTCTAGGAGTCTTTCTTGACTCAAACCTCTCTATGAATAGGCAGGTTAGCGCCATCTCCTCCGCAGCAGCTTACCATTCAAAATTGATCACGGCAGCCAGACCATTCCTAACAAAAGATAACTGCATTACCATAGCCAGAGCAATTGTGGGGTCTAGATTATTGCAATGCACTTCTGTCTGGCGCCTCCGCTAGAAACATTAGGAAACTCCAGACAGTACAGAATAATGCACTGAGAGCAGCCACGGGCATAGCCAAACGTGAGCATATATCAGCAACAAGAAAACGTGTCCCCTGGCTACCCATTAGGGAACGTATCCTGTTTAAAACCCTAGCACTTACACATAAGTGTCTGCACGACACAGCTTCCCCATACCTATCTCAGAGGATTACCAAACCCTCTTCGTTTATACCCACCAGAATCTCCTATGTAAACAGGATCACCATCCCCAAAACTCTCAGAGCAAGAGCGGGAGGGACCAGCTTTCCAGTCATTGCAGCCTCCAATTGAAACCTGCTCCCTCCACACATCAGGAACATTGACTCTTACACAGCATTCAGAAAAGCTATCAAGACACTTCTATTTGTATAACCACTGTATTGTGTGTATTTACCTGCCTCAGTACTCACAAAGCAAGGCCTATGCTCACTGTAACCACGAGACAAGCCTAAATTAACTGTGTAAACATGCAAAAGTTTTGTAATCCTCCATTTCCTGTAACAAAGTCATATTCTTGCAACAGCGCCTGGATGCCCTTGGGCTGTAGTGCGCTATACAAGTCCAAATAAATAAATTAATAAATAAATAAATAAACTCAGCTGAACTCTTTAAAAATCTGCAGGGAACTAGCCAACCCTTCCGCAGTCTCCTCCTCCCCTCCTTCATCCTAGGTTCTCTGCAACACTCTGGCCACACATTTCACCACCAAAACTCTGACATTCTGAGCACCCTTGTTACCCACTCCATCAACCCCTCTCGCACCCCCTCCCCATTGCCTCCTATGGCCTCCCACTCTCCTCCTTCTCCCCTGTCACAGATGATGAGTTCACCAGAGTTGTCCACTCTATGAAAGTATCCTCCAAACAGGTTTCTCCATGCTCCTCCAGGACCATCAAAGACAACATTGGCTCTCTTGCTGATTTCTGCAACCACTTATTTGTGACTGGATCATTCCCCTCTGCCCTCAATCACTCCCTTGTGCACTCCTCCTGGAAAAATCTTCAGCAGACCCAACTTGTCCAGCTAACTACTTTCCTATTTCTATCACCCCCTTCCTTGGGAAATCCTGGAAAAGCTGGCCTTCCCCCAACTTACCTCACACACTGAACTTGTTGGAGGTCTCCACGACCATCAATCTGGATTCCGAGCATCTAGAGGCCCGGAAAATGCTCTTCTGAACACCCATAAAGAACTGCTTGCATCCCTTGATTCTAACTCTCCTGCGGTCCTCATTCTATTTGATCTCCTCTATGCCTTTGGCACGGTGAACCACTCCCATCCTTATAAAAAGGCTTCATGATACCCTGGGTATCTCGGCACGGGCACTGGACTGGCTGACCTCTTGTGTAACTGACCATCGTACCAGGTAAATCTGGGCACCTTCTCCTCACCTACCTTATGTTCTATTTGTAGTGTCCCCGAGCTCCAACCTCTCTCCTGGCTCTTTAACACTTACCTTGCTCCGCTGGCACGCATCATTTCCTCCTTCTCCACCAACTTCCAGTGCTATACAGATGACACCCAACTCTTCTTCAATCTTCCTGCTGACTCTCTTGCTTCTTCCATCATCCCGGACTGCCTATCTGCCACCCAGTCCTGGTGCACTTCGAATGATCTCTGCCTCAGTGCCAGCAAGACTGAGATCCTTCCTATTGGTACTCCTGTTCCCACTTTCTTCCCCTCACTCTGGCATCCTCCATGGGCTCTCTCCCTTCTCCTTCATCCGAAGCCAGAAACCTTGCAGTCATTTTCGACTCCTCTCTCTCCTTCCTCCCCGACATCCAGGACATTTCCAAAAAGTCCAGCTTTCAACTCTTCCTTCTCAAAGGAATTCTCCTTTTTCTCACTTTCTCCCAGAAGCTCAATGTTACCAGGGCTCTGGCTCTCGCTAGGCTTGACTATTGCAATATCCTTCTCTTGAATCTTCCTTCCTCCTCCCTACAACCTCTCTAGCTAATCCAGAATAGGGCAGCAAGACTTATCCTTGGCCTCAACCCCAGGGAACGCATCTCTCCTGCCCTAAAAACTCTTCACTGGCTCCTGGTTGTTGCTCAGATCAAATTCAAATCCCTCTGCATCATCCACAAGGCTGTCTGGGGCCAGGGGGACACGCTATCTGCAACTTGCTATTGCTAAATATTCTCCTTCTAGACCTCTACATTCCTCTAGAACCAACTCTCTGTGTATGAAGCATTTCGCTAAACAGAGGGCCAGAGGCTGATCTCTTGCTTCAGCTGGCTCCCTCTTGTGGAACAACCTCCCCCTTCCTCTTCGTCTTGAACTTTACCTCCTCAAATTCCGAAAACTCCTCAAGACCTTCCTTCTCACTTCCTTCTCTCCTCTGCTAACCCCACAGTTGCTGTGATTGGTGGCCAGGGCCCTTATGTGTCCTTGGGGCCCTGGCCTCCCACACCCAATCGCCTCAGCACCCATTCACCTATGCCATAGCAGGCCTGCACTTATCAACTTATTGCAGCTTAACGCTCCCTAGCACTTACTATACTTGGCACTCGTATAAAATGGAATCCCTCAAAAACAGACAAATTCAATGAAATGCTGTTATATGACTTCCACTGCAGTATTCTGGAAAATAAACTGGCTACCTATTCTGTTGACAAATTTAATGAACATTTAGGTTATGCCTTGCGAAAATTTGGTATCAATGACACCGCAAAAGATGCCAAAATCCAACCACAAGCATATGTTCGATGTGGAGACGAAACTGCGCAAAGCACTGTTAAATAAAGAACTGTGAGTTAAAAAAAACAAAGCTGATGGTATAATATGAGAAACGAAAATGAAACATTGTAGGCAGCGTTATAAAAATTGGGTAATTAATCATTGTTCTGCTATCAAACAAAAGGACTCTGAAGCCTTGCTCACTGCTATAAAAGGCCACAATTCGCAAAACATTTGGTCATTAATAAATAGTACAGAAGTGACCCAAATTCAGTTAACCATTAATCCAATGAATGCTAACGTATAGTCTGAATACTTTGAAAAACTATATAGAGTATCAGATTCCAAAATATTCGAAATTCAATCATGTTACCCAGTTTGGCACTTGGACGTATCTATCGGCAACATATTAAGTTATATTAAATCTAAGTCGTCAAATACTCTGAGTCCGAACAATGTGTCGTTTTTGACACTGAAACAGAATGCCCTAATGTGGGTTTACATATTGCATATACTCTTTAGTGACGTAATTGCAATTAAGAGTATACTCGAGACTTGGAGAACTTCCTACGTCCTGCCAATATTTAAGGAGGGCAATCTGTTGTATCCAACGAACTACCGACCGTTTCCCGAATGAATGTAGATGTAAAGATTTTTTCATCGATAGTACTTGATAAACTGCTTGTGTGGATATAGGAGAGCAATATTCTTGATTTCAGGCAGATAGGATTTAGACACGGTATGGGGACAGATGTTGGCGGTCTGCTTGTTACTCAGTTAAAGCGAAACACATGCGCCAAAAGGGCAATCTCCTTCATACTTAGCTTAGATATCTAGGGTATTCATTCTCTAGGCCTTAATTAATAACTTCATTACAAATCATTTAAGACTCAAGGCAATCAACGCTTCCAAACAACTGAGAGTCGAGAGGAAATATGCGTGATATTCGATGTATGCATGTAGGGAATTTTACTGTAGGAAAGTAGTTCCACGTCTCTCTTATGGTTTAGAGTTTCTCCCGAAAGCATTAACATCATATTTAAAAATCATATAAGCAATTGTTTGGAGAAAGGTTTTGTTTTATATGCCAAAATGTATACCAATGGAAATCGTAAGATATGAGTTTGGTCTACATTCACTGAAAAGCTGCATGAATGCGAAAAAGGCAGCTCTACTCAGAAAATGCTTAATTAGCAATAACAAGTCTATGTACCATAAATTACGCGATGACAACTCTAGGATATTCATGAGTACTTTGAAAGAGGAAGTCGACACTATATTAATAAACTTGGGCCTCTATAGGAACGCTGATCAAAAATCCACTGAAAGTGAAAACGTTGATAAACGCATTTGACTGGGCTGAGAACAATGCAGTGATCTTAAATTCCAAACTGTACTTGCAAACAGTGTCATAATTGGAAATGGTACCCTGAACCAGAATCTTACATGTCAAAATATCTTTCGTGTGTTTAGGAATAGTACTATGCGCTTTAGATGTAACGTCTTAAATACACAAGAAATACGTAACATCTGATATCCAACTGTTGGTGAATATACATTTTGTAGGCATTGCCAAGTAGAAGGTGAAAAAATGACGCTGCCTCATTTGCTTTTAACTTTTTCAAAACTGTTGTTGCAAAGGATTGAATATTTGGCGCAATTTGTCAATGACATATCATATGTGACTAGAGAATTACTGTGGCATGAAATGTTACATGGCACTTTGGTAACATTGAAAATTAGAGTAAATGCTTTCTTAGGGAATATCTGTAAATTGGAATAAGATGCTAAAGTACTGCGATTATGGTAGAAAATCATCGGAAAGCAATTCAACTTGTAAGACGGAAAGTTTCTGTTTTATCTGTTATAAACTGTACTGGAAAAACTTGAAATGTTTTTAAATTGGATATTATTTGTTTAAAGTTTTGTAAAGGTTTATATAAACCAAAACAAATACATAAATGCTTGGCACTTACATTTGCTGCTCACCCACGAGCATGGACATCCCAGCACTTACCCCCCGCCCCACTCCCTCCTCCCCTCTTCTTTCATCTGCACTTGCATATTCTGTATAGTCACAAGGCACAGTAGCTTCATCTTCATCCTTATCCTCTAGTGCTTATATTGCTTTGATCCCATGTACCCTCCCTGTTGCCACTTTGAAACACACTTTACTTGTTGTATAAATGCCTAACAAATGCACAATAAATAAATATCTGACTTAGACTATCCTTCATTTATTTAGGTAGGGAAATCCCACCTTAGTATAGTGCAAGTTAGGCCTTGACTTTCCTGATTTTTGAGTTAATAAAGATCTTTTGTTTTAACTTTGAATCTGTTGTCTCTGCCTTGCTTCATGATGATTTCACAGGTCGTTCAGGATTTCATGAGCTGTGCATATTTCTCACAAACTATAGTCTTGTTGCTAACCAACACTGGCTAATGTATGTAGCTTTGTTTTATATTGTAACCATACCAACTCTTCATGTTAAGATTTTTCAGTGGGGAGTTTGGCAAATGTGGACTGGAGCATTGTGCGTAGTAATACTCTTATTTTAAAAGGACTGCAAAGAAATATTTGATGCCATGTTAGTCCATTAGAAAGAAAAACACAATTTTCAAGTGTTGATACCTTTAATTGGACTAACTGAAAATCTTATGCAGTGATGGTACAATGCTTAAGCTTTCCAAATGCTACAGACAACGTCTTCAAATGCTGTTTAGTGAAATGAGTACCAAAGAACCATACACTGGACATTAATTCCTCTCAGAGAAAAAAGGAAACTATGTAGATAACTAAGTATAAACTATATTGGCTGAAGGAATAGTATCCATGGAATACAGGTTTGGGGTGGCCACCTAATCTAAAAGGCCATACATCTGGCAGACGGGAAAACACATTTATGGCCTGAGTCACAGCGTGTTTTCCTATGGGATTGCACCATTATAAAATGCTTCGGTGAATCAGGTGCTTAATATTTCTAGCAGTGCTGAGAATTGCATTCTAATAAAGCAAACCTGATTCACACTACTGAACAACATGATATGCTATTGGAATTAGGCACAAAATGGTCTTAATGCAGGCCCTTGTAAATTCAAAAAAAGGACTCATGTTATTTTCGAAAAATATTTTAATGGAAAATGTAAAACACAC
Organism: Ambystoma mexicanum; assembly: GCF_040938575.1. NCBI lineage: Eukaryota > Metazoa > Chordata > Amphibia > Caudata > Ambystomatidae > Ambystoma > Ambystoma mexicanum. The sequence goes on along the minus strand of NC_090934.1, from coordinate 980,351,365 downwards.
TATTGGAAATGTGTGTGTTATTTTAGATTTACCTCACACAACGTCTAAATTTGCTGTTTAAAGCCTCCAAGCTGACAGGACTATGTAGTGATTTCAATATAGCTCCTTTGGTTTACTGGCTGGTATACAATGTGAGACAAACCACGCTCAAGACTTACATGGTGCAATATACAATGTTACCTCAGCATGCCCCAAGCTTGATAATGGCTTCCTGGCTTGCACTGAATATAGCAAATACAAAATAGGTTACCCATTTGTTAATGGTGCAATATCTGCTGTTACCCTCTGGGTGCTTTATCCTGAATAATGGGCACCAACCATTTGAGCTTAGACAACAGAGATTTCAGTTGTTGATGGTGTGTCCTCACCTATTATGGGTTCTGAACAGTATTGTCCAACAGCAGTTCATGAAAGGTGGGTTTGGCGGGTTGCTGGGATGACTTGATAGTCCTGGTTTCAAAGTTGGCAACAATGTGTTCTAAATCCCATATCTGTATTCACACCTGTCTTTTAGGTTAAGCATCTTCAAGTATTTGGAGGTACCACATTCATCTTTGTAGGGTACTGAAGAGGCCACCTTTCAAAACCATAATTGACAGATCCTGCCGTGTTGTTTCTATTTTGTGGTTTGAGATGGATGGTTTGAGACTCCCCTACATACTTCCTCCTTGCAGGCATTTCTTCCATTGGATGAGGTATTGCCATTGGGTGGCCTGGAGTTGTATGTCCCTTGTTTCAGCATTGTTTGGTTCTGTGGGGTTGTTATAATAGAGTCAGCGCAAATGTGGTGGCAGGTACATTGTTCCAGGTCTTATTTGTTCTTGATCGGACAGAAATGCACTGTGGCAGGGAATGTGCTACATTTCTTGGTCTCTTGTATGCAATTAAGGATGTTTCCTTGAAAATGTTTCTCAACTAGTCATGTCTGATAAATATTGGTTGTAATCTTATTCATTTATATCAGTGCTCAATGTTATGTGATCACTGAGGGTATTTGTTCTATTTCCGCTGTCTCTATATTGAAGCAGGTTGTCTCTGGACATTTACAATGCACTATCGAATTCCTTGTCAATTAAAATTAGAATTCTCTTTTTCTCTATGATGAAGAATTTTCCAGCATTTGCTTCTTTGCTACTCATTTCACCGCACCTTCTGTGGAACCTCAGAAGCAAATGCATTGTACTACTTTTGCACAGTATTTCTAGTTAGTCCAATACAAGTCATTTATTTATTTATTTCGTTGATTTAATCAAATTAATGATTTTTACAAAACATAGTTGAAGAAATCAGTAGAAAAGTTGAGATGAGGAAACATTTACAGTCAAAGTAGAAGACTCTTAACAAAGGAAATTCATAAAGACAAAATGGACTTTAGGGTTTGAGTGGTCGCGATTGTCCAGGTATTTCGTTCTCCGCTCATTAGGCGACCCCACCAGAATTCTTCCTCCCTGATGTGGGATGCCTGGAGATGTTGTTGCAGATACTTTTCACCAATATCTTGGGTACCTGGACAGTTGAGAAGCAAATGCCGAATAGTTTCGACTTTTGAGCTATCTTTACAAAAACGACATGTATCTGAATCACTCAGTCCTCTTCGTTTCAGAATCTCATTTGTCTGCAGTAGATTTAAACGTGCTCTCAAAAAAAGGTTTCTGGCGGCTTTGTTTGGGAACCTACTCAGATAGTTAGGGACCGTGTTTAATTTGCTGTTATAGGGCGGGAGATGTTGAACTGGTTTCGCTTTTTCTGCAAAGTCCAGAGTCTTTATCCAATCACACTCTGCCATTTTATTTTTTATTTTTGAAGGATTTCGCACCAGCTCTTGTTCCGAGAAATGGAGTTCCAGTAGTTTTGCTTTTCTTGCTGTTTCCCAAGATTTTAGCTCCAGGCATCGCGTCCTTTTGACCTCAGCGTGAATCATCGCTAACACGCGAGGGCAATCGGGTAACAGCATTTTCCTGTAGAGCATCATAGATTTAATCTCCACAGATCCTTGCAGTGAAAGTAAACCTATTTCCCTTCTGATTAAGGGTGCCGATGTGGATTTTGGCAACCCCAGAACCGTGCGCCAAAAGTACCCCTCTAATTTCAGCCATAAATGGAAAGGCACATGAGGGAGAGCGTCCGCTGCATAGGTGATTGATGGAACTACCTTTGTACGGTAAAATTTGATCACTGGAAGCAGAGAAAAACGCCCGTACTTTCTGTCTAATGCTCGCGCCTGTGCTGCCAGTTTCTTAGCCTTATCTGTCAGACACATCTGGAATGCTACATTTGTTCTAGAACTGTCCAAGGTGACTCCTAGGTATTTTATAGTTGACACTTTCTCGAGAACCTTGTCTTCCAAGTACCAGGATAATTTTTCTTGTCGCCGTTTGAATTTTTCCATCGTCAAGATTTTGGTCTTTGCAACGTTGATGGTTAAGTTGTTCTCGCAGACATAAGCAGCAAGGTTATTAAGCTGACGCTGTAGACCGATTGGGGTCAAGTCCATTAGGATTAGATCGTCTGCATAAAGTAACCTTGTAGTTTTGCAGTCTCCCAATAACGGTGGAAAGGAGCGAATTAATTGCTCTGAATCTTTGAAATCTCTGAGGTAAACGATAAAAAGTGCGGGAGCAAGTGGACATCCCTGCTTTACTCCTCTGTCAACCAGAATTTCAGATGATAACAAGCCTGCTTGATTTAACCTAACGCGAAGCTTGGTGTTCTTGTGTAATGCCTGAATTGGTTGGAGTATTTCTGCTGGACAATTCCACTTGGACAGTTTCCTCCACAAGTTTGCTCGATTGACTTGATCAAAGGCTTGCGCCAAATCGATAAAGGCCAGGAACACTCTTGGAGCTCCTGCTAGCACCTTACTTTTTAGCGCACTGAGAAACATAATATTTGTGGATGTGCCATTTTTCTTGGTAAAACCCGTTTGAAATGGGTCTAAGCGATCTGTGTTATCAAACCATCGATGAAATTGCTGAAGTAGTAAGGAACCAAACACCTTTCCAATCGTGTCCAAGAGAGTTATAGGACGATAGTTCTTGGGATCGTCTTTTAGCCCCTTTTTGAAGATAGGGACGACTATTGAGGTTGTCCATGACAGCGGGATTTGTCTGGCCTTTTTGCATCGTCTAAAGATGCCACTGATCAATGCAGACCATTCTGTTGGAAATTGTTTTAGGTCCAGGTTTGTAACAGCGCCCGGGCCAGGGGCTCTGGACGGTTTAAGCCTACGAAGTATTTTAATGATCTCTTCTTTATTGCTCAGATCAACCCACGGTTCCAAGTTTGTATTTTCCAGTGAAGGCCCCGAGTATGTGGGTGCCTGAAAAAGGTTTGAGTAGAATTTTATCCAAGCAGTTTCACCAATTGGGTTTGTTAGTGGTTCGCCGAAAGGCGAGTTCGTAGATCTAATTAAAGCCCAAAATTCTCTTGGATAATGACCACTGACCAATTTTAGCATGGCTTCCGCGTCTTTTTGGTAAAGATTACACCGTTGTTGTTTAATCCATGTTCTATAGGTTTTCTGCACTTGCATAAAGAGCGCCTGATTTTCTGGCGTAGGGAATGCTTTTACCCTTCTTTTTGCTTGTCTTAATTGGCGCCTTTTCAAAACCAGTTCTTTACTGTACTCGTGTGAGATAACTTTGTTTTGTCGTCCCTGACCCTTGAAGTCTGACCTGTAAGGTAACAAAAGTGGTTGGTAATCTGGTAATCGCAGAAACTCCTGTTCTTTTTGTTCTTTGCCTGTGTTCTCGTACTGAAACTTTATTGCAGAAATAGCAGCTGCTGTCAGTTTTAGACGTGTTTGTTGGCTGTTCGCCTCGACAGGAGCAGGCATAACCAAACTGTGAGTTGGGTTTGTCTTCCACTTTAACACCAACAAGTTGTGATCACTCTCCTTGGTTTTTAGTACTTTGAATGATGTTGTAAGAGTAGACAAATGTCTACTAATGAAGATATGGTCAATGTCCGCGTGTGAATTTCCTCTTTCCCAAGTAAAGGGTCTCCCTTGTCTAGAGAAAAGATCACCTGCACTCAGCAGGTCGCACGCTGACATCAAAGACAACCATTTGTCCCCTCGTTTGTTTCTGAGGGATGAAAAGAGAGGGGGATGCTCTACTACTTCGAGCGGCACCCAAGTACCATTTAAGTCTCCATGGATAACCAACAGTGCTTCCGGATTGTTCACCAGGACTTCGTTAATGGTCTCTCTAGACAGGGCAATAAAAGAGACATCGCTCAAGGCTGCGGGATTCCAGTAGATGTTTATAATAATTAGGGGCTGTGTTTTGAAGTTGCCCCCGTCCTTCTTACCAGTTATCCAGCTGACTTCTGTGGCCAGCAAGTAAGTAGATGAATGTAAGATTTTTAGGTGTTGTAGTCCTGAGCCGCACCGGATTGCCGTAACGAGGCCTGAGGAAGGGCGCCCAAGGGAACCTTTGATTGCTGGCGCATGGGCCAAGTCGTAGCCATCGATGGATGGACGTTCCGTCATCCAGGTCTCTTGTAAGCAGATTATATCCAAGCATCTCAAATTTACATCCCCTTCGTTCGTCAGATGTTGAAAACCGCGCGTATTCCATGACCCCAGGGAGAGAACTTCTTTTCCCCGTGTCTGTTGTGTGGGAAGGGGTGTGAGGAAGTGGCTGGCGGATTGCTATTGAATCTTATGTTGTGTGAGAGCCTTTGGTAGCCATGCCCAAGATTGCAACAATGGGGCTTGTTTTGAAGTGTCCTTCATGTCGGAGCCTTCCTTACCCAAAAATTGGGTTATTGTCCATTGAATTGTGGCCGTAGGGCCGCGAGGGCGTCTTCCTATTCCCAACGGGTCTTTGTAAACCACTTCCTCTCTTGTGGGTTCTCCCCAGGGTCGTTGACTCCCAAAATCGTAGCGGTTTGTCTGCTGGATTTCTGCTGTTAGATCCGCGTTGATTTTTTCAAAAGAGCGAACCTGTCGCTCCAAGCCTCTGTCCTCCAGATCTCTTTTAGACAACTTCAGTTTAATACTCACATTTTCAAGATGCGGGGTTGTATTTAATCCCAACTGTTCGGATGATTCGCGCCGCGTAGATGAGGGCACACCTTCTTCTAGTTCGAACAAGTCGAATCCCAGCTTTAAAAGGTGTTCGGCTGCCTCTGCTAGTCTGGTTTTTGCCCAATTCGTATGGACATGAAGGTAAGCACTCGCTAGTTTCCCTTGATGGAATGGTTCTACCCTCGTTAAATCCTTGGTTTCGACTTTCCTGAGGGAAGGAATACATTTGAGAAGTTGCAACAAAAATCCTCTGTTTAATATAATATATTTGTTGTTATCTGGTAATTGTTCAATAAGGAAATTACGTTTGGTTCTAAGAGGCTGAGCTCCAGGCCTTACCGATTTTTGTTTTGGGCTAGATCTGGGGTTATGTCGATTCTGCTTATCTTTTGCAGATGCTTCCGCATTTTTTCTTGTTGCTGGGGCGTCTTTGGGCCTTGTCGCATGCACCCATCTGGACCCTTGGGGAGAGTTCCTTCTGGAAACAAAGATGTTGTTTTGAGACCCATTTCTCCCGCGGACTTTTAACGGACTGATCTTCGGCCGGTCGTAATCTAGATTTTGTGCGTGTTGTCTTTTTTCCAGGATCTTCTTCAGCACTTCAGGCCCCCCGATAGCTTTGTTTTGCAGGTTCCTACAACGACTCTCTAAGGTTTGAAAATGGAGGTTTTCCTCCATAGTACAATTTGGATCTGGAGTCTCATCTTGGTCATCAGACAGTGTGTAGACACTGAAGTTTAACAAGTCCACGTCTGTTTCTCGGTTGTCCTCATTAGAGGCTGTTTGAATACCGGCTATGACGTCGTCTGTTTCCTTAGTTGAGTAGTTCACTTTATCTCCTTTTCCTTGAACTGTTCTGCCCAATAGTTTGTCGGGCAATTTAGGCTTTCCCTTCTCATTTAGAGGCACTTTTTTGCTACTATTTGCTTCTGCAACGGGAAGCTTGCTTGTCGTTAGCTTTTGTTTAAAGAAAGGGCCTTTTGATGCTGATACACTGTCGATTTCAGATGAAATTGAGATTTGATCGTTGAAAATCGATCCATTGGTTTTTGCTGCCGTGCCCCCTGCTTTGGTTATTAAAGAACCCCTAGCAGGGGACTCCTTATCTCCCTCTGGGATAAAATCCTCAAGGTCGACAATCAGCCCATCTTCGAAGGTCTGGGTACTGGCGTCTGAAGGAAGAGGTCGTGTCTCGAGTGACCTAGCTCTCGTCTTCCCCGGACATTCGTCCGTGTTGATTTTTCCCATTTTGTTGTTCAAGGCGTTAATATAGCCTTCTAGGAAAATCAAACGACTGTTCATCATCGCTGTAATAGATGTATGGTCTTTCAAGGAGTCGTTTATCGACTCGTATAGTTTACAGAACGGTGCCATCGCCAACGTTACTGTAGACATAATTAATCTTAAGTCAGTCTTCTTTGGCGAAGGGTCCTTAGGTGGATTTCCTATAAGTTCGCTGGAACGCCGATTTCTCGTTGGACTGGGCGCCGTATGGCTATTACAGTCGTTTGTCCCTCCTCTTGAAGTTGAAGAGGTCCTTGGAGCGTCGAGGCTAGGTCTCTTTCCCAAGCCAATTGAATTTCGATGGTTCGAGGCTTGGACTGGAAAAGGAATGTTATCAGGCTCCGAATTGGGCTGGATATCCTCTTGCCCTAGTCCCAAGCCCGCAGTCTTTGTCGCGGTCCCCTCGGCATTTGTTTCAGTCGAGCAGGGATTAAATATGAACAAAGATTGTTCGGACTGATTGTCTTCTGCGTCACTTTCCACCTCACTGGAAATTGTCAGGGGGCGTTGGGTCTCATCAGTCTGAAAAGTACTCTTGAGAGTAGAATGGCTTTGTCCTGCATTTGGGGCCGAGGTCACTGAATTTCCAGTGTCAAGGTTTTTGGCCAAAAGAGGTTGTGTGTCTGACCCAGGCATTTGGCCGAAACCACTTTGCCCTTTCGATAGGTTTGTTGATAAGCTTGGAAGTTGCCTCGGAGATGGAAGGTGTGCAGGACTTGGGGACCCAAAATGCCACCTAATGTTCGCGTTTGGGACCATGTTGGAAAAGGAAAAACTCACCGGTTTTAGCGAAAGCACGGCTCTCTCATCATTTGTTTGTGCAGGTGCTGTGACCGGGATTTGGTCCGAGACCGCTCCCAAAATCTCGGCATCCGAGATTTCTTCCGAGGTTGAAGGTAGCTTCTTTAAGAATTTAGCAAAAAATCTGTTGGTTGTAGGCAAGTTTGGTTGGGCGACCTCTGATTGATTTGCAGACCTGTCATCGGCGTTCGTAGATTTTTGGCGTTTTGATATCAAAACTTTCAACCCCATCTTTGGCTTTTGGTGCGCGCATCGTTTCCTACGCGACGGCCCTCCCTTTTTCCTGTAATAAACAGTATTTAACGAAACATGGGAGGGTTTAGTTTGGCTATCCTTTGGCCTCGCAGCCCTGGGGGTTTTAGATGATTCAAGGTCCAGGTTCCTCGAGACGGTGGGCTGCACGTCCTCTCCGGGGCCAAACCGCGGCGAAACCTCTGCGTCCAGCACAGCGCAGGACTCAGGCGGAGAATGTTGCAAAATGACGACCTGTATAGGGCCATTTAAGACTGAACTGTCCGTTTTTCTTTCAAGTGAATTTATCTGGGGCTGCCGCCCAGATTGGTTGTTGCACCCCTCCACCCCGAAAGGGGCCAGGGGGGCTTTGGCCGGCAGAAGGGCTCGCAGCTCTAGTCCATTTTCCGGGGAAGCACAAGCAGACAGTCCGACCAACACGTTCACCCCCCCCCCCCACCGCCCACTAATACCTCCTCACCTGGAGCGAGCGGCGTTTCCTCTCCTCCGAGGGGCCGCGCTACGCTCGCGTCACTCGGCGGGGGACAGCTGGCGGCTGACGGGGGCTCCATCTCGTTTGAAGGATTACCGGAACCAGAAGAGACAAAGACGTCCATCAGGGAGGTTGCAGCGCCTGGCTCCGCCAGTCCGAGTTCTGTATCTGCTTGGCTTGATACAGGCAGCTCCAACACTTTGTCTGACTGATGAAGAAGCGCCGTGCTTGTTTTAGCGCTGCGTAAACGTGGCCCAAAGGTCTCGTTTTTTTCCACGAAAACCAGTGAGTGCACAGCACTGTTTTTCCTACTAGCGGAGCGTGCAGCTCCAGCTGCCATAAACTACGGAGATTGCCACTCCGCAAAGCAGCAAAGCAGCAAACAGCGAAACAGTCCTCGTTTTCTGCTTCTCGCCCTTTACTCACTCGGGCTTCACGCCACAAGGGTGATGCTCTTCCCCTTTTATGAGTCACTTCCTATGGGCGGTACGTCTGCAGGCCAAATGTTTAAAGGCACAGTGCCCCAGCCCTCACACACGCGCCGCTCAACACACAGCCTCATGGTGGGCGCGCAGTGTGGGCGCGCAGCTCTTCCAACGGGCTACGGGGCTGCAAAAGTTCAGGGAACTTGAAAAGGCAGTCAATAGAGATCCAAGCAGCACAGCGAAACAGTCCTCGTTTTCTGCTTCTCGCCCTTTACTCACTCGGGCTTCACCAAGTCATTGCATTTTCACTCTACAGGGACAACTAAGTGTGGCCCTAGAACAGAGGTCTTCAAACTGTGGGGCGCAAGAGCCCAGCATGAAATGTGTAAAAAAATTTATAAAAAACGTTTTTTTTTCAGTTTTCACGATATGTTCAGGGGCAGCTCACATCGTCGGACTGGACCATAAAACAGCTCAGGCACCAATGAAATCGTGTCCCACAGTTGCAAATGGATATTAATTCTTTTAGAAAGAGAATGTTTGAATAGTAACCAAGGGGGCGTTTTTTGTTAAAATGTAAGCAAATTGTGATATTAAAGAATATTTATTCAGCAATAATGGTCAAAACGACTAGCTGCATAGTGAAGTAACTCATCAAACTGGCCATAATTGGCGAAAAAGAGTGTCCCATTTTGACTGGCCTACACTAGCATTTGCATTTTTGGTACAGGTGTTGCCATATTACCCTATAGGCCAGTCCAAGCCTAGCGGCTCATCCATAATGGGCTAGAGGTCGTCCACCCAGGGGCCCCCTCACCCATTATGGAGGAGCCGAGGAGCCAGCCCGGTGAAACACTGAGTACTCCCTCAGCTGCTTTTTCCAGCTGAGGGAGTGCTCCTGAGCTGGCTGAACTGTCAAAGGGAACCACTGTACCCCAGCTGCTTGTTATGAGAGTGTATGGTGATGGGTGATCGTATGAATGTGTGTGTTTGTTTTGGTTCGTTGAGCTGATTTTGGTGAATAGGTGGTAACGGGGGAAGGAGGGTTGTACAACAAAGGCATTTAAAAAATGCCTTTGTTGAATAATGCCCCTACCCATCTGCCAAAATCAGCTCTCCTTCTGAGGCGCTGTGGAGACCAGGGGGCAGGTATGGTATTTTTTTTTATCTATCATAGATGTCCAGTCAAAAATACCATGCTTTCCTCCTTGGCCCCCAGCGCCAACTGTAAATGGTTTGGCTTTTTTACCAATTTTTTTTAAACGTTTGCTAAAAAATGTATCATTTTAAATTATTATTTTAAAAAAAAAATAATGGGGGAAAACCCCCGTACCCTACTTGATTGGTTTGGGCTCCATCGCTACGCTCAGTCGCTACGGCATTTTTTGGGGGGGGAATATTTATGCCCCTCCACTTAAATTCACCAGCTCCCACTGGCCCTCGGAGTGTGTTGGGAATAGGGTGGGGGGAGCCCAGGGACTTTGGTGGGAGCAGGATGGGCGGGAGCACTGGGATAGTGGTGGGAGCAGGGTTGGGAGAGCCCAGGGTCTGTGATGGGGTGGAGAGAGCCCAGGGACTGGGTAGAAGTGGAATGAGGGAGCCCAGCGACTGTGATGGGAGCAGGTGGGTGAGCCCTGTGACTATACTGGGAGTAGGGTGCAGTGACAGCGCACAATAGTTCATAGCCATTTGTACATACTGTCCATTTGGCATTTTTTGGGGGGCCCGGCCTGCCCAAATTTTTCTCAAAAAAGTTTGGAAACCACTGCCCAAGAATACCTGGCTGTGGTCTTCCAGTGTGAGCCCTCCAGCTTGTCCTGCCAGCGCTATTTACCGCTCTGATAGGACCGGATGCTTCAGAATAGCTTATGAGCCTCATGTATGTGCTAACCATTTTTAATTCTTCAAATTGTTGATGACGCGTCTACTTTGTTATCTACTTCATAAGTCAGGTTTTCTTCCTGTGGGTCATGACATCAAAAGGTTTGCTGTGGTGCCTGGGCCACTCTGGAATTTGCAGCTCCTAGCTAATTTTATTACAGAGAAGAACCTTTTGGAATGCCTTTTCTGGTGGTTTTATGGTGCTTTGTTAAAAGCAAGCAGACACAGGTGGTAGAAAATATTTTCCACTTCAACCACCTGTCCAAGGTGGGAATCCTTATGGTTATTTGGCATTTGACCACTTAAAGATTTAAGGATATCCTCAGGGCCCGTTTATCAGAGCGGATACCAGTGTCCCCTTTACTGAAGGCCTATCTTGGCCTATGACTAAACCTCCTTAAATGTCCTCAGCAGGTACTAACAGGTGATTTCCCAAGGGTAATAAGAGAATTTACTACCAGGGCTACCTCGAGATTACTCACATACTAGCATCCAAGGTCAGCCCTGAGAGCCCAAAGCTCGAGGCAATGGGAATTCAATGCCGAGTGTCTCTGCACTATCACTTCCCCATTCACATTCAACTGGGACCTTCTGCCCTTGGCTTAGTTTCCAAGTTGACGGCTCCCATTCCTGGGGAAGAAGGCTCAGAGGAATATTTGAGTAAATCACTGGATTATCCTAGAACCACTAATAGAACCTATGAAAGGCTCCTCATGGGGAGCCGTGGAGTGCCCACTTGCCTGGAATTGACTAAAATTACATACGCAGATTCAGGAATAAACCTTCTATTCTTAACAAGCGTTTGATGCAGGCTTTCAGATTCCTCTTCATGCCACTCTTTATTCAAAGGCTTGATCTTCATAACCCCAGTGCATCTTTTGCCACCTCCATGCATACCCTATTCCTGCTCCAGTATGTTGAACCATAGACAGTCCCTTGCAGGGGCCCCAACATGCTTCTTACATACTCAAGCTCCAACTCTGACATGAAGCATGGAAGCATCACAATCCAGCAACCCATAACAGTTCAGTGAGGACCTGTTTTTAAGCAAATTTCAAAGTTTATGGAAATCTTAGGTCTTGAAGACATTATCAAGGAGCTAAGCCCTTTGGGTTTTCCTAAGCCCACTGTGTCTGTTGTAGTGTCTGAAGGAGGATGGGCGACATTCCTGCAGCTGTCCTAACTCAGCCCAATATTCCTCCTTTGCCATTGGAACGACCACAAACTCTCCCTTCACCACCACCTCAGTCACAAGATCCAGCAATGTAGACTCCCACTTCCTTGATACAGATCAACTCTGATTCTAGAGACACTGGTACTGGGATTGGTGTAAAGCCAGGGGTAATTTCCCTTCGTTAAAGACTCCACAACAGGATAACTAGCATCATGACATTTCTGGATTCCTCTTCTGTGCAAACTGGAGCTTTAGCACAACGTCTAATGAGCATACATGTGGTCCTCTTGCAAAATTATGTATTGAAGGACGCTCTAAAAATTTGGGAAAATCCTTATTGCCGTTGACTGTTAATAGGGAATATTTATGCCAGATACTAAACCTTAGATTGATAGGTTTGCATGCCTATGCATACACAGGCCCAGTTTGTTGTTGCTGAGGCTATGCTGTTGGTCACGGGGTGTAGGTTGAGGCTTGTCTACTTCGCCTTTGTGTGGTGAGCTGACAGAGGGTAGAATGTGGAGGTGGGGGCATTGACAGTGGTAAGGCGATTGGTAGTGGAGAGGGTTTGAAATGTGTGCTCCAACTGGAGCCGATGATGTAAATGAATAAAGTATATTCTATCTTCAAAAATGTCTGTTGATTTTTCAGGAGACAAAGACAGAACATTTTGGTAATGAGTGGGATAATGGACAACAGAACATTCCTGCAGCTGTCCCAACTCAGCCCAATATTCCTCCTTTGCCATTGGAACGACCACAAACTCTCCCTTCACCACCACCTCAGTCACAAGATCCAGCAATGTAGACTCCCACTTCCTTGATACAGATCAACTCTGATTCTAGAGACACTGGTACTGGGATTGGTGTAAAGCCAGGGGTAATTTCCCTTCGTTAAAGACTCCACAACAGGATAACCAGCATCATGACATTTCTGGATTCCTCTTCTGTGCAAACTGGAGCTTTAGCACAACGTCTAATGAGCATACATGTGGTCCTCTTGCAAAATTATGTATTGAAGGACGCTCTAAAAATTTTGGAAAATCCTTATTGCCATTGACTGTTAATAGGGAATATTTATGCCAGATACTAAACCTTAGATTGATAGGTTTGCATGCCTATGCATCCACAGGCCCAGTTTGTTGTTGCTGAGGCTATGCTGTTGGTCACGGGGTGTAGGTTGAGGCTTGTCTACTTCGCCTTTGTGTGGTGAGCTGACAGAGGGTAGAATGTGGAGGTGGGGGCATTGACAGTGGTAAGGCGATTGGTAGTGGAGAGGGTTTGAAATGTGTGCTCCAACTGGAGCCGATGATGTAAATGAATAAAGTATATTCTATCTTCAAAAATGTCTGTTGATTTTTCAGGAGACAAAGACAGAACATTTTGGTAATGAGTGGGATAATGGACAACAGAGCATTGGTACCAGTCAGCAACCATGCCTCAGTGTCCATGGCCTGGAACGTTATCAGACCCCATGTGAATCTGTTTGCCTTACCGATCAAACGTGTGCAGAATAAGGAAACGTGGCTGGGTTTTTTCTCATACTTTGGCAGTATTAGCATAAGCCAAGGATTAAAAGGAGATGGGCGAGCATGAGACAGTTCCATGGTGAACGGAAATGCATGAGAAGGTCCGCACATGTTAGAGGAAGGCGCGACTGTGTGCTTTTGCATGGCTGAACAAGTAGTAAGGACTACATAGAGGTGTTACCAACAGATTAGTGTTATGTGATATAAATACTTATAAAATTACAAACACATACACACTTTAGGAAATTGCATATGAAGGTTTTTCAAATTGCAAGGGAGGGTCAATACCAGAATGTGAGGCACCCAACCTGCGACATTTTTTGACAACTGCTGGTGAACCGAATATTTCATGGATAGAATGGAAGGAGTATTGGGCAAATTACATGAAGACAGTGGAACATGAAGGGTTGATGTGAGAAAAGAAGAAATTGTTACTTTTGCATGCATTTGGACCAGATGGGCAATGTAAATACAGGGAGCTGCCTCTTTTGAGTGCAACTAACCCAGGAGCAGGGGACATAGAAATATTTGGGAGAACTTTCAAACAACTGGATCTGCATTATGCACCTGAAATTAATGTGGCCATTAACAGGTTTCATTTGTATTCAAGAGTAAAGAAGATTGATGAATTGAAAGAAGAATTTGTCTCAGCATTGAAAATGTTGTCTATGACAAATAACTCCCAAGTTAATGTAGTGAGGACGAGAACAGAAGGGAATGTGATCAAAAAAGAAAAAGATACCAGGAAGGAAAGAACTCACACTCCAAATAATGGAGATAAAGAACAGAGTATAAAAAAGATTTGGCACCAGGCAGAAGGAGAGAGAAAAAGAGAAAAATTGATGCTTTCGCTGTGGAAGAAATGAACATTATGCAAATTCAAAATATTGTCCAGCATTGAATCTCAAATGTGCGAATTGTGGTACGAGAGGCGATTTTGCAGTTGTGTGCAGGAATATAAGAAAGTTGCATTGGTGCAAGGTGATGCATCTGATGAGGAAAGAGTTATACCAATAAGGTGTGAAAGAAAATAAGCCCGATTTGAAATACCCGAGTTATGTGACAAGTCTGAATGGAACAAAAATAAAGGTAATTCAGGACAGTTGTTCTCCATATACCATGATTTCCAGAGAAAAGTGGGAGGAGTTGACACCGGGAGGTGTTAAAGCAGCTTTAAGGAAATCAGATTTTAAAAATCCAGGAGGATTTGAAAGGGAAAGCATTCGAATAATGGGCTATTTCCAATAATTGGCTGAATTCAGAAACAGGATGGCTGTGCGCAAAGTGTATGTTGCAAAGAAGGATGTGGATATATTAGGTTGGAAGGATCAAGCTGCACTTAAAATGCCTGGAAGATCCAGTGCTATGTGTATGAAAGAAAAATGAAAATGAGGAAGGGAAATTGGAATAAACATTCACTTCAAACATAGGTTGCGTTAAAGGATGTGCACACAAAATCATTTTTACGGTGGCAGCTGAGCTGGAAATGCATTAAGCAAGGAGCATTCTGTTTACCTTTAGAGAAAAAGTTGAACAGCAGCTGGACAGACTAGAAAATTAACATCATAAAAGAATGGAATAATCGGAATGGATAAGCCCCATAGTGGTAGGAGTTAAAAAGAATGTCAAAATAAGGATATGTATCGACCTCAGGGATGTGAACAAAAATATACATGTGGACAAGTATCCTCTACCAAAAATATCAGAGAAGCTAAATTGTGTTAGTGGGGCGAAATTGTTCACAACTTTGGATCTGTCAACAGCATACCGTCAGATTCCGCTAACTGATGACAGTAAGAGTATCACCTTGTTCATTAGACCATGTGGTTCATACCGAGACAACTGAATGACGTTTGAACTGGCATCGCCCATGGCACTATTTCAGCATATGTTACATGTACTCAAAGGGTGAAAAGGGATCCGGGGCCAATGGACGTGATATGAAGACGTGAGCTCTCGGTGCTCCTGAGGCTGTCAGCCGTATCCTGCGATATCCTGCTAGAAAAACGACACGACTGACCATGTGAAGTAAAAGGTGTTTTGGGGTATCGGAACATAAAGTTTCTCATGCCCAGTGGTGCAAGTGTGAAATTGGCTGCCAGTTTCAGAGATATAAGCTGGTACAAATTGGAGTGACGACGCTTGGGAAGTTTCCAAAATGCCCGCTGGGCACTGCTGAGCGTGAACCCGGCGATGCTGTAATCCTGGTACCTGTGGAAGAGAAGCTGTGCGGAGACGGTCGCTGCTTCAGATGGAGGGGACTGCCTTTCCCCCCCCCCGACGCGGACCAACGGATTGCCGAAGAGAGGGGACCGGCTATGTGTGGGGACTCGCGCTGGAATTCCTGCCCCCCCCACATCCCCCTCGAGTGGACGCAGGCGTTCCATACATCGTTGAGCGCCCGCCAGCCTGCTGCTTACCTGCTACTCTGCTGACCTGTGGTGCGCACCGGGAGGAGGAACCCACGAGATTCGGTAAGGAGAGGCGGGAGTGGGCCCTGAAATCTGTCTGCCTGCCTGGAATGCGCTGTGGGAGAGGAGTTCCCATGATCCCATCTCTCTGCAAGCGGGCCCCCCGCCTGGGGTAGAGCAACACCCCGAGAGACTGCCGCGCGAGTGAACTGAGATCTGTTTGCTTTCCCAGCGCAGGCCCTGAAATACTGGCGCATAGATGCAGACACGGGCCCATGGCAACAGCTTCTCCCAACCCATAGCGATTTGAGAAGTGCCTCCCAACCACGGAACATACTTTTCTTCATAATACAAGGCCCTGCTTCGCAATATGGGGAAGGACAAACCTAGAAAAACCTCCACCCAAAGCAGGATAGAACAGTATGCAACCACTCCGCTGTCTAGATCACCAGAGAGATTAGCATCGACCGAACCTGACATCATGGAGGAGGACTTCTCCCTCAGGGATGTGATGGGCGCCACTGCCAGCTCCAGGACATCAATGGAGAAGAAAATGGATGCCATTGGAGCTGAGGTATCCCTGTTGAGACATGACTTGCTGAAGCTGACCGCACGCACCGGAGAGGCGGAAGCACGCATATCGGTGACCGAGGACAATCTACAAGGTGTCAACCGCCAGATAACCACCATGCTACAACGAATGAGGGAAGAGTAGATGAAAGTGAGGGCCGACCAAGGCGCAATAACGTCCGCATCCTAGGCCTGCCGGAAAAAGCTGAAGGAGAATGCATGGAGCTGTTTCTTGAAAGATGGCTATTAGAATCCTTCTCCAAATTCTTTTCTATCGAAAGAGCCCACCGCATCCCAACAGGCAGGGTCACCCCTGGGGTGCCACCGCATCCGATCATAGCAAGACTTCTGAACTATAGAGACAGGGATGCCATACTACAAATGGCAAGAACGAAAGGGTCCATCACCTATAACGGCTCGAAGATCTCCTTTTTCCCTGACTTCACTAGAGAAGTCCAAAAAGTACGCCAATCCTTTGACCCACTTAAAAATGCCTTCAATCGCTTGGAATCAAATATGGTCTGATTTTCCCTGCTCAACTCAAGATATACTACAAGGGCACAACAGTACACTTTTCGGATTCCAGAGAGGCATGGAATTGGGCAGAAAGGCACATTGAAGGCGATTGGAACGGAAAGAAGAAGGCTGGAAACGACCGTAATAGACCACATCCAGAAAGACCACCGGACAACAGTCCACCACAGCGGCAGGAATATGCGCCACAACAGGAAAATGCATGACGGAAACGGCAACAGAAAAGGCAAGTGAAAACACGAAACACAAAAGAGAAATTAAACCTGCTAAAAACAAGATTCACATGGCAGAAAGTAAGTAATGGCTGGCGAATGGAACTGTCCCGCCCCCCCCTTTTTGGCAAGCAACGAACGTACAACGATAGGCAGAGCCCAAGACTGCCTAGATATACTGTCTAAGTAAAGTTTGAACTGTTAAGGGGCGACAGATGCTTTGGTTGGGAATGAAGTATGGGGAGGGGGGAGTTTGGCAAAAGTTTACAAGTTGGAAATACTCGATGAAGCACTACATATTACATAAAACTGTGACTAATCGACTAGCAATCACTGCTCCCTGCTGCGAGTCACACGCGTCCAACGCCCCCACTGTGGGAGGCTCTACTGCCAGCTGGAACCATACACATGAACGCAACTCTACAAGACAATAAGAATAAAACTTTAAAACTACTCACCTGGAACGTAAATGGCTTAGGAAACAGCCTGAAAAGGAGGCTGGTGAGACAGTTCCTGAACAGGCACAGTCCGGATATAGTCTTCCTAACAGAGACCCATCTGGCGGGTACATCCAACACACTATTTAAACGTTCGAACTATCACACAACCATACAAGCTGGTTTCACGATGGGAGCCAGAGGGGTATTGATGTTAATCCACAAAAGATTACCGCTCACCCTCACCAAAACAATACAGGACACTGGGGGCAGATTCATATATGCCACGGGCACACTCTGGAACAAAACGATATCCCTTATGGCGATCTATGCCCCACCGACTCTCCAATCCAGACTTATGGACGATGTAACGCCCTTGCTAACCAGCGACACCTCGGACACTTTGGTCCTAGGAGGAGATTTCAATGACGTCATGAACAATGTACAAGACCGTACGCATCTACGTAACAGAGACCCTAACCGTCGAACCAATCTGGCCACATTTGTGGAAGTGTTTGGTATTAAGGATGTGTGGCGCGACCTACACCCGGAAGAAAAGGGGTACTCCTTCCACTCTGGAGTACACGCATCGCTATCACGCTTGGATTATTTCTTCATGGCCGTGACATTAACACACACAGTAACGCAAGCCGAATACCTTCCACGGGGCATCTCAGATCACTCCCCTCTACTCATATCACTCACAACATGCAAACCAGCTCCTCCACCGGTGTGGAGATTGAATAACTACTACCAAGGTTCCCCTGAGCTGATTGAACGCATACAAAAGGCCATTACAGAGTACTTTGAGACCAATGAAGGATCAGTAGAAAGTCCCTCTACACTCTGGGAGGCATACAAACCAGTGCTACGAGGAGAAATCATCTCCTGGACGACGGCCCAAAAGAAAATCCATTTGGAATCACAGAGAGGCAGAAACAAACGTAAAACAAGCAGAAGAAACACATCTTATCAACGACTGTCCAGATACCAACAGAGCACTGATGCTAGCCCAAAAGAAACTGCAAAACATTGCATTGGACAATGCCAGGCAGGCACACAGTGCCATGCGAGCCAGAATATATGATACTGGGGACAAAGCGGGGAAGGTCCTAGCCTGGCTTGAACGGAGAGATGAAGGGCACAGCCATGTGAGAGCAAAAGTGTCCCAAAACTTGGAACCCTGCCTCACGGACCAGGACATAGCTGAGGAATTCGCAAAGTTTTACGAGACACTATATAAGGCACCTACAACTCCCCCTGATACCTCTATATTAGATGGTGTCACCCTCCCGACTGTCAATGAAACCCAGATTGCTGGCCTAGAACGAGACATCACGGAAGAGGAAATTGCAATGGCCATGATGCAGCTCCAGTCTGGAAAGACCCCTGGACCGAACGGCTTTCCTATAGAAACCTGGAAGAAGATAGGCTGTAACAACCTAGCTCCCCATCTACTCAACATGTTCCAACAGGCCCGGACAACGGGACGCCTCCCGGCGGACCTGAGGAAAGCTGCAATAACTTATACCCAAAGTGAATAAGCCCCCGGATCAATGCAGTTCATATAGGCCCATCTCCCTCATTAATGGTGAAACCAAGATTCTGGCCAAAATCCTAGCGATACGCCTACAGCAAGTCAGAACATCCCTAGTCCACCCGGACCAATGTGGCTTTATGCCAGGCAGACCCACGAGAATGAACATAAGAAAAATACACTTGGCCATTGAGCGGGCCCAGGACCTCAACATCCCCCTGGGTGTACTTGCAATAGATTTTGAAAAGGCGTTTGACTCCATTCGATGGGAGGCTCTATGGGCAATCATGCGACAAATGGGGTTTCAAGAACAGTTTCTCTCTTGGGTCCACCTCCTATATGAGGCACCAATGGCTGAAGTCCGAGTGAACGGCTGGACTTCACATTCCTTTGCACTGGGAAAAGGGAACCGACAAGGCTGCCCACTATCAGCCCTACTCTTTGCGAAGGCCATGGAACCACTGGCCCAGTTGCTGGGAGAGGAACCCACATGGAGTGGCATCCCGGGGAGTTCAGAATGGGAAGACAGACTCTCATTATATGCAGACGATCTACTACTATATTTGAGGGATCCCAAGACGACGTGCCCGGTGGTGACACAGTTGCTCCAGAAATATGGTGCTTTCAGCGGCCTGAAAGTAAACTGGTCCAAATCCACGTTGTTTGCACTAAATGCTCTAGGTAGTGGGGTCCCGAGCCTTGCCCATACAGAATAGCCCCTGATTACTTCCAATATCTAGGAATCAAGATCACGAGGAACCTAGATGATTTCACACTGAACAATTTACAACCCATTACGGAGCGATTTACAGGGGATGTGCAGCATTGGATGACCCTACCCTTGACCTGTTAGGCCGAGCGCACTGTTCAAAATGCTGACACTCCCCCGCTACCTGTATGTGCTCCAAAATGCCCCCCTACACATACCCGTGAAAGAATTCCAGAACATAGACAATATACTCAGAAAGCTCTTATGGGGAGGCGGACGCCCGAGAATTGCCCTACGAACACTACAAAGGTCAACATGGGAGGGTGGAATTGGCCTACCAAGGCTACAGACATACTACTGGGCCAGTCAGATGTCGGTAGTAAACGATGCAATGCACGCAGACCCAACACTGCCACATGTACGAGCTTCGCCCCCCCGGAACTGTACAAGGCAATGCCTAGAGTGACCCCCCGAATAATAGCAGCACAGACACCCCGTATTTGGGCTGAATCACATACCTTCATGGGATGGGGAGACAGAGTCACGCCAATCCAACCATTATGGAATAATGGAAACCTCTACGAGGTAACCAAATTACCGAGATGGCCAGTATGGATGGGGTGTGGTATAGAGAAGGTGGGCGACATTGTAACCAATGGCGCCATCAGATCCTATGAAGAACTGGCTATATCCTTTAACCTCCCAGAGACAGAAAGGTACCATTACACACAGCTCTGACAAGCACTCCAGCAGCACCTCCCTACGCTAGCTGACATGCCAGATACCACGCCAATAGAACGCAATATAATAACAGACTGCATCCAGGCTAAAGTCACCACAGTAATGTACAACGTCATCACCTCCTTTGCTACAACAGAGCTGGTGCGGCTCAAGACAAAATGGGAAGCTGAAGTTGGGGAGATATTACCGGAAGACTGGGTTCAGATATTAATGTTCCCCCAGGAGGTGGTCATATCGACCAGGCTGCGATTGGTACAGCTAAAAATACTACATAGAATTTACTACCCGAGGGTAGCCCTGTACCACTGGGTTAAGATAGCAGAACCCAACTGCCTACACTGCCAAAGAGAAGAAGGAACTTTTCTTTCACACGCTGTGGGAATGCCCAAACATCCGCGATTATTGGAGGCAATGCTGTGACATCCTTACTAGAGTGCTACACAAGACGATCCCCAGTGACCCGAAATTGCTACTCCTTGGAGCCGATAGTGAAATAGACTTGTCAAGGTACGAAAAGCTCTGCTTCATGACAACAACAGCAATTGCTAAAAGGAACATAGCACAACTATGTGGTGCTGCAGAGACACCGCAAATTAGCCAGTGGATCACTGATGTACAGATTTGCATTGCCATAGAAAGAAGAGTGTATAAAGCCAGAGGTTGTCCCGAAAAGGCGGACAAGATATGGCACCGATGGGAAGACGAGGTGTGAACTCTGCAACCAGACTTGATATAACACTCATTGAATGTAGAATGCACAGGGCAGTAGAGGATCCTTCACACTAGCACAATAACTTTAATACGACTTTGTATGATTTGCTTGTTTGAGTATTCCATTGTACGGTACTATTGTTTTTAGTTTGTTTTACGTTTTGGCCCAGTGAGGACCAAAGTTTGTATGTTACAAAACCAATAAAATATAATATTAAAAAAAAAAAAGGGTGAAAAGCAATGGTGGTGTGTCAGGAAGTTTTTTTAATATATGGGAATGGAGTAGAAGAGCATGACAAGAGACTAGAAGCAGTTTTAGAAGTGTTTAAGGCGAAAGGGGTTGACAATTGAAAAATCTAAGTGTATATTTAAAGAAACGGAAGTGGAATATTTGCGACATATTTTAAATGGAGAAGGGTACAGACCCAAACATGATGCATTCGAGGCAATCAGGAATGCACACATTCTAGGAAATAAGGATGAAATTAAGTCATTTTAGGATTAGCTGAATTTTATAATAAATTCATAAGTAATTTTGCAGCGTTGACACAACCGTTGAGGAACCTATTTAAAAAAGATAGCAAGTTTGAATGAAGCAAGGAATGTGAATTTACAGTAAGCAAAATTAAGGAAGGAATTTGGGAAGCCCCTTGTTTAGGAGGTTACATGTCAGGATGGCCGATTAAGGTTGACAGTTGATGCCAGTCGGAAAGGATTAGGAGCCGATATGTCACAGGTTGTAAAGGGAACTGAAAGGATCATATGTCATGCATCTAGGACCATATTGTTGGGATGCAAGTGCAACGTCCTAGTCTGGTGAAGAGATGAAGACTGCAAAAATATATTAGCAGACATACTAGTCCTAGTGCTAGTAGTTCTCGGTGGGTGCGGCAGGATGCACATGCACCCATTTGTAGTTAAGCTTTGACACATATTAGAAACCCCCTATAGCCATACAGAAAAAGCAACAATATATTCACATTGCGGTTGCAGAGGTTAAAGATATGCGGATGTATCTTGCATTTAGTGGTAGTGGACAGTGTTATGTTTTAAGGGATGTGTGAGTAGGTAGCTGACATAGGTAGGCGTAGAAGATGGAGTCAGAGAAGTGTTGCAGTAAAGGCGAGATCCAGGGTTAAGGTAGCAAGAAGTCTGCCATATTGGATTTTAGGGCATGTTCTAGAATGTGCTTTTGAAAGTATGAGAGAAAGGCTCACAAGGAGCTGCAGCTCTTTCCAGTCAGCCTTAAGACAAGTCCCCCTTCCTTCCCTCCAGAGAGAAGTTGTGATGTCCAGGTCACAGGCAGCCTTGCTGTGCCAATAACAGTTAATTGATCCAAGCTGCAGAGCTCGGAGGAGCTGGGGAATTTTGGGTCCAGGGAGGAAGGGTAGGGATGCGTACTTTGAAGGTTAAATTCATGTGAGCAGGGCATGTGGTTCTGTGTATATTTAGAGCACTACTGAACTCACCCGATGAGCGGGCATCCAACTGCAGGCACTGCCCTTTAGGGACTAATAAATAGGAAGAAAAAAAAAAATATCAGACCTAAGAGTGGTGCCCCAATCACGTCAATCATGGGCATCTGGATTCCCAGAGAGATAAGGGGGAGAAGTGCTAGAGCTGTACCATGATTTGGGACGGGAGGAGCAGAGTTCATGCCAATAAATGTATCTACAAGGTTAGGGAGCTGTTTGTGCATGCCACAGTGTCTGGTATGATGAGGAGGGCCATTGTATTATCAATGCAGAGTTGACCTAGCTATTCACACTTTGATCAGGACCAGACTGAGGGGTGCACATCAAGTGATGGTCAAGAATGTTTTACTCATTAGAGACACATATTATAGTAACAATGTAGTTAATCAACTCTTAAATTTCATACTGATAATGAAGCCCGCAGGAGGAAAGGGCGCGGGTGTTTGCTCTGAGGACCTGGAGCTGAGGAGGCTGTCTGCTGCTTGGCCCCACCCCCTGCAGGTCTAAAGCTGCCGCCATAGCCCGCGAGGGTGGAAGCCCGCAGGAGGAAAGGGCGCGGGTGTTTGCTCCCGCCTGGGTGTTCGCGCCCAGACGGTGTGGAGCACCTTGCACCCAACATCACACACCTTGCATCTGGGCCCAACATTTGGCACAAGAATCGGCGCAGAAGCAGACTGTCCCTAGCACTGCGTGCACGGGGGCTAGGGGTAAGGTGAAATTCCCTAATTCTTTTGGTTTCTGGATTTTGACCCCCAAAACATCCCTTATTGCAAGATGGTCGGCCTCCTTGGGGGTGCTAGTTCTGGAGTCCGCGGTCCCATGGAAGAGGGGGATCTCTCATCCCCCTTCACCTCTCCAAATCCAGCCTTTTATCCAGTATACAAGGCCCTTTGGCCCCTGTGGAGCACCGAAAACGGATTTTGGTGAGAGGACTTGGGGAGGGCCTGCCACATAAAGCACCTGGGGTCATGCAAGGTACTAAAGTCTGCATTGGGAGTCCACTTGTGAATGAAAGGCTTACCCGACCAACTATGCCCAGTGGTCGGGCCCTGCACACAAGTTGCCCTACACCCCTCTACCAAGTATCCACAGCCCCTCTAAGTTCCTCTGGGACCACATGGGGCCTTGTTTCATCTCCTCGACCCATTCCTGCCCAGCTAAGCCAATTTTTGGGTGAAAATGTGCCCTCGGTCAACCTCTTAACCCCTGGAGGGGGCTTTGACTGTACAGCCACTGCTGTTCTTCTGGACACTCTAGCCACTGTATGTGAGAGGATCTCTTTGGGCATCTTAAAGCTGCCAAAAGGGCACGTGGTATTGGCCCCACCGCTGGAACCTCCGCACCCACCCTCTGGTCTGAACCCTGTTCTATCAATTCCGCAGTCGACAGTTGTTCTACCTGAAGCCCATCCACTGTCTGCTTCTGCTTCTGCTCCTCTGTCTTCTGCCCTAAGGGGGGTGGGCAACTCTAATTTGGGCAAGAGAGTGAAACCTAACCCACCTTCCTGCAATGGGAGCGTGCTCACGCCTGCTGCCCCTATGGGGGTCAGCCCCTCTTCACGGATCAGCTCTCTCCGGGCTCCTGACCCCCCCCCCAACTGGAGCCCAGTGTTCGCAAGTCCTATCTTCTACTGCATGTGCTGACCTGCCTAGCTGTCCGTGCCAACCCCTGCTCTCCGAGCTGGTGGAGATCAAAAACCTCCTATTAGTTCTGACCAAGGAGGTGCTCGGGGTCAGGTGGGAGGGTAGTGCGGGGGGGAGAGGAGAGGTCTTAGCCGGGATAGGGCCAGGGGGTCAGAACCCAGTCTCCAACCAAGGGTCGTATTCCTTGCACCCCTGCCCGCCCCCAGCCCCTGTGGATAAGAACCCCCAGTCTAAAAGGAGCCATTCAGGGGGGGTCCATTCCCCAGTGCTACCCCCTCGGAGGGAGCTCAATGGGATTACAGCTATTGAGCCACCGCCAATACAGAATTCTCTGGGGAGAGTCCAGCGTAACATGTGCTCTGTGTGGGGAGGGGGACTGGTATGTCAATCCTCGGGCGGGGGAGGTCTACGCCTGGGCACTTTATTTGCCAAGGCCACAGTAGTTCCACAGAGTCCCTAAATTACCCACGGACAAAAGAGAACCAAGTGACGCCTTGCGGAATAAATGTCTTCACTGGCTACGGGCTGTAGGGCAGTGTGGGCTTGTGTAAATGGACTCTTTGTTGGAGTGCTCTAGATTGTCCAAATATGCAGCCAAAACGGACACTGTTAGAGTGGTCTTTGGGGACGCAGCTTTGGCAAGGGAGGTTTTGGAAAGATGTAATGGTCGAGGGCGCCCGTGGGAATCTGGTATCATGGTCCGCTCTACTCTCATTCCTGCTAGTATGAGACCCATGGGTGACCCCCCCAAGCAATAGCCTCCTTTCAGGGGCTAATCTGACTGCCCTGGGCCCGAGGCAGTTTGGGAGACGGGAGGGTCAAAGGGACGGTGGCTCCTGATTTCGGGTCAAATGTACTGTCGGGCAGCACCCAAGTTAGGGTGCAGCCTTTTGCTCTTGCTTGGGTTTGTCTCTCCTCCTTTTAGCCTTGTCTATTGTAATTATATTTTAGCAGTGTATTTTTAGGATGTACTTTGATGGCCTTTTCAGGCCGAATAAAGTTGTTTGACTGACTGACTGATGATGTAGTAGGTCATGTGTTTAGGCGACTGTCTTTAGATAATGAGTGATCAATAGGGTAATGGACTATAGGGGATAGTTAGAATTGTCTATAGGTATTAGCTAATGGGGAGTGTGGGAGCATGTTGTAATCTTTCTTATGCATAGTTCTGTTAATTTTCAGTTTTCCACTACAAAAGATGTAACTTCTTTGGGTGGGGTAAGCTCCCTGTTAGTTCGGTTCTACGGGACCGTCTGATATTTTTGCATGTAATAAAACTTTGTTTTCCTTGCAAACAGTGCATTGATTATGATTTCCAAGTAAGATATTTTCTAGGAGTGCAAAATAAGATTGCAGATTGTTTGTCCATATTACCAATTGGGGGTGCTGAGGCTTGGGACTGAGACGAAGCGGTAGTGGCATTGTTAAAAGAGGGGGAGTTATGGAAATCAATATATGTGGATGAATGGATTAGGGAAATAAATGAGGATGTAATGCTGAACAAAGTGATGCTTTGGACTTGGGAAGGTTGGCAAAGTAGGAATAAACTGACAGAGGATCAAGTGCCATCTTCGATGGAGGAGAATGAATTGCCTGTAGATGGGGGATTTTTGGTCAAAGGACAGCAGGTGGTTCCTCCCATTTCCGTGATGGATAGTATGAGTTTTGGTCATGAAGGTCATCCAGGAGCAACTGGCACCAAAACAAGGATTAGAGAGAAGTATTTGTGGCCAGGGATAGATTTGTGTGTGGAAAGGATTATTAGAAATTGTTGGCCATGTCAAGATTCTGACAGAAGTTTGAGAACTGTGAAACAACCACTGAAACCATTGAAGTACCTGATAGGGCGAAGCAAAAGACTGGGATACATATTGTGGGTCAATAAAGTGCTTGGAAGAAGGAATATGTTCATTATTGTGATGATTATTATTTGAAATGGCCAGAAGTGAAGATTGTGAAAGAGGTTTCCTGTAGTGATGATGAGATTACATGTATGGGCCAGGTGTTCAGAGGGGAAGGGTGTCCCGAAAAAGTGGTGAGTGACAACGGTCCGCAGATTAGAGGTAAGGACGTTCAGAACTATGCAAGCCGAACGGGGATAAGATGGAGATATGTGTCAAAATTACCACTCGAAGCTAATGGATTGGTAGAAAGGTTCAACAGAGTGTTGGTGGAGATTATCGAGTTGACTAAAATAAGTGGCGTGGATGTTTTAGAGGCTATTGTTGATAAGGTATGGATTATCAGAACGACTCCTATTGTGATTACAGGGTTTTCTCCTTTATGATTGATGAAAGGGAGGGATCCTAGTTCAAATTAAACACTGGATCGGTAAATGTGAGAACTAAAAAGGTTGCAGTAGAAAAGGAGGAGGTGAAAAAACATTGATGAAATGCAGGGTTTCAAGATGAAGTATGATGTCAGGGCTTTAAAGTATACCAGGTGCTTTGAGCCAGGTGAGTGGATAAAAATAAAGAAAGGAAGGAAGGACAACAAGTAAGGGATTGCCCACATTTGCAGATCCAATTAAAGCAACAGAAGTGATGTCAAACGCTTTAAGGGTAGAAGATGGTTCCATTTCGAATTGTAACAGAGTGGCTAGTATTTAGGTATGGATGTGATCAGTTGTAAAAAGGATGTTCAGGTCAGAGAAGGGTGCAGTTGGATAGGGGGATCAAGATGAAAATGGATATTTGCTGAATGAGGAGGTGGTGAGAGAATCTGCTGTGGCAGAACTGCAGGAAGATGTGAAGAATGCTCTGCAAGTAGAAACAGGAGAGTCAGAAGACCACCTAGATGGACACAGGATAACATGACCCATTAGTGTATGTAAACAGAACATTAAATGTCATGCAGTTGATGCTTGTAAACATATGTGTTTCTGTTCACATAAATGTTAAGGTTAAGGTATATAGTTCACATCGCAGGCATGTACCGTTCTTGGCATGACATTGTAGTATTTTTAGTATGCTGGGTAATGTTATTGCATTATACCAGTCTTTGTTGTTCCGTTGCAAATAACTGTGTGGGTGGGAGGGTGTGTAGTGAGCTGACACAGAACTTGGGAGTGTGGAATGTAGAGGGTAGAATGTGGCGGGGGCACTGACAGTGGGAAGGAGAATGGTAGCGGAGAGAGATTGGCCTTCTTCCTGCAATTGGTGCAGATGTTGAAAATGAATAAGGTACCTTTTATCTCCACAAATGTCTGTTGGTGATTCAGGAGACGAAAACACAACACTCTTATGACGGTCAAGTTTCCCCAGCTCATCTGGGAGAAGAGGCTACCAAAACTGCTTACCAGATTTGAGTCTAGTGTGGACTTCTTCATGTTAGGCTGCAACATTGGACTGTAGAAAGGAATGGCTGGATTTACAAAGGACAAACCGGCAAGCCAAGTTCACAACGAGTTTGCACGATTACAAACAAATCTCTACAGACATTTGGAAGTCTGCCCTCCAACATGTGTACAGAACAGCACATGGCATGTGCATGTGAGAGGAAGTCTGCCGCCAGGCCTGGCTGAGTGCTAGGAAGTGGCAAGCAGAGCCTTAGGCAGGGGTGTTGGAAAGACAATTTGACAGTAGATCTTTTTTGATCCACAAATGGTGAGGATTTAAGCAAGAAACGAAACACAGCTTTGAAGAACAAGTTACCTATGGTACCTACTAAAATACCCTTCGTGATTTTAACCTCAACAAACAAAACCAGGCAAGAGGGAACCCATCTGGCATTTGCTGGTTTAGAGGACTCCATGACCACAACAGCCATCAGCAGGAACCGTCCTATAGTGGGCAGTTGCAAAAAACAATAGAACCCCATTCATAGGGTTTTTTTCTGCCTCAGAACCCCAGCCGAAACTCAAGGAGAGGGTCAAGATGATTGCCACCAAGTTATTTAAGTCACTTATGTCTAC
The DNA here is from genome assembly GCF_040938575.1 of Ambystoma mexicanum. Lineage (NCBI taxonomy): Eukaryota > Metazoa > Chordata > Amphibia > Caudata > Ambystomatidae > Ambystoma > Ambystoma mexicanum. The sequence goes on along the minus strand of NC_090934.1, from coordinate 980,323,623 downwards.
CATTTTGGCTGTGGGCTGTTTGATCTAGTTTTACCCGATCATGTAATTTACACAATGTTGCCCTGTTGCCATTTGCCCAGTGTCATAGTAAAGAACAATTTCTGTAACCAATCTAAGTAGTGTTTTATTTCCTTCATTAGACAGATCATCTGACCCTGTAGCTTTGGTAATGTAGATATTATGTTGGTAATGTATTCTAGAATTAACACCTTCTCCAACTAGGTTAATAATATGCATGTCATATGAGGGGGACCAGCTTTATCAGAGTATCGATCAATTGTCTCTTGGTCTGATGCATAATATTCATGGAATACGTTGAGTAATTGAGGTCTCAGTTTCCATTTTACCTGGCGTACCTCGTACATTAACTATGCAGTTTTTTGGCTTGTCTGTCGTTTGCATAATACAATGTTTCCCAATTTGATCTAGAGCTCCTTGCTTCCAAATTCAAACCTTCACAATGTTCTTTACTATGTTTTAGATTACACATCTAATTGCCCCTGTTCGAGCGTTCCATGGAACTGATAGGCCATTGGTTTACCTGTCATTTTGGTTCTCATTTGCTTAATCAACTGTTCATGCTGAAGAAGGGCTCTATCAAAAGACCATTGTCTAGGTTAGGTCTAATGTGGCCATTGGCCTCATGGTTTTACTCAGTGAGTGAGCTGAGATTGTTAGGGGAATCTGCATGAGGGTTAATTGCTAATATTGCAGAACCATAACCAGTAGTCAATTAACTTTTACTGTACAACCAGGGCTGCAGAAAAGATACATTTCACCTCATTCTGAAGTTGCCTCCTCTAGATGTTTCAGAAACTATGAGGTGATGGCTGGAAGGTTATACATTTATCTTAAAGCTCTGGCAATTGCTCTGGGCAACCCTCCAGACCATTGTTCTTCGCCTGTCAAGCAATTACAGAAAGGGGAAATACCATATGGAAACCAGGCTTGGTCATACCCCCAAAGGGAAAGTCAAGCCCAAACTGCTAGGTCATATACCTTCTGCACGAGATGACGGGCATCCACAGACATGTCCCAGCCTCCTTGGGTGTTATCAGTGAGGAGTATCATGGGTCTCTAGGCCCAGCAGGCACCGGGCCCATTTCTGGACATACCCGTCCCACTCGCTGTGTCAAAGCAAAAACAAAGAGGTGATGGCTGGAAGGTTTAGAGTGAATCTTAAACCTCTGGCAATTGCTCTGGGCAAAATTCTAGACCCTCGTTCCAGGCGATGTTGACCATGTTATTTGTACAAGTTAACTGCTTAAATGCTGCTCGTCACACATTGCACATTGTTTGTATGTTTGACAAACTGCACTTCACTACAACCAATGCCAGGCTACAGTCTTCCATTGCAATAATAAGAGATGGTCATTTGGCCAGGCCTGGGCTGCTCATACCTAGAGGCATGTAGTGAAATGGCTGCGAGGACTAGAGAACAGATTTGTATTTTACTTTCTACATCTGAAACCTCTTTCTTAATCACAATGTTGAAATTAAACACCAGAATTGCTGTTGCCCTGATTAATAGGTTGAGGATTGAGCAGCGGCTATCCCTCTTTGCTGTGCCCAAGCTATTTAGTAAATGTCTATCTTTGAAAGTGCTACCTGTCTCCATGTTTGGCCACATCTTTCAACTCTCGTTTGTGTTTTCAGAGTTTAGACCATGGACATTCCAGCTCCTCAAGCTCTGGCACGCTGGAGTCTGACTCGTTGCATTGCCACACGCCAGGTACTGCTTTTATTGCACATCCATCTTCCTGAGCCACTGCTGGGTTTGGCAGCTCTTCTGCCCATATTTCAATCTTTGCTGTTGGACCTCATTGCATCTGAATACCCAGATGTTCTCACAACGCTCTCTTGTGCGGTTGGGTTTTAATAATTAATTCGACAAAAAAGTCTCCCCGGATCCCGAATCTTGGAACACCAGCAGCACGTGACTGTGATGAACCAATGTAACGCACTGCACCCGCAGTTATCAGCCGTTCTCTGATGTCAGACATTCCACACTCAAGAGAGCTCTGCTTAGCTTGTCTTTTTGTTTTGAGCTTACGCTCCTAAAGTTGCAGTAAAGGATAGGTTAGTGCAGACACAGCAGCAGTCAATGACTAGGAGCGGTTATTGTGTCTTCCAGGTGCAAATGGTGGCTGATTAAAATAGGTGGGATGCATACAAATGCAAGCTGTGGGTCACCATGAATAAAAACGGTTGCTATTTCCATGCACTATGTTTCTTTGTACATTCAAGGGCAATTTGTGTTTAGGGTTGAATTAATCTGCATGCTGCCAAGTGTAGGTTTCTATTCAGGACATGGAAAAAAAACACAAATCATGTTTCATGTGATAATGTCCCTGCAAAAATGTCGCCATGCAAAAAAAGTAGCCGAAAAATTGCCGTTTTTTGCAGGGACATTCCTTTCCAAGGGGAGCGCTACCCCTGTCCATATATATATATATATATATATATATATATATATATATATATATATATATATATATATGGTCACCTATATAATGTTGCCACAAACCTTTCCTTGCGACATTATGTACGGCGGCCATATATATATAGGGACATTATTACCTGATACCGATCTTTTGCTCAACTGTATTTCTTCTGGTCGCTGTATTAGGTTATTTCTGCACATCTCAAGTCCTCGCTATTGCGTTTGCCATGACTCCGCCCCGTGTCCTGCCACATCACACCAGTTCTCACCACTCATGGAATCCCAGAGTATGTTTTCCCATTTCCAGCACTGTCCGTGTCTGATTGCATAATACATCTGTTCCCGCCATGCGACCTGCCACGCCACTTGTCAAGGTGATCTTTTGCTATTGTTGTCACAACGTATCCTTTTCCCACTCAGTAGAGACGAGGAGAAAGAGAAACCCCTCGTTATATTCTATTGGTCTGTTGACATCTTTCTCTATGCCTATGCTGATGACACTCGGTTAACGATGAGCCCATGTAAGTGGCCAATGTTCAACAAATTACATTCTGCATCAGCACCTTCGACGCATGGATTTGGATTAAAAAATTAAGAACCAGGACTCTTAAAGACAGAGCTTATCACTTTTAAAGAAACTGCATCTTCTGAAATGCTTTGCAGAGAACATCGTCGGCATAATATCCTATCCCATTGGTCTAAATGAAAAAGTTCAGACTACAATTGAAAGAAATATGCTAGGATGATTTGAGCTTATTCGCTTGATCAATTTGCCATTAATGAAACATTTTAAATTACCACTGTTGTATGCCAGACCTTGATTAACAATGTACATTTTCCAGTCAACTTCCACGATCTATCATTTTTAGCGTGTTGCAGATGCCACCAAGGGAAACAGGAATTGAAAACTGTTCCAAACCAAAAGACATATACTGTTTTACATTAGTCGTACAAATAAGGATCAATACTATCCATACCTCCTCTGTAACTCCTTTATCCGCACCATTAGATTCAGGTGTCCCTGTGAATACTGCTCTATAACGTCTCGGACATCGTAAGGTTTTCTTGCTTGCTATGAGATAAAGAAGGGACTGTCATTTAACCGGAAATAACGATAAACATGTTTGGCAGAAACTATTTACACATTTTGTGTTACTTTTTTGACTAAAAGAAAAGATTTTGAGAACAGACATTGGTTAGAAGAAACTTTCACCATAAGCATTTGCATCTTGTACATAAAATATATTAGAGGACTGAACGCTTTTTCACGTAATCACTAGATCATTACATGCTTACATTCAAAGATTCAATGGTGTGAGCCCTCTCTTTATGGCCTAGATTTCCAGGCCAACTACCTGCCAATGTGGGCCTCCAGCGGCACTCAAAAAAACTTGAGACGGTGGTCTAGTACGAACTTCGGCAACCAGCTGAGGTCTGTCACATACAGGACAGCAACCAATGGACAGAACTGGCGTGGCAAAGCAATTACCACAGAGAGGGGACTGTGTGTTCTCATCAGGAGCTTCTGAAACCGTACTTTCAGTGGTTTAAGCCTTGGACTCTTATTTCACTCATATGCTAAAGACACTCAAATCTACCTACTGGTCACATGATCGGAGGAAGAATCCCCTTCAGTGTAGTAGGGTTTGAGACACGTGGGGAAATAGATGTGAAAATTGAGACAAATTTGGGAGATAACTGAATGCAGGTGGGCCGACCCTGCATTCTGCACCTCTCCCCATCAATTTTCACACCCATCCTTCTTCAAATACTGAACCTGGTTAGCTTGGTCAACGTGAGATGAAGCCTAGCCCCCCCACTTTAGAAACACCCGCATCTTGAACATTCAAAGTGTTTATTGAGAGATAAGGCTGTGTCTAGAAAAATAATAGAAATGTAGGATTCTGTGTCTTACAATTTGGTGAAACTTCTGAAGACATAGCTATCACGGGAATCGGAAAAAGAGCAAGTTGTCTCTTTCAATGAGCTATGTCATGGAATCAGTAATGGCTCTTGTTAGGCATAGCTAAAAACATACTTTTACTCATAAACAAGATAGAAGAAAATGTTGAGTCGTATTAATTACAAAACATGATAATCAGGTTTAGGTAATCTTGCATTTCAGTAAAGCAGTACATGGTAGAACTACCATTCAATGCATATAAGCGATCAGTTTTGGTCCTATATGAATGCTGGAATTCTTCAGAAATCATACATGGGGAGGTAAACAATCATTTTTGACCATTAAGAAATACAAATCAGATAATTTGTTTCATGGCTGGATGATTGGATGCACGTTTAGATGTTTAGCGCAAGGAAGTCATATAAACAAATGAAAATACTATGGTTGCAAAACGGTCAGCTGAATTTTTTAACAGTACCATAAAAGATGTTTTAGCAAATTGAAGAAGTGTCTTATATGAAAGCAAATGCCTGCTTATCATATACTGTAGCACATGTTGACAATATATAGAATAGATGTTAGTTGATATGGAGAGATTTCATGAGGTTACGTTTTCCGATTATTTGGGTATCCGCTTCTCAGGCACTGGGACATGGGTCAAGCACACTCAGCACCCTGGCTCATGTTACCCGTGTGCCTGGGCTTTCCACAAAAAACAAGGCCGAAGTTCTATTTCAGCAGCCTTACAGGTTTATCAATGTAAAGCTTTTACACAAGTGTCATGTGATGGGGAGCTTTGCGGCTTCTCAAATTACAAATCACGAGCTACCAAGGAATATCTTGCTTTAAAATCTTAGATAAATGCACCTTCTTCTAATCACAGTTGTCTACTTTTTGATGAGCTTGGAGTTCGAGGTTCAAAGTTTCAGATTGCTCTCAAACCACTAGCCCTTTGGTTGTGCACATGAGCTGGACTGCCTGACGACCCGATAGCATATGACTAAAAGAGGTTGGCAGGGATGGGGTATTAATGTAGCCTTGGTTTCACCATGTTTAACACAGTTTATCAAGTTTCTTCATGAAATGGGAGGCGATTGTCAATCTGCTAAAGACCAGTTTGAGTATTGAATCATTTGGTTAATATTTGTATTCTCATGGCCTTGAACAGTATTTAGAATGCTTGCACATGGATACGCTAAGACTGCTGTACTTCAAGTTTCAACTACAGATTCTTCCGGTTGTGGATCCACAGGGCATTTGGAAGAATTTAGAGGTCCACGCTCTGTTATGTTCCTGTGGTCTTGGTGAGGTGAAAACCTTGATGTGCGCCCCTATTATAGGAAAATAAGTTTTTGTTGGTTGAGGCCACTTCTGAACAATTATGCAATTCAGGAATTGAGACCAGCATACAAGTTCTGCAGTAAATCTAAAATGGTAGTTGTTGGATTGCCTTGACCAAGTACTTGGGGAAGGCTTGAGATCTTAACAAGGGTTGTACAAGTTGAAACATGATTTTGTTTTGGTATACTAAAGGGTAAACCAGTACAATTCTGCTAGTTACTATGACTATATATGCTAAATCAAGTCCAGTGTTTCTGTGAATTGTTGTTGATTTCTTATTAAATATGAAAAAGCAACAACATATTTGCTGGGACTGTCTCTCAGGAATTCGATATTTTAGAATATCTTTAATTCAAAGTTGGAAATCAGACTGGCTAGGATGTGCAATTAATGTCAGCATTTAATTTAATGTAGATGCTTGGTGGTGCACTTCACAGTTCTGAGGTTGTGGAATTGTAAAAGAGTCCCCTTAAGGGTTGAGTTGATCAATACAGGTAAAGGTATAATAGGTGTTAGACTGTAAACTAGACAGTTTTAGACCCAATCCTTGGGGAATAACCACAAGAGATGATCTTTTCCAGAGGAAGTGTTATCTCTTTCTTAAATCCACCCAATTTGTTAACCAACATGAGATGCAAGAGATGCATTTTCTGTATCAGTAATACATATTATGTATTACTGATACAGAAAATGTGCACAAGAAAACAAAAGTAAAAGCATTCCAAGAAACACATTAAGCATATCGCATATAGAACAGATCAGTTAAGAACCGAAAATGAAACACACGTCAATGCTTTGGGCACAGTGCCTTCGCAGCATTGAATCAAGTCACTCCGTCAGCACTGCTGGTAGGGCCCTGGGCGTGGTCATGACCGGGTCATATGCATGCCCTGAATGTGGGGTAAAATGCTTAGAGTAGATGGTTAGAATGAACAATTTTGTTATCTCCGGTGTAGATACATCCTGTGTGGATGTGATGTCATAGCATGCACAGCACATGCTGATGCAGCAGCCTGGAATGTTATGCCTTGAGCTTGGTCCCGCCCAGAGAGAGAGAGACACAGACAGAGAGACAGAGGGGGAGAGGGAGAGAGAGATGAAGCCTGGAGGTGGGAGCCAGTGGGCTCTCCCTGTAATACCTAAGATCCTGCTACCATCTCCTGTACCTTTTGTTCCCGATGTGACTGTTAAGTTCGAGGTCCAGGCAGAAAGCAAGTTCATAAGTACTTTATTCAGATTACACGTAGACAGCAGGCACCCCCTTTAGAGGCAGGCTCCAACTGACTCCAATAGAACATTACAGTGAAGCCTAATCATTCTCATTAGAACTTCATTACATCACAATCACTCTGTTTTGTCAACACTACATAGGATGTATAAATGACCATTTTAAGTGAGAATAAGAACAGTATACACCAGAGCACAAAATAAGAAAAGTATACACCAGAACACATCTCTTCCCTTTAATTTGTGGCAGTTTAACATAGGTAATAATCATTTAACCTGACAGGTTTTGTTTTGACTCTGTTTGCATTCAAACTGCTGTTGTGACTGAACGCTGTTCTCACATTCGGTTCAATTGGTTCAAACCTAGGTTCATCCTTTCCATGCTCAATAGAAACCTGCTCTTCTCTCTCTCCCTCACCGACATCATCGTCAACCATATTGCACTTACTTAGTTTGGCCATTGACCAACATTCTCCGCCCTCTATGATGACAACATTCCCTCTGATCACAGCAATCTTCTTAGGTCCAATGAATTTACTCTCAGTTCACTTGGGAGAAACCCTGTGATTTTTAACATAGACCCAGTCCCCCACTGACCATGGTATCACCTTGACACCCCTTTTTGTATCAAACCTCCCTTTGTACTCATCTTGGGCCTCTCTGATGAGATACATGATCTTTTCTCTGTTTACATGTACACTCTTTGCTAAGTCCAACCAGCCCGGACATAACTTTGTACCGGGTTGTCTTCCCTTGAGAGATATGAAGGGTGAAATGCTGGTGACAGAGTGTGGAGTCACGCAGTAGTTCCATACCATCTCCCTGAGAACTGTCTGCCACCTTAGACCAGAAGCCATGGCTAATTTTAATCCTCCCTTTAAGAATCTGTTCGCTCTCTCAACAAGACCATTCGCTCTAGGCTGGTACAGTGCTGTCCTGTAGTGCTTAATACCAAATCTGTTGAAAGACTCCACCATTCTGTCCGAATAGAATTGTATTCCATTATCTGAAACAAGCTCTGAGGGGAATCCCTCCCTGTAGAACACCTCCTCAAAAAATCTAATCAATTGTGAAGTAGTTGCTTCTTTAATGGCTTTCCACTCAACCCATTTAGAGTGATAATCCACCAGGACAATAAAATATTTAAAATCCTCTCCCAGTTCCTGTATAGGCTCTATTAAATCCACTGCTAATTTTCTCCATGGCTCTCCCGGAACACTGACAGGTCTTAAGGGGGGTTCTTTAACCATCTTGCTTTTGTCACTTCTCTCACATTCTTTGCAATTCCTCACACACCTTTCTACCTGACCATCAATCCCTGGCCACCAAAAGGATTGCCCGATATGTCTTTTCGTACCCCTCATACCTAAATGGCCTTGGTGAGCTATGTCCACTAATCTGGGCCTGACATCACAGGGAGGTACAATCTTCATACCTTTTCTGAGTTGAGATCCATCCCCTGATATGCTCAACTCCTCTTTAATGCAATAAAAAGAATCAAACTTCTTTTCAATAAGGTCTTTCCTGGGCCAACCTGTTTTGGTCCACAGCTTCACTTGCCCCAGGACCTCATCACCAGCATCGGCAGATTCCCATTCCCCCTTGCTTATGGCATTGTGTACACGTTTGCAAATGCCCACAGTACGCTCCGCACTCACATCCTTTAGACTCTCATTCTGTGCAGGCAGTCTAGAAAGACAATCGGCTACCACATTTTCCCCCCAGGTATGTACACCATTCTAAAATCATATGCCAGCAAGTCAATCATCCACCGAGATATTCTAGGTGAACCTTTAGCCCACTCTGCACTGCCCAATAACTGGACCAGCGGTTTATTATCTGTTTTTACAACAAACGACTGGCCCCATAGACAAAATTTGAAATGAGACACGGCCCATGACACAGCTAGGGCCTCTCTCTCCACCACAGAATATTTGCTTTCTGCTCCCCTCAGTCATCGGGAGGCAAAAGCTATAATGTGTTCAATGTTACCATCATACTGAAAGAGAGCGGCACCAAGCCCTAATGTGCTTGCGTCTACAGCCAGCACAGTTCGCCTACCAGAAACAAACCCTCCTAATGAAGGTGCTTTCACAATGCTATCTTTAATCTTACTAAATGCAGTTTGACATTCTTCCACCACACATATTTGGTGCCCTTTTTTAATAGATCTCTCAAAGGAGACTACATGGTAGAAAACCCATCAACGAACTTGTGATAGTACTCCGCCAACCCTATGAACGAGCGTAACTGTTGGGGAGCACCCGCAATGCTGTCAACCAGCGATTTTCTGGGAGAAATACCATTGCAAGAAATCTTATGCCCCAAGTAGTCCACCTCCGTGACTGCAATCTTGCATTTCTCCCTTCGTACCGTCAGACCCGCATCCCTGAGCCTAACCAACACTGATCTAAGTATCCTATCATGTTCAGGACCATCCTTGGCAAAAATGAGAATGTCATCTTGGAACACTGTTACTTTTTCAAGACCCTTGAGTACTGTCTCCATTACTCTCTGAAATACCGATGCCACAGAGGCTAAACCAAAGGGCATTCGGTTATACTTGAAAACACCTTCAGGAGTGATGAATGCAGTCAGATGTTGGGACTCTTTAGACAGCGGAACCTGATGATAGGCAGCAGAGAGATCAATGATGGAAAATAACTTAGGTTCTCCTAGTGTGGACAAAACTTCTGAAATATTTGGTAACGGGTGCCTCTCCACCACTATGTTCTTATTGAGACTGCGTAGGTCGACACACAACCTCATCTTACCATTGGCCTTGGTAACCAGAACAATCGGAGACAACCATTCAGTAGCTACAACTGGTTCAATCACCCCTTTGCCAACCAAATTATTAACTTCCTCCTTGAGTTGTGCCCTCATTTTCAGTGGTACTTGACGTACCTTGTGTACCACCGGTTGGGCATTGATCTTAAGCTTAATGTGATGCTCAAACTCTTTCAACCTTCCTAGACTCTCAGAAAACACTTGTGGAAATTCCCTGGTCCAGGAATCCCCCACCTCGGCAATGGTGACAGGATCTGGTGCACTAGCCTGTACCCTTAAACCCAACTTCCTCTGCTCCTCCCAGCCTGAGAGAGAGGTCCCTTTTTCTGCCACAAGCAGCATGTCTTGGTAGTCCCTTTCCTTATAAGTTATTTTGGCAAGAAATTCACCCAGGATCTTTATATCGGAATCTGCATATCCACACACCCTGACATTGGTAGGGCGAACAACAGCATTGCTCTTCCCCAAAATGTTTATCAACGTGTCTTGAGAAATGATAGTTCAAGGGGAACAAGTATCTACTTTCATTACAAGCTCAATACCATCAACTTGAAACTTATCCACAGGACCCTTGGTCATCCCAGACATCTCTGAAATTTCAAAAATGTACCTTGGTGTGAATTCTTGTGTACAGGATACTTCATGAATGTTGTACCCCTTTCCAATGTCATCTTCACCATTATCCAATTGTTTGAACTCTATACTGTTGATAGCATTACCCTTGCAGACGTTAGCAAAATGCCCTTTATTCTTGCACTTGAAACATTCTGCATATTTGGCGGGGCATGAAGGATAATTCACACCATGTCTTGAACTGCCGCAACGAGAACACATATTCTTTGTATAACCGCTTCCTCTCTTCACTGTGGAATAACCAATTTTCTTCTTTTGATTAACCACACACACAGAGGTTGATGGAAGATTTGGTTTGTCAATCCTAAGTTCTTTAACGTACTCAGATGTTTGCTCGATGCTTCTGGCTAATTCTACAGCCTCATCCAATTTCATATCTTTTGCAAGAAGTTTCTCCTGGACTCTCACATTGTTAGTGCATCTAACAAGCTGATCTCTGATTAGCGAATCCGTTAAATGTTCAATCTCGCAAGTGTAACTCAGGGATCTGAGGCAAGCAATGTATGATTCTACAGACTCCGACTTCCCTTGGACCCTCTGAAAGAATTTGTGTCTCTCAAAACTAACTAACGCTCACCTGATTCCCGTAGAGGCGCCAGTCTTGACTGGGCGTATACCGTATCTTCAAAGGTGATGTGTAACACACGGCTGGCTCTTTGGGCTGGACCTCTGTGCACTGTATGTCTGACTCGAAGGGTAAGCTGTCTGCAGATAGAAAATATGGGATTATGAACTGGGTTATTGAATGTCTCTCTCTTCTTCCCTTTCTCTTCTCCTGTAGAACCCCAAAGGTTAACGCTCTCACCTTAGGTAAGTGAACGCCGTGCTCTCCATCTGCCTCGGGGCAGGGTGCTGTAACCAGTTTCTTCACTGGATAAGGGGAGCAGGCCTCTTGACTTCAGAGGACTGCTGTCCGTCGTTTACTGCACGAACGGTAAGTTTCGAGTAATTCTAATGTCTTTAAAAGTCTTTAGTAATGATGTCTCTTGTTTTGCAGGGTTCCGGCGATGGCGGATGACGGGCTGAAGTGAGTTGAAGATGGAGCCCGTGTGATGAATAGAAGCGCCTGGAAGCACGTAAGTAAGCGCTTGTTCCCTGCTTCACGATGCGCTCTAACTGTCTTTTTATTTTGCAGGTACAAGTTCGGAGCGGCTACAGGGTGCCGGAATACCCACTGGGTTAGATGTGGAAAGGAGTAATGGCACGTGAGTATTAAAGTTCCCCAATGTCTTTAAACGCACCTTGTTTTGTCTTTCAGATGCGGGATGCAGCGCCGAAGGCCTCCGGAGCGTGCGAAGAGTTGGTAAGCTTTTGTCTTTCAGATGCCGGAATGCAGCGCGAGGCGTTGGTGACAGCCGATGGACCAGGTAAGTGAAGTGCTGTCACTGAAGACCGCAATGCTAACCTGTTCTTTCTTGTCTTTATAGGTGTTGCTGAAGACTGGATTCAGGATGGTAAGCCTTTTTCCTTAGGCCCAGGATCAGATGCAGAAGACACGATGAGCGTTCTGCTGCAGAGGATGCAGAATAACGCAAAGCAAGATTCATCCATCGGGTGTGGTTTAAATAGCCTCCTGTAGTGCTTAGGTGTCTCTGTCCACAGCCACGCCTAGGTAAGAAAAGAGTTCCTGCTTTCCAGAAGAGTTCCAGTGTTCTGAACCTAGGGAGTGGCTCCTGCCCCACCCAACAGGAAAAGTAGTTCCAAACAGAAGAGGATCAGAGGCTCAACTGGCAGGCAAGTAAGCAGCATGGTCTGCTGCAGGTAAGTCCACCCAAGCATTATGAGCCCGGCGCTTCCAGCGCTGGGACTGGGCATATTTATGAGCCTGGTGCCACTGGCGCCAGGACTGGGTCCAAAAGGTCCCAATTGGGACTGGTTGACACTCGGAACCTGGGTTATGGATCTGCTTCCAAGGGAGTTGGGAAAACCCTGACCTTTTGGAAGCAGAGATCATGACAGTACCCCCCCTCAAGGCCCCTCCCAAACCGGGCTTCCCCGGGGGTTTTGGCTTGTCAGGAAATGTTCGGTGAAATCTTTTGATTAGGCGAGGAGCGTGGACATATTCAGCAGGTTCCCAGGATCTCTCTTGGGGGCCGTAGCCTTTCCAGTCAATTAGGTAAAATAGTTTAGATTTGGAGATCTTGGAGTCCAGAATGCTTTTGACTTCAAACTCGAGTTCTCCATCAACTAGGATGGGTTTTGGAGATTTAGTTAGTCGGGTTTGAGGTTGCACGGGTTTTAATAGAGAGACGTGGAAGACCGGATGTATCTTCATGTGCGGGGGCAAGTCCAACTTGACCGCTACTGGATTTACTATGGTAGTGATGGAATAGGGACCAAGGTATCTTGGGTTGAATGTGCGTGGCCCTTTTAGAGGTAGATATTTGGTGGATAACCAGACTTGATCCCCTACTTGATATTGAGGGGCTTCCTTCCGATGTTGATCTGCTCCTTTCTTGTATTGTTCTTTAGCCCTTTGAAGGTGAGAAACAGCTTCCTTAAAGGCTTGGGTGATTGTAGAATGCAGGTAGTCTACTGCTGGTGTTTCAAGATCTTGGAGGGGATCCAACTCCGAGGTTCGAGGGTGACTGCCATATAAAAGAAAAAACAGGGTTTTCCCAGTTCCCGAATGGACAGAGTTATTGTAGGCATATTCGGCTATCCAAAGGATGTCTTTCCAAGTTTTTTCAGTTTGTTGCAGCATGCAGCGTAAATACTGTTCCAGAGTTTGATTGGTCCTCTCAGTTTGTCCGTCGGTCTGAGGGTGGTGACTGGTCGATAGTCTCACATCAATTTGAGCCGACCGACAGCAACTTCGCCAAAAATGAGAAATAAATTGACTACCTCGATCCGAAATTAGAACCGAAGGAAAACCGTGCAGTCGGACGATGTTTTCGAGAAATTCTCGGGCCAGAGTTGCTGCTGTTGGCAAGCCTTTGAGCGGAATGAAATGCGCCATCTTGGAGAATAAGTCCACGATTACTAGAATCGTATTGTATCCGGAGCATGGAGGTAGATCGGTGATGAAGTCCATAGAAAGAGTATGCCAAGAGCGAGGTGGGATGTCAATAGGGCGTAAGAGGCCTGCTGGTCTTTCCTTTTGACTCTTGTTTTGGGCGCATACTCCACAGGACATTATAAAGTCTCTGATATCTTTTTTCCAAGACGGCCACCAGAAGTAGCGCTTGATCTTTTCTGAGGTCTTGGCCATACCGGGATGTCCTTCCATTAAAGAATCGTGATAACAAGAGATTACTTTTTTCTGTAAATCTGTGCTAGGCAGGTATAATCGTTCTTGGAAATACAATAAGTTGTCCTTTACTGCAAAGTCCTTTCCCTGCAGATGCCAATTCTGTATGTCTGCTGGAGTTACAAGTTGCCTGGCTTTATCCTTAACTTCCTCTATGGATTGTGTGGCGATTACACCCAGAATTCTTTGTTCGGGAATGATTGGTACAGGTTTAGGGTTGATCAAGTGTTCTTCCACTCCCATCCGAGAAAGGGCATCAGCTTTACCGTTTTTTGTACCAGGTCGATAGGTTATTATGAAGTCAAACTCGGCAAAGAATAATGCCCAACGGAGTTGTCTAGAGGATTGGGCTTTTGCGGTTTTCAAATATTGCAGGTTTCGGTGATCCGTAATCACAGTAACGGTGTGTCGGGCCCCCAGCAGATAATGCCGCCAAGCCTTAAAGGCAGACTTGATAGCCAGAAGTTCCTTGTCAGTAATCATGTAATTGATTTCAGGAGGCGAGAATTTGCGGGACCAAAATGCCACGGGATGCAACTGATTGGTTACCGGGTCCTTTTGTGATAGAACTGCCCCCATGGCAAGGCTTGAAGCATCAGTTTCCACGATGTAGGGGAGTTCGGGGCGAGGGTGTTTTAAGATTGGTGCAGAGATAAATTTAGTCTTCAAATCCTGGAAAGCTTGTTCCGCCTCGGTAGACCATTCAAAACGTTTGTTTTTCTTTAACAAGGCAGTGATGGGCTGGACTATTCGAGAAAATTCGGGGATAAACCTGCGGTAAAAGTTAGCGAAGCCTAACATGCTTTGCACACCTTTTACGGAGGATGGTGATGGCCATTTGAGAACTGCATCGACCTTCTTTGAATCCATACGCACTCCGCTTGGTGATAATATGAATCCCAAGAATTCAACTTCAGTCACGTTGAAAACACATTTTTCCAACTTAGCGAAAAGTTTGTGTTGACGCAATCTTTCGAGGACCATTTTCACGCGTTTCCGATGTTCAGATTCCGCTGAAGAATAAACGAGGATGTCGTCAATGTAAACAACAACACACACATCTATGAGCTCTCTGAGGACATCGTTCATAAAATATTGAAAGGCGGCCGGGGCATTGCAAAGTCCGAAGGGCATGACCTGATCTTCAAATAGCCCATATTTGGTGCGGAAGGCCGTCTTCCATTCATCGCCCTCTTTTACTCGTACCAAGTGGTAGGCTCCTCTAAGATCCAGCTTTGTATATATGCATGCTTTTCTGACTTGGTCCAGGAGTTCAGGGATCAAAGGTAACGGATATCTATTCTTGACGGTGATCTGGTTCAGGGAGCGATAATCTATACAAGTTCTAAGGTCTCCTTCCTTTTTTGGAACGAAGAACAAAGCTGAAGAAGCAGGGGACTTGGAAGGACGAATAAACCCATTTGCCAGGTATTGATCCAGGTATTGTCGAAGGTGAAGGTTCTCAGGCTCGGTGAGGGCATAAATTCTACTACAAGGAGGAGTAGATCCAGGTATCAGATCTATCTGGCAGTCATAAGACCTATGAGGAGGTAGAGAGTTAGCCTGGTCCTTCCGGAAAACATCTTGGTATTCTAGGTATTCAGGAGGTAACTGGGGAGTCTCTGAAGAAATTGCTGCTAGTGCAACACCAGGTGGAGGGTGACAAGTAGAGACACATTCTGGAAACTGGACCGTTCTTGCTCGCCAATCGATGTCATGCCGTTTGCAAGGAGATTCCCTTGGAGTCTGAGAAACCGATGGCAACTCCGCCGCCATTGATCGTTCCATATTTTTTCCCCCTTTTTCTGTTGCTACGCTCTAGTCTTTTTCCGACCTCTTCCTGGTTTTGCTCTTAACCACGCCTCTTTGTTTTGCCCGGCGCTTTGCAACTGAAGCTTTCACGCTCCGTTTCGCTAGCGCTCTCTCCAGTTCCTTGTCTGCTTCCTGACCGGTGTTTTTGCCGGTTATCGTCCCTTCCTACCCTCCTTTGTTGCCTTGCTCCTCCCCGGTACTCTGCCCTCCTTTTCTATATTTTGCTATCCTTCCCCCGTACTTACCTGTATTCCTTACCTTTTTCCCTTCCAACTAGCCAACCCGCGGTCTCTATTATCCCTCGAATCCGGATCTCCTCTGGAAAAAACAGCTTGTCTGGGTTACCTGGCTCCTCATCAGGATCGAGATTCAAGAGAGGTTTTTTTTAGCTAACGCTTTTTTCCTCTCCTACGGCTCCTGCGGAAAGGGGGTCCCTTGCTTCCCTGGTTTACTAGTGGGAACAGGGTGGCTTCTAACCGCGGAAGACCATATCTCTTCTCAAAAAAGAAATCAACAAGAAAAAAGGGGCGAAGACGCGAGGAGTCTACTGAAGAATCAGGTGAGGAGTGGGTTCTGCATAACGACGATTTTGGTTCCGAAGAATCAAGAGATCGGCTTGACATTCATGATAGATTGCAAAGCCTAAATGAACCAACCATGGCTACAGCTGAACAGATACAGGAGTTGCTTGCTGCGGTACATAACCTCACACAGGAATTACAAACTGTCAAGGTAGAGAATACGGCCCTAAAGCAACGTATTGATAATCAGGAAAGAGCTCGTGCAGAATTACCCCCTATGCCCCTGGCAACGGGTAAATATGACGGCTCTCCACAGAAATTCAAAGAGTTCATGGAGGCATGTATAATACATTTTACTTTCAGACCCCAGACTTATGCCTCCGATAATGCCCGCATAGGGTTTCTCATATCCAATCTTACTGGAAACGCACTGGCATGGGCCACCCCATTAGTAACCAGTGCTTGCCCACTGCTGCAAGACTATAGTGGTTTTACGGCACAATTCAAGGAAGCCTTTGAGAGACAAGAAACAGCCCTGATAGCCAGTGAGCAGTTGCTTGACATCCGTCAGGGTAGTTCGGATTTACTATCCTACATTTCCCGTTTTAAGAGGGTTGCCGCCGAATCCGGGTGGCAAGAGGGGGCTCAATACACCGTTTTCCGTCGAGGCCTCAGAGAAGAACTAAAAGATGAATTGGCACGTATGCCCAGACCTGCAACCTTGTCGGAACTATGGTCTACCGTTCTCCAATTGGATTTCCGCCTTTCCGAAAGGCGTACAGAAAAACGAAGAGGCCGATTCACGCCTATACTCTCCGAGCCTTGTCTACCCACTACCTCCTCCACCCATCAGACCAAGGATGAACCCATGCAGATAGGTACTACCCGAGGGCCCCTTTCGTCTGATGAACGAAGGAGAAGAAAGGACAATAATTTGTGCCTGTATTGTGGTTCCAAGCAACACCTGTTACGCGACTGTCCAGAAGTACCTCCACGACGGTCGGGAAACGCCCCACCTCGGAACTAGTGGGGACAAGTTACCGAGGGGGATTCCCAGGTCCCTACGTCTCAATGTCCATAACATCCATCTCATCCACAGAAGACACCCGTCTTATGGTTCTGGCAGTACAGCTCACCCTTCATCACAGATCTTATGAAGTCCTAGCTTTACTGGACTGTGGAGCAGCAGGATGTTTCATGGACATCATGTGGGCTAACCAATCCGGCATAGAACGACTAGAAAAAGATGAAGACCAGAAGGTGGAAGGAGTTGATGGCAAGCCCTTAAGTTCTGGTCTGATTACTCATACCACTCCGCCCATGACGATGAAGCTGCTTCAGCATAAAGAGACTATCCAGTTTGACCTAATAAGAGCTGCCCATTTCCCGGTCATACTCGGGGTATCATGGTTGCGCAAACACAACCCTACCATAAACTGGAGAACCAATCAGATGTCTTTTTCTTCTGATCATTGTCTGAAGAAATGTCTTCCGGAGACCAAACATGCCACCGTCCAAGTCATGTCCGAATTCTGTCCAACAACTGATACCGTGGGTATACATACCATTCCCATCGACCTGGCAAAGTTTAGTGAAGTTTTCCAAGACCAAGAAGTCCAAGAATTACCTCCACATAGACCAGAGGATTGCTGTATCGACCTGGTCCCAGAGGCCCTAGTTCCGTTTGGGCGAATGTTCTCACTTTCTCTGAGGGAAAAAGAAGTCCTCAAGAAATACCTTGACTCCAATCTCCAAAATGGTCTCATTCAACCCTCACGTTCTCCTGCTGGGGCATCTTTGTTTTTTGTGCCCAAAAAAGATTCGGTGGAACTAAGACCTTGCATCGACTACCGAGGACTGAACAGAATCACCATTAGAGATCGGTACCCGATGCCTTTGATTAAGGATATATTAGAAGCCGTACAAGGTGCCACTGTGTTCTCCAAGATCGACCTTCGTAGAGCCTACCATTTGCTACGCATTCGGTCCGGCGATGAATGGAAGACTGCTTTTAGGACCCCCTTCGGCCATTTTGAGTATAGGGTGATGCCATTTGGTCTGGTCAACGCCCCATCGGTTTTCCAGCGGTTTATGGACCGCACCTTTTCTGACTTGTTGTATAACTGTACCATCATCTACTTGGACGACATTCTAGTGTTTTCCAAATCCCCTGAATTACATTCGCAACATCTTCATCAAGTCGTCCAAAGACTTAAGGAAGTCCATTTAAAGGCTAATCCAGACAAGTGTGTTTTCCAGGTAGCTAAGGTTCCGTATCTTGGGTTTATTTTGTCTGCCGAGGGGATTCAGATGGACCCTCGGAAGGTAGAAGCCGTCTTACAGTGGCCAAGTCCGACTTCTGTAAAGGAAATCCAAAGATTCCTCGGACTAGCAAATTTCTATCGCAAGTTCATTTCTGATTTCTCCGATAAGGTATTGCCCATTACCTGTTTGTTGAAGAAGTCTACTTCTCCCTTTCTTTGGTCCGATGAAGCAGAGGACGCCTTTCTCCAACTTAAAACTGCTTTTTGTTCGGCTCCAGTTCTACGCCAACCTGATCAAGACCTCCCATTCATAATAGAAACTGACGCCTCGTCCGCAGCTTTGGGAGCAGCATTGCTACAAGAACATGATGGCATTGAATTTCCAGTAGCCTATGTGTCAAAGACTCTAACCCCTAGCCAACGGAATTATTCTGTGATAGAGAAGGAGCTACTCGCGATGAAGGTGGCATGTGAAGAGTGGCGACACCTCTTACAAGGGGCTG
The DNA here is from genome assembly GCF_040938575.1 of Ambystoma mexicanum. Taxonomy (NCBI): domain Eukaryota; kingdom Metazoa; phylum Chordata; class Amphibia; order Caudata; family Ambystomatidae; genus Ambystoma; species Ambystoma mexicanum. The sequence goes on along the minus strand of NC_090934.1, from coordinate 980,304,936 downwards.
TTTTTCCCTTCGAACTGCGCACGGACCATAAAAATCTAAAGGTCATACAAAGTATGGAGTGTATAAATTCACGACAAGCCCGATGGGCCCATTTTTTTTCCCAATATGACTTCGTCCTTACTTACTTACCCGGAACCCAAAATGTGCTTGCCGACGCATTATCCAGAAAACCCTCTGCCGAATGTTTACCAGATCAACATCTAAACCTCATGTTGCCACAGAAAAGGGTGATATGTACGGTTAATGCCTTTCTAGAAGGGGTACGCATGGCCACTGCCAACCTGGACAAAACCCCTTTGGTAAGGGCTTCAGAGGATCTCCTCCTTCAGGATGGCGTATATCTTTGCAAAGGACGTCTTTTTCTACCAGACTCCACCTCCCGTCTACAGGTTTTAAAATGGTGTCACGATGACCAAGTAGCTGGACATCGAGGAATTAAGAACACTCTGGAACTACTCAGACGTCATTTCTGGTGGCCAGGAATGGGAAAGTTAGTAGAGAAGTATGTATCAACCTGCCCCATCTGCTCCAGATCTAAGTACAGCACTCAGAAACCGGTTGGATATCTACAACTAGAAGAACTGCCTAGGAGTCCATGGAGAGTAATTTCCACCGATTTCGTAGTCGACTTACCTCCTTCGGATGGTTGCTCCTGCATCATGGTGACCGTGGACTGTTTTTCTAAGATGGCACATTTTTCTCCCTTGGCAGGACTACCAACAGCAGCCGAAATGGCTTCTATCTTTTCCAAGGATATATTCCGGTTACACGGAATTCCAGACAAGATTATATCCGATAGAGGCACCCAGTATACCTCCCGCTTTTGGAAAGAGCTCTGTAAGAGACTTGGGATTGAAAGAGCTATGTCCTCAGGGTTCCATCCGCAAACAAATGGCCAGACAGAACGGTTAAACGCTCTGTTAGAGCAGTATCTTCGTTGTTTTACTAATTCTCAGCAAGATGATTGGGTGGGTCTTCTACCTACAGCCGAGTTTGCTTACAACAACTCCGCCCATAGTGCCACCAAACTAAGTCCTTTTTTTTGTACCTATGGCTTTCATCCCCGTTTCTTGCCAATCAGACCCTTTCCTCCTGGAGATATACCTTCCGTGGATGCCTTGCTTGCCAGTATTTCTGAGGCGCATAAGGCTGCATATACTAGTCTGCGAGCCAGCAAGATCCGCTATAGCACCTCCAGCAATCCACTGCGCCTTCCTTCTCCCCATTGGAAAAAAGGGACCCAAGTTTGGTTATCTACAAAGTACCTTCCGCGCTGGTTGCATTCTTCCAAACTAACACCGCGCTATCTGGGTCCCTACGCCATCTCGGAAAGGATAAACCCGGTGGCATACCGACTTCTGTTGCCCAACTACATGAAACGTATTCATCCGGTCTTTCATTCCTCTCTTTTGAAAGAATATCGGGAAGACCCCTACAAACGAAGAATACCAAAAGGCCAAAAACCCATAGACTTACCACCAGACGAATATGAAGTGGCAGCCATCCAGGACTCCAGATATAAGGGAGGCAGACTGGAATATCTTATTCATTGGAAGGGCTACCCACATTCGGATGATTCTTGGGAACCTATCTCCCACATCCATTCGCCTCGTCTGGTGAGGTTGTTTCACAGACTTCACCCCAACAAGCCAGGGGGGGTGCCCCATGGAAGGGGGCATACTGTCATGCCGTTTGCAAGGAGATTCCCTTGGAGTCTGAGAAACCGATGGCAACTCCGCCGCCATTGATCGTTCCATATTTTTTCCCCCTTTTTCTGTTGCTACGCTCTAGTCTTTTTCCGACCTCTTCCTGGTTTTGCTCTTAACCACGCCTCTTTGTTTTGCCCGGCGCTTTGCAACTGAAGCTTTCACGCTCCGTTTCGCTAGCGCTCTCTCCAGTTCCTTGTCTGCTTCCTGACCGGTGTTTTTGCCGGTTATCGTCCCTTCCTACCCTCCTTTGTTGCCTTGCTCCTCCCCGGTACTCTGCCCTCCTTTTCTATATTTTGCTATCCTTCCCCCGTACTTACCTGTATTCCTTACCTTTTTCCCTTCCAACTAGCCAACCCGCGGTCTCTATTATCCCTCGAATCCGGATCTCCTCTGGAAAAAACAGCTCGTCTGGGTTACCTGGCTCCTCATCAGGATCGAGATTCAAGAGAGGTTTTTTTTAGCTAACGCTTTTTTCCTCTCCTACGGCTCCTGCGGAAAGGGGGTCCCTTGCTTCCCTGGTTTACTAGTGGGAACAGGGTGGCTTCTAACCGCGGAAGACCATATCTCTTCTCAAAAAAGAAATCAACAAGAAAAAAGGGGCGAAGACGCGAGGAGTCTACTGAAGAATCAGGTGAGGAGGAGTGGGTTCTGCATAACGACGATTTTGGTTCCGAAGAATCAAGAGATCGGCTTGACATTCATGATAATCGATCAGAGGATTGTGTTTCTCTAACCAAGGTATTCCTAGAATAATCTGAAACTGAGGAGCCTTGATCACATCGAACACGATCTTCTCATGGTGTCCATCTTGACTTACTAGCGTCACTTCTTGAGTGGTATGCGTTACTGGTCCGGAGGCTATCTCCGTTCCATCCACCGTAGCAATGACGTCCTTTACAGCCTTGGGACAAAGAGTTAGATTCATCCTCAAAACCATTTCATGATCCACATAATTGCCGATGGCACCGCTGTCGACGGAAACTTCAATTGCATGTAATCGATCCGGATTATCAGGGCTAATGAGGACCATAGGTATCACGAAATGCGAGGTCACGGAACTGGTTTTCACGCTCGGCAAGAGGACCTCTATTCTTGTCGGACGAGGTCGTTTCCCTGCTCAGAGTTTGTAACTTTGGTAACTGCAGCTCCTACTGCCTTCTTGGCAGGTTTCACCGGACAGTCTCGAAGAAAGTGCCCTGAGTTTCCGCAATAGAGGCATAATTGCAACTGTTTTCTCCTTTCCCGCTCCTTTTGTGTTAGAGGACCTTTCAGGCCCCCTATTTGCATGGGTTCCCCGGAGTCTACTCCTTTGGAAGGAGTTGGCGGTTTGGAAAATACTCGAGCATCAAACTTGGAACGATCGGCCTTCCTGTTCTGCAGTCTGTGATCTATTTGTACGACTAAGTCTATATAGTCCGAACAATCTTGTGGGGGATTCACTACTTGGGCTAACACATCTTTGAGCTCTCCACGTAGACCTCTATAAAACAGCGTAATCCTTTTGTCCTCAGGCCATTGAGTTTCCACTATCAGTCTGTTGAAAGACGCAATATAAGCCAAAAGGTCTTGATTACCTTGTCGCAACGAAAGAAGCTCATTGTCCAAGGCCTGCCCCTGTGAATGTCTTGCGAACAGTTTTTCCATACTGAGCTGAAAAGCTTGAAAATCATGGAGGACCGGTTCATCTTGATTTACTAGAGGGATCGACCAGTCTGCCGCATTGCCACTAAGGTACGAAAGCACAAAAGCTACTTTAGCTTGATCAGTTGGAAAGGCTGCTGGCCGGCATAAGAAATGCAACCGGCACCGATTGATAAATACTGCAAACCTCTTTGGGTCACCAGAAAATCGTTCGGGCAGAGCCAGAGGTACATTCCCAGGTAGGTTGATCTACACTGGATTCATAGAGGATGTAGAAGGAAGATTTCCCCCAGATGCGGGTAACGGGGTCTGTCCGGCTTGTGACTGTAGCAATTGTCTAGCGAGATCATCTGTTCGCTCCTTGGAAATAATCAGTTCCCTTCTTAGAGCGTTCGTTTCCTGACGGGCTGCATGCACTTCTGCCCTTAGTTCCCCAAGTAACTGGGCTAGCTGGTCGGTATCCGAGGTTTCCATAGCGCCTGGACGGGAGTTTTGCGGTAGGCTTTGCGTTCTGTAACGCTCACCTGATTCCCGTAGAGGCGCCGGTCTTGACTGGGCGTATACCGTATCTTCAAAGGTGATGTGTAACACACGTCTGGCTCTTTGGGCTGGACCTCTGCGCACTGTATGTCTGACTCGAAGGGTAAGATGTCTGCAGATAGAAAATATGGGATTATGAACTGGGTTATTGAATGTCTCTCTCTTCCTCCCTTTCTCTTCTCCTGTAGAACCCCAAAGGTTAACGCTCTCACCTTAGGTAAGTGAACGCCGTGCTCTCCATCTGCCTCGGGGCAGGGTGCTGTAACCAGTTTCTTCACTGGATAAGGGGAGCAGGCCTCTTGACTTCAGAGGACTGCTGTCCGTCGTTTACTGCACGAACGGTAAGTTTCGAGTAATTCTAATGTCTTTAAAAGTCTTTAGTAATGATGTCTCTTGTTTTGCAGGGTTCCGGCGATGGCGGATGATGGGCTGAAGTGAGTTGAAGATGGAGCCCGTGTGATGAATAGAAGCGCCTGGAAGCACGTAAGTAAGCGCTTGTTGCCTGCTTCACGATGCGCTCTAACTGTCTTTTTATTTTGCAGGTACAAGTTCGGAGCGGCTGCAGGGTGCCGGAATACCCACTGGGTTAGATGTGGAAAGGAGTAATGGCACGTGAGTATTAAAGTTCCCCAATGTCTTTAAACGCACCTTGTTTTGTCTTTCAGATGCGGGATGCAGCGCCGAAGGCCTCCGGAGCGTGCGAAGAGTTGGTAAGCTGTCTTTCAGATGCCGGAATGCAGTGCGAAGACCTCCGGAGCGCACGAAGAGTAGGTAAGCCTTTGTCTTTCAGATGCCGGAATGCAGCGCGAGGCGTTGGTGACAGCCGATGGACCAGGTAAGTGAAGCACTGTCACTGAAGACCGTAATGCTAACCTGTTCTTTCTTGTCTTTATAGGTGTTGCTGAAGACTGGATTCAGGATGGTAAGCCTTTTTCCTTAGGCCCAGGATCAGATGCAGAAGACACGATGAGCGTTCTGCTGCAGAGGATGCAGAATAACGCAAAGCAAGATTCATCCATCGGGTGTGGTTTAAATAGCCTCCTGTAGTGCTTAGGTGTCTCCTTCCACAGCCACGCCTAGGTAAGAAAAGAGTTCCTGCTTTCCAGAAGAGTTCCAGTGTTCTGAACCTAGGGAGTGGCTCCTGCCCCACCCAACAGGAAAAGTAGTTCCAAACAGAAGAGGATCAGAGGCTCAACTGGCAGGCAAGTAAGCAGCATGGTCTGCTGCAGGTAAGTCCACCCAAGCATTATGAGCCCGGCGCTTCCAGCGCTGGGACTGGGCATATTTATGAGCCTGGTGCCACTGGCGCCAGGACTGGGTCCAAAAGGTCCCAATTGGGACTGGTTGACCCTCGGAACCTGGGTTATGGATCTGCTTCCAAGGGAGTTGGGAAAACCCTGACCTTTTGGAAGCAGAGATCATGACACTAACATTCTTCTTTGGTTCAAAGTGATCATGAAGTTGGTTGAGAGCAAACATGTATTCATCCATGTCATCAGCATCTGGAGCACGATTCCTAGAGAGTCCATCATAAATCCTGCGTCCTTCTATGCCAAGGTTGTGAAGGTGTAAGGCTCTCTTACGTGCAGAGGGAAATCTCTCCCCTCCCATGGCCACCAGGTAGTTTTCAAACATGTCTCTCCACCTATCCCAAGCAATTGGAGGTCGTCCCGGTTCACCCAGGAAGGGAACAGGCGGTGGAATGGAAGTGGCCATATCTTACAGCTGCAGCAGGCACCCCAAAAACAGAGCTGTTGATAATCTTCCTAATATGTCAAAGAGCAACAGAGAGCAGATAAAAAAAAAAAATTCTATTTGTTGTGCACTCCCATTAACATAATGTGCCACCTTGTCTTGTCACAATGGGCTCCTGTCGTACCACATGACTGTAAATTGCTCCCAGGGTGGAAAGATACTGTTGCTAGGTAGTATCTGTGTCACAATGGAAGATCCGGGGCTTGGTCAGACTGTAGATCTAGTCCTGCATTGTTTCCTCTCTTCAAGGCGTGGAAGACCTGTTGCTGGGCAACCAACATCACAATGGGAGGACTGGAGTTCGTGAAGATCCACGCGCCCTCTGCAGCGCGTGTCTGAAGGTGCGCGCTGAAAGGGGGGGGCTCGCTCGGGTGCTCGCGCTGTGTTTTGCGTTAGCCTTCTTAATGCCGCGCTCCGGGCCAGAGCTCAAATGCAGCCCAACGTTGCAAGGACGTGCGCGCTGGAAAAGGAAGCTCGCTGTGAGCTTGTGCTGTCCTCGCGCTGTCTCCCTCAATGCTACGCTCCACGCCGGAGCTCAAATGCAGCACAGCGCTGCAAGGAACCTCGCGCCGGCGTCCGTGCTGGGGGCATGCGCAGGATGTGGCTCACGTAGGCTCTCTGGCGGCTCGGGGCCCCTTCCTAAAGATTAGCACTCACAGCGGTGCCAAAGCCGATCGAACAGCTGCTAGCGGCGGTGCCAGACCAAGTATAACAAAATGCGCTCAAGTACAGCAATATGCGCTCACCTCCCTACGCCTGCCTCCTGCCTGCCGTCTTCCAGGGAGGGAGAGCCGGGGTCCGGGCGGCGCCACCACACAGGAGACACAGAATCCCACTGTGAGTTATCAGCAATCCTCGTCGCCAATGTTAAGTTCGAGGTCCAGGCAGAAAGCAAGTTCATAAGTACTTTATTCAGATTACACGTAGACAGCAGGCACCCCCTTTAGAGGCAGGCTCCAACTGACTCCAATAGAACATTACAGTGAAGCCTAAACATTCTCATTAGAACTTCGTTACATCACAATCACTCTGTTTTGTCAACACTACATAGGATGTATAAATGACCATTTTAAGTGAGAATAAGAACAGTATACACCAGAGCACAAAATAAGAAAAGTATACACCAGAACAGTGACCTGTAAACGTGCGACCCAATAAAGTAATTTAAGGACGTACCACAAAGATGACTTCTGAACTTGCTTTGTAACACATTTCACAGAATCAAACGTGTTGGTAGAAGGCATGTGTCTCTGGTAAGGTTAATAACTAACATTAATACTATTATGAATAAAAAGAAAATGTGCCAGTTGAAGGGATTTTATGGATACAGCACACATCTTAAAAATCAATACCAACACAACATGTTATCCTATTGCCTTTAATGTGCTTTCCCAAACTCACTTGAAACTATCCAAAAATATGGCAGTAACCTAAATCTCTCACTTAATAAAGGATATAAATCTATGGATAAAAAGGGAACTGTAAATTAAGTTTAACCGAGATGTAAGTTTATAGATACATTGCTGTCATCTTCAGACTGTCTTGTTAATACTTTGGAGCCCTAAATTGTGTGTCACCTTAAAATCGTTTTGTATTTACAAAGAATGCTATGGGGTATTGGCAAAATAAGTTATACTGATTTTCTATGATGACCCAGATGTACAGCTCTAAATTTTGGCAAGCAAGAATCTGTTCACCACCCCGTAGAGATTCCTCCTATTCCATATCTCATTAGTTTCCAGTAGTGAAGCTGTTAAGCCTTAATGTTGTGAACTGTACCCTGTTTCGCACGATGTGAAAAACCACCCAGCCATTCTATTCAGTTGGGAAATCACAAATCCCAAAGAATCCTATGGGCGTAGCAATCTCATTTGTGAGGAAGTAGTGTACCACCCAGGGAGATGGGTGTAGGAGATGATTTGGGACCTGGACATACATGCAGAGGTAAGTAAAGGATATGGGGGTGAAGGGGATACACGTAAACTATTTACGAAGTCTATGCTTAATGTAATACTGTGCAAATCCTAACTTGCACATTTTTAAGCATTAGCTATATGAGCATTTTTTTTATTGTACACAGTCTTATAAAAGACTTTTCAGAGGTCCACTTAAATTCTCTACAAATATATCAAGTTCATAATATTAAAATTATACACATCCAATAATAATGAAAAAAGAAAATCAATGGCTAATCGTCAATCTCATTTAAAATCCTAAAAACATATTCACAGAAATGTACCATATAGCACATTCGATTTCAATCATTACCCTGTAAAAAAAAGAATTCCTGAGTGTTACAATGACCAATGCTTTTGTCATATTTCATTAAGAATTGGTGTCACAATTTATAGAGGCTCATACATTCTGTTACTAAGTGCTTAATAGATTCTATAACCATCTCGCCATAAAACCGACAGTAACATTAATTTCAAAGTATATTTCTCTGAATACCAATAATTTCCAATGTGTTTACCAAGTTGAATTTAATCGCCATATATCTACTCACAGAGGAGCAATGTGGATAGGCATTAATATAGGCCGGGAGTTCTGTACAATTCAAGTATGTATCTAGGAATATTCCACCATTAACGAGAGATCCCACATTTATAGTGTTTGGTTCCCTTGCCTGCATTTGTAGTGCACATTTGACAATACATTTACAGCTTGTGGGATGTTTTTACCCATGCATCCGAGCCCTACCACAAAAACTGTGCAGTACTGGCATGGAAAACACCATGATGGCCAGAACTTCCCAGAAAATGCACAGGGAAATGCATGAAGAATAGGCTGCCACCCATTTTTGCCTCAGAAGGGCACAGAGCCTAAAACCATTGTAAAAGGGGCAATGCTGATTGCCAAAAGCAACCCATAACTGGTGGGAATTCGTTTTCTTCAAGTCAAACATGGCTAATTTATGGGCACAAAATTATTTTACTGCAGAACTACACCAATGCCATTTGTTGAACCTGGACAATATACTTCCATGTAATATCTCTTGTTTGAAATGCTTGAATTCAAGACTGATCCAAAAAAATTGCATGCAGTACCCGCTTTTGACTGAGGGTGGTGCTAGCGGTCTAAACTCTGACAGGGAAACTTCATGTCAGGAGTTGCAGGAGAGGCCTTTACATCAAAGGCTGGGAGTTAATTAAAATCTTAACCACATGCTGTTCCCAGAAGACAATCTGATTTAATTAACAGGCCAAAGGCTGGGAAACCTCTCACCTCCAGAGATTCACACCAGGAGTTACAAAATCCACATGACCTCTTGAGTGATAGAAGGCAGACTGGCTGGGAGCCTCCTGGAGACCACACAATAGGCTCTTGCACTTGAATAGAATATGTTGATTTTGACTGTTTCCTGTCAACAAAGGCCTGCCTGCCAAAAGACACACGTGATCACTGACCCACCCAAGTCTTGGAGGCGGACTCCAACACTCTGAGAACTGAATTGAAAGCAAAATATATATTTTACAGAAACCCTGATAACTCTTTGTAATCAAGTGACAGGAATGTATAACTTTGATAGCCTTCATTTAAAAAATGTACCTTCGATTCAAGCCCAAACTCCAATTTGTGTGATGTTCTGGGGCAAAACCCTGCTATTTATATATACTACAGACTCTGTGTTTAAGCTAGAGACATGGGAATTTACTGGAGTATGTATGGACAGGCCGTGTATATGTGTATAATCTTTAATGAAAAACCAATATTGCAAAACCAGTTAAAAAACACAAAATGTTGCCGTTTCTGAATGCAAGCTCTTAGAAACATCAGAGTTTGAACAGAGTATACCTCATGTGATACGTGATGGGTGCATGTAATTTCAAACCACTGTGTATCTATGAAATATGTCTTTAGGTCAAATATAGATTTGTAGGCAAACTGACCAGGGGACGATCCTCTGACCCATAAAACCTACAGCATCACCATGACACACGTTTCCTTCCCCCAATCAAAGCAGTGCAGAAAGCTTGACCAATGGGCAGTTGAAAGAGGGGCTGGCTAGTGATGCTGCACACACACCCACTTTCAAAAGACATAAAAAGAGCCACTGGAAGCTAGAGAGGACATTCAAATCCAGTTGCTGCAACGCGCTCTGCCGGACCATACAACATCCAGAAGATACCAGATTCAACACTTAGACTTTAAAACTCCAAAGAACTTGATTCAGAACTCAAAGCAAGGGCCTAAACCCACAAACTGAGAACTCTTCTCAGTAGGCCTCAGCATCCAGCAAACCTAACAGCGGTAGCAGCATCCAGGAGCCGTGCAGATCAGCGCTGGGTCCAGAGAAAGCTGTGCAGAAAGATCCAGAAGCAGTGCTGTACCCAGAGAAAGCAGATCAGGTATCAAGAACCAGAGGCCAGAGATCCAGAGTGACCCAGACCGCTGTTAGCAGAACCAGAGAGCTGACCCAGATCACTGTGAAGTGCCGAGACCAGAACCGGAGTCCAGTCCAAAACCTGACCAGATCCGTGGGGAGGCCTATTTCAAAATATATTGTGAGTACCGAGCAGAACTGTGCAGAACCAATCTCTTAATTAAAATAATATAATTCAATCTATTTTAAATCTAACCAGAACTGCCTCCTGTCACCTGTCATTTGCAAAGCTGTCACCTGTCATTTTCTAGCTGCAAGCTGTAACCTGTCTCTTTGAACTTTTAAAATTTCAAATCTGAAAAACTACCTTTATTTAATCGTCCGTATCTCTGGAACCGTTTGTGCTAGGAACTTGGTTTAACTTTCCTCTGAAAGCTTAGAATCTCAGCTTTTCAACAAGCTTAGAACCGATTCTCGCACTCGCAAATTTTCCCGCGATTTGGCCCGATTTCTTTACTTGTAAAAAGATAGCTGCTTTTGCCTGAACTGCTAAATTTCGTTTGCCTCTTAAGAACCATCCCTGAATCATTGCTAGAGTGAGCCTGAACTCATATTAACTAGATACCACTCACCCTGAACCTCCTGAAGGGATTTAAAAGTATTTTCAGCATATTTCTCACTGCATTGTCATCATATTCAAAGCCTTTTGCCTGTGTTTCAAACTTCTGTAGTCTAAGCTTGCTGGGGTGAACTGAATTACATTTGATTGCATTTCTAAGAACTGTGTGCTCTCCCCTTCATTTACTTACATTGCATAAGGGGGGAGTGGATTGCCAGAGAAAAGTGATTACATTGTTTTGTTGAAATCATATTGAGTATTTTCTGTATTGCATTTTCATTCAACATTGCATCCATCTGAAACTAGATAAAGCATTCTCTACCACCTTATTCTTCTGTTCCTATTCCCAAGCGTGCTACCTCATCCTTTATACTACTCCTGGGTAATCAAATCAGTTTATTAGTAGAATATTACCCATTGTTGTTAACTGCTCATGTTCTGAAGTGTGATATTAATTATTAATTTATTATAAAGTGTGATATATATATATTGTTTACATTCTCAAATAAACCGTGTAAACTTGCAAAACAGAACTACTTCTTGGCTCAGTGGGGTCAGGGGGGTTCCAAGAGAGGGGTGTTATATAGGGGTAGTCATCCAGAACTCATGAACTGGACATAAAGATATATCAATAAGGGTTTCCATTCAGTATCCCAGACTAGGCATTGACTTAACTGTAGTGCTGGATTGAATCCTCTTACAACCTAACGTAAGTCATGTCTTTTGTATTTATGTTACATTTTTCATATGCTTTATGTAAATAACTTAGAGTAACATTTTTCATTTGTCCTTCCAACACTCAGTAACCATACCAGACACATAATAATGATCACAGGTCCACCCCCTGCACCTCTTAAACTCTTATACAGCAATACCTGCTTCTGTATTATCATCTCCCTACACCCAGTTAGATTACATTCTAAATGGATGTGCTCAATGAACAAGGACTTCTCCATAGCATATTGGTTCCCTTTTTCCCTTTTTCCCTTTTTGCACTCTCTCATTCGTGTTCAAAACCGCCTTCTATATATTTGTCAAAACTTTCTCAAAAGGCCCAAACATACCCTCACCTAACCCTCATTTAACTGCCCTGTACCTTCCTCATCCACACCACAGAATTTTACTAATTCTGATTTTACGACATTGCTTGCCTGTTCTAGTTGTATAGGGTTCCATACTATTCTTTTCATACCTGTATTGATATTCCTCCCAGTCACATTTCCTTTTTCCTTATTTCTCCTGTTTTACATTCAGTAAAGCATACAATGGCTTATGATCACTTTAATCTCACGCTCCTACAGCCATGTCTATAAAGAAGGTTTAGCACAACACTATATGCAAAAAGATAGTCAATCGTAGAGCCACTTTTCTTCACTATCCGATCGTATCCACCAATCTGCATCGCCCAGGCAAAAACCATTTAGTATTTCCATTCCAAGATGGTTTTGCAGTCCAGCTCATTCAACTACCCTCTCATCGTATTCCCTGCCCATCAAGGGTGCTTATCTATTATTAGCCAGATCCAACTCGCGTGCCAGTGGGATCTTTGCATTTAGGTCCCCACCCACAATGGCTGGACAATGATGATAGACTTTAGCTAACACTTGTCCACCGTATATATCTATTTTTTGTGTTGCTCCTCATCCGGAGGATCAGGTGTATTGATAATCAGGATCCCTGTGATGAATCCTGCAGAGTCCTCACTAAACCCCAGCCTAAAGTCTCCTCCCATGTGGCTAGGGAAAGGCAGCCGCTACCTGATCCTAACCCTGGGGGTGGAAACACGAGGGAGGATCACATGGGAGGAGACGGCTGTCAAGGGGAACTGGGGACCCTGCTAGGACGGACACAGTATTCCTCTTCTTTTGAGGATGAGATTCCCCTAATATCCAAATATCTAATGGCATGCTGTCAATGTACAAATCCCTCTCCTAGAACTATGAAAAGTCTGCTAAACAGCATACAGTTGGCACATTGGAGGTTCAGGAAGTAAAGCTGACAACTTCAATTTGTTATGTTTCTACCTTAGACAGAGGATCTAAACACCAGGGAAAGTCACAACTGCTTTTTACAACCTCCCATAAACTTGATAACTCTGAGTTCACAAATCAGTTAAAGTTAACTAATAATAAAAAGACCAAACACATTATGGACTTCAGGACCCATGACGACTGTGGTAGTGAGACAAGGAAGAGGAACTCTGAGTTAGTGAAGAACATGAAACATAATGAGCGGTCTAGTTGTCGTCGGAAGCACCTGAGCGGGACCTTTAAATTCAGTAATTTCAGGTCAGAGAAGGAGAAGCTGATGGAGTAGCAGAGGCTGCAGCATTAACGAATGTAGGATATTCTGTGGAGCAGGAGCAGCATCAGCTGAGGCTGACACGGAAGAGAAAGCGTGGCCGTACAGAGAAAGCGCAGCTGGGAGCAGCAAAGGGGAAACCTTCACCATGTGGGATACGATCTCCCAACACACCGTAAACTGATCCTGTAAGGAAGCAGAGCCGGAGACCTCACATAGCTGTCAGAGCTCCACCGAAGGACTGCGCTCTTTGCGACAGTCCTACCAGAGCTGCCAGCTGTGCATACAGACCCGAGAAGCTCTGCACCAGTACTCACGAGTAAACAGGAGACACAAAGAAGACTGGTCATTTGGCCGGAGATGCTAGGTGACTCTGGTGCGCTTTGACTAAGACAATCAAATTTAACTAATGATTTTGAATACCAAACAAATGAAATAAGGCAGCACGGGCACAACTCTCCTTATAAGGGATACCAATTAGGGGAGGATTCTAACCCAAATTTCCAGCAGCCAAATGGCTGCATAAGCATAACACAAAGGCTGCAGGAGCACCACTCTCCTATGAGATATCAATAGGGAGAACCCTGAAACCAAAAGGCTATAGAAGATTCATACATAGCCAACAAGGGCGCAACTTCCCTTTTATGGGATACCAATCTGGGGAGAAATGTAACCCGTCTTGTCAAGAGACTATAAAGTAAAGGCAGATATTGTTCAAACCTCATCGCATAGTATACTGGTAGGATGCTGGTGTAGAATAAGCATTACCACTGAACACAATTGTAGTTGTACAAGTTTTCATCCTGGCAGGTGAGTAAACCAGGAAAGAGACCAATAGTAGCTAGTCTTGGCAGGTGAGTATAACAGGAAAGAAGATGATGATGATTTAAAGCCATCTGTTTGTGGTCAAAAGGTGTGTTGGAAAGAACTTATTAATTTTATCACTTTGTTGATGAACTGTTGCATTACCAAAAGTAATTGCTGTGCTATCCTTTGAAGAAGTAGTATGATGTGATAATAATTACTTGGCCTTTTTGAAGAGAACAATTGTCTTGGTTTATGAACTTGTGTTTCAAGGGAGAGACATTTGTTTTGTCAAGCAAGAGATTGTGGAAAATAACAGTTGTTTTGATTTGTGACCAAGCATTTGTGAAAGACATTTACTTTGCCAAGTGGAAAGATACAGTGAATGGAAAAGACTTTCTCTGCTATGTTGAACAGAACTTTGTTATTGCTCAGAACGTTATTGAATCCAAACTTTGCTCAAGGTATTCCTGAATTGATCCAGCGGAAGGGAGTGCAACCCTGGTCACAAGGAGTAATTTCTAAAACCTTTGTGTTCAAATTGCTATACTGTTTTGTTGAACTCAAGACAGACCAACATTGTAATTGTTTATTTGTAAAGCGCTTATACACAGGTCAAGTGCTCCAAGGCGGGAATGGAAAAATGTATTGCAGTGTCATTCTTAGGCCTTGAAGCTTCTGAATGATCTAGCAAAAATGACTAGCAAACTAGGCCTGACAGCATTACTACTAGGGTAAGTGCAAGACAAGAGGGGAGGCAGGAAAGGGTGGAGGAGAGGGAGAAGTGCAAACTATCCTTAAACTACAGTACTAGGCAAATGACATTTCAGATAGTGCAAGTGCGTGACAGAGAGTGAGGTGATAAGGGGGAAGCAGAGGGAGAAGAACATACAGAAACAAAAAACTACCGTACTAGGCCTAGCGAACTAGGCCTAGTACATTCTGGTAATGGCAGTGCACAGACATACATTCCTTGTATAATGTTGTGTGTATTATTGTGAGGGTCAGAGGCTTATTGGACACTAGCTAATTTTTCTTTAGTTTTAGTTTGGTAGGCAGGGACATCCTTGTTAGGTTAGGGAAAGATCAGCGTTTATCTCATCCCTTTTTTATTTAATAAAATGGCAACTTTTGAGAAATCTCTACGTTTGTGTCCACCTTGCATTTCTGACCCCTCACCTCCCACTATAGCATGCAGGTCCCCACTCAATAATTCCAACTAAAACATAATCAGTACTCAATTCATTTTTCTTAATATACCATCTTTTGTCCACAGATATATATGGACCTCCCTTAGGCCTTCCTTTAATGCCTTGTATTGCTACTGCGTTGATGGTGGTTCTGCCGTAGAATACAAGCAGTGTAACCATCCAGGTTTCTTATACCAGGATCAAGGAGTAGTGTTGGCAGTTATCACTTAAGCCATCTTCATCCCAACATGGTTGAACTGTCTTGTACTCCAGAACACAGGATGCTAATGTGATCAGGGCTTTTGTTTAAAATGCTGTTTGAACGCCATTGGCAACCATTGCCAATTACCTTGCATCAGTGCAGTTCCCTCCTTAGTACAATCGTTACAAGCATTATCCTCCCCGAAGTCTCGTTAGCTGGGGTGCTCTTCTCTCTTCCCACCCAAGAGTGCCAATTCTAGTTGGTGCTATATTCACAAGTCTGTGTCTCTCTCTCTCTCTCTCTCTCTCTCTCTCTCTCTCTCATATATATATATATATAAAAGTAAAATGTGTGTGGGTTTGTGGCTACCTCTTAGGACCCTCTGGACATTACTGGCTACATGGCATTTGGGTAAATAATAAAGGTACCTGTAATCCCACAGGTCCTCCAGGTAAGTTATACGTGAAAACACAATAAATGGACCTTGGTAATTGAAGCTAGAGAAATCTAATATACAATCAATAGACAATTTTGATCTCAATAGCAATTTTAATACTGTTGGCTCATAGAGCACATAAATTCATATATATTTGACATGTTCTCATTCATTTCACCATCCATACGTATTCCCATTCCACACATCCAATGATCAGTTTTTACAAAGACAACAGGTAGTTGAACCTGAACATACAAAACACCTCAATGCACACTTTTGTTACACCTATGACAATTTTGTGTGTAGCTATGTAGAATAGCAATACAGCTTATTCACAGGATCTACATATGTTTCGGTCGTAATCTAACATCCTTTTTCAAGTAAACCCAATGTTCATCGACCCTCTTCAGGATCTAGGTAGACATAGAATATGGCCTAACCCACTAATATTAGGTGAACAAGGTCTTCCGGTACACACCTCCAACATCTCTTAATGAGGGTAGTGTCAACAAAGGATCTTATCCATCAGGCTTCTAGTGTATGTATTCCAGAAGCTTTTATTAGAATGGAGTCGCCCAATTATAAACGGTCCTTCTCTTCGTCATACAAGTTTGTTCCTGAATTGTCACCCCGAGTTGTACATCTCAGTCTAACTCGTCTTGTGGTGATGAGCTAGGTCCTCTTGTACCCATACCATTATGGTGTCCAAATCATGTAGTTGATTCAATACCAGATGATTTCTTATTGTAAAACTACCACAAACAGCGGGCGCTCTTAGTATTCCTTTCTAGTTGATTCTCTCTTCTCCTTGTCAATCTGTTTGTCGTGCTCCTTCTCCACAGCAGGCATTTGGACACCCCACCCCTTTGCCTGGATTTCATTAAAAAGGCAAGATTTGTTTGTGGGTTGGTGGCTTGGTGAAGCTTTGTTTCTTATATAATTCCACATCATTTCACCAATCTGCACCATATGTTGAATACTTACCTGTTAGGACCCTCCGGACATTACTGGCTACATCATGACATTTGGACACCTCACCCAGTTCAGTGGATTTCAGCAAAAGTAAAACATTGTTTTTGGATTTGTGGCTTGGCAAATCGTTCTGTATACAATTTCAAACCCTTTCATCAATCTGCACCAAATTTTGCATAGTTACCCGTTAGGACCCTCTGGACATTACTAGCTACATGGCATTTGGACACCCCACCCCTTTCCCTGGATTTCAGCACCTTCACACATGAGGCGGTTGCCTGAAATCGGCGAAACAATGTTGTTTTAGAAGGACCAGTCCTCAACCCTAGAATGCACAGTTTCTGGGACATTTTCCCCGCAACGAACTGCACCACACAAGGATGAGGTAATTGGTGGGGAGAGAGCACACTAGGTCCCAGCATGCAGCAGCACAACAACTCTTGCCTCCCCCCAAAAACCTGCTCAGGTGTATGTCAGCCAGCCACCCATGCCCATTCTTAGTGCAGTTTCCTTCAGAGTGCAAAGCACATCAAGCGATAAATTAATCGACCTACAGGATCATTGATTTTCAGAAATTGATGAGTGTTGTCATGTCTGTCCACAGAACCCGTTCGGAGCATGTGTACCTTTTGCTAGTTTCCACTACATTTGAAAAAAAACTTTTTTATAATCCTTACCTTTCTGCATTCATACCCACTCTTGTATAAGTCTTCCTCATGTTCCATAACATACTCTAATAGTTCACACCTTTGAAACACTACATGTGGTATTGGTTTATCAGACCCCTCCACTTGGTCTACCAACAACATATCCTCCCCAGAAATCACCCTCAAAGGGATTATGGGCATAAATATTTGCATGCGTACACTAAAATTCATTTTCAGATTCTGACTTATCAGATAAATAATTCATTCTTAATGCTTCATATGTATCATAGCTCACCTCCTTTGTTTGGTTGGTCATTGTCACCATATTGGCCACATTAACAACCTTTATAAGGTTTGTCCCATGTTTATGACTCCGCATCTCCTTCCATATTTATCTTTTGCGATCTAGATGAAACACCATTTTTAATCTGTCCTATTCTTCCACCATTGCACTCTTATTTCTTTTAGATTGTTTTGCATTTCTTTGAGTTATTTATTTCTTCCAGCAGCAAATATGATTGAGTATCCTTTCCTTTTACTTCCATGTCCACCCAGATGACTACTTTATTCATCTTCCTCTATTATCATAGCACACTCTTCAAATTGTACTGCAGCATTTGTTAATCTAACTCTGCCTCTATTCTTTACTAATTCCTCCAATCGTTGTAACTAATCACTTTTCCTCTATTAGTTATCTGTTTCAACTCAAAGATGCCCTTCTCATTCGCCACAAATATTAAGGTTTCAGAGTCCGATGTTATTATATTTTGGTTACTCATTACAAAAAAAAGTTTGTGTACATGAAAGCCACTGTTAGTAGCTGTTCCAAAGCTAAACACTGTGTAATAGAGGTCTCACTATTTCTCTCGTTAGTGGGCGCATTATGGCTTAATGACATATCCATACATATATATATATATACATATATATATATATATCTCGTTTGGATTAGAAGCAAGAAAAGGATTGGGAGTACTACTTACAGTGATGAACATCAATCTTCACGAGATTCAATCTGTCCAATTTCCTATAAACCTCTCTCATTTTACTTTCAATATTGCTCAACATTTCCTCCAGTTTTTGGGTAATTTGACCTTCCTGTATAGCCTCCTCCTTACCTTTCCTCCTGCAGATGATCATTATTGGGCACAACGTTTGCCTCCTGTGAGGAACCTGGAATGAGACGTGGATACAGAGGACTCCTGATTGAGGTTATAGACCTTTATTAAATGATAAAGGGGTTGGACAATGCCTCACTATCCCTGATCTAGGAGTGTTACGACTCCTCATTAGCATGGGCACCGTTGGTCGGTGTGGCGTTTGGCTGCTGTCCATAGGGCTACTTTCAAGATGGCTACGCCATCTACATGCAGCATTGCAGACGTTTTCCTGGGTCTGATGGGGCAGGCTCCACCCAGTGTCGGCAGCCCAACGGAGCAGCAGCAGCACATGGCTACATTTTCTGCAGCTTCGTTACGTGAGTTTGTACCGTTGTTACTTCTAGTTTATCTCTCTGCACTGTTGACATTTAGGCTTACACTGCGATTTTCTCTCTGTACTCCAGAACTCTCTCATGGTCACTCTCTCTTCTCAGGTTACTGTTTCCGACACGTTCAGTTTACCTTCGGTTCCTGAGTTTTATGGCTTTCAGTACATTCTCTCTCCTTCCACATATTTTTGACATAGTGCCGTGCTCCGCTCTCACTGTTCTGGTCTCTCCCATTGACACCAACAAGCACCAGCTGCATTCCGCGGCTAAAGTCAGCTGTTACAACGCAGTTCGAGGCACACCGCCTCTCTCTCCCTCAGTCACTGCGGCTTGCCCTTGAGCGTTGCACAGTGTTTCATGTTTCCCACGGTAGGCATCTGCTCTTTGGACACACTGCGTTTCCTTCGGAAGTCCAGAATATTAATCATATACTTCTGATTTAGCCTCCCTCACAGGGACAAGGAAACTTTGGATTCCACTCGGATCTCTTCCTTTGCATTTCAGAGTTACCATTAAAGTGCACTGCAGCTCAGCATCCGAAGAACCACTCTGTATCCCGTACGTCCTGATTCTACACATCAAGAACAGGGTATTCTTCCCCTTGAGGGTTTCCCTGGAAACTCTGCTCTTCCTTGCGAACAGACAAGGGGAGAGTAGAGTGATTAGGTAGATTTTCCAGTCATTCAAACTGCTGTGCCGGCTACAGGTTAGTGTCCCTTTCTATGGTGAAATATAGCAAATCTAGTACATAGATCATTACAAGGATACATTTCCCTACCTCAACTAAAACGAAGGGTCTGTCCTGTGTCAAGATGTCCAAAGCAAAAATGTCCTGTGTCCGAAATCCTATCCTTGCCCTTGCATTCTAAAAGTAACTAAGGCATTACGGGTAGTGTCTTTGTTTGTAAATGTGCACAAATGTTCAAGTTCATCAAAAGGTAGAACTCCAACAAAAGTTCCAAATGGATAATGTTCACATCTCCAGAGAATGGCTCCCTTCCCCACTAAACAAAAGTTCAAAAGAATAACCAAGTTCTTTAATGCCCAAGAGTTCAACCACTCCTCTTGATGTTGCAATCCACAACAGGGGAAATAACTCCCTTCCCAAAGTCTTTCCCCCATTCAATGCCCTTCAAAATCCTAAGGGCATGAATTTTGCTTTGGATTGCCTTTTCAAAGTATCACAGCTTCGGTGCAGGTTCCAGATTCACAAAACACCTAGTATACTCTCCTGCCAGGTTTCCTCACATAGTTCCTTTGCACAAACACCTGGTATACTATCCTGACAAGTTTTTTATACAATATCTTATGTGTGCGAAGCCCAGATCTGCAGTTCACCCTGTATACTCTCCTGCCACAACTTTTACATATAGCTTCTTCACTTTGGGTGCGGGTCCCAGACTTGCAGCTTGTCAGGCCTCATACTTTTCCATATTCTTTCACTGTATTAGATATACAACCCTCTGCTTGTCAGTTTGTGGCTTTCTTTCCACTCGTGAAAGCTGTTCACTCTCTCAATCAACTGCTTTATTTCTTCCCTGACGGTGCAGCATTCACTGTGAAGCGCCCCGGCGTCCCACCTCCTCCCGCTGGGCTCATCGGTCTGTTGTGGTTACTTCAGCATGCTTTGCGCTGCTCAGCTGATGCTGCTTGCCGACAGATGGGTGGAGTGTTCCGCTCCTCCTTCGCTGCTCGTCTAACCCAGATGTCCTCCGACAGCCTTGCACTGTCACTGGCCTCATCTTGCCTGACCTCTGGTTCTCCGGAGTACAGAGAACAATGGTTCACACAGTCATCCACATTCTGGCAGCGCTTACCTGGCTTCCCTCTCTCGGTCTGGTCTCGCCAGCAGTACAGCTCTTCCCGGTCATCTCTATACCTGGCGGGTGGTGCCTACCCCGGTTAGTGTCTCGCTGCGCAGCTTCTGAACAAGTTGGATGCCATAACAGGCTCTCTTTTCCAGCCGCTGTTCGTCCTATAACAGCTGTGGTGCTTTTCAATGTCCTGCCACCACTCAATCTCTTCCAACAACTAGAACGTAGAGCAGGCTTTCTGGCCCTAATAATCTTTGTTACTCTGCCCTCAGCCCTAATCTTCTTCGTCACATCCTTCTCCTTGTTTTGTAGCTCTGTGACAAAAGAGAGGTTAGAGTTATCTAACCAGTCAAACTTAAGCTGATTATCAACATCAAACACTGGACGTGGAAGAATGACTACAAATATAATATACATGTTTAACCTTAGGATGTTCTAGTGTAATACTACAATATGTCTTGGAGACTTGTGGAATTTTGGGGTTATAGTTATCCCCTAAGGGAAAATGGGCATAGCATGTCTCACCTGATGATGTTGTGTCATCCCCTCAGTGGTGCCTCCCCCCATGTGATCCTCCCTCAAATAGCCACCCCCAGGGACAGGTAGCAGCTGCTGTCCCCTGGCCCCATGGGGAAGAGGCTATCCAAGCTAAATGAGTGATGACATCATCTGATTCATCACACTCCTTAAACAAATATTGCTGTTTAGTGTTATTTACCTCCATTTGTAAGGTCTCATGATCATAACTAGTTTCCTGCTGTCTCTCATTGGCATTGGCTCTAACCTACTCTCTTTCCAACCCTCTACATCTTGGCTTTCAAGTGGCAATGACACAGCTTTGATGATGTTGTTAGTCATTTTAGACCCTAGGCAGGCCAATGATGAAGTATCTCCAACTGGAGGGTATCAGTCAATATGGAGTTCTCTTTCTCGTGTACTGCAAAGACATTTGTAATTTTACTGGTAGATGTGCACATTCTGGTCGTTTTAGTGGTTTGCCTTGGAGCCTTAATAATCTTGGCTGGACATGTCCTTGGATGTCTATGTAGGTATTGACATGAGCTCTCAGATTCTAATAGTAAGGTGCTTACTGGCTTGTCATCTTCTACCTGGGTGATTAATAGAGTCCACCTTCTTTGTTCGTCCAGGCACTACTGGACCACCGTCCGCCTCCATCACCTGATGGCGTGACAGTGATGCACTCTGTGCCGATGAAGTGCCGTTTCAGCACTTCCTGTGCTTTTAATGATGCAGCAAGTGGGCTTTTCCAAGGCACATTGCCCGAAGTTACTGCCACCAAGGATTCTGGCTTCTGGAGTCCCAGCAGCAGTGTTAACCAGCACGGGGAAGATTTGTGACACAATATAGCATTATTTAAGTCTTTGTCAAATTGCAGCGTGTTCTGAGGTGGTGATGTCACCATCTCATTATGCACTGTAATTTATTCAAAGAGTGCTTAAATAAAACTCATATGCACAGTAAATATCTTTTAGCCCTAAAAAACATTTGCGAGTTGGTTTTGCATACTATTACATAATGCCTTGGTATGGTAAAGTCTTTTTAATATGTCTAGGTGTGCTGATCATGCAGACTAGGTGATGATATCTGGTGGCGAAAACAATGTACGTGCACACCTACAATTCTGTATTTCATTAAACCAACAATTCTCACTAATTGAATATAATTTTGGGTGCAGAGGAGGTGACGCAACCTTGACACAAGGTTGGAATTATAACATTAGTTTAGTTTATTATTTGATAATGCGCTCAAAACCCTGGATTAGCCGGGCGCAGCGGTTAACAAGAATAATTAAGCTTGGTTACATACAGTGAATGCATTACATGTTATTACAGTATTTACAGTACAAAATACGAGCTGTCAGTACATCAAATCACACTAGTCTATAGTACAGGTTTCAAGGTAGTACAGGATTCAAGTTATTTACATGCAGAAAACAGTGTCTAGTGCCGGGGAACAGTTTGGTGGGTGTCTTTAGTCCAAAGCCAACTTTCTACTTTACATCTGAATCTAGAGTAAGGCTGATCATCTCTTAGTGCAGAAGGGAGTGCGTTCCAGGCACAGGCAGCTCTAACAGGGAAACTAGCACCGCCCGATTTTGTGAGTCTGTATCTGGGGGTCTCTAGCAGAAGATGGTTAGAGGCTCTGGTGTGGTGACTGGAGGATTTTCTAGTCAGTCTAGCCGAGATATATGGTGGCGCTGTGTTGTTCAGTCCTTTGTAGGTAATAGAGAGCGTCTTGAGGAGGATTCTGTCACTAATTTTTAGCCAATGGTGGTCTTTCCTGATGTTAGATATGTGCTCTCTTCGGGGTATGTCCAAGGCTGCTTGCTCTAAGAGCATTGTTCTGTAGAATTTGCATTTTGTTTATGATAGTTTCATTGGCACCTGCATATAGGGCCATAATTTGCAGGTGTAGGCTGTGGATGAGGCCAGAGAGTTAACTTGTTTTTTGAGAGAAAGTGTAGAATCAAGGTAGAAACCTAGTGTTTTAACTTCAGTTACCACCTTGATTACATTACCATCTATATTAAAGGCAGTGTAGCTAGGGCTGAGTTTTTTTAGGTTAGAATCGGAGCCCAGGACCAGTATCTCTGTTTTGTCATCATTCAGGCAGAGGCCGTGGGAGGCCATCCATGCCTGAATGAGGAGGTACATCTTGTTCACTAGAGCTGAGTCTGAGACAAAGTTGCCAGATAGTGGTATGAGGATCTGCGTGTCGTCCGCGTAATTTGTATAAGTTATCCCTAATCTGTCAAGTTTGTCGAAGAGTGGCTTAGTGAAGATATTGTACATTGTGAGGGAGACACATGAACCTTGTGGAACGCCAGAGGTGATTTGTATTGGGTCCGCTGAAGCTAAGGGGGAGGGGGAGCTAATGTCCAAGCCAGTATCCCATCCCGGGAGGAGCTGCAGCTCTCCCACCACTTCCTGAGCAGTGGCCCGACTTCGCCTGGCCCACAGCACCCACGCAAGGTAAGCCAACTGGTTTCACCTCCTCCCCAGCATCCTGACTCGGCGAATCCATCTGCACATGTTTGTAGATCATTTTATTGCAA
This sequence comes from Ambystoma mexicanum, assembly GCF_040938575.1. Taxonomy (NCBI): domain Eukaryota; kingdom Metazoa; phylum Chordata; class Amphibia; order Caudata; family Ambystomatidae; genus Ambystoma; species Ambystoma mexicanum. The sequence continues at coordinate 980,281,417 of NC_090934.1, read as the reverse complement.
GCACTATTGTTGTTCCTACGGCCCCAGCTATGGCCCCAGCTCAGCACAGGATCGCGATGCTGCAACGCACTGATGCCTGATTTGCCCTTCTCCTCCATTTCAGAGCATGAGTTAGGCCCCCACTCCAAAATGGCTGCCCAACACCGTGAGGGTAGCCCTTCTCTACTTCCTACACCGTCCACCAATGCCTATCCCCGATTGACTGCATCCTTGAATTTAGCCCCAATCAGGAGCCGGTAGGCGTTAGTGGGCCCACCAGCTACAAGGCCCATGGCTATAAGGCCAACGCCTGTCCAAGCTTGTCCAGAGCCTTACGGACCGTCGGCCAGAACCCCTGCCTCTACCAGCCGGCAGCCATCCCACCTGTAAGTACTTAGACCTTGCGGTCTGTGACATAGCGTTACCGTTCCTGTTGCCCATCACCGTATATTAGCTCTACCAACCCGACTCTGACTGCATTGTCGACACAAAACAAAACATCTTAAAGGCATCTTTTCAGACACTCGATTCGTCACTGCCATTGCAATGGCCCACACTAACTCCACACCTTGCAATCTGCAGGACAGAAATACGTGACTTGGAGCTAGGCTGCCATGACTCTATGATCCTAAAAACAACAGAACAAGACTATCAATCCTCACACCTACTCTTACTACCACTAACCCATCTGCCACAGCTGTTGCTAGATCCCCAAAAATGCAGAATTACTCCCCTCATAATCAAAAGCGGTCCAAACACCCCAAACTAAAACCTACTCAAGAAAGAAATACAACTCCCACCCTATCCGGAGCTCTCATTAATGCAAGGTCCCTCATAGCACACAACACGGAAATTGCCGACATACTCACCATGGATAACCTAGACTTTCTAGCTGTCTCCGAGACCTGGCTCCACGATGCTGCAGGTCCCGCACTTATGACAGCCATACCAGATAACTACAATATACTCAGAGTCGACCGACCCAACACTAGAGGCGGCGGTCTGTCCATTATCGCCAAAACTAAGTTAGCATTAAGACTCACCCCACCGCCAGCTATCACATCTTGCGAACTTCTCTCAGCTAAACTACCCATATCTAACAATAGTACACTAACTATTTTCCTGGTGTACAGACCACCTGGCCCTTTAGGTAATTCCGAGGAAGACCTTTCCAGCCTCCTCACTAACAGCATCAAAGATTCCACTCAGCTCCTATTACTAGGTGACTTTAACCTGGGATTTAACGATGCCGAGGACAAACAAGCCCAATCTATCCAATCGATCTTAGTCAAACATGGCCTTACCCAAAAAGTCCTACTTCCAACACATACAAAAGGACGCACACTAGATTGGATAGCCAATCTGAACTGCGCCACCACTATCTCTAATATTACACCTCAAACCTGGACCGACCACCATCTCATCTGTTTCTCATCTATCATAGAACCCCCTAAAGTAGTTACTCGTGAAATAGCACCACCTCTGCCAACCAGAAGCAAAAAAGAAATCACTGCTGAAAAACTACTCCCCCTCCTCCTGCCAGCTCTCACTGCTAACGCCAACAACTCTGACCCTACTACACTAGTTGATACATTTAACACCTCCATGTCCAAAGCCTTGGATATCATTGCCCCCATCTAAGTACGTAAAAGTAAAGAAGAAGCACACCACAATTCTTAGTTCACCCACCATCTCAAAGAACTACGAATCCAAAAACGCAAACTCGAAGCAATCTGGAGGCACTCACCATCAGTTGAGAATAAAACTCTACTCACCAACTTTGCTAACAAATACAAGAAAGAAATAATCCAAACAAAAAAAAACATGTTTAATGAGAGAATTAGTAAAGCCAACTCTAATTGTAAATAACTTTTCTACATCCTCCGGGAAATGGAAAACCCAATAGCTCCCACGGACAATGTCCCTAAGGACAAACAATGGTGCGCTAGGATCCAAAATGCATTAGCAAACAATATAATAACTCTTCAGTCCAAAATCGCAAAGAAGAAGGCTACCCTGAGTTCCACAGCAACACAGACCACCGCCCTGACAGACACACCAAGTACAGATGTACCAAGTAGCTGCAAACCTTTTAGGTTCACCAACATATCCATACTGGAAACGGAAAAGGTTATTTTATCTCTGAAACCATCGAACTGCCAGGGAGACAGTTGCCCAGCACAAGTAATTAAGGATGCAGCTAGAGATTTAGCACCCTTCATCTCTAAGCTAATCATTGCCTCCTTTAGATCAAGTTTTGTGCCCTCTAACCTCAAAGAATCATGGGTACTGCCTCTCCTCAAAAATCAGACCCTTGACCCAGCTATCCCCACTAATTGTAGGCCCATTATTACGGTCCCGTTCCTCCTTAAAATCATTGACAGAGTAGCCTACCACCAGATCCAAAACTACCTGGAGACGAACCAACTACTAGGATCACGCCAATGTGGATTCAGACCACAACATGGTACTGAAACGGCATTAATTGACCTTAAGACACAAATCGACGAGTTGAATGATAAAGGTAAAACAGCTATGCTCTTCCTCCTCAACTTATCGGCGGCCTTCGACCTGGTTGACCATGCAGTGTTATGCAAGCATCTAGCGTCTGCCGCCCATTTCTGAAGGGAAGCTATAGCCTGGGTACAATCCTTCCTAGCCAACCATACAATGAGAGTGTTCTCCCCCTTAGCTTCAGTGGACCCAATACAAATCACTAACAGAAAAGAGTATCCAAAAGGTCTGATACTCCCGTCCACCTGCACACATTTGAGCTAAATATGCAGTGGATATGTTTATAAAATAATTCAAATTATCTCGATTTCAAAATATTACATTCATTGATTTCACAAGAAAAACCAACAAATGGCAATAATTCAGTCCACAATAGTCTAATATAAAGAACGTTTAATTTATTGAAGTGTCATCTGCACAACGCGTTTCGGGCTAAGGTATATGACTATTTTATGTACGTACATTTTGACACTTAATAAAAGAACATGAACAGATTTGCAGCAAACTCGTGTATGGAGCATTGGCATGGACCTGAAAGCATGGTTTTGCAAATGTGTCCGTGTTTTTTTTTTTTTTTTAAAGTGTCATAATGTAGGTACAAAAAATAGTGATATACCTTTGGTGACTGAGGTATAGACAGTGGCCATGGGCCAAAGGCCATGGCTCAGACAATCTGGCTTCTGGCAATGGGGTGGGCATGGCCATCAGCGACCGGCTATGAGATAAATGTTTTTTTGAAATCGGGATAGGTTTGAATGGGAAACTAAGTGCTGGACAGAATTGCTTCAACAGATCACTGTGACTACCGCTAGATACACTGCAAGTCCCAAAGGGTTCAGAGACAATGCTAATCAGCAGATAATTACCTACCACGTCAACCCAGGCACCACATGGTTACCGGGCCACCCCTCCAAATCATCAACCACCCTTCTTTCCGACCACAGCGGGACAAGATATTGAGATTGCATCCCAGACTCATTTCCACAACTTCAACGACTGGCCCACAATCCACACGCTTCAAGAAACACCCTAGAGGGTTGAAACACGTGTCGGCTGACTTCTAACAATAAATATAGCACCAACAATTATTTTCAAGACTGCTTTATTACAACAACAGTTACTTATTGAATAACTCAGTGCTCAAGTGAACAGGGCTCACTCTCCTATTCGAAACCTAACACTTGGAAGAAGGAAGGGCACCTTCACAAAAGAAACTCATCACCAGCAGTACAGTAATCTGATTAATGTACTAGATCAAGTGCAGGGATCTACCAATTCTACCGCCCTGCAATTACATCATAATCGTGTACTCTGATTTGATTACTGGGGCATGCAGCTTGGCGGAAGCCCTAGATTTGAATGGGAAAAAATATTCTGCTCGCGGCTACAGACTGAAGTGCTGGACTGGATTACAACAAACCTGTGTGAGGAACATCAACAAGGACCTGAAAGCATGTTATGGAAAATCTGCCTTGTGTTTTATTTTTCCAAAGTGTCCAAATGTAAGTACAAAAAATTGTGATATAACTTGGGTGCATGGACAGTGGGCCTGGCCCTCGACAAGGACAAATGCCTACTCTGATTTAATTATTGGGGCAAACGGCATGGCCGAAGCTCTAGGTTTAAATGGGGAATATAAAATCTGCTTGCGACTGCAGCCTGGAGTGCTGGACGGGATTGCAGAAAATCTAAACGAGGAGCAACAGCAAAGACCTGAAAGCATGCTTTTGCAAATATGTCCTGTGTTTTACTTTTTTGAAAGTATCAAAAAGTAAATACAAAAAAGAGTGATATAACTTTGCTGCCTGGGCAGTGGGCCTGGCGTTCAGCAAACGCAAATGTCTTCCCTGATTTGCCTTTAGGGAATGCAGCATGGCCGAAGCCCATGCACATGGATTTTGGTGACTGGCTATGCAAGCCATGAGCACTGGCCATTGGTCACATTATGAGGGTATAGTGGACACTGAACTAGGATGCAGGGTAGGTGCAGTGGATAACGGGTTTGGTGGAGCTGGGGTCATGATCGAACCTCATGCCCTAGACAATTCAACCAGGACTTCTATCCCCAGCATGCGCTGATGATAACGACACACATCAGTATGTGTTACAAAAAATATGTTTGTTAAAGAAATAGTGCGCTCAAAAATATCATTGTCCCGAGCGTTCGGTCATGTAGATTTAAGCAAACGTTGATCAATCATAAAAACATTTCCTATGCACCTTACCATAGTTTTCCTCACTTTTATACATGCGAAATCAGGCAGCAGGGCATGGCCATCTTGTGCTAATCTTATCCATCGCCCTAAGGTGAACTGCCCTGGCGGCACTAAATCATATACCCCGCCCCTGAAGCTGACATCACTAGACGCATACGGCCCATTTCACAACGGCAATGCACGTCTCATGTCAACGTTCTGTGCACTCCAGTTAATGACATGTCTCCATGGAAATGGCAGGACGCCTCTTTCCTCAATAAGTATAAACAGACCGCTTCTAATCAGAAAACATCAGAGTTGCTTTTCAAACGTTCCACTGTCTTGTTTTGTGTATCCTGTGGCTCGTTTCTGCTCTGTTCAGCCATCTTCATTGCTCATTGCCCGTGCGAGCAGATACTAGTACCATCATTACTATCTATTTTAATGATGGCATATAATGGCAGCAATACAGCCCTACCAGTACGAGCCAGAGTATTCTGAGGCGAAATTAGTCGAAAGAGAAAGATGTGGAAACAATGGGGCTTCGGACGACAGTTGGGAGGACGAATCACCAGATCAAGAGCCTTAGCCTAGTCGCATGGACGACGTCTCCACTTGGTGTACCTGCAATCGGTGAGAGGTCATGCCAACCAATGAGGAGAACTGCTGCTGGCGAGAAAACTCAGGATGCTTGGCCTACATATCAGAAGATGAGACACGGCCGCAATGCATTACCGAGCTGCATGACTTCAGGGCAGCCTGCCTCACACGGTCCGTGTTGAGGATTATGATGGTGTTCATGCACGAACTTTGCGCAACAGTTTGCCCTCGCAATCCAAGTAACTAGTAAGTGTACTTTAGATTTAATGTCACTTTGACCACTGAGGCCACTTAAATTTATTGTTTGTCTCCTATATTGTCATAACCTTTATCTATGACCGCCAAATTAATGTAGTCTTGCAATTCTATACATCACTTGCGATTTGGGGAAATCATACTGGTCATCTTAAGTGTCTTTCATGTACAACCAAGAAACAATATTTCTCTGCTCCCCAAACATTACGGAATGCATAGCTGTTCAGATTTGTAACGTGTCTACACTTCAAAGCCCAAGTTAATTGATCCATGAAGTAACATTTGTACTGGCAGCTATGCCATAGGATATAAGATTGCAAGGTTTGATACACTTCTGTTCATTTCAATACAGTTTGCATCTTTCTCTTCCATAAGTGGTACAGGCTGGTGGCCTATCGTGCGTTTACATGGTGGCTTCATGGGAGGCTTGTATACTGCGTTCGACGAGTGATGCCCACATGTGTCATTGGTGCCATTAGAGCCATATTCCCCAGTGACAGCGGTCAGTACAGGGGATTATCCCACACTGTGCTGCAACCCGAAGTATACAATGTGTAGTACATTTGTGCCATCAACATCAGCAACAAAATAAAATACAACTGAACTTTTATGAATAGTTGTTTCAATTTTTCAGTGAATCCAGGACACGCTCACTTGTCCTGGCAGGGCTGGCAGGGTGGGAACAGCCAAGGTCCCAAACACCATGTACACTTCATAGGTATCTTCCGCGCAGGGGCCATTGCTCACTTGGCCTAGCCAGGCCCACCCTCTCCAGGAAGGCTCCCCCTGAAGCAGACTACACCCCTGCAATCCACATAAGTGTGTCTCCATTCAGCAGTGTTCAGGCCCTTTTATGCATGCCTCTTGGCTATCCACCCCCGCGTCACTCTCCAGTATCAATGGCAGTTCAAACCTGTGGCCGTGCCTTCCCGACGGGGCTTGTAGGATGGGAAGGGTCAAGGTGCCAAACAGCATGCACATGTGCTTTCCCAACTGAAAGAGTGACGAGCTAAGTGGCTCTGCTATGTGTATCTTTAAAAGGCAAAAGAACTGCGAACTCTACAACAACCTGCCAATACATCACAAACACTGGCAAAACTGCAAGTGTCGCTACTTTTTAGTTTGTGCATTCACTTTTTTGTTTAATTTATTTAATTGGTTCACTGTTTTTTCATAGTTCTTGTTGGGTATTTTTTATACCATAGTAAATTATGTTGTATAAATAAAATAAATCTAGTTTGAAGCATTTCTTTTTTATAATTTACATAATGCAGGCACCCTTACACCGCGCACATTGAATAAAATATATGCGTGGTGTTTTTAGGACTGGTTGAAAACGAGTACGTAGAGCATTGCCTGTAAATCCTATATCAACAGGACTTGGCAATGCCATCAGTTTCGGCTTCTGTGTAGGTGTGGGAAAGGCACTTGCCAGGCACAGCCATAGTGGCACTAACTAAACTTTGTTGGTAGCAGCTGCAAAATGGTGGGTACCTGGGCACCTAACATCAGTGCCTGGCAAGCACTTGCAACTTATGCACAAGCCAAACATGTTGGCTTTGCCAATGCTTGTTTTAAACGGGACTTCAGTGGCTTTGGAAATACTTGTTTTTGACAGGAGGTCAGTGAAGGACACGCAGAGCACCTATAAATCGAGTGGCTGAGAGCCGGCCTGGTAAGACATTTTCAGTGGCAAGTGGAGTCGAGTGTGGCAAAGGGAGATGTCAGATTGGAGAACGTTGCATCACACATGCAGGGTTTGGTATGCAGGGCCCCTTCCTGTTCTGCTGCTGGTGTTTTGTTTGCAGAGGTGCAAGGGTGTGCACTTACGTGTAAGAATCGAAATATGCAATTCTGTCTGACTAAGAGGAGTGTGGAGGCGGCAGGGAGGAGTAGTGGGGCAGTGCGGGGCAATAAGTCCACCCCTCTTCGCCGTGTTTCCTGGGGTGACGAACAATAGCTGGGATGCAGACGCAGCTCAGAGGGGACATGCACTTTCGGGCTGTGTGCTGAGCCTCACAGTATTTCCCCTTAACGCCTCACTGCTTTCCCCTATAATTAAACCACCCCTTCATCCCTTTACTCATTGGCAGTGAAAGAGAAGCTAATAGATTTGCTGTTAGAAGCCATTTCCTCAGACCTTCAGTTTGCCAAAGTGATTCGGACCGGACACAAACAAATGGCTTGGTGCTCCACAAAGGCCTGGCAATTACTAAGAAAAGTGTGGCATTGTTAGCACCTGCAGTCCTATATGCATACATTTCCGTGATGGAGTGTTAGTACTTGCATGTCAGTCAGGGCAATGATTGGGTAGGTGGGACATAAGACAGTTGTGTCACAGACGTGAAGGAGAGAGTTAACAGCTTGTAACATTTAAGCTGCACTAGAATAATCTCAGAATATGTAAAGAAGTTGGATACACCCACACAAATCAGTTTGCTGCCTCCCCCACAGTCTCTAAAGTTAGCCCCTCTCACAACTTTTGTTGCTGCAACTTAAATTCAACATTGTTGGTTTGCAGTCCGGCCCTTCAGTAACTTCAGTGCTGCAGAACAGGATAGCTACGTCTACGTGCATAGCAAGGCTGGCACTACTGTCTTTTTGATGTATGTTTAACGCACGGCCAAAGTACTGCTCCAGTGGTGCTTCAGTCCGTTACTAAAGTGGCTCAATGCGTATGGAGTTTTCCCACTCTTCCCGGGTGCTGTTAGCGTGAACGGCTTCCCTTGAACGCCAGGGAACCTAGAAAAATAATCACTCCAGTCTCCAACTGTTGTTCTCACTTATTTAAGAACGGTTGGAAGTGGTTAGACCGGCAAAGGGTTACAATCTTTGCACAACCTCACAAGGCTAACTTTGATGCACGCTTTGAAATAATCAGCTCTTTGTGGATAAAGAGGATGCAATGTGTACATGGTGATTGTACACTTAGCAGCCACATCCCTCTACCCGCTGTTAGTACATTAGTTTCTCCCATTTCAGATAATGCATAAAAGCCCACCAATAGTGGGAGGATCAAGGCATAGGAGTGTCAGTAATATGATATGATATGATCCAAGTAATTTATAACGCACCTATACACAAGTGTTTGTAGGCACGTGCATGAGCAAATTATTATTTTTCTGGCATTACTGGATATCTATATAATGAATTTCTTTATGCATAAAATATAGTATCAGCTATTCTCAATACAAGCTGCTGTAAAATACACCATCACACTTGCACACATAAGCAAACTGTGCCATCATTAGTAGCCACATTTTAATGCTTTTTAGGTCATGTTTGTTTAGGTTTGGGCAGTAAAATGCACATTTTGGAAGACATTTTTCCAAAGTTTTTACAGGGGAAAACTACCTTGCATCCCCTTTATGTGGGGCCGCAAAATTAACGCCCTGCAAAATGTACGCCCCACCACCTTTCAAAGTCACCAGCCGCCACTGCTACCTGTAAACATCTCGCAGCATTGGAAGTCAACTCGTGATCGCGCTACCTGTTCACCTGCTACTAACTACCCTGCTAGCTGAATCAAACTGTTTGTTAGTCAAGGTAAGGGCAGGTCACATAATCATCTCTTTTTGATCTCTAAATTTCTATCTATTTTGAACGAATGTACCCAGTAGTGTAATGTTTGTTCATCTCATTGCCTTTACCATTGTCTTCTGTTTAATTTGTTCTGTTATCGATATATAGCAAATGTTATCAGTGTAAATTGGGATAGAATTGCATCCTTCACGGACCATGTCTAGAAGCATGTTTCCTATTGATGCATGAAAGTACATTCAATGGACGAGTAACAGGTTACGATTTGCGTCACATCAATCAATTCTGTATGAAAGTTATCCTAGTGTATAGTCGAATTTGCTACATAGGTTTTGCATCTGTGACCAAAACAAACATTGCATAGAAAAATACGGATATCATTCCATCCCTCTCACGCATTCACATAAAACATTTTGGTAACTATGTGTACTTTTTTTTGTACAAGTTTTTCAAGAATGCCTGCTTGTATGGTTGGCGGTTGCCGTTCTAAGACCCAAAACAAACCTAAGGGCACAATAATGCATACATTCTGGAGGAATACAGATCTAATAAGAGAATGGGTCAGATATTGTGGATTTGGCCGGGCGAGCTTGAAAGTACAGCCCATGATGTCTTGGGGGACTTGAGGGGCGATCAATTCCGCATCTGCAGCCTGCACTTTACCCCGGATATGTACGACCAATCGCAGCACACCAAAAAACATCAACCCAGAACGTCTCGTTAATTGCTTCCAAATGCAATTCCAACTCTATTCATGCACACGCTGGACCAGGTGAGTCACGGATGATCAATTAGCTGTAGGCATGGGGGTACTGAGCAGGTAACTACATGAATGGATTGGTGCTTTCGGTGTAAATGTTTCTTACTAAACTTTGTATATTTACCAGATTGTATTACTTTATAACCATACCACATTTTGCTAGACATCTGTTCCTAGTTTTAAGAGCATCATAGAAACTAATTATGAACATAGAAAAGTATGCCATAGGGCCCTTGGAAATAAGCATAATCTTTTCGTAATCGGTTGCTTCACATGTCAATTCTTTTAGGTGACATATTGACTGAAGCACAGACCATCGGTAGTGACATCAACAACACGTCCAGTATACGAATGGTGAGCCATACAAACTTGCAGAAGTTCATGTTATTGAGAGTTGGATCATCCCACATATCTAATGCAAATTTAATTTTACCTTTACCACTTCGTGACAATACACTGAAAATGAAGGAGCAAGATTCTGCATCCATTTCTTTTCTGGAGTCAACCACAACTTCAAGCGCCTATCGGGTAGTTTTATTTCGCTTTTCGATTACGGGAATGTATTATGCATAGAATTTAAAATATTATGAAATAGTTTACGTATCCTATCGTTTGTTTACATAATTCTTCAGTTATGGGTTTTTATTTATATGTACCATTGTCTGCATCCGCTTGTCTCTGTTCAATTTCACTGTTTTCATCCATACTAAAACAAGTACCGTGTTGCAGGGGGATGCTGGTACTTCGACTACAATTACATCATCCTTTGGAGCTGGTCCAGAGTATGAGGTATGCGTACTGACAGTTCCCTTGAATGAAAAAAAGCAAATCCAACATCTGATACTATAAGACAGTGACATTTGTATAAACGTGCAGGGTTTAAAACTTTTATCATTTCAGTTCTAATGTTACAATTTCGACCCTAATGCAGAATACAATGCAAAATGCTCGAGTGGAACATTACAATCAGTAGGTTTTGCACTGTGATCTCTGAGTAAACTTTCCATCAATCAGGTGAAATTCAAAATGTCTATTTTGACTGAATGACGTACACTGTTTACAAGGGTATGTATGTAAGTGATGTGTGCAATGAAAGAATTTGATTTCAAATATGATGTACTTTTTTTTAATGAATATTATATTCAAGGGATGCATACAGGGTCGGGAATTAGAAGAGGAGGCAAATGGATCAGAGGCGGTGGACCAGCTTGCTGGTGGGGTCATTACATTGAAGGACACGGTTTCACAGAAAATCAAGAAAACAAGGGTAACTTACAAACAATTTCATTTACGAAAAGTGTTTTGGGCTGGTGTTGTCTTCATAACATGTTTTTTTAATCTAAAGTGCTATATACTGTATGTTGGATTTACATTGAACATGTTTTACAACCCATCTCCTAAAGGCCCAGAAGGAAAAGAAGTCTGAAGACACAGACAACAAAGGAAACCGAAGATTCTGCCTGCCAAACAGATTTCACCATGGAGCAACTATTATTTGAGGCACGGCGTGGTTCATTTGATAAGCAGACTCGAGATGCTTATGCCCAATGGCCAGAAAATGAATTGAATGTGACCGGCGAAGCAATCAAAGTGTCTTTGGACCATTGCTACAGTGTGAGAACGCGACAAGATCAAGAAGAAACTGAATATAAGGAAGATGCTTTTGAATTACTCAGTGACCACTTCACACAATCTACACCCGCAAAAAAAGGGCCACCCAATAAACAATCGACATTGATAGTTTCTCCAATTCGTGTGCAAATAACACAAGCTGAAATGACAGAGACTGAAGCGTCAACGGAATTGACAGAAGAACTTGCTAAAGATCTCGACTTTAGTGTGTCTAGTTTGGCCGATATGTCCACCACAGTCGAGTCACAAACCGCAGTCATGCAGGACGATAGTCTAATAAAGGAGCACAAGTACATTGTATTCGGCAGCTGCCTGGTAGAGATTATACGGATACTGAAATGTGTCCATCCAGTGAGGAGGGTTGGGGGGTTGTATGCAGGCAGCCTGTGGTGAATGTTACTCGTGTATCACAAGGCACTAACTTGAAAATCCATGCCACCTGTGCCCAGCTCCATGCTACATTTTCATGGTCCGCTCAACCGATGCTGGGCAAAGTGCCAGTTGTAAATCTACTGTGTGCATCAGCTTTACTTTTCAGTGGTTCTGCTTTTAGTAAGTTGTCCAGTTTGTGTACATGTGTGGGACTTCAGTTCCTCTGTAAAACGCAGTACTGCAAATATGAACAAGATATTTTATTCTGCTATAAGTCAAGCCTGGAAATTTTAACAAATGCCAATTGAAAGGACATTCTCTGACAAACGGTGCAGGCTAGCTGTCGATGGACAGTGTGACAGCCCTGGCTTTTCAGCAAAGTACTGCACATACCACTTTCAGGACATGGAAACTAAAAACGTTTGGCGGTCGTGCAGGTGTCCAAATTTAAATCCTCAGGGGCCAGCGAGAAACATGGTTTTATAAAATCCCTGGAGGGGAATGCAAATAGACCTCATAGCCACCGACAGACATGTTTCAATAGCCAAGGCCATGCGAGAGCAGTTTCCAAACATCCAGCATCAATTTGATGTGTGGCACGTTGTCAAATCAATCAATAAAAAAAAATCACAGCTGTTGGTAAAAAAAAAGGGTTATGAAAATATTTTACAGTGGTCCCAGTCTTTCAGCAACCATCTTTGGTGGTGCTCGAAAACTTGTGATGGGTCTGTGGAAATTCTACTTGAAAAATGGTGCTCATTGATGCACCACTGTTCCAACGTCCACTCATGGACAGAAAACCTACATTTTCACCAATGTGCACATGGACGGTTATCGGCAGAGCAGGAACGCAGGAAGAAGTGGTTGGTTCCATCTTCACCTCCACACAAAGCTCTTGAGAAGATTGTGTTTGATAAAACTCTATCAAGAGATCTGAAGGGACTCACAGAATTCTGTCACACAGGATATTTGGACGTGTTGCACAATATGTGCCTAAAGTACAGGCCCAAGAGATTGCATTTCGGCATAGATGGGATGCAATATCGAATACTACTAGCGTATAAGCGCATAACGAGAACATAGGAACAGAACATTTGAGAACTGCGGGAAACTTTGGGATGCTTCGTTACACAATGGCCTTTGCAAAACGATGCAAAAAATGGGTGGTCAAGCCAATATACCAGCAAATGGAATTCGATTTTGTGAAAGATCTCACTTTAACTGTGTTGGACATGCATACTCATGGAATTGCTCATGATTTTGTTCCTAGGACACATACATTGCCCCAAAAAATTGCAAACGTGCCCTGTCCACCGAAAGCAGACCTTGTGGAACAGTTCACTTCTCGGTTCAAATGATTAGCTGCTATTTATATGTTCAACAATGTTTATACATTGTACATGACCAATGGAAATCTGTTCAACTTGAATTTCAAAGCTATTAAAAGTATAAATTGTCTAAATAAAGCATCCACATAGTTTTTTCAAATGTATCCTCTGTCAATTGTCCAAATAAAGCGTCCAAATTGTCTATTCAATTGTATCCTCTTTGGCCACTTCTTTTTGTAAGAAGTGCCCGTTTGAGGATGCCATACAGTGTAACTCTGTGCTTTCACACTCCCCACTCTCATCAGGCTCTCGTGGGTCCTGCACTGATCGGGGGAGGGTCAGATGGATATCAGAATGAAAGCAACTGCGGGGTCTGCAGTTGCCTTAGCAAGCACGTGTCCAAATTGCTGAATAAATACGCGTCCCATTAAGGAATGAGACCTAGGCTAGATAACAAACTTGGCATGCAAGAACTACTGATTGTATTTTATTTTAAAAATTTATTTATTGGCATTTGTGGTTATTTGCATTGCACATTTTCATTGGTCAGGTCCTTAACTCAGGTTGACTGACTTACTTGCAGGTAACATGCCATTATATTCATAAAGGCTAACAACATTAATACAACAAAAGAACATTAACTGTCTCCTTATGGGGGGTAGCTGGAAGTTAGTCCGTCCTTGGAGGGGGGGGGGGTGGGCGGTTGGCCCGGCTTTGGGGGGGCCATCGGGAATCTTCCTGGGATGGCCTGGTTAACGGGGGGCCGTATTCCAATGTTTGTCCATTCTAGTGGGTCAATAGGGTATTCGGGTTCATTGTTCAAGGGGGTTTATCATCGGAGGATCAAAGTATTTTAGCCATAGTGTCTTTCCATGCCTCCAGTGCCATGCTTGATTCTTCAGTGGATCTGGCTATGCTGTCTTCCCAGGCTCTGGTTTCAGCGTTTGCCCACCTTTCCAGTTCGATGCGCCAGGCTTTACAACTCGGACCCGCAGGTTTTTTCCATGCCATGGCGATGGTCCTTTTGGCTGTTATACATAACAGGTCCATCAATTTCACAGCGTGTTTAAGTTTGGCTAGCCTGGGGTAGCTACCCAGGAGGCATTCCGCTGGGGTCCATTTGTATCTTGTAACTTCAGCTGCTTCGCAAGTCTGCTTTACTTTTGCCCAGAGAGTTTGTGTCTTAACGCAGTTCCATAGCATATGGATCATATCTGCTCCTTCCGTCCCGCACCAGTTACATTGTGCTTGATTGTTCTTATTAATCTTTGCTAATTTACTTGGGGTCAGGTAGGTGCGGTACAGCACATTGATTTGTATCAATCGGAATCTCTGGTTCCTTGACACCTCCTTCGGGAACGACAGTGCCCTGAGCCATTCGTTGTCAGACATTTCCTGCCTCATGTCCATTTGCCAACGGGTCCTCATTGCTTCGCTTCGAGGGTTGGGGATGTTGCGCAAAATACTGTATATCTGTGATACTACCTTCCCACCGTCGTTCAGGTTGTACATCAATGTCAAGAAGGGATCAGCCTCCGGTTCCTCAGGCCAGGTGGCCCATCTCGATCGGGCTATGTTCCGGAGCTTTTGGTACCACAGGAATTGTCCGGCGTGGATATCCTCCTTCTCCCGTATTTCGGCAAATTCTCTAAATATGCCGTCCATGTAGAGGTCGCCCCAAGTATATAGCCCTTTCCTTTCCCACGATCTGATGTTGTTCAGGCTAACGTCTGATTCGCTCAGGCCAGACAATATCGGCACTTCTTGGTAGTATGGTTGTTTCAGATGCTGGATCATCATAGCTCTGTGCCATATTTTCTTGCCCAGGTCTGCCAGGAATGGTGGTTCGCACATAAGGTTTTTAGGGGCCCAGATCAATTCTTTCAGCCGAAGCGGCTTTATCAGCGCTTGCAGCAGGGGGGACTCGGAAGTGACATCGTCTGCTAGCCATTTGGTTACATGGCTCAGTTGGGCCGCCAGGTAGTATTTTTCTAAGTTTGGTAGTTGAATTCCGCCCTGCTCATACGGCAGGACCAGCGTGGATAAGGCCACCCGGTGTCTGCCGTTTCCCCACAGGAATTCCTTGATTATTGCGTCAAGGAGTTGGAAGAAGGGTTTTGTAATGTAGAAGTGCACATTTTGAAATCCGTATAGGAATCTGGGGAGAATGATCATTTTAGCTATTGAGGCCCTACCTAGTATAGACAATGGGAGCTTTGCCCAGAATTTTATGGATTTCCGAAGTGTGGGTACCGCAGCCTTCGTATTATGCTCATGCATCAGCTCCGGGGTGTGCATTACTAGGATCCCAAGGTAACGGAAAGCCGTCGTCCGCCACTCAACGCCCACCTTGGGGAGTTCATCGGTGCTTCTATTTATCAATCCTGCTAGTGGGAACAAGCAGGATTTGGTTTTGCTGAATTTAATGCCAGAGAATTTGGCATAATTGTCAAGAACATCCAATATTGTCGGGACATTCTTATGGGGGTTGTTTACGTATATCAGGACGTCGTCGGCATATAATGAGACGATGTGGTCTATTCCTGCCAGCCTAATCCCTGCATCAAAGAACTGATTTCTAAGATAAATTGCTATGGGTTCTAATCCCAGGACGTAAAGCATGGGAGAGAGTGGGCAGCCCTGCCTAGTGCCCCTTTGGATGTCCCAGGCTTCCGACACGTATTTCCCAGATTTGAGCCTAGCCCTCGGATTATTGTATAGGATCTTAACCCATTTGATGAACCTTTGGCCAATTCCAAATCCCTCCAAAACCGCTATAAGCCACTCCCAGTATATGGAGTCAAACGCCTTAATGGCATCTAGAGATAGTAGTGCTAGTTGTTCATCACATGTGTTGGTTTGGGCTATGATATGTTGAAGCCTTCGCAAGTTCAGGGACGTGCTTCGGCCGGGTATAAAACCATTCTGGTCTATGTGTATGACGTCTCCAATCACTTTAGAGAGTCGGTTTGCTAGGATCGTCGTCAATATTTTAACGTCATAATTTAACATAGCGAGCAGTCGGTAGGAGTCACATTTATCGGGGGGTTTATCGGGCTTGAGCATTGGTATCACCAGGGTTTCTCTCATGCTGTCTGGTAGGATGCCTTCTTCGTAGGCTTCTAAGAAGACCCGGTGTAGTAGGGGGGTCAGGGAAGGTTCAAATGCTTTATAGAACTCGGGGGGGAGCCCATCGGTCCCCGGGGTTTTACATGTGGCCAGGGAGCGAATGGCTTCTGATATGTCCTCTTGTGTGATGTCAGAGTCTAGGGTGTCGGATCGTGTTGGCGATAGTCTGGGTAGCCCTATTTCTTCTAAGGTGTCCAAGATTTGTTCTTGCGGGACTTTTTCTGTGTGAGAATATAGTCTGGCATAGTAAGCTTTAAAGGCATCATTGATGCCCTGTTGGGTTCCATGCTCTACACCATGTTCATCCTGTAGTATCGTGGTTATGTGTTTAGGGTGCTCTCTTTTACAAAGCCAGGCTAGTAACCGGCCAGGTTTGTCAGCTTCTGAGTGTGTTCTGTTTGTTCTGGTTATGAAATCAAATTTGGCTAATCTGTCCCATGCCCCTGAGCAGTCCTCCCTAAGAGTTCTAAGGTCATTTTCCCTCCCGGGGGTATCCACTGGAGTGGATTCAAGTTTTAATATCTCACATTCTTTCTGTTCAAGAGCGGTCTTTAGGGTTCTCCTGATTCCTCCAGCTTTCGCTATAACTTCCCCTCTCGTGACTACTTTTAGGGCGTCCCATAATGTACTGGCGTGTTCGACGCTACCTGAGTTTTCGGTTATGTAGTTCTCTATAACTTCATGTAGTTCCTCCCTGAAAGCTGGATCTATTAAGGCCTCGGTGGGCATTCTCCACATGGGGATGGGCGGTCTGGGGCTATTGTGTTGCCAGTCTAGCAGAAGAGGGGAGTGATCGGAGATAGTCCTCCCTAGGTATTGCGTATCTCTTACTTGGGTTAGGTGTTCTTTGCTTATGAAGAAGTAATCAAGCCTGGTGTGGAGTTTGTGAGGTGATAAGTAGTATGAGTAGGCCCTTTCAACTGGGTGTAATTCCCTCCACGTGTCGGTCAGATCTAGTTCCTTTAATAAGGTGACTAGGGATAGGGTGGCTGCAGAGGGACCCTTCTGTGGGGACCAGGATCTGTCCAGTTCTGGGTCATGAACACAGTTAAAGTCGCCTCCCCACAAAAAGAAGCCCTCCCTGTACTGCACCATCCTGGAGCCCAATGTTTTCAGGTGGTTGGGGATGTTGTTATTGGGGAAGTATGAGTTAACTATGCAGATCTCTTTGTGCTCAAGGGTGCCCCATATTATGAGGTATCTGCCCTCTGGGTCCGTTTCCGTTTTATGCAGGTGGATTGGTGTTCGTGGGTTGATCCAAGTGTAAACCCCTCTGGCGTATTTAGAGTAGGGTGCTCCAAAGCCCTGTCCCCCCCAGTGCTCATTAAGCTTTGCGTTTGTTTCCTTGTCACAGTGTGTCTCTTGTATCAGGGCTATGTCTACTTTTTTCCTGCGTAGGTAGGATTTGATTCTGTTTCTACGAAGGTAGGTGCCCAGGCCCCTCACGTTCCAGGTTAGTATCCTAATGTGCGTTGCCATCTAGGTTATGTTGAAGGCACGGGAGGGTCTTGCTTCTCCCTGATATGTTTGCATTCTCATCTAGGGCCTCAAGGTCACCCCTTGCTCGTGGATTCCCGCCCCTCTCAGCCGCCGTTCTGGCCCCCTGGCCCTCCAGTTGTGCTTTTTCATTTGGAGACCAACTAACTACTTCAACTACCATTCCGGGGAATGGATTAACACTACAAAACAAAAAGAAGAAACTGCCCCCAGCAGTTGTTTCAAACTCACAACGCTCGGGGGCTCCCAAGCCTTCCATACCTCTCCAGGTCTTCGGGTTCGGGCAGTGTGTAGCTGCGTTGACTACACCTTGTCTGTTGGGGGGGTTCAGCAGCTGTCTTGTGATTGGGGCTCCTGTTTCCTGCCCAATCTTGCTGTTTCCTTGATGCGGGTCTGGGTTCAATCGTTACGTTCGATTTCTCTTGCATTGGACTCTTGTGGGATCATCATTTGCTGCTTTTCGCCTGCTCCTCTGTGTCTTCCGCTAGGTTATTGTGTTCGAGCCATAGGTTTGCTGCGATTGGGGATTCCAAGAAGATCGCCTTCCCTTTGTGTATTATTTTAAGTCTTGCTGGGTACAGCAGCATGTATTTAAGATTCAGTTTGCGTAGTCTGGCCTTTATAGGTACGAAGGAATTCCTTGCCCGCTGCACCACCGGCGTGTAGTCAGGGTACATGACTAATAATGCATCATTTCTTTTGATCTCTCCCCCTTCTCTGGAGAACCTCAGTATAGTCTCTCGGTCTCTGAAATTCAAAATTTTTGCAATCATAGGTCTCGGGTAAGACCCTGGGGGTGGCCGTTTCTGGAGAGATCTGTGGGCACGTTCCACGGAGAACCCCTGGGTGAGGTTGCCTGCCCCAATTTCCTGTAGCAGCAATGATTCTATGAATTCTGTGGGGTCTGAGCCCTCCATGCCCTCTGGGATTCCCAAGATTCGAACGTTGTTCCGTCGGGCCCGGCCTTCTGCTTCCTCGGACCTTGCTTCTAGTCTTGCCACCGTTGTTTCTAGCGCTTTAACTTTCGCTTGTAGCCCCTGCGTCGCCTCTGAGGTCTCACGTGTGATGACTTCTGTGGCGGTGACTCTTTCAGCTAGGTTTCGGGCATCTTGCCTTATTAATTGGAGGTCTGATATTATCTCCCCCCTCATGTCCTCCACCGTTGTTCTCAGTGCTGCGATTGCCTGAAGGATCTGTGAGTCACGATGGTCCGCCGCCGGTGGTGGTGCCTCGGCCATGTTGTTCTCTGCGTGTGGTATCTGTTGTTTCGGTTTGGGAGTGGTAAATGAGTCCATCGTTATATTTTTTGATCTGCCTTTAGGAGGAGACATTACACCGCCTGATGGTTCTGGTTTTGTCAGTGCCAGTTTTTGGTTAGTAGCCCCAATGAGTTGTGAGGATCTCTCCTCCGGGGATCGTTTCAGAGCTGAGTCACACCTTGGCTTGGTTAGGTGGATCCGCAGTCCTGCTACAACCGCGTCACCGTCCGTCCGTGGCGCCCTCCCGGCGCGATCCACAGCGGATTGTCCGTGGTCTTACAGTTCGGGTAGCTGGGTGGGTGATAGCTCTCCCCGGGATTTGGTGGTGTGGAGCAGGTCCGAGGTTCGACCTCAGTTGTGTCCCCGACTTCTTGGGTCTCCTCCCCCAACGCAATGCGTTGGTCGCCGCCGCACCATGCAATTGATGGGGTGGGCGGTGGCCCCCGCCGGTGGGTGACGGTGTGGGGCCGTGTGTCCGCTCGTAGGGGCAGGCACTTACTTCTAGTATGCTGGTCGGGGATGCGGTTGCCTTTCCTGATCCGGGCCTTGTCTCGGGCTGGGTGATCCGTGGGTTTCCAGCTGGGGCCCTCACCGATACCCAGGTGCGTCGCTTCTACGTGTGCTCGCGCCGGCGGGCCGGCGGGGACAGCTATCGGTGGCGCAGGATCCCCGAGGGTCCTACCGCCCGCCGCCTCTCTCTGCTTTCTGGTCGCCGCGAGGTTCTCCGCTTCCTCCCTCCACGGGGCGGTGCAGCAGGGGCCCGACGGTCGTCCGCTTCCTGTGCTTGGTGGAGGAGTGTGGTTATGGCCGCAGTCCGCCCTTCGATCCTATGCTCTCGACAGGCCGTAGCGTTGTGGGTCCCACGGTCAGGCCGCCATCTTGGACGTCATGGGGGGGAGTTTCAGGGCGCTTCGTTCTCGGCGTTATCCGCGCCGATTTTCTCCGATATTTTCGTCGATGCCCCAGAGGTGGTTCATCTGTGGCTCAGCTGAGTTTCAGCGTCAGAGCTGCATTATTTCGGCCGCGATTGTTCGCGCTTCAGGATCATGGGCAGGAGCTTCGTGGAGAGCAGTCTTCACTTCATGCGTGCTGGCCACGCCCCCCAAGAACTACTGATTGTAAGCAAAACAATGCATGAAAGGGGGCTGTTGGTGTGAAATAGGTGCATTCTGACCTATATGTTTTTATGGGGGAATGTGTTTGGGGTCCTTGCTATTGGATGCCTGATCAGAACGGCCGATCTTTGATTTGCGGCCTTTGGAGTCTAACTATTTGAAACACAGTGGGTGTTAGTGTTACCAAAATATATGACCACTCCAAATTAGGTATATGGGAGGTGAATTTGAGGTGGTGCAGGGGAAGGGTCTGGGAAACAGATGCGCTCAAAGGGTACAGGGGTCATGGGTTCAGGGGACCACAGCCTGGCACGAGGGGGTTGGAGATGGCATGAGTCAGTCAGCAGAGACGGATTGTGCACAAAGGTTGGAGCAGGGCTTGGTCTGACATTTCCGTACAAGCACATTTTGTCAGGGCTCGAGACTCGCTACTTGCAAAAATGAATAGTTGCATTGCCGTGAGAACAGGAGATGGGCCGAGCTGACAGGTGGTGGGGGCTGGGTGTGCAAGGCGCTTGGAGAGTGAGCAGTTCACCAGAGGGGAATAGGGACTCTAAAAACAAGGCATTTGGAAGTAAACAAAATGAGGTTCAAAGCATACATATTAGCAGAGCGTTAATTAACTTATATGATACATGGGTGATGCAAAAAAGTACACGAGGGGTGGAGATGTCCCCCACTTTAGCTTAGATGACATTTGACCGGTACGGGAATGCTTCAGGGGGGGGCGGGATATACCACCTCTCCTCCAACATTTGTTAGTGCGCGCGAAGTTCAGTGGAGATGGTAGGGCACTTCTATTTAGGACTTGTGAGTGTCTCATGTTATCCACAGAGCACATTCCTCCTCGAAAACAGGGCACATGTAGATGTGACAATGGGGAGGACACTAACTGTTACCGTTTTCATAAAATAAGTAAATCACTACACATTTCGCACGGCATTGGTGGATGCCAGCAAACAATTTGTTTCTCTTTTTCGAAAATATTTCAAATACCATGTTGGTCTGCAGGGCTAATCGCTCCCATGGGAGTGAAGGTCACTGTGTTTGATTTTTGCTTGTGAGCTGTGCACACCCACGCATCATAGACTGTATGTTTTTGATTTGTGGCTTCCGTTCACCAAAAGCAAACTTAGCATAGGCACTTCTAAGCAGGGTCGATTGTTTTTCGTCCTTGGAAGAAAGGGAGGATTCGTAATCGAATGAATGAAGGGAGGGAGGTGTGTAATACCGTCAAATATGGTAAGGTTCACCATTCCAAAACTGTACAAAGGAACATGTAATTTTATTTTATGAAAATTCATTGATCTGAACAGCCACTCTGAGTTACGCCAAGAGAATGGAAAGGCCGAATATTATGTACGTTTTACTGTAGACGTGTTTATAGACTAACAAGTCAAGGTTTCATTTTCTGACCGGTATTGCTGGCTAACATTGTAATGGGTTGTTGTTTTTGGCATATTGTAACGACACTAAAAAAAACAGTGTGTACTTGTCTTTGTCCAGGGCACATAGGCGGTCCAGCACCGAAATGCATGTAGTCCACGTCAGGGATCCCACAGGTTCCACCAATGCCAAATTCTACGCTAATATTCTGTTAAAATGCAGTCTATGTGTTATAATTCTTCCATCACTTTCCGCTTCCCCATCACATTGCAAGCTAAACATGCTACATAGCACTAACCTGTCAAGCACATCGTAGAATCCAACATTCCATGATGTTTTCTCTGTGTTTGCATTGTTTCACTATTATGTTCATCATTAGTTTTCACACAGTGCATAATTAATGTGTAAATTGATCAATTAGAATAAAGAACGGCTACTGAGACACATTTCTGTTATGTTTTCTACACAGCTACATCCTCCCATTCTGCGAATGTCATAGTTTCCAGATACCAATTGACTGCTTCATCAGCCGGCAGTTGCAGATCAACCTAAATGGCTGGATCACAATTCTGCTTTTGTGGGACAATCGCACCGGCCGATATGCCCTTTTGCGGTACCAACAACACGGAGCAACTTGACATTGTTTACAGTGGTCTAGCAACGAGCTGATGCCGAAGCCTTGCGATTCACAGTGCGTCCAATACGCTTCTTATACCCAAAGGAACACTGTGTGACTCACGCTAAACATTTGTGGATTGAGAACAAAGAAAGAAATTACCAATGTTTGAGTATGGAAATCGGCGGATGTTCTTGGAGCGTTTATTGTGAAATAAAAGCACATTCTAAATTGCAGAGTATTGTGGTTTCCTTTAAAAATGATGTTTTGTATTCAGAATTGGGACGCGCTGTCCTGTGAGAGGATGTGTGTTGATATTCCGGGTTCTGCGTCAACTGACGTGAAGACGTAGGTGATGACAGGGCGCATTTGGCTACACTGCACAGTAACGTCATGGAGATAGGCGGAGAATATTGCAAGGAATGGTGATGTCAGCTTCAGGGGCGGGGGATATGATTTAGTGCCGCCAGGGCAGTTCACCTTAGGGTGGTGGATAAACCGATAAGATTAGCACAAGACAGCCGCTCCATGCTGCCTGATTTCGCATGGTTAAAAGTGAAGAAAACTACGGTAAGGTGCATAGGAAATGTTTTTACGATCGATCAAAGTATGCTTAAAACCACATGTCCGAACGCTCGGGACAATAATATTTTTGAGCGCACTATTCCTTTAAAGGAGGTTTACAGTACTTCCATATAAGAGTAATTACTAATAACTTATATACAGTGATGTAACGTCATGATACATTTTCACACATAAAAACCTATGCAATTTACAGAAAAACATTGCTAAAAAGGGATGTTATGGTTTAGTGGCACTAACAAAAACCTATGAAATTCAATGAAAAAACGTTAAACTGACATTATGGTTACAAGTAAAACGAAAAACCCCCAGGAAATTCGCCAGTTATGGTAAACTAAGCAACCATAACTCGCGCCACCACCGTGTACTGCTAAGAATACCACCCAGGACATCAAAGATGACATCACAAATGTCATTGATGACATCACACACTTGTGTTTATAATGTTGGTAACAAGATGTTAGGGGTGATCGGGAGACCTATCATGAGCTACTTAATCTATTAAAGAATGTACTCCTCTAAAAAAAACCTTATATTGGAGCATTGCTAATACAGTAACCTAACGCTACATGCACATAGGCAATGGCTGCAGCAAGCACCATAGAAGTACAATATCTGTACAGGCCGAATCACAGTGCAAGTACGAAAATCAAAGTGCAAGCGTGCGAAAGCCGCGCACATCGATTTATGGAAGTCCGTGCGCGTGTAAATACTGGCATGTGCGCTAAAATCCTGCGTGGCGCACACGGGCACCCACGTCATCAAACAGCATGCGCTACGCGCACAGCGAAAGCACACATAGCGTGGTGCACACAACAAAAGTAGGCGGAACACGGGGCGTAACACGCGGAATGGGGAACAACGCGTGAAAATGTGGGCGTTACAGGGGAAGTACAAGAGGCAAATGCGCGGAACGCCCACACGCGCGGCTACTACACGTATTCATGGAATCGAACAGGGGAAACGCGTGCACCAAAAAAAGATGCGCTAATCCGGAAACACGTACGCCAGCAGGAAGCAGGCGTACACGGACCCGTGCAGCATAAAAGTGTGCGCAAACAACAAACAAGCTCAGACGCTACGATGAATATACCATTCCTCGCAGCAGTGGTCATGGGACACCGCAGGAGGAGGAGGATAGTCAGAGCCAGAATTTTTACACCCAGGACCAGCCTTTTTGGGATGCCTGATGACCAGGTGTATGGGAGGAACAGGTTTCCACCTCACATAATACTCGACCTGGTGAGTGAGTGGGAGGATGACCTCACATCATCCACCCTGTGCTCCCAAGCACTGAGCCCCTTGGAAAAGGTGCTCAATGTACTGCACTTCTTGGCCACTGGTTCATTTCAGTGGACAAGTGCCATAGTGGGGGGGTGTCATAGGCCACGCAGACACGCTGGCTACACCAGGTGTTGGCCATCATGACTGCACGCCCATCAGTCCGCAGGCACATATACCTGCCCAGAACACCTGCAGAAAGGCAGGCTGCCGTCCAGGATTTTTACAGGGTGGCACACTTCCCCAAAGTGCTAGGCGCCATTGATTGCACCCATGTGGCTCTACGTCCTCCCAGGGCAACTGAGCACATCTATAGAAACTGCAAGCACTGGCATTCCATCAACATGCAGGTAGTATGTGATGCCAAGGGAATCATCACCTCAGTATATGCCAACTATCCAAGGTCCACCCATGACAGTTTCATTTACAGAATGTCAACCCTAAACCGGGACCTAGAAGCTGGGCGGCATGGCGATACATGGCTGCTTGGTGAGTATAAATGCCTCTGCACATGCATGCATGTCAGATACTGAGCAATGTCACAACCCCACTAATGATACCCATCATCACCTCCCCAGGGGACAGTGCCTACCCTCTGAGCACCCACCTGATGACGCCAATTCGGGATCCCACCACACCACCCGAGGTAAGATACAACACAGCCCATATTGCAACCCGGGGCATAGTGGAGCGCACATTCGGAGTGCTCAAGTCACGCTTTCGCTCCCTTGACCGCTCTGGTGGGCAGCTGCTATACGCGCCCCCAGTAGTGTGCAGGATCATAGTGGCAGCATGTGTCTTGCACAACGTTGCAACCCGCCGGGGCCTGCCGGTGGATATGGTGGTGCCCCACATCCCCAACCACATGCACGGTCGCTGCGCATGGGAGGGGAAAGGGCACGTGGTGAGGCAGCCCGTACGCAGCTGGTGGCTAATTACTTCACCTAAAATCACACCCCTGTGGAGTGCACACAGCCCTGGTACATACCAGCTGACAATCAATGATGATGACATGAGGGACAGTCAACTGTCACAACCATACCAGCCTGAGATGGGTCACCTGGAAGTGTTACATTGTGTGCATCCCTACCTACCTAAAGACAACCAATGCTGTGTCACAAAAAGACACATTTATGCTGCATGAATGACTACTCCCTTGCAAAATAGAACATGAAAACAGCGCCATGTCACCCAACCCCTCCGCATCTCCGCTACCCAACACACCATGGCATGTCATGCAATGTGAAAGCAAACAAAGGAATGCACAACACATGACACAAGTGTCACAAAGTGCACTGTCCCAAATGGAAACAGGCCACAGACAATATGCTTCCAGTAATCAATAACAAACAGCACACATGACCAAATACTTACCAGAAACACAATACAGCAACACAGGATGAAACATTGCCAAAATATGACAGTACAAAATCAAAGTAGTGCAAGTTTTACAACCTGATTAAGCCAGCACATCCACCCCTTCCAACTGCAGAGTGTTGACGTCAGGCAAATGTGTCAGTGTACTGCATACAACATGAACTGCATCCGCAAAGGAGAAGGCCTGGTGAAGACATGAAGAAGGTACCTGTGAATAAGGAGGAAAACAAGGATGCACAAGCACATATCAATATACCATGCAGTGTTCAATACAACAACAATCGCCACTAGGGATGTACACACAGTTTTGACTACAGACTGCCCACATAGCTCATGGGAGCCCAATGTCACTGTGTAAGTCACTGTCACTTGGTCACACCATTTGCAAGCCCATGGAAAGGGAAGCAGGAGAGGTGTGTGCGTCAGGAACCCAAGCATCTAACCCAAACACAGGACAAGCCTGCATGTGCCCAGCTGGAATACATAGTGGATGCCCACGGGAGCCACACAAGGCAACACACTGTAAAAAAATAAAAAAATAATAAAAATAATAAAAATGGCTATGTGGGGGCAAGGTGGGGGGGGGCCATCCAGGAGGTTCGAGGACAGTGTGCACACCAACACCCACCTGCGTGGATATTGCGAGAAAAAAGAATACCTCCATTGGCTTATGGCCTGCACGGCTACGCTATTGTGGGAGAACTGCTTCTGTCGCTCTCTTCACCCTCTGCTTCTGCATCAGGAGGTGGTGGTGCAATGGGAGGCAGCCCACACAAAGCCCTGGTATGGTCCTCCATGGCAGCAAGCATGCAGGTGTTGAAGGTCTGATTCTGGAGGATGATCGTGCGGAGATCCCCATGCAGCACCTCACGGGTTGCCTACATTTCTGCACGCATGGCCTCGCGTGATGCCCGGATCTCCTCCCGAGTTGCCTGCAGCTCAGCTGAGAGCGAACGTGTGAGCTGCTCCAGCTGCTGTTCTGACCTTAAATTTCGGGAAGCCTCAAGTTCACTTAGAGTCTGCCTGAGGAACTGGAGTTCTAACCTCAGGGCTTCCCAATGGCCCTGTGACTCTACAGAAATGGCTTCCCGCAGAGTCTCCAGTGTCCCCCGTAGGTCCCTGTTGGACGCCAACATGTCTTCCCTGTGTGATTGGCAAATGGAGTCTGTTGCCTGCTGTCGTTGCTCCATCTGCCTTTCAGGGGGGAGAATGGAAGTGGCCACCCTCTCCATTGCCTGAGCCATCATTTCAACTGATACTCCCTGTTGTGCTGCTATACCGTACATGAGTTTTCCCATACAGTATTGCCTGGTGGCGCACGGCCACCGCGTCGGCAGGCACAACACCTGTTTGGGGCAAGGTGATCTGCACCTTGCTGTGCCAGCACTGCCTGAGGCTGCAGGACTGCATTCCCCCTCTGATCTGCTGGCCCAGGAACAGGATCAGATATTGTGGAGTGTGACCCTGCATCCGTAACCGCCAAAGGCGGAGTTACCAACACCGACATCCCCATAGAGGGTTCTACCCCTGGTGCAGGTGGGTTGGACAGAACAGAATCCCTGCCAGAAACACTCACCTGCGACAGCACTCATCATCCAATTCAGAACCTGAATCATAGAGGTCTGGGGAGGTGCAACCAGAGACTCCCCTGGACAGTATGGTCTGCAAGAAGATTGGGTTTTCACCCACCACCACACCACGTCCTCCACTGGTGCCCGGTCGTGCCTGAGATTCCTCCTGGGTCTGCACCATCTCCTCAACCTCAACAGCATCAAGTGTGTCATCACCTGCAAAAACATGAAAGACAACAAATGGAAACAGGCATGAGCACCATAGCACACACATAGGCCTGACAATCCAGAGATTCAGTACATGATTTACACATGTCCCACATGACAATAACCCTGGCATGCATGCACTGTCAATGAGTTGGAAGGGGAGGCAAAAAGCAGACACTGAGGACACCAAGATGGAAAAGAAACACATTTGCTGCATGCTGAGTAGCACTGGCATCACACATTAGCCTGTGAGTGGCATGTCCAATACACATGCATGACTCATGCCAGGACAAAGATGGCATATAGCCTAGCCATGGTACATTTGACAAGTACAGTCAGTGAATGAGTACTGTCACCCATCCATGTGAGATGGACATGATGAGATGGAAAATGCTAAATAGTGTGACAAAATATGAATGTGCCACACACTGCAACACATCCAATGTAAAATAATACAGTGATCGCAGGCAGATGTACCCATCAATGGTTGGTCACTTCAACATGACAGGAAACAACTATCATGTTCCACATTCAAACAGGCCACAAAAATTAATGTGAGCAGGCCAATACTCAATCAGCCTGAATGGTCTAATCATTCACATAACAAGGCAACAAATGAGGGCCAATGTGGGGTGTAATCAATGACAGAAGCATGTCACATATGTGGCATTAGGGCTGAAAAATGCGTTGCAAAAATGGGAGAATTGAAACAATCAGCTTGAATGAACACTGAGAAATTCAGAACAATGTTGTAGCAAGATGACAGTTCAAGGGCAACTGAAGTAATGTGGCGCTAATTGGCTACTGTGGGCAGAAGGCATACTGTCATACCCAAATCCAAGGCCGGTGAATGTTTTGGAGGAAGCACATGGGTGACCCATACCATTCAGGAGTACATATCCTCACCTGGCACTCAATCAGAACCCGTCACCCAAACAACATACACATCGATTACACACACATGCATGGGCACTCACCGGACAATGCGTCGTAATCTGGTAGGTCTCCCACGCCTTGGATCTGTTCCTCTGTGACGAAGGTTCCAGCAACAGACTCATGTTCAGTGAGTTGGTTGTCCTCTGGTGGAGACCCCACCACCAGTCACCAGAGTAGAGGCATGATTTGAGGCCAGCGTGTTCTTTGCTCTGCGTTTCAGGTCATTCTACCGCTTGTAGCAATCATCAGCTGTGCGTCTCACAAATCCAAGGGCACTAATGTGGTCCGCAATGGTCTGGCAGTGTGCCCTACGTTGACCAGGTGTGGTCTTGCACCCTGCAGTCACCACCATTTTGCGGCTATGTGCCAACACATAGGCCACAAGTGCATCAAGTTCGGCGTCATTAAAGCTAGGCTTCCTTGACGTGCCAGAGTTTGTAGCCGTGTCTGGGGTCTCAGCCTGTAGTGCCAGAGCACCCTTCTTTATCAAAGGTGGTGCGGATCCTGAGTGGCTTACGCCTCTCTGGTCAGTAGGGGCAGAAGCGCAGGTGGACTGGGTACTAGAAGTGTGCGAATGCACAATGACCATAAGTCTTGGTGCAGGCATTGGCTGCAGGGTGACGTTGGCAGGGCCAACGTCGGTTTGATGGACCTGGACCGACAATGTCCCGGCTGGGAGACTCAGAGCTGGGGTGGATAGAGCTGCAGCTGCCCCTGCAGCCTCCCCACCTTGCCTACTTGGGGCAGCAGATGACATTGCTGCCCCAGATCCACGTGGCCTGGTGACAGCAACTTGCACCGCCACACGTGGCTTAGACTTGCTGACCTGGAAGTCAGCCTGGGAGTCATCCTGTGCCAGTTCAGGTGCCAAAATGGGCCGGTCCAACAAGGGCTGAGCTGGGATGGTGTCAGCTACGTTTCCCACAACCATGGGGGCGCATGGGTGTCCCCGATTGGTCCTCCACACACAGGGATCTAGGGGCACCCTGCAAATCCTGGCCACGTCCCCTACTGCGCCCACCACGCCCACCTTTTGGAGGTCAGCCACCTTTGCCTCCCTTACTGCTTGGTCGCCTCCCAACCATGGCACTGATGTTGGTGTGCGTATGGGAGTTTCAGTAAACAATTGTCCTGGGCAATTGGGGTGCAAGGGGTAGGGTACTAGACGGAATTCGTACCCTAGTGCTCTAGCAAGGCTGTATGTGAACCCTGGGGGAAGATGACGGGTCACGCAATGCACAGGCACCCCAAAAACAAAAGCACACGTGCACGCAACCCCTGGTAGACCATGTGCGTGGAAAAATAAACCCGCACTACGCTGTGGCACCCAGAAACACAAATATAAGCGTACGCGTGTTACACGCAGCCTACAATGACCTCTGAAGGGGTACGCGACACACGGGGGCAACCACAGTTGGAAAATACGGGCGTGACTCACCGTCTGCCTTGAAAAAGAACGTGAAAAAGATGCACGTGTGCGCGTAAGCAACACCCCCGCCAAAAGAAGAAAAGAACACAGTCTGAGGAAACAGGGAGTACGAACTGGAAACGTTGTGAAGTAATCGCGTGTGAACCGACAAGAAGTACAAGATACACCTGCTCGCTCTCCACAAAAAGCACATACAAGTAAATAGCGTGATACTCGTACCTTTCAAGCCAGCCCACACGTGAAACGTCGCTTACGCTCTAAGGCCCTTTCCTCCAATAGCACGGTGACGTGCAGTTTTCTCACGTGCTGATTCACTATGCACCCGTGTTGTGGGCAACGCCTGCGTGCCTAACGTCACTGAAGCGCTTACGCGCTAAGGGCCTTTCCCCGAATTACACGCTGACGTGCAATTTTGTCACGCGCCAAATCATTCCGTATCAAGCTGGCCACGCAAATACACATGGAAGACCACGCTCCTGCCCAAAAGGCCATTTTCCTGCCCACCAGAGCCCCGAGCACGCTCCCACCTGCCATCTGCTGCTGCCTGCTGCCCACGTGCCCTCTATTTGCTGCCTGCACATCAGCCAGGGGTGCAGTTGCTGTGACCACCCCTGCTGGAACTGAAGACTCCCGACTGGGATACCATCGCTCCACAGCCCAGCCCCAGGGCCCAGTTGCCCACCCACACCCGCCTCTGGGGTTGCCATGTCGGGCACACCACCATCTGACACCACTGGCAACTGCCAGCCAGAGAGGCCGACGGCCACCAGCTTCAGTGCCAGGGAAGTTGGTGTCCTGGTGGAGCAAGTCCTGGGGCAGTATAATGCCCTCTTTGGAAGTTTGCACGCTGACAATGAAGGACGGACCAGGATCTGGATGGACATCGTGACTGCCATCCACGAGGAGGGGGTGGCAGTCCGCGACATCAAACATGTCCGGAAGAGCTGGGAGGACTTCAGGTCCAGGACCCTCGACAAGGCCCAGCGCCTCTTGAAGGCAGCGGATGCCAAGGGGCGCCGGGGCCACCTGTCGGATACCAAATGAGAATCCTGGAACGCACACGTCCAGTGCTCCACGTCCAGGTCCTTGAGAGGCAGACCCGTCTGGAGTCGAGCGGTAAGTGTACATGCATACTGATTGGACGCTGTGCGTGTTGTGGTGTGCCAGTAGGAGGAAGATGGCACAGAGTCATCCAGGTTGGTGGTTTTGTGGAGGAGGAGGCGGCTGTGGAAGGGACACACACGGGGTCTGGAGGTGGGGATTCCACTGGTGCTAGTGGTGCAGTGCAGGGGCAGGGACAGGAGGCAGCACAGGCCACCGCGGAGGTTCATGTGTGTAATCCTGTCCCCGATCCTGTGACTGCATCACCAGCAGGGATGCCTACGTCCAGACCCGTTTTCAGGGAGGGGATCTGCTTACAACAACTGGCCTTCCTCTCTCTGTGGACGTGGCTATCCGGGACTGGGTTGAGCCTGTCCTGAGTGGGATGGCGTTGCGTCAACGGGGCATGCGAGGTGACCTGCAGGGTTTTCATGAAGACACTGCACGTCATCTCAAATGCCTCATTGACCGTGTTGACCTACTCGGACTGGTCACCAGGGCTGGATTCCTCCGTTTGCTGGACATTGTTCCGACCTCCTCCTCACCTGAACACCCTACGCGCCAGTCGTCCTCCATGCCATCTTCCCACCCATGTATCACCTGGGTACCCTGTGGAGCTGCCTCTGACCCAGCGGCCAGGCTGGTGGGGGACACATCCCTGCCACAGTCGGGAGTCGGACGTCCAGCAGGGGTGGCCACCATGACAACTGCACCCCAGCCATAGGACGACGTGCAGGCGGCAAGAGCAGGGGCACAGGCACAGCAGCAGCAGCAACAAGGTGGGAGCCATGGTGGCTCGGGGCCATCGACATCGGAGGGGCAGGCATCGGCCAGAGGGCAGGAGGACCCAAGATTACAATTGTCTTCCGTGTGGCAGCGGTTGGGCCACGCCATAGATGCGGAGCGGCAGCGGGCGGAAGAGGCACGGCTCACAATGGTCAGGGCGGAGAACTCCATGCGGAGGGCACTGAGGCGGGCTGAGTGCCTCGAGGCAATTCACAGGGAGTTGGAGGTCAGCATGTCATCGTCCCTGCGAACCCTCGGGGCCATGGAAGAGGACCGCCTCCAGGACATTGAGCGGGAGTTCGATGATGCCCTGGCCCGGGACATCGAAAAGTGAGCCGTCGGACTAGAACGCTGCCATTGTAAATAGTTTTTAGTGTTAGTTTTCATTTTCATTTTCCCGTGATTTGGGGTGTTTGGACTATGCCCCACACATTTGTATATAGTTTTTTTCTTAGGTAGTTTCTTAGGTAGGTTTAATTTCTTTCGTTGGGCTCATGGACCCTTGACAATGGATTGTACATAGTTGGACAATGGATTTATTTGAACTTTTCATTTGGATTTGAACATGGATTAATGGATTTTTCTTTTTGACAATGGATTGTAGATAGTTGGACAATGGATTAATTTGAAGTTTTTCTTTGGATTTCACCATGGATTAATGGATTTTTCTTTTTACGTTTCCTTTGGATTTGCTTTGGTGGAGGGAGAGTTTGGACTGTTTTGCTTTTGGATTTCTTTGGATTGGTTATATTTTTCATTTACTCATCTTTTGGACATGCTTTTCATTTCATGTTTGCTATTTTTTTATGCTTTCATTTCATTGCTTTATTTTTGTCCATTATACATTTTGATATTTTACTTCCATGTGTGTGATTCGCTCATTGGGTTCATGCATGTGCAAATGTGGGTTTACGCAATCAATGCCAACCAGTGTGTGTGTGGCGGACATCTGTTGACGTACATAGTTGACTTTTGGTTTGTGTCTTGAGATAGGCATGTCAGTGTGGGGTGGATTGGGAAATCATTGCGGCTCAAGACTGGGGTGGCGTGCTGTGGTATTTTGGTGTGGAAGTGGGCCATGATTGTGCATCTTTATGTCATGTAGGGGGGGCATGAGTGGGGGCCTGCTGGCAGGTGCCCCTCACTGCTGAGGGGTGGGGGTGCAGGGGGACATGAGTAGGTCATGAGTGGGGGCCTGCTGGCAGGTGCCCCTCACTGCTGGGGGGTGGGGGCGCAGGGGGACATGAGTGGGGGCCTGCTGGTAGGTGTCCCTCACTGCTGGGGGTGGGGATGCAGGGGGACATGAGTGGGGGCTTGCTGGCAGGTGCCCCTCACTGCTGGGGGGTGGGGGTGCAGGGGGACATGAGTGGGGGCCTGCTGGCAGGTGTCCCTCACTGCTGGGGGGTGGAGGTGCAGGGGGACATGAGTGGGACATGAGTGGGGGCCTGGTGGTAGGTGCCCCTCACTGCTGGGGGGTGAGGGTGCAGGGGGACATGAGTGGGGGCCTGGTGGTAGGTGCCCCTCACTGCTGGGGGGTGAGGGTGCAGGGGGACATGAGTGGGGGCCTGCTGGCAGGTGTCCCTCACTGCTGGGGGGTGGGGGTGCAGGGGGACATGAGTGGGGGCCTGCTGGCAGGTGTCCCTCACTGCTGGGAGGTGGGGGTGCAGGGGGACATGAGTGGGGGCCTGCTGGCAGGTGCCCCTCACTGCTGGGGGGTGGGGGTGCAGAGGGACATGAGTGGGACATGAGTGGGGGCCTGCTGACAGGTGTCCCTCACTGCTGGGGGGTGGAGGTGCAGGGGGACATGAGTGGGACATGAGTGGGGGCCTGGTGGTAGGTGCCCCTCACTGCTGGGGGGTGGGGGTGCAGGGGGACATGAGTGTGGTCCTGCTGGCAGGTACCTCTCACTGCTGGGGGGTGGGGGTGCAGGGGGACATGAGTGGGGGCCTGCTGGCAGGTGCCCCTCACTGCTGGGGGGTGGGGGTGCAGGGGGACATGAGTGGGACATGAGTGGGGGCCTGGTGGTAGGTGTCCCTCACTGCTGGGGGGTGGGGTTGCAGGGGGACATGAGTGGGGGCCTGCTGGCAGGTGCCCCTCACTTCTGGGGGGTGGGGGTGCAGGGGGACATGAGTAGGACATGAGTGGGGGCCTGCTGGCAGGTGCCCCTCACTGCTGGGGGGTGGGGGTGCAGGGGGATATGAGTAGGACATGAGTGGGGGCCTGCTGGCAGGTGCCCCTCACTGCTGGGGGGTGGGGGTGCAGGGGGACATGAGTGGGGGCCTGCTGGCAGGTGTCCCTCACTGCTGGGGGGTGGGGGTGCAGGGGGACATGAGTGGGGCCTGCTGGCAGGTGCCCCTCACTGCTGGGGGGTGGGGGGCAGGGGAACATGAGTGGGACATGAGTGGGGGCCTGGTGGTAGGTGTCCCTCACTGCTGGGGGGTGGGGTTGCAGGGGGATATGAGTGGGGGCCTGCTGGCAGGTGCCCCTCACTGCTGGGGGGTGGGGGTGCAGGGGGACATGAGTGGGGCCTGCTGGCAGGTGTCCCTCACTGCTGGGGGGTGGGGGTGCAGGGGGATATGAGTAGGACATGAGTGGGGGCCTGCTGGCAGGTGCCCCTCACTGCTGGGGGGGTGGGGGTGCAGGGGGACATGAGTGGGGGCCTGCTGGCAGGTGTCCCTCACTGCTGGGGGGTGGGGGTGCAGGGGGACATGAGTGGGGGCCTGCTGGAAGGTGCCCCTCACTGCTGGGGGGTGGGGAGCAGGGGGACATGAGTGGGGGCCTGCTGGCAGGTGCTCCTCACTGCTGGGGGGTGGGGGTGCAGGGGGACATGAGTGGGGGCCTGCTGGCAGGTGCCCCTCACTGCTGGGGGGTGGGGGTGCAGGGGGACATGAGTGGGGGCCTGGTGGTAGGTGTCCCTCACTGCTAGGGGGTGGGGGTGCAGGGGGACATGAGTGGGACATGAGTGGGGGCCTGCTGGCAGGTGCCCCTCACTGCTGGGGGGTGGGGGTGCAGGGGGACATGAGTGGGACATGAGTGGGGGCCTGCTGGCAGGTGCCCCTCACTACTGGGGGGTGGGGGTGCAGGGGGACATGGATGGGAGCCTGCTGGCAGGTGCCCCTCACTGCTGGGGGGTGGGGATGCAGGAGGACATGAATGGGGGCCTGCTGGCAGGTGTCCCTCACTGCTGGGTGGTGGGGGTGCAGGGGGACAGGAGTGGGGGCCTGCTGGCAGGTGCCCCTCACTGCAGGGGGGTGGGGATGCAGGAGGACATGAATGGGGGCCTGCTGGCAGGTGTCCCTCACTGCTGGGTGGTGGGGGTGCAGGGGGACAGGAGTGGGGGCCTGCTGGCAGGTGCCCCTCACTGCTGGGGGGTGGGGGTGCAGGGGGAGATGAGTTGGTGATCACTAGTGCAAGGTGACATGTGGCCTGGCTGGGGGGCATGCCCATGGTGGATGGGCTGCCTGCGGGACATGACCAGGGGTGCAGGGTAGTCCCCTGTGGTGTGGGCTTCCTGCAGGGCCCGTGGAGGGGGTAGAGGGCACACCTGGGAGGACCCAAACTGCCAATTCACGTGTGGGACTCCCTGCGCACCCCACTGGATACACGTACTCCGCTCTGACAGTGAAATTGCGTGTGAAACTTCCCGCGCACCCCCGAAATACATGGACTCCGCCCGCACAGAGCCAATCGCGTGTGAAACTTCCCGCGCACCCCGAAATACACGTACTACGCTCGCACAGGGCCAATCGCATGTGAAACTTCCCGCGCACCCCCAAAATCCACGTACCACGCTCGCACAGGGCCTACCGCGTGTGAAACTCCCCGCGTAACCGCCAAATACACGTAGCCTGCTCGCACGGGCCCAATCGCATGTGAAACTCCCTGTGAACCCCAGTAATACACGTACCCCGCTCGCACAGGCCCTACCGCGTGTGAAACTCCCTGCGAACCCCAGTAATACACGTACCCAGCTCGCACATGCCCTACCGCGTGTGATAATACCAGCGCACCCCAGGAATACAAGTTCCCCGCTCGGCGTTTGCTGTGTAGCGGCCCTGTAAGCTGGTCCAGGGTTAGCGCAGCCCTTTGCGCTGGATTGGGGATTTTGAAGGCTTTTCCTTGCGCGAGGGGCGTTCTTGGGGGCATAACTAGTGCTGCGGGATATTCTCTGCGCCAGGGCTCTTTTTGACTTGGGAATTCCATGAATACACGGTGCACCAGAATGCTGTTTAGCGCGCACACTGGCGCATGATCCCTCTCTGCGATGCTTCTGTGCGCTGCCTCTGCGCTGAAATCTATGAATTACCCCGTTAATCTGGTAATTTTGGCTAGTAAAATAATGAATGCAGCCTTAGAGTAGTGAGTAATATTAAACATGTAATAAACAGCTAATCATTCAAGACTTACTACATACTTGTGTCAGTACAAACAATACATATGAAGACCCACAATGCGTACATATCACAGGCACATACAGGGAAACTAAAGTAAGGATGAAATAACATCACCAGAAAATGTCAATAACAAAGTTCAGCATCATGTATACAAATGAATTGTGTGTCTGAGGCTTGCTTATTGCCCCATATATGTGCACCATGAGCTGGGACCAAACCCTAAGGAAAGTACTTTAAGAACATATCAGACGGTTAACGTCTAGCTATATAACACATTTTCAATTTTCATATTCGGTCAGTGAACAAAACCACCTGACCTAGATATGCCAGGGAATAAAAACAAGTGGCACAGATATGTGATGACATCAGTGACATTTGTGAGGTCATCTTTGATGTCCTGGGTTTTAGACTTAGCAGTGCGCAGTGGTGGCGCAGGTTATGGTTGCTTAGCTTACCATAACTGGTGACATTTTGGGGGTTTTCAGTTTTACTTGTAACCATAACATTTGTTTAACAACGTTTTTTTCACTGAATTTCATAGGTTTTTATTAGTGCAACTTAACCATAACGTCCCTTTAACAATGTTTTTCTGTATATATATATATAAATATAATACACCAAGAAAGTTATGGTGTGTTTAAAAATTTGAAAAAAAACCTTTCACCCGAATTGTGAAAGTAGGCTACTAGGTGCCATTGTGGAAAGTGTGACTTGACTCAAATTCAGTAGAGTGTGTATTTACATGCAGTGCAAGATATGTTAAGATTATTCTTTGTGTGGATGGTGTCCCTTCGTGTGTATGAGCTCAGCCATATGCCTAATGCAAAAAATGCAAGCAGATAGAAAAGAGAATGAAATGGAAAAGTACCCAATGCCTAGGCTTAATTTTCTCTTGTGCGTGGTTAAAAGGACAGAGAGCAAGGGAATCACTGTGATTACAGAAAATGAAAAAATGAAAGGGATGCAAAACTAGATCGGAAGTAGGAATGTCAACATTACGTGTATAAAGATGTGGAAGAGAAGCCTTCTAATTACCTAATTCAATCCCGAGACCGTAGTTCGAGTCAGTGTCACGGTCGGATTGGCCCCTCGGCTGTTCGTCCCGTGGCTGGGCCGAAATCGTCCCTGGGGAGTGGGGCCGGTCTCTGGCCACTCCTTGGCCGGTTTTGAAGAAAAAAGAAGAAATGTACCCATTTTTATTTTTTGGAAAAAAAAAAAAAAACCTGCAACGTGCAATATGGATCTATACACAGATATTAATGATATATATGGTGATCCATTCCTGTATGAAATGTATATCACATTAGTGAAACCATAACCATAGTTTTCATAGTGTACTTGGGACAATGCTATTGGATGCCACTTTCTGTTTTGTCAAGGGGTGAAAGGGCCTGTTTCATGCTTCCCGGGATGTCACTTTGGGGTGGGGTCAAATGACATCACTTCTGGTGATGTCAGAGGTCAAGGGCCATGAGGCGAGTGGTGGGCCACTCTTTTGAGGCGAGGGGTAGGCCACTTTTTTTTGGGTGTCCGGGCCTATTTCTTGCACCAGTCCGACCCTGGTCAGTGTGCAGGATGAAACCAGC
This sequence comes from Ambystoma mexicanum, assembly GCF_040938575.1. Lineage (NCBI taxonomy): Eukaryota > Metazoa > Chordata > Amphibia > Caudata > Ambystomatidae > Ambystoma > Ambystoma mexicanum. The sequence continues at coordinate 980,243,990 of NC_090934.1, read as the reverse complement.
AACTGTAAGAGATACACAGACAAAAAGCGCATGTTTTCTAGATGCTTTGCGCTGAATCTTAGTAAAAAAAGAATTCAATTTAGAAGCAAGACATGGTTTTACCTTCGTAATTAGCAAGTGGTGCACTCGGTGTGTCCGCCACTTGGTCAAACTGAAAACCGTTTCTCGCCGTAAGTTTATATTCAGTTGCCATGACACGGAGTGGTGTCATAGAAGAAGGAAAAACGTGACTAGCAATAAAGAACGGAATAGTCCATGTCTAAGAAAATAAACGGAAGGATTAATTGCAAGCGCACTTGTAAAAGTAGTAGACATATTAATCTGTCCCTGTAAGCCGTGTCTGGGTGGGGTTTGATATCTACAAGGTGTGTGGGACGAGGGGTGACTTTCTGGTTCTTGACATGCAGGTCAGTACACAAAGGGCTTGGGGATGTCTCTTACAAGCATTTCAAACATACAGGCTCGCAGGCCAAGTGATACTGGGAGGCTAGTGAGGCGGTCTCCATCACCTGCAGACAGGAGCGGCTGGGAGGCGTCTTAAAATATTGGCACGGTGCGTAGCAGCTATTGGGAACTTAGGGCAGAGGGCCTAACTAGCCTTCATTCCAAGACCCTTCTCCCTACCTCCTCTCCAAGTGATGACTAGGCTCCCTGACTCCTGCAGGAACCTCCTCCCACCTAAACGTACCTAGGGCTGGCCTAGCCCTCCATACCCTCCTACCTCAACCTGACTAACCTCCGTCCTGCTCTGCACCTCCCTTGTCTAAAGTCCCATTCTCTTTTGTTCTCTTGCTTTCTTTTTTCTCTTCCATTCCATGTCAACCTCTGGCCAATCTTCTTCACTCTCCTTGTCTAAAGGAGCAACGTCTATGTGACCATGCCAAAGGACGTGCATGACGTCACTACGCTCAGTGACGTCATTGCGTTGTCGGCGAATGATCATAATACATATAGTGTGGCTCTGTGTGGTTATGTAGTGATGTTTGCAGACTCGTGATCCGTGTAGCGAGCTACAGAGAAGCACGACCCTACTGGAGTTACTCCCAATGATGCACGTTCTGTTCTTATGTAACTGAGAAACATTCCAATTATAGTAGATGTGTATCTACCATCTCTACATAATATGTTCACATTCCAATGATGTAATAACAATCCTTAGTGTTTCCCGTATGAGATGCATGTCTACATCTACATATATTGTTGGCTAACGTAGTCAATGGCTTGGTCCACATCGCTTGAGTAGTGTTAATTTCTCAAGAGACTAATGACACAAGACACAATATTCCAACATAAATCAAACGAATTTCACTTGTAAACGTCTACATATGCAATGCATTCTCATGTCTCCAAGCTTGTTCTCTTTTGATGGTGTGTACAAAATGCATTTACCTTAACAAGGCTATGTATACAAATAGTAGAGAAAATATACATATAATCGATGTAGGTAGGAAAATAAAATAAACGTGGTGATTAGTACAATTTTCTATAGTACCACATTAGTTACACTTGACATAATTCTAATACAGTGTGTCTAATCAGCAGTTATGGCAAGACAATCCTTTTTGCATGTTCTTACAGGTTCAGATTCCATATGTGCTACCCTAATGGTGGTGCACATGTTAGCTGTCATAGTTGCAACCAAAGTAATTAAGATGGATCATGAACTTACAAACATCTAGTCGTTTTTAAAAATAATTGTAAGTCAGGTAAGTGTCAATCAGTGGAAACATCACAAATTAAATAACCTGCAGTAGACAAGTCCGATCGATAATGGGTCCCCAATCATATGCGTTTGAAAGTGTATTACACTTAATAACTTTGATGTATTGCTTCATCTGTATCAGTGTCTGTGTCTGTGTCTACAGCATGTAAGTTTAAGAATGCATGGTTAGTCATCAGTGAGAGATATGACAACACTGTGCTGTTTTACAGAAAGCAATGTAAATTCATCATTCAAACCTTTAGAAAAGACTACATCAAGTCTATTGATTGAATAGAATTCTCTCTGCTCTAATCTTTTGTCCATACTGAGTCATAGGTCTATGGTGTTGACAACTTCCAAAATTGAAAATCTGATCTGAGAAGGTTGATGTCTGTGCTGTTCAAAGTGTTGTGACACTGATGAGTATTGGTTACACATTCGTATATTAGACTTATGCGCGTTCCACCGTATAAAATCTTTGCGACTGGTTTGGCCTAGACACAGAAGGCCACATGGATAATTAATAGAATATATCACATTTTGTGAATTGCATGTGGCACAATGTTGCAATTTGATCTTTTCCCCTGTTCTGATGTGTGCAACAAAATCTCCTTTGATAATATTATTACAGCTGTTACAAAACAAACCCTGAAATGTCCCTTTGTTCTTTGGTTTCTGTGTTTTGGGGTACTTGGATGTGGTTTTAACCAGCAGGTCTTGCAAACTGCTGTTCCTCTGGATGTGTTTCTCTACAAATAGATTCTGTAACTTGTTACAGTTTAGTAGGGGCCAGTGTTTCAGTATTGACTTTGTGGATTGAACACTGTATTTTCTAAGAGATTTTGGAATTAGCAAGGAAGACATTTCCTTCCCTTCTACTTGGTTTCAAGCATCTGTCAGTTTCACATCCGAGTATCCTCTTTCCTTGAGGTTAGTGGTAATTTTGGCTATTTCTTCCTTGTGTTTATTCTCAGTGTTCACTATCCATTTGACTCGCAGCAATTGAGGGTATGATAAGATTATGATGGTCTATGGGCGGTGAAAACGAATTCTTTGCAGCAAGTTGCTACGGTCAGTGGGTTTGTGGTACATGGAGATGTGGAAGCCTGCAGCAGCTGTTGTAATTTTGACATCTAGGCAGTGACTCCCATGTTTATCTGTTTCATGAGGAACTGTATTCTGTTGCAGATGACATTGAGGTATTCCAAGAAAGAGGAGTGTGTTTGAGTGTTGTTCCATACTAGGAAGATACCATCAATGTAACAACCACAATAAAGTATGTACTTGTGCCATACTGAATTATTATTAATATGGTAATGTTCAAATGAATGAGTTGGCGTAAGCGGAAGCCATGGTAGCCCCATAGCCGTTCCACTAGTTTGCAAATAAAATGTGGTCTTTTACTCAAAATAGTGGTTCTGTGCTATAAACTCCCACATGATCAAAATTCATTCTATAAAAGCTCCCACTTCATTCTCCTTTAACAGTAACCATTATTCTGCCTGTTGCCTTAAACCATGGTTAATGGAAGTATAAAACTACAGACATCAATAGTTACTAGCACGTCATCCATGTCGATGTGTATGGTTTTCAACTTGGTGTCTATTATATAAGTCAGATACTTCTGTATTATCGGTTGCATTATGGTGTCTAAATAGACCACTAGGCGTTACAGGACACCATGTGTAGACGATACAATTGGGCAACCTGATGGTTTGTTCAACGATTTATGGATCTTTGGAAGTAGATAAAAATGAGGTACCTTGGGATAGCGTTGCAACAAAATGATTTTGTTTTATCATTGATCCAATCATGGCTTTCTGCCATATCTAGGAGACCTTTAAGATTATCTATGATTTCCATAGTAGGTTTTTGAGGCAATATGCTGTAGGTGTCACGGTCTCCTAGTTGTCTTAAGCATTCTTGACCATAATCTTCTGAGTTCATGACTAGGTCCCCGCTCTCTTTTAGCGGGACGGATGTTAATTTTATCATCCTCATGTGTTCCAAATTATGGATAAGTCTCGTTTGCTCAGGTTCTTGTGTTTAGGGAATTTGTAAGAGAGTTTTTTCAGGTCTGTCAATATTGATCCTGGAACACATCGATGGTGTCATGTGGCAATGGAGGCATAATCACTCTTCAGTCTGAGCTCAAGGCATTCTGTCTCAATCTGGGATTCGTCCATATCCATGTTGGCAAAGTATGCCTGCAGCTTCAGTTTTCAAATGAATTTAAATATTTCCACCTTAGTGGTAAAAAGACTAGTACCATGTGTAGGGACAAAATTCAACCCTCTCTGTAGGATCTGTACGTCTAGACGGCTGAGTGTTCTATCAGACACGTTGCTCGAGTTTCTGTTTATGTCGCGTATTTGTAGAACCTGCCCTGAAGATGGACCCTTAGTCCGAAATGCATCAGCACTCGTCTTTGCATCATTTCATTGAAAATTCAAGAAAAGCACCATTTAAATAACTATGAAAAAATTGTCCTCACAGGATCTCTCTCAGGGTGTGTGTGGTCGGGGCGGAGGGGTGACTTGGGATCCCCCGGCCGAATGCCCAACTGTTTTTTAATAGATGTGATGTGCAGAGATTTTCAAGTGAGTTGTTGGCATTAGATGGTATTTTCAAGGTGTCAAGAGTATGGATGCAATATGTTTAACGTCAAATTCTTAAAGTTGCATTTCGTAATAAATGTGTTAAATTAATAACCATAAAGAAATAGCCTTTGCTCTCTTCTTGCAGGACATGCCCCTGAGGAAACCAACTATGTGATGAACCATCAGCCTCCATTCACGATGAACTCGTGTATCTGCAAGACGACTATTTCGCTGCAAAGATTTCCCCATCAGAGCGCCTCCTACCGTCAACCTTCTCAGCTTGGTACAGAACCCTGAATCAACTCTTAGCTGCCATTGGTGTTTTACAAACCACCAATTAAAATGCAAAACAAAATGCTCAAAATTATTTGCAGTCACATACCATGGATTTTGTCATGAAGTTGATCAAGTGTTAACATCTCAGAAATGTCTCTTGCATTGCTCACCTGAAATTTCTTTTTCGCCACAAAATACTGCATTCTGCGAATCACCTTAATGGCAGCGCGATGGTGTTCTTTCAACCTGCAGGAGAAGGTAAAAGAGAATTTCTACATGCAAAAAAAGGTAACCATGGGATAAAGAGTATACACATTCAATAAAAGCACCTAGGACAAGAGTCAGCGATATAGGACCACTATGGCGGTGATTGGCACAGTATAAGGTGGATTAACAGAATGCATGCAATTCCTTATACAGAGTGAGTACATCAGTTGTGTGCTCGTGTATGCATGCGTGGGGAGAGTTACGAATCTTGAACACTGATCTCTGTTCTCCATTTCTGCACAAGACCTTTAAGCGCACTGCACAGATTTTCAAAGGAGATTTGTGCTGGTTATGTCAAGTTACTTGGCATTTATTTAGCGCCTTATATATCATTGGTATGACCTCCAAGTGCTGGTAGGTTGAACACCGTAGTTCAAGTCAGTAGAGCGAGATAGTGTTGTATGGTGCGTGGGTGCAGCGGATGTGTGTGCAGCTGGTGTAGTTGGCGGATGATAGCTGCTTCCTAGCAATAGGTGCGGTGCTGAAGATATCAGTTGGATGTATGCAGTCTGGTGGGGGGACACCCAGACTGGGTTCTGGCTGCGTTAGGCCTGAGGAAAACCTATGTGAGCAGCTGGCCAGAATGTGCTCAGCTAGCTGCGTTTTATTAGGGTGATGAGGTGTTTGTGGGGTCGTATTCGTATGTGGACAGCTAGGCCGAATTATCAGGGTGTGAAAGAAGCTTCCCTTGCATGCTATGTAGAGGACCCACTTATACATTTACATAAACACGTACAACCCAGTATTCTTTCAAAAAAAAAAATAATAATAATAAAAAAAAAGATCTTTAGGGATCGCCTTTACAAACAGAACTAAAAAACGCAAGCCAAGAATCAGGCCAAGAGATATAGTTGAAACCAAAATAGAAGTTGAATTTCAAAAACGAATAATTAATTGGCAAGCAAGCTTTATAAATGAACCTTTTCAGTACACCCCCCACTGCAGAGGTTGAGTTATTTTTCGCACAATATATGTCGCAACTTTTTGGGGGAGGGGACCGCAACCCCTGTGACCCACCTCATCGCTCAACTCTCCTCTGCCGTTCTCAGGTAATGTCCCTGACAAACGTTTTTAGTTTGGCTATTAGGTGGCTATTGCATTTGAGTACAGCTAGGGAGAAAGGGCAAATGAGGAGGGCTACACGACTTGTAGGCGTTTGGTTATTTACCCACGCATGGCCATGTTAATCTTTATGGCCATTCCAACCCACTTTCTGCCCCTCTCGCCAAAAACGCATTCTCCTAGGATTTCTTTGAGCTAGGTTTATCAAGTCTTATGATCAAACGTTGTGCTCGAAGTGTGTGCCAGTCTTTTTTTTAAAGCTGTCTTGCGAACATGTATATCTTAATTGGAACGGTAAATGCGCCACTGGTGTAATCACAATTTCTTAACCAATTCTGCCTTCAGCCACTCGATTTATAAGCCCTATGCATGACCTTCACTGAAGTGCTTTTTAAAAAAAGCATTGGCAAAGCCAACAGTTTTGGCTTGTATATTAGTATTAGGCACTTGTAACCCCCGGCCCAAATGGGGCCCTTAAAGATAGGGGGTTATAGATAAATATATAAATACATTAGGAAATACAAGACACAAAGGGGTTTTAAAAGCACGTTTATTTATGGTAAAATGTGTTTGTACTTGACTGTGGACTTATCTGACCATACTAAATACTGAGGTCCCCGCCATGGAGGGTACCCATTGAACAGTGGGACAATGGGCAGGTCTCCCCTGCCCATAACAATAGACTTACCTGAAGAATGTTCTGAAGAGAAAAGAACTGTTAGAAGGTGACAGTTGAAATAAGGAGACCCAGGAGAAAGGCAGGGAAACCAAAAGGAGAATGTAAAAATGGCAACAAGAAAGGAAAGAACGGTGGTCTTGGGGGTTTCACAGCCTCAAGCGGTCCCCCAGAGCCTCCTGAAGGGGTTGAGCCAGGCTGCATCTGCCAGCTGCAGCCCAGCATGAAAGTAAGTCCCAGGCCGCATGCGGATTGTGGCCTGGGTGAAGAGTAATGCCCGTGCCCGGGCAGGCCAAAAGATAGAATGACCCAGGCCGCATGTCCATTGTGGTCCAGGTGAAGATAACACCCCAGTCCGGAGATTAATGGTCTGCCCGGTGGCCAACCCGGGCCGACCACAGAAGGTGAAAGTCTCTGCGCGCGTGCTCAGTGCGGCCCGGGTGACATACTGCAGCGGCTGAGGAGGAAAACCGGGGAGACAGCCCTGACAACTCATACGGGGCCCCAGGGGCCTGTGCAGCATCTGCTCTCCCTGGGTCAGATGCAGAGAGAGCAGGATTTACCTGGAGCCCCAACTGCGATGTGGTCGGGGCTCTGCGCGAAGGACGTCAGCTGGATGCTGACTCCGCCCAGGTGGGCAAGAGCTGGGCGGAGTCAATCCCTGCCTGTACCACCACAGCGGAAAGAAAGGAAAGAATCAAAGGGCTCCCGCAGCTATGAAAACAACGGCACATCAAGCCCCATTAGTTTAAAAACCACCACCACGGAGTAAAAAATCTTGGGCTCCCAAAGCCCTATATGGATTTAAGGGCTCTCAAAGCCCTAGGAGATGCATTTACAATATGAGAGTGCACCACCGCAGAGGTAACGTTAACCCCTGCCAGTGAGTAAGGCAGGGCTTCCAAAGCTCTACTAAGGCAGAAGAGAACACCGTGGAGGAAATCTGGGGTCCTGAAAGCCCCATGAGGACAGGGCTCCCAAAGCCCAGACAGATGTTCTGTGACATGTACCTGTGGCAAAGCAGGGGTCTTAGTCTAGGGTAGTTGGTGCACCCCAGCAAGCATGCCCACGATAGAAAAAGGTACTGTTTTGACTAATTCTAATTCAAGGACTGTTGTGGACCGATATGTGGGACTGTACTAATAGGGGCAGACTGCAGCTGCCCATATAATGCAACTGGTGGTAAATCAGATTGGTATGTGGGGGAAGTGGGGGGTTGAGATGTTTAGTAAGTGAATGCTCAGAGGGAGATATGGGAAACCTGATAAAGTTTGACCTGCAGAGAGGTTTAGGCAATGGGTAGCTCATGTCCATAGTATGACCTAATTAAACACGGAGCAAGAATGTGGAGCATGGGGGCATTTGAAGGTAATGGAGATGTTTCGCAGTTGAAACCTTTTTTTACATAAAATCCCACCAGGGCACTAAAACTCCCCTCTGGTGTACTGTGCCTTATTTAAGATCTGGAACTCAGTATTGTGGCCCATCTCTTGAATGAATAACCTTTTCATTTGCACGTTGCTCGGTGTCTCACCGGAGCAGTTCTTCTGGGACGGTGGGGTGGTGTCAGTGTGATCCGGTTCTGGCCCAGAGTATTTTTAATGCTGTGCTCAACCGGGCTAGAAAAAAGGAACTACACATTTGCCAGGCATTACTATTATATGCCTATCAGTTATTACCACGATGGTGGTACTTGGTAAATGCTTTTCCCATGACTACAGAAAAGCCAAAACTGTTAGCACTGCCAATCCTTGTTATTTCTTGACCTGGCGAGTCTGGCATTTCACAGGTTAAATTATACTACTGGGCTAAAAGGCTAACAAAGACAACAGAAAACTGGACAAGTTAAAAGTACTGGGTCATGGAGGTAAAGCACACACTAACAGAGCAACAGTGAGAGTCTCGCAGAAACGGACCCCCAACTGGGTAGTAGCAATCTCACTTATTAAACAAACTAGTAAGAGTCTCTTCCCTGCTTTTCAGGAGGGGAAGGGGGGCACAGGCCAGATCAGACTATGAACCCCCAAGAGAATAGGCCAGGACACAGAGCCATTGTGTCATATACTGTGCTGTGGGTATCATGGCTCTATGACTCTGGGTTGGAGGAGCTCAGGACAGTGACTAAGTCCAACAGACAAAATGCCAACCCACCAAGAGGGGCACAAGGACACACTGCTGTCCCCTGGGATGGACCACAGCAGGATGTTCGGATCTCGGTCTCTTCCTTCCGGTTATCATCTGGATGTTTCTGTGGGGAGTGTGGCTGGTTTCTGAGCACCGAATGGAAGCAAGTTTTTGCACCCTGATGGCAATTCCCATACCCTTTCATAGACTGAGAGGTATGCTAAAAGCTCTAGGTTAAGAATCACTAACCTAAATGTTATGTTATGTTAGCGGTACTTGTATAGCACACCGTCACCAACGGAATTGGTCCCCAGGCGCTCTGGCGGATCTGTAAACAGGAAGGGTGGGGTGTAGGGTTAGTCGGGAGGAGGGGAGAAGGACAGTGGGAGAGGTGGTGTGCTGTTGGCAGCTTCAGCTTGGTATACACCGAGTGATGGGCTTTGGTGCTAGTATCGGATCGGATGAAGGCCTCAAGTGCTGTTGGTGAAGTTTATGTGTTGTTGATGCGGTGTGGTAAAGCACATGCAAATTGCTGGAAGTGAGATGGTTGTGTTGTTTTGTGTGGGTTTAAGTATGCAGAAAATTGAGGGTTGGGTTAGTGGGGTCTGTATCCTGGTTCAGGTACTTATGATTCCATTAGAGTTGTATACCTGTGGGTTCGGATGTTGCTGGTTCCTCGTGGGCTGACTCGATTTGGTGGTGTTGTGCTGATCCAACTGTATCCTATTGAGTATAATTTGGATTGGTGGGAGCGTCTGAACCTAATCTTGAGGTGTGGGACTAGGTGGGTGATATCTATTCTCAGGTAATCTAGTGGGACACTGGTCGGTTAAGGCTTTGAATGGTTCAGGGTCATGTTGAAGTGTTGTCCTAGTGGATCCGTCTTGGTGAGCGTGTGTATTCAGACATTCGTATCCTTCTGTCCTAACTGGTTCTTCGATTTCCGTCAGGTGAACATCCTTGGGACTGTTTAGTTATAGTTGTGTGTGGTGGTTCATTGTGCTTCCTGCTTTGTATTGGTGGACAGTGTGTAGTGATGAAACATTCTGTTTCTCACCCATTGCGTTAGGGCCCATGATGCAGTGCTTCCTTTCCCTCTCTCTGTTTTGTTCTTAGGGCTGTTGGGGGAGGTCATAGTTAAGGTCATGGTCCTCTTTATGATTCAGTTTAGTCTTTCTGTCTTAGTTTGCTATGTTTACTGTCTTTGATCGTATTGCAACTGTCTCCCGTTGGGTCTTTTAGTATGCCGTTGGATGTTTACCTCAGCTTTTCCCATTGATTGATCGGTGTGTATCGGGGTCGCTCTACGTTCATTGATGTTTTTAATTAAGTCAGTGCCCCTGTGGCCAGTCTTTCTAGTTATGACGCGAAGAGCCAGGTTTTGAGTAATTTCCTGAATAATAGGTGGTTTCTTGTGTTATGTATGTACTTTGGAAGGTCGTTCCAGGTTTTCGGGCTTGGTGAGAGAAGGAGGCTCCTCCAAGTTTTCTTTTGTAGTAGGGCTTCAGTTCCAGGCGGATGTCCATGCTTGACCTGAGCGTTCTTGTTGGTTGATGTAGGTGCAGTTTGTCTCTTAGGAACTCAGCGCCTTCGTTGTGTACTGCTCTGTGCGTAATGCACATTGTTTTGAATTTTATTCGTTGTTTTATTGGTAGCCAATGTAGTGTTTTCAGCGCTGGTGCGGTGTGTTCTCTTCGGGATAGTTTCAGAAGTAGTCTGGCTGCCGAGTTTTGAATGCATTGTAGTTTTTTTAGGAGTCGTTCAGGCATGCCTAGGTATAGGCTGTTGGCGTAGTCTACTTTGGACATGACGAGGGCGATCATGGTGGTCGTTTTGTTTGCGAACGATAAGAATGGTAAGATTCTCTTTGCCGCTCGCAGGAGGAAGAAGCATTTCTTGAGGAGAGCGTTTACTTGTGGCTCTAGCCTGAGATTATTGTCCATCAGAACCCCCAGGTTTTTTACAATCGCCGAGGGTGTTGGGGTTGTCCCAAGTTCCCTTGGCCAAGGGATGAATTGGTTTTGTTCTCCATTTTTAGTGACTATCATTATTTCAGTTTTGCCTGGGTTGATTTTGAGGGAATTGGAGTTCATCCAGAAGAATACATCGCAGAGGCAGTTTTCTAGCTTTGAGTTTCTTTCCGGGTTGTCTTGTATTTTGAAGATTTATTTGTGTATCATCAGCGTAGTTGTAGCAAGTGAGGCTGTGGCTTTTGATGATTCTGATCAGTAGATACAGGTATATGTTGAATAGTAGTGGGGAGAAGGATGATCCTTGTGGTACTCCACAGGTGGAGTCTCTCGGCTGGATTTGAAGGGTTTCATCCATACAGTTTCCGTTCTGTTTGTTAGGAAAGATTTGATCCATAGTAGGGCGGTGTCTGTTATTCCAGATCCTTCTAATCTTGTTATGAGGATGTCATGGTCGACTGTGTCAAATACTGCCGATAGGTCTAGGAGTATCAAGGCAGTGCTGTTGTCCGAGTCTGCGTTGATTTTTAGATCGTCCCATATTGAGAGTAGAGCCGATTCCGTTCCTCTCAGTGGTCTGAAGCCAACTTGTGCCTGGTCTAGTGGGCTGTGCTCTTCTATAAACTCTTGGGTCATTTTGTATATATACACGTTTCGAGCAGCTTGGCTGTATATGGGATTTTGGAGATGGGTCTGTAGTTGGAGAGGTCCTCTACGTTTCCCGCTATATCTTTGAGTAGTGGCCTGATGTATGCGGTTTTGAAGGCTTGTGGCACTTTCCCAGTTGCAATGGAATGGTTGAGGACGTTCCTGTGATATTCCATGGGCGTTCCTCGTTTAAGAATTGATTTGTATAAGTCTGGTGGGCATGGGTCTTCGGGGGACCCTGAGTTATTGCTTTCATTCACCAATTTGACGAATGTCTCCACTTATATTTCTGGAAAGCTTCGTAGTTTGTTTGGGTGCTTCTCCCGGGTGTAGGTTGGGGTTGTGGTCAGATCAGACGTCTGCTTTGAATGGTTTGTTGGATGTTGGTGATTTTGTTTTTGAAGTGGTCTGCAAGGTCGTTGCAGAGTTTTGCAGACGAGTTGGTGTGTTACATCCCAGAGGGTTTTCGATTTCGTTTATGATTTTGAAGAGCTCTTTTTGGGCGTTTGGTGCTTCGAAGATTCAGTTGTCGTAGTGTTTCCTCTTTGCTTTTTGTATTTCCTTTTTGTAAGCCCTGTTGTGTTGTAGGAATTTCCGTTTGTTCGCTGCGTCGTTTTGTTTTCTCCAATCAAGTTCTAGTCTTCGGTTTTTTCTTTTCATGATGCAAAGTAGTGGGGTGAACCATTTTGCCACAGACCGTTTATTAGAAGAAGTGAAGGGTTTTTCTTTGGCGATGTTGTCTATAGTAGTAATGATCCTGGAATGCAGCAGGGTTACCTTTTTGTCCAGGTCCTCTTCTTCCATGAATGTTGGGTGTGGTTTGTTTAGCTCCAGGAGTTCAAGCAGGTTGGAGTTTTTGATGGTTCTCCAATTTCTTCATTGATTGTTAGTCTGGTCATTTTTATTACGAAGGGGATGATGAGGTGGTCGCTCCAGGGTAGTGGAATTGGGGGTGCCGTGGTGAGGAGTAGTTTGTTAGCGAAGATTGCGTCAAGTATATGCCCTGCCGAGTGGGTTGCTCCTTGGACTAGTTGATGTAGGTTCATTGCTGGTAGTTGGCTGGTTAGCGATTTTTGTATGGTTGTGCTTTCTTCTTCAAACCAGATGTTGAAGTCTTCTAGGACTATCAGGTGATTGTGTTTGATGGCTAGGACAGTAATTGCTTTGTGAAGGCGTCTACGAAGGTTGCATCGTAGGTTGGTGGTCTATATATTAATACGAATTTCAAGTTTGTTTTGGATGTTACTGCTAGACCTATGATTAGGGATTCACATTTATCGATGATTAGTGGGTCTTCCAGTATGATATCCAGGTGTTCCTTGTGAATGATTGCCAGCCCTCCCCCTCTCTTGGTTTTCCTGTTTGACTGGACGCATTTGAAGTATTTAGGCAAGCAGTTGTTGAGGGTGATCTTATAAATGTCGTCTAGCCAGGTTTCTGTTACAAATAGGATGTCGATCCCTCCGTCACAGAGCAGAACCTATATCTCGGTGGCATGTTTCTACATTGCTCTTGCATTGATGAGGTTGCAGTGGATCTTATTGGTGTGGTTTTGCTTGTTGGTTGTACCTTGTTTTGGTTGGTGGTTGTTTGGTTGCGGTGCATCATTGTTGGCGTTGATTGGGGTGGATGCAGTTCAGTGAAGGCTGTATCTTCATTGTAGGATGGCGTATGAGGATCAGCGGAAGCTGCATCTTCATTGAAGCGGTCTGCTAGATCGAAAGCTTGGCTGTTCAGTGATGTTGCTTCTCCATTTGTGCTGGTTAGGTGAAGGCTTAGGTGAAGGTCCGTGAAGGCTTCTTCTTCGTTGAATTGGTCAGTTAGGTTCATGTTTGGGTTGTTGGTTATAAGATCTTCATCATCGGTATGTCCGGTATGGCGCGGGTGTTGAGGGTGTCCTGTTCTTGTGATGTATGGGGTAATGGGGTCGGACTCTAGCCACCTTCTTCTTGAGTGTTCCCGTCTTTTTTCTGGTTGTCTCAGGATGTTCTTTGTCTGTCTTGATGCCTCTGTGTCGTTGGGGTATCCTGGTTCTGGGGTTGTTGAGAGGTATGGTGTGAGGTATAAGGAATTTTCCCTTTGGAGTTTTGTTCTGGTTGTTTTGGTTTTTGGCGTTGTGTTTCTTCTATTTGAGGTTGTTGCTTCGGTGGTAGGTTGGATTTGTGTGCCTGTGTTCAGTGCGGCCTTGTCTTGTGCCCTTTCTCGGCGTCTCTTTCTGGTCCGGGCATTTTGGTTCTCAGTGCGGAGGTGCCGGTTGAGTGCTTGGCTCCTGTGTCTTGTGATGGGAGTGCTGGTATTTCTTCTTGTGTTGGTAGGCTTGGGTGCTTTTGTGCCGTCTGTTCTTCCGGTGGGTCGGTTTGTGTGTCCTCCGAGCACTGTCTGTTGGGGTATTGGTGCTGGGTGTACTGTTGGCAGGGGTGTAGGTCAGAGTTCAGTGCTGTCTGTGTAGGTCTCTCGGAAAGGATGAGGGTGGTTAGAACTATTCTAACACGGTCTGGTCCATACGGGGAGTATGTTAAGGTGGTTAAGCTAAGTTTGTGCTCGAGGCTAGTTCTGACTATGTTCTAGAGTCTCGTATGGTAGGAGGGACCCTAAGGAGTATTGTGATCCCTATGATTCAAAAAATATTTGGAGCGCAGTCCCTGCTAAAATTTGGGAAACCTGTATCGTGGGAGAGAGGCCTATCAATGTAAGCTGATCATCATACAATACGGTTTGGGACCAGAGCCCCTCGTAAAATTGGGAGACCTGCACAGTGGGAGAGGGGACCCCCCCAATGCAATCCGAATATCACACCATACAGTCTGGGAACAGAACCCCTGCCAAATTTGGAATACCTGTATAGTGGGAGAGAGGCCCATCAATACAATCTGAATGTCTTACAATACAATTCTGGAGCAGAACCCCTGATAATTTTGGGAGACCTGTATAGTGGGAGAGAGGCCTATCAATGCAATATGAATATCATACAATACAACTTATCAAAGCGATCTGACTGTCAAACAATGCAATTTTGGAATAGAACCCCAAATAATTTGGGAGACTGGTATAGTGGGAGGGAAGCCCATCAATACAATCCGAACATTGTCTAATACAGCTTGGGGACAGAACCCCTGATGAACTTGGGGAACCTGTATACTGGGAGAGAGTCCTAACTATGCAATCTGAATGTCACACAATGCAATTTTGGGGACAAAACCCCTGCTAAATTCGGGAAACATGTACAGTGGGAGAGAGGCCCCTCAATTCAGTCCGAACATCATACAGTGCAATTTTGGGGACAGAACCCCCTGCCAAATTTAGGAGACCTGTATAGTGGGAGAGAGGCCTATCAGTGCAATCTGAATATGATACATTATAATTTGGGGACAGGCCTGTATAGTGGGAGAGAGGCCTATCAGTGCAATTAGAACATCATACAATAGAACTTGGGGACAGAACCCCTGATTCTGGGAGACCTGTATAGTGGGAGAGAGGCCTATCAATGCAAACAGAACATCACACTATGCAGTTTGGGGACATGACCCCTGATCAATTTGGGGTACCTGTATAAAGAGGCCTATTAATGCAATCAGAACATTATACAATACAACTTGGGGACACAGAACCCCTGATGAGTTTGGGAGACCTGTATAGTGGGAGAGAGGCCTATCAATGCAATCTGGGTGTCATACGATACAGTTTGAGAATGGAGCCCCTGGTAAGTTTGGGAGACCTGTATAGTGGGAGAGAGGCCTATCAATGCAAACAGAATATCATGCTATGCAGTTTGGGGACAGAACCCCTGATCAATTTGGGGGACCTGTATAGTGGGGCAGAGGCCTATCTATGCAATCTGAATGTCACACAATACAACTTGGGAACAGAATCCCTGATAACTTTCGAAGACCTGTATAGTGGGAGAGAGGCCTAGCTATGCAATCTGAATATCTTACAATACAATTTGGGAACAGAAACTCTGATACATTTTGGAACTGTTTTATATTGGTTTGTTAAGTGGCTAGGATTATAGGGTAGAGTGGTTGATCTACTCCTAATCCAGGCCACTCCTACCTTACTGGTCCTTGTAGTTGATGGCTGGCACCTGGCTTCCCATGTGGACTCCAGTCGACACTTCCTAGAGCCTCCTCTGTTGGGGCCGCCCTTGACCTTGGGGCTGCCGGGCAAAGGGCTGCACTGGGAAGACCAGTGACGAAGGCTTCCCAGTGAAGGAAGCAGGGGAGAGTGGCAGTGGTCAGCAACGGCGCTGGGGTGCTGGAATGGGCAGAGGAAGTAAAAGCTATGGACCCAGGACTCTCTTGAAACAGCCGCAGTTACCTGCCTCTGGGTTAGGGTGAGACTGTTGAATGAGGCCACGACTCTCACTGTGCTTCTGGACCAAATCAAGATGTCACACGGAGCACATCACTCCATATCCCAATATATTAACTATATATAAATACTGTCTCTCATACACACGCACGCCCGCGCGCGAACTCAATGAGTTTCACACACGATTTGGGCGCATTCTGTCCCGCCTTATTTCACAATAAGGAAGACGCAACTCATTGCAGTTTACACTTCTTTCCACCTCCCAGCAGTCGAAGTTAGATGGCGCACAAGAGCACGCACTGCAACCGACATGTGATAACTCCACAAATTGCGCATTCATATACTATTCTCACTCACGGTGGGCTACCTCCAAGTACACACACAAACACAGACGCGCGAAAGGGACATTCCAGAGCACAAACCGCCACCCACAGAGAAAGGCGCCTGGTGTAAAGTTCAATATGTGCCCACAGGTGGCCGCGTGGCACATGCGATGTCTGGCCAGGAAGCACCAGAAGAGAAGCAGAAGCCTCGGATAACGGTGAGCACAAGACATGCGCTACTGTATCATCATTATAGGATGCTTCACATTGTACATTATAGTAACCAACCGCCGACATGACTGTCCATTGAAATACGTCGTTTAATGTAGCACTATTTATGATCACAAATCTTCTAGGCGCGGACAAGGCACAAAATGCCTCTGAGCACTGCACAATAAAACATACACAATAAAATCTAGAAATTCAGTTAAAAAAAAACGTGATTCCAAACTTCTAATACCAACACATTAAGAGCCACAAAAACTAAATTCCAAGACCAAAACATTAATGGATTTTTTTTTAGAAATCAAAGCTATAAAATATAAATTTGAATTTCATTGTGGAGGGCATTACTTAACCAGAAAATTAAAAGCACTAGAACAACTCAGTTCCCAACCACAGTAAGAACCATGTGCTTCTATTAATCAAGCTATGGGAGAGGAGGGGCGGGGATTGGGGAAAGGGGGTGAGTCCTATGGTGATTTGCCTTTGTCACCTGGAGTTTATACCGTGGCAACCGCCAACCGGTAAACTACATTATCTTATCGCCAGTCCTACATGAAACTGCAGAGCTGGGCAGATGTGAGATACACTTTGATGGGGATGGTATGCAAATGACAAAGACTGATCCATCCTTCCTTAATTAAAACTCAAAAGTCAATATTCCTAAAACGTATGCAGTCCTAGACACACAACACACAGCCCTCCATACCATATTTGCCAGACTCATGTCAACACTCATGCAAACCATCACTTTCAACGAGACACATTCGAGCACTTTGCCTTCCCTTTCTGGCCAACTCATTAAGTAGGGCCAGGGACTATAATAGCAATCCGAGCAAAACCAGAGCCTGTAAATCTAGGAGTAAGCAATCATTTTTAAAAACTAAGACCACTAACAAGATTAAACAAATATGAGACCATAAAAGCTTCACATAGCGGTGAACACTGCAGATGAGCTCAACACGGACGATGAAGTACAGTATGACTTTCCGACAATAGGGAGCCAATTCTCGAAAAGTAAGCAATGTCACTTGCGATTTACGACATGGACAAGTTACTCCTACATGGGGTTGTAAATTCCAACTGGATGCAGTATTTATAAAGACTCACGTTCCCAATATGCACAACTTAGTCATGTTGTAAATTGCAAGTACAATTGGACTACTCACAAAGAAAACACATTTGTGCATTGAGCGAGTAGGAAAAAGAAGTTGTAACTCAGTCAAACAAGTTTATTCGGATTTCAAAAATCCATCAAACACAAGAAAAGCAAAATCACAACACATAAAAGGAATTACAATCTAT
Source organism: Ambystoma mexicanum (assembly GCF_040938575.1). Classification (NCBI taxonomy): domain Eukaryota; kingdom Metazoa; phylum Chordata; class Amphibia; order Caudata; family Ambystomatidae; genus Ambystoma; species Ambystoma mexicanum. The sequence goes on along the minus strand of NC_090934.1, from coordinate 980,226,504 downwards.
GCTCCATATCCAAATGTAATTTATCAAAAGGTACTGGGAGGGAGAAAAGAGTCAACCATAGGCCCCCATTACATCCCACATTGTCCCTTTACTAGTCCAGAGAGTCACAAGACTAATTGCCCACACTTGGCACTCGGTCACATCCCCCCATGGGCCTTTTTCCCCCCCCAGAGGTGTACAGTTTGCTCCAGACAGGACATTACTATGTGTGACAGTTCCAAGGGGAGCAACAGCTCCCAGATAGGGGCGCGAACTGATTGCAATCCCACTATACGGGGCCCGCACATAACCCTCAGATCTTCTCAGAACTTCCCTGCCCATTTGATCATTCATGAAAACCAGTTTAACAGAATCGTAGGGGTTTGTGCCCTCGCCGGTCAATATAACGCACCTCACCATAGCTTCTCTGGCCACAAAAGGACAATTCCCAACTGTACGAAGCCAGTGGAGACTTTTGTTAGAAAGGGCCTCCCTTGGTTCTCTCCTGCCCAAAGGTAGTTTAGGTATCCCATGCAGGAAAACAGTGGCAGTTCTTTGCTCCCCATATACATGACACTTGGGGCTGCACACCCTTGAACAATGGCCATGTGCTCCAGTCCCTCCCTCCCTAAGGGGATTGGTTATCAGGGAGCTTGGGGGACCCTGCCCCAGCAGAGTTGGCTTGGTACACCCAATGGGGTGTCCCCTATCAGCGTTGGGGTGCATCAAATGCTCATCCGGAGTGAGGATCATTAGTGCAGGGACAGTCCTTTCACAGGATGCAGTGTTCAAAGGTTGCTGTGGGGGGTTGGGTCCCTTACCAACATGAAGCATGCTGGTAGACTCCCCCAGCGAGTCCACTCCACCGTTCCCCTCCCGACTCCTCCCCTAGGCATCAACCAGTACCAAAAGCAGTCTTTTGATGACTGCTAGTTCAGAGAGCACCTGTGCGCAGGGGCAGCTTCCGACAGTATGCACCTCCTTGAGTGATGGAGCAGAGGAGGGATAACTGCTGTGGGTGGTGGACTTGAGCGCCCTAAATGGGGTTAAGTGAAGAAAGGGACTGGACCCTGAGATCGTTGCAAGTAGGTTCTTGCTCCAGGAGCTGCAGATGGGACTGGGCGGGAACCTATCTTCGGTTGCTCCAACAATTTTTATATCAATATGGACCAGAGTGGCAGCAACAGTGACTGGGGGAGGACAGTCGAGAGTAGATCCCGATATGGACGAGGGAACAAGGGGCAAATGAGGACTTACAAGGGGTGAGCTAAGTGGGGGGGTGACAGGTACAACAGGTTCCAGGGATGCGGGTAGGAGGACTAACACATCACAAGCCCCCACTAGGCCAGGGACAAATGCATTGGCCAGAGACAAGGCATTGGGTTCCCAGTGGCGGAGGGCAGAGTTTCTTGACAGGCAGTGTCTTTGTGGTTCTTACTTGGAGGTCTGTCTTTACCACTCCATACAGGAAGGCTAGCAAAATTACTGGAGGGCCCCCCCCCACAATGTGTTCCTTGGGTGGGGCCTTTCATACCCTCCAAGGTATGAATGGACCCTCGGTATGGAGGGTCAATATCAGGGCATGAAAAGACCGAGATATGGTTCTTTGCTTTGGCTGTTACTCCTAGATGACTTCTTCTCTTGACAGCCAGGAGCTTTCGCGCTGGAGTATATTTGGAAGCTTTAGTGGCAGACTCGGAACAAAACGTAGGCGAGGTAGATGGCAAAATGCTGGCCGGTTTCCTGGCCAGTTTCCTTGGCACAGCATGGCCCTTAAAGGACCTCAAGGACTTTAGTAAGGACATGACGGAACCCCCCGCAGCTGTCCAAGGAAACTGAGCTAAATTGCAGAGTATAAGCCCCAACAAACTTCACGGGCTCTACACCTTTTAGAAAACAGTCACGAACAGTCACAGGTGCAAAACACTCGCCTGCACTTACTTTCCTTTCAGCCCCGTCCGACAACCAACGCAGAAAATGCCTCTCACCACGGACGGCGAACACCACGCCCTTGCCCCGCCGCGGGCTTCACCGCTGCGGGGCTTGTGGTCGCGAGGTAAGCCCAGCGGGGGTGTGGCCTGAAATCAGGAAGCGGATCGCCCTTCCAGGGACCAGGAATGCACCAAACGCCTGTAACTGTTAAATATTAGTTTCCCTTTCGGCTACAAAGGAATCGTGCAATGGCTGCAGTGGCTTACAACACACGCTGCCAAGTTGACAAAAATTGGTACACTGTCCCACAGTTACTGCACCCATTCCACTTATATGTAAGCGTTGTGCAGGTAAAGTGTGGAAATAGCCTCTTCATACATTTGTGAACAGCCATCTAAGTTTGCAAGTTGCCACCACCATTTCCATATCCCTGCCATAGACCCCTGTGATGCAACTCTTGGAACACTCCATTTGTCAGATTTGCTGCCAAGTTACAAATGTGTCAGCTATGAGTGTAATTCACCTAAAACGAACACATGTTCTGCAGACAAAACTTATTTTGTGTGTTGTACAACCTACTTACTTACACTGAACAGTGTGTAACTTGTGCCTGGTAGCTGCCAGGTGTTTCCTGGTGTAGGTCATACCAATACCTGGAACATGCCTTGGCAATCACGCCCTACAGTGTGAACCAAACTGTTGTAATCAATGCACTGTAATCACATAATAAGTTGCAATATCCAATACAATACTGTGGCCACTGTATCACCTTAAGGTTTATAGTGATAATATCGAAAACCAAAATCTCGAAAACCAAAATCTCGAATACAAAAGGCCGAAAAATAAAATATCAAATTTTTTTTCAATGTGTTTTTTTTTTTAAATGGGGGGGTTCCCCCCCCAACCCCCCTTTTTTTTCATTTTTTTTTATTTTACCCCTTTTTTTTACTTACCTGACCCCAAAAACATATATGAATAAATAAATAAAAAATTCGATATTTTTTTTTCGATATTTTTTTTTTCGGTCTTTTTGTATTCGATATTTTGGTTTCGAGATTTTGACTGACTACCATCACCTTAAACTCATTTTCCACAAAACCCTATACTAAAAGTCTTAGTAGAATAATGCAACTATAAAACAGGGTCGCAATTAGGAGGTAAAAGCAATATAGAGGGCAAGCCCCAATCTCATGGTGAGTGTTGGCTTTCACCAGAGACTTGTGGTAGAAATGCCTTTGTAGTTATTGTTCTCCAAGTCAAGCTAGACCCTGGGTTCGGTGGAACAGGGAAGGGACTAGCCAAATGGATGCAAGAGTAATCTTTAGTAAATTCGTGGGTATTCAGTTTGCATTAACCAAAACATGTGATGGGTGGAAAGCGATGAGTTAACCTTAAGCACTGGTGTTACTCTGGGAACGCTTCTACGCCATGCTCTTTTAGCCCATCTGCGCCATTGCAGAAATGGACAAGCTACATGCCAATCAGTCTGAGTCCTGCCACCAATGGGAGCAGTCCAACCCGAACCTGCTAGGTCACGTCACCTCCACAAGGAAACACAAACAACCCAGGAGATATTTCAGCGTTTTTGGGCTTCATCAGTGAGGTGCAGCTTGATTCCATATAGCACAGAGATCATGAGACCCACCTCCAGGGATACTCTCTGTAACTTGGGGAGATCAACCACAACCAAATAATTTGATGGGCATAAGGTTATGAATAAATCTTAACCACTGCCATTGCTCTGGACAGCCAGAAATTATGCCAGAGGTTCGGATTCCTTCGAAACCGTCCAGGCATCTCCTTTTTGGTCTGCTGAAGTCACCCAGAGTGGCAGGGGCATGCCCAGACGTGGGTCCCGAGCTTGCCATTCCTAGAGACCCTAGCTACATCACACTGATGATGGATAAGGAGCCTGAAAAAAGTCTGGTTTTACTTGAGGTTTCGTGTAGAAGGGATGTGACCTAGCAGTTTGAGCTGGACTGCCCTTTTTGTGGGTGGACCCAACTAGATTTGCCAATGTTAATTCCCCTTCTGTACTGGCATGGCAGGTTGAAACATTAGGGTCTACAGGCTTGCTCAGCGCAAGGTCTGAGGTTAAGATTCACTCAAAACACCTCCAGCAATCACCTTTTGTAATGGGTTTATATAGCACAAAAATACTTACGGAAGCCTTCTTGGCACTAATAACAAGAAGGGAATCCATAGTAATAGAAATGAGTAATGAAAGTACCGCCAGGGTACAATCGGAGGGCACACACCAGTCATCACTCACTGCTGCCAAGACCCTTTGTTGTGGCAGATGTGTGTGTCAGTCATTTGCACTATATCCTTTATGCATATCATTTACAATGTGTGCCTTTACAGACACAGTCGGTCAATAGCAGTTCCCCTTCTGAACTGGGTCCTGCGTGCCCGGCTTACACACACGTTTCTCAAGTAGGTCTTCCCATCCCCCATCTGATAGGATTTCAGGTTTCATCACTACTTTTCTAAATTATTCAGGAACCTGGTGTATCTGGTGTATTGCACCCCCTGACGCGCCCCCCCCCCCCGCTTCTGCAGTGATGCTATGCATCTGCATGTTTGTCTGGTCCCATACATGGCTGTGATGGCGGTTTTATATTTTGCATTGGCAGATATGATCTCACCAATCGATGATCATATTTTGCCAAGACCACAGCACATAGTGAATTGTTTCCATCCAATCATATTTTGCTTGGATGCTAATGCTACACAGAGTATATTGCTGTCCTGGCATCTTCTGCTGATTTATCTCACAGTTAATGCATCTGGCAGGTTTCAAAACGTCATTGTTTGTTGCCTAACAGTAGGTAAGATTGTGACCCAATGGCCCGCACTGTGTACATGCTTTCCCTTGTTGCTCTGGCACAATTTACACACACTGCCTTTTCTACTGTGTGTAAAATTCAATTGTGAACATACCAGGTCATCTAAGCAGAAAGAGGTTTCCTTCAGACTGCCATTTTTCATGGTCTCCAGGCCCTCGGGTGGATTTGAAAAGGAAGTGGGTTGGGAAGGTTAGTGGGGTTAAGAGGGAAAAGTGCAAAAGAACTTTGATGTGCTGTTTGTAGCTTCAGTTCGGAAAAACCGGTTACTGTGTGCTGGTATGATTTGGTAGATTGGAATTTGTCGGTTGTATGCAAGTATTCATGTGTGTGTTGGGTGTTGTGGAGAGATGGAAGAGTGTTTGTAGTTTTGGTGTTTCTTGTCTGAGGTTTGTGTCAAGTTGGTTATGTAATCAAGTGGGTATGCTGAGTGTTGGAGATTTATTAGTAGGGTTGGTTGAGGCGGTTTGGATTTGTTGCAATGGGTTTGCCCTTTTGCCTAGTTGTTTTTCTGGTGTGTTCATGGTTATCATCTCGGAGGTCCACCCTCGTGGAGTTCTCTTGCATTGTGATGTGTGGATTATTTACTGCTCCAAAGTTTTCTTCAGCTGTTGGTGTTAAAGAGCCAGGTTTTTAATAATTTTCGGAACTTTAGGCAATCCTAGGTTGTTCGTATTTCCTTAGGGAAGGTGCTCCAGAGTTCCACCTCTATGCAGAAAAATGCTGATTCCCCCAAATCCTTGCTTTGAGCATTGTTTGTGTTCAAGTTGGGTGTCGTCGGTGTTCGTGTTGGCTTGTAGATGGCACATTTTTTCCCTGCATGCATTACGCTTCTTGGTCGTGGATCGCTCTGTGTGTTATGCAGAGCGTTTTGAAGAGAATTCGTTTTTTGACCGGCAGCCAATGCAACATTCTCAGTGCTGGTGTGATATGTTCTCTTCTTGTGAGTTTAAGCAGCAGTCTTCCAGCTGCGTTCGGCATGCGTTATAGCTTCCTCAACAGGAATTCTGGCATTCCAATGTTGATGCGGTTGTCATAGTCTTTTCTTGACACAACGAGAGAGATGATGGTGAGCATTCTGTGTGTGAAGGAGAAGAACAGAAGAATTTTTATTTGTTTTGTAGGTGGAAGACATTTCTTAACTACTATGTTTACCTGTGGTTCTTGTGTTAGCTTGTTGTCCATTAGGATTCCAAGATTTTTGACTACCTTGGATGGTTCTGGCAGGTTGCCTAGTTCAGCGAGCCATAGAATGTGCTGGTTTGCCAGGTGGTTGGGTGTAATCATGATTTTGGTTTGAATTTAAGTCTGTTGCTGCACATCCATTGGTTTAGTTCAGTGAGGCAGTTGGTTAGTGCTGGGTTTTGCTCTTCATTGGAGTTGATTTTATAGATGATTTGGGTGTCATCTTCGCAGTTGCATTAGGTGAGGTCATGTTTTTTGATCAGGTTGACCAATGGAGTCATGTAGATGTTACCGAGTAACAGTGAAAGCGATGAGCCGTGTTGGACTCCACATTTTAATTTTCCTAGGTGTTGATTCGAATGGCTCTAGCCAGATTATTTCTGTTTTTTCGGCCAGGAAGGATTTTAAACAGAGGAAAGCAGTGTTGCCAATTCCAAATTGTTCAAATCTTTTGATGGGAGTGTCGTGGTTGACTGTGTTGAAGGCTGTTGAGAGTAGTATTAATGCAGAGCTAGTAATGAAGTCTGCATTGGTCTTCAGGTCGTCCCAGATGGATAGTAGCACCTTTTCCATTCCTTTCATAGGTTTGAAGCCCACTTGTGCCTAATCCAGTAGCTCGTTGTTTTCCATGTATTACAAGATTTGTTCGTAGATGTAGCTTTGCCGGGTATGGTATATTTGAAATTGGTCGGTAGTTGGTAAGCTTATCCACGTTTCCTGAGGTATCTTTTAGGAGTGGTTTGATGTTGGCTGATTTGAAGGGTTGTGGCACTGATCCTCTTGCTAGTGAGAGGTTGAAGAGGTTGAGGTAGCACTCTGCCGGTATTTGCTGAGAGGTTTCTGAATGTATCTGTTGAGATAGTCGGGAAGAGGTTTAGTCTGGTCATTGGCTCTGGTGTTGGATGGGTGAGGTGGTCTGTGGGACTTTTTGGCTTGCTTTGTAAGATTAGCTGAATGTTTGTTCTTAAAGTGGCCAGAGAGGTTGTTGCATAGTTTTTTGTTAGGGATGGGTGTGTTGTATCATATAGATGGGGTTCTCATCTCTTATGATCTTGAACATTTCTTTTTGGGTGTTGCCTGCTTTTGCAATCTCCTCATTGTAGTATGTCTTTTTGGCTTTGAGCATTTTGTTTTTGCAATAGTCTAGTATGCAGGTTTTTTTGATTGGTCATAGTTTTTTCTCCATTGTATTTTCAAGTTTCCTACTTGTTTCTTTCAGTGCTTTGAGATGGGGGAAGGGGGCGGTGAACCATCTTGAAGTTTGATCAATGTGAACATTTCAATGCACCCATTGTTTCCTTGAAGTCATCTATTGAATTGCATTTTGGAGATGTTTACCCAAATTGTTCACGATTAGTTATTGTTTTATGGGATTGGGGTCCTTGTTGAAGAGGAGCAACACCAAGCAAATCATCAAAGCAGCCTTCCACCTTGCAGATTAACCCAAAGACAAAGTTGTTCCCGAAAACTAAATTTCAAATAGAGGCAATCCATTACAATAGCATGAGCGGTATCATCGAAATTAAATGTTATACGCAAACAGACACTTAAATAGATTGTTACTGTAGCTACTGACATACATAAACGTCAGTGTGAAGTATTTTATATTGCTTTAAGCATATGATTAAGAGCTTCCTTTCCAATAAGAGTTTAAGTCCAATTGTAAATGTGGTGAGAAAAAAAGAACACAAAATAACCACCATTTTTAGCAGTTTCAATAACCCTGCTAAAAGGTAAGGACATAGGCAGTGATTTGACTGATTATCAGCCAGCCAGCCACTATCCGGCACCCTAGGCTGAAAAGAGAAACCAAATGCTACATCACTGCCTTTCTTCTATGAAACATTGAATACAAATCAATTTACATAATCAATAAGGCCAGCGTTCTACTCGAAATATGCATTTATTTATTGCTCATTTCATCCATCCCTGGAAGGATAAATACTTGCACTAATTACTTCGAACAACAAAGCTTCCTTGCGCACAACGGTCCTTCAATGGGCTCAAATATTTGACAATGAATGAAATCATGAACACATCACCTCCAGGACTTTCAGTGGATACCCACGACTTTGACTTGGTAACCACAATGGCAATTACAGCAGTTAGACTCACTACAATCAGGCACTTTTGTTTGCAAGGGCTGCAGGAAAAATGAAAAGGAAGATGCTGAAAATGGCTATTGAAGAATTAGACAACACAAGAAAGGGGTGCAAGCAGAAAAGCTTAACAGTGGCTAGGGCACTTAACCTAAACTAGGTCAATAATACACAAAAAAGAAGTACAATGCCCTCTGGCCACATATAACAAGGTTTTTAAGAATTAGAGCCTGCACCATAGGTCCCAATTGTGTGGGTGATATGGTGGGTCAGAAGAAAGACACAGACTCTGTCAGACATTATTTAATATTTATTTATTAAAGAAAAAAGGTTACTGCCCATCTCTCCCTATTTCTATGGGGTATTCCCTACCGAACAAATTAAGTAAGGTGCTCATCAGTCGTCAGTGAATGGGCCCCATTACAAGTTTGGCGGTAGCCTTGCTGGTAAAATGGGCAGACTGCTGCCAAACTTGCGATTTTTTCCAGCCCCCGCGAATGGGCAATTACTGGGTCATTACGGCCCCGCCAGACCCACTAATTGCCCATTCGCGGGTGCCAGAAAAAAATGCTCCCCATTCCCATTTGCGCCCCATTGCGCTCAATGGGGAGGTCGGATGCACCGGCACCATTCAGAATGGTGCTTGTGCATCTGACATGCTATGGCCAGTCCTAGCGGGCGAGAAGGCACCCGCGAGCAGAACTCGTATGTCGATTCAATAAAAACGGTACCGGCAAGCTTACCGGTACCGTTGTTATCTGACCGGGAAACTTATAATGAGGCCCATTGTCTTAAAAGAATCTGTCCACTGACACAAACTAACCCTAACTGACCCTACTGCTATTTTGATGACTAAGGACAGGAGAATGGCTTCCTTCCCCTGGATTCTTGCTCCTCGTAAAGTTATAATCAATAACTAATCTTCAAATAGTTCCTTGTGACTTCTTTAATTAGTTCACACAGTTTCTTTAGCACTTCATTACTCTTTTTGGTCTTCTCAACATGTGGCTTCCTTGGTTCAGGGCGGATATATTTTCTCTGGTCAGTGTCTGTTATTTGTTGGTTACTTTCTTCTTTAATTCTATTTCCAATATTTATTCTTCCCTTTTCCCAGGGTGGATTATCCAACCTTTCTGTGATTCTCTGTTGAGGTCTCTTCCTCTTCTATTAGATTAGTGGTTTTTAACCTCTGCAGGTTATATATCCATTAAGATACAAGTTTCGTTTCCTTACTCTCTGGAATTTCTCTCACATGTTCCATCCCTTGAATGATGATGCGTTTCTTACTTTAACCGCAATAAGTATGATTATTGTCAGAGTGATTACCCTCCAATTCTTTCTCTCTTTGGATTATACTCCCAATTTCTTTACTGAGTCAAATAGGAATAGTTTCATAACAATTCCCCTTTACTTCTCTTGTGTCCAATACTTTGTACTCTTTATCTCAACTGCTATGAGTACGAGTACCCTGATAACGATGTTCTTTTACTCCTCTTATTCTCGAGGCTATTTAATGGTTAGGTTGGCTTGAATGAGTATGATTATTCTTATAATGATTCTCATTCACTTCTCTCATGGATATATTCTCTTTATATTGACTGGGACGAGTATGAATGTTCATATGAAGAATTTTCCGTCTCCCGTTTACCCCGTTACCCTATTCTCTCGGGTATGTCACCGGGTTTCCATATTGTTCGGCTTGGCTTTTCTCTTTCGATGCCCCAAACCCTTTTCCTCTTCCAATCTCTCATTCTCCATTTCTTCCTTGCCGATGGCTTTTCAGTATCCCATGTACCGTTTCCTTGCACGGTCTCAACCGCATAGCTGTCTCAGTGTGATTACTAGGACCTCTGGTCCACAAGTTCCTCTCTGTGGCCACGCCACTGCTTGTTGCTACTCTCTCACTCCAGTTGACAGGGTGCTGTACGTCCACCACCTTGACTCTGGTTCTACAGCCGGTTTGTAATTGGCAGGCTTCACAAAGTTCCCAGTCTCCTCCGCCTTCAGAGGTGATGTAGTCATGAGCCTTACCTGGTGTACCTTCCACCTCTCTTCCTCCCTCTCTCTCTCGAAAGTCTTCATCTTCATTATTCATCTCTGTCTCTGTTAAATACAATTCTTCCTTTAAAGGGATATTCACAGTTTCTGTTTCACAATAGCACATGTGTTCCTTCTTTGTATATGTGCTTTTGGGGTATGGTTAAAGGAGTAAAGTTAGAAGACCCTTTAGGGAGTTGCTCACAGGAACCAGAGTGCTTGTCCCCACAGGGGGAGTCTCGCCCGGGGAGGGCCGTTTTGCCTCTACCCCTGAGGGTGGGGGGGTAGGTGTCACGGAGCTGGCTCACCTCCCTAGCCTCAAAAGGGGAGATTGGGACTCCCCCTTGAGGAGAAGGGACACATTCCTGTAACTTTTTCTCAAAGTGACCGCTGCTCGAGTTGATAATCCCGAGCCAATGAAGCCGAAGTTCACCTGGCACTCGATAGATGGTAAGGGCTCAAATGCTATTGATCTGGTGCAGCAGGAGAAAAAGAAAAAAAAGAGGACGTCTCCCTTTGGGCTTCCTGTGACTGAGCTGGTCAGCTGGCAGCTAGACAAATTAGCCCTAATTGGGTGGTTTCATATAGTGCAAAGAAATCATCTCTAGGAACATGTTTTCTTATTATTCAGAAAGACTTATTTTTTTGTGTTGGGCAGTAGGGTCCCAGCTGGCCAAGATATCTACATTGTAGAATAGGCCATTTCAGCTGAAAAGCCACACATCTACAGCCCCATCTAGTAGCCATCATTGGAAGTTGACCTCCAGATCAGAGCCACACAGCAATGCAGTCTGGGCATGCAAATTAGATGAAAAGCTTGCTTTTTACACCATAGGAAGAAGCTGACATTGTTCTATAGGGCATTGCTGTTTTTTTTATTTCCTTTACAAATACTTTAATAAACAGTCCCGAACTGTATACAGTAGTAATACATTTTAAAGGAATAACCAATATGTTGAACATAGTGAATCGGGGTGCGCATCAGTAAATGATGGTGTCTACGGAGTACATTTTTTGCATCGAAACATAAGACTAGTATCTTGCCCCAGACAAAAGAGGAATCCATGCAAAATTTGGTAGATGTGGGTTCAACAGTGTGGATTTGTATTGCCGGACAAACATACACACACATACACACAGATACATACATTCAGCTTTATATATAAAGATTGAGCCTCTAACACTGTTAAAAAATAACACCGGGACAGTTCCCAGGGTCATGAAACCGCTCCAAACAACTGACCAGCATTGGGCCCATCGGGTCAGCCCATCAGCACTGCACTAGTGCTGTAGCGGACAGTTCGAGCCTGTTAAGGAGGGCTCTTTTTCATTTACAAAGGCCGATAAAGCACATTTCTAGCTCTAAACCCAATATTGGAGGAGCGCCATGAGATCCCCGTTTCCTTGGGCTATATATTCTATCCTGCTGGCATGGGAGGACCTCACCCTTCCAAGCTTTCACAAAAGCCCATATATTTGACAACCTAATGACACACTAGCTGGAGTCCTCCAGCTAGGATTTACATGAAACAGACGTTTGCCAGCAATTAAAACATCTTTACTAAAGAGTGCATAGAGGCAACAAATAGTACACATCCTGTAACCAAGGGAAACCCTTTTTACAATTGAACCAACACTTTAAAATACATTTGTGTCCCACAAGAAGTGCAAATCTATGGCAACACCAAGAGCTTGCATTGAATGCATAACCTGCATGGAAGACATAGATGCATGTGTGTCACAGAGCTGCTGCACAGGAGGCGGATGAGCCATTATTTGCAAGGAGGTTAATTCGCCCCATTTACACACCACCAGAGGAAAGGCGTAGTATTCGCATTAAAGGCTACTGTTGCATTTCTGCTCCGCCTTTCTACAAATTGAAATTCAATCAAGAAGAGCAGGCTGAGAAATCCCCATCTGGGCGTCAAACTGCAGAATTTCCTTTCCCAGAGCGTTGGCACATGTAGTCCCATGGCGCAGGGGTCCCATCTGCTGAGTTACCCTGGCTGAGTGCCCAGTGTGCTCGGGGGGATGCCACCATCCTTTCCCAAGTCTTATTGCGGAGAGCCTTTGCACGCAACGGTGCCACTCCCGGGGGGACAGCAGCAATGAGAACGGATCGCGAGAGGCGCGCGCTCCCGCAGAAAGGTCACCACTGCCACGGCGATGGTAATGCTCCGCGCGCACGCGCTCGTTGTCTAGCACGTAGACTGGGTCTGAAGGAACACAGAATAGCGCGTTTTATTAAATCGGCACAAATACCAGTTGTCAGGAGAGAAAGAGAGGGGGGCGTTTGGTGGTCTTTGCATACTTCTGGTTGCTGGTTTTCACCGGCACACTGCTCCCTTCCTCGGGTTGATCAACGCCACAGGAAGGGGTGTATGACGTGCTGAGAGTGCAAACAAAAACATATATAATGTGGACCAAAAATAATAATTAAAAAAACGTCCTTTTTATTATCTTTTTTTTGTTCCAAATAGCAAACCAGGTGTTTTGAATTCCCTAACATTTAAACACGTTCAAAGGGCAGCTCCAAGCGGATGCATTATCCTGATCATCGAAGTGGCTGTTGCACAGTGTCTGGCATAAGTTGTGTTCCTGGGGTTTATGCTGTGCACCACTGCTGTGTTGTGCAGGGTCTCCAAGTGCTCTCAGGTGGCGCTCAAACGTAACCATGCAATGCAGGCCTCCCCAGCCTCTTAAGCTCCGCTTTGAAAGCACCACACAACACTGATGCTGAAGACACATACCAAAAAACAAGTGCACATGCCATAGTACTCCCTGATGCACAACCTCGCGTTAAGCGCCTGAGCGTCAGCGCTGGTTTCAAATGAGGATTGAATGTTAGGACCGGTCTAAACAGATTTCTGAAAACAACTCTGCCTCTGGATATTTAGGAGGCAACACCTGCGTTCTCTGTCACATTGTTGCTCCTGTGTACACATCATAGGGGCCTAACATTTGTATTTCACAGAACCAGTCACCTGCTTAAATAACTACTTATCTTTTGAACAGGTGAATCCTTTTTCTTTTTCTCCATGGATTGCCCACATCTCCAGAGGTACTTGCTGGCTGCGGCCTTTCCCTTACTCCTCTGCCCACCACCTGACCCGGACAGTTAATATGCAAAAGCTTGGGGAAAGTGGGGTACCTCCTCTCTAGCCACTGAGTAGCGAGAGCAATGTATTGTGAGTAGGGAGAGCAATGTATTGTGTCTCGCTGATGGAAACTAAAGCAGTAGTAGTTTATGTGCAACATAGGCCACCATGCAAAGAACCTTGATCATGTTGGGAATTATTTAAAGCAATTGTATCTCCTGGGCCACCAAACCTTTAGTATAGGTCACCGGAACTAGACCTGAAAACGATCAGATGCATTATCAGCCCCCCCTCCGTAAAGCCTGGTATGGAAGGGACCTTTGAATATCCGATCACACTTAGTTTAAATTCCCACATTAAGAGGTTTGCATGAGTGGGACGTACAGAGTAGGGGACGACCACATTAAGTCAAGTCCACGGTCCCTATAGCTTGATGTTTTGAGGACGTTTTAGGAGACTATAACCTTTAACCAAAGTCACACTGCCCATAAACTAGTGGTGGCTGGGAAAAATGCTTAGAAAAAACTAGGCCCACACGGTCAGCAGCCACCTGACCATCTCAAGACCGTCCTGCACTCCTCAGTGCCCTGGACGGCCAAACAAAATAAATTTAACACAATATGTCAGCACAAAATTAGCTTTATTGCTCCCCGAAGACATTAGGCCACTGCACTAATTTGCCAGACTTACTTGACAGCTTTTCGTCTTCACACCCGTGGCTTCCTCAAGGACTACCTCACCATCTCCAGAGCCACGGAAAGAGAGGACTCAAAACGTCCAAATTCAAAACGAAGCACACTCTCCTATCAGTCCCTTTCTGGATCGGCAATATCTTTTTGGAATTCTCTTCCCCCAAATTCCGCTAACCTTCTCTATGAAACAACCAAACATCTCCTGCCCCTTTCTAAAGAACTGACATCCTCGCTCCCCAACGGCCTTTGCTTACCAGTTGACAATGTTTGTTTAAGGCGTTCTTTCTTCCCATAACCGGAACCCACAGCCGACTCCTATGTCTAGTCACCCTGTCATAAGGGGGCTATAAAGCTACTACAGTTGTGATTAACATAACATAGCACAATAATTTGGCACAGTAGAAAAGATGTCAAACCTATCCCATTACATTCCTATTTTGCCAGTCAATGGTGAATTGACTCTCAATTCGTGAATGGTGCCGGTGTATCCGACATGCTCTGCTCGCGGGTGCCGGTATGTCTGCCAGGTCAGACCTGGCAGGCGAAAAGGCACCCACGAGCAGAACTCATAGTTTGCCGGTCCGGTAGTAACGTGTTGGTAGCTTACCGTCTCCGTTATTACCGGACCGGCAAACTTGTAATGAGACCCAATGTCTCTTTCAAAAAAGACTTGTTCAAAAATCACAGCAACTCTTTCACTCACAAAGTATTCTTCCCAAAGATGTAAAGTGGTTTAGGGGGATATAAAAATCATTCTTTCCATGTAATACTTTTGTCAGGACAGAACAACAAATGGCTTTTGTTATATAACAGTTGGGCAGGATGATGAAGAAAAAAATATATTTTCTTTCCACAACACTCATTAACACAGCCAAGTTTCTTACTTTAAAGTAACTGTAAAGAAACTGTTCCTTTCCTGGTTTACAGGATTAATTCCTACTTCACACAAGTTTGTTCCTTCTCCTGGTTTACTAGCCTGCCAGGATAAACACATGTTTTTTCTGTTTGTGGCAATGTTTGTTCCAAGCTTCTCCACATCTCATTGGAAATTATTTGTACAGTGTTTGCCTGTCTTTATAGTCTCTTAACTGATGGTAATGTAGGTTACAGGTTTCTCCAAACTGATCTCACAAGAGGAGAATTGCACCCTTTTTGCTCTTTTATTTCTTTTATAGATTCTCTTGGCTGCCTTGAATGTGGGTTACACATTTCCCCAAACTGATATCTCACGAGAGGAGAATTGGACCTCTTTGCCCTGAAGAAAGAGACCAAAGTGTGGCCCTCATGACCGAGACACTGTGAAGACAGAGGAATGAGAGATGTACATCACTCCTGGGCCCTTCCTCGCCATCAATGATGTGAGAATCACTATTCACTCAGGCAGCCATTTAAATCATACCAAACTAACAATATGGAGGAGATACAGTTGTCTTCAATCAAACAAGTTGACCGACTGTAACCGCGAAGAAGCTGGTGAAGTCACCACTCACATCATGACATAGATGCGTTAGACATGAAGTATATAGGCCTCCGTGCACAAAGCTATGCAGACACTTAGGCAACATTTCCCTTATACACAAAGCACATGCTTATGACTCATATAGTTAGAGGATCGACACACTTACACAAGTATATTTTCAGCTATGCGGAAACAGCAAGACACAAAGAATACATACAACCAGCTTGCTCGTGCTTAATTGCGACTACCAAGGACGGCCATAGAAACAAAGATGGAAGCCATGGGTGCATTGAAGTGAATGGGGAAAGCAAGATAAATGTTAGAAACACAGATAAAGGCTGACCAATTAAAGCAGACTGACAAAGCTTCCAGCGCAGGCACTGTGTACAGCCTCGACAAGGACGAGCAGAGATGGAAAGTTTCCGGTTTACCAAGGCGATAAAACACACGCAAGGAATACAGCCTAAAATCTTCATAATTACAAGCAGGAGAGCTCTAATTTGTGGCCCCTACTCACGTGACCTGGAGAAACAGGACCTAGCCTATTCTTTCAAGGTGGGTGGGGGGAAAGCTGTTCCCATCGAACCAAAAGGTGGAAAGATACAATTACTATACAGGTTCTGTCTCAGGGCCTAGGTGATCAGAGATGCCAACTTGTTGGGAACACGCAGCACCTTTGTGATCGTTCCCACTGCCTTGAGCAGTTTCACGTGGCCTGGTAGCTGTCCAAGGCCAGAAGTTTGAAAAGACTTGTTATGTCCCATCCCTAGCTACCTTTCACGTTATGCACACTAAAGTTCACGAGCCAATAAATCTAAAGTTAACCTGCAACTTTGTATTTGTTACACTTAGAGGTGGTCCTAGGAGAAGCCACCAGATATGACTATCCAATGGTTATACTAACCTCTATATATTAAATGTACAGTTTTCCTTGAATAACCAATTACCTTCCTCGTTAGATTTTTTGGGACTTGTTTTTGTGATGTCACAAATGGTTAAAATGGTGTGACACACGTTTGGAGCATGAGAGCTTGTGGAACCGTTATGTTATTTTAGTGTGATCCCTGTCAATTTTGATTGATTAAAAAGATAGTAAAATGTCCCCTATGGTTGAACTCTTTAGTTTTTGTGGCGGGGAAGTTCTGGGGCCCAAGTATCCTCTTGCTGGTAATTGGGGTGACTGCTAAGAGAATCCCTGCTGCTCCTTTACAGTTCTCCTGCTATGCTTGTTCAGTATTCAAAATCAGCTTTTCGTTTCAATTGACACTTTCAGATGGATCACTTTTGTTGTTAGGCCAACTCACCGGCTTTTCCTGGCATCTCCATATTGTGTCAGGCAGCCACAGTGTGGTGTGACCGCAGTCAGGACTTTGGAACACTATCAATCCCTCTTCCAGCTCCCTGGCCGGACTTCTTCCTCTCCACCAACAAGGTTGCTGCTCTTCAGGATGGCTGTGTTGTTGATAGCTCTTCTGCGACTGGCTTTGTCTGCATGGCACCTCCCTGGAGCTCTCTTGGCTCTGTCAAGAAGGTCCTGATGCTCCAGCTCTTTGGAGTGTCCCTCTGCCACTTGGGAATACCTATTCCCTTCAGCTGGGCTTCCTTCTGCACTGTTGCCGTCTTCCACGATTCCACTTCCAGCTCTGTGTACTCAGCAGCGCCCTACGATTTCTTCTTCAACTCCTGCTTCTCTCACCTGCGGGTAATTTCCAGCTTTAAATGTCCTGTGTGGTTGATGAAAATAACAAAAGGACTGCATGTTCTTCTTAGCAGCACTTCTGATCATTATCAACTCTGTATTCCTCTTCCCAGTACCATAGGCAATATTGGTGCTGAAGTCCATAATGTTTTTACTCTTTTCAAAGTCACTTTGCCTCAAATGTTTGTTAGGTTTCAATTTACTAGCACCAAGAGATGTTACAGCAATAGTAGGTGCATTAATAATGGGTTTAAGATTTTTACCCAAAACAGAACCATTGCAATTAGGGGACATTGCATGAGATCCAGAGATCCATAAAGAGGAAATCTTATTCTGTTTAGGGGGATACTTATGTACTATTCTTTGGGTTTTCTCATGGGATGGACTTTCACAGTGACAGCATGCCATTAGATAATTGGGAATCAAGGATCCTCATCCCTGTAAGAAGAATACTGTGTCTCTCCCACTTACCCCTGACAGATATCTCTTGCCATGTGATCCTCCCTCATAAAACCACCGACGGGGTCAGGATGAGGTAGGGGCTGCCTTCCCCTGTCCACAGAGGGGGGAGACTTTATGCAGGGTCAGTGATGACTCTGCAGGATTCATCACAGTGAAGAATACAGGGCTTTGAGAAGTGACCATCTCAAACCAATATTTAATTCCCAGGTAATCTGGAGGATGCCAGATGCAGTGTACTGTGTGACTAAGTATATCCACCGGGCATGTCTACGCCGTGTCCAGGTGATGAAAACATTTGAACACTCAGTTCAAGCTTTAAATTTCATATCAGGCCATAGTGTGATTAACCAGTGTTTATGACTGCACTGATGCCGCACCTTTGTCAAGCACTTTGGACATAGGTTGTTGTATTTTATTGAGGCTGCAAATGTTTACCTGCCCACTCGGAATATTATTGCATTGACTGGTTTTTAATGTTTCTGTGTTGTTTTTTTATTTATAGCATGTATGTATATTGGACCTAAAAGACCGAAGTCGAATAAAGGTTGTTTGTCGGACTGATTATTACAGTGCCTGGACTAACACTCCTCTAATTAGATGTTCCATATTCATGCAAATTTAGTCCATTCTAGGGGCACACTTTTTCCCCCCACATATATCGCCTTATATCAATCCATGCTCCATCAGTATGAAGCATCCTTCACCTTCTCTGACATGAGCCCTGTTCTGCTCTCTGCCCTTCACCTTCCCATGACCCCATTCCATCATCCCTTAGCATTAATCTCCATGCACTACCCTAGTCCAATCTAGTTGAGCTATTACAGTCAAATTATGACAGCATTTTATTATCCTAACAGTTTTTGTTAGCTGATCCCTCAAACATGAAAGGAGAGGAAAAAGGGAGCATTTTATGGGCTATGGCTTTAAGGAGACCCTGGGTTAAACATGTGTAATTCAAATAAAGAAAACCATACTGCAGAGAAGAACGTGGTCTTGTGAGAAGCCCCAAGGCAATTATTTGTGTCTCATTCTTTCCCTACACACTTGGAGTGGGGGAGCTGCTTGACTCTTATGTTGGGTGGGCTGTGGCTGGGAGTTGCCTTAGTTATCTACTGTGGTAGGCAAGAGGCAACACCTGTGCACAAGCAGACATTGTTGGACAAGATTGCCAAGCTCACAAACATTTATAGGAATTTTGGAAAGAGTGTGGGAGCCCCTCTACTGAGAATTATATGGTACAAATAACCTGCTCTCTGGCATGTCTTCCACTCGGGAGGGTCCACAACCACATTTTAGCTCACTGCCCCCTTCACAGAGGAGAAATATCCATTTGAATATCAGTCTGGCCCACCCATAAGAGCATTACAGCACCAAAATGGAGGACGATTCTCCTCTGACCAGGAGTACCATCAGCAACCCTAGACAAGTGTTTTGGCCTTGTTGGGCCGCCTCAGTAAGGTGAAGCTGAGCCTCTTTAAGCACAGTGATCATTGGCTCCATGTCCGGGTTTACACTGGTGAATTAGGGTGAAACTAACAATGAACAAGAGTGTGGGAGCATCCCTTCTGAGAACAAACATGGTCCAAATAACTTGCTCTATGGAATGTCTTCCTCTCAAGGGGGTCTACAATCATGCTTTGGGCTCACTGACGTTTCAGCGAGGAGCAATAGCTATTTGCATATCAGTCTGCTCCCAATCACAAAGGCAAACTGAAGTATGCGGCCGTACAACAAAGGTTGGTTAACTTCCTTTATTTGCATACGAACTTCTTATCTTGCAATTATCCGGCGCCCCGCACAGCAACCTCCAACCTCACTCGACATCCCTCTTTCAACCGTCTCTCTCACGTCACCCGTCTCCACATTCTATCACACACATACTAGCTGGAAGCCACGAGCTGGGAGAGCCGCGAGCCTTCGCACGCTGAAGCTATCTTTAAATACTACACAAACCAGTACAGAAATGCTTGGCAATTCTCCTCTGGACAAGAGTACAATCAGCAATCCCAGGCACTTGTTTTGTTCTTGTTCAGTCTCCACAGCGGGGTGAAGCTGAGACTCTCTAAGGCACATTGAAGCAAGGGCTCTACGTCTGGTTTACCCCCCGATGACTAAGGGTGAAACCCTGAGTTTTACAAAATTAACAGCACTTCCACTGAGAATCAACATGGTTCAAATAACCGGTTCTAGGGAATTTCTCAAAACTCAGGAGGGTCTACAACCACGTTTCAGCTCACTGCAACCTTCCTGGAGGAGAAACGCCCATTTGCATATCAGTCTGGTCCCACCCACAAAAAGGCAGCCCAGCACCAAAATGTTACGCAAATCCCCTTTGAACAAGATTACAATCAGCAACCCCAGGCACATGTTTCAGCTTTGTTTGTAGCAGTTTTACCTGGGGCAGGCTGGCACAATGTCAAGCCCCTACACATCATCATGTGTGTTGAGTTTGTAATGTAACAGATGCAGAGGTCAAAGCCCAAGTAGTACACATGTCATAAGTTAAATATAATCAGAAGCATGTTGAAAGGAAGATATGCAGATCTGGATGTTTAATCGTCATGACAGTGTTGTAGCCGGGTTAACACAGTGTCAGTAGTGTAACACAAAATGAAGGGCGGGCAGTGTAAACGCTGCCGAGAGGTCCCGCCAAGCACCTCGAAGAAGTTCATGCTGCACCCCAGTCTCTGAAGTTGCCCTGGGCCATCGTGAATACACAATATGAATGCTGAGATGAGTATGCTGCTGCATGGGGCGGTTTTATGCGATTTCTCTGCAGGCCACTTTCAATAAAGCCCGTTTCACCATGCCCGGTGTCTGTGCTGTGTGGAATCACATGCCCTTGGCAAAGCCCTTTTCTTGCGCAACCTAATACGGGGGACACCACCCACAACCCTTGTTCCTTCCGCCTCCCATGAACTGTTGCCACCCTGGACCTGCCCACCCATTCCTAAATCTTAATAAATGTATACACAGATTCATGCGCCCTGCGCGCGCACGCACATGCACACACGCACACCCACATCCCAAATTCCCCTCCTTACCGCTCTGCTCCTTCACCGCATGTGCAGTAACTGAGCATGCAGTGTTTCCCGGTAGACCGTCGTTGGGTGAAAGCTGCTTATCGGGGAACATTTATTGATGAAATGGGACCGTTCCTATGGGAATGCGTGTATGCTGCACTCGGTGAAATATGCAAGACTGTTTTTGAATCCAACATTACATGTTTCACCTAGCGTAGAAACAAGGGGACGGCACCCGACACCCAGCAGCCAAACAAATTAACCACCATTGTGCATAGGCAGTAACATTACTGTGAGTATGTCTATGGCAGAGGCAGCTTTTGTTAGCCGGACGGGTTGCGTGCAGCACCTGAGGCAGCACTGGCCTTCTAAACGACTCAAGGTCAGTGACGGCAGGAGACTATTTTTATCAAAGGAGTCAACATCTCCCAGAAATTGGCTCAAGTGACCAAGCGTACTTAGGGAGCCCAAAGTATTAAATGGAGAATACCCCAGTCCCAGAGAACCTGTTTACAATAATTTGTTGAAATGGTGCATATAATAGCACAATTTGTGAGAAAAAGGGGGTAGAAAGATATTACAATTGGCCCTCGTTGGTAACACATGAAAGAATGCAGTAAATGCGAAGTTGAAGTGGGCTCTAGCAAGGGGTGCGCCCAAAGAGTAATGTGTGTTGCCTAAAAGGAGAAGGTGAAGAGAAAAGGTGGGCACCTCCAAGTCAGTAGATTCTGCTTAATCTCTGAAAATGTTACATTGCTTATATGAAGAAAAGGATCTGGAGGAGCCGTCTGGTAGAAAAGATCCAGTGACACCAGGATCAAAGTACAGTATCAGAAGAAAAAGGGGTGGAAACCACACAGTTACCCAGACGCCCACACACTGCTCTCCAAGAGGAGCTGCTCGGTAGATTCAGAGTATATTGCTGCACAGTTTTCACACACTAAGAGATTCTATGCATGAGTCGTTCTGTTGAAAAAGTAGTTTTCCAAAGTTTTGCATCATAAAAAAGATGTTAATGACAGAACAGTTGAGGCGAACAGCATCCTCATCAATTTGGGCTCATAAGCCAATGCATTTCGGAGGGAACTCCTTCGTCAGGGCTGAGCACTGCTAAATTCAAACATAAATAGAGCGACACGTGTGCACAAATAAACAGTAAAGAATATCCAGAAAATATGTCCATACATACCAAATTACATGAGGCAATTTAAAAATGGAAGGGAAAAACATATGACAAACAGTATGTATGTCAGTGTGATATAATTCTGAATCAAAACGCAAAAAAGCTCACATATGTAAATTCAAAAAATAATAAGTAGTACCTTAGCGTGTTCACCTCTGGATCAAAATCTGCAAATATAATATGCTAAGGTTAATTTCTATAAGGGAGATATATGTAGGCTCATGATCGCACTGAGCGATCAGGATAAGAGGGGGTTACTTCAATAAATTGTTTGCCCGCTCAACAATGGCTGGGAGATTGAGAATCTGTCAAAAGATACAAATGGGGGATTAGGAATATAACCAGAGGCTTGTTAGTTTCATGAGTCCAAAACCACCGTGGCGTATTGTAGGTAAGCTTACCTGCTGCGAAGCGGTATGAAAACGTAGCAGAGATGGCGTGCGCGAATGCGCACCATCTTTTTGTATATAAACGTAGTCAAGGAGACCGCTGGCATTGTGACGTCCCGGAATCAGGGGCTTGGCCACGTCACATGCGCCTCACGTCCCAGACCTCTGTGAGAATATAGAACGGCTGGGATGTGCGGGCACAAAGGTAGGGAATAAAGTGAAAGATCAGCACAACAAGTAGCGGGAGGAAAGGGTGCCGGACCAATGGTGGTCAAATGAACATACGGAATATTGTTGTGAGTAAATGCCAATCGGACATTATAGAAGATATGCAGCAGCAGGGTGTTCGTGCACACCGGCTCAAAGTGGTACAAAGTAAATATCAAGTTATCAAAGTGGCCATACATAATGAATGGGATCAATTACAAATCAAAATAATAGAGTTGGACATGTGAGATGTGCACTGCCTGGCATTGGAAGTCAAGTGCCCAAATGCAATGACATTTGAACTGGTAAAAACATCTGGTGTACATACGCACGCAAGGGTGCAATTACAGAAAGAGACAATGTACAATATTACTAAACATGGCAAAAAGTAAGTAAGAATTCACTGCGCTATAGCATGCAGAGAGGGCACTACTGGTCGGTAGAATATGTCTTTAGCAAAATAGTGAACACACAAATACACAAGGACAAATGGTCAAAATAATGCAGATGCTAGGATAACACAAAGTCAGATGTAGCATAAATAGTTCATCTCTAGGAGAAGAGAGGCATTCTCCTAGCCCCATGAGAACTTCATGCAACTGTTTATTTTCAGTTGGGTTACAGAGGACACAGAACATGTGTAGCACTTTTGCTTCGAACAACCTGAGAGTCGTTGGGAGCTTTACATCCAGGAGAAGGGAGTCATTCTCCTGGATTACTAACAGCAGCTGGACTTTAAGGTGTTTTGTTGTAGTGACAGGGATAGAGCAGGAGCCTTTGTGACTGGGACAGTGCCTTTTTGTTTTGACTCACACAGACTTCCTGGCGAGCTCCAGAGTTTCTTTAGTTTAGGTATGGAAATCCCCTTATAGTTAGGGATAGAGGGTTTGGTTAATCATTTAATAAAAGTCTATAGCAACCACTATGGCACCACTTGGTCAGACTCTTCATTCCTTGTGTTTCCGTGCAGAGGGGACCTGGCCTAGCAATTCAGGCTGGGCTCCTCCCATTGGTGGCAGTACCTGCCTGATTTGCTGGACCCCTTTTGCAATGGCAGAGACAAGCCAAAAAGACTTTTTTTGGCCACGATGACTAGCACCAGATCAGCCATCATATGGACGAGGATAGTATCTACTACATTGGCTGCCCTTAAACCAGATTGCAAGACATCAAATACCCAATCTCATAAATGGGTGAGTGCGAATGTATTTTATTGGAAAATTATATTTTCGGAGGTCTGGGCCATGCACATTTTATCTGAATGTGTGCAAGCTTCCACTGCCAACATTTTTGTCAAAAGGAAACATAGGAACGCTGGGAAATCTCCACCCAACCACTGGTGAATAGGACTCCATCTTGGACAAAGTCTCTGGTTACGCATCATTATTTGTGGTGTACAAAAAAGGACATTATCGGAAAAGTGACCGATTGCATGTTGAGCGCACTGTCGTGTAGCGTCATCAAAGGGCACCACACATCTGTCAGATTGCAAAAGGCAGTCTACCCTCTCTTGGAGCTTCAGACCCAGCCTTTGCCGACCCTCACAATAAGACTCCTTTGACAACCAAGCCCATGGGACGGTCTTCCCGTTCCCGTACAATGGGCGGCCGTTGACGTACGTAAGGACCCGACAAGGGTCTCGCATAATTTGCAGTCCCACTTGCTTTGTGCTTTTACAGGATTGACTCATTAACACTACAATAGGTCATTGAAATACATAGAAAAATGTACATAGCGGAGGCGTCTGTTGGCGTTTTATTACAATGCGTCACACAAAGCGTGTATGTGTGGGGGCCATTCACTCGTCGTTGCAGAGCCTTGAAGGACAGTGGGCCACAGGGCGAGAGTTGAGATAGCCAGTAATCAAATGCAAGATTCCTATGGGACGAACAACGGCTCGAAAAAAGCTGTCCTTTCTTTTCCAACAAAAGTGGGCCAACTTCATCCAAACGAACGTACAACGCAATTGCATCACTAATCGTCCTTGAAATACACATTTTTTATTCAATGCAGCTTTGAAACCGTGCCAGAACACGAGGAAATCTGAATCCATTAGGTTTAACGCATTTCCAGCCTCTTTTATTGTAAGAATATTTACATTTACAGCAAATCTGACCGCAAAGTGCCGCAAAGGACGTCATCGGAACAGTTACACCCCTGCCTCGTGTTAAAGAGAGCTCTTTGTAAACATCCCAGTATCCAAATCAATGAGTGATTCTCGGCGACATGGTCAAACATATAATGCCTAATTACATATTTGGTGGTATTTCAGTGGCAAATTTGCCAAAATACCATCAAACGGAGTTACCCGTAGCGTGCCACTTGGTCCTGTGGATTTACCACGGGATTACAAATGTTGGTCGGTTGGGTATGTCCCTATTTTTTAGTACATAGGACACCCTTGGGGATTGTGGTGCAATTACCACCAGCGGTAATTCCGCCATTGGTAATTCTGTGGATTTTGTTATTTTTGGGCGGTAAGATGGAGCATCTACCTCCAGCTGGAATGAAGTCCTCCACCTTACCACCAAAGTTGTATTACAGAGGTGCAGTAATGTGGCAGTAGTGCAATAGTTACAGAAATACCACTGCATTACCACCATTTTTTCAAAGACCGCCTTACTCATAATGAGGCCAATAATGTCTTTAAAAACCCTAATTCGATTAACTACCTCTGTATTGCTGTCTAATATGAGAAATATACTGTCTCTCTAACACATATGTGTATTATATCGTACTCTGCTTTAGCAGACAGAAAAACAACCTGTATACTGGAAAGGAGGACCAAAATAAGCAAACATGACTAAGAACGGAGGTGTGTAGAAGTAACAGGTACAAGAAAGGCAGTGTCGTGAAATGACAGCTCTGCAGAAGCAGAGGGTTGAGTAGTGGCTAAAGCGCCTACTCATCTCCACACTACTACTAAACCAGCATTGATTCCAATCAAAGGTGAAACAAAGCACGACAAAATGGTATACCTCCTTTGCCTCATAGGATAGTCCAGGCCACCCTGTTCAGAAGGGTTGCGAGCTAGAACACAGACTTTAAAAAGAGCAATGTTACTGTGGTACTAAAATAAATGTCAAATCACGGTTCTATAAAAATGCAAAAAGTTCAAACAAAAATACACACAGATATCTCACAACCCTGTAAAGGACAACAGACTTTATTTTAATGGGGCACTTTGGATTTGAAGATTGATTTCAGCAGCAAGTCACCACAAGGGTCTTTTAAGGTAGGCCAAGGGAAACCGGATCAATTCAAATACATGGAGTTAATTTTCATCTGGGGCTCAACAGTATTGATCCAGCCTTATAGAAGATCCCGGGACAGTGATTTGATGCCCAGTAGGTGAGCTGCTTGACTGGGTCCAACACGCCGTGCGGTCCAAGCAGTAATGGAAGAAGCTTGGCACAGGCAGGCGACGTCTGGGATGGTGTAGCTCACAAGTGATTTGAGGTAGAAACCAGGGCCCAGGCCTATTCCTCGACTTCCAGGGTGTTCAGAGTCCCTATCAAGGGTATTCCGGGATAGGGTGGGACCGGGAGGTGGGAGGCGGCCTGTTGATCAAAGACCCACTTCTGGCCCCTGGTCTTCCATTCTTTCTCGTGCTCCTGCACCCTGCCGCACACGCGTGCACCTTTTTCACAGTGATCTGCCGTTCCTTCAGGACGGCTGATCTTGCGCACTTCGCGCGCACCCTCAACGGTATCAGGTAACAATATCCCTATAAATGTGGTTGCCGTATATAATGTCACTGGGAAAAGGTCGTGGCGACATTATATAGGTTTATTGATTTTGTATGGCGCACCAAACCCAAAGTTAACATGGCGCTACTGAGAACAGGAAAACACGATTGCTTGAAAACTTAGTTACAGTATAAGGCACAGTATAAACAAACATTACATCAATTACATGCCAGTGTCGAGTATAAACATACTTGACATCACGATAAATCAGTTAAAGAATATACATATGTACAGTCAGGTTGGTGGAAGTGGGTTGGTCCGTGGTTAATCTTGGGGTCGTTGGAATGTAGCCATGCAAGTATATTTCGTCTAATGCTGTAATAGGACTGGTCTGTTCTGATGGAGGTGACCATATATATAGGGACAGGGGCAGGCGGGGGTTGCAGGGGTGACCCCTCTCCCCATGAAAAATAAAAAGGGTTTGGGATTGCAGGGTGTTCCCAGCATGTTCCATGTAATAATGCCCCCACAAAAAAACAGGAATTTTTCTGCGATTTTTTTGTATGGCGATATTTTTGAGGGGACATTATTACATGGAACCCCCTCAAACAGGAACAGCTGTGTCCCTCTGCAAGCCCTGCTGACCACGCACTCTCCGCATGCACCCTCACCAGAAATCAGCTGTTCTGCATCGGCGGCTGATTTGGCGCTCTCCGCGCGTAAACCTGGATCAGCTATTCTTTTTCGTTTTCATCTCCACGGCCTCGTTCCTGAGGGGATTACTTGGTAAGTCCTGTGGCCTTCTTCTACAAGCCCCCTGTAGGCTTACTGTTTACTTGGAGCGTTTATAAATGGAGCAGCATGTTTAAAAAAGCATGTGGTTTGTAACACATGTTTTTTGCTCAGCATTCCGCTGTGTATGCTCCTGATCTGCTTAAAAGTTGCAAGTCTTTTGCTCACCATTTCTGCTGGCTAACCCTTTCCAAGATGGCTGCATGATGTTTTGATCAGCCTGTACAGCCTGCTCTGGCTCCGGCCCCTTGGCTGCCTTTGCTATCAAACACCAATCGGTGGGGGAGGGCAAAATGCTACAACATATTGTTCCACAGTAGCCTCCAAGGGAGAGTTCCCAATCTTGACAGATCAAAGTTGGGGGACCAAAATGAGTTTCTTGGTTACACCAGATTGGTTGCTAAGGGTGGAACTGTGCACAGAAACTGGATCCACACCGGACCAGACAGAAATTAGTCGCTGCCCATCAGGCTGGCAATAAAATAACACCGATTGCTTGTGGCCGTATAACTGTATAATCCCGCAGTCACCATGTCAAAACATTGACATTGCTTATTGTTATTATAAACAATTAAGTGGCTGGGTTCATAAAATTATGCACTTTAAACTGCTTGTTCACTTTTAAATGTATTCCCCCTTTTTTGTAAAAAAAAAAGTCAATAAAACATTTGAATATCCTAGGTTCCATTATACCAGCTAGAAATCCCTTATATGGCATTTTACTGTGGTAGTTCTTGATCCCTCCAAATTGTATTCTTCTACCAATTCAATTTTGTAGCAGATTTGGTAACCAACATCGGAATCAGAGGTTTTAGTGAACAATGGCGTGAAAGTGATGTGGGTACTGTCAAGTTCAATAATGCACGCAATGGCTGGCAGCCCATCTAGGGGACCAATCCACCAACACCAGTCTGTAATAAACACAAAGTAATAAAAAATAATTGGAGCGATTTCCAGTAACCGAAAAAAGACAAAGGTCCTCATTACGAGTTTAGAGGTAGCCATGGTGCTATTAGCACCATGGCTGCCGGTGCTATTAGCACCATGGCTGCCTCCAAACCGGGCTCCATTACCGGGTCATTCCGACATAGGAGGACCCGGTAAGTCCTCCTTGCAGGAACCATTCCCCATTCCCATTTGAGCCCCCTCTTCCCCTCGCGGGACACGGAATGGACGCCTGGTTTTACCAGGCATCTGATCCGGGTCCCGCAAGGGGAACCTCGTAATCGGAGCTCCCGTAATGAAGGGGGCCGGTCCCGTACCACCCCCCCTTCATTATGGGAGCGCCAGGGTCGTAATGAGGCCCAAAGTGTTCCGACTCATATGACTGAAAACAAATGCAGTAAAAGTTAAATGAAACAAGAAAGTCTACATTATTAGGTGCCCAGTTGTGAATGATTGTACATAATTCAGACCAACCTAGAAGCAAATTGACTGTACATAATGCTTGAAGATCAATGCTTGTCAGCCAAGTGATGGGCCCCATCACAGTTAAATACAAGGGTTTGATCCTTCAGAAACATCTTCCCTTTTGAGTGAAGTGTGGCCCCCATAACACCCAGAGAATTCTTTTTTAGAGAATTGGAATGACAGTTCCACTGCAGGCAATGCAGTAGCAGAGGGTAATACAGGCTTGTGCAGGTCCCTTGTGCCCTCATTCCAAAGTTTCTATTGTCTTGCCTAGTTTTAGAAAGAACATCCTACCCTTACTGAGTGGAATATTCTAATAGGAATAAAGCCTCCTCCTTCAGGCCATTACCAGGTGGTAACATCCCATGGCCTTCATTAAATGCCCTTGCTTTTCCTGGGCCTTTAATCTTGGGCTGAGGACCTTTACCACTTGGTAATGCCCTTGGAAAGCGGCATTAATGCCCAAGTAACAAGAACCAGATCTGACATACAAACGAGACCAAATCAGTTTTGCGTGCATTTGAGGTGGATGGACAGCATTTGATAAATTGGTACACCACCTCTTGTGGAGCTTCAGGATTACCCGAGCTATTTACATTTGTTGGCCATCTAAATGTAATGGGTTGTTTCAACCAGCAAATAAAAATAAAAAACGATAGAATTTTTTTTAAGAATGAACACAAGAACTTTGCCTCTGACAGTTTCTCTATACTGCATCTTGATGCTTCCTCCTGCTCCTGATGGCAACTGCTTCCCTTTCAGCAACCTTTGAAGCCGCAGAGTGAAGGCTGTGAGGAAAGGCCAAGATCGCTCTCAGCATCCGTCATCAGCTGCTCCACCACCCAGCTGATTACATCTCTGAAGAAGGACCAGAGTGCCGGAGGACCCAGCCCGTATACACCACCATGGCCCACGAGGCTGTGAACGAAGCAAAAATGGCCGTCGCCATTGTCACCATAGTTACTGGCAAACCCAACAAGCACCAGCTGCATGATAGGCGGCTACACCTCAGTAGGCCCTCCCCTCCAGCTTTAAATGGAGGGAAGGCACGCCGTGAGGCGAAGCCACAGAGTTAAGGCCACGAGGAAAGGCCAAGATCACTCTCAGCAGCTCTGCGCTGCTCGACAGCCAGCGCTCTGCATCATACCCAAGGTAAGGGACATGCTACCTTTTGCAATTCTGATGCCACATGCCCCCTCCAAGCTACCTTCAGAAATGAGTAACTCCGCTCACGTATGCTTTTTCACCCTCCCCCTACCATCTCCCCCAGCATCGCTACCAAGTCTACGCGCTCTGGGGCAAGGTTCTCACGGGCCACCCCATTTAACCCCCCAGCTGCTAGTTCCTCAGTCTCAGCTGCATCTAAAGAAGGCTCCTCAGGCAGGAAGGCCTCGCCATTCGGCACCCACAACCAAGAAGGTGCCTGTGCCCTCCATCCTAGGATCCACAGCTCCGCATTGCCCCTGTACCCCATTACCAGCTGCTCACAGCTTTAGCCACAGAACGGCCAACTCCCTCCGCTTCGGCATACCTCGATGCTGCACACCAGTAGCATCACAGAACTACAAGCACTCGTCCCTCCCACATACCCGACCGGGGCTGCTGCACTGCTTCTGAATGCTGCCAACGCCGCCCTCTCCACACATGCTACCTCACACAACTCTAATGAAGCCGCTTCTATCTTGGGAGCGGTTATGCATATATCCGAGGCCAGTCTCGATACCCTACACCACCAAGGCATGACTGTTGCCACTTGTGCTGCTACTAATGTTTCTGACACCATGCCCTCCCCTGCAACACGTTTGCTACTTTGACCCCCCTCCTATCCCCACTCCACTCCACTCCACTCCCCCTGGCAGCTGCCCCACTGAAACGTGCCTTGATCAACTCGCGCTCCCCACCAGCACATGCCCTGGACATGCACGTCCTGATCAGTAGTAACAATCTAGACCTACTATTCGGAGCGGTTATGCACATATCCGAGGCCTGTCTTGCTACCCTACACCACCAAGGCGTGACTGTTGCCACTGGCCCCATATCCCAGTTGTACTAGTTGTCGGGCACGCCCCCTGATATTTCTTCTACGTCTGTTGGCACAACTGTGCCCTGTACCACCACAGTTGCCCCTACGCTTTGTACTGCCATGACCACCTGTATACCCTGTGATGATATCAATATCTTTTTGCGATGTGATGTCTCTACTGCAAGTCTGGCCCACGATGAGGCACCTAGGCCCTGTATTGCCTCCACCACTAATGAACCCTATTCTAGTCTGCCATGTCCCACTATTAATGCGCAAATGCCTTGTGTAATCTGCCCTGTGACGCTACTGATGTACCTATGCCTTGTGTTGGCACTACCACCAGTTTGCCTTGTGCTGCTACTAATGTTTCTGACACCATGCCCTCCCCTGCAACGTTTGCTACTTTGCCCTCCCTCCTATCCCCACTCCACTCCACTCCCCCTGGCGGCTGCCCCACCGAAACGTGCCTTGATCAACTCGCCCTCCCTACCAGCACATGCCCTGGACGTGCACGTCCTGATCAGTAGTAACAACCTAGACCTACTATTCCTCAGCAAAACCTGGCTGACTGACACTTCCGGCCCTGCCCTTGCCCCCACCATTCCAACTGGCTACACAATCTATAGACAAGACCGCTCTTCCCACAGAGGGGGTGGTGTAGAGGTCATCACCAAGGAACCACTAGCAATCAGGCGGATTCAGGGGGACCTTGATCAGAGCTCTGACTATATTCTTCTCAACCTCTCCCATAACTCCACTCGTCTTCCACTTCGTCTACCGCCCCACGGGCCCCTCCAATGAATTTCAGGATGCCCTGACCCACTCACTCTAAGATAACTTAAAGAAATCCTCAAAAATCCTCCTCCTGGGCAACTTCAACCTTGGCCTGAATGACCCTAACGACTCCCACGCCAATGCCCTCCATAAAGCCCTCTCCACCGTCGGCTTCTCCCAAGCCATCTCCAGCCCTACCCACACTAAAGGCTGCACCTTAGATTGGTTGTCCCACCAAAACTGCTCCATCAGTTGCCCTGATATCACTCCTGTACCATGTTCCGACCACTACTGTATTCAATTTGAAATCCTCACCTCTAAAGGACCCCCTAAACCCACCATCCCTCTAACGGCCACACTTTCACAAAGCTCCCAGCAGCTTACACATGACCATCTCTCTTCTCTCTCTACACCGCCTGGTGCCCGCTCTACTGCCCCCCCTTCTCCAATGACGCAGAGAAACTTGCAAATTACTTCAAAAGGGTCATCACCCAGGCCATTGACACTGTGGCCCCACTCACCCTTAAAAAAAGCCAAAAACGTGAAGCATACCAATGCCTGTTTCACCCTGGATCTCTTACAGCTACGCGCCAAAAAAAGGGCTGCTCTCACCACCTGGTCTAATAACCCCACAGAAACTACCAAAACTGCCTTTAAAGCTCTATCCAAACAATACAAAACCGCCATCACCAACGCAAAAGCCTCATTCTTCAATACTAGGATAGCTAATGCCAAATCAGGGACAAGAGAAATCTTCTCCATCTTCAGAGAGTTGGAGACCCCTGCCCCCCCCTCTCCCTCCTCAAGGACAAAGCTTGGCGTAACTCAATCCAGTATGCCATGCTGGACACCCTGCAGGCCAAAATCCCTGCCCACCAATGGGCACTCACCGACCTAATGGCTAAAAGCCACAGTAGCCCACCACCGAAAACCAACTCCAGTCGTTCCCCTCAGTTCGACTTTAAAGACGTGAGTGAATCAGAAGTCACTGCACTCCTTCGTTCCATTAAACCATCCAACTGTAAAGGGGATGCCTGCCCGGCTCAGGTCATCAAGGACTGTGCACCCTCCCTAGCCCCCATCATCATAGCATTTATAAACGCCTCTTTCAGGTCTGGCCATGTCCCTGTGGGACTAAAGGAAACGTGGGTTTGTCCGCTTCATAAAAAACCCTCCCTGGATCCCTCAATCCCGGGAATAGGTCTATGAACACCATCCCCCTCCTTCTAAAAATCCTGGTCAAAGCAGGTTATCAGTAAGTTTAGAAATTCCTTGAAGACAACCATCTTCTTGGACTACGGCAATCAGTGTTCAGGCCATTTCATGGCACCGAAACAGCCCACCTTGACCTAAAAAAACAGGTGGATGACCTCAGAGACGCAGGCAAACCTGCGCTCCCTCTGCTCTTAGACCTCTCCGCTACCATTGATCTGGTAGATCATAAAACCTTCTGCCATCATTTCTACAATGCAGCTCTACAAATAAATAAATTGCTTGTTTTATACTCTTTCTCTGTAGCCCAGATTGGTAAGAAGTTTGCCCCGGGTGTGTTAAGGAGAAGACATGATCATCCAAGTTAATGGGGCGTCCTTTCCTATTTGCAGTACTGTTCCATGCTCATACCTTGAGTTTTTACCTCTTGCAGCAAGATATGTATCTTTTTTGATACTATGGGCTATATCATGAGTCGGGCAGTATCCCGGCGCTAATTGCACCCGGATACCGCCCAATGCTAATAGTGCCATCGCAATGCGGCCCGGAGCTATTAACACTGGATCGTGAGTTGCGGCGGGCGGTAAGTCACCATTCCCATTGAGTCCTTTAGACCCAATGGGGTGCACTCACAGCTGGAGGTGAATGCCCCATAACACGGGATTGGGCAGAGCAGTAAATGCGGCAGTAATAGCGTTACCAACGTATTTTACCGCTCTGCCTAACTCGTGATGACCCCCTATACAACTAAACCCATCCCCAGTTTCGGATGACTAGAGCCCTACTTTGCGGCAAACATACTAGCATTATTTTCACTCATTTGAACAAACATATATGCCATACAGATGAATTAAGTTTCAAAAAGTGAAATTAAGCACTTGGTAGAGATTGGCTAACGGCTTCAGCAAAAAACTTCCAATTTTTGAGAAAGAGTTCGTTTTCAGCTAATTTTTTATTTCCATTTCTCCATGGAACCTCTCAATTATTTTCCAATCTGTGTTGCCTTGAAAACGTGAAACATTCTGCGAAACACGTCATCAACCATACTTTGAAGCTAATACCAAGTATACTTGACACAAACAACAAATAAAAACAATTCAAATAAAACAGAAATAAAATAAGCTAACTATTTCAAATGAAGACCTATCAAATGAAGGGCCCTTAGAAAACAAGGACCTTTATACGGTATGCAGTTATTTTACTTTATTAAAAATAACGAACAACATTTTTACCTAAACATATTTGGCGGGGGGAAAAACTAATTTTGAAAAATATATATATAAGAGGTGGGGTCAGGGGTTAAAACGGGTGGATGGGGGTTTGGGGTGGGATTATAAACAAGGTGAAATATGAGGCTTGGGGGGGGCACCAAATAAAAATAAATCTGTCGTTTTTCAGTGAAAATGTTTTAAGTATTTTTTTATTCGGTAAAATCACAAGTAACCCTTTAGACACATGGTTTCGACACGTTAAAAGATTAAATATAAAAGAAAAGATATATTTTATAATGACAAAAAGCCGAATAAAGGACAACACGTCTGAAATGAAGAACACCTGTTTCTTTTTGGGGACAGCCAACGCTGAACGAGGTGCAAGTCTATTTAATCTGTGTAGTAGATTTCTCAAATGCGGTCTAAAGAAGACCTTCAAACATCAAACTGTGGGTCCCAAGACCTTCACACATCAGACTGTGGGTCCCAAGACCTCCACACATCAGATTGGGTGTCCAAGACCTTCACACATCAGACTGTGGGTCCCCTGCCACTCAGCTTTCGGGACACACACTAACTGGACTGCCTTTGGTGTGGGTTTCCGACCCTTTGCAGTGAGATCCCGCACTCCCTTCCATGACAGTTCACACCACCTTCGCATCTGCTCGACCAGAGCACCATAGACTGCAATAAAAGTAATCAATAGAAGACAAAGAACTACCCAATGCCCAATGCCCAGGGCTGTGCAACGAGGCTTTGCCCGTAGAGCCCTAGGGCTCTGCAGATGAGGAAAACGTGCAGGATGGGTTACTTGCTACTGTGCCATAGGCGTGACTGCACGATTTTAAGTGATCCCACCGCGGCTGATTTTGCCGCAGCCGGAAAGTTTGCATGAAAAAGGTGCGAACTACCAAAAGTTCACACCTTTCTCATGAGAACACACTTACATACTACAGGGGCTGCAGAGGTTTCCTCCGCAACCACCACTCACTATACTATAAAGTATAGTGAGCGGGGCGTTGCAGGGGACACCCCCGCAGCCCCTGTTTTTTTTCTTTTTTTTTTTTTGCTGGTGTGTTGCGGGGTTTTCCCCCGCAACACTCTGCTCACTATACCACACACTATAGTGAGCAGGGTGTTGTTGCAGGGGACACCCCCGAAGCTCCCGCAGCCTTTTCTTTTTGCTTACCTGTAATGCTACCACCAAAGGTTCGAACTTTTGGTGTTCGAACCTGGTAGCATTTTTCGGTCGTATTGCATGGTCGGACCTTTTTTTTTTTTTGCTTCCTCTCCCGACAGCCCCATTGCTTTTACAGCAGACTCTGGGCCACTGAAGCGAGTCGTCAGTATTCATGACCAATACATTTTTAAAAAATAGCCAAGTTCTTGAATATAACAAACAATTTCAACTGTGCATCGATCTAAGCACCCGTGGGCAAAACCACAAATTGTGCAGTAAACGCCAATAACAAAACAGAATTCAGGAGAAGGGTGCAAGGCTTTCCAGATACGTTTTACGGCATTTCCTAGGATTATTATTACATTTAAAACAGGGTTGACAACTGGACACTGAAAATTCGGGCTCAGCGTTTTCAGCTGGAGATAAACATTTAAATCCCTTAATCCTTGAACAGTTCTACAATCTCCGGATTGCCTTTTAACATGCCCACGGGTGAAGCAGAAAGGCTGTAACGCTCCAGGGTTTTAAAGCACATATATTGCAAAATGTTCTGTCACATTCACCACAAAAAAGCCTATCAGATGCCTTGGAAAGAAATGTGCATTTAGGCCGGCGTTATTAACATTGGAAGCAGGCCCGGCCTATCAGAGATTGGATCTCCGTGAAATAATAAAGGAGAAATGGAAAATCCTTCGCGTTGCCAGAGGAGTATTAACTCCATCGCTGGGCGGTGGGTCCAAAAGAAACAAGCGGCGAGTTGCCGAGGGCAGGAGGGAGCACTGCTCGCAGCCGAGCCCCGCCCCGCTGGATATGTGAACACGCAGGGGTCAGGCCTAATTACCCAGCATCCATTGGGATGCGGCCAACGCCAGAAGAGCAAGGGAGGGCCCAGCTTCCAGAGCAGGCAGCAGGAGGAGCTGCGCCCATCACCGCCAAAGAAGTTCCAGACGAGCAGGGTCAGACTGGGCAATAGGCCCAACACCAACATGCTGGTGAGGGACCGTGTTTTGCTCAAAATGGACCAGTGTTTCTGAACAATTTTTTTTGTTAAATACACAATTTGCACACGTTTTACAAAAAACTGCCCCTTGGGTGCAGGGCAATAATGACGACACTGACACGGATGCTCTGGGGTCAGATCGGGAACTGCCCATGGCAGGCTTCTTGCTCACCTTTATTGACTTTTACACGTGGTGCGTACCTGTGTTTTGTCCTATTCTTTTGTTTCTCCCTCCTTGCCTCGCCTAGAAACACTTGTGTACAGGCACGTTATAAATCCATATCATATCATTAAGGAGCACCCTGCTCCTGTGTGCGCATTAAAACACACATCATACACAGTGACAAATGATGTACAGTGGAGGCTGATACATTTCTGAACTTAAGATGCTTAAATGTTTGTGCCAATTAGACAGGATCAACAGGGCACAGTGAGGGAGCACAAACCAAACAAGGGTTGCTTGAGGTTGGCTCTCACTCCCAAGAAAATGTTTGAATCATTGGGTTAAAAGTATGCATTTTACAGCACTTTCTTTGCAAAATTGGGTAGAAATCCATACAGTTTGCAATTGGTTTTGTATGAAAGCACATGGAAATTCCCAATAGTTGCAAATCACAAATTCTGCATAGGAAAATTTTCCAATAAATTTCATGCCGCCTTTCCACGCAAGATATGCTGGTATAAAAATATATTCATGCTGGTTGTTCTAATTATGTCGAAGCAGGCTGCATCAATATATGCCATTATTACCATGTACGGATCCCAGCCAGTGTACCATAAGTGTTATTACTGGCTGGATTGGCCTACATTCGTATTTTTGCTTTAACCTTGATGCATAGCCCTGTGCATTAAGGGTAAAGCAAAAAGAGCACTGGCAATGCTAACAGTTTGGGCATTCATGTAGGCATGGGAAAGGCACTTCTGTATTGGTATTAGCTGGCCATTGATAGTGCCAGTGCAAAATGGTTTGAGTACCTGAGCAGCTAATAGCAGTGCCTGGTAAATGCCTAATACTTCTACACAAGTCAAAACTGTTGGCTTTGCCAATGCTTATTTTTAAAAGTACTTCAGCGAAAGACACACAGGGTGTTTTTAAATTGAGTGGCCAAAGGCAGACCTGATTAAGACATTTTTATTACACCAATTACGTGTTTACAACTCCAATTAAGTCATGAACTCTCAGAAGACACCTTTGAGGAAACAGTTGCAGGCACATTGAGGGCAAAGTTTGATGGCAAGGCATATTTAAAGCTACCTTAAAGAGTTCCAGTGAGGAGGTGTTTTGAGTGGGGAGGGCAGGAACTGGGTGAGAATTGCCATAGGGATTAGCATGGCAATGAGAAGTCATTTCACTGTTAGCACCTGCATTCATATCCATACATTTTTAGGTAATTGAAATTGTGATGTGGCGTTAGCACTTGCATGCTAGGGGAGTGATTAGAAGGGAAGTGGTGACATGAGACATCTCATTCTCACAGGAGTCCTCAAGTGTGACTTTTCAGAAATGAAGGCAAGAGGTAGCTGCTTGTAACATTGAAGCTTCACCAGAACAGTGTCATTTGAAATGTGGAAAGATGTTAGGTGCCCCCACACAAGGAAGTTTGCCCCTTCCTCACAGCCTCTGACGTTAGCGCCTCTCCCAACATTTGAAATGTTAGTCCCCTTTCCCGCCTGACATTTTAGCCTAGGTGCTCCTCTGATGCCATGAACCCACCCCTTAATGAAGTGGCCCCTAGGGCAGCTACATTTAGGGGTGGTGCTGAACACACTCACAAAAAACACTTTCACCCATGCATTCATCCACCAGTTACACAACTCCATACATGCATGTATACATAAAACCAAAAACAGCATTGACACAAACACCAACATGCATGCATTCATACATACATTCACATATACATACTAATTTAAATACACATATACACTTTTAATTTAAACTAAAAAACACTTACCCTACCTCCATGCACCTTTAAAAAGCATCCATGCAGCCGACACGTAGACATGCTGCCTGACAAGAGAGAACTCTTCTCCCATCAGTCAGCGTGATCACGCTGAGCAACGTGAACACACTGACTGACAGGAGAGGAGTCCTCTCCTGTCGTTTATCATGTCCACGTTTTCAGCTGAATGATGGGAGGCAGCAGAGCCCACTTCTGAGCCCTGCTGTCTCCCATTATTTTGCTGTTTGTTGCGGAGCCAAACGGCTTCGCAACAAACAGCAAAATCATTGCAGGGGCAGAGAGGAGACAGCACAGTCCCCCATGTGAATTAAGGACACGGGAGACTGTGCTGCCTTTCACTTAGGAGAGGGGCCGCAAGGCCCCCCGCAAGTGTGAGGCCCGGGGCAGTTTGCCCCCCCTGTACCCCTCTCGTAACGGCCCTGCCCTTGGAGTTGAGTGGAGGCTACTAACTGCCTCCAGAGTGAGTATCGTGCTCCTCGCTCTCTGTGTGGGTTGTTCGGTTTGGGCATACTCTTGTCGTCATTGCCCGTGGCATGTCGTTTTGTTCCCTCACTGGTGGTGTCCTCTCGGTCAACAAGGAGCGGGTCTCTGCAGGGTTTTGGTTCTTTCAGGATTCCTCCCACACGACTGGTGGTGCCCGCTTGAAGTGAGACACGTTCCGGCTCACTGTCTCGGGCCCTCAGTGGCAGTGGCTTGTCTGTGTTCTCGGTGAGTGATGGTCCCGGGGAGCGACTTGTAGAGGAGGGCCATCTTTTCCCTTGGCGCTCTGTTCTTCACTAATGCCATGTCCCCTGCTTGAAGGTGGCTTGGGCTGGCTCTTCTTGCTCTATCTTCCTTTGCATTATGTTCTGGTCTTCGGCGTTCTACTTGTTCCAGGTCCACTGGTGGGGGCTTCCACGAGTGATGGAGGGGCAGTCCTGCTTGAATGGGTAACCCAAACATTAGGGTTGCAGGGCTGACTTTAGTAGCCAAATTAGGTGTTTGCCGGTAGGATCGGAGGAACCTGTACAGTTTGGGTAGTCACGGTCGTCTTCTGATCTTTCTCGATCCTCACAGATTTGTTAATGGATGCCATGAATCTTTCTGCATCCCCGTTGGCCTGAGGCCAATACGGGGTGATGTGGTAGTGGCAGATTCCCATTTAATCGACAAATCGTTTGAATTCTTTGCTTGTGAATGGCGGACCTTTGTCGTTTTTTATCGATGATGGTATGCTGTGGATCGCAAGCATCTTCTCCAAAGCTGTGGTGACTGATGCTGCATCTGTCGAGTTGACTGGTTCGACTTCTGGATACCTGGTGTACTCGTCGATGGCCACAAGGAGGTATGCTTCATTGGAGATGTTGCAGAAGTCGATGCTCACTGCGTCCCAGTGGCGTTTGCTTCTTGGGGGGCCGGCCATGGACTCGGGTGGACCTGGCCGGCGGGTAGCTAAACATGCTATGCAGGTTTTGACAAGTGCAATGACCCTCTGCTGTATCTGTGGCATCGACATGCACAATTTGAGGAAGATCTGCGTCTTCACGATTCCCTGGTGGCCTTTGTGCACAAGTTTGAGGGCCCTCTCGTGGAGGTTGGTGGGAATCACTATGTGATGGCCTTTGAGGATGAGGCCTTCAAGCGATACGGACAGTTCATGGCGTATTCCAAATAGGGCTTGTATCATTTCCAGTGCTTGGGGCGTCTTCTGGGCGACTGCTGTGAGGAATGTTTTGCACTCGCCGGTTAAGATCGCCTTCTTGTTCATTTGAAGGCAGGTGTCTTTGTTTATCTCTTCTATGATTTCATTGAGTTTCATGGTTTTGGGCTTGGCACAGGCTATGACTTGGCATACGTGCTCTTCCGTTTCCTTGGCTACTTCTCGTTCTGTGGTGGTGGCAGGTCGGGGGTGTCGCGACAAAGTCTGCCGGGTTGTCGTCGCCCTGGCCCGGTATTGTACCTCAAGGTCAAATTGTTGCAGCTGAAGCATGCAGCGCTCAATCCAGGCTGCGGGTTGCGGTGCTGATCCTTTAAAATATGGGACTAGGGGTTCAAGGTCGTTAGCACCTTCACAGGGTGCCCTAGGATGTATATGTGGAAGTGCTTGCATTGCCATATGATGGGTAGTGATTCTTTTTCTATGTATGCGCAGTTCCATTCAGTCGGGGTGAGGGGTCTACTTGTGAATGCGATGGGGATGACTGTTCCGTCTCGGGTGAGGACGGTCTGCGGCCTACTGATAGTGGCCAGGTCGGGGATAAATCACCCGCAGTATATCACCATACCTAGGATGCTCTGGACGTCTGTTGCTGTGGTCGGGGCTTGCACATTCTTAATGTCCTCTACCTTTCCTGGATCTGGTAACACTCCTTTTTCATTAAAGACATAACCGAAAAAGCTCTG
Organism: Ambystoma mexicanum; assembly: GCF_040938575.1. Classification (NCBI taxonomy): domain Eukaryota; kingdom Metazoa; phylum Chordata; class Amphibia; order Caudata; family Ambystomatidae; genus Ambystoma; species Ambystoma mexicanum. The sequence goes on along the minus strand of NC_090934.1, from coordinate 980,186,577 downwards.
TGTGGATTTCCCAAATTCACACTTTTCTTCATGCAGCGTTAGTCCTGAATCTTCTAGACGCTGTAGGGTGGCTGCTAGCCAGCTGTTGTGTTCTTTTTCGGTTTTGCCGTAGATCAGGATGTCATCGCTGACATCTGTGACTCCCGGGAGGTCTTGGAGCACTTTTAGTATTTCATGTTGAAAAACGTTGGCGACGGACGAGATTCCGAAATTAAGACAGCGGTACCTTCTCAGCCCCAGATGTGATGAAGATGTTGTGATATATCTTGATTCTTTTGCCAAGCAAATTTGATGGTAGCCTGACAATAAGTCCAAATTGCTAAAGACGCTGGTGCCTGTCAAGTCCACAATTAGCTTATCTACCGTTGGCGTTGTGTCTTTCTCTCCCTATTGCCACATTAGGGAGGCGCATGTCGATACATATGTGCACCGCTTGAGGCTGCTTAGGCTTCGCACTTATCACCATGGGGGGACACCCAGGGGGGTGAGACCGGTGGTCTTCTCAATAATACAGATGTCCTCGAGTTTGTTCAGTTCAGCTTCTACTGCTGTCCTCATGTGGAAGGGGACTCTACAGTGTCGTACTGCTCTTGGCTCTATCATGGGGTCGATATGGAGCTTTACTGTCCTTCCTTTGAGGTATCTCGTGCCTCTGAATTGTTTTCAGTACTTTCTGCTAGCTGGATTGTGAAGTTAAACTAGTCGTTCTGCTATTGGGCAGCTGAGCAATGTCTCAATTCCTGCTACGACAACATAGATGCAAATTTTGCTGCTCTTTCCATGATGTGTGAGATCAGTCTTGAAGTACCCCACAACTGGAAGGGTTTTTTTACACCCATATGCATATAGCAGCACAGGTCTCTGCCGCAGAGGGGGGGGTTTTGGGTCGAGCTGGGGTCAAGCTTGTCAAACCTGGTGGTCGGCATGACAGTCACTGTGACCCCCGTGTCCATCATCATCATCACGGGGGTGTCTCCCATGGTGGCTGTGCAACTGCGGCCTGATTTGATTTGCTGTCGTTGGTCTGCATGCCGTGCCTTGGTTTGACCGCTGATATCATGTGGACCTTATCTTGCCTGGAGTTGCAGTGCCGGTTGGCGCGACTTGGGGACTGCTTCCTTCTCAATTGTTCATCATTACTGCTGTCGCTGTCTTTCCCCTCGATTGCTCGGGCCTGTCCTTTCCTGGTCTCCCGGGCCTTCACTGGTTGTCTCCGCTGTCAGCGGTCGGGTTGTCTTGAATGGACTGTGCAATGCAGGGCTTTGCATCATTTCTCCAGTCTGGGGTTTTCCTCCGGGGTGAGAGGTCTTTAGCCCTCTGGGAGCTTAAGCACACTTACACATAGTGGTTTACTTGTCCACATTTGTAGCATGTTGTTCCGTATGCGGGGCAAGGTCCTTCCCCGTGTTGCTGTCCGCTGCACCACAGGCAATTCTTCTGCTTGTTTGCTGTCTGCCCTTGTTGGGACTTGTGCTGTCGCAGAGCATTGATTGTGGTCATGCTGTTGCGTGGAGCTTCAGTGTCTAAGGGCAGGTGACTGATCATTTGCTCCATCTCTGCCACATGCTTATCTGTTCTTTCCCGCTTCCGCCCCAGGATGGTGTCCAGCGGGAGAGTAGTCTCCAACAGGATGGACCTCCTGAGCTTGTCTGAGGATAGGCCATGTATGACCTGCTGACTCACCGTGAATTCCTTGTCCAGGAAGTCAGAGCCAATGGCCATCTCTCGCAATCGACTGTGGAAGTCGTCGATGCTCTTGTGGGCATTGTCTGGCTTGTCTCATTTTGAACCTCTCAAAGTCAGGGCTGATCTTGGATTTGAATTTCTTGGTGAGGATATCTTTCACGGTCTCATAGTCGTCTTCTGTGCCCCAGTTTGGGAGTGCGTTGAATAGCTGAAGGGCCATGGTGCTCAGGTTGAGCATGAGGAATGTCCTTTTCTTTGCTGGTGCTGTCGCGTGCCTTGATGCTCAATTCGAATTGCTGGATCTAGAGTCCCCAGTGGAGCCCTGTCCGGGGCCCGCAAGGTTGCATGAAAGTCCCTTGCGTGGTGTCTAGCCACGTGTAGGTGTAGGGATTCTGGCCTTGTTGCCTCAATGGCATTGCTGTGGGGTCCTCCGCCATGTTGTGTGGTGCACGGAGTGTTCCGGCGCACCGGTGCTTCAGCTGTCTATGCTCAGTGGCTCTGTTGGGTTAGGGGTCTGACCCCCGTGGCTCTGGCCTTAGGCAGATGCAGTCACATTTGGCCATTTGAGGAGAGGATCTCTGCAGTTGGGGCCACTGGCCGGGGCTTAGGCCCAGTTCTGTGTGGTGACAGCTGGCTATAGGAGCATGGCATTGTGTGACAGTACTGCAGGCAGAGGGGTGCTGCTTTTTTTCAGCGCACAGCGTGGGTGGTGCACGTATTTTTTTTTCTTCCTTCCGGCCGTTCTGCCGATGCTCAGGCACCGGACTGGGAGATCGCAACATGAGTCACCAGGCCTTAGGGGGGCCTAGGGCACGGTGTCAGGATGCTGCGGCCTGCCCCTACTGCTGTTGGCTTGCTGTTGTAGGTCGGCGTATTACAGCCATCCAGGCACCTTGTTCAGCGGGCGTCGCACGAGTCAGCGGGCTCTGGGGGTGCCTGCGGGGTGGTTTGGATCAGTTTGATCTTCTGCCATTGGGGGCTGTGACGGGTGGACATCCGTCCCCACCTCGTCGCCAGTATGGTGTTGGCTCACCGTGCTAGGGGGCTGGGCCTGCAGGGCGCGCGGCAGGCGAGCAATAATGACACTGATTCTCTGGTGTAAGAGCGTGGGACTGCCCTTCGCGGGCTTTCTCGCTCACCTTTATCGACTTGTCCATGTGGTGCGTACCTCGTGGACGTCACAGGTACTACTCAGTCAGGCACGAAAGGAATGAATTGCCTTTTGTGGCTGTGACCGCTTTTTCATTGGTGCCCGAGCAGATTTTATGCCGCAGGCCGACCCTCCAGATGAACCCCCCTCTCCCACAGCCCCCTAGAAACCTGCCTTTGCCAGACTGATCAAAGCAGCTAAGGGTGATCAATTAAGGCACAGTTCGGCTCCATGCAGACCCAAACATCTCTCAGGGTCAGAATCCGACTGTGAAAAAGTACCTGCGAAAACAATTTACACATGTCAATGCCACAGCGTTTGAGCGCTTCAGGGCCTAAAGTATTTTTGCCCACGTTTTTAACGCTGTCGTTCAACACATGTACCACCTTTGCCTTGTTGCAGGGCCACACGAACTATGAGGCTGGTTTATAATGGTCTAGACACAAACGAACCGGTTGGTGTGGCAAATGTTTGTAACATTGGGCAAATAACACGCCGGGGGTAATGCCTTTTCACGTGGCAGGGCTTGCCAATGAACACAAGTACTGTGTAGGCCTGTGCTCCCTGCATCGCACACTGGAGGCCGATCAGTGATTTAAGCAGTACGAGAATATGAGTGGCAGAACACAGGAACGTACCCTAAATAAGGGGGTGCTGAATGGATTTATGGATTTCTAGAATACCTTTTTTTCCCCCGCCTCTCCTTTTGTTTCATAAATACATGTCCTGACCTCCACAGGCCTGTCTCTCCTTTTGATTGTTAGTGACAAGTGCCACCCCACTCAGGCAGCCCTTTCACCCAACAAAGCCGCATAGTGACAGGGCTGCATGTGATATTATATGGCATTTATAACGCGCCTATACACAAGTGTTTAAAGGCGCGACGAGGCAAGGGAGGGGAAGGGAGTGAATATAAGAGAGAACGATCTTACTAGGCCATGTAAAATTGAGATCGCGCAAGTGCAGGGGACGGCGGAGGGGAAAAGTGCGAGGGGGAGGGGAAGTGCAGTACATAGGATAAACAGTAAATAAATCCAAACAAAACAATAATAAGTGCGACCAGCTCGTGGCAGGTGCAAGGGTAAGTGCAGAAATCAGGTGCCAAGTGCTGGTAGGGGGCTGCAGGGATACAGAAACAGTCCCAGAGTGCAAGGGCTGCCAGGGGGGCAGTGCAGGTGAGCAACTGATGGGGTGGGGACCTGGGCCCGAGAACAGAGGGTAGGCAGGTCACCAATGCAGTTTCCGTTTCAGCCAGGAGTTCAGCAGGGGAGAGGAGGAGAGAAAGCAGAAGCAAAGACGAAGGTCTTGAGGTGCTTCCGGAACCAGAGATGGTTCCCCTCAATTTTCAGAGAGGCAGGGAGGCTGTTCCAGAGGGAGGCCCTCACCGGATGTGGGGATCGGTGCCTCCGATTATGATGCCTTTTGGTGCCCTCGCCTCTCCCTTTTTTCTAATTCACAAGCACCGACCACACAGGCAGCTCTTTCACCACGCTGCTCTGTTGAGTGAAAGGGCTGCCTGAGTGGGTTGGTACCTCTGGGGCTAGTTGGGGGACTCCGTCAGAGTCCCGGCTCAGGAGCACTCGTTGGAGGCTGCCAGGACACAGCCCTGCCACACTTAAAGCCCCGATTAGATTGAATAACACATTTCACAAGTCACTAAGAACCTGTTGATTAAAGCCATATGGGTTGATGAGAGTATTGGAAACAGGCTTTGAAGATCACTCCCCTTGAAATCCTTTTTTTACATTTCTAAAAAAGGCGAAGAAATGAACACTGTAAAGAAATAAAAGACTTCCAGGGAAGAGCAACATAAGACTTCCATGCTGCTGAATTACACTAAGGCGCGTGCATGGTTGTTTGATTTGGAAGCGTGACTGGAAAATCAAGCCGCAAAAGCGAGAGGTAGAACGTGGTCACTCCTGTTGGAGGAGAACAAGAAGTCAAGAATAACAGACAATACAATAAGGGCACATTAAGAAAATAAATGTTCAGCTCAGCAAAAAAAAAAAAAAGGAAAACCAAAAACGCTGCCGTTATATTTCCCCGTCAATGCGCTGTACTTGGACACTACCAACCACTCCTCGGCTCATCGAAAGATGCAGAAAACCTTCCACATCAAACAGGCTTACACCCTCCCCAAGAAGGCTTACTCTCCAGGTGACTTGGAAGGGCCCACGCCCGTAGAGAGAGATTCGGGCTCATCTGCACCGGTCCGATAGCACAGCAAGTAGAGCGCTCGCTTTGACATCCGTGCAGAGCCTGCTGATGCAGGTTCGAATCCCGACAGGGCCAAACTCAGCCTTTCATCCTTCCGAGGTCGATAAATGAGCACCACACACCATTGGTAATAATAAGCAGCGCTCAGATACCTTCGTAGCGCTATATAAATGCAAAATTATTATTATTATTATCTGTGACACGTTTCATCCAGTATTAAAACAAGCACGAGCAAAGCCAGCAGTTTTAGCTTTGCTAAACGGCACTCCTTTGGCTACAGAGGCCAACTCCGAGCACCCAGGCATGGTGAGCATGTGGGCAGGCTACATGGCCAAAGGATGGTCTCAATGAGCGAGGAGGGCAGTGTTCCACTCATCTGCCACACGGGTGCCTTTCAGGGTGCATTTCCTGTTGCTTACCACATCCCATAACCCGTCTATGTGTAACATTAACCGTGACTCGGGCTTTTGGTGCTGCAAAGCTAGCAGTGACCCAGAAGTTATGGTAGTGCAACAGCTCTTCTTGTAAGCCAGGACTGTATGGCCTCAGTAGTGGGCGGTAAAGAGCCACCTATGTGCCAACTATGAACCAATACCAATGTTCGCAATTAAGTACCAACTATAAGAAAAAATAAGGGTAGTGCCAACCTGCCACATACCAGCCAAGACTAATGGTGGTGATAAAACTACATATTGGAGACAAATCTATGCACTCACATTGGGTGGTCCTCAGCACCAGCCCGAGCCAAAACACACGATAGCGCTATAAGCTGAGAACTCATGTGTGGCAAAACTGTGAAGCCTCTAGCCTCACAAGGTGCTGCTGAAGCGCCACATATGATCAAAAACAAAAGATTGCAGGGGCAACACCACACGTGCGCTCTGATCTCCAAAAGAGAGATGGGAGCCCTTTGCCCTGTGCCGCGGAATGAGGGACACATGCTGAGGTGTAACCAGGATTGTCTAACAAGTGGGGCCTGAAGGTAATGCAGTTGGGCCCACCAAAGTGACATTAACATCTGTCAATGCCCACACAGTGCTTCTGAGTGGGCATTTAGGGATTTTGGGTGGGCCTTGCCCACTCAGGTCCTACACGGTCTACGCCTCTGAACACATGCAGCTAAAGGGCACAGGCCCTTCAACTGGGCAAGGGACCAAGTGTAAAGGGGCACGAAGGTGTGACAGACAGGCACCCTCCTTCATCCCCTCTGCCTCTTAGGTAGGGTAAAATACAGAGGAGCTGGGGTGGCAACAATAGCCAGTGCTGCTGATGGGGAACCCCGCAGCTCGAAAGCGGGGGCCAGTAACCTGTGCCCCAAGAAAGGCAGGGCAGAGAGAGGGGTCAGGCCAGGGGCTGTCAGCAACGCAGCCAACGTTAGGGGAAAACAAAGGCACACCCCTCCCCTCTCTCGCTTTCCCCTTTCCCCTCAGACCACTGGTGCCAGGCAGGCTGAGGGTCAAGTAGTGGGAGCAACACCATGGACAGTATAGTGAGGAAGTGATAAGCACCTCAGGGCAGACAGGAAACATCAGGTAACAACATAGGAAACAAAGGAAGCACCTCAGGGTGCAAAATGCAGTCGGCGCCAGCCGGCCGGGGGCTGGACACAGCCCCCACGCAGGCAGATCAAGCCCAGGGCCAGCCCCTGGGACAATATAAGGAGCTGCAATGCAGCCAAAAAGCCTCATCGGGGAGACCATCAAATGGGAGAGCAGCAGCCGCTACCTCGGTGTGACCCTGGACAGCAAACTCAACTGGGAAAGCCACATCGAGAATACTCAGCAGAAGGCAACAGGAAAGATGGCAGCGCTGTACCCACTCCTTAAGAGCAAGTCTATGCCCCTCCGGACAAAGATCAACGTCTACAAGGCGATCATCAGACCAACCCTGACATATGCCTCCCCAGCATGGATGACCTGCCATGAGCGACACCGGAAGAGTCTTCAGATAGTCCAGAACAAGGCCCTGCGGATATCTTCTGGAGCTCCAATCTTCACAAGGATAGCAGACCTTCACAGAGACCTGGACATCGAGATGTTGGACGAACATCTAGCGAAGCTGAGTAAGAACTTCTGCCAAGGACTGGATCAGAACCCGAACCCTCTGATCAGAAGACTCACTGCCTCCACTGCAAACCCCTTTGACCGCTACCCACGGCCCATCACTGCAAAGACCCTGTGAAACCAGCTCTACTGTGACAAGAACACACAGACCAAGAAGAAAACAAACCCACGACTACATACTCAACCCAAGAAGATGGAGTAATGAGGCTCAAGCCTCCTCGAGTATCCAAAAATCACAGCTGATGGATAAAAATCTATCAGCAAGAAGAAGAACAAGCGGCAAAAAGCACAAATCTGTTTTGGACTCTGCACGGAGCACCAAACAAGTACCTTGCATTTGCAGAATACTTTTATCATTTTCCCAAAACCCTCCCACTCAAGAAAAAAGGGAGAGAAGAAGGAGAAGCGAGAACAGGGCACCGTATGGGCCCAGAAGAAGGAGAAGAGAGAACAGGGCACCGTACGGGCCCAGAAGAAGGAGAAGAGAGAACAGGGCACCGTACGGGCCCAGAAGGAGAAGAGAGAACAGGGCACCGTACGGGCCCAGAAGAAGGAGAAGAGAGAACAGGGCACCGTACGGGCCCAGAAGAAGGAGTAGAGAGAACAGGGCACCGTACGGGCCCAGAAGAAGAAGAGACAACAGGGCACCGTACGGGCCCAGAAGAAGGAGAAGAGAGAACAGGGCACCGTACGGGGCCAGAAGAAGGAGAAGAGAGAACAGGGCACCGTACGGGCCCAGAAGAAGGAGAAGAGAGAACAGGGACCGTACGGGGCCCACACCGTCGTGGGACCAAGGCGGCGGCACAGGCCCAAGGGCGTATCCTCAGGACCTCGTGCCCAAAAGTGCACATGATGTTTATGGTTGTTATGATTGTGTTGTTCTATTATTACATAATGATGTACAATAAAAACCCATAGCCTTTTTATGGTCAACACTCAACCAATGTCTTGTGTGGTACATGAGGGAGTTTGGATTTCATCTGTCTATCTCTTGGGTCAACCGGTTATGACCAAATGGTGGCCGGGCCCCGGGTGGGACACCACTTGGCCACCTACCCTCCCCCACACCCACACTTCAAAGTGGGAGAGAAAGAAACCAACTCCAGGCCACTTAGGTGTGAAGTGACCTGGCGGATTGCTGCAGGGCCTGGCAGCATTTTGACCCAATACCGCCTGCGGCAGCCAAACGCATGGCTCAAGACAAAATGTGCCCAATAAATATCGGACTGCAGGGCCAAACCGGCAGAACCCACACTCAACACCTTTCCAGTGCACTCTGAAAACCTTTCTTTTTCCAGTCGCCCCCCACCCAACTGAAGAAAGACAGAAGAAGCGCACAGACAACTGACGGAGTCATGTCAGGAGTCGTGGACCGCGACGGCAGGGGGCGGCATGGGCCAGGAAGGTAACCGCCATCAGGCAAGGGAGTGCTGCACCAGACAAATTATACAAGTCCCAATGACACGGACCTGGAGAAGGATCTAGAAGACTATCGTCACGCTGGTGGCACACTGTTGGAAAAAGACGTTTTCCCTTTCCGACCCAAGTGCTCAAAGTACAGAACAATACAACATAGCCCACCTGCTGGTGGGAGTTTGCAGGATACACAGATTGTTTATTGGTATTATGTCTAAAAGTCTACAGTCTTCATTGCCACTACAATCTGCCTCTGGGTAATGATTATTTGATAACAGAACTCTTCGTGATAGTTGCTGTTATTTCTCCTCATCTTATAGAATTTCCGAATTCATGTTTCTATAAATAGCCCGTGACGTACTCCTTCCTGTGTAGATTTTGTTTGGCTGCAGAAAGGTGGGCGAGGGAAAGGCGGCTGGCCCACACCTCAAAGAATCATTAAGGCCGGAAACCGGATGACAGAATCCACAGCATGTTTCTGGGTGTGGAGCAAGTTTTGCTCTGCCCACGGTTAGTTCCAGAGGCTACGAAGGCATCATGAAAAGAACTTGAGGCTTCAGTGAAAAGGGACACCTATAAAAGATGGCTTGCATAGTACACAAGCCATAGTAAGGCATGTTTACACATATATAAATGCTTAGATTCTTTTATATATTTGTTTGTGTACCTTACTATGGTTTATGTACTTTTAAGCCACGCCCATCCCACAAGCCACGCCCCTCGAGTTCTTAACCCACTTAAAGTCCTGCCTATGGTGTAGTGGTGAAGTGCGCAACACGAGAAGCTGGCGACTGCTGTTCAAATCCCCACGATGGTTCGAACAAATAATCTCTTAAAATTCCCAAAACAGTGCAAAGCATCTCGTTTCACCTCGGCTTTTAAAATGGGGGACTACATCCGCCATTGAAAAAAGTGGGCGGACGCCGTCTACCCAAGTGTACCCTCGACTTGAGCCCTGCAACGTGTGGTGAAACATTCCATCGAGGCGTGATGGTGGTGCGCACCAGCGCTGCGCTTATCGACTGCCACCATCAAACTGCACTTTTTTTGTAAATAGCTTGAGAAAGGTGGGCCTTTTATTATTAATTCAGTATTTGATGTCGTAATACCACAAACAAAATAACACTGGCTTAGAAACTCAAAATAAGCAACAATTATCATCAAGTTAAACAAAACATTTTAAAAGGTGTGCCTTTGGCTTCTGTGCTGACTAGATAGGGGGTCCCGGGGGGAACGCGAAGCGTTTCCCCCCGGGGAAGTTTTTGGCGCTGCACACGGCCAGCGAGTGGCCGTGGGGGCAGAGCGCCCCTCTGGGGTATTTAAGGGGGCGGGGAAGGTTCAGGAGGCAGGTGACGGTTGGACTTGGCGATTGTCAAGTCCGTTGCCTGCTCCCGAGCCTTCCCTGGTATTTAGCGGGGCCTACAGGTGTGCGAGTTAGTGAGGTGAGGAAGAGGAGGGTTGGTAGAGTGGTCGGGTAGGTAGTTTGTTAGCTTATGTAAAAAAAAAAAAGAAATATTTAGTTAATATTGGGGAACGTGTGGTAGGGGTGCCGGAGATAAGACACCCCTTGTCGGCTTACCGGCGTGTCCCGCGTTGTCTGGGGTGCGGCGTGGGGAAGTCTAGGGAGTTGGTGTCTCGAGGTCCCTGGGGGGTGCTGTGGGGGAGTTTCTGGTCAGGTGCTTCCTTGCCTCGTTTGGGGGCCTCGGAGTGTTGTGAGGACCCGGAGCTGGCTCCGCTTCGTTCCGTGGCTTCTTCCCGGGCGCTGGTGCGGGGGTGAGGCTGGGGTGGCCGTTGTCGGAGCCCGTGTGTTCAGGGCTTGCGCGGCCGAGTGCGCGGTGACGGGCTTTGTCATTAGAGGGCAGTGCGGTCCTCTTAAAGGGACCGCTCCCTTTTTGCTTCCAAGGAGCGGCAGGGCACTGCGGTGTGGCGGGAGGGCCACCAGGGGGCGGGCTTCAGAGTAAAGAATATGCACAGGGGTGCTCAGTAATGAAAAAAAAAAAAAAAAAAAAAGAAAAGAAAATCAAGAAAGAATAAAGGAATAGGAGAGAAAGGAAGGGGTTTTCTGGGGGGTTCCCAGCTCTAGGGGTGAGTGGGGGGGCCCTTTGGGGGTCTACGAGTAGGTTATCAAGAGAGCTGGGAGAGGGGGTTTCTCTCCAGGCCCAGGGGGCATTGGCGAGGCAGGGGGGGGGGGGGTTTAATTAAAAAAAAAAAAAGTTTGTTTTTTCAGTTAGAGATAATAAGGTTGTAGGGTCCAGGGGTTATTTACCCCCTTGGGTATTTTGCGGTTAGCGCAACTTCGTTGGGGTTTCGCCTCTAGTAGGGGCCTTTCTTTCCACGGGTAGGTCCCGGCTCGGGGGCATAGGTAGCGGGGAGCGGCAAGGGGCGTATTGTAGTGCACCAGTAAAGGTTGGGGCACGATGGTAGGACAAGGTGCAAGCAGGGAGGGGTTGGTGGATGCGAGGGCACTGAGGGAGGCCCTGGCCATAATTAGCAGGGCAACTAAGGCCCAGCTGGAGGGGGTGGTGGGGGAGGTCACGGGTGATGGGCAGACAAGTGGGGGTAGGCCGCAGCGGAGAGCGGCAGCTGATGGGGCTCTCGCGGCAGTGGTGGCTTACACCCCCGCAGCGGGGAGAGGGGAGGTTTGGAAATCCAGGGGCAGGAAGATGAGGAGGGAGATAGACGGGAGGGTGTCCGGGGAAGAAGGGATTTCGGGTGGGCAGCCACGTGGGGAGGGAATGTGGGATAGCACTAAGGGAGCAGCGATTGCGCAAATGGAGGTGGCTCAAAGGAACCACGGTGGGGCTATGGTGGAGGTGCAGAAGGGGGTGCAAGGGCAGCGGGGAAGAGGGGGGAAATACCTACGGAAGAGTGCGGATGGGAGAAGGAGAGGGAGGTCCCCATCAATTGAGGTGGATAGGGCGGGGTGCGGAACGCCCCCCCCGGGTAGGGTGAGTGAGGGCGGAGGGCGCTGCGCAGCCCTCGCTGGTCAAATGGAAGTAGAGGGTTTGAGAGGGGCCCCTACTCGGTCAGCATATGGAGAGCCTAGAGAGCGCAGCACGGCCCCTAGCAATGAAGAACCCAGGGTGGAGGTCGGAGCGCCTCGCCCGAGAGAAGAGGACCAGGCAGGGGTTTCCACAGCCCCGCCGAAAAGACGTCAGAGGAGTGGCGGGGTGGACACCCTGGGCTCGCAGGAGGAGGAGCAACTCGACTGGGGCACGAGCTCGCAGCCACAATGGTATTTGATGGGTGATGAAATGGGTTTGGAGGATTATGTTGGGAAGTGGGAGGTGGATGGTTATAGGTCGGTGGGGGTAAGGGGGGAGGAGAGAAGAAGTTGGGCTTGGGATATGGAAAGACAGGTGCAGGGGGTCGGGGGGCAAGCGGGAGGGGGAAAGGTTGGCTGGGTGAGTCTGCTGACATGTTTTGTCCCCGCAGTAGGAGCTCCGATAAGGAAGGAGATGAGGAGCATTGGTGTGGACGCAAGGCAGCAGACGGCGGGTGCAGAAAGAGGTGAGCAGGAAAGGGATTGGTCATCTGAATGGCAGAGAGGGGTCCCAGGAGGGGGGACGGGAAACGAAGGGCTGAGGAAAGAAGTTGGTGTGCAGGCCATTGGAGCCATGGGGGTTGAAAAGAGCATTTGCTCAGTGGAGATTCAGGCGGACAAGGTGGTGGAGCCATTGGGGCTCGAGGTGCAAGGGGGAAAAGAAAAGGAGGTTGAAATGAAAGGAAAGGAGAAAAAATTGCCATACATGCGGATAACAAAACCGTTGGGGGCGCACTTGATGGCAGCGACCAGGGAAAAGATCCAGGCGGGGGAATTTGTAGATGTTTTTAAATTGCTCCATAGGGAAGTGAGAGCTAAGGAAGGGTCTAAAGAAGAGGAGAGGGAACTGGCTGCGCGACCAAGGGTACCGGTGACCATTGAGAATTGGACGTCAGCATTTATCATTTACGCCAGTGTTTATTGTGAAAAATTTCCTGAGCGTTGTGTGGCCCTACTTAAATATGTGGACGTAATTAGGAAGGCTTTCACGAGTTTTGGGGGTTTTGCATGGGTGAGGTATGACGAGGAATTCAGAGCGAGAATGGCGGAGGACAGTCAAGCGGTCTGGGAGGAGATAGACATGGATCTTTGGCTGCAATGGATGGCTCCAACGAGGCCTGCCCCGACATTGCACACACCAAGTGGGCTGCCGGTGCCCTTCCGGCCCTTTCTTGGTCGCCCCGCCCATGAAGGGGCGGGGGGAGGGGGCAGAGGGCAGTCCTCAGCGGCATGTTGGGCGTTCAACAAGGACGGCTGCACTAGGACCCTGTGTAGGTTCAGGCATGAGTGCAGCAAGTGTGGTGGAAAACACCCGCTTACGCAGTGCTTCCAACAGGGAGACAGGGGGAGGGGGAGAGGTGCGGGCAGAGGGGTTGTGGGGAAAGGCTTTTACGCCAATTAAGGTGGGGGTTCTGCAAAAATGGTTGCAATTTTATCCGGACAGGGTTGGGGCGAAGATTTTGAGTGAAGGGTTCAGTCAAGGTTTCAGATTGGGGTATCAGGGCCCAAGGGTGCGCCGGTGGACTGAAAATCTGAAGTCAGCCAAAGAAAATGTGGAAGTGGTAAGGCAAAAATTGAGCAAAGAAATAGCGGCGGGAAGGATAGTGGGGCCATTTGATGACCTGCCAGGTGACCTAGTCATATCCCCATTGGGGGTGGTGCCCAAGAAAGCTCCGGGGGAGTTTCGGTTAATACACCATTTGTCTTGGCCGGAGGGCATGACGGCGAATGATTTCATTGCCCCGGAAGAATGTGGGGTTGTATATGCAAGTGTTGACCAGGCAGTGGAGCTGGTAAGGAAAGAAGGGTGGGGGGCCTTCATGGCCAAGTGTGACATCAGAGCGGCGTTCAGGTTACTGCTGGTGCACCTGGAGGATTTTTGGTTGCTAGGTTTGCAGTTTGAGGATCGCATATACATAGACAAAGCCTTGCCAATGGGGTGCGCAATTTCCTGTGCGCTGTTTGAACGTTTCAGGTCATTCCTGCACTGGTTTTTTTTATTTAAAATCGGGTTGGGAGAGTGTGCTGCACTATTTGGACGACTTTCTGTTCCTTAGCGGGGCAGATAGAGAGGGTGAGTGCAGAGGGATGCTAAAGTTGTTCCAGGAGCTAATGGAGGAGTTGGGGGTGCCGTTAGCGGAAGACAAAACAGAAGGGCCTGTAGTGGTATTGACATTTTTGGGAATTGAACTGGACTCGGGGGCTATGACCTCATGCTTGCCGCACGACAAGGTGAGCAAACTGGTGGTGTTACTGGAAAAGGCAGTGGGGGCCAAGAAAATGACGCTGGTTGACATGCAGAGATTGGTAGGGCATCTGAATTTTGCATGTAAGGTGGTAGCCCCAGGGAGGACGTTTTGTAGGAACATGGCGAGGGCTATGGCGGGAGCAAAGTGCCCACATCACCGGATAAGAGTATCAGGGTCAGTGCGGGAGGACTGCAGAATTTGGCTTCGTTTTTTGGAGAAGTTTAATGGGGTGTCAATGTGGTTGCAGGGGGACCCGGTGACATGGGAGGTACAGATATTTTCGGATGCGGCAGGAGCGGGGGGTTTCGGAGTGTTTTGGGGGGGAAAATGGTGTGCAGAGAAATGGCCTGAACTGTGGTTGAAGCAGGGAAGGAGTATAGCATTCCTTGAGTTTTCCCCACTATTGGTGGCATTGGAGCTGTGGGGGAAGGATTTGCAGGATAGGAAAGTGAATTTCAATGTGGACAATGAATGTGTGGTCCACGTGGTAAACAGGCAGTCAGAAAAGGATCAGAGGGTGTCAAGACTCATGAGGGAGTTTGTGCTGAGATGCATGGAACTGAATGTGGCGTTTAAGGCAACACATGTGCCGGGGAAGGATAATGGCATCGCTGATGCATTATCTCGTTTTCAATGGCAGAGATTCCATGGATTGGCTCCAGAGGCGGATCAGGAGGGGCAGCAGATTCCCGAAGAGCTGTGGAAGATAGGAGGATGAGAGCGCTGGCTTTGGTGGAGCGTTCATTGGCCGGGGCGTCTAAGGAGGTATACAGGAAATGCAAGAGAGGATTTTATTAGGGGGGGGAGCGCGTAGTTGGAAAGGAACATGGGATGCAGAAGGGAGGAGGATGGACGATGTTGTGAATTTCCTCCTGAGGTGTATGGACAGGGGTTGGTCAAGAGCGACTATAGCGGGGAAGTTAGCAGGAATTGCTTTTTACGGGAAGTGGTTTTGGGGTTTTCAGCCGAGTGGGGGGGAAATGGCGGGTAGGATGTTGGAAGGATGGGCAAGGGAAAGTAAGAGGGACAAGGACAGGAGGAGGCCGATATCGGCGGAATTGCTGCAGAGGTTGGTTAAGGCAGTAGGGGGAATTTGCTGGTCGGTATGGGAGTGGGAGCTGTTTGCGACATGTTTTACGTGGCTATTTTTCAGGGCCTTTCGGGTTTCGGAGTTGGTGGGGGGAAAAGGGGGATCTGGGGGTCCGCAGTGGGAGGATGTGCACATTACAGAATTGGGTTTGGACATAAGGATTAATAAGTCTAAAACGGACCAGAAGGGAAAGGGTTCCTGGGTTTTGTTGGGGCGGGGGGGGTAAGGATTTATGCCCAGTGCTGGCAGGTAGGCTGTTGAAGGAGCGGTGTGGGGTGAAGACAGACTTGGTGTTCAAGCATGAGGATGGGTCATCGGTTCCAGCGGCACAAGTTTTGGGGGTACTGCGGAAGGCTCTGCGGGTGTTGGAAGAAAAGGTTGAGGATTTTGGTACACATTCATTCAGGATGGGCACGGCATCGGAGGGAAAGAGGTTGGGTTTCACGTAGGATAAGGTGAAACGTTTGGGGTGGTGGAAGACTGGGAGGTACAAGGGGTACGTCAGGGATTTTCATAAGGGAGATTATTGAAGGATGGGGGTTTAAGCGGGGCTGACAACAACGTGGGGTTGTGGTATTGTATTATAGTGGTAATTTTGTAATTTCTTTTTCAGATGCTGTGCGAAAGGAGGGGGAGTTGGCGCAAGTGTGGATTGTCGGCCATTCAATTGTTAAATGGGCTGGGAAAGAAGCGGAGAAAAGGGTTCTGGGCGGGCAACTGGGGTGTAGCTATAAGGATGTGGTGGTAAAATGGCATGGGTTAGGGGGCCTGCACTGGGACCAGTTGCTGCCTCTGCTGGCAGGGTTGAGGGAGCGCTACGGGGCGCCGGAGGTGTTGATCATTCACGCTGGGGAGAATGACTTGGTGAGGGATACTGGGGTGGCCCTACTAAAGAAAATGAAAAGGGATTTGGTCTGGGTGCGGGAAATGTGGCCTCAAGCGGAGGTGTTGTGGACTAAGTTGTTGCCACGTAGAGTATGGAGGGGAGCAAAGAGCGAGGGTGCTATAGAGCGGGCTAGAAAGGGGATCAACAGAGAAATGGTGAAGTTTTGTGCCTCTGCGGCAGTACAGGTGATGGAACATAAGGAAATAGTGTATGAGGGCCTTATGATTTTTAGGGAGGATGGGGTGCATTTGTCGGTTTATGGGAACAATCACTATTTGGCGGACTTGTGCTGTTGGCTGGGAGATTGGTTGAAGAGTTGGAAACACCTCGGGGAAGGGTTTTTCTGGTGCCGGGGGCATGGCCCCTTTTGATGTGGGTGGAGGGAAGCACAATGGGGGAATGACATGGGAAAGGAGGGGGTGGTGCTGTTTGCACAAGCGGGCCACCCCGGGGGAACAGGTATTCAGCCTGGAGGGGCATGGCCCCAGGGAGAAAGCGGGACGCCTGGAAAAGGGGTAAGGAGATGGTAGGGTCCAAGGGACAGTTAGGGAGGAAATGGCTTTATTTAATTATTTAATTGTTGGGGGAAATGAAAATGTGTAATTAATTAATTGGTTGTTTAAATATTTCGTTAGTCTGTAAGGCCATGGAGCCAGGTAAGCGTTAATTGTAAGCTTGGGCCTGTTACATTAAAGCAACCTTTTCCACTTTTAAATGAGTTTGGGTTTTTGTGCAGTAAGCCAAAAGGGGGGCCCCGGGGGGAAACGCAAAGTTTTTGGCGCTGCACACGGCCAGCGAGTGGCCGTGGGGGCAGAGCGCCCCTCTGGGGTATTTAAGGGGGCAGGGAAGGTTCGGGAGGCAGGCGACGGTTGGACTTGGCGATTGTCCCACCCTCCCACCCCTTCATTTTGGTTTAGGTTTGGGGTTTGGTTTATTAAAGGTGGGGGGAGGACCATTGGAGGTTGGTTGGTGGGGGTTTTTTACGTCCCACGGCGGTTTGTGAGGGAGTTTTTTGGAAGGTTAAGGGGCGACTGGCTGGTAGTTTTGTGTGACAGGTCGGGGCAGTAGAGAAGTTGTGATGTAAAATTTCTGTTGCTGATGTGGCAGGTCAGACTGGCTGCAGGCATAGGAAGGGGGAGATTGGTGTTGAGAGGAGTATGAGGGGTATTGAAGTGGGTCTGGGCTCCAGAAAGCGGGACGCCTGGAAAAAGCGTAAGGAGATGGTAGGGTCCAAGGGACAGTTAGAGAGGAAATGGCTTTATTTAATTATTTAATTGTTGGGGGAAATGAAAATGTGTAATTAGTTAATTGGTTGTTTAAATATTTCGTTAGTCTGTAAGGCCATGGAGCCAGGTAAGCGTTAATTGTAAGCTTGGGCCTGTCACATTAAAGCAACCTTTTCCACTTTTAAATGAGTCTGGGTTTTTGTGCAGTAAGCCAAAAAGGGGATGTGTTCTTTTATCTGTTTTTCAAGTGAATAACAGTAAACACACCAAAAATAGGTGAAATGTTGCAAAAAGATAAAATGTTCCTACTGTGGTGACCCTTGTCAGTAGGGGGTTTGGGACCCCCTTCAGTCTGAAATGGTAGAACTACCAGTGCTAGAGACAAGGTGGCATTTGTGAGGGCCCCAAGCCCGGTCCCTTCATATTGTGCCAGTTCGCTTGCATACAGCACCACAGTCAATCACGCCATATTCATCTCACATGATGAGAGAATCGAACCACCAGTCGAATAGAAGCTCCACCGGGTGACCGGGTACCTGAGAGCCCAAACTGTGGTTATATTGAAGAGAGTCTGCTGCACGACACTGAGCCACAATCAACAGTGGAGGCCCACACATAGATGGAATGCTCCAAAGACATTATGCTCACCTGGGGGAGGGGCAGGGGGAGTTGGAAGACCCGTGGAACGGCTCCCCAGCCAAACTGACAGGTCTGCAATGTCCTCACGCGAACTGGGACTTGAGCAATATGTTTCCCAACCGCGGACCCACGAGTGCAAAAGCGGAGGGCCTACCCATTGAAAGGGGTGGGTCTTAGACCCCCTTCTGACTTTTCCTCATTGCACCACCTTCTGGGAGGGGTGAACAGGGAAAGATTGCCACAGGTAATCAGTGGGGAAGGATAGCCAATGGAGAGAAAAGGGGCACAATGAAGAAGACCTAAAAGGCAGGAAGTTGTGGGTTGTTCGGGTGAGGTCAGCACAGGATGACTAAGAGACCAGAAGGAGGAAGGATGGTGAAGAGGAGCGTGGGAGAGGATTGTTAAAGCTGCGAGGAAAATGTGGAATTGGTTGGTGAAGGGATACTGGAAGAGAATGAGCGTGTGTGAGTGGGAAGTGATAGGAGAGAGTAGGGAGTGTGTGAGAAAGGGGAGGTGACTGGGAGAGAATGTGTGGGAGTAGCAGTGGTGTGGAGAGTAGCAGTGGTGGGGAGAGTAGCAGTGGTGTGGAGAGGGGACATAGTAGTGGGGAGAGACGAGAGTAGTAGTAGTGATGAGGAGAGGGGCCATGGTATTGTGGAGAGAGAGTAGCAGGGAGTAAGATTGGGGGGGCTAGATAGAGAGGAGCATTGGAGCGATAGAAGAGGAAGTGTAAGGAGAGCGAGGGGTGATCGTGGGCAGAGTAGGAGAGAGGGGAGAACGTGAGTGGTAGAAAGAGTTCAGGAGCGGAGTATCAGAGTGTGCAAGGGCCAGAAAGGGTGAAGATCGTATTGTCTGGAAGGCGAAAACCTTTAGCTATTCCTTTTGGAGAAGTCCTTTGAAAGGCACTCCTAGAATGCCCCCTGAGTAAGCGTAGGTAGATGATGCATTTGCCTTTAGGCCATCATCAGAAGGGATACAGCTTCTAGATAGTAGGGGTTACCGATCTTAAGTACCAGTCCAGGATCGAGGGCCTCCTGGGACTGCCTCTTCTGGCGTGAGAGAGAGGGTCAGCCAGAGGCCCTTTGCGGAATAAGAAATCAAGCCGCTTGAAATGTCTGTTTTTGAGGCTACCCGTGACACTGCCAAAGGGATTTTCTTTCTCCATGTATTTGCTGCGATATTATCTCTCTCCTGCATGATGGGGTCTTGACTGCATTGAATGCCCGGGTCTGTTCTTTCTTACGTACACATTCTTGATTTGCTGCCGTGTGATGCAGTCCCCACAGCAGCACAATCTCAGCAGTCAGTATTCGGGTAGTATTTCCTAAGGAGTGCCTCGGTGCCAGGAGCACGTGCAAGCAGGAATGTCGCCAAACCTCGAAGAGATTGGGGTGCACAGAGGAAATCACAAATTACTTGCAAGTTGAGTGATCTGGTCCACTGATGACGCGTGTCCTTTCTGCCACTGTTCTTGGGCAGAGGTGCAGCCAAGGGGGGCCACAGCCACCCTTATAAAAATGCTGGCCCTCCGACCGGCCCGTCTGCCTCTTAGAGTCAATGAATGCAACTTCACCCTTCGCCACCCCATGATTTCCAGTGACCTCATCAGGCCACCCCTATGAAAAACGTATGGTGTGCCACTGCTCTTGGGGAAATTCTGCTGGCCACCATTCCAAAGGTGGCCCCTCCAACCTCACCTTGCATTTAGGTCACGTTTACCTTAAATGTGAAGCCAAGGAAGGATCCCAAGAGATATCCAGTATTCATCTACATGAAAGCCAGACGGTAGTTCTGTCACCAGAGGAGTCACGCTCCGACTCCCTTTAGGAAAAGTCACGGCAGCAAATATTAGAATGGAAGTACTTTGCTGAGTGCTACAGGACTCATTGCTTTTTAGCAACCAGTGAGCAGTTTGATGAAATCCCCTTTCAGTTACTCTGCCACAACTGTTGTTGCAGCTCCCAAGGTGGCTACCACAGGGGCAACGTGCTGGTCTTGGAAGCAAGACCACAGGTTCCAATCCCGGATCTGCATTTAGAAACCAAACTCAGGTATGCTATTAGGTAGGCGCAATATATATATATAGGAAATACACAATGGTACACTGTCCACACAGCCAGTTTATCATGTCTGGGTTAAATTCCAGCATGTGGCCACTGGCATTTTCTTGATTGTGCGGCAAATTAGGCATTTATTTTCTTTACTGTCCTTGGGTCCCATGAGAGTGGTGCATCAATAAATCAAAATCACAAAAACTGAGTATGATCCTCTTTTGGGGAAAGCTTAGTCACCATCAATAATGTTCACATGGTGGTCGGCTACGCCGAAACCTGTGAAGAATCTTTGACCACAATATCTTATCAACCAGATTCTGATCTGTTAAATGACAGGGAGAAGAATTTACAATTAATATCAGGGAATGGGATAATTATTTTAATTATGCTCATTTGCAGTTTAAAAGCTTTTCTGTGGAATAGCTGACCATTTTCCCAAAGAAAATGCAACCCGAAACATACATTTGTGTTTTCCCTACCCTCCTGCCATGTAGGAAATGTTTGTCATTTCGCTTCAACATGCTGGACTCATGGGATGTTCTGGGGGCCGTAGATTTGCATCTCTAAAAAGAAAACATGTAAACTGCCAAGCATTTGTTATCAATCAAATGCCAGGATCAGCCTATCGATTGAGAAAGTATTTAGATTTGAGGATTCATGCTATTGGATGATGAGAATGTGTTTCGGCTATGCTGCCTTGAAGGAGTTAAGATTTCTTTATAACCTTTACTTTGGTTCTGGGTATGTTTTCAAAACAGGATGATTACCAATCTAACAATGTAATAAAAACGCAGGTGTATGTTTGTCCTTGTATTTTTGTTCGATGCAGTAGTTTTGCCCATTGTCACAGCTAGAGGGAGCTGTTGCCTTAGTATACATAGTGGTCCTACTGTGTCAATGTGACTATCTGCGGTTGATGCACTTCCATACGTCCCGCTGGGGTGATCAGGAAGGGTCCCCATGATTATGAGGGGGTTCATGCTGTGCGCGTCATATTGATGACTGGGTGTGGCAGTGAACTTTGCGCAATGTTGCAATTTCATGTGTATCTCGTGTAGTTAATTATGGATGGGATATGTTGCTTTTAGTGGTTTTTATGTATAGAATTGATATATATTAGATTTGCACGCGTGTAGAAAGCTACAATGTTAAAACCGCAAATGTAACGAACACAATCTACACACAGGATGCTCTGAAGTACATGGAAACAAAGACAGAGGGTTTCAATTTGCATGCGAAGGGGGGCCTGTCCTGAAATCAAGCGTTAAAGAAGGAATAATATTCATAAGACATACACATGGAGGAACATATAAAAGGAGTTTTAATAAGCAGTTTATGTAAATCTGCGTGTAGTGGGAGTTTGTGAGTTTATTCAGGCTTTGCAGTTAGAAGTTGCAAAAATAATTTAGGTAGTTGGGAGATTCTGGTTTTGCAGGCTTGGGGGTTGATGGAGGAAGAATGAGTCATCCAGTAGAAGGTCAGCCATTAAGTAGGGCCTAGTGGTTTATGGCTTAACAGTTCTGCAAGGAACAGATGTAATCCTCCCCATTGCATTGAAGTCGCGAAGAGGGATGTGACCATTTGTTTGGACCGGCAATAAAGATGCAGTCCCGAGGCCAGGGTGTCCAGTGTTCAATTGTTTTGTCAAGGTAAAATTACAGGCTGTAATTGTTGGAGTAGTGATCGCATAAATTAGAATGTCTTGGGAGCAGCCAGGAGGCTGGGGCAGATGAGATCGCAATCAATAGTTCAAAGAGAACCTGTTTTTTCAGCCCTTCCTCGTACTGCTAAGATATCTGAGCGGACCATGTGCAATCACACTTCAGGTCAAAGGGCTCTAGGCCAGTTGTTA
Organism: Ambystoma mexicanum; assembly: GCF_040938575.1. Lineage (NCBI taxonomy): Eukaryota > Metazoa > Chordata > Amphibia > Caudata > Ambystomatidae > Ambystoma > Ambystoma mexicanum. The sequence goes on along the minus strand of NC_090934.1, from coordinate 980,165,006 downwards.
CAAAGTAATGAATTATGATGTATGTGAATGTTTCATTGTGCCATGATGTCATGACCTACCACCGACCAATCCCTAGCAAAGGTGGACTTCGAACACGGTCAGAAGATGATAATAAAGATTGTCGATGACCAATGAGAAAGGATGACTTGGGAAAAGATGGAACTTTTTTGTACATCCGTTATCCAATCATGTTTGAGGAGTGGGTTGTAATAACATATCTGGGAGTGTTTTAACTGCTGCTAAAATGTATACAAATGTATCAATTGATGTAGTTTGTTGAGATTTGAGTTAGTTTGGTTCCACGGTACCATCTAACTGTTGGCCTGATATTTGTACAATAAACCTTGCTTTACGTACAAAACGTGCACTCGTTCCTCAGGAGGTCTAACCAGTGTGGGCGGAGGTAATTAGGAGTCTGCCCCAACAGTCCACCACCTCCTTCCTTACCGTTCATATGTCACTTCATTAATGTGTCATACAGGATGTGGTTGTCCCTATAGAAAGAGACTAAAGTGTAAGTGAGAGGTTGCGGTTATTGATAAATAGCTTGTGCTTTGATCAGTGAAAGACATACCCTGGGTCAATGAGCTTTCCTTCCCTTGCTCGTGTAAGTCAACAACAGGGCACAGGAACATTAATGTTTTAATGTAATGCGTTGCTTTTAATAATGCGATGCCACAATGAAAACATGTCCAACTGGCTGCGCAATGTAGACCAGTCTAGACACGCAATAACATTTTACAGTAAAACATGCATTGCCACATTAAGACATACCTAGACTGGTTGCATCAAAATGCCAGTTGAAGCAATTACACTTATCATGGCTTTTGTATTGCAGATGCCCAGAAAAATTTCAATGCCACAGTAAGAAATGGCTAGACTGTCAGCACCCAAATGCCAGTGTAGCCAGATAATTACACTTAAGACTGCTTTATTAGAGATGCCCAGCTAAAAAAAAGATGAGCCAAAGTAAGAAATTACTAGACTGGCTGCACCAAAATGCCTGTCTAGCCACTAATAACACATAACATGCCTGGTTAGCCTGGACATGGATGACCATTATGATTTAACGCACAAACCCCACCCTACCAAACTCCCCCATAAATCCCATCTCCCTCCCCACCCCCTGCCTCAACCCCAAAAATCAGCTCCTCGGGCCAGGATTATCTCCATATCCTCTGCCTCATAGGTAAGTTCCGGGACGAGGAAGAGTGGTACTAGGAGTACTGCAGATTACAGGTAACTAAGCCAGGCATTACCTCCATTTCCCTCTACCATGTCGCAGTACTTGTGTAGGAGGCACCGTATTTCACTGTTGCACTGTTCTCTCAGATGCTCCAGAATGTGCAGAGTGTACTCCAGTGGCTTGGAATTGTGATTTTCAGTTGTTTGAAAGTATGCATGTGGCCCGTCTGCAGCTTTCTGAACATCTTCTGGGAGCTGTAGGCCTGGCTAATGCAGATAATCAGGACCACACTCCCCATCTCATCTAGTGGTTGGTAATGGCTTATGAAGCAAGGCACCACAAGCTATAGTGCAGGGGCAAAAAAAGTTACATGCAGGTTTCGCCTACCCTCAGGGCAGCTTACCCATTTGATCCATTGTCAGCTACCACAATACCCACTTGAAAACCACGCGGAGGCAGCCAATGTCACAACCCCCTTTATTTTGTCTGGTTCATCAACATCCTTGTGGCACTGGCTTCCAAACCCTTCCATACACAGGTTACCTGCTGGCAAACATACACTTATAACCCAATTGTCTTCATAGGTGAAGCTATACATAATTATTTACACATGCATAGTGAATACGCTATTGTTCATCAATCAGGAATAACATCACTCCCGTATAAATTTAAGTAACCACGCTAGAACTAAGTATAGTGGCGTTTATTCATATATTTAATACACTGAATGATACATAAACCCATAGTGAAATACATTGCATTACTTAAAAACAGAATCCTATGTTGCTATGGTGCCTGGATGAGTTTGTGCCATCTTATTGATTGCGCCCTATTGCCAGCCACCTACGGAGGCATTATATGCACTTTAACTTTGTACTTTTTTGTAGAACTTGCCCTTCAGACATTTTTTGCACCTTATGCACGGGTAACTTAGATGGATACATGAAGGATGTTATCCCTGATTGATTGGAAATAACGTTCTTCACTATGCACGTGTAAATAATTATGTATAGCTTCAGTGTATGTCTGTCCTGGTCTTCATAGTAGTTTCAGGACCCCTGGTGTTATTTTAGACCTGCTGGCAAAAGAAGGTAACCCAGTGTCCATTGACTGCCAGGAAATCTGTGCATTGAGCACTGGTCCGTCTCCCCATTGGCATTTTCAGAAATCATCTTTCCTTCCTCATCAGTGGATGATCTTTGTTGCAGAGCTGATTTTTCTGACTTCTCCCCTTTGTACGTCAGCGATAGCTTAACTTCCTCCTGCTTGTAAACTTTAGTCTCTGGCACGAGATGCATGTCCAAAGGAACAGAAGTGTGCAATACAAAACCAAACCTAACACAAGATGAAGTGTGCACTTCAGTCCTCAGTATACCTCGCAACTCAGGAAGGCAGTCCCACGTGTTGATGATTAATTAATCGCCCACCAGTGCAGAGAATTCTGGTCCTTGTAGATGCAAGGTGCTGAGAACAGGCACTCCCCCTTTCCTGTAGTAGCAGAACTTCAGTGGGTGGTGGGGGTGTGGGGTAGGGTGACCGAGTGCTGGCCCTCTGGAGTCCGGTTCTCCCGAAACAAAACGTAACAATATGAAGGTGCACTCCAGTTCTTAGTATACCTGGCAACTCAGGAGGTGTTCCCCTTCAAGCACTTTCAAGCCTCATGCTTTCTTCAGGAAGGCAGGTCCAGTACAAAACCACCTACATAATTACATTTCTTCCCAATGTACAATATCCTTTTCAGACAGCTGCCCCTGCCCTTTACAGTGGAAGAGATAAGAGACTACCAATTGAAAACATTGTCAGGCGCAGAAACCCACATACTATCTGGGCTTCTCACGCACAAACAGCTGCTGCTGGAGAAGGTGAAAAATCCCCAAAAGATACATTCTTCCCCTGATCCCTAACCTGTCACCCAAACATGTTTGGGGAATGCAGCCGATTCCGGCCTGTTAATTTATTCCATTCAATAAATGCACACGGGATCTCAGTATTTTGTGCTTTTCGTCTGCCTGCTTAAGGCATGTGTGGTTCTCAGGACTTTGGTCTTTCCCTCTGCCTGCTTAATGCATGTGTGGTTCTCAGTACTTTGGTCTTTCCCCCTCCCCTGCCTGCTAAATGCATTCAGGGTTCAGTGCTCTTGCCTTGTGCTCCATGTCTGAAGGGCATGTGGAGTTCAGTAATTTGGTCTTCTCCACCTATTAAATCCACATGGATTTCTCAGTGCTTCACCTTTCTCCTCTACCTCGTAAATGGACATGAGGTTCTCAGTCGTTTGGCCTTCTCCTCCACCTAATAGATGCACATGGGGTTCACTGAGCTTTGGCAGTCTTCTCCACCTACTAAATGCACACGGGGTTCTCAGTGTTTGATGCACATGGGGTTCTCAGTGTTTTGGTCTCCTCTACCTATGAATGCATGTGGCATTTTCATTGTTATTCTCTTCTCCGCCTACTAAATGCACACAGGGTTCTCGGTGTTTTGGTCTCCTCCGCCTATGAATGCATGTGGCATTTCCAATTTTCATTGTTATTCTCTTCTCCGCCTACTAAATGCACACAGGGTTCTCGGTGTTTTGGTCTCCTCCGCCTATGAATGCATGTGGCATTTCCAATGTTATTCTCTTCTCCGCCTACTAAATGCACACGGGGTTCTCGGTGTTTTGGTCTCCTCCGCCTATGAATGCATGTGGCATTTTCATTGTTATTCTCTTCTCCTCTGCCTACTAAATGCACACGGGGTTCTCGGTGTTTTGGTCTCCTCCGCCTATGAATGCATGTGGCATTTTCATTGTTATTCTCTTCTCCTCTGCCTACTAAATGCACACGGGGTTCTCGGTGTTTTGGTCTCCTCCGCCTATGAATGCATGTGGCATTTCCAATGTTATTCTCTTCTCCGCCTACTAAATGCCCACGGGGTTCTCGGTGTTTTGGTCTCCTCCGCCTATGAATGCATGTGGCATTTCCATTGTTATTCTCTTCTCCTCTGCCTACTAAATGCACACGGGGTTCTCGGTGTTTTGGTCTCCTCCGCCTATGAATGCATGTGGCATTTCCATTGTTATTCTCTTCTCCTCTGCCTACTAAATGCACACGGGGTTCTCAGTGTTTTGGTCTCCTCCGCCTATGAATGCATGTGGCATTTTCATTGTTCTTCTCTTCTCCTCTGCCTACTAAATGCACACTGGGTTCTCAGTGTTTTGGTCTCCTCCGCCTATGAATGCATGTGGCATTTTCATTGTTATTCTCTTCTCCTCTGCCTACTAAATGCACACGGGGTTCTCAGTGTTTTGGTCTCCTCCGCCTATGAATGCATGTGGCATTTTCATTGTTATTCTCTTCTCCTCTGCCTACTAAATGCACACGGGGTTCTCAGTGTTTTGGTCTCCTCTGCCTATGAATGCATGTGGCATTTTCATTGTTATTCTCTTCTCCTCTGCCTACTAAATGCACACGGGGTTCTCAGTGTTTTGGTCTCCTCTGCCTATGAATGCATGTGGCATTTTCATTGTTATTCTCTTCTCCTCTGCCTACTAAATGCACACGGGGTTCTCAGTGTTTTGGTCTCCTCTGCCTATGAATGCATGTGGCATTTTCATTGTTATTCTCTTCTCCTCTGCCTACTAAATGCACACGGGGTTCTCATTTTCCTCTGCCTACTAAATGCACACGGGGTTCTCAGTGTTTTTGTCTCCTCTGCCTATGAATGCATGTGGCATTTTCATTGTTATTCCCTTCTCCTCTGCCTACAAAATGCACACTGGGTTCTCAGTGCTATGGCATTCTCCTTCGCCTACTAAATTCCCATGGGGTTTCAATGCTTGGCCTTAACCTACGTCGACAAAATGCATGTGGGTTCTACTGCCACTTCACCCGCAATTTAAACCCTACCCACAAATCATATGCTTCCACATCTCCCCCAAAAGAATTCCAAACTAATTTCCTACTTCTACACGTATGCCCTATTATCAATTGAATTCTATACTACACAAATTTATCTTAGCTTGCACTCCCCTCCCTAATATACCTGCTTCTTCAAATGTCAACCGTTGTTTTCCCTGAGGCCCCGGGTTTCTATTTGCCCACCTTTATTATTGGCACACAGTTGAACCCAGTGAAACCTCATATCTAGACCCTCAGGATAAGCCCATAAAGTAGAACCTGGTTGAACCCCTGGAGATTCTAGGGGTTTGAGACTTGCACAAAACGTCCCACCCATGCTTACTCAAAACCTGTGAGGCACAGTGAACCCGGTACTGCAGTTAAAATAAGTGAATTGGTGTTTGATTAAATCCATGAACCAAGCGCTAGAGGAAAGTATCCAGAGTACCAGATGAGAGTGCATCTCTGTTTGCAACACATACACCTTGTGATACTACTCTCGCCGATGGCCGAAACAGCACACCAACTCCCAGAGATGGTTCAAGAGTCTTTATTGAAAATATTGACTGGGTGCTAATGGCCGTCCCTGGCTCTCTCATCTTCAAAAAGCAGTTCCCATCCTTGCTCAGCCTTCCCTACTTCCATGGTTAGTAGATAGTGCTCTTTCCCCCCCCCCAACAATCTAAATGCTACCTGGCAGGTTGCGAGGGCCTAAAGGCTATTGCCTTCTCTATCTAAATTCTCTCAGGTACATCCTAGGCTATGTCCTCTCTTAGGTTCTGATTAATTCTAAGGGATGTGCCATGCAGACAAGCAAGCCCCACTTGGACGTCTTCCTCTCACCCCTGATGTTCCTCTCCATGTCTCACTACTCTCATTCTCTCCCAGCTACTCTCCTCCCTCTAACTCCTCCTGCCTGTTCTTCCTTCTCTTTCCCTCAGAAGTCTCTTTCTCCTCTTCTTTCACCTACCTCCATCTTCGAGGTCATCTCCTCCTACACCCTCAATCCACACTACTACTCGTCCTCCACACTACTACTCACCACTTCACCCCCCAAAAGTCATCCTCGGTCACTCCCCTTTCACTCGCTCAATCACTCCCTACACTCCTTCCAACACTCTCACTAACCTTGCACAAACATTCATCACACACTACCACCAGTTCTCAGAAAACCCTACCTCACCTCTTCGAAATGCCTCTGCACTCCAGTCCACGGTGCTTCTTCCTGCTGGTCTCTTGGTCTGTCGACTCCTTGGACCTCACTCGAATAACCCACACCTTCCTGTTTCCAGTCACCCTTCTTCGCCCCCCTCCTCCTGTTTCCATTGGGCTTCTGGCTCTAACCAGTCTGGTTCTGTCTTCCCCACCCGGGAGTAGTTTTTACATGTGTCATTGTTTACAAGAAGACGGTTTAACCCCAGGCTGCTGTGCTCCAGCAATGGCAGCCCACGTGTGCGAGTGTCCAGGTTCATGGTGGTGGGCAGCTTTGGGTGAAATTCTGGGTGTTGGCGAAACAGTCCGCAACTCTGTGGCATTGTGACAGTAATCTTTTTTTGGTGTCTCCATTGTTGTTGCTGAAGCTGCTTGGCGGTTCACCGGGTCCCTCGCGGCGCTGCGGATCCTCCCTATGTTTGCCACTTCACTCTCCCCTCTCTAGGTAGGGAAAGCAGCACGGAATGCTGGTTCTGGAGACACTTATGGGTTAGGCTCTTGTGGGCCGCTGTCCCGGATCGCTGTGGTGTGGACCTGCAATGATACAAAAAAACCAACAAAAAAACCTTGCAAGCCTTAGGTTTCAGAGGTATGGGGTGATACAAAGTGGTACCATTCTGATACAAACAAGCTCTTGGGGAGGGGATAGGTATTGGGGCCCTCTGTACTGCCACTGTCCTCCTGTGGCGTAGGACTGGCTCTGGATTCTGCACTGGCATGCCTCCAACCCCATGTGGACAGAGTAAGATTATTTACCTTGCTCCACTAAAAGGCTACATAACCTGTCCCTCATGGCGCCTGTACCCTTCACTGCTCTGCAGTCAGAGTCCCCCTACAGGTGGTATTGGGTATACAGCCATAACATAAATCAATTCGGAAAGGGGGAGGTGGAGCACAGGAAAGCAGATAGGCAAGTGGGCTCTCCATGTTATCACATGCATCTCAATCTGAGAAGACACCATGATGGTGTTCTGGAATGTGCCACTCAAGGGGAGGCATTACAAACACAGCAGCTCCAGAGGGAACCCAGCTTTCATGGCTGCTATTCAATTATGCTTCAATTTAGCAGCCAGCATTTGTTCACAGCAATCCTCATCACCAGTGCTAAACGCAGTCAGTAGATCTCACTCAGTGTTAATGCCCTAAGGCAATGATCTGTATCCTGACTCGTTCTTACACTGTTTGATCCTTCCCCCACCTTAGGTATGAAGATTACTAGACATTCCCAAATAAACCACAGCTGGCTCCTCAGATCTTAGTCGCTTTACAAATCCTTAAATTCTCCTCATGAGGCAGAAAAAACAGCTTAAGCCTGTCTGCCCACTCGTCCATTATTCCTTTTTACTATCTGAAAACCACTCTAGCGCCAAGAAAAATAACATAGGTGGTCTTGGAGAGCACTATAAGGATGAACTAAAATGTTAAACCGGATTTAACCCTTCCACTTCCAGGGTGTTTTTGCACTAATTGGTCTGCCCTTTAAGTTTACTCTGATTTTGTGTCAAAGAAGTGTATGGACATTTTCTTGGAGTGTTCCCATTCCTGCCATTTCTATCTGGCGTCATATTATGGTATAACTTGCACCACTCGGCTTTCTAGCGATTAAGAGCTTTGAGCACAGGGCACATGTCAGCTTTCTTTGACCAAAAATGAGCAGGCTTTTTTAAGCTTCAAAAATAGTAATTTGCAGAATGACACAGGGAGTGGCATCACGTGACCTTTGACCCGATGACATGGCATAACATTGCATTTTGATTGGAGAAGACAATACAGGTAAACAAAAACTCTGCCTTAAAATCAAACGTGCCAGAGTTGGCAGGGGAGGGAAGGAAAAAGTGTAAAGAAAGATCCTGGGAAAAAGATTGAAATTGCCCTTTACTTTCTGAGGCAGCACCGGGGTGGAGTGGGCTCCGAGAATCCCCTCCATTGATAAGCTGGCAGCAAAATGGCATACTCTCTGCAGCTACTGAGCAGCATCCTTGGGACAGCCACGATGCAAGCTTATTCATCTCTCAGAGCACGAACTGCCAAGTGGTTACCTTATCCTCCCCTGGCAGAGGGGAGGGGGCATCTTCCGCAAGGCTCATATGAACCAGCAAGACATTTCTCTGGGGTCGATTTCAGGGGGTATGTTTTGCACCTGCTTGAATGGTTTTTGATAGATATTCGAATTGGCCCCCCAGAACTCTGGTGTAGATTGCTTGGTTGCTCCACCCAGCCTCTTGGTCCTTCCCACGTTTAACATAAGCACATTCCTGCATATCCACTCACAAATTGCACTTGCACCTGGGCATTCTCTCAGTCTGCCGGGAGGGGCAGGAGGGTGTTCCGATTGGCATTACACCTCAGCATCATTTGGCTAGTGTTGATAATGACCAAAACAATAAGGGCCACCAGTGTGCATGCGAAAGTATTCAACACATTTGCTGAAAGTAGGATCCCTGATGAACCAGGACAACAACTGATGAGAGCTGGGGTGGTGGGGGCACCACTAGAGTTGCATCAGCCAGAAAGGAGTACCACTACGGAAGGGCTTCCGCTGATCTACTAAACGACTCCAGGTGCCCTGTGATAATGACATGATCAACCTTGCCCAATGCTTTTTCAACTGCAAAACCCAAGACATCCCATTCCCTACCCAGTATGTTATGTTACATGTATGTATTAAGCGCACATACGCCCTTAGGCGGTATGGAACATGGCACTGATTTCAGTGGCTCTGTGTGGTCTAAAATCTGCTAAAAAAGGGATCAAATAGGTTCGACCTTAAATAAATGGCTGGAAAGGTTACATACAAGCCAACATTATACATTCCATTCGGGAGAAGGTAGTCCATTCCTGGTTTTAATTTGGCATTCTGGGACTTGTAGTCATGTTTTTATAATGGGGAAAATCCATGCTCGCATGTCCCAGAATGCAAAACGTTAACACCATGACTGGATTAGCATCTCCTGAATAGACTGGATAACGTTGGCATGTATGTTCTTATGCGACTGCTCTCTCCATGGAGAGTGGGGCAGTGGTTACAGATAAACAGGTCGAGGAACGTGGGAACCGCCGCAACCTTGGCAAAACCTATGCTAGCTTTCACCAAATCACCGCAGTAGTAGTTTCGGAGCACCTAGCCTTCACTGGAAGTTGGCTTGTCATGCACAAAGCTCCGGGATTTCCAGGCCCTAGTTTGAAGAGGAAAAAGGATCGGAGAGGGAGAAGGTCCGAAGACGAGGAGGGAATGCAGCAGGGGAAAGAATCCACATGGTAACTTGTCTGCTTCTATGCGCTGCTTGGTGGACAACAGATCGATAAGGAAGAGAGTTTGGAATAAATTGTATCTTATTCATTAAGCAGATATGAAAAGCAACAGGAAATTAGTAAGCAATATGTATTTAAAAACATGATGGGTTTAGGATGGGCTCAAACAGCCTCGGGCCTGTGGTGGCAACTTTGCCCAGACTTGCATTTAAATTGTAATCAGCGGGCACATTTCGGAATAGTAATTCTGGGACTCATGGGTAGGGAAGGTTAGTACAGTCTCGCGGACTAACTCAATAATATATTGACAGCCTGGCTTCCTCAAAAGAGAACTTCTCAGAGTACCAAACTGGCATGACAACATACTGAGGGACATGTGTAGTGGTGGGGGGGGGGGGGGGATAACCCAATACTGTGGTATTATAGTGTAATAAGCTCTGCATATGTCAGCGTTCCTGTACCGGGGGCCATGTCACCACATGCTAAAGCTACCAACGAACCTAAACGGGTGGCTGAGATCTTGACTAAGGCAAAATGATTGCCAGATGTTGTAAGAAATTCAAGTATGGAATTTTGTTCTTTTATGTATTTCTGTTTCCATCCCTGCTTTTTCTTCTTTGATTCTTCATGCATTTCTTTGTTTTATATATATATATTTGTCTTTTTTTTTAACTAAGGATTTGTGAGCTAAATTCTCAGATGTAAAATGTGTAAAAAGTCCTTTTATGCGACTAACTGCACAATAAATAAAAAAATAAAAATAAACGATTGGCTGATATATTAGACATTCTGCAAAGCATCCCTGGTTATAGAGGGGAGCGACTCTCTTAACTAGTTGTTTATCCAGTGCTTTAGACAGTTGCATTATCCAATTCGCAGCTTATCTCGATGCAATTGAATGGGCAAATCCAATTCGGCCTTGTTCTGCGACTAAACAATCTTGGATATTGCCAAATGTACGCTCATGGGATGCTAAGAAAAACATAAGCGCTGGTGAAGAAACGTTAACTAATGTATAGCGCTACTGAGCAGTTTTCCCCTCTTGCACATGTTCAATATCCACAAAATCTGCCCCCAACTCACCTGTCAATCAGCTTTGACCCAGCTCATCATGCTGGGAAACTGACAATCCTAGCACCCACAGACGCCTTCCTGCAACCCTCCAACAGAGTACTGCATCCCGGTTAGCCAACATCTCATGCTGCATGCCCAGATCAACCGCCAGATCTCTTACAGGCCTCACGCAGCCTGTACCAGAGGCACCTCATACAGGTTCATACTCGTACCATAAAATCAGAAGGTGGCATTGTCAATCACCTCTCCACCCATCTAGTGCAGCCTTCTCCATTTACACCCTCAGAAGCCTGCTTCAATCACTGACCCAGCATAACCTCTTCTCCCCTTACTATCTCCTGCATCCTGAATATTTAGGTAACGATGCCTCCAGACAACGAAGGGTCTGCTTAGCACCACAAATAAACTGGCAAAAGCCATTTATTTTCTTACAACTAGCAAGTGTTGCAACTGAGCAGGGTGTGGCCTGGTCCTGGGCAGGATTGGATACAGGGCAGCCAGAGCAGGAGGGTGCCAAGAGGTATCCTGGATGGACCCGCATGTGAGCGAGGGGGCAGGTTGCCCATGGGCTGGGCAATGGCACAAGGTCAAGGAGAGGAGGAAAGGAGGAGTGGACGACTCACCCGCATGCAAGAAGGTTGAGACTACTCGAGCGGAGAGGCGGAGGAGTGCAAAGGTTGCCGGGGTTTCCCCACACATGATGGTAAAAGGGGGTGCAGCAGAGGTATAAATGGTGTTCGAGGTTGGATTGGGGAGGGGTCACAGATGCTCAGAAGGACGCTCCTGCTTCCATCGGATCGGAAAGAGCACGCGGCATGGGCTGGCACAGCATTTAAGAAGCAAGAGTGTGAATTTCGTGGTGTGACAAAGGGTTTGAAAAAAGCGTGCAATGGAATAATATCATAGAACCCCAAAAACATTGGGCAGCCCTCCCCTTGACCCAAAATCTGCATTAGCCCAGACAGCCTTCAAAATAGCCACAACACATTACTTCTTACAACTGGGACATTGCAACACTCCATTCCCCCAACCTCATTTCACTACTAGCCCCCACGATAAACTACACATACAGCGCATCATGATCAAACCCGGAGTACTAACAAATAATATTCTACATCACAACACCCCCCACCCCTTTCATAAAACAGCTTTTATTTATCACCATCTGTGTAATTAAAAAAAAGCTCTGCTCGTCACAAAGCGTGCAGAGTATCGTCTGGTCAACAAACTTTGGGGGGACTTTTTATGACCTCACTCTTCAACCTCTGCGACTAATAATAAGATACCAGCTTTTCTGTGTCGCAATGATGTGTGTAGAAAATGAAGACAGAGTTCCCCTACTTCGTTTGTCAAAGCCGAGAGAAAAGGGCATTCTGCACACATCTATTACTGTGCCACACATAGATTTTGCTTTTTTCCCATATTTTATTAGTGGCCCATAGTGATAACATGTGTTTCGGCACCCTTAACGTGCCTTTTTCAAATCTGAGCAATAAGGTACAGGTTGCTGTATTCATGCAAAATTATACACAACATATTGTGAAAGTAAAATATAATCATATTGGTTGTCATATGTATTACATTTTGGTTCCCCATATAGAACATAAAATAAATCATTTTCCAACATTTGGGGCAATCAAAGACACACAATGAAAAGGAATAAAGTATCAAGGAATTCACGTAATGTAAAATGTTAACACATACCATCATGGCGGCCAGTTGTGTTGTTGATATATGAGCAAAGGAAAGGTAAGGGTGAGAAGACATTGTGTTAAAAAGAAAAAGAAAAAGAACAAAAAAACTTTGTGAGGGTGAAGTTAGGACAACTATAAATAATTAACTATTTTATTTGTAAGATGTCTTAAAAAAAGAGAGCGCTTACCTATCTTTTAGTGTTCAAAAAAGTCTCTATTAACGTATCCGATTGAGTGAAAAGAGTCCCATCAGACTCGTAACATAGCTGGTGCTTGTAACGGTAAAGAATAGTTAAGGATGCGTTAGTTTCTCTGTATAAACTCCCAGTCTAATTAGTTTTAACCGAGGCTAGTCTCTTGTGATCGGTAGACATTAGTGTTACTTAGAGGAGTGCGCCCACCGTGTGCGTGGTGGTTTGCTTCTGTTTGCCATCTGTAAGGCACCCCCTCTCTGACTGGTGTGGCCTCTTAGTTGTGTGCGGTACTGTGCAGTTCTGGTTTCCGGAGGACCGTAGTTTAGTTTCCATTATCCTTTAGGTCATGGATTGATAGAAATTGCGCGTGCAGTTATTCTGGGGGCAATTTCAGTTGGTTCTAATTTTTAGCCATATGCACACACACATGTACATACTACAAAAAAGCAACAAAACCAAATAAATCCAACATGAAAGAATCCATTTACACTACAACGCTTCGGCTTCCACCTGCCACAGGGAACATGCGATCCTTGCCCCATGACGTAAGTCAGGGGGAACATGAGTAAAGTGCTAATGCAATAGCCACTGTGCAAGGCCCCGCAGTACAAAGGCCGCAGAGGGACATTTCAGCACCAGTTCTACTTGGTCCAAAGACCTGCACATCCTTCATTTCATTTTAATCTCCATTCAACTCTCTACGTAGCAATTTGGACAACATTTGCCAATGATGCAACCCACTGCCCAAAGTCACCGGTTGGTGTGTAGAGTAGTTTGTGTACCACTTCTCATTCTAGCAATGGAAAAACTCATGTGCAAAAAATCTTCATCTCGGGAGGATAGCTCAGCAGCAACATGCTCGCCTTGGAAGCAAGACGACACGGAGCAACACAGGTTCGATCCCCGGGTCTGCGCTTAGAAACCTCTGGGTATTTAGTGTGTTATAAATAACCTATCAAATGTCAGGAAAGCTCGTGTCCTAAAAATGAATCTTTTGTTCCACATTTGCATAATGAGGGGCTCGCTGAGCAAGGCACTTGTAGAAATCACCATGAATAATGTAGAACAATTTAAATATACACACACTGGTTCTAAACCCTAAATGTTTTTTTTTTTTTTATGTAAGCAAATAGCATGAAAATACAGATTAAAGTTCTCAATTATAATGCTCAATGATTATCCTACTAGGTGTTATCTCACTACATTGATTAAACGTTGCACGTGGGGTACAGTAACAGAAAAAAACAAAGCTGGCACGTTTGGAAATGATGATAGTTCACATTGCAGGTGTGCAGTGCAGTGTGACGTGTTTACACACTGATTCAGGGCATTCGAAAAATAAAGAGACAACTCACACCAGTACGCAGAGCAAGGGGGCTGTGCACTGAAATCAAGCGACAAGGTGGGTTCTAGTAGACAAATCTTGCTCTCGATTGGCCTTCCTGATATGGTTATGGATGGTGGTGGACCCAATCCACTGCGATCACTTGGGGTGGCTTTGTGCAAAATGGACAGTCCGCAGATAATTATAGTCTTTGTTGAGAATTGTTCTTATGTGCACTTCGATGCAGATTTTTCATTTATTGATTGTGATGCCCAAATACGGTTTGTTACCAGGGCATTTAACAAGTTCTAAGAAACTAACTTAAAATTCATTAGCACCCCGGAAGGGGGCGCTGGACGATACGGATGCTCTGGACGTGGGCTGTATTGTATGGTAGAAGCACGCATTTCCAAGCAGCCTGGGTGCTGCTAGACAGCACCCCCTTCGCTTTCCTGCTCCCTCTGCCCCCTCACCTCTTAGCACGCGTGTAGCTTACTAAGCGGGTGCAAGAGTGTGTAATAAAACATTTATTAAAGAAATGAAGAAACTTGTCTTTGCTGCGCTGCAGCGGGACGTGCAGTGCTTTCCTCAAGTCCGTTTTCAATGGTGATGACCAGGGGAGTTGCTAGGTCTGGAAAAGACCCAGGGCTACGCTGATGGCGGAACTGTTGGGACTGGGGGCTAGTTAGTCTTTTGGCTGTAGCTCCTGAGATTCTATCCGGGGCTACAACCAAAAGATCAGGGGCTATAGCCCCCTTAGCCCCCCCCTAGCAACGCCCCGGGTGATGACGTCACTGTTAACATTGAAAATGGACTTCGCAACCACAGCACGCCAGGGCCGGGAAGCAAATGTACATTAACAAAAAAAAAATGTAAACACACCATTACCACCCGTGTAGACAACTAGATGGGTGCGCAATGACGATATGCACCTCAGCGGCATGCTGACCCTGTTGGAAACGGCCTGCCGCCCAAGTTAAGGGCCCAAGCAAATCCCCCGTCCAATATGGTTAAGTCAAATAATGTCATGATGTGGAAGATATATGTGTACACTGTGCAATTTCCTCAAGAGTAGAAACCAGCGTCTCGGTAACCATGATTCGGAATGAAATCAGGATTTTATGAAAAGACCACAAGTTTGGCCTGAAATCTTTGCAGTCGCCATCTTTCAGCACCAAGTGCCAATCTTTACATAAATGCCCACGACTCTACGGCTCTGTGAGGATGGATGTAGGAGGGGAGGCACCGAGGGTGCCGGGCCGGGCGTGATGCAGGGTGCTTTGGGGGCGCCAGAGCAGGCAGCGCCTACTCTGCCACGGATGGCACAGGTGCGGGACTCGGGGGAAGTGCCGCGGACAATGGGGACACCTTCTCGGCCTTTTGTACCGGGGCCGCCTGCGCTGCCACAGCGTCAGCCCCTCTCACATTGGCCCAGGGCGCTGGCGCTGCGGCAGGGCAGTACAGCAGAAGCCCAGACAAGCGGGATGCGGGCCAGGCCCATTGCCCTCCGGCGTTGAGCGGCGGACGAGCTTGGGTACACGAGTGCCGGGCTCGGGCCAGCAGTTCAGCGTCGGAGGGGTTCACAGTACCAGGGAAGCCACGGTTAGGGGAAGTCAAACCCCCCTTCCTTACCTGGAATGACTGCCGACGCAGGACAGCCCACGAAACGGGCTGACAATGGAACACCATACTGGGGAGGCAGAGCCTGCAGGGAACTCGCACGCCGGGCTGTACTCACGTGCAACGGCAGCAGGGAAGGAGAGGGATGCTTGGAGGGAGGTCTGGGCTCAACCAACAGGAGGAAGGGAAGAGGAGGGGGGGAGGCAGCTCTATATCTAGAGAGAGGGCTCCTTGGGTCTCCACCAATCAGAGGGGGGGGGGTGGAGAGAGTCCCCGATTGGCCCTTCTACAAGCCTAGGACCGGGTATAAAAGGGACTGGCCTAATGGCAGTTTTGTTGCTCTTTGCAGGGAGAAGGAGAGGAGTGTGGAAGCAACAGGTGGGCCTATCCGGGTCCGAGTAAATAGGAGACACTTCACAAGGAACGCCTATCCTAGCATTACCCCACAGTGAAGGAACTGTGGACCTACCGGGACCCCAACCTGTTGGTTAAACACTGAACATTTAACCCGTGTATAAATAAAGTTCTCTCAGCATCAACCCCGGCTCCTGTCCCGATTGTCACAAGTGGCGTAGTCGGCAGGATTAAGAGAACGCCACTGAGAATATCATCCAAACGCTGTCGGAGGGGCAACAACAATTACAACAGCTCCTCCAATTACAGGCCAAGCAGGCGGCTGCTGACCGCCAGGCCTTCCAACAGGCAATACAAATGCAGGGTATCCTTCAGACCACATAACAGGAGAACACATCAAGAGACCATCCAGCACTTAACGGGTGCAGTGACCAGCTCCCGAAACCAACCTATGGTCCCCTCCGCCGTATTGCAGAAATTCAAAGAAGGCGAAGACCCTGCTTTCTTTTTTACGACGTTTGAGAGAATAGCCCGAAATGCTCAATGGCCAGCGGACTGCTGGGGACAGTACGTCACCCCCCTGCTATCAGGCATAATGCAAGGAGCTTACCAAGCGGTAAACCCAAACGGAACCACCCCCTACGCAGAAATAAAGAAGGCAGTATTGGATCGATTGGGTCTCGATGAGGAAGCCTACAGGATGAGGCTACGAGACACAAGACTTAAACCTGGAGAAAATCCACGTCAACTATACTACCGAGTTAAAGACCTTGTCGAAAAGTGGCTGCAAGTGCCGGGTCCAGGCATACAGGATGTATTGGACAAGGTCACCCTGGAACAGTTCATCGAGGCCCTACCCCCTCCAATGCAAAGGTGGGTCCGGCAACATCACAGGCCGACCTTATCAGAAGCCGTGGACATAGCGTCTGCTTACCAAAAGGCTGGGGAGGGAAGCAAACCCTTTGGAACTGGCCCATCCAACCGCAGCCCGATACCCCTTAATGAAACGATTATAGCCAAGGGACCCAGAGGGGCTTTGCCAAGATGGATATCGATGGAGGCACGTCCTGCCAGACAGGACGAGAAAAAGCCCAGCCCCGAAGGCCGTTCAACCCCGTTGGCTACAAGATTCCGGCAACCACAATGTTGTGACTGTGGCGAATGGGGCCATGTAGCCCGGTTTTGCCCCAGAAGAAGAGGCACAGAGCCAATGGAAATCTGGTTTATGAAGGCGGAGCAAGAGCCCCGGTGCTGGGGACCATACACCATGGACATCCGAGTGGACGGGATCCCAGCCAGAGCTTTACTCAACAGCGGAAGCCGGCAGACCGCCATACTACCAACCGTAAGTGTCTCGCCTTACCTCTCTAATGTTCAAATACCAACACGATGCATACACGGGGACGTAAAGGCGTACCCCATGAAAACCATAAAACTAGAGGTAGGCCCTAATATTACCGAGATCAGAGCTGCCGTCCTCCCTTCCTTGCCCGCCCCGGTTGTCATCGGAACAGATCTACCCCACTTCCACCAGGCTCTAAATGCCATGGACCAGGGATGGTGGGGCGAAGCGCCCCTTTCCCAAGAACTAATACAACCAGGCACCCAAGTCCGTAAGAAAACCGGTACGGAAAAAAGGGAAAGCCGACTTGCTCGATGTGAATCCATATATGCCACCCAACAGATAGCATGGAACCCCGAGGATCATGAAGAATCCATCCGGGGAGAAACCTTAACAGACCCTACTTTAAAAATGGCTCGCGAAAGAGCTACCATAGATGAGGATCCAGACCTAACCAAGGGAGCATGTTTTACCTCTAAACAGGGTCTACTCTATCGGGTCTACCAGACTGAGGGAGGAATACGAAAGGAGCAGTTACTTCTACCCAAATCCCATCGCGTGATTATCCTCCAATTGGCACATAATCACCCATATGGGGGCCACATGGCCTCCTTAAAAACCCAGCAGAATATTTCAAAAAGATTCTACTGGCCAGGTATCTATGGGGAAGTAGCAAAATTCTGCAAGGAATGCAGGGAATGCAAGACTTGCCAGCTGACAAGCAGAGAGAAGCCAGCCAAGGCTCTGTTACAACGGATGCCGCTAATCACCATACCCTTCCAACGGATCGGTATGGATCTGGTAGGTCCCCTAGAACCAGCCAGTAGAGGGTACCGGTACTTGTTGGTTATTGTGGATTATGCCACCAGGTACCCTGAGGCCTTTCCCCTAAAGGGGACATCCGCTAACCAGATATGCAATCAACTCATCCCTTTTTTTTCACGGGTGGGCCTGCCTACCGAAATCCTAACCGATAAAGGTACGAACCTCATGTCATCTATCATGCGACAGGTCTGTGAAAGGCTACAGATCAAACAGTTACGTACCTCAGTCTACCATCCCCAGACGGATGGATTGGTGGAAAGGTATAACCAAACCATAAAGAAAATGATGAAGAGAGTGATAGGACCAGAGGGTAAGGACTGGGACAGAGTCATACCTCTGATCCTAATGGTGCTGAGGGACACGCCCCAATCCTCGACTGGGTTCTCACCGTTCAAGTTGTTGTTCGGGAGACAGCCTAGAACCATTCTAGATCTGGTCAAGGAAGACTAGGAAAACAACAAGGAAACATCCCTAGTCAAATATGCTGAAGAACTACGGGAACACCTATCCACCTTGAGAACAATGGCTGAGACCCATCTAGGACTGGCACAAGACCATCAAGAGAGGTCGTATAACAAGGGGAGCCGTCTAGGAAGTTAGAACCAGGGTAGAAGTTACCCACCAGCACCAACAAGCGGTTAGCTCGATGGAGAGGACCGTATGTGGTAAAGGACGTAGTGGGGCCAGTGAACTACCGAATACACCAGCCCGATCGTACCCCTTCGTATAAAATCTACCATATCAACCTCCTAAAAAAATGGACAGAAACCGCCCCGATTGACATTTTGGCCACTCATGGGATTAGCGTGAATCCCATACCCAATCAATTGGAAGCAGTACAATGGGGTGCATTCCAGACGGACCAAATGAAGAAAGAGATCCAGGAAACGCTCAAACCCCATAGTGAATCCTTCTCCCCATTACCTGGTAGAACCAACATCATAGAGCAGATTGAGACCCAACCCGGACAAATAGTCCGGCTACGACCTTACAGGATCCCGGAGGCCCAAAGATTGGTCATAAAGAGGGAAATAGAAGAAATGATCGGACAGGACATAGAACCACCGACCAGTGCTTGGTGTTCCTCCATCGTACTCATGCCCAAACCAGACGGGGCTGTCCGGTTTTGCATGGACTATAGACAGCTCAATGCGATCTCACAGTACAAAGCATATCCCATGGCTAGAATGGATGAACTACTAGAAAGGCTAGGTGCTGCCCGTTACCTTAGCACCTTAGACCTCACCAAGGGGTACTGGCAGATCCCGCTCCGGAAAACAGATAAGGAGAAGACAGCCTTCGTAGCACCTCAGGGGCTTTTCCCGTACAAGGTTCTGCCCTTTGTGTTACATGGGGCTCCGGCCACCTTTCAGAAACTAATGGATGTTCTTCTGCAACCACACAACCAGTACGCTGAAGCGTATCTTGATGACATTGTGGTATACAGTGCGTCATGGAGAGAACACCTGGTTCATCTCCAGGAAGTGGTGTGCGCCCTAACCCGTGCCGGGCTCCACATTAATACAAAGAAAACGGTCCTAGGGGCCCAGGAAACTAAATACCTGGGTCATGTCTTGGTTGGAGGTGTGATCAAACCCCAGGTATCGAAGATTGAAGCGATTCAGAATATTCCGGTTCCAACCACTAGAAAGCAGATAAGGGCGTTCTTAGGGTTTATCGGGTACTATAGACATTTTATACCCAACTTCTCAAGCCTTGCCGCACCTTTGACCAATGCCTTGAAAAATGAGGGGTACCCGAACCTATCAGACAACCCTGAGGCTCTCCAGGCGGTCGAAGGACTGAAACGCAGCATATCCACGCATCCGCCGTTATTGTGCCCTGATTTCCAGAAACATTTCTACCTGCAAACGGACACCTCAGGCCTGGGGTTGGGTGCTGTCTTGACACAGGAAATCGATGGCTTCCTGCGGCCTGTATGTTTTGTGAGCCGGAAACAACTTCTGCATGAAATTGTATACTCAACGATCGAAAAGGAGTGCCTAGCGATCACGTGGGCAGCTGACACCTTGCGTTATTATTCGCTGGGAAGAAGATTCACGCTGTATACTGATCACGCTCCGTTGCAGTGGCTGGCTAGGCACAAAGACACTAACCAGCGGGTATTGCGTTAGTTCTTGTCCCTCCAGCCCTTCGACTTTGTCACCCTGCATAGACCTGCCAGCTTTCAGGTGGTGGCGGACTACCTGTCCAGGTGCTCGATCCGGCCCGACCGACCGACCTGGATCTGTGGTGGGGGTATGCGAGAATGGAGGTAGGAGGGGAGGCACCGAGGGAGCCGGGCCGGGCGTGATGCAGGGTGCCTTGGGGGCACCAGAGCAGGCAGCCCCTACTCCGCTGCAGACAGCACAGGTGTGGGACTCGGGGGAAGTGCCGCTGTGGACGGCACTGGTGCGGGACTCGGGGGAAGTGCCACGGACAACGGGGACACCTTCTCGGCCTTTCGTACCGGGGCCGCCTGCACTGCCGCAGTGTCAGCCCCTCTCACATTGGCCCGGGGCGCTGGCGCTGCGGCAGGGCAGTACAGCAGAACCCCGGACAAGCGGGATGCGGCCGGCCCATTGCCCTCCGGCGTGGAGCGGCAACCGAGCTTGGGTACACGAGTGCCGGGCTCGGGCCAGCCGCTCAGCATCAGAGGGGTTCACAGTACCAGGGAAGACACGGTTAGGGGGAACAAGTCAAAAACCCCCTTCCTTACCTGGAATGATTGCCGACGCAGGACAGCCCACGAGACGGGCTGACCATGCAACACCATAATGGGGGGGTGGAGCCTGCAGGGAACTTGCACGCCGGGCTGTACTCGCGTGCAATGGCAGCAGGGAAGGAGAGGGAAGCTTGGAGGGATGTCTGGGCTCAACCAACATGTGGAAGGGAAGAGGGGGAAGGCAGCTCTATATCTAGAGGGAGGGCTCATTGTGTCTCCACCAATCAGAGGGGGATGGAAAGAGTCCCTGATTGGCCCTTTTACAAGCCTAGGACCGGGTATAAAAGGGACTGGCCTAATGGCAGTTTTGTTGCTCTTTGCAGGGAGAAGGAGAGGAGTGTGGAAGCAACTGGTGGGCCTATCCGGGTCTAAGTGAATAGGAGACACTTCACAAGGAACGCCTATCCTGGCATTACCCCACAGTGAAGGAACTGTGGGCCTACCGGGACCTCAACCTTATTGGTTATACACTGAACATTTAACCTGTGTATAAATCAAGTTCTCTCAGCATCAACCCCGGCTCCTGTCCTGATTGTCACAGGCTCTGATTGCCATACATATCTCGTGAGGAAACTTACTTACCCATTATTCATCTTAATTGGTTTAGATACGAGCAGGTTCCTTTGATTGCTTTGGGCAACTTGATATTTTTCTTCTCCAATTACTTTGGTGAAATACCATTTGGCTTTCAATGATATGATTTTTTATTTGTATTGCGCTCATACACAAGTGTTTCAGAGTGTGACGAAGCAAGGGAGGGGAACAAGGGACCACAAAAACAACGATTTTACTAGGCCCAGTGACATTGAGAACGTGCAAGTGCAGGGGAGAGGGGCGGGGGAAAAGTACAAGGGGGAGGAGTGGAAAGTGCAGAGCAAGGGGTAAAACAACAACTGGTAGTGCAGCCAGCAAGGTGGCAAGTGCAAGGTTAAAGCTCAAACAGGGGTGTCAATAAGTGCAGGTAAGGGGACTGTAGGGTTGCAGATACAGACCCAAGTGCAAGGAATGCCAGGAGGCAGTGCGGGTGTGTGGCTAGGGTGAGCAGGGACCTGGGCCCGAATATCAGAGGGTAACCAGGTCCCCAGTGCTGAAGCAGACAGATCAGCAGGGGAGAAAAAGAGCAAAGGCAGACGCAAAGGGCCAGGTCTTGTGGTGCTTCCGGAACCGAAGATGGTTCTCCTCAAGTTTCAGAGAGGCAGTGAGGCTGTTCCAGAGGGAGGCCCCAGCCGAGGAAAGAGATCGACCCCCAACTCTTTGCTTGGAGAAGCGACTGACCCTGAGGGAGTTGGAGGTGGAGGAGCGAAGAGCTCGAGTAGGAAGGTATTTACGGAGGGAGAGTTGAAGGTAATGTGGACCCAGGCCCCAGAAAGCATTGTGGACAATGCAAAGGGTCTTGAATTTCATCCTTGCAGCCACTGGGAGCCAATCAAGAGATGTCAGGGCTGGAGGGATACGATCCCATGCCTTGAGGCCAAGGACAAGCCTTGCAGTCCTGTTCTGGATAAGTTGCAGAGGGCAGAGAGTAGAAGCAGGCAGATTTAGAAGGCGGCTGTTGCAGTAGTCCAGCCTACAGAGAACCACAGCTATAGAGACAGTGAGCTTCTGGGGGAAGGAAAGGAAAGGAAGAATACCTCTGAGGAGGTGCAATTGGTAGGTTGACTTCTTAGAGACATCAGAAGTGTGAGGAGAAAGGGAGATTGTGAAGTCAAAGATGACCCAGAGTTTCTTAGCTTCACAGGTGGGCGCAGGAAGGGGGCCAAGGTGGCCAGCCAGAGAGTAGTAGGAAAGCAGGCTGCAGGCGTGAATCGTTCTCAAGTTAATATACCTTGAGCCTCAAAACTAATCAGTAATTAGCAACACATTTTTACAAAGCATATATTCTTGGTATGACTGGGTGAAATAAAGTAATTATCTTCTCAAAACACTTTGGTTATGGTTGTGTAGTTTGCAGAACCTGGTCTACTGTGTGTGAAGATGGTCTTATCGTAATTTACATTTTGTAATGTGTACAGTAGGTCAAATTTCAAATAAAATGGCGGCATTTGCCTTACTGTGAGATGTGGGTTATTGGCGTCAGCAGAGTTTCCCCTTCCATGTCAAGCTCATCTGCAAAGCTGTTGGTTCGAATGAAGGGTCCGGTGCTCACATCCAGGAACCCGGGCATCTTCCGTACTGCGGAGAGACACGGGCATAGGAATTAAATGCAACATTAGAAGAAAGGGGTCCTGCCAATGAATGGAACATGCAACAGGCTTTTGCACAATCATATGCCTTAAAAATAATGCTGTTTCAAAGGTACTTCCTGGAGACACATAAGAACCTTTTTCCTGTTGGTGCTGTGCTGTAATAAGGCAATCATTCCAGTGAAGGCCCTTGAAATCTGACCGCACATCACCGCTACTTCCTGTGCCGGAACACGGACATGGATTGAACACGTTTTCTCCCTTACCCTTTCATGCTATGCACTGAATGAAATGATCAGTCTTAACGTAAAGCGTGCATTTCACAAATCCATGTATTTTATGCTCGTTGCTCTTCAGAGCCCAGCAGTCCAGAATGCTCTGCTTTGCAAAGGGAAAGACTGGGCTGTGCTCGGTTTTATGCAGAACAAACCAAGCTGTGAAGCAACGGGGCACATGGATAGGGTACCGTAATACTGACACTATTACAAGTCTAGAATATTCGGGGTTCACTTGGGAGGCCATGGAGAGAGGGATACGAGGGTTACAGGCCGGGGATGCCAGTTAGGAAAGGCGCACACAGTCTTGATGAATTGGTGGTGGATGCACAGCTCTGCGCATGCTGGAGTTGTTTTCTGGGGACATTCATGATGTCTGGCCTTCCTAAGCACCGTGCGGAGCCGCAGGGTCTTTTGAACCAATCCAATTGCTCGGCCAGGAGAGAGGCAGGCACGGGCGTTACCTCTTAATGCCCCTCCTTAGAAGGCCACCAGGAGGCAAGCCATCGCGCAACTCTTCATATGCCTTCAACAACTAGGTCTATGCCGATCCCACTCGAGGAACCGCAAGGTCTCCAGTCATTAAGAAAAACCTCGCCCAGTTCCCTGGACTTTTCTATGACAGTGCTCACTGGCTGCATAAGGGAACAATGAGGAATATTTTACCGATTCTCTCTCTCTAGGTCACCACACACTTCTGCTTATAGTCACTACCTTTGATTTTAAGTAGGATATACTTGGGAGAAAAGAACTATCCAACCAAGGAGCAATTGCTGCATTTAGGAGTCCACTGCATGGGCACTCAGGTGTCAATCTGTAATGCTAAATTAGTAGCTGGCAGCCTCGCAGTGTTGGAAGGGCTCAGCGACAACGTGCGCGCCTTGGAAGCAAGACAACACGAAGCAACACAGGTTCGATCCCCAGGTCCGCGCTTAGAAACCTCTGTGTGTTTAAGTGCGTTATAAATACGCAACTAAGACAAAAAAAACAATTATGCAACTAAATAAACAAAAAACAATTCCTGTAACAGCGCCTCGATGCCCGCGGGCTGTGTGAGCGCTTTAAAAATGTAAAATAAATGTAAATTACAAGGAGGGGGTGCATGGAAGGTGTTCATGGTGACCTGGTGAAGGACTGCCTGAGCTCCACACTGGGACAGAAAAAGCATCAGCGGTTGTGTTTTGATGGAACAAATGCAACTTGAAAGAACAGCTGGGAATGCCCCTTCTTCAGGGTCCCTAGATAGGCGCACGCCTCGACGTCATTTTCAAGGCTCTCACAGTTGCATTTTCATCCATCAAGCAAAAGAATGCAATCAAAGGCATGCATACTTGCTCACTTCCAAGGCAGTTGTCATATATGTGGTTGCTAAGCGGCAACATGGGGATGTATGACTGAGTGGCAAAGCAAAAGAGTGAAGGCACTCAGACTGATATATTGAAGAATGAAGTCCGCTGTGTGAATAGGCAGCTGTGGGTTCTGTACAGTGAAAAGACGGGCAGCTATGCACTGGGGGTAAGTGGAGAAGGGGGGGAGGGAGGGCGAGAGAGAGCAGAAGAGGGGCTGCTGCTCCTGGCAGACATGGGTGGCGCGGGGAGGTGAGTGCAGGGGAAGAGCCCTACAAAGGCCAGTGAAGCCAGAGGTGACATGCCATACAGTATGTGACACAGGGACGTGGGCTGGCCCACTCCAGGCCCTTGGCGGCAGTTATGGACTCGTCTAGAGGCAGAGGCTTATACGATGGCTGGACCATCAATCATGACGTTCCACCCTTGAAGACTGGAGCGCATGGGCTGGAGGGATATGCGTTGTGCAGTTGGTTACACGACGCACCCTGCAACCCATTTTCTCCAACCTTAAGGGAAGGAGCACCCTGTTTGATGGTCCAGCCTACGCGTTTCTCCCGGTCCAAGGGCAGACAGATTCTGTATAGCCCCCAACTTATTTAATAGAATACAGGGTATTCACGTGGTCCGCGTGAATGGAGGTCAGGAATGTAGCAGCTGAAACCTCATGTTTGTATCTGTTTCCACCGTAAGAGACGTACGATTCCATTAACTCACTTCATCCAACTCGTAGGGAGGGGATGTTACACTTACCAGCGACAAGCAGGGCAGGGGTGGCCACGCCATCCATCCCGGAGGGGAGGGGGGGGGGGGGGGGGGGGGGGGGAAGGCACCTAAGCTCCTGGGGACCCGATGAATGAAGTGGCGGAAGTGGACCGTGCATGCTACTTTTCCTTTCAGGGAGATTTTGCGCGTAGCTAAATTCAGGTCGAATACAAGAAAATATTCAGTATAAACTGGACCCCACTCACACCCTACCACTTAGCCCATCTCTTCCCTCGCTTTCCTTCAAATTCTCTAGCTGGGGGGAGGCGGGGGAGGGGTACCAGGGGGTAGCAGGGGGCAGCGCAGGCCTAACATCAAGAACTAGGGTTGCATGAAGTTATACAAATTGAGGATTTATTTTAAGAAATGTCGTCACGCATGCGGTCTGTGAAAGAGGAGAAAAGGAAAGAACTGGAAGTAGGACAAATGGAATGAGTGTTGATGCACTAAACATGGGTGAAAGCGGGCCTACACATCTATGGACATGGTCACTTATGGGCCTTTGTCGCAATCCTTTCTTTTCATTGTGTACAATATAGTTTTTGTGCATTCGAGCAACAACAAATGCAACCTGTAAAACATATAAAACAATTGCATTCAAATTGAGATACAAGAGCACGCTTAGCGGAATTGGCTACTGAAGGTTCAACCATGAATTAGAAGATGGGAGGTCTGCCTGCCACATCAATAGCTCTCATGATACACACAATCGGGGAGAAAAGGCCAGTACGTGTCTGATCTTACGATGCCTGGGATATATCTATTTATTTATATAGCAAACAAAGCCCAGAGGTATCTAGGCGCTTATGCTTAAGAGATTGGTTACAGTGCTTCTGGTTACAGAAAGGAAACAAAGGAAGTGATTACATCATAGAGAAACTGAAGAGGTAATTACAACACAAACAGAAGAGAGTTCAGAGTGAGCACATTCATAAAGTGTAACCCCATGTTACAGGGCATCTGAAACAGAGATGTTGGGGACCAGGTCAAACGGCCCAGTTAGGTATATGGCGTCTCACCTGGGAGGGTCCTGGTAGCAGACAGGGAGCAGACAGGGGCCTTGGGAGGAGAGCCAGCACACCTGCCGGCTTTCCGATTGACTGCATAAGAGGCATGGCTCATCCAATCGGGGCCACAGCGTGTTGGGTACCAGGCACTCCAGTGCTAGGTATGCGGGCCGCCATCTTTGAATGGCTGGATCGGTGAACAAAGAGGTGAAGGCACACAAAATCAGTCGAAACGGGAATTTGTAAAGGTGATTCTAGCTTTCCTTTTACAAAGAAAGCTGCGCACAATCATGCGTGTAAATTAAGGATTTTCTGATGAAATGGTGGCGCGAATGTGCACGTGTAATCAAAGCCCACAGGGGCTTACCTCTGATCCATGGATGGTGTGAAGGACTCGAGGTCTCCCAGTGTAGGGGGAGAGGCGTCATCTCTGCCCGCATTTGCTATATAGGGTAGCCTTTTGCAAGCAAGTGGATGTGGCGTTACTAGCAATGATACAAGCGCTTTGGACAACAGCCCTACTCAGGGAGCCACAGAAAAGTGTGCACAAACCACCTAAGTTGAGGATGTTTCCCACCACATCATGTGGAGAGAAGTGACAACACTTAGTGAATCGTCACATTATACACAAGCCAAAACCTTTGGCTTTGTCAATGCTTGTTTTTAACAGGACTTCAGTGAAGGACACGCAGAGTAACCTTTGGGTATTAAGCGCGTTATAAATAACCTATCATATCATATCAGAGTGCTTTTAAATCGAGTGGTTAAAGGCAGACCCGGTAAGACATTTTTATTAAACCAATAGCGGGTTTACAACTCCAACTAAGTCATTAACTCTCAGAAGACTACTTTGAAAAACACTGCCAGGCACTTTGCTAAGTTTGATGGTAAGGCTTGTTTAAAGTGAGCTCAAAGAAATCCCATGAGGAGGTGTTTTGGGCGGGGAAGGGGATAACTGGGTGGGAAGGACCATTGGAATTAGAATGGACATGGCAGTCAATGGGTGGGCACCTAACCAAACACCTACAGGCTGTGTGCCCCTCGTATGGCATTCCTCCCCATCTGTACTGTAATGCAATAGTTTCATCTTATAGGTGTTGCAAGCAACATCTGAAACTAAATATTTGGTGCATTGGCCGATCACCAAATGCAGTGAAACAGCTGGGATGGGTTGGGCAAGTGATTTTGAGGGGTAGCCTTTAAATTTGCAAATCTACATATTTGTAATTTCTTTGTAAATGTAGAAATGCCTCTCTGCAGGTCAAGTGACATGACGGTGTGAGCGACAGAAGGACATTCGCACTGAAATGCAACTTGAGATGAAGTGTGCTTGGACCCAGCAGGGTCTTGGAGCCTAAATTCCAATCCATTGACTGCCACTGTTGGCACTAAGCATGAAAATGCATACAAAGAAAATGTCATTAGTCAATCTGAAAGACATAGCAATCACTAGGACCGAAAAGTACAGCAGCACAAGTACAAAATGGTAATATTGGAAGCCAAAACCAAGTAATTGAGCAGATAATCAGCGGAATGTGGAAAGGCATGACAAAGAGGGACAGACCTAGAGGAAAAGAGGATGACAGTCTTTAAATGACTGATCATAGGTTCCATTTTAAGAAGGCAATGAAGAGTCGAAGCATCCATGAGAGTGAAATGGCTTTGAAAGCCAAAAGGACCAATACGACACTGCTAAGAGCAGACACTGCCAACAGTACACACAGCCTTGCAGAATGCCTTCTAAAGAGGCAGCGAAGAACAGTGACAGACCAGAGCGAATGGATTAGCAATAAACTAGGCAAAGTTAGAATGCAGTGCGGAAAGACTCGGGTTCCCAGAAAGTAAGAGTTTGAGGAAGAAATAAAAAGGGAGTGTTAAACATACATTAATGGTGCCTTACTGACAATTTAATGCTGATCGCTTAGTAGCGCCATTTCGTCTAAACAACTATTTACCTGTGCTGTACAGAAACCATGTAATGCCTTACTTAATATCTTACCTGTATTCTCGTAGGACTCCAAGTTGTAGCTGTTATTTTTTCTGTCATCTATTACCGGGTCATAAGTAATGTTTGGAATAGACACTACTTTGTCTCCTGGGCCGATACCATTGTCTCTTTCAGTCTTAAACTTCTTCTTTTTCACCTAAAATGTGTAAAATGTACGTTTGTTAAAATGATACCAACAGCATTTTCTTAGAGATACAACCAAGACACAGTGGGCCTCATTACGAGTCCTGCGGTAACCCTGCCGGTGCCAGAGGGTTGCCGCCGGACTTGTAAAGTTTTACTGGATGGCTGACTTCCCGATGCCACCGGGAGATTTCAAGTCGGGCGGCCCGGAAGTTAGGCGCCGGTAAAATGTAAGTCCCCATTCCCATCGAGTCCCACAGGACTCTATGGGAGTCGGGACTCAGAATCGCCGTGAACTGTCCGTTTACCGTGGCCGATGCGCCCAGCTGGGTCCGATCGGTCGGACGCAGTGGCCACGGCAGGCAGACCCGTAGTTTTCCGGTCCAGAAGCAAGGGTTCCGGTGAGTTTACGGACACCCTGGTTTCCGGACTTTCAAACTTGTAATGAGGCCCACTGTAAACAGCCTCAGTCTGTCAGATGAAAGGCATTACATCTGACCGAGACAAGAAAATATGTTGATAAGTGGATTTCATTCTACCCCATTTGGGATCTCAAATTTCGCCGACTATACCTGAATGGGATTTAATTGTATATATGTGTTTATGTAGTCTATAATGGTATACATCAATTTCCAATAAAGAAGTGGGCAGGAATGAGCAAAACCCACTTAAATTAAGGAAAAAAGGGAGAAATAAAATGGACCAGCAGGGGTAGGTGTAGATGTGGAGGGCGGCCAGATAGTCACATATGGCAGGAGAGAGAAGGGTTTTTGGAGGCTCTAGAGGCTGAAGAAAGCCGCCCTGTAAGAGATGGCGACACTGGAGGTTGTATGGGGGAGTGGACAGGGATTACCCAACAGCCTCTCTCAACACCTTCGTCTCAGTACTCGTGTTTACCCATGCCACCATCCACCCTGTGAGAAAGCACTGTTAGAGCCCTGTTTGGGAATGTTGACAGTCTCTAGATAGACCTCAATACACCAAAACGACAGAAGCTTTGAATGTGCAGTTCCGCAGCGTGGTCGCGGGACTGGGCACTCGCCCCTTTTAACGTAGACAGTCTGATGAACAAAGAGAAAGGGACCAGGTCCTCGTGAACCACAGACATGTTTTGTAAACCGGCAGGTGTGGGCATATGGCTGGCTACTATCAATGAGTCCAATGACCACTGCTACTTCTTAAAGGTCTCGACCATGGACTCATATGTAAAAAAAGTCAATCCGAATAACAAAGAACATGAATCACACCTCACAACCTGCGAGTTATTAGGAGGGGCACTTGGGGAGAAGGCAGAACCAGGAACCATGAGTCAATCTCACAAACCCTCAGGAGGGACATGAGGGTCTCACAATTCACAGGAGTTACTGGATCAGTTAGGGTTGGCCATAGAATATACAAGGTGAACCAGGCAGTCCAATGCTGAGAAAGTATGGATAACAGCTGGAGGTTAACGGAGTGCAGAGAAAGAAACACATACAGTACAGGAGGATGAGAGGGGGAACAACATGGAGAAGATGGGGCTGGAGGATGTAGAGAAAGTAACACAAGGAGAAGCACCACATCAAGAAAAGATCTGAGTAGGAGGACGGGAGACAGGAGGAAAAGAACACCAGGGAAACGTCAGCACCAGAATGAAAGAATTGGAAGGAAGAGGGGGGAAATATTCCCAGTACCATGGAGGGAGAGAATGAGAAAGGGAAGATAAGACGTGAAGGAGGAGGAAGAAAATGACCTTAGAAGAGGAGCAAGAGTTGAAATCATCCCACATGAGAGTGTGCAATAAGGGAGAAAGGGAAAGGAGAAGGAGCAGGAAGACGACTCTGCCAGAGAGGGAGGATCTGGCTTGCAAGTGATCTGGAGGATGTAGAAGGAAGGAGCAAAAGAGAAAGAGGAGAGAGAAGCAAAGGGACAGTTTTAGAGGACGTCCTTCAGCTTTAGATTCAAATCCGCAGATGTAAGGCACGAGAGGCGCATGCCCTGTAGGGAAGCTGTATTCCTAGACCCTGGCCTAGACTCAGAGCCACCAGGAGGACCAGAGCCTGTGTTGGGGTCCCAAGAGACGAGAGCCTATTGTGGACTCTGTTAGGGCAAGACCTCGGTTTTGGGAGTTTGTGCTGTTCCATTTTATGCAACATAAACCTCTTCTTTCTTTTCCTAGATCACTGAGCTTATTTTTCTGGTCAGAGGGACATCTACTTACGTCTCCCTGCACACTGATGTTCTGTTCATAGCCAATATGGAACCTAAGCATGGGTTATGGTTAAGTACCCCACTTAGGCACACAGCAATGTTATCACTCTACACTTGTGTTTTGAAGTAGGCTTGTGGCAGCTGTAATCTTTTGGCATCACCAGGGGTGCAGTCTGATTTTCTGCATTAGTAGTCCAATGTACTAGTACGGTAGCCTTTGGGGTACTAATTCTTTTTCCGTTAGTGCCACTCCCGGCCTTTTTGTTTTGCTCCATTCCATTGTGGGAAGCATAAAATGGACATTAGGAAATTGTGGGCTCAATCTGAGACAGGCGCTGCACCCTCTAGGGTGGTTTGGATTAGTTTAGATTAGTCCTATGTCCCAGAAAGCCCTGATACACTAACTGTGTGGATGGAGCAGAGTGTCAAGCAGCTTTCAGGGCGAGCGTGATCGGCTGGCCATCAATACCTTTGATTGTCTGCCTGGTCTGCGATTAGAGGGCTGGCATGGGCTAGTTTGTGAGTGAATGTGTAAAGCTAGGCGAGACCCTGTGCATTCCTTAACCTGCTACTTCTTACCGGATTTACTGGATGGTTGGCAACAAATAAGAGATACAGATTTTCTAGGGGCAAATTTGGTGATACCGGCTGGGCTCTGCGTCCTTTGTACTTTGCTCCGTTGTTTCCTCACTTGGCTGCTGGATGTCTGTTCTTGGCTGTTCTTCATTGTCCTCCTCACATGCTGGACAGCATGTCCCATGGTGGGACTGTTTTTGAGCCTTTTTAACACCATCTTTTCCATCGTCCAGAAACAGGTCTCCTGGGTTCTGAAGTGGTAACTTATTGCAGGCTGCTTCCACTGTGGTAGTGTTAGGATCGAGTCGAAGTGAGTATTCAGTGTGCTTCATTCAAGCGCTTGCCTTTCGCCTCCCTCCAGGCTCCAGCATCTCCAACCGTTTACATACAATTCCCACTTCCGTGTTCCCATTACAGGTTCCAGAACTACCTGCATGCTGAGCTAACACAACGCTTTTACCACTAGTGAACGATGGCATGGATGATGGATCGGAAGATCGAACAGGTAGCCACTGACTTCTATTGGCATTAATCCTAATCTGCCACCTTTCGTCTCTGGTTGGGACAGAAGCTCTTCGAGGAGGGTCTCCTATGGTGTTCCCTGGGATAGATTGCTTCCTTTTAGGCACCTGTTGGACGCAACAAATACTGACTTTATCCTACAACCTCTGTTCCGCCTTTTGTCCTATGGATTCAGATGGGAACATTTACCAACACTGAAAACACCCCTAAAATGGCTTAAATGTACTCACTTTAACAGCGATTCTTTTCCTGAGTCCCCCTGGAGTGCCTAGATTTTTTCACAGAATGTTACCATCTACCCAGTATTTACTACATATTTAATTGTGTTAAATCACTACTCTGCCCTCCTGCTATGGAATTGCTCTGCAATGCGGTTTCTGGTCTTAGTTACAGTTTAGCCATCCTTTTCTAGGGGTGTATTGAGAAAATACTGTTCTGGTATACTAAATCTAAGCCTAGCCTGAAATTTTTGGTGGGCCTCAAGGAACTGTTAGAAAGGTGTTAACCCCCTTCTTCCTCTCTCTAGGTACTGTATCAAGTCTATGGTCTAGATCTGTATTCATGATTTTACTATGCGCTAGATGTGGATTACTGCAAATATCCATGCATGGGCATATGAAGGTTCTGATCATGGGTGCGAAAACGCATTGCACTGTTATCTGGGGTTCCCCTTTTCTCCTCACGCCTTAGCCCTATAGTTTCCAAGCATACCAACAGGTAATAGTCAAAACTTTAGTTTATGAGTGGAAATGGTCTGCCTTCGGTCCTTTACTGTTTGTATACATGCAATGTTTAACTATGTGCTATGTTGAACTCAAAGAACTTAGTAACTCTCTAAGTAATTTTAGAACAAAGTATATACTTGTCAGTATAACAGTTTGGTGCAGTCTCTCGGGGGTAATTATTGGAGATAATTGTACCCAACTGCCAGCCTACCTCCTCCCTTGAGTGAAGCCGGACTGCTGTGCATTGATGCCCTTAAAAAGTTTGATCTATCTTTTGGTTAGAGCCATTTCTTACCATTAGGTTACATGGTTTTACATGCACGGCCATAGTTCTGTAGAAAGATCTCTCCAACAGCTCCTGAGGGACCAGAGCCTGTGGCGCACTGCCGGGAAACCAGAGTCCTCTAGTGGGCTTCCTGTAGAGTCTTGCTTTGATCCCGTTCCACCATTGGCTTGGGGCAAGACAATGACTTCAGCCTCACAATCCACCCTGTGAGAATGTGGGTTTCACAAATAAGCCAGAGACAGCAAATTGGTGAATTATTTATCGGACATTTATATGGCGCCTATACAAGTGTTTCCGTTAATGCCGTTTATTTTCTTGGTCTTTTCTCAAACTGCAATTGACCTCTTTGCAGTCTTTCTCTTGGCTGTGCTTGTTTCCTGTCAGTCTTCACCAATATCTTCATTTAAGGCTCTTCTCCTCATCTCGGATAGATCCACTCCTGAATATGCCCAGGTGAATTGTTGTTCTTCCCACACCTCCTCCTCTGTCAAAGGCTGGCAATAGAGTGATTGAATCCATTATTACAGGCTGTTCCTTTAAACCTCTCTGCAGACGTAGAAAAGAGCAGTCCCTAATCCCATTTGTCCCTTACAATCTTGCAGTATGGTTTGGCTTGGCTGTGTACATTGCCCAGATTAGAATATATCTCCTTTCTGCTGCATTCTCCTTTCTGGAGTTTATTGTGTGATGCAAGGTATTGTCAGACAATACCTTGCATCACACAATAAACTCCAGTATGCCAAGTCAGCGTGAGTAAGGACAGTAGACTACTGTCCTTACTCACGCTGACTTGGCATACTGCAAGTAGGGCCGGCACCTGCCTTGTATCCTGGAAGCTTCCATGCAGGCGCGGCGAATGCCCGTGCCTGTACCGGTGTCTCTGCTACAGAGTCCAGCAGCTTTCAGCATGTGGTGCGCTATTACATGGGGCACTAGTGCAGTGTGAATGGCAGCCACTGTGTCAGCCCCTCTATTGTTGCCCGCTGACGCAGCTTTACCTGCGACGTCACCTGCCACAGCAGCACTGGCACCCCCTCTGTTGGCCGCTACCGTGGCGTCATCTGCTGTTGCGGGGTCACACCCGGCACAGTCGGCCTCGGCAGCTGCTGCCATAGTATCACACCCCTCTGCCACAATCAAGCCCTGACGTTCGGGCAGGGGAACGGAGCACGACATAAAATCCATCTGAGCCAACTGACATCCAGGAACATGAAATGGAGGGAATTAAAATGGTTGTAAGGACAAGAGCCACTGTTGGGATTAGTGTACCATTGCCGACCAGGGACCCCAAGTATTTGGTTTAGAAGGCAGCCACTGTTGTCCTTCTTGGGTTCAAATGTACTCCTGCTGACTGTAGGGTTGCCAAGACTATCTCCAGATGATGAAGATGCTCGTACCATGTGATGCTGCGAATGACTGTCGTCCAAATATGCAGCTGCATACCTGCTACGGCAATGTAACAGTTTGTCCACAGACAAAAGGGTAATACAATGAATTGGTAAAGTCTTCTAGGGGTGGCAAAAGTGGTCTTCTCCTGGTCTTCCTTCCTTAATGGTACCTGCCAGTAAGTACCCTTTTGTCAGGTCTATGGTTGTGAGAAACTGGACCTGCCCCAATCGTTCCAAGAGATCATTGATACATGGCATAGGATATGCGTCGAAGTGAGAGATGCTATTCAGACATCTGAAATCCATGCAAAAGCATATAGAGCCATCAGGTTTAGGCACCCGCACTATTGGGGAGCACCAGTTACTGGTGGGTGGCTCTATCACACCAAAGACCAACATGGATTTCACCTCGTCCTCCACCACCTGGATTCAGGCCTCTGGAATACAGTATGGCCTTTGTCGAATTACCTGGTTGGGTATGGTCTGTATCACATGATATGCTTTGGGCATTTTCCCAGGTTTTGATTAAATGCATTTGTTATACTTGTACAATAGTTAAGTCATCTCATTGCTTATCTGTCAGCAGAGGGTTTTATCTGTAGATCCCCAATACCACCACCAGACAGTCAATCTGAGGTGCATCTCTCCTGGTTCTGTGGGATCAGGCACATTATTTCCCCCTTATGGAGCCTCAGTTACAATAAGAGCCACTACTGGTGTGGGTTCCTCCCATTTTTTAAGTAAGCTCACATGGTAGATCTGAAGAATATGTCATCTGTCGTCTTGGCATACTTCATACGTTACAGGACCTAGGACCTTTTCTATTGCATAAGGGCCTTTCCAGGAAGCCAGAAGATTATTTTCAGTTGTCGGAAGCAAATCCATTTCCTTGTCGCCAGTTTGGAAGGTAAGCAGACACGTCAGGTTGTAATATTTCTCCTGAAGTTTTTGGGCTTTTTTCAGATTTTTCTGTGCTATTGCTTGTAGGGTTTGAACATGCTTCCCTAGGTTGTGTGCATACTCCGTCAGTTATTTATTGAGCTCACTGGGTCTCCCATTCCTCTTTGAGTAGGTCAAGCATTGACTGGGGTTGTCTTCCAAACAAAAGTTAAAACAG
The DNA here is from genome assembly GCF_040938575.1 of Ambystoma mexicanum. NCBI lineage: Eukaryota > Metazoa > Chordata > Amphibia > Caudata > Ambystomatidae > Ambystoma > Ambystoma mexicanum. The sequence continues at coordinate 980,129,815 of NC_090934.1, read as the reverse complement.
AGAAAACCCAGTGGATGACTGAGGTGTATTCCGTAAGGTCATCAGTATTAAGGGGACCACTCTGTCGCAATCCCGGCATGAATTGTCCAGGGTTTTGCGCATCATTCGTTTAATTGTATGGTTGTATCTCTCCATTAGACCATCTGTTTGTGGGTGATAAACGGCTGCCTTTAAGTGGGTGACATGCAAGGCCTGACAGACTTGCTGTACTAGGCGTGACATGAAGTTAGTGCCTTGACCCGTTACGATTTTCTTGGGTATACCTACCCATGCCATAAAGGGAATAGAGATCACAAACTTGTGTTGTGGTTAAGTTCCTTAACAGAAACATCTGCAGATACCGGGTAGCATAATCGTCAAGCACCAAAAGATATTTGTGACCCCGGCTGGATGGTTCCAATGGACCCACAACATCCATGCCTATCCGCTGGAAGGGTTCCTGTCTCGTGGCATTCATTTAGTTATTTTTTATTTATTTACTGGACATTTATATGTTGCCTATACACAGGTGTCGTCAGGCGCCATAGGACAAATTGAGGGAAGGGGGTACATAGCAAAAAACCCAAAGCAAAACAACAGTTATATTAGCCTTCTGACAACCCTACAGTGCAAGTAAAAGACAAGGTGATAAGTACAGGGTATGTGGGAGAAGTGCAGGAGTAGGGTGCCCAAAGGGAGGGGGAGGGCAAGTGCTGGGGGGGCCAATATGGCAAGTGCAGAGGACTGAGTGGGGGAAGGGAAGGTGCAGGGGAGCCTTAGGTACTGCGGCTCGGTTTTTCAGTTGACACTCTGGACATTGTTTACAGTATAAGGGGATGTTGCCATATATTCCGGCCAGTAGAATCTGTGTAGAACCTTTGAGGCTATTTTTTCAGTTCCTTGATGCCATTCTCCCACTTGATTGTGGTCTGCTGCTATTGCAGTGCTCCTGTACTTCAGAGGCACCAGGAGTTGTTGTATTGGCTCCTTGTTGTCTTCGATTACCACTCTATATAGGAGGTTTTTCTCCTTCCAAAAATGTGCTCACTGGTCTCATGGACACTAGTAACTGATGGATTCTCGAGCATGGCGGAACGTAGGGTCTGTTTCTTGGGCCATTTTAAAGTTGTCCCCTAGGCTATCGATACTCCAGTCTACTGCAGCCGGACACATAGTTTTGCTCTTTCATATATGTTTGTTTCCTCTTATCGTTTCTCATTTTCCTTTCTCTGGTCTATCGGCTTTGTATCTCCTCTTGGGAAAACAGGACCTCTTTCCACCAATCTACTTCCAATTCCTTGATGATTTCTTTAAAGCCTGGGGCATCTGAACCCAGCAACAGTGGTTCCGGAAGGGTGGGTAGAACTGCTGCTTTTATACGCATGTCTCTCCCCTTTATTGTTATGTGAACCCTTTTAGCGGATATGGTTTAATATCGTTATGTATGCACCTTATACATACCACCTGTTCCCTGGGTCCGTTGGTCCAACAAGCTTGCTGCTTATGGCAGTCTGTAGACTTCCGGAGTCACTATGGCTCGGGTATGCAGACCGCCGCCTCTGCTTCACAGACATAGGATATATCTTTTTGCTTGCTCTCCCCACCCACTCGACCCATTTGTCTGGAGGAACGTCACATAGGCCCCTACATCGATAGGTTCCGGTTTTGCCTTCTCACAATTCAGAGCTATGGGGCCCCATTCTCCACATTCATAACACTGGGGTGTCCGTGGACTGGGTGCCGGGAAAATCCAAGACAGTATCACCACATTCTCCATGGACTTCAGTTTTCATGCTTCCCTTTCTGGCCTACAGGCGTACGTCTCTGCGTGGCAGCATGGCATGTGTCTGGAGTTATAGGAGGTGACTGGAGTAGGGTTCCTCTTTGCGGTCATGAATATCATTCGTCCCATGGCTGCTTTCTGATAAGCTGAAGCGATGTTAACGGCCTCCATTAGCTTGGGTTTATGATGTTGCTTAACCCAGCATTGTATAGGTGGAGGCACAGCATCCATGAATTGTTCAGGTTGATAATTTCGGCTGCATCTGCTGTGGACGAGGTGGAAATTTGTAGCCATCGTTCTTCCATATCCTTTACTCTATAAAAGTGTAGCGGAGGTCCCAAATAAAGCCTGCACTCCAGTCGCCCATTTTGAAGTACCAGGAACATTCACACCAAGATATGTGACGTATGATGAGCAAATAAACCAGCAGAGAGCCGCAGTAGGGCTCTGCCCAGTACCTATCAGAAAAGCAACACCTATCGAAGTATCTATACCGGTATTACCCAAATTGTTCGTTTACAATTGTTTGAATGAACAATTGACCGAATTTAAAGGGTCACAATTGACCTTTTCACAATTGACCATATATATATATATATATATATATATATATATATATATATATATATATATATATATTTGGGTTTGGGTGGGTGGGGGATTGCGGGGGGTTTCCCCCCGCATATATGTTACAATTGACCTTCATAATTTGGTCAATTGTCATTTGAACAGTTGTAATATGAACAATTTGTATACAACCTCGATACCCAGACAAGCATGGACAGTAAGGTATCCATTAAGAAAATCCTACCAGCAAAGGAGACGAAATGAAGATCGCCTAAGTACAATCCCGGAATAAACCATAAAGGTCTTAATGGAAGACGAATGGTGACGTCACAGGGACCCGGACAGGCGTACAGATAGAAGAAATAACGACCCAAGAATGACACAAAGAGACGAAAGCCCATGAATAAGGATATTGTGAACCTAAAAGGGAGAACAATGTTGAAATACCAAGAAGCTTAAGCTGTAAACAGGATGAAAATATTGAACCAGCTAACACCTGTACATATGCTTGGAACCGCAAGAAGGCTAAGAAAACAGTATGGCTTGCTATGCTAAGTAGAAGAATAGCGCGGCAAGCGCCATTATACATAATCTACCTCAAAACAAAGCACATATTATAAGTGTGATTCCACTTTGCACGAAAAGCAGAATCAACTCAGGTTACTAAAGGCCAAATGAGCAGAGATTCATATTCTAACAAAACGAGAAGAGACCGCTGAATCGAAACTCGGCAGATACAACTCGTGCCAGGAGAGCCAAGGTCATACCAATAGAAGGAATGAAAAGTAGCTACATATAATTGAAACTTAAGAACAGAATATCCTATCTCTGCAAGGTCGCGATAAGGAAGCGTAGGCAGGTGGCTGAGCTAAATAAGAATCAAATACACAAATGGAGAGAAACAAGACAAATTCATGGTGTGGGAATCATGTGACCAGCCGAGCAAGAAGGAGCACGGGTTCACACCTACCCCTGGCATCCGCCCAGGAAGAGATATCAGAACTTTTCCAGACAGAAGATGCAGTTTCGAGGCCAACCACAGTAAAATAATTGACACATAGTTGCTGAAGTGATGATTGATTGTAACCTTAATTGGAGGAAGGCCAGGTAACTAGGGGGCACCCTGCACCTGGCTGACCATTCTGCGTGCTGCTAAGCAAAGTGGAAATGTATGCATGGGGTTGGTGCCAACCCAATCACAATGGACCAAATAATCTAGGGTCCTATAGTTAGTAGAACCAATGGGACGTCGTACTTTTAGTGACAGCTACAGTAGTCATTTTGAAGGAAGGGCTTAGACGCCCACCTGACTGTGTTTACCCAATCCCCTCACTCCGATACCATATACAGATATAGTACCTATATTAAAGTTACCTTTTCCTAACAAATAGAATTGCATATTAACTTTTGAGTGTTATACGTCAATTATGATGAGTTTTCAGTATAAATACTATGATTGTTATGAAGTCCATTGGAGTTGAAGCAAGACGGATTATCGCATCACTGCTGATTTCCATAACTCCCTGTTTTTTGCACTTGTCATTAAACGGACTCCCTTTGCCAAACCATTGAGTTGTCCTTATTGATTGGTGTTGGAGTAATAAATCTGCACCCCCATCCATCTCAAGGGTGCAGCTATCTCGTCTTAAAATACGTTGGAGAAAAACCTCGGCTCTATGGGCCGGCCGGGGGTCTCCGGAGTACAAAAGGGTGGTGTTGGAGTTTCTCCAGGATTCAACCGGTCTCCCTGAAGTTGATGCAATATGTCTCCATATCATGGCCCATGCACTCCAGAACCACTTTCTTTATGTCATCATATGGAGTATCACCGTTTGGGTTTGCGGCCCAATAAGCACTCTACATTTCAGCAGTCATAAAGGGTGCTATATATTGACCCATCTTTCTGTCCGCCAAGCAGCGTTGAAAGCGACTCTTTAAAAACGGACAAAAAAATGCAAAGGGTCCTCTCCACGGTATATTTCTCTAACACTGTTGCAGGGATGTATCTGCAGAGTATGTTGTAGCGTCGTGGCTCACTCAGTTGCTCCTGCTGCACTTGAATTGCCAATTGAAATGCCTGGTGGTCAGCTTACGCCTGTTAGCTTTGCATATGTAAAGCCTGTAGTAGCTACTGTTGCCCTTCTGTCAAACACTTCAGTAAGTTTTCCATGGCGTTCATCATCTATTCCACCACCAAGGCTACCACTTGTGAGAATGCGGGTTTCACAAATAAGCCAGAGAAAGCACATTGGTAAATTAATGCAGTTGATTTACTTTTTCTTTTCTCAAACTACAATTGACCTCATTGCAGTCTTTCTCTTGGCTGTGCTGGTTTCCTGTCAGTTTTCCACCAATATCTTCATTTAAGGCTCTTCTCCTCATCTCGCATAGATCCACTCCTTAATATGCCCAGGCAAAGCGTTGCTCCTCCCACACCTCTTCCTCTGTCAAAGACAGGCAATAGAATGATTGAATCCAATATTACAGGCTGTTCCTTTAAAGCCCCCTCCACATGTAAAAAAGAGCAGTTCCCAATCCCATTTGCCCCTTACAATCTGCCCGTATGTTTTGGCGGTGTACATTGTCCAGGTAAGAATATGTCTCCTATCTGCTGTATACTCCTTTCTGGAGTTTATGGTGTAATGCAGGGCATTGTTGGAGTTCAGGGAGCTGCTGTCCTGACTCACACGGACTTGGCGTACTGGAAAGTAGTGTCGGGACCTGCCTCGTTGTGTCCTGGAATCTTCCATGCTGGCGTGACAAATACCTGTGCCTGTACCAGCGTCTCTGCTACACAGACCTTGTCTGGCGCTATTAAATGGCCTTCTACTGCAGCGTCCAAAGCAGCAACTGTGTCAGCCCCCTCTATTGTCGGTCACTAACACAGCGTTACCTACGGCGTTACCTGCCATGGCAACATCGGCACCGAAACACCCTCTGTTGGCTGCTACCGTGGTATCTCCTGTTGCGGGGCCGGCCCCGGCATCCCCTCTGTTGGGGGCTAACGTGGTACCGTCTGCTGTTGCGGGGTCGGCCCCGGCACTGTCGGCCTCTGCAGCTGCAGCAGCAGAGGCCTGCGGTTTTATCACACACCCATAACAAACAAAAAAATAGATTGACAGAGGATAAAACCAAATGCACCAGGAGCTGTGATACTCAGGTTTGTTTGCAATTTTTCAAGCCCAGGAGGACTGCAATTTGCTAGGACCATGAAAGATAGGCACTGGAGTTCTTCAACTTTCCTGGAACAGCTAGTGACTGTGTGGACCATGAAGGGCGATAGCCGGCTGATCACAAAACACTTCTTACACTAGAGAACCAGGACTTCAAATTATGTCCCATTTTAGACTAGCGTTATTCCCATGTATGCACTTTTCACTGAATGTTGGGTTCCACTGGAGCTCTGCACTGTGTACCGAGAAACATCTCTGTTGTGTTAGGGCTAGTGCTTATTAGAACCTATAGACCTTACTCCAACACTTGTGTTTTGTCACAAACAATAGGAGTCAATCCTTCTTATTTGGTGTCAAGTCCGCTGTGAATTCCTTTGCCTTGTGAGAGTAGGTAAAGGAGAATGATGTGAGGGAATTATTCCCATAAAGAAAAGGAGCAGAAGCAGATGGGAAAAGAACAATGGAGGAGGAGAATTGAGTCAGCATGCCCAACACGCAGGAGATACAAGGGCTTACTCAAGTATAGGCTCAATCTTCAAATGTCAGAATGAACAGTCGAGGGAGAAAAACACAGTACAAGCAACTGTTCCTGCATGAAAGGAGGTTCTTCAGTCTTCCATTTTATATAAAATTAAGAAAAAAACCAGTCTTGCATATAAACGCCTACTATTTATATCGTTTCGATAAAACATCTCATTTAAAATGACTGGCCTGCATACCACGGGTGGAGGCACAATCCCCCAACCTGCAAACCAGCCTTGCTACTTGGAGATGAATTATATATTGGTACCAGCACTGCATGACTGACTACTGACATTAAATGACTGTCATGTAATGTGGTATTTTATAGAGCAACATCTGACCTTTTGATGGTCTCTTGAGGACTGCTCAGAAAAATTGTAGGTTTGAAATCCTAAAAAGTAAAATGTTGGTTGGAAAGACCATTATTTCGACATTCTAAAAGTAAAATTCCATATTTTAGCTATGCTACATAACTTGAAAAGAACTGTACCTTTTCGCATTCTCAGGGAAGGTAATGTCTTTTCAAATCCCAAGGATGTGTCAGAGCCCTCTGACTTCATAGTTCAAATTAAAACCTACAAAACGATGGAAACATATGTACCATACTGCATGTTTACGGAGGTTCTGGCTTGCAAATGGAAGCAATGATTTTGAACTCCTATCAAAAGTATCTAAGATGTCACCTGCTACACAAAGCTCTGAAACGTACACTGTCAACATAACATGGCACAGCGCCTTATAGAAATTGCAACGTAGTATGCTCTGCATGGCCATGGTACTTTGTAAGAAATCCCAGAAAAGATGACGGATCGAGGGGACATGGTTTAAAACCATACTCGCTAAGGTTTGGACTTTTACGACTACAATCCTCATCAACCCTCCACCCCTGGCTCCAAAACCAGAAGTGGACTGAATCCTAAAAGGGAGGAAGGAGAAAGGCTGCAATCCTCCAGCCAAAACCAAAAGGAGGCTTTAATTCGGATATTTTGAGACGGGCTAGGCTCTCCAGCTTGCAAAGGGCCCGTATCTCCCACAAGAAAACACAAAGACCCGAACTGGAAGAATCCAGGCCCGCCCCACCATCACCACCAGTCTAGCTGAAGACAGTGGCCAAGAAGTCCTGGCATCTGCTCCTCTCGCCAGGACCCCAGAATAGGGGGCTTTCTGAATGTCAATCAGTCTTAACAAAGCCAATCCAAAAACGCAAAAGAAGGGAAATAAAAGAACAATCTCCAGAAGCAGGAAAGTCACTTCCAGTCCTCAATCGCACCAGGTGTCCAATGATTAGCAAACATTTCCAATATGGTTACATTGTGTCTGAATGTCCTGAAAGCCGGAAATTCATTCTGCTCTTGAGGACCAGAGTTGAATACCCATAACTCTAGAAAAATATATGGTCTTGAGCTGTGGATATCCATAGCAGTTTGTATACCAATTGCGGCATTTATGAGAAAAAAATGGAACTTAAGTACAGAAGCGGCATCTAGCATTAGCTAGATACCCAAATGTATATATATATATGCGCTAGAGGCAAGATGAGGGAGAAAACCAGGGCTAATAACATCTAGCACAGTACGTTACCTGCACCATCACTTCTGCACATACACAGTACAATTTCTTACTCACCAAGAGTCCAAGCGTGCACATGTTGAGCCCTGATAAATTCATGCTTTAAAGGGCAGCAGGATTGCCAGTTTCCCGGACATGGACTCCCCTTCCTAAAGTAAGGACTTGGATGACGAGGAGAACGGCAGCGGTAACCGCGCGCTACAGCCGTACAGCCCCGGCAGATATGTTCTAGCTCAAGAGAAGCAGGGCGCTTCACAACACGTCAGAGATCATACAGTTTGATCCAGGATGTTACATACCCAAACATGTTTACAGATCTAAAAACAGATATAGGCTGCCACTTGGCCAGCAGTGTTGCAATGTTCTGTGCCCTCACAGTCAACCCACCTCAAATGTGTACAATGACATCTGCAGTGTCTGGGTCAGCTGCGGTGCAAGCGAAATACAACATTTACACACAAAGAAATACATAGGCTCACAGGGCTGGATTGGGAACTAAAAGAGGCCCTGGACATAATTACTGGGGACAAAAAGAGGCCCTGGAAATCATTTTCAAAGTGGCCCCATATGACACGTTTTTAGCAAGCCCAATGCTTTTGCTATGTGAAAATGTGTAAATACCAGACAAAAGAGGCCCAGGGTGCAGATGCCCACCTGGAAATCTCCAGAGTTCCCTATAGGCCAGTCCACCCCTGTCGGGTCCGCTCTCCAGACTTAGGACCAGAGAAGGACCAGAGAAAGACCATGCCACTGGCAGAAGTGCTTTAAAGTAATAAAAGCAATTGTGAACACTTGTATTCATCAGCTCTAAATCGAAATGGAGGATCTCTTCCCTTTGGTGACCCAAGGTGGATGTAAATTGAAATAACGTATCCCCAAAGATCGAATTACAAAATTGCAGAGCCCACTTGCCCGCATTTTGTAATTCAATCCTTTGGGATTTTACCCGTTTGTCTCTCGCACTGCCTTTAATGTATGCAGGGGACACCACCGCAACCTCCGCTGTTCGGTATTATGGGCTTCGATCTAATCTACCATGCCTAAATATGTATTCGTCATTTTAGATTCGATCTTTTCGTGCAATCCCACCCAAGGTTGCTCAGGATCTGATAATAAAAGTATCCAACCCTCTCACTATGAACTTTCTTGCATAAAAATGCATTAAAAAGTTGCCACCCAGGAGGCCTCATCCGTTTCAGCTGCCTGGTCAAGCACATTAACACGAATGGGAAGAAAAGGTGCATACTAGCGTATCTACATCCAAATTGAGGGCGCACAAGTCTGTAGTATGAATGGCAGTGCCAAGGGTTTTCATACCCCGGAGGGCTAAAACTGAGGGTAGTAGAACCCTAGGAAGCTCATGGGGATTGCCTACTCGTCTTTGTCCCAAAGACTGTAAACTGGGTGATGCCAGAGGAGTCGCTTTCAGCCCGCAGGTGAGGTCAATCAAGGAGCCTGCTGGACCTCAGAGATGCATGAAGTGGCCGTGAACAGAAGACCAAGTGCTGAAGATGGTTTCTTTGAAAGTTACAATTCGACATTTATAACTTCAGCAACAAAAATGGGAATGGGCTTCCTATAGTCGCATATATTCATGGAACAAATCGCACAGAATGAAAACAAAATAAATGGCAAACAACTGTATAATCAATACCATCACTGATTTTTTAGGTTTTGGACTTGGCGATATAAGGTTATGATTTCGCAGAGATTTTCGAACATATATCTTCCACGTGGCTGAATCTGGGTTCTCCGTAGCATAGCACCTCCAGGCAGTCTGAAAGAAAACGTGTACAGTGTATGAGATCTTAACATTATGCAACGTTTACAACACATGCTGCAGATTAGGACAAACACTGAACGTACTTTCATTCAGGCAATTATTTCCTGTTAGTTATGATAATCAAATCCTTTAATATGATTTAATTTCATCATTTTTTTATTTATACATTTTTAACACCAGCCTTTTGTGCAAAAACACAACTGAGAAGGAAAAGGAAGAAACAAAAGCCTGAAAAGGGTAGAGCGATCATGCATGCCAACATGTGCAGGCTCTTGCTTAGTGTTTAAGTATGTCTCTTGATGTGGCAGTGGCTCTCCACTCTCCAATGATTTGCAGTCACTCTTCCGCAGGCTCTTGGGTGACATGTTTTTTCCATTTTCAGGCCCAGGCCTTCCCAGGTTTCTCCCAACCAGTCTATTAAAACATTCTTTATATATCCCCAGCAATCTACACCACCACTGGTTTCCTCGTTTAATCTACTCTTTTATCACCTTGGCTCTCTATGTACATGCATGCCTAGAAAAAGCTGCCCATTTGTGAGGCTTTTCAGCTCTGAGGACGGTCATCTTCTCAGTCCAGAAAGTCCGCTTCATTTTTTATTTCCTGATGCTTGTAGATTTAATACAAAAATCAAATAAAAGTGTGGGCGCAGTGGCTTCACAGGACACCGGCACAAACTATCATCCATTCCCTTCGTTAGTCTTTTATCAGGATCTCCTTTACTGGATTTGCTCCTCTTGGCCTTTACACAAGGTGGGACCAGGCCACCGGCGATTGTCCTACAGGGCAATAATCCAGGATAGAGCCCTTACTGGTTTTTTCTAAATCCTTCTCTGGAGAGGATTGTTAACACCTTTTGTGGCTGGGTGGTTCCTCGGTTTGTTTTTGAGTTTTTCTAAGGCCAGACTGTTGGCTTCTGCTACAGGCCCTGCTTTCCTTTCTGAATGATACATTCGGTTCCAGAAATCCTCGCCAGTGACAATGTATGGAGTTCACCTGCCTACTGGTGAGCAGAAACATCTGTGGCATTATACCCTAATCAATATACATGCTAGATCAGGTTCAAGACTCACATGTTTGTGTAGTATTTCTTAGAGCCATTTACAAATCCTCCTATTAAATATTGTATTGTAATCAGAAATACCTCCCTGCTCTAGAGTAAGTTGCTTTTTCAGTGTTGCAGTTTCTGCATCTGTAGATTCTTCGAGGTAAGACACTGTGCATCCTCATAGCAAATGTCTTTTCTCTTTCCATTGGGTAGTGCGGGTAAAATGCAACGGTATTAATGTATACCGCTGCATTACCATATTGCTCAACTATAACTTTGGCTGTAAGTTGGAGGATTCACCTCCAGCTATGAGGTGGAGGTAAATCCACCAGCTTTCTGCCAAGTTTTGGGAGAATTAACGCAACGGAATTCCTGCTACAGTAATTTCGCCAAAAATCCCAAATAGAGTCCTATATAGTCCAAATAATGGGGACTAGCACCACTAACCGCCACTTGTAATCTGGCAGCAATGCTTCCAGATCAAAAGGCAGTTACAGTAATTCAGTTTAGTGGCAGCTCAGCGGATTTACCGCACGCATAAAACCAAACCTATAATGAGGCCCCATCATGTCTTGTTCCATGAGAGGTCTGTTTCTAAAACAGTTTGATTCATGAGGAATAGCAGCACGTTGGCCCTTTTGGCTTCCGATTCACAGATTGTTTTTTTTTAACATTAGTCTGTAGTTTATCTCTGCAACAGATTTGTATGCAGGAGGGAGTGTAATGGTCCCAGCAGCCTGGCAAAACAATTCAGCCATAAGGGTGTAAGTGTACCGATGCATTTATGTATTCTTTAGGGTCTTTTACTGTCCCTTACAGTGAGACCTGCTCGGCTGAAGAATCTTTCTCTGACCTGGATCAGACTGTCAATGTCATTTCAGTGCACATCAAAAAACCAGTGTGCAATCATACTTGTGTTATGCAGTGAAAGTACTTATTTGTTCTCAGTCCAGTAGTGCTGTTTTCACAGAGACTCTCAGAGCGTCGCCCATTCATGTGCTCTTGAGCATCAGCTTGTTTCGACCTCATTCAACTGTACCCAGGTGAGCTGAAGCCCAGGAGATCAGCATAGAGGATCATGTTTATCTGGAAGCAAAACATCGCCACAGCAATTGTTGGTGTGTCAAGTTGAAATGTGTCGACATCTAGGGCTGTTGCAAAACATGAGAAATCATGACAGGGTCGGGATTCCTCACCAGTGGAAGATCAGAGAGGCGTTGCTTTGATGCAAAGGAATTGTGCTGCCTCATTGGACAGTTTAATAAAGAGAGGCTGATATCAGGGTGAGTGGACAGGGTTAGAGAGATCTAGAATTAGTCTCAAGAGGTTTAGGTGTTGAAGTACAGTTTTCCTTCTTATTGCAGCTTTGTAGAGTGTGTGTTCTGAAAGATAAGTTTGGCTTCTTGGAGATGCTATTTTTACCACTTGCTTTCAGGGCAGCCATTTCATACCAATGTTTAAAAATTGCTGCTAAAAGAGGGCTTCCTGATTCCCTGCAGTTTATTGCAACATACATCACGTTGCACAGTTTTGGAATTCACCAATTTGCATATTTTCAGTTTCTGTCTGGACTGAGAGTTAATACTTTCCTAGTTCTACTTGTGTCTTTCACTCCCCATCTAGAAGTCTTAGAATCACCTGATCCCCGTAGCGTTTTAGGTGAAGAGCACGGCTCATAACTTTTAATCCCACAGGAAAACACTAAAGATTCACTCTGCTGCCTTCCTGTAAGGCAGGGAGGTAACTGTAGCACCAAAAGAGACTTTGGGGGAGTGGTGGGGTGGATGGGGGGCGCAGGAAGGTTTATAAATGCAAATGATTCCCAGGCGAGCCTGGCACTAGTTTAAGATGGGCCGTCTTTTCTCAACACCATTTAGATTAGCTGAAACTGTCCAATGCACCCCGTCCCCTCTCTGTGCCCCCTCTTTTGATCGCCTCTTTGACAGGATCTGGAATGCAGCATTCAGGGTAAGCTGTTAGGGTATCTACACCTATTCACCCTCTCCCCCATGCTTTGAAGCAATCGTGAATTTAAAATGCATCAATAAATATGTCTATTTAGATGTGCTATTGCTTATTTTATTTTGCAAAGTGTAGTAACTCTTGAGGGATTAGGTCAACTAGCACTGTCTCTAGGTGAAAGTGGAGTAAAGTGACACATTACTATGGATTAGAGAGCTGCTTGCATTAGATATAATACAAACGGAGCATAGGGATTGAAAGGAAAGATGGATCCAGATGAGTGGGTGGGGGTGAGTGGAGAGTAGCACAGGAGGTGCAGAATCTGGAATATTTAGGGAAGATGAGATCCTGTACATGGAAATGAAGAGGATCTCATCTCTAGGAACTAATTGGGAGGCCATATCAGGTTGAGTGTCTTGTGATGAAATCAGCGGAGACAACCCAGAATCCCAGCCTAGAACCTCCTCCCATGTGATCAGGGGAAGGCATACGCTACCTGATCCTAACCCTGGGGGTGGTGTCACGTGGGAGGATCACATGGGAGGAGAAGGCTGTCATGGGAATGTGCTGACTCCGTCAGGAGAGACGTGGTATATCCATCCTCTTCTGAGAATGCATTGTGAAAGTATTTAAAATTGCATTGTGAAACCTAGGCCTTTTCCCCTTACACAGGACTCTCAGACTTAGGTGTGTTTTTCTCCTGTATTCAAAATTGCATCGTGAAAGTAGTGCCATTCTGTGGTTTTGACTTCCTAGCAAAGCATTAATCTACCAAACCTCTACCATTGTCTGAGCGCCTATAGTCTTGTCCAATTGTCTACTATTGTTTCGTCTCACTCTGTCTCATCTGCTTGTGCCCCTCCCTGTGTCCTTGCCTAGTGCTTTCCCCTCCCTCCCCCCTTCCTCTTCTCCCCGCCCACCCTATGGTGCTCTCTGTCTCTCCTATCTTTTCTAGCTGCTGCTCTATCGTCTATCCTGCTCTCCTCACAAAATCTGGTAGTAAGAGGTTTAAAAAGGACACACTGGTCTCCAACCCAGGCCTCCCTATCACTGACACCTATACCAGTGCCTCCTCTAGGCAAACCCTCATGACATCCTCTGTCGTTCCCTTCATATGGTCTCTGTTCTCGCCTCTCTCTTCTTCTCCCATTAATGGTGGCACCCGGTGGGAGGCCCTGCTGGCCTCCTTCGACTCCTCTAAGGTCATCATAAATGTTTACATGAATGGTACCGTCTAGGTCCAAGGCCCTCAGGCCAACCTTCTCCTCTTTGATGAGGCGCTGGAAGCATCTATCAATATCCTTCCTTCTCCTGCTGCCCCCCCTCTTCCCTACACAGATTCCTTGCCTCCATCCATTCTGGTCTCCTCCTTGGCTACCTTGCCCTCTCCTCCCTCTTCTGCCCCCCACTCAAGCTTCTTCTACACCTCCGCAGGGCATAGTGATGATTTGTACCCCTCCCCAGAAGTCTTTCATGGACGGCAACCTTCTCCATATTGGCACTCTTAACTCTCGCTCAGCTGTCAAACATTCCTCTGACATCTGCTGCTTCCTCGAAGAACCTGATCTCGATGTCCTCAGTCTCACCAAGACATGGTTCATGGCCCGCTCTGTCACAAGCTTTGACACTCTCCTCCTGACGGCTGCAAGATCCTCTCCATGCCCAGGTTCAACCGTTCCAGAGGGGTGTAGCCCTGATCTTCCCCAAGTGGATTCCTGCCTCTGTCATTCCTACGCAAGCTTACTCCTCTTTCAAATGCCTCATCTGCAGGCTCGCTCTCTCTCCTAGCCATTCCCTTACTGTGGCTACCATCTATCAGCCACCTGGTCAGATCTCCCCCTTCATCTCTGAGTGGGCGGACCTCTCCTCTTCCCTCCTGGTCTCGACCACTCAACTTTAACATCAACCTGGATGCTTCCTGTCCTTCCTCTGGACTCTCTTGCGACCTCTGCGACTCTCTCGCTCTCTATCCTCCCCTCTGGCCTAACTCACTCTGCAGGGCAAACTCTTGGTGTTCTGATCTCTACAGACTTTCCCCTTTCTATCCCTCTCACCACTCCTCTCTCCTGGAGTGATCACTTTCTTCTTTCCTCCCTGCTCACTCTCTCCACCCCTCAAGCTAAGCCAATTCCAGCACTGCCACCTACCTTCTCGGTTATCCGACCCATAAAGCATGTGTCAGTTGAGACCTTTGCTGCCACTTTCTCACCACCCCCCCCTTTGGCTGACTCACACCCTGATACAGCCCTCTCCATGCTCCACTCTGCTATATCTGATACTCTCGATGTTCTTGACTCTGTCATGAGGATTCGCTTGAAGCCCAAAGCCAAGTGCACTCCTGGTACGACTCAGACCTCGCCACCCTTAAAAGCAAGTGCATTGTGGGTTAGAGGAAATGGCGTGCTTCCGTACATCCTCTGACAAACGGGCCTGCTGCCTGCTCCAAAGGCAATACTGGCTTTCTGTCCGCACCAAGAAGAGAGCCCATATCCAAGTCCACGTCTCTGCGGCATCTAACAACTCAGCCAAACTCTTAAAAATTCTGCAAGGAGCTGGCCAATCCTGCTGCACTCTCTACCTCTCCTGTCCCTTCGCAGGCCCTCTGCACGGCCCTGGCTTCTCATTTCATCAATAAAACACAGAACATCCTGTCCTCTTTCTCTCTTCCTCTCCCCCTGCCCCATCTACTCCCTGCTGTTCCTCTGACCCTTCTTCGGCCACCTCTCCTCCCTCCTTTGCTTTTCCCTTGTTCTCCCTAGACAAGTCTGATCTATGAAAGTCTCGTCAAAACAGGTTCACCCCTGTACCTCCAAAACCACCAAGGACCACATTGACACCTTGGCCCCTTCCCTGGCTGACTTCTGCAACCACTCCTTCGCCATTGGTGTCTTCCCTCACCCCCACCCCTGAAGCACTCCCTTGTGCACCCTCTTCTTAAGAAACCCACAGCCGCCGACCCCTCCTGCCCGGCTATCACCCAATCTCCATCACTCCTTTCCTGGGCAAACTCCTGGAAAAGCTGGCCTTCTCCCAGCTTAATCTTCACACTGAATCTGTTGGTTGTCTCCATGACCATCAGTCTGGCTTCAGAGCTGCCAGGAGCACGGAAACTGCTCTCCTGAACATCCGTGAAGATCTGCTTTCCAGCCTCGATTCCAACACCCCCTATGTCCTCATCTTACTTGATCCCTCTTCTGTCTTTGACACGGTCAACCGTGCCATCCTGTTTAACAATCTTCGTGATAATCTGGGTATCACCGACCAGGCCCTTGCCTGGCTGACCTCGTTCCTCTTTGATCGACCCTCCCAGGTCCAACTTGGGTCCTTCCTCTCCTCTATCTCTACCTGTGGTGTTCCCCAGGGTGTAACCTCTCTCCCTGGCTGTTCAACCAATACCTGGCACTTCGTGCCCACTGCATTGCTGCTCTCTGCCCCAACTTTCAGTGCTATGCGGATGACACGTTTTCAGGCTCCCTTCTGCCACCTCTTCTCCTTCGCTTATCTCTGACTGTCTGCTATCCAGCAGTGGTGTGCCGCCAATGATCTCTGCCTTAATGCCAGTAAGACTGAGATTCTCCTCATCGGCACACCTGCCCCCTCCTTTCCTGTCACTCTCTGGCCAGCCTCTCTTGGCCCTATTCCTGCTCCCACCTGTGAGGCTACAAACCCTGGGGTCATCTTCGACTCCACACTCTCCTTCTCTCCTCACATCTCTGACGTCTCTAAGAAGTCACACTACCAGCTGCGCCACCTCAGAGGTATTCTTCCTTTCCTCTCCTTTCCTCAGAAGCTCACTGTCTCCAGAACTCTGGTTCTCTCTAGGCTGGACTACTGCAACAGCCTCTTTCTAAATCTGCCTGCTTCTACTCTCTGCAACTCATCCAGAACAGGACTGCGAGACCTGTCCTTGGCCTAAAGCCCAGGGATCGTATCTCTCCAGGACTGAAATCTCTGCACTGGCTCCCAGTGGCTGCGAGGATTAAGTTCAAAACCCTCTGCATTGTCCACAAGGCCTTTTGGGGCCTGGGGCCTTAATACCTTCAACTCTCTCTCCCTAAATATCTTCCTTCTCAAGCTCTTTGCTCATCCACCTCCATCTTCCTCAGGGTCGGTCGCTTCTTGCAGCGAGTTGGTGTTAGATCTCTTTCTTCTGCTGGGGCCTCCATCTGGGACAGCCTCCCTGCCTCTCTGAAATGTGAGGAAAACCATCTCCGGTTCCGGAAGCACCTCAAAACCTTCCTCTTTACTTCTGCTTTATCTCCTCCTCTCCCCTGCTGAACTCCTAGCTGAAACTTTACTGGTCACCTGGCTACCCTCTGATCTCGAGCCCAGGTCCCCTCCCCCACCAGCTGCACCCCTGCACTGCCTCCCTGGCATCCCCCACACTTGGGGACTGTTTTCTGTATCCCTAAAGCCCCTACCAGCACTTGACACTTGATGTCTGCACTTAACCTTGCCACCAGCTGGCCATACTTTTACTTATTGCTTATTTATTCTATTTATTTTACTGTCGTTCCCATGTACTGCACTGCCCCCTCCCCTTTTCCCCCACACTTTTCCCCCTTCCCCTATACTTGCGCAATCTCAAAGTCACTTAGCCTAGTAAGATTGTTGTCTCCGTCTTCCCTCTGTTCCCCCTCCCTTGCCTCATCGCGCCTTGAAAAACTTGTGTATAGGCGCATTATAAATGCCATATCATAATGAAGGTTTATTAATGGCTGAATAGTTAATGACATATTATCACTGTAGGACCTCCTTTCCCAGACTTACACAAGGTACCAAGTGTATAAACCTTCTTTGTAAACATGAAGCTGATATATATCGGAGTCAAAGAGTTAATGTTACTACCTTTAATAGTACTGATCTTCCCAAATGTGCAAGTAGTAAACCTAAAAGAGAACCTATAATTCAATCAAAATCTTCCTTTAAATATGTGCCACACACACACACTAAACAAAGTGTATTCAAAAGAGACATCAATACAACTAAGAAAATTGTGGATTTAAAGGGCTCTTAGTACCGAGACGAGGAAAAGGGGCACAGAGGCACTAGACCATAGTGAGTGGTTTAGTTGTTCTAGTGACCCACACCTGAGCGGGACCTTTAAATATTTAAAGGCCTGTTAGGTGCAGGTCAGTAGTAAGCTGTTGCAGCAGGAGCCTCAGAAGCAGCTGGAGAAAGTACAAGTCAGCGCCACTGCTTTGCAGATAGGAGGACACCTTACAGAGTTTGTTTGAGGTCGTGGTGGCCTGGAGATGCAGAGGTCATGCAGCGGTAAGCAGTGGCGAGACCAGCTGTCCAGAAAGAGAGACTCACGCTGCGGTGTGAGAACTGCACTGGAGCGCATGTGGAGCCTTGTGAGCTCCAGCGGGAGATCCCGTGTGTAGCAAGAGGCTGTCGGTAGCTGTTCACCGCGAGAGAATACCCGATGAACAGCAAAGTAAAGTAAGCGAGTCCGGAGAAGATGCAAAGAGAAACCGGTGAGTTATCCTGAACTAGGTAACACCGGCGCACTCCAACGTAGACTGCTTCAAAAGAAAGCACCTTTTGAATACCAAACATTTGAAAGAAAGCAGATTGAAAGTAATTACTAAAAAGGGAGAGGGCAAACAGAATGATACTATAACCTCATTTCCCAAACCAAAAGGTGGCAATTGTTACACAAGTGGATGCGACTTTTTCGAGGGGAGGGACCCAATAAGAAAACGTTTTAACCTGCACTGCTCAAGCCAAAGAAGGGAAAATTTAAAACAAAGGGGATACAGTTTTACCAAAGGAAAGTTGGAAACAAACCTTACCACGAAGTATGCAGTCTGGAATGGCGTGGTTGGGACCAGAAGTATAAGCTACAGTAAGATGTATGGTGGGATGTGGCGCAAGGAAGCAAACATTGATTGATTTGTAATGCCACAGATCAGTGAGCTATGTGTTAAATGTGCTATAATTAATTATTGCCAACTCCATCACCAATCAAGAATGCATGTTTGCCACAAACAATTTTGTAGGATGGAAGGATTAGAGAAATAACCTCTGACCCAGAGAATCCCAAAAGCCAGTACATGGCAACACGTAGGATATTGGGTAATATTTGTTAGATATTGTCACAGAACAACACGGAGTCTTTGAAACCTTGCCTCCACCTTTGATATTACCTCTCCTCTTCACTGATCCTCCTCCCACTACTCAAATAGCCTCCTCTCGCCGAGTATTAATGACTCCTTACACGAACATATTCTACTCACTCATCACACAAACACGCACACTCATACTGCAGAACCACTTTCACTCCTAAGCCAGCACCTCAAATGCTGCAAACCTCTCCTCCACAAGCTGCCACTCCTTCCTTCGGCTGGTCTCACACTTCCTGCGCCCTGTCCACTGTTTAACTATCCCTCCCAATGTAGGGATTGGCCACCTTTCCTAAACTAATCTGTGCTATTTTTCCTTCTCCAGGGTGTGTTTGTGCAGGGAAAAACCTTGAAAGGGGGGCCAAGCCCTGTCCACTGTCCCCAAGCGGGTTTGTCGCTTAATGAACATGGCATCGAGGTAAGTTCAACATCCTAGTTTGTGTTTGAGTCCGTTCATGTGGGCTGATGTTCGAGACAAAGCCCTCCTGCTCTGCCCCCCCTCTCTCGGTAGTCGAAGGTATCTTTAATTCATGGTGCGAGCTTGCCGACAGATTTAGCCATGCTCGCGATGTGGATTTCCACACTGCTCTTGTGCGTAGCTGCAGCAGCGGTCTCGCTCTCTCTCAGATAGGTGCACTGCTGCTTTCTGTTCTATGTGGGGCTGTAGCGGCTCTTCTCAGCTTCTCTTCGCCATTTTGAGCGTGGGGTGCAGATGTTGGTTTGTTCGCTAGGCCTTGTCTGTTGTTCTACAACCTCACTCTGTGGCTTTCTGAAAATCAAGAAAACCCTGGCGAGTATCAGAAGCAAGAGGTAAGGCTGGAGGTAAGGGTCTGCAAGCACACATGCTGGCACAGGAGAGAGGGACAGAAATGGGGGTTCTATTTCCTGGGTTTTCATGTAAAGCCTAGGGCTGGCTCTGGATTGCCCCCTTCACCTCTCATAACCCATAAAGCAGTGCTCTTACCCCATTCTGACAATGTCAACATCATGCATTAGCCTCCTGGAAGGGGGCGCTGGGCAATTAGGAGGCTCTGAACGCGGGCTGTATTGTATGGTACAAGCCCACGTTCCAAGCAGCCTGGGTGCTGCTAGCCAGCACACCCTTCCCCGCTCCTCCTTCCCTCCCCCCAACTCCTAGCACCAGTGTAGTTTCCAACGCGGGTGCTAAGAGAATCTAATCATTTTTTTAAAAGAAACTCACCTCGCTGCACGGCCCAGCTCCGCAACATGCTTTCCCCAAGTTGGTTTCATTGCTGGTGACGTCATGGACATCAACATTGAAAACGGACTCGAGGACACAACGGCAAGGCGCCCAGAGGTAAGTTTCTTTTTTTTAATGTTAATAAATCAAACCCTCGTAGAAAACTACACAGATGCTAATAGCGAGATTGCCCCAATGTAATATAGACATTTTTGGTATTGGTGGAAAGAGCCAGACAGGCAAGTTTGCTCCAGAAATTAAATCAAACGAAGGCTGCTTCTGTTGCAGGATTGCCATTTATGGTTTCACACCATCTACAAAACTAAGATCTTTGTCTATTTTCAGTTAGCATTGTATACTTTGTCACAATAAACCAACTTTTTATTGTGTCTTAATAATTTTGGTCTAATATCTGTCCATATTTGACCCTCCCACCTTCCATAGTATAGTTGATTGATTCTAACTAAGGGAGGAGAACATAATGAATGCCCAATCAATAATACCCCAACGCTGAGAGATCCTTTAATACTTTAAGGGGACTACAGTGGGTTCCTTAAATGGGGGAAAAGTGGCATTTGCTGCAAGAAACCCTTGAACAAGCATATCTAACAGTTATGACATGGCATTTGTAACGCGCCTATACACAAGTGTTTCAAGTCACAAGTTGCCACAGAGCAGTATACCATTGTATTTAAAGAGTGGGCCAAGTAGCGTACAACGACACAGTCACCATACATTTTGCCCTGAGCTACCTGGCTCCACATTCATGAAATAGCACCCTAGATATTCAAGTAGAATATGAAGTATTACAGAGGAATGGATACACGAGACTAATAGAAATACAAGAACAAGGCTTTGTATTTCACATTATCCTTTGATTCTGGTGATAGATTTATGCTATTATAAATACATTATTTCAAGATTTGTAAAGAGCTCTACATCGCCTGATGACAGCCTCCAACTACTGGAGACAGCCACAATGGGCCACAGGGTCAACAAAGGTCCTAGAAATCATACATTTGTGATTCAACAGGTCAAATATTACAGTCTGGTGACGAAGACCCCTCTAACTAGAGTGTGATGAAAACAATGATGAGGGTTTAAGGGGTGAGATTCCTTGGAGATCCTGGAGGAATGAGGGGATGATTTGATGTGCCTGGTCTGTGGTAGGTAGTAGTCAAGTAACAGGAACAGTGCCAAGTCGGTGGGACTGGGAACAGAGCCAATATCAGCAATTACCTGTTAGGGCCGCCAGTCCCAGGGGCATCATTCAAGCTGATTGTGTAGGTGAGGCCAGTATTGAGGCGCTTCCGACATTTAGCAAGGTCAGCTTGGGATAGGAGATGGGGTGAGAGGCAATTCCAGAGTTAGACCTATAGATGTTTAGAGCATTCTTTCTTTTTTAATACATTGGAATGGGTGGATGTGAAGGGATTATTAGCTGGACAATCTTATACATCGCGCCAGTTTATGGTGTTGAAATACCATGGAGAGGTAGCCTAGTGGACGAGCAGTAGGTCAGGCACAGTATCTTGAAGAGGAGCCTTTCCTTAATCAGGAGCTAGTGTAAGGATTTAGGCACCAATGTCATGTAGTCTTGGCACATCTGGCCAAACATAACTTAAGCCCCATGATGGTGGACTCCTTGGAGCAGGGGAACAAATGCAAGTTTCAAGCTATTGGCCCGGATAAAAGTCACTCGCCCTCTGGCATGAATGCCAGTTCCCCACACGCAGTAAGCACACCGTTTCTTACTCACCCAGAATAAGTCCTCACTCACCAATGGATAGTGACAAGTGCACATTGTGCAGCCTCCTGTGGAGTTCAGGTAGTGCCTTTCTGCAGACCACTGCATAAGCGCTGTTGCAGTAGTTCAAGAGAAACTGGAGCACTGCAAAGACTTGCATTTGCAATTCTAGATTTAAAGCTCGGTATCTACTCACTGGCATGTGCAATGTCCAATACCCCTATGCCCAACTGTAGTTGCCAAGTAATATGAAAAGCACAAGGACACGAAGTGCACATGTAACTGTTTATAGAATATGCAGGTGGATGCTTGCTTTTGATTCTGGGCCTTGGTCGGCTGGCTGAGGTGTTGCTGTTCATGGGATCGGAAGGATATCACTTGTATTGAGATGTACCCCTAATGAATAAACAAGAGGAGTGATCCTTGCAACCAGATGCCATGTTCTCTTGTGTTTTCTAGCCTTACGTGGGGCGAGGTGGAGTAGCGTGCTGTTCTTGGGACACTCAATGGTCCTGCGTTTGGCCTGCCTGGAACCGGGAGCGTAGATGCACATTGTGAAAAAGCTGCAGGCTGGGAAATGAAGGCAAAAGGACTCCAAACTGGGAGTTTGCATGCAATGCAGCACAGTAAACATACAGCAAGAAGCCCTCGGACGAGGGACGCAGTTTAATACAATTAAAACGAGAACTGCTTCGGCGTGTACCTGGATTAGCGAAGCAGCAGCCGGTATCTGGCGGTTGAAGTGTTTCTGCCTTTGCTTCTGCTGGACTTTAAGAGCAAAGCCAGAGCCGAGGATTCCCTATTAAAAAAGAAAAGCATTCATGACTGTATTATTGTGACGTAAAGAAAAAGAGATAGGGGCACCCGAATCATTTGCGGGATGCAGGGGATGACACTTAGTACCAAAGAAACCAAGAGAGCTACTCATGGGCAATTTAGAGTTGGGCTAAATGAATGCAATTCATTCAGCATTTATACTACAATTAGGAAATAGGTATTACTCAGCCTAACAAATATAACAAAAAACAAACAAAACATAATGAAAATGCACAAGCACATGTAATCAATTACAAAGCATAATGTCAAGATCAAGGCACAATATGATACTTACAAGTTTATCACGTGTAGATAACACATGAAAAACAATTCATGAGGACAGGTAAGAAAAATGTCGACAAATGTTCTTTTCATTTGTGAGATCAACAGCAAACATGATAAATGTATTTCATCCTACAAAAAAAAAAACACACTGGCAGAGGCACTTGACTCATGAGAGAATGAAAGGAGATGGAAATAAGTAGAAACAGAATTAAATAAAGGAAGCGAGGACTTTGACTCTGGTTCAACACACCATGTAGTTGAAAGCAGCACTGCAAAAGAATGTGTTTGCATACAGAGCACAGTTAACCTCCGTTTTGAATGGGGCATTACCCGCGGCATCAACCGGCCCCTGCCGGACAGGGAGTCATCCTGCTGCAGCGACATCTTCTAAGGGTTACGGGGGTCCCTGCTGGATAGGGACCCTGTGTTGAAGCGGCATAGCCGGGTAGGTGGTTGAGGGAATCCGCCCTCATCAGGGGCGGGTGCAGCCCTTACCCTGCAGCAGCGGGGAGGAGGTTGTGTATGCTGCAAGCCCGGGGTGATCACACTCCGGGCAGAGGTGAGTCAGGCCGCTGGGTGTGGGGCTTCTGATTCGTGCATTCTATGCTCTACATATTTACATGGTTCCCAGGCCTGCCTATATCGGATTGCCTCTCCCCCACTGTCAGGCCGACGGAGTCAGCTGCTACTTGTTATGGGTTTCTAGGCAACCCTGGTTTCCCATGTTAAGTGGTTCTGGCGCCTTATTTAAATTGGCTAGCCAGGCCTGCCTTTGTCTCCTGCTTTTTCCTGTGTGGGGTTGCTGCCGTGGGGAAACGTGCTCAAAATTGAGGCATGTTGAGCCTCGCTCTCCTTCGCCATCCCCAAGAGGAGAAGGGGAGCAGAGTTCCAGAGTTCCTGATGATATGCTGCTAAAGATCTTCAGGAAGGCCCTGCAGGAGGAGCACCGAGTTAGGGGGGGGTTGTGGGGGGGGGTTCTCCCCTTCCTCTTCTTCCTCATCCAATGCCTCATCCTCCAGTTTGGGTGACCCTCCCTCATACCGGTCATCGGAGTTTAAAGGGAACATATCTGGACAAAGAGGCTACCGCTGATGTTCTACTGTGGGTATCCCACTATATGGGGTTCCCAGACTCCAAGCCCCCGATAACTCTGTCAGGGGGTCCTAGACCACTTCCTCCCCAGTTCAAGCACATGCTCAAGAGAGGACTTCCCCCTCCTCCCTCAGATGAAGGCTGAAATCCTGCAGGACTGTACTGATCCAGACAAGACTGGGGTCCCCCGATTTTTTGCTAAATTGTATCCCCTGCAAGAGGATGAGGGTGCCATTCCACAGGTCGATGACATCACCCCCAGGCGGGTGGGGAGGTCTATGTCTGCGGAGGACACCATTAAGGATCCAACTATAAGAAAGGTGGACTCTGCTTTGAATAAGGATTACGGGGGTGCCCACCTTGCTCTGCATTCTGCCACATACCCGTCCTACACGGCTGAGGCTGGCCTCAGAGGCCTAAAGTCTGCCATCAAAGTGGCAGAGGATGGCTTGGCCCCCGACTCAGATTCTGGCGGCGATCAGGGCGCAGGTGGACATTTTGTCAGACCTTGCCTATGATGGAGTTAAGGCTGCTATGTCTATGGGTTCCATCATCATACGGCACAGATAACTTCACATCAGGGATTGGCGGACGGACTCTAGGCAGAAGCCTACAGCATTGAAGATTCAGGTCGAAGGTCGCTTGTTGTTAGGGGATACCCCTGAAGACAAGGGGCACAGGGTTTAGAAGGCTGACAAGCATGCAGGCAGTTAAGGAGGAAGTCTGCTCGTGCTTCGAGAGGCCCTGTCCCTGCTAGACAGCCCCTGCGATATCGGGCTCACCTTAATGGACAAGGTCTTCCTGTGACGGGAAGGAAATGGCGCTCTGGTTGGGTGTCCCCGCCTCGCCAACAAACATCCTGATGCCAGGCCATTTTGTGGGGGGGGGGTCACCTGAAGTGTTTCTGGACCCTATGGACCCGTCTTTAGGGAGATGCCTGGGTCAATCGACTGGTGCGCTAGGGCTATCGGCTGGAGTTTGTATCCCCCTCCCCTTCCGTCTGGCATGATTCGGATGTCACTCCCCAAATGCCCTGTCAAGAGGTCGGCCATGCATCTGGCCCTGCATGACCTGCTTTCCAAGAGGGTCATTCGGCAGGTTCCACGGGACGAGAAGGGTGTGGGGGTCTACTCCATTGTGTTTCTCATGCCAGAACCCTAGGGATCATATTGCCTTATAGATCTGAAGGCCAAGAAACCTTCACTTTCGGGCTCAACATTTCAAAATGGAATGTCTTCAGCTAGTTTGCCACTAGTGGGAGACTCGGATTTCCTGGCATCCTTGGATCTTCAAGATGCTTACTTTCACATTCCCATCTGGTCGTCCCATTAGCGGTTTCTCCGGTTTGCAGTGGGCAGGGGTCACTTCCAGTTCCGGGCCTTGCCACTTGGCCTCAAATCTACATCCCACGTCTTCACCAAGGCCGCTCTGCACCTCTGGGGTATTCAGGTCTTTCCTTATCTCGACGACTGGCTCCTGAAAGCCTGACCAAGGGACCTCCTGCTTGAACATGTGAAGACCACCTGTGCCCTCCTGCGTTCCTTGGGCTTCCTCGTCAACTGTTCGAAATTTCACCTGCAGCCCTCTCAAGACCTTCAGTTTATCAGTGCCAGGTTCTGGACTGCAAGGGGTCAGGTGCTGCTTCCTCTCACCAGAGCTCACCGGTTGAGGGACTGCCTGGCTCTTCTTCTGTCTTGGGAGGTGGCTCTGGGCCGGGCCTTCCATCAGGCACAGGGGTTCATGGTGGCATGTGTGCTCCTCTTCCCTGGGCCAGGCTTCATCTTCATCCCCTTCTACTCCACATTCACAGGTTCTGGAAGGAATCCTCTCTGGACTTCGATGCCCCCATGCCGGTGGTTCACTCCCTCCGGATCCTGCTCCAGTGGTAGCTCCATCTACCCAACCTGTTGAGTGGGTTTCCTCTCTGTCTGCCCTCTCCGATCATCGTTACCAAGGATGCCAGCAAGTTGGTGTGGGGGGCCGTTTCTTTGGGCCAGACCCACCAGGAACTGTGGTCTAGCTGGGATGCGTCCAGGTCTTCCAACTGGAGGTAACTGGCAGAGGCCTTCGGGGCTCTGCAGGCCTTTGCCCCAGTGATCCAGGGGAAGGAGGTCCTGTTGCATTCGGACAATACTGCCATGGTGGCCTGTATCAACCAACAGGGCAGCTGTCATGATGCCTACCCCCAGGCATCCGGACCAAGCCCATCAGCCCCGTGAGTAGGCATCTAGACATTTAGTAAAACCTCAGCAGCCCCGGCTAGGGGCCATCTGGGTTCAGTCCTGTCGCCTTAGGTGCCAGGCTCATAGTAGAAATCAGTCCTGGCGCCTAAGGCGCCAGGCTCATAGTCATTACTTACCTCAGGCAGACCATGCTGCAAATAACTCCAATCCAACATGAAACCTGAAAGGGACTATTTTACTACAGGGACTATTTTTTACTCGGGTGTGGTTCTAGGGACTTCTTACCTGGGACTACTTTTGAGGCTATTTAAACCACACCCGACCCGCAACACACGCTTCGCGTTATTCTGCATCCAGCAGCGTAACACTCACCGTGCCTGAAAGTCAGCTTCCAGACATCTGCCACGCCCGTCCTGAATCCGGAGCTCCTAGAGAGGAAGGAAAGTAGAGGCAAGGTTAGAAAACAAACTTTATTCCAGTTTCTCACCTGATTCCGGAACCATCACGTCTCAGCACCTGGAAAGGACATTCTTTCTACACACGTCGCATCGCCAGCTGCAGCGCTGCGCCATACTCACCAGTCCTCAAAGCACCTTTCGATCCGGCGCTGCCTCCATCATTTCTTCGCCGGGCTCCGGCATCTGGGGACAAAAGAAATAACCAGGTGAGCTGAGAGAGCCAACAAACACAATCTCTCTTACCTCCATAGACTTGCCCGATTTACCACCAGAGGCATTATTCTTTAACTCTTCACATCTTCAAACGCCGCATCTGAAAACGGAGAGAAAACAACACGTTAAATACATGCATCATTTACCGGACAGCATCGGGTAAAACAGACTCTTACCTGAACGCCATCTACTGCCACAAGACCATCTTTTCTCGAACTCCACTGCAAGATAAGAAAGGAATGGGACAAGAGTGAACATCGGACATATTGAACTCTATACTTACTGGTCTTCACCAGGAACCTCGGAGTCAACTCTCGTCCGGAACTCCCCAACGCCTTTTAACCAGTGAAGCAACTGGTGTCTACGCACCCCTGCAATCCACGCAGGATGGAGAGCTCATCTTTCATGAATATAAGGTGAGAGTACTGGAAGGGGATTTCAGAGGTGATTAGTGGGGAGAGCAGGGAGGTGCCATCACTAGAATCCACGGATAGCTAAATTACTCTCTCCACTTGCAGGAGAATCCTTCTACGGGTCAAGCTGATGAGATTAGGAGGGCCTGTCCAGTCTGTCATCGCTGCACTACGCATCACATTAGTGGAGGCCGCAGCAGTCCCGGTCCGACCGACGCCCCTGTGGGAGCCAGGTGAGCGTAACAGCAGTTCCCGCTTCAGGTCTTTGGGGACTCTGGTTCTCCGTCTGAGCACTTGGGCGGAATCCCACCTTCTGGCCTTGTCGACAAGTCATATTAGGGGTCGGGACAATGTGGTGGCAGACTGCCTCAGCAGGGCATTTCCTTCAGAAGATTGGGTACTGCGGTAGGTGGCCTTCCAGATGGTGTGCAGGGTGCTGGGGTCACTGATTCTGGACCGGTTTGCCTCTCACCTGACTACAAAGGTTCCTCATTTCTTCTCCCGGTTCCCCTCCCTGGGGGCATGTGGGGTAGATGCCCTGAACTCCCTGTGGCCCGCGGGGCTCCTGAATGCCCCCTCACCCCCTCATCCAGAGGTTTCTGCTCCGGATACAGGATTCTCAGTCGGAGGTCATTCTGGTTGCTCCTCTTTGGCCCCGCAGGCGTTGGTTCCCCCTCCTACTGGACCTGGCAGTTTCCCCCATGCTTCCTCTCTCAGGGGTACTGGATAGAGTGCTCGGTCCGATGGGGGTGGTGGGGCCAAAGAACCTGGTCCAACTAAGCCCAGGTAGCAACATGCCATATTTTTGCTAACAATCGGGATTGGGTGGCTCTTATTGTGAGATTAACATCCTAAAGTTTCTCTTTGAGCACAGGACGAGCTCCCACTTACAAATCCTGTCTGGGCGTGGAAAGCAAGGCGGGAAGGTTGTGCTAAGGCCAGGACTCGATCTGTACCAAAAGGGGACTACACTGAACGGGTGGGGGAAGGAGTCCCCGTCTATCTGGCCACTGTGCTCGGGTACCTGATGCTGAGATCCTCGAGCTGGCCGGCAATGCTGCATGGGACGAAGACCTGCATGATGCAGACACACTTGCAGCTCACCACCCACAACGACGAATAGCTCAACAAGCTGCTGGGCAAAGTCAACATCCCCAGGGTGGTGTCTTGCCCAACATCCAGGCTGTGTTGCCATCCAAGAAGACTGAGGGCCACTAGGCAGGGGGGGAAAGCCAGCAAGTAACAGCCCAAGATACACCCACTGAAAGGGTTATCCCTGGGATATTTGCTCTTTTCACTTCAATTTACCAGCATATTTTCGCAAATGAGTGCTAATATGAGGCATTACATGGGATAACCCTCTGAAGTGCCCCTGAGACCATTGGCATCTCAGGTGTGGTGTCTCCCAAAGACCCTGTCTCTCTTGTTGCACAGTTTGTCGTGACAACATTTGGAGGCAGTCGTGAGGAGGATCCGGTTTGCTCTTAGTTCCCAATATTCCTATTTGACCTGGGAGTTTTCTCCTTTACTTTATCTAACCATGGGCTGAGTTGTGAATCACAGATAATGCAAACTAGAGGATCATGAGGAAGCTTGATGTTGCTACTTGCCAAGACCCATCTGGTACTGAAGCTCTGCCATGGTCTCTGGATGCAGAAATTCTGGCGAGACCAGAGCGTACCGCAAGATCAGTACTCACTTCCCCTAACCTGGAAGGCACAGTTCGTTTGCAAGTTTCAAGGACTCCCTGTCCCCCAAGAAGCCAAACAAAGAGGCGAGAGCACAGAAATGCCATGCAAGGATAATGGGCAAAGCACAAGCAATTTGGTTCCGTAATTACAAAAAACTCTGCAGGTTTTGTTTAGACTCTGAGAAGTCCACTCTTTACCTGAACTATAACCAATGAACTCTGACTCCGTTTGTCTGGTATTGGATCAGTGCCGACCGAGGACAGTACATCTGCACCATACTCTATCGACAGCAGTTAACTTTTCCTTTGGTTCAGCACCGCCTCCAGCACCTTGTTTTCACCAAAAGCTCATAAATGCAGAATCAGATCGAAGTACCGCAAATGGTGAATTTTGATTCTACAAACTAAGTTCGGCACATTGCGTTAGCAACAGTCTACCACCCGATTCGACTGAGCACCATCTCCAACACTCGGCTTATGGTTTACTTTGGGAAGTACCATGGCATCGGCATCTTGTCCTGCTCAACAGCGCTGTTAGATCTAAAGATTCAGATGGACGAACTTAAAGACAAAGGCACGTTGGCCATCCTCCTTCTCTTGGATCAGCAGCCTTTGATCTGGTAGACTATAAAATCTTAACTCAACACCCAACATCAGCAGCTGCTTTCTCACCAAGTGCAGCTAATTGGATCCAATCCTTCCTCTCTAACAGAACCACCAGGGTCTTCTCAGCTTCAGCTTCTGAGCCTCCTGTTCCCATTAATTGTGGAGAACCACAAGGATCTTGCGTCTCGCCCACGCTTTACAATGTATTTACGAAGCTCCTATTCGACCGTCTTGACAATCTGGGTGTCACATACACAAACTATGTGGTTGACACACAGGTTCTCATCACACTCACCGGATGCTATACTAAAGACACCAAAATGATCAACGACATCTATTTAGAGATCCGAGCCTGGATGGCTACTCACGGCCTATGTTTCAACGGTGATAAAACAGAACTACTGATCATTGGCTCCCAAGCTTGACTAAACAATTTAGACAAATGCTATGCTGCATTCATCACTGATGGGAACACCATAAAAGTCTCAAAGGAAGTCAAAACACTGGGGATCTACTAGGACTCCACTCTGACGCTATAAAAAACAAGTTAACTCCATAGCCTCTTCCACGGCTTACACTAACAAACTTATCAATGCTTGCAAGCCTTTCTCATCTACCAACAGTTACATTACTCTAGCTAGAGCACTGATCCTCTCGAAGCTTGACTACTGTAATACTCTTTTCCTTGGGTCATCCACGCTGAACTTAAACAAACTTCAAGTTCTGCAGGATAATGCCTTAAGATCAGCCCTAAATATCCCTCACTCCAGTCATATCTCACCTTTTAGAAGAGAAGCTTGTTGGTTACCTATTCGTGACAGAATCACACTTCAATCTCTTGTCATCACCCACAAGTGTCTGGCAAGCACAGCCCCTAAATACTTGACAGTTAAATTTCAAGACATCAGACCAACAGACCCACCAGATCCAACTACCTCAACCAACTTACCATCCCAAAATACAACTTAAAAACAGCTGGAGGATCCAGCTTCCCAGTGTTAGCGGCCAAATGCTGGAACTCCCTCCCCCCTGATATCAGAGCAGAGCCTTTATTCTGGTCCTGCAAAGCCAAGACCAAAGCATGGCTCCTAGCTCAAACGGCCTCCTAGCATGTCCGTGCCTTGCACGGAGTTCGTACATTTAGAGACTGTATTGTATATTCCTCTGTAAATATGACTTCAGTCCAGTGACTGTTTATCTGTAAAAAGTATTTCTGTTTGCAAGACAATGCATTACTTACCGTAAAAGCATTTCTGATGGTTGTATCTGCTTAGATTCACATGCTGTGCATAGGTCCGACATCCAGTGGTCACTGCGGAGTATTGCATTTTGTTTTTCGTAGTCGAAAAGGGGACGTCGACAAGGCGTGTCTGTAACACTATCCCTATAGTGACGTGCGTTGTACCCACAATCCCTCACGCGTCGAGGTCCCTCTGTTTGTATTTTTTCTGCCCTGAGGGAGCCTTCTATACGTGAGTGAGTACAGAAAAGAGAGAGAGATGTAGAAAGATGTCTATGTTCCTTCCATCCGAGCGGGGAGGAAGGGTGGGCGCATGTGAATCTAAGCAGGTACAACCATCAGAAATGCTTTTACGGTAAGTAATGCATTGTCTTCTGATGTTTGTTAATCTGCTTAGAATCACATACTGTGCATAGACTAGCGAGCAGTACCCGGAGTTGGCGGTGGGTTATGAGAAGGAACAGTAGAGAAAAGATGTCTTAATACTGCCTGTCCCACCTGGGAGTCAGATCTAGAGTGTGCATCTAGACAGTAGTGTTTTGTAAAGGTGTGCACAGAACTCCAGGTAGCCGCTTTGCAGATGGACTCGAGGGGAATATTTGCAATGAACGCTATGGAAGCCCCAGTGCCTCGAGTGGAATGTGCTCTTGGCTTGAAGGGTAGTTCTCTCTTAGCAAGAGTGTAACAGAGAGTGGTGCATTGAACAATCCATCTAGATATAGTGGACTTTGAGACTGCATCTCCTTCTCTTCCTGCTGCCACCAAGACAAAGAACTGATTAGTCTTTCTCAGTGGTCTGGTTCTTTCCATGTAGAACATGACAGCTCTGCATACCTCTAGTGTATGCAGACTTTTTTCTCCCAAGCTGGGAGGGTTTTGAAAGAACGTTGGTAGTTCTATTGACTGGTTTACATGGAATTTCGAGATGAATTTTGGTGCAAACCTTGGGTGTGTGCGTAGAACAACCTTATCCTTGTGAACTGTTACGAAGGGGTCTAGAACAGAAAGAGCCTGTAGTTCACTTACTCTCCTAATGGAGGTGATAGCTATTAGGAAAGCAGTCTTAAGAGTGAGGCCTTTAAGAGTTGCCTTGTCCATGGGTTCAAAAGGAGGGCCCATGAGTCTAGAAAGTACCACATTTAAGTCCCATCCGGGAGCTGGGTTAGCTATCGGAGGGTGTATTCTCTTTACCCCCTCCATGAAGGCCTTGATAACTGGTATCTTCCACCACGACACTAAGTTGGGAAGTGGTGTATGCAGAAAGTGCCGCCAGGTGCTTGATGGAATTGAACACTAGACCTGAATCCAGTAAATGGGTCAAGTACAGAACGATGTTTGTAGGAGAGCAGTCAACCGGGTTGATGCTCTTACCTCTACACCAGATGACAAATCTTTTCCACTTCCTAGAATAGCAGTGGCGAGTATTAGGTTTTCTGGCTTCCCTGAGGATGTCCATACATCTCTGCGGGAGTTGTAGATGTCCAAATTCTATGATCTCAGGAGCCAGGCTTCTAAATTCATGGTCTGAGGACATGGATGCAGTGTCCTGCCCTTGTCCTGTGACAGCATGTTGTACGGGCAGGGAAGTTTCACTGGGGGAGATAGGGACATCTCCATCAAGTGAGCGAACCATGGCTGCCTGGCCCTCATAGGGGCCACTAGTATCGTGGTAACCTGCTCCTGGTGCATCTTGTGCACCACTCTGTTGAGAAGGGGAGTCGGGGGGAAAGGCGTAAACAAATTTCCCTGACCATTGAATCGACAGACCGTTTCCCTTGGACTGGTTCTGGGGGTACCTGGAGGCGTAACTTTGGCATTGTGAGTTCTCCAGAGTTGCGAACAGTTCTATTTCCGGGAATCCCCATTGCGTGAAGACATCTAAGATGATGTCTTCGTGCAATTGCCATTCGTACTCTTCAGGCAGGGGGAAATCTCTGCTGAGTTCGTCTGCTAGCAGATTGAGTTCCCCTTGTACTTGTTGTGACAGTAGGAACATGTTGTGTCTGAGAGCCCACTTCCATATATTCTGGGACAGCTTTCACAGTCCTGGAGAGTGGGTGCCCCCCTGCTTGTTGATGTAGTACATGGCTGTGGTGCTGTCTGTAAGGACCATCACTGTCTTCCCTTGTAGGTGTTCCTGGAAGGCTTTTAGTGCTTTGAACACCGCCAGTAGCTCCAGTAGGTTTATGTGCTTGGATGCTACGTTCGGAGTCCACACTCCGTGAGCAGTTTGATGGGATAGGTGAGCCCCCCATCCTGTGAGGGATGCGTCCGTGGTTAGAGTGGCCTCCACCGCGGGTGTGGCAAAGGGTTTCCCTATTATCAGGTTTTCCTTTGTCCACCACCGTAGCGAGAGAACCAAGGCTTGCAAGACCACCACTAGATCGTCCCATTGTCCGCTGGCCTGACACCACTGGCTGTTGAGCCACTCTTGCATTGGGCGCATGCGCAGGCGCGCGTGAGGTACTAAATAAATACACAACGCCATCATTCCTAGCAATCGCATCGCTTTGCGCACTGTCACCTCTCGACCTGCCACATATTGGGGGATCTGAAACAGCATGTTTTGGACCCTCTCGTTGGAGGGGAAGACGAGGCCGTCCTTTGTTCGAATTAGAGCCCCTAGGAATTGTTTGACTTGGCTGGGGTCTAAGCTGGACTTCTTCTCGTTGATGGAGAAGCCCAGTTGGAACAAAAGGTCTACAGTCTTTTGGGTGTTTGAGAAGCATGTCTCATAAGAATCCCCTGTTATGAGCCAGTCGTCGAGGTAAGGGTATACTGGGATGGATAACCTGCGCAGGTGGGCCGCTACCACTGCCAGTACTTTCGTGAATACCCTTGGTGCAGATGCTATGCCGAAGGGTAGCACTCTGAACTGGTAGTGTTTGCCCTCTATCATGAACCTGAGGTATTTTCTGTGCGCTGGCAACATTAAAATATGAAAGTATACATCTTTCATGTCCAGTGTTGTCATGTAATCTCCCTGTGATAGCAGTGGGATCACTTCCTGTAAGGTCACCATACAAAACTTTTGGGGTTTGACAAACTTGTTCGCTGGGCCCAGATCTAATACAGGGCGCATGGTTAGATCCTTTTTGGGTACAAGGAAGTACACTGAATAAATACCTTTCATTACCTGAGATAGAGGCACGACCTCTATGGCTCCTTTTTCCAGCAGTTGGTCCACTTCTTGGAGAAGGATGGTGAGGTGTTCTGGTGTCACGCGGCGTCCCCTCGGGGGTCTGTATGTTGGGGAACTGTTGAACTCTATACAGTAGCCGCGGGCTACGGTGGAAAGTACCCAGCGGTCTGATGTTATTCCCTCCCATGCTGGAAGAAAGGATGTTAATCGTCCCCCGACCGGCGTTGCATGGGAGGGGACGCGAATCTTCGCGTCACTTGGTGGTGTTGTTGGCTTGGGAGCCTCTGGGGGTGGAACCCCAGCCTCTTCCCTTGCCACGACGTTGACCCCTCTGATTGTACTGGCCGCTATTACTCTGGTAGTTGCTGGCAGAGTACTGTTGTTGTTGGTTTTGTTGCTGGCGTTGTCCACGAAAAAAGCGCTTATTACCAAATCCCCGCCTGTTAGGGGGTTTTGAAATTTGGTCTAAGGTCTTTATTGTATCAAATTCTTTCTTCGCGTTCTCCAGCGCGTCATCCACTGCTCTCCCAAAGAGGTTGGACTCCTCTATGGGTTTATTAATAAGGGACGCTTGTGTTTCCGCCTTAAATCCGGAATTGCGAAGCCAGACGTGACACTTCAGTAAAATTCCTTGTACCAAAGTGCGGCCAGCCGTCTCTGCTGCATCGAGGGTATTCTTGACGATGCTTTGATTGACCAGAGAGCCCTCATTGACTGTAGCCAGTAAACAAGTCCTTAGGGGTTCGGGAGCTTCTTCGATGTCCTGTCTGAGCTTAGCCCATTGAGCATCGGCGTAGCTTGCCAATAGGGTATTATTATTGGCGATTCTGGTAGAGAATGCTGCAGAGGTGGTGATTCTCTTGGCTAGGGCATACAGCTTCTTCCCCTCTTTGTCTGGGGGTGCCTCGCTAGTAGATAGTGGGACTCCTGCCCTTTTCCTGGTGTTGGTCACAACCAGGGAGTCCGGGATTGAGTTACCCTTAATATATAATGGGTCTGATTGAGAGGGAGAGTACAGTTTCTCAATCCTTGGATTGACCCCTCTCACCAATGCCGGAGTGGAAAGAGAAGGTGTAATACGTCTCTTAACTGAGGCGAGGATGGGTATAACCTGGCTAGTGGGGGGGTTTTCTTTGATAATCCTCTCCACAAAATCGGTGTCTGGGGTGACCTCCCCAGTTTCGATCTCGAAATGTGCTGCTGCCTTCTTCAGCAGTGCATTGAAGGTGGGTTGATCATCGACAGGCGAAGGGTTCCTGACTGGTGTAGTTTCAGTAGACCTGATGACTATACTGCTACTGCCTGTGTCAGTCGACCTAGCCGGTGACTGCCAGGGATTTGGGTCGCCCTCGCCTGTGTCTTCCTGGAATCCTTCCTCACATAGGTTAGTTTCCTCGTGAAAACCTTCCTCTTCTTGTTGGTCCTCAACATAGGTGAACTCATCTTCCTCTTGGAAGAAGGTGTCTTCCTCAGTGGGATTGTAAGAGTTTATGTCCCCCTGTATGGGGCTATAAAACCTCTGGTATTTAGCCCTTGGACTCTCCAGGGGTGCCTCCCTTGGTCTCTTGGGTGCCCTGTCTTCTGGGACGGACATGAACCTATCTAGTTTGTCCATACAGGTCTGGAACCTTTCAAAGGTCCACTGAGGTCGTCCAGGACGGTCTGGGAAAGAAAAGGGGGTTCCTTCCTCCTGTAATAGTCTGGTTCTGTCCCATAACGTCGAAGAAAGAGAGCCTTCGCCTTCTGAGTATCCTTCTTGCTGGCTAGGGCCTTCTGTCGGCGTCGGGAACAGGCCTGATCCGTTTTCCGGCGCCTTCGGCGTATCTTTGGCCTTGTGCGCGGTTTTCGGCGTTGCACTCGCCGTACATCTTTGGCCGTCCTTAGATGCTATGCGCGCAAGGCTTTCGGTGATCATACTCTCTTCCGAGGGATCAGTCGCTGTCGCGCTATGAAACGTCGAGCCTTTGCTCGTCGAGTCCTTGCTCGTCGAGTCCTTGCCCGTCGAGTCCTTGGTCGTCGAGTCCTTGTTGGCAACGTGAGCGCTCTTGCGATGCGCGTCGCCGTAAATTTTGGTGTTAGCGCCCTTATTTTTAGAGTGCCCAGTCGCCTGTCGCGGAAGCGGTGGCGGGGAGGGCTGACGACCCTTACGGTCGGTGGAAGACATCGGTGGGCCCGGCGTCCCCGTTGGCGCTATGGCTGTCTTCGTCTTCGACGAATGTGTGCCTGGGGGTATGTGCTTTGGTGTTTTTCTGTGTGCGTCCTTGTCGCCGGGGTGTTCATCCCCATAAACTGGGCGTGAGCCGGGCTTGTCGGGGCTGGGGACGGACGACGAGGAGCATGACCGCTCCTTTGAGAGGTCTACAGCCTCCGTTACGGGGGCCGTGTAGTCACTGTCCTCGTCACACTCGGCGGCGGCGGCAGCGGGCGAGGAGTCAGGCCTAGACATGGCGTAGGCCGCCCACCTTTTGACCCTGCGGTCCTTTAGAGTTTTGGGCTTTAGTAATCTACAGGCCGCACAGCCGTCCTCCTGGTGATCGAGGGGTAAGCAACGGTTGCACCGTTTGTGCTTATCCTTCCAGGTATATTTACCCTTGCAAAGCGGGCAAAACCTAAATGGCGTCCTCTCCATAGCTGAGGTTAATAAGTGTGACTACGACCTCGAAAGAGAGGGAGGGGAAAGAGAAAGGCATTCTTAAAGAAAAGAAGAAAGACCACAAAGCCCCACTCTCCCTACTGTGTATGGCCGGCGAGGCCAGGCCACGTGTTCGGCAGCGCCGAAGGATCTCCTCCGCTCGTCCTTCCGTCGAAGATCTTGCTCGGCGGAGAAACGGCTCTGCGTCGAGGGAGGGATCTACGTTATTGATATTAATAACAAACGACCAAAGGTCGAAGAAACTATTTGGCAATGTCTCTCGAAGAGCTCCGCATAAAGGCGACCAGTAGCTGGGCGGAAAAAAACAATCTGAGGGACCTCGACGAAAAACAAAATGCAATACTCCGCAGTGACCACTGGATGTCGGACCTATGCACAGCATGTGATTCTAAGCAGATTAACAAACATCAGAAATATAATTACCTGCTTAGATTATTCTAGTATGAATCTTGTTCTTGCCCACAAGGTGATTTGTAACCCACCTCGTCCGCTGTTTTGGATTATCTGTGAATCTTCTTGTTTCTGACTGTATTGTGTTGCTTCTGTAACCTACCATGTACCTAAGCATAAGCACCCAGATACCCTTGGGTGGGGTGCACTATACAAGTAAATAAACTAAACAGATCATTCTCCTTCTCTTTGGACCGTTCTTTTTAAAAGAGGAAGCGCGTCCTTACATGGATGGGGGTGCATAATAGCTCTCACACCAATAACCACACCGACTCAGGAAGTTGGCAAACAATAGCTGTTTTATTTTCAATTGTCCAAAACAGGAAGTACAACAGACATCAACGGACGTCTCACAGCATAATCTCGACGCATCACATGTAAAAACTTCTTTTTATAGCAAAAACTTGCCGTAAGTGACATCACACTATGTGGCAAACTATGAAAACATACTTGGGATTGTGTTAGGTCAACAGGGAACATCGAAGTATACTTTCTATATGGGATAGGATTGTGATTGGGTCTCTATGTCAGGTGGACAACTTATTCCCACCCCTTGTGCAAGTCATCCTCAATATTTGTTAGATACATGACACATCAGTGGCCCTTAAACTACAGGGCTCTTCAATGTGGGTGGACTTGACCATGCCTGCCCACCCAATTAGCCACCGTTCATCATCACTCATGCCGTCTGCCATTCAAATTGTCTTTGAACGTGGCCTTGCAGAGTATCACTGCACCTGAGAATAGAAGGGAGTGTGAGCACGTTCTTATCTTCAGTCTCATTGTAGCTTGCTCATTTTCTATTTCCATCCATCCAACGTGACAGGAGACCGCATTTGAGCTCCTTTCCTCTCATTCAATGATATTAAATTAATAAAACCTAGCTTTCATAGTGTTTCCATCACACCTTAGTAGGAGCTCGCCTTACTCCTCACATTCATTGCATCTTCTTGAATAGATCACCAGTTCTTGGCTGCCCCAACCCTTCACACTAGGCCAGACAGCTTTCTCGGTCCTTCCTTGATTTCAAGCTGCTTTTCTGCTGCGCCACACTTTCAGCCCTTCTCTTTCACAGGTCCTGGTTACTAAAGTTGCAACGTCGAACAGCCAGATTCTATACATATTGGCGGCACTGCCTGCAGTCTATTCACTACATATAGCCAGCCTTCATGATTACTTAGTCTACTTGCATTAAAGCATCTGTAAAGTTATGAAATGACATATCTTCTTCAGTGTTCCTTACACGTGCATTCTTCATTTTGCACATGAAATGTTTACTCGATTCTTTATTTCATCATCAGTTTTCATAAGTTCTATGCATTCTCTTCTATGATCATCCTTCTTAGTGCGTCACTCATTTCTTGTGACGTTGCCAACCTCTTGCATTCATTGCTTCACACTTCTCAGGGACCTCCCTCAAGACACTCATCTCTCTGCGGGTACATCATGTAGGGCTTTCTTAGCGGAGTACATCATGCAGGGCTTTCTTAATGGATACCTTGTTATCGAAGATTTCTTCATGGGATAGGCACAATTTTTGTCATTGTGCATATCGCAATTTCCAGCTTTCAACATATAGGCAAAACAAGGGCGGGATTTCCTCTACATCTTGCATTTCTTCCAAAGGGTGACTGATTCATGGTTAAGGAGAAACAAATCTGAAAGCACCCCTAAAATACTGAGCACTCGATTTTGTAATCTGAGTATCCGTTGGATTCTGAATATTTGTGGTGGCCCTAAATGGTAGTGAACAACTTACAAATACTACTCTTCCTGAGTGCACCCAAGCACCTATATTACCCTAATTTCTCCACTGACCTGGACTATGGTCCCTGAGGGTGTTCAGCCCACAGCGCTTTGAGATCATACCAATGGTATATAAGGAGCAAAACAAATGCACAATAACATAACATCGCTCAACTTGACGGCCTGGCTCCCGAGTCCCTAGTGTTTGGTATTGTACCTCTACCGCCAGACTGCCGGGATATCTTCGCCGTGACCCAGGTACCATCTACTACAAGTGTGGAAAGGTTTGCCATCTGGTGTGCAGGTCAATGTCTCGCTCCTTTTCACATACAGGGAATGGAAGTCTTGTCGTACCTCTTATCTTTGTCTATAGCTGGTTAAGTGCACTCTTCCATCAAAGTTCATTTGGCTGCGATTTCAATCTCCACCACCGCCAGAATACAGCTACCGAAGTCCACTGGCATTGCTGCACACATTGTACTGTTCACACACAAACACTGCACCATGCCTAGCACTAGAATGCAGCCACACACCACTTAATCTGCCCTGGCTGTACACATACCGAGTGCACTCAAGCACTTTAGTACACTACTCTCTCCACTGACCTGGACTACGGTCCCTGAGGGTGTTCAATAGACCGCGATTTTAAGTCATACCAATGGTAAAAGGCGCTATACAAATGCCCAATAACATAACATACTGGAACCACCAGTAAATTTAACTGTAAACTAATAGCATTTCTTTTTGGTGCCCTGGCTATATTTGGGGCTTTCATTAGTCAGGGAGGGGGGGGGGTGAGAAGCATCCCATGCGAGGTATCATATTCCCTGTGCCGTTATGGTGATGCTAGACCAAGTTTTGCAGGGGGTGCTGGCTTGTGTGCGTGTTTATCATGTGGCCCTACAATTGACTGCATGTCTTTGACTCTCACATTGTGAAGTGCGACACCATGTTTATTTGGTGGAAACCAGTAACTAATAAAATATGTTTGACCAAAAAAAACCAAGATGGATGTTCTTCACTGCAAGAGCCTTGGGGGGTGGGGGGGTTTGAAAACATACATGTGTGGAAATGTCAAAAAAATAACAAAATCCAATAGACGCCAGGTTGCCAACAGTACACAAGAGCATTTTCCAAAATATGTCATGATGCATGTGCCCACAAATGTCAGTATTATGTGCAAGAAAATAGGTCCTTGCTATGCCAGTATTGCCACAGTATGAACCCACTCATGTGGACTGTGCATAATAATGTCAGTATTATCATTGTAATGAAACACATTTATGCTGGCTGTGTCAATAAATGACAGTATTGCCATGTAGCACGCTGTTGTGCAGCCAGTAACCAAAATATGGCAGTATTGCCATTTAAAAACAACATTGCCATTCTCATCTCCCGGGCATCAGCCTCCATGTATCCTCCAGTGCACACATACAATATATACATAGGTACATACAA
The DNA here is from genome assembly GCF_040938575.1 of Ambystoma mexicanum. Classification (NCBI taxonomy): domain Eukaryota; kingdom Metazoa; phylum Chordata; class Amphibia; order Caudata; family Ambystomatidae; genus Ambystoma; species Ambystoma mexicanum. The sequence continues at coordinate 980,089,908 of NC_090934.1, read as the reverse complement.
GCATGCACATACACACATGCTCGCAGTTTTTCTTTTAAACGTACCTTTTCTTGATGGATGTTTCTGCTCCTGGTCCCTCAGCCCCGCTCCCCCATCTTCTCCCTGTGGTACTCACAGCAACAAGAAGGGAGGGAAGTTGATTGGCATTTCCTCCTTGATTCCCAATTCAGGGACGCCCACAGGAAAACAGGAAGTGAGCATCCATATGGACGCACTCCAGGCTTCCTATGGGACTACAGCCTACAGGGGCAGAGGCCAGACCGTGCCCTAAATGAGGATCTGCAGGGGCTCTGTCTCTGCAGGCAGTAGGTAACTATTGTGTTATGCAAAGGTCTCCCGAAAGGGAGAGCTCTGCGTGCGAGCATAAGTGGTGCAGGCAAATAATGGGAGGGGCTATGCCCCAAATCGCATTATGCACCGTCCGCCACTCACTACACAGAACACATTTAAAAAACCATTGCCCACACGCAAAGGCTTTTTTTAAAGTGCAGAACACTTCTCCAGTGACCTCCACAAGGACACCAAAGCCCTGCATTGGTACGAGTACGAATTGTTTAGGTCTTACACAATTATGGTACATTTGGCGCTTAAGTGTAACCTGAAGACGAGTATGAAAATAATTATTCAAGACATCAATATCAATGATTGCTGGTTCTTTTTGGCAGGATTTCACACAAAGATACAGAAATAATCAAAACGTATGAAGAATAAGAAGCTGAACGACAATGCACAGATGGACAACTAGCTTAGAAGAGCCGAGCGCGGAAGGATGAAGAATCAGTAATCACGTTCAGTAGCACAACATGCCAAGAACATCAATGCAGAAAAGTGTATTATCACGTTCAGAAAGATTGCATCATGTTCTTCTTACAGAAATGATGGATCAAAAGCAACAAACGATCCCAACTCACCGCAGGAAGGGCGAAGAAAGAGATGGCGAACACAGAAAAACAGGAAGCAATGGTTTTTCCGATCCACGTCTGTGGCACTTTATCTCCGTATCCGATGGTTGTAACGGTAACCTACAGGAAAAACATACAGCGTTAGCAGAATCTACATCATGATGACTAACTTTTAATCCCTCTGGCACAACTCATCATATAACCTACGCCGTGATCCCCACGGGGTTGGGCGTATAATAAATGTTATAAATAAATAAACAAGCTCTCCCACTCAGTCAGCACCCGGGTTCACGGGGATAGCAGTCATAGTAGGGAAAAGTAGTGATCACATGTGATAACACTCCATTGCGCGGTACGTGCGCGCTGCATGACTATTTTCATTATTATGATAATCACTCTTTAATTACAACAAAGCGGTTCCTGACAACATCTATGTAGCTTTCCCAATTCCTTCTGCTCACTTGCGATACTTTGAGGAAAACGGTTTATTCAGGTTTTTGTTCTAAGTTACTTGTAGGTAGCAAGTCATCTGCCCATTAGCACTCTCTTACCAACAGGACAGAGTTCTTAATTAATCTTTTCTTATGCCTTCATACCAGAGACCAGTCTCTATGTGCAGGACTGGGATTCCAATCTGTGTTGCTGTGCATTCTCTTGCTTCCAAGACAAATGCTTGGCCCCGAGCTATCCTCCCGCACCCGGCTTATTAGAATCTCCTCCCAGCTCCCCGTCTTACTCTATGTATTGTTTTTACCATGCATACACATCAGCCCGAGAAGTTGGGGGTCTTTGCAACTTCATAGCAGAATTCTACTATAGCATTGTAACAGTTATTACACACCCAGGTAAAGGTTAAACATAACAGCATTCATGCATTGGAAGCATAAAAACAGCTCCCTAGGCCTCAAGATTGTAGGCATACCAGACATGTCAAACTATACACAGGACCTTGAGTGGTGGTGTTCAGGGCTGAGCGAAAATGTTAAATTCCATTCCGCCAGCAGCGGAAGCGAAATCTTTAAGATTTCGATCCATTTTGCCCCAATCCGGCCTTCCAGCCACCCCTGCATATCAGAAAGAGACGGCACAACGTTTTTCGTGCCGTCCTGCAAATTGAAACAAGCTGTGCAACGTTTCTTGTGCTGCTGCACGAACCTAGCACGGATCAGAATGGCAGCAAGATGTTTCTCCTGGCACTGAGTGAACCTGGCATGAATCAAAAAGAGCGGTACAAAGTTTCTCATGCAACTGTACGAATCTAGCACGGTCTGAAAAAAACTCAGTTTCTCATCTCGCACGTTAAATAGTACGCGTCAGAGAAACCCATGTGAAGTTTCTCATGTCACTGCAGGAAACGACCAAAGATCGAAAAAGACCTGCACAAAGTGTCAGGAATGACTGAACGTTCCCCTCCTTCCTCCTCACCTGAATCGTCTGTGAACCTCTCTTGTAGCTCCGGCCTCTTTCCAGGACGTCTTCGGGTCTGAGTCTTATCAGTCTTCCTTGCTTCTTTCTTTTGACGTAAGTAGGGGCGAGCTCCCTGGGATGCCACACTGTCGGGTAACTAGAGAACACGAACAGCGGGGACTCCTGGGAGCCGGCCCCTGAGCAGGGAAAAAGCCAGAAAGGGCAGAAAAAACCCTGCAGGAGTTGTTCTGATGAAGGAGTGAGTGGAAATGCGAAGTCCGGTAGAATGATCTTTCAGCGGAAGGCGGCTCAAAAGGTTGGTTAAACGGAGATTCACCAGTAGACTTGGGGAGACGCCAGAGAACCAGCTGTGATAAGTGCACCTTAGGAAGCCGGAAGGGCGCACAAATGACTCCAGATAGTTTGGAACTACCAGCGACCAGGAGGTAAGTGCTTAGCAGCAAGGGCAAGGGCAAGGAAAGGCAGGCTGAAAGTCAGAAGGGCAAGGGAACTGAGAGAGAGAGCGAGAGACCAGTACAAGACGTACGGATCGAATCAGCAAAAAGGGAAACCAACGGGAGACCAGGGGGAGACGGGAAAACAAGGGAAGGATTACAAGAGAAAACATACGGAGGAAGGATACACTAGCGTTACCTTCAAGACGCAGAGTACAGTGAAGGTGCAACGCGAGGAACGCCACAATGAGCCGGCAGTAGTAAACGCCGGCGGCCATCTTGGAAAAAACACTAGAACGGTGCTCCCAGAACGGCTGTCAGACGTGGTGGAACTGATTAATGGCGTCTCCATAAAGAAAAGAAACGCCGCCCGACTGAAGTCATGACACAAAGTTTCTCATGTCCCTGCGTGAAACTAGCACGGTATGGACAAAAACCCATGAAGTTTCTTGTGTCACTGCACAAAACTAGCATGTATCGAACAAAGAAAAGACCCATGCAAAGTGTCTCGTTGCGCTACATGAAACCAGCATGGGAACGAAACAAGGCGATGCTTGCGAAACTGCACAAATCCGGGTGCAATTTCAGTGACTGTGGAACCGTAAAGCTGATTTTGCAGAACAGGCAGAAGCGGATTCCGCACTTTTCACTTCACGGCTGAAATTGTTGCTCACCCCTATTAACATCTGGCAAAGTGTGTGTGTGTGTAAGTGTGTCTGTGCAAATGTGAGTGTTTCATTTGTTTCTGCTAATCTTTAGAGTCGAGGTAATCAACTGCAGTGTTTTTTTGTCCTTTTGATGGAGGGGTTTGTGGATTGCTGGACCTATCTGTCTGATCATGCATTATGGTGCCAATCTGTGGTGCGTGCCTTTTGAGTAGAGGGTTAGGCTGTGTTTGTTGTCTCTTGCGGGTTGTATTGATGCAGGGGATGTGGGGCATTTACATGTGGCTCTGGGTGGGAGTGAAAAGCATTTACCCCGTTCACAGGATATTCCCCGCTAAAGACGTACTGGTTTTTTGATTGAACAGTGCCATTGAGAAAGGTATGTGTTTGTCCCAGACATACATACATACCACCCACAGAACATCCCATAGAGACACGAAGTGCATGTGTTCATAATGTGTGCATGACTGTACTGTTCTGTCCTGGCTCCATACCCTGGTACCCCCCTCCATGATCCTTTCTCTACTCTGCACTTGTTCTGTCATCTCGGTACATTGTAGTTGTCTTCATTTCCTTCCCACCGCTATGCCTTTGACGACAGCCTTTGTTCCTCACTCCCTTTCTCTCACAGGACGCTCATCAACCTGCCTCCCTCTCGGATTGTGTGTCTTGGTGTGTCAGATGGTGTCCCACACTCTGCCTTGGAGGCATCTGCGTTCATTTGAGGGTCGACAGACAGGCTTGGACTGGCCGATGAGGCAATAGGACAATGCGCGAGGTGCAGACCCAACATGGTAGTGTGGGCCAGTTTTTGGCCAAAGTGGGCCAGTTTCTGTGCAGATAGTAGTTTTGACCAGTGTTTCTGACAAATAGTCTTTAAAATGCACAATTTGTAACACATTTTCTATTTTATTTTTATTTACTTGTTTATAACCAAAAAGGAAATTGATTTTTATAAGAAACAGTTCACAGTAAATTTATAGGTAGATGTTAATAGTAATAATCGAAGAGGTCTGGCTTAAGTAGTTAGCCGATGGATGGATTTTCAGTCTCTGTTGCCTGTTTCAGAGCTGCCTCCAGTATCTTGACTGCGACAATTGACCACTTCGTCTTTTCTCTTGCTACCAACATTTTGTAACACATTTTATAAAAATAATCCCCTTTGGGTACAACTCAAACAGTTTGTCAAAAAAGGAATTAACTTGCATTTGAGACTTAACCACTTTTCTAGGTGCCCAAGCCAGTTTTATGCCCCATTCTGACCCTGTGGACAGACACACTCACTCAAGCTCGCTTATACCTTTAGGCCTCCTGGAATTTGTCCACCATCTCACATCTGAGATTCCATCCGCTTGTACTCACTTCCCTTTTTAGTTTTTGCTTAGGTGTTTTTTAGCGCCAGCTAGAAGACAAAACTATTGCATTGCTAGGGAAGAAATTTCATATGAGGAGGGACACTACTTGCAGGTGCGGTTTGGTATTTACCCACCCACTGACTGCCCATGGCCATGTTAATCCCTATGGCTATTCCCACTCACTTCCAGCCCCCCCCCCCCCCACCCACACAGAACACATAATCCTGGGTTCTCTTTCAGCAAGCTTTATCAAAGTTAGTGCTCGAAGTGCCTGCAAGTGTTTTCAAAGCAGTCTTGGGAGAGTCAACGACTTAATTGGAGATGTAAAAATGCTACTGGTGTAATAAAAAGGTCAACCAGGTCTGCCTTCAGCCACTCGTTGTGTAATCACTATGCTTGTCCTTCACTGAACTACTTTTAAAAAACAAGCATTGGCGAGCTGGAGGAGGCCCTCGGCCTAAACAATCTCTCGCCCTTTCATTGTCTGCAACTAAAGGGGGCTCTTACGGAAGGCAGATGGGGGGGGGGATACCCTGAGGAGGGAATTAACAGATTTTGAAAAATTCCCGATTTCACACAAGGGATCCAAGGGCGTAATATCTAGACTCTAAGTTATTCCTCTTAGCGGCCCTGAGGGACCCTCCGACTGCTCAGGTGCGATGGGGTGAGGATCTAGGTGAGGATATCGATGACAGGAGATGGACCGCCATGTGCAGACAGGCCAACCGCTCGACTGCCTCACCCAATACCGCCATCAGGCTCTGAATCTGCTGCACAGCTGGCATTATTCCCCACAGAGGATAGCCTGGATGAGGGAGGGGTACGACCCACACTGCTGGAAGTGTCATGCTGAAATGGGGGACTATGTGCACATGTGTTGGAAATGCGCGGTAGTGCAGATGTACTGGGAAGAGGCCCTGTCCTGGATAAAGGAGGTGGATGGAATAGGGAGAACTCTGTCCCCGTGGCTTCTTTTTGGGATTGACGTGGAGGGAAACCACGGCGAGACACAACCATATGCTTCAGGTCATGTTGGTAGTGGCTAGGTGCTGCCTGGCCCAAAGATGGAAAACTCCACGAATGCCTGGGGAGAAAGAGTGGGTCACAAAAGTTTGTGCCATATATGATATGGAGTTTCTAACTCACCTCATGGATGAATCCATGTCGCACATTGAAGGATTGTGGCTCCCCTTTATTGATATGGACGGACTGCATGAGGTTCCCGGGGAGCATCTCAGGAGGTGACCGGGTGATGTACACGTTTGGGTGGGTCATGGTGACTATGGGATATGTTGTCTAGGTTGAACAACGTAAAGTGGAGGCTGGTGTGCACAAAGTTCTAGCGTGTGCAGTAGAACTATCCTTAAGGGGAAGTGAAATGATATATAATGCGTCCGACTTCTGGTGTAACAGGCGAATGGTCCATGGCTGTGTAGAAGGGGGGGGGAAAAGGGAGGAAGAGTTATGATTGAAACCAGATGAACTGTTGTGATTGTTATCATATGATGTTATAACCCAAATGTTAATAAAACTTAATTTTCAAAAAGAAAACGAGCATTGGCAAAGCAAATAGCTTTGGCTTGGGTATAAGTATTATGTATTTACCAGGCACTGCTATTATATGCCCAGAAACTCTCACCATTTTGCAGCTGCTACCATCCATGGCCAATTAATATGACTACGGCAGTGCCTGGCAAATGCCTTTCCCATGCCTATACAAAACCCAAACTGTTGGCACTGCCAATGCTTGAAGCTTTTCCTTTCCCTCCTCTGTGTGCCATTAAGGTATCACTATCTGTCTGACTCACTCCCTAATAATACCTTTGAGGACTGCGTCTCTGCACTCTGTGCCTGTCTGAGATCTCTCATCTTCCTATCAGCTCTGTACTTTGGAGGCCACTCTCTATTCCTTTCTCATTACCAAGGTGCAGTTGGTGAGCAGGTGCAAGCGGCTCTAGGTCACGTGGCCTAAGCCCCGACCCACCTGTGAATCAGTGCTAAATTGTTGGTGCCTTCCTGTTTTGCCACCCTTTTCCCCCACTTAAGCAGCCCTCTAGCCTCTTTTCCTTTGCAGTTGGTGAGAAAGTGGATCTACGTCATGTGGCATAAGCCCCGCCCACCTGTCAATCACTGCTAAACTGTTGGTGCGTTCCTGTTTTGCCACCCCTTTTCCCTACTTAAGCAGCCCTCCAGTCTTTTTCTTTGCAGTTGGTGAGCAGGTGAGAGGACCCAGGGCCCGAACCCCTGCTCAGACTACAGGTAAGCACACGCAGACATGTGTTTTCTCCACCCATCCCCACAAGCCATCCCCATCATCAGTAGGCAACGACAACAACAACGCCCGTCCTCCAAGGCAAGGACTCCGCAATGCAGCAACCTCACCCATATCGGCCTCAAGCCCAGCAGCACCTCACCATCCACAACACAGAAGTTAATGCTCAACAACGTCCACTCAGCTATCACCCATGCAGCAGTCATTGCCGACCCCATCACTGCACGGTTTATAGTCATTCCATCGACAGCCAAAGCATCTAATGCCATACCATCTAAAAAAAAAAAAAAAGCATCTAATGCATTTGATGCAGCCCCCCTTTTGTTAACCTTTAAAACCCATTTTTATTAAACTAAACCCTTTACCATCTAAAAAAATGCATTAGATGCTTTTTTTTAGATGGTATGGCTGTCAATTCTTTGGTTGTCGATGCAATGACTGGATACCTCACTGCACACCACCTTGACGCCATCTTCATCACCGACATCCGGCTGACACCCACCTCCACCCACATCCTAGATGTCCCTGTCCCCGACGGCTATAGCATTCAACACATTGACCATCCGAACAAGACAGGCGGAGGCCTCATCCACAAGACCTTGTGGCCCTGCACCAGACTTGACGTCAACAACATTGGCTACTTCAAAGTACTCTCCTGCCACTTCTAGCTCACCGACCTGGTCACCACCATCCCCCTTACACACGCCAACATCTTCCAAGGTGACTTCAAGCTACCAAGCAACAAGGCCACCAAACCAATTGAGGAAGCTCTCCTTAGCCTTCTCGACACTTTCAGCCTCACACAGCACACAAAAGACAATGCGTGAGAAAGGTAACATCCTCAACCTAATCATCACGGCACTGCCTTCCCTCCACTACAGCTCTCGTCTCCCTCTTTACTGGTCTGACCCCTGGGCAGTGTCTTTCAACATCATGCACACCACCCCAGTCAAGCACTTCCAGCAGAAACCCATAAAACAAACCTTCAGGTCATCCCAGTGGAAGCCATCACGGAAGACCTTGCCAACCTCCACCTCACACAGACTGAACACCCCCAACCGAACAGTGACTCTCTACTGGAAGCACTCAATGCCAGCCTCTCAGCTACCATCGACCGGTACGCGCCTCTGAAACAATACACCTGAAAACCAAAACAGTCAGCACCCTGGTACACGGATGAACTCAACCTCAGCAAAATAGTAATCAGGAAACAAAAGAAAACCTGGCATCACTCCAGGATTGCATCAGACCTGGCGCTCCTCAAGGAACTCCAAGCAACTTGTGGACAACTAATCAACACTGCTAGGGCCTCCTACTATCAGAACACTATAGCAGAAGCAGACAACAAAAGCAGAACCCTCTTCAAAGGGGTCAAGCACTGCATTAACCTGCTACCCAACCCTGCGAAACCACACTCCATTGAAAAATCCACGGCCATCAACACCTTCATCGCCAAAATTATCAAGATTCACCACGACCTAGACACCAGCTCTGCATCCACAGACCCACCTCTCGTTTCTCCTCGCGAAAATCTACACACCCTGGACAACATTCAAGACACTCTCTACAGAGGACCTGGTAGAAACCCTGACTGCCCTGAAAGCCACACCGTCTAGCGACAACATCCTCTTAGCATCCATCCTCAAGACCCTTCCCGCAGAAGTTCTCCGTCCCTACCTGGAGATCATCAAGAGCTCCCCAACTCGAGGCACCTTCCCATCGACCCTAATGACAGGACAAATCCTCCTACTACAGCAACCCACTATGGATCCTGACAACCTCAGCAACTATCGCCCCATCACCTAGCTTCCCTTCCTAGGTAAGATTATCAAAAAAGCAGTAGCCGCACAACTGAAGCAACACATCAAAACCAGCAATCTCCTACCAATCCAGGTTCAGACCCAGATGCCACAAAGAGACGGCAACCATACAAATGGTTGACGATGCCCTCAACATCCTTGACGACGGCCACCCCTGCCTCCGGGTTCTACTCAACGTCTCGGCCGCTTTCGACACAGTAGATCAACAGGCGCTCACAGACACCCTACAGGAGCGCATGAGGGTCAGCGACATTGTCCTATGCTGGTTCAAGTCCTACCTCGCCAACCACCAGCAGTTTGTTCAAATGTACTCCTCTTGATTGCCAATGCTACCCGTCACCTGTGGAGTCCTGCAGGGTTCCATCCTCTGCCAAGTGATCTTCAATCTATACATGGAGCTGCTGGGAGCCCTCCTAGCCACATGCAGCATCCACCAATATACCGATGGCACACAGCTGTACCTCAAGATCAACTCCATCAAGGACATCCACAGGTTCAAAACCTGCCTCTCGCTGATCCAGTCTTGGATGTCCAGTGCATACTTGAAGCTCAACGCCTCTAAGACTGAATTCCTACTCCTCACCAACAACACTGAACAATCAGACTCAACCATGAACTCTAAGGGCGTCCCACCCAAGCTCACCTCCTGCACCAAGTCCACCAGGTTCTATATCGACAAACACCTCTCCTTCAAGACACACATATATAAGAAAATTCAGATAGCTTGGTATCTGTTCAAGTCAAGTCCTTCGTCCCTCTGGACAGCTTTCGATTCACTGTTCAAGCACTGGCCTTATCCCACCAGGATGGGCAATGCCCTCCCCGAAGGCCTCCGGTCGTCCTCCCTTGTGCCCCCGAGAAATGTCCTACACGCGGCTGCGCACTTCATCAAGGGTCTATGCAGATACAAACATCACATTGGCTCTCATTGACCTTCACTGGTTCCCACAGCATGCACAAATCACCTTCAAGTCTTGCTGTAGCACATATAAGGCAGTCATCTTCAAGTCACCCAGCCACCTAGCAAAGAAATTCTGCATCTCCGGCAAACAGCGCACCACCAGAAGCCAGGACATGTGTAGACTAGAAATCTGCAAGGAGTCTCTCCTCCTCAACACCTAGGCCATTACATCGCCCCTGCACCACCTGACTCGCTAGACACCGTCCACCCCTCTCCTCCCCACAGCCTGTACAGCTGTACCCCTACTCTATACCCCTTTGTCTCCTACCCCCGCTGTATATCTGTTCCGTTATCTCTGAAAAGCGCTGTTATGCATATGTACGGTTTTACACCTCTGTAAAGCGTTCTGTTACTTCTCAAAGATAGGTCCATGCTCAATGAATACAATAATAAAAATAATTATAGTCATGTAATCGTCCCCTTGTTTACCTCGATGTTTTTACATGTGCGTTTGTGTTTTTCATACTAGCCCAACTCCTTTGGTTTGAATCTTCATCTCTCACTCGCCCCCCTTTAGCTCCCCCTCTTCCAGCTTTGATCAAGACCTGAAGGCAGACAGACATGGGAGTGCGCGGGGGGAGGTGCTCTGAAAGGATCAATCGTGCCTCTCAATTCTTCCCATTCCCACATTGATCTCCATAGCTGCCAGGTTTTCCAGTTCCATGAGTGCCACCTCGAGCTAGTCCCCATTTAATTATTTTATTTCATTTATTGGTCATTTGTTCGGCGCTTATACAATTAAAAAATCTGTTTCAAAGCGCACACAGGGCAAACATGGTGGGGACAGGGAAAGGTAGGCAATGAATTGCAGCAAAGATAAATAATTGAATTAATAGAATTAATAGTACAAAAAAAGAATGAGAATAAAAAGGGGGGGGGGAGACAAACCTACTATGCCTTGTGAGTGTTCAGAACGTGCAAGTGCAGAGGGGGTAGGGGTGAGGAATAGGTGCTGTAATGCTCAGGGTAAGTACTAAGAGGAGAAGAACGTAAACCGCCCATGGGTAGGGTGATCCTAAGTAAGTGCAGCAGAAAGACAGCGCCTGGGATGGGAGATGGGAAAGAGGGGGATTAGGACCCCATGGACACATAAGGGCTCTGCATATCAGTCGTGCTACTGTAAGATTACCAGGGAAGAGAGGAGGAGAAGGAAGAGGTAAAGAGAAAGGTCTTGAGGCTTTCTCGGAACTTAAGGAGGTCATGCTCAAGACACAGAGAGAGAGAGAGAGGGAGGCTGTCCCACAGGAGGGAGCAAGCCATGGAAAGTGATTGCCCCCCAGCTCTCTGTTTGGTAAACCGCTTAACATGCAGGGAGTTGGTGCCACAGGAACGGAGGAGTCTAGAAAGGGAGTATTTGGTTAGGAAACATTGAAGATAGTGTGGTGCCTGGCCCCGGATAGCCTTGTGGATGATACATAGGGATTTGAATTTAATCCATGCTGAGACTGGGAGCCAATGAAGGTTTTGTAGGGCAGGAGAGATGCAGTTCCTGGGCTTGAAGCCAAGGATAAGTCTTGCTGCCCTATTCTGGGTTAGCTGGAGGGGTCGCAGGGTGGACGAAGGAAGATTAAGGAGGAGGCTGTTGCAGAAGTCTAACCTAGAGAGAACCAGAGTACGGGTAACATTGAGTGTCTAGGGGAAGGTGAGGAAGGGTAGAGTTCCTTTGTGAAGAAAGAGCTGAAAGTTGGACTTATTGACAAAGTCCTGAATATGAGGGAAAGGGAGGAGTCGACGATGCCGGATTGTTGAATGCATTGGACACTCGTGCATGAATGTGGGCTCTTTTTTGGATAAAGCATCTGTAGTGTCTCTGGATCAGGCGGCAGGACAGTTTGTCAGAGGGTGAGCCTGAAGTGTGCCACTTTCGTTCAGCGCCCTGCACTTATGTGTTTGGTATGCAAGATCAGAGTCATACCAGGTGTTGCGCTTAGAGGCAGGGTTCAGACGGTTCCTCTTTACTGCGAAAAAAAGGATGTCAAGGGTGTTGGTGATAGAGAGGTTGCTGAGGGCAGAATCAGCGGAAGCTTCAGTGTTGGGTGGGCAAGGGGGAATGAAGGTGAAAGGTGGTGTCAGCTGACACTCGTTTTATCGGACGCATGTTCGTGAACGGGGTTGGCAATGCTTCATGAGGAGTTCTCACAGGGCCATAGGGACCCAAGTGAGAGGTGAGGAGAGAGTGGTCAGACCAGGAGAGAGGGGTGACCACAGGATTAGAGAGTGAGGTTGGAGTGGATGTTATTTTCCAATTGCATGCTGGAATTTGTAGTTTCATTTTTTACCATTGTCGGGATGGGCCTACAAGTCCTCTCATGCAGGGGGAAAAATAGGACTGGTAGAAGATGTCACTCATAGAAGTGGGAAACTTGGCAGCTACGCATCTCTGAATCGCAGTCTGGAATTGGGCCAATTTCCTCGTTTTCAGAATCTGGGGAAATATCCTCTATGGATTCCTGAATCTGGGGAAACCAAAAAGCCTGAGCCACCTTACAACACCGCACCTCTAGCAGTCAGCTTTTTCCCAGTCCTTGACGAAATAACTTCCAAGTTCAGAAGAGTTCTGTTCCAGTTAGTTTTTGTTTTTACATTTAAGCAAAATTAACGTTAGATTTCTGCAGGCACAGCAGTGTGTGGATAATGTGTGTCAGCACGCTTTCTCTCTCTGGCAATAAAATGTGGTGTGTGACAGGGAGGTAGTGATTTTAATTGATTGGATGAAAGGTATGATCACTGTTGACAGCCCCTTCATTTCCAGCCTCTACTTGTAAGCACTTTGACGTAAATAATGTTCCGGCCGCCAATACTGTAGTTAAATACGTTTAATGTCCTTGGTTCAGTTCTCTCGGTAAGACGAATCGCACACAAGTACACAGAGGCTCCCCACACCCCTAAAGTCACCTCCGCTCACTCTAACTGCCAACCGTCCTTTTCCCCATTCCACTTGAACCATGATGACCTCACAGACACACGCGCCAGGCACACATGCGCCAGGCACACACGCGCCATTATGACACACCTCTTTTGTTGGGATAGAATGGGTGGGGGAGAAGGAGGGCAGAAAGATAGTGCCTCCCATCCTCCCGCCAACCCTTTTGTTGCAAAGACGAACATTGGAAGGAGAGAGCAGAACTGGGATGGGCTAGGCTCTGCCATTAGGTTCCCAGACCTACATGTGTGCCACACAGCAAAGTAACCAACCAGCTCCCACTTCCATCAAAGCATATAGAGAGCAAAACGAAGGGAGGAGCCAGAATTAGAGGTTTTTTCCTTGAGTAATCACTCTGGTTGCTCAATTTTTCTCCCCGATTTATCATTAACATGAATCCATGTATAAAAAAAAAAAGGAAACTTCGCTTCAAACACTGTAAAGACTGGGCATGCTGCTGCTGCTGCGTGTTCTAGCTGTGTCCAGAAAATGTCAAGGTTTTGAATAACCTTAAACATTGGTATCGCCCTGGGCAACCATCCACACCACCATAAAACAGCAACAGAAATAAGCAAATCAGTGTTGGTACTGCCACTGGTGGGAGCAGTCCAGTCTTAACTGCTAGGCCACATTCTCTTTGCATGGAGACCCATACATGTTAGAAGGGGATGCCCGTTCAAGCACATCTCTTCTCACATAGGGAGCTAAACTATAACCAGAAATATGATGTGTAGAGGAGTTTTAATTAATCTCAACCACTGGCATTGCGCTGGGTAACCTTTCACAGCACCATTGTTTAACCTCTTTCAACCAATGCAATTGGGACCAGCCATATGTAAATCAGTCTTGGTATCCACCAATGAAAGCAAGTTGTGCCTGACCTTCTAAGCCACGTTGTCTCTGTATGGAAATGAAGCAACCCCAGACAGGTCTCGGCTAGATGGGCCTCATCCGTGAGGTGCTGCTTGCTTGCCTATGGCACAGGGGGCAAGGGATCCATGTCTGGGACCTTTTTGGGATTGTACCAATCCTGTTTTGCATGTCGTTTTCTGCAATGGCATGGCAGGCTCAAAAACAATGGTCTTGTGCTCAAGAGCTTCACCAGTTCAAAACCTTACAGCCATGTCTCTTCAGTGTTGTGCTCCAGATGAGGACCATCTGGGAGTTTGTGCGCTTTTGTGTGCTTTTACCTTCTAACAAGATGGGCACTTCTGGCACATTAACAACCGTACTAGATGCTACCAAAGCATCAGGCCATACATTAACTATAAACATAAGCATTGAACACCAGTAATATTTCCATATAAATCCCTAGCTCGTAGTTCTTTTCTCCCCACACTCATTTCAATAGGTATCTGCATTCTCTAGTAACCCAGACTGATTGCATCAATATGTGATGGGCTAATCAAATTAAAAAAAAATTGGGATCAGTAATGTAACCCACTGAACTATTGTGTCTTAAAGAGGGGTCACACATCGTCTAGTAAACGGACCCACAGTGGCGGTCAATTAGTGTTCCCTGGGTGAGAGACTGAAGAATGGGGTAACTTGACTGCCAAGTGCCAGTTGGCATTAGCAAAAGAAATGTTCACTTCAGGATTCGTAAAAGAAGTGGGATGCTGCAATATATGAGAACATACATAGGGCGAAGAAGAACATTATGAGGTGGGCAGCAAGATGCACAATTATTACAGGGTAAAATCCTGTCCATTATAGTGGTAAGAAAGTCCTTCATGGTGCTTTTCAGTTATGCTATGTTATTAGGATTTAGTACAGCACCAAATCACTACTGTAGTAGTTTGAGTGCCTAGGCTTATCTGTGGAGTGGAATAAGGTGCCCCCGAGAGGGGCATCCAGGCCTCAGTCTGCTGGAGGAAGGAAAATCAGCAAAGGGAAGGTAAGACGATGGGAAAGCAGGAATCTGATGTTACAACAAAGGAAGGGAATTATGCAGTGGAGGAAGGTGGTTTTGTGATCGCGTGGGGGCATGCCCGTTCTGTTAGGTGGGACCATAGTTCTGGAGGAGGAGGAAGATATGCGCTAAAGTGGGGAGACAATGCATTGCCGGTGGCATGAGGGGCTCGAGTGTGAGTTTGGCTATGCGGGAAGTTTGGTGGCTTATACTCATGCATTTTATACGTTGTAGCAAAGGTCAAACTCCAGAATGTTCATTCTGGGCTCCCAAGAGTGGCGTAGACCAGACAGAATAAGTGCTCTGAATATCAAGGGTACATTAAGAATCTTAAGGTGTTTCTGCCATTATTCTTTCTGCTAAGTTTCTAAGAGTAGATTTTTTTCAAAATGTCTTTTGAAATGACTGCAACTACTGTCTTAACACCGCTCTGGGGCGATTTTGTTCAAGGGTCCTTGTGCTGAAGGGAATCGGTTACACTTATTTTTGGTCGTGGTGAGAATGTGCAGCTTTCCACCTGTAGATGGTCTTAACTCTCTGGATGGGGGGCGTTATAGTGGGTGACAGAAGGGATCGTTTTGGGACATACATATGATTTTAGGGCAGGAGAGAGATGTCAAATCTACAGAGGCAATAGATCAGGCTAGCCGCACTAGCGTGTGGTAACGTTATAAGGCTGCCATTGCTTCTTTTCGGATGGGAGCCAGTGTGGCGTGGATGCTGTGTCGACAGATGGCAGATTGTCCAGAGAGACCGCTGTAAGAGAGAAGTGAATGATCGAATGCTACAAACTGCTGGGACAATATGCAAGGAGGACTATACTAACAGACCGAAACGGGGGCTGCTTAAGAAAGACTGAACGTAAAAATGGGACTGGGTACAACCACAGACTAGGGATCTTGTGGGGGGGCTCTCAGTGCAGAAGTCTGATCTAAAGAGACATATCAACCTCATGAAAATCATTAGCCGGTTATTTGGGGTTAATTTTGCTGGTTTACCATGTCCTTTTAAGAGCAGATTAAAAAGTGTCTAGTTCTCCAGTGTATGGGGTCACGTTAGAAGGGCTTTTTGACTGCAGGCGAAGGCTGTCATTGGAGGATTCTTACCACCTGATCAGAAGGCCACCGTCTTTTGTATTTCCTCACCATAGTGGCCATCCTCCAGGCATGTATAGCTAAGGGCAGACGGCTCCAAGAGCAAGCCCAATGCCTCTTTGGTCCTGTTATGACTGAATGGGATCAGAAGCATCAGGAGCACAAAATAAATCCAAGCCCTCATTGCGTGCTCACTTCACAGAGAGCACATTTTATTTCACACACACACTGCCTCGCCTGTGCGCAACGTTTTCTGTTTTGCAATTTGGCATACTTTGTGATTAAAAGGTATCTAATGTTGATTCCAGCTCTGTCCAACTGGCGCTACACCAAGAAGATCTTTCTTAATTTCACCGAGACTGATATATGCCCATGCTGGTGGTGGAGCATTTTGGCCAGCTTTATTTGCTTACTGGTGAGATGTGGGGCCGTGTGTGCCTTTGAAGTCCAGAATGCCACTCAGCTGCAGATCTAACAGGGAGTACAAAGTCATCCAATGCAGCACTCCCACAGAAATGCTGGCCCCCTCTCATACCAAGTTTGCCTTTTCATCCTTCATCTCCACTCACCCACCTAACCTTCTATATTTCCAACCTCCATATTTCTCTGCACTCCTTAACCTTCTTCCACTTGCTTTCTCCACCACCTTCGACCACCTCGGTTCGCTGTCCTCACCCAACACTTGAATCAACCATGTTATCCTCCATGTCAATCCCCCCTAACACTTCTATCTGCCTTCCACATACCCTGCAAAGTTTCAAAATTCCCCACTCACAATTTATCACTTCCCTCAACCAACATTCCACTGGACAACAGCACACTCCCTAAAAGCAGTCAAATGTTTGCAACATCTCCCAAGAACTCACATCACTTCCTGTGGTCATCTTGAGTCCCCCCCCACACTCAACCAATCAAGAATAAATTGCCTCATCCCAGCAACGCAAGGGTCAAAATCAAAGACTAACCACTGATGAACGAGGAAATCAGGTGACAAGAGTGTGTGTGATAACTTCTGGTTTGTGGTTTCACTTTCTGCCTGTAAAATCACTTCCTGCAGCCATCTTGGATCATTACATCACTACCTGGGCCATCTTGGATTGGTGAATCACTTCCAGTGGTCATTTTTGATTGGTTATATCACTCACTGTGGCTATCTTGGATTGGTGACATCACTTCCTGCGACCATCTTGAGTCAACCAACTCTCCAGCTGAAGGCCACAAGAGACTCCTCTGGGAACACCAATCAAGAAGAGGTTGCCTCATCCCAGGAACACCAGGGACAAAAACAGAGACCAACCACTGATGGACTAAGCTACCAGGAGACGAGAGCTTGTGTGGTACTTCTGAACTCTTTAGGAGCATCCAGGTAACGGTGTAACAGTGAAGGGTGAAGACCAGCCATTGAGCAGCCTATTGGCCTCTTCACCTATGAGCCTTTGCTTTTGCCTTCTTCCCTGCTGCACCTAGCTTCTAATTACTGAACTGTCTCCACGCTGCAGTACTTGCCTACAATGCATTCACGCCTGCTGCTCTTCCTACTGAACTCTCCCTATGCTTTCTCTAATCATGCTACAACTTCCTACTTTCCTATCCCTATCATAAAACTCACATCTCAAACTCCCACTGCTCCATCTATCCTGCAACGCCTACTTCCAACAAACAACACCTCCCATACCTGCCCCAACACCTATCCACCTCGCCCCTTTTCCTCTGGTACACAACTTCTCTACTTTTTCTTACACATCAACTGAACATTGCACTCTAGAATGCTCGGGCTGTATGCAACAAAACGTCCTTTATCACTGACTACTTTCATGACAGCTCTCCTCCCCTCGACGGCCTTGCTATCACTGAAACCTGGTGGCACTACACAACTCCAAACTATCCTTCATTCACTCTCCTTGTGGAGGCATCAAGCACCTACTCTCTCTTCCCACCTCAATGCCTCACAAATCGCTGATACCACATCCTCTCCTACCTCTTTTGAATTCACAATCTCTACTATTGCTCCGCCTGACTGCCGACATCTCCATCAATCACCCTCCTGGTCCCACTTTAATGAAATTGGGTAACCCCTTGATTCTCTTTCCACTAAACATCACCTCATTCTCCTAGGTGACTTTAAACTTCCCTCTCCAACCAATTCTCAGAAATCTGAACTTCAGTCTTTTCTTAGTGACCACACTCTCCACTCTATGCATAACCTACCTACCCACAATGTGGTAACTCTTTGGATCTCTTATTCATCTACACCGCTCTCTCAGCTCTTACTACTACTTTCACACAAATCATATCCGATCACTCCACTGTTTACACTACCATCTCCTTTCCACCCTCTGACTTCTCCTCACTACTTGCCCCCCCTATTACTAAAAGGACATTTAAAATCTCTGCCATTCCTCCCTTTCTCTCAGACCTACAGTTCTCACTCTCCTCTTTCACACCCGATGCCTCTTCTACTAACACTGCCTTCGCCAGCTTCCAATCCCTACTATATGACTCATTCTCACTCTCACATCCCACTGCTATCTTTCAGCCCTAAGTCTCAGCATCCTTAACCATGGGTCACCACATTCATATGCTCTCTGCGCACAGACATGCGCCGACTGCTGCACAAATGGAGGCGTACCCACTCGCATAAGGACCTGAAACTCTACCTCTCTGCCCTGAACGCTCTCAAGTCCTCTCTAAATACAGCGGAAACTGATTTCGACTGCATCCTCATTGATTTGGCTACAGAGTACAGAGCTTTAAACTCACTTCTCCCAAACCTACGACCATCAACTCCACTATCACAACTAATGACCTTGCAGAATACTTTGCTGCAAAAATGTCCCAAATTAGAGACGGTCTCCTGACCTTCCTCACACTCCCTCAACAAGTTGTTTTCAACCGTCTTTACCAATTCCTTCGACATCCACAACCTTCGAGGCCCTCTACAAGCAGGTTTCCACTCCTGTCACTCCACAGAAACTGCTCTGATGAATGTCTCCAACTTCATCTCCTCTGCTAAGCCTCCAACCTATCCTAATTCTCCTTGACCTGTCCGCTGCCTTTGACACACTCGTTCACTCTGATCTCTTTAATACTCTTTCTTGATGGGATTCGCGATCAAGCCCTTACCTGGATTGAATTCTACCTGGCACCTTGCCGATTCTCTGTCTCCTGTAGTGGCACCACTCAGCTCACTCCTAACTATTGGTGTTCCACAAGGCTCTGTCTTGGGTCATCTCTTCTTTATATTCTACACCTTTGCTCGTGGGGCACTAATTTCCTCCTTTGGATTATCGAACCAACTTTTTGCGGGCGACACCCAAATCATATCTTTTCCTCTCCTCTGATTGATCAAAATTTCAAACCATCTCTCTGCCAATAAATATTGGATGGCTTCACACTCTATGATGTTAAACTCAACCAAAACAGGGGTACTCTTTTTCTATGGCAAATACTCTCTCTCAACTCTTCCCCTGCCTATCTACTCTTCAGCAGCTGGAAACCTCATTCTCATCTATGACCATTCTCACACCTACCTATTGATCTTAGATGCCCCTACCCTATGCCAGATTTAGACACAACGCTCTCAACTGACTCCGCACTAACGACTTATAACCTTCTCCTCCCCTCCTTGCAGTTCTACCCCCTGACGCATCTATGACTACGACCACTTACCATCTTCACTGCAACTATCCCACCGCACCCTGCAGGCATTCCCCTACCCTAAGTATAGGTAATGTTTAACCGTGATCCATTATACATGTACCTTTGATCAGCTATATCTTGTACTATACACTGTATTGTATGCTGCACTCACATGTATGTACCTGCCTGAGACTGGCACTGTAACCAAGCTTCAAGAATTCTTGTACTGTTGCGCCCAGCTACCCAAGGGTTTGGTGCGCATTATCAAATCAATAAACAAACACCTTCTCTACTTTCATCTCCAAAACTGCAATGGCGGCTCATCTCAACCTCCTCAATATTAGGAACATAAGGCACCTCCTTTCTTTCAACACAGTGAAGCTTCTCTTAACTACTCTTGCATTCTTTAAACTGCACTACTATGCCAGCACCCTCCTTGGTCTCCTCAACTATGCTTTCTGTCCACTTGACAATTAACTTTGCTACCAGGACTCTCTTTGAACTGCCTCACTTCACACCTCCTTCTTCGTACCGTCACCAGGTTGGATGGCTGATGCTGCAAAATTGGGCCAGATTTAAATTTCTCTCCTGGTTCACAAATCTCTCCTGGGAAAGGCACCACTGTATCTTTCCTCATCTATCCAACTCTACAAGCTTTCTTGAAAACTCTGTTCTGCCTCCTTGACTACCCTGGATGGCACCTCGCCCTGCCTGCGCTTCCTCTCGCTTCCCCTCTCTCTCTTCTTGCCCCACTTGCATAGAATTCTCTTCCTCCGGACATCTGAGAAACAGACGCCACAGATTTGTTGAAAATCAAACTAAAAGCCTAAATCCTTGCCCCTGATTTACCCTCTTAATCTACCTGATCTGCCTTGTAGCTAACCGTTTCCCCTACCCCCCCACCCTGCCTCTTTGCCTCACCATCGACTGCCTCCACTCTAGCACTTTATCCATTATGGTCGAATCCCTAATGCATCTTAGTTGGTTGTCCTTAATATGTGTATGTCCACCCATGTATTACCCCACCTCCCCCTCCCACGGGCTTGATATCTCCATACATCACAGGCTTGATATCTCCATACATCCTCAATCTCTCAATCCTTTAGGCAATGGCCCACTCTCTCGTTCAAAGTTATCAAATTGTTGATATATCATTTCATGCAAAAACCGTCCTTTCCACCAAAGCATTTCCCTCTCGCCCACATCACTCGATTCCCTCTACACCTCATCTCCTTCTCCTATTTCTAGCCACTCAATCATCTTGCTACCCACCCACAGTCTGTTTCCAATCCACTGACAACTGAAGACCTGCAATCATAATTTCCTCAGCGCCCTCACACGTGCAATCTACACAGGCAACTCTCACAACCTCCTCCTTCACAACAATACAGGCTTCTTGTTGATCACTAAACGTGGATTGAGCAGAATGACCCAAAATTCTGTAAAGAAATTACCTTATGCTAAAACAAACATCTATTTAACAAAATCACTGATTCAAAAGAGCTAGGGGTGCAGAAATAGCCTACAAAGACAACATCAATGTTGATCCCTTGCATGCCAAGTCCAACCTCTTGCCAAAACACTCTCACTCCTCCCTACCTGTCCAAACTTTGGAATTCACTTCCACTCGAGCTGAGATCAGAACCGTCCTTTCACAGATTTAGACACAACACCAAAACTTGGCTTCTATCCAAAGAAACTGCCTAGCCCTACCGCACTAGCATGCACCAAGACTGTACATTTGTAAATATGTAATCGATTTGTACATTTCTGCTGCATTATTCTTGTTGTATTCATTATTCTTGTTGTATTCATCGCAAGCGCCTGGATGCCCTAGGGCCAGGCGGCGCTATACAAATAATAAACTAAACTAAACTAAACTAAACAGGGGCCACATCTTCCCATCCCTGCAACATAGTGTTTTCCGACTCCATCAGAAATGTTGTTGCCTCCATAATACACAAGTACTATAGACCCACAATATTGAAAGACTTCAATACATGCTTTGAGGAACACCATCCTCTCTCCACCAGAACCTGAGCTAGGAATCCTCCTCTTATTCTAAATGGTCAAGGCCCTAGGTTTTCAGCTAGGGCCACGCTGGATGCAGTTCCTTCACTTACAGGCTTCCTGAAGTCTGAGATCCATATCTTCCTTTAAAGACAGACCACCACACATCACCTTCTAGACCCTGGCCTCTAGCACTGTCACACCTTAAGTCTCCCCCTTCTATCCACTCTCAGTCCCGGATAAGCAAAAACTGCCCCCTCCATGCCATACTGGCAATCCATATGGAAAGTCATAAATCTGGACTAATGCAAATTTCCACCTATCAGACTACCGTCAAAGGAGCTCTTCATGATTATCTTAGCGTTCAGCCACCACAAGTCTTGTGGCAATACATCCAATCACAGTCACTATTGTACCCCTGCGCCCATCCACCAAGCGGACCACTTCAAGAGAAATTCTCAATACCTGGCCACACGTCCGGCCATGAAGATGCTTTCTATCCACCACTGCTTCTGTTCTGATAAGTCCCACCAACTCCACTTGACATTTAATTGCTTCTTCTCTATCACCTACCCACTCCAAGATCTATGCAATGTAAGGAAGGCATGGTGGCAATAGTAAGACAGACACAAGTGACCACAGTTCAAGGGTGTTTATTGAACTTTAGCAAGGGTGTGATAAACGCCCATCTAAACCTAAATCTACAGAAGGGAGCAAGCTACGACCATCAAATAAAAATAATGCAGTCCTAGTGGAGTCTCATAAAAGTGCCTATGCTAAAAAAAAAAATAACGATTACCAATCCCTGCCACTAAATTACAAATAATGTGGGGTAATGTTCATGAAAAAGAAAGAAGTGTTCAGAAAATGATATGTCCGGATGCTCGGGCTGTTGGCCTCCCTTCTGCACGTTTTTGGCACGTGTTTGTTACATGCTCAGAAGGGTTTCATGCTTGAATCACAATCTCAAACATTTCAAATATACAATTCATTGGTCTTTCTTATGTTCCCAAAATGCTCTTTGGTTTTATGCAAATGACCAGGAAAACACATTGGTGCCATTTGTCCACCTCCAACAGGGATATCATTTGAGGGTTGTACCTGCCACCCCTGAGGACTCCCTTGCTATCCCTAAAAAAACAACAAAACATTATTATTATTATTTTTTTTAAATGGAAGCTCCCGGTCTGTGGCCAGCGCTGTGCGGCTCTTTGTTTCTGGAGAGCCCGGCTTTCTTGTTCAGGGCTCTTAAAAAAAAAAAAAAAGGGGCGCCACAAGTACACTTTCAGCAGTGACCCAAAATAAGAAAGAAAAGCAATAATACATCATTTGCCTTTCTACAATAATTGCTAGACTCATTAAAGCTTTATTTCTGGCACAGTTCTTAAACACCTCAAATTCACAATACAGAAGCATTTAGAGTAGAATAAGCATCCATTTCGGAGTATGTGTTTTGCTTGCCGTTTTAGCATGTTTTTTCTGCCGTTGCCTCTGTTGAGATCATCACAAGACGTTCCATCTCTGTGTCCCCGGGCACAAAATCCTTGTGCCTAAAAGCTTGTGTACAGTGTAGAAAGGTTTGACCATAGCACATAAAGTGGCCCTTGATTTAATTGTGCCACAATCAATGCTTTGGTGTAATGTGTTCAGGATGTTTGTTTGCATGTATGAGGTAACAAGTGCCCAGATTACGGGATGCCGTGTGAGTGCACCGATTCCCTGCGCTACTTTAAATACTTTAATACACATTTATGAACCCTCCCAAATGGTATGCATTTTGCCAGCCTCTGAAGCCTGAAAAGTAGATCCACGCATGCTTGGCATGTGGCCAACTTTGCATCAGACCTGCAGATTTGTATTTGTATTTATTGTCTGCTTGTTAGGCGCTTATGCAATAAGACAATATTGTTTCAAAGTGCCCACAGGGCAGGGAGGAAGCAAGGGCGGGAAAAACCTTAAAAACACAATATTTAAGAGCAGATGGGGAAAAAAGGTATAAGGGATGAACCTACTACGCCTTATGAGTATTCAGTGCAGCAAGGAAGCGGGAAGGGGGGTAAGTGCTGGGGAGTCCGAGCTCATGGGTGAATTACAGATGAAGTGCTAGGAATGTTGAGTGCTACACAGACTGGGCCCACGGGAGGTGTAAGTGCAAGCCTCCAGGGCAGAGGGAGTGCAGTTGCAAGTGCTGTGGATAGACAGGAGATGGGCAGAATTGGTGTGAGAGGTCAGGGCCTGCTGTTAAATCTCAGTTAACAGTTTAATGGTATCCATTAGAGTGTAATTTGCTTTCTGACTTTGAGAACATTCAAACATGTAATTGCTCATTTTACTATACCCGTAAAGATAGCTCTAGCCAGTGAGATAGCTCAGTGGGTTGAACGCTCACCGAGGCGATGTGCGTCTGATCTGCAGGTTGCAGGTTCACATCCCGGCAAGGCCAACTCAGCCTTTCATCCTTCTGAGGTTGAAAATGAGTACCAGCACAGATTGGGTCATATTGTATGTATATTTGGTCTATATAGTGCGCTTAATCGTAAGAACTATATAATAACACATCATTATCATTTGACCTTGGACGTCTGCTTGCATTCACAGTAATTTGGTTATATGGGCTATACATACTGATATTAACATATGGTGATCTATTCTTGTATGAAAATGCATATCACATTGCAGTAATATCCCAACCATAGTTTTCGTAGTGTACTTCGGAACAATGCTATGTGATGCCACTTCATGTTTTGTCAAGGGGTCAAAGGTTGTGTTCCATCGCTTCCAGTGATGTCACTTCAGGGTGGGGTCAAACGACAATTTCCTGTGATGTAATCAGAGGTCAAGGGTTTTGTGATGTCACTTCCACTACCCCTGGCATTTTGGTGAAAGGACATCCCTGACCTCCCCTTTCTCATAGGTTATTTATTTGTAGAATCATGTTGATAACTCGCAGACTGAATTGTTAATGCACTGAGTGAGAGAGTGATACAGTTACATACCTTGGGGGAAAATAATGTACAAAAAATGCAACGCCTAAATACAGACAACCCTCAGGATTAGGTCAAAGCAACTAAAAAAGGTTGGAACCAATGTCTGGTCACTGCTAAGTTTCACACTGAGTTTTTCGTGGTGTATGTTTAACATATTTACTATTTGGCCAAATACTCACCAGTGGGCTATGCTTTTTGCCGGATCAAATTATTGTTTTCCCTGAAGTTTCAATTTCGCTAAAAATGCTTCAGATATATGCTGAAAACAAAAGGCCCCAAAAGGCCCCAATTTGTTATCCTGTTTCTTTTATCTCCTCTTATTTGTAGCACATACACATTGTATAATTAAAGCATTAGAGTGACAAGCTGTAAGTTAGCAATAAATGACAGCTTGAATTCATCTTGCAAAATGTAAATTTTTGAACAAAAGTGAGATGTAATATTTATCCACATGTGATGAATGGCAGTTTTAACAGTATGGCTCCTACTAGATAATTGCAAAAGTAGTGGACCGGTTCTAGCGGGAGACAAGATACCGGTTTTGATGTATGCGGATGACACAGTTTTGCACCCGCTGGCAACCGCAGGCAATTGTGCATATTTGTTACTTTTTGTAGGAATAATGGCTTTGCATTGAATGTATCCTAAACGAAAGCGATGGTCTTCAAATCCAATGCTAGTGGGAAACATAAGGGTCTCAAGCTGTCTCTCGAAGAGGGTGTTGTTGAGCAAGTGGCCTATGACTATCTGGGGGTCAGGGTGATGGCCTCTGGCAGTTGGTCCAGGCAGCTTGAGAAGGCAGGGGATACCCTGGGCAGATATGGTGGTGCCTTGGCCAGGTTCACAGCTGAAAACGGAAATGGGGCGTTCCATGTCTCCCTGGAAACCTACAAGGCCCAAGCGAGACAGGCCGCAATGTATGGGGCTGAACTGTGAGGGCAGGTAGATACTCATGCACTGGTTGTTGTGGAAAGCAGGTACTTGAAGAACATACTGGGCCCTACCTTCCAGTACACCCAATTTGTTAGTACTCTTGGAAACAGGCATGCAGGGGATAGAGTCTGTTGGCTCCGCCCATTGCTGTTCTGGGTGCACCTGTGGTCCAATGTGAACCTGGCTAAATATAAGGATGCCATGAAGAAGGTTATTTTGCAGCAAAGGGGTTCTTCCTTGAAATGGGTGTCACATGTTAAAGTGTCGCTGGAAGCCCTTGGCCTTGGGGTCTATTGGAGTAATCCTAGCTTAAAATTAAAAAATGTGGTAAAAAGCGCTGCTATTGCAAAATTGAAGCATGATGTAGCCATAAAGGCCCTTAGGTCCCCACCTCTGGCACGTAACTTAACCATTAACTAACAGGTGGGACTCGAGGATAACCTTGATTATGTTAAACCGAAGTGCGAAAATGACTATACTTAAAGAATCGATTTGGCACATTGCTGATAGCATCTGTATCGTGTAGCGGCACAGCACGGGTTCCTCTCGGTCTCCCTATGCAAAAGTGCAGTTGAGGACCTAGAACACTTTTTTTACATTGTGTCCAGCCACTCTATCCCAGAGAAAACGCCACTTAAGGCCATTTTGGCGCCTGCAGGACTATTGCAGATGCTATGGCAATCTGCTTAAATTCTGCTGACGTTCCTGAAATGTTTGTAATGTGCAGGTATTTACAATGGGTTTGCGGTGCCAGAACTAAACCTGTTAGTGTGAACCCTGCATGAATGTATTCAGGTATGTCTTGGGATGCTCTGAGTTTCTGCAATCGCTGGCCTTCATTACACCCGCCAGGGAATTTGGCTGGTATAGGACCTTAGTTGCTTCCAGGACTGAACATGATTCGGATGTTCTGGAATTTGCACGGCAAAGCAATAGGGCCTGAAAATCACATTGGTGGATGATCAGTTGTAGATAATAAGGGAGGTTGCTAGCTTGCTCTCCCCTAATTTGATACATCAACCCTCTGCATTATATTTACATCTGTTCCTTTGATTTTAATAAGATACATGTTTTGTCTATTTTGTATACTGTTGACAGGTATTTTGTGTTCAGGAACTATCCTAGGATGTGCTTGAACAGCTCGCAGAACCTGCGTATTGTTGACATTTTTCTTTTAGGTTGTTTTACCTAATTGTAGTGAATATTAATTGATTGCATTTTGGAGCTTTATATGAAATTGACGTTGGTTGAAATGAAAGGTTTGAATAAACGAGAATTTTGTCCAAACCTTGGACGAATATCCATCAGACTTGATTCAGTAGACCCCTACCTTTGAATCACGACGGCAATCACTTTTCTGTTTAACTAGCTGTATGGGTATGGCCTATGGCCATACGCCCACTGAGAATTATGGCTAACCTTCGCCTCATGGGATCAAGTGATTTGACTATGAATTAATACCCAATACTGCTCTAAGAGGAAGCGGGCAAATGGACACTTATGCTGCACTGGCCAATGCTATTCACTTCTCTTGATCTCTATCTGTGAGACATTCCAGGTACTGTGGCGTGGACACAACCGGTATGCGTATGTCCTAAGTCACCCAAAATTGTATAGAGACTGGATCAGTTGCTGCAGCCATGCACATGCCCCCTGGTATGTTTTGAGAAATTGACGGTGCCAATTGACACGTGTTTTGACCAATATGATCTTTTTCAAGGATCCGTGCAAAAAAAGCTTTCAGTGAAATTGAGTCCCGATTGTTCTCAGTACGAAGTAGTTGACCAAAAATAAACTACTACTTCATGTACCCAAAAAGGAGACTGCTTAGATCAAAGGCCAGCCGCATACTTGTAATCTCCAAGTGCATATTGCATCTGTGCCGAGATCGGCCAAACCCTTGGCACAGATCCTTGAAAAAGACCATGTTGGTCAAAACACGTGTCCCCTCTAAACCACTGACAATGTTCAGGGCATACCAATAAAGATGTCTAAACAATAGCAAGACTCGCACTGGCAATTTCTCAAAAAGATACAGGTGGCATGCGCATGGTTGAAGCAACCTCCTGTCTCAATACCCAATACTGATATTGTATATCTCAACCATAGCACCTGGCTGCAAATGATTAGTTCGTACATAACCGATGATTTTGGGTGCACCAGTGAACTACATCAGAGGATGGATGATGAGCGTAGGTTCCCAATGCGGTTCATAAACCTATCCACATCTATGGAATCCAGCAGGCAAAGGCTTGCTACCAGCCAGAGGTGAGAAATTATATGGGTCCCAAAAAGCATGGAAAGTGCACCTACATTTTATCGGACTGTATTCACAATTCCGTCCATTTCGAGTAAATAGTTGTAAATGCATACTGCTTGGAATTTGCTTGCATCGAGCATTGTAAATACTCATAAAACTGAACTTATCTTTTTTGTATGACCAAGAAAGAACTAGGGAAGAAGCATTACACGAGTATTCTGGGTCTCTGCAGCAAGATCATTTAAGCTCTAAGCCATTAACGTAGACTTGCGGCCTCCTTCATGAAATAAAAAATCAAGACCCTCCTCTACAATTAGCACTTTCTTTACACCCCCATACGAAATTCCCCCTAACCCAATCCAGCCTACTATTCAGCCTAACGGCCACTCTTTAGGACCCATGCCCGGTTCCAACCACATACTCCCTCGCTAATTGTAAATGCTAACTATTGCAAGCTTATATGAATAGTATGCCAGTGATAAATGCTATGTTGCAAGGATTGCCCCCTCATCCCAATAACTGCCTAATGTACTGCTCTAGCCCCTACTAATGCACATTGCTCCAATCGTGCCAAAGCTAGTTTTTCAGTAAAATACCATCAAAATTGGATTAAAAAAAAAAATCACTCCAACTCTCAGTGGCGGTTCAACCTCCACCCTAACGCGTGCGTCCTGGAGCCCAGGGTAGCAGATACAGAAGTTTGCCCCTCACTATCTAGGTCTATCTTATGCTAGTGGTGAGGAGCTAAAGGCTGATCACCTTATCTTACTAGACTCTCTCAGGGACTTCCTAACTCTACCTACACTATCCAGTGATTAGTGTTCTGATGGGAATTGTGAGGGTGCTTTGCAATTACTGTGCTGGATTCAGACCCCTTCTAACATGCACACTCTCACCTTTTCAGGTTTTAATGCTTATGCTATCTTCTACACTCCTCCCACCAACCTTCACTCCCTTCGATGTTTCACTCCCTCTAGGTGTTGCCTTCACCCTTTGATGGTGGTACTACTTCCACTACTACTACTACTCCCTCCGCTACACTAATATTTCCTCCTCTACTCTCGACTACTCCCTTCTCACTCTAAATTAGACAAACGCTCCCTCTTTCACCCAGTAATGACCGCTTCACGGCCACTTGCTACATAAACATTCCTACACACTTGCTGTTAGGGGAATTCTCATAAAAGTGCCAATTCCCTTCACCTTAGAGACCCCCAGAAACTTTGCTGGATTTTGAGGCCTTGATTTATTTACCTGGAGAGAGTGTGAGCCTTTTTTCCCCACTCTCTCATGTATTTTGATGTGTGTTTTACTCCTGTGTTCTTTGATTATGGAGTTTTAGACAACTCCATAGGCATCATCTTTTCATGTGTGTTACACAACACTCTCAGTACAGTAACACAGGGAAGCCTTTTTAGGCAGTCCCAAGGTTTAAATACCTTCTCTGGGATAAACTACCGTTTCTCAGAGAATGTAAAGTTATATTGACTTTACTAGTCTTCATAAAATCCTAGACCCAGCACACTATCTTACAATAGAGTGCTGGAGGGGTTACTTAGTAGCCCCTGTGTCTAGAAACTCATGTAGCAGTCAAATGCAACCATTTCCTATCGAAATGGCAGGTGGCAGTGGTTTTACAACAAACTACCATGATTTTTCCCGACCACGAACACCGGTAGCTGAAAATCACGGGAGCCATGTTTTTCAAGATTGCGCCTGACCTCCCTTTGTTTAAACAGGTCCCGGTCTTCTTTTTTCGCCATTTCTATTTGGAAAGGTCCTTCTAGAGTTTGTCTCTGTGCGCCAAACTAGGTTTGGTCCCTTTGTTGCTATGCCTTTGGCGGGCTTCAGGACTGAAGACCGCCTCTGGCGCCTGAGTGTCTGGGGTGGGCAGGAAGTGAGGGAGGTGCCCGAAACTCCCTGTGCTTAATCTCCTAGGAGACCCAAATGCACTCTGGCGTGATTGGCTGGCTGACTGTCCGGCAAGGACAGCCACCCTGCTGGGTGAGTGGCAGATAGGCTGGAATGAATGGGAGAAAACTGCTTAAAAGGAGAGGAGTCTCTTGGACTGGAAAGCAGACTCGACCTCTGGAACGAAAGAACCGAAGACGAGCTGGAAGAGGACGGCTGTGGCAACTACTGGACCGTTGGGTTGCCCGGTGGAGCCCTGCTGTAGGTCCGAATCGCCAAGTTCACCTCGACAGAGAAGCCCCTTCAAGGACGACTTCTTCCTTTGAGTTGGTGGGATCAATCAACTCGTAAGCCACCTGGATACCATTCTCAGAGCTGGTTAGGATTAACCAGGGAGAAGGACACCAGCTTGTGTGCTTGAAGAACAGCAACCAGAATCGAAGATTTGCCAATTTGCCAGCTTTGTGATCTGTCCCGTGCAGTGCAGGAGTCCCCCGATGTCCTTCCTCTTGTCCCCACCACTGAGGCTCAGGAACAGCGAGATCTGAAGGAACTGCCAGAAACAGGAGTCCTCAGATGCATCTTATTCTTCTATATAAGGTACTGTGAAAACCCGACCGAGAGAACTTACCTCTCACCGCGAAGGTTTGTGGAACTTTGGCAACTTGCAGGCCTAGTCAGCCTGTGATCAGACATACAAACTTTTTTCCGTGAACTACTTCTAAGAACCGTGGCAAAGACTTTTCCGTTTTTACATATACAAGACACTAGCCCATTGACTTTGGCCTACCTATTGCATTTAATCAACTCCTCTGGAGAACTCAAACTATTTGCACTGTTTAATTTTGGTTGCCTCATTTAGTGAATGCTTTTTAAATGATTGTGTAATAAATTAATAATTGTTTTACCAAGAAACCTTGAGTATATGTGTCTATCTGAATACTTGCTATTGTAGACCTTTGTGTAACACCCTTACAAGCTCACATTCCCTCTTGAGATAAGCCTGGCTTCTCAGCTCGCTACCAAAAACTGTGTGGTACAGACTTATGCCAAATGTTGGTTTTGCTTACACCTGTAGTCCTATTTGAGTGTAGTGGTCCCAGAGGGTACTGCATACAAACTTTTCCTAACACTTGCCACACAAATATGCACATTCAAACTACAGTACTACTTCCACACTCTAACCAATACCTCACCTACTATACAAATCGCCTTCAGTCTGCCACTCCTTCCTCTCTGCTACTGGTCTCTTGGTCGTGGTCCATGTACAGCTCTGACCTCACTGGAATAACCCAAACTTCCTGCTTCCTGTTATATTTACCTCTATTGGCTAGGATTGAGTCCCTTTCTCTGGCCATTCTGATTCGCCGCAAGCTGGAAATGGCGGCCCAGCGTCCATGTTCGTGTTCCGGGACCCAGTTCTGTTGTGTCTCCCGGTAAGTGTTTTAAGGCGTGTGGGTTGGTCCCTGGTGGTCTTGGGAGACTCTGGGTTGCTGTGCAGGCTTCGTTTGGCATCTTTGTGCTGCACATATGGAAGAACCTTTTCGCTCAAGACTTCACCAAGCACAGTGGTCTCCAGTGTATGGCTGCAGCCGTGTTTCTGCTTTTTTTCACTCACTCTCTCACTCCCTTACTCACTATCTCCCCCCGATCACTGCAGCAATGTGTTGAAGTTTCTGATCTCTCTTCTGGTTGTTGGTTTTCTCGACTTCTGATTCTGGTGTGGGAGCTCTGATCCAATAGAATTAAACTAGCAAGAATCAGACAAGGGTGGCAATGCTGGAGCTAAGAGTGGTCTGCATAGAAACATACGGGTATGGGGGAGGGTGCAGGAAAGAATTGGGACCCTCTCCACAGCCACCATCCACCTCAAGGGTACGACTGGCTCTAGATTTCTCCCTGGTAGTCCTTCCACCTTCGACTGAGAGGGGATTCCATCTTACTGCCCCTGTCATAATACACACACAAAAAAAGTAACAATTAAAAATAGCAATGGAACAGAGACTACGACCAAATATCTGCAGAGAGAAAGAACAATGTGATCCAAAATGAATGAATGAATTCAGGAGACAGAGGCGTGATATCAGTGGAGAGGCCGAGAGAGCAGAGGTACCTTGGAACCACTAACAAGAGAATTCCGAGAGCACAGGAGACGGCGTCGGCCGAGGTGCAAGGTGCTCAGGAGAAGCCAATATGAGGTCTCTGAGAAGTCCTGAAATAGCACGAGAGATGCAGAGGCCTCTTGAGTGCTGGTGGCAAGGGTAGAAGATGCTTGAGGGCTGCGAGTGGGGCAGAGACCGGACAACCGGGAGTACCAGGACATGGCCGAATGGAAGAGAGAACCTGGAGGTACCAACACATGATTTGGGCCGGATGCAAAATTCCAGGCAACTTAGTGAAAGTATTATTGTGTCCATGGGACTTTGTGAGAGAAAGAGCCACGATGCTACATTTCAGTCCAAGTTCCAACGTGTCCATAAGACGTCGGGAGAAGAAATACCCTGGTGCTGCAGTCTGGTAAATGCAGGACATTTTACAAAGAGTCGCCAAGAGTATCTTGAAACGAAATAACCTTCTGACAACAATATTAAACAAACTCCATCCTGAAAACCTCATAACACAACCTGTTAGTATAAAGTATGTTTGGCGAGCTTTTTTCACTTGTTTGCTAGAATACATAATATTTCCACGGAACACTACACGTGAAGGAAGCCATTGGAGTTTGGAGATGAAGTTGGGAGTTTCTGCTGGGGCTTGCAATTCAGGTAAAGGGTGGTGAAAACATTGGATCAATGACAACCTCCCAGGAGTAGAAACCAGGCAACGGCTCAAAAAAGTGGCCAAAGACTACATGAAACCGACGATATGGCAACATGAAACACAGATATTCCAGCGTGACAGAATGAATAGCATTGGAGTGCTTGGATGTAGTTTACATGGGCAGGTATTATCAGGGCCTCCGTATCGGCATATCTTGAGTACCGGGGACCCTAGTTGTCAGATCACAATACCAGTACTGATAATCACAGGAACGTGGAGATATCTAAGAGTAGAGACAGAGCTAGGAGACAGCTCCCTTAAACTAGGCCCAACACCCACCCTGCCGGACTCGGAGCCTGCCAGGACCCAAGCAAATGCCCCATAGTTGTAACTTTATAAACACTGTTTACATTATGTCACACTTACCATAAGGGCACTTGGTTAGTTTGACTGCTGGAGATCCCAGCTTGGAGCCCCTATGGAGTGAGAGACTTGGGCACCTACTAGTGGAACCGCCTGCTGATCAGGCACCAGAGAAAATTCCCCTCATGAGGTGTGTTATGAATGGAAAGCCGTGCTGTGAAGCCAGAGGCTGGTAGGGCATATTGCAACACAGAGCATCATGGACGCTGAAGCAACTACAGGACATTTGCCTGACTCCAAAATAGCAAGCAGGTGGTATGAAATACACACCTCCTTGTAACTATAATGAGAATAATGGTATAGTCAGAGAGCAGAGTGAGAGCCTTCAGGGTGGGAACTGTTAGAGCTCCACCTCACTGATGAGGCCCAACAAGGATGAAACACATGTATGGGGTTGCTGTTGGCACTCTTGTTCAAAGGAGGTTTGCCTGGCATTTCAGTTCTGGACTGTCCATGTGGGCGGGACAAAGACTGATATGCAAATGGATTTCCTCCTTTGTTAAAGGAACAGTGAGCTAAAAGCGATGGCTGCGGCCTCTCAACGTGGGTAAAAACTACAGAAGAGGTTATCATGCCATGTTCTTTCGAGAGAGGGGCGCCTGCTACCTTTTTTTCACTAAAGGAGTGGGGAGAAGAGACACTAAAGCCAAAAGAGAGAAGTGCAGGGTGAAGGACAGGGAGTAGAGCTGAGCTGGAGGGTTGAGGCTCACAAGGACCCTCCACTGCACAGTAATCCAACACTATTAACCTAGAAGCAAAAGTGCCAACATTCAGCATCTCAGACGCTATGTCCTTGGGCACTGTGAGAGCTGCATAGCGAGGTGGGCACTTTATGCCTGATGGCACAGTGAGGCAGTGCGAGACATGCATTGCGAGCTGGCTGCTATGTACCGGAACTGCATAGTGAGCTGTGCACTGCACCCCACGAGAGAAAGAGGTGCACAGTAAGTGGGTTACCGTATCTTGGAGGCGTTGTGTGGTACCTGCATCCTGAGACATAACGAGAGAGGCACTATAGCCCTGGAGCTGCTTAGCGAGCTGGAGCTATATCCCTCGAAGGCAAAGTGAAAGAGCATTGTGTGAAGGTTGGTTAGGGACCTGGGCCCTATGTTCATGAATGCCAAATGAAGAAGGTGGCTGCGTTTTACATCCTTCAGACTCGGAAGTTAAGACGCATGCTGGCTGAATTATCCTGGGACTGGTCAAGACGCATGCTGCACAGGTTACCCAAGAGTCTGAGGAGAGAGCCTTTGGGAGCGGGATGCTTACAACAAGAGGTATTTCTTTGCCCCTGTAGTTTCCATAGGTCAGGTAATCCTAAAACCACAAAAAGGAGCATGCTGGGCCTTCTAGCCCTGGGCTTCATGAGGGAGTGCGAGGTGTCAGTCAAGGCAAAGGGATCAGCCAATATCTCAAACTTAGAATGTCATTTATTGTAACAGAAAGTCTAGGGCGTTAGGTCTCAGGTCACCACATGAGAATTCAAGACAAGAGAACATAAATTCCCTCAATTGGATCATGTTCATCAGTGCTTCCATCGCTCCCGTAGGAGTCGGCATTCTGGCAGAAACCAAAAAGTCACTCACAGTCTCTAGGGGTTTTTGTGCCCTGAACCTTTCTGAAAGCAATAGTTGTAGATGTTGTGGCTTTCGTACCTGTAAGAATGGCACACTTCGTCATTTAGGAGATTCAGACACGACCATCCAAGGTGATATGGGTCATTCCGATGGGTGTCTGGCATCATACATGTATGATATGATATGATATGGCATTTGCAACGCGCCTATACACAAGTGTTTCAAGGCGCGACGAGGCAGTGAGGGGGAACACGGGGAAAACAGACAACGATCCTACTAGGCCAGGTGTCATTTAGATCGCGCAAGTGCAGGGGTAGGGGGAGGGAAAAGTGCAAGGGGAAGGGGGGGAGTGCAGTACAGGGTAAGTAGAATAAAAAATAAATAATAGGGCCAGCTGGTGGCAAGTGCAAGGTAAGGCTTGTATCCTAAAAGTCTGCCAGATACTACTTTGGGTAGGATTGCCCCACCAGGACAGGAGCCTCTCCTAGCGTCTCGAGTCTGGATCAGCCCTCTTTTGCCTTCTTTTTCTCTCCAGTCAACTTCCCCACTCTGATATAGCCTTTATTCTCCTCTGTGACCCTCACCTCCTCCCCCTGCACGGCTTGCACTCTCACACTTTTTCCACCTCATTTTCCTGCAATGGCTCTTATTTTACCATTCCAAGCTTCTCAATCTTTCTCATTTTTTTGACTCCTCCACGTCTTTTTCTGCCACTCCTCTTTTATATACTGCTCATCCCCCCACCCTCTTTTAGCATTTCCTCCTTTCTGTAGCCTCTCCTCTGGTCTCCCTACTGGTGATCTTCACTCCTCTGAACTACAAATTTGTTTCTCCTCAGTCACCACGTCTCCTCCATCCCTCAAAACTGCTCCTCTCCTCCTGGGTTTCCTCTTCTCTGTGTATTTCCTGCTGCTCTGCCATGCACTGCCCTGGTCCTTTGCCACCCCTCCCCCAACTCTGAACTCATCCACTCATTTGTTATCCCTGCCATCTTTTGGACACCCACAATCACCCCCCACCCCCAAGATCCTTATGTGATTAATGAATACCATCTGTTTCCTATAAGTAAGCACTATAATTGAAGCTCACTTTGAAGAACTACAATGTCAACACCTTTTGTTTCATAAGTGAGCCCCAGAGGGGTTTGCTCAGAAAGGCGTTCTCAACCCAGAGAGACATCTTGGATTTAGAAAGCCTGGGACTGTGTTCAGGGATCTATGGCATTGATGTGAATAGTGTTTATTTCCAAGTGGATGAATGAGGGAGCCTGCATGGAGCTCTGGAAGGCCTGCAAGGCCAGGCTAGTGAACAGGCATGATGGTGTCACCTGTAGATTCCTGACATCTTCTAAACCATGTCTCTACATTTGGTTTCTGTGCACCACGGATGCCTGCGAATGTGGGGCCAGGCTTGGCAAAGCCACGGCATCCGATCTTTGTTGGGGACCACTCGTACTTCATTTGTCACGTTCATTTGCTGTACTATTTGGAACATTTCCTTACTTGTACTCCGTTGGGGGTCCTCCAATTTAAAGGAATCTTTGCACCCTCCAAATTCCAATTTTTCTTTCTTGCATATTTGTCTTTCTTCATGTCCGTCCCGCCTGACTTCTCTTTCATTGAATTGCAACCCTTGTTTCCATTGGTCTCGCTTTTTCTTGTTCTTTGCCACTCGTTTCCGTCTCTCTAGTTTTTCATGTCATTTCACTGGAAGCAACTATGTCAGATGGGCCTACTTCCTCTATTGCTCATCTGTCATTCTTGACAGCTGTCTAAAGAGCGGCACATGCATCCAACATGTCATGTTTCCTCCTCTCGACTTCTCTCGCTCTACCCTTTCTTCTCCCACTATCAGTCTCTTCCTCCTCAGCACTTTGACACAGCCTTAGCAGCAGTGCCAAAGCAACAAACCCTACCCTTACGTAAATCCTTTTCACAGAATGCTCCGCAGGCAGCTACAATATTCCTCAACAAAGTGTTTAAAAAATATAGTTCTTATGATATCCTAAGGATGCACATGGACAGTGAATTTAATGCGCCTATTTGTGTTATACTTATGAGCTTCTAAAGAGCACATATCCACTGTTAGGAAATCGTGCAAATGGCTCTCCATACAACAGAAAAATTGATCTGAAAACCATTTGCCTCACATACAAGGCATTAACCCACCTAGCCCCACCATACCTCACCAACAAATTCACCCTGATACCCGCCACCAGAACCACCAGATCCTCCAACACTTTATGCCTTACAGTGCCCAGATTCTCCTTAAAAAGAGCTGGAGGTGCCAGTTTCACAGTACTTGCCTCCCAACTTTGGAACATCTTACCACTCAATATTAAAACTATTGAGTCCTTCCAGATCTTCAGGAAACAGGTTATCAGCTGTCTCCTGTACAAAGAGTAACACATACCCCCCTAGATATGTGTGCACACCTCCCTCTGCTTAACTATGTTTGTAAACTCTGTAAATTGCTGTATTTTGAAATTGCATATATCTCACTATGTAACTGTCTTCTTTAAGCACCCTTCTACCTCTGGGTTTGGAGCGCTATACAAATAAATAAAACAAACAATGTCTAGCAAGCGGCTGCGCGCCAAACTCAAGACGGATTTACAAAACACTCTAGCCACTGGTAACTAAGGCAGTCCAGAAATCCTGAAAACGCACACAAAAGACTGGCCTGCGTTTTTTCAGCAGGGACGCAAAACACAAACTGCATGTTCTGGTGGTCTTGGTCCAAGTTTACCAAATTGGTCCACGGAACACAGGGCAAGGCTGCCATGCTTGTTTATCACAAGGATTGACCAAAGCCACACTGTCGCCAATGTGCTTATCTGAGAGCTGCAAAAATATAGCTCTACCAGACTGATCCAACAAAAAAGCACCATGGCAACATGCAGCCAAGGACTGGATTTTTCCCCAGAGCTGAATCAACAGTAGAAATGGGTGATAGTTACCAGACCCGTGTACTAAACACACACCATGCAGAAATGGGTGTTTGACACATCCGCCAAAGGATGAACACCAGCTACAGACAGCCACTTCCATGCTTAATAGATGGGTCCTCAGAATCCAAACCCTACAATTAGGTGGCAGTGCATTCGTCAGGCATGTCCTCCCAAATAAACCTTTACATTATTAACCCCTGAAAAAGAAGTTCCACCTCTCTCTGCGCCCTGATGCCTGCGGGCTACCGACGCATTACAAACAAACAAATACGAAATACACCTGGTGGCATCTAGATGACCCAACAAGCCAGTTTTGCACCATGCCAGCTACTTCTGTGTTAAGTTCAGAGCTCTACGAAAGTATGGCCTTGCCCGAAACGCAGAGAAAGCTCAACCCTCAAAGAAGAGGAGCTCTCCCGAGCTTGCCACCGGTGGAATTATACGGGGACTCTGTATGCCATTACATCGAACTGAAAAAGGTCATCATAAAAGTAAATTGAGTACATCACCAATGAGTGCATGCTAAAAGCCCAGCTTCTATGGATTAGGAACACACCCCACAGTCCCTTTTCGTCATTCGAAAAAACAGTGCTAGCCTGACAGTGGGGCCAGGTGTTCCACCCTTCCTATGAGGCCCTTTACCTTTCGCCTAATAGTTTGGTGTTTTTGCACCAGGAAGATATATTTCATAATTTGGGAACTTCAAGCACAAATTGAGTGAGACACATCAGTAGGAGGCGAACTCAAAACAGAGATAATTGTGTAAATTGCCGGTCACTTCAGAATGCCAACATTTTTCTTACTTTGATAAAGCCTGTGCCACTGTCTTGGGTGATAATATCTACAATATTACATGAAGCACCAAAACAGTTTCAGATCACACAATCCAAATTCTATCAGTGCATTGCATTGCACGAGGCAGCTTAGGCTCTATGCGGAATGTACAGCATTCATATTTCTGATTATATCAAAATAGGACTACTTACTACTCCCCACCATAGGGCATCGGCGTAGCTTCCAAATTGGCTAAGCCCTGAAGAGTCGACGGCATCTTTTTCAGCAAGATACACAAAATACGATGAAAAAATTAGGCCTAAAAAGCCAATATATAAGGTTGTTATCAGTTCCTGGATGTGAAAGAAAATGAAACAAAACATTATTGTAATCATAGGCTCATAAGGCAAGGTAAAAAGCGCACACAATCATTTCACATTTCAGATCATGGCGGTATAATAACCTACATCTACCCCATAACGGACATAGAAAATCAAACTCTAAAATAGAAACTGTTTCCCACATCCTGTTTTATTATTTAGAAAACAATGACAGTTCTATTTCTGCTGTTCAATTCCAAATGGTCAATACTTCCAATACCACGTGAAAGAACGTCAAGCATTAGCCAGGGACCACCTGTGTCTGCCCTTCTAACAGGTCCCCAAAGTCATTCACTCTGTCACCAGTAAAAGGATTGCCAAATCAGTCACTGTGCACGTCACTCAGCATTCAAATGATTGCAGCACAGCAGCCATAAAAAAAGTTCTATAGGCAAACATGAGCAGTGGTCTTCAAAACTTGTTTGGCCTGCCCCCCTCCTCCCTGAGCAAAATGTGGGCAAGCCAGGCCCCTCCAAAAATGCAAAAGGGACAGTAAGTCCAAATGGCTCCGAACTATCGCGTGCAGTCACTGCACCCTACTCCCAATATAGTCCATGGGCTCCCCCACATGCTCCCATCACAATCTATGGACTCCCTCATCCCACTCCTAACCCAGTGACGGGGCTCTCCACACCCCAACACAGACTCTGGGCTCTCCCCACCCTGCTCCCACCAATGTCCCTGGGCTCTCCCCACTCTGCTCCCACCAATATGCCATGGCTCCCCCCATCCTGGGATTTAAAAAAAATAATAATGGGTTAAAATGATGCATTTTAGAGCATACTTTTAAAACACATTGAATAAAAAGCCAAACAGTTTGCAATTGGCGCAGGGGAGCTCAGGGGGCAGGCATGGTGTTTTTTACTGGACATTGATAGATGTCCACTAAAAAGATTTCATCCGTTTACCCTGGGCCTCACATCTCCTAACCCACGCACACAATCAAAGTGATTATGTGTGTATGCAAGGTGCTGGGTTGCCCAGGAGGAAAGCATGGTATTTTTTACTGGACGTCTATGAAAGATGTCCAGTAAACAAATACCATCCCGATCCCCTGGGCTCCACAGTGCGCCTCAGAAAGAGAGCTGATTTTGGCAGGTGGGTAGGGGGAGTGTGCAACAAAGGCATTTTTAAAATGCCTTTATTGTACAACCCTCCCCCCTCACTCGCCAAAATCAGCTCTGTGGACAAACGCACACATTCACACAGCATTCACACAGCCAGCAGTCTATTATTCATACGAGCACCTATCACCATACACTCACTTAAACACAAGCATACATGCATCCATACACATAAATAAATACATTTACATAAACTTATCTTCTGCCCCAGTCCTTAAGTTTCCTCCCCAGCGCTCCAGCTCCTGCATTCTGAACTGGAATCGGGAAGCAAAAGCTTCCTGGTTTTCAACCTGCCTTGTCTGTATGTGCGAGGAGGCGCATGGCTCATTGAGCATGTGCGGCTGGGGAACTGAACTATCAAAAGGAAACAATGTTTTCCTTTGACAGTTCAGCCAGCCCAGGAGCGCTCCACCAGCTGGGCTGGTTCCTAGTCTCCTCCATAATGGGCGAGGGGGCCGCTGGGTCAACGCCCCCTGTCACATTATGGACTAGCCGTGCCTGCCCAGGGCTCCCCAGACCTGCGTTTCCTTCCCCCCTTAAAAATGTTTACAAATAAATGTTTTATTTTATTTTTACATTGTAGGCTGGGTTCTGGCACGCCCCACAGTTTGAATATCTATGCTGTAGAGTAAAGCTTAAACCCTTAACCGAAACATAAATATATCGGATACATGATGGATAACCATGCTTCATGGTCCTATAATTCCACCGAGGGGTTTCGGTGGCATGAAAAAACATCAGGCCAAAGGCTGAGTGGTTTGGAAAGTTCATCTAAACTCTGAAATATCATTATTGGGCCATCATTTTAGATTACATTTTCAGAAATATATATTCTTCAGAATGGTCAAAAATACGCAATTCAAAATGTGCTGCAAATATATAGCCTAACATTTCATATTAATTTATATGGCTTATGCCATTACTGTGGTAGTCTCAACTGTCCTCACAACACATGAGGAATCCGATTTGATAGATTGTACCAAACAAACAAAACATTTAAAAAGATAACACACTTCATTTACGTTATTCAGTAGGTTTGAATATACTAAAGACATTTTACATTTTTCAAAGAGCAAATATTAAAATCGTTTTGTCTGCGAAGCACTAGGTTTAGAAAGCTACCGTCGGTAGTTTGAATCCAATTATGGAACACACAGAGTGTTTGTTTACCCCTCCTCTGAAAACAGCTGCTGATTAAACAGATGGGATGCATTACCATGTTCAGAGCTTCCAACTAAACACAGTAGATTGCTTCGCCCGGGTCACAGCTGCGCCCTGCATTGTCCACCTCACAAAGTGCATTAATGGGCAGATTTGTATAGATACGGCATTATATGTTTTGATTAGTTTAAGTGATTTTCATGCATAGAGAACAGAGGGTGTAATTGATCGTGTTGATTTTCTAGGCCTGCAAATGGGTGAAATCCATAATTCATGAGAATTATGCTAACTCTGTGAAATTGAAATTATACCCACGGATGGCAGTATTCCTGTGAAATATCGTGTTTGAAACCGTTGCCTTTTTTCAATAATCATAGCCAAACACAATCTTCTACATATTACAGGGCCTGTGGTAACAGCCCTGATATGATTAAGTTGTCCAACTCATAGGAAGAGCACTTTTTGGGTGGCTATAACTTTGGCGCTGTTCGATCTAATTATTTTGCGCATTTTGGTGTGGTTTCGGCCTGGGGGGGGCAAAGTTATAGGGGGGGGGGCAAAATTGGTGGAAATCCTCATAGATGTAATGGAAAAGTCATTTTGCTCATGCCTGCAGCTCAAGCCGCTTGGTCCCGATAGCATGCTTTTGTAAATTTGGTGCAAATCTGTCCAGTATTCTTTTTTTAAAACGGCCAAAAAGTAGGTACAAAAAAGTGTGTGATATCTGGGTCTGGTCCGCAGACTCACTTCCTGATTCGGACATCGTACGCATCCGCTGATTAGATGGTGAAAAATGTGAGGTGTGTCAAAACAATTGAAACAGACGCCATGTTGGATTCATGAACAGTGTCCGTAGTCCACAGACATCGCGGTAAACGCATATTAAAAAACACAACATCGCACTTGTCAAACAAATGAAACTATCTCTGGGGAGGTGAAGGGTGACGAGGTTGGGATGGGATATATCCATAAAAAGCTCCAAATCAGGTGGTGTTTTCTTCTACGACGACCGCGAACATCTCAGATGTTCAGAAACATCAATGCATATTTCTGCATTAAAGGGTCAGTGAAATACAGTTTTTGGATGGCTTATAACTTTGGCGCCACTCAATGAACCTGCATGAAATGTTGCAATATTTTAGATTTGACTGTTAATGGTTATGCAACGTTTGGTGCTGTTTCACCAAGAGGGGGTAAAATTAGAGGAGAGGGTCCCAAAATATTTGAAAGGCTTATAGATTTGGTGTCATTTGACGAATATGCACAAAAGTTAGCAAAAGGATTTTAGACCCATATTTGAATGTTATTGCAAAGTGTGGTGGTATTTTGTCAAGAGGGGCAACATTAGATAGGGGTCTCAAAATATTTAGATGGCTTATAACTTTGTTGCCGTTTAACTAATCTTCACAAAGGTTTTCAGAAAGATTATAGACTCAACTTTGAAGGTTTGTGCAAAGTCTGATTTGATTTTGTCAAGTGGGAGCTAAATTATATGACTATTTTTTGTACGTAAATATTTTGATGCTTTTCAAAAAATAAAACATGGACGGATTTGCAGCAAACTTGTGCAAGGAGCGTTGGCAAGGACCCGAAAGCATGGTTTTGCAAATGTGTCAGTGTTTTATATTTTGAAAAGTGTCATAATCTCGGTCCAAAAAATAGTGATATACATTTGGTGACTGAGGTATAACCTGTGGCCATGGGCAGTGGACACCCGAAAGCATGGTTTTGCAAATGATGTTTTATCTTT
Source organism: Ambystoma mexicanum (assembly GCF_040938575.1). Classification (NCBI taxonomy): domain Eukaryota; kingdom Metazoa; phylum Chordata; class Amphibia; order Caudata; family Ambystomatidae; genus Ambystoma; species Ambystoma mexicanum. The sequence continues at coordinate 980,047,503 of NC_090934.1, read as the reverse complement.
TCTAAAGTTTCAAAACGAAAGCACAAATAATTGTGATACAACTTTGGGGTCCGGGCAATGGGCCTGGTCCCGAGTAAGGACAAATGTGTACTCCGATTTGCTTATTTGGGCATGCGCCATGGCCGAAGCCCTAGGTTTGAATGGGAAAAAATATTCTGCTTTCGGCTACAGCTGAAGTGCTCGACTGGATAACAACAAACCTGCGCATGGAGCATCAGCAAGGACTTGACAGCATGCTTTTGTAAATCTGTCCTGTGTTTTAAAAGTGTCAAAACAAAAAGTAAGTACAAAAAATAGTGATATAACCTTGCTGCTTGGACAGTGGGCCTGGCCCTCTGCAAGGACACATTTCTACTCTGATTTGCCTTTTGGGAAATGCAGCATGGCCAAAGCCCATGCCCCATGGATTGTGGAGACTGGCCATGGCTGCAAGCCATGACCACTGGCCATTGGTCACATTATGAGGGTGTAGTGGACACTGATTTAGGATGCAGGCTATGTTCAGTGGATAACAGGGGTGGTTTGGTGGGGCTGGGGTCATGGTCGAGCCTCATGCCCTAGGCAATTAAACAAAAACTTGCATGCCCACCATGTGCTGCTGATAACGACACACATCATTATGCGTTACAAACAACAGGTTTCTTAAACGAGGTTTACAGTTCTCTGATATATGTTAAACAAGGAACTTTTAATAACTTGCATACAGTGATGTAACATCAAAACATTTTAATTCGTAAAAAACCTATGAAATTGACAGACAAAACTTTGTTAACAGTAAGTGAAGGTTAAGTTGCATTAATTAAAAACTTATGAAACTCAGTGAAAAAACTTTGTTAAAGGGATGTTGTGGTTACAAGTAAAACTGAAAACCCCAAATAATTTGCCAGTAATGGTAAGGTACGCAACCATAACTCGTGCCACCACTGTGCACTGCTAAGACTAACACTCAGGACATCAAAGATGACATCGCACATGTCATTTTTTTATTTTAAGCTTATTTTATTGCCATTTCTTAAGATCACATACAGTACATCACATTATCGTCTTGTTAAGCCACATAGTATATACAATAGCAACAGAAAATTAACACCAAACAAAATTAACAGTAACTGTCTCCATTTACATCGTGCTGTTTGTTCTACTATAATTCTTACGAGGAGGCGGGGGTGAGGTCTGGTAGGGGCGAAAAGGGAGTAGGGGCGCATCAGGGGTTAGATAGGTTTCACATCTTAGTGCTTTTTACCAGTGTCCAATCTCCTTATTACCAGTGGGATCTTTTGTTCAGGGGGGTTTATTGTCTGAGGGGTGAAACATGTTCCATGTCAGGGCTTTCCATGCCCCAAGTTCTGGTTTCCGTTTCCACCCAGCGTTCCAATTCCCCGTGCCAGGCAGCGTACTGTGGGCCCTTGACCTGTTTCCATGCCATTGCTATGGTCCTCTTTGTTTGTAAAATGTATGCATATGGCGTGCATACTATGTGTTTTACCTTGGTTAGTCTGGGATGAGTCCCCATGAGGCATTCTTTGGGGGTCCAGTCATACCGTGATATCCCGGCCATTCTACAAGCTTGTTCCACCTTAGTCCATAGGCATTGAACTTTAGGACATTCCCAGAACACATGAATCAATCCAGCCTCCTCCGTTCTACACCATGTGCACCTAGATCAAGCTTGTTTATTGAACATGGCCACCCTATTTGGGGTCATATATGTGCAGTATAATACGTTCAATTGCATCAATCGAAATCTAGCATGTCTAGACACCTCCCTGGGAAACACCAGAGCCCTCTCCCATTCTTTTTCCTCAATATCCAGCCCCAGATCTCTCTCCCATCTCGTTTTAGGCGTGGAGTTCCGTGTGTTAGGTTTATCCATCAACTGGTTGTATATTCTGGACACCAGTTTCCAGCCATCACCCAGGCTGTATAGTAATGTCACTAGAGGGTTCGCTGTCAGCTCTTCAGGCCATTCTTCCCATTTTTCTCTTACATGCCTTCTGGTCCTTTGGTACCACAGAAACTGTCCTCCCGGCATTCCCTCAATGGACTGGAGCGAGTCAAAGTCTCTAAAAGTTCCATCCTCGTATAGGTCCCCCCAGATGTACACCCCCATCCTCTCCCAGAGTCTTAGCTTCAATAGGTCCGAGCTGGCCTTGCCCACATCTGTAATCATTGGGATCTCTGGTGAGTATGAGTGTTCTAGATGTAGGAGTGTTCTGGTTCTGTGCCATATATGCCTCCCCAGGGTCACTATCATAGGTGTGTTGCCTAGCCTGCTCTGGGGGACCCAGATGAGTTCCTTTAGGTGTAGCGGGGGCCACCAGCTGTTGCAGCAATCTAGTTTCTGTCGTGGCCTTGTCAGACAGCCAGCGGGCCACAGAGCTAAGTTGCGCCGCCAGATAATGTTTTTCTAGGTCCGGAAGTTGTATATCTCCTTCTCTATAGGGTATGGTTAGTGTGGCTAGTGCTACCTTATGTCTACCTGTGCCCCATAAGAACCCTCGGAGTAATGTCTCAAGCTGGCGAAAGAAGGGGGCCCTGATGTAGCAACATACATTTTGGAAATGGTAAAGGAGTCTCGGGAGAACAATCATTTTAACTTTTGATGCCCTGCCCATAACGGACAAAGGCGATTTGGACCAGAATTTAGTATACGTGCATAGCCCCTTAAGTGCTACTCCGGTGTTATGTTCATGCATCATTTCCGGTGTATGTCTTATATTGACACCCAGGTACCTGAACGAGTCCAGCTGCCATTGGATTCCCACCTTAGGTAAGTCCTCTATATTTCTGCCTCTCACGCCCGCCAATGGGAACAGGCAGGACTTTTGTCTACTAAAATGTATGCCCGAGACCCTTGCATAGTTGTACAGGACCTCCAGTATAGTTGGCACATTCAGGTGCGGGTCTCTTACATATAAGAGAACGTCATCATCATATAGTGAGATTATATGATCCGCCCCACCCACCAACATCCCGGCATCAAATAATTGCTTCCTAAAGTAGATAGCAATTGGTTCTAGGCCCAGTGTATATAGCATGGGGGATAATTAGCAACCCTGCCTAGTGCCCCTGCTCATGTCCCAGGCCGGGGACACAATCTTCCCGACTTCACTCTCGCCCTTGGTTTAGTGTACAGGAGTTTCACCCATCTGATGAACCCCTCCCCGAATCCGAACCCCTTCAGGACTGCCAAAAGCCACTCCCAGTATATGGAATCAAATGCTTTAATTGCATCTAGGGATAGCAACGCATAGGGTCCCTCATCCAGCTCCATTTGGGCCATAATGTGTTGGAGAGTCTGCAGAGGTTCGCCGTTGTGTTGCGTCCTGGCACAAATCCACTCTGATCACTGTGCACCAGCCCACCTATCAATCTGGAGAGCCGCTTAGCTAGTATTGTGGTCAGTATCTTGATGTCATAGTTAAGCATTGCGAGTGGGCGATACGAGTCACACTCGTCTGCGGGTTTCCTAGCTTTAAGCATCGGGACCACCAGTGTCTCCCTCATGCTTTCCGGTAATATCCCCAGGTCATACGCTTCCTTAAACACTTCATGCAGCAGCGGCGTGAGAGATGACTCATATGTTTTATAAAACTCTGGGGGCAGCCCATCGCTTCCAGGGGTTTGGCTAGTGGCCAGGGACTTTATTGCCTCCCCAATGTCCTCAGTGGTAATTTCAGCGTTTAGGGTCTCTCTTTGTGTGGGGGTCAATTCTGGCAGCCCAATCTCCTCAAGTGTGTTTTAAATTTCGTCTTGGGGTACTGGAGTGTCATGTGCGTATAGGTGGGTGTAGAACGACTTGAAAGCGTCGTTAATCGCCTGTTGTGTCTGCTGGAGCGTGCCTCCTTCAGCTTTCCGTGCAGTCGTTAGGTGCTTGGGATGTTCTCTTACAGAGCCATGCCAGTAGTCGGCCGGGTTTATCCCCTTCTTTATGTGCCCTAATGGTTCTGGTAGTGAAGTCAAACTTGGCTAGTCTACCCCATGTCTCTTTGTATTTCCTCCTAATTTGGCTTAGTGTTTCTTCCTCCTCCTTCATCCCCTGGGTAGCAGTTTCTATCTTTTTAATTTCCTCCTCCCATTGTTCCAGCCCTGCCCGCAATGATTTCCAAACACCAACTGCTTTCGCTATAACTTCCCCCCATATCACTACCTTAAGGGCCTCCCATACAATACTTCATTGATCTACGCTGCCCACATTTTCCCCTATGTATTTCTCCTGGGAGTCCCGAAGGTCCTCCCTAAAGGCCAGATCCATTAGCGCTTCAGTGGGCATCCTCCATAGCGGGATAGGGGGTCTGTGACCAGCTATTCTCCATTCCATCATCAGGGGCGAGTGGTCAGAAATAGATCTGCCCAAGTTTTGCATGACTTCTATTTGCGGGAGCTGATTTGTACCTATAAATATATGATCGATCCTGGTATATAGGCCGTGCGGGGATGAGAAGTAAGAATAGCCCCTCTCCCCGGGTGTAACTCTCGCCAGACATCTGCTAGATCTAATCAGTCTATCACCAAGTTCAGTGCAGTGCGGTGGAGGTCATTGCCTTTCGATTTAATGGAGGGGTGGATCTGTCTAAGTCTGGGTCTCTTGCACAACTGAAGTCCCCGCCCCAAAGGAAGAAGCTATTTCTATACTGGGTTATCTTGGTGCTCAAAATATCCAAATGGGCCGGGATATTGCAGTTGGGAAAATAAGAGTTAACTATGCATGTTTCCGTCTGCTCAATATAGCCCCATATTATCATGTACCTGCCCCGCCAGTGTCTACATCCGCTCTCACCATTTTAAAGGGTATCTGGGGGCTTATCCACGTGAACACACCCCTCGCATACTTGGAATACGCCGCACCAAACCCTTGTCCGCCCCAACATTTTTGCAGCATAGCCATGGATTCTTTTGTCAGGTGGGTTTCCTGCAATAGGGCTATACCTACCTTTTTCCTGTTTAAGTAGGATTTCATTCGGTTCCTGCGGAGATAGGTGCTCAATCCCCTTACATTCCACGTGAACACTTTAATTTGCGCTGCCATGCTTGTTCAATATCGAATCCCATGACTACCCCCTCCAGTCTCCTTCTCGCCATGCTGGTAATCCTATCCCCAAGAACGTTCTCTCCCAAGGGTACCCCGTCGCACTCGACATGCCATCCCTGCCCATAACCTCCACTGACATATTACCACCTCGCTTGGAGACTTCACAACTAACTTCACACCAACTATTATGAATGAAACAAAAAGTATTAACAAGTAACTGCACCAAGCTGCTGCTACGGTCCAGCAGCGCTCAGGTGCCCCCCACGCCATCTAGGCCCGTCCAGGTCATTTGGCGCGGGTATTGTGCTAGCAACAGGCCTGCACTAGTCATTTCATGGGGTGGGTTCTAGTGCGCAGTCCGTGTGGCCCAGCGGACTCTCCGTCCGAATTAACAACTGTAATAGCATTGCAGCGGATGTGTGGGACAGAGCAGCCTTCTTACCACAGTTTTGTATGCAGATGTTCTGTTCAAGGTCCTCCCCTCTCCGTTTAGTGCTGCGCATGCGATTGGCTCTTCATCGCCAGCCAAGTTGTTATGTTCAAGCCACATTTTGGCCGCAGCTGGTGTTTCCAGGAATACTGCTTTCCCTTTGTAGAGCACTTTGAGACGAGACAGATATAGCAACATGTATTTGAGGTTCAATCGTCAGAGCTTCACTTTTATCGGCACAAAGGAATTCCTTGCTTGTTGCACTGTGGGTGTATAATCCGGGTAAATAACGATCTTGGAGTCATCCCTTTCAATTTCCCCGCCTTGCCTTGAATATTTAAGTATGATTTCCCTGTCCTAAAAGTTCAAGATTTTTGCAATCATCGGGCGGGGGTATGATCCAGACAGTGGCATCTTCTGTAAGGACCTATGGGCTCTTCCTACTGCGAAACCTTGTAATAACCGGCACGCACCAATTTCTTGTTGTAGCATAGTTTCTACAAACCCGGTTGGGTTCAGGCCCTCCATGCCCTCCGGAATTCCCAGTATGCAGATGTTGTTGCGGCAGGCCCACCCTTCCGCATCCTCCGATCTCGCTTCCAGTATTGCAACCTTTTTCTCCAGTTCCTGTACTCTAGCCTTTAGGTCAGCCGTGGTCTCAGTGGTTTCTTGAAGTCCCTCCTCTGCCGTGGTTACTCTCTCTGTCAGGTTACGTGCGCCTTGGCGCATTAGTTGCATGTCTGATTTGACCTCGTCGATTTTTGAATCTATGAATGTCCTGAGTGCAGCTATAGCCTGTAACACTTGGCCGTCCTTGGAGTTGTCTTCCGAGGGCAGTGATTGTCCGTGTGTGTTCCTGTCTGGATGTGTCTATGCCTTTATTGTTGATTTTGTTTTTCCCTCGGCAGGCGACATTGCCTTTGGGTGACGGCAGGAATTAGTCAGCGGTACTATGCCTGTCTTCTAGTGCGTAGCACCAAAGTTCGCCCGATCAGAAGTGTGTGTAGTGGCTCAGGTCGTCTTGCAGTCAGTGCCATAAGCAGTACGAGAGGATTCTGCCCTAGGTGGGGATTATTATCCTGCTGAGTTGGTAGTTAGGAGTTCTGTCAAGAGCGAGTGGATTTACACGTATCACTGATCGGTGTGTGGCACCGGGGCCGAGACCGACATCCCCGCTGGTCTCTGTTCCATCCGCGTTATAACTTGCGTTGGTTCACTCCCCAATTCTGCTCACTCATTCCTCAAATGTGTTTCCCTACAACTTTGTGGTACTACGGATCACAGCCACAGTGGTATTGTAGCAGTAGTTTGTTGACTTGTTTTGTTTGGTGTGAGTCAATGCGGGGACTGCCTCCTGCTACGTGGAGGTCTGTGGTTAGTAGGTTAGGTATGAATCAGATCGGCTGTGTGCCTCTGATGTCAATTTCAGTGCCAAAGTAGTGCAGAAGTGGGTCTAGCTGGGAGTAGTTGCACCTGGTGGGTGTGGTAGGGGTTAAACAACCTTGGTAAATTAAGTGTTATGCCTTGCGTTGACATTTAGGTCATCTGGTCAGAGCCGCTGCAGTGATAGTAGGCCTTTCTCACAACAGTAGGAGCCCTCCAACGTTCCGGAGTGTGTAAAGCATTCGAGCTGTTGGCGTAGGATGGGAAGACTCAGTGCTTCCCTACAATAGTCTTGTTTGAGCACTTTATGAGGGACGCTCTCTTTGCAAGTGCGCACGCCGTTGCAATGGTCTTGGTTTCCAGTACTGCCGATAGCACTGTTTTCCTTAGGTCATAACGCTCATTCTTTTTTTTGTTCTTTTCTTCTCCGCCCCCCCCTCGCGGTGGTATCATGAGTTACGTTCTCCGGCCCATGAAGCCAGCGGAGAATGCCTATGGGTAGGGGTGTTCGCTGTCCCGGTATAGAGCTCAGGTCGTGCTCCTGCCCTGGCGGTGTAGCACCACTTGGCATCTCTTTGCTTCCCTGACGGCGCGTGTCTCTAGGGTTGTGGCTGCTGTCGTGATGCCTAGCAGTCTGTTCCTGATCCTGTTGTCCGGAGGTCCACGCGCTCCAGTGCGGATGATGTAGGTGTTTCTAGTAAGTTTCAATCCTGGGTGTCAGCAGAATGTATTTAGGTAGCAGTGTATATGGCCCCATGGCTCACAGTGTATGTTTAATCAGGCGCTTGGTTCTGTGATCGCAGGTGGAACCTTTCATATAGCGGCGTTAGGGGCAAAGACCTCCTGCTGTATTACCCCGTTAAGCGTATGCATTTCCAGGGGCATCTGGACATGCTGTGATAATTCGTGTCGCATCAGTTTACTTTTGGTGTCGGTGCTAGGTGCGCTTTTCTCCCTGTTGATCTGCCTTCAGTCCCCAGCAGCTTAACACGCGGCACTTCTCGCGTGTGATCGGACCTTTGGGGTGATTCCACAAACTTGGCCGGGGGGTGGGGGGGAGACCTGCCCTCTTCAGGTTTGGTGAGGCGCCTTCCTTGTTATCCAGCGGCAGCACAGTAGCGACTGCCCCAGCAGGTGGTGTGGACGTCTTCCGTGCCCTGCCCACCTCAGTTAGGAGACAGCACGCCAAAGTGCCTCAGTGTCTTCAGCTCCTGAGATTCAGACGAAGGGCTATATCCCGGGTGTGGGTGGGTGAGCACCTTCTGTCCCGTTGTGTGATCCCGGTGGTCTACGCCACTCTGCTAGTTCATTCTTCCCTCGGCTGTGTGCTGCAGGCCGCCAACGTCATTTTGTAGGTCATATGGGCTCTCCTTCAGATGAGCGCTGCAGCATCTTATCGGGTCCGATTTTCGTCGGGTTACACATAGAGTGTTAGGGGAAAGGTTTGTTTGCCGGTAGTTGTGTTTTATTGTAGATGTCTTGGCTTCTCTCCGCCGCAACAGGATCAAACACAGGATCACGATCACGGACGTGAGCTCAGCAGGGCTGCTTCCTCACGCCATGCACGCTGACCACGCCACCCTCACACACGTCATTGATGACATCACTGATGACATTACATGAAATTAAATTTGATGAAGTCCATGCAAGGGGTTGTGCTAATAATGTTGCTAACAAGATGTCCGGGGTGATCGGGAGACCTATCATGAACTACTTAATGTATTAAAGAATGTACTCATCTAAACCAAACATTATATAATACAGGAACCTAATCATACATACAAATAGGCAATGGCTGCAGCATGAACCATAGAAGTAAAATATTTTTTATCTGCAAATTTTGGATAGTAAAATAATGAATGCTAACTTAACAGAGTTTTGAGTAATTTTAAACATGGAATAAATAGCGAATAATTCAAGACGTACTATATACTTGTGTTAGTACAAACAATACACATCCATACCCACAATGCATACAAATCAGAGGCACATACAGGGAAACTAAAGTAAGGAAGAAAGAAACAACATCACCAGAAAATGTGAACATTAAAGTTCATCATCATGTATGCAAATGAATTGTGTGTTTGAGGCCTGCTTATTGCAAGAAGCTTAATGTCTAGATATATAGCACCTTTTACATTTTCATATTTTGACTGTCAGTGAACAAAACCACCTGGCTTAGATATGTCAGTGAAAAAGAACAAGTGGCCCAAATATTTGATAGGTCATCTCCGGTGTCCTGGAAGTTAGTCTTAGCAATGCACGGTGGTGGCACAAGTAATGTCGCTTAGCTTACCATAACCTGCGAAGTTCTGGGGGGTTTTGGTTTTACTTATATCCATAACATCTCTTTACCAAAGTTGTTTCTATATATATATATATATGACAATGCATTACTTACCGTAAAAGCATTTCTGATGGTTGTATCTGCTTAGATTCACATGCTGTGCATAGGTCCGACATCCAGTGGTCACTGCGGAGTATTGCATTTTGTTTTTCGTAGTCGAAAAGGGACGTCAACAAGGCGTGTCTGAAACACTATCCCTATAGTGACGTGCGTTGTACCCACAATCCCTCACGCGTCGAGGTCCCTCCGTTTGTATTTTTCTGCCCTGAGGGAGCCTTCTAGACGTGAGAGTACAGAAAAGAGAGAAATATAGAAAAGGATGTCTATGTTCTTTCCATCCGAGCGGGGAGGAAGGGTGGGCGCATGTGAATCTAAGCAGATACAACCATCAGAAATGCTTTTACGGTAAATAATGCATTGTCTTCTGATGTTTGTTAATCTGCTTAGAATCACATGCTGTGCATAGACTAGCGAGCAGTACCCGGAGTTGACGGTGGGTTATGAGAAGGAACAGTAGAGAAAAGATGTCTTAATACTGCCTGTCCCACCTGGGAGTCAGATCTAGAGTGTGCATCTAGACAGTAGTGTTTTGTAAAGGTGTGCACAGAACTCCAGGTAGCCGCTTTGCAGATGGACTCAAGGGGAACATTTGCAATGAATGCTATGGACGCCCCCGTGCCTCGAGTAGAATGTGCTCTTGGCCTAAAGGGCAGTTCTCTCTTAGCAAGAGTATAGCAGAGAGTGATGCATTGAACAATCCATCTAGAAATAGTGGACTTTGAAACTGCATCCCCTTCTCTTCCTGCTGCCACCGAGACGAAGAACTGATTAGTCTTCCTCAGTGGTCTGGTTCTTTCCATGTAGAACATGACCGCTCTGCGGACATCTAGTGTGTGCAGAGTCCTTTCTCCCAAGTTGGAAGGATTTTGAAAGAACGCTGGTAGTTCTATAGACTGGTTTACGTGGAATTTTTAGATGAATTTCGGAGCAAACCTTGGGTGAGTGCGTAGAACCACCTTATCTCTGTGAACTGCAACAAAGGGGTCTAGAACAGAAAGAGCCTGAAGTTCACTTACACTCCTGATGGAGGTGATAGCTATTAAAAAAGCAGTCTTAATAGTGAGGCGTTTAAGAGATGCTTTGTGCATGGATTCGAATGGTGAGCCCATGAGTCTGGTAAGTACCACATTAAGGTCCCATCCGGGAGCTGGGTCAGCTATCGGGGGGTGTATTCTCTTTACTCCCTCCATGAAGGCCTTTATAACAGGGATCTTCCACCACGACACCTTGAGTTGGGAAGTGGTGTATGCAGAAAGTGCCGCTAGGTGGACTTTAATGGAATTGAACACTAGACCTGAATCTAATAGGTGGGTCAGGTATAGAACAATATGTGTGGGAGAGCAGTCAATCGGGTTGATGCTCTTACCTGTGCACCAGATGACAAACCTCTTCCATTTGCTCGAATAGCAGTGGCGAGTGTTAGGTTTTCTGGCTTCCCTGAGGATGCCCATGCATCTCTGCGGGAGCTGTAGATGTCCGAATTCTATGATCTCAGGAGCCAAGCTGCTAAGTTCATGTTCTGGTGGCATGGATGTAGGGTCCTGCCCTCGTCTTGTGACAGCATGTTGTACGGGCAGGGGAGTTTCACTGGGGGAGATAGAGACATCTCCATCAAGTGAGCGAACCATGGCTGTCGGGCCCACATTGGGGCCACCAGTATCATGGTTACTTGTTCCTGGTGCATCTTGTGCACCACCTTGTTGAGAAGGGGAGTCGGGGGGAAAAGCGTAAACAAATTTCCCTGACCATTGTATCGACAGACCGTTCCCCTTGGATTGGTTCTGGGGGTACCTGGAGGCGTAACTTAGGCATTGTGAGTTCTCCAGGGTTGCGAACAGGTCTATTTCTGGGAATCCCCATTGTGTGAAGACATCGAAGACGATGTTTTCGTGCAGTCGCCATTCGTACTCTTCGGGCAGGGGGAAATCTCTGCTGAGTTTGTCTGCCAGCAGATTGAGTTCCCCTGGTACATGTTGTGACAGTAGGAACATGTTTTGTTTGAGAGCCCACTTCCATATATTTTGGGCCAGTTTGGACAGTCCTGGAGAGTGGGTTCACCCCTGCTTGTTGATGTAATACATGGCTGTGGTGCTGTCTGTAAGGAACATCACTGTCCTGCCTTGTAGGTGTTCCTGGAAGGCTTTTAGAGCCTTGAACACCGCTAGTAGCTCCAGAAGATTGATGTGTTTGGATGCTACGTTCGGAGTCCACACTCCGTGAGCAGTCTGATGGGATAGGTGAGCCCCCCATCATGTAAGGGATGCGTCTGTGGTTAGAGTGGCTTCCGCCGCGGGTGTGGCAAAGGGTTTCCCTTTTCCCAGGTTTTCCTTTGTCCACCACTGTAGCGAGAGAACTAAGGCCTGTGAGACCACCACTAGATCGTCCCATAGTCCGCTGGCCTGACACCACTGGCTGTTGAGCCACTCTTGCATTGGGCGCATGCGCAGGCGCGCGTGAGGTACCAAATAAATACACGACGCCATCATGCCTAGCAAGCGCATTGCTTTGCGTACCGTCACCTCTCGACCGGTCACATATTGAGGGATCTGAAACAGCATGTTTTGGACCCTCTCTTTGGAGGGGAAGACGAGGCCGTCCTTTGTTTGAATTAAAGCCCCTAGGAATTGTTTGATTTGGCTGGGGTCTAGGCTGGACTTCTTTTCGTTGATGGAGAAGCCCAACTGGAACAAAAGGTCTACAGTCTTTTGGGTATTGGAGAAGCATGTTTCGTAAGAATCCCCTGTTATGAGCCAGTCGTCGAGGTAAGGGTAAACTGGGAGGGACAACCTGCGCAGGTGGGCCGCTGCCACTGCCAGCACCTTCGTGAATACCCTTGGTGCTGATGCTATGCCGAAGGGTAGCACTCTGAACTGGTAGTGTTTGCCCTCTATCATGAACCGGAGGTATTTTCTGTGCGCTGGCAACATTAAAATATGAAAGTATGCATCTTTCATGTCGAATGTTGTCATGTAATCTCCCTGTGAGAGCAGTGGGATCACTTCCTGTAAGGTCACCATACGAAACTTTTGGGGTTTGATAAACTTGTTCGCTGGGCGCAGATCTAATACAGGGCGCATGGTTAGATCCTTTTTGGGTACAAGGAAGTACACTGAATAAATACCTTCCGTTACCTGAGATAGAGGCACGACCTCTATGGCTCCTTTTTCCAGCAGTTGTTGTACTTCTTGGAGAAGGATGGCAAGATGTTCCGGTGTCATGCGTCGTCCCCTCGGGGGTTTGTATGTTGGGGAACTGTTGAATTCGATGCAGTATCCGTGGGCTAAGGTGGAAAGTACCCAGCGGTCTGACGTTATACCCTCCCATGCTGGAAGAAAGTATGTTATCCGGCCCCCAGACCGGTGTTGCATGGGAGGGGACGCGAATCTTCGCGTCACTTGGTGTTGTTGGGGGCTTGGGAGCCTCTGGGGGTGGACCCCCGGCCTCTTCCTTTGCCCCGGCGCTGGCCTCTTTGGCTGTACTGCCCACTATTGGTCTGGAAATTGGTGGCAGGGTACTGTTGCTGCTGGATTTGTTGTTGTCGTTGGCCACGAAAAAAGTCTTTGTTGCCATAGCCGCGCCTGGTAGAGGGCTTAGAGATTTGGTCAAGAGTTTTGATAGTATCGAACTCTTTTTTAGCCATCTCCAGAGCCTCATCCACCGCTTTCCCGAAGAGGTTTGAGTCTTCAACAGGTTTATTTATTAAAGAAGCCTGTGTCTCCGGTTTGAACCCTGAGTTGCGCAGCCATACGTGGCGTTTTAGGAGTATTCCCTGAACCAGGGACCGTCCCGCTGTTTCTGCAGCATCCAGAGAGTTCTTTACAATACTCTGGTTGACCTGGGTTCCTTCGCCAATAGTTGTCAGCAGGCGTGTACGTAGTGGTTCCGGCGCTTCTTCGGCGTCTTTGCGCAGTTTGGCCCACTGCGCGTCCGCATAGCTAGCGAGCAAAGAATTGTTGTTCGCAATTCTTGCCGAAAAGGCAGCCGAGGATGTAACTCTTTTTGCAAGTGCATATTACCGCTTGCCCTCCTTGTCAGGTGGTGCCTCACTGGTGGAAAGTGGTACCCCTGCCCTCTTTCTTGTATTGGTTACTACCAGGGAATCCGGAATGGAATGTCCCCTGATGTACAGCGGGTCTGAGGGTGAAGGAGTGAAAAGTTTTTCAATTCTAGGATTGACCCCTCTGATTAGTGCGGGTGTGGACAGCGAAGGGATGATTCTTCTCTTCACCGAAGCGAGGAGGGGAATGGTCTGACTGACCGGGGGTTTCTCCTTAATTACTCTTTCCACAAAGTCTAATTCAGGAGAGAGCTCCCCAGTGTCCAGTTCGAAATGTGCTGCTGCTCTGCACAACAGGGCATTGAATGTGGGCTGATCGTCAATGGGAGACGTGTTTCTAATAGGTGAATTGTCAGGAGGATTTAGGTTCAGGACATCAGTGTCGGAATATATTGAAGGGGATTGCCAGGGGTGAGAAGGTCCTTCTTCTGGATTTTTTCCGAAGCCTTCTCCTACCAAGTCTGGGCTGTCTTCCAGACCTTCCTCCTCGTTCCGTCCCTCTTCCTCGTCCACAAAATCATCCTCTTCCTCAAAGTAATGTTCTTCCTCAGTGAGGTCATACACACTATGGAAGTCTGAGGCTGTGTCCTGGTGGGGATTGACTAGTCTCGGAATTTTGGCCCTGGGGTCCTCCTGAGGCCCTTCTCTTATTCTCTTGGGAGTGGGAGGGTTCTGGGTATTCATAAACCTCTCCATTCTTTCCATGCAGAGATGGAGCCTTTCCATGGTTTCATGGGGTACCCCTGAGCGGTCTAGCGGGGGAAAAATAGTGTCTTGTAGCTGAAAACGGCTCGACCTCTCCCACAACGTCGAGGAAAGTGTCCCGTCGCCCTCCGAAAAGCCTTCAGGTGTGTTGGGGGTCCCCTCGACTGAAGGGGGTAGTCCCTGCCTTTCTTCTGGCTTTTTCGGCTTGTCTTTCGACCTCTGCGTAGCGCTCGACGTGTCTTTCGGCGTACGCTTGTGGGCGTCGGCTACCACGATCCTCGCCAAGTTCTCAGCGACTCGTTTGTCAGCGGAGGGCTGTGGTTTCGACGTTATGGGTGTCGATCGCTCTACGGCGGCATGCGCTTTCTGCTGATGCGCGCGGCCGATGATTTGGGGGCGGCGCCCTTATTTGCCGAAAGCCCAGTCGCTGGTCGCGGCTGGGGTTGCGAGAGGGGCTTCGAACCCGAACGGTCCGAGGAGTCCGCCGGTGGAACCTGCGTCTCCTTGGGCGCTGATGCTCTCTTCGCCTTCGACGAAGAAGAGCCATGGGTTGTGTGCTTATGTGTGGTCTTATGTGCGTCAATGTCGCCGGGGTGTTCATCCCCATAAGCAGGGCGTGAGCCGAGCCCGTCGGGGCCGGGGACAGACGACGAAGCGCGTGTGCGCTCTTTAGGGGGGTTTTCGACTTCCGTAGCGGAGGTCGTGGTATCACGTTCCTAGTCACTGTCGGTGGTAGCAACGGTGGGTGAAGCGTCGGCCTTCGACATAGCGTAGGCCGCCCACCTCTTGACCCTACGGTCTTTTAGAGTCTTAGGCTTAAGAAGCCGACAAGCCGTGCAACCTTCCTCTTTGTGATCGAGGGGCAAGCAGCGGTTACACCGTGAATGCTTGTCCTTCCAAGTAAACTTGCCCTTGCAAAGCGGGCAAAACCTAAAGGGTGTCCTCTCCATAGCCGAGGCAATAAATCGTGATAACCACCCCAAGGGAAAGGAAGGGGAAAAGGAAAGGCATTCTCAGAAAAGAACCAGAGATGTCCCACGACCCCCACTCTCCCTACTGTATATGGCCTGCGAGGCCAGGCCACGTGTTCGGCAACGCCGAAGGATCTCCTCCGCTCGTCCCCTCCGTCGAAGATCTTGCTCGGCGGAGACAGCTTCACAACAGCGTCGAGGGGGGGATCGATATGTTCTATATTAATATAGGAAAACGACCAAAGGTCGAGGAGATGAAATCTGCAATGTCTCTCGAGGAGCTCTGCGTAAAGGCGACCAGTAGCTGGGCGGAAAAAAACAATCTGAGGGACCTCGACGCGTGAGGGATTGTGGGTACAATGCACGTCACTATAGGGATAGTGTTTCAGACACGCCTTGTCGACGTCCCTTTTCGACTACGAAAAACAAAATGCAATACTCCGCAGTGACCACTGGATGTCGGACCTATGCACAGCATGTGATTCTAAGCAGATTAACAAACATCAGAAATATATATATGGATATGTGTGTGTGTGTGTGTTTGTCTGTTCCAAATGTTCAGCATACTTCCCAGCATGCTGCAAACCTGAAATGTCGCATGGTGGTAGGTTCCATGGTGTAGACAATGTAACAAGTATAAAATATACCTTTTTCGGATTTATTTATGTTTTAAGCTGTCAGCAATGCTTACCCCTGCCATATGGCTCTTCGGACTGTAGTTCTGCCGTAGTTCTACGTTCATTGTTCCTAAAGTTCAGTCGTTCATGAAAACTTCAACAGTTCATTGTTCCTAAACTTTCCACTGTGGAAAGCCTGAGAATTCTTTCCTCTATTCCATGGGGATCTTATACACAGGTGGCCAGGGTCCCGACCCTGGGGTGGACGAGCGAGGGAGAATCACCTGGGTGGGGGGTTCTTTGGGATTGAGGAGGGATTGCCCAAAGGGGAGAAATGGTTCCACCCTTTTTCCATTAAACCCCTACGCGACATTCCCTCCTATTACATGACTGCAGACTGTCCCCTTTTCCCTTTGACTAAACCTCCCTGCTCAGCTTAAATGCACGAAATCCAACATAGGCACTTTTCCATTTCTATCAATGTCCCATTAACAAAGACAGGCGAAGTCAGGCACTGAAAACAGAACGACCACACCTGAGGACTGTTAGCACACCACAGGTGTAAAAGGAGTGAGCCAGAGAAACAGAATGAGCGAGTTGGAGGCCAAGGAAGTCCACGAGTTGAGTACGAGAGCATAGGTGAACTGGGATCCCCAGAGAACCCAAGACCTGCTGGGGGAGAACGGAGGGCCGAGACACAGAGGGACTACCAAAAGCGTGGCAAGGGAGCCTTGTCTCCAAGGAGCCAGAAGGGGGTTAAGTGCAAAGCTGTTCTCCAGAGTGAAGTTTGTGGAAGGGTGTTCGCCAACCTGAGCCAGAGATGCCACACAGGCGAGTTGGATGGGCTGGAGAGGAGCCTTTGGTCTTCAGTCGATGAGACTGCGACTGTGACGTTAACAAAATCACAACCGGTGAGTTCAAAGCCAGGTGGGAACCCGGCTGATGATAGCGGCAAAGCGCGAAGGATAAAATGTTGCAATAAGTAAGATAATTACAATGACGAGCGAAGGATAAGAAGCGCGCTGAAGAGGAAAGCTTTGATTGTCTGTTGTGAAAGTGGAAAGATTCAAGAAACAAAGTAGCAAATGTTTCTGTGTAAGTTAATACGTGGTGAAGGGAGCTCTAGTGAACAGAGACATTGTGTACAGGAGTGAAGTTCATGGAGAGAGCGAATATGGATGCAAGTGAAGGGGGCCATGCTTAAGGGAAAAGGCACGTCGAGACCCCGTGAAATCTTGGTTATGAATTTTCAATGGTGCCAGGAGCACGATATTGGGAAAAGCTGAAGTGTAAAAGGGTGCCGAGGGCACGCTGATGAAAGTTAGCCAAGCTTTAACTGCAAAAAGGTGCCAGGGGCACGATGAGAAAAGAAAACTGAAACAGAGGCCTAAGTATCAGACTGGTCCCACACGGGGCCAGAAGTACGGTGTGTTTATCGAAAGTGTACGATACGTTGAACTGCTGAATAACTGAGGCGAGCCAAGGTGTCATAGTGGTACCTCCTGGGGCTGAGGAAAACTGGCCGTTGTCGAAAGGCTCGGATACAGCAATACACCAACCTGTTGTGTACTGGGAAAGTCTTGTGAACTAATGTTAAGTATCAGATTTCCTGAGGAGAGGTGACACAGAGGAACTGTTACCTAAAGGAACTTTGAACTTGTGCAACCAAAACTGTTTGAACTTTGTGAAAGGAACTTTATGCAGTGCCTTTGAAAGCCGAGGAATGCATACTGAATCCCAAGTGGCTCAAGACTTGGGAAAAGGAGCTGTGGACCAGCTCCAATACTATCCTGACCTTTAATTTAAAGCACCCTTTTTATTTAGTCCAATCCAATGCATATTATTGTATTAGAAAGTGGGAGGGCAAGCATAGGTTTAACACAGACCCTTTAGGTTTGACTAACTTGACTGACTTTGGACTTCTATTTTTGTTGATGGTCGAGACTACTCCCATTACAGACGTAGGGCAAGTTAGGCAGCATACAACCCCCCACCCCCTTCCTTACAAAATAAAGGATTTAATTAACTTGAATCATTGCGTCTGTGTTTCTCTCATGATACCATGCCTGTCTCACACCACACTATCAGCATTCTAGCTGACATTAGAAGCACTCACCTTTGAAGTCATGTGGGTGACAGGAAACGGTCCATGCCTCTGCAACAGTGTCTGCAATGACTGTCAGTCACATAGTGGCAATTCTCTCATGATAATTACAGAAACTACATTTCCCACAGAAGTTGCTGAATGTATGCCGTCTCAACAATGCAAAGCTTACATGCTTCAGCCGTAGACGTACGGGTACGGAACCTCAAGCTTACACACTTCAGCCCTACACGTACAGCACTTATGTTGAGGTCACTCTGCCTCAGCTACTGATTGGGACACCAATAATGTTGCTGCACAATCTCAACACTCCAACTCAAAGTAGCTGGAACCGATTTACAAGATTCACGATTTTATCATGGTCAGCTTTACGTTGCTTGTTCCAGAGATGGAAACAAAGAATGTGTTCACACTAGCAATAGGGTCTAGGGTCAGGAAAGACTAGCAATAGGGTCTACAAAGAAGCATTGGTTTAGTCATTAAATGAACTTCAAACTAGGACTGAAGTAGGAGTTACTGTCAAGCACGGGTACACCTGTTAGTGTATATCTATATATAATGTTAGTAGACAGTCTCCAAGTCACCAGTCTCTATATTTTTTACACTAACAGCTACAGAGTCTGGGTAAAACATGGTTTCACCATCACTGAGATTTTTTTTTCACTGAGTTGGTGGGTCACTGACTTATTCATTAATGAAGAATGATGGCTTGCTCTCTCATTGATCTTAGAACATTTGTCCATTCGTGGGATTTCTCACTTCATATGTAAATAGGGTCCTGGTATTAGGTGTTACCGTGAAGTTGGGGCAAACAGCTTTTACTTTACGTATCAGGTTATCATACAGCGGATTTCTTTTACTAACATTTGTAGTAAAAGCTACAGTGAATTTTTGTAACTAATGTATATTGGAATTTTAAAAATGATTTATTAACTTCAACATGCTTATCCAATCCAAAAGGTAAAGTGGTGAATTCTAGGCCCTCTGTAAGGCTCTGGCCTCTCACTTTTCTAAAACCCATCCTGTCCTCCATCTCCTCTCCCTCTTCCCCTCTCAGCCCCCTTTTGGCCATCTCTTCCTCTCCTCCTCCTTTCTCCGCTTTCTCTCTGACAACACATGACAAGGTTTCAAGACAAGTCAAAATTTCATCCAAACAGGTGCTCCACTGCACCTCCAGAAACATCAATGACTATATTGATACCCTTGCTCCAGCCTTGGCCGATTTCTGTAATCACCCTTTCACCCATGTGCACCCCCTCGTCAAGAAGCTGTCTGCCGATCCAACCTGCCCGGCAAACTATCGCCTTCCACCCTTTCCTGGGCAAACTCTTGGAAAAGCTGCTCATCTCTCAGCATGCTCTCCAAACTGAATCTGTTGGTTGTCTCCATGACCATCGGTCTGGCTTCAGGGCTGCCATAGGTACCCCGTGAAGATATGCTCTCTAACCTTGATTCCAGCATTCCTTCTGTCCTCATCCTCCTTGATCTTTCCTCTGCTTCCGACACTGTCAACCATGCCATCCTGATCAATAGACTCTGAGAACCTGGGCATCACGGATCAAGCCCTGGAGTGGCTGACCTTGTTCATCTTGAACCGCCCCTCTGAGGACCAACTTGGTCCCTTTCTCTCCACCACCTCTCGTTCTACCTGTGGCGTCCCCCAGGGCTCCATCCTCCCACCCTAGTTTTTCACCCTTTACTTGGCCCCTTTGGCCCACCTGATCTCTACCTTCTCCTCTAACTTTCATTGTTATGCAGATGACATACAGCGTTCATTCATGCTCCCCTCAGCCTCTTCTCCTCTCTCGCTCATTCCTGACTGTCTATCCGTGATTCAGGATTGGTACGCCTCCAACGATCTATGCCTTTACGCCAGTAAGACAGGGATTCTTCTCATTGGGACCCCTGTCCCTGCTTTCCCTGCGGCCACCCGCCTTGGGCCCTCTTCCATCGCCTTGCTGCGAGGCAAAAAAACTATCATCTTCGACTCCACTCTCCCTTTCGCTCCTCACATCTCGGACGTCGCCAAGAAGTCCAGCTACCAGCTGCACCTCCTCAAAGGGACTCTTCCCTTTCTCACTTTCCCCCAGAAGCTCACGGTCTCCAGAGTCCTGGTTCTCTCCATGCTGGACTACTGCAACAGCCTCTTTCTCAATCTGTCTTCCTCTATTCTCCACCCTCTGCAACCAATCCAGAATAGGACTGCAAGACTTATCCTTGGACTGAAGTCCAAGGACTGTATCTCTCCAGTCCTGAATTTTCTCCACTGGCTCCCGGTGGCTGCAAGGATCAAGTACAAGACCCTTTGCATTCTCCACAAGGCTTTCTGGGGACAGGGCCCATACTAAATCCAACGCTCTCTTCCAAAATACCTTCCTTCTCGAGCCCTTTGCTCAGCTACCTCCAGCTCTCTAAGAGTAAGACGCTTCTCCAGGCACAAAGTGGGGGCTAGATCTATCTCCTCTGCAGGTGACTCCCTCTGGAATGGCCTCCCTGCCCCTCTCAAACTTAAGCCGGACCACCTGAAGTTCCCAGAAGTAGCTCAAAACGTTCCTCTTCTCCTCTGCTTTCTCTCTCTCTCCCCTGCTGACCTACCTGTCTGCTGTACCGACTGGTTGCTTGGCTACCCTCAGAATCTCCCTGGGTACCAGGCTCTTTCTTGATCAGTCACCACACACTTAGGGGCTGTAACTGTAACCCTACAGTCCCTTGTTCTCCTTTCACTACCCAGAGCTGCCCTGCCTTGGCTGCACTTACTCAGAGCATTGCTGCCCGGTTTTCCCCTGACGTCTCCCTTGCACTCCCTCCTCCCTTTCCCCTTCAACTTCTCATTCTGACACAATCTGAATGATACAAGGCCTACTAAGATCATTTGTCTTGTCCTCCCTCTGTCTTCCCTCCCGTGTTTGTCAATCTTAGAAACACTTGTGTACAGGTGCATTATAAATGACTTATCATATCCCCTTCAAAAGGGAGAAAGGCTCCTGGCTCGGATCAAATCCCTGTTGGCATTTACGTTAAAAATCCCATTCCCACACCATTTAACCTTTTCATCAATTATCTGAATTTATATTTGATACATTTAACTGATTTGGGGATGGATGCCTTCTTTATCAAGGGTGAAGGGGTATAAAACCCTACCCAGGCTTGCTGGCCAGCACAGAACATTATTCACAGGTATTCCAGGCAAGGGTTTTATCATACTGCAGCGGAACCTATTCTTACTATTAACATACAAATAAATAAGCTCATCATTCCAGCAATCTGAAAAAGAAGATGTGTGTTCTAACAATATATGGCACTACTTTAGAGCTGGCTAACTTGTTTGACTACTTCGTAAAAATGCTCAGAATCCAATTTGCTCTGAAGTTCACAAGTGGGAAAAAAGGAAGTAGATTATGAAGCTCAAATCAAATGCTATTTTATGCTTCTGTAAGAAATTATCCATATCACCAGCAATAGAAGATTATGGGGCCTGAAGGCTTGCTTTTGCCCCGTATATGGGTTCAATTGTGAGATATGGTGATCCACTTAAAGGCCATATTTAATCTTCCTACAGCAACACGGTCTACCAGTGTAAGGGTGGAGTTGGACGTATCTTCCACTACAGATAGGGATAAACTCAAACCACTTCTTTGTGTCTCAAATGTAGCTTTGCCATTTGATAATCCAGATAGGGTAGCCCAAGCTGAAATGTGTGGCTTCAATAGGGTGACAAGATTCCTGCTGAGCGCTTCTCTTATTTTGTTTTGGAAAAGTGAGACATTTTCATTGAATAATTGATCTGTGTAAAAGAAAAAATATATATTTGAACATTTTAATTTTGTAGGGAGTGCAAAATGTCGGAGCATTGTTAATTATAAATGTAAACATCTGGTTGTAAAATTTCTAGTACATGATCCTAGTAAACCTCCTAGTACAAGAATAGGGTATTAGCCTACTTGTTTTGAAAACATTTGACCTTTTAATTTTGACCACTTTTTTTGATCATTTATTGGATCAAAATTCGGTCAAATGGAATTAAATACATATATGGGGTGGGGTAAGGAAATGGAGGGCGTTGCGGTGGGGTCTCCCCCGCATTTTCGACCAAAATACGAGCAAATAAAATTTGAGCAAATGTGAAAAGGTCGATCAAAGTAGACCTAAACCCAAGAACTGTACTAGAATTTTACTGACTCAAGGAAATCCTATGGCTGCACATGAAATCTGTGATGAATCCTCCAAGCAGTGTTATAAGGCCAAGCACTCTTCTAGTTGATGTTCAACCTGCTCTTTGGGTATGCAGGAAAGTGGAATTTGTTCTCCACTTTCCCTTTTTGACTACAATTATGATTTATAGAGGAACCTACTGATTATTCCCTCTGTTAAGAAAGTTTGGTATTCATACAGGTACATCAGCCTTAGACAAGGCATTTTTATGGCTGGTCCGGCCACACATTGATTGAAACTATGGAGAATCTGAGAGAAGTTGATACTGTTAGAAGATTCATGCTAGGTTATAATTTTAATCAATATTGCATTGAGAATTTAATGGATGCATTGTATTCTTTATAATTTACATGAATATATCTAGTTTGCATTATTACATATGTGACGGAGTCCCCTGCACTTATGCAGGGTACATTCACAGGGTGACTCCCCCATACCCTAAAAGGCCCCTCTGGAGGTCCCCCAAACTCCAGGGCCAAAAGTCGGCAAAAACAACATGGGGGGAGCCTGAAGCACCCTCCCGCAGGACGAAAAATGTTAAGGGTGAAAACCAAGTGTTCCACTTTAAGAGAATAAGGTTTCAGTACTTTTTTCTCCTGGCGAGTGTACAGATTAAAAAATTCTCCGACACCAGTGCCACATAGATCAAAGTAACCAGTTAGTGGGATACCTAAAACATAGTTTAAAGGGCAGAAAATGTAGGAGCATTCACCACACCAGGGACAACACGTACCGACCACTATGATCCACACATTTTCTAGCATTGTGGGGACTGCAATGTTCCAATTTCTCGAAGACAAAAGCATTTTGAAATTTCCTTTGCATACCAATGGTTTCTCCGACTCTGGAAACACACAGAAGAAATAGAGAAACACAATTCAAAGCAGGGCATGTCAGCAGCACTCCAGAGTGAATGGAAAAGGGACACCCATATGTCTAAAGCCAGTATTATATCCAAAATGTTGGCGGCACATGCTAGAACCTCAGGACCTGTCCCTCTCTACCCACATGGTCAATTATAGGCAAGTCTAGCCCATACTACAGAAGTACAACACACAGCCCAAAAAGACCAGCTGCTGTAATCTGCCTTTAGATTTCTGCTATGTATGGATGTGATGTATGAGTGTTCCACAAGTAGAAATGATGTATGAGAGTTCCCTGCTGTACGGTCCTAGGAGCGACAGTTGATGAGAGAGGGTGGCCGGTGGATGTGTTCCTTGTTTACCTGTGTCTTTTTCCTACTGCTTATCTAGTTACTGCCTTACCTGTAACTGCAATAAAGCAAGCTTCCTTTTCATACAAGATGTCTCCTGTGCTTCTGTGAGACAACCTCACCTTTGAAAGGCAGCCAGCCCTGTCAGTCAAGGTTAACTCTTGGGAGTGCTGGTATGAGGAGAGTGGCGGACCCTAAATGACCCCTGTCCTGGAGACCCAAGTGAGCAGAGCATGATGGCACAGAGCAGGAAGGAGATGACCACTGGTGGTTGGTAAGAAGGGGAAAAAATCATTAGGCAGACAGGAGAGAGAAATGGTCTTTGAGACAGAGGTTTTGGTGTTATAGGAGGGGAGTCGCAGTAGTGTGGCGCAAGAATGAGAGCCTGGTGTATTTGAAACAGAGGGAGAGATTTATTTAGAGATGAGATAAATGGGTATCATCTTGGAGAGGAAAGCAAGGGGTAACACCTCGGGAAAGATGGAGAGAGATATTGAACCCAGATACACGTTACTTATTAAGATGCAGTGGAGGATATTGTGGGGCTGAAGAAGGAAGGAGATCGTGATTCTGAGAGGAAGGAGGAAGATTATATCTTGAACAAGGCCAAGAGTTATTGACCATAAGAGAAGCAAAGGAAACATCAACTTCGAGAGGGGAAATGAAAAGGAAATCAGATTGGACAGACTGAGGGAGGAAGAGGAAAGACAAGGTCTACGAGAAGAATACTGTTCTGTAGAGGGAAGAGGAGAAGACTTGGACTCAAGGAAGAATTACACTGAGAAGGATAAGGAATACCATAAGGAAACCTAGGAGGAGGCTAAGCCACTACGCCTAGGGGGCTAGAGCAGAACCACGAAAGGAAGGAGAGAGATGATCAGACCGTATCTTATGTAGTAAGGATAGAAGTTCTGGAGGACCAGCTTTGTCCACGGGAGAGCGTTGCAGTGGGTGAATTAATGAGATGATTCCACTATGGTGGGAAGCAGGTAAGGCATCCTACGGATTGTCAGGAAGGAGAAAGGCCCAAGAGTTTACATCAGGAAGAGAAGTCGGTGGAAGGTTCGCAACCAAACCCAAACAGGGTGCAGCAGAGCATCCTGCAAATGACGACCTTGCATTCAGTCTGGCAGGAAGCTCCTATCACTCTACCATGAGAGAACTGCAAAGAGAATACCTAGGAGGCAACAGTTGGGAAGACTCCAGTACACCTATCTCCATGGTAGCAATGGGACTGCGTCCTGGGAAAACATGAAGCTCAGGGAGAGTGTCAGAGGACCAAACTATGTTTTGCCAGGAAGACCCAAGATAGGCAGTGATGCCCTCCTTGAGAAGAGAAGAGAAGACTTTGTTTTGGGACACAGGAAGAACTTTGAACTCTTTATGTGGGCCTGCCACCTGACTTGTATTTATAGAACGTTGGCACACAGAGCACTTTGTTAGAGAACCCCTGCGGAGCAGTCAAGGGAATATCTTTTCTTTTGGAGTCTTGCTTGAGAACCTCACGGGTCCCACTCCTTTACAATATACGCAGACACATGGAGGTCATCCTGATGCTTTTTTCTTTTGAGTGTGCCATGTTCCTGACACATTCCGATCTATAATGGAACAAATGTTTAACAAAAAGCTATTGAACAATATATTTTGGGTCATTAGTCTCAGTTCAGGGACCTATCACACACGTTTTGCTGATATTTTAGAGAACACTTTTTTGATGTCTTATATTTTTGTACGTGGATCTCACAATTCTTAGATGATTCAAACTTTTAGGAGTACCTGTCTATGGATGAAAACAACTGATCCCAACAGCCTCCATGTTCCACCCTGGCGATCAACGTGCAGCATTCGAAGGATCTGCAGAAAGCGGATTCCTCTGTAATGATAAACAAGGACAGAAAGTGTTAGTCTTTATGGCATGGAACATATTATGCTCAGCATCGATTTAACGAGTTTCTAAAATATGTGCTTAAAATAGTGAGAATGCTTTCTTCAAATGATCTTTTTATGGAACACCTAGAGATTTGTGCAGTCTCGATTTATAGTTCATACCTGGCCACATGACATGTTACATTCCCCCACTAAGGAGTACATTCCCAAAAAGATTCCAGACTTGTGTGTGGAAAGTGACAAAGCAAATCAGGAATTCTGTAGATGAGGTGATTCAATTAAGTGATCCTGCCTGAGCAAATGGCTTTGCGTGAGGCAGGTTCTCTGCAACCACCGGATCTATGCACAGGAGATGCCCCAGGAGGGAGTGCAAAAAATAAATAAGGAGGAGTGGGGGATCCTGGGAGTCCCTCTGCCAGCCATTAGTACTGGTTTTGGGAGTCTTAACCAGATTCTTTAGCTCACTATCTCTTTCACAGAGGAGAAATATCTGTAACATATCAGTCTTTGTCCTGCCCTGGGGCAGTTCAGCATTGAAATGCTAGGCAATTCTCCTCGGAACAAGAGTACCGACAGCAACCCCAGACATGTGTTTCGTTCTGGCTGGATCTCATCAGTAGGGTGGAGCTGTGCCTCTCTAGCAGCAGTGATCAAGAGGTCCACAGACTGGGGGAACATCACTGATACCCAAAAGGAAGGAATCTTTGAGGGCACCGGTCCCGATTCTGTGACGTGCTCTCCTCCTGTTAAATGCAAAGCACAGGGTTTGTTTGTTTATTTGGTAATGCGCGCCAAACCCATGGGTAACCGGGTGCAACAGATTACATGAAGACTTAAGCTTGTTACAGTATTTGGCATGAGTATATACAACACAACGGCAATAGGAGCAAAAATAAATGTAAAAATATATACAAGCATGTGCCTATAAAACACAAACGGCAAAAAGCAAATAAATACAAGAATATATATATATGGGGTATATGCAATGCTGACACGACTCTCTACAGACTACTGGCAGCCTTTCTAAGCCTCTGCTAGAAACACTTTTGTAAACCATGTGCATTATTTTGGCTCTTAAGATTAGTTTGATAGATGGATGCATTTTCTGAGAACTTTGTACTGCTGGTCTCCATGCAAGCTGTTAAAATGGTGGTGACTGTGAGCGAGTGACAGCACAGTGCATGATGGAGGAGTGCTGATGCGCAAATTTTCTATAAATGCCAGTTATGGTGACTATAGACCGGTGGGTGTGGAGTCTACTTAAGACTAACTGTAACCAGCATTTATTTATAATAAAACAATGGGCCTCATTACGAGTCTGGCGGTAACCGAGCCGGAAAAACCAGCAGGTTACCGCCGGACCCGTATTACCATTCCGCCTTCGCGATTCCCGGAATCAGCGGGCATTATGACTCCGGTGACCCGGGAATTCCGGAGGCGGAATAGTGTAAGTCCCCATTCCCATGGAGCCCCATAGGACTCCATGGGAATGGGGACAATGGAAACACCGGTTCAGTCTATGACAGAGCCGGTGTTTCCATGTCCCCCTGCAGGCGGGTGGTTATAAACCCGGGAGTGACACATCCCGCCTACAGGACTCTTAATCGGCCGGTCCGGAAAGAATGGTGGCAGCGGTTTTACCACCACCATTCTTTCTGGACCGGCAGGGTTGTAATGAGACCCAATGTGTTTTCAACTTGCATGGGCATGTGCCATCTGTGCCTGGAGTGCCACCTTTCCTCACTATAACATAATTTTATCGATTCTATACATTTCTACCTCTGACAATTAAAAAAAATATTTGCAGTCACAAACCTCTACTAGCCATTTACAGCAAATGCGTGGTCTGCACCCACTGGAGTGAAAATTGACTCAGCTCTCCAAACAGGAGTGTTCAGTTGAGTAATCCACATAAAACGGTAGGGAAAATGACCAACCCGTCCATACACATGGAGGGGCGGACTGTGGGCCCCTCGTATCCACTGCTAGTCGCTCCACCTGCATGCATAGACTCTCTGGGAGTTCGGGGCCCTGAATGCAGGGAGATGTGGATGCTAAATGTGAGGCACCCTTTGCCCCCTTGCATTCAGCAGCCACAGCTTCTTGTCAGTTTATTAATCTGTTCCGTAGTGTCATTCACCCACCACATTTTCTAAATGAACGGTGATGGCATTCTGCTCCCAAACACATGCACATTAGAATTCTCCATCTGCAGTCATTTCTCCCCCAATAAGACCCATGAATATTTTATGTCAGGAGACTTTTGTCTTCACTGCACCTTGCCCCTCTTTCCCTTCCCCCCTCTCTCTTTAGCCTGGTTTTCATTTCACCTCGCAAACCACTGTCTGGCTGACACCCTGGACGTGGTTGCAATTTGCCTCTGCATGGTCATGGCTCGAGGCTTTAAGAGAATGACGTAATTCCGTTTTTTCCTTCCTGCACTGGCAGAGTTCAAGTCTGCACATGTCCTTACTTCTGTTTGATCGTAGGCCTCTGGAGATGCCGAGTTTCTCAGTGAGGTAGCTTGGGGACTTCAGGGTGACAGCCAGTGGATGATGCAGCAGGACTGGAAGAGGATACAGGCTTGCAGTGGGAGCCAGTGCAGTTCGATGAGGGTCAGGGAGATGTGGTCGAATTTGCAGGCTCCTTCTGTTTCTTGCTAGGGTTCTTCCTTTTCCTCTTTCCTTACGGCAGTGCAGTACTTCCCAGGGATCTGCACTTGGTCGCCTCTTTTTTTCTACCTAAACCTTTTCTGAACTTCCACCATTTCATTCTGTGTCTTCTCATTCCTGTACTGACAACTCTGTTTTTTTTTCTTTAATATAAGAAAAAAAAGAACAAATACTAGAGCAGCTTGTCACAACATCCCAGATACTGTTCATGTAAATTGAGGAGTCCTCAATACAAAAATTATCTAAAGTGAAACCAATACTTTGTACGAAGAATCCCTTTCTCGATGTTTTGCGCTTACAATTAACACCCGTATTTAATCAAAATATATTCCTAATTTGTATAAGTAAATAAAGTACAACATGGATGTAAACACTATCAATATAGGGTGGTGTTAAGTAGGTGCAGCAAACCCCATTTCCCAACATACATTCAAAAGGGTTTGACACAACACATCATCTCTTTTCCCAACAGAACAACCATTTATCCTTAAATGTTAAAAATCAACTGGCTGTAAAGTTTGGTAGCAGCTCATCAACCCCACACGTATTGCATTCCATTAAGGAACATAAAAAGCAGTCAGCAACTAGAAATGTTGCCTTTTGCGCCAGTATGTTGTAGCAGTCAACCATCTTTAATGTAAGGTGCCAACCTCACAAGCTGCTGCGAAACAGTTGTTTTACACCACATCTACTTGTTCAAATGTGTCAAATGATACATCTTTTTTGATGAAAATATGTTGGCAAACAGGCTGTGTTGCACCGAATAACACCTAACAAACTACATTGATAGTCTTTTTATAAATGCAGTACTTTATTCAGATAAAAAATAAAATATATTAAATCTGGCTACCTATTTAAAGAGCAAAACGATGAGATAACGGATTGATCTAACAAAAAAGGAATGGATCCAATTTAAATTAGATTTGTTTTGTGGACCAATTTAGCCTTGTACAGACACAGTAACTGGAATAAACAGCCTCTTCACTCTACCGTTTTAAAATGTCTTTCGGCTATTCCAACGCGAGGCATTCTTAGCCTTCGAGCTTCCTCTCCTCATGCTTTTTACTCGCCTTTTCTCCACCACCCCCTTCCTCTCGTCATTTGGCATCATTTTGGACCGTTTTCTCACCCAATGCTTCCTTGTGGCACATACTTGTCATAAACAACTATAATATTTATGAAATCTGTTAAATCGCTCACTTTCTTAGCCTCAAACTCTTATCCTCATTCTTCTCCATTCTTGTATTTACTACTGCTCTAATTTACCTACTGGCCTTCCAGATTATGCTCTAGCTGCTCTCCAATCTGGCTTCAATGAGCCCACTCTATCTCTCTCACCATTAGATCGATTGCCTTCACTTGCTTCCTTTCCCTTCATGCATGGAGTCCGATTTTTACATGCCCCCATCAAATGTGTGTGTAGACTTGCTCTGCCAGACCTTTCTCTTGTTACTTTACATATTCCTTCATGTCCCCTTCGTTCCTCTTCTCAACTTTGATTAGTCTCTCCCTGTCCTCGTATTTCTGCCATATTCCCACTCCCAGCCCCCTTTCTCTCCTCCTGGCAGGTGTAGCTCCTTCGCGTATTTTTACAGTTTCCCAAATTCTCTAACTGCACGGTGGCTTTATAATCACCACTTCAGTGAGAGCATTTTCAATAAGACATATCCGTCTTCATTGGTCAAAATTGTTCCTCTAGAATGTCACCTCAACAGGAGTATTGCTGGGCACTGCCAAACTGTACTCAACAAAAAAGCGAACATTGGAACTTTTTAAAATTAAACCTGCTTGATGCCCTGCAACACTAAAATATCCAAATTCGAATTGGTGTTTCATAGTTGATATTCTTTGTTCTAGAATTGCTGCATTTTTAAACATTGTGTTTGATTTTTCTGACTCCAAGTTAGGTCATACTTCTTTCACTGGTCTACAGCCAAGGATGATTGTGTTTTTGTACTATGAATTTGATTTACTTGAAGCCTTGGTCAGCACATGCACGGTCCATTCTTGACAATGTATCTCCAAGACAATCATCAGTTGTCTATTCGATGTATCACAGGTTTAATAAAGCTTTGCGATTGATTTTTCTTCTCCATATATATTTTTCTTCTCTATCAGTAGAGCGAGATCAATATATAGAAGCAGTCAGTGCTTACCTGGGTCTGTCTAAGAAGCATTGCTTGGTTGGTTAGCAATTGTTTGATTTCATATCTTAGTAATTCTTTGATAGAGGTACCCTAAGAGTGAAACAGCTTTAACGGTCCATTGTCTTTGTCAAAGGTTTTGATGCATTCACGTTTTTGGGCAGAAGCACGCTTTCCTTTTGTGGAGACCAGAACCCATAATGAGCAAGGAAGAGGAGGGTGAGATCTTCAGGTCTGAGGGGGATGATGCGGTGGAGGTCATGGAGGAGGGTGGTGAACCCGTTTTGATTGTGGTGGCAGAGCATGGCAGGCACAGTGTCAACAGCAGGTTGTGGAGGGGGAGTATCAATGAGAGTAATCTCAGCACAGAAGAGGCATGGCCATCAGGGAAGGGCACGGTGGAACAAGAGGATACAGGACCGATGAAGGAGGGCTTCCCAGCGGAGAAGGCATAGCCAGCGGATGACTGCTTCCCAGACGAGAAGTAGTAATTGATGGAGGTAACTGGGCAGGATGTTCTGGCATTCCTCAGATTGGGAGGTGGCATTGCTGCAGGGGCACTGGAAGAGTACTGTCACAATGTCATTGACTGGGGTCACCATAGCCATGCTGAGGTGATGTGGAATCATAACAGAGAGGGGGTCTGGATGAGATTGGTGCAGATGAGTATGAGGTGGGGGAAGAAACCCAATAGGCAGTTGCTCATGAAAAGAGGTGGATGTTCACAATTTTTGTACCGTTGAAAAGCGGGCAAGGCATGCACAGGAGTTCTTGGGAAAAATTAGAAGGGAGAGGTATTAGATCCATGAAATAGAAATATATGGAACTATCCTCAGAGGGAGGCACTATATGTGTCTCACACTTTCTCCACTGAGTCAGAGGGGGTGTTCGGACACCATGCCCATTTAATCCTTGCTTGGCCTCTTTGCTGTGATTAGAAACGGGGGCCAATGTTGTTCCCATTATGCTAATTGTGCTGTTTTGTGGCAAAATGACAAGGCATGCTCTCCTGGCTTCTGATGGTGACAACACTCTCCCCCTGGTTTCCGATGGTGACCCGACATGCTCCCCTGGCTTCTGATGGTGATCCCATCCCAGCCACCTTCAAACTGTCCCAGTAAAGGTAGAAACCATTTTATCCTATGCTGAAAACTAGAGCAGTTTGGTTGGACAAAAATAGCAAGCTAAAAGGACCTCTCTAAGAAATACAATGTACATATGTATAAGTCTTTCCAATCCAATCAATGTCCCTAAATGGGGAAATAAGGTTTGATGTTCCCCACAACACTGAAATTGTTATCTTCAATCAAGAAAAACCATGAATACGCTGGTTGTGTGCAATTTCCCCCCCCCCCTGCTATGCCTAGTGCTCCCTCACCCTAGAATCACATTGTTGCCTGCGCCTCTGGGTATATACTGTGCCAATTGCATGCACTTCGGCAGTAAAACCTACATGTCCGATTTCAATTTCACTGCCAAACTACATGCACTTTAGGAAGACTAGCACTGTGCAATTTGGCAAAGAGAGAAGTAGACAAAACTCCTGCCAACCCATGGATGGTGTTGTGCCGCATATGCAGGGCATCCTTGTTTCGGGTGGGGTATTTTAGTAACAGATATGAGAGCTAGTTTCTAACAGAACAAGCACACACAAAAAGTGTTGAAAATTTTATTTTAAGACAATAGGTAGAGTATGTAAAAGAAATGTTTTGAGCAGTTGAAATGATGTACTTCACATGTGGACTGACAATATTTTAACATGCTTTAAATTTACGTACATATGGAACAATACATTACAAAGAGCGCTGCCCTCTAAAACACAACCAATGCCCTGAAAACAGAAGCATGCAATTGGGCGGCATACTGAAAGTTACTGCTGTACCTAAGACTGGCCGTGTTTAGGTCGCTGGAGCACTACAAAAATACCAACTTTATCTATTGTGAAAATGTAAGTATTTGTAACAATCCCGAACTACCTGATCGCTGATGTGGCAAAGACTTGTCCATTGGAGCCAACGCAGAGGACAATCACTGAGGCAACGACGACAATTAAATCTGCAAAACATCAAGTATGAGGTTAAAGAATATGTGGACCCCAATAAGTTACTTAAATTACAGAGATTAATTTGTCCAAAACATTTTTCTGACCCTCAGTGGTGTTATTCAGTGACATTCAAAGTCCAACATTTCCTTAAAACAAAATGTTAAAATGAACACTTAACTCTGACGCAGGCCACTAATCAACAGAGCTGGCACACATAGGCAGGTCTCAGAGACCACAGCCCCTGATTAAGACCTGAAAAAGTTTGGTATTATTTTTGGTGGTGAAAGTCTTACCTGCCTCCACCAGATGTGTAACAGCAGTAGGTGATGACTCAGCTATGCTATCAGGCTACAGTTACTGTATTCAACACCAAATTAACACATGCATCAGGGACCATATTACCAATCGTTGCTGACCAGTCTGCAATTCCTTGCCGGAAGTAGCACACCGCCACCACTGGGGGTAGAGTAACTTAACTTCCTAAGAAAAGGCAAGTAATCGGATAATTCATACTGTCCTCAATAGGCCTAAAAATGTGATGGCTCATCGCTATTCTATGTAGGAGTATGGGCTCTGAATTTTAACATTTAGGCTCAGTATTGTAGCGTTCACATTTTAGCGTGGGCTAGAACCTCAACTAGGGCCTAGGGTGTGAAACTCAGTACTGGGCTCAAGAGTGTGAGTCTCAGGCAGAATTAAATAGATGCCAATTCACAGGGATTAATCATTTTTCTTCATGATTCTGTTTCAAATGCACTGAGCTGCACTGAATATAATACTAAAATAATCTAACCTACTAATTAACCCAACCCCAATTAACATGTAACTGAATTCCATAATAACATTTAGTGCAAATTAATCCATGATGAAATAAGCTGAATGCAGAAAGATGAAAATGCATGATGCTCTGAAAATGAGAAGAAAAATTGACTTTAGATGTGCAGGCTGGATTTGCGCTGTGTCGTAGCTGAAAAATATGAGCACCGTTCTGCTAAAACATAGCTTTGTTTTGGAGCAGGAAGCGCAAGAGAAAAATGAAACATTTTTCTCTACAGCAATGCAGTAGTACAATGAGGAAAGCACACAGAGGCAGATCATGTGATTTTTAGTGGGATGATTTGGTCATGGGGAGGTGTTTTTCGAGATTGACAAAGGGGTTTGATAAAAAGGGTTTTGAGACAGAGTACGATTCATTCCTCTTCAGGCACTAGCAGAAGGAGAAGAGGGCTGGCTGGGCAGACGGAGTTCAGTGCTGGCAAGATGACTGATGCTGGAGCTGTCCTTATCTGGGTTGAACCTGTGCGGAGCAGGCAGAAAGACTGGAGAAGATTTCCCTGCCAAACTGAGTCAGGAATACCATCAACAAATCTAGGTGAATATGAGGTTAAGTGAGGGGGTGGTGATGTGAATGATACCAGGTAGCCTAGGTTAAGTAGTTCACTTCACTTTAGATGCTGTATTAGAAATTCTATTTTTAACGTGCATGTAATACTGAGATACTATTTTTAACGTGCATGTAATACTGAGATTCTATTTTTAACGTGCATGTAATACTGTGTTTTTATTTGTCAAAGTCTTACTGTTTTTTTTTTAAAAAAGTATATTTGTCTTGTCACGTCTCACGAGGCCAAGGACAATTGGGAGGCCTTTGCGCAGATAAAGCACTGAAATCTATTGCAAGAAGAAATGTACTTGCACTGTGAAGTACAATGTGGGCATAAGTGTCATTTTGTGCAAATTGCATAATTTTATTTTATGATAAAAAAAGATTCAAAAAGTAATTTAGTCTCATTATATATTGATTCCGCATTCAGTCCCTTTCATTTGACATGCCTAGGGAGACAAATGTGTGGTAAGAAATATCTGAAAGTAAAGTAGCCGCAGTGAGCTCTTTATCTAGAGCGATTCAATGAATGTGCAGTATTTCAATTGCATGCTTTACATTTGTTTAAACTCAGCCAAAAGGTTGTAGTGTGCCATCTATCCAGAGTGTATCAAGTCCAGTATTTTGTTTGCTGTTAGTGACCCTGGTAAAAATAATGATTAGGCAGCATTCTGAAATCAGTCTCACCACTATAAAAAATAACACCAAATACCACCATAAAATAAATACCACAAAGTAATAGATGTAACCCCAAACTGTATCTAACATCTAGACTGCAATCCCTCAGGTGTATAATTGTCAATATTGCCTCTACATTGACCTGAACAGAGTCCTCTTTGCTTCACTTGGCTGCCTGGCATGCCTGCCCAAGTCATGAGCGTTTCCGCCCTTTGCTTTTGTGAGGTTTTTACTTGACACTGTTGCTGTGAATTACTGATTTGTTGCTCCATCTTCCAGGTTTTCAGTTCATATACTATCCTTATGTTCACTGTAGTATTTTTTATATAGTTTACTGGAAATAAACATCTTAAAAATTAGTTTGGCAACAACAAAAACTGCAATGACTTTCCCTTACATAAATGATAATTTAGTAACATTGTGTACACCTGAAGGTAACAAAATAAATCTGCATTATAGAAGGCACAGATAACTACTTACAATGTGACTGCGTCAATGCTGTATTTGAAAAAGTTCATAACTTTTAATCGACTTTCAATAAAGTGCCGTGGGTGCATCAAAATATGTCTGCAATATCTAGCTGTAACATTTCTTTTGTTTTGCTGTAGTCACCCTTAGTGGGACGGGTATGCCAAGACATGGGCCCCATCCCTACTGGGCCTACAGACCCAATCTACCCCTCACTGATGAGGTCCAATAAGGCGGAAACATGTCTGGGGATGCTGGTGGTCTTGTGCAGAGGGGATATGACCAAGCCATTCGGGCTGGACTGCCCCTTCTGGGGTGGGACCAAGCCCGATTTCCATGTTATCTGTCCCCTTTTTGTAATGGCTTATCAGGCAAACAATGGTCGGGAGGGTTGCCCAGAGCAATGCCAGAGATCAAGAGTCATTCTAAACCTTCCAGCCATCACATCTTTTGTTTTGCTGTAATATCTAGCTGACCTGGGACCAGATTACAGAGACATATCAAGGGTGTGACTGATGCAAGTGGAATTTTGAACATTATTAGCACTAGGACTAAGTTTTCCCTAGTGTAGAAAACATGGGGACAAATTAGAAAACCATGGTAAGTGCCATTTTGCCACCAGGGCAACATTGCCCTAGTGTAAAAAATATACATTCAAGGCATTTTTGCACCAGGGCAAATGTTGCCCTAGTACTAATACCATTCCACATTAGCACTAGAGCAAACTTTGCCCTGGTGAAAAAATGCATTGGAAGAATAGCTTTTTGGTCAAGGACAAACTTTACACTAGTGCTAATACCATGCAAAATGTCACTTGTCATGGTGCAAAGGTTTTCTAATATGGCGCCAATATATTTTACACCAGGGTAAATTTAGCCATGGCGGATAATCAAACAACTTCAACTTTTTTGTCTTTTAGCTATTTGGCTAGCATGCAGACCTGCATACGCTCTAGAATTGTCCCAGCATTTCTGGAAATTCTTGCCATTTTCTGGGTCCCTTAATCAATCCTATGGATTACTCACTAAAACAAAAGTCTCCTCCCAGGTGGCCAGGGAAAGGCAGACGCTTCCTGATCCTGAGCTTGAGGGTGGTGTTCTGCGGGAGGATCACCTGGGAGGAGACAAAATGTAGGGTAGTGGGGGTGATCCTGTGGGATGAAACACAGTATTTATCCTTGAAAGAGAAGAACCTTTTAAAGGTGCCAAGACATGTAATAGCTTATTGTCGTTATGATGTATCTGAATCAGATAGTAAACCTGTGGATGTGGGTAAAGCTGATGGGACACCTTTAAATACTACTAGGAAAGACAAACCAATTAAAACCTCCAAGGTTGAAAATCCCCTTTACTCCCAAAGGTACGGGAAAAGGAAACCTATTAATAAAGGCTTCAACACATTTCCTTCCTATTTTCAAAACCCCCTAATGATTCTTCTTTAAATGCATTTAAGAACAATAGATGGGCAAAAGTGCCAGAGACGAGTATGATAATCATTTTTGCATAGACTTGAATAGCCTGGCACTTAAGGGGTTAAAGATAAGATGCTTACAAGATACAAGTCCCATAATCCTCTAAATACTGGGACAAGGAAGAGAGCCGAAGGTAAATGCTGTAGTAGTAATCAGCCCGTTAAACCCAATAACCCATGCCTGAGGGAGGCTTAAAAGGCCCCCTCAGGAGCAGTGCTGTAACACTATGGGTGTTGCTTATTAGGCCTAAACAAGGTCAAAAATGCATTCCTACCGTGAATTCTAATACATGGTACCACACTATCACGGTCTATGGAGAAGTGATTCTGCTAGACATATTATATATGTGTGCTCAGTACATCATATACACACAGCAGCAAATGTCAGCGTGCCATCCCTAACATTGAGTGTACCACCACTGATTGACAAACATAGGCAAGAGCTAAACTAAATCCCATTCCTACAATCACACTTTAAAAATTCAGTCCAAGTGTTTTAGTGATAGCTCAAAAAGGGAGTCAAGTCCCCTCCGACACAAATCACGTCCTGATGAAGATGACCTAAACAACTATGGTTATGAAACCGGTCGACTGATATAGCATGAGCTGGACTCATGCATTTTTAAGATCTATGTACAAAGCTACTTGACATAGACTGAACCACAATCAATTAGACCTGAGACAAGTACCAGGTCTCCTATAGACTTCGTCTGTGAAATGTTATGTGTTTTAAAAGGACCTCAGAGTTAAGGTGCCTTATCTGTGTTGTATTGTATCAGTGATTCTTCTAGTAGCTGGCACCACATTGGCCAATAAAGTATAACACAATGCTGTGCACAGATAGCTCTAGAAAAATCTAGTACTGGGCATTGTCTAATGTAGAATGCCCACTTTTTCAGCTATCACTAAAACACTTGAACTGAATTTTTAAAGTGTTATTGTAGGGACGGGATTTAGTTTAGCTCTTTCCTATGTTGGTCAATCAGTGGTGGTACACCCAATGTTAGAGATGGCACGCTGAAATTTGCTGCTATGTGTATATGATGTACTGAGCACACATATTAAATATGTCCAGCAGAATCACCCCTCAGGAGCAGGCCATTAGATGAAGATGGAGATGGAACTGTGAACTCAGTGGTTGCAGAAGTAGCAGCAGAACATGGTGTAGGCAATCCAGACAGAAGTAGGTGAAAAGAAGGGATGCCGGGATTTTATCCAAGCAGAATCCAGCTGCCTGTCCTGAGAGGTTCCTGAAGTGCAGAGGTTGCACAGCAGAAGGTGTGAAGGAAGACTGTTTTTCCCCATGTGAACTTAATTGCAGAGATTTCAAAGCCAGAAGTGTGCTGGGGACTGTAGCCAGGTGTTGGTATGCAGCTGAAGGTCCCAGGAGTGAGAGAAGCTCTGTGACTGTGTTGCAGTTTTGTGGACGCCTTCCCATAAGAAGGTGTGTGTTAAAACAGTCTTAAACAGTCCAGGTCCTGCAAACTGCAAAGGGAGCCACACAAAAGCTATAGTGTGTGACCGAGCATTCTGAACCTTTGCGCAAACAAAGGCATGTAACTGTACCCAGTCAAAATCACTTGCGTGCGAGTGAAAGCAGTCAAACACTGACCGTTGATTGTCAGACAATGGAAAGTTATAAAAGTAGCACTTGCGCATGAGTTAACTCTTCCTATAGCATTGGCTTAACAGTGAAACCATGTTAATTGAATCTTAAACTTTTGAAAACCGATGACAGACTGAACGCGTTGCTTAAAAAGTACTTCTGAGGAAATGGTTATCCGAATTGTGAAGTGCTTGAAGTTGATGTATCACTGAATTTTAAGTGACTTAAAATTGAATTATGAGCCAACAGTGGAACAAGCGTCACCCTAAGCCAATAGCGGAACGCAAATTGCCTAATCCAAGAGAAAAACAACCACTTTCCCAAAGTTAAGAATGGTGTTACCTTATAGCTAAAGGAATACCAGCATTTCCCAAGCCAAGAGTTGTGCAAGTTCTGTCCTCAGCCAAAAGAGACTAACACCAGGCATGTAAGTAACCTACTTTGGGGAACACAGAGCACGAGGGCGAATGCAAGGTTGTGAAAAGGTGAAGCCTGCAGATTGTAAGTGTTCCCTAAATATTCATATAGCTCACATTACCAAAGCCATAAGGAAGAGAAGCAGAACCACATCCTTAAGGGCAATAGTGTTTGTTGATGTGGCAGAAAGACAAAAGTGGCAAAGAGGCTGCACTTCCAAAAGTTGAATGTTCAGAGGAAGAGTGCCTCGCCTACCTGGTGGGGTTGAGATGCTCTAATGTAAAAATTGTCTTTTTGAGAAGCTGATAAAGGTCCCAAAGTTGCAAACTGTTGAAACTGTCATAACACTTTTGTTGTCAGATTTGAAAACTTCAAAAGCCCAATTAAATGCAGAACCCTATGGGGCAGGAGAGTAGACCTGCATGGTAAATCCTTGCAGAAGTTAACCTGGCATGAGAGGGGCACAGGTAGAAGCAGTGGGTCTGTGAAGTCATCCCAACAAAGTGATTTCTAATGTTTTAAAGAATCTTAAGAAGTGCTGTCAAGAAGCTGTGGTTCTTTTACCTTGCCAGAAGCTGTGTTACATTGACATGGAACTGTACTTCTTTTCTGACATTTATAAGTTGTGGCAAATCATTGTGAACCAGAACATCATTGATGCTGTTTGATGAAGTGGAAACCATTACCTAAAGAAGGAGAGGAAGTTGCTCTGTTGGTTAAACTTTGTTGAAACTGAACTTCCTTTTGACAAAGTGAAGGAGACGAGAACTGAAATAAGAAAACTGTGTTACAACCCTGGATTTCCTTGTTTCTTTTTGTTGAACTTTGGAACTAAACCCTAACTTAAAACCTGGGGAAGGGGAGTTCACCCAGGCTACAAAGCGAGTCTGAATATTGAAATTATGTTAAGAATGTGTTAAGAATTGTTGTGAATTGCCATATATTTTTCCTGCGTATTTCATGTTTAAGTGTGAGGGCCAGGTATCCTGTGTTAGAGTGTTTTCCTTTAATTTTGATAGGCAGGGAATTCCTCATCAGGTTAAGGATAGTGAAGTGTTTGTTAAAACCTAAACTTTAACAAAATGGCACACTATGAGAAATCATCAAAAAGTTATCCACCTCACATTTCTGACTCCTCACAGTCCCTAGGTGAAAGGAAAAAACTTCCTGAATGGAAAGCTGCCTTTGCTACCCCTCTTCATAGCCCTTCGTTAGATATGGCCCCCAGCCTGTGCCGTACCTTGTGATGGGGAGAAGAAACTCGGGGTGGAGCACTTGGTGGAGTGGGGGACTGGTGGGGTTGTGGACAGCGACACTGCAGCTGCAAATAGACTGGGCAACGTGTAAGTTGTGGCCATTTAGGATTGGGGTCAGGCAAGCCAACCGCTGAAAGAACTGTGTCTGAGCATAATATGACAGTCACTTTAATGTTTTCGATATTTCAAGCACCCCGTCAGTCATGGAAACAGGACTTCAGAGGTTCTGTTGCAAGGATGCAAGAACCTAGTCAAGTCCTTTTTTGCACCAGATAAAGTATAGTACACAAAAGAAATCCATTCCTGCTTACTAATGAGGGGGCTGGGTCAGTTTTACAAAGTTATTGTTTTCCATTTTTTCTTCAGCCGTTTAGCAAAACTTCTCACTTCGCTGTGTAAATGTTTTATCCTTCAATAAAATATTAACGGGTCTAAGGAGAGAATCCCCTTTCTTTCCAGGTCAACACACATACCCTCATTTCAATTATACCAGGTGTAGAGTAACCCATAGACGTTCACAACAGAAAATATACAACCCACTAGGGAAAAATGCCCAGCAAATCTCTTGCAAGGAGAACAAGTTTTATTCTCACCAAAAGATAAGTACGTTCCAACAAAGAACTC
Source organism: Ambystoma mexicanum (assembly GCF_040938575.1). Classification (NCBI taxonomy): domain Eukaryota; kingdom Metazoa; phylum Chordata; class Amphibia; order Caudata; family Ambystomatidae; genus Ambystoma; species Ambystoma mexicanum. Next base: position 980,007,722 of record NC_090934.1, on the reverse strand, counting down.
TGCTACCACAGAACGCTCTGACAAAATCGGCATAAGCAATATTTTTTAAAGGTACAAAGCATCACAACTGATGTACATCACATAGGTTACAAATCCAGATAGCTGGTTGGTTTGACCCTATACATAGGGGGCCTGCTCTATAGGGATGCTAGGTCATTGGTCCCAGCTCCGTCTTATTCCACGTGGGCTTCTTCTCGGTACATCATCAAGCTTGAAGCTCCTAATTGGCAAATACTGACACAATCGGTGCATCTTTTATCAGCGTCGGGGCCTGTCCCGATCTCCTGGGATTTTGACATCCCTGCAGCTGCCTACGGTTATGAACTGGCTGAACATGCACACAATCATTTCGATGTTTTGGCTTTCCCTTGATGCCCTTGCTGCAGCACGGTGATTGTCCTAGATTTCAAAATGGCTGATGATTTCTAAAAAATGTTTTTTCTCTACTTTATTTATTTGTTGTTCATTTGTTAGGCGCTTAAACAGTAAGTCAATTCTGCTTCAAATCGCCCACAGTGTAACAGGAAGGGAACATCGTATTGATAAACAATGAATACAGTAGAAGATAAAAGACAAACCTACTATGCCTTGTGAATATTCAGAATGTGCAAGTGCAGCGAGAAGAGGGGAAGTGGTAGTGGGGGTAGGTGCTGGATTGTCCGTGCTCGTGGATGAGCAGAAGATGAAGTGCATAGATAAGTGCTATGCAGCATGGAGCCACGTTTGGTAGATAGTCCAGGTCTACAGAATGAAGGCCGGTGGGTGCCGACGCAAGTGCTGCGAGGTAGGCAGAGGCTGGGGTGATTGGGTGTGGGAAGCCAGGACACTGAGGATACATAAGGGTCCTACTCACCAATCACAGCGACTGAGATTAGCTGAGGATCTAATTTGACATGTTTATTTATATAGCACCTATACACAATGTGTTTCAAAGCGCTTCAAGGCAAAGGAGGGAACAAGGGAAAATACAAAGGCATTCTTACAGGCCACGAACAGTAAGGATGCGAAATTAACTATAGTACTCGGTCTGACGACATTTCAGATAGTGCAAGTGCTAAGACATAGATAAGGAAGGGAGGGAGGGGGAGAGTGGGAAGGAAATGGCTACAGACAGGCGACTACCGTACTAGGCCTGAAAACATTTCTGGTACAGCTGGAGAAAAAAAAGGAGAGCGGTGCAAAAAGGGAGGGGAGGAACAAGACAAGCAACTATCGTACTAGGCCTGACGACATTTCAGATAGTGATGGAGAGGGTAGGGGGGGGGGCAAGTAAGGGATGGGGGGAGGAGACAGATGAGGTTGCTATCATACTAGGTCTAGGGACAATTCTGATAGAGTAAATGCATAGAACAAAGTAAGGGGACGAGATAGGAAAAGGGAGAGCGGGAGTGGAGGAGAGAACAGAGAGTAAGCTGTCAAAAAGAGTGGAGTAGCAAGAGGGGAGAGCGAATACTATTGCAGAAGTCAGTAGTAACACATAATATTGCAAGCATGGATACAAAAGGAGGATGCAACAGCATGATTCAGAGCCACCATGAGTACCAGATGCAAAGGAAGTCCAGCATGAGAGTTGAGAATGGGAGATGCACCGTGAAACAAAGTAGTCTGTAAAAGTCAAGTCCAGCATTGGCCACAAGACGGTGATGGTCAAACCAGAATGTATCAGGACAGACTCCTGCAGAAGTAGGCTGGAGTGTAACAGGGTAGAAGAATCAAGCAAAACAGGAAACACCTGTATGTGCGAAGGGTGGGGGGGGCACAAGGGAACATCACGGGGGGGGGGACCAGAGGGGGTGGGGATGGCCTGTGGGGGCAGAGGGAGTACAAACATTTTGGTGCCAGTTTACCTGCTCTCTGAGCAGGGGTCCGGGCCCTGGGCCCTCCTGGTCTGAACAGGTCCAAACAGGAATTGCCCTTTTCTTCGTCTGCCCTTCACTTCGGACGCCCGGGCGAGAGACGCAGTTGATCTAAGAGTTAAGAGCAGGAAGGAAGAGGCAGTGCTAAGAAGGTGGGTGGTGCTTAGGCCAGGTGACCTAGATCCACTTGCATCTGCTCCCCATCTGTGGAAGAAGGGAAGGAGTAGGTGAAGAAGAAAGTCTTGAGGAGCCTCTGGAATTTGAGGAAGTCCTGCTCAAGGCGAAGAGGAAGGGGTAGGCTGTTCCATAAAAGGGAGCCAGCTGAAGAAAGTGATCAGCCTCCGGCCCTCTGTTTAGCGAAATGCGTTACACACAGAATTGGTGCCACAGGAATGTAGAGGTCTAGAGGGAGAGTATTTAGTGAGAGAAAGCTGCAGATAGCGTGGTCCCAGGCCCCAGACAGCCTTGAGGGATTTGAATTTAATCTGCGCAGCAACCAGGAGCCAGTGAAGGGTTTTTAGGGCAGGAGAGATGCGGTCCCTGGGTTTAAGGCCAAGGATAAGTCTTGCTGCCCTATTCTGTATTAGCTGCAGGGATCGTAGCGTGGTAGAAGGTAGATTTAGGAGAATGCTATTGCAGTAGTCAAGCCTAGAGAGAACCAGGGCTCGGTTAACATTGAGCTTCTAGGGGAAAGTGAGAAAAGGGAGACTTCTTTGGAAAAGGAAGAGTTGAAAGCGGGACTTCTTGGCAATGTCTGTGTCCTGAATTTGTGGCATTAAGGTAGAGATCTTTGGAGGTGCACCAGGACTGGAGGGCAGACAGGCAGTCGGGATGATGGAGGATGCAGGGGGGTCAACAGGAAGTTTGAAAAAGGGTTGTGTGTCATCTGTGTAGCACTGGAAGTTGTCAAAGGAGGAGGAACAATGAGGAATGCCAGCTGAGCAAGGTAAGTGTTGAAGAGCCAGGGGGAGAGGTTTGATCCCTGGGGGACACCACAGATGAAGAAGGAAGTAGGTGAGGAGAAGATGCCCAAAATTGCTTGGGATGAATGGTCAGTTAGGAAAGAGGTCAGCCAGTCCAGTGCGGTCATGCTTGCCAGGCGGTTAACTTCCTCTGTTTCTGTGCATCCTCCTGGAAAAGGAAAGCTGCTCACTGCAGGCAGTATTCAGCAACCAGAATGGCTGCCAGACCATTTTATTCACGGAACAGAATCACTGATGGATTCTCATGGAGACGGCGCTAGTCTATCACATGGTTGGGGGCGTGGCTATCTCTATTTAAACACTGTGGGTGTGTCAGCCAGGTGCTTCCGATTAGTGGTTTTACGTCTGAAGCTAGGTTTCTCGCTTGAGTTTAAGCATCTACTTCTGAAGCCGTTCCTTTCGGCTTTCTACTTTTCCATACGAGTTTAGCTACTTTTTCTTGCCGGTAACCGCTTCCTATTGCACGTGGTCACTCGGCGTCTCTTATTCAGCTGTCTGCCGCCTGTGGCGGTTCCCATACTACACCTAGACTTCTGCCAGAGCACGCAGCACCAGTTCAAGCATTCTCCGCTACGCAGCTTACCTTCTGTGGCTCTCCGGAGAAAAAACAGTCACAGCTGCTAATTCATCCACACAGAGCACGCAGCTCCTTTTTCAGCGTTATCTGAACAACGTGGCTCTCCATTCCAGCCGCAGCTGCCAATTCAAACCCACACGGAGCTCACGGGACCTTTACAGCACAAGGCGATTGCTCCAGCACTCTTCTCGCAGCTGCATTCACTCAGCATTTCATGCGGCTGACTGTTTTTTCTTGCTGCTTCGGCGGCACAACGTTTGTACAGCAAGTATTTCCTTTCAATAACTTCCAGTTCTACTCCACGAATATTTTTCCGTTCTTTTGTACTTTTCAACCCTATGCTGCTATCATCCTGTTACTGGATATTTCCTTAATTAGAACACTTGAAACAATTGGAATTCACTAATTGAATGTGCACTGGACTCAGACGCTTTGCTGCCTTTAAGTTCACCAGCCTGACACTAGTGCGTCCCTCGTGCCATTCGGGTTAGTTCCTAACTAACAATTCCCCTTTTCCTCATTTTTCCTTTTGACTCTTCAGTTCTCCAGGACTGTTACTCACCGCTCTGTAAACAGGTCAGGACGATAGATAGATGACCTTGGAGACTATATGTACACAGGAATCGATATTCAGCCTCCAATTCCAGCTCCCCTGAGTACGAGACTCAGGCTTCCTCAAAGAGGGGCCCTTCTTTACAACGTACCTCTCTGCTGTTTCTCTTGGAACAGGCAGAGGTGTCAGTTGAATAAAAGAGTGGGGAGAAACACACCACCAATACCAATGCTGCAAAGGAATACAAATATATTAAACAGTGCTGAGAGAAAACAATTAAACAATCAAGCACAGTATTGGACAGGAAATACCTAGAGGCAGGGATTGGAGTGGAACTTTCCCCGGGATGGATCTATAAGAATTAAACCCAAATGAGTAAATTAATCTAATGGATTCTTCCTATAGAGAGTTTTTAGCCAAAACAACAGACCTGAATTGTGGGACTCTCAAGGGTTAACGATTTCCAGGAGTGAAGACAACGACAGTAAAAAATAATAAACAGGTAAGTTAGTACAGGGAAGTAAACCCGGGCGGCACGAGGGTCGCGCTAGAGCCGGGTTGGTGCAGGATCAGGAGAGCGTCAATATGCACTTTGAAAATAAGTTTGTCGAGTGTTGTAGTTCAATGAATGTCCCAAAATCCAGTAGAGAGGAATGCCAACAGAGCAGTAGGTAAATGAGGTACAATAGTCAAAGATGGCGCTGGCAGAAATAGCAGAAAACAAGCACAGTTGGTTACCTGAAACACATGCTTCCCAGACGAGGGTTGGAGTTACTGAGGTGTTCCGAGTAATCGTTGAAGAATGAGTTGCAAAGACAGCAGGAGCAGGGAAGGACAATCCAAATAAAATTCCGCGTCGAATACAAGAAGATCACGACAAAAATAAGGACGGAGAGAAGGCAGTCCAGGGGCAGTCCGGGTCGATACCGTAGCGGTCTATAAGTGCCAATGGAATAGAAGACGTAACAATCCAAAAGTTCGAGCGTGGGTCGGAACCAGGAGATCAAGTTAGGATATTGTGACAAGATTTCACGAAGGAAAACGGACGAACCGCAAATAGTAAGAAACACTAATTAGCAGCAACAAGCCCTCTGGAAGACGGCAGTTTTAAACCCGTAATGGGGGCGTGCCTTGTCTTACGTCCTTCACGTATGAGACGTGTCAGCTGACACGGGTTCAGTCGTAGCTTGTACAGGCGCCATGGCAACCTGTATCTGCTCCACAAAAGGAGCCTATGAATGGGACGTGCTCCGCAGGGAAGTTTTTCTCTGCCGAAGTGTAACAAGGACCTAGCTGTCTCACCATAAAATCGGAGAAATCAGTACTAGTTTTCTACAAAGAGTTTGGGGAGGTCTTGTTTACTATTAATACTTGGTTATATTATACTCAAAATAGCCATCTTCTTTTAGGGAGAAGATTTCATCCGGCTGATCAAGTCACCCAGCAACACTAGCAGCATACTTGTGGTCTTTCCCGTAATAGGGAAAACCAACCCCTTCTTGGAGATTCCCTGCACTGGCTTTAGGTTCTTCCAGCCAGCGCGGGCGATCATTAAGAAGGTTTCATTACATTAGATGTCGTCATTACCCCAGGGCACTACAACTTTCCCCAGGATCCTTGTTGGCTGGTAAGCATTATTAATGCTTCGTTGAAGTTGTTTCTTTTGTGCTCATCATAACCTGCCCGCTCTGCGATACCAAAGGTATCATGGAGCCATTTCATGAGGATAGAATGGTTGACCATGTCGAAGGCAGAGGAGAGATCGACGAATAGGACGAAGGAAGACAGCAGGAGAGTATAGTAAAGAGATGCAAGCGGTTCTTCACGGGTGTTCAGAAGAACAGTTTCCATGCCCCTGGATGCTCGGAATCCAGATTGATGGCTGTAGGGACCACCAACAATTTCAGTGTGTGAGGTAAGTTGTGGAAAGGCCAGCTTCGCCAGCAGTTTCCCCAAGGAAAGGGGTGATGGAAATAGGGCAGTAGTTGGCTGGACAGGGAGGAGCTGCTGAAGGTTTTTTTTCAGGAGGGACGCACAAGAAGGGCTTGAGGGAGGAGGGGAAAGAGCCAGTGGTGAAAGAGTGGTTGCAGAGATTAGCGAGTAGAGGGGCAAGAGAGTCAATGTTGTCCCTGATGGTTCTGGAGGAGCAAGGGGAAACCTGTTTGGAAGAGACCTTCATGGAGCGGACAACTTTGGCGACTTCTTCACGCATGACAGGTGAGAAGGAGGAGAGGGAGGAAGAAGGAGGGTAAGAAGCCATAGGAGGCAATGGAGTGAGGGACGGATTGGGTGGGGAGGGTAGCAAGGGTGCCCAGGATGTCCAGAGTTTTAGTGGTGAAATGTGTGGCCACTGCGTTGTGTAGTGGAAGAGGGGAGGAAGAGACTGCGGAAGGGCTGCCTAGTTCCTTGCAGATTTTAAAGAGTTCAGCCGTGTTGTTGGATGCGCCAGATACCCGTGCTTGGAAGTGGGACCTTTTCTTGCCAAGGATGGAGAGTCTGTATTGCCTTTGGAGCAGGCAGCAGGCCAGTTTGTTGGAGGGTGAGCCTGAGGTTTGCCACTTCTATTCCACAGCTCTGCATTTGCTTTTCAGGGCTGCAAGTTCAGAGTCATACCAGGTGTTAGGTTTGGAAGCGGGTTTCAGGTGGATCCTCAGGACAAGGGCAAGCAAGTCAAGGGTGTTGGTAATAGCCAAATGGAGTTTTCTGAGAGCAGTGTCAATGGAAGAGACTGGGGTGGGGGGGTGCTAGAGGAGGAATGAAGGTGGGTGCGAAGGCAGCAGCTGACACTCGTTTCATCGGACGGATGTTCGTGAACGAGGTTTGCAGGTCTTTTGGAGGTGCGGTCAGAGGGCCAAGGGGACCCAGGTGAGACCAGAGGAGAGAATGGTCCAACCAAGTGAGTGGAGTGACCAGAGGGGGTGGGGTGAGAGAGGTGTCAGAGTGGATCAGGGCGTCCAGAGTGTGGTGGACAAGAAGGGGGAATGGAGAGGGATAGAGAAGTGCAGAGGTCAAGGAAGAGGGTGGATGCTTTGACAGGGGAGTCCAATTGGATGTTGAAATCACCCATGAGGTGGATATTAGAGGTGGTTGAGAGTAGGGAGGAACAGAAATCGGCCAATTCATAGTGGAACATGGTGGTAGCACTGGGAGGCCTGTAGATTTTAGCAATGGTCAAAGAGGACGAGGGAGAGATTACCAACTCGCAGACCAGGTTCTCAAAGGAAGAGTAGAGCTGGGTGGGTATGACTGAGGAAGGAACCTTCTAAGGGAAAATGAAGGCAACCCCAATGCCAGCACGGTGAGGTTGTGGCTTGGGAATGATCTTGAAGCCATCAGGGAGAAGGGAGTCAAAAGCAGGCACTGAGCTGGTATTAAACCATGTCTCGGTAAGAGCGAGAATGTCGAGGTCAGTGTCTTCAAGAAGGAGGCAGATGTCGGTGGAGTGTTTGTTGGCTGAACGTGCATTAAGAGTAGCCAGGTGAAAGAGGTCTCGACTTTGAAGGTTTTCTGAGGTGGAGTACAGGGGCGTGGTACACCAGTCAGAGGGGGTAGGGACAGAGTAAGTGGTAACAAAAGAGGTAGGTGAAGGAAGGAAGTTAATGAGGGACGGCAGGCGCCTCTACTATGAAGAGTGAGCAAATAATACAGACCGTCGGCTGTCAGAAAATGGGAATGCTGTGAAGAAGAATGAGTGAGTGATGAAGAGCACTCCCCTGAAAGAGAAAGAGGACTATAATGCTCCACTGGGGAGGGACCAGACATGCATCATAAAAAGGGAAGAAGGAACGTTATCAGATTAGAGAAGCCTGGGAGTTTCAAACCAGTTTTGTCATGGAAGCTGATAGAAACCGGGACATCCTGTGTTCTGAGGAGGCAACCAGTTGGTGTGCAAGGGAAGCACAGAGAGCTAAAAGCAGGAGAGTGCAGGGGAACAAACCCCCAAAGAAGAGAGCCAGTCATGAGCGTGGATGTGACCCAGGAGTGGTGGATTGTGCCATCTGGAAACTAATCTTGCACTGTGGAGCCGATGCCGGGAATCTTGCACTGCGGAACCAATGCCGGGAAGCTGAGAGAGTCAGAGAAGGCAGAAGCCGTCCTGACAAAATGAAGAGCAGTCCCCATCCTACAAGCGGACCCAATGACGCCAACTCCTAGAAGAAAAGGTAATGGGGATGGCGGGAGACCTGGGAGGGAACAAGAATGTAATGAGTACCAGAATCACACTCAGCCCAGTGACACTGATGTAAGAAGGTCAAGTACAGATCATTAAAGGCACAATTATACTTATGACAGTAACAATGAGAAGTGGAGCTCAGAAGTGAATCATTATTGACATAATTATACTCGTCTCAGTAATAGAGACCACTTCGATGAATGGTGTGACAAAATTCACAAGTGTGCTAGTAAAGAATATGAAGGTTCGCCCACACATCCTACTCGTCCCAGTAAGAGACTGAAAAGTCAAGAGACTGAATAATTACTGAGCACATCCTACTCGCCAGTAGTTGAGATTTATTCTAAACCTTCCAGCCATCACCTCCTTTGTTTTGCTTTAGTCACCCCGCGTGGGACAGTTATGACCAGATGTGTGTCCCATGTCTGCTGGGCCTAGAAACCCAAGCTATTCCTCACTAATGAGGCCTAAACATTTTTGGGGATGCTTGTGGTCTTGTGCAAAAGAGATGTGACCTAGCAGTTTGGCCTTGACCTCCCCTTTGGGGGTGGGACCAAGCCTGATTTACATATGGCCTTTTCCCTTTCTGTAATGGCTTGGCAGGCGACGAACAATGGTTTGGAGGGTTGCCCAGAGCAATGCTAGAGGTTGAGATGTATTCTAAATCTTCCATCCATCACCTCTTTTGTTTTACTTTACTCACCCCAAGTGGGACGGGTATGCCCAGGCAAGGGTCCTGTGCCTGCGGGGCCTACAGACCCAAGCAACTGATGAGGCCCAATGAGGCCAAAACATGTTTAGGGATGCTTGTGGTCTCGTGCAGAAGGGATGTGACCGAGCAGTTCGGGATGGACTTCCCTTTTGGGGGTGGGAACAAGCCTGATTTGGATATGGTCTGTAATGGCTTGGCAGACAAAGAACAATGGTCTGGCGGTTGACCAGCGCAATGCCAGAGTTGGGATGTATTATAAACCTTCCATCCATCACCTCTTTTGATCACATCCTACTCGTCCCAGTAATACAAGACGTAACTAAGAGAGGCAGAATCATTACTGGGCTCCTTATACTAGTTCCAGCAATATAAGAAGTGACCAAGAGAGTGAGAATAATTACTGGGTCTATCATACCACCCGCTGTATATATCTGGTCTGTTACCACTGAAAAGTGCTCTGTTATGCATCTGTAATGTTGTACACCTCTGTAAAGTGCTCTGTTATGTATCTGTATTGGTGTTGAAAAGAATGCATGGTATCAAAGTAAGACGGACACAAGTGATCACAGTTCAAGGGTGTTTATTAAACTGTAAAATGGGTGAGACAAACACCTAATTTAAACCTAAATCTATTATGGGAGCAAGCTACAGCCATCAAATAATAAAATCCTAGTACAGTCTAGTCAAATAAAAAGGGCTATACTAAAAATAACTGTTGCCAATCCTTACAGCTATGCCACAAAACAGTGTAGACAATGTCCACAAGAAAAGAAAGAAGTAAAGAAGTATTCACAAAATATGTCAGGATGTTATGGCCGTGGTCTCCCTTCCCCACATTTTTAGCATGGGACAAGCAGGACTCTTGAGCGCAGAACACTCCTGGGCTTCTCTGGTACGAGTTTACAGTTCCTTTTCTCTATGTCAGGGCCTTATGTGTCCAAGCCTCTTCTCATTCAAAGTCTCTTGCCTCAGAGGGCCTGATATGCCAAAAACAACAAAACAAAAGTTCCTTCTGCCAACCTTCACATCAGGCGATTACTCTTCATGCTAGGATCCCCCTCAGCCAGGCTCCAATCCTTTCAGCGTCTGCCTCCCAAAGCACTTGCCAATTTAAACAGAGACTTCGGAAGGGCGATCTTGTCTTGCTCGGTCACTCTGTTAGCCTATGGCAAATGCGGGTTTCACAAAATCACAGTTCACACGGCGTTACCCTCAGCCTGGCACAAACGCCTGTTTCACAACTCCCTCAGTCGAGTTCCCAATTTCACAATCGTCAAAACTTCTGCAACCTGTCAAGGACTTTTGATTGTATACAGGGTTTGGCTTGACCCTTGCATAACCACCTTGACACCCCACGCCGGCCTTCCCTATGGCCCATTGGTATTTGTGGTTTCAATGCTTTTAGTTCAACACATCATCTTTGTTCAGGTGAGGGGTACCAGTCAGAGACCTTTGAATAAGCGCCCACGTGGTGCCGGACCACTCCATCCCTGGTACCAAGTTTGTTCACAAAAAGACCTCTGTCTAATAATCTTCTTAATGTTGTCACTGCAACCTTGAGCCTAACACAGTCTGATCCACTATCAGGTTCTTCCAACTATCCAGCTGTGCTGAACTCATTGGCGTTTCTTTTGCTGCTGGGGTTAAGGACGGTACCACGATGGCAACTGTGCCACCTCGCCCTGGCTATCAATACGGGAGTGTTCCATGTACCGCTGACATCCATCACACCAGTCGCCAGCTGCGATTCCTGGTGTTCGGTTTCCTTTGTCAGAGGCTTTGCGGGTCTGTGTTGAAAAGGGCAAAGGCAATTCCCTGCTTGAATTCCCTTCAGGTCTCAAAGTCTTTCTCCTCCATTTGAACTGCCGTCCTGGAATAGCTGCTTCCTCGTGCATTCGGCCTTGCCCAGAGTGTGCTCCCGTGCTCCGCCTTTTATCCCTATGGGGAAGGGAAAGGGAAAGGGCAGTCAGGTGTCTGTAGTTGTCTGCAATTGCACGACTCTGCCTGCCCCTTGTGTTGGGACATGTCCGGTAAACAGCTCTGGTATTACTCTGTTGTCACTCACAGTGTGAGAAAGGGTTTGTGTTGGAAATGGGGGGAGGTAGAGTTTCTAAGTATCTTACTGGGTAGGATGGGGAAAAGGTGTCATAAGGAAGGAGATACCGCATCTCACCCTTCAGTGTCCCACTTCCACTTTTCTAATACCGTCGTCGAGGTGATCCTCCCGCACTGGTCCACCCCAAGGAACTGGATCCGGTAGCGATGGCCGTGTCTTGGCCATCTGGGTGACAGATCCCCGGGGACTAACGGGTGAGACACCTTCAGGTTTCTCACAGTGTATACCACAGTAAATCGCTCCGTTGCATCTCGAAGCTAGGTCCATGCTCAATTAATAATAATAATAACACTTGCGAAAGGCAAAGTGACAGAACGCTGAAGAAGAGCATCTTACAAAGCCAGGAGAAAGGAGAGTCAGGCAGTTGGAAAAGTCCCCTACATTATCTGAATGGGTTAATACAATGAATATCCAAGAACTATATGAAGATTCCATGTCAAGGCTCTGAAAGCCACTCGAGGGTTACCGCCAAACCCATAATGAGGCCGATAGATGGATTTCCTTGAGATACCATACACATGCCCCAACACAAAAAATAGATAAGGAAAAACGATTTTTTTTAAAGTCAAGTTTAAGACCTACAAAAAGAAAAATCTACAAACATGTGAAATACCACAGTGTGAAAGTAAATGGAACCCAAAAGTATTCAACTAGGGTTTAAGAAGTTTAAACAATGAATTGCTTCTTTCAAGTGTGGTGCATATGATTAAATTGAAAAGAGAAATATTGTGCTCATAAAGCATGCAGATACACATCGCGTTATGCAATGTACTGCACCTAATAAGAAACATGGAGACAGCCTCAATCTAAAGTGAAGAGTCACTGAAATTATGCATCACTTCATTCATAATGTTTTTCAAATACCACAAAAAAGATGTGCCTGCGGGATGTAGGTAGTTACTTGCTTCCATGAGAGACAGCAAATGACTGAATTGTATGGTAAATATATAGTCAAAGCCCTGTTAAAATGGAACTCTCTATATTCCATAAAAACAGGGCCTTTGTTGCACTAAAACCAAATATATTAATGCAATTTATATAAACCAGAAATGCCAGTGAAAGGCAGAGTGGCATTTTATTTTATCAGTTTCCTTATCCCTTATAAATCAAAGAAGGGTACCTCTAAAAATGTGAAAAGGAGTGTGGGAACCATTCCACTGAGAGCGAACATAGGTCAAATACTTATGGAATTTCTTCAATTCAGGAGGGTCTACACCCACATTTTAGCTCACTGCACCCTTCATAGAAGAGAAATATCCATTTGTATATCACTCTGGTCCCACCTGAAGGGCAGTTCAGCACCAAACCGCTAGGCAATTATCCCCTGAACAAGAGTACCATCAGCAGCCCCAGACTCATTTTTCGGCCTTGTTGGGCCTCTTCAGTTAGATGAAGCTGAGACTTCCTAAGGGACAGTGAGCAAGATATCTACATCGGGATTACCCTTGGTTAAAAATGAATTGCCTGTTGTCATGGATACACATTAGATATCCTGTAATACAAAGGGTCATCTGCATTAAAGCCTCAGACTTAATGAGCAGCCCCCCCCCACCTCTGTGAACTCATTTCAGGAGAAGATATTCTTATAAATACAGCTTATAATTCTACAGAGGCTAAGAAGCCACAGTATTCTGATTGATATGAACTAGCCTGTTCCCCTAAGGCTGGACTTCAAAGAACACATTACTGCACCTATTGTGTCTCCTTTGGACCTTATCTCCTCATAAAATTCACCAGATGTTCAGCCTAATGGAAACTAAAGTAAAGAGGCCTCTGTCAGAGAATTCAGGCTTATTGTTCTCTGTAGTCAGGCTTGGTCAAGGCACACTTAATATTTCAATGACATTTCAGATCCAAAACATTATTTTGCCTATACATTTACAGAAAAATTGAAAAATGTGTTTGGCCCTTTGGGATCCCCTCTATCATATGAAACCAGATTTGAATTGCCTATGTTTTTTGATCATTGATAGAATTATTCTTATTGATAAGGTTATGAAAAATTATCCTGCATATTAATGATGCTTATCCAGATTTCCGTTTAGGTTGGGGAATCCCTCATTCTGTGGGATTGCCCGACTGTTGAGCAAGCCAATGGAAATATGTAATCAATCAAAAAGTGCATTGCCATCAATGACAAAGTGTCCAGTAATTACAGTTATAAAAGCAGGAACACACAGGGAATAGGGATCTCCCTCTACTTTCAAAAGCTGCTCAGAAGGGATACCATCGGTTCCAAATGGATGAGTGCGGAACCTGGACAGTTACTGTAGAATTGGGCCCTACCCACAAGGAGATTATTACCTAGAACAGACGGTTTTCCATGATGGAGGAGAGGCTGACAGATTTCTTTGGAAACACGTGACAGCCCATTCTGCCCCAAAGCCTAAAACAATAATTCAAAGTGAGTATACAGAAAAAGCCCCTAGAATGATTGCCAAGTCCCTGGAGTGGGAGGGTTTGGTGAGGTGATTTCCAGTAGGGGGCACACATTCCAAATAGAATATCTAGGTATTTGTGTGTGAAATGCAACAGTGCATTCACACTATATTTAGGACCAAATGAGATTTGGCTTCTTGTAGAAAACATAGCATTTGTGTTGCGCAAAGAGCACTGGAACTGATAAATGATCATTAACAGAATGAGAATAGGATATTGTAGTTTGCTAATATGAGTTATATCCTGCTTTTTTCAAAATAAAGCAGAGGGAGATTACATCTAAATAAGAACAAAAATAAAATGCTTTCTCTGTGCTGTGTGCAATGTTTAAAACAGGGACCACTTCCCAGCATCAACAGTGCACCATTTTGTAAATGATAGTTCAAATAAACAGAATCCTGCAGTATTCAGAGGTACAGTCAAACACATTGGGCTATGAACCAATAGCCTTGATTCATAGCTTAAATACAGAATTGATTAATAATTTGCAACCTGTAAAAGTCAGAGATGTAAAAATAATACCAACATGGTACAGGTAGGATAGTGGATGTTGACACATTGTAAATGTTGCAGGATGACATACTGTTGTTACAAATATTGCTTTTGATCATATGATACAATATACATGGGGTAATCGTGCTAGTATGTCTAGCCTTAAGTGAACAGGGTAGTCTTCAGCGTTTTGCGGAAGGTGGTGAGGGAGGCCTCTCCACGGATAGTGTGTGGTAGGGCATTCCAGTGCGCGGGCGCCAGGTAAGGGAAGCTGGATCCGCCCGCTTTTACTTTTTTTACTAGAGGCACTGAGAGCATGTTGGTGTAGGGTGATCTGGTTGGCCTAGTGGAGGAGACAGGGTGTATCCTTTGTGAAAGGTATGCAGGCGCAGTAAGGTGGATGCACTTGTGGGTCAATGTCAGGGCTTTGAATAGTATCCTTTCTTTTATTGGGAGCCAGTGGGCTAGTTTTCTGGCCTCAGAGATGTGTTCTCTTTTTGCAATACCTTGGGCTGCCCGGAGCGCGTTGTTCTGCATTACTTGTAGTCTCTCTAGGTTTTTTTTTAGAGGTTCCTAGAAAGAGTACGTTACAGTAGTCTAGCCTAGAGCCGGTGATGGCTCTGGCTATGTTAGTGCAGTTCTCTTTGGAGAGAAATTGTCTGACTGCATTGATAAGTTTGGCATGATAAGCCGCTGCAGAGGCAATTGCATTGATTTGTCTGTCCATGGATAGGCTTGAATCCAGATAAACTCCCAGGGTTTTGACAGAGTCGGAGACTGGAATTTTAATGGAATCAATGGTGAAGTGACTGAATTGGGCATCTAGATTTTTTAGGGTGTCGGGAGAGCCTACCAGTAGGAGTTCCGTCTTGTCAGGGTTGAGGCATAGACCATTGTCTGCCATCCAGGCTTGGATGGTATTGTAAAGGTTGTTGAGGGCCAGGGAGTCAGTGTTGTAGTTGCCTGTGAGAGTGATGAGGATTTGTGTGTCGTCGGCGTAGTTGGTGTATGAGATGCCCATGGCGTCGAGGATGAGGAAGAGGGGGCGTGTAAAAATGTTGTATAGCGTGGGGGAGAGGCAGGAGCCTTGGGGCACCCCACAGAGTATAATGGTTGGTGATGCGGCGGCTAAGTCGGAGAATACTTGCATGGTTCTGTCTTGTAAGAAGGAGGTGATCCATGCTGTGGCCTCGGGGGAGAATTTGGCCGTGGTGGTGAGGTGGTGGCATAGGACGCCATGATCCACAAGGTCGAAGGCCGCTGAGAGGTCTAGGAGTAGGAGAAGTGCAGGTTTGCCCAAGTCTCTCGCATCGTCCATCTGGTTTTTCAAGTCAAGTAGGGCGGTTTCTGTTCCGTGTCTGGGGCGGAAGCCAGATTGGCGGAGACCAAGGAGTTTGTTCTCTTCAAGGAAGTGTTGAACCTGCAGGTAGGCTGCTTGGTCCAATATTTTGAGGAGGAACGGGACAGTGGTGATGGGTCTGTAGTTATTGGGGGAGGTGGGATCGAGCGTTGGCTTCTTTAGAAGAGGGCGGACCCAGGCTTCCTTGAGGGAGGCAGGGACTATGCCTGTGGTAAAGGAGGCATTTACAAAGGCTGTTAGGAAGGGAGCTAGCGGTTCTGCGCAGTCTTTGATAATGGAGGCTGGGCAAACATCACCTTTGCAGTTAGAGGGTTTAATGTTCCTCATTATGTTGATGCCGTCTTTTTCCTGAATGGGTTTGAAGGAGAAGGGTAGGGGGGGGGGATCAGGGGCAGGCGGTGGGACTGGGATGTGCTTACTCGGTAGGGCTTGTTTAGTGGCTAGTATTTTGTTTTTGAGGAGGCTAATTTTGGATTGCATGGCCTTCTGTATTCCGTCACACCAATCCTTGTCTTTGGTGAAATTCTGGGGGGCGGGAGTGGGTGTTTCGAGTTCTCTGAAAATGGCGAATATTTCTTTAGTACTGGATTGGGCTTCCGAGATTCTGGATTTAAAGGATTTGGCTTTGGCTTGGGTGATTGCCTTTTTGTATTTGGTGGAGAGGGCTTTGAAGATCATCTTATCTTTTTCGGAGTGGGACTTTTGCCACTGTGTGAGTGTGGCTTTTTTCTCGTTGCGTAGTGAGAGGAGGTCCGGCGTGAACCAAGAATTGGAATGTGCAGTTGGTTTGGAATTTCGAGGTTTGAGTGGGGCAATGGTGTTGATGGCTGCTTTGATGGCAGTATCATAGGTTGATGCGAGTGTTTCAGGGTCTGAAGAGAAAGGTGGTCTGAAGGCTGGGCCTTGGAGGAAGGGCAGTAATCTCTCCTTAGTGAGTTGGCGGGAGCTTCTGGCGAGGCAGGGAGGGAGTGGTTGGGGTGAAAGGGTAGCTGGGGAACTAGCGGTGGGGATGCTGAAGGTGATAGTGTGGTGATCAGACCATGGGGTAGGAGTGTTTCCAGTGATGATGAGTGGACAGTTGTGCTGTGCTATCCAGTCCAGCGTTCTGCCTTGGGTGTGAGTTGGGCTAAGTATGGTGTTCTTGTACCCTAGCGCCTTGAGGGCAGAGTCGAGGGATTTTGCTGCTGCGTCCTTACTATCCGGAGCCCTAGGTTGACATCCCCCAAGAGAATGGCTTTAGATTGCTTTTTGAGGTTGTCCGAGAGGAGGTGGATGAGAGAATCTTGAAAGTCTCCTGTTGGGCCTGGTGGGCGGTATACGGTGTGCACAGTAATTGTGCAGTGGGGGGAAGAGGGTTATTTTGACTTGGAGATAGTCGCTGTTGTTGTTCAGGGATTTCTCTACCTTTCTGACAGAGAGGTAGTCTCTGGCGATAATTGCTACACCTCCACCTTTGGAGAGGCGGTCTTGTCTAGTAATGGAATAGCCAGGAGGTAGGGCGAGTGAGAGCGCAGGGCCAGAGGCCTCATGTAGCCAAGTTTCTGAGATCATAAGTAGATCTAGGTCTTGGGAGGTTAGGAGGTCGTGGATGTTTAGGGCATGGGCATTTACGGATCTAGCGTTAATCATGGCACATTTCAGGTGGGGTTCAGTAGTGGCTGTGGGGGAGCTCGTGATGAGAGATGGTGGTATGGAGGGGCTAGGTGCATCGAGCGTGTTGTGGGCGGTGCCCATCACAGATTGTACACTGTGGGGCTCATTTTCATGGGTGGTGGACACAAGTGGCATAGCATTTGGCACAATAGAATTCAAAATGGTGGTAGAAGATTTGCACAACACAGATTTTACACTGGGGGGCTCATTTTCATGGGTGGTGGACACAAGTGGCATAGCATTTGGCACAATAGAATTCAAAATGGTGGTAGAAGATTTGCACAACACAGATTTTACACTGGGGGGCTCATTTTGATGGGTGGTGGACACAAGTGGCATAGCATTTGGCACAATAGAATTCAAAATGGTGGTAGAAGATTTGCACAACACAGATTTCATACTAGGGGTGGTGGTGGGCGCAGGATTAATTGTATTTGTAGTGTGGGTATGACAGTTGTGATGCGGGTAAAGTACTTTGTTGGTTGCTGTAATTGTAATATCGTTGGAGGATACAGCCTTCAGGGTTGTGCGCTGGAGTCTGGCCTTTTCGGCACATATAGAGGTTTTTGTGGTACGCGAGCATAGCCATGTATTACGGGTGCTCGTTGGGGTAGGGTGCGAGCTGCGGGCTGCTTCCTGAGTACGGATGCGCAACCTGAGAAGTCTTAAGGAGAGACATGGTTCAGAGAGAAGCTTGCTAGAGTGGTGCTTCTTACCTTGTAGGTGCTGCAAGGGCATTGGGCAGACGAGCAGCGAAGAGCTGCAAAGAGCACCGGAGGCCTTTCCTTACGGCCTTCCCTGCTCGGCTTCGCCTCTCGGCCCTCTCCCCCTCCATTTAAAGCAGGAGGGGAGGGGCGGGCGGGGTGAGGCAGCGAATCGGGACACGGGCCCGCGGCGGTGATTTCCAAAGCACATTTTGTTGATTGTGCTGCCATGGAGACGGGGGCCATCTTGTCTGGGTTAAAGATACCGAGAAGTGAAGCCCTTATGTGGGTTGTTGCGCACACATTATGATTAGTTCACTCAAAAAAAAGGGGCTATTCTAGTGTAAGAAGGGGTCTTTAGCAGCAGTAGCAGAGCGTAGAAGGGTAACTTCTCGGCATCCCTTCTATACAATAAGAAATAGGAACGGTAATGCCTGCCAATCTGCGCTACCCAAGCCAAACAGTAATCAGAGGTTGGTTTTGTGCCAGGAATTAGCCCAATGCCACACTATCGTGGGTTATACAGTAAGTATTTTTAATTAACAAAAGCAAAGAAACTCTACACGCCAACACGTGTTTCAGCCCTCTCTGGGCCGTCCTCAGGGCGTATGTATGTGACAATTAGGTGTAACTGTAAAAGTAACTTTTAATAATAATGTTCATTTTTTAATGCTAACATTTTGTTTTCTCTTCTCTCCTTTCTCTCCCCACACCCCTTCTTTTGCCCTCCATCCTACTCCTCCTCTCCACCTTATGAACTACATGATCTATGCAACTAATTTTGATTCTACTGAATGTTTTGGCTGTTTCATTACTCTGGTCTAACATTTGTTAAATGTATTTCGACATGCTTATGGAACAGTTACACCTAATTGTCACATACATACGCCCTGAGGACGGCCCAGAGAGGGCTGAAACACGTGTTGGCGTGTAGAGTTTCTTTGCTTTTGTTAATTAAAAATACTTACTGTATAACCCACGATAGTGTGGCATTGGGCTAATTCCTGGCACAAAACCAACCTCTGATTACTGTTTGGCTTGGGTAGCGCAGATTGGCAGGCATTACCGTTCCCGCCATCTTGTCTGGGGCTTCGGTGCACGCGGCCTGCAGCGTGGATGAAGGGGAACACGCGGCCGCTCCGAAGTGAATCAAAGCAGCTGATCAAGCACACAGCTGGTCGGGGATGCTTTGTGCTCGCAGCGGAGCTGCAAAAAGCACCAGAGGCCTTTCCTTACGGCCTTCCCTGCTCGGCTTCAACAATCATCGTTAGTTACATTTTGGGGCAGGTCAAACAACCTGATTGGTGCAAATATCCATAGTGTCCCATACATTGGTGTAATCTTACTGGCTAACATAATTCCTGGAACCAAAACCCACACCACCCACTTCTGACATCACAATCCTAAAATCTCCCTCCCCTCAATGACATCACCATGTGCTGACCAGCAGAAAAACTCTTAGTTACACATTAGCAGGCAAATATACAAAATAGCTGTAGCAACAAGTTTTAACTGGACTCGGATTGTTTTGAAGATAACGCGAGGCACAACCCGGCGCAAAGGTCGAATAGACACTAGAACATCCTTCCATTGCTCTCTGGTTATTGCCTGTCCCTCCCTATCCTTTCACTTACTTCATGCCAAGTCTAGTTAAAAAGCAGAAAATACAAGTCTCAACAGTGACTTGCAGAGTTTTCTTTTTAAGTCTTATTTAGCTCTCCTCCGATGGGAAAATTCTTTCCTCGCATTTGAACCTTGTGGTTTAGCATTAAACTATCTTTTATGCTTGATGAGCCCTTCTAGTTTGCATGCGTTTTCATGAATACAGCTGTATTGAGTTTTCTGAGACCTGGAAGCCCTTGCTAATTCTGAGCCATGCTGTGGCGTCTATTTTATAGAAGATGGCTGCCCAATCATGAATGCTTTTTATGTCTAATGAATGCTACATTAGTTCATGTATAAAAGCACATATGACCTAATATCTGAATTCTTTGTCTGGAGTGCATATAATCTTTGTGTCATGGATGTGCATTTTGTGGTTACAACATTTGCGTTGGTTAATCTGTCCGCTTTTAACTATTATTGGCTCTTACCTCTGTAGCAACAGTGGGGGATAAGGCCAGAATTACTGTCTTAGTTTATAACGTTGCTCACCGTTACAATATTGGGGCAGGGTAGTAGATAGTTGTGACATATTCATCTACGTCATTGGCTGTACCCTTCTTCATGTTTATTTTGAGCCTATCAAAACATGGCCGCCCAATTGTTCACATATAAATCCCAATGTTACTCCCTTACACGGCTATATAAAGCTAATGTAAAGTAGCAGTGTGAGTAAAGGTTCAATTTATTTTTAAGATGCTAGAGTTGGGTGTAGGAATATGTAACTTACATTCATTGTTTATAGAAACGTTAAAGGCGGGTTGTTCCCATGTTTGTAGATCTTACTTTTTATAATTACTACCTTAAACTTTTCTTTTATTCACAAACATGTAGCGCTCAAGTAAAATGGCTTAAAGTATTGTCTTTTAGCATGCTTTTTGGGGGAGTTTTCAGTGGTATGTTTATTAATATAACACTTTACAAAATGATACAAAGGAATGGCCATTTGTCAACAAATAACTACAAAATGGCAAAACTATTCCCATTGTCAATGCTTGTTAGATGAGTTTTCAGTAACTTGTTCTCATATTATTACACTTCATAAAAAAGTTAAAATGGTGCAAACATTTGTCTATTTATTAATTTTGATCTAGAATGGGTTTACGACAAAACACTGTGCATAATTAAATAGGTAAATGCAAAAATATGGTAGTATAGAGGAATGTCAACATGAGGTAGTAATTCCATTCAAGAAGAGGCTAAAAGGGGACTGAGAAATATAAAAGGACAAAAAAGTGTTAGAGTGACCACAGTTGTAAAGATTAAGTGAGTAGGTTTGGGTTTTTATTAATATACTTGGTAGCCTTATAGGCTTTGTATATACAAACATTAAAAACATTACAATGACAACATAAATCTTAAAATATTTCCGTACAGTATTAGACGACTACAAGTTTGTGTCACTATGCAAAATTCTAGAATACCTCAATACTCCTCAGTACGCCTCAATAGTTAAGCAACAGTTGTTATATCGATTTTTGGCAGTGTTTACTCGTATTACGCGATTAAAGGGTATCAATCATTCATCCAAAGAGTTACATTAAAGAATTTCAACATTCACTTATCACAAAATACAGAAAAATTCCTTTAAACAGATTTTCAACTACTCAAAACATTTAAAATATCTATAATACGTAAAAATACCATAGAATACATCAAATTACAATCAATACCATTCATAAAATGTTGCCATATATTGGAAAGATTATTAATATCGGTCTTGTTATCATATGACTTTAGATATTTTAATCGCAGTTCCAAAAGGCTCTCACATTGAATCATCAAATGTTCAAGGGACTCCACTACCTCATTGCTGCATAGGCAGCACATGCGCATTAATCTGGGCAGACCTAACTGTATACCCTTTGTTTCTAGTCCTTCACTATTATCATCACCAAATAATAAAGTATTTTTGGGCTTGGATATGCGCAGATATATTTGGGTTTCAAAATACGCTCAAACAGATATTGACAGAAGACACAACTATGAGATTTCGCTGCTAGTTCAATAAGGCTGCATTCATAACCTAGTGCGGTCACACTCTTCCTTAACCAACCTTTAAAGTGTTGGTCCCCACAGTGTTCTGGATTTAGATCCTACAGAACACTCCATGCCAAATATGCTATTTCTTTGCTTTTTCCCCCAAGTTGGGAAAATGCTTGCATATACTTGACGACAATGGTGTCATTCGTTAAATTAATGAGATTAAAATAAAACATTACCACTCTTCTAATAAATTCCTACTCAATACATTTAACATCAAATTCTAAATACAATTACTCCACAGAAGTACATTTAGGAAGCCTCAAAAGCTTACGCAATATCATTGCTTCAAAGTGTTTTGTGTATTTGTGGCCACAGACCTCAATAGCATACATGAGCATTGCACACATTTTAGATGTATATATCAATCCAGTGCTAACTGAGTAGCCATTATTTCTGCCAACAGAAGTGCTGATTGCACATGCAGAGACACTGCATTTCCTGCAAATGGCACACCACTGACTCTCCCAACTCAATGTGTCATCAATTATCACACCCAAGTAATTGTATTGGTGTACTTGTTCCAGATTCTCAGTATTCATGAGGCAGATCTTGTTCCACGATTTAGATTTTTTTACAGGGAAAGTCATGACTTTGCTTTTGTCAATGCTAAATCGTGAGCCCATTTTCTTTAGAGTACTCTGCAAGTGCAGTCAGCATCCTTTGTAGGCCGACTGGGTGTTGTCCAACAACACCAAGTCGTCAGCGTAGGCTTACTAACCCACAAAGGCACTACCAACTTTAATGGAATAGTTTACCATCAATGAGAAGGCTTGTTGCATATCATCTAAGTACAAGTTAAAAAGGATTGCTGCCACCATGCATCCCTGTTTTAAACAGCAACAGGTTAGAATCAAACCTAATAATTTCCCTTTTGCATCTAGTCTGATACGTACAGAGGTTTCGGAATACAATAACATCTTTAAGAGACCCAACTGTATTTTCCATTCGCTTAACTTTTTCCATAGCCGTTTCTCCGGACTGAGTCGAACGCTGCTGTGAAATCGATAAAGGCACAGTAGACGATCGACTCTCTCCGTTTCCAGGCATATTCAATCCCTGATGTCAGTAAAACCAAATTATGCACAGTACTTGCCTATTTGGTTCGGTGCAAGATGGAGTTGGCACTTATCCATTCATTGAGTTTTAATAGCAAGACGCTTGCAAATATCTTGGATGGCATGTCTAGCATAGCCAGAATTCTGAAATTACGGGGATCATCCCAAGCTCCTTTTTTGTGTACAGTGAGGATGTGGCTGACTTTCCAAGAATTAGGAATACAGCATGTCACTCCTATTTCACTGAATAACATGTGCAGGGCGGTTTCCCATAATTCAGGGGCCAATTTTGATATAACTATTACACACCACATCCGGTCCTGCTGCCGTCGAGCTGTTCAGGTGTGCAATTATGTCGATAAAATCAGACTGTTGCCTTACACCGCCAGCTATGAGATGGTAGGAAATAGATGTTACAAGGATTTTCTTTACGTCCTAGTGTGGAGTCTATATGGGATGCCCAAACTTGTTTAGTAATGAAATGTATACTTAATTCCCTTTTTCTCGAGTTGCAAATCACTTGCCCTATACCTACGGAGTTTCTGGACTGTGCTAACAGAGCACAGTTTTTCCAGCACTCTACCTTGTGGTTGAAAAGGGTGTTACGAAGCCAGCATAGGTAAGTGAGTAGGGTCAGTAAACAAAATGGAGGCTGGGCACAAAGGAGGGGCGAGGAACAGTCAGAAGAAAGAGGAATGAGGATCAAAGAGTACAAATGGGAACATAAAGTAAACTAAGAGAAGAGAGATCAGAAAGTGCAAGATAATGGTTGCATTTAAAAACAAGGATCTCTAATCAGGCAAACGTGTCCTAACATGGGACCATACCCTAAACAAAGCAGGCCGAGTCGAGACAGTGTCCCGAGTTTAGGCAATAATGCCAAAAACAGTCCCCAGTGAAAGTGTCATACCTGTGTACCAATTTACCAAGCATACACACATATACAACGGCCCCGAATTGGGGCATTGGGTAAGGGCATGTCTGGATGACTCCATAAGACCTGGTTTCACACAGATGTGAAAGATCCGTTCATTTAGAGAAGAACTGTACCCCACCCCACCCACCCACACGAGGGTGACAGCGAGACCATGCTCTGTGGGATGAACATTAAACTGGGCCAAGGAGAGCAGGAAAGGTGTTTCTACTAGCAGAAAATATAATCAAAATAAAGGGAAAAGAGCTTCCCTTACCGGCCAGCAGAATTTAAATGGAGGCAATTACTAGGTTGTTTTATATCAAGTCAGGCTGTGGATGCATGATGGCCTTGAGGTGTGCTTAAGAGTTCTTGAGAGTTGTGGGGGGCTGCAAAACAGATAATCATAGTGGATTCCTTCCTTCAGAGCTGCTATCGGTTCAGCTAAAGCCTTCCCGACACTAAAGGAGAACTTGATAAAAGCATTTGCCCTACCCCAAGCCCTAGCAGACGCTCCTCAGGTAGAGGAAAGGGACAAGTGCTGCTGTTGTATGCAGTGATTTGATAATGAGCCTCTGAATACAGTATGAGTGAATTAAGTTATTGGTAATTATATATATATATATATATATATAGTGGCCGTGTAGTTATGGTTAAATTGCGGTTTCCATAGGAAGAGCATTTTTTCGGGGGCCTATAACTCTGCTCCCCCTGGACGAATCTTCACCAAACTCTGCAGAGAATGTTTATGGGGCACTCTGAATTGTTCTGCGATGTTTGGTGCAGGGGGAGCAAAGTTATAGGGGTGGGTCCCAAAACGTCTTTTTCTCCCATGGACTGAATGGGGAAAAAACTTTGCGCACGCCTACAGGTCAAACCGTTGGACGGATTTTCACCAAATTGGCGGCAGGGGCAGGGGCTTGGTCCCGAAAGTGTGCTTTAGTAAATTTGGTGACAATCCGTCCAGTACTTTCCTTTAAAACGACCAAAAAATATGTCAATAAATTAGTGATATTTATGTCCGCTCCGCGGTCACATTTCCCTGTTTGCTCCGCGGACATGATACCGATTGGCCAGGGGGGGTGGCGTCATCACCGCGGACACGCAACGTCTTCGCCGATTGGCTACAGCGAGCCGTGATGTACATCAGAATGTGTGGATGCGCCCGACATCTTGGAACCGAAGACAGCGCGCTACGTACCAGAGGCAAAATGCTGTTTTGGCAACTGTTTTGCTCTCCTACAGTGCGTGGGGAGGATCACAGAGTAAGAGATGTGTTAAATACTGTACTTGTTTGGCCGGTAGATGTTAATGATGTATTCGCCATGGGAAATGGTGTTTGGGAAATGATTTTGATTTCCATCAGTGTTTGCGGTCCTTTAATGAGTAAGAGACGGATGAAATACTGTACTTGTTTGGGCGGCAATTGTATATTATATATTCTGCATTGGCGCCTTCTTCAGGATGTTTGGAAGTGCAGAAAATGAAGAATATAATAAGGATACTATTTGAGTCCGTGCTGTGTACAGGCACCTTGAAAATTTTCGCAGAACACGCGTGGCGTTAGTGACCATTGACTTTCAGTATATTGTCCTATTATATTACATTTTCCTATGGTTCTGTTATTGATTAGTATGGCACCATGGTCGTGACATGCTGCGGTGGTTGGGGGCAGGGCCTAGAGTCTTGGATGCATGGCCGTAGGCCATACTTCCAAGACTGTAGGCCCTGCCCACAACCACCGCAGCATGTCACGACCATTGATACAAGTGTAGTATTGATTATCGATTACATGGTTGAGGGGAGAGTGTACAGTGTTGGGTGCATGGCCAAAAGCCATGCACTCAAAAAGAAAGTTATAAGCACTGCAGTTATAAGCCAGTGCACATCCACACATTGCAATAATATCTATGGGCAACAGCTAGGAGTGCAGTCTCTGGCCAGAATAAGTGAAGCCTACCACACCTATCAATACACCCATACTACTGTACATCACTAAGGTGGTTGTGGGCAGGATGTACAGTTTTGCTTCCATGGCTGTGGCCCGTAGCCCATACATCATACTCCTAAAACCCTAGGCCCTGGCCAGAAACACCACATCACATTACTGCAGTGCATACACTCGTCCTATAGGTTAACATGTCAATCAAATGGTTCTGGGGAGGGTGTACAGTCTTGGGTGTATGGCCCAAGCCCATGCACCCAGAAACGACCTTGTTAGCGTCGGAGGTATAAGTCAATGTACACCTATACATTCAAATGTACGTGGACATATATCTTAACCTCTAGGTCCTGCCGTAACCCACTGCAGCACATTAGACAGGCACGTTACTGACTTTGTTGCTTTGGTGGAGTGGCTGTTTCCATAGAAAGAACAGTTTTTGGCTGCCTTATAACTGTCCTACCCTTGGATGAATCGTCGACAAACTTTGCAAAAAAAATATATCGGACATTTTGATTTTGTTTGGAAAGTTTGGTGATGTTTGGTGCAGGGGGGCGAAAGTTATAAGGGGGAGGGGTTCTCAAAACGTCTCTTTTCACCTTACACTGAACGGGGAAAAAGGTCGTGCTCACGACCATGTGGCTCTTTCCCAGATTGGTTGAAGAATAGGGTGCAGTAAGGCAGCTTTCTTAGTTGCCCCCCTATCTTTTAGTAATGTTTTCGTGTGCGCGGATATCGCCAGAAACACCTCCAAAACAAGAGAGCATTACACTTCTCACACTCAAGTAATAGTATTTCAGAAGGTGACCTTTGAGAGGGGCCAATAAGCTGTGGAAGCGCAAAGTGAGAAAGTGGAATTTTCTTGTCTGCAAAATGATACGATTTAATGGAAGTTTGTGTTCACTGCACCACGACCAATTACAGCGTGTGGGATAAAATGGGTTTTGGAATAATATTTCCCTCACATTGGCCTCTTCAGTTTTGTAAACTAAGGCCATCATCTGCAGTGTTTGCTTGAAACAGCGCTTCTGGAGGTGTATGGGAGTAGAGGTTCTCATAATTGGATTTCAATATGTTGAATCAAAGCAAGAATGTACTTGGCTTCTGAGGGAAGGCCACTTGAGTTGCTATTTTGGTTGACCGCTCAATACGCCCGCGCATCCGAGTGAATGTAAAGGGGCAATTGTTTTTTGACCTTGAGCGCAAGAGAAACTTACTCGCTATTCATGGAATGAAAGGGTCGGAAAAAACAGCAATTGAAAGGGTTATGTTTTAAAAAGTTTGTAAGGGACATGCAATATCAGTCAACGAAGATTCTTCATTTGTGACTGATTTGCAGAAAAAGAATGGCGGCAGTAAATATTTTTTAAGTTTACTTAGGATAACTCTACAGAGACCGCTGCTTTATTTCTACATAACTGCACATCTAATTGTGCTAATGTAATTGACATATTATTGTTCTGCCCTTTTACATTTTTCCTATAATGTTGCAGAGTGCACAGGTTGCTCATTTGCAGGGTATGACTGCACTCAACCTTTTTTAGCATTAATATTTCTTATTTGAAACGTTTACTTTGCCCACATAGCTTTGTGTATAACTTTGCACGTTTTTTGGTCTTCTTTGAAATGACAAGACGTACATTTTTTTTTTATTTGTCCACTCTTTTTTTTTCCATGACTACTTTATCGTCTTTCTATATATTTGGTTTCTTGTTTTCTCTTACGCCGTATGCAAAATCTTGGCGTTTGTAGCCTCCAACTATAGTTACACATGGACATTACTAACATGTCAACTTTCAGCCCGTACTTTTGTGTAGCACTTTGCACATTTTCTGTGTGTTTAAAAAAAAAGATTTGGTACAGGTTGGTTACTGACACATTTTCTGTAACCTTCCCCCCCTAGGTATATATTGCCGCACTGTGCGTGCCATGGGTTTCAAATCCCGAGTGAGGGCTTCTTCGGACGGCAAATACAACTTCTGGTGAGCAGTTGCCTGTCCATAACAATAATGTGGAATGACACTAAGCCCGCTTTGTTCGTTCGCTGAACTCGCTATTCGGAGCAACGTGACATCATTTATGGTGCTGTAGCCTCAACGTCATGACTTCTGGGAAATCACTGTGGAAACAAAGCGACTGCTTCAACGAAGACCCCAAAATGTTTGTTTGGGCAAAAAAAAACGGGCTCCTGATCTTCAACATTTGCAATGCCTCCCTTACAAGCATTGTAATCATTGCATTGATTATGGGATTATTCCGATGGTCTCTGCAAGTTTGTTGTTATATAAACCTACTTTGTAACCTGTAAAATGGTCATGTGTTCTTTAGCATTCCACTGCATTATTTACAAATGTAAATTATTAGCTTGGACGTCGCTGAATGTTTATTTACAAGTTCTGCGTCACGCCGTGTACTTGTATTTTTTGCAACCTACAATGGAAAGGGAAGAGGGGCTATGTATGCAATAACCGCCTTCCCTTTCTATGGTGGCCATCTTGAAAGAGGATTTCCTTTTGTGGTCCGCACTGCCAAAGTCGCCTCGGATTACAAGTAAACGTCATTTTTAGTAGCACACGTTACTGCATTACTAATTTAGACTATTACTGGCAAATATTATTGCGTCTAAGTACTTTACTGAGAAATATGGAGTACGTGGAGTGTATGCAAATATATATTTTTTTCCATTACACTGTGAAAGGTCGTTATTAACGCATTATTATCTTGGTTTACGGGTGGCTTTATTTTTTGCCATAGCAGCCAATAAGGCAATATGCGAACGGCATTGAGCAAAAAGGCTTCAAATGGTAATATGAGTGGGTGTATGTATGGCAACAAATTTTGTTCGTCTGTTATGTGCAAGGTAGCAACAGTTTCTTATGCTTTCGCATTACACCACTGCTGCTGTTTCTTAGGGAGGAAGGCTGCCTTTAACTGATGTCTTTTCCAAATAAGTAGAACTATCACTACCAATATATAATGTGTAGTGCATTGGCAATTGCTGTATACCAATACGTGTTGGCGTTGTGTAAGGTAAATGTTGAAGGTGGACGTTCCTACATGATTATAAAATCCATTTCCACATTGCCCAACAGGCATAATTCGTTCAGGTAAGTGTGTACCGATTCCGGGACATGCAACGCTGCTGTACGACAGTATACTTTCATGTGGCATTCTTCAGAAGGTGTATACTGTTTACCAAACAACCCTTTCTAAACGGACCTTTTGGTTATGTTGCACTACTGAAAATCTGTGACATGCAGTACAACATTTTTTTCTTAGCTACACCTTATGCTTAAATTGGACTACTAAAAACCTGTACAATTCACTAAAAAAAACTTTGTTAAGGGGACGTTATGGTTAAGTTGCGCTACTACACACCTGTCAGATTCTCTAAAAAAACTACACTAACGTGACATAATACAAACGTGCCTTTATGGTTCACAGTAAAACTGAAAAACCCCTCAAATTCGCCAGTTATGGTAAGCTAAGCAACCAAAACTCGCACCACCACCATGCACTGCTAAGACTAACACCCAGGACATCAAAGATGACATCACAAATGTCATTGATGACATCACTGATAACATCACATGTGCATTTACTTTTCATGAAAACTCTGTACAAGGGATTCTTATTATAATGTTGACAGAAAAAGTGTGAAGGATAATTGGAAAAGATGTCTTGAGCTATGTAGTGGATTAGCCAATGCATTGATATAAATAGAATTCCATTATGAAGTTCTTTACACTATACTAAGCGACTCAAGTATAAATATAAGCATTGTGTGCAGTATACATGATGGAGGAGCAATATTCATAATCCTACCATGTTGAATAGTGAAATGATAAATGCTTTTTTATTAGAGTTGTGTGTACTGTGCAACATGTAATAAGTAGCTAAAAAAACACTTGCTACATAATTTCATTATTACATACAAAATACAAAGCCACAAGAACACATACAAATATGAGTATATATAGTGAAAGTGAAGTATGCAAAAAAGCAGCAGTAGAAGCAGAAAGTGTTCACAACCTACCTGATTATCTTTATGCACAGAAAGGGTTGCTCTGCTTCAAACCTACTACTTTCCTATGTACAAATATCACATGATGTGGCTGCACCCTAAAGAAACTAATGCAAATACAAATATGAGCACATCCAGAGAAGTACAGTAATAAAAAACAGCAAAAGCATAAGAAAGTGTTGATAACCTTACTGATTGTGTATTTTTCCTATGTATATGTTTTATATGGTGTGAGTGGACTCTAAGAGAATTATTGTAAGAACATATTTAAAGTATAAGTCTACAAATATAGTACTTAATGATTTTTTTGTGCCCAACTATTACTGTCTAAGATATATCACTAAAGGAAAAAACAGCGAGTCAGACATGTGATGTTATCACTGATGTCATCAATGACATTTGTGATGTCATCTTTGATGTCCTGGGTGTTCGTTTTTAGCAGTGCACGGTGGTGGCGCGAGTTATGGTTGCTTAGCTTACCATAACTGGCGAATTTCAGGGTTTTTTCGGTTTTACTGTGAACTACAAAGGCACGTTTGTATTATGTCGCGTTAGTGTCGTTTTTGTTTAGAGAATCTGACAGGTGCGTAGTAGCGCAACTTAAAAATAACGTCCCCTTAAAGTTTTTTTTAGTGATAAATATATATATATATATATATATAGTCTCAAAATAAACACTGGTTGCAATAGCTTTATAGACCCCACTCTCAGGCCATGGTATGTTATCAGAACTTGTTGAGTGCACGTACGCCCAAAGGCATCAAGGCGCAAATAAGCATAAAGGAGGTTTCAATAGAGCTACGCCATTAAAATAGTATGGATTTCAGGCTCCGCTGAAAGAAAGTGATCAGCAGTCTTCCATAAGGCAAGAGGAAGATCGGTCCAAGCTTTGGCAGCCACAACAGAAAAGTACACCCCACAGAACAGGCACACCTCAATCGAGGAACAGCTATCAGGAGGGCAGACTGAGAACAGAGAGAGCGTGTAGGGAAATTGCGCACACATTTGGCTTGTAGGTACTCTGCTTCAATACCATAGAAAGCCCGGTGCACAATACACATGGACTTAAACGTAATCCGAGCCTCCACTGGAAGCCAATGCAGTTGTCTCAACAAAGTTGACATGTGTGCTCGAAACGCGGGGGCGAAAGATGGATCTGACCGCTGAATTTTTCAGAAATTGAAGCCGCCTAATCAGGGAGAGAGGCTGCCCAAGGTACAGCGAATTACAGTAGTCTAAAACACTCCGTACTAGGGCGGTGACCACCGGGGCCATATCTGGAGTAATGGGCTTTTAAAAAGCTTTTTGTGCTTAGGCATTTAATTCCGCCTTCAAGGCCCATATTGCAGATTATCATCGGGTCTATAAACCTTAATTATGACTGTCAGAAATGTATCAATTCCCTTTTTTATATGTGAATATTAGAGTTTGGCTGATGAGATTTTCACGATTTTTGAAGCATGAAACACTTCAAGGTAAAGTGCACGTGTGCCAAAACTTTGAAAAATTAAGCTTAAAATATAGAGAAATAGAGTTCAGAAAATGCAATTTCCCTATGTAGATCTCCATTATAACAAAATTAACAAAACAATTGGTCAACATTTTATATTTTTGAAACCACTGCACTAATGGTTACCAAATGTGGCATGGTAGATCAAATGGGTCAGGGCCAGTTGCATGCCGCATTTAGTGAAGGTTCAGTTGCATTAGAAAGTATGTACCATGCTTCAGTTATCTCACTAAATTGCTGCATCTTATCATATACATACACAAACACACCCATCATATCCATATATGTCTGTCTGAGAGTGAAAATAGCAGATGGCACAAGAGTCTAAATGCAAAACATACTCACCAATAATTGAAATGGGCTTTCTGGCAAATCGAAGCCTTCCCCAAAATCCAACATATTTGCTTCGACAGCCTGCTGACCACAATCGAACCACATATTCGGCTCCAAAAAACACAACCAACACAATTTCCTGAGAAATAAAGACACATTATTAGTTTTGGGTTGGATTTATATCTTACCACAGAAAATGATTAAAAAACTGAAAGCTATAACATACAGGGAGCTGTACAATTATTTGCAAGCTTCTATGTAATTTTGCTGGCAATAGAATACCGCTGCTAAATATCAGCCAGTGGAAGCCCATTTTTTTTTTTAAAACAGGGACATATCACATCTGTACAACTCCTACACGTTGCCGCCCCATATAAAACCCTGCCTCCTATAAAGCAAAATAAAAAGGAATGCTCCTGGCAACATAATACACAGATGCTAATGTATTGTAAAGGTACCTGATGTACGTTTTAGTCATTTCTATTTTGGAATGTGGGAGACACAGCATTTCCTTCAATAAGCACCAGGACTTTAAATGGGCTGGGGCTTGCTGACTCAGCCATGCTGACACCTCAGCCTGGGTAGCTGAAGCGCTGCACTGTTAAAGGGCTGCCTGTAGGTGTCAGCACTTCGGATTGGGAAACAGAAAAGGCATTGCTTCTTTTTCTAATCTGAAGTACTGACTCATGCAGTTAGCCCTTTAACTGCAAAGTGTTCGGCTAAACGGCTGCCTGATATCTCTGTACTCTGACACAGGAGGAGGCCTAGAGGGCCCGTCTCTCCTTTTGTTTCCGAGTAAAGAGTCATCACGCAGCCTGAGGCCATTTAACTGCGTGGTTAAAGGGTGTCATACTGCGTGATGACTCTACTCAGAAACAAAAAGAGCTGGGCACTCCAGCCCTCCTCCTGTCTCCGAGTACAGAGACATGCAGCAGGCAGCACTTTCACTCAATGAGCCGCATGATTAAAGGGTTGCCAGCAGGGTCCCTTCAACCATGCAGCTCCTTGAATTAAAGTGTGTGAGACCATGCTTAATTTGCAAAATAATAAGTGCGAGGGCCCAAATATTTTCTAGCCCTCTTGGGAGACGTTGGGGCAGGCAACTCCCAGTCCACTATTGCCACCATCCACAGCTTCACACCAGTGTTAGCATGTCCAAGGTTTAAGATGCAACTCCCACTGCCTATTGTGGGTGATGGTTGCACTACCCATAGCAGATGTCAATTTTTAGATACCAATTGACATAAAATAACATAACCTACCATTTTAAGGCAAATGTTTGAGTGCTCCATTATATACATCATCATTGTTAATCATTTTCCCAGATTCTATAGGTGGAAAGTGGAACATGTTGACCATATATCGACAGAAAGAAATAAGCAAAACAAGCTTTCCTCCTGTGGTAAATTGATTGACAAATGCAGGAAAAATCATTGGATTGTAATTTGTTATTTATAACGTGCTAAATACACAGAGGTTTCTAAGCGGACCCGGGAACGAACCTGTGCTGCTCCATGTTGTCTTGCTTCCAAAGCAAGCATGTTGCCCCTGAGCTATCCTCCTGAGACAAGTTCCTCCTGAACTGATGAACTTGCCTGCCAAACACTGCAGCACAATCTTTCGGTTTAGATTGGCACTAATGACTGACAGTCCTCTTAGGCAGTGGCCTTTTCCCTGG
The DNA here is from genome assembly GCF_040938575.1 of Ambystoma mexicanum. Lineage (NCBI taxonomy): Eukaryota > Metazoa > Chordata > Amphibia > Caudata > Ambystomatidae > Ambystoma > Ambystoma mexicanum. Next base: position 979,974,940 of record NC_090934.1, on the reverse strand, counting down.
CTTTGCCCCTTGGTGGGTGCTGCTGGCAGGTGACTGACCTCTTGCTGGCAACCCACATTACTGTGATCGTGTTACTGGTTATTACAGTAGCTGAGCTACACCAATGTTATGCAGGATGACCAGAGCAGTGTGCGAGTATGGCCAGCACAAACACTCACTTTCCCACTCGTTATCCAATAGCTAACTAGCACTGTCCTGGCCACCTGGGTCATCAATTTCATAACAATGAGCCGGCCCAGGATGAAGAGACTGTACGAAGTTCACATTGTTGTTTGTTGTGTGACAACTACACAATGAGATTTAAAATAATTGAGTTGAAAAACACCACATCATAATCAGACCGAGTCTGAGAAAATAAGTGCTGGGCTCAAAAATAAGTGACGGGGCTCAGCCCTGGCAAACACCCCTGCAAATTAAGCACTGGGAGAGCTGGGGGCGCACTGGTGTCACACCTTTGGTGCGCCCAGACCCTCCGTTGGTTGAAAAGGAGGGAATTTGTGCACCAAAAGGTAATAATGACAGTGTGCCCAGCCCCCCTTGTTTTAGCCAGCCCCCCTCTTTAGGTGAGGGGGGGCTGTAGTTAGGGGGCGTGGCCAAAGTACAAAGGTTCTTCGGACATGGCCCCTAACAAGAGCCCCCCCCCCTCGATTTAGCACCCCCTTAAAGCACTCACACACCCTACATTCTAAACATGGCCAAAAACGCTAATGTTGCGTGGGAAAGAACGTCATCATAAGTAAAGGCAAGATCTGCCGGAAATTATGACGCATACAAAATATAAAGCTAATGCCACATGGCTGTCCAGCTTCAATAACTTGCCTTAACCCGGAAGTTTAACCCACAAGGACAGGCCGAGATTCTGCACTATTCCACACTGGGAGTCAGACACCATAGCTCCAACTGGGAAACATGGCCACTAATGGCTGTGCGACTCTGCTGTGTCCCTAAACGTCATCTGCAAAGTTGCCCTAATATGACAACGAATTTAAAAGTATAAAACCCACTGTAATATTTATGAAAAGCACATTTCAAAAGGTCAGCAGAAACTGGGATCCTATGTCGAGAGGAAATGCCAGATAGCAGTTAGCCGACTAGTAATGTGTGTTTCACCTTCTTGCGCACATGTTTCCAGTGGTGGGGTGATAAATGACGCCATTTATTCAGATGTGGAAAGAACATTTATACGTTTCACACATTCACATACCCCTTCGTTCGCCTAGTGGGAATGCTTTCCTTTATTTTGTATTATTACTTTCTGAATGTACAATGTTCCACTGACTCCAGCTTTAGGAATATTCTACACGTAGATACAATAACATGTGTTATGCACCACGTATCTGCATGTAGAAGACCCAACTCTATGCTCTTGCATTAAAAACAAATGGTTTACTGCACTTCATACAAACAGTATATGTATGGGACAGGGTACAGGTATCAAACCCGTGCTACAAGCATGTTGCACCTTAGCTATCCTCCCGGCCCAAAGTCTGTTACTACGACGCCTCCTGGGTTCTACTCGACAATGAAAGGCACCCACACCTTGTAACCACATTCCCATTGAACCATTTAGAGAGCATGATAGGGTTAACCTGCGCACTGTGATCCAGAAGAAAAGCTTTGTACGTTTAAAAAAATGCATTTCTTTCTATATGAAAAGATAAGAGACGGGGTGAGAAAAAGGATAACTAGTTCTGTTTTTTTAAATCGCTTTTATGAGCGTGTAGCAATCTACTTGCTTTGAGAGTACAGCGTTTTCAAAACAAACTCAATATTTGTTAAACAAGAGAAGTATTGTGAAAGGATTTGCACACTGCCAAACACGCATAGCAAATGGACTGCAAAATCATCCTAGGTTTTTTTTATATATACGCATCTTAAGCTGTTTACGTCAACAAAAACGACAGACATCCAAACTAGTATAAATAAAACACTAACCAAGCACTAACGTTTAATTAGTACAAACTGATTGCTGAAAACGTTTTGAGTAAAGCAATTTCTAGCATTTGACAAAGGCCCATCTTGTTCAAACATGCCAGTTCATATGTAAGTGAACTAAATCACAATGTTAGCTTCATTGTAAATTTGAACTAACAAGATGATGATTTCTACTGTTTCTACTCATTACGCTAATTCCATGATCGGTCATGATTTAATGATATAAACAGGGAAACGGGGTGGCACCTATCATTTACAAACAAGCTGCTTCAGACAGTTGGGAGAAGTTCGCAAAATGTCACTGAAGGCTACAACACTATGCACCATGAGGGGCAACAGTCTGGAGGATAACTGCTGACCCACAAGACTTGGTCCTGCCTGGTAAGGAGAAAACAGCAACTTTATGGACTAGGCCAAGACTATAATTTTAGTCTTTGGGACAAAACATTGGCACACTGATAATTTTTCCAAATTCGGATTTGTATTACCTGCATCAATAATTTGGTGGTAAAACTAAATTACAAAGCTGAAAGGCCTTGGAAACAAGCAGCACACAGATTTCACATGCCTTCTCTCGGACAGAAAACTGCTCATGTGGCTATAAATTAGCACTTTGCCAATTTTTCTAAATTCCATTTTTCTGACTGTTTTAATATTTTGGAGGCAAGCCATTTTTCTTAATTCTTTTCAATGTTTAATTTCTTTTCCATGGGAGGACCGTTCTGAAACATCATGATGTATTATTTGATTAGTTTAGGCTTTCAACTTTCCCTGTCATTATGAAATACTGGTTTTAGTGTGTTATGAGGTTTGTCACATTGTCCATATATAACTTGTGTTGCCCCTCATACTTATTTAGCCAGGATAAGGGAAACCATCACAAATCAGAGGATGGCGAGAGAAATCCTTTGCCTTGGGGATTTAAAATGCTTTACCTGTAATCTTTTTTGTCTGCAGATTGATTTTAGGTTTTTCATAATTAACTGCCCTTTGAAGCAATTAACTTTTTTGACAGAATGTGAACCACTCTCCACCTAATGAGTTATTCAGAGGTTAATCTGTACAACCTCACAAGTCCCCTGGCTTGCCAATCCACTGCACCACAATTAGGAGTATGATTTAAAAATGTAATGGGCCACAATGGCTACACACTATTTGTTGATTGGTTGCAAGCAGATTTTAACATTTTAGAAGTGGATAGAAGAGTAGAATCCCAGGAACCTACTCAACTAATTCATTGCTTGTATTAGGAACAGTATATTTTTTGACTAGTTTATTTAAAAAAAAAATAAACATTTGAGTTTTCAGATTTTCTAAACAGACAACAAAATTAAAATCAACGTTCCACTCCTAGAACTTTCCACACCCATCGCTATCCCTCCTAACACATTTTCCATGCCCCCCCAGTACACTGGATGTTCACACTTTTATACATTTCACAAAATGTCAAAAATTCGTAGATTCTGAAGGCAATATTGTTCCATATAGTCTCTGTGCAAAAAGTTCAATTTCGAGGCCCAGTCTGATGAAAATGTAGCCTGTGCCCCTTGAATCGAATAGGTAACCCATTCCAAAGAGACAATTCCAAAGTTTATAATACCAGTCTTTTATGTGTGGTGGGTCCGCAGATTTCCAGTTCTGAGCCCAGAACAGGAAAACTGCCAAATGAAGAATAAAAAAAGCCTTTCTCTTATGCTTTGGCCATAATGCATTTTTTGCGCCATACCTAGGAGGGTTTCTTCAAGGCTTCTCTCGGTCTTAAAAGCAAACGTAGCCTTCATATTCCCCTGCACCGCCCTCCAATATTGTTACATTTTAGGACATGACCACCAAACATGTAACCAGTCTCCTCTCCCCCCGCATCCCTGCCAACCAAGAGCTGAAACCAGCAGGGCAATCTTATGTAAGCGTTCTGGGGTGTAGTGCCATTGGAACATTAGTTTGAACCAACATTCCCTAATCTGTATAGATCTAGTCATTTTTGCAATGTCTAAACACAACCAGGTTTGTTGGTGTATAGCCGAGAGTCTTAGCCTAGGCCTGTTGGTAAGTAGATGCAGTTGCCAGAGGTTCATCTGTTAGTAACTTAAGGGTTAGAGATCGGATGTTAATCTCCTGAGCTTGATGTCAAAAATTGCTTGAATGGAGTTTGTTTTCTTAAAGCCGCTGACTTATTAGATGGAGCCATCAACCAATGGCAAACTTGAAAGTATTTAAATTGCTGACTCTCCTGAAGGACAAGTTACTCTTTGCAAAGGACAAAGGACTTAATATATTGTCCCAAAAACATATCTCGGAACTCAGTTCAACAAGCTGTTTTCCATTCAGAGAAAGTTGGCCTGTAGTCCCGGAGTGAATTGTGGATTTGTGAAAAGGGGAGTGAAATTAGGTAATATGATGCTGCTTAATCGCCTGAGCCCAAATTTCTTCCACTAATTTGGTAATCTCGCTTTGGGTCTATCCATTTTAGGCAGCCACATTTTCTCTCCCATTCTAGACCGCACTATAGCTCTTTCCATATGATACCATCTCTTATTGGAATCATACCCCAACCATTTCTTTATCACTCGCAGGTGTGCTGTGTGATAATATTCCCTGAAATTAAAGTTTTCAATGCGACTGGAGGCGGTTTGTTATTCCATATAAACGTTGATATCATTTTGTGACGTATACGGAACAAAACGGTTGGGACCCAAATCGGGAGGACTTGGAACAAATACAGTACTTTGGGTAAAATTACCATCTTAATCGAATGTATCAGACCATAAGAGACGACCAAGATTGGAAGAGCTTCTGAATCTCTGCCAAAAACGGATGGAAGTTGGTGGAATATAGTTCCCCTAGTGAGTGTGTAATATTTACTACCAACACCCGAATGCTTTCCCGACTCCAACAGAGCTGTGATGCTTCCATTACTTTGTGCAATTCAATTTGTGTAAGTCCGAGATGGAAGATTTCAGACTTTGTAATATTAATTTTGAGACCGGCTATTTTGCCGAAACTTTCTAATTGAGCCAGTGCCGCCGGTAAATAATCTCTTGTGTTGGAGAGCACAAGAAGCATGTCATCTGCATATGCCATTAAGTTATGCTTGTCCCCCCAAAGAATATGCCTTGTATAGTGTCCGAATGGCAAATTTGCAACAGTAAAAGTTCTAAGTGTATTGCATAAAGAAGAGGTGATAGGGAACACGTTCCTCTACGGGGGAAACTTGCAGGGATAGCTGACCGTTTATAAACTATCTGGCTGAGGGGTTTACATAATTGGCTCATACCATCGCTAAAAACCTGGGAACAAAACACATGGCAGTTAGAGTTTTAAACATAAAAGGACCATTCAATGCTGTCAAATGCTTTTTCAGCATCTAATGAAAGCAATATAACTTTATCCTTCTTTTTAGCCACTTTCTCAATTAGGTGACAAATTCACCGAATATTAGCGTAGTTTTGTCTTCCTTTTATAAATCCCGTCTGATCTGGGTGGATGAGGTTGGGCATAATGGCTTCTAGTCGCTTAGAGAGGATTTTTGTGTATATTTTTGCATCAATATTAATGAGGGCAATCGGACAGTTCTACCCACATTTTACTGTATCATTCCCTGGTTTTGAAATTAAAATTATTTTGGCCTCTTCCATTGAATTTGTTATTTTACCAGTCTTAGCAAAAGAATTATAGAGGTTAATGTCGGGACAAGAGTCGATTGACATTTTTTTATGAAAAGAAGCAATGTACCATTCTGGGTCTGGCGATTAATTTATGGGAAGGTTAGCTAGTACCTGCCCGACTTCCTCCCGGGTAATATTGTTATCTAGAATTACTGTATCTGCTTCTGAAATTCTCTTTTAGGACTTGATCTGGTGAGTCTGATTTATATACAGTCGTATAAAATGCCTGTAATTGAGTCGTGATTTCTTCCGTCAACGTTACTGTCTATACAGATGTGTCCTCCACCCCCTGAATTGTTTGAGCCGCCATTTTCTGTTCTAGTTGTCTAGCTAAAAATGTCTCCGCTTTATTAGCTTTTATATATATACCCTTTGTTTAGGTACAATAAGCTTTTTTCTGCTTGTTTGGTGCGTATTAAGTCGAGTCTTCCCCTAGCGCACTGGTATGTCTTTGGAGTTTCATTGATGTATCTAACTCCATTTGTTTTAAAGTGTCCTTTACCCCCAAGTCCATTTCAAATGCATGCTTTAGTTTCCCCCTGTGCGCTTGTATTGAAATAATCTTGCCTCTAAGGGTCGCCTTAAACGCATCCCAAACCATATCTAAACCTTTCTCACCTCCAAGGTTGGATCTGAAGTAGTCGGTTATTCTGCCGTCTATTTCATCGCACAGGACTCGAACCGAGAATCTCTCTCTCAGAAATTTCCAGTTCCATAATGTGGGGGAGAATTCAAGAAAAATAAGATCTTTCATCAGGGGGGCATGATCTGAAATGGAAATGGTATGGCTATCCATTTGTATCACTCTACCTATCAATCTAACTGAGACCCAGAAATAGTCAATTCTTGAGAAGGATTTGTGGACATGAGAATAGTAAGTGTATGCCCTTTCCTCTCCTTTCAGGGTAGGCCATTAAGCGTCAGGTGGTCAAATTTCTGTCTTGAGGCCAACGACGATGCGGGCGTGCAGTTTTTGCAATAGAGCTATCTTGCTCTGGGTCCCATGCGATGTTCAGATCTCCGATCAGAATCACTTTCCTCTGAGCAAATTGTTCTAAATTGGCTAATACAGACTTCAAGAAACCCTCCTGCCCTGTGTTTGGGGCATATAAAGAAACTAAAGTTAGAGTCAATGGTCCCATCTGTACCCGAAGGAAGATGAACCATCCCTCCTTATCAGTGTGTACTTTGATCGTCACCTACGTGTCCGCCCTAAAGATTATCAACACTCCTGCTGACTTGCCCTTTGCATTAGCCTGCCTAAGTATCGGGAAATGTTTTAACTTCAACTTATAACGATCTTGATACTTAAAATGCTTTTCCGATAGGGCAATACAATAAAATCAGGCTGATATGTACATAATACCGTTCCAACTTCCTTCTCTTAACAGGGGAGTTAAGCTTCTAATAAGTGTTAAGCATCTAAATATGATGGTGTAGTATTAGAACGCTAGCATGGCGATAATTGTTAAAGTCAGACATTATAAGCCTCAAATTGCCACCCCGTGTACCGTTCATCCCTCCCCAAAGCATCCCCACAACTTTAAACGTATTCCCTCCCTCCCCCTCCAACATATCCCCAATAGCATTCCCCTTTCCCTGGTGTAGACCATCCTTGCTACTCTCTCCGAGGACTTCGTCCTGAGAGAGTAGCACCATCTAAGCCAGTGATATATGAAGGGTATTCTAAAACCCCCTGAATAAGTATTATGAGTTTCAAGATGAACATTAGCTGTGCCCCAGCATTAGAAATAGCTTTCCTGTTCCAAGATAGTATACCTTATTTCACCTTGACGTTTTCATCTGAGGGAATTATTCTCTCCTTGTTCCGTCACCATGGTGGGGGTTGTTTCTCTGACCCAAAAACCCTTTTGGGTTTTTGTTCGATATCGTACATTTGTCCACGCAAGGACTCAGGTAACAGTAGCTTGATCCACCTGATCTTCCTTCGAGATGTAGAATATGCGCCACCTCCTCGTTAGTGATACAGTGTTGTTTCCCCTCCCAAGTAAAAAGGAGGCCGAATGGGAGATATTTTCTGTAGATGCAAGTGTTGCAGGATATCACGCATATCCTTTTTTTTTTAGTGTAACTGGAGAAATATCCTGCTACAATTGAATTTCGTTCCCATGAAGTGTGATTTGTGACGCTTTTCTGACTTCCTGTAGGATTTGTTCCTTCTGGGGGGGTAACACGCCAATGCCACCAAGATATCTCTGGGTCGGGCTGCTGGATCCTGGCACTTTGGTCCTACCCTGTGGATTCCATCTACAGGAATGATTACCTCAGCTTCCCCTTTCATTAGATCCTAGAAGACTCCCATAACTTACTCTTTTATTAATGAATCACTCAATGAATCTGGAATATTTCGTATGCGAATGTTAGATCTTCTCGATCTGTTCTCCATATCCTCACATTGCAACTCTACATTATGTGTTGGCTTGTGCCAAATGTTCGAGGAGCTCTTCTGATTGCGTAGACTTCTGGGCCAACTCTTGTAGTGCCGTCAACATTACGGTCTGCCCTTTCTTTAAGATATGCAATTTCCTTAAGTAGATCAACTAAGGCAGATTTGAATTCTGTTGTAAAATTATCGAATTGCAGTTGTAGGGAGGAAGAAAGTTTATCCTGAAATACTTGAAAGCACAGTTCCATATCCTCTTTCGAGGTTACACAAATATTTCCCTTGCCTTAATGTTCTCTCGCTGAATCAGCTTTATAAGCGATCTGTGTCAGCCCAGCTGGGGGTAGCGCAACTGCAGCTCTCTTGATCTAACAAACAACAATCCGAATAAAAATGCATTCTGCTACTTTGTGGGGTGTTCATTGCCTCTGGGTGTCTTTTTCACGTTAGCAGTGATTAACTGCACAACAACGTGATAAGGAAGCATGGTACTTCAAAGTGTCGCCTTCCCAACGTCTGCTCCTCCCACGCTTCTCTGCACCCCGCATGGATGGATTGGGAGGGGCTGGGAGAGGTATACTTGTTGGTGGAGTATTTTACAGGAGCTTTTCCTCCCTTCTGCCTGTAGCTTGCAACTCACCTGGGAAATAGCCTTCTGATATAGATGTCAGCAGTGGCAGTGTGGAGATTGCTCTCCGCATTCTCATTGCCGGGTCAGAGCTGCTACCGGTGAATTCAGTGGAGCGTCTGAAACGCAGCGGAGCATCGGACGCTGTTTCAAGCCTTTCTCACGTGTCCCGCTGCACACTAAACCATTGACCCCCTCCTGGGGGTTCCAGGGATTCTTACCTCCAAACACAAGCAAAAGCGGGGAATACAGAGTTCCGATCCAACAATAGAAGGGTCGGGCGTGGCACAGGACACGCTCAAGAGTCAATCCTCCTCAAAATCGTCCCACCGACCGTTTTCAGGGGCTCTTCTTATTCCCAATGTTGTTGCTTGATTCTGGTGCAAGTTTCTGGTGATTTTTATATTTAGAAAGTGGATTGTCACATATCTAGGCTTTCAATGAGGCACGGGGCGAGCTCTAACTAACGTGCCTTCAGTGCTTGGCGGCCATCTTGGATCAACTAGTCTATTTTAATGCTCATATACTATAATTACAAGAGGATAAATATGTATAAATGCTAAACAGGAGTGAGAGCATTATTAATGTGTTTCTATTTATATGTATAAAAGACACTGTTTGCAAGCGCAAACAATGGTTGGGTTAGTGTAGGGGAGATTTTGATCTCTAATGTTTTACATACGTAAGGGTAATAAGCATGGATACATTGATTCAACCACAATGTAAACCCAACACAATGTTGCTAAAGCACAGACACCCAACTTTCTCCAGAGCCTTGCTTTGGGTACAGCACTATTCTCTGCCACAAAACCTGCCACAGCCCCATGCAGGCATTTAGATTGTCTTTTCGGTGGAGGTGTTTTCTGGCATGGAGGTTATTATGGAAATCATGACTGTCTACCTGTGTGGGCAATAGTGCTTTCCCTATTAATCTACTGTAATTGCATGTACAGGGGCCTGCTGAAGAAATCATTATTCAAATGCAATTAGTTGAAATCCAAGATGCAAGGCTGCTGCTAGGCCTTAAATGCTTGCACCACAAATACTAAACACCTTAGACAGACGCCTGCAGGAGCAGAAAGCAATCTTTGAAATGCTTTGCCTAACTACGCATTCCGGGTAAGAAAATGCTTGAGCATACTGGCTATGCACATGAGCAGACAGACAAAGTCAGGCCCACAAAGCCCGAGATAGGCAGCAAGTGGAATAATCAGACCAGTTAAATGGAACTGCAGAAGATTCAGGGGCAGAGGTGTTTGGCCATAATGCACGGATCAATGTAACTCCTGAGCTCAGCAACCAAATCAGCTAGGATTCAGAAAGGAGCTCTTAACCACTGTGATGACTCACCCCTAAATCCAAACTAAAATAGTAGAACTACTGGTATTTCAGTAGCTTCCTTGCTCCACAATGTAACAGCAACATGTTGTCACCTTCACAAACATTAACTGAGGAAATCCAAAATGGTTGTAGAAGACTTTGCAATCTCCCATACTCAGTTTGTGATTTGGGTGACAGAGAAAGAGAGAAAGACAAGGAGAGTGAGAGGCACACTCTAAACAAAAGGTTCAAATTAAACAACCAGAAACCAGTAGAATGTAAAAGGTGAACCAAAGCACCACAGCTAACATCAAAAACAGTTCTGGCTTTTGTGTAGGCATGGGATAGGCATCTGGCATGCACTGCCATAATTGCTACTTTGTCACGATATTGCAACAGGTAGAAAATGGGGACCAGGTCAGAGGCGTAACCAGTATTGTCTAACAACTGGGGTCGGAAGCTAATGGAGTTGGGCCCAGCTTAGTGACATTAGCACCTGTAGCACCTGTAAATGTCCGCACAGCACTGCCGAGTGGGCATTTACAGATTTTGGGTGGGCCTTGCCCGCTCAGGCCGTACCCTGTCTACGCCTCTGGTGCCCTTACCTGAGCACATGATACCAGTGGCTGGCAAATGCCTCATACCTAAACATAAGCCAAAACGGTTGGCGATGTCATAATGCTATTAAATTTCAAACAGCTGTAAAATGATGTTAACTGGTCATATATAGCATTGCCTGCCAAATCCCATCCTGATATCTATAGACCAGTCAAAACTGGTGGATTTGCCAGTGCTCGTTTTTGACAGGTCTTCTGTGCAAGGGACAGACCTAAATCAAGTAGCTAAAGGCACTCTTAGGAAAGACATTTTTACTAAACCATGAGTGCTTTTGCAGCTGCAATTAAGCCTTTCAATCTCACGGGACTGCTAAGAAAGAACACTGGCAGGTCAACGTTTGATGGTACTGCTTGATTGAGCTAGCTCAAAGAGTTCATAGGAGGGTGTGTTTTGGGAATGCAGGGGCAGGTAGTGGATGGGAATGGCCACAGGGATTAGTATGGCCTTGAACAGTCAATAGGTGGGTAGATATCCAAACAACAATTACAAGCTGCGAGCCCCTCCTTACATGTGTTCTCCCTCCTAGCTGTACACCAATTCAATAGTTTTGGCTTATAACTGGTGCTTAAACACTAGTGAGGAGCAGGATGCTAAGAGGGGCGAGAGGTGTTATCCAGGGTTGACCGGCAAGGATGTGTTCCATGAAGAGCAATGTATCCAATTCCTTCCTGAGGTCCAGTAGGGATGGTTATAATTCTGATATGCATAGATATAGTGTGGGGTGGAATAGAAGGACTGTTTTCGGTTTATTTCTTCTTACGCTCCTTAGATTCTAATATAACCATGTGGCTTCTGGTACTGTATAGGCCACCAAGTATGGTTGATTTTTACAGCCAGGTAGGATGGCTCTTTGTGCCATTTCCTTGCATCTTATGCAGGCAGTTTTGAAGAGGATATAGGCTTGGAGGGTAACTAACATAGCGCTCGCAGGACCGGGGTGATGTAGCTGTATTTCTTCAGTCCTGGGATGATACTGCCCGCGGCATGCTCGATGGCTTTTAGTGAAGCCACGTTGGGTCCTCATGTGGAGAGAGCATTGCCCCCTTTTAAGTGGGAAAGGACTAGGGCCTGGACGATGGTTCTGAAGTCTGGCATGGACTCTTGGCTTGTCACTTGGCTTTCCAAAGAGGCGAGAGAGACTAGGGCGAGTCTAGGGAGTGGCCTCGGGAGGCATGTCATACTCCTGGAATCTGATTGGCCAACCCAGGTGCCAACCCCATTATCTTACACTATGATCATTATGTGTGTGTGTGCTCATACTTCATGCCACCCCTGCATAGACCAATGCTCCACTTGGGCCATCCCAGTCAAAATAATCTAGACATGCCACAGTAGAGAGATACCCGGTACAAAGCTGTGTGGGTTTTTTGTGATGTGGGTCTTGAGGGCAAGATTCTGGTCTCTGAAGAATTCAAGGGATTCAGTACAGGGTGTGTGTGGAGGAGAGAAGCTACCAAGTTTAATTTCCATCTGGCAGGTCTGGGTTTGATTCTGGTCAATAAAGTTTTCCAGTAGAATGGAGTCTGCCTTTGTGGGGTTACATTTCAGGCAGGTGCTTCACATCTATGCTTGAATGAGTGGGAGGAATTTTAGTTGAGGGATGCCATTGATAGAACTCATCACTAGGAAATGCAGGGTCTCATTGACAAATTAGTGGCTCTTAATTTCATGGTTAATGAGGCGCTTTTGTGCGAGTGATTCCAAGTCTTGGTTGAAGATGACTGGAGATGGGATGGACCCTTGTGGGACACTGTAGGTTATGCTACGGCAATGAGAACTATGGGTGCACAGCTGGATGACTTCCTGTCTGTCCGTGATGGAGGAGGTGAACCATGGAAGAACTGTGCCAATGAAGGCTATGCAGCTCGGAAGTTCTTTGTGGTTAAGACTATTGTAGGTGGCAGGCACCGGTAGATAGGTGTCACCTTTATACCCAACAATAAGGTTGTTGTCGATGACCTAGATGTTGGAAGTCTATGCTGCATCTTATATGGAATACAGATTTCTAGCACTGAAGGAGATTGTGTTAGGTGATACTTTTGTGCAACTGAAAGAAAACTGCTTTTTCAATTATCTTTCCAATGAAGGGAACACTTTTGAACGTTATTAAGAATAATGCATTTTTAATTGGGAGTGTTACGGAAAGGTCAATACATTGGGAACTCATTACAAGTATGGCGATGCGCGTAAAAACGGCAGTAATTCAGTGTGAATTCTGTTACCACTGCATTACTGCCGCATTACCACACCACTGTACTAGTAGTTCGGTGGTGAGGTGGCAGAATTACAGCCGACGGAATTACCGCTGGTGGTAATTCCGGCGATAGCTTCATAGATTTCTATGCCATACCACCACTTGTAATCCAGTGGTAATTCCTCAGGACCAAGTGGTGGTAACATCAAATCTGTTTGGTGGTATTCCTGTCCATTTACCACCGGAATACCACAAACTTGTGATGAAGCCCATTGTCAGGTTCACACATTGTCAGCAAAGCAGACCACCTGCTATATTTCGATTTCATGTTAATTGTCATTGTGCAGCAGCAGAAGCACTACTGACTTCTTGCGTTGACGTGCCAACACTCAATGGTGAAGTGTTCAACATCTCACACGAAAACCAACCTGTCTGTTCTTAGCGTTGTGTCTTATTTGAACCCAAATAGCTGTTACAGTGCAGCTAGAATCAGGAATGACCTGGAACATGGAAGGAAGTTAATGCTTACAAAGTACATCAATTAATTTACGATTATGTAGTACTTTTCTAAGACATAACCATTTATATTGTTAAGTGTTTAGAATAGGTTTAGTGACACACTATAACCCACTCTAATGAGCATTCTGGCAGAAATATCATTTGGTAGGTGGCAAAATTATTCAAAACGTAATCATTTTGCGGAGTCAACAGGGACATTGGTGATTGGGCAGCGTGGACGATGAGTAGTCAAGGTAACGGCCAGTGAAAGAGACACAGGCGAGAACAGTGAACATGAATTGTTCCATTGGCTGCAGGAGAAGACCAGGCCGCCTACACCACGATACATTTTTCACTTCTGATGTCCGGATAAAGGCTTTGTGACCCGATCGAGACCTGCGATGTTCATAACACCTCGGGGTGAAGGGTCACAGGCTGTTCGTGGGCATATAGAAAATGTTCCAGGTATCCATTGGCAACAGGGGAGCGAGTCCGCCCCTCGCTGCAAACCAGGGCAAAGCCACGGCCATTTTCAATAAAGTGCCTTTATCAAAGTGGAAAAGAAAGGAGGGACCTTGTGCACTTAACCACTAAAGTCAGAAGGCCTTGACAGGCTCAACGTGTCCAGGCGAAAACTAAGCTCTTGTGCGAGCCTCGAAAAGACAAATGCCATGTTATGAACGGTCCCTTAACCTTCGGGTCTCCAGAAAACAATGGATGGGATCCAAACCGGAGTCCTGCAGGGTAAAATACATCTTTCTTTTAAAGCTTAAACAGAAATGCAAAACACAATTTATAATTGAATAAAAACGAATCCTGATGGTAGCTATTCTTTTATTCTCAATAAAATAGTTTATCAGAGTCATTTGTATCTCCAGAGGATATTTAACGTATGTACATGGCAAAGCTCCACTAGCAGTCAGCCAGTCCCTCTCACTTTCCTGAGGAATCGAGTCTTCCTGTGCGCGCGGGATAATAGGGTCACGTGCAGGATTCGCCACCTAATGTGCTTTGGATCTGATGAAATTCAGCCACAACTAATCTATGCGTCCACGTGTGTACATGTACAAATGTGAGAGAAGGAGAGCATGTGAGCGCGTGGAAGTGTCTGAAGAAACCACTAACAGTAAACAAAGGGGGTGCCACAAACAGAGAAAATTCATACTATAGTGAAATTTGAAAAACCACTGTCTTTTGGGACAGCTGCCATGATCCCTATTCATGTACAATCCTTGCACCAGAACTTTACTAACGATTCAAATGCCTAGTTTGTCATGTTTATTGCGGCCTTACAAACAACCTCACTTAGGGCATCATCACAGCCTTGGCCATATCCCGACAGTAATTGCGCCGGGATACTGCCAATGCAAATAGCATTACTGAGATACCGAGCTGTGGTAAGGCTGTAATTCCCCATTATGTTAAGAGTCCATAACTCTATATGGGGCTTTTCGGCACTATTACTTCCGGTGGTAATAGTGCTGAAAATGGGCGGAAAGCTGCAGATTTACCGCGAGCTCAGAGCTATGATGACATAACAGTTCTTATGATGTCATTCATGTATGGCTTTTTGTCGCATTTGGCAATGTAAACAAATGTAACAAAAGTGGCCTAATGCCTTCCAATGAATATCTGAGTCTGGTGTCACTCACTGGCCCAGCTGTTACGTACATGGCACGTCGCCGCGTATGGCGGGAAGTGATGCAAGGTCAATAAAGACCCCAGATGCCGGAAACCCAGCAGTTCGGAGTGGCAACTAGTGTGACGCTTTTGATTCAGCAGCGCTACACAGCAATGTCTACCCCATGACGCATCACAGGGCAGAGCACTGCAGGGTGCCCTGCAGGCGAACATCACATTGTGGATGAGGGCGTGACACAGACCACGCACACAGCAATGACATTTTCTCTGCCCTTGGGAAAATATGCACATTTTTGGAAACACGCTGTGTCGAGCAGCGGTTAAATGATACGGACAAGCATACAGGAACATTCCTCCACCGGTGGCCACCCCAAGAGCTACAGTGAAGCCCACAGGCACCACCTACATGCCGATACTCATCCCTGGTACACAGCACTGCAAACAGCTATACACCAGCTGAAAGGATGTGACACAACCAGTACTATATGACACCATATCCGGAAAGTGGCACCAAACTAAGCATGTCCACGCCCAGACCAGGCTCCCCATCAAGAATGGCAGCATCACTAACCTCACCTGCCCCAGCACAACGAAATCACTGCGGTGCCACAGCAGCGCTGGGGCCATTTGATCCATTAACCGACCCATCATCGTAGGACCCAAAGGCATGATCTGGATACAGAAATTCAAAATGGCAGATGGACTGTAAAGATGTGACAATGTTGAGGAAAAGGAGTTCTCACATACTACTAAATGTAGGAGATGATGTGCTATGCATTTTTAACTCCCTTGCCATAAAGGATGGCACCGATGTGTATCAGTCCATCAAAGACGCGCTCACAGCACATTTCATGCTACAACTGAATCCTGACTATGAGACATTCAATTTTTGCACCACAGTTCGGACCGATGAGGAACCCCTTGACGCCTACCATACCAGACTCTGGTTGATTGGCGTTGTACTGTGAATTCGACTACACAGAAAAAGAGATCAGGTGCCAAATCATCAATGGCAGGAACTCTGGAAAACTGCGACAGATAGTCCTGAGTGAGAAGTAGATTTCCCTAGCAAAAATTCAGGAATATGGGTACCAGAGGGAACTATCGTTAGCCAGAGCGGCTCAGATGAGTACCACGCTGCAAAAACTACAGCTTGCCCCGCCAACCGCAGTGGCACAAATCACGAATCGCCCAGCAGCCAGAGAATAGAACAACCACCCCCCTGCAGGCCCACAATGGCAGCTAAGGATACTGGGGCCCACTGACTGTGGATGGTGTGGAGGTGTACGTCACAGGAAGAGAAACTGTCCAGCCCAGGGCACCATGTGCGGCGCATGCGGTCATAGAGATCACTATGCCGGGCGCATCGCGGCACGAAATCGAGGCTAATCCTCGATTTCACTTGTAGGAACCGCCGGCAGGCGGATCGCCGGCCAATCCAAAGGCCAATCTAAGGCCTGTTGAGTGCCACACATTCCCCCACTCCCAACATCCATCTCGAGGGGTGAGGGCAGGAGCCCCCCCAGCCCCCCAGCCCAGCAGAGGTCCCGAGACCCGAGGAGAAAAGAGGAAGCGAGCGCGCCGAGGAACAGGGCCTGCCTGACCCCGTCCCCACAAGTGCCTGACTTGCCCATGCCGGGCGCATCGCGGCACGAAATCGAGGCTAATCCTCGATTTCACTTGTAGGAACCGCCGGCAGGCGGATCGCCGGCCAATCTAAGGCCTGTTGGGTGCCTGTTTGGAGCATCAGGAGCCAGGGGCCACGGACCATTAATCTTTTGTGAGTAGTGGGAATACCCTCAGTCTATACTATTGTGCTTTCTGGTATGCCCTCTGCTACTCCGCACCCATAAACATTTGAACTCGGTTTCTTTAACTGTTTGCTACATATGCTCATGCTTCCAACGCCGCCGCCACTATGCATTACTGCTGCCACCTCTTTAATAGTACAGGCATCCTTAGCCCTTAGTGCTCCATGCCTCATGACTGCTATTTGGCCGTGCCCTATGGTCGCTAACGTACCACCGCAACTGTGTTGTGCCCTATGGTCGCCTAGACCCCACTTGCATTGTGTTGTGCCCTATGGTCGCCCAGACCCCACTTGCATTGTGTTGTGCCCTATGGTCGCCCAGACCCCACTTGCATTGTGTTGTGCCCTATGGTCGCCCAGACCCCACTTGCATTGTGTTGTGCCCTATGGTCGCCCAGACCCCACTTGCATTGTGTTGTGCCCTATGGTCGCCCAGACCCCACTTGCATTGTGTTGTGCCCTATGGTCGCTTAGACCATACTTGCATTGTGTTGTGCCCTATGGTCGCCCAGACCCCACTTGCATTGTGTTGTGCCCTATGGTCGCCTAGACCATACTTGCATTGTGTTGTGCCCTATGGTCGCCTAGACCCCACTTGCATTGTGTTGTGCCCCATGGTCGCCTAGACCCCACCTGCATTGTGTTGTGCCCCATGGTCGCCTAGACCCCACTTGCATTGTGTTGTGCCCTATGGTCGCCTAGACCCCACCTGCATTGTGTTGTGGCCTATGGTCGCCTAGACCTCATTCGCATTGTGTTGTGCCCTATGGTCGCCTAGACCCCACTTGCATTGTGTTGTGCCCTATGGTCGCCTAGACCCCACTTGCATTGTGTTGTGCCCTATGGTCGCCTAGACCCCACCTGCATTGTGTTGTGCCCTATGGTCGCCTAGACCTCATTCGCATTGTGTTGTGCCCTACCTATAACGCCTATGCCCCCTTCACGCCACTCCCCTGTACATTACCTTAGCCCCAGCATGCTACTCTGCCTGACTGCGATCATGTTCCCTTTCTGTGTCATGCAAAGTAACATACCCTGCACTGGCAACAGTTACCTAGCCTATAATAATGGTTTAGTCAGACCCGCCTGCCCAAGACACCACCCGATCACCTGCCCTACACCATTCCTGCCCACCACACCAGCCTTCCCCCCGGATACCAAGTCCGCCCTTCCCACCCATAGACATGCACACGTTCCGCATGTCGCAGCTAACACACACCTAGCTGTCTATAAGCAGAACCCCATCAACACGAGAGCATCTTGCCCTACCATTGACTACAACACCCCTACATTAGCTAACCCAACCAACTCCCGTAACACTACCCTCATCCCCTCCGATCGGAATTCTAGACTTGGCGCTAGAACCCACTACAGACCTAGCAAAGGCCCTACCAAATCACTCAATAAGATCAACCCTCACACTGTAACACCCATCAACACTATCCATCCCAGTCTTAAAGGAGCTCTCCTAAATGTCAGATCATTAGTCGCCCATGCCTCAGAAGTCGCTGACATCATTCTAACAAACAACCTGGACTTCCTTGCGGTAACCGAAACATGGCTGCACGATGCTGCAGGTCCATCTCTTACCCTAGCCATACCTGATAACTACACCATCCTTAGAGCAGATAGACCGAACGCTCGAGGTGGCGGCGTAGCTATCATCTTTAAGTCCACGCTTGACATCAGACTATCCTCTGCTCCCCCACTCAAATCCTGTGAACACATTACAGTCAAATTTCAAACCTCCCCTAAAAGTACTATTACGCTGCACTTAATTTACCGACCCCCGGGCCCTCCTGGCTCATTTGAGGAAGACATCACTTCACTAGTTGCTGAAAGTTCCAAACCATCAGCACAATTGATTATACTCGGAGACTTTAACCTTGGGTTTAACGACCCCCTAGACACCCCAGCCACTGCCCTGGCCATGGCATTAGAGGAGCATGGCCTCCAACAACTTTGCTCCAAACCTACCCACTCGAAAGGCAGAATCCTTGACTGGATAACTACCCTTAACTGCAACATTACTACGAAAGATCCCACACAACTTATCTGGACTGACCACCACCTCCTCCCGTTTGACATTCTTACCAGCAACTCAGCACATAAAAGGCCTATCATGGCACCTGCCTGCCCTACTAGGAAAAAGAGCAATATCACAGCGGAAGCCCTAATACCTCTGGTGATCCCTACTTTAAACGCACTACCCGCCACAATGGACTTGAACCAACTGGTCAACGCCTACAATGAGTCCATGGCCAAAGCCATTGACATCATTGCCCCACTGAAACTGCGCAAAGGAATACCCAAAGCGCACCTGAACACATGGTTCACCCCGGAGCTCAAAACCCTGCGTCAACAAAAAAACAAACTTGAAGCACTCTGGAAATCAGTGCCTTCTATAAATAACAGAACCAATCTCACCAACATCTCCACCCTCTACAAAAATTAGATTATACGGGCCAAGAAAGAATCTCTCAATACTAGGATCTCCGAGGCAAGCTCCAGTACTAAGGAGCTCTTTAACATACTAAAGGAATTAGAAAACCCCATTACCCCCACTGACTCTTGCACTAAGGATAAACCCTGGTGCACAGGGATCCAGAATGCCCTAGCTAACAAAATCTCAGGGCTCCAAACTAAAATCAACAACAAACGACAACAACTCACTCTCGATCCCACCTCCTTCCCCACGCCCCCTCCACCTACTGCCACTAATTCAGGCTTCACCTTCAAAAAGGTATCCATATTGGAGGTTCAGAAAATTATAGCATCCCTTAAACCATCGAATTGCAAGGGGGACAGCTGCCCCGCACAGATCATAAAAGATGCAGCTAGGGATCTCTCCCCATTTATCACCAAATTAATAAACCTGTCCTTCGCCAACAACATGGTCCCCAGCAATCTGAAACAGTCCTGGGTCCTACCGCTACTAAAAAAAACTACTCTCAACCCTGACATCCCCACGAATTACAGACCCATTACTACCGTCCCATTCCTACTAAAAATCTTGGATAGAGTGGCTTATTTACAAATCCAGGACTACCTTGAGGCCAATCACCTACTAGGAACTCGCCAATCTGGCTTTAGACCACAACACGGGACAGAAACGGCCCTTGTTGATCTCAAATGCCAGATAGACGAACTCAAAGACAAAAACAAGGCTGCCATCCTTCTACTCCTTGACCTCTCCGCTGCCTTTGACCTGGTCGACCATAAAATCCTGTGCAACCATTTATCTCTGGCAGCACACTTCTCCCACTCTGCAGTCACATGGATCCAATCTTTCCTGGACAACAGAACCATGCGGGTCTTCTCCCCCCTAGCAGCGGCTGACCCCATCCCCATCACCTGCGGTGTCCCACAAGGATCCTGTGTCTCACCTACCCTTTACAATATTTTCACCAAGCCCTTATTCGACAAGCTGGACAATCTGGGTGTCACCTATACTAACTACGCAGATGACACCCAGATACTCCTCACCTTATCAGGCAACTACAACAAGGACGCCAAATGGATCAATGAAGTCTTTTCCATCATTCAGGCATGGATGGCCACACATGGCCTATGCCTGAATGATGACAAGACTGAATTGCTTCTTGTCGGCTCACCGAACACTATCAGTAAACTCTGTCCCGGCTACACTAGCTTCACTATTGACGGTAACACCATACCCATTGCCAAGAGCGTAAAAACCCTCGGTTTCTACCTAGACACGAACATCAACCTAGCTAAACAAATCAACATGACCGCCTCAGCCACTGCCTACACCGGTAAACTTATCAGGGCCTGCAGACCACTGATCTCCCCTAGCAACTGTCTCATCCTAGCCAGAGCACTCATTCAATCTAAACTGGATTACTGTAATAGCCTCTATGTAGGTGCCAACAAAACAGTAATCAATAAATTGCAAGTTTTACAAAATAACGCACTCCGTGCCGCCCTCAATATTCCTAGAAGGGAACACATCTCCGCCACCAGAACTGCCTGCAAATGGTTGTCCATCCAACAGAAAATTGATTTGAAAACCATATGCCTTACTTACAAAGCCCTCAATCATCTTGCCCCACCCTACCTCTCGAACAAATTTACACTAAGACAGAACACTAGAACCACCAGATCGTCCAACTCATTACAACTAACAGTTCCCAAATACTCCCTCAAAAGAGCTGGAGGATCCAGCTTCCCAACCTTGGCATCACAACTCTGGAATTCCATCCCACTGGATATTAAATCCACACCTACTTTCCAACCTTTCAGAACCAAGGTCATTTCCTGGTTAACCAACAAATAACTGTCCTACCACATATATATGCACTCCGAATGTCCAATTTTATGTATATTGTTTGAATACTATTATCTATGCCCTATCAATACTGTACTATTGTCTTTTACCTGTAACCTGATGTTCAAAGCGCATATATACCCCCGGGTCAAGAGCGCTATATAAATAAATAAACAAACAAACTATGCAGGTGTATGTTGTTACTCAGGCCCACTGCAGCGTGTTCAGATTCAACCGCCAAAAACACACCCCAAGAAAAAAAGAAGCAGACACATGGGAGACAAGTCCGCCATGGACAAATCTGAGGATGAACACGAGGGGGTGGCGGCAGCAGTCAAGTCAGAATGCACAAGGAAAAAAGGAAAAATCCACATTGTCTCGGCCCTGGAACAAAGTAGTAAGACATCGAAAAGAAAAATGAGACCCAAGTGCCTCCTACACATAGAAGGCCAGGAGACTGTGATGGCAATCGACAATGGAGTATCCATAAACGTGATGCCGGTCGAAACATTTAAACGGATGCAACCTGAGCCGGAACTAAAAAACAGACCCCCTACTGTTCGCATATGGCTGCAAAATGCCCTACCAGTTGGGGGACTATTCCGAACAATGTTTAACAGAGGGGACAGAGATATCAATTCAAAGGTATACATCATGAATGTAGGAATCAAGGTCTACTCAGTTGGGAGTCAGCAGAAGACTTGGGACTGATCAAATTCATATGCGATGTCTCCGACTCCACAGACATCAGGAACATACTCACAAAACACCCCAGCCTCCTCAAGGGCATAGGATGGCTAAAAGGGAAACTGATCAAGTTGTACATTGACCCCACAGCACAACCCAGAGTGTTGCGAGACAGAAGGACACCATTTGTCAGGGTAGCCTGATAACTTGCCCACGGAGTGTAGACAAAGAATTCTACCCAACAATGTAACCCTGTGTATGGAGTTAAAATACCATACCAAGGGATCTATTATTTGGAAGAATGGACCCAAACACGAACAGCAGACCTAGAGCTGTAAAGGAAAAAGGCACGTTAAGAAAGGCCTTTAGCTTTTTAGAAGCAGGTAACAGTGTATCTAAACAGGACTAACCTTAACGGAGCTTCTCACAAATAAAGTATAACACAACCCTGGTTGGTCGATATGGGTGGGATCAATCGAGTAGAAAGGATGTATGCAAAACTGGAGGGAACAAGGTACAAAGATACAATAGTGAGATTTTGGTATAACGAAAAGAAATGGGAAGGACCAAGAGATTAGGAAGGATTAGATGGGCCCTTATCGTGTTCCTGTTGATGATCAGCCTCTGACATGCAGAATAGATGAATGATCACTTTTGGGGTAGGTCCAGAAGCAACATCATGGGACAGAACGTCTCCCGGACATAACGGAATGCCTAGTGGCCAGGAAGTCACTTGAAGAGCCCAACGGAACGCAGACGCTCCCAAAACACCCTCCGAGTACCAGGAAGTCTCTAGTCCATACCGGGATGAAAGGGAGTGAGAGGCTTCTGGACTACCAGGTAGTGATCAGAGGCGAGGATCCAATCCAGAGTGCAGTTCGATGGAAGTCCGATGTGCAGGTAAGATTAGAAGAATGAGAGACGAAAGCAGTCCATTTAACAATCCGGGTCAGCAACGTGATGGCAAGAAGAATCAAATATCGAGCGGAGGTAGAAATCCGTGGAGCGGTCCGGGTCGGCAACATGGGAGACAGTGGTAAGCCAAAATCGAGGGGAGACAGAAATCCTTTGAGCAGTCCGGGTCGGCAACTTGAGTGGTTAAGGAGATCGCAGATCACAACAAGAAAAACAAAATGAAAAGGACTTGAGAGACACAAGGTAACAGGGATAGGAGTCACGTGGAGCAGAAACTGGAAATTAGAAACTAAGTTCAAGGACAAAGTAACAGGTCAGGAAACTAATAAACCAAACTTAAGTATTCACTAGATAAGTAGCGTACTTCAGCCAAAATCAGAAGCACTGATTCAAAGTCAAGGCAGAGTTTAAATGGTCATGTAGTCACGTGACCGAACTTGCGCGTGATGACATATGCCTCATTGTTTATATCCTAGTTTCCACGGCAACCGCCATCGGGCTGTAAACGGCACCCATTTCTTTAATACAGTGAAACCTCAGAGATGAGCGGAGCATCTTGTAGTGTAACGCTTTCCCTGAATAGCAACAGGCAGTACTTGGGATGGTATGGACGCTCTAGAAGCATTATTAGACAAACTCCTGAGACTACTTGACGTAAGAGTAGAGGAGTCACTAGGGTTCCTGACACCATTCCACATGCAAGATCTAGTTGCCAAGGAATTACACGAACTGGAGAAAGCTGACATCATTGAACTAGTGACGGGCCCAACACCATGGGTGTTCCCCATGGTTGTCACTAAGAAACCGATGCAGCTGGGGAAAGTGCAAATCCGTATCGACATGCGCCTGCCCAATGCAGCCATTAGGAGAGAATGGAACATTACCCTGACTCTGGACGAATTTGTAACCAACCTCAGAGAGTCCCGATTCTTTTCGAAACTAGACCTAAATGCTGGAAATTACCAGTTGGAGCTTCACTGGGACTCAAGATATATCACAATATTTCAACACATCTAGGTCTGAAACGGTATAAAAGACTGAGTTTTGTGAATATCATCCGCAGCCGAGGTATTCCAGCAAGCAATCCAAGAATTCATCCATGGAATTCCAGGAGTATTGAACATCAGTGTTGACATCCTCTTACAAGCCAGCAGCAAAGAGGAGCACCTATGCATACTAGAAACAGTAAAGGTTGACAGACTGGAGACGGCTGGAATTCTTTTTTAAACAGCAACGACGTGTCCGCTGACCCCCTCAAGGTTGCAGACATCAAAGGGGCCTCACATCCCACCACGCTGACAAGAGTTGCGCAGTTTCTTAGGCATGGTGACCTACTGTGGCAGATTCATCCCGAATCTCGCAACGATCACTGAACCACTGAGGGAGATAACCAAGGCCAACATCAAGTGAGACTGGAGCACACACTCCCAAGATGCTTTCGAGCAAATACAGGTCTTGCTGTCGGCAGACACCACCATGGCGTACAAAGACGCCAAGCTACAAACCAAGCTGTATGTAGATGCCAGCCAGGTCGGACTGGGAGCCATCTTATTTTAGCTGTCACCCACAAGAGAGAGATCAGGCCAAATGCGTACGTATCATAAGTCTTGTCAACAACGGAACAGCAATATTTGCACATAGAGAAGCAGGCCATTACAGTCCTATGGGGCTGCAGACCTTTTCACCTGTACCTATACGGGCGCAAGATCAAGGCGCACACTGACCACAAACCTCTGCTGCCAATATTCACAGGATCATCGGCGCACCCACCAGAATCAGAAAATGGTTGCTGCACCTCCAACAGTAGGACTTCAAACTGGAGTACCAAGTGGGAGCGGACAGCCTGGCAGACTTCCTAACCATACATCCAAGAGCTGCAATACATCGCGAGGTCAAGGAATCAACAGAGACCGAGGGACACATCTGCCAGATTATAAGTACAATGAAACGCAAGGCCATCAGCATCGCCAGCATCATACAGGCAACCCAAGCTGGCCCATTGTCAGGAGTTGCGCAGGGCACCCAGGTAGGTTTTGGGTGGCTGTGCTGATGTAAAGGGGTAGGTAAGTGCATACAGCAGGAAGCTAAACAAGAAAGAAAAATGGGCAAGATAATTCAGAACGTCGGAACAGGTAGAAAGGACGAATCTCAATGGTGAACAAGAAAGGATGGGAACCATGCACTGGACAAACATTGAGGGATGCCACTAAGGGTGTATGCACGGTTGAACTGGAGACTGCCCACAGACATAAGGGAAGCTCAATGCCTCTGATCAAGATATCAGGATGTTGATTGTTTAAAATAAGAACATTATTGAAAAGTGTACAGATAAGAGAACACATTAACTTTGAATGTTACAATGAGATTTACTTATTAATTGTTTACAGAGTAATGTTATGAATTGCAATGTTTTGAAAAATTATTGAATAATCAATTTGATAAAGATTTATTTTTGTGTCACCTATATTGACATTATACATATAAAAACTTTTAATGAAAAATGTACTTATGTTGTGAATATCTAAAAATGTAAACGTGTTAGTTGCAGTGTGTGCCCTTGTTTGCACCTCGTTTTTTCGAGGAGCCCGCTTCTTTTTCATTGTCTATATCCGGTTGCACAGATTTAACAAGGAGTACCTTGAAGTTCATTTACTTAATGACCTAGACTTATTATCAATTGCTAAAAAAACCTGTTAAATTTGAGTGCACCTCTACACCTCACTAACAATTTAATTCTAAGAGGAACACGCATCCTCGTCCCCACCAGCCTACAGGACCGGATTGTCACGCTGGTGCATGAAGGTTACCAGGGGATAGTCAGGACCAAAGCCAGAATACGGCATCGAGTGTGGTTTCCTCAGATTGATGTGAAAGGTGAAAGCACCATTTCATCATGAAACCCATGCCAAGTGACCGAGGCCCCCCCAAGGCCGGAACCCATACAGTCTGAAAATCTGGGGCACATCAAGGTGGGAAGCTATCAGCATAGACTTCTGCACGGTTCAGGAAGGAAACTACATACTGGTGGCCATTGACAATTACTCACGATACCCTGAGGTAGAAATCATATCGTCAACAGCAGCAGACCGTGATCCCAGCCCTGGAAAATATGTCCGCCACACATGGCCTACCAAAAGACATGTAGAGCGACAATGGGCCACCTTTCCTGGGGATAGAAATAATCAAGTACATGGACAACTTACACATCCGCCAACACCACATCACTCCAAGGGGGCGGCAAGCCAACAGGGACGTAGAACATTTTATGAGGACCATAAAGAAGGTGCTACGCATATCAAAAGCCCAGAACAGCCGATGGTACATGGACCTGTACCCATTCCTGGAAAATTACTGAGTAACTCCACACAGCTCGACAGACATCCCACCCAGCAGCTCTGATGTATGGGAATCTACTAAATTCATCAATACCGCACCACCACAGCAGGACAGTAAGGGACCTAGATTCAGAACAAACTCACACAAAGCAAGTGGCAGCCAATGAACACATGAGCTCAAAGCGACATGCAAAGGAGCTGTGTCACAAGTTGGGGGACCAAGTGCTGGTACTGAGAAATGCAACAAAGTCTAAGATGCCAACCCGCTACGATCCCACACCCTAGAGGGTGACCCGGAGGGAAGGAACTATGACAACAGCTAGCCGGGGACAGGAGACCATCACGAGGAACGTTTCATGGTTCAAGCAGGTCCCAAAGGACCTATGGAGAGATGAGCAGAATCGGCCAAAAGTGGAGGGCGATGACACCACCGACCCCGAGGCAACTTCATGATGGCGAGCGAGGCCCTGACATCGTTGGCCCACCGGACGATGATGAGACGCCCTCCAGTCTTGAGGGCGAGGCAGATGAAGAAGAGGTTGCAGTGGCTGTACCCCACCAACGCAGCATTGGGTATGACCGGAGGGTGACCCTGCGGGCCCCGGGTAAGCTGAGAGACTATGTACGTTGAAGAGGCTGTTTTATCTGTTGGGACTAGAATATAAGTTTAATGCGTTTGGTTTATGGTTAGCATATGTTTTGTTATTTGGGAAAAAGGAGGAATGTTATGTACACGGCACGGCACCGCACCGCGTACGGCAGGACATGACTCGAGGTCAATAAGGACCCCGGATGCCAGAAACCCGGCAGTTCGGAGCCAGAGCAGCAAGTGGTGTGAAGAGTTTCATTCAGCAGCACTGCGCAGCAAGGCCTAAGGCCTACCCAATGACGCACCATGGGGCAGAGCACTGCAGGACGGTACTGTAGGCAAACCTCACACCTGCGTTGCTCACATGTCTGATAGCAATTCAAAAGTGTATTCCTTCTGAGCATCCAATGAACACTGGGTATGGTGCTCATTTCTATCTGTCAGAATAGTCACGGTGACAGTAAAATGTGCGCAAAGCATGAGACATATATACAGCTTTGGATTGTTTGAGTTTGGGCTGTGCTGGTGCGCGAAGGAACTTTCAGGTGCAGTCTGTGAACTCACTGCATACCAAACGCAGACCCGCCCGCCGCATTCAGATGCAGAGAGCTTCCTTGTTTTGAAGTGGGGGGGGGGTTGAATCTCGGGTCTATAGAGCTCTGTATTGTTGTACCCCAATTCCTTCCCTGGACAGCGTAGCCCTTTGGTTATTCAGAGCAGCTATTCTAAATGACCATGGAAACATATCTAGAGGCCTTTACACGCAAACTCAGCACATGCCTCCCCTCCAAGTACATCGGGAGGATAGCTCAAGGGCAACGCGCTCGCCTTGGAAGCAAGATGACGCAGAGCAATGCAGGTTCGATCCCCGGGTCTGCGCTTGGAAACCTCTGGGTATCAAGCGTGTTATAAATAACCAATTTATAGTGCACCCTACTCTTACCTCACTGGGCTGTACTTACTACCTGCAATGTCGCTCCCCTCGCGACAGCTTTCTACCCCCAAACCCCCACGCTCCAGGCCCCCTTTTTTGTCCCACACTGGCTTTTCTTCTTTCTGCGTCTTCACAAATTGCCTCCCTTTTTCTTTTGTTAAAGCAAATCGTCGGGTAATCTCCGGGACTCTCAGGACTGGCCTGCCTGCCAATTCCATGTCTTGTCAATCTTCAGGCTGCCAAATGTTTCTCTGGTTACAATCAGATAAAATTAGATAATTTCCCTGGAGAATTGTACACTGACCAGATGTCTTGGTTCTTGGGCCCAGCATTATCCCGAACGATTAGGCGCAGCCATATGAAAATGGCCTTTGTTAGTGTGGAAAGTCGCTTCCCATCCAGCTAGGAGCTGCCACCTGCTCCCAGGCGTCACAGGGTATCCCGGAGGGGCTACCGCCGAAAGCGTCCAGCTCCCACTCTTCCGGGCAGACTGGTAGCAACGGGGTTGCCCTGCAATGGGTGTCTCTCCGAACAACATTTTCCATGTTTCACCATGTGTATTGCTTCTGTAAAAAGTCATTGAGCTCACAGGCTGGCCCCAGCCAATATTAGTACATTAACGCAAATGTATATGCAACGGGTTGAAAAATAGACATTCGCCCAATAATTGCAGCTACGGTAGCGCATGACTCTGCCTCGAACAAGGACCAGTTCTTTTGAACCGAAAAGTATCTGTGTGTTTGCATCTTTCCGTGAAATGCAAAGCGCATATCTCAGCAAATACAGTGTGATGGATGGGTTGCCTTTTGGTTAAAGTTTTCCTGAAATATTCTCCAGGTTGCACCTGGATCTAAACACGTTGGCGCCATTCCCTAATTTGCAACATTTTTCATTGGCGAACATCTTTACATACGAGGGTGCCGGATAGGTGTGCCGTGTGTAGCACACACTTGCAAAGTGGACTTTCACTCAGGCACTGGCGCGCGAACGTGCTCGAGAGATTACTTCTAATCGCCGAGAACTGAAAGAGGCGCGCACTCCGCACGTTCCTATGAAAGCCCTGCGCTGCAGATGGGCGTTTGCTGACAGGAGGTACTCTGAGGCTCTGCTGCGCGCGCTGCCAGCGCGTCCACGAAGCCCCGGTGTTCGCCATTTTGTTGCCAGTTCTGCTGTTTGGATTGCCAGCCCTAATTGCTAATTACAGCTTTGCAAACTTAATGACCAATTTGGCAGGGGCCTCCGGCTGGCGTGGGGTAAACACAATGAGACAAAGGGCTTGGGGCGTGCTTCGCGGGGAGCTGCAGAGCCTGGTGGGCCACTACCCCTCCTCGGCGCATAGGAGGGTGGGGGGCGTAAACTATTACAGTAGCAATTCCCGGAGATGCGGCTTGGGGGAGGGTCCGGGGAAGCACAGCCCGCTATCACGCACACGCGTTTCTCAGGGTCCTGAAATGTATTTAGTTCAGAGGTTCGGTAAATCTTTGAGTGATAGTATTTGATGACTGTTTCAGGGAATTATTTTAGACAAGCACCTTTCTCAGATTGGTTCAGTAAAATACTTTTTATTACACACCCACACAAACACACATACCAATAACTAATCCCCCACACTAACGTGAGATGGGGGTTTAGATTCTATTAAAGACAAGGAGGGGATTATTATGCATTACAATGTTTACTCTGAAACCACAGCAGCAAAGAAAAATACTTTTACAAACAAAAAAGTTTCCACAACAGAACTAGATAGAGTTCAATGTCAATGTATGGGGAACTCCCCAAACCATCATGGAGGACAGGTCATGCCCTGCAGGGGACCAATGAGCAGGGACCCTCCTCTACATATGTCCATTACTCTAACCATTAATGTCTATGCTAACGGGACCGTCTTGGTCCAAGGCCCTCAGGCCAACCTTCACCTCTTTGATAGACGCTTCCCATGCCTTATCAACTTCCTCTCCGCTCCCGCTGTCCCCCCTCCTCTGTCCTCGGCTACCTTGCCTCTCCCCTCCCTCCCTGCCCCTTCTCTTGCTCCCTCTTCAACTCCTTCTCTAACACCTCCGCAGGGCGTACCTCTGATCTGTACCCCTCCCCGGAAGTCTTTCAAGGATGGCAACCCTCTCCACATTGCCACTCTAAACTCTCGCTCTGCCATCAAGCACTCCTCTGATATCTGTCGCCTTCTTGAGGAACTGGACCTCGACGTCCTCGGTCTCACTGAGACTTGGTTCACTGCCAGCTCTGCCACCTGCTTTGACACACTCATACCTGACGGCTACAAGATCCTCTCCGTGCCCAGGCCCAACCGTTCAGGGGGTGGTGTTGCCCTTATCTTCCCTGAGTGGATTCCTGCCACTGTCACTCCTACGCAGACCTACTCCTCTTTTGAATGTCTTGTCTGCCGACTTTCTCTCTCTCCTAGCTATTCCCTTACCGTGGCTACTATCTATCGGCCACCTGGCCAAATTTCCTCCTTCCTCTCTGAGTGGGCTGACCTCTCCTCCTCACTCCTGTCCTCAACCACCCAACTCCTCTTTCTCGGTGACTTCAACATCCACCTCGATGCCTCCTGTCCCCCCTCAGGTCTCTTCCGCGAACTCTGCAACTCTCTCTCACTCTCTATTCTCCCGTCTGGGCCTACTCACTCTGCAGGGCACACTCTTGATGCTCTGATCTCTTCTGACCTTCCCCTCTCCCTCCCTCTCTCCACTCCTCTCTCTTGGAGCGATCACTTTCTCCTATCCTCCCACCTCTCCCTCCCTACCCCACAGGCAAAGCCACCCTCCTCACTGCCACCCACCTTCTCGGTCATCCGACCCATGAAGCGCGTGTCAGCTGAGGCCTTCGCTGCTACCTTCTCAGCCCCTTCTCCCCCCTCGGCTGACTCCCACCCTGACGCAGCCCTCTCCATGCTCTACTCCTCTATATCTGATACTCTCGATATCCTTGCCCCCGTCATGAGAATCCGCCTGAAGCCCAAAGCCAAATGCAACTCCTGGTATGACTCGGATCTCGTCACCCTAAAACGCAAGTGCAGGGTGGCAGAGAGGAAATGGCGTGCTTCATGTTCATCCTCTGACAAACTGGCCTGCCGCCTGCTCCAAAGGCAATACCGGCTCTCCGTTCTCACCAAGAAGAGAGCCCTTATCCAAGCCCGCATCTCTGAGGCATCTAACAACTCGGCCGAACTCTTTAAAATCTGCAAGGAGCTGGCCAACCCTGCTGCAGTCTCTACCTCTCCTGTCCCCTCCCAGGCCCTCTGCACTGCACTGGCCTCGCACTTCATCTCAAAAACTCAGGACATCCTGTCCTCGCTCTCCTCCTCTCTCCTCCCTCCCTCTCTTCCCTGCTCTTCCTCTTGCTCTCTTGCAGCCGCCCCTCCGCCCTCCTTCTCTGCTTTTCCACCTTTTTCTGCTGATGAGGTTTCCAGACAAGTCCGATCTATGAAAACCTTGTCTAAACAGGTTCACCCCTGTTCCTCCAAAACCATCAAGGACCACATCGACTCCCTGGCTCCTGCCCTAGCTGACTTTTGCAACCACTCATTCGCCTCTGGAGTCTTCCCATCCCCCCTCAAGCACTCCCTTGTGCACCCCCTCCTCAAGAAACCCTCTTCTGACCCCTCCTGCCCGGCCAACTATCGCCCAATCTCCATTACTCCCTTCCTGGGCAAGCTCCTGGAGAAATTGGCCATCTCCCAGCTTAACCTCCATGCTGAATATGTTGGTAATCTTCATGACCATCAATCCGGCTTCAGAGCGGCCAGAAGCACGGAAACTGCTCTCCTGAACATCCGTGAGGACCTGCTCCTGAACCTCGATTCCAACACTCCCTGTGTTCTCATTCTGCTCGATCTCTCCTCTGCCTTTGACACTGTCAACCATGCCATCCTGCTCAACCGTCTCCGTGATAACCTGGGTATCACTGGTCAGGCTCTGGCATGGCTGACCTCTTTCCTTTCTGGTCGACCCTCCCAGGTCCAAATGGGCTCCTTCCTCTCTGACATCTTTTTCTCCACCTGTGGTGTCCCCCAGGGATCCAACCTCTCTCCCTGGCTCTTCAATCAGTATCTGGCACTCCTTGCCCACCGCATCGCCGCTCTCTGCCCCCACTTTCAGTGCTATGCGGACGATACCCAGCTCATTTTCAGGCTACCCTCGGCCTCCTCCTCTCCTTCCCTCATCTCCGACTGTCTGTCTTCTATCCAGGAATGCTGTGCCGCCAATGACCTCTGCCTTAACGCCAGTAAGACTGAGATTCTACTCATCGGCACACCCACTCCCTCCTTTCCTGCAGCTCTCTGGCCGGCCTCCCTTGGCCCCCTTCCTGCCACTACCTGCAAAGCTAAAAACCTCGGGGTCATCTTCGACTCCACACTCTCCTTCTCTCCTCATATTTCCGACGTCTCTAAGAAGTCACATTACCAGCTTCACCTCCTCAGAGGTATTCTTCCCTTCCTCTCCTTCCCCCAGAAGCTCACTGTCTCCCGAGCCCTGGTTCTCTCAAGGCTGGACTACTGTAATAGCCTCTATCTTAATCTGCCTGCCTCCACTCTCCGCCCTCTGCAACTTATCCAGAACAGAACTGCGAGACTTGTCCTTGGCCTTAAGCCCAGGGACCGTATCTCTCCAGGACTGAAATCTCTTCACTGGCTCCCAGTGGCTGCGAGGATTAAGTTCAAAACCCTCTGCATTGTCCACAAGGCCTTCTGGGGCCTGGGGCCACAATACCTTCAACTCTCTCTTCCTAAATATCTGCCTTCACGAGCCCTTCGCTCATCCGTCTCCAACTCTCTCATGGTCAGCCGCTTCTCGAAGCAACGAGCTGGGGGCAGATCTCTCTCCACAGCAGGGGCCTCCCTCTGGAACAGCCTTCCTGCCTCCCTGAAACTTGAGGAGAACCATCTCCGGTTCCGGAAGCACCTCAAAACCTTCCTCTTCGCTTCTGCCTTCTCTCTCCCTCTCCCCTGCTAAACCTGCTTAACTCCCCTTCGAAGTCTGCACTTAACCTGCATTTGGGCCACTCTGTGACCTCGGCCCAGGGCCCAGCCACTCTCCACTTGCACTGCCTCCCTGGCTCCGCCTGCACTGCGGGACTGTCACTGCATCCCTACAGCCGCCTTCCCAGCACTTGCTCTGCACTTACCTCGCACTTGCCACCAGCTGGCCCTTTTATTTATTATTTATTATTTTATTACGCTACTTACCCTGTATTGCACTTTCCCCCCCACCTCCTCCCCCTGCACTTCTCCTTTTCCCATTACCTCTGCACTTGCGCGATCTGAATGACACCTGGCCTAGTAGGATCGTTTGTCTGTCTTCCCCTTGTTTCCCCCCCTCCCTGCCTCGTCGCGCCTTGAAACACTCGTGTATAGGCGCGTTACAAATACCATATCATATCATATCATAACCCCAACCCCTCTTTCTGCAGCTGTCTTGCACCAGAAGTCCAATGAAACGGTTGAACTGCGTAGCGCGAAAAAAGGATCCATCGAAACTGGAGATCTCCACCTGCCCGCAGCCTGAATCTATGCCGAAGTTCTTCTGGAGAGGACTTAATCACGCACTCCACAACTTGTAACTGCGAGTCACACTCCTGATCAGAACCTCAACTCGTAGCTGTAAGAACAAGCAAGAAGGGTGGGTGGTTGGGAAGAACAACAAACCAAAGAATGTTCTTACTTGAACCACCTGTGTACATGCGTATCACAATTGACATATATCATATCATATACAGGGTGGGAGGGTGGGATAATAATCGCCTCCTTGTCTTTAATAGAATCTAAACCCCCACCTCACGTTAGTGTGGGGGATTAGTTATTCTATGACAAGACAGGAGGCTCATATTATGCAAGTTCAAAGCCCTTGCATCTCATTAGTACAACATGATCCATACAATAGAGCCAATAATAAATAAAATAACTAATAGGAAAGGAAACATTTTAAAAGCCTTTATTAAATTAATCAGCTGACCGCAAGAGGATTGCCTAAGACTAGGCCGCCCAAAAAACTGTCTTATAAGGCAGTCAAATCCTGCAAGAAAACAAGAAAAGTGCCAATTCCAGCGTTCCTTACAGGGCACCAAAACCAACTGGTTAAAAGAGGGGAAAAAACATTGAACAAAGTTCTCCTATACTAATAGGTTAGGACAAAACTCATCTGAAATAAACGCCTCCTTTGTCCAGTCAAACATTTAAAACACTTAAATTCATACCATCTTTGGGAACCTGGATAGTGTACCGAAGAAAAAATAATAAGCACCTAACACTTCTAGAGATAAAGAAAAGTACCCCATAGGGGTGAAAGACTTGTAGGATCCATCCCATGCATTAAAGGAAGATATCGCATTGGAAACAGGGCATGTCACATCACTACACTGGGGAACCAAGTGGGAAAGACAAATCTTCAAAAGGTAAAATGAGAGTAAAAAGACATTTTGTTAACTTGTAATAGGTCAACCCATCCTGAGCGGAGCTGAAAAGCAATAGACTTAACCCACAATTGTCTTCAGACATATGTGTATACTAAGGAGGGATGACTCCTGGAGCAGAATGGAAGAGAGGGGCCCACCTGGGAAGCTAAAGCTGTCAAAACGCCAACACGGAGACCTACCGACCTCCCGAACTCTTGAAGGAGGACCTAGCTACCATGACAAAAGGCAGATATTTACAAGCCTGATCCTTAAGAGGCCAAACTTGGCAAGGAGAAAAAATGTATCTTACATCCAATCGCCACCATTATAGTGATATCTAAACCCCCTTGTAGATATACCCGGTGCTTGAACCTTGTTCTCCCTCCTTGGGTGAAAAAATCCCCATAGGATCAAAAACTAACCGAAGGAGGACACCTAAATGCCAAAGTCTTAGCCAGACTCTAAACTGTAAAGCTCTGAGCACTGAACAGTTAAACTGAAGTTGCCCACCAGAAGAAGTCTAACCTCTAAATCAGCCAATTTTGAAGATCCATGAAGCTCACAGCACCCTGAGCTGGCACCGTATTGCAAGAACAAACTCTTGTGAAAAAAGCAGGTGACTAGGAGAACCAAGTCACTAGGTAAACATACATATCCCAGCCCTTTGAGAATCGTACTGGCAGACACCTTCTGATAGTTAATGTAGAGACGCTGGAACGCATCGTGATAGAGGGTCTTAATAACTTGGATGGGAGATTAGTATCACTCCCAGACCCCTCTATCCCACCAAGGGATATTAAGCCTTCACAAATGAGGAGAACCCTCCACTCACTTATCCAAGGGAAAACCTTGCAACCTAGAAGAAGGCTATCCTGAGGACCATTAAGGCCCCACTTTACATCCTTAAGAGAAATAAATACATTCTAACCCCTCTAACCAATCCCCTGACCGTGGACAGGCTCCGCTTAACTTATTGAAATACCAGGAATTTGCGCAAAGGAAAAGAACTGGCGAGAGGGAAATGCACAGTGCGAGTTTGCACAGGTCACGAGCCAGAACTCCTGTAAAAAGGAAACAGAAACCATCGGGAGCAACAAGAGGTGTATATCATGATGCAATCTCCCCCAGGGATGGCGAGAAGGGGAATGAGGGGGAAAAAGACTCCTGTATAATTATTAATGCCCCGCAAATTTAGGGCTGTGAAAGAAAATCAGGGACACTGTCCCCACAAACCCTGAGGTCTGAGTTGCTGTATTCGTGTGAGGGTGAATGGCCACTAAGGGAATCAGGTGAAGGAAAAAATTAAACACATTGTCCATAGCAAAACAGTACATATATAGTACTACGAACCCACAGGTATACGAGTGGTGCTTATCACTACTATGAACGGTGTGAAGAGAGGTGTTCACTGATCGATCTCAGCAGGATAAAGACTTATTCAAACCTTTCCAAAATTAGGAATCTGTATCAGTAGGGTCAGCACTAATATGAAAAACAGCACTCTATTCGCTGCACTGTAGAAAATTATATATATATAAATATATATATATACACACCGAAAGAGGTCAAGCAACGCTCTAGAGGGTACAGAAACCTGCTTAAACTCCTCGAGCAGAGGTGAAATTGCAACACACTGTTAGACGGTTAGCTGAACCATAGGCCAAGCTTTGGGAGGAAACATGGGCAGGTGCCATAAAGTTATTATTTGGCCATTCGGCTATCCAAAACCATCAAGTGTTTCCAAACACTTCCTCCAAGTAGAACATGGTTGCTCAAGTTGCCATGCAACAAACTGAACAGTTACCCTCGAGCAGACCCTGTCTCCACCAATAGTCCAATAGAATAATGAATGTCCATGGGACACATAGTAAGGGAAACACGTCCCCACTAAAGAGAGCCTCGAGCCCTGCAGACCTCAATAGAGGCAAATCGCATCATCTTTTCATCCTTATGTTGGGAGAAAAATACTGCAGCTTAACCAGCCCCGGTATTGGGTGGAGCAATTGATATCGGGGAAAGCAAACCTAAGGAAAGGACTGAGTTGTCCTGCAACTAACTAAGGTAAAGGGCGACAGAATTTTAACTAAAAGACGAAGGTTAACACCAGAGTGATGGCTAGAGAGGAAGGTAAGACCCCCCATTATGGGTCTGTGTACAACAACCTTTATACACTCTTTTCTTTAAAGTACTCAATAAATAATATAAAATATATAAAATATATATATAAGATATCCAAAGAAGAAGGGTTACGCCCTCACAGGGGTCCGGACCCCCAGCCTTTATAGAAGCTGATACCTACTGAGCTATGAAAATATCAAATTAAAACATGACATAAAATATCCACTTTTAAATATATATATATATATATAGAAATATATATATAAACACATGTAACTACATATACATATAAATACACATCCATATGTGTACACTTGCAATGGCGGGCAGCGAACCCAGCTCCCTCAGTATGGTAAACCGGCAACCTTCCCCTTGAGCTATGTCGCTTGTGTGCTGAAACTGAAGCCTTCATTTATATATATATATATATACTAAGGAATATAATAGAAATGCTCATTAACGAGCTACACCAACGAAATGAGGGCCTAGCGAACTGCCTCCCAGCCGGGTCCCAAGAACATACCTGACCTGTGTGCATTTGGTTTCAAACGCGAGCAGCGTATAAAAGAAAACCACACACACACACACACACACACACACGCGCGACGCGTGTGAAGAGAAATGAAACTACACGGAGCTGTATTGCCACCGTGACAAACATATGGGCAATGCGCACTGGACTTGCCATGTTATTATTACACACAAGTTAAACACCGAAGGTAGGATACGAACCTGTGTAACAGGCCATGTTATTACCCCAAGCTGGATCCTAGTGAAGTGAGCTATGCGAGAGAACCCACACTTCTGTTAAAACACACGTGGGCAGGGCGCGCTGGCTCCGGAGACTGGAGGCAGCCACGCTAAAATAAACAAACCTCCCCTGAAGGGAACGAATCCCACGTGTCGCCGCCTGAGATTTATGAGGCAGGTGACTGTGATTACACTGAACACGGCGAAAACGCCGCTGACTGCACTCAGCCAATTACTCATAGTACAAGAAAATACAACACTCTTTCACTGGTACAGTGCAATAAATCACTTTCAATATACATAAATAACAGAAAATAACACTCTAAACTCCATAAATTCAACACGAAGTCAAGAACTAGGAGGAGTGACTTAGCTTGTGGATTTCAGCAGCAAAGAAAGAGGGGTTGGGGTTATAGTAATGGACATATGTAGAGGAGGGTCCCTGCTCATTGGTCCCCTGCAGGGCATGACCTGTCCTCCATGATGGTTTGGGGAGTTCCCCATACATTGACATTGAACTCTATCTAGTTCTGTTGTGGAAACTTTTTTGTTTGTAAAAGTATTTTTCTTTGCTGCTGTGGTTTCAGAGTAAAGATTGTAATGCATAATATGAGCCTCCTGTCTTGTCATAGAATTCAAAATACCCACTCATGATTTGGCAAGAGCTTTAATTGGACAGTATGTTAAGACTCGGGGCTTCGGAGTGTAAACAAACTATATGTCCTTGGGTAATGGGGAAGCGTACTGAAATAAAACCACTCTAAACAGGCAGTTGTGGATATTAGCATGTTAATGGCGAAATTTGTCCTAATCTAATCTGTTGACCAGCTGGGCTCAGATTGCATCTGTGGGCCCAGGCAATGCCAAGCGAGTCTGGAGACTTCCCACCATGCCTGTTCCCAGAGTAACCGCAACCTGTGCAGGCGAGGACGTCAAGAGTTCAGGCCAGTCATGTGTGGAGTGAATCAGGAGGCAGTATTCTCTTCTACTTAAAGTGTTACCATTCTATATGGTTCTTAATAGAATGCAGCCGCCCTTTACTCCCCGTGACTCATGTGTTCCCAGGCATTGCATTTACACCTGGATACCGCCCTGCTGCCAACAAAAGGGGATGTCCACGTGGCAGCAAAGTCTTTAGCTACTACGGGTAGACGTAGCCTGCACCCACAATGCCCTCATCCTTGCCCTCCGCTGCCAACCTCCACCTCCTGACCCCTCTTGATTGCACACCAGGAGGAGTGGAACCTAATGTGTGGCCAGAAGGAAAGTTCACCATGTTTGCTGCGGCTCCTCCAACACCACTGACCCCCTGCAGAGGCAGCAACACAGTTCATGGTTTCCAACTGGGCGGAGAGTGCCAGTGATTTGATCGGAGGCATCTTGTACACCGCAGCCAAAAGGCGAATTCCCCGTGATCCTCTACACTTCGTACTGCAGGCCTTTAGCACCGCAGGCTGTGGCCTCATCTAAAAACAATGACACTAGAAATGGGACTTCAGCGGTGAAAGGCAGAAGTTTGCAAAAATGTTTTTTAATCACAGATATTCCTTCCGTGCAGGAGTACCGGGGAGGGGGCGTGTGTGCAATAAAGTATGCATGATGCAGGCTTCCAGAGTAATGCATCTCTGGCACCTAAGATACGGGGAGCCTAGGGTGACCACACATCCCGCCTCTGCCAGGAAAGGGCCGTTTTTTGGGCCCAGTGTCCTATATTTGTAGTTTACTGCCTGGGAGGGCTGTCTGAGTAGGCACACCTGTGTCAGAATGCATTTTTATAAAGAATATTTTCACCATATGCCAATATTAAAATATATTGTATAATATAGTCATATGTATTGTACATTGTTGTTGAACATATTGTACTATGAATTAGAATGCACTGTGTATATTTAAGCAACAACAACCTCTCCTGCTAGGCTGGCCAGTTACAGCTCAGGGCCCCAATTTTCAGGCACGTGGGAAGCGCAGACCTTAAAATGGGCATTGGAGCCATCACAGGCTGAGTAACCCCGCGAGCGAGAAAGTCATTGCTGTTAGCACCTGAAATATAATGCCCAAAGTGATGACATACAAAAAAAAAAAAGTCATCCCCATTGGAAAAGCATTACAGACCCGCTTTCAAAGCCCATATTTGAAACTCTTATAGTAATGACAATGGTTTTGGCTTTTAAGGTACAGCTTTCAGTGCCACCTAATAGCCCAAATTAACAGAAAGAAGCAGCAAGCGCGAGGGAAAAGAGATGCAACCATCAGGAGAATCAAAGACTGGCTCAGAGTGGATAGCCTCTTCTATTTCCATGATTCCAGAGGCAGTGGTGGAAAATGTGGGCGATGACAGGAGGTTGCCAGGCCATGTGCAGGTAAGAAGGTGGGCTGGACCAGAGGGGTGGAGGCTCCGGGAGTAAGGCACCGGCCGGCAGTGCCGGCCTTAACAGCGGCAGCTCCCCGAGCGGTGTATGAAAAATGTTGTGCTCCCCGCGCAGCCCATGTCAATGCAGGGGGGTGAGGGTGGGCGGGATTTATTTTTTAACTCCCCGCTCCGGTGCCTGAGCAGGGAGTTAATTACTGGAATAGGGCGCTCATGCTAATGTATGAGCGCCCTATTCTAATGAAAACCGCCTCACTCCTGCATCACGGAGGTAATCTAATTTTGCGTGAGCACCCTATTGTTATTAAATGCACCCCCCGCCACATTTAATAGCAATAGGGGGGCCTGCTATGCCTTCTCCCACTACTACAGCTCTGGGGAGCCCTTGAAAGACTTCCCCGAGCTGGCATGGCGGGGAGCTAATGGTGCCCGAGGCGGCTAATGCCGTGCCAGGCGTTCGCCCGGCATGCCCTGCTCCAAGGCCGTCCCTGCTGGCCAGAGGAGTTTACGGAGGCTTTCATCAGCAGTTTAAAACCATGTTTTGGAGCTCCTGTGTGACCTGGCTGGCACCAACTCCCCTGGTGCTAATAGAAGGAGATCTGTGCAATGTTTTAGAATGCAATGCATTGTTACAGTTTTAAAGGGTATTGTGCATTATATCAGAATGTACAATGCATTGTTTTAAAACCTACCATGCATTACTTTAGAGTGCAATGTTTTAAAATGTATTGCACATTCCATTACAATGACTTGGTGCGTGGTCTATAAAGAGGCATTTAATATTCAGACATTTTGTGAGTTTGTCCACATCTCCCTTTCTATGCTGTAAACTCTCAGTGTAAACAAAATGCCAACAATAATGGGGTTAGGGCTAAGATTTTGTACTTGTGTATCCCTCCAACTTCTATATAGAAACACTGCTTTTGATGAAATCATTGTATTAAGCATTGGAGCAACTCAGGGTGCTCTGTTGAGTATAGGCGTCAATGAGAGAAAAACATGGGGCATTTGGGTCCAACTGCACGCAAGAATTGGTTGCCTATTGAGGATTCTATGGTCGCGTCCCTTGGGTCTTGAGGAGCCCCTTTCAAGTGCAGGCTGAACGGCTCAATTTTCAGGGATTTTCTGAAGTTAAGTGTGATCCAAAGGTGAGGCGCTGCACTCTCAGTTATGGCCCGGCCCCTAGGTGCTTGACAGATCAGCAATGGCAATATTTGGATTCAAGTATGACGCTGAGGTTCATTACATTTAGTGGGGGCTGCACTGAAAGACAGTGACTTGCTTTCAGGGCTAGGTTTCCATGGAGTTGTTCCTGCAGGCACAAGCACATTATGGGGCCTGATTTTTGAGGATTTTCCAAAGCATGAATAGCTTCAGATTGATCCTCTTGATCAAATCAATAGTTTGGGTAACACATAATAGGTTGCTGGTGAAAAGGATTAAAAGACGTTTCAGGTTTTTTTGCAAGGTAGTTTGTGGAGTTTTAGGGCTAGTCTAATTAAGGTGTATTGGAGTGACCTGGGCACTAGTCTGCCCATTACTAGGTTTTAGCGCCATTCAGACAAAGTCCGCTCTCTTGTGTTCAGTGTAAAAAGTAATCCTGACATGTCTTGGTTCCTAGGTCAATCATCTCTAGTCATGTATGGATTTCAGCATCATCAGCATACACCTGAAACTGTCTCTTATGTTGTTATAATACCCGAGCCACTGGATACACGCAGATGCTAAAGAGTGAGTGGGTCAAGGGAGGAACCATGGGGTACTCCACACTGTACACATTGGGTGGAAAATTCAGAGGACCCAAAGTAATTTCGGGTAACGGTAGTGAAATAAAAGAATTGATCCAGCCCAAGGAAGTCCTAGACAGCTTGGCCTTTTTAGCCGTATGCTGTGATCCACAGTGCTGCATACAGCAGCGAGGTCAAGGAGGAACAGCCTTGGTTGGTGGTCCTCGACAGTAGCGATTACAGGACCCACTGGTGTTCACCAACACAATCGTGATAGTTGGCCATGGTCAATATAGCTGTGCTCCATGTATTCTTTGAGCTTTCTAGTCGCCTCCTCATCCAGAGGAACAAGGAAGGTTTGAGACTGGATGTGATCTCAGTGCTAACTCTCTATCCATTGTACTTTCTGTATTTGTTACAGTTAATACAGCCTTTTGTAATTGGCATCTCCTCCGCCATACTGAAGTAAGAATGCTCATCTTAGTCTGTTACACTTGCACACCTCCGGGATCCCAAGGTGCACCCACTGCTACAGATGGGGGAAGCCTTGTACCACCAAACCCCTTTCAACATTCAAATGAGCAACCTCAAACCATAACAGTGCCACCGATCATAGAAAAGCAAAGTACTACTCACATCTCATGTTCTTCTGCTATCTTGGACCTTAACAATCCTCGAGGATCTTCCAAACCCACTCACCCCAATACCACACACATCACACAGTTCTGACTGGCAGTGTGACACAGCTACATCTACCAAAGAACAATCATGCAAGCTATCTTCAGTATTTCCTGGCCGTCAACTCATCTCCGCTCTCCTAGTGAGCTCCACAAATTATTATATAATAAAATACATCACAACCAGTACACATTCCATCAAAAATACCAAATTAGAAACAACATAAAACAAAAACATGGGATGACATTTTTATAGTGGTAGCAAGTTTGAATCAATGCAGCAATTGTTTTGTAAATTTATTAAACAATAATTTTTACATTAAAACTTGAATCTTTTTAGAAAACACACATACACCAAAAGTAAGAAAAAATATACAAGTGAATAAATACAATAAGATAACATGCTTCTACTAGGTGCAGAATACAAAGTACAGAGAGATATTAATTACTTGCCTATTTAACATACTATAGAGTAGGTCACTACCATATCTCTTTAAAGTGCATAGACAATTATGAGTATTAGTTTAATTGTAATATCATATTTCTGGAAATATAGCGTCCAAAAAACTGTAAAGTTGCTATCTTTATGGTTAAGGTAGAGCATGAAACTATTTGTTGCCAAATGTCCGTGTCTATATACAATTTTTGTTCCTCAAAAAAGTTTTTAAATGAGAGCTTCCGGGTGGACATCAATTGGGGGCAGTAAACTATGCAGTGTTCCAATGTCTCTATTTGATTAGGTGTTTTACAGAATCGACACAGATTTTGTTCTTACGGAATTTGTTTCCTGCGGGCTAAAACATCTAAAGTTGGCTATAAATTTAGCCGTAAGCAGAGGAACTTGTACCGAAGCTTTTAGGAAGGAAATTTGACCAAATAATCAGCCGTAGTTCTGTATGACTTGTAACCAAATAATTTGCGATCAAAATCTTTATAAGCGAAACATCTATTTTGGTTGACACACCAATCATAATGATGAATCTTTATTTTAGCACGACCTTTGTTGTATAGGAGTAGATCTAAATCTATAGAAGCATCCGCCAGTGCATTCAGGGTGAATTTACACCAGGTTTGCAAGAATATTCCAGGATTGCGAGAATATCTGATTTTGATTCAGCAAATGACGGCCACTTTTCCTAGAATATTTGGACAGTTTAAAGATAAAAGACATTTACGCATGAAGGAACAATATTTCCTGATGACATATGAACACATGAATAATGAACCCAGCTCAAAGTGGATTATTGGTAAAGGAGTGCAGGCTGGAAGATGTAAAACTTTTTTCCAAAAAGACTATTCTAATTTCTCCCACCAAGAAGCGTCTTTTGGAATTAGGGCTTCAGAACCACAAGTCAAAATTGGGATGACTTTTTGGTGGTAGAAAGTCAGCACATGCTTTATTGTGAACTTGCCGAATTTGCCCATTAAGATTTTTGCTTGGGAAACCAGGGAGCGTAGCTTGCCTCTTAATTCTGTCTCATACCCTGAATTTATTAGGGTCTCAGAGATCGATATACCCAGATATTTATAGTGGGGTACTTTTTCAAGGACAACATTCTGTAACTTCCACTTAAATGATTTTACCTTAATAAATGAATGCCATTTGCATACCATCGTCTGAGTTTTAACTGTGTTAATTATCAGATGATTCTCGTTTACATATGTTTCCAAACCAATTAATAGATTTTGCAAGTGAATGTGAGTTTTAGAAACGAGTACGAGATCATCTACATAAAAGAGATGAGGGATTTTATGCAGGCCCAGACTCAGAGGGTCGCTCATGATCTGAGTAAGCGCCTATCCCAAATCAAATATGAAGAGGTTAAATATAGAAGAGACAAGTATGCACCCTTGTTTTAACTCTCTAAATGTGCGAAATTTTGTTGTCAAGTCGCCCCCCGTTGATAGTCTAACCTGCATTGATGTGTTGGTATGTAGCAATGCAATTAAAGCCACAAGGGATGACGGGCAGTTATATTTAACCAATTTATTGTATAGAAGAAGCCGATCCATAGAGTCGAAAGCAACTCTGAAGTCGACAAAAGCCAAATATAAAGTCTGCCTCCGAGATGCGTGGTCAGACAAAAGCATGTTCAACGTAATGATGTTTGGGATGGTACCCAACCCGGCCACAAAACCCAACTGGAAAGGATCATTGTACTGCGATAGCGCGGACCACTTATTCAACTCTAAGAATTAAACGAGAGAAAATATTCCCCGGCGCATCTGAAAGCGCAATGGGTCTGTAACTTGAAGGCTCTTTCCTGTCCCCTTTTTTATAAATGGGAACGATGATGGAATGTGTCCAGGTAGGTGGCAGAGTTTGCGTCTTATTGATGATAGAGAAGATGTTAAACAGCAACATTTTAACCTTTGAACCAAAAAAAACAAAACCAAAGAACCTGACCATTCCAAAACCTGGATTCCAACTTCCTTTTCGGTCACCAAGCAGACCATACAAACTGGACAACTGCGATGTGTGGGGGATTGAGCCATTAATCGCACAACATTTTATAGCTTCAATACAGGCCTTAGAAATGGCTCAAATATATTTATCCTAGGGTAGAATAGTAAAACAGGAACAAGTGGACACAGTGGGAGAGAGTGCTGCAGTGTTTTCTCAAGGGCTCACCTCGCAATAACACTGTCTGGCAATGGGATGAATTTCCAACTTCTATTTGAAATCTATTACAAGAATTGCCCATCTCTATTAGATG
Organism: Ambystoma mexicanum; assembly: GCF_040938575.1. Taxonomy (NCBI): domain Eukaryota; kingdom Metazoa; phylum Chordata; class Amphibia; order Caudata; family Ambystomatidae; genus Ambystoma; species Ambystoma mexicanum. The sequence continues at coordinate 979,930,714 of NC_090934.1, read as the reverse complement.
ACTGCTACATTCTGGTGACTTACCTGTTACAGTGCATATGCTTCTGTGGGCAAGTCGGCCTTCACAGATAAATACTAACTGACAATTAGATCTGTACAGCTGATCTAATACACCATCCATCTCAGTATTTTTGATGTTTCATATCTGATTAAAACTACACAGTTGTGACTCTGCCCTTATTAATCACACATTGACACAATATTGGCTTTACACGAGCTCCACCACTGCCAGATACACATTTCAGTGCGTTTAAGCATGTTATTGCATCCTGCCAAAAGCATCCTAAGCAAATAAAGAACCGATTAGGTCAATATACCAGAGACCGAAAACGAGCACAGTTTAAGATTTAGTAGCGTCTCTCCCAGGGGTTATTCACCCAAGAATAGGTCATTGGGCTGCGTTCGTGCTGGTAGAGCAATTCCCAGACCCCCCTTTGTTTTGCATAAATTAACTTCGGGTCCCACCCTAAGTTACCAAGGCGATCCAGACGTGGACCCCTTGCTCACTGTTCTTAGAGAGGCACATCTTCACCTCACTGATGATACCAAACAAGGCTGAAACACGTGTATGGGGTTGCTGTTGGTACTCTTGTTCAAAGGAGAAGCATTTCGGTGCTGGACTGCCCCAGGGCAGGACAAAGACTGATATGCAGGGACATTTCTTCTCTGTGAAAGGGACAGTGAGCTAAAGACTTGGTGGAGTCTCTCCCAGGGGTAATTCACCCAAGAACAGGTCACTGGGCTGTGTTTGTGCTGGTAGAGAGATTCCCAGACCCCTCTTTGTTTTGCAGTTTAATAATTAGCAGCACATACAAGACCATTAGAAATAGGCTGAATTATGTTTTCAAATTTTGCTTTCCCATAAGGCACCAGTTTTGCACACTGGTAAAATCCCAAACACATGCATCAGACACGTGGCTGCTCGGAAAGCTTTCATTTTATAGAATTGTACGGCCTAATTGACTGAGTGACCCCATACATTTATATTTAAACCTGCTTGATACGACACCATAATGAAGAACTTTTTCCAAGTTTTGGTTCTCCGGACACATTTTGCATAAATCATAGTCCCACATTGTTAAATGACTTAACTCTGCATGCCATTCCAGTTTACATCAAGTCTGTTACTTGGTACCGCTCATGTCAGTATGATAATGCATGGATGCTTCCATTTATGCTGGTCACTCCTTTATTTAGACAGTAGCAAAGAAAAGGTGATCAGATATCTCCACATTTCACAGGGTGCTGGGGTACTCGTCCTCATATCCCATATTTACTTTGCAGAGAAAGCAGACATTTACTTTGTCATGCATTTACTTATGTGTGCCTTCACTTCATCTGCAGCTTCACGTTGTGAAGGTGGCAATGCATGTTGTGAAGGTTAGCAAAAGGCTGGGGTCCAGCGGTGACTGGGGGATAGAATATGGAGTAAAAAGGGCAGGGGGGCGGGGGGGTTGAGGGAGCCTCCCCCTGTTATGACTAAGTGAATGCTCGGGGAAGTGAAAGATAGGAGAAATAAAAGGTATGGAGGAGTAAATGTGAATGTTTAGCAAAGTGAATGCAGGGGAAATGAAGATCTACATCCACCGTGCCATAATCCTTAACATCCCATAGGGTTCAGTTTTCTTTTCCCAGATTCCCCTATAATCAAGCTTAATTAATTGGCAGATACTCTATTATTGCTGCCCAGGAGTGTTTTCCAAATTAGGTTTTCAATTATCCTTGCATGATTTGCTTGTTGCTTTCCAAAGGTAAGCTGGCGGGTTCACCCTAAGGTTGGCCTATGTGGACAATGCAGTGAGCAGTAGGATAGTGCCCATCATGAGTATGCCAAGAAACAAATGCGTTTTTCTCCATTTAATTATTATTATTTATTGTATGGGAATCCCTTTCTTTCAAGAACAGTGGCAGCAAATACCTTTCCTTCCACTCTATTGCTCTGTTTGTCTGGTAATGGTGACCCGTACTCCAGCCGCCCGCTTCCCACATCATGCTTGCCTCTTATCAAAAGGTGCCCACTGGGTGCTGCCGGCAAGGCTCATATAGACACATGCTCCACTATAACAATAACGGACATAACAAGTACAAATAGATTTACTTAGTGGCCTGAAATAGACCATTGTGCAGTTTGTGGGTGTCCAGCTTACCTTGACCTGACGGTAAGGCACTAAATTGAAACCAGCCTTCTGATTGGTGGGGCTAATCTGTTTACAGCCAATAGGAAGATCAGAGGATTTACAGCAGTAATTTATCTTAGGTTACATTTTCAAAGCCAGAGAGGCAGCAGCAGTTGTTATCGTCACCCAATCAGAATGGAAGGTGATGAGACTTTCTTTAGAAGAAGATTTTGACGAAGAGGCAGAGCCAAACTTTGCAGATTATCCACCTTGGCTGGCAAACTTTGCTTCAATTGGGAAAGACACCATCTCGGAAGCCATGGGTGGCACGAGGCCCACCTCTTCAACTTGTTTTTCCAAGGAGATTGGTAAAGCTCTTTCCTTCACAGGGACTCAATTACAGACTCCTGTTATTGAGATCATAAACAAGCTAGCTAGTCAACAGCAATAACATAAAAACTGGTGATTGGGGTGCCCATAGAGGCACGCTAAATTGGTGAAAAAGAGGAACCACCCAGAGCACACCAGAATTGCGTGTGCCGTTCTTCCCGCTCAGCGCTTTCCATGGGGTGTGGAGAGCAGTGTATCTTTTCAATTATTTTTTATTTGTATTGGTTTATTAAAACAAGCAAAAAAACATAAAACTAATAACATAATGAAATAATTATATATATTCGATTATACATCAACACTTTTATAAGATATACATCAGCAAAAGATCAATACAAAGATTTCAAAAATATATCGAGAGATAATGTCATTAGTTAAAATGTATCGGTTCACTACAAAGTGTTTAGAAAGTAAACCGCAGCAGATATTGAGCGACCACTGAAAATTCTGTAACCAGAAGGAGATTACATTTAATATGTAGCATCACAAACAAATTTAAGAACAAATTGCTCTCTTTGAGCCTAAAGAGCAGAGAAATTGATTTATCCAATCTGAAGGGACCAGTATCCCCCCCCACCACCACTGCCCAGGCCCTTTGGCAATGAGGCAAATATCATGCCAGTTAAGAGAGCAAAGAAATAGCTGGCTCTAGCGGAGTCACCAATTGAACCAGTGGATGGGGAGGCTCCTATTCATTATGACGATGCTCTGGAGGATCCAATCATTGTGGAACATGATCAGGACCCATAGGATGTTAATACCCTGGGTACTAGTGGGATTCAGGTCTCCATTGGTGCATTAAGGGTTGACACTAAGTTGATAATGAGACCTAATTCAACAGAAAGGCAACCCATTCATCCCCTGGCTCAGTATACTCAGGCCTTGGTCTCTTCGGAGCAGGACAGTGTAAGTAGATGACACACGAAGTCTAAGCGGCTTGGACCCTCTGTGGAAGGCAAATGCATTACCATGGATCAACAAATCAGTATGTTTCTTTTCAAGTATGTAAAAGACCTGACTGTGGGAGTAGATAGGGAGAAACTGCCGATGATGTGGGCCCTTTGGACATGGTAGAGGCTGCCAAGAAAGATGGTAAGGCTATTGGCCCCGAGTCCTTGCTTTCTCAAAGAGGATAATGTGTTTTCTGGGTAATATAAATGTGTGAGTGCTGAATGGTACAAGAGTATTTGGATGAAAATAAAACATTTCCCGGAGCCGAACCTGGAGCATCTTTATGGCCATGCCCTCCTCGCTGTGGAGGCACAAAAAACGCATTTCCTGGTGCATCCGCACAGGTCTGCACTGTTTTGCTTCCACTGAATCTTGAAGAGGCGATCCATCCATTGGTTAGGACCTGGCACAGAACAATATAAGGTTTGGTAAAAAGAATGCGACAGGATTGGCAAACCATCTGGAGTAGTTTGAAATCCCATCCCGTCGCAACCAGTAAGGTGGTCGGGGCCATAGCTTCCCAACAGTAGTCCAACATGTAAGGGTGAGTTATCTCACCTCCCCGCCCACCCCAGTGGTTGAGAAGGGGATTCTATGCTATAGCTTGCATAGCTGAGGACATCCTCCTGCTGAACAGGTAGGCTGCACTGGCTAAAGGGGTCAGAATTCAGGAGAGCATTCAGAGTGAAATGGCTGCCTTGGTTAGTTCATGAAGAGTGGAGGTTGAGATCAATCCAAAGAAAGCAAATCCTACCATGAGCTTCATGAAAACCATTTACTGTGACCATTGCCGACATAGATAGAATGTGGCTGCAGCCTCATGAACATGTGGTAAAATGATCCTGTGTACTGTTGATAACAAGGCATTATTGTGGAGTGTTACCCTAGAGAATCAATTGTAAATTGAATGGCTTTGTCCAAACATTTTCCCCCAAAACTTGTGCTATAAAAGAAATCATTTTAAAAAATATTTTGGGGAGAAGGGTGATTCCCCACGCCACCATTAATAATTCTGGGCTCCCTTGCTACGCTTGGTCGCTCACGCCAACTTGGGGGAATATTTAGGCTCCTCTACTCTTAATACTGGTGCTCCTTCTGCAGCAGTCAGCCCACTCCCCCGGCACTAAAAGCTGCCTCTGTCACTGTATACAGTACATGTCATGTAAGAACAGCATTGATGCAGTTCTGTCCCCCTACGCCTGAAATACGGCATCAGTCCTAAACTAGCACAAACAACCAAATGGTGTCTCACAGGAATATACTGCAATTCACTTTCATTTAGAATGTATTACAATTTAAAGGTCAATCTTCAAGGAGGAAAGGGTTACAAATAACAGTGACAAGAATAATATCAATAAACCACATCAAATTCATTTATTCTAAGACATATAACATGAAACACATTATTAAAAAGTAGTATCTAGACATCATTCTACATGGTTAACTAAAGTGCGAGCACTCTGTCACACCGGGCGTCTCACAAACTAAAAATGCATTGGACACTCATTGGTGGTATTCAATCTGTGATAGCTTTGTTAATGATATTGCTTGAGACATGAATGCTCTTCTTCAGGGCTGATTCTTGAGTTGTATTCTTTGACTATTGAAGTTATTTTATTCAATGCACGCTTGGGCAACCAGTGAAATTACTGCTGCCTTGATCTTCGGTCTTGTGGTGGGAGTGGGCACTGGCTGTTAGGCAGTTCCCTCGGATATACTTTTTGACCAAAGTTGCGCAATATTCACAACTTGTCGCATGGGATTGAGATGGCACACAGAGGTGTTCTGAAGGAGCTGATGGACGCGTGTCGCATTGCTTTCAGTGTCTCAGCAAACACTATAGGCCAATCTATGCCTACTCCTTTCCCTGGGGGTGGTGCTGTACATTGAGAGTCTTGAAAAATGCCTTTTGGCCCTATCCCCTTTCCACGTTTGACAAATTAGACACTGTTTGCTATGGGCGGTATTTGCTTGGCTGGCTGCTTTAATGGGGTTGTGGTAAATTCTATTTCTATTCATATTTTCTGGAGAGTGACAGATGCTGGAGATTCGGGATTGGTCCCAATGCTCTCAGCTTTATTCTGCAGTTCTCTTGGCTCCTCAGACGCCGCAGTGCATGTTGGGTCCTGCGTACCTGAAATGAAAAGAGAACGTTGGCCAGCATTGATGATGCAAGGCATTGGGTGCAAACAGCGGCACCAAAATCAATAATCAGGGCAGTTATTGGGTTCAAGGACTGGGGTCCTCCCAACTAACTCACCCCGCCTCTGGGGTGGGACGACTGATTCTGGCATACACCATAGGTAGCCCTCTTACCCCAGGTTGGGAAGGGCCCTGCTCCCCCGGACAGGGTCACGCCATTGATCCTGTCAGTGGGGGTACATGGAGCCTATTCCATGAAGCTATTAAACTAACAGAATGAGGACCAGAGAGTGAGTGGACACCATACCATGTCAATATATCTTAGTTGACCTTAAGAAAGTTTAGATAATTTTATAAAATAATCATACCTGATATTCTAATCTTATGTGCATGCCAGAATCCATCTCTGCACATGGTGGATCAACTATACTGAAAAACCACAACAGAAAACCTTCCTAGATGCGTGGTGCTCCCCTTGCGGTGACAACGACAGCATACAACAATTACATTCACTTTATTTATAGAATTATATAAACTTGAACAAAGTTCAACTGTCAACATTTTTTAACCATCTAATGAAACCACATCTTTTTACTACAATGGTACAAAGACAGACACACAAACACAATGCATTTCTGAACAAAGGTCCTTCATCAGAGAAGTGTCTGAACACACAAAATACAAATTTACACTAATTTAAACATTACATTTGTTTGGCACTAATAATAAATATCTCTGACCCCAAAACTGACAACTTTGAAAGGTCTTCCCACCTCCAAAAGGGGCTTCAATTGGGCTGAGAGCAACACAGAGCTCATAACAGCATCAGATGCACTCATTCCATCTGCCGGAGGCTGCCTGCAGAGGTGGCCTGGCTCCCCCACCGGCTCCTGCTGCTAATCGGAGAGTGGCATCCAGGCCGCTCTCCTCAGTCGCCTCCACCACCGTCAAGCAACAAACAGGGCGGCCAGGCCAGGACTCTATGTCCCAGCCTACTCTTTTGCCGCAAGCTGGGGGTCCCCATCTCCCCTTCCCACCATTTGATGCCTCTTACCACTTCCAGTACTTGACTCCTAGCTTTTGGGTGACTCAGCCCCGGCAACCCAGCAAAGGGAAAATAGCTAAGGGCCAACCTCATGCATTTCCTCCAGCCTCTTTGTCTTTGAGCTATTGTTTTGCCGTGTCCTGTTACTTTCGTGCGGGTAGCAATTGAGTCTTTGCTCAGCCCCACTTCCAAACCAAGCACGGCTCTTCCTTCACCTCTTCTCAAAACATTTCAACTCTCCTTCTATTCCTATCATCTCTTTTTCTCGATGCCACCCCTCTTTTCGATCACCTGCTCTGTATTAAAAAACCTCCAGCCCTAACTTTCATCACACTTCCTCTTCTCCCATCTACCTCTCTACTTTGCAGACTCAACATCACTATACCTCTTCATCTCACTCTGTTTATAATGAAATGCACAATCGGTCAGTTAACAAGACTTCCTTTACCTCCTACATGCTTCTGTAACCACCTGCCCAAATGGGGTCCTTTCGGGTAGGGGGTTATATACAAGGGTAGGTAGGCAAAACAATGGAAGAGAAATAAACACAGAACATGCATGTTTTAATAAAGTCATTTATTTAATGTGCTTAACTGGACTTGCCCGACTGAACCATGTACCCCGCCATGGGGGACACTTAGAACTCTGGGACAATGGGTAGGTCTCCCCTGCCAACAAGAATGGATTTACCTGAGAACGATTGCACAAGGAATTCACTGAAGGAAAGACAGTTAGAAGGGTCATTTGGAAGAAGGGAATAAGTGTGACGATTCATGGGATCACGTCACTTCTCCTCTTGGGGGAGCCGTTTCACTGTGAGGCTAGGGAGGCAAGGGGGACTATCAGGCCACTGCCTGATAGTCCCCCTAGGCGTGGTAGAAAGTGGGAGCACTGAAACGATGAGGCCGGGTCAGGTAGGAAACAGCTTCTTTAATAACAAGCCCATGGAGTGCAGAAACCACACAGCCGCAAGGTCTGAATTTCAGCAACCAACACCTTTAGGCCCTCGCCCCGCACTGAATAAACATTCGCAAGACACTAGAATATGTACATCATCACATATCTTCCCCCTATGAAAATAAAAATGAGAGGAAAGGAGGGGAAAAAGTACACCAACACTACCAGGGAAAAGGTAACACAGCGTAAAAACCCCACCTCCACAGAGGACTAAGGGTTGAACAAACAATATTACGTCGGGTGAAAACAAGAACCGCTCAAGATTCATTCTGAGTCAACTGAAATTCCACAGACAAAATACCTGAACCGGGTGGAATCCTTCCATGCTCATGCACTCATCCTTACAACCGGCCCCGAAATGCCCTTGATGAGCAAGTCTACCAATTATCCTGTGAGACATTTCGGAAGAACAATATTGGCTCCCCTCTTAAGCTTTCTCCCTATAAAGGATAATTCATCTTTCAGTTCAAACCATACCTCAAATTCTTTCGCCAACACTTTACCAGGCCAACCAGGCACCGGCCACTGTTTGATGCATTTTACAACCTCATTGTGATCTTCTGCCACTTCCCACTCACTCGGACTCACGGCTTCCTGATCAATGCCGACCACCACGACCTCTTCTCCACACTGATCTTGTTTACACCCTGGCACTCCCACTGGAAGCCATGACAGACAATCCACTACCGCAGTAGGATTCCCAGGGAGGTAACACACCTGAAAGTTATAGGATTGTAAATCAATAAGTCGTCTGGATATTCTAGGTGAGCCACTTCCCCATCTGCTACTCGACAAAATCTGGACCTGGGGCTTGTGGTCCTGAAATGAAGAATGGCCCAAATCACTGCCAGGGCCAACCTCTCAACAACAGTAGTTCCTTTCAGCACCCTTAAGAGGCATAGAAGCAACACCACTACACACTTCCAAACCACTATCACACTGTGTAAGGGATACTCCTAACCCCAACATACTATCCTCCATCTCAAGATAAGTGCTGCCCTTATCCTGAAATTTCCCTAGAGAGGGAGCTTTCACAAGGTCCGTTTTGATTCTCTCAAATGCACGCTCACACTCAGACCAATCTTACCTTGTCCCTTTCTTCAACAAAGACCTTACTGGAGTAGAAATCACCACAGAATTTGGGACACACTTGTGGTAGTATTCAGCTAACCCCAGTTGATCTTTGTCCTTGGGTTATGGGGCCTTGCTGATTGCCTCAACCAAACTGAACTTTGAGCTAATACCGTTCACAGAAACACAATGTCCCAAATACTCCACACTCTCCACACCAATCTTATATTTATTCAGCTGAACAGTGAAACCTGCCACCCTCAATCTGTTCAGAACAACTCTCACCACCCTGTCATGCTCTGCCTTGGAATTAGCATGCAACACCACATCTTGAAATACTGCCACATTGGCACATTTTCTAAGACTTTCTACATTACATGTCGAAATACTGCAGTAGTCAAGGCCAGCCCCAATGGCATTCTGCAATATTTGAAAGCTCCTTCCTTAGTGATAAAGGCTGTGACATGTTGACACTCCAATGTCAACGGCACTTGGTGGTAAGCTGCCGATAGATCTATTACAGTAAACAGTTTTGCTTCCCCTAGTGTCGCCAAAATCTCTGATATTATCGGCAATGGATGACGATTGATTCAAATGTTCTTATTAAGATCTCTCATGTCTACACATAGTCTCAAATTGCCATTGCTTTTGGTCACCAGGACCACAGGTGCCAGCCAGTGAATCCAGGTTGCTCCGGAGTTTCTCCTTCATGTGGTGAGGCACTGGTCTCACCTTATGGACCACAGGGATCACTTTACTCTTGACATTGATTTTGTGTTTGGAATCCTTCAGGTCTCCACAATTCATCAGTGAACACTTCTAGAAACTTTTTCTCCCACTTATCTTCTATTTCCACCATGGATACTGGCTCGATCGAGTTGGCTTGAATGCGAATGCCTAACTCAACTTTTGTATTTTGGCCCAACAATTACTAGCCACATATGCCTCTTCTGAATGCTCTGTGCCTTTGTACTTCATTGACGCTGGGAACTTCCCAAGATGCTCAATCTCAACCTCCCCATCCGCACATGCTTCAATATCATTTAAGAACTCCTGCAGAGACCCCGCCCAGGACTCCTGTGTAGATATCACTGGATGCGATTGTCCACGGGGATCCACGGTCAACCTTTATTGGTAGGGTTATGCCATTCAACACAAAGTCATCACTCAGCCCTTCTTTTTTCCCCCCGAGATGGCAGTGATCTCAAACACATGTCTGACTTGTGTTTCTGAGCATTGGAGAATCGCTGAATTGGAGACCTCATGTTCTGGATGTTGGTTCATAGACTTCACTACTCTTATTACACCATCCTTGGACACTTTTGCGAAATGTCCTCTCCTTTTGCATTTGACCCAATAAGCATTCTTCGCTGGCTAAAATACACTGATCGATGTGTCTACTGCTTGCAAACTTGAAACACTTGATATCTTTGCTACCCTCGCCACCTTTCCGTGAGGGTTTGAGAGCAACAAACATCTTGGTGCTGCTTCTGCAGTGTCATGTTTCTTATATACTGTGCTGTTTGCGCCATACTCCTGGTGGTTTCAAGTGCTCCGAATAAAGTCAAATCCTTGGCTAGCAATTTCTCCTGAAACCCTAGTGGTGTTCGTGCAGCGCACTAGTTGATCTTTTTTAAGGAATTTGTAAGCGGGCCAAAGTCACACGAATGGCTCAATGTCCTCAACAGGGCTACATTTGACTCCACCGGTTCTAGTGGCTCCTGGACCCTTTGAGAAAATATATGTCTCTCAAACGTGATGTTGTCCTTGGAGATGCCTGAGAAGTCATCCAGGTCTCCTGCAAGTTATGGAAGTCAGTCATGAACACTGTGCCTGTCCGTGCCCAAATTGTTTAACACAGCTTGTTCCCCGGGAGGCATAAACTTGACCTTCCCCCCTATAATGGCCACCAAATACATATCGAACATAATTCTCCATCTTTCCCATCGATTTGGGGGAATCCCAGACGCAGACAGGAATTGCGATGGGAGGAATACCAGATGCCGCCATTGCTATGGCCCCCAAGTTCACCCTAAGGAGTCACTTCACTTAAGTTCAGGCCCTCTTTTTATTCAGGCATATTATGACAAAGATAAGGACAGAAATTATGAAGACTGCCCCAGTAGAGCAAGACGAAAAAGAGGAGAGCAGCGATCACCCACCAAAGATGGCAGCATGCCAAGCACGCTCACAGTTCCTTTCCCAAGGTCTGCCGCTGGCACGTTACCCTCAGCTCTTCCTTCTTAAATCTCCATGTGCCAGCTGCGATGTGCGGCCCCACTGCATCTCTGGGTTCAAACTCCCAAACTCCTTGGTGCACAGCAGCGATGACCTCTACTTTCCACTCAGGCATCAGCCATCCAGCAGCCAGAAGTGTGCCTAACGCACGCTAGCACTGCAAGGGGCTCTGGCCACCCTCAGACAGTGCTCTGGATCGTCACCAATGAAATTATGAGGCTGCTCAGGTAGGAACACTCATATGAAGATACTGGGATTAGGAGGCAAGTGGAGTACAAACTAAGCCGGACGACGGACTATGGCATTCCGCTGAGGAGGTCCCAGCTCACTAAAATAAAAAGCAAAGAGTAACTCAGTAAAGAGCAACAGGTGCGAAGCCTGGTCAGCCTGTGAAATTCAAACCGGGAGAGTAGGGAGGTTGCAGGAGCAAACCAGATGTTGGGAGGACACTGGACGCAGACCAGAAGAGTCCTTCTATGGCCGAGAGATAGAAAGCTGAACTGGAAGCTGGAGAGACGGTGGTGCGACCTCGAGGAGGTGGACCGAGTGGTCCCACAACTACAGCCATACCACCTGCCTGGGATACCCGCAAAGAAGCAGCGGGACAGCGGAGCGGGAAGAGCAAAGCCGAATAAGCGTTCACTGGGAATGCAGAAGCCTGACACCCCAGGAAGAACCAATGATGTACTCTGACCAAAGTAAAGGCAACTGGGGCTATAGGAGTCGAGGTAGGAGAGTGGGGTCATGTGACACAAGCCTCAGGAATGATTTCCCTTGTCTCAGTAATTGCATTGAGAGTAAGAGTTGTGAAGAAAGCCCTGGGAGTGATCTCCCTCGTCCTAGTAATTGCACTAAGGAGAAGAACAGTTGGCAAGAACACCTTGGAAGGAATCTCCTTCATTTCAATAACTGTTCTAACAGTAACCAAAGTGAACAGAGCTTCGGGTGTAGTATCCCTCATCTCAGTAAGTGGGACAAGATTGTTCAAATCAGAGATAAAGCGTGAGATACATTCAAGAGGGCCCTCAGAGAAGCCTGTAGGGTACTAGAAGGGATCATAAGAACCATTGTGAAAAACAGCTAGAAGAGCACTTTGAGTCACGGAACCAGGAGTAGGGAGTCGTTCTCCTGTGTTGCATTTGTTGAATCAGAAGCTAAAGCTAAAGGTTGTAAAGAACCGTCGAGAGAAGGTTGAAGTTGTAGAGCCAGAAGAAGGGAGTCATTCTCCTGGCATTTTCCCTTCAAGAAGAAGTACTAAACTGAAATAAAGACTCTTGAACATTGCTGTAGGACTGATCCCTACAGAACCAGGAGAAGAGTCTTCTGGTACCATTTAGGTTTCTTTCCGTTTAGTGGTAGGGCTAGAGGAGTTTTCACGACAGAGGTCTAATATTCATTTGTACTTCCACCCTGATGACAAACACCCCAGTTATTCCTTGGTTAGGTAGGGACTACCATCTAGAACTAGGGAAAGGTAAGTGTTTTCTTCTTTCTTTAAATAAAAATCATACTGAAATGCCACCTCGTTCTCAGACTCCTCACTCCAGCATGCCAAATAAGGCAGAAAAAGATATACAGGAAAATAAGGAATGGGAAAAGAGAATAAAGAAGGAGGATTAGCACTCCCTGGGGGGGGGGCAAAGCCTCGAGTGGCCTTTCAGGGCATCAGGCAGTTGTCAGGACATGCTGTGCATGCCACTTGCAACCCAGCAAAAGATCAAATGCCATGGGCCATGTGCAGGGTGTGGCCCAGGTGATGAAGTGCCCCAGTCCTGGGCCACGTGAACGGGAGTCCCCAAATCAGGGTGTGGCTTGTGAGGCTACAGTCCACCCAGGGGCCAGACTGAGCAGACTGGTGGAAAGGGAGAGTCCCCAGCTATGTAGCACATTGGAGCCCTGGGTGAAGTAGGCGGTGTGGCCTGGACGCAAGTCCACCCACCCCAGGCTAGACAGGGCAGGTGGTGAAGATATAGAGCCCTGACAGCACCAGTGGCATGCGCGAGGCTGTCAGCACCACCAGGGGCATCTCAGGTCTGCACCTTCCCAGTGGCCAAACTGAGATGCTGCCTGCTCGCCACCACGCAGGAAAATGATTGGCGCACCGTCACGGAGGAAATAGCCAAAGGGCCTCACAACCCCTGAAGCACATTTTAAAGATTACGCGTGGTGGTCATTTTTTGCGGAAAAAAAATGTTGAATGTCAATAACGTCGAAAAAATAATGTCGAAAAAAAGTCGAATTTTTTTTTTCATTATATATTTATTTTGGGGTCTGGGAATAAAAAAAAATGGGTAAAACCAAAAAAAAAAAAAAAAAAAAAAAAAAAAACCAGGGTGGGGGGGGGGGGGAGGGAACCCCCCTATTTCGGATAAAAAACGTAATAAAAAAAAATATTTACTTTTTTTTCCACATTATTTTTTCGAAAAAATGACAACATTTTTGTATTCGAAAAAATGACTATAAACCATTATGCGCACTGCCACAGAGGAAACCACAGGGTTACCCAAGCCCATTTATGTGCACCACCACCGTGGATGAAAACATAGGGCTGCCATAGCCCATAAGGATAACCACTGCCATGGAGGAAACTAACATATTATAACCAAATCCCTTGTGAACCTGTGGCAGATCGGAGCAGTGCATATTGGTGAACGACAAAGAAGTGACCATCGGACAGGTACTGTATTTTGCACTTATCGCATGACTCGCATGTGGGGACTGGAATGGGAAATTAATGGCAGACTGGAGCTGCCAATGCCATTCAAAGCAATGCAAAAGAAATGTGTATTGGGGGAGTGGGAGATTGCCAAGTAAGGAAGGGAAAGCCCAGGGTCTTGAGGTTGAGGAACCTGCTCAAGATTCACAAAAAGAGGGATCTGCTCAAAAAGGGTTATCTTTTACCCTCTATACAGAAAAATAAAGAGGTATGGGGTAGGAAAGGGGCACACAAAGACGGGAAGAATGTGACAAAGCATGTTTTATGTTTATATAATATAATTTCCTGCAAAGGTCAAAAGCTACCCCTCCAGTGTACTGTGCTTTATTTAATACCAGGAACCCAGGATTGTAACCCATCTCCTGTACGAACACCATTACATCGCAGGTCGCTTAGCGCCACATTGGAACTGCTGGTCTGGGATGGTGGGGTGATTCCAGTGTGGCCAATTAGTGGCTTGGGGTAGTATTTAAAGGGTGCACACCCGGACCAGTGCCAATAAAACCAAGGGCTACACCCATTCACCTTCTCTTGACATTACCTTACAACCCTTACTGCCCTTCACAGCCCTTCCTACACCTCCACCAACTCTCCCCACCCAACTGAAGGGGTGGTGGTGTAGGACTGTTTGCATCTTCCAAACTTTCAATCTCTCCTACTCCCCTTTAGCTCTTGCTAGTTCAGCCTCTATTGAATACACTATCTCGACAGTCACTGTTACCTATGGCATTCATATTATACCTCTCCCTCGGCCACCGGGTGCCACTGGTCAATTTATTTACCACCTATCAAAACTAATTGACTCCCTTCCTTCCCATCATCACCTCATTGTCACTGGTGACTTCAAACTCCCCCCCCTCTCCACTCCTCTATCCACTGACCTCAGCTCTCTTTTCCTTAGCCACTTGCTCTCTTCTGTCCACCCATTCAAGTGGTATCTCCCTTGACCTTATTCTCATCTCAACTCTCCGCCTCTAATAGTTTAAAGTCCGCATCGCCAGTGACCCTATCTTGCTTTCTATTTAGAAAAATATCTCTGATAACATTGTTCCGTGGCTAACCAGAGCTGTTAACGACTCCTTTTCCTCAGGCATGATTCCTGACAATCTCAAGCACGCTCTTGTAATTCCTTTGCTGAAGAAGCTCGGCCAGGACTCGCTAGTTCTGTCCAATATTTCGTCCCATTTCTCTGCTTCCTTTTCTGATGAAACTGCTCGAGTCTTTGGTTTCTCCACTCCCTAGTGCTTTTTTGGAATCATCTGGCTTCTTTGATCCTTTTCAATATGGCTTTCGCACCGGTCGAGGCACTGAATCTGTGCTGGTATCAGTTGTGGATGATCTGGCACGTTTGGTAGACCAGGGCAGGGTGGGGGCCTTGTTTTGGTTAGATCTGTCGGCAGCGTTGACCACCCTACCCCGATTACCCATCTCTCCTCTGGCAGACTTTCTGGTCATGTTTTAGCCTGGTTCTCCTCCTTTTTGTTGGGGCACTCACAATCTGTCTCTCTACCTCCTTTTCACCCCCCTTCAGTCCCATTACTGTGTGGGGTTCCTCTGGGCTCTTTGCTGTCCCCTACTCTGTTCAATATGTATATTCAACCTCTTCTTGCTATAATCCATGCATTTTGTTTCCTGTGCTACTGCTACGCCGACGATACGCAAATTATTGTGCATCTTGATCTAATTCAGCCTGAGACGGCTGGTCGTCTAAAGAGTTGTCTAAAGGCAGTAAGCGATTGGATGGCTCAAATTGAACAGGCAGAAAACCGAAGTGCTGGTGGTTGGCACTGCTAAGCCTTCCTGTTCTGGACCCTTGAGTTCGAGCCTGTTAGCCTTGGTTCTTTTCCGTCCCCCTGTTTCATCTGTGAAGGACCTAGGTGTAAAGCTTCCGGCCTCATTTTCTATGGCTGAACAGGTCTATTCATCCTGCCAGAAGGCGCATTTTAAACTATGAACCCTAGGGAAAGTCCTTTGCTGTATTCCATCCAAATTCCATGCTGTGGTGATATCATCATTGGTAACAAGTAACACTGATGACTGTAACGCCTTGTACTTAACACTTCCACAGCACCTGCTCCATCCCTTGCATTTGTTGCAGAACACGGCCGGTAGAGCTGTTCTTCATCCCCCTTTCAGCACCCATATGACGCCCCTTCTGCGCTAGCTTCACTGGCTTACAGTTGTACAATGCATTAGATTCAAGTCGCTGTGCCTGGTCCACAAAGCCTTTTATAAAACTGGAGCAGTATACCTTCAAACAAAGTTTTGCCCCGACAAACCCGGTAGGTCTCTCTGCTCCCAATCGTTGAATGTTCAGTCCCCCTGACCCCCCCCAGGGTCAGACTCCCATGGGTCTGTGGCCAAGCCTTCTATGTGGCTGCGGCTAAGGCGTGGAACTCTCTTCCTTTCTGTCTACATGACATTGAGGCCCACCTTCCCTTTCGGCGTGCTCTTAAAACCTTTCTTTTTTAGTATCTTGTCACCCTTGGCGGGCTCACACCACTACAGTTGTAGCGCCATGATGCCTTTGGGCGATAAGATTATCTCCACTGCTCCTTCTCCCTCTGATCATTCCATTTTATTTGCCTCAATCTCCACTCTTACTTCCACCCCACTCTCTCCATCTACCACTTCCATTACCAAGCACAATTTTCCCTCCTCCAAATTCCCCAGCTACTTCTCTGACCTACATCACTTCCTCCAATGCAAAATTCACTGTTCCATCCACTGACAAAGTTTTCACCAACTTAAATGCTGCTCTTAAAGCTCCCTTCTCCACCCACTTTCCTCTTCTACATTCACTCCTAAACACTCCCCTCCACGGCTTGGGTTTACACATACCATCCACACCCTGAAAACAACGAGGAAAAACCTTTGCACTTGGCAATGATCTAGACACTCCTCTGAAATCCAACTTTACTTGACTGTTTTTCAAAACTACTCCTCTGCTCTCAACTCTGCCAAACGTGACTTCTATCCCTCTCTCATTTAGTCTCAATCCTATCAACATAGACACCTCCAAAAATGACTTAACTCTGTTCTCTTACCTCCTAAAAACTACTGCATCTCCTCTAATGCTTCTGCTAATTTAGGTTTGTACTTTGCTTCCAAAATGTCCAACATTCAAAATACCTTAGCTTCTATCCCCCTCACTTTTCACCACCCACTGCACCCTCCTCTCCTGCAACAAAGTCTTCCTTTGCCCCCACTAACCCTGAGAAGATTCTTCTCCTCAGAGCTAACCCTTCATGTGCCTGCAGCAACCTTCTATCCCCACACATAGTAACACTCATAGCTCCCACTGTTGCTCCATATCTTATTTCTCTCTTCAAAACGTCTCTTGACAGTGTCACTTTTCCATCATCTTACATGTAGGCTACTGTCATCCCTATGCTTAAAGATTCTGGCCTAGATCGTAACCTCCCTGCCAATGTTCCTCCTGTCTCTCTTCTCCTCACTATTCCAAAATCCAAGAGCGTGTAGTTTTCATTTGAGTTCCTTGACACACACAACCTCTGGGACCCTCTTCAATCTGGCTTCCAACCTCTGCACTCTACTGAGTCAGCTCTCAATGTCAGCAACTACATATCTTCTGCACGTCATGCTTGCCGTTCATTTATTCTTATTCTTCTCAACCTCTCTGCTGTTTTCGATACCGTCGACTATTATGACCTTCTCTCAACACAATCTTTACTAGGCATCACGGAAAAAGGCCCTCACGATTTGTTTTATGTCTCGCCCCCAAAACACATCAAGGTGTCCTGGAACAGCCTTACCTCACCACTCACCTACCTTACTGTTGGTGTTTCCCCAAGGATCCTGGGTCTACTTCCTTTCGCTCTCTATATCTCTGCTTTTGGAACCCTGGTTTCCTGCTATGGCTCTGCTTCTGCTCGCAACCTCATTGTCGCCTTCAAACCATGTCACAACTTCTCACTCTTTATCCCCAAATCTGCCACTGTGGCCAGACTTCAACTCATCAACATAAGAAAAATAAGACTTCTTCCATTCAACACGGATAAGCACCTATCTCCTTTTTAGTACCCTCTTGATCTGACTACTGTGCCATGCTGCTCTATGGCCCTCCCAACTATGCTTTTTCACCGCTTGACCAAGTCCTCAACTTTGTAGTCTGTACACTCTTCAGCCTTCCCCACTTCACCTCCACCTCCACAGCCCGTCATTTCGACTTCCCTCTGTTTCATAGATAACCAAAGTATAAACTCATTCTCATCATCTTCAAAACTATACACAAACCTGCCCCACCATACATATTGGCCCATCTCACTGCCTACTATCCTACTCGCTCCCTACATTCATCCTTGGCTGAACCTCCTTGCCACCTCTCGTTCCCCTTGTGCGCCCTCTCATTTCCACTTCTTTCTTTCCTCGCTCCCTTACTCTTAAATGCTCTTCCTCTCCCTCTCTGCACTACTCCCACTCGATCTGTATTTAGATCCAACCTACTAGCTTTTCTCCTTTCTGACGAACCACTTGCATAGCAATCTACGCCACCACATCTCCCTGTTCTCCAGTACTCCAACCTCTCTATGACAACCCAGCCGCAGTTATCACTCAACCATTCATCCTAAAATGTAGCACTTCCTCCTCTTTCCCTTTCCTATATAATGCCCTACTGTCCTTGTCCTTGTCCCTGTTTCACCCTCCCCTGCATCATCTGCATCTCCTGGTCTCATGACGTAGTTAAAAGGTTTCCACTGACAAGTTAATAAGAAAATAAATAGTGGAGATGGATGCCATGTAATTTGTACATGTATTTATTTATTGGTCATTTGTAAGGCGCTTATCCAATAAGACTGTTTCAAAGCGCCATAAGGCACACGGGAATGCAACAAGCGGGGAAATAAACAAAGGGACTGCAGTCCTACTAGGCCTTGTGACATTCAGAGCGTGCAAGTGCAGTGAAAGAAAGGAAAAAAGGAGGTGGGGGTATGTGCTATCAGGGTCCCCTAGGGGAGGAAGTGCCAGAGGTGCCCATTGGGGAGGCAGAGGTGAAGAGAAAGGTCTTGAGTTGTTTGCGGAACTTGAGGTGGTCCGGTTCAAGACAGACAGAGAGAGGGAGACTGTTCCATAGGAGGGAACCAGCCGAGGAGAGAGATCGGCCTCCAGCTCCTGCTTGGAGCTGGAGGATTGGAGGTATCTGGAAGGAGAGCATTTAGTGAGCAGGAGTTGCTGGTAGCGTGGTCCCAGGCCCCAGACAGCCTTGTGGATGATGCAGAGGGTCTTGAATTTGATCTTTGCAAAAACCGGGAGGCAGTGGAGAGATTTTAGAGCTTGAGAGATACGGTCCCAGGGCTTGAGGCCAAGGATAAGTCTTGCAACCCTATTCTGGATTAGTGTAAGAGGACTGAGTGAAGAAAGAGGCAGGTTGAGGAAGCGTCTGTTACAGTAATCTAGCCTGGAGAGGTCCAGAGCTCTAGAGACATTGAGCTTCTGGGGGAAGGTGAGGAAAGGATGAATGCCTCCAAGGATGTGAAATTGAAAGTGAGCCTTTTTGGCAAGGTCCAAGATGTGAAGAGTAAAGGAGAGAGAGGAGTCGAAAATGACCCTAAGGTTTCTCGCCGCAGTGGAGGAGAGCCCATAGAAGACGGCTAGAGTGCAGGAGGGAAACTGGGAGCCGGTGTCCTGATAGGAAGGATCTCAGTCCTACTGGCATTAAGACAGATTATTGGAGGTACACAAAAACTGAATAGTGGACAGGCAGTCAGGGATGATAGAGGAGGAGGAAGAGAGGGGAATTTGAAAAAGAGTTGTGTGTCATCTGCGTATCACTGGAAATGAGGAGAGAAGGCAGAGATCAGGTGAGCAAGAGGTGCAAGGTAGATGTTGAAAAGCCAAGGCGAGAGGATAGAGCCCCGGGGAACACCACATGAAGAGAGAGTGGCGGAGGAGGAAAATGAGCCCAGGAGCACCTGGGAAGGGCAGTCAGTGAGGAAGGTGGTCAACCAATCCAGTGCCCGGACTGAGATACCAAGAGTATCTTGGAGCCGCTTTATGAGGATAGAATGCTTGACCGTGTCAGAGGAAGAAGAGAGGTCAAGGAGAATGAGAACAGCAGGAGAGTTAGAGTCGAGATTTGTGAGCGGTTCTTCAAGGGTGTTCAGGAGAGCAGTTTCCATGCCTTTGGATGCTCAGAATCCCGATTGATGGTAGTGTAAATAACCAACAAACGCAGTGTGTTGGGTCAGTTGGGGGATGACCAACTCCTCCAGGAGTTTCCCAAGGACGGGTGTAGTAGAGATAGGGCGTTAGTTGGCCAGACACTCAAGGTCGACTGAAGGTTTGTTTTAGGAGGGAGTGCACAATGAAGTGCTTGAGAGAGAACGGGAAGGAGCCAGATGTTAGGGAGTGGTTACAGAAGTCCACAAGAGCCTAAGCAAGGGTGGAGATGTGGTCTTTTATGGTTCTGGGAGAACAGGGAGACACATGATTGGATGGGACCTTCATAGAGCACGCTACTCATCCGTTATGATAGGTGAGACGGTGAGAGGGGTGAAGAGAGGCCAAGGGAAGCAGGGGGCCTGGAGAATGAATGGAGGAGGGGAAGAAATGAAAGGTCAGAATGTCCTGAGTTGTAGAGGTGAAATGAGTGCCCAGTACAGAGGGACTGAGAAGGAAGAGGTGAGGCTGCAGATGGATTGGCTAGGTCCTTGCAGATTTTGAAGATTTCAGCCATGTTGTTAGAGGCTCCAGAGATGCGGGCCTGGGTGTGAGCCCTCTTCTTGAAGCAGATAGAGAGACGGTATTGCCATTCGAAAAGGCAGCAGGCCAGTTTGCCAGAGGATAAGCCGATGTCTGCCACTTACATTCAACAACTGTAAAAGTGTTTCAGAGCAGCTAGATCAGAGTTGTACCAATTGTTAGGCTTGCAGACAGGTTTCAGGTGGATTCTCATGACAGGGGAAAGAATGTCAAGAGTGTTGGGGATAGCAAGATGAAGGTTGGCAAGAACAGAGTCAGAGTGAGAATCAAGAGGAAGGAGGGGGGATGAAGGTGGAGGCAAACGCAGCAGCTGACACTTGTTTTATCGGTCTGAGGATGGCGAAGGAGGCTGGCAGTGCTGATGGAAGCTCGGCCAGGGTGCCAAGAGGACCCAGCTGAGAAGAGAGGAGGGAGTGATCAGACCATGAGAGCGGGGTAGTGAGGGGGTTGGAGAGCGGGGGGGATCAGCAGGAATGAAAGCATCAAGAGTGTGTCCGGCAGAGTGAGTAGGGCCAGACGGGAGAATAGTGAGGGAGGGAGAGGTACAGAGATCACGGAAGAGAGAAGAGTCAGGAACAGTGGAGTCAAGGTGGATGTTGAATTTTCCAAGGAGGAGGAGTTTAGAGGTAGAGGTCAGGAGAGAGGTGGTGAAGTCAGCCCATTCCGAGAGGAAGACAGACACAGGGCAAGGGGGTCTGTAGATAGTGGCCAGGGTGAGAGAGTCAGAGAGACACCAAGCTTGCAGACAAGACTTTCAACTGAGGAGTAGGGCTGTGTGGGTATGAGCGAGGGAGGGACCCACTCCGGGAAGATCAGGGCTACTTCACCACCAGGTCGTTTGGGTCGAGGCTTGGAGAGTATCTTGTAGCCATCAGGGAGAAGGACCCTACCTGTTTGGAGTACCTTGCAGAAGTGATTATTCAAACTCAGCAAAGTCAGAGAGTCAACTCTGATTGCTGGTGTAAAGTGCTATTAAAGCCCCTGGCTCATTATGAATCAAGAATTTAAAATGTGGTGGTCTAGGGAGAAATGTTTCAAATATTGAGATGACTGATAAAACCAGGAAAATAAACGAAATACCTAATCCTGGTTTTATCCCCTGAAGAAGGTCTATGAAGTTGCAGATACGTGTATGGTGTTATATATCATTTATAGAAAAGAAAGCCCATATTGGGGTTTCGTAACTATTTTTAGTGTGATGTGTGTCAGTTAATATTTTTATTAGTGTATGGTTAAAAAGTAGAAACACATAATTGTTGGGATTGCTACTATGTAATTATGTAAAAATGTACCTAATTGTTATGTATTATGATTGTGCAGTGATGTGTTTTTATTTGCGTTTTATTTAAGATGGCTATTGCATAAGGTGTATGCGTGATTTTGTGTGCAAATGCAAAATATTTGTATTTTTACATTTTCAATTGGGGATGTGGAAACACATTTCTCTGAATAATGACATTTGTTCATATGTATAGCAATTGGAGAGTATGCCATTTAAACAAAATATGATGAGGACATGATTATATGGGATACTCGTGAGGGAGGAATCCGTGTGATGCATTATGGAATTGCATCCTATCAGAAAATTATTTATATGGTTATTCTAGGTTTTGATAATGTGCTTCACGCTCAGTAAAACAGCTTACTTTTCATTAGGACTGCGATATATCCTGGACGTGATGAATAGAAACAAACAGAACATCTTAAAAAGAGACACTTTACACAGCTAGTACAAAACTGCCAGGCTATTATCCAAGTCTATGCAAAAAGGACGAGCATACTCATCCTTATCACTTAAGGGGTTAAATATTTTCAATTTCTTAGTAACGTATTTTGAAAAATAACAGCACCTGCACCCCCCTTCCACGAGGTCTGTTCGTTCTCTGGTCGCCTTGTCTTCAGCAGCGGCTGGGGTGGTTCTAGCAAATGCACACCTAACATGACGTGCATCGACAGAGAGAAAGAGTGAGAGAGACCAAATGAGACAGAGAGAGGAGAGAAAAGAGACATGAGGGAACACGTGCTATATCAGTGTATGGTATGACAGGTACAGCTGGTATTGTAGTAGCACTTTGATAAGATCTAGCACTCTGTGTATTGTGAACATGGACGGTTGATTCACTTTTGTGTGCAACTTATCTACCTTTCCTCACTTTCCCTTCGCGGCTCACTGTCTCCAGAGCCTTAGTTCTTTCTAGGCTGGACTATTGCAACATCCTCTTCCTAAACCTCCCTTCTTCTGCCCTGCGCCCTCTGCAACTTGTCCAGAACAGAACCGGAAGTCTTATCCTTGGCCTCAAGTGGAGGGACCGCATCTCTCCGGCACTGAAATCCCTTCAGTGGCTCCCCGTGGCTGCAAGGATCAAGTTTAAGACCCTTTGCATTGTCCACAAGGCTTTCTGGGGCCTGGGATCTACCTACCTACAATGCTTCCCACCTAAATACTGTCCCTCACGAGCCCTCTGCTCATCTTCCTCCAACCTTCTACGAGTGAGCCGGTTCCCCAAGCAGAGATTTCGAGGGAGATCCTGATCCTCAGCAGGTGCTTCCCTCTGGAATAGTCTCCCTGCCGCCCTCCATCTTGAGCCTGACCTTGTTAAGTTCGGGAAACCCCTCAAGACCTTCCTTTTCTCCTCCTCCTTCTCTCTCCCTCTACCCTGCTAACCTAGCGCTCTGCTCTCCCCATCTCTCCCCCCTCCTCCTTACCGCTTGCTGACTGGCCACCTGGTGTACCTCAGAGTTTTACCGGTCCAGTGCAGCACCGCCAGTTCTCTCTCGCACTTGCCGCAGGGCCCTACACACATCCACCCTCACTGCACTTGAAATAACCCAAGAGAGTGGCTCTCTGCACTTTACCCCCGTCTCTGCTGATTGGGTGTAATTGGACGTCCCCCTCCACCTCCCCTTGTGACCGTCTATGCACTTGCTCGATCCAAATGCAATGTGCATGAAGGATCATCTGTCTGTTCTCCCTTGTCTTCTCCCCTTAATCGCACTGGTAAAACAGCAGAATCGCCATCAGGCCTATTTGCTGTGTCTCAACTGTTACGTTTATTTTCACACTTACTCTGCCTGTGTAGAATATTATCGTCTCAGAATTTCAAGGGCTCTGAGCGACTGCTTTGTCCACATGTTCCCACCCTCCTTGAGCGCTTTGAAACACTTTCCTCTGTAAAGGCTCTATATAAATAAATACATATATTTTTTAAAGGCTCTATAGTTCGAGGGTTTTGAGGCACTTAAGAAAAATGGGACAGAAAGTATACTAGTGCAAGAAAAGCTGCACAGTATGGAAAACAACTGCAAAGAAGTGAGTGTGGTGAGCAGAGGGAAACCCCAACTTAAACAGGTACTTTTTCTGCGTTTTTCTAACAGCTAAAAACTTCAGAGGCTAGCAAATATTAGGGGTTTGAGTTCCACAGTCTAGACGCAGAGAAGTCCATCCTGAACAAACCAATACGAAGACGCTGGAAATCTCTACTCCGAGAGCATTGGCATACATTGGACAACTTATCAGCCAGGTATAAGGCTGCCCACGACTGGGCCAGTGCAGGTAAGGCAGCAAACCTGACACTGCATTTAAAACAGGACAGGAAGGCAATGTAAGTGCCTACATTGGCAGCCTATGCAGCAGCCTGAAGGACTCCATCAGTGGAGTACTTGGTTACTGCCATCCAGTTAAAGCTATGGACGGGGGAACAAAAATCAGTAGGTGGGAGAAAATGGTTGCTCTTCTAAAATGGAACCAATCTAAGAGCACAAGGAAACTATTTTAGCAAGGGAAGAAAGTTTAAAGATATATCCAAGATGGAACCCAAGGACTGCACAGAAGAAGCCAGACTCTGTGAAATGGAAAAAGGAATATATGGTAGAAAGCTAGAAAACTTGAAAGTGGGGAGGAAGACTAGAGTCCATTCTCATGGGGTTGAGTTTGGGGGAGTGATGGAACATCCAGTTTTCAGCGAATGGAAGATAATCCCAAGAGTAAAGAGGATCACAATTGGGGAGGCAGCCAACTACATGGTTTTAGTAATAATGAGATTGGTTAGAGACAGGCAATCAAGGCAAGTCCAAATCCAACACTCATTCCAAATACAGAGGTCAACACCTGTTTCATCCCTCGTAAAGTGCCAGTTCAAGACTCATCACTTCTGGGTGCTGGTGTCTCCAGGCCACTGTGCAGTCTTTTTGCATTATCTGCCATATCCAGAAAATATATGGCGCCTGTGAGGTTTGGAGGCTCCCATTTCACTTTGCATGCTAATTTTGAGGAAAAAAAAACTTATTTGCATAAACATGTTTTCATTGCCCGACTGTAATCAACTGCTCACTATTACTAAACCACGCGGCTGTCTCCAACTACTTGTCCGCGCAGGCTGTCGCATCTGTCATCTGTACACCCTTGGAGACAAGCTTCTAATAAGGGCAGAGCATGCTGCTTGGATGGGCATCGTTACCTACTTAGTTTACTTGCCGAAGCTCAGAGCGGTCTACTCTACTCAATTCCTATCAAGCGATCACAAAGGTAGTGGATATCTACCAGAGAACACACTCATGCCAATGTGAGTGTCGTCTTCATATCAATGTGCAGAGATGCCCAAAACCTGCAGCAAGTCACTCAATTACATCATGTAGATATTTGAAAGCATGGGTGATTAAGTCAATCTGTGGGGGGGGGGGTGTCGCAACAAACAGGGAAGGGATTGTCCTGGAGGAAGTTACTTGACTGGCTATGCTCAGTCAGAAAGCAATAAAGACGGTACAGCATTATCCACCCATCCTCACCCCGAAGATTACAATGGGCCAAAAGGCCTATGATCAGGCAAGTTTCTCCCACCTGGCCTTGCTTTTGCAGGGGTCGTGAGGTGCCAGAGCCTCTACATGAGGGTAGAGGGCCCACATGAGACAGAGCCTGGTAAGCTCCAGTGAAATTGCAGAAGCACTAGCCAATGCAAGCCCTAAAGGGCGTCCACCTTTCTTTAACGAGGACATGGAGGGAGACTGCAGGGAATCGTTGGTATGCATGACGTAGATAATTTGCTGCCACTGGACGTAACTCAAATGTGCCATGTATGGCAGTTTTAGAACTGGTTGAGGGCACCACATCTTCTTGCCCGCGGTGCTACTAGGTACTGCAACTCAAAGGCAGGAACGACCCAGCCACGGTCTGGGTATGCCAGGTGTTAGGGAGAATTCTCACACAAGTGCTAAATGCCCTCCAGCTCTTTTGCTATATTTTTGTGCAGAACATATGAAGATCCATGTCTAGGGGTGGGGTTTACCTAAAGTGTTACCTATTAAGGGAGGGCATGGCATACTCATATTTTTTTTTGTCTAAGCTTTATGAATTTAGTAGCCCAACCTTGCAGCTTGATCAGGATTTCGAAATCTTGTCCGTGCACACAGTATTACATTAAAAAGGTGGGCTCTATACGAGTATGTCTTCAAGTCAGAAGAAACCTCATCATAATTGAACACTGCAAGCTTTTTTGTGATCCCAATTTCAGCAGCGATCAAAAAAACGGTGGCAACTATATGTAGACGATACCCAGATATTGATACATCTGCATGGGGAATTAAATGGGAATAACTTGGTAAAAGAGTGCCTGGGTGCAGTTCAGCACTGGATGCAAGATTGCTCCCCAAGTCTTAATGGAGGAAAGAGTGAAATCCTCCTCCTAGGCTTCTCTAGCGAATCTCTGAAATATGTATTCTTGGCCTTCTAGCCTTGCGCCACCCCCTCGTCCACCCCAGTTACGGTGGCAGTGGCCAGGACTCATGGTGTACTTTGATAACCAGCTTCCTTTTGCACCAGATTGATGTGGTTGTTAAAAAAGGTAGATTTCCAACTTTATAATATTACACAGTGCAATGAACTAGAAGATTATAAATCAGGCAGTGATATATTCCAGTGTTTTAGTGCTTCACAATTGTTACCATAAAGAAATCACTATTAAAACTGCAAGCTGTACAAAACTGTGCGCTGAGAATAATTTCCGATCTAATGAAATCGGACCATATATATGAGGGGACTGGTAAGTTACGTGGCCATTTGGCATCCAGCAGATAGATAGAGAGATAGATCTCTCTCTCTGTCTCTCTCTCGCCTCTCTCTGAGTTGGGTGCAGGGGAGCCTAACTGATCTGACAATATTTGGGGCGATTAGTGAAACGTTTGTAGTGTTGTGAGACAGACCTGTGAGGACATGGAGAGGCATGCCAGGTCAAGTGATGGGAGGCAGAGTAGTAAATGAGGCGCCAATAAAGTTATTTCTATGCATGCACCCCCAGCTTAAGATCCTCTTTGTGTCACATTTGTGAATGGGTGGTCTGGCCATTCGCCTATAAATTACACTGGTGATGAGATTTTCGGACCCATCGTCGGCTGAGCGGGCACCAGAGTGTGCCGATAGCATGCCAGATAGGCACCCGTGCCTGCAGTTCAAGCAGCTGAGCAATGCTGAGAGTGGTGGAAGGTGGAGAACTTTCGACCAGGGCAAAATCTGCCTGCAACTTTCAGCTGAGGAGAATGCACAGTAAGGAGACCGCTACATGGCTGCCATTGCTGCATGTCAGGTGGACCATCCCAGCAGAGGGTTCCCACCAGTTGCAGTCCAAGTGGGGCTCCATTTGCACATGAAGATTAAGTCCACATCAATACGTCAATGCTTCTTCCAGACAGACTATAACTGACATCCTCTTTGCTGTCTCCTCCTTGCCCATTAGTGGTGGTAACAGATGGGAAGTGCTTTTGGCACACTTATCATCCAGATACATCATTCATGTATATAAGGATGGCACTATCATGGCCCAGGGCTCTCAGCCCAACCTCCTGCTTCTTGACAGGCGTCTTCCTTCTCTTATTAACGTCCTCCCTTCTCCTGCCACCCCCCTTTCTGCCACCATCCAGGCTTCTCTCCCCCACCCCCTGACAGATGTACCCCATCCTTGTACCCAGACTCGGAAGACCTTTAAAGATGGCAACCTGCTTCACCTTGCCACACTCAATTCTCGCTCTGCTGTCAAACAGTTCTCCTCTGACATCTGTCACCTCCTTGAAGACTTTGACCTTGACGTCCTCTCTCTCATTGAAACGTGGTTCAATGCCAGCTCTGTCACTGCTTTTGACACTCTCCTTCCTGAGGGCTACAAGATTCTCTTCAAACCCAGGCCTCAATGGTCTGGTGGCGTAGTGGCTCCTGTCTTCCCTGAATGGGTCCCTGCGTCTGTCATACCCACTCAATCCCGCTCCTCCTTTGAATGTCTTGTCTGTAAGCTCTGCATCTCCCCTTCCCTCTCGCTCACTCTTGCTACCATCTACAGGGCCCCAGGCCGACCTTCTTCCTCTCAGAGTGGCCCGACCTTGCCTCCTCTTTTTTGACCTTTACCTCTAAGCTTCTCTTTCTTGGAGACTTCAATATTCGCCTAGACTCCTGATGCAGCCACTCTACCCTTCCGCAATCTCTTCGACTCTCTTTCCCTCACCATTCTTCCATCTGGTCCGACTCACTCAGCCGGGCACACCCTGGATGCGCTCATTACTGCTGATCTCTCCCTCTCGCTAACACACTCTCCTGGTCTGACCATGCTCTCCTCTCCTCCCATTTTGAGCTCCCTGGCTCCCCGGTTAAACCTCTGTCTTCACTGCCAGTCTCTTTCTCCGTCGTTCGACCGATGAAGTGAGTGTCAGTATCAGCTTTTGCCTTCTCCCTCATTCCTCCACCCAGTCCTGCTATCAACTCCCACACTGACTCATCCCTTGCCAACCTTCACCTTTCCGCCTCCAACACCCTTGATATCCTTGCCCCTGTTATGAGGATCTGCTTCAAGCCAGCCTCCAAGTGCAATAGCTGATGTGATTGATATATGATATGATATACGATAGGATAGGTTATTTATAACGCAGTTAATACCCGGAGGTTTCTAAGCCCGGGCCTGGGGATGAAGCTGTGGTGCTCCATGTCGTCTTACTTCCAAGGCAAGCACGTTGCCCATGAGCTATCCTCCTGAGACAATTCCGACCTAGCCTCGCTTAAACGCAAGTGCAGAGTCACTGAACGAAAATGGTTGGGTTCTAGTACATCCTCTGACAAACTGGCCTATCGCCTGCTCCAAAGGCAATACAGAATCACCATCTGCTCCAAAAAATGGGCCCACATCCAAGTACGCATCTCTGGGGCCACCAACAACACGACTGAACTCTTCAAAATCTGTAAGGAACTTGCTAATCCTACTACAGTCTCTACTGCTCCTCTTCCTTTCCAGGCCCTCTGCATGGCCCTGGCCAACCAACTCACTACCAAAACTCAGGACATCCTGTCCTCTCTCTCTTCCACCACCCCCTCCCCTTTACCCAGGCCTCCCATGGCCCCTCTCTCTCCTTCCTCCTTTCTCTTCTCCTTCACACCCATAGGGCTGGATGAGCTCACCTAGACAGTCTGTTCTATCAAAGTCTCATCCAAACAGATGTTCACCTGCTCCTCTATAACTATCAAGGACAACATTGCCCATCATGTTCCCCCTCCTTGGCCGAGTTCTGTAACTATTCCTTTACCAGTGGCTCCTTTCCATTACCCCTCAAGCACTCCCTTGTGCACCCCCTCCTAAAAAAGCCATCTGCGGACCCATAGGCATCACTGACCGGGCACTGGATTGGCTGACGACCTTCTCTGCCCTGGCTCTTGAACATTTACCTTGCCCCTCTCGCCCACCTGATCTCCACCTTCTCTTCTAATTTTCAATGCTATGCTGACGACACTCAGCTCTCCTTTAAGCTTCCCTCCTCGTCCCCCTCCTCCTCTTCCCCTTCCTCTCATTCCCGACTGACTGCTATTTAGGCATGATGTGCTTCTAACAATCTCTGCCTTAATGCCAGTAAGACTGAGATCCTTCTCACTGGGACTCCTGCCCCCTCCACCCCCTACTCTCTAGCTGCCCTCCTTGGGCCAAGACACTCTTGCGAGTCAAAAAACCTGGGGATTCCCCGAGAGTATTAGTCAGTTGTTAGTACTAGATACATATTTTAAAATTCGAATTAATCAAGGTGATGTAACAGAACATTCACACTTGCAAAGGGGTGAAGCCAGGTTGTTCCCTTCTACATTGTTTAATATATATTTGGTAGGCATTGATCTTATTTGGAATCAAATACTATGTTTTCCTGCAAAGCTTGGCCATTTAAAATTAAATTGTCTGGCATACACGGATGACATTTTGTTATTTGTTAAAACTCCTTTTTGTCTCCAAAATAAACTACAAGCATTTGCTTCTTTTGCACACGATCACAACCTGAGCCCCAATGTAGCAAAGTCAAAGATCTTAGTATTTTCGGGGGGGAAAAATTGCAACGATTTATCTGGACCATTAACAATCTCTCGGAAAGAATTTCAGCACTAAGATACTTGGGCTTTGATGTCACAAATGCTTTCTTTTAAAAACACACTGGTACAATTCTTTAGTATTAAAAATGCTACCTTTGATGTCTCAATTAAGGATATTTCAAAAATATTGCAAATACTCATAAGTCCTTCCATTCAATTTTGTTTGCTAAAAATTGAAGCTGTGTTGTTGTATGGTTTGGAATTATGTCTCCATGACATTGATCAGATTCTCAACTCTTTGCAAGCTCGTTTATGGAAGCAAACTCTGTGTTTGGCAAAATCTGTACCAAATGCATGTATACATATAGAACTGGGTTTATCAAGTTTATCTTCACGATTTTTGTGACATCAGATGAATATGTTTGCCAAAATGCTAGATCCCCCTAGGAATTCAATTTACACTGAATTTGCAAAGATGCTTCAATTAGAGCATCCACAATCAGTCTTATTGTTTAAAAAAAGAATGCAATGTGCGTTAGTACAAATTAACATTACCAAGGAAGATGTACTCTTCCGCGCTGGCTACGCTAAAAATGTTTTATATAAAATGGATTGCGTTGAGGCCCAAGAGGAAATTGGTTCTTATCAATTAGATCAGGAATTCGCACAACATTCACACAAAAGGCTACCGAGACTAATGTATATTGAGTGATTTCCGGATGCCCAAATACGTGATATATATATATATATATATATATATATATACACACACGCTTTCGTATGAACCAGTTGCATTCGCTAAAACGAATTAAGCACTGGATACCTTCTGGTGTAGAGGGATGTAGATTCTGTAACGTAAGGTCACAACCAGAATCTATCGAGCATTTGCTTATTTATTGTAGCTATTTTGAGAATGACAGAAGTGTACTCTTGGGGGAAAGAATGTTATTAGCACTAATTTCTCGAGGGAACTACTTTGGTCAAAATGCATGAACAATCCATTTAAATCATTTATGTGTGCATTGGGATGGCTTCTGTTTAAAATTGAAGCTGTATTGCTAGAAGAAAAAATTATTTGTGTTGCAGTTGACTGACTTTTAGCGCACATTCTATAAGAGGTAGGGAGTTAAATTGTTTTATGAGCCTTAAAATGATCATTACTCTATTCTATCACCTTAAGTGTTGATGCAGTAACAGAATGTTATTTTATGTTTGGTTGTTATTTTGAGTATACTGGAGTATTTTTATAAATTGAGAACAAAAGCTGATTTTAGGTTGTACTGGTTTTGTATATCTTTATTTTATGTCATGGTGTTTTTTCACTCTCATGTTATATGTTTTATGGTGTGAAAAGTCTCTTGTAAACTGAAACACACAGTATTAATAAACAAAACAAAAAAACCTGGGTGTCATCTTGGACTCCTCTCTCTCCTTCTCGGCTCACATCGCTGACCTTGTCAAGAAATCTCACTTTCAGCTTCACATCGTCAGAGGCATTTATTTATTTATTGTTTATTTATATAGCGCTTATACACAGGTGAAGTGCTTCAAAGCGGGAAGGTAACAAAGGAACAAAGTAATCATTCTAAGGCCTTGAAGAATCTGAATGATCTAAACATAAAACTAGCATACTAGGCCTGGCGACATTTCTCCTAGTGCAAATGCATACAGTTGAGACCAAGCTCGAGGGGTTGGGGGGGATGGAAAACAGTGGAGGTGGGGACAGGACAGATGAACTAACTGGTCCTAGTAACATTTAGGTTGTGCATACGTACAGACAGAGGTACAGAGATGGGGGGGGGGGCAGACAGTC
The DNA here is from genome assembly GCF_040938575.1 of Ambystoma mexicanum. Taxonomy (NCBI): domain Eukaryota; kingdom Metazoa; phylum Chordata; class Amphibia; order Caudata; family Ambystomatidae; genus Ambystoma; species Ambystoma mexicanum. Next base: position 979,899,233 of record NC_090934.1, on the reverse strand, counting down.
TGGTCCAGCAAGGCCCAGTGCCGAGAGGTTGCCCCGCTCCAGGAGCGTAAGCTGAAAGTGCAGTTTTGATGAACATAGTGCAGTGGCCCAGAGACAAGTGCAAAAGACTGGCGGGGGAGCCTGGGACCTATAGGCTCTAGAGGTGAACCAGGCAACCAGTCGGCAAAAACTGAACAGAGTTAGGGAGGAGAGCGAGAGTGGAGTGAAAAGAAAGGGGGGTTAGCAGAGGAGGGAGAAGGAGGAAGAGAAGAGGAAGGTCTTAAGGAATTTCCGGAACTTAAGGATCTCCGGCTCAAGACGGAAAGAGAGGCACGGAGGCTGTTCCAGAGGGAAGCACCTGCAGAAGATAAAGGTCTGTGTGTGAAAGCGGCTCATCCGCAGAGAGTTGGAGGATGAGCAGAGGACTATAGAGGGAGAGTATTTTGGTAGAGAGCGTTGTAGATCGGGTGGGCCCCGGCCCCGCCAAGCCTTGTAGATTATGCAGAGGGTCTTGAACTTGATCCTTGCAGCCACGGAATTCCAGTGGAGGGATTTCAGTGCTGGAGAGATGTGGTGCCTGGGCTTGAAACCAAGGATAAGTCTTGTGGGTCTGTTCTGGATGAGTTGTAGAGGACGGAGAGTAGAAGTAGGAAGACTGAGAAAGAGGCTGTTGCAATAGTCCAGCCTAGAAAGAACCAGGCCCCTTGAGGTGATGAGCCTCTGGGGGAAAGTGAGAAAAGGAAGAATACTGCTGAGGAGGTGCAGTTGGTAGTTGGACTTTTTGGAGATGTGAGAAGAGAAGGAGAGAGTGGAGTCGAAGATGACCCCAAGATTTTTTGCCTCATTGGTAGGTGTGAGCGCAGGGCCAAGGGAGGCCAGCCAGTGTGAAAGTGGGAAAGTAGGAAAGTGGGAGCAGGGGTCCCAATGAGGACGATCTCTGTCTTACTGACATTCAGGCATAGATCGTTAGCAGCACACCGAGCCTGAATTGCGGATAGACCGTCAGGGATGTGTGAGGATGAGGCCGCCGAGGGTAGCCTGAAAGAGAGCTGCATGTCATCTGCATAACACTGAAAGTTAGAGGTAAAGGTAGAGATCCTGTGGGCCAAGGGGGGCATGAAGATATTGAAGAACCATGGGGAATGGTTAGATCTTTGGGGGACACCACAAGTAGAGAGAGAGTGGTAGAGAACAGAAAGGGCCAGAGTTCCACCTGGGAGGGCCTGTTGGAGAGAAAGGAGGCGAGCCACGAAAGGGCCTGATTTGTGATGCCCAGGGTATCAGGGAGACGGGTGATCAGGATGTTGTGGTTTACCGTATCGAAAGCAGAAGAGAGGTCAAGAAGAAAGAGGACAGAGGGAGAGTTGGAGTCAAGATTTGAGAGCAGGACTTCACAGGTGTTCAGAAGAGCAGTTTCTGTGCCTCTCGGTGCTCTAAAGCCAGACTGATGGTCATGGAGAAACCAACGGCTTCAGTATGGAGGGTAAGTTGAGTGATAGCCAGCTTCTCCAGGTGTTTTCCCAGGAAAGGGGTGATGGAGATAGGGCAATAGTTTGCCGTAACGGACGGGTCGGCAGAGGTCTTTTTGAGCAGAGGGTGCACACGAGTGCTTGAGAGGAGAGGGGAAAACTCCAGTAGTGAAGGAGAGGTTGCAGAGGGTGGCCAAGGCTGGAGCGAGAGTGTCAATACTCTCCTTGATGATTTTGGAGGGGCAGGTGTCCACCTGCTTGGAGGAGGCTTTCACAGACAGGACTTGCCTAGAGACCTCCTCAGGTGTGACAGGGGAGAGGGAGGGGAGAAAAGAGGGATGGTGGGGGGGCAGAGAAGTTGGTGCGGGGGGAGCAGAAGAGAGAGAGGACAGGATGTCATGTGTTTTGGTGGTGAGGTGTGCAGCCAAGGCCGAGCAAAGGGCCTGGGTAGGTGTAGCAGAGGATGTGGATGCAGTATGGTTGGCCAGTTCCTTGCAAACTGTGAAGAGTTTGTCCATGTTGTTAGATGCTGCAGCGATGCAGGCTTGAATGTAGACTCTTTTCTTGGAGCGGATACAGAGTCTATATGGTCTTTGAAGAAGGCGGCAGGCCAGTTTGTCAGAGGGTGTACCTGAAGATCCCCATTTCCGTTCTGCTGCTCTGCACTTGTGTTTAAGGGCAGCCAGATCAGAGTCAAACTAAGAGTTCATGACAGGGGCAAGAATGTCAAGGGTGATGGAACGATGGAAGTTGGAGAAGGCTGTATCAGGGTGGGAGTTACCCGCAGGAGTAGAAGGAGGTGAGTAGGTGGAAGCAAAGGCAGCCGCTGACAATCTTTTCTCGACCTCGCCAAAACTTTGAAAGGATATTGGTACTGAAACCGGGGTAAGCACCTGCCCAAAGTGCCTATATTCTCATACCCTGTTCAAATATAACATGTATGCACACGCCCCACATTATACCTGCCTTCTACGCACTAGTGCCATCCATAGCGATAATTGTGCTGCTGTTTCCTATGCTACCTAGCGCATCCCACCTAACTTCACTTCATTCTTGCTTTCTGCCCAATTCACCTGCGACCCACACTAGCCCCTCACCACCTCACTTCAATTCAATTATCGAGGCGCACTGGTTATTGTCCGCAAGCATTCCAATCTGGTAACCTACCTGATGGTACTAATTGGCTTCCAGTTGCGAATAGCGCCCTTATTGCTATGCCACATTTCATCATTACCTGAACCTCTATCTAACCTCTGAGCTTCTGTATTTACCACCTGACGCGCTGGTTAGGCATGCTGCCCGTCTTGCTCACGCCATTATATCAATTCACTATACACCTTGAGCACCGGTTTTGTTTGTAAATGCTGCTCACTTCCATTGCAATGCACTATATATCACTTGTATGTACCAGTAAATCTCACAAGATGGTAACCATTGCATAATCAAATACTTAATACATATGTTCATATGTTATTTGCATAGATAGTATCTTTGTTTGCTGCGTCCTTAAGTGCCTTAGCGCTCAGCCAGAAGTTGCTACCATTAACCAATTGCCGGCCGGACTCCTCCATCTACTACCTGCCTATCTAGCTTGCCCAACTGCCAACCGACTAATCCAGCAGTATGCCACTTGCCCACCAGAAATGGGCAATCTATGCTCACTAATTGCTGAATTGCATAACCTCTCTTTATGATATAAATACTGAATGCAAAGCTAATCCGAATGTTGTTAGTGTCTTAAACACCTACCAGAAGCGGAGTGCTATACCAGACCGCTGGTCGCCACCATTCTTAGCATTCCTCACCAACCACAGGTCTCTGACCTTTCACATACGTGATCATACAGTGATCATCTTAATCATCCTCCCAAACAAATAGAATGTACTTACCTCAAACCGCTATTAAATATTGTTGCACAATTCTAAACTAGCCAAACCCGTCAGTCATGCCTTTGTACTACATCATACCTATGCACATCTGGCATGCATCTAGGACTGACCCACTGATCATAATGATCCTCCTCGCCTCAGCCACCATTGCCAGTAACGAGAAATATGATACCATGCAACCTACCTGCGCCCACGCCACTATACCAAGTAAGCTTAGTATCTCCCTCAGTATGTCCACAGCATTACCCCACTATGACACCATACCACCGACAAGATTCTTGCCACCTTGGCTATCACAGCCTACCAATCATTACTCCACTTCCCTGTCAACTGCAAATAATGCCAACTTTCTCACACCAATCCAATGGATCCAGCGCTACGCATCCCAACCTTTTCCTAACCAACCATGTTCCATGAAAATCCGGAACATCAGACTAAGATCCAGACTCAGTTAGCCCTACTCTCCACCATCCAACCGCAGAGGTATAACCAATACTAAATCCAAGCCCATCAGTAAAAATACCACAATACCCTACATCAACCCTTACAAAAACAACTCTATCCTCTTGGCCAATATCACAGTACCTCTAAGCAGCCCTAACAACATTGGTACACCCATCAAGGGTGCCTTCATTAATACACGGACTTTGAAAGCACATGCCTTAGACGTTGCTGACCTTATTACGTCAAATCAACAAGACTTCATGGCCATTATAGAGACCTGGCTACACGCTGCAGCAGGCCCTTCACTCTCTCTAGCGATTCCTGATAACTACACCATTCCTGATAACTACACTATCACTAGACTAGAGAATATTCCAGAGGTGGCGGAGTCGCTGTTACTGCCAAGACCCTCCTCGGCCTAAGAACTCTGCTCAATCTCCTGTTCCCATCAGCTGAACGCCTCTATATGAAGCTTCCGCTCTCAGCTTCACGTACACTAAAAATCCACCTTGTGTACAGACACCATGCCTAATATCTACATTCGGGTAAGATTTATCACATCTCCTCTCTGCCAACATCAAACCAGGTTCACAAATCTTGCTGCTTGGTGACTTTAATTTAGGCTTCCAAGACACAACTAATGACATTGCCACTACTGTAGCTAACTTGATCACAGAACTAGGTTTCTCTCACCGCGTTACCAAGCCCACTCACATCAAAGGGAGAATTCTCGATTGAATCGCAGACCTTAATTTCGAGACCAAAATACTCTTTAATGCACCATGCCACCATGCGCCTGGACGGATCATGACATTGTCTCTTTTACCTTACAGTCCAGTTCTCAACCAAACCCTCCCAATGCCCTGGCACCACCAGCCCTCCCCAGAAACTACACGGATATCACAGTAGAGAATTTACTGCCTCTACTACAGTCTATACTTAATCAACCAACCGCTAATACTGATCCCTCAACAATAGTAGAACTATACAACCTCACACTCCGCCAAGCCATCAAAACGATAGCTCCACTGAAAATGCGCAAAGCCAAGCCTCGTGCCGACCTAAACTCTTGGTTCACCTCCAGCCTCAAAACATTATGCTACAATAAAAGAAGAGCCGAACCCTCATGGAAAAACCACCCCTCAGCTCTAAACAAAGATATATTCTCAAAAGCCCCTAGCCGTTATAAGTCGGCCATCTTCCGAACTAAAAGCAACACAACAACAGAATCATCAATGCCAAATTAGGCCCTAGAGAACTTTTTACTATCCTCAGAGTGCTTCACAGTCACACACACCCCTTACTGAAACGTGCACCAAAGATAAGACTTGGTGCACCAAGATACAAGAAGCCCTGTTCTGTAAAATATCACTGCTCCAGGCCAAAATTGAAAACAAACAAAAACTCAGCATCTCCACTGAATCACTTATACATAAGTCCCAGCCTTCAAATGCAAAACCTCAGTCTATTTAAATTCACCCCCCCTATCCATTTGCGAAGTAGAAAATATAATAACCACCTTCAAAACATCAAAATGTCAGGGTGACATCTGCCTTGCAAACATTATCAAAGAGGCAGCGAGAGAGCACGCACCTTTCATCACCACTATTATAAATACTTCATTCGAAACCAGCATGGTCCCAACTAATATAAAGCATGCTTGGGTCTTTCCACTATTCGAGAAACCTAATCTTAATCCGGAAATTCCCATGAATTACAGGCCCATCACAACAGTACTTTTCCTGCTGGAAATCCTTGACAGGGCTGCCTATTTACAGACACAGGTATACCTAGAAACCAACAATCTTATGGGTTTACGACAATCTGGGTTCAGACCTAGACATGGCACTGAAACTGCCTTAATAGACCTGAAAACACAAATGGATGACCAAAAAGACAATGGAAATCTAGCCATCCTTCTAGGATTAGATTTAACAGCCGCCTTCGACCTTGTCAATCATGAAGTCCTTTGCAATCACCTAACTTTGTCGGCTCTCTTCTCGGATAAAGCAACAGCCTGGATACAATCCTTCCTTGACAATAGAACGATGAGGGTCTTTGCTCCAACTGCATTGGCTGATTCAGCTCTAGTAACTTGCAGAGTACCACAGGGGTCTTGCATTTCACCGACATTGTATAATATTTTTACCAAGCCCCTGTTTGACGACCTTGACCATTTGGGTGTCACCTACACTAACTATGCAGATGACACCCAAATCCTCATCCCAATCACTGGGGATTACGACCTTAATACAAGTACCTCATCGTCCAGGCATGGATGGCCACCCATGGCCTTTGCCTTAACGATGAGAGCATGGATGGCCACCCATGGCCTTTGCCTTAACGATGAGAAGACCGAACTACTACTTATCGGTTCTCCATCCAAACTAAATAAACTAGACACATTTAAATCCTTTAATATAGATGGTATTAATATACTGGTGTCAAAGGAAGTCAAAACACTTGGATTCTAGCTTGACTCATCCTTTACCAGACAACTGAACGCGACAGCCTCTGCCACAGCTGACACTTGCAAATGAATAAATGCCTGCAGACCTTTATCGACAGCAAGTTGCTCTACGCTAGCCAGAGCACTCATTTTATCCAAACTGGATTACTGCAACAAATTATGCCTAGGAACTAACAAGCGAAACCTAGTAAACTGCAAATACTTCAAAATAATGCGCTCAGATCAGCCCTCAACATACCGAGATCCTATCACAAAATCAGCTGCCAGACGCAACTACCAAAGGTTATCAATAAAAAATAGAATCTCGTTCAAAACGTTAGCTCTCACCCACAAATGCTTGTCCAACTCAGCACCTAAATACTTTACATGTAAATTCATTAAAAACCAATCAGACCGACCCACCAGATCCTCACAATTACACTGTCTCAGAGTCCCAAGATTTAACCTACAGAAATCAGGGGGCAGTAGCTTCCCTATTTTATCATCAAAACTGTGGAACTACCTTCCCGTGGCCTTATGAACCTTCATTCTCCCGCTTCAGGAAAAATGCAAAAAACGGTCTCTTCACTCAGGAGACCCCATAACTATCTGCTGCTTCTTCATGCTAATCTGTAATTAACTGCCGATTCCTACCTGATGTATTTGCACATTCAATGTAACTGTTTTATGACCACCTGTATATATGTTTTTACTTAACACTTTATAATTCCATGTTTGTACATAACCTATGCATTTTCATCGCTGTATTTGCATTTGTATATAACTCATTGTATATCCATGTATATTCTTGTACTGGATTCTTGTAACTGTGTAAACCTATGCAATGCGCCCAGATACATCAGCGTTAGGTGCGCTATATAAATAAATAAAATAAATTACGTGAGAGGAGGTAAGCAAGAAGGGAGACACAGATATGAAAGAGAAGAGACAATGGGAGATGACGAGGGTAGGGGAACAGAACGGATAGCAGACAGGACAGAGAACAGAGGGGGGGATAAACCTGTCAACACATTCTCATGAAAGGTTTTACACAGAAGCAAGCCAATCAAGATGTGCTCACAGCTAAATTAGATTTTCTTTTTTTGGCCAAACTAGTATAGCAGCACAGCAGTACAGGGGTGTAGGAAGTTGGGGTGGAAGTCCAAGAAGGAAGTGGGTGTGAAGGATTGGCGAATAAAACCAGAAGAGAAATTAAAGTGCTTTCTAAGGATAGGTTGTAGAAGATTGTCAGGAGAGGCACAAAGTCAAGAGGATGATGAAGGGAGCATAGAAAAAAGTCCACACTTGCGTGATAGCTGAGGATGCCATCACATAGCTCAAGAGCGCTTGGGCAAGTTCACCAGCGACCAGGTACATAGTGAAGGTGGCAGAAGTAGTGCGGCCCACAGAGCTCAGCCAGGACCGGACAGCAACAGACAAAAGGTGAGGAACATAATTCTCCCTTTCCTCACCTTCCCCCAGAAACCCAATGTCTCCAGAGCTCCGGTTCTCTCAGGGCTTGACTACTGCAACATCCTCTTCCTTAATTTGCCTCTTTCCTCCCTCCGCCATCTTCAACTAATGCAGAATAGGACTGCAAGACTTATCTTTGGCCTCAAGCGAAGGACCGCATCTCTCCATCCCCAAAATCTCTCCACTGGCTCCCTGTGCTGCAAGGATCAAATTCAAGACCCGCTGCATCATCCATAAGGCTTTCTGGGGCCTGGCACCACACTACATCCAACTCTCTCTCCCCAAATACCTCCCTGCTAGAATTCTTTGGTCTTTGAGCTCTAAATCTCTGTAAGTCAGACACTTCTCTACGCAGAGAGTGGGAGCTCTTTCTTCGGCAGGAGCCTCCCTCTGGAATGGCCTTCCTCCCCCTCTCCTCTTTGTCTGGTGGCCTGTATCCCTCATGAGCCTTACTGGGGCAGGCCCTCCTTTGACCAGTCTCCCCCTTACCAGCTCTTGGGCTTCCTTCCCTGACGAGCCTACTGAATCTGGTTCAGCTCCCCTCCCTCGCACTAGTTGATCCCCATCCCCTTGCCTGAGCACTTGGCCTCGTGGGGCTCCCTTAGCACTTGCCACCCCTCTTGGCCTCTCGCACATCTCCCTCTTCCACTATTCCTGCACTTCCTGTTTATTGCACTTGCACAATCCGAATGTCACAAGGCCTAGTAGGACTGTTACTGCTATTTTTTCCGCTGTAATCCCGCTCGTCTTGTGGTGCCTGGAAACACTTTGATGTATAGGCTGTCATGGCCACGGGCCCCAGAACACAAAAAACCACACCATCTAGTGATGGGGGCAATGGGTCACTTGACTCACTTATGACCCTTTGGGATCCATAAACACAGGAGCCCTGGCTTGACTCAGTCCTGGAACCTTTGGCACCAGGCTCATATAGAGATGTGAGCAGGAACACTTTATTTCAGTGCAGGAGTGCTTTTACTTTATTTCAGTGCAGGAGTGCTTTTATTTTACAAGAATTTTCCAGGAGCTAAAAGCATCCGCAAAGCACCGGCCTTAAGGATGGAGCAGCTTATAAAGCTGAGCTTCTGAAGCCACGCCCACCAGGTTCAGCCTGCCTGCCACACCCTGCCACATCCAATGAGTCAGCACATGAAGACCAGGCCCAGGGAGCCACACCTGATGAGTCAGCACATGAGGATGTTTTCTGGAATAAACAGAACTGCCGGTCCTGGGGGTTGGGGGGTTGTACCTACCTGGTACACAAACACAAACACTTTCACACAGACAGCCCACTCTGGGAGAAAACAGACTCACACCCGAGCATTACACCTGACATGTCCAATAGTGTGGTCAGGCAATTACTGTTATCGGCTCACACCTGACTTCCATTAAGCTTCCCTACACGGATAAAATGTGGAGCACGAAAGCAAACTCTGAGCGAGGCAAGGCACACAAAGGAATAGCGTTTTCCAGACAGCAGCCAAATGGGGGGAGAAAGGAGGCAAACCGAGAAGTGAAAGCAAGGAGGGAGAAACCCTTGACCTTTCCGGCAAGAAAGCGTTACTTTCCAGAAACCTTCAGATTGAATGGCGATTGAATGGCGTGAGGCCAGGAAACCAGATTGAAGAATCCTGTACTGTGTGTCAGAGATACCCATGGCCCTCCTGCATGACTAGGCAAGTTGGGAGGAGCTGCAGCTGCCATGGTACTGTCCTTGGCTCCAGGATCAAAGCAGCGCCAGAGAAATCAACACAGCCTGTGAGTTGGGGAGACCGATGCAAGACCGGTCTGTGTTGAAATCAAGGTTGCCCCCAGCAACACTTTATAAAGAGTGCAAGAGAAAAGAATATTACACAAGTAAAGCTGGCTGATGGGTGTTTGAACTATAAGGCGAATCAGAGAAGGTACGAGATAAAGTAACAGAGTGGTCCAGCACTGCAGGTGTGCTCAATCAAAGGTCTCTGTATTAAGTACCTGGCAAGAAGTGGCAGAAACAGAAAGTGATAAAAAGGAAAGTAATGCATGGAATAAACCGAAGTGGTCCTGCGGCTGTTTAAGAAAAATCCATTGCACGGTCGAATTCTTCGAATTTTGATAAACAAAAGAAAGCAAAATTATAAGTGGTCAGAGCCCGACCGAGGAAGACCGTGGTCCGAGCCTGATTGAGGGAGACCAGGGTGAACAGTAAACCCAAGATCTTGTGAATGTGAAAGTCCTGATGAGAAGGAAACTTTGATACTTTGATTGCACCAGGCACTCTGTAATAAGAGACTTTTATTGGAAAAGAAACTTTGGCGCAGAAGGCCCAGATACCTAGATTTTGAACTGCATCCCCATGGCAGAGAAGCCAGAGTGTGTGCAAAGCTCAAGTGCGTCACCTTGCCCCATGCTGAAAACGTGGGGACGGGAAGCCAACTGCTCATCTATACTGACATATTGTTTCTTGAACACTTTTCTTTTGCATACATCGTTTTCCTCACACCATTTGTATTTAGCAGTAAGGATTGGCAATAGGCTTATTAGTTTAGGCCCTTTTAATTTGACAGACTCCACTAGGACTGTGTTATTATTGGATGGTGGTAGCTTGCTCTCATCCTTAGATTTAGGGTTAGATAGGCATTCAACTAACCAACTGAAGTTCAATAACCACCCGTGAACTGTGATTACTGGTGTCTGCCTTCACTGTTTGATACCATGCCTTCATTACACTGCTCACCATTTACGGCAAACCATCAGCACAAATGCCCCCTCACATCGCCCGATGGGGACTAAGACTACAGGAATACAAGTTCAACATCATTCACAAACCCGGAAACGAGACCAATCTGGCGGACTTCCTCTCCCGCCATCCGCAACAGAACCTGAAGCCCTTGAATGACCGCACCGTAGAGTACATCAACTATGTCGTGCACCACGTCTGCCCACCAATGACCACACTGGAAGAACTTGGCAGGCTGATGAAGGATGACCCGACCCGACCCTGTCCCTGGCATCATTGTGCATCAGAGATGGGCGATGGCACGCTGTGGAACATGCGACAGCACTAAGCCTGGCCACAGACACGCGATTGTGGAGAACTCTGGCTCGACTGAGAGACGAGCTATCAATCGCACCCTCTGACATCGTACTGAAAGGGAACCGGATCGGCATGCCAGCCCAGCTGCATCAGCGGGCCATCGATGTGGCGCACTAAGGGCACATCTGACAACAAGTATGGTTCCCCAGCACCCTCAAGTCTTGCCATGTCTGCACCAGCCTTCAACCGTACACCTTCCCAGAACCACTTCAGATGTCACCACTATTGGAACACATGTGGGAGGATGTAGATATTTACTTCTTTGGCACCCTTCTCTCCGGTACTGACATCCTAGTGGCATTAGATGAACATTCACGATACCTGGACGTGCAGTTTTTGCAGTCGACAGTGGTGCGGCAATACCCACGCTGGATAGCATCTCCTTTATCTATGCATGCCAAAGATCGTGAAATCCGACAACTGGCCCCCATTTAGCAGAAGTGTCTTCAAGGAATTTGACAACTACATGGGGTTCACACACTGAAAGATAACGCTGCTGTGGCTGCAGGCCAATGGGGCCGTAGAACGGTTCATGGCCAACCTAAAGCATGCAGTGTGCATAGCCAGCATCACCCACAGGCCTCTAAAACAAACCATGTATCAGTTCCTGCATTATTACAGGAACACGCCTCAGAGCACCACGGGAGCGTGCCCGGCAGAGGTGATATTCGGCCGTGCAGTGCGCACAAGACAGCCTCATACAGCAAGTCTAAGGGGGCCGAGTGACAGGGATGTGAGAAGAAAGGACACTGAAGCAAAGGAGACAATGAACTACATGACCGACGTCGCAAGGCTCGCCTGTCTGACATATGCGAGGGGGAGAGAGTACTGCTGCAGAAGCGTAACAGACACAAAGGAGCACCACCCTTCAACCCACAGCCGCTCGGGGTGACGCAATGGAAGGGATCGAGGGTGTCAAGGCAACCTGCCTACATAAGATGGACGATTAATGTATCACTAGTCAGGAAGTTCGATCCTGGTCCAGAGGGAGAGGGTGCCTGGAACCCACGCGAGAGTGAAAGCTCTGGCTGCTCCGGTAATGAAGATGGCTCAACGGACGAATGCCCAGCGTGGGGCGACAGACGAGAAAGAGTGGCAAACACTACTGCCGAGGAGAGACCTTGTAGGGTCATAAGATGCCCCGACAGGTGGATTAAAGAGATGGGGTGAGACATTTCATTTTGGGGAGTGTTAAATTGTCAGCCCTCGGCCTGCGCGCGCGGGGGCTGGCAGAATGCTGGTAGGCCGCACGGCCTGTTGCGCAGCTCCGGCGGGAGCCGAAGGATTACACACCCACACCGGTTGCTGGTCGGCCCCGGAACTGCCTCCCGAACGCGGGGGCGAGGCTTTTATTTAGGACGCCCTGCGTCACCGCGTAGCGGGACGCAGGGCGGAACTTAACATTCCTCCTTTATTATAAAACAAACAAAACATCACGCTAACTGCCAAACAACGGCGAAAGTCCAACATGAACTTACAGTCTTCAACACCCAGCTACCCTGCCATTAGGGTTCATGGCACCAGGGCACTAGTTACCACACATAGTCACTTAGCTTGGCTGGCGGTCTCGTCGTTGTTCTCAGCCTGTATCGCCCTTCTCGGGGAGCACTCCCCCTTGCTTCATGCTCTGGTTCACCTTCGCTGTTCGGGCCCTCGAGGCCGGGTGCATCCACCGGCTCCCAGGTTCCATCCCCCGCTCCTATCTCCTCAGGGATGGCCTCCGGCTCTTCTTCGCTGGGATGAGTGTCCTCGCCTTCCCGATGGCCCTCCTTATCGGTCCACAGGGTACGGGGTATGGCCTTGAACCATGACGCATTCCTCGTCACTTGACGGCGTCCTCGTGTCACAGTTACCATGGTTCCATGCCGGTTACTGACGGTCCATGGAAGTTCCTCGTACCTGGTGTCAAGTTTTGACTTGGAGGGGTTTCGTAGCATGATGACCTGGTCACCCACTTGATGATGGGACGGCCTCGCTCTCCGCTTGCCACTCATGTGTGCGTTAGCATCCCTTCTCCTTCTTTCTGTGCGTTCCTCGTTGACCGCGTCCGGGGTCCTGCTTGGGTGATGCGGGATCGAAGATCTAATGACGGTGCCGAACATGAGGTCCGCTGGTGGTATGCCGGTTGTGCTGTGGGGCGTGACCCGGTAGTTCCGGAGGAATCGGAAGAGGTCAACCTTCCAGGGGCTGGCGTTAGCCTTGGACACCCTGAGCACCTTGTTGATAGTTCTCATAAACCTTTCTACGTCCCCATTTGCCTGGGGGTGTCTTGGTGTGATATGATGATATTTAACATTGAGGTCCTGTAGATACTTTTTGAAATCCTCTCCCGTAAACGGCGGCCCGTTGTCGCTTTTGATTGAGATCGGTAGCCCGTGAGTTGCGAACATTTTTTCTAGGGCCGGAATGACCACTTCAGCTGCTGTGGATTCAACTATCTCAACTTCCGGATATCGGGAGTGATCATCGACGGCCACCAACAGGTGGAGGCCCTCTCGTAGCTTGCAAAAGTCAATGCTGATGGCCTCCCAGCGAGAGCGGCCACGTTCTGCTGATAGGATAGGTTCCGGGTCTGGCGGGGCCCCCGTTATCTGACAGGATAGGCACGTGCTAACGAGTGTCTCGACCCGCTCCTCGATCTGGGGAAACCATACTCGGTGCCGAATACGGGCTTTTGTCCTTACCAGTCCTTGGTGTCCTTCATGCGCTAGGGCCACTATCCTGTCTTGCATTTTGAGAGGGATTACGATGCGGTTTCCTCGTAGTATCAGTCCACCTTCCGTGATTGACAAGTCTTGCCGTACTGTGAATATGCCGGACAAAAACCCTTTTGCTTCCGCTGTTCTGTTGTGCGTGTGCCTCATGAAGGTCTTCCAGTCACCGGAGAGGATGGCATCCTTCACTAAGTCACAACACGGGTCCTTGAGCGTTTCCACCTCGATTTCCTCGATGCTCACCGCCTTGGGTCTCATTGCGTGCACCACTTGACATACGTGTTCCTCCGTCTCTGCAGCTACTTGGATCTCTTGTTGGGTGGCCTCTCGCGGATGCCTGGAGAGAAAATCCGCCGGGTTTCCGCTGCCCGGTTGGTAGATGAGATCAAAGTCATATTGCTGGAGGTGTAATAACCACTTGGTGATACGTGCCGGAGGGTGTGCTGACGTCCCCATGAAAATGGGTAGTACGGGCTTGTGGTCCGTGATCGTCGTGAACCGACGCCCATATAAGTAGAGGTGAAAATGCCGGCACCCACACAGCACAGCGATGGCCTCCTTTTTGATGTGTGAGTACCTTTGTTCGGTCTCTGTGAGGGCTCTCGATGCATATGCTATCGGTCTCTTTTCCCCTTCCTTCGTGACTTGCATTAGGATGGCTCCGAGCCCCACAGGGCTTGCATCCACGAACAGTTCTGTGGGCAGCTCGGTGCTATAGTAGGCCATCTTGGTGTCGGCGGAGAGGGAGTCCTTGATGCTTTCGAACGAGTCCTGGCATGTCTGCCCCCACTCCCACTTGACGTTGGCCTTGGTGAGTTCCCGCAACGGCTCAGATAGTGTGGCCAGGTTTCGGATGAACCTCCCGCAGTAGGTGGCCATGCCTAAGAAACTGCGCACTTCTGTGGGGGTCATCGGTGGGCTTGCCGCCTGAATGTCTGCGACCTTCTGCGGGTCAGGGGAGATGCCTGTGCTGCCAAACTTGTACCCGAAAAAGGTGATCTCCGATTTGAGGAACTCACACTTCTCCCGGTGTATTGTGAGCCCAGCATCTTGTAGTCTGCCCAGTAAAGCGTGAAGCCTCTTGATATGTGTTTCTTTGTCGGGGGCGTGAATCAGAATATCATCGCTCACGTTGAGGACGCCAGGGATGCCTCGGAGGACCTCCTGGATGGTTTGCTGGAATACCTCAGCAGCAGACGATATTCCGAAACTTAGGCGTTTGTATCTCCGCAGCCCCAAGTGCGTTGAGAACGTTGTAATGTAGCGAGAGTCTCTATGGAGTTTGAGTTGATGATACCCCGCCTTGAGATCAATCTTTGAGAATATACACGACCCTGTGAGGTCAGCCACGATCTCGTCGATCGTTGGGGTTATGTGGCGTTCTCTTTTAATGGCAGTGTTAGGGAGACGCATGTCTATGCAGATCCGCACCTTTCCAGGCTGCTTAGGCTTTCGTGTCACCACCATTGGAGAGACCCACGGTGTGGGCCCTGTGACCTCCTCAATGATGCCCGCTTCTTCCAGTGCCTTGAGTTCCTGCTCCACTTGTTCTCTCATGTGGAATGGCGTTCTCCGGTGCCTAACGGCTTTCGGCTGCACTGTTTCATCAATATGAAGTTTGATGGTTTTGCCTTTTAAACAGCCTATTCCCTCTTGCAAGTCAGGGTATTGGTTCAGCATCTGCTCCACCTCCTTGTCTTCGTTGACATGGCAGATGAATTGGACCACTCCCAGGTCCTCCGCTGCGTCCCCACTCAGGAGGCTCTCAACACCTGCCTTCAAGACATAGATCTTGGACCATAGTCTGTTTTTTCCGTGTTCCAGCGTAGTGCGGAACCTGCCAATCACCGGCAAGGGCTTTCGACTGCCGTATGCATACAACAGAGTGTCTGTGCTTTTCAGCTCTGGTGGAGGACTTAGAGTCAGGAAGATGCTTTCGGGCATGACGTTCACCGAGGCGCCTGTGTCGATGGTCATGAGAATGCACTGGTTTTGGATGGTGACCATGCATTTGCGCCTTCGGACGGCTTTTCCTCGTGGTCCCCGACCTTGGCACAGTGCAGACACCAGGTACACCTTCCTCCCTTTTCTCTCGATGTCCTTAGTGGGGTCCTGCTGCATCGCCGAGACATCATCCCCTTCATCCTCCGTGGAAGAACTGGCCACTGCGACCCTTCTGGCGCTGGCTTGCTTCTTTTTCTTGGTCGCGTTCTTCTCCGGCGGGTTTTGCGGGGGCTGTATGGGGGTGTCCACTGATCGGCATACCTTTGCGTAATGATCCTTCCGGCCACATGCTCCACATGTGGTGCCTTGAGCAGGACAGTTGCGACGGCCATGTCGTGGGCCACCGCACCAGCCGCACTCTGTGGGCCCCGGAATGCGCGGTTGCCACCTGTTTTGGCCGTAACCTCCACCGTTGTCGTCTCTCGAGGATTGTCTGTTGGTGATCCGGGCCACCATAGCTGTGTTGAGAGCAGGTTGCAGCCTGTGTAGCGTGGCCTCCATGTTGGCCGCTCTGGTGTGGGCCAGTTCCCTCTGACGTCCTAGTTCAAGGATCCGCTGTAGGGGAATACCCTTTTCGCTAAGTATCAGGCGCCTTAACTTTTCCGAGTGTATCCCGTTGATGATTTGCCTCCTGATCTCCCTCTCCACGTTCGTGAACTCGCAGGACATGGCTAGCTTTCTCAGACGGGTGTGGTATGCATCAAGGGTTTCCTCCGATGCCTGTAAGGTGGTGCAGAAGAGAAACGTCTCATAGTCTGGGTTTAGTTGAGGGAGAAAATGAATCGTGAGGGCATCTTTCGCGCTTCGGTATGCATCCTGGCCATCATCAACGTTCAGGGAGTTGAAAATGCGCAGTACCTCGTCACCCACGCTGAGTAGTAGGTGTGCCTTCAGTTTCCTGGGCGCCGTAATCTCTTTGCACTCCATCGCCATCTCAAATTTCTGAATCCACAGCTGCCATCTGGGTCCGCTTGATGATGGATCCGTGAATGGGTCAAACGGCTGGACCAGTGTCGACTAAACCCCGTGTGTGCGAGGTGGAGGTGACGTCATGGATAGGTTTGCCGCAATTCTGGACGGCGTGGTGGGCCCAGGCGTGGATGTGCCGGCCGCCATGTTGGCGTGGATCTGATTAGTGTTGTCGTGAGTTCTTCCGACGGCTACCAGCGCCGCGACGTCGGGCCTACCTTGGAGGTGCTGCCGTTCCCAGGCGCTGTGTTACAGTTCCGGGCCTGGCGCTCCCGTCACACTGTGTTGCTGCCCTCTGGTGTTGGATGCCAGATGCCACCGGGTTCTCCAGTGCCCAGAGGAAGAGCTTTGGTCATGGTGGATGTGGCGAAAAACGGAGTGGCAGAGAGAAGGAATAGAGGAAGAAAAAAAAAATTTTTTTTTTGTTTTTTTGTTTTTTGTTTTTTTTTTTGGGGTGGGGGGTCACGTGTGTGATTCCACCCCCCACCGGGTGTCCAAAAATTTCGCCGCGATGGCTGTATGGCGTTAGGGTGCCTTCAAAGCACCGAGCGTGTATGGAGTTCATCCCGCCTCGTCGCCATTGTTAAGTTGTCAGCCCTCGGCCTGCGCGCGCGGGGGCTGGCAGAATGCTGGTAGGCCGCACGGCCTGTTGCGCAGCTCCGGCGGGAGCCAAAGGATTACACACCCACACCGGTTGCTGGTCGGCCCCGGAACTGCCTCCCGAACGCGGGGGCGGGGCTTTTTATTTAGGACGCCCTGCATCACTGCGTAGCGGGACGCAGGGCGGAACTTAACAGGGAGGTTGTAGCGTAAAACAGACCTCACGGGAGGCACACCAGGTCATGTGATGGGATGCAACGTAGTAAATGAGGTGCCAATAAAGTTAGTTCTACGCATGCACCCCAAAGTTAAGGTCCTTTTTGTGTCGTGCCTGTGTACGGGTGGTCTGACCAAACACTAGACATTGCACGTGTCAGGCACAGTCTACCAATAGCAAGCATCTAACAAACCTTTAAAAGACCCCGTGGCCCGTGCAACTGAAACTGAGACCAAAGAGACGCGGTTGTATTTTTGAACATGGCACGAAAGGGATAAAAAAAAAATCCACTTGAAAAGGTGTAAAATTAACAAGGGGGTGGGGGGGGGGTCTGGGAATCTCTCTACCAGCACTAACACAGCCCAATGACCTGTTCTTGGGTGAATAACCCCTGGGAGAGACTCTACCAAGTCTTTAGCTCGCTGTCCCTTTCACAGAGAAGACATGTCCCTGCATATCAGTCTTTGTCCTGCCCTGGGGCAGTCCAGCACCGAAATACTAGGCAATTCTCCTCTGAACAAGAGTACCAACAGCAACCCCATACACGTGTTTCAGCCTTGTTGGGCCTCATTAGTGAGGTGGAGCTGTGCCTCTCTAAGAACTGTGAAAGGGACAATGAGCTGAAGACTTGGTAGATCCTCTCCCAGGGGTTATTCACCCAAGAACATGGGCTGTGTTCGTGCTGTGCTGTGTTCGTGCTGGTAGAGAGATTCCCAAACCCCCCTTTGTTTTAAATAAAATAAAGTCTAATGTTTTAAAAAATAAACATTCCAAGCTTAAGAAAGAAATCAAGTTTAAATAGGTCAATTCGAGTTTAAACCTCTGTCTTTCTGAAGGAAACCTATTAATCCTATTAATTAACTCATTTTGTTTAAATATTCTGATGGCAGCCGTTCAATAAAACGAGTAAAAAAAACAATGGATTCTCTAAATGTTCCATTCAGTGCTTTGGGAAAAATAAAAGATCTAACTCCAAATGTATGAAATGAGTGAAGATTCTAAATATGGATAGTAGCGCCATCTATGGAGCAACAACATTATTGTCACCGATCTTATTTTTTCACGAAAAGATGGTCTAGAAAGCCACTTGGAGAACAAGAAGGGAGGGAGCCCGTTTGAGAGCAAACGTTAGACACCCTGACGGCTGCCGGGGTTCATTCCCAGCCGACATATAGACTTTTAGCCGCGATATCCTTTACATGGTTTACAGAGTTTGCTTGCTCCAATGATAATTTGGGAAAGAAGTAAACGGGAGACAGCGTCACTCACCCACAATCTATTGTTTAAGTATTAGGGAAAACGCCGCACGGTCTACATCGGAAAGTGTCCACCGTGACAAGTAAGGTAGTGGGGCACGTGGAACAGACAGGGGCACAACAACAGTTAAGTGTAGTAATAAAGATACTATTGAGAAGGTGTCGTGGGCAGATTACCACCATTGCCGCCCCCTGGCGCCGCGATAAAATGCATAGTAGTGTTGCACACACCCGCGTTAATAGGGACGCTCGTCTCCCTGCATTATCTGCGCTCAGAACCAATATGGATTTAGTAGATGTGCGTCACGCTTTCTTGGGACGATTTATTTTGCCTCTTCAATCTGTTTTCATTTTCTAAACCTTTTCGTTGAGGTTTCGATTATCATTTTGCGACATATTAACTAGAGGGCAATGTTTGGACCGAGCTGGGGATAAACCACGGACTCTCCATTAGCAACAAAGCCCCAAATTCAATTAACCAAAAGTTTAATTATATGGGCATTCTTATTAAACCTATACCCACCTCCCCTTCCCAAGGCACTCCATGGCCAGCGCGAGTAGTCCATTAATGCCCTGCTTTTCTAGCTAGCAGATTACAGCTGTGCTTTCGAGGGCAAAAGCAGAACTGCATGTCCCAGAATGCAAAGCAAAAAATAGGACTTGGCTTGCTGCTCACACCTCACATGGCTTATTCTTGAAAGCTATGCGATGGGCGTTGCAAAATGGGTGCTCCTTTCATTAGGAGTCTAACACAGAGCACGCATTCAAAATACGAAATACCAAGGTAGATGGCTCTCAAGTAAAGTGCTGGTCTCGGACATAAGGGAATCGTTGCAACTGCTAACTCAGGGCGGGGTCGAGAAGATGAATCGACAACCATGAACACGGTGTAACCATAACCACCCTTATTATGCCGTTTAGAAGCTGGTTGAAGCTCTATGGAATAGCAGAGATTGTTAAGATTACATGCGTGCAAACCAATATAAGGAACACTACTTTGCAGGGCACACACACGCCATGACAAATCACGCAAGTGAGCCCTTCTTCCGGATATTTCCCAGTAGCCACTGGGGCTCCCCCGGGCGCTTCCCAGGCTGGTCGCCGATTAACTCATCGAGGCGCTGGGCAAAGCGGTCTGCACAATGCACGCATACTTCCCATCATTCCTGCCATTGGCCAGCGTGGTCAATTGTAAACAGACGAGAACGCGTTCCACTTATCGCCAAGGCAGATGGGTGGGCGGATTAGATGAACACATGGTCGTACAGTCGCTTCATGAAGAGTTAATCAATGTCATTGTCCAATGCCTGGTCAGGCAGCGGGGAAATGTATTACTAAATCCAGGTCGATTACACTAATTTTTAATTCGGGCCCCATCACACATTCACTTTATAATCCAGATATTTTGCCAAATGGAGCGTGTTCTTATAACGGACGCACCTGCACATCACACTGGACCCGTCCCATGTGCAGCCTGAAGCCATTGGAGCAGCCAATGACAGCTGGCCGGGGCAGCCCCACCCCTGGCAGTCTCTCGCTAGCAATCAATAGCAAGTGGTGCGCCGGCAGAGTCGCTCCATTAATCCCTGCTAATTCCTCCGGGGAACGCCGACCGGCGGCCATCGACTGGGAATCGTGGAGCCCGAAGCCCAGCAGCCTTCCCCGCGCCTCGGCTC
Source organism: Ambystoma mexicanum (assembly GCF_040938575.1). Taxonomy (NCBI): domain Eukaryota; kingdom Metazoa; phylum Chordata; class Amphibia; order Caudata; family Ambystomatidae; genus Ambystoma; species Ambystoma mexicanum. The sequence goes on along the minus strand of NC_090934.1, from coordinate 979,879,018 downwards.
CTCGGCTTGACGGTGGCTGTGCTGTGTCAGCTGTTCGACGGCGCCTAAAACAATAGCGCCCAGCTGCCCGGGGTCAGATGCGGCAACAAAGAGCCGGCGGAGCCGATAGACCCTCCACCAATGCAGAAAGTGAGACACTGGCAGTGCGCGCATCCCTAATGACAGCCTACTTAGCGGGCACAAAGGGGACACCTGCCACACTCACTTGCGACCCCACGGTTTGCAAGAATGACGCGTCCCCATAACAGCTCCACAAATCACAGACGCATGGACACTCGGCCGTGGGTGACAACACCGCATTCCGCAAACATTGTTTTCCCGTGAGGGGGGTAGAGGTGAAGGACACAGTGCGATATTTGGCTGCAGGTAAAGCAGAGAATGTGGCATGCCCCCACATCAAACAGGCATGTGCTATTGACAGAGCGCAACAAGAAACCGTCATCTGTACATCAATGTATCGGACTTTGTGTCGCAAAACGAATGGGGGAAGTGCCCCCAAATCCATGAAAATCATTTCAGAAAATAAACACTTGCTGTCCCTCTTGTGAGGCTTCGAAATACTTTACAAGCGCTGCTCGTTCGAAGCCAAATGCAATAGGCTGAGTAGTGTGGGCTCCCCTTGCTCCCATTACCAGATCCCTAACTAAGCAATAACATCGCAGACCAATTATGTTTGTGGAAAAATCATAGGCCGTAGGCATTTTATTTTCTTACAGAAAATACATAACAACAAAACCCATAACACAATCATATGCTTTTGGGCACCTTGTGTCCAGTTTTGGAGTTGCCCAAGGCTCCTCCCGAGTCTTTGTTACCCTTGGGCCTCAGTTCCTGGGCACATGCCGCCACACCTGAGTGGGTGCTACCCTGCCCGCTCAGGTTCCCCCCCAAAAGCACCCTACCTACATCCCCGTTCCTGGAGTGCCCTAAAAATGTTGTCAGAGAAAACCCCCATCCCCTTGTTTGACAGGTGCACCCCATCCTGGTGAAACATTTCCGGATTGTTCTGGGAGAGACCATGTTTTATGAAGTGGAGCCCTGTGCCCTTGCAGTACTTCTCCACTGTTTTATTTAACTTCTTTCTGGCTGTCTCGATTGCATGCCTCCTATGTGCCCCATACCATACCCTTCGTCTTATTACCTCGGACATGAAGATTTTGGTTTTCCACCAACTGTGGGCTATGCTAAGCAGGGACTCGCAAATGTTTCTCTGTAACTCTCCCTTATTTGTGCTCACCAAATCGATCCCCCCGAGGTGTATAACCAGGTACTCGGGGGGCAGGGGGGTGCTGCAAGAAGCATCATTAGTCTTTGATATTTATCAGGTCCGACAGCCTGTCGTGGATGTCCTTCCAGTGCATTCCCGGGAGGCCCCACCATGCTGTAATTGTGTTTTTGAAATGCAGTCCTTGCTCTACTTCCTGCATCCACCTGCCTGCCCGGGTCACGAAGGAGTGCCCCACTATACATGCCAATTTGTAGGGGCCCGTCTCTGTGGAAATGGGGGAGATAAGCTTTCATATCAGCTCCTCCCTTATGTATCTTTTAAAACATTGAGACTTCCATCCCCCAATCATTTTCACCCCTTCTGCTCCCGGCCCCCTGCCCATGCAAAAGTTGCAGCTCCTATCCTGAACGAGTGTTCCAAATACGGCCGGAATCCCATCATGCTTTGGCCACCGCTTGTTTCAGTACTGCCTGAAACTGGTACCTGCTGAGTGTGCTGCCGTCCCTATGTATTAATACCTGCCCTTCGACCTCTGGTCTGGCATCTAGGAATTCTTGGGTGATGCATCTGGGACAGTGGTCCTTCTCTTGGATGCAATTGAGGTCTATTGTTCTCCCCTTCCCCGCTTGGTCCGTTTTAGACTTTCTTAATATTATCGACATCCCCTTGCTTCCCATACAAATATCCCTCCTTGCCAGGCCATTTCCTGCTACCGTGTTACTGGCCACCAGCTCCCCTACCCTGAAGGCCCCATAATAGGCCAGCACAAAGGCTGCCCTGAACAGCGCTGTTTCGTATGTGCTGCTGCATGTATTCCGTAATACTTTTAACAGAATCACTAGTTTCCCAAAGTTCAGTGGCCTCCTGCTGTCTGGTTTCTTCCCCTCCAATTTGGCCCAACCTCTCATAGCATATATTATTCTAGGGCTGTCAGTTGGATCCGGTACATCAGCCACTTTTGTGGTGTATGCCACTGCCGCTAGGTGTGCTGCAGCCCAGCTTTTCTTTCTCCCTTTGGCAAATGCCCCTTCCAAAAATTCACACATTTTTTCTGTTGAAATTTCCCCCACATCTTGCACTCCTGCTGCAACCAACACATCTTTTACATGTCTTTCTTACTGCTTACCCGTTTTGTACGTTAGGCCGTTCCTGGTCAATTTGTTGATGACCCTTTCCGTTCTCTGTGTTTCTCCCATTTCCTTAGAGTTGACCTTGTAGCCAACCGTTCTTTCCTTTCCAATGTTTTCAACGGGACCCATGCCTTCTGCGGCGTGGGCGTTCTTTCCCTGAAGGCGTCCGGTCTCAGCTCCCTGAACCTTTCCCACTGAAAATGAGATATTGCATCAGCCACCACGTTTGCTTCTCCAGCGATGTGCCTCGCCCTCATGCATGTATTCATTTTTAGGCTTTCCAGCGTGATGGCTCTCATCAATTCCAACACTATTGGGCATGACGCACTCGCTTTATTTAACACGTGCACCACTGCCATGTTATCCAACCATACTGTCAACTCCTTGTTTCTTAGCTCTTCCCTGCATGTACACAATGCTACCCAGATTGGGAAGAGTTCCAGCAGCGTTACGTTCTTTGTCCATTCTGCCACTTGCCATGCTTTTGGCCATTTTTCTGCACACCACTGTCTCCCCAATATTGCGCCAAACCCCAAACCACCTGCTGCATCAGTGAACAACACCCTTTTCCCTTCATCGTTTATGGGTGAGCGCCATATCACTGACCCATTGAAATACCTCAGGAATTCTGCCCACACTTGCATGTCTCTCTTAATTCCTCCCCCTATCCTGACTTTGTGGTGCCCCATTGTGGCCCCTCTTGTTCTCAGCTCAATGCTTCTTTGGAACACTTTCCCTTGTGGTATGACCCTCCCAGCAAAGTTTAGCTTTCCTGCTAGCACTTGCAATTCTCTCACTGTCGCTTTGTTCCTTCCCTTTAGCTCTTTTATTGTCTTTAGCAGATCTATTACTTTGTCCTCTGGGATCCGGCAAACCCCCAGGCTTGAGTCAATGTCTATCCCTAGGAATTTGATAACCTGTGTTGGGCCCATTGTCTTTTCCCCTGCCAGTGGAAAACCCCACTCACTTATCTCCACAATTTTATCGAGGGTTGCCTTGCATAGTTTTGAACCTTTGGGCCCCACAAACAAGAATGCATCCAAGTAATGCACTATCCTAGCCTCCCTCATCTCTCTGTGACTGCCCATTGCAGAAATGAACTTACCCTCTCAAAGTATGCACATGAAATGGCACAACCCATAGGGAGACATTTGTCAATGAAGTATTCCCCCCTCCCACTGCATACACAACCACCTCTGAGATCTGCTGTTGACTGGCAACAGCCGAAATGCTAACTTAATGTCCGCCTTTGCCCCCCATGCCCCTTTTCCTGCTTTTCCGACTAGTTCTACTGCCTCCTGGAAATCTGAGTAGGATACTGTTGCATCGCTTTGTGCAATGCTATCATTTACAGAAGCCCCCGGGGGGGGGGTATGATAGGTGGTGGATTAGCCTGTATTCCCCTTCTTCCTTTTTTGGCACTAACCCCAGTGGTGAGCATTTGAATTCTTTAAAGGGCAAGACTGAAAAAGGTCCCCCAACCCTACCCAGTTCTACCTCTTTTCGGATTTTCTTGGTCACTATTTCTCTGTTCTCGGTAGCAGATTTTAGGTTTTTGGGGATGTCCTGCACTCTTTGCCTGGTAAATGGGATGTTAAAACCTCCTCTAAAACCTTGCCTGATCACCTCTGCTGCTTCTTGGTCTGGGTATTTCTGGAGCCACCCTTCCATCCTCTCAATTTTTACTGGTGTGGCTCCCTTCTCATCCCAGCTCCTAGTTCCGCTTCTCTTTGCTCCTGCTGCCCGGTGCTGCTGCCCTTGTGCACTTGGAGCTGCTGTGGTCGCCCTTACATCTCTCGCACTTGTGGCTGAACTTGCTCTTCCATCCCCAGCTGCATGGTTCACCTTTCTCAAAAGTCCTACATTGCCCTGGCTCTGTCTGTGCTTCCCCCGTGCCCCCACTGCCTCCACCCTGTGTGGTTGGAGGCAAGCTGCTTTGCCACCCTCTCTGTGCACCATAGTTCCTGCTCCGAAAGCTTTGATCCCTTGTTCTGTCATAGCTATATACGTATCTTCTGTTATTGTATCTATAATCAGCTCTGTAATCATTCTGCCAGTACTGCCTCCTCTGCTGCCCTCCTGAGTTCAGCTCCCTGGTTTCCCATTTTTCTTTTAGCACATTAAATATGTAGAGGTTAAAATTCTCCTCGTCCCATCCCATGTCTGGAAAGCAGTCCATCTCCTTTCTGAATTCATGATCATACTCCTGCCATGCATCCCCCCCGAATGCAGTGTACACCTTTAGCACCCTCTGCTGATATACCACTAATGCTACCCCGTCCTCTGGGAATTTCTGCAGTATAATCATGGACATTATATTAAATGCTGCCATCCAGTTGTCAACATTTCTTGCTACTGCTCCTCTTTTTAGTAAGCATTTTTCATCTTCCTTTATGTCCTCCAGTGCCACATTCATCCCTCTTTTCTGACAATCCAGCAACGTATAAATATCAATCAATTCCTTCCTCCATATTTATTCCTTTACTTTGTCATTTATATACCAAGCCCTTGCCTTCATGGACCTGCCCTGTGCATCTTTGCCCATCGTTGGTCTGCCGTACTTTGTCATGATTGGAACCCCTTCCTAGTCAATTGTAACTGTAGCTGCTACCACTGGTGGTACAACCCCCTGCGGTGGGTTCCCTGCCACTTGTACTGCTGTTGCCCCAACTGCTGGCACCGGTTGCGGATTGGTCCCTTGCGGTACCTCTCCTGGATCTGGTACCACTTGTGCCCCCTGCGGTCCTGGGACCGGTGCTTCCATGGGTTCAGCCCCCACCCCCCTTGCTCCTCTCTGTTTCTCTTTGCTCATGACCCCTCTCCGCTTTACCCAAGCTTTTAGGTGATCCCTCTCTTCATCCTCGCTGCTCCCTCCCTCTGATGAGGAACACCCCTGCTCTTCCCTGGAACCCCCATTGCCTCTGCCCCTTCTGCCATTGGTTCTGGGTGACTTACCCGTACCAGTGACACAAGCTTTCAACATTTTAACATTTTTTTCCCCCACATCATTATTCACAGTACCTTTGTTTTTCTCTTTCTTCTTGTTCTTCCTCGGTGCCTCCGGCTGGTCCTGCAATCTCCTTGGCTCCTCTGTCCTCCTCTTCTGACCTTGGGGCACTTCATCTTCTCCTTCACTGCTGCTGGGCTCCACAAACAACAAAGGTGACATTGCCTTTGCCCTCTCCTCTTTTTGCATAACTTCCAGCACCCATTGTGCCCCATATTCTCTCTCCGCCTTCTTTGCCCATTCACTGAATTCCTGGTCCTTCTTGCCCTTTCTTCTGCTATCCTTCTTGTCTGAATTCCTTCTTTTTGCAGGGCTGACTTCCTCCTTTTTCCTCCTTTGTCCTGTGATTTTGCAGAAGTGTCCACTTTGATGTTTCTTTGGCTTTGCCTCCGTGCTTTGTTGTAATCACGATCTTCTGGCCCTTGGATGCCCTTTTTGAAACGTTCTGCCCGTGTCTGTCCCTTTAAATTTGATGCTTTCCTTCGGCTGGGCCTTTCCCACGTTGCAACTCGTAAACACTAAGCTTGTGTGTGTTACTTTAATGTTTTTGGCTTCGCGAGTTGCCGCTCCTTCTGAAACTTTTAGGCTGCGCCCCTTTGTTTGCTGTGCCTATGCAGACAATCCTTGGTTCGCGGGCTTCCGTTGTTGTGATTTCTCGTGGGCGGGTCCCCTCTTCCTTTATGCGTCACCCTGCTGTGTACCATTTGCCTTCCCGGGACGCACCTTGGATCTCTTCGCTTGACCTTCCGTTTTCCCCTCGATGGCCTCCACCGGTCTTCTCCTCACGGCTGTGCACGCTGTTCTTTGCACACGGCTGCCCTCTCCACCACGGCACTTGCTGCTCCAGCGGTCTTCTCGCGGCTCTGCGCGCTGTTCGCTGCATGCGGCTGCCCGCTTCCCCATGGAACTTGCTGCTTCGACGGTCTTCTCCTCCCGGTTCCTCATGATGGTAGCTGCACACGGATGCTTGATCCTCCACGCCACTTGAAGCTTCTGCCGGTCTTCTCCTCACGGCTTCACACGACGGCCCGCTCTCCGACAACGGTAGGTGAAGCAAAACCTGCACGTTTTAAAAAGAGAAGGTGAAACAGTGAGCCCACAAGAGCAAACGTTTTTCCTTCTCCCTTATCCAGGCCCTAGGAGCTTTCCCGAGAGAGGTGAACTCCTTACCTGGTTTGTACTGCCTCTTCTTTCCTGGGTTACTTATACCCCTACGCCCTTTTGTTCTTTCCTTGGGGCTGGGTTTTCCCCGGCCCCCTGCTGTTACCCTTCGCACCTTTCCCAGGTGCTATTTCCTGCCCTTCCTGGGCTTTTGTGTTGTGGCGCCATTTGGACGCCCCTCCCTATGGCTTTCGCGCCGTTTACCCCCCCACCCCGCACCTACATTCCCAGGCCCTCCATCGGCCCGCCTTTCATGCGGCCCGGAGCCTGGGGCAATGATGGCGTATCATTTTATGTTATATAATTTTTCTGCCGTGTTTAACACAGGAACATCATTTCATCAAAAAAAGGGGTAGCGTAAGTGACGTCTCACAGCCCTTGACCTCTGATGCCATTACACAAAGTGATGTCATTTGAACCTGCCCCCAAGTGACATCACGGGTAGTGATGGCACATGACTTTCTGATGCGTCTAATACCCTTGTTTCCAGGCCCTCTCATTTCAGCCAGATGTAAGAACCAAGGCACAAAAGGAGGCGAGATTTGTCCACAATCACACATTTAGGGAATGTCATTTCCTAGATTCGACGTGGAGCCTTTATGTAAAATCTCTAAAGCAGGCTACAACTAGTGTATGAAACATCTATAGATCAATGGACACAGAAGTACTGGCTATCTGTTGCCTTGATGTGTTAAACAAGCCAAAACCAAAAAAACACTGACCTGTAGAGGCATGCTCTGTCTGTTTACCCAGGAGCAAAATGCCGAACGAGCAAGGCCTGAAAATGAAATCACTGACCAGGATTTGGTATCAACAGAATTCCCTGGTTATGAATGTATCCATGAGTCAGCTACCACTACGATAGAAGAAACCTATTGTGTGCGTGTAAGCTGAGGCCATCTGTGTCTGTGTGCATTTATCTTTAAGTTATGTGACAAGCAACCACATGTCCCCCAGAGCCGTACATAAGACCTTAATGTCCTAGGCTTTGATACATGACTCTTCTTCAATCTTTTTACACAAGTGAGTTGTGGGGAGGGGGGGGCTGCACTTCCCTCAAGAGTGGGAATGCCTCTACAATTTTCAGAGCTCTATGTGCGAGGTGCATTATTCAATGACTCCATGTCTCTCTCACTTCTGAGACTCCATGCTCTGAGACTTAAACAGTGTTGCTCCAGAGCAGAGTCCTGGTTCAGTTTGCGTACCTTCTCAACCATTCACATCACACTTGAATGTGTTCAAAGCTAGCAGAGCCCAATCAGTGGTATAGCACACAATTTGTGGGCCCTCCTGTGAGCCATGCTGAGCCCCCCCTAAGCTCCGTAACTCTAACAAAGCACAGGGCACGCCACAACCCGGGCCGGCCCAGACCACCACATGTGCACAATGTCCATGATGATTATGCCGCTGTAGGGGCATGCATTACTCCAAGCCAAGTGAAAGAAGTAAATATGTTTTTTAATCAAAGCTTAAATGTTTCACCTAGCATAGAAAGAAGGGGGCCATGCCTGGTCCCAAAATATACCCACTACCAGTGGTGGCTAGTGAGTTGTTTTATTGGAGGGTTTAAATATTTGCCACAAATATAAGATTGCGACCGAGCATAGCGAGGGGGTCCGAAATAATGAAAACAGGTTTGGGGTGGGGAGACAACATAAGAGGCCATATAAATGTATTTTTTCGTGTTTTCCTGGCCTATTTAGCCCAAACGTACCCACATTTGAATAGAGGAAACCCTCCTGTGCTTGCAGTACTTCGTGATCCTAGAATACGCACAGTAAGCTGTCAATTGACATCTTTAAAGCTACACACGATTCCGAAGAAGAGTAAGTAATGGGTGATATTATTAAAAGATTGCTCCTTGTGTCCTGTATATAATTTTTATGTGGTATTTTTGCCCTCATCTTTTGGCGAATATCGTATGTTACAAGTAATATAGCTGTAACCCCTACTAACACAACCCCAACGTCGACAGGAGGAACAACCATGTCAGGTGGAGAGGTAATCAATGTAAGTACAGTAAGGAGAGGTAGCTGCAGTGCTGATGTAGACATGGGAGAGGTGTATCACTATCTCACTGATACCGCTCGAGTATCTCATAACATGTGATACAAGCACATGACTAAAGTAGGCAAACAAACCAGAGGGGAGAGTTTCTATGTCTGCTCTCTTATCCCTATGCCATGAGTGCCTCCAGAACGTTTTTGGCAACTGAAATACCAGCAGCAAGAGCACTATGCCTTATGTGCCCGTCCATGTGTACTACCTGAGGAAGATTCCAAGGGAGAACGGCAACATTGAGATGGATGTTCAAGACAACATTCCCATATGAAGATAGCTATATCAAAACACCCGACATGATGGACAATTATTGGAAGAAAGACCAGGCTATACAATACATAACTGACAGCCCACAAAATGGAGAGACACAAACAATGAAAGAGTTACCAAGTCCTAAGAAGGGACCCAAGGAAACATTAGAACCAGGATACTGGGAAAGACCACAGATGCTCATCTACGGCCAGGTATACACAGCTAAAGGGTGGAAAGAAGGTTTAGTTGGGAGCAAAGCACACATGCTCCTGACAGTTCCAGTAAACATAGTACAGGCAGAGAATGACAAATGCCTAAAAGAATGGGATGCAAGTGTGAAGTTACTGACCTGGGTGGAGAATGAAGCTGGACCAATGCCCATAATACCAATGGAGAAAGCAGCATTATATTTCCAGAATGATGGAGCAGTAAAGGTTGGAGAAAACAAAGACTGCAAGCAGGCAGTGAACCATCCAGGCATGAAGGTTGGGACAGCAGTATTAATAGATCATTATTGGGTGTGCAGATCCAATGCGTATGAAAAGCTGACACCGAAATGGGGAGGAGTATGCACACTAGTGGTGCCACAAAGAGACATCAAAACAGAAGACTTCCATAAGATGGACGATGCCAGAAGAAAGAAGAGGTCAGTAGAAGTGAGTAGAGTGAAGAGACAGAACTACTTGTCATCAGCATCAGAAGCTTCTCTGGATGACATACAACCTGAGCACCGATTGTTCAGTAGGACAAAAATGTTCTACCTGACAGTAGTTCCAGCTATACAGACATACACAAACACAAAATGGCTCCAGATTACAAGGTGGGAGTTTGTGCAGACAATAAATTCAACTGTCAACGGCTTCAACGCCATAAAAGAAGAGCTCCGAGCAGTAAGGTTGATGGCCCTCCAGAAACACATGTTCTAGATCTACTCACAGCAATGGAAGGAGGAGTGTGCACCAAGATCAGGTCTTCTTGCTGTACATTTGTGCCAGCCTAAGACGAAGCAAACGGAACACTAACTGTAGCAGTTACCAGATTATCGAAACATGCACTTCAAAACGGAGGAGCAAGCGAAGGGTGCAGGAAAAGATCAAAGCTGTCCATCATATATATTACGGATGCCAACCTGGATGTAAGATGGACTGAAGGAATTACTAGCAGCACTAATATTGGTACTAGAAGCACTATGTGTGATTAAGGAATGCATCATGTAATGCCGAAAAACGACAGAAGACAATATGGATGAAAGTGTTAGATAAAAATGGTGAGGAAGACAAGACAGCAGAAGAACAAAATAAAGTAAGGACACAGATAAAGGAGTGCCCATTGTTCCTGACCAAGCTGATAATATTCAATGATCTAATTGACCACAAGAAATACTGGGCGAAGTGGGTATGGTGCTCCCCAGAAGGAGAGGGCTGTTATAGGACATGGAGTTTGGATGGCCATGCAAATTACTATAGACAGGACGACCAAAGGGGGGACTGAAGCGAGGGTCCCTGGAATGCCCCTCGTGAGCCCTATACGCATAACCGCCTCAAGATTGAGAAATGAGAGATGCCAGTCACTGTTTGTCCAGCCCCAAGGAGGGCCAGTCAATTTTACATATGTGAGAAGATATTCTCTTAGACTCTTAGACAACCATTCAAACCATATCCAGCTGACATATTCGCAGGCACAGATGCCTCAACACTGGATCAGGTTGACAAACGATAAATATATAGCTATACTGACATCACTAGAGACACCATGACATAGTAACATTAGCCATGAAGCAAACTCGCAACCATGCACAAAGTTACACAGGGACACACGTGCACACATGAAGAACATGCATACACAGTTCTATAGACAGAGGACAGATATACACATATTGTCTTTCTTATTTTTCTTTCATCGGCCAAATGCAAAAACGCAAGAAAGTAGGCAGCCGCTTACTGCAACTAACCATATGGAACTACAGGATCGTATAAGGAACCTGGAAGAGCCAATTTCCACTAACCTATAAGGAAAATAGTACAATATAAACATAGAAATCATAGCATGACTGTGGTAGAGTTATATGAAGCCACAGGCCTCAGAATAAGGGACAAAGGAAATCAAAGATTGCAGCATGCTGCTCAGGACCGATGCCCGCAACCAAGGTCAGAGGCGAGCAGAACATTCCTGGCTCCAGGGACAGGGAGCCACCCGCGAAACAGAATAAATCCTCACCAATTACAGAACAAAAAGCTCAGTTCTGCGGTCCTCACCCATGTGATGTGACCATGCCGAACAATAGCCATTTACCTGCAGTGGGAAGAGGAGCAGTTCCCAGTGAAGCAGACAAGAATTGATACATGTGTTGTCTAACAACGTTGCAACCTGCAGGCACTCTCTCAGGATAGGTGGATATACATGTAGCAACAATGGGAACACAGTCTTTCTCACCACCTTGAGAAGGTACACTAAGCGCTGAGAACAGAGCGAGGTCCCAGGCCTCAGGAGACCCGCTCCAGCCAATCAGGGAGCACACATCCTAGGGTATTGGGCAAGGGCCAATGGTAGTCCTGTGACCCTGCAACAATGTAATAGATAGTTTTTGGGGAAGTCTTAGGCAACACCACCTGACATGCAAGGACCAGTCAGCTAACCACTATAGGTGCCGTCTATGGGCACAAACGACCCAAGCCACCCAAAAGTATGGACTCATAGGTTTTTGGGGGAAGGGTCCCAAGTTGTGATGATATTTGCTAACAAAAATGCCTGACATGGGCTCAGGAGCTGTGATTGCTGGGGAATTGTTTTCCTGTATGATCCCTGTGTTTGTTTGGAAATAAAAGAAAGCTCTAACTTGCCCTTGACTGAGTCCCCCGTCATTACCAGGGAAGGGTTTGTTGGGCCCTGGGTACTCTGCTAAACGGTGATTGTGTAGCACGAACCTCAGTCCTCTGATATACCTAGTTTACACCACCGAAGCAGAGTCCCTTGAGTTCAACACTGACAGACACCTCTCCTTCAAACAGCACATAGGAAGGAAGACACAAAGAGCTTGGTACCAACTTTCTCTCCTGTGGATTCAAGACCTTCGTCCCAGAAAATGTCAGATCTACTATCCAAGCCTTTTTCCTTTCCCACTTTGATGGTGGCAATGCCCTCCCTTTGGAAGGCCTTCCATTGACTACTCGGGCACCTCTGAGATGTGTCCTGCATGCTTTAGAATGACTCAAAGGTTTCAGCAAATTCCACCACATGACCTCAACCCTCATCAAACTGCACTGGCTCCCGCTGCAAGCCAGTATCATCTTCAAATCCTGCTGCATCATCTACAATGCTTTCACCCTAAAGTCCTCAAACTACCTCACCAAGGAACACTGCAAATCAGAAGGCCTACGATTAACTAGAAGGACATGTGCAGACTTGAACTCTACAGGTGCAAGAAGGAAAGAACCAGAAGACAGGCCTTCTCTGTCTATGTTGCAAGCCTCTGGAACCTCTGCCCCATTAACATCAGACTTGCCCCCTCGCTTCTACAATACAGGAAGGAGCTCAAGCCCCTCCTCTTCCAGGAATGGCTCCTCCTTGACACCTAGATCCACCCCTTTGACCCCCCCACCCTACCCCAAGACTGGGTGATCGGATTCCCACTGTTTCCTCTACTGGTTGCTTGTATATCCATTGCCGACAAACTGCCCACCTTTCCTCTCCTCTGGTAGCGCCCCACTCTACTTTCTCTGCTCCCCTCACTGTGTCCTTTCCCATATGATTTTAAAGTGCTCTGTTGCTTCTCAAAGCTAGGCTCGTGTTCAATAAACACCCTAATAATACCTCTCCTTGCACCCCTTTCCTGGCCTTTAATCTGGAGAAGTGATGTCAACCTGACATCAGTATTGTGGAGTTGTCCTACCCAACAATCCTTCATTTAAAGGAATGAGCAGTTCCCTCCCTGAAGTCACCAGACAACCTCTCACTGGTCAGAAGAGCTACACAAAGAGGCCCAGGGTTGAGCTACCTATGAGGAGGAAAAAGAACCAGGCTAGATAATCTTCCTGTTCAAAATAGTCATTTGATCAAAGGACTAGACCCACAATAAATAAGCACCACCAAAACACTGATGGAGTTCAAACCCAACTTTATTCTTCGGTGACTTTTTTTTTTTTATATAGCCAGGCTATCGCCTGACAGGAAGGAAGTGCATAAACGCCATGATGGCTTGTGAAAATTCCCTGGTATCTTAGTACCAAGAAGCAAATTAAAGAAACAGTGCCAGCTATTTTACTAAGGTCTATCCAGCTAAAAAACTATGAAGAGGATACAAGCTACCACTACAAGTAACTGTCACTACAAACAGCAATGCCCACAAATCCCAACATCACGATGAGCAGGACAGTACACCTGGCAAATAGGAATACCGCTGGAACTCGAGAGACCACACGTGTATCATGACGCATGCCACGCCGGATCCAGCAGGTCTTCATGCCGATCCTAGAATGTAACATTAGTTCAAGCATCAGGTTTATTCTGGTGTGTAAATTAACCAAAGTAACCGATTCCCCACATGTTAACAGCCAGAAGGCTTGATTTTTGGAATGGTTAGTGTGATGGTTTTATTTACCCCACACCTTCTCACATCACTCTGATGCACCTGGCGATTACATGGCAAGCTGGATGGCCTCTAGAATTAATTTAGAGACATTCAAAGTAAGATGGGTTACAAAAAACCTTTAGGATTTAAAGTAATTGTGAAATAAAGGAATCTTGGGAGGATAGCTGAGGGGCAACGTGCATGGAGCAACACAGGTTCGATCCCCGGGTCCGCGCTTAGAAACCTCTGGGTATTAAGCATGTTATAAATGGCCTATCATATCATATCATATCATACAACGTTTTAAACTAATAAGGGGCCAGTGACATATGCACTGCCAGTGTGGGAGGCGTTCAAGCTAGTATAAAAGGAAGATCTCCCTCAAGACGAACAAGTTACTCTCTTACCTGGTAACGTTCTTTCGATGGGATGGTCCGACGACGTAATCCATATCTATGACAGTAATCACCACAGCTGTGCTGCTTCGGAAAATCTTTCTGCATCCTGCGTCGATGACGTTGATACACTGTCCTCGAGGGCCTCCGTCGAGCCGACATCACTGGATGTTATAAGTAGGAGGCACGAAGCCCATAGCCTCAGTTGTAGTTTATTCCCAGAACGTGTTGCACCAATCTTCTGCCAGTATGATCACAGAAAGCCTTGCGTAAACGTAAGCTGCAATCGCATAAGAAATTCTGTAGCGGGGCAGGTAGGGAGGGAGCGATATGGAATACGTCGTCAGACCATCCCATCGAAAGAACGTTACCAGGTAAGAGAGTAACTTGTTCTTCGAGGGGATTGGGTCCTCCGACGTATTCCATATCTATGACAGACTCCCAAAGCAGTACCAATGTATTGAGGAGGGAAAAAGTATTTAGCTATAGGAATTTACAATGCCCAATAAAATTGCAGAGTAAAGGACCGCCTTGCCAAAGGCCAGATCCTGCCCATGGATAGAATCTAGGGAGTAGTGTCGTACAAAAGTATGGACCGAAGCCCAAGTGGCTGCTTCACAGATGTTACGAATAGGAACACCCCTCTGCAGGGCAGTAGAGGCAGCCATACCTCTAGTCGAATGGGCCCGTAAGCCTACCAGAGGGTCCTTACCCGCTAAGCAGTAACATTCAGAAATTGCCAAGATAATCCATCGAGACAAAGTCTGCTTAGTAACAGCTTGTCCCAAACGCCTTCCAGCATAACCTATAAAGAGCTGATCATCCACTCTGACCCCGGACATGCGTGAAATGTAGAAACTTAAAGCTCTCCTAGGATCTAACCTATGGAGCCTCTCCTCGTCCATACCAGGATGCGGAGGAGGATAAAATGCCAGAAGAATGACCTTCTGGCTTAAATGAAATTCCGACACAACTTTCGGAAGAAAGGAAGGACGAACTCTAAGGACAACCCTGTCCTTATGAAACACAGTGAAGGGTGGCTTAACTGACAGTGCCTGTAACTCACTCACTCTGTGAGCGGAAGTGACCGCAACTAAAAATACAGTGTTAAGGGTTAACAGTCTCAAAGGACAAGAATGTAAAGGCTGAAATGGAGCACCCATTAGAAACTTGAGAACAAAGTTCAAATCCCAACCGGGCACCTGGAAAGGCGACGGAGGGAACACATTAGTGAGCCCTTTCAGAAACTGAGAAATTAAAGGAATTTTAAAATAAGAACACTCCTCAGACGAGCGCTTAAATATGGACAGCGCAGCCAGGTAACCTTTAATGGTACCCACGTGCAGGCCCTTGTGGGCTAAAGAAAGCAAAAAAGACAGAACCACAGGAATGTCACATGAAAAAGGATTCACATTCTTAACCCTGCACCAGTCGCAGAACTTTCTCCAACGGCAACGGTACAGGGACTTTGTTGTCGGCCGTCTGGCCGAAAGCAACACCTCCATCACGTCTTCAGGGAGGTCCGAATCCTTATACGTCAACCTTTCAGAAGCCAAGCGTGAAGGTTGAGGGATCTGACCTCTGGATGGAGAACCTGACCCCCTCTTCCGTGGGAGCAGATCGTCTCGGTAGGGAAGACGACGTGGAGGGCAGATGGACAAGTCGAGAAGGTCCGGATACCACGTCCTCCGGGCCCATGCCAGAGCAATGAAGATCATCCAGGAACCGAACCTCCATAACCTCTGCAGCACTTGCGGGATGACGGGGACTGGAGGAAACACGTACAGCAGTGGGAAGGACCCCTCCACCACGAACGCATCTCCTAAGGCTCCTCTTGGAGGAAATGCCAACGAGCAGAACCTTTCGCACTTCCGGTTGACACTGGAGGTGAAGAGATCCACTTGAGGGGTCCCCCAAAGGGCGAAGATCTCCAGGAGAATCTCCTGAGCCAACTCCCACTCGTGAGAGATCTCGCTCTGCCTGCTCAGAGCGTCCGCTGTCTCATTTTCGTCTCCGGCCAGATGAACGTCTGAGATCGAAATTTCCTGCTGGATGGCCCAGAACCAGAGCTGCATCGCCTCCCTGCACAGAGGAAGTGACCCTGCCCCCCCCTTTTTGTTGAGGTAGTGCATGGCCACTGTGTTGTCCGTCAGAATCAGGACATTCTTTCTTCGCACAGTCGGCAGAAAAGCCTTCAGGGCAAGCCTGACGGCCCTCAGCTCCACCAGATTGATATGGAGTCTGGACTCCGATGGAGACCAACGACCGCTGACTGTCAACTCATTGGCATGAGCTCCCCATCCTGTGAGGGATGCATCCGTCACGATCGTCGCCTCCGGCCAAGGTAGCCAAAATGGAACCCCCTCATCAGATTGCCTTTGACGGCCCACCACAGAAGGTCCTGGGCGACCGAAGGTGGCACCTGAACGGGGTCTGACATCCTGCTGGAGGACTGTGACCACTGCATCTTGAGAGCCCATTGCAGAGATCTCATCCGCAACCTGGCCTCTGGCACCAGAAGAATGCAGGATGCCATGAGGACGAGCAACCTCAAGAACTCGAATGCTGGGAGACTCTGGGCATGTTGAAACTTGTGCACCATCTGCTGAATGTGATGAGCCCTCACCTGGGGAGGCGAACACTGCCCCAGGGACGTGTCGAGCACTGCTCCGATGTACTGGAGCCGCTGAGATGGCGTCAAGTGGGACTTCTCTAAGTTGAGGGAGAAGCCCAGCTTGTGAAGGGAGTGGCAGGTGACGGACAGAAGATCCAGGACTTGCTCGGGAAAGCGTGCCCTGATCAACCAATCGTCCAGGTAGGGGTAGACATGAATCCCCCTTTCCTGAGATACGCTGCCACCACCACCATGAGCTTGGTGAAGACCATAGGGCAGAGGTCAATACAAATGGCAGGACCCGAAACTGAAAGTGCGAGTCGCCAACCGCGAACCTCAGGTACTTCTTGTGCATTGGATGGATCGGCACATGAAAATAAGCGTCCTAGAGGTCTAGAGACACCAACCAGTTCTGAAGTTGAAGGGCCTGGAGGACTTGAGAAAGCGTAACCATCTTGAACTTGTCCATCCTGAGGAGCTTGTTCAAACCGCGCAAGTCCATGATGGGTCTCAATCCCCAGTCTTTCTTCGAAATCAAAAAATAAGGGGATAACCATCCCTTGTTCCTCTCTGCTACAGGCACCAGTTCTATGGTGCCTTTCTCCAGCAGGGATTGTATTTCCTGCGCAAGGAGCGGGTCCGGACTCTTCAAAGAGAGATTTCCTGGTGGATTGTCGTGAGGCCTCTGCCGGAAAGGAAGACAGTAGCCGTGGGCTACGATCTCCAGAACCCACACATCTGAAGTAATGGCACGCCACTCTACAAGATGCTGTGCCAGCCTTCCCCCAACCAGAGAACCATGGGACATGGCCTCATGACTGAGCTGAAGCAGCTGCGGCAGTGCCTGAGGGCAGAGAGGCAACTTCCCGAGCGGCCCTGGCACCACAAGTACCCTGTTTTCCACCTCTGGCACTCCTACGGTGGCCCCTTTGACTTGCAGCTCCTCTCGATTTACTAAAGGATGAGTAATATCGAAAGGAACCTCCCCTCCATTGCTGTCCCCTAGGACGAAAAGGTGGAGGTTGGCGGACTGCTGCACCCAACGACTTCGCTGCAGCTTTGGAGGTCTTCAACCTCTCAAGGCTCTCGTCAGCCTTGCTGCCAAAAAGATGTTCACTATCAAAGGGCATGTTGAGGTGCCAGGCTTGCACATCAGGAGCAAACCCTGACTTCCGCAACCACGCAAACCTGGGTATTACTGTGCTCGCCGCCATGGACGGGCTGATTCAATCAACCATGTCCAGACCCGACTGAATGGATTCACACATGGCATCCTTGCCATCCTGCACGATAGCAAGAAAACCATCTCGTTCCTCCCCTTCGGTAATATGATCAGCTGCTAAGTAAATACAGTTCCACAGAGTGTGCGTGAAATGAGACAAGGCACACACGGAGTTGGCTGCCTGAAGTGCCAAACGCCTTCTTCGACCAGCCGTCAAAACGTTTGTCGTCCCCCATCAGGAGGGATGGTAGGGTACGACGCCTGCTTTGCGGGGGCCATAAGCGCCTGCAACACCAAACTCTCCGGAGTGGGGTGCGTGGTCAAGTAGCAGGAGTCACCACTGGCTGGGCGATATTTCTTCGACAAGGACTTGCTCACTGCCGGGAGACTCTCCAAGCCGCAGCCACCCTTCTCTGCAAGGCCATATGGAATGGCAGCACCGTGTCAGTTGGGGGACCATGGTCGAGGATATTAGTCAGGTCATCCTGCTGAAAATCCCCAGCGGGGGCAGACCACCCCAGGTGATCCGTGACCCCTCGAAATCAGGCGCTGGTATGAGGACTCGGCATACGTGCCAGGCTCAGGCCTACCAAACTCCACCTCCGGAGAGGTGTCTAGACCACTGGCGTCGTGCAACGACTGACGCAGGTCCTCAAGTTGCCTATGACCAGAAAGGAAGTCATCAGGAATCTCACCTTCCTCAGACCCCTCATCCACCTCAGAAATATAATCCAGAGGCTGGAAGGAGGGTACAGAAAAAGGAACAAAGACATGTTTAGCCTTGGCCAGAGCCTTTCTGGGGGGTGCCACCATGCCACGGGGTACCTCCGACAAAGCTGCCTCGAAAGGCGTCGACGGAATCGGTGTTGACGTCGAGCGCGGCACAGACAGTTTCGACGGCGTCAACACAGGCCTCGAGGGCAGAGCCCCGAGCATGTCTCTCGACATCCTGGGCGCCGATGGCATCGATGACTTCCTCGGAGGCAGAGCCTCGAGAGAGTCTGCCGACGACCTCAGCGCCGCAGGCGTCGATATCTTCTTTGAAGACTTCACAGGTTCTCGCGGTCTCAAGGGCGTCGAGGACCGGGACCTGGAACGGGCATGTATAGAGCGACCATCCTTGTCCGACGGGGACCTCGAAGGCGCCTGGTGGTCGCGACGACCGCTTTGAGCCCAAAGGCGTATGAGCAGCGTCTCTAGAACGGTCACGGCCGGCGTCTTTCGACGGCACGGACGGACCAGAGCCCTGCGATTGGAAAATAGCCAACATCTCCTTTCGGAAGGAATCTCATTCCTCAGGAGTGGAATGCTTGTTGGGGCAAGCAACCCGCCGACGGGCGGAGTCCTCGGACGAGGACAGGGATGGGGAAGGCGACCTGTAACGGCGCTTCCTGGAGTGCCTCAAAGAGGCAGAGGAATGGCAGAACCGACTCCCAGACCGAGAACCCCCGGACTCACGACGACGATGCAGAGAGTCGCCCCTCGAATCATCTGTCGAAAGACCAATGGAACGCGACTTCTGGGGCTTGGCCATCTTACCAACAGACAGCTTCTTCTTACGCTCCCGCAAGGCCTTCGATGTGAGCGGTTGGCAGTCGACACAGTCATCCGTATCGTGGTCCTCCCCGAAGCACCAGAGGCAAGCGTTGTGCGTGTCAGTCAGCGACATCTTGGACCCGCACACCCGACCCTTCTTAAAACCGGACCGCGGGTTGGAAGAAGCCGAAGACATCATACAATATCGCAAGGAAGAAACAGGTTCGAAGAACCGAAAGAACAGGATTCAGTAGAACCGAGGTGCGCCGAGATCTCCGAAGCAAACAAGTTCGCAGAAAAAACGGAACTGAGGCTACGGGCGTCGTGTGTCCTACTTATAACATCCGGTGACGTCGGCTCGACGGAGGCCCTCTAGGACAGCGTATCGACGTCATCGACGCAGAAAGATTTTCCGAAGCAGCACAGCTGTGGCGATTACTGTCATAGATATGGAATACGTCGGAGGACCCAATCCCCTCAAACAAGGGGTTCTTTGCAATAGTTGAGGAAAACTGTAAACAGGTGAAAGGGGGTGAGAAGCATTAGAGTGCCAATATGAAAAGGGCCATTCACCCGTGCTTCTAATAAAACCACAAGATGCCAAAAAAGAGAGGTGATAAAAGCTGCATGAGCACACATGTTAATCGCTAATAACCTTGTGGCTAGGACCTACTCAGGAGCAGAGACACCTTGTAAGGACGTTGCCTGATCAGTTAAAGTATCCAATAAGAAAATTGTTATGGGGTTTCAGTCACAAAATATAACCATTTCATCACCTGGGAAGCGCTGTGGTGTGCATGAGACCTAGACATTATGGCCAAAGCTCCTCCAATGATCTTGCCCCCTCAGCGAGATTGCTGGATCCTGCAGATAGCCCATGGGCACTACCAGGATGTGAGGATCCTTTTGAAATGTGGGATTGTTCAGTGCAATATGAATCGGACAGGTCCCCGTCACTCAAAGAGGAAATACAATACATGCTAAGATCAGTGCCACGGTCACATGCATCAAGCTGGGATGAAGACTGAGGACCCCCTGGGGGATGGGTACTGATCCCCACTCTACCACGCTGGCCCTGGCAGCAGTATGTGGTGGATCTCCCAGGTTTCATAGAGCTTCTTCCATCCTCATCACTCCAGTGGGTTAAAAATACAAAGATTTCTACCACTTACCAAGAGCCCCATTTTAAAACAGGAAATGGAACTGAAAGTCTGAAAAACAAAATATAGAGAGTGCAGGGCATCGCGCCCCCATGATTGCGGGGCTCTGGGAATCGGAGAGTAATTGACAGAAGTTCAAGTGACAGAATTGAGTTTGCGGGACTAACTTGATTAGCAGTTGCGAACTTGACTCACCCCAGACCGCAGAAGACTACAGCCGATCAACAGGACTCTGATTTTATAGGCGACTGACTGAGATAGAATCTTGGTGAGCAGGGCCACATGGTGGTCAACCAAGCAAGCTAGATCACCTTAGAATGTGTAGCCTGTCCAAGGCTGCATCAATCAGAAAGTGCACTCCTAGTCCACGCAAAGCTGCTGTGTCTTCATATTTAACACATCAATCCCAAACCCTGATATGGTATAACATGGAGGGAAACAGGTCATAGGTGTTGGGGTTCAAACGACAGAGTGTTGGGAGAAGAGAGGGCCAAGGATGAGGGACGTGTTGAGAGAGAAAAGGAGCACGAAAAAGAAGGTGGAGAAGAAACATCAGAAGAGAAAGGAAGGGAAATAGGAGAATAACAAGTAGAAGGAGGACCACCTTTTGGTAGAGGAGAAAGAGATTCTCAGGTAGGAAAGGTGTGGAGAAAGACCAAGTAGTAAGGAAAAAAAGAGTAGAGCTACTTGTTACCTGAAAAAGGTGGTTACGTCCAAGCATGTGGAGAAGGGCTACAACAGGAGATAAAAGACATCCCAGAGACTTGCTTAAAAAGGGAGGGTGAACATCGAAGAAAAGCCTAGGTAGCAAAGCTGCATTGCAAAACCATGCACATGAGAAAAGGCGAAGTGCATTGGGGTTTAACAGTTTATGCTACGTCGCAGGCCTGAACCTCATAGGAAAATTCAAAGGTCAGGGTGTCGGATAACTCGGTTCAGGACGACCAACCAAATGACACTGCCCCTGCCAAGAAAGATGCAGCATCAAGCAATAATTGATATTCACACTATAAAATCCCAAACCCTGTGAGTGACCGTTTGAACTACAAGGAAGTTAGACATAAACTACAGGGATAGAAGGACGGACGAAGGACTATGGTCCAAAAGGATGTGAAGGGTCTGATTGGCTCCCAGTTTGTAGCAGTAACATTTCTAACCATACCACTGTTATTCAGTCACTCCCAATTCCTTTTTCTGATGAAAATAAAACAACCAGAGAACTCAACACTGGGCTGGAGTTTCCTGTTGTTCCATTGGCCGTGACAGATCCCAGCCCCTAAATTGGATGAAACTATGCACATGAATGCATAACGATTAGTGCTGCTTTATGCTAAAATGGTCCAACCCCTTCTATTCTGTATGCCTTTCCCTGCAATTCATAGGAATGTTCTGGATGTCCTGGCTTTGGTGATCTCTCTTGACATTGAGAAGGCCTACGATTCCATACAATGAGCCTTCAGGATGTTGAAATTCTCGGGTAGGGCTTCGATACTCTCATTAACCGTGTGGATCCATTTTCCATTTCTACAGCAGCTACAGCCATGGTAAATATTGGGCTATCAAAGACCATGGACACAAAGCAGTCCCACGCCAATGTTAGCTGACAAGAGTGTTAAACATCAGAGGCTTAAAATGTACAAAACCCTTTGACTTAACGTTAACCTTTGCCCCACCCTTGATGAAGATGACCTCCAGCTCTGGGTAGACGACCATCTTGAGAAAATAAGCTCTCCTTTGCGTGCTCCATCCCCTTTCAGCCCATTGTCGGAAACTATCGCATATCTACAGTCACATTCATCTAGTGATCTAACTCGTAACTTTCCACCAAGCATACTCTCCCCAAATGGCATTACACACATAAGATACCAGAGAAATGGAGAGGTCTGCCAGAAACACTCAAAGACTGAATTTTTATGCAGAAATGTGTGATAATAACAGGATAGTAGTACAATTACAGCGACTAAAAAATGTCACCCAGTACAAGAACTGTCCCCCACCCCCCCTTACTCGGTGTAATAGGGGTCGGGGGTTGCGGGGTTGTCCCCCGCTTCAATTAGATGGAAATGGGAGACAATTAAAAAAAGAAAAGTGGAGAAGAAAAAAAAAAAACAGACCCTGTGCTACCAGTTTTGACCCACGTTAGTTGGGTGAGAATTGGCGCTGCATGGATATGGGAGAGACGGCAACGCACTTCTAATGTGGGCCACCGTCAAGATAAGTGGGACGGGGGGAGGCGGGTAAGGGGATGCCGGCCACAGTGATCCAAGTGATCACTACGCCGCACCATAATGGGAGTGGGCAAAATGAAAGTCGACATTATGGGCCGTGCAGTGATCATATAGAGCCATAATACCACCCGTCTTCAGCATCTGCCAGTAATAATTTCCACGGTTCGACGTCCATTCAGCGACATGCATTTTTTCAATGGGTTATTTGCCGAATTCTTTTTCTCAAAAAAAAGATTGAAAAAAATAGGGGGCTGTCAGTAAGAGTATACAAGGGTTGGGGGGTGTCCGAAATAGTGTTAGATTAATAGGGGAATAAATTAACATAGAACCAAATTCCACTGACAATAATAGGCAGGTGTTTGGAAAGTCCTGCAAATGTATGAGCCGAAAGACGACTGCAATAGGACACAATGGCAAAACCGTAAGCCTACGGCAGGCTTCCTGATCGAGACAAGGAATCCCATTTCTGAGCCTCCCGGATCCTGTACATGATCCCCTGCGTGGATGATAACAGGCATAAACGACATCTGAGAAGGGAGCGCACTGCTTGGCCCTGCTGGACAATAAAACAATATATGACCCAGGCCCAATGGGAGGTTCATCAAACATAATTCTGCCATATGCACCCCCTGTAACAAGAAAAGAAAAATGCAGTGCACTCTCAAAGCTTTTCTCTAAATCTTAGGTTATGGTTCCATCTGGTTAGAACCCCCAGCAAATGGGATGCATGATTCCAGATAATGCAGATAGGCCTCAAAATATGCACTCGCCATTGGCGAGCGATAAATAACCCTTGGTGAGGAGGACATTTTGTACTGCAAGCATGTGGAGAACTGAGGGCGCCCATGACTTTTTAGTCGCTGCCACTCAAAATGTTTACCCCTGATACAGAGGAGGAGCAAATGAAGGTTTCATAAACTTGTCTCAGAGGCACATTGTTGATCAAGTGTGAAGAATTTGAGGTTAAAGTTCTACAAATGCCCAGTGAACACCATACTATTTTTTTTGTAAAGTATTTTATTAGCATTGGTGCAAATACATATGCTTTAATAATTAACAGATATCAATGTAACAAACAAACAGATAACCAAT
Organism: Ambystoma mexicanum; assembly: GCF_040938575.1. Classification (NCBI taxonomy): domain Eukaryota; kingdom Metazoa; phylum Chordata; class Amphibia; order Caudata; family Ambystomatidae; genus Ambystoma; species Ambystoma mexicanum. The sequence goes on along the minus strand of NC_090934.1, from coordinate 979,855,365 downwards.
GCAGTCTTCAAGTTGCAGTGTGAAGTTCATGTCGATTTGAGTGAGGAGGGGGGGGCAGGTGTCCAGCGAATCCGACGCCAGAAGTGGTTGGTTTCAAGGGGTTTCCATCTCTCGGGTGGTTCTTCATCAACTTGCTGTTAGGGGTGCATTTTCAGGGGGGTTTATGGTCCGCGGCGTACTGTATGTCGCGCAGCAGAGCTTTCCATGATTCTAGGGTGTCATTGGCATTGTCGCCGCCTGTGTTGATTCCCTCCTGCCAGGCTCTGGTCTCAGCTCCCGTCCATCTTTCTAGGTCTTTAAGCCATCGTTCATGCCTCACACCCCCCGGTGACTTCCAAGCCATTGCTATGGATCTCTTTGCGAAAATGCAGGCTAAGTCCGTTAGTTTGAATAGGTGTTTGTACTTGCTCAGTCTGGGATGGGCCCCTAATAAGCATTCTTTTGGGTTCCACTCGTATCTGGTTAGGCCAGTGTTCGTGCAGGTGTTTTTCACCATGGACCAGAATTGTGCCGTTTTGGTGCAAGTCCAGAACATGTGGATCATGTCAGCTTTGTCGTTTCCCCACCAGGGGCATTGTGGGGATACCTGTTTGTTGAAGGTAGCCACTCTCGATGGGGTCATGTACGTTCTATATAAGACGTTCAGCTGGATCTGTTTGAATCTGGCATTTCTTGACACTTCTTTGGGGTATAGTAATATTCGCTCCCATTCGTTATCTGATTTCCAGCTATTTTTCCCATTTTTGTCTCCGTGGCATGCTTTTTGGGTTGGGTCTGTCAATCAGTTTATTGTATAGGCGGGACACCGGTTTCCAGCAGTCAGCTAGGTCATACATTTCCTGGAGGAGGGGATCTGGGGCGGGTTCCTCTGGCCACATTGTCCATTGTTTTTTGGCAGTTGTCTTAAGGCGATGGTACCACAGAAATTGGCCACTCGTGATTCCTTCGTTCGCTTGTAGCAAATCTAGTACTCTGAATGTGCCCTCTTCATACATATCGCCCCGTGTGTAGATTCCGACTCTTTCCCAGTTTCTGGCCGTCGCGAGATCCGTCTGTTTTGCAGGCATCGGCCAGGATGGGTTTGTTGGGAGTGTAGGGGTGTTTCAGTTGTCGGAGGAAGCAGGTTCTAGCCCATACCTGCCTGCCAAGGGTTACTATCATGGGGACGTCAGATGGTTGTTTCATCGGGTTCCAGAGTATCTCCTTGGGGAATAGCTTGGAAGATGATTGCCGCAGCAGCCCCGATTCGGCAGACGGATCATCGGAGAGGCATTTAGTGACGTGACTGAGTTGTGCAGCTAGATAGTATCTTTGGAGGTCTGGTAGTTGTATCCCCCCCTCTTTGTACAGGAGCGTGAGTATGGCTAAGGAGAGTTTGTCTGGATGGCCCCCATATGAAGTCCTTGATTAAGGATTCCAGTTTTTTGAAGAAAGGAGGTCTGATGTAGTGGCAAACATTCACAAAGTAGTATAAGAGTCGGGGGAGGATTATCATTTTGACAATTGCTGCTCTGCCCATCATTGCGAGCGGAAGCTTTGACCAAAACTTCATGGATTTGCGGAGGCCTTTTATCGCTTTTTCCGTGTTATGTTCATGTGTGAGCTCGGGGTGTGGCTCACGTCGACACCTAGGTACCTAGGTACCTAAATACCTCCGGTTGCCATTTCACCCCGATGTTTGGTAAGTCGCAATTGTCCAAGCTCCTGAGCCTTGCTAGTGGACAGGATTTTGGCCTGCTAAATTCAATCCCGGAGTATCGGGCATAATTGTCCAGAATGTCTAGCACGACTCGTGCATTGAGCTGTGGGTCCCTCAAGTATAGGAGAACGTCATCCGCATACAAGGATATTATGGAGTGATCATTGCCCAGCCTGATACCCGCATCAAAGTGCTGTTTTCTGAAGTAAAGGGCCACTGGTTCCAGGCCTAGGATGTATAACATCGGAGATAGTGGGCATCCTTGTCTAGTGCCCCGTTGTATCGCCCAGGATTCAGAGACCGTTCCTCCAGTTTTTGCTCTCGCTACCGGCGAGTTGTATAGCACCTCGACCCATTGCACAAAGCCTTCGCCAAAGCCAAACTCTCTTAACACCTCAATCAGCCATTCCCAGTAGATGGAATCGAAGGCTTTTATGGCATCGAGCGATAGCACCGCTAGGTCTTCGTCTCTGTCGTAGGTCTCCGCCACAATGTGCTGAAGTCTCCTCAGGTTTGCTGTGGTGTTGCGTCCTGGAACAAAGCCATTCTGGTCTTCATGGATCAGGGTTCCCACCACCCTCGCCAGCCTCTTGGCCAGGATTGTAGTCAGGATCTTACTATCGTAGTTTAGCATTGCAATTGGGCGGTATGAATCGCACTTGTTGCTAGGTTTGTTGGGCTTAAGTATGGGAATGATTATTGTTTCTTTCATGGAGTTGGGTAAGATTCCATTTTCGTATGCCTCCATATACACCTCGTGCAGGAACGGGGTGAGGGTAGCTTCATATGCTTTGTAGAATTCTGACGGAAGTCCGTCACTCCCTGGGGCCTTGCATGTAGCTAGCGATCTAATCGCATCCATCACATCCTCCACGGTGATCTCCGCGTCTAATAGTTCTCTTTGGTCTTCCGACAATCTTGGGAGCTCCATTTCCTCTAGGGTGGCTCTTATGTCCTCCACTGGTATTATTGTGTCATGTGCATACAGTTTAGAGTAGAAATCGGCAAATGCACGGTTGATGTCTTGCTGGGTCCTATGGGTTACCCCTTTTTCATCTGTAATCTCGGTTGGGAGGTGTCTTGGGGACTCGCGTTTGCAAAGCCAGGCCAACATTCTGCCAGGCTTGTCCGCCTGTTTGTGTGCCTTGGCTGTGTAAATTGTGTAGTCGAATTTAGACAATCTGTTCCAGGCAGAAAAGCATTCCTCCCGCGTTTCTCTTAGTTTTGTCTCAGTATCCGGTGAGGCATCGATTTCGGATTCCAGATGCGTGATCTTGGTTTCCAGGTCTTCTAGTTCCTTTTTCAAGTGTTTAAGGATGCCTTCCGCTCCAGATATCACCTCTCCCCTTGTTACTACTTTCCTGGCTTCCCATAGTGAGCCCCAACTTGTCACTGAGCCTTTATTTATGTCTAGGTAGTCTTCCAGTTTGGTTCCAAGTTCCTCCTTGAATGACTGATCTATGAGTGCTGCCGCTGGCATTCTCCATAGTGGGATTGGTGGTCAGGGTCCTCTAAGTGTCCATTGCATGACCAGCGGGGAGTGGTCCGAGATGGATCTGCCTAGGTACGTTGTGGATTCCACCTGTTGTGCCAGCTCTCGGTCTATTAGCAGATAATCTATTCCTGTGTGGAGCCGAGTAGTAGGAGTAGCTCCTCTCAGTGCGGTGTTCCCTCCAGTTGTCCACTAGGTCGAGGTGTTCTATTGTACTGTATAGTGCGTTGGCTGCGGTGTTGTTTAGGTGGCGTGGGGGGTCCGATCTGTCCATCCATAGTTCCGTTCCTGATGCAATTGAAATCGCCTCCCCATATGAAAGCTCCCTCTTTGCGAAGTATCATTTTCTTTTGGCGTTTAACATTTTGAGGTGTGAGGGTATTCTATGCCTAAAGTATGGATTCGCAGGGACTGATTTTAATCGCATGCTATTGATTTGCCCCCACCTTCAAAAACACTGAAATAAGGTGTACCCCACAGAATCTGGAATATGACCGCAAAGCATTCACTTTCCGAATGACCTATTCAAACGGGAGATTCATACAATTAAGCCAAGAGTCACTAGTCGCTTTTATGGCTATGACCTTTCTAATATCCACAGAGGTGCATAGCATAAATATACAGTAGAAGTAGAAGTATACAGTAGAGTGCCAAAGAAGCCGAAAATAAAAATGTCATATGAGCAGGAAAATAGCAATATTTGAATTGGTTACTTCCCTTTGCAAGATCTTCCAGAGAGCAAAGAATTGCAGAGCCATGAACTGGTTCAGGATATTGCAAGGAAAGTCACCACTCATAGCAACCCAGGGACGTCATTTCACCAAAATGCCAGGGGTAGCAGAAGTGACATCACATGACCCTTGACCTCTGATGACATCACGGGAAGGGATATCACTTGGCCCCACCCTAAAGTGACATCACGGAATGCTATGGCACACAACCTTTCATCCATTGACAAAACAGGAACTGGCATCACATAGCATTGTTCCTAAGTACACTACGAAAACTATGGTTATGATATGACTGTAATTTGATATGCATGTCATACAAGAATGGATCATTGTGTACGGGCCCATATTACCAAATTAATGTGAATGCAAGCAGACGTCCAAGGTCAAATGATAAAGATGTGTTATTGTATAACACTTGCGCTTAAGTGCTTTATATAGAACAAATGTACATACAATATCACCAAAACTGTGTTAGTACTAAAGTATTGTCCTCAGAAGGATGAACGGCCTTGCTAGGATTCGAACCTGCAAATCTCACACACATCACATCAGTGAGCGCTCAACCCACTGAGCTATCTTACCAGCTATAGTAAAATTAGCAATGTTCTCAAAGTCAGAAAGCAAATTACACTCTATAGTGGATACAATTAAACTGGTAACTGAACAGCAGGCCAGTTCCACCGCAGGTCTAGTGCAAATTCGGCATATGCCAAGCTTGCGTGGATCTACTTTTCAGGCTTCATATGTTGGCAAAATACATACCATTGGGAGGGTTCTGTGCATTAAAAAATTGAGTAGCGCAGAGAAAGCAGCACACTCACACAGCATCTCATACTCTGGGCACTTGTTACATCATACATACAACAAAGAATTTATTGTGGCACCATGAAATCAAGGGTGACTTTATGTGCTATGGTCAAACATTTCTACACTGTACACAAGCTTTTAGGCACAAGGATTTTGTCAAGTGACCGAGGACGCAGGGATGGAGTGTCTTGTGATGATCGTAACAGAGACAACCGCAGAAAACAACAGGCTACAAATGCAACTTGTGAAAAGCAAAATACACCAGACCGAAATGGATGCTTATTCTACTGTAAATGCTTTTTGGACGTTTTTGGGGTGTTTAAGAACAGACTAAATCAGTGACTCAACCCCTGAAGTGTGCCCAAAATAAACCTTTCATGAGTCTAACAATTGTATAGAATTCCAGAAAGACACATTACTTACTATTTTTATTCTTTCTTATTTAGGGTTACTGTTACATTTGTGGAACCCCCTATTTTTTTTTTAAGAGTAAGAGGCCTGGGCAAGAAAGCCCGCCTCTCCAGAAACAAAGCCACATGTTTTGGCCAGTTGTAACCCCAGCGCCCCGTACGCAGCGAATCTCCCTGCCTTCCCGCTTCTGTCTTCACGGCCTTTCCCCTCCAACCTCTCGCCCTGATTGGCTGATCAGCAGCAAAGTCGAGCGAGGCTGAAGGGCCTGCACAGCAGTAATTCCAGCATTTTCCGTCATCCAGAGGTGAGGGTGTCGTAGCTTGAGGTGCTGCCTTTTTGTGAACATCTTGTTTTGGGCCAGTTGTAACCCCAGAGACCCGTGTGCAGCGAATCTCCCTGCCTTCCTGCATCTGTCTTTCTGGCCTTTCCCTTCCTCCCTCCCACCCCCTGCCCAGATTGGCCACTTCGAAGCTCTTATACACAGCCTACCAGGGCAGCCCTCTCCCCGGCATCCCCAGCGGCTAAGGGCCTCTAGGCAAAGGGCGGCTCCTACAGAGGTGGCTCCAGCTAGTGTCTGCAGGTGTCAGCAGGGGAAGCCAGTGGCCAGCCATCAACCAGCAGCGACTAGTAAGGTAGTAGAGGCCTGGGTGAGGAATAGAGCAATCTACCCTGAAAACCCTGCCACATAGCACCTTACCTACACTAGAACAATACTGTGATTATTAGCCTGTGCCACAATGTATTAGTGCTGTAATTATTGCCATGCATCACACCCTCAGAGACTTGGTGACAGAGCTGTGAGTCACATCTAGAGAGTGCCACACTTGATAGTACTGCTGACTTGTAGCCTGTGCCACAGTGAGACAACACTATGGGTATTGGCCATATGTAAACTGGATTGTGAAACCTAGGCCTTTCTCCCACTATACAGGACTCTCAAACCTAGGTGTGTTGTCTCAGGTGTTTAAATTGCATTGTGAAAGTATTTAAACTGCATTGTGAAATTAGTGCTGTCTTGGTTTTGCCTTCTTAGCAAAGCGTTCATCTAGCAAACTGTTCTACCATTGTCTGAGCTCTTGTCGTTTTGTTCAATTGTCTACTATTGTCCCGTCTCTGTATTGTCTGCTTGCACCCCCCTCTATCCTTCCCTAGTGTTCTCCCCACCCCAACCCCCCTCCTTTCCTCTTCTCTCCTCTCCCTACCCTATGGTGCTCTCTATCTCTCCTATCATTTCTAAGTGCTTCTCTATCGACTATCCTGCTCTCCTCACTAAATCTAGTAAGAAGCGGTTTAAAAAGGACATCCTGGTCTCCAACCCAGGCCTCCCTATTGCCGACACCTACACCAGTGCTTCCTCCTGACAAATCCTCAATGACATCCTCTTTGTTATTCCCTCGCCAGACCTCTGGACTCTCCATATGGTCTCTGTGCTTTCTCCTTTCTTTTCTTCTCCGATTAATGGTGGCACCCGGTGGGAGGCCCTCCTGGCCTCCTTCCACTCCTCTAAGGTCATCATTAATGTTAACCTGAATGGTAACGTCTTGCTCCAAGGCCCTCAGGCCAACCTTCGCCTCTCTGATGGAAGCTTCCCGTGCCTCATCAATTTAGTTTCTTCTCCTGCTGTCCCCTCTCTCCCCTCCATGGCTTCCTTGCCTCCCCCTGCTTCTCCTCCTTTGCTACCTTACCCTCTTCTCCTTCCTCTTCTGCCCCCCCTCAGGCTTCTTCTACACCTCCACAGGGCGTACCTCTGATTTGTACCCTTCCATGGAAGTCTTTCATGGACAGCAACCATCTCCATATTGCCACACTCAACTCTGCCTCAGCTGTTGAACACTCCTCGGACATCTGCTGCCTCCTTGAAGAACTTGACTTCGATGTCCTCCATCTCACAAATTAGCTAAACCAAGCCATGTAGTCCTCTTTTTAGGGGCCGTGTTTAGAAGACTAAACTATATCAAAACAAACAAAATCCCACAAAAACGGCTTCCTCCCTCTCAGGCTATGAGTTTGTCTATAGCATCTGCACACTACACATATATGCTACCCATTCAATATAGAGGTAGACACACAAGGTCTTTCAAAAAATAACACATATTTTAATTTCTATCACAATCATTTTGTTCGTTTTGATATTTTTTCTCCATCTCACAGAGACATGGTTCACTGCCAGCTCTGTCACAAGCTTTGACACTCTCCTCCCCGATGACTACAATATCCTCTCCACGCCCAGGTCCAATCATTCCAGAGGGGGTGTAGCCCTGATCTTCCCTGAGTGGATTCCTGCCTCTGTCATTCCTACGCATGCCTACGCCTCTTTCAAATGCCTCGTCTGCAGGCTCGGTCTCTCTCCTAGCCATTCCCTTACTGTGGCTACCATCTATCGGCCACCTGGTCAGATCTTGTCCTTCCTCTCTGAGTAGACAGACCTCTCCTCTTCCCTCCTGGTCTCAACCACTCAACACCTCCTTCTTGGAGACTTTAACATCCACCTGGATACTTCCTGTCCTTTCTCTGGACCCTTTCGCGACCTCTGAAACACTCTCTCACTCTCTATCCTCCGCTCTGGCCCGACTCACTCTGCAGGACACACTCTGGATGTTCTGATCTCTACAGACCTTCCCCTTTCTATCCCTCTCACCACGCCTCTCTCCTGGAGTGATCTCTTTCTCCTTTCCTCCCAGCTCACTCTCTCCACCACTCGGGCCAAGCCAACTCCAGCGCTGGAACCTACCTTCTCGGTTATCTGACCCATGAAGCGCGTGTCAGTTGAGGCTTTTGCCGCCACATTCTCCTCCTCCTCCCACTTGGGCTGACTCACACCCTGATACAACCCTTGCTATGCTCCACTCTGCTATATCTGATACTCTCTCTTGATGTTCTTGCCCCTGTCATGAGGATCCGCTTGAAGCCCAAAGCCCAGTGCAACTCCTGGTATGGCTCAGACCTTGTCACCCTTAAACGCAAGTGCATGGTGGCCGAGAGGAAATGGTGGCTGAGAGGAAATGGCGTGCTTCCTGTACATCCTCGGACAAACTGGCCTGCCGCCTATTCCAAAGGCAATACCGGGTCTCTGTCCACACCAAGAAGAGAGCCCTCAATCAAGCCGACATCTCTGGGGCATCCAACAACTCAGCCGAACTCTAAAATCTGCAAGGAGCTGGCCAATCCTGCTGCAGTCTCTATCTCTCTGTCCCCTCCCAGGCCCTTTGCATGACCCTGGCTTCTCATTTCATCTTTAAAACTCAGGACATCTTGTCCTCTCGCCCTTCCTCTCCTCCTCCTCCTCCCTCTACTCCCTGCTCTTCCTCTGGCCTTTCTGTGGCCACCTCTCTGCCCTCCTTCTCTGCTTTTCTCCTGTTCTCCCCAGACAGGTTTCTAGACAAGTCTGATCTATGAAAGTCTTGTTAAAACAGGTTCTCCCTAAAACCATCAAGGACCACATTGACACCCTGGCTCCTGCTTTGGCTGACTTCTGCAACCACTCCTTCGCCACTGGAGTCTTCCCTGGCCCCCAGAAGCACTCCCTTGTGCACCCTCTTAAGAAACCCTGAGACGACCCCTCCTGCCCGGCTAACTACCACCCAATCTCCATCACCCCTTTCCTGGGCAAACTCCTGGAAAAGCTGGCCATCTCCCAGCTTAATCTTCACACTGAATCGGTTGGGTGTCTGCATGACCATTAGTCTTGCTTCAGAGCTGCCAGAAGCACGGAAACTGCTCTCCTGAACATCCATGAAAACCTGCTCTCCAACCTTGATTCCAATACCCTGTGTCCTCATCTTACTTGATATCTCTTCTGCATTTTACATGCTCAACCATGCCATCCTACTCAACAGTCTCTGTGAAAACCTGGGTATCACTGATCAGGTCCTGGCCTGGCTGACCTCTTTCATTCCCTATCGACCCTCCGAGGTCCAACTTGGGTCCTTCCTCTCCACTATCTTTACCTTTGGTGTTCCCCAGGGGTCTAACCTCTCTCCCTGGATGTTCAACCAATACCTGGCATTTCTTGCCCACCGCATTGCCGCTCTCTGCCCCAACTTTCAGTGCTATGCAGATGACACTTAGCTCATTTTCAGACTCCGTTCCGCCACCTCTTCTTCTCTCATCTCTGACTGTCCGCTATCCAGGAATGGTGTGCTGCCAATGATCTCTGCTTTAATGCCAGTAAGATTGAGATTCGCCTCATCAGCACACCTGCTCGCTCCTTTCCCATCGCTCTGGCAGGCCTCTCTTGGCCCTCTTCCTGCTCCCACCTGTGAGGCTAAAAACCACTCTCCTTCTCTCCTCACATCTCTGATGTCTCTAAGAAGTCACACTACCAGCTGCACCTCCTCAGAGGTATTCTTCCTTTCCTCTCCTTCCCCCAGAAGCTCACTGTCTCCAGAGCTCTGGTTCTCTCTAGGCTGGACTACTGCAAGAGCCTCTTTCTAAATCTGCCTGCTTCTACTCTACGCCCCCTGGAACTCATCCAGAACAGGACTGCAAGACTTGTCCTTGGCCTCAAGCCCTGGGATCGTATCTCTCCAGGACTGAAATCTCTGCACTGGTTCCCAATGGCTTGGAGGATTAAGTTCAAAACCCTCTGCATTGTCCACGTGGCCTTCTGGGACCTCAATACCTTCAACTCATTCTTCCTAAATATCTTCCTTCTCTAGCTCTTCGCTCATCCGCCTCTAGAATTGCATGCAGTACTCTCTTGGACTACCACATACAATTAGGACTACAGGTGTAAGCAAAACCAACCTTTGGTATAAATCTGTACTACACAGTTTGTGGTAGCAAACTGAGTAGCCAGGCTTATCTCAAGAGGGAATGTGAGCAGTAAAAGAGGTTGCACAGAGGTCTTACAATCACATTGGTTCAAGTAGACACTTACACTCAGGGTTTCTTGGTAAACCACTCAATTTATTACACAGTCATTTAGAAAACATTCACTAGAAGTAAATTAGGCTCCCCTGAAAAAGGGGCAAAATGGCATTTCAGTCACTTTAAATAGGAGGACAAAAGGTACAAGTTAATAGAATAGATCACAAATACTTTCTTAGGCAGTGCAAATAGTTTTAGTTCACTAGAGGACTCGATTCAGTTCAATAGGCCTAGGTCAAAGTCAGTGGGCTGGTGTCTTGGATAGGAAAGAGCAGTTCTTGTAGTAAATGGTAAAGTATTTGCCAAAGTTCTCAGAAGTAGTTTGTACGAAAAAGAATAATTTGTTGGGTCACAAGCTAATTAGGCCTGTAAATTGGGAAAGTTCCATGAACTTTCACAGCGAGAGGCAAGTTCTCTCAATTGGGTTGGCACAGTACCTTAGTGTGAAGAAAAAGATGCAGCTGAAGACGTTGGTTCCGGGCAGTTCCTGCATATCTCGCTGTTCCTGAGCCCCAGTCATGGAGACAAGAGGGAGAACATCGGGGGACTCCTGCACTGCACAGGGATGGGTCAAACGCACTGGCAAAATGGAAGATCTTTGGTTCGAGTAGCTGTCATCAAGCACACAAGCTGGTGTCCTTCCCCCTGGTTAATCCTAACCACCTCCGAGACTGGTATCCAGGTGGCTTACGAGTTGATTGGTCCCACCAACTCAAAGGAAGAAGTCATCCTTGAAGGGACTTCCCTGTTCTGTTGAGATGAACTTGGCAATTCGGCCCTGCAGCAGGGCTTCACCGACAAACCAACAGCCCAGGAGTTGCAGCAGCCGTCCTCTTCCAGCTCGTCTTTGGTTCTTTTGTTCCAGTGGTCGACTCTGCTTTCCAGTCCAAGAGATTCACCTTTTAAACAGTTTTCTCCCTTTCATTCCAGCCTAGCTGCCACTCATCCAGCAAGGTGGCTGTCCTTGCCGGACAGTCAGCGAGCCAATCACGCCAGAGTGAATTTGGGTCTCCTAGGAGACTAAGCACAGGGAGTTTCGGGCACCCCCTCACTTCCTGCCCACCCCAGACACTCAGACGCCAGAGGCGGTCCTTCAGTCCTGAAGCCCGCCAAAGGCATAGAAGCAAAGGGACCAAACCTAGTTTGGCACACAGATACAAACATTAAAAGGACCTTTCCAAAGAGAAAGCACGAAAAAAGAAGACCGGGGCCTGTTTAAACAAAGGGATTTAAGGCGCCATCTTGAAAAACATGGCTCCCGCGATTTTTAGCTACCGGTGTTCGCGGTCAGGAAAAATCATGGTAGTTCATTTAAAAACCACTGCCACTAGCCATTTCGATAGAAAAGGGTAGCATTTCACTGCTACATGAGTTTCTAGACTCAGGGTATACTAGGTAACCCCTCCAGCACTCTATAGGAAGGTGGTGTGTGCTGGGTCTAGGAATTTAAATAAACTAGTAAAGTCAATTTAACCTTACATTCTCTGGGAAACAGTAGTTTGTCCCAGAGAAGGTATTTAAGCCTTTGCGAAGTCTAAAAAGACATCCATGTGTCACAGCACTGAGGGTGCTGTGTAACACACATGAAAAGATGCCTATGGAGTTATCTCAAAACTCCATAATCAAAGAACACAAACACACATCAAAATACATGAGTGGGAAAAAAAGGCTCACTCTCTTTCCAGGTAAAACAATCCAGTCCTCAAAATTCCGCAAAGTTGCTGGGCGTCTTTAAGGTGAAGATATTTATAACATTTATGAGAATTCTCCCCAATAGGCCTCCCTCTGGAACAGCCTCCCTGAAACTTGAGGAGAACCATCTCTGGTTCCGGAAGCACCTCAAGACCTTCCTCTTTGCTTCTGCTTTCTCTCCTCCTCTCCCATGCTGAACTCCTGACTGAAAACTGCACTGGTCACCTGGCTACCCTCCGATCTAGGGCCCATGTCCCCTTCCCGCCAGTTGTACACCTGCACTGCCTCCTGGGCAACCCCTGCACTTGGGGGCGGTTTCTGTATCCCTACAGTCCCCTACCAGCTCATGACACTTGATGTCTGCACTTACCCTTGCACTTGCCACAAGCTGGCCACACTTTGCACCCATTGTTTTTATCTGTTTTTTACTGTTGACCCTATGTATTGTATTGCCCCCTCCCCCTCGTCCCCACACCTTTCCCTCTCCCCTGCACTTGCGCAATCTCAATGTCACCTGGCCTACTAAGATTGTTGTCTTTGTCTTCCCTCTGTTCCCCCTCCCTTGCCTCCTTGCACCTTGAAACACTTGTGTATAAATGCCATATCATATATCATGGTGCTGGCTTTTTAGGGGTAGCAAAGGAGACCCAGTTGCGACCCTTGGCGACCCCCAAATGACATCCCTGTAGCAACCACATGGGAACACACATTTATATTTTTGTTTCACAAACCCTTATTTCCAGTTCTTGGTGTCTATGTAAAGACAGGTAGATCTGGTTTTGCCAAAGGGCAATGTTTATGCAAACCTCCATTTTTGGTCCTGTCAGTTTCTCTTCACGCTCTTACATGGAACACCACAGCACATCAAAGTGACCCATGCAGAGTAGACATTTCACCCTTGCCTTCCCCCAATAGCATAGCATGACATGTCCCATGCAGACTGCAGGTACCTTTTTGAGCTTTAGCCAATGACAGACTGACGTGACCCATGCAGACTGTAGGTTCCCTTTTGAGATTTAGCCAATGACAGACTGACGTGACCCATGCTCACTGAATTGCTTCTTCCCAGGTTCCCGCCAATGGCAAGCTATAAACGGAGTCAATGGACAGTGTGTGACCACTAGGTTATCCGCACTATCAGTGTCTGTTCTCCATCAATACAGTTGCAATCAGCCTAAATTCAAAAGACAAGTACGTAATTGGTCTTTGAGAGAAACCTGAAGGTATCCTCACTCCTAAACCCCCTAAGATTCTCTTCTCAGGTGGCAAGGGAAAGGCCATCACTCTTGGATATGGACCCTGGAGGTGGAGAAGCGAGGGAGGATCACCTGGGTGGAGAGTCCTTGGGGATTGGGACCGGGGTACACCCAGGTGAGACATGGTATCCCCCTTTTCCTATTGAAGAACAATCTAAAATTTTCCTGACCTTTATGGGTTATTGTAAGTCAGCTCCCATCATTTCCCTCATGTGATGTTTGACAGTACTGAGAGGAGGAAGAGCCAACAGAGTAATACACACTATGCCATTTCACTACTTTAGTACTGGGACGCAGAAGGTGCCTGCAATGTGTTGTGAAGGTCAGGCATGTCCCCTTAATCATGGTCAGGCAAGTCTAATTGAGAAAGCACACCTGCAACCTGTTAGAGGGTTGCGGGTGTATACAATAAGGAGAAAGCAACACAGGGCAAAGCAGCAGGGAGGCCTGTGTGATCTGCAGGAAACCTTGTTGGAGGAAAGGTGAGAAAGGTGAGCCGCTGGAGAGAACTACTATGGGACAGTCCATTGTGTGCAGCACGCCGAGACGCTGCGGACTGCAAAGAGAAATGGTTTTAGGAAGTGTGGCATGGGAGCTGAGGCTCAGTGGAGCAGACTGACAGCAGGGAGGCGACCCCTTTCCATTTCATTCAAAGTGCTTGTTCCCCTGTGTCAAGAAGCCGACACAGGGGTGTCTAAGGGGAAGGTGTTGGACCCCTGACAGCAGAAGCTGCACTTTGTGTGCTCCGCACTGAGGGGAAAGCTACTAAAGAGACTGGTAAGTTTCTATTACATGACCATCCCGGTGCACGAATGACTAAACATTTCCATTGTTGTGAAATACTTTGTATCAGAGTGGTCATGTATCTCAGAAGAGAACATTTTCAAAGGTCTCCGGTCTCAGATCATTTCCATTGTTGAATGTTAAAGCGCAAAAATACTTTGTATCAGAGTGGTCGCGTGCCTTCAATAAGATAGTTTTAGAAAGTCTACGAGTACTGGGAAGTTCAATTAAAGTAAAACACATGATTATTGAATATCGGGCTGAATGAAAACTAAACCTTAAGCCAAACCAATTCCCACGGAATACCGAACTGAATAAAAATGTAACGATTAAGCAAAGCTGACCCATGTTGAACTCAGAAGTGAATGGAACTGAATGGAACTTTATAATTAAACAAAGCTATCGCACGTTGAATTCAGAATTAACTGAAAGCTACAAATGGTATGAATATACAGAGGAAAGGAGAATCAAATGAAATCTTGAAGTTAATCCTAGTATATGAAGAAAGAAAATGCAACTTTATGGGCCAAGGGAACAAAGTGAACACCCTAGATGCCCACCTGTTTGTGATGAGAAAATACATGTCTTGGGGAAGGGAACCCTGAGGCTTGAGGAACTACCCTTGTTGTCTTGAGGACAGAGTCTCAAGACACTTTTTGTGTTTCCAACTGTGTTGCTTGGAACTTGGACAAGGGAACCCCACGTATTGTTTAAAACTGTATCACATTGAATCTAAGAAAGGTAACTTTGAGACTTTTGTGGAATTGTTTTACACTTTGGGAAGGGAGCTGAAAGGAAGCTGTGAGCTTGAAGAAGCTCAGAACTTTATGTTGAACACATTTCTTTTGGTTGCTGACATCCCTACACATTGTATAGATTGAGAAGTATAGGTTTAGACCCAGACAGACTTTTTAAGTTAAACTCTTGGACTCACACTTGTTTTGAACTTTAAGTCTGTTGTCTATGTCTTATTTCATGATGCCTCCATGCCTTCTTAAATGGACAGACATACATAAAGACCATTCTCTTGGTCACGCTTAGGAGGAAGCTTCCCAGCAAATCCACAGAGTGGTAATATACCATGGTGCACATTTACCTTTAAACCATGGGCGTCTCCGCTTACTTGCCCCGTGCATAAAGAACACCAGGACTCCTGAAATCCCTATGATGTACAGGACAAAAACTAATCAGACACATACAACTTCATAGGTCCAAATAAAATGCACACAGAGACGCTGTGGAGCAGCCTAGACAAGATGGTGGATTCTGCTTAAGCTCACTTCGGTGCGGGCGACACATGCAGTTGTAGCGGAGCTCCCTCATTCTTGTGTTTGGATTTTGCATATGGAACATAGGAGTCCTGAAATTTGTGGGCTATTTTTCGGACCCTGGGAGTGCCAGGAACCAGCTGATCACACATGCTCTTGGAGGCCGTTATTGGAGTGAAGGCTGGGAGGCGCACCTCGGTATAGAAGCTGTGTGGGCTGCGAGGTGCAGATTGAGCCTGGCAATTGGACGCTTCGCCCAACGGCGGGGAGGGAAGCTCTCCTCTGTGGAGCAGACCTGGTGAGCAGTAGAGCGGGAGCCGTGGGCGTCTCCATCCTGATGTGTGCTGCAGGGCTGCTAATCCCCAATGCACAATTCGCCCACTGCAGGCAGAAGAACAGCTCTCTGGAGCCAAATCAAGTACATACCGAGGCCGGCCGCAGCAGTGACGGTCCGTAGGCCCCGTCACTATCCAAACCCGTCTCAGTTGCAAGAGCGGTGTCCCTGGCAATCTACGTTTCCCAAATGCCAATACATGCAGCAGTGGGGGAGGCAGCCTGCTGTATTCATTTGGAGGCCCCCAGGTGAGCTGGGGAGTCTCTTGTATAACATCTGGGGCTTGCAATGACTGCCCCTCCATAGAGGTCATTGAGAGCGGCACAGAAGCAAGGTGGACAAACTGTGGGTGCAGCTCCTTGTATCAGCAGGTGATAGAGTGTATGAGTGTACTGGTCTTACAACACTACAGCCAATGCAATAACTGTGCACAGTGAAGCCGTTTGCAGTGCAGGCCATTGAATTCTTAGGGAACACAGAGGCAGTAGTGCCACTTTTGGAGATTCATCCCGGCACAAATGTTGGACACAGCTAAGCATGACAAAAGGTGCCGGCAGCAAAAAGGGCAGCAGCATGGACTGCTTCACAAAAGCCACCCCTAGACCTACAGACACAGTGGCATCCACCACAACTGAAAGAGTGATCCCCACAACTCCACCAGTGACGGAACCACAACATGCAGCAAATACAGACACAATGTAGAAGGGTTTCTTCTCAGTTAATGAGAAACTTGACGATATAACTGCCAATGCCATGTCGATGCATGTCCTATTGGAGAAGAAGACACAAAGAATAACGGAGGCTGAGAATCGAAACAGCATGACAGAAAATTATGTAGTGTCTTTGCAAGCTGCCGTGACCTCCCTGAACGAAGACATGAAGTACGTAATGGATAAGTGCGGTGACCTGGAGACGAAATCCCACAGAAACAACTTGCGCATCATGGGGGTGCCTTCAGATGCAATTCGGGGCAAAATTGAAACAGCGGTGGAGGACTTAAGAAACTGCTGGACAATCTAGGCTTGTTACCACATTTTATGGTGGAACGCAACCACCGTGCGCTCACAGCAAGACATACCATTGCGCAAATCATGATCTATAGAGACAGAGATTGAATTCTGTTTTTGTGCCGGAGAATTGAAGGAACTTCGCTTTGAAGCATAGAGCATACATATTTATCCAGATTTCACTATCACAGTACAACAGTAAAGACGTACTTTTCTGGCCGTAAACACATTGCTGAGAGAGAGGAATATACCCTAAACATGATGTTCTCGGCTGGACTAAAAGTCAACTTTTTCACGGTTCCCTCTGAAGCTGTATCCTTATTAGAGGCTCACACCCCTCTCTGTGATCCGCGCTCTGGGGGTTCCTCCTCCTCATGAACATTTAATGATTGCATTATGTCATAATGTGGCTGTCCAATACGTGTTCATTGTAACGTCTATGCTTCCGGGCTGGGCTCCTATACTTGGCGTTATGATACATTCATGGTTAGTCGCACGTCTGAGTGGTAACATATGTTCCCCTTGCAAGTGCAAATGCGCAGTTCGAAGTTGTTTGATGTGGGGGTGGGATTGGACACTGCCATTGTTCAGGGAGTAGTGATTAGTGAACTGGGGGTGGGATGGCGTGGGGTTTGTTAATGTTAAAATACACTTGGTGACACATAAGGTAGGACATGTCTTTGTGTACAGATGTGCACATTGTGGGATAGTACACTTATGTGGTTATGGCACAGCTGGGTGGACTGACACAGACTCTCAGTTGGGCTGTCAGGGGGCTTGGCAATCCCATTAAGGCCCGGAGGATCATACCATATGCTAATAGAAAGGGGGCTAAAATCTTGTTCTTGCAGGAAGCACATGTGTTAGAGTGTCAGGCACTCTGCTTTGCAGTGAGCTGGGGCTTGCAACGCTACTATACAGCATATTCCGCGAATGCCAGAGGAGCCCTCATACTGATACACAACTCGCTTCGATTTATACATTTAGAGATGAAGGTAGATGCCGAGGGTAGATATGTCATGGTGCATGGGATACTGAATAAGCTAATGTCTATGGTCCCAATGTGGATGACCCAGGCTATTATCGTGCGATATTTCCAGTATGCGCTTCGTACCCGATGGCGGAGATCGTGTTCGGAGGTGACTTAAACACTGTATTAGACAATACTGGATCGCACTGGCACCTCCACTCGATCTTTGATCAGGGCTGTGCAGGAAACACTACACAGTGTGAAATCGCTGGGGCGTTTGGATGCATGGAGAACATTGCATGGCATTGACAGGGGATACACGTTCTATTCCTCTGTGCATGATACGTATACTCTAATTGACACATGGCTGATCTCTGCTTCACTGCTCAGCACAGGGTCCCAGTGCTCCATACCTGCCTGCACACTTTCTGATCATTCCCCTGTACTCCTGACCATGTAATTCATGTCGAACAGTGAATCCCACCTGCTTTGGTGGTTTAAACCGGCTGCTCTTCTGGACCCAGCTTTCTCTCTAAATTTACAGGAACAAGTGACCTCCTCCTTCGATAATAGATGATAATGTTGGATCAGTTTCAACAGTGGCAATGCTTTGACAGACATTTAAGGTGTATGTTAGAGAGGTGGCAATGTCAGCAGAAGTTGGGGACCTCAAATGCTTGAGGAGAGACTTGGCTGCTAAGGAAGCTGAACTGCAGGCTCTGCAGCAATGGTGTTTGTTTGCTTTTTTGTTTTATTCACTTTCTATGCGCACCAGACCCAAGGGCAACAGGGCGCAGCAGTAAGAAAATGCAAAGCTTACATGGTTACAACAAAGAATGATAGGCAATGTACAATAAAGGTCTCTAGATCGCAGATAATTACAAGATAAACAATATTCAGGTAAGGTCAATGAGAATATAGGCATATACAGTATGGTTTGGCGCAAATGACTACAGTGGGAGGCAGGTGACACAGGTAAGCTAAGGTCTGTGGAGGTGAGGAGGTGAATGACATTTATTCTGAAGCGAAGGTAGGGCAGGTCCCCTCTCAGTTTTTGTGGCAGTGAGTTCCAAGTTTTGCAGCCTGTACAAGGAAACTATTTCCACCGATCGTGCTGAGTCTGAAGTTAGGTATTGTCAAACAGTTAGATTTGACAGCTCTGGACGGTCTGAGAGAGGTTCTCCTGTGAAATGTGTCTATCAAGTATCTAGGGGCAGAGTTATTGAGGGCTTTATGGGTCAGAGATAGCATCATAAGTTGGAATTTGTTGTCCTTGGTCAGCCATTTGTGATGGCATCTGGCTGAGGAGATGTGTGTTCTTTTGTTAATGCCTAGTGCAGCTCTCAAGACATTATTTTGTAATGTTTGTAGTCCTTGAATTATGGTTTTATTGGCTCCGGAATAAAGTGCATTACAGTAATCAATTCTGGAGAGTATTAAGGCTCTGGCCAGGATTAAGCAACTGTTGATAGAGAGGAATGGTTTACCAGCTCTTATCAATTTGCAGGTGTAAGCCGTAGATGTAGATGAGGCAAGGGATTTTACCTGTTTATCAAGTCATAGGGTGGAATCACGATAGAATCCAAAGGTTTTGACATCCTGGGACACTTGGATGATATTCCCAGCAATGTTGGAGGAGAATTCCTGGCCTAGTTTTTTAATATTGGCTTGTGTGCCCAGGATTATTAACTCAGTCTTATCATCGCTCAGACAGAGGCCATGTGTGGCCATCCATGCCTGGATGAAAAGATATACCTTGTTCACCAATTCCGTGTCCTTCACGTGATCCACAGAAATCGGGAGGAGGATCTGTGTATCATCTGCATAGTTAGTGTAGGTGATACCTAGATCATCAAACAGGGGCTTGGTGAAGATGTTATATAGAGTTGGGGAGACACAAGAGCCCTGGGGGACACCACACGAGATGGGGCCAGGATCTGCCACTGCTGAGGGAGAAAAGACTCATGGTTCTTTCACTCAGGAATGACTCGATCCATCTGATGGGGAGAAGTGGGCGGCCGAGTCCAGGTGATTACAGAGGACTTTGTGATCCACTAAGTCGAAGGCAGCTGAGAGGTCCAGAAGTAACAGAAGTACTGGCCTTCCTTTGTTTCTCAGCTCGTCAATTTGGGATTACAAGTCAATTAGAGCAGTTTCTATTCCATGTAAGGGACGGAAACACCCGATTGTCTCTCTCCTAAGAGGTTGTGTAATTCTAGATGCTTTTGAATTTGGATGTATGCAGCTTTGTCCAATATCTTAAGAACAAACGGTACCGTAGTGATGGGGCGGTAATTAGTAGGGATGAGGGGGTCTAGGTTCTGCTTTTTAAGGAGGGGGAGCACCCAGGAAGGTTGGCCGGGATGGTGCCTGAGGCAAAGGATGCGTTAATCAGTTTAGTAATAAAGGGCGATAATTCTCTAGCAGCATCTTTTATTAGTTGTGCTGGGCAGATGTCCCCTTTACAATTGGAAGGTTTGAGCGAAAGGATGATTTTTTCTACTTCCAGGGTAGTCATTTTAGAGAAGTGGAAGGTGTTCGTGTACTCCAATAAATTATTGGTGTGGGGCATTTTAGGCAGGTCCTGAATATTCAGTGTTTCTTTTTTTTTGCTGAATTTTATTTTGGAGTGTGAGAATTTTATTTGCTAAGGCTTGTTGGATATCTGTACACCAGAATTTGTCCTTGGTGCAGGTGTCCTGTATGGCAATTGTAGACTCAAGTTCTTTTAGTATGGAAAAGAGCTCTTTCATACTAGAATTAGATTTGGCTATACGATCGTCGTACGAGTTGCGTTTTGCCTGGCGTTTTGCCTGAGAGACACCCGTCCTTGAACCTGCACTTGGATGTCAAAACCGCGTTTGATAACTACAGAGGGAACTGAAATTCCTGGATAGGCCAATGCTGGCCAGGAAATACGGGGAAGCGGATACACCGGGCCACACATTAGCTCACCTGGTCAAATCTGTGTCTGGGAATACACACATACCATATATCAGAAGAGCAGGATTGGTCAAGGGCGCACATTGATGCAGACATTAGTAATATCATCTGTGACGTTTATTTGGCTTTATATAAACTGAAGGGTAATGCCACCTTGAGGTAAATGGGGCAGCATTTGAATGGGATACTGACCACATTGCTTTCCGGGGAGGCGCACAACGCTCTCGAGGTACCCCTTACGGTAGATGAGATTAGCACAGCTCTATCAGATCTGCCCAACGGTAAAGGGCCCAGATCAGACGGTCTGGGAAACAAGTTCTAAAAGGAATATTGTAAGGGGACCTTCACACTTATTGCAATTGTGGGAGGAAGCGCTCACCAGGTGAGTACTGCCTGAAACAGTGCGATAGGCCATTATAATATTATTGCTTAAACCAGATATTACAGCTGAGGATTGTAGGTCCTATAGACCGCTGTCTCTTATAAATACGGACGCTAAGATCTTCCCCAATGTACTGGCAACTAGACTATCTATTCTGGTGCTGTACCATGGTCCAACTTGATCAATCAGGGTTTATTCCGGTCGGCTCCGCAGCATTAAATATAAGGTTGCTTTATAACATCATGGCTTAGACACCTCCGGAACTGCAGGCTGTGGCAGGCTCTCTAGATATGCATAAAGCATTTGACACTGTATCGTGGCTGTTTCTTTTTCAGGTGCTATCCAACTATGGGTTTGGGCCTACGTTTACTTCCTGGGTTTGGTTGCTTTGTGAACAACACTTTGCCCTGGTCCACGCTAACGGGTGTTACTCCCGTGTGTTGTGCTTAAGCGGAGGGACCAGGCAAGGGTGCCCTCCATCCCCTCTGCTATTCGCGTTAGTGATTGAACCCCTCACAAATAGGATGCACGCCAAACATGACCGCACAGGTATACATATAGGAGTCCTATCATGTGGACGACATTTTATTATATATTAGGGATCCCAAGACTAATCTGGTGGGAGTAATTGACACTGTAGTGGAATTTGGCAAACATTCAGGCCTGTGTCTAAATAATAAATCTGAAATATTCCTGCTGACTGACAGCACGCAAAACCGACCTGCAGGGTGGGTTTGAAATTGGCAGCACAGTCAATAATATATTTGGGATTTTTAAACAAACCCCTCGCCTGCTTTGACTACAGAGCTGAACTATGGGGCATACATGACAGATATGAAAACCAAACTGCAGAGATGGGGTAATGTATACCGATGACACTGGCAGGGTGGCTATCCTTAATTTAAATGATAATAGCACCTAAACTACTTTATATGTTTCATGACATACCGTTATGGCCGGGTCCAGGACCTCCTAGCGTTGTGCCCCTCTTACATTTGATCTGGCAGTTCGGTCTGGTTGAAGTGGGCGCATCTGACCATACCGTATGAGGATGGAGAGTTCAATGCCCCGGACCTAGAGTTATACTTCCTGGTGGAGCAACTCCATTATGCAACTTATTGGTCAATCAACCATCCTATCTTTCTCGAGCGAGCACGACTCAACCCGGTCCCACTGATCGCTTTTAACGGGTGGGAAATGTCAGCCGGCACATCCATTAGACTTGGTGTGGTGACCTGGAGGGCATGGAGGAGGCTATACACGAAGCTCAACCTACTGTCTGTATGATAAGCGACTCCCACTATGGGGGATGCCGATGTCTCCTACCACTGATCAGGGGGATGGAAAAGATCAGGTGTGCGGCTGCTATCCTGGCCGTCGGCGACTTGTACGTAGGACGCTTTGTACATTGGGATATCCTGAAAATAGCCATGAGGGATAGTCCATTACATGTACTGCAGTATCACCGAATGCGAGCTGCATTTCAATCTCAATGGTTCGATCTCAATGGGCGATGCTCCCCGATGAACCCCAAGTACATGCATGCCTCTCATAACTACATGCGTCAACTGGCAAAAAAAGTTTCTCCATGCTGGCACAAGCTATGGACACATACTTAGTACGGTTAACCCATTCTAAATGCTGCAATGATCTTCAAAAACAGTTCAGGGACATACAGTGGAAGGCTCTTTGCCTCTGTCGAAGGGAGCGTCTTTGAACCCTAAATACAGGCTTATTCATTCCAAGATCTTGGATAGACTATACTACCCGCATCAAGAAGGAACCCGTTTCAGACGGGCAGATTGAGGAGCTGCCCCAGATGCCGGGATGAGAACGCGACACTGTTACGCGTGTTATGGTCCTGTCCCAAACCGTATAAATATTGGCGCACTATCATAAGCCCAGTAGGTCAGCAGCTGAACTTACCTGTGCGAGAATGTATACTGGGTTACTCAGGGAAAATGGAGGTCACCAGGAGCAGATTTTTGAATGTGGGTTTTAGTTAGCCAAAAGGGCGTTCTTGATCAGGTGGTCGCATAAAAAGCCACCCACAAACGCGCTATGGTTGAGAGACGTCGCCTGGACAAATGGCAGTGAAGAAATGTATATTACCCTATTGCCAAGTATTAGCCGCCCTAGGGACATCTGGACTGACTTTTCTGCATATCTTGCCCGGAATAGTTTGTTGGTATAGTGCCTGGTGTGTCTTCTTCCTTTCAGCATCTTGTCTATGTCCACTATTGTGTGCTATACAAGTGTTCCAAGATGCATTTGTGTTCTACTGCTCATTACATTACTTCTATGTGATGTTTTCTCTGTACCAAGTGTCAATAAATACATGTATTTATAACACATTTTTAAACAATGCATCTATGTATCTGGGAAAAACAGTCCCTTTTCAAAGAGTGTATAAAGCCACATAGAAAACAGATATATTTATTCAAAAAACTGTATTTCATAAAGCAATATTAGACCAGAAGTATTATTCGACATTAACATACATTCAGTTGCTACAAAATGCCCTAAGGAGCCATAAATCACCAATCATATTTAAAAAAACGTACGTATGCACAGGACGGAGGCGCAATCGATATATATCACAACACAGCAAATTAGCGTAACGAGATGATTCAATAAACAACAAATGCAGATTTTCAGAAGAATCGACACTGGTATCTGATCAATACTGCCCAGCACAAAGGCCCTAGATTTCGTGATCTACACCCCAAACTGAGATGTAGGCCCTCCTTCTCCTGCTCGGTTATCCGTCCCCCATTTTAAGCTCACAAAGGTTCGGTCGCTCCTTTCTGTGCAAGCTGCCAAGCTTCAGTGCTCCGCCACCTCCAAGGTTAAGGACACAAACTGACCATCTCCGGTTTCAGACTAAACTGAAGGCCTATCTCGTTCCGCATTCGTCATCGAGTTGCCCATTTCATCTTGATCTTTGGGAGGTTGGGGATGCATTATTCCTCTGGAGGTGACTGATCGCTTCAGCATGACGACTTCTTGTTCAGGCATTTTACAAAATGTACCATAACTACAAACCTTTCTTCATTTAATAAATGTAAAAGATTGGCTAAACCATAGCAAGGAATCTTAATACTTTCCTCCAGTACTCACCCCCCCTCACACACCCAGCCTTCTTTGCCGTGGTCAAACCAGTTCACCCAAGTTGAAAAAACATCTGCAGAAATGGAGGTATCCAACCAGCCCAAAGTGTGTCACGGTCGCAGGGCTTTAAGGAATGGATTACTACACCTGCCTGGGAGATCTCATCTCTACTTGAGTCATCGGCATCCTCATGTAGGATCTGCGGCCCTTTCAAACATGTGGAATGCCTCCCTCCCCACACTTGAAGAAACCTTTTCTTGACCCGGAAGATCCTACCAACTGTCAGCCAATCGCCAACCCTCCCTTAGCAAAATCACAGAGAGAGGGCGGCAAACCAACAACTGCAGAAATGTGGGGGGACAGAGCCACATTATCCACAACCAGTCAAAACCTAGTCATTGCTGAGGAACACCCAGGAAGTCCTCTAACCAGCAGGTGGTCCTTATCCTCCTTCAGCTGTCATCCACTCATGGAGCCAGCAGTCAAACAAATGTGTTCCTTCTTCTCTAATAGAAGCTTACATGTCAGAATGGGATGAGCCCTCTCCAGTGGCATTGGGGCTGAGCGGTTCACTAGTTTGCAATACTGCTGCACGCCCCATAGCGTAGCTTATACAGTCCCAACATTTACTGTCCCGGATGTTTGAAAAGAGGAACCAAATCGACTTCGGATCGCGAAAAGGACTGGGAAATCAGATGCTTTGCGGTCTGTGCAATGCAGTCTAATCACCGGATAAGGGAGTGATGTTTATAGGTCTATAGAGCAAAAACACAGGTGGCAGTTATGAACAACGGCAGCATCAAGACCAGGGCATTTCCTTGCCATCAGGAACAGCGCTATAACCATAGCCAATGGAGAAGGGCAGGAACCTGGGCATACCGTTCAGTCCCAAGCTCTCATTCAGAAGCCAAGCCAATTCATTCAGTATCAGGTAACATTATCCCCACCAATAATATCCCCATAAATATGGTTGTCGGGAACGGCCAGAGGTGATATTAGTGGGGATAACTTTGGGGGTAAATGGGAGAGGAGGTTGCAGGGGTGGCCCCCGCAGGTTCAATCGGTTAAAATCGCCACAAAAATACGGTGACATTCTTGGATGGCGATATTTTTGCAGGGATATTAACACATGGAACCTTTCAGTCAAGGTGTGACGCACCACCTATTGTCAGATAGATGACATCGTCCCAGGCTAAGTATGGTTGGCAAGATTCCTTCTCTATATACACTGGGCCGTCACGCACGGCATGA
Source organism: Ambystoma mexicanum (assembly GCF_040938575.1). Lineage (NCBI taxonomy): Eukaryota > Metazoa > Chordata > Amphibia > Caudata > Ambystomatidae > Ambystoma > Ambystoma mexicanum. The sequence continues at coordinate 979,830,359 of NC_090934.1, read as the reverse complement.
GAGCTTCCGCAAACTAAACAGAAGCTGCGGAGGTGACAATACAAACTGGGATTAGCTTGCCTAAATGTCAAAAAGCATTAATGCATGACCCAAACTTCCAAACCTCAAACACGGCCCCCAGTGGAGCACAGCATTAAATGCAAGCTTCTGCGCTGCATGCGGAGCGCTCGGGGGCTGGGACAGGGCAATAGGCACTCCAGTCAAGCCCACCGTATCAATCTGAAGAGGTTCAAAAGCAAACGCCATGGAGAAAAAACACTCACCGCGTGTAGCTCTTCTGTTGTACAGTAACCCAGATCGATGCCTAAAGTTTCCCCAGAGATATCACTGTTTTAAAAAATTTTTGCCGCACATGGACTCACACCTTTTTCTCAACTCTGGTCTCCACAGAGCTGGGCTCGGTCCCTTATTTAGCCACCTCTCATCACCCAACCAGAGCCACCAATACACTCCACACTTCCCCTGTGCAAGGGAAGAGTAGAACAGCTGCATATATAACAGCGTCACTACTCAGGTCGAGCCTAAGGCGGCATTGCCTTGCTGCTACACCATACACTGGCACATTGAGCTCACTGAAGCAAACGTGAGGATGCATTCGGTGCTTAAAAAATGTAATTATATTTAAGGCTTCCGGTTTTATGGTATTTATTTTTCTGCTTTTCCGTCTGTATTTATCCATATTTATTTTTTGGCCTTTTTTCCTGTATTTATGCACATTTATTTTGTGCGATATAAAAAGATATTCCGCAACCAGTATTTTTCTGCATTTATTCTTATAAAATGCATTTATTAAAGCACACATGCAGCCATAAAGAAAGGAAATGCCTGCTGCATGTTTTTTCCATAACAACAAACAGTGGCTCCTGTGACTGCTGCTGCCCAAAGATACAGGGACATAATTTCACCAAAATGCCAGGGGTAACGGAAGTGAAATCACACTTCCCTTGACCTCTGATATCGTGTGTAGTGATGTCATTTGACCACACCCCAAAGTGACATCACAAAGTGGTGGAACACGGCATTTAACTCCTTGACCAAACAGGAAGTGGCAACACATAGCATAGTTTCCAAGTACACTACGAAAAATATGGGTATATCACATCACTGTAAAGCGATATACGTTTTATACAAGAATGGATCATCATATGTATCGTTAATATCACCCAACATGTGTTGGTACTCATTTATCAACCTCAGCAGTATGAAAGGCTGAGTTAACCTTGCCGGGAGTCGGACCTGAAACCTGCAGATCACACACACACATTGCAGCAGCGGGCGCTCAATGCACTGAGCTACCTTACCAGCTATAGCTATCAGAAAACCAGCCATTCCAGAAACAAAGCCACATGTTGCTGGACACATCCCAGGAGCCTCAATTTAAAAAGAAAATATATATATACACATTATATATATTTTCTTTTTTAGGGGTAGCAAGAGAGACCGCAGGGGTAGAAAGGGAGACCACAGGGGTCGCAATTGTGACCCCGATATGACATCTCTGTTAAGATATATGCAGTCAGCAATTTGAAGAACTTTAATGCTATTAACTTTTGCACTCTCCATGCTGCCAATCTGTAATGCGATTGGTCTGCAATGTATGAGTGACATCATAGAGAGCAAGACAAAAAGAGCTGTTTTTCTGTTTTATCTATTTTTATAAATAAACACAGACAGAAAGATTGATTTCCGTCTGCAGTTATGTGTAAAAATTGAAAACTGGACGCCTTCATTATAATACACCTAAAAGACCTTAAAATCTGCCCGATTGCAAGGGTTTCATCTTTAAAGAAATACGGAGAGGTTCATGTTTTTTAGTTGCATGCTTAGGACTGTTATTTTCAGGTTGTGTACTTCGGTGCAAAGGATGGCAGCCATTTTAGCATACCAAAAAGATGCAATTGCTAACAGCTTTTATTTACATGCCCTCCTGAAGATGTGTGGGGTCCCATTTCAAAATGATGGTTACGGGCCCGCTTGCTTGGAGAGGAAAACAGTCTGAGACACTGTGGGGTGCGTAGATTAAAATGGAGACAAAGAAATACACCTGGGGGTTAATATCTGCAGATCATCACGAGACAGCCAGGCAGTGGGGAGCTGAAACATTAAATGCCCACTGAAAAGCTGTAAATGCTTCTTTGTCAGCAAATGACTGATGTGGAGGAATCGTTGTTAAAAGGCAACCAGGTGATAACACTTCTGTATACCCAGAGGAAAGTCACGGCCGGAAGGGCTCCAGCACACACATCTTGTGCAGCGAGTGCTGCAAAGCATGCATTTAAAGCACCACAACGAAAGCAATGTATTGCCGTTAAGACTTCTGAGACTCAAGGCCCCTTTCAACTGAGAGTTGAAAGGCCCCAACCTTGCCCCAGCATATTTATCATGATGGCATCCAACTTGCAAAACAGCTTGCTGGAGAATATGTCAAGAGGTGGCATTGCCAGATTTCAAACGCTCAGATCACAGTGAGGAATTTGGTCAACCCATAATGGTGGAACCACTCAAAAAGCACCTGCGTGACAAAGTAATGATAGAGCAAATATGATTCACCCCACTAAATCATATGTTGACATGTATTTTCATATGCTAGGAGTCATGGCAGTACATAGTTTGCAATGGTCACACATTATCCTCATTTAAGAGTAATTCACTCGCGAGCAATAGTGAACTCTTACTCCTAAGAGCCCTTTAAGACGAGGTGGCAATACTCAGAGGCGCATGGGGATGCAGAAGTTACTCAAAGATCAATAATCAAAACGACTTTTGGCAAAGTGCGTTTCTGTTTTAATATAAATGATCTAAAACAGGGAATACAACAGGCATCATCCGACGCTGCACAGCTCGATCTCGGAACATTTCATAAAAAACAACTAACAATTCGTCACTACTGACGTCATACTATGTGGCAAACTACAAAACTTATGAGTACCTGTGGCTGGCTCTCAGTGAACATCTACGTATACATTCTACATAGCCACTGGTTATAATTGGGTACCTAAGTCAGGTGGGCATTAGAACCCACCCCCAATAACTGGTCATCATTGTCGTCACTAAATACACAAAGATTAATTGGCTCTTCAAACTATAGGGCTCTTCATTATGCGGCCCACTATGATTGGTTTTGCACCTTTTTTCCCCTCTAGAATATTCCACACGCTAGAAACACGCAGGCTACCATCCCAGGTACATGGAAGCTCAGCGTGAACATGCCTCCCCTCCAATGATCCCACTATCCATCAACACTCCTTCAGTCTATCAGACAATTAAGCTTTTGAACTTGGCCTTGTAACTGTTGACTTTGTCTGGGAAATAAAGGGAGTATAGCTTCACTCTGTATTCCATTTTCGGCACAGCCTGACCCAAGCTATTTTGATCTCACCCATGTGACTTGAAGACCACTCTTTGAGCTATTTGCAGCATTTAATCCTATTAAATGATGAACTGTAGAAACCTTTAGTGCTTTTTCATACTGCTTCAAACAGAAGAATGTTCCTTTCTCACATTCGTTGTAGGCTTCTTGACAGGCATCATTTTCACTGTGGTCTTATCTACATGGTTCTGGGCCAGCCCTATCTTCTCTGAAACTTGCCTTGCCATCAGTAATTTCCAACTGCGCCACTCATTTGAAAATCTTTTTCTTGTTCATGAAGTTTCAGGCCTGCTAAAGTGCGTTGTGGAATCATCCAGGTTATATATTCCTATGTATATACATTGGCACATCGCCGCAATCTAATTCGCTACGTAGCAAGCCTCATGAATACTTTTCCCTACTTGCATTTCAGCAACTGTACATGTGTAAACTGAATTACATATTATTAAGCGTTTCTGTAGCCTGAGCATCTTCATCTCGAGCCAGAAATGTTGCTCATCTGTACCCTCAGCTCTTCAAATCGTAGACAATACTGCTACATTTCTTCTCTTCATTCAACCACTAGATACTTCAACTCCTATTTTCATGTGATGTTATCAGGCTCCTTTCTTTGTTCAAATCCACATTTCATCCGGTACTGCATCTAAAAGAATACTATGTCTCAGTGCATTTACTTAAGGTTTCCTCAAAGGATACCTGGTCTCGAAGGTTCTCTGCAGTATTGGTATACTGACTGGGACTGCACATGCCTTCTCTGGTTCCCAACATATAGGGGCAGAGCTTGGAGTGAGGATGTCGGACTGTACCTCTACAATAGAATCCGGGGTCTGAATGTATTACCTTCACTGTGGTTCAATGGCAATTGTGTAATCTAATCTAGACAAGCTCAATTTCTGTGCATCTACTCAATGGAACACGATTAAGATATGTGGTCAGGTTTGGAGGGAATAGTACCATGGTTGAATAACATTTCTGATAGTAATGAGGATTACTTTTTGATTGCTCCAAGGGTTCTAGGGGTACGTCCTCCGTCTTATTGATGGTGGATGGTCAACCTCCCTCACTTGATGGGCGTATATGTATAGAGGAGGAAGGTATGTGTGAACCTTGTACAGTTTTGTTGAATCTAGGTAGTTATGTTTAACAGCATAGTTGTTGAGGTATTTATTGTTTGGTTACAGGCTGAAGCTTGTTTAACTAGACTGCAAAGTGAAGTATCTACGATAAATTCAAATCAGTGACCTTATGTTGAATACATCTTCTGGCATAAAATAAGGTTTATGTACAGCAGCACTAATGCTGGTTTGTATTTATGATTTTAGGAAACTCAGTTATTTTTCCCCTCAAGACGAATCTTTGATCCGAAACACAAAGGGCAAGTTGAGGACAGGCAAGACTAAGATAGAGGACGTATCATCCCTCTACAACTGTCCTTACACTTAAAGGACATTTTTTTGTTTATTGAAACATTTTATTGTGATCAAGTTAATAATAATAAAATGGGGAAAGTAATTTATGTTTTAGAATTTGTAACTGTATTGATAACTGTGTTGATTTTTATGTTAACAAAACACTCTTTATGTTACAATTAGGGGTGTACCGTACTTCGGCTTCGAGTAAGTATTTGGCTGAATTTTGGCAGAAAAATACTTATACGGCTTTGCCCGAATGTTTCCTGGAATACTTACTCGAAGCAACAAAAAAAATAATTCTTTTTTTTTTTTTCCAAGTCCCCTTTTTATGATTAGCTATCTTCTCTCAGAGTGACAGACGATAGCCAATCCTAGAAAGTAAAACCGTGGGAAAGCAACAGCAGCCAGTAAGCCGTTGGCTTACTGGCTGCTGCAGGGACAAATACCCGGAAGCACTGTAACAGTGCACCGAGACCGGGAGAAGATGACCAGAAGAGGATCGAGCTAAGACAGTCATCGAGGCGGCATCAGGTAAGTGTCCACCTTTAAATCATCGAGGTACTGTGAAAATGCACATTATTCCTATGAAAAATGGATGGGTGAGTGGGTGTATGCAAAAATGCTGCGGCGAATCGGAATGCAGGAATATGTTAATTGATTAAGGACTGAGCGGCAGCTCACATTTCACTTCCCAAACAATGAGATGGTATAACATTAGGGGGACTGGTCTTGGTCAATCCGTTCGCTCACACAGTGTAATATTGAGCAGCTTGAAGACAGTTTTGGGCTACATTTCATTCCGGCCCACCCCGAGAATATTTCAATTAAGGGACTACATCTGGACCTCTAAGTAGTTCCTGTTCATGGCAAAAATGAGCATTTGTTGAGAAACTTCCTGTCCTGGGCAAATGACTGAATTGGCTAGAAAGTAGTTTGGGTGGCTTTTGGTGTGTTGGCAGCCTTTTGCCCTTTAAATAAACTGTCTGGCGAGTGAGGGCAGTGACGGTCATACAATGCGAGTAGTGTGTGCCATGGCAATACATGGAAAGTAATGATAGTACTTTAGCGCGTGTGATGAATTGCATTCGTGCCTGAGCAAACAAGGAGGACAATACGTGGTTAATGATGCAAGTATAGGCCTATATGACGACACCTTTCAACACGGAAAACATGTTCAATCTACAAAAGCCGACCTGATGGGCTTTGCCTTGAAATGCACCTTCGCCAATGTCCGTACTAGTGTTCTCTGCTCCCAGTTATGTCGACATGGACATGTGACCTTTTCGTGTTGTTGTTGCTCTCTGGCTGCTTCTGTCCTCGGTCCTTTGCCATGCTTTCTCCTCACCCTCCTTGTGCTAGTAGTACACTCTGAATTGTTATGCTCTTTGTGTTGGCATTGCCCCCTGACCCATTTAATGCTGGTATTCCAATCGGACCAATGTCTTGCCGGTTGTCACCTCTCAGGCTTGGCTTGGTATTTTCCGCCCTCCAAACCTATTCAGTGATCACATTGCACCTGTGGCCCATTTTCATGTTTTCATTGGCCGTTTGCATTTGTATGGTGTCTGGAGGCATTCCCCACTTTCCTGCTGGCATTGTACCCTGAGAGTATTCATGCTGTTGCTGCTGCCCACAGACTCTCTTCCTGTAGGCATTGCCCCTGTGACACTTTTCCTGGTGACGGGTCACTCTGGACCCTCCCTCGCATGATGATTCTCCTCTCCCCACACTTTCCAATATGGCATTCCCTTGTTGGCTGTAGATCCCCAGCCTCGATTTTTCCTTCACACAATTGAAACATATACAATATTAAAGCAAGCAAGTTAGGCCCCCAGTCACATAAACCACCTCACAACCGGCTGAGTTTCTTTTTTTTTTTACCACCCCAAACCACCAACTCTTTTACTCAGGAGCACTCATCTCAGATGTAATCATAATCAAAAAACACACCACGGCCTACCCATTAGCTCCTGTACACACATGCATGAACAGACAGTACGTGGGCTCGACAACACAGAAACTATCCCTGAACAGAAACTTCTAAGAGTTAACCAACTATTCGGCTCAGGCCTAATATTTTGGCTAACTATTCGGTACACCCCTAGTTACAATAAACCTTTTTCTGAGACATTTTATATCTTAAAGTACGTACATGAAAAGTGTTAAATACACAATGTAAACCCTGTTGCTGCATCGTGCCCGTTATTGTGTGCTTAAGGGTTTCCGATTAGGTTTTAATGAGCTTTTTCCTTCATTAATTTTTCAGTTCTTTAGCGAAGGGCTTAACCCGGAGCACCAGAAGATCATGAATTATTATTTTTGTATTATTTAAATGTCATTCAGTTATAAAGGCAACTTAACATTAAACATTATCACAATACAGTACAGATATGAAAAAAGGAGAATTCAGATTTTAAAAAAGAATAAAAAGAACTATCAATTGAAAATCAGTTAAAATTCAATTGAAATATTGATCCAACAAAAGATCCAGTTAAGATACAATCCCATAACATATACATCCTATATATAAAAAGGAGAAAAAAAGGACAGAAAAAAACGGGTCATATTTAAACTAACTGTTAAAGTACAGAACACTCCCATTGTATGCTGCATTAGTTACTTAGTGGCCCTAAAAACTGCAGTGTGTTTACCAGTATTTAAATGTGTTGTGCTGATTCTAAAGAGCAATGATTTTATGAATCCAGTCAAAGCTTGGACCATTTCATTCATATCCTGATCTGAAGTTCCAGTAAATCTTTTAAAATATTGCGAATGCAGACCCTGGTGTCCTGTCCATGAGGTCAGCAGATGCTTTAAGGACTCAATCTGACCTTCATTACAAAATCTGCAATCTACTTTGACCAATGTCAGGGAGCCGTATTTCCCGAGGACCTCTCTCGTTGGACTTAAAGTCCATTTGAATCTTAGGAACTCGCGTTGGATATATTTGTCAGGTTAGATTGGTGAATAAAGTGCCAAATCTCCAATAGTCTTATAGTCAAATCGTAGTTTGGTACAATGACGGGCAGCTGTGCATAGTGTTCAAGGTAAAAGCCCAGGCAGTACGGTATAAGATTTGTGTTACGTGACCTGGGTTTTCAATGAGATCATTCGACCACAGTCCCAAGGATTCCAGCAATGATGCACTGCATGTAACATTGTCCCTAATAAAATGGTTACCACCCTTCGTGGCCAAACTCCTTAGATCCACAAAGAGAGAATTTTCCACTGGAGATAAGTTTATACGAAAAAACAATAAACCTTTCCACTGGGCTCTGCATTTAAGAGAGTAAATTCCCAATTCAAATCTCAGAGCCGCAATTGGAAACAAGCCCGGAATTCCGAGCAAATCTAGCCAGAATCGACCCTCCAGGTAGACCATCCAATCCAAAATCCAGGTACGTAAAGCTCATATCCATACAACAATTTGGGTTGAACCTTCCCCTCGTAGAATTTAATCGTTGGAATCAATGAAAACTTTCCAAACAGAGATCCATTTTTCGCATTTGGTAATATAAGTTACTTGCACATGTTATAAACCAGTCCTTAACAAGAGACTTGTTGTCTTTGGCTCCCATGGGAACGCTTAAACGCAAGATTCACTCTGCTTTTTCCAAACCCTCCACTCCGACTTTCCATCTAAATTTCAAATTATTATTTTTTTCCTCACATAACAGCACTTTTGTTTTCGAAGCATTAACAGAAAGAGTGTAAATGTGCGTATTTGGAAAAAAGACGAGAAGAGACGTTGGTGGCCAATTGGGGTTTTGTCAAAGAGGAGACACTCGTCAGCGTATGCCAACCATACAGGCCGGAGCCCTTGCATTTTAGGAGGAGCAAATGCTGCTGCATTCAAACAGGCACCAACGTCACACAAGTAGAGGTTAAACAGGCGGGGAGCCAGTACACAACTCTGCCTGACACCTCCATGTGTAGGCTCCTTCCGTGTAAAAGACCCCTGGTGATCCAATCTTATCTGAATGCTCGAGTCGTCATGTAATACCACAATAAGGCGCAACAAGTCACAGGGGATTCGACAAGATTGAATTATTTTGAATTTTTTGTAAATTTGCTGTGCACCCCACATTGATATTGAAGTTCATCTACTCAATGGCGAATGATACAAGACACTAAGTTCCTGCATATTTGGGAGAGAGCGTATTGGAGGCTGGTGAACCTGTGCATGTACTTTACCACATGACAGCTTGCCCGTGCATGCGAAGAGAACCCGCATGTATTCCACAGAGGAGCAGGACTCCTACATCCTACATCCTGTGGACCTTCCTGGCCTCTACCATCAAAGGTTGCAGTTCCTGCGGCCCTGGACCCTTCTAGCACATCTGAACTCACAGTAATGTGTACTGTTACTAAACTACACTTTTATTCATTAGTGTTGCAATCGGAATTCTCGACCCTGACAAATGGATATTAACTCAACTGTGTTTGCTCATCAAACTTTTCCCTCTTTTGGCCCATTCCCTGATTGTCCGTCTCTCTGCCCCTGCATTGCTGTGTGTGCGTTCAGAGTCCCTTTCAAATCCTACCCAACCGTGATGTCAACTCTCTGCCGGGAAGGCCCTGCTGTCACTGCTACTGGACAAGGGGTGGGGGTGGGAGACTTTTTGCATTCCCGCTATCATCATATCTGGTCATGTAGTCCTTGTAAACTGCAGCTGCGTCAGTGGGAGGTGGCCTGGGCTGGGAAGAAATGAATGCGCGTTCAGTGCCACGTGAACACAGCTTTCTATAAAATACCATTGGCACGAATGCACTCAATTTCTAACTTACTTTTAATTTAATATCGAATTTGTAATAAATGGACTGTTTTTGTAGTTTGTCTAACTTCATTTCTCCTACTTTCAGTTCATCTCCTTGTTTTGTTTTTATTCGTACACGCTTCCTATGTATCCATTATTTAGTTTTTTCTCTTCATCGTTTTACTTCTTTCCCTCCATGTAGTTTACTCCACTCCCTTCCCCTTCTACATGTAGATTTGTTTTTAAACACGTTATTTTTTATGCCAGTATTTAAACACTGTTTTTTTCACATTTTATAGGTTTAATTATATTAATGCTAGGTTTAATTTTATCACAATAAATATCTTCATTTCCTTTAGTTTGTACCTGGTATATGCCTTCAATGCTTTTTTCAGGGGCCATTCCCTAAGCTTAAATCGCAATTTCTCTGGCGGGAATGTCCGATTCAATAATGTTAGAATAGAACAGAAACGCCCGTCGGTGATTGGGCACCTGCTGGTTACATAGCGACACCTGGTTATGAGAAATCGAGAGGGTGTCACAAAACATTAAAAAAAAGATTGAACCCTTAAAACATGCGTACTCTCAACACACTGTTCACTGTTTACAAAAGCACTTTAATGCCCAAGGAAAATAAAATGCATATTCTGAATGGACGGTGTTGTTGCCAGTTAAGTTAGTAACATATTAACTATATTATTTTAATGAATACTGCTGCGGTGTGAGTTCATATATCCTCGGACGTTCGTCACTCACTATTATAGCCTAAATGTGCTCACGGGGCCTTTAGCCTATGTACTGCTACCATCTAGTGGCCATATTCATGAAGTTCCAAGATTTATGGAAGCCCCAAAGCCCTTTTCTCGCAAGATATGAGGGAGGAGAAGTGGGGATCGTGAAACAACACATCTTGCTAATTAAACAACGAGAGATACAAAACGTGCTAATGTCAATAGCTTTTAATGACAAAAAAAGGAAACAGCATTTGTGGCTTGTGTTTCAGACAACAGCGCCATGTACTAGGGCAGTAGGATTTAGCAGCTGTGCAACATATATTTGTCAACTATATCTTCATCGACATACCCATGTCCTCGTCACTCGCCTTATTTTCTTCTAGGATGCTATGCTTACCTCCTTTAATTCACCCTCCTGAACTGTTGTTGGTTGTGGGGATTGGCGCGCTGGGATGGCTGCGCGAGCTGCCGGCACAGAGACAACCAGGCGCCATGAACCCGTCTTTTCTGTAACCCTAGAACCCCCTGCTTTCACATTTGTTGTAAATATCTGTTTACCTGTTTCACTGTATCTGTGCCAATGTACTGCCTTAATCTCCACAACCACTGTAATTATTTTAACCACTGTTTTGTTCTCCCATACTTTGTAACTGTAACTAAGCAAGCTTTCTGTAACAGCGCCACGATGCCCCAGGGCTGTTGTGCGCTTTATAAATTCAAATAAATAAATAAATGAAGGTTCAACAAACTGCTTTATTGGCATACTGTGCACGCAACATTACCCTTGGTCACCTGACTGCGTTCACGCATCGCCACGTCTCAACATGGTGACGACGCGCAATGCTACATCTCCCCCCAGAATAAATATCGTCCTAGCCCATTTCCTCAATCCATCATTGAGGTCTTCAAACAGTGCGGCAGGGTCTTCCTTGTCTGGGCAATCAGGCATTCTTGTCCAGAATCTCCTCTATGTTGCTGTGCTCTTCTCTTTCCGGTTCATCTTTGTCATCCGATTATCCCGACCCCCCCCTCGAATGTCTTCTTCCTCTTCACTCTATTGCTCATTTACTCGAGTTGTGTCGTCTCCTGCTTTTCTGAAGAATGAGTCGTTTGTTATAACCCATACTTCCCTTTCTGCCGTGACCATGGATCCCTTGATGTGGGAGATGGTCATGTGTCATGGATCGAAAGGTGGCATGTCCTTGTGAACTTGTAATGTTGTACCAGTACCTGTTCCCCTACTGCTAACTCTGCAGCTCGGGCTCTTCTGTCCACATAGTTCATCATTTTTTCTTTTGCTCAGCCATCCCTTTTCCTGGCTTTCGCCATCACTTCACTTTCTTCCACTTCCTGGTCCTCCTGGGGAACTCTTGACCTCACGGGACGTCCAAACATGAGTTCTGCTGGGAATTTCTCTGTGGAGTCGTGTGGTGTGTTGTGGTAATCCCTTAGAAGCTGGCAGAGAGCTTGTTCAATAGGCATCTGTGTGATTGTTGTGAGGCGGATCGCCCGCTTGACGTTAGCCATGAAGCGTTCTACTACTTCATTCGCCTGTGCCCAGAGCGGTGTGATGTTCCAGTGTTGGAAGCCTAGGTAATTTGCAAAATCTCAGAAGTCTCTGCTGGTGAATGGTGGGCCATTATCCGATTTGACCACCTTCGGTACTCCGAATGCTAAAAATATTCGATCTAGCGCCGGCATCAATGCTGTGGCTCCTGTGGAAGATACCACTTCTGCCTCCAGGTAGCGTCCAGTGCTACCAGCACATATTCTCCTGACCATAGTGGCCCAAAGAAGTCTATTGCCACTTCCTCCCATACTCCTTTTGCGAGATCCGACATGTGTAAGGTATAAGGGTTCCGGGAATGCTGTGCTTTGTAGGGTCCGGTAGATGTGACAGGACTTTAGTAGCCTTTTCTCTATTAGTATGTCCATTCCCGGGAGCCATACTTTGCTACGCAGCATGGATTTTGTGGATACAATTCCAGGATGCCCTTCATGTGCCATCTCTATGGTCCTTTGGTGCAATGTTGCTGGTATGATTATTCTGTCACCTTTTAGTATCAGGAAGGATGGTGATATGGATCTTCCTTTGTTTTTGCAAGAGTCTTGAACAAGTGTCCATCCATTGCCGGATTCTCTTGAATTGCCTCTCCTGCCGACCTCCATCTTCCATTTCCAATGCAGGATGCCACGAGTGCGAGTGTTGCATCTTCAACCATGTGTCTTGCAAACGGTCATGGGGACGGCGGCAGAATCGCCTGGTGGATTGTGTAGTTTATGTATCCATCCACCCTGCCCCTTGAAGTTCTTCCACCAGCCAGTGGATGTCGAGAGAAGAAATCCACCGGGTTCACATCCTTTACAGGTTTGTGGAGTATGGCATATTTGTATTTCTGTAGCCGTATTCCCCATCTCGCTATTCTGGGTGGCATTTGTGCCTTCGATTTCCCATAGATCGCGATGAGGGCCTAGTGGTCCGATTATCGCGAGTGGCTTGCCGTACATGAGCAGGTGGAAGTGCTCACAGGCCCATACTACTGCCAGGGCCTCTTTTTCAGCCTGCGAGTATCCCTGCTCTGCTTCTGTTAGACTCCTGCTGGCATACAAGACGATTTTTATCTGGGCCTGCTCGCTCCCTGAATGTTGCGCTAGGATTGCTCCCTGTCCTACGGGCTGGCATCCACTGTGAGTTGTGTTTGCAGGATGGGGTCGAAATAGGACATGCACACGGCCGCGGACATGTCTCTTCTTATTGTATCGAATCTTTCCTGTTGCTCCGGTTCCCATTCAAATGTTTTGTCCTGTTTCGTGAGCGTTCGCAAGGATTTGCTGGTGAAATCTGGGAGGTATTTGGTACAATAGCTCGCCAGACCCAAGAAGGATCTTGCTTGTGCCACATTCACGGATTGGGACGTCTCAGTCAGTGCTCGTATCTTGTAGGGGTTGGGTTGGATTACCTTTTGAGAGAAAATGTGGCCAAAGAATTTTAGGATGCTTTTGTTAAAATCACATTTTTCTTTGTTTAGAGTGAGGTTGGCATCGTTCAGTGCTGTTCACACCTTCATCAGCGTGGCATCATGCATTTCCTGAGAGTGTCCAAATATTAAAATGTCAGTACTATAGTTGATGCAATGCGGTATGTGACAAACGAGTTTGCGTATTTCCTCTTGAAAGATTTCGGCTGCCGATGAGATCCCAAAACTCAGGTGTTTATATTGAAAAAGTCCTAGGAGCGTGGGGAAAGTTGTTATGTAGTGCGACTCCTCACTGAGCTCGATTTGGTGGTATCCCTTGTTCAGATCAAGGTGGGAAAACATTGTTGCTGCTTTAGTGTCAGCAACTACTTTTCAACTTGGTACTGTATGTTGAACGGGATCCCTCTGAAATGTAGTGCAATGGGCTTGACCGTTGGGTCAATGTCTCAGGAGGATAGCTCAGTGGCAAAGTGCTTGCCTTGGAAGCAAGATGACACAGAGCAACACAGGCTCGATCCCCGGGTCTGCGCTTAGAAACCTCTGGGTATTAAGTGCATTATAAATAACCTATCATATCATATATATCAGATAATGTGCAGTTTTATTTTGCGTCCGAGTTTCCATATTCCCTTCAACAGGCGTGGAAAGTTTGCTGCCACTTTGGCCGCTGGGGACATGTATTTTTTGGGCATTATTTGGTACAAAATGTGTATTAGGCCCATTTGTACAGCTGACTTGAAGCTTAAAACACATCCACTTGCTCCCTTGTTGCCAGGACATGCACCATTATGTGATCTTGCTTATCTTTGTGGTGGCACAATGCTTTGAATGCCCCCAGACATGGAAGAGGTTTCATGTCCCGTATGCATAGATGTCCAATTCTGCCTTGTGTAGTCTTGGTCTGCACTGGAGTTCCAGGTAGTCCTACTCTGGCATGGCCACGATTGTGGATCGGGAGTCTACTAGAAATTCAAATTCCTGATTTTGCATTGTCCGTGTTAGTGTGGGGCTGTGCTCTGACGCGGTCGGATTTTCCAACGCGTACAGGTACCCCTTTTTGCGTCTGCCTGTGCCGGAGTGTGATTCTGACTTGCCGGTGGAGGGTGTGGATATGTACAGTCGGTGTATCCTTCAACCGTTTCAATGTCCCTCTGGGGACTGCAAGAGTTTCCCTCTGCTGTGGCATCTTTCCTTGTGACATCTTCTTTCTGTCCCTTTTGATCTTTCTTCCCTTTAGTGCCACAGTGGTATCCTGTGCCGGTGCAGTCCTTGTTCCATGGGGTTGACCCTCATTGCTTTTGGATTTTCGCACATTGCTCGATAGTGATCCTCACCCCCACAGGCTGAGCATATCTGACCGATTACCTCCCCCATGATGGATCATGCCCAGCCATGTCCGCATTGGATTTCTTGCCTGGAATCATGCAGAGTAAAGGGTTGTGATGTCATCTTATTTATTCCTTCTTCTTTGATAACTGAAGCAGTGATGTGCGTTTTGCTCGATGTGGATATCTGAAGGTCCAGAGATGAAGATGTTTATGCCACCACGAGTATTTCTGCTAGCCGGTATGGCACGTGCAGCAGTTTCTTTTTTAGTATCAGCGACTCACACCCTGTAATTACTTGAGAATTGATGGCCTCTTCGCTGATGTACAACTGGAATTTTCACCCTTGCTCTTAGGCGTTTGACAAATGTACCCATGCTCTGCCCTGGGAGCTGTGTGGTGGTAGGAAATGCATGCCTTTCACAATCAACGTTTTGATGTGTGTCAAAGTGTTCTTTCAATATCTTCTTTAGCTCATCAGATTTGTACTCCATGTCCTCTGGCAATTTAAAAATGATGCCCCATACCTTTGGGCCAGCTGTGACAGTGAGCAGGCCGATGATACATTTGTCCTCTTGTAGACCCACTTCATCGAGGTGAGGGTCAAACTCTTTCATCCACCTGATCCATCGTGGACCCAGGCTGGTGGTGTCTATTGTGTCAAAAGGCATGCTTAAGGGTACAGGGAATGCATTCCTCCCTTTCTGACCCTGGCCGTGTGCTGGTGCAGCCTGGTCCAGTGCCTGTTCTGACATGGTGTACAGGGTTGGACTGGCACCATCGGCCGATCGGCCACTGGCCGATAAAACTTGAGGTCCTGGGGGCCGGATTTTGAACAAGCCACACCTGGGCCGGTTTTTTGCAGGTGATTTTTCAAATTATTTTTCTTTTTTTGTAACTGAATGATGAGCCGCGTCCCGAACAGCTCACAGCAGCGTCATGGCTGGGCTGACAAAGCATTTGTCAAAGCAAGGTAACACACATACGTTGTTACCTTGCTTTGATGATTTTTTTATGCATAGAGGGAGAGGGGCAGCCATCCTGGCCAGCGTGCGGTAGTGGCCTGCCTTGGCAATGGGCATCCGGTGATGGCGCTGGCCTGGCGCCAGTCAGCCAGGCCCAGTCCTGCTCCTGGCTGTGCGAGATGAGCAAAAAAGTAGTAATTGTAACACTGAGCTCTGGGCTGGGCTCTATGGGCTGCAGTCGGCAGGCAGTCTGGGCTGGGCCACCGCACAAGCCACGCCCACGCCACACACATTCTCCATTGAAGTTGCTTTCAAAAGAAACTTGTGCCTGGAAGGCCGCCGGGGAGCGTGGGCGGGGCCGCGGGCCAATGAAAATTCAGCCTGCAGCCCTGCACAAAGACTCTGCGCTGCCAGAGAGGGGTCAATTCCGGCATCAATTATTTGGGTGCACACTTAGCACAGTTGCACACAGTCAGCCAGCCACAGACGCGCACAGAGGCCGACTGGCTACCAGCAGCAGACGGCAGTCTCATGTGCACCATGGACCATGGTGCAGCAGGCAGCAGCAGACATCGAGACTTGAGAGAGGGTCGAGACTCGAAGAGACCACGTGCAGTAAAAGGGCCTGCCCGGCCCTGGCAGAAGAACTAACCTGAACTGGGATTGGCCACAGAGGAAGCAGAGGTGAGAGTTTTAAACACGGCAGGTGTCTTTACATCTGCTCCCTTGTAGAAAACAGTGGCTGTAAATTGTGGAGTATAAAGTACCAGGGACTCAAACAGCTAGAAGTGAAGACATGAAATGCTCGCTTGCGACACTAGTTCTTCTGTGTTGGCATCTTTCATAGATTTGGGACAAGTCAGAGATCTCAGTTTATCCCATATATTCCGGGGTTCAGGAGGAGGGCAGATCCACACAATAGTTACATCATTGTTTCACACTTGATAGTAGCATCAGTATGAAGCTGTTAAAATCGCTTGATCCTGGGAGGGAATTTTATTAACGCACAATCAGCCAAAGGCACCAGACGCTGCAGTGTTCGAGTCAGTGTTGACAATGGGAGAGCAGTGGGGGGTAAAGACCCTGCCTCAGTCCCACACCTGACTGGTCAGAGCTATTCCACTTCCCAGCAGTACACACTGCTCGGCAACCTGGTGCAGGCATGTGCCAGGCTGCCCCCCAATGCAGCCACAAGGTCACAAAGATCACGCGACTCACCCGATGGGTAACCCCGAGAATGGACACGTTATGCCACTGTTTTTCTGTGGTGGTGACAGGAGATCTGCAAACCTGTGCTCGTGGCACTGGCGCCCAGTAAATACCCCCTGGCCGCTCATTGTTGGATGGACTCAGCTGGGACAGATCTGCAAAGTCCAGTGCCGGAGAGTGCAGACTTGTGCACACGTTTCACGAGGATGGGTGACACTGACACTCGGGGTGACACTGCAAGCTTGCACCTGTGGCTCTCGATTTTTAGTGGGGGCTGGTGGTTGGATTGGGCGGGTCAGGGCTTGAGTCCTAAAAAAAAAAGTGGCATGGACTCTGATTTACGCATTGGAAAGTGACATCACAAGAAGTGAACATATGGTGAGTGAAATATGTACATTTCATTCAACTTGACGAAAGTGCACAGGACAAATAAACAGGGCTAATCCTCCCAGCCCCCCGCCACCCCAAAGTTCTTGCTAAATTGGGGGCCCGGGCAGTGGGACACGCACTGGCACTGCACCGCTGTGAGTGACCTCACCTGGCTGCCATCTTGAGCAGAGGACCAGCAGCACGGACGGCGCACGTGCCCGTCACCAGCTGCCAGTGCCACCTAGCAGGAGCAGCTGCTGACGAAGAAAGTTTTTTCAGGAGGTGTGGAGGGGCATTTGAAAAGTCAGTATTTCAATTTTATCTCGGATTATTTTTGGCACTCTCACATGTAAACCTTCCAGGGTCCCGGCCCGCTGTGAATATATATGGCATCTTACATGTTCAAACCCAACCTCATCCCCCAATATGAATGAGTTGGCATCTAAGTCGCCACACATAGATAAGTGTACATAGCAGCAGGGGATGGCTGAGCACCTGTTCCGAAAACCAGCTCTGTGTAGTGTGGGGGCACACTGAACCGGTCTCCAGAGAGCACCTGTTTTTCCCGTTCTTTACTTTGTGTTTTCAGCCTTTTGTCACCTGCCACTTTATTCTCGTGCTCAGGTCCAACTTCATAAAGTTAAACAGGGAGATGATGCGACTCTCTATGATGGGGACGATTGTGTTCCCCCACCCCGAAGGAGAGGAATAACCGAAAGATTCTTAGAAAAAAATATAATGTAGTTGGTCTCAAATGGTAAGGACCTCGTAGTACCCAAGGCTGATGCAGCCGAGACGAGTGTCATGCGATTGCATTGTTGACACGTGTCTGTTGATGTCACTAGTGGAGTGTGAATCATTGTGTTGATGCACACACAAATGAGCACTGAATGACCAGAGACAATTCACTTTACAGCTGTGGACTGTGGTCACACACACATTACAGTAACTAATCTGCATGCAGCCCCATCAGCGCCCCCGTCCACCCAGCACACAATACAAATCAGCCACCTCCACTCGCTTCACAGAAGGAGCAGGGCTGTGAAGGGAAGTCAAAATTAAGACATTGGGCCTCATTACGACCCTGGCGGAAGACCCTGGTGCTATTAGAACCATGGTCCATGCCGGTAAGTTACCGACTCCGCCATGGAGAAAGGGGGAATTACCACCCCATTACAAGGTTGGCGGGGCGGTAATTCCCCCTTCCTCCATGGCCCTTCCCCATTCCCATTTTTGCCCCATAGGGCTCAATGGGAATGGGGAAGGCACTAAGTACGGTGCCGCAAATTGCGGCACCGTACTTAGCACCAAGGTCCCTTTGCGGGTCCCTACTTTAACGGCTGGTAAAACATGCCGTTAAGGTCGGGTCCCGCAAAGGGACCTCATAATTAGGTGCTAATAGATTAACAGCGCCGCAGCCTTTTACGGCGCCGTTAACCCATTAGCGCCTGGGTCGTAATGAGGCCCATTATTTTTTGACACAGAAGGATACGCCGCTGCTGACAGCGCAGATGAGTCATGGCAAGTCAGCGAACGCCTCTTGCCAATTGCAAGTGAAAGGCGGTTTTAATAACAGGCATTTTGATGAATGCTCCGGACCGCAATCCCCAACTGAATTATCAAATATATATATATATTTATAAAAGATGTCATACCAAGCGTAATGCATTTTTCTTTAGAAATACCCTTTTAAGGCTTTCCTAGGCATGTGACATGTCAACAGGGCATGCAGTTTACCTTCAATTCTGCTGTTGCCGTGTATTCTCCCAGCTGTGAGTTTAACTGACAAAGAAAATGGTGGTGCCTGCCAAGCAAACAGCTCAGCTGGGGGGTGATTATACACTTCTCTGAATGGTTGCACTTTGCATTCCAAAAAGTTCCACACATTTATTTCACTGGTGAAATACTTTGTTCAAGCTTGGCACAGACTTTCATATGAGGTGGTGTGGGAAAAGGAAATGTGGGAATTTAGTTGAAGGAAATGGGCACTGGGATAATTCTAGTTGTCCCTAAGGTGAGTAATGACAACACCTGACAGGATCAGCAGCAGCAGTGGGGGGACGGGGACCTGGATAAAGTGCTGTCTTTATAGGCCTCAAGGCCGTTACCTACCATAAATTAAGATGTATCAAAACAAGTTATCAGAAACTCCTGCACCTCGGAGCTGTGAACCCTGTCACAGAACTGTAAGCAAAGTTATACTATTTTATGAGTTGTGTTGTTAATTTGAGCATAAATCTAACTGGCAACTATTACTTTCCGGGGTCATCATTTGGCTGCACTGCTTATTAAATGCAACTCTATATTCAATACTGGTGGCAACGAGAAGACATGACTTAAGTCTGGTTCTGCAAAATAAGTATTAAGCTATGTTATCACTTTCTCAATCATTTACACAAAACATAACATGCAACAGACACATGAACCCTCAATAAGTAGCATTTTCTGTAAAGTCGTGAATTGATGCGATTCACGGATGATGGTTTGTGGGCCACTTTTTTGAGGTGAGGGGTGGGCCACTTTTCTTTGGGTGTCCGGGCCTATTTCTTGTCCCAGTCCGACCCTGATGGTGCAGCATTTGGCCTGCTCCGGCTTGCATGTGCCCCGTGATCTGCTACTCAAGCGGGTTCTTGCAGGCCTCTTCTATCACTTCTGCTACCCTCATGGTGTGCCTCTTTCCTGTGCTACCCCTGCACTCTAATCATGTTTGGGGTGTTTATTTGGGCCGTGGTGGGGTGTTTCTGGTGCACCGTACACTCACTCGTGGGCCCAAAGGCCTTGCCATATGGATCTCTTCCTCTGGTTCTCCTCCGCTCCTCCCCGTGCTCATTTCCAAGCAGCGGGCACTCCGCTGCTTTAGAGGGGGGTCGGATTCATCCCTCGATGCCAGTCTACCGTCATCGGTTGTGGGGAGGGGCACGCTGGGATGGAAGCGCGAGCTGCCGGCACAGAGACAACCAGGCGCCATGGAGGTTCAACATAAACTGCTTTATTGGAGCGCTGTGCATGCACACATTACCCTTAGTCACCTGACCGCTTCACGCATCGCTACATCCCAACATGGTGATGGTGCGCGATGCAACACCTCCCATAAATATCATCTAGCACTTTAAGGGCAACACTTATTTGCTTTCTCTTTATCCGAACAATGAATGCTCTCAACAAATTTGAAGAATACGCTGAGATAAACACACTGGGGCTTTCAACATAAGGGTGCACTTCTTATTGGAAAACATAAAAAACAATGAGATCAATATCAAATCAAAAACAATTTGAAAACAACATTAATAGTAATAACAGGATTTGATAAAGTGCCACATGTCAGATGCTTTGCGCTTCTAAGCATTGTACTAATAGAGTCTTCTGATTACAAATTCAGTGGTGCTGAATAGAAGCTACTGCTACCCGAAACTGCACTTGCGCAGTGAAGGCATGCCCTGCATCAGAAGTGAGGGCAAAACCTGGGCGAATCAGGACATTAAGGTGCAAGCTTTTTGCCAAAGGCTGTTTCGGTGAGGCAGCTTCACCATATTGTCCCATCTGCGCGCCCTGTTGGCCGCAGGCAGCAGGGCGCACAATCCTATCAGCGTCATTGGTCAAAGTGGGGGGAGAGCGGTTGGGAGCAGTGTTCCTCTACTTTAAAAAGTACTGTTCCTATACTTTTATTTTAAAAAGAAACCGTTCCAGAATGGTATAGTTTTAAAATAAAAGTTTAGGAAGAAGATGAAACTTGCAGTTCAGAGCACTGCACTGAACATTGCCTTCAACAGCAGGTGTGTTTGTTTTGGGGGTTTGGATTGCACGTGTGAGGGGGTGTGGCAATGGGGTTTGTGTGGAGCAGGCCAGCGGGGAGCACAGTTTCAATACTTCTTTCCGTACACTTCAACCACTGATCAGTGCAAGTAAGTTTCAGCGTGATTACATGAATGAAGGGGTTCCAGCTTTATTTTTTTAACCACGCACTGTTTTATCTACACGCAGTGGCATCCTCACCCCTTCATTCATGTATTCACGCTGAAACTTACCTGTGCTGATAGGACTGTGCGCCCTGCTGGCTGCGGCCAACAGGGTGCACCTATAAAGAAAATGAGACGAAGCAGTTTGCACCAAAAGAGATTGCACAGAATCTGGGTGCTTGCTAGCGCCACCTGGTGCTTAATAGAAGCATGCGTACACCTCAAATAAGCATTGCTCAGTGCAACTGCCTTTACCCCTAAATAGCCATCCTACACATACGAGTAGATGCCAAACACCAAGACAGGGGCCCAAACACACTCCAATAAAAGCATCCAATCACAAAGCACACACTGCAGGGACAAAATTCAACTCTTGACAGGAAAAAACCACAAAAAATAAAATCAACCTAACACACAGCTCATAACATCAACGTGCAAAAGGACTAGCAGCAGTCAGCACACAGTCCTACACGTTCCACCACAAGAAATACAGGAAGAGCATTTTAGCACCAAAAAGAATTTCACAATGCACAATTCAAATTATTATTATTACCATTATTAGGGTATTTATTGAGCGCGGACCTAGCTTTGGGAAGCAAGCGAGTGATTTAGAATCATATGGGGAAGCACAAGGCTAGGGAGCAGAGAAACGAGGGAGTGGGGATTTAACATCAGGGAAGGGAGGGCAATTGTCAGCAATGGATATACTAGTACACAGGGGAGGAAACGGTGGGGATCAGGGCACCGGGTCTCAGGTAAGGTGGGGAGTTCATGGTGTGTATGGACCTAGGTGTTATGGAGGAGACATTCCTTGAAGAGGATGGTCTTGAGCTCCTTCCTGAACTCTGGAAGGTATGGAGCGAGTCTGATGTTGATGAATACGAGGTTCCAGATTCTTGGGCGTACACATAGGTCGGTCTTCTGTTTTTTTTCCTTCCTGCACCAGTGGAGTGCAAGTCTGCACAAGTCCTTACTTCTGGTGGAACGTAGGCCTCCAGAGATGCCGAGTTCCTCAGCGAGGTAACTTGGAGACTTCAGGGCCATAGCCTTGTAGATGATGCAGCAGGATTTGATGATACGGGCTTGCAGCAGGAGCCAGTGTAGTTCAATGAGGGTCAGGGTAATGTGATCGAATTTGCTGAGTCATTCGATGAGTCATGCTGCAGTATGCAGGACATATCTCTGAGGAGCCAGGGTAGTCACCGGAAGGCCTTCCAAAAGGGCATGCTACCATCCAGGTGGGAGAGGACAAGGCTTGGACACCAGACCTGAAGTTGTTTCTTGGATGAAGGGTTTGCTTTTCTGCACGAGAGAAAGTTGGTACCAAGCCGTTTGTGTCTTCCTTGCTACATGCTGTTTGAAGGAGAGGTGTCCATCAATGTCAAACCCAAGGGACTTGGTGCAGGTGACCAGCTGGGTTGTGACGCCCCCGAGTTGCATATCAGAGAGCCAAGTTTGGAAGTCTGTGTGTTCTGTGTTGTTGGTCAGCAGTAGGAATTCAGTCTTGGAGGGGTTGAACTTCATATAAGCACTGGACATCCACGGCTAGATCAATGTGATGCAGGCCTTGAACCTGTGGAGGTGTTTCGATGTTGGATATCTTGAGGTAGAGCTGCGTGTCATCTGCGTACTGGTGGATGTGAATGAATGTTGTGTGAAGCTAGAGGGTTCCAAGCCGTTCCATGTAAAGATTGAAGGGGGGAGAGGATGGATCCTTGTCAGACTCCAGAGGAGATGGGTAGAGTTGGTGATCTGGAGGAGCCCATTTGTAGTAACTGGTGGCGATTAGCAAGGTACGATGTGAACCAGCTGAGGAGGATCTTGCTAATCCCCATGGACCAATGTAGATTGTTTGAGTGCCTTGTGGTGTTGGAAAAAAAAATGAGTCAACCAAATATTTGTAATATTCTAAAATAAAAAGCATGCAATGCACATATGGAGCATGGAATAAAGTTCTAAATGGTTAGTGCAAGCACACATTTGTGAGCCGCAATCCCATGGCAAGGTGTTTAACCATGTTACACTGTCTTGTGTTGGTGTTGCAATTTGAAGAGGTTTGCGCTAAATATTTAATAAACACCTAACTTTGCCCAAATCCACCAAAATCCTCATCAGAAGAGTCTGAAAAATGCACAATTTCATATTCAAGAAAAAAGACCCACAACCCTTAGAACAGTAGAGCCCAGCAGAGTACAACGACCAGAAAATATGCACTCCTATGATCCTAACTCCCACGCTCTCACCTCCACTAGCAAACAAGACTGACTGAAGTCAGAAGAATCACCCTGTCCCACTGTGCCATGACCGTGCCACTCAAAGGTTCACATCAATGCACAGCGATCCTAATAGCAACATTCATAGCCGTACTAAATGACCAATCGAACAGCAGAGCAATATGAACATAAATATCTGAAACAGTCCTGATTCACCCTTCTCCTAAAAAGACCAATTTAGCCAAAGGCGGTGCAGTCACTTAAGGGCTGTTATCAGATATCCAGTCCAATTGCCCAATCCGAAATTAGCAATCAATCACTATTAACACTGCCCCATTTTAGAGTCTGTATTTTCCAAATAGGAACTAAAAAGTCCCTCCTGCATATAAAAACGGGAGCTCCCCTCTCCCAGTCAGGCAAGAGGCACCGATTCATTGATTCTCGTCAACATATGGGCTGTGTTTCATACAACAGAGCACATTATAGTACCCATTTCTAAAATGCCTATAGATCTCCAAAAATTGCTATGAGCCTTCGACTTGTACAAATCAACTAAAAATGAATACCACCAAGACTCAAATTGTAGCCTATTCCCCCCAAAAAAATCATATAGAGGACACATGTCTTGGTCGATCAACAAAGTAAAATTAGAAGAGGTCCCCAGTTACATGCACCTCGGTATGGTGTTTGAAGGGTGAGTACAAGCGAAACGGCAGATGGAGTGTTGAGCGGAAATTGGACACAGCAATTTCTCAAACAAAAATAATATTATATAAATACGGTAAATTTTCACTCAATCCATCCTTGGTTTATTGGAATTCGAAAGTGACACCATGTCTTTTGTATGGAATGGTAACGCGAGAAATCTTGCCTGATCAGTTTTTTGATAAATTGGAAGCTAAGTTTTGGCGATCCATTTTAAATCTTCCACAGTGCATTCCGGGTCCTTGGTTGCACTATGAGCTGGGTCTAGTTTGACCGAACGCGCTCTATCATTGGCAAATCTGTGCACTTTTTAGAAAGTGCCTAATATCCACTGACTTGAATGTTATGATAAAAGTGCTTGCGACTAATTTGTTTTCAACTCAGCAAATTTTCATCCAGAAATGGATTGCAGGCACTTATCGTATTCTTGCTGAAGCAGATGTGACCATTGAAATGTTGGCATTGAATCCTAATAGAGCTAAGAGAAATATTTATCAAACGGATTGGATAGAGACCAGAAACCAATGTCTGAAATGTAAAAACTTTTCAAATCATGTATATGGGGACAAGAGAATTCGAACAATGGACAAATATCGTTGCAAATCACCATCGCCACATCATCGCTCTTCTATATTACGCATGCGTCTTTATCTGTGGCCTACTAGAGATCTGTCAACTACACGAAAGATAATTACAGCGGAATTGAACTTTTGTCAATTTTTGTCAAGACTCTACATGCAATGAAACACTTGAACATTTGATTTCACTATGCCCTGCTCTCACTGCATTTCGAGCCATCTACTTCACAAGACTTTGTTCATATCTTGGCTCTTTGAATGCAGAGAAACGATGGTTAGCCATATTAGGTGCATCTTCTGTCTCTATTCAAATTGCCACTATTAACTTTTTAAAGGCATTGAGGTTAGATTAATTTTATGAGTTTGATATTTAAAAACTGTGTTAGCTATATGAGAATTATGTTTGTATTAGAGATATGTAAAAGAGCCCCTTATAGTACCCAATACACTACAGAAGAAGGCACTCTATGGGTGGTTGCCACCTTTTCTGACCAATACATATTCTCAAGTGATGCAGCCAACCAAGACTTCTCCAACCCCATGAAATGCAGAGAGACTTAAGATTCGGCACTCAGCCACCAACCACCTCGGTCAATGAAACCCAGCCATGCACTTTCAAAAGACACAGCAACACCAGCATGATGTAAAACTACAACTTACTCTTGGAAAAAAGGACTGATGCCTAGATTGTCAACGCGCACACTAACACACCAGCTAAAAACACTGCATCACTAAAACATACCCATCAATCAACCACAGCATTCATCCCAGATGCTGTTGCCATAACTAAAACATTCAGGCTTGGATACTTGCCTTGTGTATTTACCTTTCAGCATTGCATGATTTTAGGAGAATTATTTTTTTTGAATGACATTTTTGGTTGATGTAGTTCTAGATTAAATGCTTAATGAACCAAATTTCAAATTGACTGAACATTTTGTAAAAGTTATATAATATATATTTATGTGATACCAATGTGTTGTGAATCACCTTGTCTTTACAAAAGGTGTACTTAGTGTCTAACCTTTAATAGAATATTTAAAGAAGTACAATCTAAAAGAAATTAATAACTCGGAGCATCCAATTTGACTGAGATTGTAATACAGAAAAACGATATACCAGTGCATCTGATACAGTTCCTTCTGCAAAAGGCTCCTCAAATCACCACCAAGTGGTGATAAAGTGTGATAAGATAGTGCTGCAGAAATAGCCGCAATCACAACCCCTGGATGGGATGCAAGGAGATGGGATGGGATGGGATGGGAGAGAGCACCTCATCCAATAGTCAGAAACCCTGAGTAACTGTGTGGTGTAGAAGGGGATGGTACCGTCAGGGAAGCTGCTCAGAGAAGGAAAAGCTGGTCTTCTAACTCGCACTACAAGGCAAACCTAATGAAAACTCTAATAGTTTAGGATAGCTCGGGGGTAACAAGTTTGTCTTGCAAGCAAGACAACGGTTTGAATCCCGGCTTCACACTTAGAAACTGGCTCTGGTATTACACGTTTTTATAAAAGATTAATTAATTCATATTTCCTATCAAGGAGAACCACTGTAGTGGGGGTTAAGCAGAAGCAACTTTATAAAAGCAGCACGATTAGGCAAAACGCAATGCACAGCACCTGTCCAATGGCAGCCAAGGCATGGGATGTTTAGTTCACTTCGGTTTGATGAACCGACCCCGACAGTGCATGTAAAGTCAAGGTTGTTGCGACCCACTGACTTCTTAATGGAGATGACATAGTCTGGACCATGCCTGGGTGGTATGATGTCTGAACTTACTAGCTACGTCCGGACAGTGGGAGCCGACGCAAAAAGGGGCAGCAAATCAGGCGTCTTCTACCTGTGTCTTGCATTGGGATCTGCTACACATCAGTCATAGCTGCCTGGTGCCAATGCAAAGGTCTGGCAGGGCCATGCACAGCTGTACTGGCTGCAGTCCACCTTGGAAGGCACATTTGAAATCTGGAATTACGTGGTGGGACGTGGTGATGCCGTTTGTGGTGAGCGGCGGCAGGCCAGTAGGGAACATAGTTCCACTACTTCTTTTCGAAAAGATTCGATCACTGCTCTGCACGAGGGAAGCTGTCCGCTACTACAAGGCAAAAGAAACAATCCTTCCCTGAAATGACCCAGTGCGTCACTGGTCCCAGTTCTGTTTCCTGCCCAAGTTTGTAGCTCCGAATGTCACTCGATATGTAAAATAGTACCATTTACCTCTCTGGAATAGCCCTACATACTATCAGCATTTCTCAAATGGTTAGGTCGTCAAAGCGTTTCTCTGCGCTTGACTACGCTGTACAGGACACCAAATAAATCTTTATGTTTGGGTCACCATGAGCATTTCCGGGGCCAGGCACGCTATGAAATAAGTACTGCTGCTTTCTAGTGCCACGATTCATGCTAATGATGGTAGAGTGCTTTACAAGTAACCATAACTGAACAATGCAAACCATTTGCAAGACGTGTCTAGCTCTCTTATGCGAAAAACTGGGTTGCGTTACATTTCTGAGACTAGATCCAGCAAACGATATTTTGAGGGAACCATTCATTCTGAAGACATAACTACAACGTCAAGAAATGCTAACAATAACGTCAACAGATGGATTTTTCATTAAATTAAAACATGCTGAAAATAGAATCCATAAAATGAACGTAAACATTTATCAATCATTTCCACTGAAAGAAAAAAGTATCTGCAACAAAACTGCTTCAAAAGAATGGGCCTTTTAACAATGATCTTCTTTTTAGATAAGCCTACCTCACTTAAGGTGGCATGTTGCACACAGCCTTAAATAGGCCACACGTGTTCATTTCAACAACTAATGAACCAATCAGTGGTGGAAAAACCCGATTGCCACGCCCCCTCCCACGGTGGAAGTGTTAGAAAAGAGATAGTGCAACTCTGTTCCCTGCTGGCCTGCCACTGCTCCACACAAACCCGGTTGCCACGCCCCCTCCCACGGTGGAAGTGTTAGAAAAGAGATAGTGGAACTCTGTTCCCTGCTGGCCTGCCACTGCTCCACACAAACCCGGTTGCCACGCCCCCTCCCACGGTGGAAGTGTTAGAAAAGAGATAGTGGAACTCTGTTCCCTGCTGGCCTGCCACTGCTCCACACAAACCCGATTGCCACGCCCCCTCCCACGGTGGAAGTGTTAGAAAAGAGATAGTGGAACTCTGTTCCCTGCTGGCCTGCCACTCCTCCACACAAACCCGATTGCCACGCCCCCTCCCACGGTGGAAGTGTTAGAAAAGAGATAGTGGAACTCTGTTCCCTGCTGGCCTGCCACTGCTCCACACAAACCCGATTGCCACGCCCCCTCCCACGGTGGAAGTGTTAGAAAAGAGATAGTGGAACTCTGTTCCCTGCTGGCCTGCCACTGCTCCACACAAACCCGGTTGCCACGCCCCCTCCCACGGTGGAAGTGTTAGAAAAGAGATAGTGGAACTCTGATCCCTGCTGGCCTGCCACTGCTCCACACCACGGGCAATCCAGACCCCCAAACACACCTGCTGTTTATGGGAATGTTGCGTGCAGTGCATTGAGGCGCAAGTTTCAACTTCTTCTGCCACTTCTTTTAAAAGACGACCATTCCGGAATGGTTTCTTTTTAAAATAAAAGTATAGGAACAGTAAAACATTTTATCCCAAACGTTCCCACCCACTTCGACCACTGCAACCGTCTTGTATTAAAATAAGATTCTGTTAAAGACTCTCCTTCCTGTCGTCGTACTGACATCTCTGTCTGAAAGGAAGGTTTCTCGGCCCACATCAATCTGCAGAGAAAAGACTCCCGGCAGTGGGAGCTGGGAACCTTTCTGGGGAAAGTCCCGGGGCGTGAGCTAGAGTTGGCCACTGTTGTAGCAGTTTATGTGTGCCAATATTTTATGAAAGGTCAGTTATCAAGTAGATGGGGGTGTTAAGAAAGAAAATAGATATTGCAATAGTGCCATCGCATGGATGCATAATCAATTAGTAGTAATGGATTGCACTAAAGAGTGTCTATCCTAGCAAGCATACTGAATAATTGTTCCACTCTACTCACGGACAATGCGCATTTGGCATTCTCGCTAAGTGTTTTGGTCAACATGAACGGTCACAGTGCCCATCAGAAAGTAATACTTTTTCTTCTTGCCCTGCATATTTATGATAATTCTATTTTATTTTCGTTGCATTTCTCTTCGCCTCCTGCACTACCAGGGTGCCTGACTGTTCACAAAATGCATGTGAGCAGATCCAGCGATGGGCAAGTGCTCCTGCACATGCGCGATAGTCCTGGCATGACTTGCACCGTTTTCATTGCCAGCAACGTGCCTAGGCTTCCTTTGCATGGCGTAAAGCCAGGTGGGCTGTGCACGTCATCAAATCCAGTCTCCTTACATTCAGAGTACTTGTCCTCAAAAGCATGCTTTATCCTCCTTGTGTTTCAGAAGTGGAAAAAGCCATGCCCTCTTCGACGCCTGCCAAGATCACACTGCACAGGAGTGCATTTAGGGAGAGTGGCCAGTAGGCGAGGAACGGAGATGGTGTAACACAATGCACAATGATATTCGTGTTTGATGCAGAAGATACATGCATGGCTGATCAGGTTCAGCTTCGACTTGTCCAAGGTCCATCCTTCTTAAAGGGCGCACTTTCAGTTCCTTTACTTCTAATGTTGAGAATGGCTCGATTTAAAACACTTCCTGAAATGGAAGCTTGGGCTACAATGCGGCAGATCATCAAGTTCTGTATTCCCATTTTACCAGATGTAAATATATACATGTGTATTTCCCGGTTATTTTTATGATGCATTATTTTTCAAGTCTATTTTTTCGACATCATCAGAGGCTATTTTAGGTGAATCATTTTTTGTTGCTGCAGCTCGACTACCAGTGGGTTTGTGAAGCTTGGGCTTTCAGACAACAAGCTGGGAGGGCTACTCCAAGGAAGCTCGGGAATATATAAATAAATAAATATTGAACTGAGAGGCAGCAGCGTGAAGAGCTGGAGAAGCTGTGTGGCTGGCAGTCTTACTTGAGGATACACTTGGCTAATTTCTCAGCCCTGGAGGTGGGTGGGAGGGTGGGTCAGTCGGCGACAGTGATGCTCTACTGCCGAGAGTAAAAACGACCATGCTTCTTGAAATGAACAGGACATGTGCAGTGTGGCCAAAAGAAGTCTTCAAAACAAGGTGGCTTGTTGAGCACTGCCTTGAGAGAGCAAACATTGTCTGGCACCTTCGTGACCGTGTGTCATTGTCAACAGAGATCATTGTTACACTCATAGAATGACAAATATGGGGAAACCGGACTTCAGTAAACTGAACACACAAGCTCCCAAAATTTGACAAAAGATTATAGTTACCATGATTCAATGTATCATTTTATTTAGAAGATGCATGGTATCTTTCCCATTCAAAGATGGCAGCTAGTTTCGACTTGTTACCAGAGAGCTTCCTTAGGGACAGTCAACCAAGATGGCTGCCTTCATAGAAGAGCTCAGTGTTCCTGAGATGGGCAGGAATGGGTGGGATTAGCCATAGGGATTAGCATGGCTAGGGGCTGGGAATGAGAGGGGTCAATAATGAAACTGCATCAAATACACTGTGCGACATCTAATAGACCAAACTAAAAATTGTTATATTTAATTTGTGAGTGGGCCATCCAACTCTAAAGATAGAAAAACTATTTTTATATTTCTGCTAACAGGCCCACTGGCACTGAAAGTAGACTATTTTCCTGAAATTGCAGCTTACTTCTATTTGTGTATGAAAGCGTGTTAACTAGATTGATGCTTTGGAAGGAATCAGTTTGATCACTGAGGGCTGTATTTTGTGAGAACAAATCGAAATGTTTGCTAAATGCAATAATGATCCTATTTAAATAGTTAAATAGCAGAGAACCAGTGCAGAACTAGGGTCTTCAATCTACTGTGAAAGGTGATGAAGCAGCATGTAAGGCATACAATTTAATTGCAGTGTTCGTAGATGGTGCGCAGTGTGAACTAGTTCACAAAAGTGGTTTCCCTTATTGGGCAGCATCTTGACAGCACTATTTGTTAATGCAATCAAAGGACTACCTTTTGCGGAGGTCTCCTAAGGATCATTTATGCTACAATACCACCAGGAAACCTCTTACACTCCTCCCCCTGGGACACAGCAGGCGGACATTCTTTAGTGCATTAAATCGGGGTCACCGTCTAACCGAAGCAAGCATGTGGAGAGAATGAATCCACAAATCACCCAGTTTAAATCCAGTTAGGGTAGTCCTTACAACAGACAGCGACTGTGGCCCAGCACCCCTTCCTCTTGTCCTTTGTGATTATGTGGATTTGAGCCGCCCAGTGACGTGTACGTTGACTGGGGAAACCAACTCTATCCTTGGGCATGTGAACAAGTCTTCTTACCTTTTCCCCTTGATTTTACACCACCGCCCACTTGGGCCGGACCAAGACTGCACTTGGCAGATAGCCTTGCAACCTCTTTTCTAAAAACGGTACCTTGTCAAACAGATTCAATCTTGCATCAAGCCACACACATTTAAACAAGTATACTAAAGCAAAATAAGCATGCTTACACAGAATTCCAATAGCAAAAACCAAAGGACCCAATCGCCCTGGGAACTGTCGAACGATTTATATAGAAACAACCAATCGGAGGTCAATGGTTTACCTTATTGTCGGAGGGTGTTCATCCATTAGTAGGCAGAGAGCTGCTAATGGCCATTCTTAGCCAATCAGCGGCTCTCTTATCTTTCTAAACATATTCCCTCTCACCAGAACCTTAGACATGAGTTTTATCATCATGTGGGGTTGGCAGACTGGACTGCTGGTGTATTTTGCTTCCTTTAGTCACAACAATTTCTTTTTCTATACATGGTGGTCAGATACCACCATGTATAGAAATCAGAGGGTGTATGTACCACCATCAGAGGGTGTCACGGTACAGTACACTTAGGTATTTGGAAAACCTATATTAATATACATATATAAATTGCATTCATGCTAATACTATCTCACTGCCTAAATATATACCATACAGATGTGTCTCTTTGATACCAAATGTCCCACTAATGTACACATATAAACTGCAATTTTAAAAAATACTGGCTCGCTGCCTAAATGAATACCATATATATGTCTAGGTCTGTAAACAAATGTCACCAATATATGCATCTTATCCATCACCCCTTCAGGACCTGGCCAGCTATTACCCATAACATCATTGGAAATATGTAAGGGCATCCTATGTAGGGGATAGTCCATTATCTGTGATGTTGATCTGCATAAAAAAGGTACTTCTGCCAATCGTATCTGCCAAACCCATCACAAAAATATATTTCCATAAGCAAATGACCAATAGCAGGGCAATTGGTCAGTATGAGAAAATAAGTGTGTGTTGTAAAAATGCACCCTCAAACACATTGAAAGCATATATCCACCGTATCGAGCTGTACCAAATGGCTTTTAGTGTAAGTAGGTAATTGCCCCGATCCTGACCATTACCGGTAATAAGGGCCATGTGCATGCCATATTCCTGGTAAAACTCCTGGAACAGTCTCTTATGCACAAGTTGGAGATCCCAAACCTCCACCTGGACCAGAAATCACTGTGCCGTCAGCTGAAGACACAGCTTATCCACTACTTGAGCTGAAGAAAGGCTACTCTTCAGCTAGCACAGATGCCGCAACTGCTTCTCCTTCAGATTGAACTCTCATAACATGAAGGCTGGGATTGCCCCTTACTCCCTATGTGGACTGGAGCGATGGTACATCACAGCACTGTGCAGCAAGAGTGCATACAATGAAGGTCACTGCTACCCTAGAGTCGGTCTGATCGCGGCGGTTGCTCCTTGATCCTCCCTCCAATTGGAGAAACAAGAATGCCTAAGCAGTTATCGTGAAACGTCATGCTACGCAGTGGGCCTTCATTGGACCACAGAGTGACAGACCCATCTGTTCCCAATGTCTATTCATCATTCTATCCCGACATGGTCTCTTCTTCACCGGTTTGCCTTTTACTGACTATGTAACATCACCTGAGTTACTGTTCTTATCTGGCATTTGCTCTCCATATCAGGCTCTTCACTCATGTGTTTTCACTCCCTCGCATTGCCATCCCCCTTTACATAGCCTCTATGTAACTTGCTTTCTCTTTCACCGATCTTGGGCCTCTTTGCTGGTATTGGGTTGAACATGCACTCGATTCAGTGAGTAAGGCATTGTAAGCGAATACAGCAGTGGGGGCTGGTGAATTTTATAATTGGAGGGGCAAAAACATTCCCCTCAATTATGCCCAAGCAGCCGTGCGCAGCGAGGGAGCCCAAACCAAAAAAGGGAGTTGGATGGGTTTTCTCCCTCCACACGCCTCCCCTGGCACAGTCTAGGGAGGATAGCTCAGGGGCAACATGCTTGCCTTGGAAGTAAGACGACACGGAGCAACACAGGTCGATCCCCGGGTCTGCGCTTAGAAAACTTATGATATATTTATGACGTGCTTTATATCCTATCACACTTGTGTGAAAAATTAGATCAAAAGGAAATGATTTAAGTTGGTGGCTTTTTAAGTTGGAGCGATTGTACTCCCGACTTCACAGAGACATTAAACACATTTCTCTGTGAAGTCTGTGTGCCTGCCCTTGGACTTCACAAAGAAATTAAGTAATTTATTTCTGAAGTTCGAGCGCATGCATTCGATCTTGACAGAGAAATTAAATTCGGCAAGTGTGCCTGTTTAACTTTCTCACACACATACAACGGACATTCACACAAACATCATAAAGATATACACATACTTTTTTTGCTGTAAATGACACTTACCTGGTCCTCACAGGATGGATGTCTCCCTCCTGGATCACAAGCTTCCCTCAGCAGCACGTTCTCCACGCAGCAGGTTAGGGATAGGGTCCCTCTGAAACTCTCTCTTCGGCCCTCCCCTCCCGCCTTAGCATTAGCCTTTCCTGTTGTGTAATCAGACCAGGGGTGGGGCCAGCATGCTGACCCCGCCCTGGGCTTGACACAGGCAGGAAGAGGGAGGGAGGGAGGCCTGCAGAGGCTTCCTCTCTTTCTTGCGCCAGATTTTCTAGTGCCTGTGGAATGAGAGGACCCTGTGACGTCAGGGCTGGTCCCCCTAATGCTCTTCACAGGCTGTCCATCCTGCCAGGCCTGCTCCATGGACAGTGCTGTGTATGTCACCACCAGTCTTTACATTTGCAAAGACTCTAAGCAGTTTTAGATTGTTTGCAAATGAAATACTATATCTGCATTATGGAATGAGAACAAAAAAAGAATGGCTCCATAGTGCAAAATGTTTCTTTTTTGGTGAGACCACCTGAAAATCTTTTGCCACCCAGTGGGTCCCAGAAATAGATGCGGCACCGCCCTGGCACCCCCTATTTACAAGCCTCCACTGGAATACAGCAATAGAACACCAGATCAAGTTTCTTACAGTGATCAAGCAGGTTTGACTCAATGGGGAAATTGCTTCAAATACATCAATGCATTATTGAAATCACAATTTGATTAGTTACATTGAGATTAAAATAATCGTGTTTAGCGGAATGCAGTACAATCCATTAAGAAAATATTGATACATACCATCCAAAATAATGTTCCGGTGGCCAGAGTAGAATATTGGTCTATTGTTGAAAGTACACTGAAGATGAGGCATATCAGCACAATTAAGAAACTGTAAATAAATATAAAAATCAGAAGATAATTAGAATAAGGAGTTTATGTTTCATTTTCCTTCCATGTTCAAACGTGCATTCTGAAAGAATTGCATCATTTCGAAGCCATCACAACATGTTTTTCACATTTTCCCAAAAGATTAGAACTATAAATAATCATGTTAAACAGATTTCACAGTGCCATGATAATCATGTTACATGCTATTCCACTAATGAGGAGGCAAGAACATCTTGGGGGGCAAGCATTTAGTTTGGGACTTTTCACTGAAAGACGTTAAGAAGCTTTCAGCTACAACGAATTCAGGAATCTTTTTTTCTTGCATGTCTATTAGCCCGCTGGCTATCCTTTAATCCTCCTCTGGCACTCTGGACAAGGAGTTTGCTTTATCTCATGATGGTATGGGGTGGGGCATACAACACACATTAGCAGAAGTGAAAGGATAGTGCTTAAACTTGCTGGGAGCAGTAGCTTTCTTACTTCGAGTTTCATGTAATCTTTCAGTCCTCACTGGGAGCATTTCTGAGCATTCCCCTTTCCACACAAAACCAGTGGCTTGTTTCACTGCAACACGTCTACAGTTTCTTATGTTCACGATCAAGCCTTTTCACTATAAGGGCCCAGATGCATTACTCCCCATTCATTCGTCTGGGGTCATAGTTGGGAAAAGTGCTTCATTGATGAGCACAAATCAGCCAAGAGACAATGGAAACCTTTTCATGGTTTATCCATTCAGGAAGGCTTCTGTAGAAAAGAAACGCCATCAACTGACGAGATCCAGCTTTAATCAAGTCCATTACAGAAAGAAAGAAGGAACAACCAATATCCTCAATCTAGTTGTGCACTGATAAGTGAACCCTCCATCTCTGAAGACCTGCCCTTCAAATTGGTTAGTGAAAGAGTTTGAGAATTTGCAAGGGGTGTTTATACACCGTCTCTCAGATAAGACATTATATTGGTACCTGCATTTTTTCAACTGTGGAGCACATCTTGCCTCCTGACTCCACATACATTCACAAATAGTCCACCTTCTGACATCGTCAAATAAATTAATTTTCATGAGACAGCGTCTCGTGTTAACCTCTTGCCACTGAGAATAAGCCAACACAGTGGAGGAATACATGTTTTTAAATGTTTATATGTAGCATTCATGTATTATTTCCCTTGTTGCCGGAGACTGTAAACTTCAGATTGCATGTCTAAATTCCAGAGACATTACTAATTTAAGACACCATTTGCATTTATTTGCTTAGGTTGTATTCTATTGAAAATACAAGCTAAAAATATGGGGTCGTTTGTTTTCCTGTGCTCCATCACCAAGGAAATAAAACACTGAAGATTAATAAAACCATAATACTTCTACTAAATCATATCAGACCAAAGAATTGTAGTGTACAGTTTATAGGTTTTCAGAGAACTATTCTGCTTAATTATAGCAATTGAACATGCTCAATCAGACATCAAATGGTACATGTTTCGTTTTAAAGAAGGCAAGTGAACACACAGGTCTGCCTTAGTTCTATGCAACCGTAATCAACGACCTGCAAATGATTTGAATTCACAAGAATTACCAGACACTTATTAGTCTGTCACTTATAATGGGGCCAGGAAGATGAGATGTATGGAGAAGCTGTGTTTGGTAATGTGAGGTGTCATCTTCCACAAAAGAACAACATACAACATGGAAATGCATTTATTAAATGACCAAAAGTGTGGACTGCAATGCTTGAAATCCTAATTCCATAAAACCATTCTTTTGACAAATGGGGATTCATTGTCACGTTAAGTTGTTGTCCTCTTGCAGTTGGCCAGCGAGATCCATTCGCCTTGGACATTGAACCATTATGTTCACAGAATATATTGCATACATCGAGCTTAAAAATTCTTTAACCAACTGATGCGCAGATGAAACCATTATAGAATTCATTTGCCAAGTTAATTAAGCCGTTCGGCAATTAGTTGGTAAATGAGGGATACGTTCCCATTTGGGGACGCATGCCTTCCAAAGTTCAAGCACAACAGCCTCATCTAAAAAATGTCCCATGAGAATTTCAAACTGATGCACATAACCCTCTAATGTTTGAGCCTTTCTTGCAGCCAACACATCAAATACATTTCTGAAATCAGCTTGATCAGACAGATAAAAAATGTATTAAAAAACTATATTCAGGCACGTATACCTTCACATATATTAACATCAGTATGCTTGAAAGCACAAAAGAAAATTGCTTAATTTAATTTTTCATATTCTCAAGGACCAGAACCTCATTTTGCCCTCTACCACATATTTAGTTATATCAACAGGTGTGGGCAAAGCCAACTGATTGGGTTTTGTGGAGGCGTGGGATCTGCTTTCTCCATGCACTGCCACAATGGTAGTACCTGGACATGCGAAGGCAACATCTGCCAAATGGTGTTAGTATGGGGACATCTTATGGCAGTGCCTGGCAAATGCAGATTTAATGCTGATACAATAGCCAAAACGCTTGGCTTTGCCAAACATTATTTTAAGAGGAATTAAATACAAGGAGACACAACCTGCCTATAAATAAAGAGGCTAAATGACTCTTGGTTTAGAATTGTAGGACACCAGGAGATGGCTTCGCTGTTTTATAGCTGTAATGAAATCATTACCTTTCAGAAGGCTGCTCCCAAAGCACAGAGCTAAACTCCAGGAGATCTCAGGGGGATGTGTTTTGACAGGCACAGCAAGGTATTGGCCATGAATGACCATAGCGATTAGCGTGTCCATGGGCTGTCAATGGTTGGGTAAATAAGCAAACAGTGCCCACCGGCTGTCTATCCCTCTTCTCATCTCACCCTTCTCTCCTACCTTCATTTCCCATTACAATAGTTTTGACTTATAAGCAGTACTTTCAGTGCCATCTAACAGCCAAAAACAAAATGTGCATTTCAGCCCAGCACAGTTTCCCACTTCAACAGAGGGGTATCGTTTTCATTGCACACATTCCTGCTATGATATACCAAGTTCAATGGGCTATTGGAAGCAAGGAGGAGGGCCCCTTTGGTGCACACTAGAGATGGAAACTAACCACAGAACCCACCCAATTAAATGTCTGATGTCATAATGCTGATAGATTGACATTGGCCTGGTATAAAGAGTTCCACTTAGACATGAGAGGGAGAACAGGATAATTGTATTGCTACCTGCGAACCCTCACAATTAGGGCAAATGTCTAAGAAACAATTTCCCAAGCCAGACGGGGACCAGAGCGGGGAGAAGCATTGCTACCAGGACCCAAAGAAGTGAGTTGGAGACCCAGTGCCTTTCCGTCCGGGGGGCAGTGCCTGTCCAAAGGGTGCTAAAACATCCCAGAGCCTGATTCAAGTCCACACGATTTAATTTGGCAATTCGAAATGTAAGTGAACCAATGTTCCAATTATGAATTTAATTTATTCAATCATTTAGCAAATTAACCATAAAAAGGGAGGACTACCTTTTCTCTCCAGATAACCTAATTCACTGGGCTGGTTTCAGAAGGGCCTCCTGCAATCTGATTTACTCATGCGATTTCACCAATTTGCATAAGGAATAAAAATGCTCTATAAGAGCTCTTCTAAATAAATGCCCAAAAGTAGAATATTTAACCAAGCTGTTTGTCACATATATGGAAAGACCCGATTATTGGAATACAAATAGAAGAACTTGCTATTTAAAGATATCACTACATATTATCACCACCAAAGATATTGCTGTATATATGGTTGTCTGGAACGGCCATAGGCGACATTTTGGGGGGGGGGGGGTCATTTTTGGGGTTGAGATGGGGTTTGCGGGGGTATCCCCGCTCCTTTAAAAATAATGCAGGGGTTGCGGGCTTGTCCCCCCCCAGGTTCCATGCCTTAATATTGCTGCAAAAATATCGCCATATTTTTGTATGGCAATATTTTTGCGGGGATATTAACACATGGAACCCTATTTAAAGTGATCCCTTCCCTGCAAGACCCCCTAATTCCAATAGGAAAGTAAACACTTTCAAACAGCCCTATTCCTTTATTTCCAATTTGAATACCAAAACTCATTTTGAAATGCTCTGTTCGTGTGTTGTTACTAGAATCCATCTGTAACCCCTTTTTAGTACTAGTATTCTTTGAGAGAATATACTGGGCTGTGCAAGTGATAACATATGCCATCCACATTGTTCACCAGCTTTCTAATTCTATTTCGTTTGAAGTGGGGAAGAATACAAGTGAAGCCTCAATCTCTCCGGAAAAAGGAAAGTGCTACGGATTATAGCATTCTTATATTTCAATCCGAATTAGATTGCCAGCATCAGTTTATATGTAGAAGACATCATTTTGCTGCCAGCTGTTTCCCCCCATACATTCGATTTTGCAATGAAAGTTAAGGTTTATGAGTACTGCATTGCAAACTTAAATATCTGAGCATACTTTGCAGAATATCGATCTATATTTGCGCATGATATCTGTGTGAATCAGCAATCTACGTTTAGATAAAAAGTATTGGTGAACCAACAAAAGAAACTGTGTACATGTTTTTTTTTCAATGTACTCTGAATTCAGTTATAGGGTTTACAGATGAAATCCCGGGCACTCAGAGTTAGGAGACCACCTTTGTCTGGATCCATCGGTTTTATTTTTAATTAAATGAAAATGTCCTTATTAAAATATCCGGTTCTAGTCCTGGATTGTGAGGTGGACAAGTCATTGCAGGGAACATTATATCAGTGCTACTCCGAAGTAATAATAGAACCCATTGAAAACGAGCTCCATTTTAAATGTACATCTCTATACACACTTCAACAGCTCCAAAATAAAAGAATGAGCACAGCGTAGTTGGCTAATATTAGCACGTACCATTAAAATGAAATTTGGAAAATTTGGAGCTCAACAAAGAATAGTAATTTCAATTAGAATAAGAATTAGCATTACTAGCAATAGCATTACAAGCTCAACTAGGCAGCCACTCGGGCCTCAGTCAGCCCCATGGCGTATTCTTTACGGTGGTCATGCTGTCCTGGAGGTCTTCTGCTCCTGTAGAATACCAATGCAGAATCACTTGCTGCAATACCCTTCATGCAAACTGGTCCAGTGCTAGAGGGCCATCCTACTAGCCACTTTCAGATGTGCCAGGACGATTACTGTATATATTATTGTATACTCCCGATATTATACCCACACCTGTAAAACTGTGTTGTTTCTGGACCTAGTTCCGGCCCTGTATATATATGCCTACTGTATACTGTATATTGTATGATACCCGTGTACTGTTACTACTTATTATGTACCTGTAACTAAGTTGAGCATGTTCTTGTCCTGTGCGCCCTGATGCCCCAGGGTATGGCGCGCCCTATAAATAATAAACTAAACTAAACTCACACCTGCTTTAGGGCAGCAACACGCCCATCTAAAAGGCAAGAATCTAGGGCTGGGATCAGAATTAAACTTCCTAAGGAAGAGCCACCTCAGTATCTTCAAATATGTCATGCAAAAATAATGTCATTGCAAGAGGGCTGGGGCATGAGAGGTGATGAGCACCTGAGGACTGACCCCTCTCAAAGATGTCCAAAAACCATAAATGGGCTTTGCTTTATTTGGGACACACTATTGTGATTTAGTTGACAGCCTTCAAGATAAAACGCCACAGAGCTGGTTAATTCCGAGCAATGCCAATAATTTAGAGTTAAAATAGGTTAATTGGGAGACGTATTTGTAAAAATAACATTTGTGATTGATAGGTCCTTACCTCAAACCATTTCAGGTAAACATACGAAAAACAGATTATAGGATTTTCATTAAAATGTTCACCATATACTCTGCTGGTCAACAGCCTAAAGATCCCTATTGTATAGTGGGGCCTCCCTGCTGATGTGTACTTATGACATTAGCACCGGCATGCAATGACAACAAATACTGGGTGGCAGGGTTATCAATAGGAGAGTGCAAGGCCCTCCACCCAAATACAAATAACAGGATGACCACACATCTAAAGGAGCTCATTTAAATGAGAACCAGTGTCCCTTTTCTGTTTCCATAGCAGCACAGTAGGAGAAGGAAGAGGAGGAGACATGGAACGAAAGAATGGAGGGACCCGGATGGCACGGACTAGCTACATTCGACGGAACAGTGGGAGAGCCAGTCAGCAGAATGTGCCGAAGATCCAAGCTTGCCGACTGGCTAGTGCCCCCTCCCAGGTTGTCCCTTTGTCATATGTCATAAA
This sequence comes from Ambystoma mexicanum, assembly GCF_040938575.1. NCBI lineage: Eukaryota > Metazoa > Chordata > Amphibia > Caudata > Ambystomatidae > Ambystoma > Ambystoma mexicanum. Next base: position 979,789,922 of record NC_090934.1, on the reverse strand, counting down.
CACGTGAGCCCTGGTTCAGCACCCCAAGGCAAGTGATTTGCAGTATGTGCATGCTACATGGGTGCACCCAATCACTTACGTTCCTGGTCTCGGAAATGTAAATATGCAGATGAAACGGTCTTCTCATTGCTAAAATATTATGCCTCTAAAAGCATGCACTCCGCACCCTGAAAAGAGGCAGCGACTATGAGACAATTACAAACCGCTTAGAAGGCAACTTGAAAAATGAACCGCATGACGGTTGGCAGAGCAGTCATGGGCGAGATGATGAGCGACAGATCTGGGGTCTGCATCTGGGGAGGAGAAGGTGGTCACATGGCCCTGCTGCAGGGTAAGCATGCTCTGTCATTAGCCCCTCCGAAGACCCCCAATATGCAGGAAAATGCCCAGGGCTGTTTGGGTACCATGGAGACAGTGGTCTGGAGCCTCCAGCATTAGAGGTTCTAAGCAGAGAAAACCCTGGGCTGACCGGAATACCCTGGGCTGACCGGAATACCCTGGGCTGACCGGAATACCCTGGGCTGACCGGAATACCCTGGGCTGACCGGAATACCCTGGGCTGACCAGAATACCCTGGGCTGACCATAACTAGAAGGTGGAAGCAAGGCTTTCCAGCATCGTTAGGGCTTAGATAAGAGTAGCCGCATGAGAGTTGTGTCTTATGTTCCTTGAAGGTCGGTTGGAGGGCAGCCAGTTGAGCCAGGACAGCAGGGGGTAAACCAGGATTCCCTGCTTTGTCAGGACCATTGCAAGGATCGGAAGCCCAAACAGAACTAACGAGCAGATGGAAGAGAGAAAGCAGAGTGAAGCATTGAGACACCCCAAGGTAAACACGTGGAAGACTGTGTGAATGCCACCATGTGTGCACCCTGGAACAAATGTACTTTAAAACGGAGAACCTGGTGAGGGAAATGAGAAGGCCCATACACTTGTGTGAGTAAAGGTGGGAGGTCCGTGGTAAGAACATGCCTGTGAAGAGGTTGCTGAAATTCAGCCATCTTCTGTGCGCTTCGCATCGAATCTTGCGATATCAGCACTGTATGAGGACACTGGGATCTCTGCCAGGTGACTTTGCTCTTTTCTGAAGTTTGCCCCATCAATACCCTATGGTGCAAATTCATGCGGGTCTTCACAGCCAGCGTTACTATACAGCCCAGGCAGAGAGTGAGAGGCTGCACGTGAAAAAGTGGATGAGGATACGTGCCTGAACGCTTTCTGGAAGGATATGGGGGCAGGGCATTTAATAGGCATTTGCTAGAACACAAGGCCCTTTACTAACATGAAACCAACATTCTGTACATTAACTTCCACCCCCAACTCTGCGTCACATTACTTACTTAATGACGGCCCTCCACCTTGTCAGACAGTTCTCCTCGAAAATGTCTGTAATTTTCCTATGATTCCTTGGAAGTACACAAGCCCCACTCCCCCTGCCCCTACAGGTGTTTTTGATCTCCCCGGGAGCCAGGATGCTGCCAGCCTCAGCAATGCCATTTGCAAGTATCATCATTCGTGGAGTCACGCTGTTGAAGACGTGTCTGGATTCCCACCCTCCTTTCTTTCTTTCCTCCTGTTACGGTGCTGCGCTGTCGCGTGCTCTTTTAGGGAGGATCAGGCTTGGATGGTGACTGGCATGCTTCCTGACCACGATGTTGCAGGCATCCATGAACATTTCGGTCTCCTTTTTTACCTGTGGAGCACAACACTGTGGGAAGGTGAGGCAAGAAGAGAGGCACAGCTCATGCTGCCATGTGGAAATCCGGGGGCTGGATCTAGCCTCTTATCTGCCCCCCAATCCTCATGGAAGAGCAGACTGGGCCGCTGGCAACCACGTGCCCCAACGCATGATCCGTGGCAGATACATGGCTTCTCTGTTGCCACTCTCCAGCATGGGGGTACATTGCAGGCTTGTTGATCAATGTCTTTTTGCAGTGCTCTTGCAGGCTCTTGTTCGTTACATGTAAAGACATCACCGGAAGTCAAATAAGCTTGCATGCGCCTTTGCTTTTACGTTTGCCTGCCTTGGGTGGGTGAAATGTTCATATCCGCGCTGTTGCGGGCATTGTGGCAATTCTTTGCCCATATCAAGACCATATGCATTACCATGTTAAGAGGAGATCGACGCCTATTCTGCAGAAAAACAGACACACTTGAGTTAAGTTGAGTGTAGATGTCTAAACATTGCCCTCCGTAGAGGACCTTCCAGGGTTGTCCTACGTAGTGCCTGCGCATTACAATGTATATGGAATCTAGAGCAGTTGTTCAGTCAGGGGCTATATTGTAGTAAACAATTGATGCCTGGAAGTTGCCTCTATATTGCAACTGAACCTAGTGTTCATTTTGTTCACTTAAGCAGTGAGCCAGTAATCTGTCTTGGAGCACATGGATGGTGAAGGGGTGAAAGTCTTCTACTTGTTCTTCAACTATACTTTCTGCATTTAAAGGTGGTGGCTCAACACAAGATGGATTTCCTGATGCACTCCACAGCTGCATCAGTAGTTGCCGGACCCTCTCCTTCAAGTCGATCCAAAGTTCTCAAAGCTTCATCAGTCAATGTCATGACCCCGGGAGTTCCTATGTATGTGGCGAACAGTCTTATGGGTTCCATATCTATGTCACTCCCATTAGACAGCTACAACCGGCTGCAAATCTCTTCTTTTCTCGAACACATTTGGTGCTGGGTCTTGGAATATTTTTAGGGGGGGATCTGTGGAAGGTGGTATCCGTTTCATGTTTTCCTTCTTGCATAATTGCCTCTTTAGTCTTGAAGAAATTAACCTGTGCCTGTTTATCTAGAGTCAGAACTTTCTTCTGAAACCCTGAATAGACTTGATGAGCGCTATCCTGCTCAAACTGTTTGTTCCAATCAGATTCAGGATCTCCTTAAAGAGGTCAGCTATGTATTGTTCCACTTGCTCATCATTCAAACGTTGTTCCTTCATTCTCGGTCTTCCATGTTTTTCTTGAATCTGCAACTACTGGGGATCCAGCACCTCCATCCTACTGAGCAGTTTAGCTTGATCATTAGGTCTGTCTAGAACCAAGGCTTCTTCATCACCATTCCTGCTTCTAATACCAGAATGAGGTTTAGGTCACCAACTATTTAGCCCAGCCCATGCCCAGGGCCACCATTTCCTGCTTAAGTGCATGAAAAAGAGGCCAATGTCTGCCTTTAGTCACTGGTGCATTCTAGTCACCGCCAGTCATGCACACACTGGGCCTCATTACACGGAAGGCGGTAAACCATGGTGCTATTAGCACCATGGTTGCCGCCGGTACCATACCGGTACCACCATGGAGGAAAGGGGAATTACCACCCGATTCCAAGGTTGGCGGGGCGGTAATTCCCCCTTCCTCCATGGCCCTTCCCCATTCCCATTTTTGCCCCATAGGGCATAATGGGAATGGGGAAGGAGCTAATTACGGTACCGCAAATTGCAGTACCGTAATTAGCACCAAGGTCCCTTTGCGGGTCCCAACTTTAACGGCTGGTCTACACCAGCCGTTAAGGTCGGGTCCCGCAAAGGGACCTCGTAGTAAGGCGGTAAGGGTTTACCGGTACCGGTGCCCTTACCGGTACCGGTAAACCCTTACTGCCTACCGTGCAATGAGGCCCACTGTCTCTTATGCGGGATCACTGGTATCGATTGCATGTTTTTGGCCAACTCCTGACTTTGTAGCATCTCTTTAGTTTTGGAGCCATTGTGGGACTCTTCTAGTGGTGGTTGCTATTGTAAACCCTACTGGTGAGGGGACTTCAATAGAATTCATTAATGTGCAGGTAGTAGTGGAGTGCTAACAATGCTTAAATTAAATTGGCCTAGCATCAAATGGAGAAAAGTGGCATTAATCGGAGTCCAACGGGGGACCCCTAAACACTCCACAAGATAAGTAGCACCGCTTAATAACTGTTCTCTTTATTGATATGTAGGGGGAGCCATTGAGGATCAAATTGGAGAACATGGCTTACATGGTTTACAAGTTTAGGAACAAAACTTGACCTTGAAGGATGCTGATGAGAGCTGCACTAGCACTCCAGTTTTCCACACAAGATGGCCACAGTCCGAAATACTGTTGGCAGAGCCTTGAAGCAAGCACAGCACTGGTGGCAATACGTTCAGACTGAGAAACCCCTCCCTCTGGATCTTTAATATAGGAGCCACCAAGACCACAACTTCAATGCTCCCCATGGTAATTGGGCTCGACTTTCACTGTCCAAGGTTCTCTGAGAAGGCACACCACAACCCGGAACAACAGCTTAAAACAAATGTGCGGGCAACAGCCCTCGCATCTGCACAAGGAGCAGCAGCCACTAGTGGCAGGTTTAACCCTAACCCAGCCAGCAGCCTGCCTACATACAATCCATCAGCCTGAGACTTTGGATGTCATCTCTGCCTAGTTAGAGGGACCGCAGAGAGGTCTTCAGCAGATTGTGTTCCAGGTTGCCATTTTAGGCTGGCACCCATTCTGCCTGAAGCACTATCCCACGCAGCATTCCCAGGCAACATTCAGAATCATAAAAATACCATGCCATGCCCCCTCGAGCCCTCCATTTTACACCTTCACATTGTGTGTTTTAGCATGTGAAGAGGCCAGCCTGTAACCTCTTGCATACATTGTGTATCTCAAAGAACTGCAAATCTATTAAGGCTCAGCTCATTCAGCTAACCTTGGATGGCCTTCTATTTAGAGGGGTGGTCTAGGACGATGAATTCTCGCAGTCTAACGGTAGAGACCTTTAGCCTCTTTTCTACCGAACTCAGTCATGATCCAACCCTGGTTAACTACTATCATCATACTAACTATCCTGCTCCCACACACGCCTCAGACCACGGGAGACCCTGCTTATGCTTATCACACCTGGATCGGATAAATATCCACAATGGTGTACCCAACCCTTAGCAATAAAAAGGAGCCACATCCTGTCTATGGCCACAAAACTGCCATGCTCAGACAGCATCAATCCCACTACCTTCCTTCCTGACTTTGACCAATATGTGACCAAATCCAAGTCACTGACTGTACATAGACCAATTAAAGACCAAATACTAACACCTGACCAATGGATACATTTATATGCCATCAAACCCACACCTAACCTACCATGCCCAACTGCTATCAGAAATCTCAGACTCGGCCACAGACTCCTTAAAGGATGTCACCTAGCGACTACCAGCCTTTACAGAACTACTTCTAAACCAGAAACTGTCCTGAAAAAGGACAGTACCACTAACAAGTCGCCTCCCAAAACAAGTTCTCCTGGCAAAAACACTAAGGATTCCAAATTGGCTTCGGAGAACAACACCACTACTATCAAAGGAGGTCTTATTATGGCCAGATCTTTAACAGCCCATGCGCTTGATATTAATGACCTCATACTGACCAATGACCTTGACTTCCTAGCTATTACAGAGACGTGGCTCCAACCTACATCTGGTCCTCTGCTCTCACTAGCTATCCCAGACCAGTACACTATTATCAGGCAAGATATGTTACGCTCACCTGGTTCCCACGGGGGCGTCGACCGGAACTGGGCTGCTGTTATTTCCACCAGCGTGACGTGTAGCGCCGAGATGACTGACTGGACTGGCCCGCTCAGCCTAGTTTGTCTGGCTCGCAAGAATATTCTTTTGCAAAGGAGAAGAGGAATTAACCACCCGTGGAATTGAGTGTCAACCCACCTTCCCCACTTCCGTTGTCTTCCCACTGATCACTCTTGATGTCCCCTCCTTAGTCACACCTGATGGTTTGGAAGGATGAGCTCTCCATCCTGCCTCGACCGCAGGGGCGCGTTGATGACCAGTTACTTCACTGGCGTAGAGGAATTGGTGAGTTCCAGTATTGACTCTAAAGTCCAATTGTTCATAAGAGTTCAAATGTCTGCTCTTCACTCTGTCCGATTCCTTGCAGGTTGCTGATTAATCCACTCGAAGATTTCCAAATGGCACTCGGTAAGATTCAGGTAAGTCTATTGTGTCTTTCCCCTTAGGGGCCGGGGTACGGCGATGAAGCAGAGTTGACTGTGCCGACCCGAGATGAAGTGAAACCCCCGTGGTAAATCAGGTAAGTTTTGTGGGGGGGTAACTGGTATTGTCCTTGCTTTCTCCCCTTAGGGGCCGGGGTACGGCGGTGAAGCAGAGTTGACTGCGCCGACCCGAAATGAGGTGAGTACCTCCCGTGGTAATCAGGTAAATCCTTGGGGGTAGCTAGTATGGCCTTAGAGAGTCCCCTCGCTCACCTTGCTGTCTTTGTCTCCTTAGGTGTCGGAGGGCGGCCGCGAAATGGAGAGAGCGTGATGGAATGCTGAAGTACCACCAAGCAGGTGAGTTCAGCGCGGCGCCGTAGAAAGCAAAGCGATGCTTCAAAGACTTCTGTCTTTCAATTCCGTGGCGAAATGGATCAGGATTCAGGTAAGGATTAAAGTTAAAACTCCTGTTCTAACCTTTATCCTTTTGTCTTCTTGTTTCAGGAGTCCCAGGACTGAAGCGGGCGTGGCTGAAGACTGGGGCTGCTGAAAACACGGTGAGCGTTACGCTGCAGCAAGCAGAATACCACGAAGCACGTGTGGCTGTCCGGGCGTGGTTTAAATAGCCTTGGAAGAAGATCCAGGTAAGTATTCTTCCACAGCCCCACCCAAGTAACAAAATAGTCCCTTCAGTAAAATAGTCCCTCCTAAGCCTCATTTGGCTTGAGTCTTCATGCAGCATGGTCTGCTTCAGGTAAGTTATCAATAATGAGCCTGGCGCCCATGACTGACTTTATCTATATGAGCCTGGCGCCATAGGCGCCAGGAATGTACCCAAACAGCCCCTAACTGGGGCTTTTGGGTATGCTCCAAGTGGCATGATGCCTGCTTCCGGGGCTGCTGGGCCTGGTCTGGTCTTCTGTGGGCAGGCATCATGACAAGATAGAACCTAAGCCAAAGGCGGCTGAGTTGCTATCATCGTTAAAACCTCCCTAAGCCTTAGGCAGGTCCCTTCTCAAATCTTCACTTCCAGAGAACTCCTCTCAATTAAATTGTCCCTATCGCCAACACAAACTATAACAGTGCACTTGACCTATAGAACCCCTGACCCTCTATCCTCCTTCAAGGAAGACATATTGCTATTGCTCACAACCAACTCCAAATCGGGCTCACAAATCCTGCTCCTAGGAGACTTTAACTTAGGACTCCAGGACACTAAAGATGTCAATGCACTAGCTATCAGCAATAGTATCGCTGAATTAGGCTTCACACAACCGTTCTCACAATCCACCCACAACAAAGGCAGAAACTGGATCGCAGATGCTAACTGTAATATTAACATCTTATCTAACCAGCCTTGCGCTTGGACAGATCAACATGCCATCCTCTTCACCTTTCAAAAGAGCACCAACCTTAACCAGGACAAACTACGGGCACCTCTTAGACTAGCCAGAAATATGCGGAATATAACTGCTCACAAGTTACTGAAGGCTCACTCCCCGTCTTACACATGCAAGTAAAAATAAATATAAAACACCCCAATGGGGAATGAGACTAAGAACAGGTTGCAAGAGTTATTTTTTCTTTATAAAGAATTGGCATCCAGAGAACTCTGCTGCCCCGAGAGCGCTCTGGCAAACATTACAAAGATATGAGCTTATGAAGGGACAAAGCGTCATCACTGACATCACTCTATATGGGACTACAATTGCTTGGGATTGGGTGAATAACATTGATACATATGCGGCTATGGGTGCTGCTTCATCCGGATTGGTTGCTCCGTTGGCGGGAGGGTGAGCATCACGTGGTCCGGGTGCCAGCATCCAGGAGGGGTAAGGGTCAGGTCTCGGTGAGGTACCGCGGACACTAACTAAGCTAGCATGAGAAACTACCATTAGACATATAATAAACAATGATCATTAGTATAAGCTTAAGTAAATCTTCTTGAACCTATAAATTGCATGCATAAAATCAGAGCATCATTCATTAAGACTTATATGGAGTACCAGGCTCAGGGGTCTTGGTCAGTGTGATAACATCGATCATGGGGTGGGCCTGTGCACATCAAAGCAAATCTGGGGCACGCTGACATTTGTTAGTTCTAAGGTGCAATATACTGTGACAGAGGTCTGGTTTTAGTAGGGGGCACAGTGCGGTGGGCTTCACAGCAGGGTCATACTTCTGGTACATCAAGAGAATAGCTTAGGGGGGCACGGGTTTACAGTGGCAGTCATTTTCCAACAGCGGGGGTAAGAGGTTACAGGCAGGTTTGTGGAGATGGATGAGCTACAAGGCATGGTTCGAGCCGGTTCACACACAGGACAGTGATCTCAGAGGAAGAGTGAGAGGTTTACATTAGTATATATGTTTCATTTGTCCCCAGCGCATCCGTGAGAAATGGAGCTGTGAAGCTTTTAGACAGAGTGAGAAAAGGTGGGGGCCATGAGCGCGGTGCTGCAGAGGGGAGAGAATCCTTTTCCTATTATCGCAATAGAGTCGAGGGCACACAAAATGGAAGCCAAGTGTCCCCCACAACAGCCCCGCATCTGCTTAGTGTTTAGCATGCCTGCGGGCAATGGAGGCGTCCCCCACTATTGTACGAGCAAGTGGTCCACATCGTGCTGAATGTATGAGGGGGGCCTAAACGACCCCTCGCTCCCACACACTACTCCCACTTCTTCAACCCCTCACAAGCTCCTCCACCAATAATGAGCATAAAGATGACCCCACTCATCTTGTTGACATATATAATGCAACTATTCGTGACGCCATCAACAAGATCGCACCTCAAAAACTGCGCAAAGCTAAATCTCGTGCACACATGAACACATGATTCACCCCTCACCTAAGAACCTTGCGTTAAAACAAAAGAGCCACTGAAACCATTTGGAAAAACCTCCCATCTACTGCCAACCAAGAAAACTTCACAACAGCCTCTTCCATATATAAGTCTGCCATCTTCCTTGCAAAATGATATTCTTACAATAACCAGATCCATAAGGCTAAATCCAACACTAAAGTATTATTTAACACACTTCGAGAGCTAGAATCACCTTCGACCTTATGCACTAAAGACACCCCCGGGTGTCACAACATTCAAAAAGCGCTCTCTGATAAGATCGAGCTCCTACAAACGAAATTTGCAAGGAAAAAAAAAACTAGCCTAGTCAATAAGTGTCATAAATCACCAAAGTATCAACTGAAAAGGATACAGTAACCAAAAAAGAATACAATTTGGTAGGGCTTTTCCGGATCCTATCTTCACACGACTTGATTGAAGGCAGGTCAAATTAGACCTTCCAAATGATACAACTCTCTGACTGAATAAAACAGTCAGAGAGATGGATCACTGGAAAGGGCGTGGGAATTGTACAGGAAGTAAGCCTAAAATAGATAAGTATCATAAGATACTGTCCCAAATTAAATACTAAGAAACACAGAATTGGGATTAATTCAAACACTGACCTTAAGGCTAAACTGAAGAGTTCAAAGAGTTGAACAAACGACAAAGGAAGGGAAGATTAGTAAGGGAGACTTATCCCGAACGGCACGAGGCTCTCGCTAGATACCGGGTTGGTGCACCACAGGGTAGCGTCCAATGTACTGTGCACATTCACCTTCCAATAGTTCATGAAATACTTCCTTTCCCACAAAGAACAAAATAAGAATCTCACCTGTTGACTGTCACAGGTACCAAAAGTTCGAAGAAGTTCAGAAAAACACGTGCAGGATTGCACGCGACAGCATACACGCAGCCAAGCCAGCCGCGCCTGTAGACAGCGTTTCCGCGTGAAGAATTAGACACGCGAACTGGATTCACGCAGCTCAGGACAGCCGCGCTTGCAGACAGCGCCCGCGTGGAGATTTGACACGCAAACTGGATTCATGCAGCTCAGGACAGCCGCGCTTGCAGACAGCGTCCGCGTGGAGATTTGGCACGCGAACAGGATTCACGCAGCTCAGGACAGCCGCGCTTGCAGACAGCGCTCGCGTGGAGATTTGACACGCGAACTGGATTCACGCAGCTCAGGACAGCCGCGCTTGCAGACAGCGTCCGCGTGGAGATATGGCACACGAACAGGATTCACGCAGCTCAGGACAGCCGCGCTTGCAGACAGCGCCCGCGTGGAGATTTGACACGCGAACAGGATACACGCAACCCAGGAATTAGCGTGTGGAGGAAAACAAGCTCAAATTAGGCCAAAGAAGTTTGCTGACAGGAATGCGAGAACACAGGTCCGGGGTTCAGCTACAAACGCCAAAATTGACTTAATCAGAAGCAGCGAATGGAGTTTTCACGCTGCTTATGTACGCACTGCCGTGATACACGTGACGGACCTAAGTCACGTGAAAATTAACGACGTGAAAAATGCAGACGTCGTTTTCCGGGCAATGTATCGAACAACCTCCATTTTGAGTAAAAAGGTCTACTGGTTCTGTGGGCGTAACTCATCTTGTATGGAGAAGTTGTTCCTGGTCCAGGGGTATGTCCGGCAGGCATGACAATAAGCCTCTATTCAATGACTTATATCATATGGGTATCTCATATACGAACTATGCCAATGACACCCAAATTCTTATCCCCATCACAGGCAACTCTACAGACTCCAAACGACTGAATGACATATACCTCATCATCTAAGCTTGTATGGTGAAACATGGACTCTGCCTAAATGACGAGACAGAGCTACTCCTCGTAGGAACACAAGCCAGACTTAACAGACTTGACAATCAGTTTAACACCATAAACATCGATGGCAACAACATTAAGGTTTCGAAGGATGTCAAAACCTTAGGCATCTACATTGACTCGACCCTCTCATTAGCAAGACAAATTAACACTACTGCTTTCACCACTGCATACACTTGCAAGCTCATCAACGCTTGTAGACCATTTCTGACCACCAACAACTGTATAACCTTAGCTAGTGCCCTAGTACTACCCAAATTAGATTACTGCAATGCCTTATATGTAGGCACCAACCAACATAACCTAGAAAAACTGCAAATCTATCAAAACAATGCAATACAAGCAGCAACCAACTTCCAGAGAAAACGCCACATCTCAGAGTTGAAACAGTGTTCGATGGCTTTCAATCAAAGAATCAAACTTAAGACCCTCTCACTTACATAAAAATGTCTGAATAAGCAAGCACATACGTACCTGTGTGACAAATTCAAACATTAATCATCGGACCGACTGACCAGATCGTCTCATTCCAACTGCTTTATCATACCAAGGTTCAAGCTCCAAAAGGCAGGTGGCAGAAGCTTCCCGGTACTAGCAGCCAATTCCTGGAATGCCTTACCCCCTAGCCTTAGACAGGAACCTTCCTACCATAATTTCGGAAAGATTGTCAAATCCTGGCTTATTATGAACGAAGACTAACCTCCCCACATGGCTCCCTTTAACCTACTCATTATTCCTGCTAAGCATGCCGCCCATCCACTGTCAGGATGCAGCAACTACTAAACATCCTGTGTACATATGTCCTTGCTATGTATTTATTATGCTCTACTATGTAAATACACACTTATGCAACTGTAAATGTATGCATGCAATGTTAATTGTATAAACAATGTCTCTGTAACCTTGTAACTATATAACTGCAAGAAATGTGCCCAGATGCCCTAGCCTAGGCGCGCTATATAAATAAAATACATTCCATTTGGTTGGGATTGAGTTTAATGTGGGTGCTCATCATCTAAACTTGGATGAAGTGAGGCATTACCTGAGGTGTGAAAGGTCTTGAGTAAAATTCACTTTGGAGGGATAACGGAGTATCATTGGCGTACTGGTGAAGTGAGATAGGGCCGCTGAGAAGGGAACCAGGTGGTTTCAAACAGAGATTGTAAATTACTGAGAAGAGTATTGATCCCTTTGGGACTGTGCAGGGGACCTCAGTGTTCAGATCTAAAGTTACCCATCCAAAATGCTTGGTTATCTGCCTGAGATGTGGGGGGAAAACAAGTTAAAGACAATGTCCATGAAATACATTTTCCGTATGAGCAGGCTTCGTATTTGTATTTTTATTGCATTTTATATAGCGCCTTTGTCCAAAGCGCTGCACATAGTTAAAAACAAATGGTACAAAATGATGATCAGTGATACATGTCAAACAATTCTGGTAGCGAGCAATCGGGGACAGTGAAGGAGTTGAGCTTTCACGGAAAGGCAGAAGAGAGAGTATACCGTGATAGACCAGAAAGACAGAGGAAGGGCGTTCCAATGAAGAAGAGCAAGAAGCTGGAAAGATTGCAAGCAGGATTGAGCACAGGGGGGACGGGGAACGTTTGACCTGAAGAGGCAGGAAGAACAGAGTGAACGAGGAGCAGTATAGAAAGACAGAAATGTAGCGAGATAGTCAGGAGCAAGCCCATAGAGAGATTTAAAGACTAGACAGAGAAAAGGAAATTTAAGTTGCGAGTGAAAAGGTAGCCAGCCAAGCGAGGCAAGGGATGATGAAATTGAGTCACAGTAGGAAATAAGACAAAGTAGATGAACAGACGTGTGATAAATTGATTTGAGAGGGGCAAGTCGAGAGCATGGGAGACCAAAAAGCGCGAGAGAACAATAGAAAAGATGAGAGAAAATAAGCGAGGAGATAAGAAGTTTTGTAGCATGAAAGGTGAGAAGGGGACAAACTCTACAAATATTATAGAGATGAAAGCGACAGGATCGAGATGTGAGAGATATGATGAGCAAAAGAAAGTCTACAGTCTAAGTGAAGACCAAGATTACATACTGTAGGAGAGATAGAGTGAATAGAGGGAGGAAAAGAGATAGACAAAGGGGGATATGGGGAGAGAGTGTTAGCAGGGAAGAATAAAATCTCTGTCTTCCCTGCATTTAGAGTAAGGAAATGGGAGGCCAGCAAAGATTCAATGGCAGAAAGACAAGTCTTAAGAGTGTGGTGAATTTCGGGAGTGAAGGATGAAAAGGATAGGAAAAGTTGTGCGTCATCGGCATAAAAGTAATGCAATAGTCCAAAAAAGGAAATTATAGGGGCAAGTAACAAAGTGTAAAGGCAAAATAGAAAAAGACCCAGGACAGACCCTTGGGGGACACGGTGGTCAAGAGGAAAGGGGGCAGAAGTTTTCACCCCAAGAGACGGAGAAGGTTCTGTTAGACAGATAGAAAGAGAAACAAGAAAGGACAGAACCCCGAAGGAAGAGAGAGAATCCAGAACCAAAGAATGGTCCATGGTGTCGACAGCTGCCGATAGATCAAGAAGAATAAGAACAGAAGAGTGTTTAGAATAGCAAGCTGTAAAAAGGGAATTAAGCACACAAGTCAGAGCACTCAGTGGAGTGACGGGGACGAAAGCCAGACTGAAAGGGAGCAAGAAGAGATAGATTAGTAACAAAAGATGAGATCTGAGAATAAGCAAGGCGCCCGAGAAGCTTAGATGGTTAAGGTAGAAGAGAAATAGGGCGGAAATTGGAAACAAGGAGGATTAGCCGTAGGTTTTTTTAGAATAGGAATAATGGTTGCGTGTTTGAAGGCTGAGGGAAAAGTAGAAGTAAAGAGACAAGATGTTAAAGAAAGAAGCAAGAAATGGTGCAAAAAGCGGGTAAACCTTAGGAATGAGTACAGGCTTGTAAGTGTGAAGTGGTTGACCGTGTCAAATGCAGCAGAGATAAAGGAGGCAGGTGTCACCTTTATTCAAGATTTGGAGAGCATCCTCTACGACCTGAATAGTGGTAGTTTCTGTGTTGTATCTGGATCTGTATCCAGACTGGTAGTCATGGATCAGACCATGCTGGTTAATCTAATCACAAAGGTTGTTGGCAAATGCCTACTCAATGATTGTAGCAAAAACCAGGCGGCTAGTGATCAGGCAGTAGTTCGCAAAGCGTCCTATGGCACACAGTAGAATTTTGAGGAGTGGGAATTTTAATCGTGTTTTAAGGTGCTTGGTAAGAGGAGGGGGAGAAGAGAAATTCCTCACAACTGTTTCATGATTGTAGAGGGAAGGATGCCATTCTTGTATGAGATATATTTTAATGATGCATGGGTATCAGTGAGCTCTTATTGCATGATTGGTGGGAAGGTTTTTCCATGCTTCAGTGATAAAGATGGCATCAATCTTGTGGAGTGGAAACGAGGTCAACGATGTCTGCATCATGAAGGATGAAAAAGTGTCCACTGATTAGCTTAGTGCTGCACGAGAACAGAAGGGGTGGGGTGACAGTGAGAGGTATGTAGAGGAGGCTATCAAGATTTGCAGAGCAGGTGTTCTGAGAGTGTTGTTGGGCCAGGCTCTTCCGAGTGTTGGAATGGTTTCTGACTGTAGGCAACGCATTGGTGTGTCTCCCGGATGATGAAATAAGGCAGGGATTCCAGCCCTTGGACATGTCTAGGACCTAATAGAAACAAACAGGCAATGCTCTTCTCTTTATCCTTGGCAGAGGAAGGCTGGATATAAGTAAAAGCAGTTTGCATCGCATCTGGCTGGTAGCCTGGTGGGGGCGGGCATGTTGTGTGACCAGGGTCGCTCATCTGAGCCTAGTGGAAGAAAATGGCAAGGGGGGGAAGAAACAAACCCTTATGTGGTCCCCAGTTGGCGGGAGAAGGTGAAGCTGATCACCTGACCGGGGACACTGCTCTGACCCCATGATGGAAGATCACTGCAAGGGAGGGGGTGGAGGGGAAAGCCTTGAAGTAGTCACCATTTGGCAGAAAAAGTTGGAGGAGGCTCCTAATAGACTATTCACCAACAACACCACTGTGTTGGACAGACCACCACAAATGTATTGGATTCAAACCTGCGCTGCTTTCCTTCCAAGACGAGCGCGTTGCCACTGAGTTATACTACCAGTGCCCATCTGCAACCATATTCACCATATGAGATTTCAAACTCAATTATGCTAAAGTCGACACCTCAGTCTGCAATGGAGCCTTCTCACCACACAACTCAGTCAAGGCACTACAAAAGACAAAGAGAGAATGTCTCACTATCACTTCACAACAGCACATGGATGATACAGCTCGCCAAGGCGTTAAGTTGTCCGGGGCCGCGCCCCCGGGATTCTTCAAAAACTGCTACCGAGCCGGGACGCTGCCATGGCTCCCTATTTTACATACTAATGAGCAGCTGATTATTTAGTGCACTCTTCTGGAGTCTGAATGTGTACTTCAGGAAACTCACGCTCGCTGTAAATGAGAACTACATAGGAGTGATCGACTGTGAATGGATTACATTCAGGGAAATTAGCCGCCATCCCTCACCCTAGGGGAGCTGTGACTGTCCAACGTAGTCACGGCTCATGGTTTGCAAACGTGTTGCTGCTAGGATGAGTGTTGTGACAAATGAAATGCCTGCTATGCAATATGTGCCCAGAAGGGTTGTATGCTGGAATCGCTATCACAGACATATTTGTCAGATATAGGCATCTGTTGTCATTCTTTATGCTCTTTGATTTTAGGAAAAGCAGCCATTGGTGTAATCTGTCCCCCTTCCCTTTCTCATAGGTGATTTATTCACTGGTAGAATTGTTGATATATTGAGTGACAATGTGATTTATTTACAGACCGCCATTTATCTACACACTGAGTCCGAGATGTTACAAAAATATGCAGACGGAATGCAAACCAGACCACTGTACATTCGCATCTTTTACAATTTACATTTTGGATGGGTCAATTTGGTTGATCTATTTTTCATCTATTATTCTTGTTATGGGTGTCCCTCTCCCCAATTGTCATATATAGGGACTATATGATTAAGTTGCACTGATAAAAAGCTATGAAATTCAGTGAAAAAAACGTTAAAGGGACGTTATGGTTACAAGTAAAACCGGAAAACCCAGAAATTCGCCAGTTATGGTAAATGAAATGATATTTTATTTATATCGCGCTCATACACAAGTGTTTCAGAGTGCGACCAGGCAGAAAGGGAGGCGAACAAAGAAAAAACAGAAAACGGTGATCTTACTAGGCCCAGTGACATTTAAGAAAGCGCAAGTGCAAGGGAAAGGAAAATGGGGGAGAAGTGCAGGGGGTAGGGGAATGAGTGGAAAGTGCAAAGCAGAGGAGAAGAAACATAAATAAATATTAAATAGAATAAATAATAAATAAAGGCTTTAAACCATGGTAGTGCAGCCAGCAAGTGGCAGGTGAAAGTTAGTCAGAAAGGTATACCTGATAAGTGCAGAACAAAAGTGGGAGGGGGACTGTATGGGTACAGATACAGAACTCTAGTGCAGATGGTGGCCTGGAGGCAGTGCAGGAGGGTGGCAGGGTGAGCAGATACCTGGGCCCGAAAGAACAGAGGGTGGCCAGGTGCACAATGCCATGAGAAGAAACGGATCAACAGGGGAGAAGGGGGGCAAAGGCAGAGGCAAAGAGGAAGGTCTTGAGAAGTTTCCGGAACTAAAGATGTTTCTCCTCAAGTTTCAAGGTGGTCAGGAGGCTGTTCCAAAGGGAGGCACCAGTCGAAGACAGATCTACCCCCAGCTCGTTTTTTTGCAAAACGACTAACCCTGAGGGAGTTTGAAGTAGAGGAGCTAAGCAACCATAACTCCAACTGCTAAGATTAACACCCAGGACATCAAAGATGACATCATTGATGGACAATCTGGCCACTGCCCCTGGCCACAGGCTATACCTCAGTCACTAAATGTATATCACCTACATTATGACACTTTTCAAAAAATAAAAACATGGACACTTGGAAAACCATGCTTTCAGGTCCTTGCCAATGCTCCTTGCTGCAAATCCGTCCATGTTTTTTTTTTTTTTAAAGTGTCACAATGTATGTACATAAAACAGTCATATATCTTAGCCCGCAAAATAGAGCAAGCCTCCAGAAGAGCTGGGGTGGTGAAATATGAATCGACACCTAAAGAATGCCTTTTGGGGGCCTACCCAAGAGTCAGCAAATTCAGGCATATAATCAAATTCATGGATATGGCGTATGTGCTGGCTAAAAGGTTTATCGCAATGGCGTGGAAAAAAGCTGGGGGTCCACAATACTCTAGATGGCATAGCAACCTGGAGCACTGGTCTACTGCAGAAACAAGGGTATTGGGTGATGGGGTGGCCAGGGCTGGAGACGAAGTGGGCCCTGCATATGAGGCCTGGAAGGTGCTGATCTGGGATATGTTTCACCCATTGGACAATAAACCCCCTTGAACAAACTGCACCCATACTGGAAATGCCCAGGATCACCATAGACTGGGCTATTGAAATGAGGAATCCAGGCGAGACCCTCTGGCCCAGAATGACAGCGGCAATGCCATGTATACCAGGACTCCCTCAAACAGACAGATGGGTACCCTAAACATGTTGCTAGTAGTGAAGACCATATGTTTTGTTTTGTTTTGTTTAAAGTTATAGTTATTTGCTGTTTTCATATAACCTTGTACACATATGCAATAAGAAAAGTGAATTGAGAAGCAAACTGCTGATGTATACTATAAATGCCAATAAAAACATTTAAAAATAAAATAAATAACTTAGCCCCCACTTGACAAAATCCATTCCGACTTTGCACAAACATTCAAGGTTAAGTCTACAATCTTCCTGAAACTTTTGTGCACATTTGTCAAACAGCAAAAAAGTTAAGCCATCTAAAAATGTTGAGAACCCTCTCTAATGTTGGCCTCTCTTAACAAAATCCCACCAAACTTTGCAATAACAGTGAAATCTGGGTCTAAAATAATTTTGCAAACTGTTTGGCACCAACTTTCTAAGTCTTTCAAATATTTTGGGACCCCTCCCTCCAATTTTGCTCCCTCTTGGCAAAACAGCACCAAACTTTGCAGAACCATTCAGGCCCAGGCCCAGAATGATATTGCAAAATTGCATGCAGTTTCATTGAGTGGCACCAAAGTTATAAACCATCCAAAAACTGAATTCAGAAATAGGCATGGATGTTCCCGAACATCTGAGAAGTTCGCAAACACAGGGCTGTCCCCGAACGTCTGAAATGTTTGCGGACATCGTAGAAAAAAAAACACCTGATTTTTGGCTTTTTTTTGGCCATATTACATCCCATCATCATCATCACCCCTCACCTCTCCAGAGATTGTTTTATTTGTTTGACATGTTGTGTATTTCAATATGTTTTTACTGTGATGTCCGCAGACAACAGTGGCTGTCCGCGAATCCAACCCTTTCAAAATATCTGACGCAGCTCACGTTTTTCACAATCCAATCAGCGGATGTGTCCGATGTCCGCCGACATCACGCCAGGCCCTGATTGGTCCAGAGGGGTGTCTGCAGACCGAATAGAGAAGCGAGTCCACGGACCGGACCCAGATATCACTAATTTTTTGTAACCAACTTTTTGGTTGTTTTAAAAAAAAATACTGGACAGATTTACACCAAATGTACAAAAGCACGCTTTTGGGACCAAGACAACGGTCAAGGCGCACATTTGGTGAAAATCTGTCCAGCGGTTTGGGCTGTAGTTGTGAGCACATTTTTGAGGATGATGATTTCCACACATTTTGGGACCCACCTATAACTTTTCCCCCCTGGACGAAACCACACCAAACTTCGCAGATTCATTCTGTGAGGGCCATATATTTTTTTTGCAAGGTTTGATGATGATCCGTCCAGGGAGGGTGAAGTTATAAGACGCCTGAAAAGTGCTCTTCCTATCGGTTGAGCAACTTAACCATAACTACAGGGCCACTACCGCAGGCCCTGTGATATATATATATTACATTACAGGGCAGCGATAAACACCCTATATTTAAAGTGAGTCGACTCCCATAGGAACCCTTCAAAATTGTATTGATAATAACTTTTGATTCGAGGAACGGATTTGACCGAAATTTAGAAAAGGATTAGGTACTTGCTGCACCCCCTGGACTGCCAAGCTGCGTAAAGATACGTTAAAAATTTTTTAAAAAGTTATTAAGAAGACAAAAGAACAAATCAAGAAAAAAAGTTGCGGCCTACTTCCCATTCATTTCCCCATAGGCAAACAAGGTCAATTTTCAACAAAGCGCACAGCCTAAACCGCTGGACAGATTTGGACCAGGTCTGGAACAACTTGGGCACGAAGCGTTGACTCGCGATCCATGTATGGTTTGGGGTTATTCTGTGTAGTAGTTATTTAAATATTAGACGGAGAAGAGGATTCCCCTTTCTCAAGAATGGATAGCATTGAAAGATCATTGTTTTCTGAAATTAAAAAGCTGCCATCTTGTTTTTCTCTCAATGTGAGAGATATTCGAAGTTATAGCTGGGGATATGGGAAAATGAAACGCAGGAAAAAAGCTATTTGCAGGTCAAAAGAATATGCAAATGCCATCAGGCTAGAGCTGGAGGGTGGCTAGATTGCACC
Organism: Ambystoma mexicanum; assembly: GCF_040938575.1. NCBI lineage: Eukaryota > Metazoa > Chordata > Amphibia > Caudata > Ambystomatidae > Ambystoma > Ambystoma mexicanum. Next base: position 979,770,656 of record NC_090934.1, on the reverse strand, counting down.
AAGTGAAAATTGAGGATTGGAGGGAGTTGGAGGGGGTCTAGGCACTGAGTTTGTAAGACAAAGCTTTCTGTAGCCTTGTGTATAGTCACGAATAGTCGACATCTCAAAGCAAACTGCGTCACAGAAACAGTGTGTGTTGTGGGGGGAAAGGGAGAGGGCAGGGGAAGTGTGGAGACCATCTGGGGAGTTGGCACAGATGAAGGGGCACTTTGGGAGGGCCTTGGGGGGGGTGCAGGAAAGCATTTGTTTTGCTTCTGCCGTTTTTCCGATATTTGCGGCTATAGTCGAGTCTACTAAGTACTACAGATAGCCACAGGTATGTGTAGTTCAGTAGCCGCGGTTACAGTTTAAAAAAAAAAAAAAAGATAATTTTACAACGATAGTGACGTTGGGGGTGAAAAATCGCTGCCCAACGCCGGAGGCCAAGGCCAGTGACATGATTGCCACCCAGGTCTCCCATCCATGCAGTAACCAGGACAGACCCTGCATAGCTTCAAAGTGAGGAAGTGGCCTCACTAGGATAATCCTGGCATGTTATACCAGGATATAAATAGATTTTTTTTAAAAAGTTGAAAAAAGGCTTGTTTGCCGTTTCTCAACTTGAAAAAAACACTTAACAAGATGGCCAACACGTAAGAGGGCAAAGGGAACTACACATAGTTACTTCTCCCTTTGCATGGTGGTCATTGCCCGGTCATGGATGCGCTGGGACCAGTGTTCCCTGCATTGGTAAGGGACAAGGGAGCAACAAAGAAAGATTTCCTAATTAGGAAACCTGCATCCCCTGCACACTCTCAATCTTGCAAAGTCCTAGGTATGTATATAAATGGATTGGTCTGTCGTCAGAATTTCCCAGATGGAGACAACTGACCCGACTAACCTATTATTCACAACATTTTTCTGTTGAATTTTGACAATGTACGACCTCATGTATCCAAGGTAATTTAAACAATAGCACATATCACGTTTGACAACTTTTGAGTTTTGTTAATAAACATTCAGCTTTTATTTGTTGCAACTGGCCCAACACGTTTCGAGTTAATCTTACTCTTCATCAGGGGCATAAATTCATTTTCATACAATTTCTACAAGAAAAAGAGAACATTTGAATGTACATTAGGTGTCTCAATGTATGACTGTTCAACTAACACAGAGATATTAAAAAATAATGAATCACATTAAATCATAACAGTTATACCAAGAGATGGCTGATAGAGTTGCCATACACAGAACGGCTAACACTTTGACACTTGAAGCCTACTCCACGCCCACCAGGCTTGAACCTGCTTCTACTGGTGTACATTTCAAAAGAAAAGGAGAAATATGACTGATTCAAAGTATTTGATCAAAAGAGACCTAATCTGCATGATGTTTTGAATCATTTGTGCTTGACCAATCTATTACAGTTTTGTTAATGGAATTGGAAATCTGTATTAGCAGCTTATCTAATTGCTAATGGAGAAGTGCATGTACTGTGGGCCTGCTGCTGCCAGGAGCCCCTGTTCTGTGCAAACGTTAATAGGAGTTTATCGGTGGGACATATAAGTAACAGTGCCATATTAATTTACCTGTGTTACACGCCAATATTAAGCGAAATTGGTAGGGTGAGATTGGAAACGTACCAAAATGGCGCACACAAGGCTCCCAATTTCAGATATAAGAGAAGAGGCTGGAAGACTCTTGATCACTAGGACCTCAGTACCGGCGGGGGAATATGGCGGCTTCCAGCTCCAAGGAGGCTTGGAGCAGGGGTTTAGCCATGTGATAAAGCCCCTGTTCTGAGACTCCTGATGATTGGGAGGCTGCCAGCCCGCCGGCCCCATGCCAGGAAGGAATGACTGTTAAACACACCCAATTAAGATGTTAATGTGCTGTTTGTCTTCATAGTTTTACAGAAGTGTTTGAATGAGCCAACTGCAGATGCGAGTACATTATGCTCATCAGCCTGCATAGCGGATTTGCCTGCATAGGCTTCCTTTGCTGGCACTGTTTCAGAACAAGAGCGAGGTTCCACTCTCAGACGATGACACTAAAAGGCAACCTCCTCCCAGTGTGCAGTTGCGTGCCGCTTCCTAGGTTGTGGCACTTCCATTTAATCCAGGAACACTTTATGTCTAAATTGATCCATTTTGATGGGTGTTTGCAGAGGTGTTGCTAGGCAACCTGGGGGAGGGAGGGCTATAGCCCCAGGTCTGTTGGTTGTAGCCCTGGATAGAAGCTCAAAGGCTACAAACAAAAGGCTAGCTAACCCGGAGTCCAGACAGTCTCGGATATTAGTGAAGCCCCAGATCTTTTCCAGGCCTAGTAACAACACAGGTGTTTGGGGGAGAAGTTGGAGCTCCCTCATACCTTCTAGGGCTGCACCAACTATCTGGGTCTTTTTCCCGAAAAGCATTTACCTTTGTGAAGTGTCTCAGCTACACACCAAGGGACACAGTATTTGGAGTTTCTGTGCAGGATGCATCTCTTTTAAGGTTACTTTTTCAATGGATGTAAATGTCGGAACTCTCGCTCTACAAGAAACAGTTCCACTTTCTCGAGCTCCAACCATCTCGGACAAGCAAGTGATTTTTTATTTTATTTTATTTATTTATTTATTTATACATACATTTATATGACGCTGAAAGCCTGCAGGCATCAGAGCGCTTCAGCATATCTTACAACATGAAACATGAATAAGAGCCCCACCAAAGGGGGAAAAACAAAAGTACATTTTATTGCGATATTTCCCTCATTATTCCAAGAAATATGCTTCTAACTTATCATTGTACAGCAGTGGTGGGAGCGGGAAGAACTGAATCATAATTAAGTATAAAAAAAATCCCATTCTGATGGGGTGATTGCGCGCGGAGGGACTGATAGGTCATGTATCAATGGTCGCGCGACTACGCGCTGACCGGGATAAGGTGAGGACATCTCTGCTCGGGGGATCACGGACCTATAATGAATGCAGTGTCTCGCCATTACATGGCATCTCCCCTGGAATTGTGGCAACATGCTTTCTGGTACCATTTTACCCATGTCAAATGGGGGTGATGAGCAATAAGCCAGCCTTGGAAAGCACCCACGTCACTTAGGGGCGGACACTGAATATTGGCACCGACTGATGCCGAAACCTTCATGCATGAGGATATCGGGCACTGAATGTTGGCACCGACTGATGCCGAAACCTTCATGCATGAGGATATCGGGCACTGAATGTTGGCAGGGACTGATGCCGAAACCTTCATGCATGAGGATATCAGTACTTCAGCTTCAGGCGAGTGATCTGCTTACGTTGGCACTGCAGGGACTGTTGTAAAGGCAGTGACTCAGAAGTCTGTGGGACTACCCAGCACGATTTAATACTTGCTTATATAAGAAAAAGCTAGGGAACCAAGGACTACCAGTGGGTCTGGACCTCTGGGTTTAGTTGAAAAGATCAGCCTGGCGCGGAATTCAGACAATGGAACTCTATCAAACACAGGCGGGAGGTGGCAGCCTTAGCGGTGAAGGCCGAGGGCAGGCCGGAGCCAAGTTCCTTAAATCACCGTACAATAAACAGAGAAATTTAAGAGGCAATTTGTCTGGAAGAGAATAACACTCTTGACAGGTTAACCAATATAAAATGTTTCACAGCAGTCCAAAAAAGAAGTTTGGCTCATGAACGGAGTAGTGTTTCACAAAAAACGGAGGTCAGACTTAATAACGGAGGCGCTGAGACCGCACGCGAGAGCCATGAATGAGCTATTAACCAGAAACAAAGGGCGCCTCATTCCCATGGACGGGGTGTGCCGAATTCTACCTCCGAGTGACATTTTATGTGTTTAATCAGGAATTACCAGCATTGCAGGTTCTCTGGGAGACAATGGGCTCAACATAATCCGCATCCCTTCGAGATTTACAAACCGTATGCAATTCTGAAGAAACACCAGATGTCATCCAAGATTCAACCGACACCGTACCCTATCTCAAGAAATAAAATATATGGAGTCCTTTTCAGTCTGAAGAAAAAAGATTGGGTCAATATAAGAAAACCGTAAATGAATGCACTAACCTGATCTACGTGGGCTCTTCAGAAGTACATTTGAACTGGTCCAGTGAACTACTTGGTACTGAAAGAAGTATGCCTCCCAAACCTCAGGTATGTGATGTGACGAAATCAGGGAGTTGTCCCTTCTCCCCAAAGCAGAGCTGCCCATTCTGGTACTAGGGAGGTGAGCCCACCACACAAAACCCTACCGAGGTGACGGGGTAAGCAGGATCTCACTGGGGATGACCCCCGACCCCCTTTTGGGAACAAGGAATGTCTGAAAAGAGACACCATACCCTGCTCCTCACTTCACAGTCTGACCTTTTTGTTGGATAGATGAGAGCTAACCAGGGCAAGTATGGATAGGGCCCCTTTAAGGTGAAAGGCTTGCTTTCTGACAGGGGTGTTGCTAGGTCTGGAAAAGACCCGGGGCTACGCTGATGTCGGAACTGTTGGGACTGGGGGCTAGCTAGCCATTTGGCTGTAGCTCCTGAGATTATATCTGGGGCTATAACCAAAAGACCAGGGGCTATAGCCCCCTTGCCCCCCCCCCCCAGCGACGCCTCTGTTTCTGACATGTACCTGTTGGTGCGTTTTGATAGAATCAAGGACCAACCGCATTCTCCCTTTCGTACCAGGGGGAACTTAAAAAGCGCTGGACGTCCAGAACAGAGGGAACCATCCACCATGGAGCAGGTGTGCAGAGCCGGGCAGAGGGGGAATTCTGTGTGGAACAGACTCTGAGGTGGGCGAGGCAGCAGACAGCATGGATGACACTGTAGCTTCTAAGAATGCAGAGTCCCAGAGTGCTGCGGGATTGCTGAGGCAGGAAGCACCACCACCAAGGGCGATATACACCAGCATCAGGAATCACTGATGCCGCGTCAGAAGGGGAAAGCTAGTAGGAGCCACAGGACGCACCAAGCTGGAGAATGAGAAAGACCCAGAGGTGCCAGGTCTAGCGTCAGAAGGGGAAAGCTAGGAGGAGCCACAGCCCGCACCAAGCTGGAGAATGAGAAAGACCCAGAGGTGCCAGGTCTAGCGTCAGAAGGGGAAAGCTAGTAGGAGCCACAGCCCGCACCAAGCTGGAGAATGAGAAAGACCCAGAGGTGCCAGGTCTAGCGTCAGAAGGGGAAAGCTAGTAGGAGCCACAGCCCGCACCAAGCTGGAGAATGAGAAAGACCCAGAGGTGCCAGGTCTAGCGTCAGAAGGGGAAAGCTAGTAGGAGCCACAGCCCGCACCAAGCTGGAGAATGAGAAAGACCCAGAGGTGCCAGGTCTAGCGTCAGAAGGGGAAAGCTAGTAGGAGCCACAGCCCGCACCAAGCTGGAGAATGAGAAAGACCCAGAGGTGCCAGGTCTAGCGTCAGAAGGGGAAAGCTAGTAGGAGCCACAGCCCGCACCAAGCTGGAGAATGAGAAAGACCCAGAGGTGCCAGGTCTAGCGTCAGAAGGGGAAAGCTAGTAGGAGCCACAGCCCGCACCAAGCTGGAGAATGAGAAAGACACAGAGGTGCCAGGTCTAAAGATGTCGTAGCCTTGAAGGGGCAAACTGGAAAATCACCCCATGAAGGGGCCAACGAAACGAAGCATTCACAGCGCTAAAGAAGCCCTTAGCCCAGAAGGGGCAAATCCAAAAATCAGCGCGGGAAGAGGCCAACAAAACCAAAGTGCCCACAAGGCTAAGCCCAAAGCTCAGAAGGCGCGAGCCGAAGAATCACTCTGGAAAGGGACCGATGAAACTGAAGCAGCGACAGGGCTAACGAAGCCGCAGTCCACGAGAGGCACACCAAGAGACTGAAAGGGCCAGAGAAGGCTGTACCTTGTGAAGCGCTAAAGGGAACATCAAGAGACTCGGAGGAACCCAAAGCAAAGGAGGGGCTAGTACAAGCAATAACCCACAGAGTGGTGACAAACTTGTGAACCATATAAGGGGAAACACGCTTGTAGCCCACCCAAGGCTAGAAGGGGTTCCTCCCTGTGAAGAACAAGAGAAACCGACTCGGGCTGAAGATGCTTGCTTCCGATCAATGGCCAGCCCACGAGAAAAGCCAGGAGGGTTCAGGAGCAAGTATAATTGGACTTGGGAATACCAAGCACCCTAGCCCAAGTTGCCCTATCCCTGAAAAAATAAAAACCCGAATACAGATTGTTTTGAAAGAACTTTTAAAGAATTTTTCTTTTTGGAGAAATCACTACCTTTTCTTTGTACTTTGAGACACACTATTTTTGCTTTGGGAAAACTCGTTCCCTCGAACTCTGAGACTTTAAGCATTATTAGGTGGGGGTCAGAAACCAGACAATACTGCGTTCCTCTGGGTGAAGCAACCCTAAATTAAGCACAAGTTTAGGATTAATTTACATCTTTATTTTCATAGCATTAGGTGAGTGGTAGGCTAGCATTGGATTTGGACAGAGGATTGGACTTGTGTGTTTTGGCACCCTTTTATTGTTTTTTAGCATAGCAGGGAACGCATCTTAGTGAAAGGACTTAGAGGGGGGTTTTCTTTGTGTTTTCCGATAAAGTCTGGTTCAACTAGGTTCTTTGTTTCCATTTACCCCCCCCCCCCCAAACCTCCCCCCAAATCTGACTTCACAGTGGTTATAGCGCACCACATATCGCTTGGCCACTTCCAATATGTGCACATTTTTTAGTTTACAGACAAAATATAAATGAATGTGAGGGAGCGACCCAGTGCAGCGAGGAAGCCCAAAGCAACCAGTGGGTTTGTTGGCCGGAGAGATGTTTTCCCCCAACGAAAATGTAGAAAGTAATAGTTGTTGATGTACTTTACAGCACAGTGTATTAACAAATGGGTAAAAAAAAACATTTTACAATCAGGTTTGTAGGGTAATATGAAAAATCCAAGCAATGCCAAGTCACCAATTGTGCAGAGGAGAGTTTTAATACACATTTTAAAGCTGTCATTACCCAAAATATATGCCAGTTTAAAAACATTTTCATCCCAGTATTCCCGCATATGAACATACGGTTGCTTTGATCATAAAGATACTGTAAATAAACATGTCCATACTGGCTCTGCCAATATAAATCAGTACCCCCATGCAATATACGCAAGCTGGCTTTCACCATCATACAATACATGCCATGCCACGGAAGGAAAGAATGTCCATACTGGCTGCACCAATATACGGCCGTCTGGGCACTTAAGAATCATGTTCGCTTTGCCCATAATACCAGTAAAATAAACATAATGACACTGAAAGAAACCATGTCCCTTCTGGCTGCACCATTGTAAGTCAGTATACCCACAGAAGAACACTCATTATGTTGGCTTTGCTAACAAGGTCTGTGAAAAAAGCGATGCTGCAGAAAGAAAACACCAATATAGGCCAGAATCCCCACTTACAAACATTCATGTTGCCTTTGCTAATAATGCTAGTAAAAAAATGTAATGTCACAGAAATAAAACATCAATGGGGACCAGCATAGCCATGTCAAAAGACATTTTGTTGGCTTTGCCGTAATGGCAGAAAAAACATTCCCATCCAATGTAAAAAAACATATCCATACTGCACCAAAAGGCCCTGCTCCCATCCTCCAGCACTACGACCCTTGTCTCCCTCACCCTACCTCACCACCACTCAACTAACAAATGCATAGTGGCAGCTGCACATTTTCCTACTGGCATTTCCCGTTCATTCCCACCCATCTCCAACGCCCCCCCACACACACTTAAAGGCATGCACATAAACATATGCACATACAACTCCACACAAGAATACAGTGGTGAACCAGAAGTAAAACCCGGACCAGAGGACATAATTCAACTCTACTTGAATAAAATAAAAATAGCACACCTCACTTGCCAAACTACTAAGAGGGGATTCCCTTCCTAAGAAGCAAAACTAAGGTGATCGTCAGGATGTCAGAATAACCTAAATCAGTCCTACATCCTAACCTGTCCAACCACCTGACCCTACCACTAGATAAAAAAAAAAAAAAAAAAGAAACAGGCTTTCATCTTGGGGTTTTGTCAACTCCTCCTACCTGACCCCCCTCTGCTTCAGACAAAAATACATGTTCCTCCCAGGACCCTGTTTCTGGCCTGGGTCATTGCAGCAGTTCTCACAAAGAAAATCCTGATCTCTCTCAGTTCCTCTCATTAAAAAGGTACAAAGTCACTCAGTCCTTGGTCATTCTATTAACCAAAGCAGTCATTGCTTGCATCCATTGGGGTATTTGGACATTGGTATATCGCCTTCCAACAATATCATATTCCGCGGCCCACCTCGCTCCCTCGAGCCTTCCCAGTCTGGGGTAGCATGGGCTTTATACTTTTCAAATCAATGTTCACTTGATTTTCAGTATTATCAATTATTGTGTCTCTCTGGTCCCCTCGGCTCTGCTCTAGGCTATATAGAGGCTTTCTAGCCCCTGGACGTCTCTTGTAGCTTTCTACCAGCGTTTGCGTCTCTTTCCCCTGTAGGGACTTGGCAATCTGATTAACCTGACTTTCCCGACTCTTGGCTTCTTCCATAATAATTGGGACTCTTCAGTCCGGTTTTACATTGTTCCCAGGCTCCTAGGTTGGTAAAGGATTCAGGGTTTGTATCCCCCCCTCTTCGAAGCAATGAACTGTCCGTTTCTCTTCTTCCTCTGCAGTCCGCGTACCTGGTTTCTCGCTTTGATCTGCCAGGGAGGGTTTGTGATGGCAGCGTTGGCGGCGTTCTTCTCAGCTTGCTGTTAGATTGCCTCTGGTTGGGGCAGCCTTTTTTGGTGCCTTGACAGTGCTTGTGGCTCTCTCACCTTCTCGGGGCCGAGGAGTTTACGACCCCGGTCGTTCCTGGACTCTGCGAAGTTCTGTGGGCTGCAGGTTCTGTGTCCTCTTTGTGGTCTTGGGTGCAGTCGCCCTGCATTCTGTGCAGCAGCAGTAGCGGCTGCTACAGTGGCTCCTCCGCTGCCATTTGCCTTGTGTCAAGGGAATCACCTCCTCCAACTGAGAACTTTGGTGTTCTTATAGGAGTCTCAGTCCCAAGATGCAATGTGCTTCTGATTGTATAGGCTTGAGTCTGTGTAGGGATCAGTAGAGGGTTAGACAAACAAAAAAGGCTTCATCTTCTTTACAACTTCTGTGGGCTCCATATAGGGGAGCGATAGGGGTGGGGGGGGGCGAGAGGGAGTACAGATTTCATAGGGTTTCTTATTCTACCCCGGGAGACATCGTCCCCAAAGGGGGAGGCAGTCCCGATGAGGTCCCACTTGCCCAGACCACTAGGTAGGTTCTTGCGGAGCGGGGTCATCTCCCTAGCCTCAATAGGGGTGGCTCCCCTTGGGGAGAAGGGACGAATTACCCAGATTTGTCACAATACACATACATGCATATTTACTACACTTATCTGCTCTCACGCCCCTACTCGCCAGCACATGGGGAGCTCGATCCAAACGGCCCACCCCTAAGTTAGCATGTGTAAGGATGCATGCCAATGCTACTGGCACACATTTGAGAAGCCGATGGGACCAGACGTCCAATGCCTCGGTGGCTTCTCAACACTGTGCTTTGGACCCTTTGTGTAGAGCCCCGTGGCTCAAAGAAAAAAAAAGAAAGTGCTGTAGTACTGGATATGCTCTGAGGGGGCCTGGACCTGGTTCTGCTGTAGAACGTACTGCTCTGGTCTGTCGCTTAACTTGGGAAAGAGACAGGAGCATTGACTTTGTTAGCAACACAGGCCTTATTAAAAGGGGGTGGCACCCTCTCCTCGCACATTAGCAGCCATACTGCCCTCTTCTGAGAGCAAAGACGGCCCAAAAGCCTGCTCTATGTGTGACGAATCCCTAGATGTCGTCACTTCTCAGCTAGTGGGACCCCCTTCTTATGGCGCTAGGGAGGTGAGGCCGCTACGAGATAGTACCCCTGGGGGTGGTACTCAGTGGGTGGATCTCATGGGGAAGGAAAGACCCTATGGGATTAGTGAAGACCTGGGGAGAATATGGCATCTCTATAGCCGACATAACACCTTCCTATCCCCCTGCCACCAACACTTTCCCTAGTGTTCCTATATGTTTTTGCCATACCATCAATATAGGAAGTACTGGGACGAGGAAGAGTGTGAACTCCTCGAGGGACAGGTATTCCTTAAGCAGAGAACAAAGAAGGTTGTTGCTGTGGACGCTGCCCTGCATGCAGAGCTGTTCCATCAGGGGAAGGAAGCCTTACCCCCTGGTCTATAGCGTGAAGTCAAATAGAAGCAAGCCCGGGGAAGGGAGTTATTCCTGTGGCACTGCGAGAACATGGTGAATAAATTACTTGGAGAAGGGAGGCATTCTCTAGGAACCCAATAGTGAAGCAAACTATGGACAATAAGGAATGGTGTTGGAGTTGGAACTTTGCCTGTTGAATTGGAATAGAGAACTTTACAGCATCAAAGGCTTGAACGTTGTTGGTTTCCCGGGAAAGGAACTGAGACCTGGGGAAGAGAGTCATTCTCTTAGGCAACATCACACCTACAAGTGGAACTGTGGCTCATTGTCCAGAAGAAGAGTCTCATTCTTCTGGACCAGGAAGATCCACTACCTCTTTATATTAGTTACAAGTGTGAGGGACAGAAGTAGGCATTTTGACACGACAGTGGGCTCTTTTTATTTACTTGGGCATTCTGACGGATTCCTTAGTTCCTTAGTAGAGGCAGGGAAATCCTTCTTCGAGTTAGAGAGAGCGAGGTTTCCTCTCTAAGATTGCCTGAATAGAACTTTATGTCAACAAGCATCCTCCGTCTGCACCCTTACATATGGAATAGTGTTGTCTCGGAGGATCAAAAGCAATCACATTTTAGCTCTGTTCCATACCAAAATAGGAAAATCCATTTGTTTATCAGTCTTTTCCTGCTCACAAGAACAGTCCAGCACTGAAGGCAATTCACGCTGAACAAGAGTACTAACAGCAACCCCAGACACACATTTCTGCCTTGTTGGTATCATCAGTGCAGCATGGCTGAGGTGCCAGCATCTCTCTAGGCGTGGAGCACAAGACATCATCTGCTGGATTACCCTCATAAGTTAGGGTAAGAGTAAAATTGCCCATTTTGGCTAACAAACACACATGCCACAGCACCACTTAGTAGTGTGAACGCATCATGAAGTAAGAAACAGACAACAGATTCAACTTTCTAAGAAAAGCTATTTTTATTTTAAATGTCAGGATGGAGTAAAGAGTAACTTGCCCTACGCTGAGGTGGGATTTTCCCACGTAACAAAAACTAAGGATAGTTGCCACTACTTGTATCTCATAATTCACTCTGTGGTACTTTAGCCCTTGTCACCACCTCTACTTGGTAGTCTTTGTGGCTTTGCCAACACTTGTATCTCATAATTCGCTCTGTGGTACTGTAGCCCTTCTCACCACCTTGCTTTCACTTTATCTTACTTTCTCTTCATTTATAAATGTTCATAATGGTTCAGCACTTATGCTTTTTTGCCGTATTCAAAACATACTCTATATCCTTTAGTTAGTTCGGTATTCAACAGTGATCGTTGCACCCATCAAAAGTACTTATGATACTTAGTAGCTTGTTTGTTATTCACAGTCATCTCATTTGCCCTTCTGTAGCATGTGCAATTAGATTCAGTTTGTTTGGTATTCAGGTGCGTTGGTTTCCCCACCCCAGTACGAGTGTTTGCTTTTCTGCACTCACCAGTAAGTGTTCGCTCCTCCAGTCTTCTGTGTTTCCTCTTCTTTGCCCCATGTTCCTGCGGGCTTCCCAGCAAGCTGCGCTCACTGTCTTGGGCAGTTCACAGCCCGCTCTTCCACAGAGGGAGCTGTAGAGAGCCTCTCACTCTCTGATCGGCTGACAGCACCTCAGAGGCTTTGGTGCCCCAAAGCTTCTGTTGTGGGCACCAAGGAGGAGAAATGACAGGAGGTTCAACCTTTTCATGGCGTCTTGGCCCCGGCATCTCCCTCATACTCCCGCTTGTCCCGGCTTCCCTCCAGCCGGCGCCTCAATATGCTGTGTCCTTCGCCAACTCTCTCACCATGCCGACCCTTCCTTTCACTCTTATACACCCGATGCTTGTTAAAGGGTTGCAGGTGCAAGTCCTTCACATTGATTGCCTAAATCTGTTGAAGCTGATTAGTGGCAAATGCCTGGCTATGGTAGTTGAACTCCAGAGCCCTCTTATTCGTCTCAGTATCAAAGCGGTGTGAATGCAGGGGAGTGTGTATACCACTTAGTTGTTTCCTCCTCATCCCAGTCTTACGATTAAAAGGACTTTGAGACATTTTGGTCAGAATAGTCAAGGGCTGACAATAGCTTACAAAGGCAGGGGAATGTTGGTATTGTGACAAGGGAAAGGGGGATACCATGTCTCACCCTAAGACGTTCTCGCCCCATTCCCCAAGTTCCCTCCACCCAGGTGATTCTCCCTTGCATATCCACCCCCAGGGTCGGGATCCAAAAGCGATGGCATTTCCCTGGCCACCTGAGCAGAGGATGGTGGGGAAAAGTAGGTGAGGACAACCTCAGGTCCCTCACAGAAGCCATCCCTTGAAGTTCACCTCCAGTTCTGAAACAATGAGAAATGCATTTTGAGCATGCACAATAGCTAAAACCATACATTTTTGTTCCATGTGAAAAAAGTGTTGGTCTATTTTGTGCATAGTTTGAGCAAACCCAGACAGAGCCTTCAAGGATGTAGACATCCACATATTTATTGCAACCTCATTGGCCATCATTAGTGTGGTGCACTTTGGCATCCTTGTGAGTGGAGCATTGCGGTAGGTTTACCAAACGCCATCAAAGTTATGATAGGTTTTAAAAAAAGTATTAAAAAAGCCCTTTTACATGAAATCCGAGAGTAGAATAGGCCATTTAAGCTAACCAGCACAAATGCCGCAGCACCACCCAAGAGCCCTCCGGGGAACTTCCTTTCTAGTTCTGAACAACTTAGCAATGCAATGTGACGATGCAAAGTAACTGAAAGGCCTCATTTTTGCAGCATGCGAGAAAAGTGTCTGGAAAAATGTTTACGTACTTACACCACTAAATTATACTAAGTGTCAATGCCCCTCTACTAGCAATGAATACTGCCCAATAGCCTGTTCTAGGAGATGACTCACACTCAGGAAGTTCTCCATTCATATTTTTCTTTGAGTTGCAGAGTGGAATTATTCCAAGCTATTGTCCTATATGATCTGGCCTCCATTGGTTATATGGTGGAAGCGAAATAGGGAATGTTTTCTTGATGTTGGCCCCTGAAGAAGATTTAGTGAGTGAGTTTGAAAAGGCATTGCCTTTGACATGCAACGTAGGTGTTGCAGTTTAGTGACTAGGAATGGAGCTGGCCCAAGCATGATTATCAGGAGAAAGATGTGTAATTCAAGTTAACTTTTCTAATATTACTTCCTTTGAGTGTGTTGGAGGAGAGCCAGGCAGTCACAAATGTTAGTTGAATTGAATGGGTGGATCCGAGTGTCCTGTTCATACACTTGACCATTCTGGTTGTGGGACTCAAAGTTTATGCCAAATGGTTTCAAGAAAATATTGGAAGACATGCCAAAACCAAGCCTGTCTGAGCCAGGAATGGTTGTGAGAGAAAAGGGGGCAGAAACCCTCTTTTTTGTAAGGGGGCTAGGTAGCAATAGCTAATTAGAGAACAGAGTCAAAAGCTACCCTTGTCATTAACGCACGGGAGGTCACCCAATGTTGGCAGTGAAGCTAGATTAGTATATACTAGCTCTTAAAGATCACCAGGAGTAGATAAATCTTAAAACAAAGTTTAATTTCTTACATAGACACACATTTAAGAATACATATGTGCCTTAAGTGGCACAAAGGGTATGCGTAACACAAAACAGTATGCATATCCGTGGGATAGTAGGCAAAGTAAAACGGGACTGTCATTTCATGCACTGCTGCATTAGTTATTGTCAACACACAGAATTTATGGTGTTTCTGGTTCTGTGAGAATTGGAACTGTAGCAGAGGCTGTATAGAGTGAGCAGCACTGTTAAAGCACCAAATTGTCATCAGGACATTGATTCTGATGTAGACGATATTGGACAAAGTATGACGTGTACCTAAATTAGTATGGAGGCGTCATGGCATGGAGTTGATTGTGGTTGGCCGACTGTCTTTACTGCAGATGGCGTTATTTCAGTCTCTGACTTCAGATTCTGGTATCTGGGACCTGATGAATGGAGTCCAAGGTAAAGTAAGTATCGAGAAGTAACCTATCTGGGTCTTCAGAGGTTGTCCATTCAGTAAGCCAGTAGAGGATTAGCGCTGCCCGCGAGGGAGAGCTGTATCTCCAGGAAAAATGCCGTAGATGAGAGACAGCGTTTTTCCATTCATCAGGTCCCAGATACCAGAGTCTGAAGTCACAGACTGAAAAAACGCCATCTGCAGTAAAGACAGTCGGCCAACCACAATCAACTCCATGCCATGACGCCTCCATACTAATTTAGGTGCACGTCATACTTTGTCCAATATCGTCTACATCGGAAACAATGTCCTGTCGACAGTTTGGTGCTTTAACAGTGCTGCTCACTCTATACAGCCTCTGCTACAGTTCCAATTCTCACCGAACCAGAAACACCATACATTCTGTGTGTCAACAAGAACTGCATATTGCTAGTTGATGCAGCAGTGCATGAAATGACAGTCCCTTTTTACTTTGCCTACTAACCCACGGATATGCATACTGTTTTGTGTTACACATACCCTTCGTGCCACTTAAGGCACATATGTATTCTTAAATTTGTGTCTATGTAAGAAATTAAACTTTTTTAAAGATTTCTCTACTCCTGGTGATCTTTATGAGCTAGTATATACTAATCTAGCTTCACTGCCAACATAGGGTGACCTCCCGTGCGTTAATGACGAGGGTAGATTTTGACTCTATTCTCTAATTTGCTATTGAGCCCAGAATGGGCCAAGGGCTCACACCACACCCCCAGTCAAGCCTTGAAGTTCACTGGCATATGGTCTCATGCTTCACTGAACCTACATATGCTCTGGAGTTCAGACCTAGAGCTCGTGCCCAACATGTTGATCAATCCTGCTTGAGGGACAAAAATTAATTGGACTGTATCATCACCAACCACTCTAAAGTACGTGAGTAGACGCTGTTGACAAAATACAGTAGAAGAAATGTTACAACCGTGCAATAGTTAACATTCAATCTGCGGTGAAGATCAGTGCAGAACCTTTTGACCTCATTCAATTACAACAAGCTTCAGATACATTTATTACCGAATCCTGGATACTGTGGTCAGCTCCCCAGCACATTTTAGATATGGTTACACCTGGATTTAATTTAATTTATTTGTTTTTTTTATAACACGCCTAATACCATACCCGAGTTCGGTTTCTAAGCGGATTCGAACCTCTGTTGCTCTGGGTGGTCTTGTTTCCAAGACAAGCACATTGCCACTGTGCCATCCTCCATACACAATGATGATTGGTTCAAAATCATCCCTGTCAACCAACCACTTGGCTGAGGTGGATGGCTAGCATTGCTCCATCTTCAACAGTCTACTGCCTGTTTTTCCCAGCATAAACTGACTCTTGCCTTAGTTTATCGCTGCCCTCACCATCATAGATAGTAACTTTCCAGCCACCCTAGCAGAACTGGAGACATCCTTGATCATGGCTTTGAGCAACCTTATTAGTTTTGGTGGATCTTTATATTCGCTCCAGTTTCTACTTGTTTCCAATGACCTGCCCTTGGACGTAAATTTCGTCCATCCTTTTTCGTCGACCATGGTCAACTTCCCTTCTTTGCTGGTATGGGGTTCCTCCCATGCCGCCCTTCCTTTCCAACTCCCCCAACTTCTCTGCAGCACTAAAATCTAATTTGTGTCTCTAGTTGGTCACCACGACTAAAAAGGGTTGACCAAATTTACGACGACAAAACCAGGTTAATTATAACCACTGCATAACTTCACTTACTAAGAGTATGTCCAGCACAACTAAACAGCTATGTACACCTTTGGATGCCCTGCATATTTACCAACAGGCACAAGGAATAAAACACCAGGCGGCACTTCCTACACCTAATATTTTTGTACCGAGGATAGGGTGAAGGTAAAACACTCCACTCCCCATGTTCTGATTAACAAGTAACTCCTTTTTTGAGAGAATCTGTCGAGTTGTAATACTACAGCACATAAATCAAAAGCACCAGCATTTGATAACAGATCAGGGCAGTCCACTGCTGATACTACTTTATAATCAGAAATTCAGACACTGCTTCTTATAAAAACAAACAATGATTTGAGGTAATCGGTCAATCTAGACGACAAAATGCCAACATTTAAAAAGAAAGCAGCGAGAAACTCCTGTGCAAGTAAATCCTTTATGACTGAACTAAAAGAAGGCAAAGACCATATAGCTGGCTGGAATGCAAGTGGCGAGCCAGGTATCTGACCGAAGATAAAACTTGCCATAGGAAATGTGCTAGACTATGTAGAAATATGCAATCAAAGCAACCAAGCAACTTGCATCCTATAATACCCAGACATACCAATACAGACAGACTAGTCAGTTATGGACTCCTGTGGTCCTTGCAAATGAAGCGGAACAGACAATGCGAAAACATTGCAAGTAGTGGCTATAGACCAAGCTAGTGGTGCCATTGCACGGTTATCTAAATAACTAGGCAACAACTTGTTAATGTGATGCTAAGAGTGTGCAATGCTACCGTAATATGAGTTTTCATAGACGTCTACAGTTTGTTTACACTTTTGGTCGTACTCAACCAATTACATATGCGTAAGTTGGGTTGGGAGGGTTGGGGTGATAATGTGGGTTAATGTGGGATACTCCTTAAAAAATTTTAAACTGGTTGAATTCATGGCGACCAAAAGTGCACAAACAGTAGGCTTTTAAACAGCACCTGTAGAACACAATGCTACATCCAAGGTCAATTCCTGGTATGGGTCAGAATTATGGAGCTGCGAAAGCCCACAGCACTTTCAAACAGTTGCTGGTGCTTTCCTCAAAAGAAAAGTACCCTCACCTGCACCCAATGATGTAGTTCACTTGTAACTAAATGACGAGCACAATAGTGATGCCTTGACTATTAGCCCAAGTTGATGTGGATGCCCCATCTGATGCAATATTTCTGCAGCGGTTCGGGAATGTAAAAGAAAATTCTGTGGCTTCATCATTTTCATTCTCTGTTGGCCTCAATTAACGGTTTATGTTTTGAGAGGCCCAGTCTAATTAAGAAAGGAGACCCGCTTCAAGCAAAGAAATCATTGCAAGCACACTCTCACCTCAGGGACCTTAGACAATCAATCCAGTTTGGCAAACATTTTAATAGATCATATTTTTACTGGGCTAACAATTTCAATTTGCAAGCTAATTTCCAGGCACAAACAGTCAACAGTCCTCCCTTAATATTGCAAATACATACATTACTTCATTTCTTACAAGCCATTTGTCACTAGCTAGTGGGGAGTGAAAATGATGAGGCCTTGTTTGTCCAGGTTGGTAAATATATATTTGGGGCAGCAGACAATGAAGAAAAAATGGATTCTGAAACAATATATTGCCCATTGTTAATACACTATCGAGATGGTATAAAACAGCAGTCATTGCTACTTTCTTTTGCCCTTTCTGCAAACATGGAGACAATGGTGACACTCATAATTTCATTGTGTCCAACAGATCACCAAAATCACCCACTAAAATGATCTTACCATTCCTAAAAAGCAGAGGATACAGGCAACGCAAGCATCTTCAACAACTTAACGATCCGGCAGTTACACGGGCTACTCAAGCATATCTGGCCTCTACTCTTATATTTTGGTCAAAATATTCATTATGGCCTACTATTTATTACGGTTATGCATTTTCCTGTTGCTGTCCACATTATACAGAGCTTACGAGGCAAGGAATTAAAAAAAAAAAGTTAACGTTTATTTATATGGATCGTCTTTTGTCCATTTATGACTTATTGTATATTTATCATTGTCTATTGTTTTATTGTTTGGTTTGTGATTTTGTTTTTTTACCCGAAATAAAAAACATTACTGATCTAATCTGACTGTTGTTGCTTAGTTTATGAACAAAATATGATCATTCAAAATGCTATCATAAAAGACAATGTTGAAGACCATGAAGTTAGTTTCCTGAACAAGGAACAAAGAGCAACTGGATGATATTCCTCAGATTCGAACAATGAATGTCAGTTGCCAGCGAACAATGTCAGACTCTGGTCAAACCACATTGTTCTAATAAAGACTAGAGGACTAACATTCCATACTTCATGAGAGGAAAAAGTGAGGAAGCCGGTTGCATTTCAATTGACAGTTGCGCCCGTCGTGCTGGTAGATAAGGATCTTTATGGAAGCTGCCATTAAAAGTGACGTGTTTTTTCCACCAGCATGGCATCCAGGGCTGACAGTTTCTGGTGGAATCCCGGTCCTCTAGTTCTTTATAAGAACTCAGTGGGTCAAACCTAGCAAGTTCCCAGGCTCTGGGAGAAGATCGCTTCCCACCTGCCATCTTCAAAATGATTGCACCATTACATCCCTCTGAAAATTATCTAAGATCATTTATTAATCTCTTACTTACACCAAGAGTAAGTCTGACAGAATATCGGGCAACCCCTAATTCAAGGAGCTAGCGGACCCCCACTGAATCAGCTAATTGTAGGCCCATTTATAATTGTACATCTGCTTCCCAACTCATTCAAAGAATGGGCACACTACAGCTACAAAACCTGTCCCTCCACATCCCCCTTCCTCGTCCAGCCTTCCCAACAGTAGTTCTAATATAGCTCAAATGGGTGGCTTAATCCCTCCACCACTGAAAAGTGGAGGGTGCTTACCTTCTTGACTCCAGACAGTGATTCTTAGGGCCCTGCTGGGTTTGTCACCCACTCTGCTAAGTACTAGTGTCTCCTCTGATGGGCTTTGGAGCAAGGAGGACTGTTCCCGACTCCCCTTTGCTGAGGTAGCGGGGTCAGTGGAGTGCAGGAGGCAAACCCTAGAGAAGTTTGGCATCTGTGATCCCGCGCCTACCGCCATAGGGAAAATTGGTGGGAGCCAGGTGCTGTTATCACAAATGGCAAATCACGTGACAGGACTAAGAGGACAGCATTGGCTAGGATATGAAGGAATGTCAGGTGAGAAATGTGCTGTGGGGCGTTTAGCAGCGCTTTGTGTTGTATTCTCATGTCTTCTACCCAGTGGGGCACACAAGGATTGGAACGATCGTGGAGATTAGTGGCATAGGGTCATGAGCCAGGAGAATCTGTGGAGTAGTGGGGGTTAAGGGGAGAGGCCTCATAGCCAGGCTGTCCCTAAACCCTCCATACTCAACCACAATCCATAGCATACATTCACAAGTTTGAACACAGAAGTAATTAGACTAGTAGGTGCAACAATGCAATACAAACGTGGCTTGGGTTCAAAATAGGCTGCAACCAGCCTGTTATTAACTACTTGAGGGTAAATTATTAAAGGGAGGAAAAGCCCATCCCCACAGTAGAGTGCACCTGCCTCCAAGATGGCTGCCACCTTAAGGTTACAACCACAGGGTTGTAGAGGCCGCATCACTGTCCCTTCTGTGGAGCATCCCTGTTCCTTCATTGGTGCAACATCTGACGAACACACCACAGGTATATCTGTTCCTTATTGTCACATAGTAGGCCTTATAAGCCTCCTGAACCAATTTATAAGAGGTTACCAGCCTAACTCAGCAGTGCATGGCTAAAAACAGAACCATTCTGGTGGGTGAAACAATAACATTTGACAGAAACTGAATAGCTTTGCTTGACCGCTCGTGCCAGTAGCTCATTGGGCCTACAATGGTTGGTAAAAAAAATGGCTACAGACACTATAGAAGTTGGTGTCACCGGGTGCTCCAACTGCTAACACCTTTCCTCTCTCTGGCTGCGACAAGTGAATCTACCACTGAGTTCTGTCTCCATCTAAAGGACATGGGTAAGTAAAAATACAGCTGCTCCTTGCCCCGCGAATCCACCAAGTAGAACTTGGTGGTCAACAGCTCCTGCACCATTCTGGCCTGTTTCAAGGTAACAATGCCTTTGCACAGGGCCACACATCACCTGTGGGAGTGCGTTCTTGTGCCAGCAGGTAGGTCCCAACTGTATCCTACAAAGGTCGCCCAGCCAAGAGGCCAGCATCTGGGTACATTGTTGGGGCAGTTCGGGAGGCATCTCAGACAGTCTGCAGTCTGCTCCTCCACACTGCAGGCACAACCCACAACCGCACAACCAATAGCGTATGCACAAACAGGCATTTGGACACAGGAATAATTAGACTTCTAGACAAAGAAGACACTATAACTTGACTTGGGTTTATAATAGGCTCCAACCTGCCAGTTATTAAACAGAGTCTAACCTAACGAGGAGCAACAGCCCCCCACCCTTAAAAGAGTGCATCTGCTTCTACCTGCCGCCAAGAAGGCAGACACCTACAGTTGGCAACTAGGGTGGTTACATTCATGGAGGGCATCCGTGTTCTTTCCTGAGCTCTGCATCCCTAATTGTCAGGCCTACCTCAGTTTACTGTTGTGCAACCAACCCATTCCTAACAAAACTTGGTTCTGTATGGCTCAACGGACCAACCACAGTAGATTGCATAATGACAGTTGACCGATACTGCATTTAAAAAAGACTGTGCTCATTGCACGCCACCAACAAACAGAACTTGAGGCATGCAGCCCATGTACTATTCTGGCCCGGTGCAAGCGGAGGACTCCATCACCCAAGGCTCTATGTAATGCATCAGCAGTGTCAGGAGGAGGTCCTAGTATGAGCCGTTTGGTGTCCCACTTGACCCCATAAGGTTCCCCCAACCTAGAGGCCCACATCCAGAGGCAATACTGTTCCAGCCACCATTGTTCTTGTTACTAGAGGGTGGGTGCTGAAAGGGGGGGGGGGGGAGTGATCCGGAGGCCGTTGCCAGGGCCAGGGCCTACTAGACCTAGATTTTCGTCAAGGCTTCCCAGGCTAGTCCCAAGCTCGAAGGAAGGTCTTGCTGGAAATAGAGGATTCTATGGCGTGTGTTCTACTCAGACACTGGTGTGTTCCAATAGGAAACAACAGCAAAAAAACGGAACCGCCAAGGTTTTTTTTTTCTTCTACTAACCCGGAAGATTCCCTTTCCGGAAGCTATACAAAGGACCAATCCAGATCTTATGGACATGTATTAAAACTCTGCAGTATGGCTCAGCAGCTAGAAAGGGCAGCAGCTCTCAGAGACAGGGGTTCATAATCAGCAACAGGATCTCGCATCTTCCTCTTCCTCCTCCTCCTGATCCTGATCCTGATCCTGATCCTCCTCCTCCTCGGAGGATCGCCCATGGTGAAGCTCAATGGTCTTCCGATTGGAAGGTCATTGGAAAACTTGAGGCAAGTCTCAAGATGTGTGATGTGCAAGAAACCGGTTACTGGACCGCACAGTACAGCAAAACAAAGAAAGGTACTAGGAATTGCCTACCCTAAACCCTGTGTGAGGAAAAGGCTTATGAACGAATAAAGGATTACATTGTACCCCTTGGGGAAGGTGCTCAAGATGCCTACATCAGTGGAGGTGGATTGGTTCTTGGACAGTCTATGGAAATGCCCTCTACAGATGCATAAGAGGCAGCTAGTTTGGGAGATCAAGGGCAAAGGTAGCTGCATCCCTTCAGAAACATATTTTCTAGGGTTCACCCATCTCCGTGCACTGGGTCTACTGCTTCCTTCATTACAAAAACACTGAGGGCTGCCAAACCCTATCCAATGAAACAGGAGATGGATGCTATGCTCTAACTGGATCCAAACATGCACCTGCAAGCTGAGCAGCTATTGGATTTCACTTATGATTAGGTCAGAGCAGCCGTCATCACTATGGGATTCTTTATCACAACCTGCCAACATGTGGACGCGCAAGCTTGGAGAAATATAAAGCCAGAAATTCTGTGGTACTTCACCTACCCTTCCTGGAGATGAACTTATTGGGCAGGAGCTCGAGGATAGGATGGACTGCACACACAAAAAAGACAAACATGTGGGCACACTAAATCATAAGAAAAGCCCACGTCCTCAAAGTGAAAAGCAGGAATAGCGGTCCTCATTACAGGGCCAGCACTGGGTGGGGGTTAGACCTTTCTCCAGGGGTTCATTATGGACTTATTCCCTGGGTTATGCAGGCGCCATCCCTCAGCCAGCAGGCTCTCAACACTCCTAAGTATGCCGATACTTTTCAGGGGGGTGGGGGGGGGGGCATGCTACTTTGATTTCACCTCGATTGTGAATCTAGTGTTTCAGACACTTAGGTTCTGGACATATCCTACCACAGGCACACAGTTGTGTTTGTGTAATGCCCATATATGGCAGATGCTCTATTCACACCACCCAAAAGAGTGCAGAAAATATGACAGCTCTGCTTCGAGAGCTTTGGACACTTCTGCACAATGGCACTACAGTTAGGGTTCCTTAAAAGGAGAAGGGACTGGGCTGTTACTTCATCATGATCTTGGTGCCCAAACCCTTCAGGGGTTTCAACCTCATGTCCAAGCTGCTCAGCTTTAAACATGGATCAACCCCTTCACTGGGAAGATCTTGTTTTAGATGGACAGCCTCCAGGTGGTCATCTTTCTTGCGTCCTACAGCAGAGGCCTGCACCCTTTGGCTCCCCAGATGTTTTGGACTACTACTCCCGTCAGACCCAGCCTACATAGTCAATGGTGAAGTATCAAGGAAGGTGCAGTCCAACATCTGGCGAGCCAAAGGTTGCAGAACCCTGTCCTGGGTGATGGGTTGGCATCTCTATCATCTCATTGCCTTGCTCCATAGCGCCGTACATCCATCCTCCTTCCAGGGTCTCAGGTTTGAAGTGGGTCTGAATCAGTTTCAAGTGTTACCCTTGACAATATAGACAGGTGCCATCAGGAACCCACGAGCCAAGTCACAGTTCCACCACAGTTTATAAACCAGTCTGTCCAAACATGTGGGTTAGACTCCAGGTGGAGGGAGTGTTTACCATGCTTGCTTACTTTCCAAAGTACT
This sequence comes from Ambystoma mexicanum, assembly GCF_040938575.1. NCBI lineage: Eukaryota > Metazoa > Chordata > Amphibia > Caudata > Ambystomatidae > Ambystoma > Ambystoma mexicanum. The sequence continues at coordinate 979,747,663 of NC_090934.1, read as the reverse complement.
TTACGGGGAAGCAAGAGTCAGTTCCTTGGTAGTCCAGTAATTAATACAGAAAAGGGTGCCACCTGTCTCTTCCTGTCCCTCTCCATGTGTACTTCATGGCACTAGAAGTATGGAGTGGACTAAAATGCAGATGCCTAAGAATCAGAGGTCACAGCATTATAAAACTCTAGAATATCACTTGATCAAACCCTATTGACCGACTGAAAGTGAAGTAGAAAATGGTACCTAGGATATTAGTCTCTGTGTTATGGCTCTCACTAGAGTGTGATTAAGTGACCAAGCCCGCAGAGGCCGGATGCCTTGCCCATTCACGACTTCTTGTAGTGGTTTGTTTTGTTTAATATATTTGGTGATGTCGTCAAATCCTTGTGAGGCTGCACTTAACATAACGATAGGTGCAAGGTTGATCTTATGCACAGTCACAAAAATGCTGATACTGTTTTAAAGAGGTGCTATTTTATAACATCAATATAAGACACTGCATTCAGTACCCGGCAAACCAAGCAACAGCAACACAGACTATTCTGCCAAGTGCTAGCTCTATACGCGCAAACATAGTTCTAAACCAAGCCTGTATTTGTAGGCAATCCCCCATGATCTAAACCAGTGCAGAGTAAACACAAAGAAAGTTTCCTGGGGTATTTCAGGCAATGTAATTCAAAGATCATCAATAGAAAGCAGATATGAATCTTATGCATTAATTAGTATGTATCAACAGATAAGGTAGAGGGTAACCTATTACTCATATCAAATTTTGTTTGCAGTAACATCCAATAATCATAACATATGATATTATTCAATTATATCACATGAAAAGAAAATCAGAAATGACTTCATCTGACTTAATTAATCAAGGTTTGAAAAAAGCATCAAACAGAGAGTCCAGTAGAGAAGACAAAAACTGAAAACTGGTATAAACAAAGAGCAAATAGCCTTAAGTTCACAAGAAGTGTTTGGAAGCTACAAAAGGGCTTTAAGCAACAGCGCAAAAGTGAAAAACCAAAAGTGGGAAAATCAGGGTTGACGTGAAGGACAACATACTATGAGCCGTGGAACATCATAATGGCACATAACAGCGTTTTGGCATGCCAAATCAAATTCACCTTTCTCAGGACCAGTAGCCCAGGGAAAAAAAGGTGACAATTACTATGAATAACTTGGTTAAAAACAAAGGTGCTGCAACCAAACCAGTGCTGAAGCAAAACCTTAAGGTCAAACCTCTATCCACTAGCCTATCGCAGAAACAGAACTGTGTAATCGGGGTCATGGGCAACCACACGGCACACAGAGCAGGCTGGAGGCCACACTCCCTAATGATTTGTTGGCGTTTTATAAAGCTAGCATCTCTGCAAATTCGGGATTGCGCAATTAGTCAATAAAACGTGAATTGCATACTTGTGCAATACACTAATAATTGCACAATTACGTTAATTGCATATAAACGTGTACAGGCATGCAATGTTGTTGGTGGAACATACAAATGCATCAAAGCAAGCACAAATGGGTATTTTCAATCCAAATATCAGAGTTGGCTCCAACACCCTTGTAAAGAACAAACGTACTCGTCGACACAGATTGGAATTTAGATCACTGAAGATCAGGCAAGCATTGACAGAACCAGGAATGTGAGCCTTTGTACAGGGAACACTTGTTATCCCAAGCAACCTGCCCAGTTCCAGATAGCGGTGGCATTGAGGTGACCGCCATGGCCGGATCAGCACATGAACACAGTCAGAAGTTAGACAGACCGACTAGCATTTCCTTTCCTCCTGCCAGCAGCCCCCCTACCATCCTGGTTGTCCCTAGGAGCCCGGGGGCCCTGAGAGGAATGCAATTGAGGGGCCTTCTCTAATTTGCATTCATGGAGATCTCACAGCCATTGCTCCTCAACTGAATAATGTAAAGTGACATTACACACAGTAAAACAACAAAGGACATCCGGAAACGTGGTACAACTGCCCAAAATATATTTCAGTCTCTCTCTTCTTTTGCAGCACTTGAACCAGAGACACTGAACATTGTGTCATGCAAGCTGTACCAGTGTTAAGACAATGTTTAGATACGTGGATGATTAAACTTTCATCATTAATGAAATGCAATTGCGGACCACTGTCTGCAGCGGCAAAACACTCTCCAGGAATCTAAATATATTCAAGGGTGCACGGGCAGGTCTTGTTTACAACTGTTGCAAGCGGAGGGACTCTCTTTACAACAATAAGAAAAGTTGTGGTTTTTTTTTTTGGTACCAACTTGTAAGCCCATGCGCCAAATTATTAATGATAGGAATTTTTGAAAATATGTCGCAGTTACGTGCAGAGCAAAAAAGGGGAATCAAGGCCCCGACCCCTTGAAAAGAACGGTAGACAAAAAACTCCACACTTTAGAAACTGCTCCACATTGTGTTTTGGGTGAAAGGTATAAGCATTTAATAAGTTAATTGTGCAATTTACTAATATTATTTGCGTACCATATATGTTTTTTGTTTTTGTTTGCTTTTCTTTTGGAATATACTCATGGATGTTGAATGGTTAAATTAATTTCCTGTGAATGTTCATTAATATTTTATCATGCCAGCACCAATTAGCCCGGATTTGAAAAAGACACCTGTGTGTCGAAACACGTGTTATCCAATAAGGGCAACTTATTAAATGCTTATACCTTTCACCCAAAACACAATGTGGCGCAGTTTCTAAAGTGTGGAGTTTTTTGTCTACCTCTCTTTACAGCAACACATGCCTGGAATCTGCACGGTTTCTTTGAAATTACACACTAGGAAAGAGTTTAGGCTTTGTGCAGAGTAGGCTGGAGCGGTGGGAGATCTGTAAGGCCTGGGTTGCAGAATTATGGGTCTCGAGCAGAGTAGGTTGGAACGGTGTGTGATTTGCACAGCCTGGGGTAAGGGCTAGCAGCAGGATTAAGGGCCTTGCAGGAAGTAGGCTGGAATGGTCCGACATCTGCAGAGCCTGGGGTAAGGGCTAGCAGCAGGATTAGGGGCCTTGCAGGAAGTAGGTTGGAACGGTGTGTGATCTGCACAGCCTGGGGTAAGGGCTAGCAGCAGGATTAAGGGCCTTGCAGGGAGTAGGCTGGAATGGTCCGGCATCTGCACAGCCTGGGGTAAGGGCTAGAAGCAAGATTAGGGGCCTTGCAGGAAGTAGGCTGGAATGGTCCGACATCTGCAGAGCCTGGGGTAAGGGCTAGCAGCAGGATTAAGGGCCTTGCAGGGAGTAGGCTGGAATGGTCCGGCATCTGCACAGCCTGGGGTAAGGGCTAGCAGCAGGATTAGGGACCTTGCACGGAGTAGGCTGGAACGGTTCAACCTCTGCACAGCGTGGGGTAAGGCTTGGCAGCAGGAGTCTATGTCCTTTTCACAGGCTACAGAAAGGGCTAAAAGCAACCAGCAAGATAGGAGACAATCCTCACTGAAAAGGTAGGCCAGGAGCATGTACAGTGGAGCACGCGAGATACCAAACACGACAAAGGTGAAGACGGTAGCAGAAACCCTGTTTTAACTGTGGCGTCGCTAGGGAGGGGCTGGGGGAGCCAGCCCCCCCCCCCCCTGTGAAACCCTGTGCCCCCATGTGCCCCCCCACCTAAGACGAGCAGTGACCATGTTCTCCCCTTACTTTTGTCTGTGCCCCCCCTACTTATGTCTTTGGCCCCCCTCTGTGCCCCTCCTAAATTTGATTTGTGGCGACGCCACTGGTTTTAAGCCCCACCACGGCAGCAAGATCTCTGCCCACATTTTATTAAGTGGGGGGAAGAACCACCAACAGCAGTGGGGCTCCATTAAGTTCAGTGGAGGGGCTGCCAAACTGATGTGAGAAGCCCTATGTAGGACGCCCATGCCTTTGACCGACGCTTCCTGCAAAAGGTACTAAATACTTTTCTGCAGTTTAGGTGAGCAGAAAGCAAAGCCAGCACATTCACTGCACAGATGACTAACAAACGGGCGCAGTGGTGCTTTTTCAGTGGTTGCAAACCATCCACAGGAAAGTGAGAAACAAAGATAGCAGAACAAAACAAGAGGAGGACCACCACCAAGCACAGTGTGTAAGTGTGCGCAAGACTGATCTCCGATTGTGCAGGATTGTTTTGTTCTCTTTTGTTTTTATTTTAACTGGGTGGGTACTCTCCCTCTGCATGTTCCTTTAACTATCAAAGGGGCCCTCCCCAGCCCCACCCCCCGTTGGACTTGAGTCTACCAGCCGACCTGATGTACTGCCACTTTCTGGCTTTTGACTCCTACATACCGTACACACCTTACCAACACAAATACTGCCCCCTTCCTAGACCGTACCCCCCCCTCCCACCCACAAAGAAGAGCTGCCAAGCCCCGGGCACATCAACCAACAAACCCATATCCACATGCAACCACCTCACACTACGCTCCTACAGGCACATTGCAATTGGATTGTGACAGTGACTGCATTAGTACTCCTGACTATGGTTTAGCTTTCGTGAACTTGCCATGGAAATACCGTCCAACATACATTTTCAAATATGTACGTTTTTCCCAGTAGAAATTATTCCTCAGACAAGCAACCGTATGCATGAGAATTGCAGGGCCCGTGCAATTGCTCCCAGACTCTGATGTGGGGCAACTATGCTGCTGGTCAAAGTAAACACATATCTAATTATTTAAAAACAAAAAATATTTGGTGTTTGGTTCATTATTATTAATATCTAATTCCAGAGGCGTTGCTAGAGGGGGGCTGAGGGGGGTATAGCCCTTGGTTCTTTGGCTGTAGCCCCGGATGGAAACTCAGGGGCTACAACCAAAAGGCTAGTTAGCCCAGAGTCTCGACAGCACCGAAATTAGCGTAGCCCCGGATCTTGTCCAGACCTAGCAACACCCCTGTCTAATTCCATTTTTAAGACTCCAATGTCCCACCTTGCCCCACATGAGTTGCGAATATCTTATGCCCTCCTGCTCTTTCCTGAGGTTTCTGGAACTTGTAGTCTTGCCTTTGTAATGGGCAAAGCACAACTAGAAGTGTAAGATGAACAAAACACAATCAGGATGCTGTGATGAGCTACTCGCTCCAGACACTGACAATTTAGGAGCGATGCAGTCTTCACCCACAGACCCTCAGTGCTGCAATCCCCAGACATAATGTACAAAACATTCCTCTAGCATCACCTACCAGAGTCACTGGCTTGCACAGAAAAACAAGACACACATCTTTACTGCCTAAACAAGGCAAGTGTGTTTTACTTTATACTAGCACCCTCCCTGCCAGGTTTCCCAGTTCCATGTGTGAGACTTCGTGCCAGTCCTGGTTTTTGCTTCCAATTGCATGCTTGAACTTTTTTTCCCCATTGCAAGGGTGATCCTACAAGTCCCAGCATGTAGTGCGAAAAAACCCCAGCACTGGCTCAAAGATTCCACATGGAACAGGCATGGACGTCATTTCACCAAAATGCCTCGTTAGCGGATGTGACAACACACGAACCTTGATCTCTTATGACATCAAAGGAAGTGTTGTAAATTGACCCCACCCCCAAGTGACATCACGAGAAGTGATGGCACACAACTTTTCACCCCTTGAAAAAAATGGCAGTGGCATCATGTACAACCTGGAGGGGGGTGTCTGTACTCCTGCTCTCTATATGGTAGAGGAGAGGCACAGAGTAGCTCAGCCAAGATTCTCTATTGTTGGTAGCAATGGACGAGCAATCAAGGCTTAGCTTCTCAGGAGGTGATGCAGGCTGGTTCTTAAGTACAGTGTAGTCCCCAAGCACCCACAAAGGAATGTCACACACTATTAGTTAAAACACAGTCTTTATATAAGTAAGGTTCAAGGTTATATACACAATCACAATAACTCACTTTGCGCTCAGTTAATCTACAATGGCAAATATATACAGCTCTAAGTGGTACCACAATTATTATCAGATTTCATTACAGTGCTTTAACTGTACTCTGGTTAAATGTCACACAAATCAATTAATAAAGGTAACCAACAATAGACATAGGAGGAAAGCAGTTGGTTAGAACAATTGGCAGAATACTGGCCCCTACCACCAGACAATTCTGTGTGGAGATCCCCCCCACCTGGCCAACCTGTAAAATAAATATATACTACAAGCCCAGTCCATCTATTGTTCAATTAGTCTTTTTCCTTCTACAATGTTTCTACCACCCCAATGTACCTGGAATAGCAGAGTTAGACGACGAGACGTCGATGGATCCTTCTCGAGCGGCTCCCTTTAAAGCACGAGCCATGGATTGTCAAGATCCCTCAAAGAAAGTGAACTCAGTGTCGAGGCGGCAGCTTCGGTCCCGGCGGTGCTCATCGACGACTGATCGAAAACGTCCTGCAAGGAAGAGGCATGTGGGGCACCCCTATGTCGATAGTTCAGGACTGCAAAGAGTCTGAAGAAATTTGGCCTAGCAAGGGCGTTGAGTCGTCCATCGTCTCTATGGTCTTTGGGAGGCAGGAATACCCACTGGCAGATGCTCCTCGGCGTGTCGACGGCCTGGCCTTCTATGGCGGGATAAGGCAGTCGGCGGTGCAGACAAGCGCGTCTGGGAATCAAAATGTTTTAATCAAAAGGCTCCGGGCGTCAATGGCACGGCATGAAGCGGTCCCTGCTTGTGGGCAACACGGCTTCGACGGGCCTCCAGCGATTATAGCAAACCTGCGAACCCTGGTCGACGACGGTGGACTGAAAGTCTGGTGCTTCTCTTAGTTCTCCTCGGCGGTCTCAGTCTCCGGTCAGCAGCCTGTCGAGAGTCTGACTTCCAGGGAGCTTCGGTGAAGGTTAGCGGTGTTTGATGCTCCCTCGGAGCTCGGGAAGAGGGTGCCTAACCCGGTCCTCTCTTGGATCAGTCTCAACGTCACGGCAGCTTTCAGATTGCGGTGAAGGTAACAGCAGTCAACCTTCTTCTTCGGGCTCGGCTTCGAGATCAAGCATCAGTTTCGACTTCAGCTTCTGAACGAATTCTAGCAGTGAGAGGCCCCCAGTTATACTGTTGATCTCCCATTCCTTCTGCTGGGTCACACTCAGGCAACCAATCACTCAGAAAGGCATTCAGCAGTCAGTCAGCCAATCAGGCATACAGTGCATTCAGGCCATTCTCCTCCCTCTCAGACACTCACAACAAGGAATGTGTATTGGGACAAGTACCCAGCCATTCAACACTCCACACTGCATTCATACCAGTTTTGGGCAGGGCTGTCTCAGTCATTGTGTTTCATACTAGACACCAGACATCCACAACAAGAAGTGCATATTTGTCACACACTCCATTCACCCAGGTCCCACCCACAGGGTGTACCCACAACATACAGTCACTTTGAAGGCTCCAGCCAGTCTGGCCTGGACTTCTCTACAATACCATATATTGAACTTCCACCCAACAGCCAATCTGGGGGAAGGGACAGAGTCAGGGCTTCCCAGGCCTTTGGGAAACCAAGGTAACGGGCAATAGAAAGAAAGAGGCCACAGGGGTCATCTTGTTTCCTATCACAAATCAACTGATTCCAATGGCAGAGCCTGGGTGTCCCAAAATGGAGGATACTCAGAGCACTTGTCAAATTCAGCATGGAGCTGCCACCAGCCAATATCCTGCTCTATGGGCCATACACAGGTGCCCAAAAACATACACTAGGGGCACAGGGTTGTACCCCCACCCATGGGTGCCATAAGGGTATCCCATATGTCTGTACACTAAACCAAAAACAGGAAGAGCTGCACTTCCAGGAGTTCCACATGGACTCCTGGGCAGAAAACAATACAGAACACAAATGAAAAAGGACTATATGACAAGGACAGGGAGGCCCTGCCCCTCCAATGCATTTCCAGCATCACACATGTTCCTCATTAAACTAAGAAAAATATGGTTACGATATCACTGTAGTATAATATACATTTCATCGGCATATGTACCTATAATATCAGTGTGTATAGGCCCATATTACCAAATTAATGTGAATGTAAGCAGACGTCCAACACAACAATCAGGAATATTGTACATTACTTGGGCTAAACACTAAACAGAGAGCATCTCGAAGAGGCCTAAACCCCAAAGCACAGACATTCAGTGCCTGCCAAGTGGCCACAGCTTGCGAGCAACAACTGACCAACACAAGTCCAACCAGAAAAACTATTGTCTGGAGGGTTGCCCGGAGCTGTGCCAGTGGTTATGAATGATTTTAAACCTTCCAGCCATCACCTTTCTGTTTTGCTAATTTGTTAAGTAACCCACAGTTTTGTTAGATGGAAGCTATAGGGGAAGGGTGTGTTGCAGGTCGCAGTAAATCAGGTTTAAAAATATTTAAACAGCAGCAGCTCCATCACATCACTCCTAGAAAAGGCCCATTTAATTATTTTCTTTGGTCCTTTATATCTTGCACTGGTACAGGAACTGGACCCATGTTGCACTGCATCCTCTTGTTCCCAAAGCAAGTGCATTGCCCCCGAGCTATCCTTTCAAATAAATAGATTTTTTTGCTTGAGGAAGCAACAGATGGTTTACTTCAAAGGCGGAGGGCAACTTCATGTAAATTAATGATCTCACCTTAACTGTGCGTCTATCTACAGTGTGCCTGTGATGCAGGTCTGGCAGCTCTGGGTCAAGTCACAGTGCCCAGGCAGGATTGGTGGCAAAAGCCATCGGGGAAGAACCGTCCCATCAAGGGCCCAGTGGCTCGATGGATGTGGAAAGCAGACAACGAGAAACCCTGATGAGATTGCCATTCCTGCTGTGCTGTCACTGAGTACTGCAGGCTGCTCTTACCCATTCCCAGCTGGCTAGACCTAGCCCCCATACCCTTCCTGTTGATACAGCACTGGGTATGCGCTGCACAGACAGCCCCACCTCTGAACCCAACCATTCAAGCATTCTTCACTAATGAACTGCCAACCTATTAGTGATGGCGGCTTCATGGTTTTGCCTGCATCCCTGTAATTTCTCCAGCTAACGAGATCTCGATCCCAGGTGAACAAAGCTGTGGAACATTTTGCTGCATTTACAACTGCTTTTGCAGGTGCAACACAGATCTGCACTTGGCACTGCCTCTCTGTCCAGTGGCCCAGGAGTCGCAAGGACAGGTGTAGGGGTAGGAGAGGCGGAGCCAAGGGTAGCAGCTGCTACGCCTGGCAACCCCCAAATGACGTCCCTGGGTACAAGTGAAACGTGGCCTCTATGTAGCACATCCTTTGTGAGAATATGCTGTAAACGTTGCCACAGACTGGCGAAGTTTGAGTCAAGTGCCACACACAGTTTTCAGTGCATAACGGGGAAATATCTCCGGGTTTGAAGTGCTATAAAAATTCTCTGCTAAAAAACGAATAGGCTAATTACTAAGAAATGTATCACGCAACATGCAAAATGATGCGCCAACATGAATATGCACAATATCTTTTTTCTTAAGCTTTAAAGGATGGGAAATGCATGCTGCCAGGAGGTTGTGACGTCCCAGTGGTGTTAGTGCGCATGCGCGGGCCTCGTTACGGTCCCGCGCATGCGTGGTTCAATAAAGTGCGCCCGTGCGGCAGTTCCCGCCGGGTCGCGGAGCAAGCAGCATCGCGTCCCGTGTCTTCTTGTGTGGGCCTTGCGTCTGCGTGTGTGTGAGGGCCCCGCGGCCATATACAACATCTGGCGACGAGGCGGGATCGGCGCCACAGCGCTCGCCCCACGAACGGGGGCGTGTGACACACGTCTCCGGCAGCACGAGAACGCAGGACGAAAACATTCGGTTGTTTCAAGGCAGTAGCGGCCTGCACAGGTGCTCGTGCACTGCCACGAAAAAAAAAGAAAAATCAATTTTTGGAACTCTTGTTGTTCCCAGCAACCTGGGGACAACCCGAAAAAAAAAAAGAAGAACCGGACACGCGGCCAGTGACGGGACACAGCGGAAGGTGTGCGGAACAGTGCGTCAACCAGGTTAGCGGCCTCTATTACACCGAGAGGTGCCTGTGCGACCTGTGAAAATGTCAAGCAGTGAGGACGATGCAGCAGTGGCGACAAGAGTGGTGAGGACACAACGGGGTTCGCTGCTGCCCATGCAGGAGTTCGACATGTCAGGGCCCCCGTCCAAGCTGGGTTCCAGGTGGCTCCTATGGGTCAAGAAGTTGGAAATGTACTTTACTGCGACGGGGACGTCGAATGACGACGCAAAAAGGGCGACCCTTCTGTATTCAGCTGGTCTGGACGTCATGCGAATCTATGAATCATTTGCCCTACCGGTGGTCACGTATGACACGGTCAAGACTGCGCTGGAGAACCACTTCATCCCACAATCAAACGTCGACTACGAAAGATTCCTCTTCTGCAAGGAAAGGCAGAGGGAGGAAGAATCTCTCGATCAGTTCTGCGCCAGACAGAGTGATTGCCAGCACGTGCCGCTGGGACAACGACGAGCTGATGATAAGAAACCAGGTGCTCCAGGGCTGCAGTTCGGGCAAATTGCGACGTCAAGTGCTGAGGGAGCCAGGATGGTCACTACAACAGATACTTGACAGTGGGAGGACGTACGAGCTAGCAGAATACAGAGGTGCGAGCATGGACGCAGCGGTTAGGCCAAATGTGAGGGAGGAGGCCTTTGCCGTATCCAAGAGAACAAAGCAGAAAGAAAAGTGGGCCTCGAAGGCATCGGAGACCAGGCATCCATCTGTGCCTGGGACGATTTGTCCGGACTGTGGATATGATATACCTCACGTGGAGGAGTGCCCCGCCAAGATGAGGTCGTGCGGGCGATGTAATGGTCTGGGGCACTATGCTCGAATGTGCCGCGCACCGGCCCCTGTCCCCACGCAGAGAGGCCCCGCAAGAGCGAGAGGCGGCGGATTCAGAAGGCAGCGCAACATTGCTGCCCTCGAACAGGAGATACAGGGACTGCAGCTCGCGGAGGAAGAGGAGGAAGAGGACGGGGACGAGGAAGAAGTTTTCTTCATCTCTAACATTGCCTCAGGGAACAAAAGAAGGAGGCAGCCCAGGTGCGTGGTGGACATATTGGGTGTGCCGACCCAGATACTGATAGATACAGGCGCTTCGGTGTGTGTGCTGGCTGAGGAAGACTATCGGAAACTTCCAGGCCCGCCGCCACTGGACATGTCCACGGCGAAGATATTTACTTTTGGAGGGGACACCCCGCTACCACTCAAGGGTGTGTTCGTGTCACCGGTGTCAAAAGGGGGCAGGAACATAAAGGCCAAATTCTTTGTTACGGATGTGAGTCCCCACTCACTTCTCAGCTGCGCGGCGTCGGAAGCCCTTAACCTGGTTCATTTTGCATATGGGGTATACCAGATTGACATTGAAACACTGCTGGACAGGTTCTCGAGCATCTTCGAAGGCATTGGGAAACTCAAAGCACCCCCAGTGCGCCTCCACATCGACGAGTCGATCAGACCGACAGCCCTCAAGCACCGCAGGATCCCGTTTCACCTGCGGGAGAAAGTGGAGGAGGCGCTCCGATCACTAGTGGAGATGGACATCATTGAGAGAGTGGAGGGGCCAACGCCCTGGGTGTCCCCGATAGTGGTGGCCCCCAAGCCAAAGCAACCAGGGGCCGTGAGAATCTGCGTGGACATGCGCCTCCCAAACGCCGCTATTAAGAGGGAGAGGCACCTTACACCCACTCTGGATGACATCATCGGAGAGCTTCAGGGGGCGAAAGTGTTCTCGAAGTTAGACCTACGAGCGGGCTACCACCAGCTCGAACTACACCCGGACTCTAGGTTCATAACTACGTTCACAACGCATGACGGCCTCTTCCAGTTCAAACGTTTGAGTTTCGGCATCTCATCAGCCGCCGAAGTTTTCCAGAACACCATTAGGGGAGCGTTGGCTGGTCTCAAAGGGGTGCTGAACATGAGCGACGACATTTTAGTCTTCGCGGACTCGGAACGGGAACACATGAAGAGGTTGGAGGACACGCTCCGGAGGTTGAAGAACTTGGGGCTCACCCTCCATCGGCAAAAATGTGAATTCTTCAAAGACCGCATTGGGTTTTTCGGGTTTATATTCCACGCAGCCGGTGTGTCGCCCGACCCAGCCAAAGTGAAGGACATCAAGGAAGCACCCGCCCCCCCAGTCACCTACGGAAGTGAGGAGTTTCCTGGGGATGGTTACTTATTGCGGGCGCTTCATTAAGGGGCTGGCGTCGCTGGCGGAGCCACTCAGGGTGCTGACAAGGAACGATGCTGAGTGGAAATGGGGGGCCAACGAGCAGGAGGCGTTCCAGACTCTAAAGAATGCTCTGTCGGATGGAGACACCATGGCCTATTTCAACCCCAAAGTAGAGTCCGAGGTGGTGGTGGACGCTAGTCCGGTGGGAGTGGGGGCGGTGCTAATGCAACCTGACGCACGCGGAGACATGCGCCCCATCGCGTATGCGAGTAAGGCCTTCTCGGACACGGAAACGAGATACTCACAGATTGAACGGTAAGCGCTAGCCATCCTGTGGGGCTGTCGCCATTTCCGTTTGTACATACTGGGCAAACCCGTAGTGGTGGTGACGGACCACAAACCACTCCTGCCCATTCTGGCAGGGGGAGCCTCCAAACCCCCCCCCCAGGATCGAGAGGTGGATGCTGGCCCTGATGGAGTATGGGGTGAAACTCGTATACCGACCAGGCACAAACAACCCGGCCGACTACCTGTCGCGCCATCCCAACAAGGAGAGCGCTGTCACCGACATCGGTGCGAATGAGTGCCATGGGCTGCTGTGTCAGGTGGTGGAAGGGTCCCTTCCGATGGCAATATCGAGGCTAGAGATGGCAACGGAATGTTCCAAGGACGAAGTATTCACCATCGTCAGGAATGCCGTGAGAAGCGGCGAGTGGAGGGAAGTGCTGCAGGACAACTCCCGCCGGCGAGCGGAGGCGCAGAGTGACCTTCAAGCGCTCTGGAGGGTCAAGGATGAGCTCTCAGTTGCGGATGATGGACTCATTCTTCGAGGGCGGCAAATTGTAATCCCGCTAGCACTGCGGTCAAGGATCCTCGAACTTGCCCACATTGGACATCAGGGGATTGTCAGAATGAAGGCTCGGCTGAGAAACAAAGTCTGGTTCCCGGACCTGGAGGGGCGAGTGGAGAGTTTCGTAAGGAGGTGCATCGCATGTCAAGCGGCGGCCCCGGGGGACAGAGCTCCGCCGATAAGGTCGATGGAACGCAGTTGCCGTCCGTGGGAAACCGTCCATGTGGACTTTGGCTCGACCGGTCGGGGGATGTACTTTCTGGTGGCAGTGGACCAATGGCCCAGATATCCCGAGGTGGTACACTCGACGGCGACAGAGTTTACAACGAAGGCACTGGACAAAATGTTTGCCACCCATGGATTCCCAGACCTCCTGTGCTCGGACAACGGACCACCTTTCACTGGCAGCCAATTCGCGACCTACCTCCGTGAAAGGGGGATCAGGCATCGCAGGGTGTCCCCGCTCTGGCCGCGGGCCAACGGGGAGGTCGAAAGAATGATGAGGACTCTCAACAAGGTCCTGAGGATCTCCGCCTGTGGCGGTGAAGACCTGGAGAGGAAGCTCGTGGAATTTCTCAGGGAATACCGCATGACGCCCCACCAGTCCACGAGAGTGGCCCCAGCCGAGGCACTATTTGGGCGATGCCCACGGGGAATGTTGCCGGAGGAGGATGGCCGGCTGCCCGGAGTAATAGACGACGATGATGTCCGAGACGTACGGGCCAGGCACAATGATAAAGAAAATGAAAGAAGGGGCCCGCAGGAAAAGGAGGTGCGAGTAGGGGACGCAGTATTGCTCCGGAACAGGCACCCCGAGGGGAAGTTGTCCTTGCCCTTCGAGCCGCGCCCGTGGAAGGTAACACACGTCAAAGGCACCATGGTGACGGCAGCCTGCGACCGAGGGACAGTCACGCGCAACCGGTCGTTCTTCAAACGCATTGAAAGACCGGCAGAGAATGGACCAGCAGAGGAAGGCGCAGGGCAGGCTGGTCCGCCAGAAGATCTGGAGAGCGGGCAGGCGGGCCCGACAGGCGGTCCGAAGAGGGGGAAAGGTGAAGAAAAATCGAGGCGGGAACATGAAGATTCTCCTCCGTCCCCCGCCTCACCAAGGTACCCCACCTGCCGTGAAAGGCGATTGCCCGGACACCTCAAGGACTATGTCCTGGACTCACGCGACTGGACTGAATGAGGCAAGTTGGGACTCAGGTGTCATGTGGCCGCCCGGAATACCTGGCGGGCAAGGTGATGTGAGTTTGAACTGTTTACGTTGTTTTTGGTTGAAGTTAAAAAGGGATGTGACGTCCCAGTGGTGTTAGTGCGCATGCGCGGGCCTCGTTACGGTCCCGCGCATGCGTGGTTCAATAAAGTGCGCCCGTGCGGCAGTTCCCGCCGGGACGCGGAGCAAGCAGCATCGCGTCTCGTGTCTTCTTGTGTGGGCCTTGCGTCTGCGTGTGTGTGAGGGCCCCGCGGCCATATACAACAGAGGTGATAATTTGCCTAATTAATTGTGGCTTTGGTGGTGCATTTTGAAATCACTTGGGAAGGGTGGGTAGCAGGAGGTTATCTGTACTTGATTTGTGCCACAGACCTAACAAATGTTCCCTGGGGTGATTTGTCGTGTGCAAAAGGGATGCACCAAAAGAAAGGCTGCTTTTACACAATAAAAGTAGTCTTGTGCGAGAATGCTCACTGTCTGACAGTATAAGTAAACAAATAAAAATAAATTGGGAATGAATGTAAACTTGGAAACAAGCAGACGACTGTCTGGCTCTTCCAAACCCTAACAGGCCCAGAGTGGGGTGCTTGCCAGCTGGCCCAGACGTTTTGTAGTCCCAATCTTCAATGGACTTTAGGAATGCTAGGCTAGAGACTCAAGCAGCAGCCACAATCCAACTTCACTTAAAACTGTAAAGACTGGTGCTGGGCGGTGGAGGAGGGGTGGTTCTATGGACCAAGGATGGCAGTGGTCTTCTGAATCTCCCTGTAAGGTATAAAGCTAGACCATAAGGTGCGCAGAATATAGCGCCTTAATGTGAATGAAATGCAAATTCTAGCTGGTGAAGATCACGTTGATGTGCAATGATAGACCACAGTGTGGCTATATATTGGAAGGTAGATGCACTGCGATGCACGCAGGTCACAATGACGGAACCGGGTACGTAGTGGGGTGGGCCGGTTCATCAGGCAACCATGGCTGCCGGCTGTATGGTCGTAATGACAGTTCTTGGTGGCAATGGATGCTAGCAGGGCTGTGAAATCCCTGAGGGGGGCCGCATCGCCTGATCCAGCAGAGTGCGGTATGTCGGTTGTCCCATGTGTAGTGGCCCCAGCGGAACCGTCCCAGAAAGGTGGAAGTTCTGCCTCAAGGCTGGAAGACAGCTTGATAATGCTGAGGGGGATCTCATCTCGAGAGATGGATCCAGGCGCGGCTGCACAGGGGTCTGAAGCCCATGCTGGGGAAAGCCTTTTAGTCCAGAAAAGGGTATGCCTGGTGATGGTCTACACCTTCGCTATTAAGACCCGTGACTGACCACCACTAGTCAAGGTGATACTACAGCATCATTGGAGCTTCCAAAACCTTGGCTTAAGTGGAGGTAGCTGCGATCTGCCTTCACAAGGGGTCTCGATGGCATTTTCACCAGGAGTGCCACCTACTTCATAAACATAATTGATATCAGTCTACTAAGTGGTGGGGGGGTACTGCCCCCTGCTGACACGCGTTGCTTAGATTAGTGCCCATGATAGTTGAACGCACTAATTCACGGTTACATTGAGATTCTGATCTGATATCAAACATTTGAAAAGCCTCGAATGGTGTGTGCATTTCATCTTCTATCATTCCGGAAAAAAAGGTCAGGGCTGACGAGCCTCCAAACATCTAATTTGGAGAGAATATCTTTGCACAGAAAAAATGCCGTCATTTCTTCGGAAAATAAGATTCCCCCCAAAAGTATCACATCATAGCAGAATGCAAGCCTGGAATGACGGCATGTCTGACTGACAATCAAGAAACGTAAAACGACATGCCAAACAACCGTTCAAGCTTTGAATAAGCACCGATGGGCATGAAACACGTGCTACCTTTATCTTGAATTGGAAAATATATAATGGGCAACCCTCTGCTCTTCATCGCAGCTGGACAATCATATTGAGGGACACAAATCCCATCACTAGGGTAGCTTCTCAGAGTTCAAAGCAAGGTCCCCGACTTCAACAGATTGGCTATGATATTGCCTAAAATGTTATAAGATTGAAAGGCAATCTTGCTCTGGATTAACATTCAGAGAGGTGCGCTATTGCACAGGAAAACAGGCGCTACACATTGAAAGTCACCTCTCAAAGATGGATGCCGTGGTCTCTGTGGTTTTGTGATCATGTGCTGGGATAGAATTCTTAAAGAGCATCTCATTCTGGTTTATTAGAAGTTGTAAGAGATCAACTCCCTGTCACTATTTTATTGGGTAAAGGGAGCAGTGTCTCTGGTGAAGTAAGAGATCGCCTCCCACTTACTTGTAAGTGTGCGAGCAGTGTGTCTGGTGGAGAACAGGTGGACAGACCACTGTGCTTTTGTTCCGTGAGAATTGTTTGCTCAGTCCACTTTCTACAGCTACTGAAGGCCTCCAGCCTCCATCTACATAATCACCGCGCATGCGCGGAGCGCTGCGCGGTGTGCGAGCAGTGTGTCTGGTGTCCGGAGTCGGGAGAAGCGGTAAGCGGGTCCTACCCCCTTTGGCTTCTTCCTTGGTGCTACGATTCACAACAGTACTGTGTAAACCACTCTATTCACTCACCTGAGAAAAATCAGAGAAAAATTCGCTCAGGTCGTGTATGAAAATTACCCCAACATCACAGCTCTTCTTACCCTGGACTCAGCTTCTTCTATTTTCTCCCGCATTGTGAATCTCTGGTCCTTGTTTTGCGAGACTTTTGGGACTTGCCATCTCTGAGATGGCGCCGCCTACTCCGTCCGAGGCAATCCTCGAGAAACAGTGGCTCCGAAGCGACACCGTGTTAAATGAACTTGGGGGAGAGGGTCTCTTGCCGTCTGTATTCCCGATCGTTGCTGCGGACGACTTGGAAAGGAGCCCGACTGTGGCTGATCCACCAGTGAACACGGCGGCTCAAAAATCCTCATTAAATCAGAAATTGGCAACAAAACGCCGGCAAACAACTTTACTATTTTGTACTCAACCTGGTGATGGTGACGAAACAGGCCAAGTATCGGGGGTGGAGTGGATACTTCGGTCCAGGGGGGACCTCTGCCATCCGGGGAAACCTGGGCGTCTGATGGTGAGGGCGAAGAAAATAATCAAATGACCAACAAGGGAATAGCGCTAGCGATCGAGCAAACAGAATTCCAGACCCCCACCTATTCCACCGTATCGACGAGTGGTCTCTCGCCTGAGGCTGTCGGAGGACGGCTTCAGCAGGAGCCTGAACGGCGGGGGATGGAAAATGCGCCCCTCGCATCAGAAGACGTCCTGTCACATCCATCAAAAAAAAAAAAACTATTTTGGAAAATGTGGGGGAAGGAAAAGAAAAATTGGAGACAGCCAGGCTCAGGTACTTCCCCCAAGCCAACGTCCAAACGACTGCTCTGATCCATAGAAGTTCCAATCTACCCAGTGGAAATCCAATACTGCCTTTTTCACCCAACCAATCTACCAGAATCGCCTCAAGCGATTCTTTGATCTCTGATCAAAAAGACTTATCTATAACCCATGATCTCAGGAGCTCTGATGAGGAAGCTTTAGAAGCCTGTTCAGCAAAAAAAGAAAGGCCCATGGACAAATTTCCAGTACCAGTACAGACTGTGAATCAGGCCCAGATAATTGGAGACTTGATGAATGTGGCCACCCCCAAAGATCACAACCCAAACTTGGAAATGGCTTCGATAAAGACTCAGGGAAATTGCCAACAAGCCGTAAATGAGCCCGCCGATCTCGCAACAATGGAGTCAAACATAAAAGGACCGACAAAAACAAAGTCGACACCAAATAAAATATACACGAAAAAACAAAGAAAATTGGGCCCCAAAAGTCAAGGGAGTGCAAAGTGTTTCCCAACTCCCCTGATATCCTCCTCCCTTAAAGAATACTTTCCCAACCATCATAAAAGGAAACTAGATCACGATTCAGAGCTCTCCGATGCGGAGATCTTGGAGGCGGTACAAGATCCCTTGCCTGCAAGCAAAGCCCGAAAGATTGACCAAAGTTTCCCAAAGCCGGATTCTAAAGCGAAGGCACCAGTCCTAAAAGAAATGATCGCTGAAGATATGTCAAATACACCAGTCCAGGGCCCTTGTGCAGAGAGGCCCTCACATTCGTCGCCTCCTCCAAGCCCTCATAGAAGTAGTGAGAGGCCATCCAGGATCGAAGTAAAGAAAACGGTAGCTGCACCCCAGACCCAGGGGGTAGCTAGTCCTCCACCGCCAAACACTCCATCAGGAGACCGGAGCTTTACAAACTCCGTAGCGGGACAAATCAAAGACAGACACGCATGGACCAAAGCACATATACAAGAACCTTCGCGCCACTTCAAAGGACGCCAAGCAGAGGAAGAATTTTGTGCACAAGACTCACTATTGTGCACAAATAGAAGAAGTATAGACAGAGTCCCTGTCTATACTGGCAACAAGGGTCTCCATACGCCGGTCTCCAGTCGAAGACTTAGTGAAATATAAGCACCGGTTCAGAAGGATCCCCCAGTAACAAAACAGATCTGCTACAAATAATGTCAACACTGACAATTGCCTTAAATCCCTTTGCAAACTCTACGAGTCCATCAATTAAGCTCTCAAAGACAACACCTCTATGTCATCTGCAATGCTGGCAAAGCTGACCTTCACTGAAGGCTTCATAATAGCCCTGGACACAAAAACTACGCTATCACAGGTGACCTTGGAGGCTAAAATTGCCAAATTGGAAGACCAACTTACGAAAAGACACCATGTTGCTCAAGTTACATCATCTTCAATCTCTATTGGGTCCCAGACTAGCGAAGGGCCCCTCCACAAGGACTTGGCACCCATCTTTGGAGCAAAGCTATCGCGAAATCCATCTGCAATATCTGAGTCTAGGACCTTAAAAGAGCGAACTGAGCTGGAGTCGCTAAAAATTAAACCAACTAAAACTCAAATTCAACAAATCAAAAATGCATTGATATCTGGAGCAAAGCAAACAGAAGAAAAGTCATCCCATCCACTGTTGGTTCTAGGCACCGGAACAAAAGGAAAGAAGCAAGAAGAGGCTAAAGTAAGGATGACTGAACGCTCCCAAACTATCCCACCTGTTAACCCAGATCATCAGCTCGTGCCTACATCTCCAAAAACGATTCAGGAATTTCAGAATAATAGCGATCTAATGAACCTGCCTCAACACTATGACAATTTAGAAGACTCCCAAATCATAGTCATATCACCTCAACCAGAAGTCAAACCAGCTTCAGCAGCTGTAAATAAAACCATCTTATCGAAAAACCCCAAAGAAGTTGAGGATGATAAAGAAGTGCCCATAATGAGGCGTGGGTGAGTTGAGGTCGTCGAGGGGCAAATGGAACCTAAAAGAAATCATAAAATGAGCCCTGGAGATCTAAGACAAAAAAGTCCTACGATCTCAGAAAAGAAAAACGATCAACGTGAGGTCGCCCAGAGGTCGCCGAAGTATGTAGAAAACTCATGAACCGTCAAAAGGATCCAAGAAACTTGAGGAAAAACTTGCAGAAACTACAATCTTTAAACTTGAACAAACGTCATCTAAAGAAGGGTACATGGTCTTGAACAGAAAAACAGTTCTTAAAACCCTAGCAAGAATTAAGAAATTACAACATCTGACGACAAACGAAATTAAGTTGGTAGAACCTTATCGGGAACACAGAGCAAAAGCATTCATCCATATAAGAAACGAAGCTCTAGCAGAAATCCCTTCAGAAGTTTCCAAAGATCTACACAAATTAGGATTTAATTTGTACTCACAGGAACAAAAACAGCCAGAAAAAGAAACTCGGACGAGGGTCTCTCCGGCAAGGGCCCATTACATCTCAAGAACTGAAGCACTGTATAACCAAAATCACTGGCAAGACACCACGAGGAGCAGAATCACTAGACATCAGCTGCCGAGAAATGGCCAGGAACACTCCGATTGGAGAAGAGAAGTCTCAAAGTTCGAGTCCTCATCAAATTGGGAAAATACCGGGCGGAGTCCGCATCAGCGAAACCATTATAAAACTATGCGGAACCCAACAGATAGAAACATCTCTTTAGACAAACGGGACGAACTTACGAAAAATCAAATGTGTCACAAGAAGCCAAAAGTCTCAGAAGGGCCATGGAAGTGGTTGGTGGATACATTTGTCGATCCCACAAGAAATAGCAGCGAACACAAAGCCCTCTAGAGCTTCCAACGACTAGAGTAAAACTGGCCCCTAAATCGGTCAAAAAAGATCTGGTTATGGCATCATGGAACACAAGAGGCTTCAATCACCTGACCCGCCCGAGTGACATAAATTTAGGGAGTTTCGATATCCTGTTTTTACAGGAAACTTGGTTAACAGAGCCACCGACATTAGATGGATTCGCAATAGAATCCTCTCCTGCCTGTAGGTCACTAATGGGAAGACCATCCTCGGGCCTTCTAACGGCTATTCGTATAGGCTCAGGGATCATGCCAAAAACCAAAATCATTGAAGCCTACGGTATGCTTGGCACCATAACTTCATGGCAGCGCTATGATCCAGTGCAGGATGTATGGATCATTTCAGACCTTGCGATAATACGTGTATTGGAACCCGGAGAGAACATCATTAAAAAAATGTTGCAACTCAGTGGCTGAAGCCATCGACACCATCAATGTACAGTTCGACACGGATAACATCATAATTTGCGGTGACTTAAATGCTAAATGCAAAACAAACATAACACCTGAAAAACCATTATCGACCCGCTCCCTGGAAGACAAAAGAGGTTTTGCATGGTCAAAGCTGATGAAATCAAGAAACTTTTTCAATGCAGCAACGTTAAAAGACTCCAAACCTCAGATTCCAATGTGGGAAAGAGATGTATCCTTTGCTACCTTGGATTATATCTTTGTAACCGAAGATCTGATCCCTTACATTTCGTCCTTCAAAGTCGTGAAAACATTGGAAAGCGATCACAATTTGCTGCAACTATCTTGGGGAGCACAGGCACCAGAAACGCTCCTATACGCTTCGGAAGTGGAACCAAACAAGCAACAATCCCGATTGCGCCTCACGGCTGAGAACATCAGAGCCATAAAGGATAGGTTGAGCACGGATCCCGAGTTTAGAACAACCAGTCCAGTTGCAAGAAGACCAGATTATACGCCCTTATTGTTACCGCATAGGGTGTCCTTTTCAGGAATAAAGGGTAAGAAACCCGCACACAATCATACTTACGATCAGCTGGTGGTGATCAAAAGACGTGAAAAAAGAAATCTGAAAAACTGCGCAATCAGGCACCAAACAGCTGAGGCATGGTCCGATTACCAAAAGGGTGCAACCCACTATAAATCATGGATAAAACACCACGCGGCGAGTCTGTATCAAAATGACGCAGAAGCCATGCAGAAGTCCCTCGCTTTAAAAAACACAAGAGACTTTTGTAAGTTACTAAAAACTACCAATGGGCAAAGGGCACCCCCTATCACAAACGCGGTCCCGGAACAAAACTGGGTGTCTTATTTCAGCGTCCTTTTTCAACAGCCACCAACATCCGTAGACAGGAAAATCCAGCAGCTTGGTGCCCATTGGATCCCGCTGACAGATGTCGAAGATATTTTAAGAATAATAACACAACTGAAAACCTCAAGAGCCCCGGGCCCCGATGGTCTAACCAATATTGACATAAAAAAACATCTGGAAGAATGGGCTGCAGTCTTAAGGGAAATCTTCAATCATTGCCATAAAGCCAGACGGATCCCGGCTGTCAGATATCCTGAAGCACGGTTCCGTGTTGACCCGTCGTGAAGAATATATTTCTTCCTACCAATGTGATTCTCAGGAGTACGAAAGGACAGGCTGAGAAACTAATTGATCGGAAGATGGTGTAGAGTCGTTGGGATCGGTAGAGTTGAGCGGACCGCAAACTTCACGATAGATGGAGAATCCAGGTTCCTTTCAACGACTGCAGAATATAACACTGATTAACAATCAAATACACCCCTTTCTGGATAAACGTTTAACAAATAGTTAACAGACTAACCTGCAGAAAACGGGTTTTAACCAGAAGTGTTTCATGCAAGAATGTCCTCAATACTGGGGAAATCTGGAGACCATAAGAAGAGAAAATACAATCAGTACCAGATAGTGAGTTTGTAGAGAATGGTAAGGAAAGTTAAGTTTCTTACCCTGGTTTCCCTGGAAGTGGTCGTCTCTGGCAAATCTCCTTCTCCTTTTCTGTACGAACTGTGTGATGGTATCTGCCCCCCTGTCCGACGAACCAAATAATCCAATGGTGCAAGGAAGTCACTAGTCCAGCAACAACCTATTCCCGCCGGCACGAGGACGCCTAAAAGGTGCTCAGGAAGTCTCTAGTCCAGCACCTAGCCTATTCCCGCCGGCACGAGGACGCCTACAGCACCCTGGAGGAAAGGACAGGGAAGGAATAGGAGGGGAAGAGGAAGGAAGGAAAGAAAGAAGGTAAGAGGTCTCCCAACCTTCAAGGTCCAAAATCAACTTAACCAAACCACTAGGCAAGAATAACCAAAAAACAATCCGAGGTCAAAATACTAGAACAGGTAAGGACCATCCGTGAGCAATCCAATAAACGTAATCCGAGATCAAAAAACACCAAAAATTTCCAAGCGAGAAGAGCCGCTGTCAATATGGGATCAGAAGCAGCGAGAAGTGGGCGCCGGATCATTAAGTACCTGAACTACCGGCAACAAGATGGTCACGTGACCCAGTACGTTTTCTATCACGTGGAAGACGCTGCGCCCACTGACGTAACCTCCATGGTAACTTCCACGTGAGGCGTCGGGAACTACGTTCCCGACGAAAATGTCTACCGCGAGTAGAGCGTGGATAATGCAAGCCCGCCTCCTGTCTGATGTTCGAACGCGACAGGCGCTTTTGGCTACGAGAAGACAAGAGAACCGAAGGAGTATCACAAGACCTGAAGCGTTTTCTGACAGTATCCTCCCCCAAAGGACCCCCATGCCCCCGTGAGGCCAGAAACTGGGATACCAACAACGGGGCATGCACATTCTGCTCTGGTTCCCATGTCCGATCCTCCGGACCGTAACCTTTCCAATCCACTAAGAAATACCTGGTACCACGAGAAACCTTAGAATCAAGAATGGAATTGACTTCATACTCCTCTACCCCTTGAACCAATATCGGAGATGGAGAAGCCACTACCCTGGTACTGTCCACACAAGGCTTAACCATGGACACATGAAAGACCGGATGTATCTTCCAAGAGCACGGCAAATCTAACTTGACTACCAATGGACTCAAGACATCCTTTACAACATAAGGACCGACAAAACGTGGCAACAAGCATCGTCGTCCTGGAATGCGTAAATTCTTTGTGGACAACCATACCCGCGAACCTGGAACGTAATTGGGTGCAGGACGGCGATTCCGATCAGCGTACTTCTTTGCCTGCTCTTGAGCTTGTTTCAGATGTTCCAGCACCCTATCACGGACCAGAGACAGATCCTTGATACAAGACTGAACTGCCGGGCAATCCGCAGGTAGTTTCCAATCAAGAGGTAGGGTGCGTGGGTGTTGCCCATATAAGGCATAAAATGGCGATGTTCCCGTAGATGAATGGCTGGAATTATTATAAGCGAATTCCGCTAATGGAAGAACGGCTAACCAGGATTCCTGATGTTGAAGGATGAGACACCTGAGATACTGCTCCATAGTAGCGTTCACCCGCTCTGTTTGACCATCCGTCTGGGGATGGAATGCTGTGGAACACCGTTCATCCACTCCTAAAGAGAACATAAGATGCCTCCAGAAACGTGACGTAAACTGGGACCCTCTGTCAGAAACCACAATCTCAGGTAACCCAAAAAACCTGAAGACATGTCGCAAGAACAGCTCCGCCAGCTTAGCAGCTGATGGCAAACCTTGGCAGGGAACAAATAGAGACATTTTAGAAAAGCTGTCAACCACCACCCATATAGTATCAAAACCGTCGATCAAAGGCAACTCCACCACAAAATCCATGGTAATCATCGCCCATGGTCTGGCCGGCACTGGTAATGGCTGTAGTAACCCCATAGGTTTCGCCGAATGGGATTTACATTGGGCACAAATGGCGCAGGTCGAGATATACTGCGAGACGTCTCTTCGCATAGAGGGCCACCAACACCAGCGTTTGAGGAGTTCGAGGGTTTTCTGTGAACCAGGGTGCGCTGCGATAGCAGCGTCATGACATAAGGAAATAGCTGCACACCGGGTATCCTGATCAGGCATAAAGACACGACCCTGGACATAAGGAAGACCATGCAAAATATCCATGTTATATTCTGCCAATTCTGCGGGCTCTTTATCAACCCAGGTCTGAAGCGTTGACTTCAAAGTGGGTTGTAGAACACAACTACAAACCACTTGTGTTGGTAATAACAATGACCCATCCTGTGGACGTGAAACATCATTCCCCAAGCTTCTGGATAGAGCGTCAGCCTTGGAATTTAGAACACCTGGGCGATAAGTCAACGTAAAGTTGTACATAGAAAAGAATTCATGCCAGCGGGCATGTCTCGCAGTGGTGCACGTCAAGGACTGCAAGGCCAACAGGTTTCTGTGGTCAGTAAAGACCTGGACCGGTACTTCCGTACCAAGAAGATGATGTCGCCAGACCATAAATGCGTCCCTAACAGCCAACAATTCCCATTCAGTTACGGTATAATTGCGCTCATAGGGCGTTAACTTGCGTGAATGATAGGCGACTGGATGTAATTCCCCGGTATCAGCGCATGTCTGGGACAGGATAGCTCCTACCGCAACATCCGAAGCATCAGCTTCGACGACGAAAGGACGTTTGACATTAGGATGCAGCAAAACAGGAGCTGTAGTGAATGCGGCCTTTAAAGACTCAAACGCTATTTGGGCGTTATCGTTCCATAGATAAGGTTTCTTGTTACTGGTCAATTCGGTGAGGGGTGCAGCAATAGAAGAGAACTGTCTAATGAACCGTCTGTAAAAGTTAGAAAACCCCAGAAACGATTGCAACTCTTTCCTTGAAGTTGGTACAGGCCAGTTTAAGACCGCTTTTACCTTACTACTACTCATCTGCACTCCTTTGTTGGTGATGTCATATCCAAGGAACTCGACCTGATTTGCATGGAATACACATTTTTCTAACTTGACAAAAAGGTGATGCTCCCGCAAGCGTTGTAAGACTTCTGAAACATGACGTACATGATCTTCCATAGATGGAGAATAGATGAGTATATCATCTAGATAGACGATAACGAACCTGTCGATCATGTCACGCAGAACGTCGTTGATGAAATTCTGGAATGTGGCCGGGGCATTGCAAAGCCCGAATGGCATCACCAAATACTCGAATAGGCCATATCGGGTCTTGAAGGCGGTTTTCCATTCATCCCCTCGACGAATCCGGACCAAGTTGTAAGCACCCCTTAGATCCAATTTGGTGAAGAATTCTGAAGACCCTAACTGATCCAGTAAGACAGAAATCAGCGGAATCGGGTACTGATTTCGGATAGTACCTGCATTGAGCTCCCGATAATCAATACAAGGTCTTAAATCACCCTCCTTCTTGGGTACAAAGAATAGCGGTGAAGCAAATGGAGAGTGAGAAGGCCGAATAAAACCTAACTCAAGGGCTTTATCCAAATATTCCTTAAGGACGACTTCTTCCTTTTGGGTAAGGGAATAAATACGTCCCGATGGTGTCTTAACATCTGGTTTGAGAACAATTGGGCAATCGTAGGGCCGATGAGGCGGCAGAATCTCCGCTTTCCCTTTGTCAAAAACATCCTTATAACTTGTGCATTCGACAGGCAATACGGTGTTAACAACTGCTCCAATGGTAACCACAGAGTCCAACAAAGCCCGACTAGGAGCTTCAGGTGCTTCATACATAGACCCTACTGAATTGCATGATCGAAGACATTGCTGAGAACTGAAAGCGATAGCCCCGGTCTCCCAGTTAATGACCGGATTATGAAGCTTGAGCCATGGTAAACCCAGGATTAGTTTATATTGCGGTGCCATAATGACGTCAAATGTGATGGTTTCCGAATGCTCAACACCAATGGTTAACAGTAACGGAATGGTATGTTCAGTAACAAGCCCAGAAAGAAGGGTTGATCCGTCAACGGCATTGACTACCTCAGGAACACTCTGACAATAAGGGAATACCCCATTTCCGAACATATTGGGCATCAATGTAGTTACCAGTTGCCCCAGAGTCAAGAACAGCTACAGAACTCCAAGGCGTGACCTGGTCATAACTCAACATAACGTCAATATAAAAGGGTGTGGACAACAAGGAACCCTGCATGGAAGAGCTCGGCGTAGGGGTTCCTTCTACGACCGGGCCTGGGCGTTTCCCGACTTGCGGGGTCTCTTTGGGCATGCACTGAGTAGATGACTAGCGGAACCGCAATAAAAGCACAAATTGTTCCGTCTGCGATGTTCTCTTTCTTCCGATGTTAACGGGCCCCTTACTGCCCCGATTTGCATAGGTTCGTCACCGCCAGAAACAGGAATTGGGGAAACGGTAGTATTGACCGGAATTACTCTCTTCTCCCCTTTTCTTTCGGCGTGTCGGGCATCAATCTGAAGTACTAGGTCCAAGAAATCAGGAAAGGACGTAGGAACCACCGGAACCGTGGCTATAGTATCTTTCAATGAGTCCGACAATCCTTTATAAAATAGGGCTGCCTTTTTATCTTCCGGCCAACCAGTTTCAGCAACCAACTGATTAAACTTAGCCAAATATGACAACAAAGGAGTATCCCCCTGACGGAGATTTAACAATTCCAGATCCGTGGCTTGAGTCTTGTAGCGAGTATCAAACACCCTAGTCATAGCACTGATCAATGCATCGCAGTCGAACAATAGCGGACTGCCTTGTTCTAACAAAGGATTAGCCCAAACAGCGGCCATACCACCGAGGTTTGATAAGACAAAGGCAGCTTTTGTAGTCGCATCAGGAAACGAGGTAGGCCGACACAAGAAATGCAACCTGCATTGGTTAACGAAAGTCCGAAAGGATTTAGGATCCCCAGTAAACCTTTCTGGGGGAGCAAGCGGGAACTGAGCGGCCATGTACACATGCGTAGAATCAGATCTGACCGAAGGCCCTGCCTGACCTGAAGTGGAAGCGGAGGCCAAAGATGGTGATCCTGTAACCACTTCCCTGATACCAGCTTGCATTTCGTCAATGCGCCGGTGGGTGTCAGCCTGGGCCGCCGTCATATCGGCACGTAGGTCGGCCACCAACTGAACCAAAACGGCCAACGGGTCATTCGCGGCATCCATGATAAGGCTTCTGATTCTGTCAGATATCCTGAAGCACGGTTCCGTGTTGACCCGTCGTGAAGAATATATTTCTTCCTACCAATGTGATTCTCAGGAGTACGAAAGGACAGGCTGAGAAACTAATTGATCGGAAGATGGTGTAGAGTCGTTGGGATCGGTAGAGTTGAGCGGACCGCAAACTTCACGATAGATGGAGAATCCAGGTTCCTTTCAACGACTGCAGAATATAACACTGATTAACAATCAAATACACCCCTTTCTGGATAAACGTTTAACAAATAGTTAACAGACTAACCTGCAGAAAACGGGTTTTAACCAGAAGTGTTTCATGCAAGAATGTCCTCAATACTGGGGAAATCTGGAGACCATAAGAAGAGAAAATACAATCAGTACCAGATAGTGAGTTTGTAGAGAATGGTAAGGAAAGTTAAGTTTCTTACCCTGGTTTCCCTGGAAGTGGTCGTCTCTGGCAAATCTCCTTCTCCTTTTCTGTACGAACTGTGTGATGGTATCTGCCCCCCTGTCCGACGAACCAAATAATCCAATGGTGCAAGGAAGTCACTAGTCCAGCAACAACCTATTCCCGCCGGCACGAGGACGCCTAAAAGGTGCTCAGGAAGTCTCTAGTCCAGCACCTAGCCTATTCCCGCCGGCACGAGGACGCCTACAGCACCCTGGAGGAAAGGACAGGGAAGGAATAGGAGGGGAAGAGGAAGGAAGGAAAGAAAGAAGGTAAGAGGTCTCCCAACCTTCAAGGTCCAAAATCAACTTAACCAAACCACTAGGCAAGAATAACCAAAAAACAATCCGAGGTCAAAATACTAGAACAGGTAAGGACCATCCGTGAGCAATCCAATAAACGTAATCCGAGATCAAAAAACACCAAAAATTTCCAAGCGAGAAGAGCCGCTGTCAATATGGGATCAGAAGCAGCGAGAAGTGGGCGCCGGATCATTAAGTACCTGAACTACCGGCAACAAGATGGTCACGTGACCCAGTACGTTTTCTATCACGTGGAAGACGCCGCGCCCACTGACGTAACCTCCATGGTAACTTCCACGTGAGGCGTCGGGAACTACGTTCCCGACGAAAATGTCTACCGCGAGTAGAGCGTGGATAATGCAAGCCCGCCTCCTGTCTGATGTTCGAACGCGACAGGCGCTTTTGGCTACGAGAAGACAAGAGAACCGAAGGAGTATCACAAGACCTGAAGCGTTTTCTGACACCGGCACCCTGGACAGAAGCGGTACTGGTCCCTATTTTTAAAAAAGGGTCCAGAGAAAATCCGTCCAACTATAGACCCATTGCACTTTTGGACATTTTGGGGAAAATATTTGCGACTTTATTACTCACGCACTTTCAGAAGTGGGCAAATTGCTTCACCTGCAGCTGATATTTTCCAGACTGGTTTCCAAAAGGGCACAGGGACGGCGATAAACATCTTAATTCTAAACATCATTAAAGCAAGGGTGAAATCAGGTGCCCCGAAAGTTCATCTGGCTCTGGTCGATCTATCGAAGGCCTTCGACATGGTGGATCATGAGAAACTCTGGGAAAAATTGAGAACCTGGAAATGCCCGACTCCAATATTGGATCCAATCATGGCCCTACACACTCAAACTTCCATGCGTGTCCGCCTGAGCCAGCAAGGCCACCTGTCAAACAAAATTCTCACAAAACGTGGGGTCAAGCAAGGTTGCCCTCTGGCGCCGGCTCTGTTTATTGCCTTTATAGGTGACTTCCAGTACACTGAAGAGAACATTCGCTCATTCCCGCCAAGAGTGGGACTGTCAAAAGTATCCAGGTTATGGTACTCGGATGACCTGATCCTGATGGACCAGACAAAAATAGGTTTACAACGGCAACTATCAAACCTCTCTGCCTACATGAAAGAAAACAACTTCGAAATAAACACTCAGAAAACAAAAATCCTGCTTTTTACCAAATCGACAGTCGACTGCAAAACTCCACCGGCCTGGTTCCTGGAAAACAACAAATTGGAAGTGGTGAATGAATACAAATATCTTGGGGTGTGGATAGATATTTCCCTGAAAGAAAACACCACTACGAAGGCCCTGTGGGATAAAACGAGAAACCTGACAGCCCAACTAAAAGCTGTAGATAAAAAATTTGGAAAGTTTTCGTGGACACCAGCCCTTCACTTCTACAAATCTAAAATAGTTCCCGCTCTAGTCTACGGAATGAGCGCAAATCTAACCCTCCCTGAAGAACTGTGGCTAAAATTGGAAGGTTTTGTGTGGAAGACGGTGCTGGGCCTCCCAAAGTCAGCCCCCATGGCGGCGATTCGACGGGACCTTGGTCTTACGTCTCTTGCATCAACAGTGGAGCAAGGGGCACTCCAACTCTTTAGAAAAATTCTTTTGCCAGACGGTCTTCCCATCTTTCAGATGGTAGCAGAAGAAATTCAAGAGGGGGGTGTAAACCTCTAATTGACTGGGTCAAAAAACAGAAAGAGAAACTGGAAGAGATAGCCTGCACGGAAGAACTCTTAATCTTAAACCTTGGCAGAGTGAAAGAAAAAATAGTGCAGCAAGACTGGATCTTGACAAATGAAAAAATTCTGTCATATAAACTACTGAAAGATCTTCCGCCTGGACACAATAAACCTAAAACTCCGCTAAAATATTGTGAAAAATTTCCGGAAAAAGATCTGCGAAGATCATTCATGCAAGCTCGTTTAAATACCCTACACACAAGGGAAATTTTGGCCATTAGATCTCAATCTGCAATAGCCTCATGTCGTCTATGTGAGAACCCTGATCAGCTGGAAACGGTGAGACACCTCCTGACGTCCTCTCCAGCGATGTCTAGAGAAAGAGAGGAGTACTTGGCACCGCTATTATCCCATCCACCGGTACTTAGTGAAGAGACGGGTTGGTGTCGGCTCATTTCTGGCGATTCAGCTAGATGGTCGAGGGCCGCAGCCAAACTTTTAGATATTGCCTTGAAAAGAGCGAACCTGATAAACTTTAAACTTTAACATCAAACAGACATCGATCAGTCTGACGATAACAGTGGGGAAATTGACTTTTGATAGAAAGAAACTGAAAGCGGTGTCCTAAGTACCCTCATTAGAACTTTTTTAGTAAGAATGCTAAAAGACTTTTGAAAAATCTTTTATTGATTAAAATCGAATAAAAATTTTTTTTTTTTTTTAAAATAACCTAACATTTTCCCTCCTTCTTGACGTCTGAGACTTGAATGGCCCTGGGTGCCTGCAATAACTCCTGGCAGCAACTATCAGGAATCTCCCAGACCTTGATATAGCACTGCTGCTAAACCCACTGGGAGAGGAAGTAGGCCGAAGGCCCGCAAAGACCCGACACCCACGACAGGGGACAGAGCCAACAGATCTATACCATGAAACTTCTATCAAAGTAAGGAAATATTCTTGTGCTTATAAGATCTTATTAACAATATGCACATTGACACATGGAATTAATAGAAGCAAACAATTACAAAGACCAAGTTGAAACTTAAAGGAAGAATTAGAAATAAACTATGCAAACTCAAGACATCAAAATCGTTGCATACTTAGGATTCCCTTTGTTTTGCATTAGTAATGGGAGTAAGGCAACTTTTCCTTTTTCAGCAGATTGTCTAGATGTAAATAAAAGACCTTTTCAACCTTATGATTGCAAGAATATTTCCTTCTTTGATAAAACTGTATTGGACAAGGAACTGTGCAGAAGTTGTCTCCAAGGAAACAAATGCAACTATAGATCTTTCTCACATACACACAGGTGAGAGTGCACTTAGGCAGCTGTCATCTCCTTTTCGTGGAACATATTTTATACCATGACATCTATGCCACAGTCCAGTTTATTAGAGATCACTCAAGACCATGCTCAGTGCCACACGTTCATGTAAATCACAGAGGTGCAACAAATGCCACATAACATCATGTTGCTACATTGATACAGTATTTCTTTCTATGTAAAATATAAAAGGATGAATAATGCTTAAATATATTGGTTCATTAAATACTGCACAATGAAAATGGAACCAGGCAGTGCCAAAAAACCTTTTAGAATTAAGTTAATATTCTATTTTGAAATAATGCCATGCCAGATTTCCTTCATGTTTAGTAACATTTGATATCGACTTTAAGCATCAAGGTGAAATAGCCCTCGCCTCAACAAAGATTGCTGGATTCCAAACGGAAACACTTCCTCAATAGCATTCTACTCAAGAATTTAATGTGCTTACAAGAAGGCTGGTAAGCTTAATGCACTATATAGTGTTATACTGTTCGGGCTGGAATCATATGCAAGGACAGATCTAGTTCACAGTTTACTGCGCTGGCCGAAAAGGCCAACTTTATTCATCCCGACCCCCTTTCATGAGACCCCTCTCAACTCCACCGACTCCCCCCCAACATGAATTATTTACTGGAACCCATCTCCCACATGTATATGCTGAGAAACGGGGGACAGGAAAAAAGAAGTCACCATTTTCGGCCGGCCCAGTAAACCCGGCGCAGTAATGGTCTGATCCTTAAACGGCCATGTACCGGTACGGCGTCCTTTCGTCGCGGGATGTTTTTTGCAGGGTTTTTTTTACCACAAATTTTATTTCGAAAAAAACATCAAGAAAATGGGGGGGGTTTGGGGAACAACCCCTCCTGCAAAAAAAAAAAAAAAATTCGATGGTTTTTTTCGAGAAAAAAAAAATCACGGTCAAAAACCCTGCGAAAAAACATCCCGCGATGAAATGACATGGAACCCATATACCATGGCTTCAATTAATCACCTTCACAGCTACTGAATGAAATGCCACTTGAAACAAGCACTGACAAGAGCAATAGGTTTGAAGCGGACATAAGAGGTAAAGGCTTGTGTATATTGAGCCCAGGGATGAGTTTGTGATTTTTCAACATAAAATTGTGGAGGGTACTTTTTTTCAGATAAGAGTATTGTCGAGAGCGTGCGTAACTCAAAAGCAGCAAGTGGGGCACGTGTCGCCTTAAAGGTTGTGCCACTAGGCATTTAACAATGGTTTGTGATGGTCCTTGTAGACTGTGTAAACGAAGATCAAAGAGTGGTGTGGACCTGGTAGAGTCTGTAGGGTTACAGCAGATGATGATGCCCAGGTACACCCATCACATGGTGAGTGCAGGTACTGCTATCACAATCCAGGTGCAGGCATAACATGGCAGGTGCAGATTCACATGGCCACCCCGAGACCCCCTAGCTTCAGGTCTAGAGGCAGGCGGGCAGGCCTAGATATATGCAGACATGGTCATTCTGCTGTGGGTCTCCAGTGAAGACAGAAAGCCACAGGGCTGGTTTGGCAATGTTGCGCTTCATGGAATAGCTTGTGGGGAAGACCAGGGGGCTATAACGTGCAGCGTGGCAGGACCAGACTGTGGTAGCTTTGGGTGGGATGGCCCCGATTTGTGATTGAGCTGCTCTCACTGAACTAGCAAAAGATGGCGGCTCCAGCCTCGCAGTCCCAATGCAGTGAGACACACACACCTACCTCTCCCTCTCCCTCTACCTCCCAGAACAGTTTGTCAAATTCGCTGACGTAAATGCGCCATCACTCTGCCATGCTCCTTTCTCTAGTTGCACAATCACTGGGACTTCTTTTCAGCCCAAATCACTGTGTGGCAGTGCAGGCCTCACTGTCCTCCTTTGCATAGTCGGCCTGCCAAGCTCTCAAAGGCTAGGCATGGCGAGCCATTCTCAGTGCCCCTGCCCCATATCGTAACTTGACAACTGCACGTCTTCAACCATAAACAAATGTCACCATGAGGCCACAGTTATCGCTTCTGGCAAAGTCAGGTGACATTCCAACCAGATACCAACCCCACATCAAAGGCTATAAACGGACAGTGCGTTATAAGCACCGTAAGAGCCACAATGCCCTGTGCCAACAAAGAAGACGGGCGAGCACCAACTCAAGCTTTAAGCAGCCGAGAAGGGACATTTGCAGTCAGACCTCTTCGCGGAGTGCACTCGTTTCAAAAAGGTGGAAAAAGTGAGGAGGAAGATGAGTAAAGCATACCTTTCCACCCACCCCACTGACGGCTTCCTTAAAGTCTTCACTAGTGTCTATACAGTGAGCCACAATATACACTGCCCTTGGCCTGCTCTACGGGCACTTTGCTTTCAGACAGGACAGGTGACAGATCAACAATAGGAGCACAAGTCGTCCACTCACAAGAAGTAATTTCATAAGATATGTTTAGCTCAGTTTATGTAAGTCACAATGTCCTCGTGTTAAAATGAATTTAGGGGCCCGTCACTTGGGGGGAATGCAGTCACTTGAAGGGACCACCTACCTACCTACCATATGCAGATAACCTTTGCATTTTGTTATTGCTTGTACTCACTAATGGTTCTGTAGACCTGTACTTTGTGGCCAAATGATCCACCAGGAAGGGAGAGCAGTTTGAGTAGCACCGTGCGTAGGACCGCCACTGTGCACAAAGAGATCGAACCACTTCCTACTCAAGAGAGTGCAACAAGGATCTGGTAAGTGCACTGAACTGAGTTTAATTATGAGGCCACTTAAAGCCCAACCAAAAACCAAAGATTCATCTGAAAAGAAGATCAAGGCTACATGACCCAGTCAATGGCCCCAAGTTAGCTGAGGACGCCACCATGACTTACGCACTAGAAATAGAGTCATATTAATGGAAGAGACAGTGAGGGGATGGACGGGGCAGAAGGCACCTGGAAAGAAAGATACTGAGAGTCAGGAATCTAGCCGTCAGTAAGTGGTACGATGCACACTACAGTTTGGACAATAACGATGTCCACAGAGGTATCCTAGTGCCAGAGGAGCAGGCCCAGAAGGGCAGAAATATGTGTTTTCTTAAGGGGCAAACTGGAACCATAATCTGTGCCCCCGGGAGGAGGAAGAGAATAATATGCCAATCTGAGATCAGCCTGCAGAAGGCTACCTGGGGGCTTGGTAGAGAACTAATCGGCCAAGAGTATGGCGACAGGAGATCCTATCTCCTCATTCACAGAGTGGTAGGGTTTGTGGATGAAGGGTCGTGGGAGGTCAGCAAAGGATTATAATCAATAGGCGAGGTCCTGGACAGACAGCATGAATGAAATCCCAGCCTGTCTGGTAATGAGATGAGATCACACACAAAACAAAATAAAAAATACAAAATAAAAAACCAAGACATGATATAAGAGCGCGTAAATTGAGGAGACGTCCCTCGGTGCTCGCGTATACTTTTCAAGTCCGCTCTCTATGAACATGAACACGAGGATTCGTGTGGATGGTACTCACGACCCCGCTGGCTGCTGTATGCGTCATTTTGGTGCAGGCAGGAAAGAAAATCTGTGACGGCGAGAATCGGGTAAGTACACTCCATCAGAGTGACAGTATAAATGAATCCCCTGTGATATACGAGATGATGCCGCTGGCACAAGTATAAATGGGAGGCAGCTGCTTTGTAAATAACATATATGGGCAGAAACGCGTGTTTTTGTTAGATCGATCCATGTCTCTCTAACCATAAGAGACTTATATGTGTTAGGATTAGTACTAGTCGTTGGTCATCCGAACAAATTAGTTTGGATTAATGTCTTTTCAAAAAAGCGGATAAGTATTAATTCTACTCCCTCTGTGTTGACAATTCAAAAGAGATAAGAAAAGTGTGTGAGCATGGAGTAATATAACTCCACATTTAATAATCTCTAGCTTAAGTGCAATATATAAAACCAACCAATAGTGTTTATATATTATTGTTTATACATTATTTTTAGATTTATGAACCAGAAGAAAAGGCGTTGACAGACGGATAGCTTTGGAATTATAAGCCTCCGCCTCAGACATTTCATCCATAGAACACCCCGTCTTGGATGAACCCACCTGGGAAGCTGTGGCTGTTGCTACCTTGAGTGAGTGACTTAGCCCTCCCCCTTCTTTAACTTGGGTCTTTTCCACCCGTGGTGATCTGTGAAGTTATAAATAAAATGTTGGCTTTTGCGATCAAGTGAAACGGAGACAGTCTTAGGTAATGGATACAATCTTTTACCCCATAGACGAGAGGACTATTGGCCTCCAGATTCCACTGTTCCTCCTGACCCCATCAGGACCCCATCAGGATAGGAGGTGAGTTGGTTTGTTGTTCTAGTGATTATAGAACACAGCATATTAATATGCAATTAAATAACTTGAATAGGAGTGACGGGGATACACAATATTCATAGTGTTTTATGTATTTTTCTAGATGGTGTGGCCCATGTCAATACATGTGCCTGAAAAATGGGTTGTTTTGTCCTGAAGAAGGTTGCCATACAAAGAGAGCATTAATGTTGATGCT
Organism: Ambystoma mexicanum; assembly: GCF_040938575.1. Lineage (NCBI taxonomy): Eukaryota > Metazoa > Chordata > Amphibia > Caudata > Ambystomatidae > Ambystoma > Ambystoma mexicanum. The sequence goes on along the minus strand of NC_090934.1, from coordinate 979,711,939 downwards.
CGCTGAGAGCAACTGAAACACGTGTCGACGTGAGAACTGTGGGAATAACAGAACACAGACTTGTGTAATACCCCTAATTGGTGGGGATGTGTTTCACAATGAATTGTAAACATATGTAGAGATAACAGATGTTTTTACTGTTTTTTATATACAGACCATTTTTCCAAAGTATGAAGTGTAGAACGAGAGATTGATGAAGAAAGTATAAATGTGAATGAATGAATTAAGAGTATGGGCCACAGAATTATATGAAATGTCGAATATATATATTTTTTGATATAGCATTTTTTGCATAATTAAAGAAAATAAACTTGGGAATTGTAAACCAATTTAAAACCACTTGTGTACTCCGTCATCCTTGCATTTGGTCTACTAGTTCAAATCCTGTGATATTTGTGGTAATGAGATGAGACATGGTGGAAAGAGGACAAGGTAGGGAGGTGTTCTTCACAGTGGTATTGCACCAAAATACTGGGAGAAAATGCAGCATGCGCAGTTACGGCGCATTCAGCATGAACTGAAATCCCGAATCCCATTATACGAAACAGGGGTTGCGAGGGAGTCCCCCGCTCCCAAAGCGATGACTATGGGAGTGTGGCACCGGAAAAAAGAAAAAAGGACCCTATGACGGAAGTCTTTACCAACATTAGGGGAAGGAGACTTACGTCGCAGGTGACGGACGAGGGGACTGATAAGAGCCGGTAATTCAGGTAAGCGTGCGTGGGCAAAAGTAAATGGGAGGGGCGTTGGGGAAATCAGCACAGTGCGATCCATGTGATCACCACGCACTGCCATTTTAGAATTAAACATTTTCGAATTCGCTAAAACGGGGTGCGCTGTAATCACGTAGATCCCTCCACAGCTCCATCGAATATGCAGGCAGCTACAATAAGGGAACATGTATGGGCGTGATACTTATGTGTTCATGGCTAGTAGGCTCTCCCATTCTTCTGGTTCCATGCGAGGTCCAGTAAAACAAACTGTGCACAACAGAAACTCAGGATGGAGGGAGTGGGCTACAGGCCTGGCCCTGGTTTTGCAGCAGCAGTATCATTGCCGGCTGTCTATTTACCATGTTTGCAGCAAGACCTGAAACACTTCACTTAGACTGGGAGAGATCGAAACTAAAGCCCTACAGGTCAGACATCAGTGAGTGCAAGGCTTCAGCAGACCTGAGGGAGTAAACAGTCACCACCAAATCAGCGAGATGCGGCACCCGCCCACCAAGCCCTCAGTAGAGCTTTGCATCACGACGGTGCAAACCGACCAATGATCACGACAAATCACTGACATGGCAAAGTTGCAGGTCACTTGCTGCTTAAATTGACTAAAATGCTATTGGACTTTCAAGAAATAGCTTCAGAAAGAAGCCAACAGAGAGGCGAGTGGCATATCTTTGTTTTGACAAATAGTCTGGGTCACGTGACGGCAGCAAATTAGTCTCTGCTAAACAACCATCCAGTGGTTTTGATAGTCCGGTTGATGCAGGTTGTGACAGAGGGCAAGAAGTAGTCTCAAGACAAACCAAGCATTGGCAATGCCAACAGCTTTGGCTTGCGTTTAGACATGGGACAGGTGTTTGCCAGGCACTGCCGTAATGGTACTAACAAGTCATTAATGATAGCAGTTGGAAAATGCTACAAGTCCCTGGACATATAGTAGCAGTGCCTGACAAATGCTATCTCATAACTATACTCAAGCCAAAACTGTTGACTTGGCCAATGATTATTTTTAACAGGACTTTAGTGAAGGACCGTATACTGCTTATAAATAAAGTGGCTGAAGGCAGAATTGGTAAGGACTTATGTCACCAGTAGCATGCTTACAGCTCCAATTAAACTATTAACTCTCAGAAGACAGTTTTGAAAAAAACACTGGTCGGCACTTAACAACACACTTTGCATTCCAAGTATTGATAACAGCTAGCTTAAAGAGGCCTCAGGAAGGATCTCCTCCCTCTGGAACAGCCTCCCTGCAGCTCTCCATCTTGAGCCTGATCTCATCAAGTTCCGGAAGCTCCTTAAGACATTCCAATTCTCCTCTTCCTTCTCTCTCCCTCTGCCCTGCTAACCTCTCTCCGCTCCCCCTCCCCATACACACAGCATGCCGACTGGCCACTGGGCGTACCTCAGTCTGACAGGTCCCTGGCTCCCTCACCAGTCATCCAGTACTTGCCTTAGGGCCTGCGCTTGCCCCATTGCTACTGCACTTGGTCAATGACCCATGAAAACGACTTCTCTCAGCACTTAACCAGCTTTTGCTGACTAACCGGTCTCACTTCTTCCACAAACCTGCACTTATCTCTCCCCCTCTCACTCCTCTCTCCTGTACCTGCTGAGCACTTGCGCAATCTGAACGTACCATGCCTGAAGATCGTCTATCATTTCTTCCCGGTCTCCCCTCCTGCATGGCTCCGCCCTATGCTCTTGAAAAACTGCAGAATCATCTTCACACCCATTTGCTTGTATCTGCACTGTTAAATGTATTTATGCACTTACTCTGCCAGAAACTCGATCGCTCTGAATGACTGTTTCTCCCCCTGGCTCCCCCCGCCTTGAGAGCTTTGAAACAAGTGTATAGGCGCTATACAAATAAACATTACAATATCTACCATAACAGGGTGTTTTTTGTGCTGGGAGGGGCAGGAAGTAGGTGGGAATGGCCATAGGGATTAGCATGGCCTTAGGCAGTCAATGGGTGAGTAAATAACCAAACACCACCTACATGCATTGTGCCACTCCTCATATGCCACCTCTCCCTAGCAATACTCCAATGTAATAGTTTTAGTTTATAGGTGGTACTGACGCATCACCTTATGCCCAAAAATAAAAAAGGATTGTACTGCAAGCCTCACTAAGCATAATGTTGAACAGCATCCTCCAAACCCACTGCCAACCCCTGAGCTATGTGATGCTACACCCAAGAGCAAATGCCACCCTCACATAAAGAACTATAACGATGGGGGATTATGCATTAGGCCAGATGTCACGGTCCGAACAGGCCGCAAACCATCCTTTGCTGCACCTTCATTTTGGAAGAAACGTGTGCCTCTTTCGTTCCATTCCAAGGCCACTCCCTTCTACAATCACTGGAGGTTGCCATGGCAATGCACCGTGCATAGATGCTCTTTCGCAGCGCTGCGTTCCATTGCAGCCCCAAGCGTTCACCAGAACGATCACACGATTACTCTGACCATTTCATTCGGTACGCTCCGCCCACTGCATTAGCATAAAACGTTCCCCGTTAGTCGGAATGGTGCTTCGATTGAAGTTAGTATCTTTCATTCATTCATTCTGACTCAACATCCGAAGTCTTTTGATCTCGCTCTGTGTTCCGGACTCCTTTTTGCCTTGTGATTCTGCAAACGTTTCTGACCGCATATTATCGAACTCTTGCCTGTCCCCCAGACTGTTTGCTGCCTGTCGAAAAACGGCTTGTACCTTGCTCACACGGTAACACACGCTGCTTATCCCTCAAACTGCCTCTGCATGCTGATTCGGTTTTGTTTGCCTTCGACTTGCCCATTCCCACTTACTTGATTTGGACTCCCTTCTTCAGTCCCGCACGAACTGTCCTTTGCATTTGGCTTACCTACAAAGACAAGTAGTGCACTATTCCTGTACGCACTGCTGTGATAACATAGTGCACCACCCCGAATCTAGCGCGTCCCTTGTGCCGTTCGGGTTTAGCCCCTTACTAACATTCCCATTTCCTTACTCTGTCTTCCTTTAATAATTCTGCCACCTGCAACAAACTTGATACTATTCACACATCCATACCTCTGGTAAGATCCATGCTTTTGTCTGTTAGGTTTGACATTAGGTGCTAGGAATCATGCGTTCGTAACGCCTTGTGGTCTACAGTGGGAAGTAGTACATTCATTTACTTAGTGTTCTCTAGTGGGAAGGAACTGGGTTGGGGGGCTTGCTTCACATCACCCAAATTTGGGCAAGTCAACAAACTGTGCTTGACTAAGTAGGTTATCCCTCCAGTCTCTATTCTACTCTTGGTTAACTGCTGTTTACCTTGTCCTAAACGGTTTCTTTTTCCTTTACAGCCTGGCTCCTGGGTGGTGTTTCTTGCCCGCTTTTTCATTTGACTTACCCCTCTGGTCATGTGACTTCCAAACAGCAGAGGGGCGTATCAAGGGAAGGATCTCCCTCGGTGAGGAGCCCTGGGCCGGGACTGGCCCAGTTTATACAGCCTAGCAGTACCCACTTTGAAGATCTGGCCAGGAAGTGTGGCGAGTACCGAAACCAGAGCACCTCCATTCCTTCATAGCTCGGTGCACCAGTCTCATGATCCAAATTCATAATCCAATTCATGTCGTCCTCATACCATTGCACGATTCCTAACTACCAACCTTACAAAGAGAGGGCGCTGTGGACATCACGCTGTTGCCACAGATAATCCCTGGGTGCCGAGATCCCGCACAGCAGGCAACACTCTTCAAGAGCATACAGCATGAAAGGACAACTCGAACCCCCACGTCGGCAAAGAAGCAGCCATTCCTGGGCAGGGGTGAAGTCAGAGGGTCACTGCAAACAGATCTGGGTTTTTTGGTACCAGCGGCAGACAAAGCTTTCATTTTTAATTCTGGCCCATTACATGCCAAGCCCGATACACTTCCTGACTGCTGGACGGAAAGAGGCTTGCTGGCAGAGCTGTGGGGCAGTCAGGGGAGGGGTGTCCATAAGCATCCCATATCCCTCTTGCACATTGCACTATGCGCCCACCATGAGGCGAGGACTTCGGTGCATCACAACATTGGAGCCCACAGTTTAAGCAGCGAACGCAAAGAGTTTCTTTTGATATCAACACAACCTGAAGGCTGGAAAAGAAAACAAAACCACTGTTCAGCTTCCGCAAAGAGAATTTCTTCTTTAAGTGGCCTTGAACCCCACCCTTCTGCGAAGCCGAGCCCCCAAACCATAGTACTTTGTCTTTGCCCATCCTTGCTAATGTTAAACTGAGCGACAGGATTTTCATTAAACTTCACCGAACTTAGAAGAGCCAATAACTGGCTTTCTACTCAGGAGAAAATCCAGCTAAAAGTAGCCTCACTTGTCTACAAATGCCTAAACAATGCCGCACCACGTTACCTTTCTGCGAGATTCATGAGAACAAAACCTACTAGACTCACCAGATCTGCTCACTCCAACAACATTTCTACACCTAGATTTAAACTGTCCAGAGTCGGTGGCTGCAGCTTTCAGGTGAAAGCAGCTCAACTTTGGAACTCCCTGCCATCCACCCGGAGGACAGATCAACCATACCTCACTTTCTGACATAACCTCACAAGGTGGATCAAAGACGCAGACAAACAATAGACCACCCATTGCCTGGACCTATCCTGCACATCCCTCGACCTTTTTGTACTTTTGCACATACCTTCTTTCTAGCAGTTTCTGCCTGCCTGATTAGGACTGTAAATACGTGTATCAACATTTTTTACTATGGTATATTCTTGTATATTTCGTGTGCTCTTGTAACTAAGCTGTAAATTGTCATAGAATGCGCCCGGTTACCCTTGGGTCTGGTGTGCAATACAAGTAATAAAAACAAACAAAACAAACAAACTTGCAAGCATCGAACCTCAACCCCAAAGGTAATTTTCCAAGACCCATCCGGGCTGTAGAAGGTTTTGCAGCAGACAGTAATGCTATACCCGATGCAGGGTTCAGAAAGATTGGGCTCTCTGCACTTAGAGCAGCAATCTATCAGTACGCTAAAGTGTCAGGGGCCAACCCTTGTGAACCTTGCATACATAATCACTATTAAATATTAATTGCCCAAAAGAATAAGCATTTGCACCTACAATGTGTTATTGGTTATTTATAGAGCACTTCAGGTCCAACACCTCAAGCTTCTAAGCACTCCGTTGTGGGCCGAGCCCATGTTGCACAACATAATCCTGGGCTCAAGAGGATCGCTGCTCCTGAGCTATCTTTCCAGAATATATTTTATAATTCAATGTCCCTAAAGCACATAAAATATAGGAACACAACAATTCCCTGCCTCTTACTTTTCATTTTTCCATGTAAACATAAGAGCATGAAAAATACTAATTTAAAACAGCCGGTCCACAACATATGGTTAAAGTATTCTCTAATAAACTAACATGCTATTCTTCTCCAATTCACTTCTAAAATTCTAAATACTCAGAGAGAACGATCAGTGTGCTTAGTCACATGAAACATGACCTGTTAAAACTAAAATAAAATGTACCCGCGCTAGTACTGTTGGGAAAGCGAGCCAGTACTCATGCGGATGCGGTTCCAGTCATGGCATCCACCCTCTTCACTGAAGAATTTTCAGAGTGGAATTTTTACTTCTCATTTTCTATTGAATATGTGCCAAAAAATGAAGTTGGGGTGTTTGGTAGAGGCATTGTTGAATGGGGACACAGCAGGAGTAGCAGGGGGGGGGGGCCCATTGCATTTTGCAGCAAGAACAAATTGGCAAAAAAGTGTTGGTGAAAAAATACTGTAATGAAATGTCTTAACCCCAAGAACTAAATATATATCAAAATAGGTGTAGATAACACCAACAATTCACGTTTGCTCAAAATTAACATTGAAAAAGTACTTTAAGGTCATGTTAAAAAATAATTACAGGTTAAAAGTAATCCTCCACATGCTGGGCTCCTCAGTGCCATCCAGCAGATGCATACGGATGACCTCTGCCCTGCCCTGAATTATCAAGGAGAGCAGAGGGTTCGATTCGTGCTATACCAAAACCAGTAGCAACACTTTGCTTGTTCGCATGTTCAGTGCAAGCACCAGTGTACAGTGTAAAGGCTAGCCTGACCATAAACATGGTCACTCTAAAACCCTACCCAAGACCATGGGTACATGTACACATGAAAAATATGGAATGCATATCTTAATGCAGAAACACAAGCACCAAAACTCGAAAAAAAATGAGAAAAAATAAAAGCTAGGGTGCAGAAGAAATGCACCCCCCTTATCTGGTCAGTTGGTCATCTAGTCAGCAGCTGGTCTCCTGGCCTTCACCATTCCAGCTCTGCCTCAGACACAGTCCTGCCCTGTAAGTGGCCAAGATCTTCTCCTATCTCGACTTGGAGCAGTCCTCGTTGCATCACACGACTTCTACCAGTCTAACCGGTCTTGCTCTTTCATGCATGCCGGAGCTCTCCCAAACCTTGTCCCACCAGAAAGAATTGTTCACTTGTTAGTTTGCCTTTATATTCAGTCTTAATCATCAGCCAACGTTAAAGCATCCACTTCTTAAAAGGTCACAATAGGACATACCATTCTGTGAATTACACGTTCAAGTGTTTCAATGACGGTTGCTGGTAAAATGGGAACACTAAGCACTGTTACACGAGACCATATATGTACGAGTCATTGTGTAACCTAACTGTATGCAATCCATGTTCATCACAGTAAGCGAGTCGTTCACTCACTGTTCTCAACATGACTTTGCAAAAATATACAGGACAGCATTAGTGCAGTTTCACATCTGTGCTCGGGCTACTCAGCTGATTTTTAGGTCCAATGAATATTCTCTTAGTGTCTTCCAGGCTTGGAGGTAGGAAATTGAGCTAGTGGAGCCTTATAGATCGGCATATGGTTGTGTTCTGTGCCTCACCAGCACTATTGAAACTCTGGCCAATGTGCCGGAGTGTTCCTTTTTCAGACACGGTCAACGCAACTTCTTCAAAAGGAAAGACTCGGGCATATCACAGAAATGCAAGTTCCATATCAATTGATGCAACTATGGGCCACATTACGAGGTGGGCGGTAGGGTTAACGGGCACCGGTAAGGAGACCGGTGCCGGTAAATCCTTACCGCCCTATTCCGAGGTCCCTTAGCGGGAGCCGTTAAGGGACCAGGGAGCTAATAACGGGCCCGCTATTAGCTCCATCCCCTTTCCCAGTGAGCCCTATGGGGGCTCGAATGGAATGGGGAATGGTTCTCGGAATGGGGATTTATCGGGTCCTCCAAGGTTGGAATGACCCGGTAAGTCCCTATTTCGAGAACCCGGACCTGGAATGCGGTAAGGGGGTAGCCATGGTGCCAATAGCACCATGGCTACCTCCTAATGAGGCCCTAAGACTTCGTGGCAGAGACCCTCCATTTCGCAAAGCATGGCAGTGACAACTACAGCAACTCCCAGTGACGGAAGTCGCAGCCGGTCCGTATTGGCAGAACGTGGGTGGGTGGATGGGCTCAGATTTGCAGTGGGAACACCGCATGCAAATTCAGTCCAGAGCCCAAGCTCGGTTGGCTATGAGCATCAAATCTGGAGCCAGCTGACACTCCTGGAACAATTACCACAATAAAACCCCCAGTTGGCTGATCTTGTGTTTCTTTGTTTTTGTATTTATTGTAATTTATATAGCGCCTTACACCAAAGCGCTTTACATAGCATTAAAACAGTACAGACAGTAGAATCAATATTTAAAACATAAGTATTTCAAAAATTGCAATAGGAGACCTTGCTAACCAGATGAAAGTAAGTGGGGGCGTCAAGAGGCTCGACAGGAGGAGTAAACAGTAATAGATCAGAGAGACAGAGGGAGAGTATTCCAATTCAAAGGTGCAAGGAGAGAAAAAGATTGGAAACAAGATTGGGCACAAGGAGGAGAGGGAACAACAAGATGGAAATGAGAGGCAGACCGAAGAGGAAGCGAAAGAACATAAAAAGAGACCAGCAACGAAAGATAGGGAGCAGCAAGACCATAAAGTGCTTTAAACACAAGGCATATGAAATGAAACTTTAGACGTTAATGAAAAGGAAGCCAACCAAGTTGAACCAAATCTCACTCTGTATGCTTCTTTGGGGGTGCGCACCAGTGGCTCACCCTGAAAACTGTGTGTGGTGGAGAGCAGAAGACCTCTTCCATCCCTGAAGAAGGGTCCAAGGAAAATGGAACAGTATGGACACCCCTCAGCCCTACTCCTCTCAGAGGACCCAATTCTGGCCAGTGCTCCTTTGGACCTCCATACGGGTATGGTTGGGAGTGAAGCAGCAATGCCGGTCCGGACAGAAGTGGATTTTTCTACTGAAATTCAACGCTCCAAGGCCTCACTGCTTACCAGAAATATATACTATGTACATGGTTGACGGCAAACATTCTGTAACGGCGAGCCAATGTTTATTACATCGTATTCCATTTTCCTGATGGGTCCACGTATACAGGAAATCACAAGTACCTCTCAATTTTTAACGGATATTCCAGACGAGTCTCTTATTTATTTATTTCATTTCTTAGTAACGTGCCAAATCGCCCAGAGGCATCACGGCGCACATGAAACAAACAAGACAGTGACATGAAAAGAGATAATTGAGATGCGGAAATCTGAAAAGAGACCATTTAGCGAGGACTAAGGGGTGTTAAAGAGATGGGTCTTCAAATTATTTTTTAAATTGATCTGAGAGGAGGAACTCTTTAGGTGAAGAGGTAGAGAATTCCAAAGAGCAGGGGCCTCGACACTGAAGATGGTTTTGCCAAATTTGACTCAGCGGAAGCGAGGATGACTAAGCCTGGCCTTCTGAGTGGACCTGAGTGATCGACCAGGAACATAGCGATGAATGCACTGGGTCAGATAGATGGGTGCAGAGTCAGTCAAGCATTTGATAGTAAGGGCGAGTAGCTTGAAGGATACCCTATGCTTGATGGGCAGCCAGTGCAGTTTTTTTCCTGGTTCAGTGATAGAAGACTGCCTGGGTAAACCAAGCACTGCTCGGACTGCACCATTTTGGGTCGTCTGGAGAGAGGCGATATTAACTGCAGACGTGCATGCAAGGAGACTATTGCAGTAATCTAACCTGGAATTAACATGGGCAGATTCAAGAAAGGACATGTTGCTGACAGAAAGAAAGGGGCACATTGCGCAAAGTTGCTTTTTGATCCAGCTACAGGTTACCCTAGTTTTGGCGACATGCAAGCGCACTAAGAGCTCAGCTTCAATGGTGACGCCAAGAGTCTTAACGCTTTGCGCCACTGGAAATTGACACACTAGCAATGGTAAAGGAGTCATATTCCTTAGGAAGGTTTTTTAACATGTGACTTGATCCTGCAATGAAAAGCTCGGTTTTATCCGCGTTCAGAGCCATAAAATTCTGCCTCATCCACGAGTGGATGATGGAATAGATGGCAGAAATGATATTGGAGTCTGTGGAATAGGAGCCAGACAGTTCAAGAACGACCTGGGTGTCGTCAGCGTATTTCGTATACAGAATACCCAGGTCGTCAAGCATGAGAAGCAAGGGGAGGATATAAATATTAAACAAGGTGGGAGATAGTGAGGATCCCTGGGGGACACCGCTTGTGAGCAGAGAAGGTATAGAAGAAGCATTTTGGATGATCACACGGGCGTGCCGAGGACCAAGGAAAGAGACTAGCCTTTGCGTGGTGAGATTCGAGCAGCCAACAACGAATGCAGCAGAGAGATTCAACAGCATCAAGAGTGCAGGATGGCCATGGTCAATGATGGATCCTAGATTCGATTTTAAATCCAGCATAGCAGTTTCAGTGCCGTGACAGGCACGATAACCGGACTGATGAGGCCCAAGAATAGCATTGTCTTCGATAAATTTCTGTAACTGAAGATAGGCGGCTCAATCCATGACCTTCAGAAGGAAGGTTGGTGATAGGACGATAATGTTTAGCAAGAAGGGGGTCCAGATTGGCTTTCTTGAGATGGGGCGTGATCCATGCTTCCTTGAGGTTAGTTGGTACTAGGCCCTCTGTAAATGACTGATTGATCAGTTTAGTGATCCAGGGACTAATAGTATCCAGGCATTGTACCAGCAACCTAGTAGGACAAGCATCGCCTTTGCATGAGGTGGACTTCATTTTTAGTATGATAGAAGTCACTTCGGATACTGTGCAACGGGAGAAAGAAAAAGACGGCTTCGTGGTAGGGTAGTTGAGAGTCGTCCCTCGTGACAAATGAGATAAAGAATCAATAGGGGCACTGGAGAGAGAATGTCAAGGGCAGTCTACGATGACGAGGATTGTTCAGATACGTGAACAGGTGTAAGAACAAGAGGCGCAACCGGGGGCAGTAACAGAGGCGTTAGTGGAGGTCGAAGCACTAGCTTCAAGATGTGAGGCAATTTTTGCAGAAAAGGCATCATGGATAGTTTGAGACCAGGTGGCATTCTGGGGTGCCTGCACCGTTGTCCGAGTGTTGGAGTTAAATTCTTGAAGGAGGGAAAAAAGTTCCTTGGATCTGGATTTGGCTTGTTTAATACGATTGCTGTAACAGGCTGCTTTTGCCTTAACAGCAGATTTGAACGTTTTTACTGAGCTTTTATAAGCGGCGAGCAAATCAGAAGAGGGAAGTTTTCGCCATGCACGTTCAGCTGAACGTCTAAAATGTCTTTGTGCCAGAATTTCGTCAATGCCCCACCACACAAAACTACAACTAAACAATAGTCTCAAGGATGCTCACTCCACGAAAATCAAAGAACCGGTCAGGACAGAAGGACAACACTGCAACACGACCCGACCAGAACCATTCAAAGCCTTAACCGACCAGGGTCACACTAGATCACCTGAGAACAAATATCACCCACCCAGTCCCACACCTGAAGATTAGGTTCAGACACACCCACCAATCCAAACTATACTCAATAGGATACAGATGGATCGGCGCATCACCACAAAAACAAGTCGGGCCTCGAAGAACCAGCAACATCTGAATCCACAGGTTAACAACTCTAACGGAATCATAAGCACCTGAACCAGGATACAGACCCCACTAACCCAACCCTCAATCTTCTGCATACTTAAACGCACACAAAACCACACAACCATCTCTCTCCCAGCAATCCACACGCACTTTACAACACCGCATCAACAACACAAACTTCACCCACAGCACTCGAGGCCTTCCTCCGATCCGATACTAGCACCAAAGCCCAGCACTCGGTGTATACCGAGCTGAAGCTGCCAACAGCACACCACTTCTCCCACTCTGCTTCTCCCCTCCTCCCGACTAACCCTACCCACCGTTCCTGTTTACAGATCCGCCAGAGCGCCTGGGGACCAATTCCGTTGGTGACGGTGCGGTATACAAGTACCGCTAACATAACATTGAACCAGTGTTTGGTAAGGGTTTCTGGTTTGATACGTCAGATACTAAAGGGGGCAGAAACCCACTGACCCATGACTGCCAGAGCCATCCAAGGGACAGAGGTAGATGATGTGACATTTTCTTCTCAGAAATTACCAATAAACAGTTGCATCGGTTGGAGTCCATTCACAATTCTGCGACAGGGCATGTCTTGCAGAATTCAGGGGTCCCCACTGCTGTGTGTTCGGCATTGATGACCGGACAAAGAACAACATAATCAAACTGATGCCAACCTGCACACAGGGGCAATCCCCCTTAGGACTAAAATGCGTCAACTCTACCATCCTCTCGCATCCTTTGTTCGATTAGGGATATCAGGCAAATGTGTACTTCTAGTTGCCCGTTTGCATAAAAGGCAATACAACTGTGGAAAGGTAGAAAGTTCCTCGTAGCCTTCCTCCTTCAACCTCGGTCTCCATTTCTTAGCCTTCGTGCGTCATCTTTACATGGCAGAGGGTTTGAGCATTTTAGAAGCAGACAGGTCGACCTGATCACACAGTGCCAAATGCACAGTTCTCATTGAAGGATGTGATATATTGTGATAGGTTATTTATAGCGCGCTTAATACCCAGAGGTTTCTAAGCGGGACACGGGGATCGGACCTGTGGTGCTCCGTGTCATCTTGCTTCCAAGGTGAGCACGCTGCCCTGAGCTATCCTCCCGAGACTAAGCCAAAGTGAAGTGGATGCTGCACATTTAATGTATTGCTTAACCCAACGGAGGACACTGGATCCCAACCCACCAGGCCCCTCGTTTGGTTGCCCTTTTTGTAGGGGGTTACTCCATAACAAGGGTAATTTTGCTAATGTCGACAGCTGGATTCAATCGCATTTATTGATGGTGCAACAATATACCAAGTGGGCTTGGTTGTTACGTCGCCAGCAGAAACCTGCTGCGCCGTGTCCAGGGGGTGGCCTGTGGGGGCACATGCTACCCCTGGAATCTGATCCTAAACTATGATCATCATCTCTGTGTGCGCCACCGTCATCGGTGTATAAGTCAGGCATTGGAAGCCTGAAGGCTGAAAACGCAAGCACGATTCATTGTTAAGCTGGTTTGGAGATTTTACAAGCATTTTCCAGACTGCATCAAGAATTGTACTCTATGAAATGCCATGATGCGCGTTTTTGTGTAAAACTACTTAAGCCGCTTCTGCAGTTTAATGCATGCCCTGTTTGACCTGGGACCTGTGAAACAGAGGCTCAGGGTGACAGGTCAGTGATCCCAGCCAAAGAGGGTAAAACACAGAATGACCTTTCCAATGAGTCTCATCTCTGCCTGGAGAAGTACTAGGTTTGTTTCATCTAACAGGTTATAGGCCTGTCCTGTCGTAAACTACTATATAAGCATGCAACAGAGGCCTGGCGCCAGCAGCGGGGCAAGGGAGCCAGGCCACCTCAAGGTGTTGACCACCACTGGGACCCTGGTGGCAAGGGTTTGCAGGCAAGGGGGATTTTGCTCTGTGCAGCAGCAAGTTCAAAGCAGTTAAGATTCAGAGGGGCTGCACCAGGGGTGTTGCTGGGTCTGGAAAAGATCAGCTTTGGTTGTAACCCCTGAGCTTCTATCCCGGGCTACAACCAAAAGACCTGGGGCTATAGCCCCCTTAGCCTCCCCCACCAGCAACGCATCTGGGCTGCACTGAAGGAGGACCCGCCATGGTTTATTTGCTTGCCTTGAATAATGTGTTATGCCCCACAGCCATGAAAATAGAAATGCCCAAGGAGACGGAGGGCTTTTCACGCCTCTAAGCGAGGTAGCAGGCTCGTGCAAGCCAGCTGCCTACTACTATCAAGAAAGATCCTGCATTGCTTTTCTATAGCAATTCCTTCACGCCTATCAAGTTAATTTCTGCACTTTAAAGTAGGTTTATTGTTGTGGCAATGTAATGGGTGTCCCCATCATGCTCAATAAGATGATTAACTGTGTCAAACAATGAATGACAGGTGATGATGCTTGGACATGCAACAGGTGCATAAACGTCCGAGAACCCTGCCCAATTACACTCAAAGTATATATTCTGCTGCATTAACTACTGTAGAAGTGAAAAAAATAAGGTTGCTAGTAAGAAAAAGGAAATTCTGGAGAGTGTAGTAAAATAAAAAAAAGTCATTTGCAGCAACATTTTGAGCAAACATTACCACTATCATTTCTCTGGGCAGTCTTCCATTCCATAATTCTTTAGAATGTCTGCACCATTACAGAAGGGGACAAGCCAGCAGTCTTGGTGGGCTGAGCAGGGGGGTAAGCATGTACGGGCAGGAAAAACACTCCAAACCAACTTGGAGAAAATATAGCCATATTTATTAACAGAATACCCCGAATTGTGACCCGGCAAACAGAATTCAACAAAGAATCAAGCCTCAAACACATCAATATTGTCATTTCCTTTGATGACAGGTGGTCCATTCAGCCCACTGGGCCGTTACAAGATGCTGAGGTGCAGCCATGGACTCCCTGCCATGCCCTTTTGGGGGTAGTACCAGGAGGCCCCCATACCTTGGACCTATACCGACTGCCTCCTGATCACGCTCTCCCAGCCCCCGTGTCCCCTACGGGCCCGAAATCCCCGGAAAGAGGCATTCAACCTACATCACGGGCCAACCCTTGGCACCAGGGCCCTCAAAGGAGCAAATCGCTGTCCTCTCAGACCCCCAGCGGGGCTTCTAGTGAGGAGCAGGACCAGTGGCGGGATCACAGAGGAGGAGGCAGGCAATGCTCGCCCCACTCCTCTGGCTGCTCTTACATGGCGGTTTTACCGTCACCGGATCTCTGCCCAGGTCAAGTCTGCAAAATGGAAATGCCCCCAAAACCCCCAGTGAAAAACAGAAACAACAAATAATGCTTCCCTGCTCGCCAAGTGCCTCCCACATCTGTGCCAGCTCCCCCAAACCCCCGATGGCCTTCTCACCTCCTCTGCCCTCTCTCATTCCAGTCACAACACTCTGTAATTTCTATGATTCAGTTTCAGTTGAAATGTCAAGTAGCCTTGGCTATTCTGTCTAATAGCCAAGGTTACAGAAAAGCTTTATGTTGCAAACTCAGTCCCTTCACCTCCTCCAACTCCCAAAATTAACTTGGTGTCCCATTACCTCTTCCCTAAAGGCATTTCCCCTGATTTGTCACCTGCAAATGGCATTGTCCTGCTTTTTCGTTTTCGGCTAACCAAGGTTGTAGCCGCAGTATATCTCTCACGTTGAGAAGAGAAAAGATGGCGGCTGTTCCATTTCTAAACACCCAGTTTCTTGGCAATTTACCCGAGATGTAGCTTTCTATTTTGGAGGAGGGGGCACCCCTTCTCCGTCAAATATTTTAAAAAGTACTGGACAACCCCAAATCACAAAAGGATTGCGAGTCAACGCTTTGTCTCCAAGTTGTTTCAAACCTGGTCCAAACCCCCCCAGCAGTTTTGACTATGCCGTCTGGCAAAAATTACCTTTTTTGTCTATGGGGAAATGAATGGGGACCAGGCCAAAACTATGTTTTTTGTTTTCTTAATAACTTTTTAATTTTTCAAAGAATCTTTCCAAAACCTTGAAGTCCAAGTGGAATGGAGGGCTGGGATTGGGGCCTGCAGGGGGAGGGAGTGAGGCATGACCAACATTTCTTTTGCAAATTTTCAGCCAAATACGTTGCACGAATCAAAAGTTATTAGCAATTCATTTTTTTCAATTTCCTATGTATCTCTGTTTTACCTTAACTATGCAGCACCCTATAATAAATATATGTTGCCTTAAAGGTTGCATTTTGCCCCAAAGCATTTGGGGAGGCAGCAAGTCCCGCACCTTCCCAGTATCCCCAGATACAGTGCGACACTAGGCAATATATTATTTTTTTGTCCCAGCACTCTGGGCCCTCAAAAGTTTAACAAAACGGAAAGAAGCGAGGCCCCACACTCGAATTATTGCAAAGCTGGTATATAGACCAAAAAACAAAAAAACGAATGAGGCAAAATTCTAGGAACACCAGCACTCTCAGCAATGGATTTTCTCTCTCAACAGTGACTCACAATAGAGTTGGTGTCACGAAATACTGGCCCGCGTACAAACACTCCCCACAGCGATTTCATTTGGGAATGAATTCTTGGCCAGAGACTTTATTCTGAAATGAAATCACGGGGGTGGGAAAGGAATACACTTTTTCCCCTTCCGAAATATGGTTGCCTTTATTTTTTTAACCAATAAATATCTGAAAACATGAAAGCAATGGGCTGGATTCGAAAGGCAGAAGCACAGCTCATTGAACCATAAGGGAGCCAGGAAAGAAGTCTTGATAAACATTTATTTGACATGCTTGCAACAAATAAGCATCCATTAACGTCAATGGATCTGTGGGCCTCATTACAAGATTGGCAATTCAGGAAAAAGGGGTGGTAATTACGTTACCACCACTTTTCCCGCACTGCCAAATTATAATCTTTGGCAGATTAACCACCAGTGGAATTACTGCATGAGAAATACCTAATTTGTGGAGGAAAAGTGGTGGATTCTTGGTGAGGGGAATCCTTGTAACGCTCACCTGATTCCCGCAGAGGCGCCGGTCTTGACTGGGTGAATGCCGTATCTTCAAAGGTGATGTGTAACACACGGTTGGCTCTTTGGGCTGGACCTCTGTGCACTGTATGTCTGACTCGAAGAGTAAGATGTCTGCAGATAGAAAATATGGGATTAATGAACTGGGGTCATTGGGTGCCTCTCTCCTCTTCCCTTTCTCTTCTCCTGTAGAACCCCAAAGGTTAACACCCTCACCTTAGGTAAGTGAACGCCGAGCTCTCCATCTGCCTCGGGGCAGGGTGCCGTAACCAGTTTCTTCACTGGATAAGGGTGCAGGCCTCTTGACCTCAGAGGACTGCTGTCCGTCGTTAACTGCACGAACGGTAAGTTCTGGGCACTTCAAATGTCTTAAAAGTCTTTTGTAATGATATCTCTTGTTTTGCAAGGTTCCGGCGATGGCGGATGGCGGGCTGATGAGAGTTGAGGATCGAACCCGCGTGAGGAATCGAAGCGCCTGGAAGCACGTAAGTAAGCGCTTGTAGCCTGCTTCACGATGCGCACTAACTGTCCCTTTTATCTTGCAGGTACAAGTTCGGAGCTTTAGAGAAGCTGAAGGGTGCTGGAATACCCACTGGATTCGGCGTGGGAAGGAGTAATGGCACGTGAGTAATAAAGTTGCCCAATGTCTTTAAACGCACCTTCTTTTGTCTTTCAGATGCGGGATGCAGCGCCGAAGGCCTCCGGAGCGTGCGAAGAGCTGGTAAGCTTTTGTCTTTCAGATGCCGGAATGCAGTGCGAAGACCTCCGGAGCATGCGAAGAGAAGGTAAGCCTTTGTCTTTCAGATGCCGGAATGCAGCGCGAGGCGTTGGTGACAGCCGATGGACCAGGTAAGAGATGCGCTGCCACTGAAGACCGTAGTGCTAACCTGTTCTTTCTTTGTCTTTACAGGTGCTGCTGAAGACTGGATTCCAGGATGGTAAGCCTTTGTTCCCTTAGGCCCAGGATCAGAAGCAGAAGACACGATGAGCGTTCTGCTGCAGAGAATGCAGAATAACGCAAAGCAAGATTCATCCATCGGGTGTGGTTTAAATAGCCTCCTGTAGTGCTTAGGTGTCTCCTTCCACAGCCACGCCTAGGTAAGAAAAGAGTTCCTGCTTTCCAGAAGAGTTCCAGTGTTCTGAACCTAGGGAGTGGCTCCTGCCCCACCCAACAGGAAAAGTAGTCCCAAACAGAAGAGGATCAGGGGTTCAACTGGTAGGTAAGTAAGCAGCATGGTCTGCTGCAGGTAAGTCCACCCAAGCATTATGAGCCCGGCGCTTCCAGCGCTGGGACTGGGCATCTTTATGAGCCTGGTGCCACTGGCGCCAGGACAGGGTCCAAAAGGTCCCAATTGGGACTGGCTGGCACTCGGAACCGGGGTTATGGGTCTGCTTCCAAGGGAGTCGGGCAAGTCCTGATCTTTTGGAAGCAGAGATCATGACAATCCTCCACTCTTCCTCCAAAATGCGGCAGAGTTACCATGCAGAAATTCTGTCTGCAGTAAATCTGCCAGATATCCCCCATGTAGGCTCAGACTCTAAAAACAAATGGGAATTTCACCACTTGCAATCCCAAGATAACTCCACAGGATAAAGTGGCACTAACACAAATTCCATTTGGTTTTACTTCAGTGGATTTACCACTGAAATACCACCAAACTTGTAATGACTCAACTGCAACATTTCAGGGGTACATACCACAACCAGTTTAGAATTCACCACCCAATCCAGCCTGAATGCATCCATCTTTTATTTGAACTGTTTTTTATATAGAATGTGAACCCTGGCCCTACGCTAGGGTTACTGGAGATGCAGTGCACCTGTTATCAATGATGCATGCCTGGGCCTTTGGCAAATAAATGCCTGCAGACTCAGTTACAGACTTTTCTTCCACTGTGCTGCTGGCCTGGTAATGGCAAATCAAAAATGTGCCCTTATAAAAGTACCACAGAGTAAACGCGCGTTACAGACATTCCCCCAGCACACGCAGCACAGCCCATTAAAATCAATCTCTCTCAATCACTCACTCATTCACTCACTCTCTATCCTCCTCACTTTGCATGTCACGAAATAACTACTGTGCTGCAGCAGAACAAGAAAGACTAGGGATTACATTGCCTGCTCAGCCTCACACTACCGTTAACCTACCACTGAGCCCAATCAAAGTTGAACAAGGCACAACACAAGAGTATACCTCCTTCACTTCTTTTGGCAACATGGGCTGAGGGAAGCTATACCCCTAGACAAAGATGTGAGCTGGTAAAAGTAGCATCAAAACCAGCATTAGTATAATGATTCCAAAATACAAGAATGTCCACTCAAGGTTCTCTAAAAATAGATGACCTTTAATGAAACTATCAATGCAAACAACTAATTAGGGCCCAGAGAGAGAATGGAGACTTTTGATCAGAAATGGCACTGTGGGCTGATAAGCAGGCAATAGATCTGAGCTACAATGTCAGTGATTAAGTATATGTTTTTAAGAAGGCAGCAGTGAGGCTAAAAGGTCATGATGGTGCATTTAGGAGAACCACAGTAATATGTCCTTTTCAAACACCATGTGGATGTTGTTTTTTCGACTCGAAATCATCAAGTGGGGCTTTTCAGAGCTTTATCGCAGTTGAGCTGGTGTTGAGACGATCTAGTCATGTGGTCTCAATGGCGAGCCACCAAGGTGTGGGATCTAATTAGATTGAGTCAGCATTCAAGAAGATTGAATCAAAAGCTTCTAAAGGTTCACCTCTGCGGTCCAGTCGGCAGGTAAACTGTGCTTCTACAGAGTTGAGTCGACATTCAAGGCAATTTGAGTCATAGCAGGTCGAGTCAGTGTTCAAGTCAGTTACTTCCATGGAGTTGAGCCGGCGATCGGGTTGGTTTGATGAAGTGCTCTGCAATGGGTCGAGCCAATGTGGGATGGCTTAAAAATGTAAATTCGAAGCGAGTCCAGTGCAGGCAAGACTGCTCCCAAATTAGGGTTCCAACTGTTTCTGGAGGTCTGGGTTGCTAGGAGGCTCGGTTTCCAGTTTCCAGGGCCAATGTGAGTCCTTTGTTCCACACTTCCACTCCAGGAAGCTTGACTGGGACCTACACGGGTTCCTTCACCTCTGGTGAACAGTATCATAGTTCGAGTGCACCCACAGCAGAGAGGTCTTAGTCTAGCAGCAGGCTCACTTCCAATGTTCTCTAGAGAAGGTTAGGGAGCATGTTATATCACATGATCACAATGTGGCAAGTTAATAAAGAGGCCCGGCTTTGCGCTCTTTTTTTCAGAGAGGCGCGGGTCCCATCATACCAACACCATTGTTCGAGTCTTCTTTGCCACGCTGTGCTGTGCATGCCAGGCCCCCTCCACACGCTCCACAACAGACCAGAGCTTTCCTATGCCTCAGAGTTCTCCATCTTCACCTCTATGGCCGAGGACTTTGGGATAGACTGTACCTACAACAGAGTTCCAGGCAAATACTTCTTGTTCACAGAAGAATCAATAAAAGGCATGATTTCCTGCCCTCAAAGGGAAACTGCTAGAATGGATTGATCCAAAGCAAGACTGTTGCATGTATCAAATCGAGGCTGCTGTAACAAGTGTCCTTTGCCTTCTGACAGCATACCCAGAGTGCTTTGTTTGCCGGAAGTGGGCAGGGCAAGGATGTTGTAGAGCGCCCCTGGAAAAACCTAGATTGTGGACCCCATCTCTTGGCATACTCTTTCCTCTGTACTATTCTAGCTCACCCCCTTCCCATGTCTGCTGACTTCAAAAGGACTCCTGTGAACAGGACCCTGGTGTGAGAGGTTTTTTTGTCTGGACTGCCTTAGAAGCACCTGTTCCCAGGGGGCGTACTGGGAAGGGAGTTGGCCTCCTTCTGGAAGATCAAAGTAAAAAAAAAGTGCTGGGGAATTTACAGCAAGGATATATCCTCACACCGCACGATCACAGGCATCAGCCTTGAACTACGACAGACCCAGCCCGGGAAGAACACGGTTTTTGCAGATCAACTGAGGACTCCTGGGGCAACAACCCCACCCCCTTTTCTACTATTTATCCTGCCTTGAGAAGGACCCTTTGGGGTCGAAACACATGTCGGCTGCCCAGCCTAGACCATGTGTCTACACTAATAAAAATAAAGAATCACACTTGGAAATACTGCACCTAGCGTGAGAATCTTTGTATTGATAGGATTCACTAAGCATCTAAAACTGCAATTTAACCAGGACTGTTCATTATTCCAATTTCGGATGAGGAAGCTTGACAGGAGGAAACAGGTGAATAAGACCAGCAAAATGTCATTTTATCACTGGATTCGTGAGGGTGAACGAACTTGAGTCAGTGTTAAGGTAAGCACCAATAGCAGACAAGTATGCGCGACAGGAAGGTACATGACTATCAGTAAATGCAAGGTCCGATATGAAAGAAAGGATGTAATCTATTGAGGCACGATGAGGATCGAGCTGTTTTTCTAGGCCCCAGTGACTGAAACGGAGCCATTTCCTCCTGTACTGAGCTTGTGTGGAGGGTTTATACGCTGCTTGGATGATGCACATATTTTCATCTGAAAGATTGAGCTTTGCTAGCGACTCCACCTCTGGAACCAGGCTGCCAAGCTGATGGATTGTGGGGAGGGATGCCACGCCCTTCGATTGTTCTGGTGAATGAGAATATCAGTTTTTGGCAATTGGATCAGAGGGTTTACTGATAGAAGTTTCAGCTCTGAGAACCAGAACCCAGCTAGCCACCACAGAGCTATGAAGACTAGAGTGCAGTTGAGCGCTCTCCTCAGCTTCAACACCACCCAATGAACCAAGGGGAGCCGTGGAAAGGTGAATGCTGACATCCAGTCCTACAAAATCTCCAGTGCATCTCGAAGGGAGCCCAGGCCTTCCCAAAAGGCATAAAGCAGATGGTTCCTGTTGGAGAGTATTGCAAACAAGTCCATGGTCGGAGTCCCCCACTCGGAAAAGATATGGGAAAGAACGTGAAGGCTCAATTCCCACTTGTGGTTTGCAAGGGTTTGGCGACAGAGTCGGCTGCTACGTTCTCTTGGCCTGGGATATGCACCGCCTGCAGCCAAATGCTGTTCTGCACTGCCCACTCCCAAATCTGAATGGCTAGGTCTACTAGAAGCAGAGATTTGGTCCCACTCTGCTTGTTCACGTAGAACATTGCAACTAAGTTATCCGCCCGAATCCAAAGAACTTTGTTGGAGATACTGGGAAGAAAACTTTCAAGGCAAGGAAGTTTCCTAGAAGCTCAAGTTAGTGGATATGGCAATTCCTGTCTAAGTCAGACTATAAGTCGAAAACCTCCAAGTGGCACAATGTTGCCCACCAGCCGAGCAGGGAAGAATCTGTTAACGTGACTCGAGGAGAGAGATCCCAGAACGGTGCCTCCACCAAAAGATTGGTGAAGTCTGACCACCAGCGGAGGTCGGCTGTCATTTCCGGAGACACAGGATGGAGGGATTGCCGGAAGGGGGAGGCAGAAACACGAATGGGCCACTGATGGAACACACAGGTCCTTTGTGATGTTTCACCACGCCTCCAGGTGTAACGAGATACGTCCCACCACCAGAGTTGCAGGGGATCATTGGAAACCAGCACTTGGTATTTTTTATCAGCGAAGGGTGTACTGAATCCAGCGTTGGAGGCAGTGGAGTGGGAAAAAAACTGGGTACTCTGCCTTTGCCGCTTTCGTCAAGGACCATTTGGGGAAGGGCCCTGCTGATGCGTTTTGCAATCCAGAAATCCCCGGAACCCCGAAAAGAATCTTGAGCAGAAATCCGACTTCTGGGGATAAGATTATATTGCGGCTGGCAGCTTAGCAAGGACAGACAGCGATTTGGCTGTTAAAGGTGCCAGTCTTGGTTTTTCCAACTCCTCATCAGTGGAACTGTGAAAAAGTTCCTTACCCTCAAAGGGAAGATCTAAGACTGTCTTCCTGGACCTCATTTGAGAACTTGATTGCGTGGAGCCATGCTTGGTGGGTGATATCAACGCCAATCATAAGAACGCACCGAAGTATCGACATGATGAGCAGCGGCCTCTGATGATCCTGAGCTAGAACTCTCGCATATGACAAGCCAGTCTTGAAGTCATCATGTCTGTCCTGTGGAATGAATTGCTCGAACTCGGACAGCTCTTTCCGTAATTTTAGATTAGTGGCAGCAAGAACCGCTTGATGCAGCTGAAGCGCTGCATTAGTGAACACTTTCCTTTCCTCCCCACGCCTTCTAGAAGTTTATCCTTCTTAGACAACATCTGGGAGGTAGAGGAGGACAAAGACTTGCACTGGTGTGTTGCTGTGGCAACTACGGTAGAAGGAAGGGGGCATGTAGTAAGGGGAATCTTCTCAGATGCCTGTAGTTTGTAACAGGCATCAATCTGCTTATGTGCTGGCCCATATGTGGTTTAGTAAATGGGCCTCAGTAAGAGTTTGGTTGTGTGGTAAAAAAGTGGTGGTGATTCTATTACTGACTATTTTTTGGTCAGTAGCAGAATTACTGCCTTTTTACTTCACTGCTGAATTCTGAGTTTGGAAGAAAAGTTGAGATTTACCTCCTGCAAATAAGCTGGAGGTAAATCCTCTACTTGTCTTCAAAAATTCGCAGAATTACCCCAAGAGACATACCTCTCACAGTAGTTCTGCCAAAATCCCCATGGAGTCCTATGGACCCCGATAATGGCCATTTACACTGCCCTACCACCACTAATAATCCTGCAGTAAATCCATGGGACCAATTGGTGGTAACGGTAGTCAAGCTAGGCAGTAGTTCAGAGCATTTACTGCCGAAAGACTACCAAACTCATAATGAAGCCGATAGAATGTAACATCTGATTTTAACTGGTTATACAATGTTAAAATGCTCTTTATTGAAACGCTGCTATAGCCATTCAAAACCTTTGCTTTGCTTTGTTTGAAAAGTTATGTATTGAACACTGCATAAAAGAACTCGATTACTTAATGCCAGGAACTTCTCACACCCCATGTGAGAGGTGGGAGATCACACATCAAGTATGTTGAGGCATTCTGGCTAATTTTCAGTGGGGAGAGTTCTGGACTGCCCTACGACTGTCTATTTTCACATTATTTGCATTGCCTTTAAGATCTGGTTCACTTCTGTTAAAAACTATGCATCTTGTGAATACAGCAAAACAAAAGACCACGAGACTTGATGCATTTCCACACAAAGCAGGGAGCTAGACGGCCTTCTACGAGGCCCTGTCTGATCCACAGCACTGCATCCAATTCAAGAATGAAAAAGTATAAAACGTGCTGGGTCCCCTGAAGGAAGGGCTTCATGTGTTGATGTGCACCGCATTATTCAGACCACATGCATTATGCTTAAAAATTGTCCTTAGCCTATATGTGTTGCTATTCTGAAAGTGGCATCCAGCCTTCCTTCCCCTGAATAAGGATAGTGGTTGTTATGCTGCTTCTTTGGCACCTTGCATAACCATGGCTGGTTCAGCATAAGGACCAATGCGCCATAGTTCAGATGAGATTCCAACGATTTACAAAATCAGGAATAAGTAGTGATAGAGCACAGAGAAAGAGGAAGAGCATTCCAATGTATAGGAGCAAGGTTGCAAATGTGTAAAAGCGTGACTGGGCATGGGGGTTGGGGGGAGCTGGTACTACAAGACGAAACAGAGGTAGAGCGAAGAGAGCGGGGGAGTATTAAATGAGACAAGTGAGGAGAGGTCATTCGGAGTAAGACTGTAGAGAGATTTAAAGACAAGGGATAGAAAACTGATTTTCAGTTGTGCATTGAAGGGAAGCCAACCAAGAGTGAGAAGAGCAGAGGATATAGAGTCATGTGAGGTCAAACAGCTGAGTACACAAATAGAGGCATTGAAAACAGATTTTAAGGGAGCAAGTCGAGCGGTTGGGAGACCGAAAAGTGTAGTGGAACAGCAGAAGAGATGTGAAAAGATTATTAAAGATCTTGAAGTAGCAGGTTTGCCGAGAATCCCCACCGTGCAGGGCAGTGCCACAGAATAAATGTTATCCTACACCATCATAATGATATACAAACTAGATGGTGACCTTCTCTCATATCGTGGCTGGTGTAGTACATCAAAGAAGACCAAAAAAGAGGACAAAGCGGAAAGCTATGTTGGGGACATCTTCGTTTAGTGCCAGTCTCTGGCGGTGCACATCCACGAACCGTTTAGGGGTCTCTCTGGTGCTGGAGGTGCACTGCCAGTCCCAAAACACAGGAAGAAGTAGAACCAGAGGGGATAAGGATTGCTGTTTGAGTGCACGTCTCTTGCAAGTGTATCTCGCCCACACTTCTCTATATAGGCCGACTGCTTTGCCTGCCCTCAAGCCTTTTAAGTTGACTAACCCTATAGTGCAAAGGTAAACCATGGTAATTGCTCAGGCCCCTCAGATTTCCCCACACCGATGATCCCCCAATGAGGAGGAAATGTGTGTGTGGTTGACTGCATTCTTGAGAGTGGTCAGTCTTGGGTTGATATAGCTGTGTATAAAATTGTGCTGCCTTATAAGACAAAGACACTTTTTCCTCATGGAGAAAAGATTTATGCATTTTAGAAAATGTGAATACCCACAATGCATTGTCTTAGACCTGGAGGTCCCCTCCTGGGGATGGCCACTGGGTGGCATTATGGCACGTCTGCTTGATAGCTGTGGTGATCTGTATTGATCCACCCAATGAAATTAATAGTGTGGCTGGAACTTTACTTTGTGTCTTGATATTAACTTCACGAAATTCTCTGCAAACAGGCCTTCTTGGTTAAGAAACAACCTGGTATATCCTTGCAATTTCTGTGCCCCGATACCCCCGCGTCTGGTACGCACTAGAAATGATATGATATGATATGGTATTTGTAACGCGCCTATACACAAGTGTTTCAAGGCGCGACGAGGCAGGGAGGGGGGGACAAGGGGAGACAGACAACGATCCTACTAGGCCAGGTGTCATTCAGATCGCGCAAGTGCAGGGGTCAGGATAATGAATAAACAAACAAACACACTAAGGGCCTTGTTCAGAGAGCGTTTTCCAAGGGGGTTTTTGCCATTATAAAAGGCTTCTGTAGAGTAGTCGCTGACCCTTGTCATTTGGCGCTCGCTACCTTCTTGTCATTATGTGCCTTTTACTTGAACAGCATTATTTTTACAAACTGAAATGTTTCCAAGTATCTTGGCTACATCTTCAGCATCAAGAGGAGCAGGTAAGGTGTTTGATGCGGGGTTAGAAAGCCAAGTTCACATATCCTTTGAGGCACAACACTTTTGTACACAACACTTTTTGTACATTTACATGGGAATACGATCAACTTTTTCAAATATCCAAACAAAATGAAAAGATGGTTTAGAATATTTCAGTAATTTAGATTGCAACGGACGGCCATATGATAACGTAAATGTCCCTACACTGAGAAGCCAGCTTTTAAAAAGGTTGACTGTAGCAACACATCTAGCCTGGAAGAAGGGAAAGGGGCTTATGTTTCTCATTATAAAAACAATTACCAATTTGGATGAAAACTCCATGCCTTAATACGGCTTACCTTAAAAACACATTGAGTTTTGGAGCCCAGACAGTCAGGTCCGGTACAGATGGACTAAGACCGATGCCGAAACGAGCACTGTACCTAATCACCAGCTATGTACTTAAAACACTGATGCCCAACCAGCAGTTTTCCCCTGGTTAAAGTTTAAAGTAAACACAAAAAAGCAGGGTGTCCCCTTAATCCACTGACAGTGGAGACTAGTCAATATTACAGGCCAGGTCTGCAATAAAGTTTAAAGTAACCATCCAGGTTACCAAGCAAATATCCATTAATGAGATTTCCTTTATAGATGGGCAGCTATCGAAGTTCCTTCAAAGCAGGAGGCTCACTCCCCCAAGGTAAGAAAGGAATGAAGGACTCCAACATAAATGTGTGATAAATAAGTGTGCGAATCACACAACGCTCTAATTTATTTTCTACTTCCCGCTCCAGATGCTGGGAGTTGTTCATTTCCAAGCTATGTATTTTCACCAGAATGCCAGAGTAGTTGACAACATCTCCGCTTCTCCTTGGCGTAAGTTGGCAAATTTAACAAAGATATTGTTGCTCAAATGGACACATTTGAAACATTCGTATAACAGCAGATGGCGGGATCGCAAACCACTGTCTCTACAATAGCAATTCCGAAAGAGGGCACACTAGAAAAGAGTAGACAAGCCAAGATTAAAGCAGTCTTTACTTGCAAATTATTATTAACAGACCCTCAAGCAAATTGACATGCGGTCATCGCAAGTCAAATTTAGAACTGTACTAGGGACATGATGACAGGTATGTATCTTCTGAGCTGTCCGGCTATTACTGCGGAGATAATACCACCAACGAGACGAAGTTATGTGAACACACAGATTGTACAATCCTCTTGTTGTCTAACATGGAATAACAAATTATTTTCCTGATAGTAGCGCGGTTCATGGTTAAATTCTGTGTGCCCTTTGCTATTGTAGAATAAATCTCTTTTTTGCAAGCGTCAAACAAACCTAGCAACATTTTCTATTAAAAGAACAAAGTGTGGCGTGTCCCTTTGTAAAAAAAAATAAAAGCCTTTTTAGGCAATGTTACAAAGATTGTATACTGCACCAAATCACAGTGCAGTGGTCTCTGGGCACCTAGGCGTACCTGAAAAGTGACATATTGTGCCCCTGGAACGAGAAAGAAATGGAAGGAGTGGCTGAGGAGACAAAGGGATTAACAAAAAACAGATGAAAAGGGAACGGCAGAACCTAGAAGTAAACTAAAGAGGGGTGAAGGTGTAGGTTTGGGCGCATGAAGCTGCAATAAGCATGGAATGTGAAAGAGTTGTGCATAAAGTTAACGCCAAGTTCAAGGGCGTCTTTAGATAAGAAGGAATTTACTACAGGACAGGTTTAATGTCGAAGCATCCAAATTGTAGTGTGTGGTCACGTGACACATTCAAGATTGAGGCAGAAATCAGTGAACCCACGAAGGAAAAACACACGAAAATCGCATGTGAAGAACTACTAAAGAGCTGGGTATCTGCTGCAGCATGTCATACAATAATGTGTTGCGAGAGGTGTCGAGTTGACATGCATCTTTGCATGAAATGTTTAAATGATATTGTTTTTAATGTAATGTTTTTATGTAGTATAAAACGGCCAATAAGTCTTTATAAGTCTTTATATACAATTGCACAACAGTATCCAGCACCATCAGATAGCAAAAACAATAAGAATACCAAATTGCTGTCTAACAATACTGCTGTTAACATTAACTGAAATTAAAAAGTTACAATATCTAAAATGCTTTCATCCTATTCCACATGTTTACTATGTGGTATAACATTGAGTAATTTTTGTGCCCCAAAAATGCTTCCCAAGCATAGTCCAGGCTTTCAAAATCAGGTACTCCATCCCCAACAGCCCTAAAAATCCTCCTAATGTGAAGCAAGCTTTCACAGTAGATCATCAAATGTTTTCTCCAGCTATAAATTACCACACAGCCTAAACCATCTGTGATTTTTTACCCAAACCCATCCGGCTACCTTCTGCCTCAAGTCTGTTAATTAGATCAAACGTGATCCATACATACTGAAGAGCAATCTGATGATTAGGGTAGTCATACAGATAGTAAACGTGATGCCCACCCTCGCTAAGTTGTAAAAGATATTCACTGCTGTGTGACTTAGTCGTTAGGTCGACCACTGTCTGTTCCAGGTCATGTGAATAGCAAGCACGTCTAACTCCACCACTATATTGCCCATATGCATTATGCAGGGGCTCTACACCAAGATGGATACACCACCAACAGCCCTCATCCATAAGTGATTTGTAGGCAGAGCCAACCAATGTCCTAAGAGAACTTCCATTGTGTGAGAAAATAAGTGCGAAAGTGAGTTCTCAGGACGGTTTGCTAATTTCCAATACAGCAACGCACTTCTCAATTTGTAAGCTTCATAGATACTAGGCCAACCAAACGCATATAGATTGTATTGAGAGACCTGAGGGTATCCTCACTCCTATTTCCCTGGGATCCTCTTCTCCGGGGGCCAGGGAAAGGCCATCGCTTTTGGATCCTAACCCTAGGGGTGGAGAAGTGAGGGAGGATCACCTGAGTAGGGGTCCTCGGGGAGTGGGGGAGAAACACCAAATCATGAGACATGGTATCCCCATTTTCACACAGCCCATCTAAGCCCTGTCCCTACTTATTTTATGGGAAACTACATCCTTGGGGAATGGGAGTGGGGTACCCATAGGCGAGGCACGGTATCCCCCTTTTCCTAATAAAGACCAACCTAATCCTCCCCAAGGCATTATAGGCTATTGTACAACATCTTCCCTCACTTTCCCATACTTTACCTTTAACAGTACTAGGACAAAGAAGAGGCAACAAGAAGTAATGAAACTAGCTCCTTTCACCACTCTAGTACTGGGATGAGGATGATGCCTGCAAAGTACTATTAAGGTCAGGCATGTCACTTTAACTATGTTCAGGCAAGTTCAATTGGGAGCTTACACACCTGCAACCTGTTAAGTGGTTGCAGGTGTACAAAAGGAGACCAATGGAGCAAAGAAGTTGCAACTGGGAAGCCTGTCTGAGGGCTGAGAGAAGACCGAGCAGAAACACTGCAGCAGGTGCAAACAATCGGAAGCAGGGGAGATTTGGTAGCTGCGAGGGCTGCGGCGGACCTAGAAAGCCGTTGGGAGCAGAGTGTGCCGGGAATGAGGATTCTTGGTAGTTTGAATGCTACCCAGTGAGTGGCCAAGAAGCTTGTACTCTGTGTTGCACATGTTGTGCAGCAGAAGCATTGCAATGTGTCAAGGGGGCAGTCTGAAGCCCTGGTGGTAATCCAGAAGCAGCAGCAGAACGCATGGAGGTTCGCTGTGCAACCCAGCCACTTCAAAGAGGCCAGTGAGTTTCTCTGTGGCCCAAAACGCCAGACAGCTATGCACGCAAATGCTGAAAAGTCACACTGCAGTATGGTTAAAGCAATTCCCATTGTTTAAATCAACACGCAAGCTGAAACCAAGTAGCAGACCACTGTGTGAGCATTTGTTTCACAAGGCAATCAAAAAGGTAAAGTTTTGTGTGAGGATCTTCAGAAACAAGAGACTGAGTTTTTTTGTATTTCTTGTCAATGAAAGTGTTATTTAGCGGATTGAAGGGAACGAGTGAAACACGCATGATAAAAGAAGCTCATTGAATACTGAACTGAATGAATATTCGCCTAATAGCCAAATCACACACATGGAATACGAGTTGAGTGAAACTTTGTGGGCAAGCTGTTCACTGATGAAAGGCAAATGGCAAAGTGCCCATTTCAAAATAACCTGCAGAAATGAGCACACGTATGAAAGAGTGAGACAGAGAGGTTGGAAATTGATAAGGCCACAACAAAGTGAATTTCATGACTGGGGACAGTGTGGCAAACAAAAAAGACTGGTGCAGAGCGTGAAACCCCTTTATGGCAAATCCAAATGTCTGACCAAGAGGAGCCAAGGGAGTGTGAAGTTGCACATAAAGCCAAGAGGCAACAAAGAGAAACTGAGTGAATGTGAATTGGAACTCACAGCAAAAGCAAAAGAGCCTGTGTGGGCTGAAGAGCCTACAGTTTCTGATTGTGCGACCTGTGATGGGTGCACCGTGCGTTCTGACAACTGCGCCTAGACCAGGGAACCCTAAAATGTGAAAACCAAAGACATTGTGAAATACACCAAGAAGGAACACTAGGTAAACTGTTCATACAATCCAGAGGAAAGGTCAAGTTGAGCTGGTATGGTGTTGAACCTTTGAAAACCAGAGACAAATATAAGTTCCTATGTTGAATTCTTGGGGAAGGGAACCCTGAAACTTGAGGAATTGCATATGCTGTCTTGAGGAGGGAGCCTTGAGACCTTTTTCTTTGTGAACTGTGTTGCCTTGAACTTGGGGAAGGGAACCCTGGGGATTGTGTGGAACTGTATTGCTTTGAACTTTGAGAAAGGTAATCTTGAGAGGCTTTTTTGTGGAACTTTCTTGAACTTGGGGAAGGGGAGCTGAAAAGGAAGCGAATAGCTGGAAGAAGCTCAGAACTTTGTTTTACCATTTCTTACATTACTGACATCGCTACACATGTTTTAGCTTTATTTGTGAGGGCAAGAATAGGCTTTGAACACAGACAGACTTAAGTTGAACTCTTTCACTCAGACTTTACTTCGTTTCTTTAGGTAGGGAAATGCCACCTTAGCATGGGGAAGCATGGGGAAGTTAGGCCTTCTACCATGCTGACATTTGAGTTAATAAATCATTTTTGTTTGAACTTTGAATCTGTTGTCTGTGACTTGCTTCATGATGCCTTCACAGTATTCAACTGGAGTGCAACTAGGGAATTTAATGAAAGCCTTGAGGCATGTCCTTTCAATTGTGTGTTTTGCACCCCAGATTTCAGAGCCATAAAGCAACAATGGGCACATTTTTGCTTCATACACATGCAAAATAGATTCAAGGGAATATTCACCATATTCCTGTGCAAACCGCAATATGGCACCTAGTTGATGGCAAGTTTTGATCTAGACTTTGTCCACTTACTACAACCAGGTCAATTGGCTATCAATTGTTACCCCAAGGCGCTCATAGGTATTTATCATTTCAAGAGGAAAATCCTATTGTTTTTAATGTATGCTACCATTCTTTCTTGATGGAGGTGTTGTGCTCCCCTACACCACACTCCTGTTTTTACTTCCACTTCTTTACATCCTTGTGTGTTATTTTAACTTTTCCTTTCAAATTTAGACTGTGTTGTGGAAGAGGGATGCGAGTGTGTTGTCTGTGGTGTGTGTGTGTGTGTGCATGTCTGTGTTCCTCTACAATTTATAGCATGGATCAGTGGAACTCCCATGACAAAACACATGCCAAGTAGAGGCTGGAATGGATATCTGCCGTTTGTGACTGTGGGGGAATCGGATTGTCCTCCTTTTAGGACGATGCGTTGGCACAGCATGCATGCAAGGTATTAAATCAGTGAGGAGAGCCTGGTGTGGCCCTTTTTTTGTTTTATTAGTGGTGCCTGGTGGACGGGACATTTAGGGTTCCAGCATTTGGTTGGAATTAATGCCAGAGGTCTGACAGATAAACAATTGACTTCCATAATGACAATCAAGATTTGGGGTTAGACACTTCAGATATGCAGTTGGTTCATCCTGAAGAAGGCTGGGTTGGGTGTAAATAGTTTCACTTTCAACTTAAGAGGGCCCTGTATGACTTTTGGAGTTACATTGGAATGTCCTATGCATTAACGCGTGTACGCTAGTCATTTAGTCTTTTTGCGACAGGGGTTTTTGAAATAGGGCACATACAATGTTTATTAGTAGTGCCAGACTGTATTCCGTACCAGTCACTTTATATGCCAATTTGCATACAACAAAACGTGTGCATAATGTTTTGTTATGTGGTATTTGCAATGTCATGGGTCTTTGTATAAGGCTGATGGGCTAAGGAAGGTGACACCCCCTCAAAAACTCTCAAATAATAAAATCATACCCGTTAGTGGTTCTCAGTTCAGGAAAGGACCACGCCAGCCAACAGACGCAAGTTTAAATTGGTAATCCTTCTAAACCTCAGATTCCTCTTCTGCTCTCTATAAACCAGACAAGGTAACTGCAGCTTGAGAAGGGTAGACAAGGCTGGATTATGCAGAAAAACGTGCAGAAGAACCCAACTTCAACTTAAGAGGAACAAAATCTCCCACACCACCATTACCATCCCCATAAAGGCCCTAGTAGGCCTCAAGTGTTTACAGGCAGCTCTGTCCAGGGACTTGTTCCCAGAGGAGCCACAAAACAAAACATTTCCTTATATAAAAGAGTGCCCTTAGTTCCTCACAGCTTTCCTGTCAATGGAACCTGGTCATTCATTACGTCGAAGTATGTATGAAATTGTGCTATCTCCTATTCCTTTAGGCATCTCCTGAACACACCTAGGCAGCGCAGGAAGCCCTCAAGGTCTGTGCCCAATGTGCCAGTCAGCCGATGTATAACGGCCTCAGAATGTACAGTGGGTCTCAGAGCATTGCCCTTAATGTGAAAGCCTCCACTGGCCCAGTGAGCCTTATTTCACAGCCTTACCTCGAATGTAGGTCTCTTATATTGCATTCCGGTAGCTTATTTAGCAATTCACTAGATACAATGGTGGCACCCATTCCCTTTTCCTCACCGAGGTCAATCTGTGGTCGAGGAAAATGCTTTTTCAAACTCTCCTTTTCTGTCTACAGGACACATTCTGCACACAACCAATTCCTGTCTCTGACACCTACGCCAGAAAACTGTTTTTACCAGAACCCCCTTGGGCCATCATCAGTAGGGGAGCCATTATAAAATTAACTACCAGTCAAGGTAAAGAAGGGAGACTCCTGATTTTCCAAGGAGATGGAGGGTTAATCAGTCTTGTTTAGAGGTGGAGGAGTGTGGAGCAAGGAGAGAATGGCTGTAATCAGGAGAGGAGATGTGAATGGTGTTTGTTGGAAGGAAGGGCGGTGTTAGGAGTGTGTGTATTGTATTGTATTGTTTGTTCATTCATAGAGCGCACCGGGCCCTCAGGCATCTGGGCGCTTACAAGTTTAAGTTACAGGAAAAAGGGAAACAGCAACAAAGAACATATACATAAAAAGAGACATTTACATATTTATATGAGTTTTTACAGAATATATACAGTAATATACATAGATTGTGTTGTACAGAATCATGAGGTGGTACTGTAGGTCATAGATAAAACAAAATAAACGCATCACTGGTCATGAGAATGTATCTTAGGAGCACCTGCAGAGATCTGTACTGTTGTACTTCTCATTGCGTTTTATATAGTTCATGCAATGTTATGTTCCATGCTCAGCATTCATAGAACCTGGAACCTCTGGGGGAGGCCTGGAATGTGCAGAGGTTCCAGGTTAGGCAGTTGCTGGATGGAGAGCTGAGCTGAGAGGTTCCTGCTCAGGAATTTACTAAATAAATCTACGTTTACCTTTACATTTACGGCTCCTGAAGTTCTTACCTTAACAGGAGCCAATATGATTTTCTGTTTAGTAGCCCCCACAACTCTCGGGCACTGTTGAGCACATCTCAAGGCCATTATGCATTCACAACAGGACTTATCACAATACTATTACCTGCCTCTCTGAAAGCTCCGCTGGCCAATTTTTTGGCATAAATGTTCTTCGTGTCAAAATACTAAAAGTTTTACATTCACCCCAACAATCATAGTCACGCACATGTATGTTTTTATTTCCCTGCATGTTGTGAATTAAGTCTGCACATTTTGTTCACACCCTGCATTTTCCTACTCTTCCACTTTTCCGCTCTCCCTGACCTAGTTTCCTTTTAATCTCACAGACCATGGTCTGAGGGTGACCTCTACAAGGACAAGGCCCCTAAGCGCTTTGAGACCCCTGTTGTGGTGATATGCACTGTATAAAAAGACTAATATGGTAAGAGAAATGTATAACGTGCCTGTACTCAAGTGTTTCTAGGTGCGACAAGACAAAGGGGGTGGGGGGGAACAGGGGAGGACAAGACAAACGATCTTACTAGGCCTTGTGTTATTCAGATCCTGCAAGTGCAACAGCGCAACAAGTGCAAGGGGAAGTGCAAAGGGGAGGGAAAGGGGTAGTGCAATCAGGACAGCATTGCTCTAAGTCAGGGCAACCAGGCCAGTGTGGCTCTGGGTATGTGCAGGAGGCAGGGGGCTGTAGAGGTTACAGTTAACCCCCCATGTGTGCGATAGGCCCAGCGGAAGTGCAGGGGAGACTGAATGTGGAGGAGCCTAGTATCCAGTGACGCTCTGGGGTTAGCCAAGCAATCAGTCAGTCAGGTAGATTAGCAGGGGTGAGAGAGAAAGCAGACGAGAAAAGGGAAGGTCTTGAACAGCTTTCTGAAACTTCAGGTCATCCGGCTCAAGTTTGAGAGGGGCATGGAGGAAATCCCAGAGGGAGGCACCTGCAGAGGAGAGAGATCTACCCCCACTCTCTCCTGGAAGCATATGACCCTCAGAGTTGGAGGCAGCTGAGCGAAGGGCTCAAGCAGGAAGGTATTTTGGAAGAGAGTTGGATGAAGTGTGGGCCCCAGCCGCAGAAAGTCTTGTGGACAATGCAGAGCGTTTTAGACTTCATCCTTGCAGACACTTGGAGCCATTGAGCGATTTCAGGACTGGGGAGGTACGGTCCCTGGGCTTGAGGCCAAGGATATGTCTTGCAGTCCTGTTCCGGATTAGTTGCAGAGGGCAAAGAGTAGCGGAAGGCAGATTGAGAAAGAGGGTGTTGCAGTAGTCCAGCCTAGTGAGAACCTGAGCTCTGGAGACAGTGAGCTTCTGGGAGAAAGTAAGAAAAGGAAGAATACCTCTGAGGAGGTACAGCTGGTAGTGGGCCTTCTTGGGATGGTCTGTGATGTGAGGAGAGAAGGAGAGAGTGGAATCGAAGATGACACCAACCTCAGGAAGAGGGCCCAAGGAGGGCGGCAAGAGAGAGGGAAAGCAGGAGCACGGCTCCGAATGAGAAGGATCTTACTGGCATTAAGGCAAAGATCGATGGAGGTGCACCAATCCTGAATAACGGATAGACAGCCAGGAATGAGCGAGAGAGGAGAGGAGGACGAGGGGAGCCTGAAAGACAGCTGGGTGTCATCTGCATAACAATGAAAGTTATAAGAGAATGAATAGGAGAATGAAAAGATCAGGTGGGCCAGAGGGGCCAAATAGACATTGAAGAGCCAGGGTGAGAGGATAGATTCATGGGAAACAATGGGGAGAGTGGTGGTGGAGCGAAAGGTCCCAAGTTGGACCTGGGAGGGTCGGCTCAGAAGGCAGGTCAACCACTCCAGGACCTGATCCGTAATGCCCAGGTTCTCGCAGAGTCGATTGATCAGGATGGCGTGATTGACGTATCAAAAATGGAGGAAAGGTCAAGGAGGATGAGGACAGAAGGAAGGCTAGAATCAAGAGTGAAGCGCAGGTCTTCACAGCTGTTGAGGAGAGAAAGTTCTGTGTATCTGGCTGCTCTGAAGCCAGACTGATGGTCATGTAGACAACCGACAGATTCAGTGTGGACAGTAAGCTGGGAGATGGCCAGTTTTCCAAGGAGTTTGCACAGGAAAGTAGTGATAGAGATTGGGCGATAGTTTGCCGGCAGGTAGGGTCGGCAGAAGGCTTTTTAAGGAGGGAGTTCTTGAGGAGAGAGGGGAAGGAACCAGTGGCGAAAGAGTGATTGAAGAAATCCTCCACGGCTGGAGCAAGGGTGTCAATGTGGTCCTTGATGGTTCTGGACAAGCAGAAGAGCACCTGTTTGGATGACACTTTCATAGACTGGACTTGTCTAGAAACATCGTCAGGTGTTGTCAGAGAGAAATAGGGGAAAGGAGGAGGAGAGGGAGACGTGGCCAGAGTGGGGCCAAGAGAGGTAGAGGAGGGGGAGAGGAGAGGAAAGCGAGGATAGTATGTGCTGAGTTTTAGTGGTGAAGTGAGAAGCCAGAATCGTACGGAAGGCCTGGGAGGGAAAAGGAGAGATGGAGACTGAAAGAGTTTGGCTGTGTTGTAAGAGGCTGCAGAGATGCGTGCTTGAATGTGGACTCTCTTCTTGGACAGGCCACAGTCTATTACTTTTGAAGCAGGCCGCAGGCCAGTTTTTCAGAGGATGTACCAGAAGCACTCCACTTCCTCTCTGCCATCCTGCACTTGCGTTGCAGGGCGGCAAGGTCAGAGTCATACCAAGAGTTTCACTTGGAGGTAGGCGCTTTAAACCGATTCTCATGACAGGGGCAAGGATGTCCACAGCGTTGGAGATAAAAAGATGCAGGTTAGAGAGGGCTGTGTCAGAAGGTGAGTCAGCCACAGGAGTAGGAGGAGCAGAGAAAGTAGAGGCAAAGGCATTCATTGACACACGCTTCATGGGCCAAATGACCGAGAAGGTAGGTGGCAGTGCTGGGCGGGCATTGTCTGAGGGACAGAGTGTCTCAGGTGAGAGGAAAGCAGAAAGTGGTCAGTCCAAGAGAGGAGTGGTAAGAGGATTAGTGAGGGGGATGTTTGAGGAGATGAGAACATCCAAGGTGTTTCTGGAATTGTGTGGCAGACCAGAGTGTAGAATGGAAAGAGTGTTTCGCAGAGGTTGGGATAGAGCTCAGAGGAGGGATTAGATGCATCTAGGTGGATGTTGAGGTCTCCAAGGAGAGGTTGAGAGGTAGAGGCAAGGCTAGAGGAGGAGAAGTTAGCCCACTCTGAGAGGAAGAGGGCAACCTGGCCAAGATGGTGGCCACAATCAGAGAGAGGCCAGGAGAGCTAGAGAGCCTGCAGACCAGACATTGAAAGGAGGAGTAGGCCTGCATATTGTGAGAAAACTGAAGGTGTCTCACTTACTAGTCCCCAGGGATCTGTCATCCAGGTGGCCAGGACACAGACATCAATATTGGATCCAGTTCCAGGGGGTGGACCAGTGCAGGAGGATCACCTGGGTGGGGGGTCCTTGGGGAGTGGAGGTGAGACGCCGACAGGTGAGATGCAGTACCCCCTTCCTTCTAACCCCTTTTCCCCATCCTACCCTGTAGGACACTTAGGAGCTATATCCCCCCCCCTCCCCTTTTCCAACACAAACACTTTATTAAACAGTGAAATACAACCGACTAAGACCAGAGCTGTTTACCTTCCATGTCCCAACACAAGGGTCAGGCAGAGTCAGGCAATTGACAATAACTACGCACACCTGACGGCCCTTTCCCTTCCCCACAGGATAAAAGGCGGAGCACGAGAATACACTTTGAGCAAGGCCGAAATGCACGAGGAAGCAGCTACACCGGATTGGCAGTTGAAACGGAGGAGAAAGGCATTGAGACCTGACGGGATAACAAAGGGGGAATTTCCCTTGCCCTTTTCAACTCAGACTTGTGAAGCCTCTGAAAGGGAAATCATAAGACCAGGGAGTCCCGCTGACGTGTGGTGACAGGTGTCAACGGCACACAGGGCCCTCTCACACAGATAACCAAAGCAGGAATAAGTGCTTGCTGCCGTGGTGTCGTCCTTGACTCCCGAGACAAGAAACTCCAACAGTTCAGCACAGCCTTGAGTCGGAAAAGACAGATAGTAAAACCAAAGTGTGCTGGGCCCAAGGTTGCAGGTGGCAACCTTGTTGAACAAAGAACTTGTGTGATTGAACTTTAAAGAAACCCTAGAAAAGGTTCAGAAGCAGAGTGGTTAGGCGTCACGGGGCGCTCATTCGAAAGGACTCTGAAGCCTTTGTGGGTCGGGTTTTATTTTTTTGGAACTACAAGAACCAAGGACCTCAAGAGAGGCCCGTGTAAAGTGTCAAAGTGGTCCTACGATGGTCGAGCAAAAAACCCTTGTACACTCTAAAGTCTTTGACACATTAAAGAAAACTGATAGAACTGTGTGAAGCCTGACTGGGGTTTTACAGGAAGTCTGACTGGGGGATTTAAGGAAAGCCTCACTGGGGGCTTTAAGGAAAGCGGACTGGGGGCAGAGGCCCAAACCTACGTGAAAGAGAAGAACCCAAGGGGTCTTGTGAACTGTGGCAATTGTGAACCCGACAGAGGGATACCAGAAGAAAGCTAGGGCAAGGGAATTCCATGAGATTGTGAGCTTTGATACTGGCAAATGTGAACCCGACAGAGGGATGCCTACGAATTGAGGGTAAACAGGGATATATACCCATTAACATTGTGATGACAAGTGTGAACCCGGCTAAGAGATATCCACAATGGGTAGCTGTTTAAAAGGACATTGAGACTGGTAAATGATACGTTTTGAGTGAAAAGCCATAGTGAACCCGATTGTGGAAGGCTAACATTGCAAGAAGTATCAGAGCCCGGCTGAGAGGGATCAAAAAGGGTCGAGAGCAATCGTCCAACGTGGAATATTACCAAAGGAACTTTTGTTTATTGTTTATGGTGCAGCAGGCCTTCTAAGGCAGGAGACTTTGAAAGAAAAACTTGGCCCCAAAATGTCCTGGCATTGTTGAAAGGAACTGTAACCTCATGCTGTGCTATGCTGTGCTCAAAGGTCCTGCTTTGTCCCGTGCTAAAAACGTGGGGAAGGGAGAACCCAGCCCTACCATCCTGACTTATCACTTGGTGAACACTTATTTCTTTTCTTGTGAACACTATCACACACACTTTGCAACTTAGTTGTAAGGATTGGCAATAGTTTTTTTTTATTTATTTTTTTTTTTTTTTTAAGTATAGCCCCATTTTATTTGACAAGACGCCACTGGGACTGCCTTATTATTATTTGATGGTCGTAGCTTGCTCCCATCTTAGATTTAGGTTTCGAATAGGCGTTTTCTCACCCATTATACAGTTTAATAAACACCCTTGAACTGTAATTACTTGTGTCTGTCTTTATTGTTGCCACTATGAGTACCTTACAGTAGAAAAGGCGGAAGCATGGGCCCACTCCTGAAATATTGGGTTGGTTGGTTCTGGGCTCAGAAAGGATCTTGTAGCCATGAGGGAGGAGAGTGTCAAAACTTGTGATAGAGCTGGCCATGAACCAGGTCTCCGTGAGTGTGAGGACATCCAGGTCAATTTCTTCTAGGAAGTGGCAGATGCGTTTGACAGCAGAACGAGAATTGAGAGTAGCGACGTGGAGCAGGTTGCCACATTTCAGTCTTCCATGGTGGAGTACACGCTTGAGGTACACCCAGCGGAAGTGGTAGAGGGGCTTAAGAGTGGACACACGAGGAAAGATAGTAGCCAGCGAGGGCAGGATGCCGCAGATGAGCCAGAGAGGTGCTGGTAGGAGTAGCACGAGAAGGAAGTTGATAAGATGCGGGAGACGCTAATCGACAAGGAGGGGATTGGGCTGAGGGCCCTGGACCAAAATGGTGCCATTCAGATAAATAATAATGATTGTCTTGGAGGAGTGGAAGGAGGCCAAGAGGACATCTTACTGAGTGCCACCATTAATGGGAGGGGGGGAGAGAGAACCAAGACCATATGAGGGGTCCATAGGTCAGGTGAGGGAATGACAAAGAGGATGTCAGTGAGAGTCTGTCTAGAGGAAGCACTGATGTAGGTCCCAGCCATAGGGAGGCCTTGGTTGGACACCATGATGTCCCTCTTGAACCTCTTCCTTCCAGTCTTTTTGAGAGGGATAGGATAAGAGAGAGTAGCAGTTAGAGATGATGGGAGTGACGGAAAGCACCATAGAGGGTGCGAGTAGGAAAATAGGAGGAGGAGCATAGGCGTAATTTTAGGAGGGAACAGGGGCGTTTGTCCCCCCCAACTTTCATGGCATACCATTTTGTCCCCATTTATTTGGCTGGGGCAACTTTTCTTCAGATGTCATGTCCGCCCCAACATTTTCAGCAAAGTTACTCCACTGCGGAGGAGGGAGCGAAATAGAGAAGGAGAGACACAGCCCCGCACTGCACAATGCAGGAAGTGCAGAGGGGGGCAGGCCTCACACAGTAGGGGACACACAGGAGGGGCAGATGGCAGCCACACAGCAGTACAATGGTACCCCCCCAGCGGGGTGAGGACATAGAGTGGGAGAGAGCCTAATGGGTACAGTTCACAGTACAACAGTAACTACAATGCATAAACCACCCAGATTCAACTTTCTTAAAGAAAGAGGGAAAAAAGCCTAGTCATAAAGACAGCAAAATTGTGGCTGAACAAATACAATGAACTGAGGTGCTAAAGGGTGCTGCTGTAGGTGATATAGGAATTATTTGAGGGTGTGGGTCAGTTTAGTGGCATGCAGTGCAGTGATTGCTGCCCCCCTGACCGCACCACACCTACCTGGTTTTTAGCAGCAGGTTGACGGCTTGGGGGCCCTTAGCTGGAGGGTGCTGCACGGGCAGCAGTGGGGCTGCCCTGCTGAGTTGACATAAGTGGGGCAGAACACCAATCAGGAGTTCGGGGAAGGAGTCATGAGGAAACAAGCAACAGGAAGGGAATCTAATCAGGCGGACGTGATGCAGTAATGCCCAGATGGTCCCAGAAACAAGTTAAACGTTTCAATATATGGAGAGGGAAGTGCGGAGAATGAAGAAACAGATCAGAAAAGGAGAGAAAAAAAATAGAAAATTGCAAATGTCCCTAACTGTGACATTGTCGCCCTGCAAAGTATGCACATCATACAACACCAGAAATTGATGAAGTGATCAGATCCAATAGTACGGGCATAAGAAGTGATGAAAGACAAATGGGAAAAAGCCCACCTATATGATGTAAGATTACCCTGGCACTTCACCAGCCAAAAAATACCACATTCCATTCTGCATGCAGACCGGTTATTCTGGATATCGCACATACCGTTCTTTATTAATGTATCGCCGCAGTAGGTAACAGAGACACATATGCTTAGCGTGCACGACTATGGGTAAGCAAGCCTGAAGAGAAGCCCCCTTTCACCGGCATGCAATGGTTACAC
Source organism: Ambystoma mexicanum (assembly GCF_040938575.1). NCBI lineage: Eukaryota > Metazoa > Chordata > Amphibia > Caudata > Ambystomatidae > Ambystoma > Ambystoma mexicanum. Next base: position 979,670,906 of record NC_090934.1, on the reverse strand, counting down.
AAAAAAGTGGATTTGTCAAAGGTATTTAAAGTAGTACAACAAACTGTCAAATTATTTCCCTGCCATTACAAGCATATACCCGTACATTACAGCGACAGCGTTATTGACGGCGTGCGATTTTTCCTAGCCTGGGGCTGAGAGTCGATTGCACGTTTACTCGACGGCTGCTCCTACATTTGCTGGTTGAAATATTTAGTGTCAGTAAACAATAGATTTCCCTGTGCAAACTGCGATCCAATTAATTTTAAATGTAGACTACATTACATGTCAGGCACTAGTGCTGCATGCATTACACTCTCCCGCAATATGGGCAACCAATACGGCCACTATCTAGCAAACACCAGCGGCTAAATAGCTAAAGGGGGAATCGGATACCTACCCTGAAACAAACATGCCTGAAATCCGGTTAATCACACCCTGACTAGGGCAGCACATTTGGAACACGCCGTAGGGTTGTCTTGTGAAGGACAGGCCCCAATCAAAGGAAAGCGCAATCATTCCCCTGTGGTCTCCCTTGCTACCCCTAAAAAAAATTACTTTTTTGTTTTTTTACAAATTGAAGCTCCTGGGCTGTGGCCAATGCCATGTGCCTCTCTGTATCTAGACTAGCTGGCTTTCTTATTCAGGCTTAAAAAACAGGGGGTTCCACAAGTGTCAACACTGAGTCGTGACCCCTAAATAAGAAAGAATAGGAATAACAAATCATTTGTCTTTCTGGAATTCTAAACAATAATTGCTAGACTCATTAAAAGTTTATTTCAGGCACACTTCAAAGGGCGAGTCCCTGATTTAGTCTGTTCTTAAAAACCTCAAATTCACAATGCAGACAAAATCCTCCAAAAAGCATTTAGAGTAGACTAAGCATCCATTTCGGACTATGAATTTTGCTTTTCATAAGTTGCAGTTATAGCATGTTTTTTCTGCCGATACATATGGTGATCTATTCTTGTATGAAATGTATATCAAGTTACATTGATATTGTAACCATATTTTTCAAAGTGTACTTAGAAACAATGCTATGTGTGACCACTTCCTGTTTTGTCAAGGGGCAAACAGTTGTGTTCTATTGCTTCCCGTGATGTCACTTTGGGGTGGGCTCAAATTACATCACTTCCTGTGATGTCAGATATCAAGGGTCATGTGATGTCACTTCCCCTATCCCAGGCATTTTGGTGAAATTACGTCCTTGGGAGAAGTTTTAAATTTTGCTCCAGAACTTCTTTCAGCCACCAAGAGGTCAGTGATCAGAGAATGGAGGCTTCACCTGAAAGTATAACAGTGCGTGCGTGCGCTCTAGTTACGTTTTTTATTGAGATTTTGAACACGTTCCATGGATTCTCATTGATGTTAACATTAGCCAAATAGGTGGGCATATTCGGATATGATTTACATACTGCAGCATCTGTGTTAGAAACATAACTGAAGCATGCAAGTACTTCATGTTGTTATGGGATGGGAAGCCATTTTGTAGGAGTCTTGAACAGTGTCAGCAAAACCTTTTCATGCTGAGCCCCTTCCCCCATAAAGAAAACATGTTTGCGAGGCTCCCCAAATGCCAGCACTGCTTGGATTGTAAACTAAAAGCCTTCCCAATATTCCCTTTGTGAAGGGTATCACACCCCCTCGCCTTCAGACATTCTCCAGAACTCCCTAGGTGGACAAGCCCCACCGATTGAAGATCAATGGGTCGAATTATAAAGGTTGGCGAATTCATATGGCACACACAGTAAGTGTGACTGCGCACCCAAATCACCAGGCTCTTTCTTCACCAGATGCTGGTATTGAGATGGTCAACCCTGAACTAAAGGAGCAGCGCAAGGCAAGACGATCAAAGTAACACATCAACAGTAAATGCTTCAACAAATGCGGTTTTCTTTGGTCTAACAGTGGAGCACCTCTTGCAGGCATCCTGCCTTCCCCAAACTTTATATGCAAAATCCAGGTACAGACCTCATACAAGATGGATGCCAAGATACAATTTCAGTGTGTGGGTGATTAAGTGTTTTGTAAACGTGGGTTCTATCTATAATGTACCTTACCAAAATGTATCGCACAGACTTTTCCTGTCCAAGGTTCACTGTGTAAAACCATTTAAAAACTATGATGTCTCTGTGGTTAGGTGCCACAATTTTGGGATTGGGGTACTCTGACAGTGTTGCTGCCCATGTATGCAGAGCTGCGTGAAAATACATCTGGGCTCCACCTTTGCTGACTGGTACCCTGTTGGATTACTTGGCGATGGGTTGCACGTTTACAAGGCAATTTATTTCTTTTATCCAATTTTTTTTTAAACTTTTATTACAATTTTATTCATCATTTACATAGTTGAATTTTCTCTCAACTTAATTATACATGGCTAAAGTCTACGTTTTGAAATAGTTGATTAATAATTATTTTCAAAAATGGAATATATTCTAACTTGTGTTATTAGAAGACATGGGTTCTTTTTATCCAGCCTCTTTTAATGACATTTCTAATCATGGCTCTTATCATATTTAACAGGATTTTTTTGTATTGTGAATATTGTACTGTGCGAATGTTTCTCTGTTCATGTGTAGGGTTATTTGCATAATCATATCACATTAAATAAGAAAATAGTTTAAAGTAGCTATAAATGTATACAAAATACATTCCAATATGTGTAATTATAGTAGGGCGATCGTCCCAATGAAATCATACTTCACAACTGGAGGCCTCCCTCTACCCTGCTCCACCTGCCCATTCCAGCTCCCTCGGCTACTCCTGCACTCCTAGATTATTACATGTGTGCTTAAATGAAACATTGAACTTTTTTTCTATTTTTTATGTCCGCCATTACTTTTTAATTTCCCCAAATGTCTGCGTGTTCACAAAACTGGTGACATTTAGTGCAATTTAATAAAAATGGCAAAATACAAAAATTAATAATTTCTCACACTCAGTTGCAACACTGCCCCCAATATCATTGACCTGCACATAGGGGTGTCTGATGAAAGCTATGTATATGTATGTACCAATTATTTTAATTCCCTCAACCTTTCAAACTATGGGCTTGATATCGATTGATTACAAGATTATTCTTGGCCAATACTTCAATAAGGGCACAAAGGGGCATTTGGCACCATACTATTTATCCAACACATTGGCGGGAATGCACCTTAAAAGGATTTTCTTCAATAATTATTTATATGGGACTTTTTAAGAATCAGAAAAAAAACTCAGGGAGGGTCACAAAAGTGGCTGGTGGGCAGTGCACGGTTTGGCATGGTGCATGTGTGTATCCGTGTGATCAGAACAGGAGAGGTGAAGATACAGCCTGGAACCCAGCCAAGGGTACAAAAGAAGTGCTACAACAGATTTCCCAGTAAGGAGAGGCGAGGTAACAAGTGGGCTAAATGTTGAGGATAAAGAACCCTCGTCGAGGGCTGTGTTTTGAGGGCCAAGGTAGTGCTGATGGAGCCGTGTTGATCTCCATTGTGTTTTGCCTCCAGTAAGCCTCTTCTCAGTGAACGAAAAGTAGTGGAACTATGTTCCCTGCTGGCCCGCCCCCCCACAATCCCCATCGTCACGCCCACTCCCACACACAATACAAACCCTATACCTGGGTCCTGCCTTTCCTCAATTCTACCCCCACCACTGTGTAAAGGCGGAAAGAAACAGAGCGAAAGAAAATGAAAAATACATTTTAAATGACCCCCATTAACTATTTGTTGTCTGCAACAGCATGTAGCTTTACGCACCCTCCCCTTTCTAATCACCCACCATTCGCACCTATTAAGGGGCATGCTAAAGAGTAGAGCCGCACCGTCCCACCTACCCCCGATGTAGTGTACTGAAGTACATGTTTTAACTTCTTGTTACACTCTTATTTTAAAATGAAACAGTTCCAGAGCGGTTTCTTTTAAAAATAAAAAGTATAGGAACAGTGAAGTTTAATTAAAAAAAAGTAAAGGAGCACCACTCCCAACCTCGCCTGGCCACTTCGGCCACTGCCTCTTCCAAACAAAGGCTTTCTCTGCTGCTGGAAAGGAGTGGCCTGAGGGTCTGCTACACATATGCCTGAGTGAGGCATTGCGAAGAATAACGAACTAAGGTGCCTGCCTCACTCCAGTTTACACCTTTTTTATCTATGTACTATGGCGTGTATATCTAGGTGGGGGCTGGCCCTGCTCGCAATGGCTCACCAGCCTGATAAAATAACCGGAACAGAGAGCGGGCTATTAACAAGCACTAAGAAAAGTTACCAACTGGTACAAACCACTTCCATGGGCGTTAGAGCCATTAGAGTCCCAAGGAAATATTCACGGTGCTAAATGTAGGGTCAACATTTGCATTCACCACTAGCCATTTGCTAGCGATAATTTACTGTTGGCAAGTAAGAAATGGTGTGCTGTGTGTATGTGTAGAATTGGGGTGACCAGTGAAATATCTATGCCAGGCTAGTAGCTTGCAATTTGAAATGTTGTCCCCCTGATACATAAGTGACAAAAAACAGGCTGTGTGTAAACCTATGACCCATTTCTGGTTCCAAATATAAAAGAATACTCCAATAAAGATGGCGTCCATGGAAACCAAGGCAGACGCTCCAGGTTAAGATCTCCTTCCATTTCCTGGCAATGAATCAGCGGGTTTGTGGAGGTGAAAAGTAAGTGAGTTGGTTCTTTCAAAGTTAAAGTGCACAGAAACAAGATTGAGCATCTCGGGGTTCGCCAGCAAGCAGAGAAGCACGGGGAAGGTTGTGAGAAGCCAACAGCTTGCTCGGAATGCAGGTTTTTACCATTCAGTTACATCCAGAATCCAAGCAACCTGACTGGTGCGAAGCATGTCCCTGGTCACTAATGTGCTAAATAGCAGTCATAAATAGTCTTTTTTGCATGCTTCTTTTGCTTACGTTTTAATATGGTCTCTACATCTATACTTTTCATTGGTAACTGCTAGCCGCACAAACTGTTAGGCAGAAACCTGTGCAGTTCCCTTTGGGAACACTGCAAAAGATTTAGGACTACAGGTCTTAGCAGTAAACCCACTTGGTAGCAGTCTGTACCACCCAGATTTACCTGGTAGCTGTGGCGGAGCAGTCAGACTTCCCTCAAGAAGAGTTAGGCAGTATGCAAAGTATACACAATAGGCACTCAGACACAGTAATACAAGCAAACACTGACCAGAGCTTTGGTATCAAAGTATATAATTATTTATTTAAAAACACACTGTTTGAAACACTCCAGCACTCTTATTGTAAACACTCTAAACACAGTTACTATTATAATATATACAACCATTATTCCTTATCAGATAAGACTTAGTTAACACCACTTATTTCCATAGAGAGGTGAGCGCTTAACTATAGATGGCACTCCAATAAGTTCATGAAGAAGGGAGGGAAAAAGACAGAATATGGAAGGATACACCACTCTAAGATTTAGGAACACTATTAGCAAGGCAGAAGAGCAAAAGTCACTTGTGAGCCAAAGTCCATAGGCTGGGCCCACTCTTAGAGAGAGCAGAGCACAAATGCGCCCAAGATCACACAGTTACACTAGGCTTAGAAAGTCTTGCAGAGAGTTCGAAAACAGTTTAGAGAGGCTCAGAAAAGTTTAGCCAGGGTGTCCCATGCTAATCCAGGTTCGAAAGCTAGGGGCTAAATCTACCATGTACAGTCGGTGTCAAGGGAAGCCAGGCGGGACACAGTACCTTAAGTGGGAAGGATCCTCCAGCGGTGAAAGTTGTTCCTGGCAGCAGGTGCAAGTCTCGTCGTCGTCCAGGGGAAGAGAAGATCTCGACTTGGAGGAAAGATGAAGGTTGTTGCACTGCCATGGAAGAAACCAGCTGCAGAGTTTTCCGGTTAAAGGTATTACCCTTTATTTCGCGCTCGTGGTAAAACGTGGTATTCCTGTTGCCGGGGTGCTTGGCACAGGCAAGGCGGCCACGAGATGCGTCAGGAAGGCGAAAAGGCGGTGAAACTGGTTATCCCCAACAGTCAAAGGAAGAAGACTCTCCGGCGGGAGATCTCCTCTGTCGTTGGGAAAAGTGGCGAGACGGTGCAGCAGGGCTCCACCGGTGGTGTCGTCGTGGCAGGTCAGCTCAGCTTCTCCCTCGTCGGATTCTTAGGTCCTGTGGCGACCTCTGAAGTTCCAGTCCCCAAAGCCCTGCTTTTATGCAGAAAACCCCCATTCACTCAGCCTAGCTGTCACTCAAACATGCTAAGTGGTGAGCCGGCCGGCTCACCACTTGGGCCAATCAGGACCGAGTACGACTTGAGTTGCCTAGGCAACTCAGTTCAGGGTGCCTAAATCCCCCTCCGCCCCTCCTAAGTACCTCAGACAGAGTGGAACCACTTTGGAGGGCTTCTGTGGAGAAGCCCGCCAAAAAGTGGAACAAAGGGCTCAACTTGGGTTGGAGTCACAGAAGAGAACACAAACGCCATTTTAGAACCGGGTTTTGGCAAAAAATACCAACCAGAGAATTAATAATAATTAAATAAACTGGCGGTATGTTCGAGGCTATCGTAATTAAATAAAGAAAGATAGTAGCCTCGAACAATGGGAAAATCCCATAGAGAAATATTCGCGGTTGAATATAAAAAGTAGTATCCACTGCCACCAGCCAAAACTCGATCAGGGGGGACAGAGACGTGCCCCCTCGACTAACAGACCCCGGGGCAATCGAATTGCCCCAGCCAGTACGTCCACAATGATGGTTTGTACTGGTTCTGTTCAGAATTCAAGACTAGTAAAGTCAATGGTGACTTTACATGGCTGGGAGACAGTAGTCAGTCTCAGGGTATGGAGTCTATACTGGGGGGTCACTATGACACCCCTGTGTTACTGCACTGAGGGTGCTGTGTAACACACATCACAAAAACACATGAAGCCCTATGGAGTAAAAGACCCCATAGCCCATTAAACACATCTAGAGTCAAAGAAACACACTCAAATCATGCCCAAGAGTGAGGGTAAAAGAGTCTCACCCTTGGCAGGAGAAAAAAATAAACCCCAAAAATCCAGCAAAGCTGCTGGGGGACTCACTAGGTTAGGAAATTCAGCCTAAACAGAGAATTCTCCCTAACACAAACTTGCACGTTTACACTGTGCATCTTGTGGTGCAACCTATCAAAGTAGCCCTTAAGGTCTCAGTCAGCGTCGGATTGGCCCCTCGGCCAATCGGCCAGTGGCCGATGCGAAATGATCCTGTACCTGCCTAGGGGCCGGTTTCTCCCCACGCTGGGCTGGTGTGAGGGCCAGTTTCTGCCCACGCTAGGCCGGTGTGAGAAAAAAGCAAAAGCAAAAAAGCACCCGAAGTACCGCAACGGCTGCAACAGGAGCCTGGAGGCTGCCTGCAGGGCTGGGCTTTGCTTTGCTGGGACCACGGCACAGTGGCGCCAGCACACAGAATTAAGTTGCGTTCAACTTTGCAGGAAGCAACAAATTTGTTGCTTTTTTGCAAAGTTCAAAGCTACTTGTTGTGCATGGGGGCCACGGGCGCCGGGCCAATTTGAAAGAGCAAAGAAGACGTGTCACGTGGCATGGCGAGAAAGTGACAGCAAGGGGGGAGGTGGCAGGAGAGGCAGTGATTTATGTTCAGAGTTTCTCGCAAGAAAGGAAGAGGGCAGGAATTAGCAAGCAGAGGCTCCCCAGTCCCAAGAGCTTGCGCCTGGTCAATGGGCCATGTGACAAAAGATGGAAGAACTGCCGGCCTTTGTCGGAATGGCGATGGTGATCTGTCAGAAGGACCCCCCTTGCCCCCTCACAGGTTGGCATCAGGGCCGTCTGTGGCTGGAAGAAAGCAGCTCGCCAGGGTAGTGACAGCCCAACGCTGCTTTGTCTTCTGGAGCAGACATAGCTTTCACTTTAACACTGCAGCAAGTGCAGATTTAGCAGGGACTGGGTAGCCTGGCAGCGGAGATGGAGAGATTCTAGAAGCCTGGCCGAGAGCTGAGGTAAGCATTCATTTTGGACTATGTATTTTGCAAATTGCAAGTTATAGCATGTTTTTTTTCTGCCGTTGTCTGTCACAATCATCACACATTCCATCTTGGTGTCCTCAGACCTCACACGTGTACACAGTGATGAACACCTTACACGGGGCCTCTGACATGTGCACAATGCAGAATACTTGCACACATATGCACACTAACTTAAAATGAGGACTCCTCACGTGCACACACCTCCGGATAATCGGCGATCGCAGACGTGGCCTCCTGCATGTACACGCTCCAGAAACCACAGGTGCACATTGTCTGTGAGATGTCAGCCTGCCTTGCAGAGAAGCAATCAGGCAGTCACTGGTACATGGCCAGAACAAACATGCATGGCCTCGGACCCTTTCAAGATGAGGGTCTCTCAAGCAGTGCTCAAAAGAGGAACTGCCTGCTTGTGCCTGATGCACACACTGGGAGCCATCTGCTCCCCATTCAGAAAATGTAAACATCAGAATGTTAAAAAGAAGCCCCTCCTTCTGCCACCACAAGAGCAGGAGTTGCTCTGGCCAAATGCGGCAGTGCTGTCACAGGCATGCTGCACCATGAACAGGCTAGCCTGAGAGCCTCCCAACACTGCCATTCCTTCACTCTAGGGCCAGGCACCTCGGAGTCAGTGCCACCACTCCAGATCCCTGCTGTCACGTCTCTGCAGCGGGTCGGGGCGCGATAGAGGCCACATGTGAGAGTGCCAGCAACCGGGGGATGGCCCTCGGTTGGTCACTTGACAAAATTCTTGTGCCTAAAAGCTTGTGTACAATGTAGAAATATTTGACCATAGCACATCAAGTGGGCAGGCCACTTGATCTGCTATGGTCAAACATTGACTTCATTGTGCCACAATGAATGTTTTGTTGTAAAGGGTCTATCTTTCCCATCTCCCTGGCATGATGTTCAGGATGTTTGTTTACATGTATGAGGTAACGAGTGCTCATATTATGCAATGTCCTGTCAGTGCACCGCTTTCCCTATTTTGCCAACCTTTGATTCTGAAGCCTGAAAAGTAGATGCACACAGGCTTGACATGTGTCCACATTTGCACCAGACCTGCAGATGAACTAAACTGGCCTGCTGTTAAATCTCAGTTACCAGTTGAATGGTATCCACTACAGAATAATTGCTCATTTTACTTTGGCCGATATGATCGCTCAGTGGTTTGAGCGTTCACTGCTGCAATGTGTGTATGATCTGCAGGTTCGAATCCCAGCAAGGCCATCTCAGCCTTTCATCCTTTTAAGGTCGATAAATGAGTACCAACAAAGGTTGGGTGATTTTGTATGCATATTTGTTCTATAAAAAAAAGAGCTTAAGCGTGCTATACAATAACATAGCATTTGGCCTTGGACCGGCTTGCATTCACAGTAATTTTATAATATGGATCTATACACACAGATATTAATGATACATATATGGTGATCCATTCTTGTAGGAAATGTATATCACATTAGTGAAATCATAACCATATTTTTCATAGTGTACTTAGGAACAATGCTATAACCTCTCCCTAAACCTCATTCCGGTTTCCCTCTCCTCCCCCCTCTCCCTCCTTCCCCCTCCTTCCTATCCAACCATCTTCACCCTAACCCTCCTTCCATGCTGGGGTTCAGAGCCTTGTATAAGCATCGACTTGCAGCAGGTCCCAAAACTGCAGTGGGGGTGGTAGGTTCATGCCACTCCTGCGCCTCGGAGCTGTGGACCCTGTCACAGAACTGTATGCAAAGTTATGTTATTTTATGAGTTGTAATGTAACAGACACATGAACCCTCCATAAGTAGCATTTACTGTAAAGTCACGAAATGACGCGATTCACGGATGATGGTTTGAGGGCCACTTTCTTTGAAGCGCAGGGTTGTGGGCCACTTATGAGGCGAGGGGCGGGCCACTTTTTTTGGGTGTCCGGGCCTATTTCTTGTCCCAGTCCGACCCTGGTCTCAGTGTAGCTTGTAGTGGTAGCTGTTGCGTGTATTAATTTCAAGGGGTTGGGACTTGCCACCGTTTTATCCCATGCCCCGTTGTTAATGCCACGTACAAAATAAAATGCTGTACTGTACTGTAGCTCACCACTGCATGGTGGACCACCCCCCTACCCCCACCCAAAGGAAACTGCCACCAGAGAGCATAGAGTCGTATCGCCAGGGGCCAGATGGAGCCTTGGAAGCGCAAACCACTGAAATGGAAAGCTCAGGGATATCATTCTATGCCAATCAATGAACTCCGCCTCAAAGGCTGCCACAAATGGATCTGCGGATGCAAGTATTTCACCTGCATCCACTCCACCAGCAATTCTGGTGAAATCAGAGAAGTTATGTTTATCGTACTTCCCTTTCAACCAAAACCTACCAGCAACCACAAGATAATATCTACCATGCAGCTAGAAGAGCCCCCCCACTCCCCCCAGTATTGCACTCTGAGGAGACTGCCAACACGTGTTTTGAGCCCACAATGTCATGGCATAGAATCATGATCCCATACAGCGACCAAGTACAAATGACTTCCACACACAGACCTTTGTATACCAGAAGTAATGTCCTGCTTCAGAAAAAGGTGTGTCAAGCACGTGGTTCCCATAGGTCAGACCTTGTGTTTCAACATGCGTACACCAGAGCCTTTTGTTCTCCGTGAACTCACCAAACCTGCAGCTTATACTTGCACTTGGTAACTTTTGAATCAATGCAAACAATGGAGTCTTTAGTAGGCCCCCTGCTGGAGAGGGTCATAGTAATTGAGATCAGCATTCATAAACTGAAGAACGGTCAAAGGGTGCGCATTGAGAATATACTCGGTTGTGTTGCAGGTTATGAATCCTGTCATAGGCAAACACGGGTAAAGTGCCCCTTTTCGTCACAGGCAGTCACTAAAACCAACCAGATATTTACGTTTCCCCATACTAGCGTCCTGCTCCAAAACAGCTTTGAAATCTTTAAACACTCATATGGTAAATGCAACAATGATTTTTGCTCTGACCATATCTTGTGGTCAAGACAGACCCCCAGAGAAACCATGGGAGAGCAGGCACCGGGGAACCTGCCAGCTCAACGTTCCAACAAGCTTCTGTAAGACTCCAAGAACAAGACTTATAAACACACTTGTAACTCAAGAGGATAGAGTTCGTCTAGAAGGTACAGAACGTGTCGCCTCCCTCCACTAGCAACACCTAGAGGTTTTTCTGACCAGGGTTCAAAAACTCGTCTATGACAAAAGGGAAACCACAACAATGTTAATAAATAAAGCTCGTTTTTGGATAAGTTTGCTCTTGTGGGACTGTGTGTTTTACCTAGAAATATTCTAATGGCAAGCCAAACTGGTTGGTTGTATCTGGATTTCATGAGCTTCGATGTTACTGGGACCGTTTCTTTTCCCTGTGCCAACTTGCAAATGTGGACGTATGTTAAAGTCCCCAAAAACCAAAGGAAAAGGTGTGATGGACCCTGAAGCAATAATTAGACCCATTAGGTTCCTAAGGTTAGTCGAGCAACAAGTTGTAATAATTGCAATACTGCAGCAACAAACTCGACAAAGGGTCTAGCACAGTTTTGCCAACCTACAGTTTTGCCGAATTCATTTTTGCAGGCTTTTTTTTCTGCAAAATGCAGATGGTAAGGTGTATATGGAGGCGGGGGCACGAAGGGGTGAGGGGGGTCAGTGTGGTTGCAGGGGTTACCCCCTAAATTTTGCGATTAAAAAAGTGGAAAAGTCGGTTAAACAAAATTGTCAAAACTGTAGGTCAGCAAAGAAACTTCAGCAATTCTCCATAGAACCTGACAGAGCATTTATCATATCTGGTGGAAAAGGAAATCCACCGATGGCGCACGTTTCGCAACTTTTTCTGTTCCCTGCCAAAAAAGCTTTGAACTATTGGCAACTTTGCAAGGTAACTATTTGCAGCTCGAGCAGGGAGTGGTCGATGTTACTTGTCCCATTCACTGGGCAGATCTAGATTCTGAAGTAAAATCCCGGCCTAGTGATGAAAGACCTTGTTTATCTTGGAGCAAAGACTGAAACCACCATGTATCCATAAAAATAAGCGTAAGCAGTGAATCACTGGGTCTATTGAAAGTTTCCAGGCAGAAGGATATTTGGTGACTTTGTATAAGTCTTTCGTCATGGCTGTGGGTTGGGTTCACATTTAAGCTAATCCATTTTAATAAATGAAATGTACTCAATGCACTTAAGCGTGTGGAGTTCTCAGTACTTATTGGAGGGGCCTAAGATAACACCAGCGACTGACTGGCAGACACCGACTTACCAAACTATGAGGATTCTCAATCGGAGGTGGGTCCACCATAAGCAAAGGCACATATATATTGGTGGGCTGCGATGAATTCCATCTGCTAGAATCAAGCCTTCACACCACTCTAAATTGGAGATCTATTTCCAATAGGCCCAGAAAGGTCCCTTTAATGGTAGTGCTTACATTTTGATTGATTAATTGATTATTTTATGGTTCAGGTTGAATTGTGGTCTAGGAGTATAGACACATAGACGTAGCAAACAGCAGAAAATGAATGCATTGAGAGTTTATGGACTAAGAATTTAGGTCAAATTTGATCATTAAAGCATGTCAAGGGGAAATTAAAATGTGTTTGGAGAAAGAATGCGATCATGTCACATTGGCACACATGAAAATATGTTGAAGAAGGAGGCAGGCTATTGTCAATCTAATGCAAAAAGAGAGGCGGTGTTCGGCATTGCTGATTCTCTTGTGGATGCCCGGAAGCTAATATATAACAGATCTAAAACAACCTGTGCAAGATGCAGATAGAGTTATACCAGGTGCCGGGAGGATAGCTCAGGGGCAATGCGTTGGTCTTGGAAGCAAGACCACTGGGAGCAACACAGGTTGGAATCCCGGTGCCCTCGTTTAGAGACTGGTGGCTGGTACTAAGCGTGTTATAAAAGGTTAATCCATTAATGCATGCCACAGCAATAGGTTCAGAGGAAATAATCCTTCAAACGGAGCATGGGGTGAGCCCAAACACATTGCACATGCTAGGACCATCCTGCTTTTTACAAGGTCCACAGCAATGTTCTCAAGAGAACCACCCAATCCAGGGGACTCATCAAATATCAAAACAACAAAAATGGATAGAGCTTTTATCAGTACTTTAGTAACTTGTTATTCACAAACATAACGTATAAAACCTATAGGAACCAGGCCCAGAGCTCTCTTCCATGAACTGGAATAGAAACTAAAGAAATTGACATCTTTGCAGATTGGAAGTTATAGTTGCTGAGCAGGCCAAAATGCTTTGGGACCTAAATTAGCATCCATGTATTTGTTGAAGCATAAACCAGAAATCTAGGCTCCATTGTTAAAAAACATTATGAATGTTATTGAGGATTGTGCAATCTTCACAGGAGCTCAGAAAATGCTGCTATAGTCCCTTCCATTAGTGAGATAGATCAGACCCAAAATATTAGTGGCACGTACCTACCTAAAATGATTCGGAAATTTAGAAGTGTAGCAGTGGGAGAAAACGGATTTGCATGGGTTTCATGAGGGCCTAGGGCCAGTGGAGAAGGTGCCTAACTCTTATTTGATTTTAGATTATTATGTACTCCAATACAAAAGCACAGGGTATTTGGGGTTCACAGACCTATCTACAACATCTTATCACATGAAAGAAACAAAATGGTGGCCCATTCTATGAGATCTACGAATGCTGCTACCTTTGAGATCTATCCTAACCGAAATGCATGGTGATCTGCCAGGGAGTTACCAATGCTGCCATTTTGGAGAATTAACACCTGCTGTTCCACTGTTGCAGGATGTTTGATAGGATGCATCCTAGTGCCCCCTTTTTCAAATCTTTATTTCACTAGCTTCAGAATTAGATTAAGTTGCTGAAATATATAGCCTAGGTTTGGTGAGCATAACATGCGATTCTGGCATAAGCTGAAGAAAATGTATTCCTTCCAAGTCCTTTCACGTACTACTTTGTAGATCTGTGAATTATATGGCTTTAAGGGATTTGAAAGTGAATACTACTGCTAAAGCATCCCCAGCACTGCGGGCACATTTTTTGTGAAGTTAAGAAGTTTGACTGGTTTAACAAATCTGGACAATTAGTCTTTTCTTCCCAGGGCAGAGCCACCCCCTTTGAGGCTACGGAAGTGAGCCCGCCGAGTAAAACCCTGCCTAGACGGGTCAGGAAAAGCGGGACCTCACTGGGAGTGACTCCCCTCTAGGGGAAAAGGTTCCACAATGTTTCCTCGCAGCAACTTGCTCGAGGCCCGTTTTTTTTTATTTTTCAACACATTTCACTGCAAATAAATGCGGTGGGAGCCCCCCACTGCAGCCCACCCATATACCTCCTACTCTAATAAATACCTTAACCCAACCCCATCAACATTTGCAACAAAAGGTGCTAAAAAAAAGAAAAACAAATGGGCCTCAAACAATTGCGCCTGCAAGGAAATGTGCCAGTGCCTAGGAAAAGGACTCCCATTCCAAAAAGAAGCTCCCTGTGAAGAATAGATGGGAATAGAACAGACTGGTGTTATTTCTGTTTTGCATGCTACAAATACTGACACTACTTTTACAACATTGACTCAAGGTAATACTGGCATTGCCTTGAACTCAGCAACTGTTGAAAAGAACCATGCCTCTCTGAAGTACAGCAGCGAGAAGAAAGGGGCAAGGACTTGGACTTATATGTGTCTGTTGTTTTCCACCAGTGGTAGGTCCAGATAGCAATTAGATTTGGACTGAGGAATACTTTTGGTTTTGAGGATGTACGAGCACCGAGCACCGTTAGCTTAGTTATACAGGTAGGGAAAATCCCTTCCAGCAGTAAGGATGGATGGGCATTTTCTGATTCATTTATTACACGCTCTTGAAATGTCATCTTTGAGTCCGAATCCCTCAACGAAAGCCATACTGCATACAATTGTTACTTAGAAGTTACCCTCACTAACAGTTTATCTTGGCATTCACATGTGGAAAGTAAAGAGTAAAATGGCACAGGTGAATGGGGCAATACCACAGTCTAGTGATAACATGTAATGTGGCTTCCTATTGGCCCAATGGCTACAGCACATAGACCCAAGTCTGTCTCTCTGGCCTCATTTGGGGCAGGTGTGTTGGGCTATTATGAGCCCTTCTGAACACAAAGTAAAAGAAAATCCACGGTGGATAATTATTTTCCATAGAAAGATGCACTGGATTTAAGGAGCTCCTACGTTAGGTGACAGTCGGGGACCTCTAGCAACATTCTGAATTATTTTTGCAAGTGATAAACGTAGATGGGAGGGAGAGCAGCGGCACGAAGGAAAAGGCTTTTGTGCGGGGGTGCGGGGGGGTGTCAGCTCAGAGACTGCAAAGCACATGCTGTCCTTTTTATGCAAAATTAGGTACAAAATACTTCTGGCCTGTTTTTAAAATGTAGGGTGCTCATCCATCTCGGATGGCACGACCACGCCTCCTTTTGATGGCAGGAGAGCACCCTGCACTTAGACCAAGCTTTGTATTTTGGAAACCAATGTTTGGAAAGAACAATGAGGGAATATGAACGGATTGTATTAATCAGACTCACGAATCTATGAAACGTGTACTTCTTGTTACTGATGTGTCCTCCTCTCTCTTGTTCATTTGTAAATGATTGTATATAAACGCGTTGTGTGTGTATGCCTGCCTTTGCAGAGGGCTCATATAGAATGTACGATTCTTCCAAATAAAGAATTTTGGCCCGACAAAGTTCTATGACCAATTCCGCTATTCTGCAGGTTACCATGGTATGGTTGGCGTGAATGCCGGTAAATGAACTCAAGTACATCAGGAATGTGTGCCATTACACAGGGGGCTGCAAGATGCAAGAATCCAAATGTGTCCTCGCAAAGATGGAGCCCATTATCAGCCTGAGAGGAGCGGACTGCATTCCCAAATCACTGTTTTCAAGCAAGTAAGGCCACTAGTGGGATACAAGCTCTCATGACAGGGGGCACAAAATGCTGCTTAATGTGAAGGGAATTAATTGCTGAGAGTCACCCTTGCACTGAGATGTTCTGCTCTGATCTACCAAGCATATGCATTAGTTACTAGCAGTTGTACCTGTGCTTCGCATGGTAATTCCTACTAATAAGGAACATGAATAATTTATACGTTTTACATTGTCTTCTACACCGTGGAACCTACCCACATGCCTAATTTCAGGTTTGTAGCATGTTGGGAATTCTGCTGAACATTGCAAGCGGACACACGCACATGTCCACACATTTCCCTTTCCTACACAGAGAGTGTACAGAGACTTTAAAGTTGTGCAACTGAACTTGCAAACAAAAAGGAATATCAGAAATCAAAAAAGTGTTATAAACATATCAGTACGCAAGTCTAAATTTAAGCAATGGAAGGTTTCATTTGTACATCAAAGTAGAAACTGCATAGAAATAGAAATACAGTATGACTGATCTTGGCCGAATCAAAAAAGCATTAATTCAGCAGCACGTGCATGCAAAGGAGCATAACTAGGCAATGTGTGGGACAATGCTATTGTACTAATAAGGTTTGGACAGCTTACAAGTTAAGCTCTCGCCTCTCACTTGGGGCTCCCCTGCAATTAGCAAGTGTGAATTCCATGACAGGGTCGACTCAGCCCTTTATTTTTCCGAGATCAATAAAACAAATACATTTAATTAGGTAGTAAAAGTAACTTTTACGGTGCTTCAAAGCAGGTGGAATCCGACAGGAAGCACTATGAAGCACTATGTAAAAACAAACCATGTTTGTATTGTTCTGACTGAGAAAATGTCAGAAGCATCATTCAAAGTTTGTGATGATGAAAGCCCCAAAATAAGGCTGATGTAATACAAATATTAAAATCTTGACCTTTACAGTGCAGTGCAAATACAAATGCTTTGAAAATATAACACCTATTCTCCCTGCCCTTAACATAAAAAAAATAAAAAAAAACACATACAACTTGTGATTCTACAGAGGCAATAAATTAATGTGTGTAAAACCTTTATAAATATTGCAAGGATGCAGAGCGATACCATCAAACAGACTGAAGCAAAGGAAGTAAATGTAGCAGGTGACAGGCTGCGTTTACCACATTTCTAAATATATGACACACAGGATAAGAAACGTGATAATTTAACCCTGTATGGAATAAACGTGAACATTTAAAATAGGCATCTCAGGACACCGAAGCTCCATCAACTGAGGAAATCAAACTGCGCCCTTGCAAAGGCATAACACAACTCATTTGCAAAATCACTTCCAGCAGCAACTCAACCAATTCGCTCCATAAATGCCCAACTCTGATAGACCTCTGGATGACCAACAACCAACTAAAACTGAACCCCCAAAAAACAGAATACTGATCAGCCCGCACAACAATAAACCACAGTTTCCGCTCCCTTGGCCTCTGGAAATGGGAAGAAGACCGGAAACATCAGCAGTAATACAACATCTGGTAATACTCGTGGACTGCGTATTCGCGCTAGAACCGCATATCAACTCAATTGTAAAAAAAAGGCTTCTACCACCTATTCTCAATCAGGTGCATCCTTCCATACCCAAGTTTCCCACAACGGATGATCGCCATAATCTCACTGATACCATGAAGAGTAGATTACAGCCTATATGTAGTAATGCCCAATTACCTCACCAAGAACCTAAATTAAACACATCAAAAACAGGGCAGCAAGACTCTAAGAATAAATAGGTGCAAATACATCACCCGATCCTTGAGGAGCCTACTCTTGTTCGTAAAGAAAAGAATCCACTTCAAAGCACTGTACACCACTCACAGACAGAATTCCTCCAATCAAAAATCATCTTCTACCAGCTGAGAAGAACATTAAGATCAAGCAGAAACTTGCTTATAAAACCAAAGCACTATTGGGAAACGAAGTATGGAGGTACTGTCTTCTCCATCATCCTAGCAAAAATATGAAACTAAATCCCTAAAGAAATCAGGATGACGGAAGGCCATCAGGCATTCCAGAAGCTCTATTTTATACAACAGTACAGACATCTACCATTAATACTTAAAATGGGAGACAAAGAACAGATGGGCAAAACAAACCACTACTGCACCCATCAATACCTTCCCAGCATCCATCACATCAAAACTACGGCAATTGCCCTCTTTAAAAGACAACACAGAAAACCCACAGAACTAAGGAACGCATACAAACAACCCAGCAGTTCTGAAGGTACTACATTATTCTTTTGGGGGCCACACAACATCACAAAAGATCACATGTTTTTCATACAAGGAAGGACACTACAAAGAGAAACAAACTCAGAAAAAAAAAATCACATGACACATCCATGTACAGTAAGACCTGCCAAATGATTCCAACCTTCTACAACCTCACCCTTCAAACACCACTCAAAACACACTCACTGACACAAATCTTGGCACAACAAATACGATGGTCCACTTGAAATGTAATCAAAACGCCACACATCTCCAATTAACTGCTAAAACGAACCAACAACAAACAGACTGCCTTTCCCCTTCAGGCCCCCCCCCCCATTCAGAAACCTAAGCCACTGGGAAAACACCACAAACGACCTAGAAAATTCACCTGCACAGACACCAGTTGCTACTGGCTCTACCGCCACTTTCCCACTAACTCCCTTACCACCCCTTACCCTTCTTCATTTACAGATCCACGGGAGCACCTGGAGACCATGGAAATGGCAGTGGCGGATGGTACAAGTCCAAATAACAGAACAACCATATGTAATTTTGGTGACAATGGTATAACATGGATTGGAGAGGGGACTACTCAGAAAAAAGATGCCTTTTTTTATTTAGAACCTGTACTCTTCACACTAAGAAATCGGCCAAAGGTTGGAATTGCATCAATTCATTTTTGAGTGAACCCCACCACAGAATGAGCAATGATCTTGCCTCCAACAATCTCAGTTAAAATATAACATTCAAGCATGTCCTTTATGCATTGGTTCCTTATCTTGCTGTGTTAATGCAAAGATGTGAGATATTACCCCTACCCTGCTTACATTCCTTTGAAACATCAGGTCCCTACACCTTAGAAGGTCATTTCGGAGGGCTCCTCCTTTTGGCAGATTAAAACCTGCATGGGAGGTGGCTTACAAGCCAGCACAGTAAGGCCATAGAGTGGTTATGGCGCGGAAAAGGCATGCAAGGTAAACAATATATTATATGCCCACAGATGGTGTCAATTGTTTGGGAATGGAAGAATATAATTCTATCTCTGGTAAAGAAATATTGCCCTGCAACTGTGGGACAAATTCATCAACTAAGATGAACGTATTCTCATTCGACAAAACAGAGGCCTGCCCAACTATTAGCTGTGTCCACCTGCCAAATCTTGTTGTTATAGGATCATTTAGAGAAAGTAACGACATTGAATGCATCCTCATGCAATGGTAAAGGTTTTCTGAAGTATGTGTCAGGGACCCGATGATCTGAGGTCTGCTCCAATAACCTGGAATCTTTTCAGATTAACATTTAATACCGAAGTCCAATATTTAATGACCAGACACAGTCAAAGTACCTGCGCAGATAATTTTACTGGGGGGATAGGCGATACATTCACCATGCTGACACGGTCAGCCAAGGTGGATAAAACACTGCCTGCCCTTGGAGGATTCCAGGCTAGATCTTCTACTGGAATATGGTGAGGGGCAAGTACTATAGGCGTATGACTATAATGAGAACAAATGCAGCATGTGTAAAAAGTGTGGCGACGAGGAATGAAGAGTCTGACCAAGTAGTGCAATAGAGATTGCTATAGACTTATTAAGATCATAAATCAAACCTACCTATCCCTAACTCCAAGGGGATTTCCCTACCTAAACTAAAGAAACTTGAATAATCATTAGGAAATCTGAGTGAGTCAAAACAAAAAGGCACCATCATATCACAAAGGCTCCTTTGCATACCCTATCACTACAACAAAATACCATAAAGTCCAGCTACTGTTCGTAATCCAGGAGAATGACTCCCTTCTCCTAGATGTAAAGTGTTCAAATGCCTCTTGGGTTGTTAAAAACAAAAGTTCGGGGTTCTCTGCAACCTAACAGAAAATAAACAGTTGCATTAAGAGCTTGTGAAGCTAGGAGAATGACTCCCTTCTCGAAGCTGGTTCCCCAGTGTCTTCCTCTTTTCTCAATAAGGCGTGTAGCTCCCTTAGGGAGGTTTTCACATACTCTATGGTTTTGGCACAATTCTTCATCTGCCCGACTGGGACGATGAAGCCGTTCCTGTAGTTCCTCTTCATTTCTCAGTGGCACCCTCCTGTGGGACTGGCCAACGAACTGTATCACACAAAATGGGTTACTAGCCTCACTGTTTTATGGTTTATATACTCTTTTTCTCAATGGTGAGGACAATTACTGCAGTAAGTGTTTTCTTCGGGTGTTGAGGAAGGCAAGGTTAAGGCTTGGACTGCAAAGACAACTCTTGACAGGACCTGGTGTACCACAATCATTGATGTGTAACAGCCTTATGACAGAAGAGGTTTGTGTTTTGGTTCAGAAGTCCTGCCCTAGACGATTTTGGGATGTGTATAGTGATTCTCTCCCTTTGGCTGGGGTTTCCCCAGCTCGTCCATGTTTGATGGAGCAGGAGAGCATAAACTAGCATAAATGCCATACACTGTGTCTTTCCGTCGGACCCTCTGCCAGCCCTCTGAGGAAACACTTCCGCTCATCAGGGGAACTTGTCTAGCTGAGGCAAAAGGCCACTCATTCTTGGTTGTGGTGCTATTTTCATCTGCTGGCTACCAAGTGCAAGTCTGATAACGGTTGGCGTTCTGTCTTCGTACAGAATGCATGATCCACTCTGATTCTATTCCTCCTCCCAACACCAAGCGGAGTCCTTGTGCCTTCTCCTGAAACACACCTTCCATACCGCTCTCTCGGGCTGTCCTGTTCTTGCTTTTGTGATTTGCTTGGTCTCGATTGCCAAGTCCTCTTTGTTCTTTCTCAATCTCTCGACCTCAGTCGCCTCTTCGGTCTCCGTTCTCACCCACAAGTCTGTCTCTTCAGCCTTGACCCGCTCTTGCTCTTCCTTGTTGTTCTTTTTGTACTCTCTCTAGAACTGGTATTCTTACTGGTACCCTCCCTGGTACCCTTTCTCATACTCATCCGTCTTTGTTTCTAATGCCCTGATATAGTAAGGCCTGCCCTGACGTACAGTCCATTTCATCGACTACAGCTGCGCTGGCGTTTTTCCCGGTCGCTTGTAGCATTTCAGAGTTTCTTCGTCACAGTACCTAAACCGTCGGGTGGTTCGATGCTTTAAGTTTGACTAAAACCATCTGTTACTGTAGACTCATACGGTTTTGGCCCCATCACCACCTACCGGGTTGGGGTTTAAAGAAGTTGTGCCTCCCAATCATGTCCTTTTCCCCAGGAGAGTAGTCTCGCTCCATGAGATCCTCCCACATGTTTACAACCCTTGGGGCAATCCTGGTTAGCAGCCTCAACCGCATAGCCTCAAGGAGAGGCCTTCTCCCCTGGGGAGAACTGATGCCATCTGAAGGATCATCACAAAAAATAGAGAGGAAAGTGACATATACATAATGAAAAAGCACAATTGCAATATAAAGGATTCATACTAAAAAGAGACCAGATGTAAAGAAATAGCACACAAGTACTGGCTCCTAGCAGTTTCAAATGAAGGCACTCCATTCGTTTACTCAATAAAAGTATGAACATTGGACACATTACAAAACCTATAAATAAGGAACTGTCAAATATATTTTTCAAAATAAAAGAAAGATGCTTAATCGTAAAGTTACTCGAGTGATCAAGACCAAGCAATGATACACAGGGCACCTCGTCAGGGTGTTTCAACAACGGCTTTATTGCGCATTTTTTCTTTTAGAGGAAGGGTGTTCGACTAAATGCCTACAGGATCGAGATCTCACTGTACAAATTGTAAGGATGCTTCTAAAGTAAACGCAGTGTCAGGAATGGGTGGTCAAGACAACGTGGGGCGCTCTCTAAATCCAACACCATCGGACTTCAGGATTTAAAATGATAATGTTCTTAACGTAGTCTTAGAAGTCTCTGTTTCTTCTCTGGACATCCTATTCTACGATGAAGCAATGTTCAAATGATGTGGTAAAAGTTCCAAACCTAATCTTCCCGAGTATTTTTCGCGTTCTGGCTACCTTCATCTATCAAAACAAAGCCCAATGATTCGCCAATAAAATCACTTGAGAAGGCACATGCAAGGGTCAGTCGCAGTCGCGTCTCCTCCAATCGTCCTGCTTTCACTGGCTCTCTGAAGTCCTCTTAGTTTCCAGGTTCCTTGTATCAGGTTCCTTCGTTGCGGCTTTGCCTCAGCCATCGGTTGTTTCAAGCAGTAATGATATTCTCACAACGCTCGTTGCATACGTTAAGTGTTTCCCTAACCTTGGGTTTCACCAGTTTTCACAACAGGTCTCTTCCAGTTTCTGATTTCATCAGCTTTCACAGTTGGTCCCTCCCAGGGCTTGGTTCTGTCAACTCTCACAACAGGTCTCTCCCAGACATATTTACCACCCCCACTTCAACCGGTATTTCCTCCCTCCATCCATCCATCCCATTTAGGGTACTTTACAGGCAAACAGTCTTACGTCACCCTCCCGCCACAAGGCTTTGTTCAGAAAGCCCTTTCCATTCCAGCTTCCACCTCCTTGGCACAGGACCACCCACTAGGTCCTTCATTTTCCAGCATTATGGCTTCTTGTGGGAATGAGCTCTGGCTGAGACCTCTCCAGAGTAGCTGCAGGTTGATGCGCTACCTCTTCGCAGGCAGAGTCATCCCCGTGTATCCAAGGACAGTTTAGAAGCACACCAGTTTCTAACCAAACTCCTCCCTTCTTTCCCCTTTTTCATAGTGCTTCATGGAAATGTGTACTGTAGTGTCCCTTGGGACTGGCTGGGGTGGTTTTGTTTCCAGGGTTTTGATCTGCTCTTTACTCGCACTGCCTTCAATTGGAGGATTCCCCAGATCTGTTGCCTCTGCATCTACAAATCTAGCTAAGAGTGTTGCCAACATCTTGGAACTCCTCTGAGATTGGTGCTGGCATCAGCAGTGTTGCTCGAGTACACGTTGGGATTGTGTGGCTTCTGACAGACATTCCACCGGACTGCACGAACCACAGTCATCAAAATGCCATGCGGTGTATGTTTTCAGTCTTCTTTCTCTTTCTTGCGCAGGCTTCATGCTTGCATTTCTAATCACTATGCTGACTGTTGTAGGGAACGTTCTTTCGCAGCAGGTCTAACAGGGAGAGTGGTTTCCAAAGTACGCTCCATGAGGTTTCCTGCTAGTTACTCTGCATTAGGCAAAGTAGCCTGAGTATGTTGGCACCATTTCTTGGGCAGAACTCCTTAATGTAATTTCCTTGATGGGGGTGGTGAGCCTTCAGAATCCAACATCCACCCTCTGGGAGGAACATCGGGTAGCGGACAGAGCATCCTCATCCCCAGCGGCTCACACCCCCATCACATAGCAAGATGGGGAGTTCTTGAGACTCACCACAGTTTATGGCATCCACTCCTTTTGGAACCGATAAATGGAAATGCAGCTCTGTTTTTAAATGAAGTTAAAATATGTTTGTGCAAGAGATTGTCGTGACCCTGGTTTGTCCACAAAGATTGTGTGATTGGTTGCCTCAACCAATGCCTACGAAATGTAGTGTGTGCTGGTATTGCAGCCAATGTTTTAGGGCATCAACCAACTTCTCGCCTACTGGAATAAGATATTCCCAAGCCTTGATAGTACTCTTCTAGCCGTGCAGGATCACAGTCCTGTATGAGTACTGGGTACCTGGACAATGGATTACATCACAAAGAGTACATAACTCAGCGGCTGAGCCAGTGCATGCAATGCATTTTCTCTGCCGATAGTGAAGCTACTTTGCCCTTGGCAGTTGGAGGAGAGGTGCATGTTGTCATAAGAAGCCTGGGCTGCATGCTAATTAGTATTCTCTTCGAGAACAGCTTGCTTGGAGTTACAGTTATCAGCAGAGGCGGAAACAATGGCCTAGAACGACTTCCTTGGAGGACAGTCAGCCTAGAATGATGGGCTGGAGAAAGGAGAAACCTGCAGACTTCCAAATCGTAAACCAGCTGGCACTTGAATGCAGCATCAGTGCTATGCATAGTTTCTGTAAACGTGACGCAAGATGTGCAGCAAAGGAAGCATAAAAGTAATGCTGCACAAACAGATGCAGTGCTCAAGCTAGTTTAAAACTCAGAGCAATATTTCTGTGTCATCAGCGGAGTTAAATAAGACATCCTTGATCACCTCTGCAAACCTTGCTGGTTTTACTATGCTCGTAGGGCCCATAGGGGACTAAGGAGAAGAACAAGTTACTCTCTTACCTGGTAACGTTCTTCCGATGGGATGGTCCGACGACGTATTCCATATCTATGACCGTGATCACCACATCTGTGCTGCTTCGGAAAATATTTTGGCGTCTGCGTCCTGCGTCGATGACGTCGATACGCTGTCCCCGAGGGCCCCCGTCAAGCCAACGTCACCGGATGTTATAAGTAGGACGCACGACGCCCGTAGCCTCAGTTGTAGTTTTTTTCCCAGAACATGTGGCACTAATATTCTGCCAGTAAGGCCACAGAAAGCCTTGCAGAAACGTAAGCTGCAATCGCATAAGAAATTCTGTAGCGGGGTAGGCAGGGAGGGAACGATATGGAATACGTCGTCGGACCATCCCATCGAAAGAACGTTACCAGGTAAGAGAGAAACTTTTACTTCGAGGGGATAGGGTCCTCGGACATATTCCATATCTATGACAGACTCCCAAAGCAGTACCAACGTCAGGAGGAGGGAAAAGAATTTAGAATATACACATTTAGAATGCCCAATCAAATTGCAGAGTAAAGGACCGCCTTGCCAACGGCCAGATCCTGCCCATGGATAGAATCTAGGGAGTGGTGACGTACAAAGTATGGACCGAAGCCCATGTGGCTGCATCACAGATGTTACGGAGAGGAACACCCCTCTGCAGGGCGGTAGAGGCAGCCATACACCTAGTAGAATGGGTCCGTAAGCCCACCGGAGGGTCCTTACCCGCCAGACGGTAACATTCAGAAATTGCCAAGATAATCCATCTAGACAAAGTCTGTTTAGTCACAGCTTGTCCCAAACGCCTTCCAGCGTAACCAATAAAGAGCTGATCGTCCACTCTGACCCGGGACAAATGCGTGAAATGTAGAAACTCAAAGCTCTCCTAGGATCCAGCCTATGGAGTCTCTCCTCTTCCTTACTAGGATGCGGAGGAGGATAAAATGCCGGAAGAATAACCTTCTGGCTTAAATGAAATTCCGACACCACCTTCGGAAGAAAAGAAGGACGAACTCGAAGGACAACCCTGTCCTTATGAAACACAGTGAAGGGTGGCTTAACTGAAAGTGCCTGTAACTCACTCACTCTGCGAGCGGAAGTGACCTCAACTAAAAATACAGTTTTCAGGGTCAACAGTCTCAAAGGACAAGAATGCAAAGGCTCAAACGGAGCACCCATAAAGAAATTTCAGAACAAGGTTCAAATCCCAACCTGGCACCTGGAAAGGTGACAGAGGGAACACATTAGTGAGCCCTTTCAGAAACTGAGAGATTAAAGGAATCTTGAAATAAGAACACTCCTCAGACGAGCGCTTAAATATGGACAGCGCCGCCAGGTAACCTTTAACGGTACCCACTTGCAAGCCCCTGTGGGCTAAAGAAAGCAAAAAATACAGAATCACAGGAATGTCACATGAAAAAGGATCCACATTCTTAACCCTGCACCAGTCGCAGAACCTTCTCCAACGGCAACGGTACAGGGACTTTGTTGCCGGCCGTCTGGCCGAAAGCAACACCTCCATCACGTCTTCAGGGAGGTCCCAATCCTTATATCTCAACCTTTCAGAAGCCAAGCGTAAAGGTTGAGGGATCTGACCTCTGGATGGAGAACCTGACCCCCCTCCCGTGAGAGCAGATCGTCTCGGTAGGGAAGACGACGTGGAGGGGAGATGGACAAGTCGAGAAGGTCCGGGTACCACGTCCTCCGGGTCCATGCCGGAGCAATGAGGATCATCCGGGAACCGAACCTCCGTAGCCTTCGCAACACTTGCGGGATGACAGAGACTGGAGAAAACGAGTACAGCAGTGGGAAGGACCAATCCACTATGAACACGTCTCCTAAGGCTCCTCTTGGAGGAAATTCCAGTGAGCAGAATCTTTCGTACTTCCGGTTGACACTGAAGGCGAAGAGATACACTTGAGGGGTCCCCCAAAGGGCGAAGATCTCCAGGAGAATCTCCTGAGCCAACTCCCACTCGTGAGAGATCGCGCTCTGCCTGCTCAGAGCGTCCACCGTCTCGTTTTCATCTTCGGCCAGATGAACTGCCAAGATCAAAATTTCCTGCTGGATGGCCCAGAACCAGAGCTGCATCGCCTCCCTGCACAGAGGAAGTGACCCTGACCCCCCCCCCTTTTTGTTGAGGTAGTGCATGGCCACTGTGTTGTCCATCAGAATCAGGACATTCTTCCTTCGCACAGTCGGCAGAAAATCCTTCAGGGGAAGCCTGACGGCCCTCAGCTCCTACAGATTGATATGGAGCCTGGACTCCGACGGAGACCAACGACCGCTGACTGTCAGCTCGTTTGCATGAGCTCCACAGCCCGTGAGGGATGCGTCCATCACGATCGTCACCTCAGGCCAGGCCAGCCAAAATGGAGCCCCCCCCCTCATCAGATTGCCTTTGATGGCCCACCACAGAAGGTCCTGGGCGACCGAGGGTGGCACCTGAACGGGGTCCGACAACCTGCCGGAGGACTGTGACCACTGAAGCTTGAGGGCCCATTGCAGAGATCTCATCTGTAACCTGGCCTCTGGCACCAGAAGAATGCAGGATGCCATGAGGCCGAGCAACCTCAACAACTCGAACGCCAGGAGCGTCTGGGCAAGTTGAAACTTGTGCACCATCTGCTGAATGTGATGAGCCCTCACCTGGCGAGGAAAACACTGCCCCAGGGATGTGTCGAGCACCGCTCCGATGTACTGGAGCTGCTGTGTTGGCGTCAAGTGGGACTTCTTTAAGTTGAGGGAGAAGCCCAGCTTGTGGAGGGAGTGGCAGGTGACAGACAGATGATCCACGTCTTGCTCGGTAGAGCGCGCCCTGATCAACCAATCGTCCAGGTAGGGGTAGACTTGAATCCCCACTTTCCTGAGATGCGCTGCCTCCACCACCATGAGCTTGGTGAAGACCCTCGGGGCAGAGGTCAATCCGAACGGCAGGACCCAAAACTGAAAGTGCGAGTCGCCAACTGCGAACCCCAGGTACTTCTTGTGCTTTGGATGGATCGGCACATGAAAATAAGCGTCCTTGAGGTCGAGAGACACCAACCAGTCCTGAAGTTGAAGGGCCTGGAGTACTTGAGAAAGAGTAACCATCTTGAACTTGCCCTTCCTGAGGAGCTTGTTCAAACCGCGCAAGTCCATGATGGGTCTCAATCCCTCGTCTTTCTTCGAAATCAAAAAATAAGGGGAATACCATCCCTTGTTCCTCTCCGCTACAGGCACCAGTTCTATGGCGCCTTTCTCCAGCAGGGATTGAATGTCCTGCGCAAGGAGCGGAACCGGACTCTTCAAAGAGATTCCCTGGTGGATTGTCGTGAGGCCTCTGCCGGAAAGGAAGACAGTAGTAGCCGTGGGCTATGATCTCCAGAACCCACACATCTGAAGTAATGGCACGCCATTCCACCCCCCAACCGGAGAAGCATGGGCCTCATGACTGAGCTGAAGCGGCTGCGGCAGTGCCTGAGGGCAAAGAGGCAACTGCTCACGCGGCCTTGGCACCTTGAGTACCTTATTTTCCACCTCTGGCACTCGTACGGTTGCCCCTTTGACTTGCAGCTCCTCTCGATTTACTAAAGAACGAGTAATATCGAAAGGGACCTCCCCTCCATTGCTGTCCCCTAGGACAAAAAGGCGGAGGTTGGCGAACTGCAGCACCCAACGACTTTGCTGCAGCTTTGGAGGTCTGCAACCTCTCAAGGCTCTCATCAGCCTTGCTGCCAAAAAGATGGTCACCATCAAAGGGCATGTTGAGGAGCCAGGCTTGCACATCAGGAGCAAACCCCGACTTCTGCAACCACTCAAACTTGCGAATTACGGTGCTTGCCGCCTTGGACCGGCTGACGCAATCAACCATGTCCAGACCCAACTGAACAGACTCACACATGGCATCCCTGCCATCCTGCACAATAGCAAGGAAACCATCCCGTTCCTCCCCTTCGGGAATATGATCAGCCGCTAGGGAAATACAGTTCCACAAAGTGTGCGTGAAACAAGACAAGGCACAAACGGAGTTGGCAGCCTGAAGCGCCAGACTCCCAGAAGAAAATAACGTCTTCGCCCAGCCATCAAAACGTTTGTCGTCCCTATCAGGAGGGATGGTAGGGTACGACGCCTGCTTAGCTGGGGCTGTAGCCGCCTGCACCACCAAACTCTCCAGAGTAGGGTGCCTGGTCAAGTAGCAGGGGTCTCCACTTGCTGCACAATATTTCTTCGGCAAGGACTTGCTCACTGCCGGGAGACTCTCCGGAGAAGTCCAAGCCTCAGCCACCCTTCTCTGCAAGGCCATATGGAATGGCAGTACCGTGTCAGTTGGGGGACCATGGTCGAGGATATCAGTCAGATCATCCTGCTGAAAATCCCCAGGGGGGTGCAGACCACCCCAGGTAATCCGTGACCCTCGACATCAGGCGCCGATAAGGAGTCGTCATGCGTGCCAGGCTCAGGCCTACCAAATTCCACCTTCGGAGAGGTGTCGAGCCCACTGGCGTCATGCAATGACTGGCGCAGGTCCTCAAGCTGGCTATGACCAGAAAGGAGGCCATCAGGAACCTCACCTTCCTCAGACCCTCATCCACCTCAGAAATATAATCCAGAGGCTGGAAAGAGGGAACTGAAAAAGGAACAAAGACATGTTTTGCCTTAGCCAGAGCCTTTCTGAGGGTTCCCCCGTACCACGAGGCATCCCTGACAAAGCCGCCTTGAAAGGCGTTGATGGAATCGGCGTCGACATCGAGCGTGGCGCCGACAGCTTCGACGGCGTCGACACAGGCCTCAAGGGCAGAGCCCAGAGCGTGTCTCTCGACAGCCTGGGCGCCGATGACTTCCTCAGAGGTGGGGCCTCGAGAGAGTCCGTCGACGACCTCGGCACCGCCGGCGTCGAAGTCTTCCTCGAAGACTGCACAGGTTCTCGCGATCTCGAGGGCGTCGAGGACCGGGACATGGAACGGGCATGCCTAGAGCGACCATCCTTGTCTGACCGGGACCTCGAAGACGCCCAGTGGTTGCGACGACTGCTCGAGCCCGAAGGCGGACGAGCAGTGTCTCTAGCACGGCCACGACCAGCGTCCTCAGATGCCGCGGGCGGACCGGAGCCCTGCGATTGAAAATTCCCCAACATCTCCTTTCGGAAGGAATCCCATTCCTCAGGAGTGGAATGCTTGTTGGGACAAGCAACCCGCCGACGGGCGGAGTCCTCGGAAGAGGACATGGAAGGCGACTTGTGACGGTGCTTCCTGGAGTGCCTCGATGAGGCAGAGGAATGGCGCGACTGACTCCCAGACCGAGAACTCCCAGACTCACAATGACGATGTGGAGAGTCGCCCCTCGAATCGTCCATCGAAAGACCAGTGGAACGCGACTTCTGGGGCTTGGCCACCTTACCGACCGACAGCTTCTTCTTACGCTCCCGCAAGGCCTTTGATGTGAGCGATTGGCAGTCAACACAGTCGTCCATATCATGGTCCTCCCCGAGGCACCAGAGGCAAGCGGTGTGCGTATCCGTTAGTGACATCTTGGACCTGCACACCCGACACTTCTTAAACCCGTACCGTGGGGAGGAAGAAGCGGAAGATGACATGCTTACAAGTAGCAACAAAGAAACAGGTTCGAAGAACCGAAAGAGCAGGATTCAGTAGAATCGAGGCACGCCGAGATCTCCGAAGCGAACATGTTTGCAGAAAAAACAGAATGGAGGCTACGGGCGTCATGCGTCCTACTTATAACATCGGGTGATGTCGGCTCGACAGAGGCCCTCGAGGACAGCGTAACGACGTCATTGACGCAGGACGCAGAAAGATTTTCCGAAGCAGCACAGCTGTGGTGATGACTGTCATAGATATGGAATACGTCGGAGGACCCAATTCCCTCGAAATATGGACCAATTCGAATACAGAAGCCTCTGCAGTCAGGCCAATGATCAATGCCCACATCTTGACATCATTAGCCAGCAGTAGCTAGCTCAGCCATACACTGAACCACCCGAGAGGTCAAGGCTCATTCGGGCAAGAACCCTGCACTTTTGAAAAATCATCTTTTAAAACAGCTATACAAACTGCTGGCCGAATGGGTTTTCATCAGACCTTGATGGACTTAAACTCTTCAAAGATGTTGGACTCTTGCACTGCAGTGAGACCCACCTCATGCAAGACATTTCTGCTAGAGCCCAATACCTTTGCAAGACTGTTCCATGCCATGCATTTTCCACCTCTCCTTTTAGCATCATGGTCGTCTGAACTATCCTCTATTTGGTCAGACACCTCTACTTTACACATAATCTCAAGTTAACGTGGAGCAAGCCAGTATTTTGCTGTAGAGCCACAAAAATGTCTAGTGTGGTCTTGGAATCCCAAGTAGCTTAGGACCATTTAAAAAAAATGTGGTCTATGAAATTAAAGTCAGGTTTTCCTACCTGGAATGAAAGGAAGAAAAATCGATTTTTAAAGGTGCAATAAATATAGTTAATGTGCAGTCAAAAAAAGACTGAAATTGAGAAGTTGAAATATAAAACGGGAAATCAAACCAAAATGGGTAAATGCATGTTCTAATCGCTCCGTTTTTCAGAGGGAGATCCTCGATTCCTATTTATTAAGTGTATTCAATCATTCATATGACAAGACTTCAAGAGCATAAATTGCAAAAAAGAATGCAGTCCCTATATCAGGGGTCTGCAACCTTATTCTCCCCAGATGTTTTAGACTAGGATTCCCTGAACACGGACTATGCTGGCTCGGGCTGAGGGTGGATGTAGTCCAAAACATCTGGAGAGCCAAAGGTTGTAGACCCCAGCCTTACATTAGACTTTCCCTTCCTTTCAGTGTTAGAAAACAAACAATCTAATTCTAAACCTTAACAACTGATGTGATTTTAAACAATGTCTGATACCAACATCTTGACCTGCGTCTTTAGCTTAGCTTTTGCACTGGTGAAAGCAGGCTAGGGAAGGGACATGGCTCACAGGCAATGTTTTGAGACGGACTAGGCTGTGCACCAGTTTGCCCCAGACCGCTTAAAGCCCTGATCGTCTTTCAATCACTTGATGGCTTCCCTTTGGCTTCTCGTAGATTGTCACCCCATTTGTTTAGTTGTTTATTCTCACTTTTCCTTAAATCCTTAGTCATAAGCTGCTCAAATGACTATTAGTCCAGCAAAGCTATCGGGCCTGAATTCGGAACAGGGTTTACATCCACTCTCTTCTGTTAGACTTCTGTCTATGCATTACCAAAATGATGTTCCAACTGCAGAAGAAATGGTTGCTGGTTGTGACTGTGCATAACCTCTAAGACGGCGACTGCTGGCCCGTCGTCATTAGACGTCAGAATGCTATCTGGGGGAGTCGCAGGCATTATGAAGAATTATGCAAGTGAAACCTTCTGCATAAAATTGAATAAATCAATTCACACGGATTCAAAATCTTAGCAGCATTTAGGTCCAATTGAAACACCGAGGATTAATCTTCAGTAAGCTCCCTGTTAGATGTATTAAAGAGGATCGGTTTATTTACCTTGTCTGTGTTGACATATAGTACATGAGTCGGTTCTTTGTGTTTTCGACCCGCTTTAAAAAAGAAAAAGATATTTAAGCACCCCCCCCCATAGACCCCAGCGCACAACCCCACCCCCTCCCTTCTCCCACATACAAGAAATGGGTCGATTTTGACCAAAAGTGCACAATTAAAGTAGTCTTTTAGGACTTCAAACAGATATAAAGGAATACGATATCTCAAGGACAGAGTATATGAGAGCTACCATATTGGAGCTGTGCTAGATCCAAGGACTACTTGGCACCTCCTGGAGATCAGTATGGCATTCTAATGAATTATCTTCATTGCGCTGCCACATGTATTTTCAACCACCATATAACATAGAATAAATCAAACAAGCCCACTGACCGGAATAAACGCCGGTATCCTCCTCCGAGCGTCATTCTGTGGAATAAAAAGGGAAAGACGTCTCCACTAGACCATGAGGGCCACCCTCCTGAGCAGCGGGAGTCGGAGTCCTTCACATTCAACTGATTAAGCAACATTTCTTACAAAAACCCTGGCAGCAACCCTGATTGAGGTCTTTGCTGGCACATTCCAAGGTTGGGCCAGAGTGGACTTGTTGCACTGCACAGTTGGGTCTCGGATCACTCCTGGGGCAACCTCCGACTGCAACATAGTAACTTCATACAGCATTCCTATGCCAGTATGCAGAAAATATGTCTAACAGCTGAAGGAGATGTGATGTGCTCCTGGCAGAAACATTGTACACAAAAAGTGATAATAATGAAGGCATGTGTTCGTGTGCCCAGGACTATTTTTTTTTTAAAGGATGGAAAATGTTAAAGCGTTCTTTATCAGACGTCACATTATAACAGCAGCAGAAGCTAGGAATTATTGAGATTGAGCTCAGAAAATGCAATCCCTCTTTTGAACTGACAAATATGTACATTATTGTGAAATTGTGGATTTCAGCAACAGACACTGCAACTACAAACCTAAAATGACATTGTCATCACTAGCGCAAAGCAAAAGAGGTGACGGCTGGAAGGCTTAGAATAAATCTTAACCTCTGGCGTTGCTCTGGGCAACCCTGCAGACCATCGTTCTTCGCCTGCCAAGCCATTACAGAAGGGGAAAGACCATATGCAAATCAGGCTACGTCCCACCGCAAAAGGGGCAGTCCAGGCCGAACTGCTTGGTCACATCCCTTCTGCACGAGACCACAAGCACCCCCATCATCATTAGACATCCCAGGTCATCACTAGCCACATTTAAATGATAAGTGTTTTTTGTTGCATAGACAAAACTAGTTACAGAAGAAAAGACAATATCACAAAAGTGGGAATTCAGAAAGACGAATGTCTTACTTGGGGGTCTGGTGGTAGTTGTAATATGAATACCTCAAAACTGAATCACTGTTACTAAGTGTGGTAACAGTGGGGTCTCCAGCGTATTATCAGATTACCATTATTCCACATTGAGGATGCCAACTGGAAAAAAACAGGTGGTTATCCCGCAACAATCATTTTTAGTTTTGATATTAGTGGCTTCTTCAGTGCCATTCCTATGTTGAAACTATTGCGTTGGAGTACATATAGGAGGGGGATGTGATGTGAGCAGGGACACACTGTGTGGGCATTTGGTTATTTACTCACCAATTGAGTAGCCATGGCTTTTCTAAACCCTGTGTCCAATCCTACCCACTAACTGCCCCTCCCCATAAAAAATACATCCTCCTGGGATCTCCTTGAGCTGTAAAATCAAATGGTGTGCTGTATAGGACATGTAAATGTTATTTCTAAGCAGTCTCATGAGAGTCAATGGCTTAATAGCAGCTATGTTATCTGACGCTCAGGTACTTGCACCATTTTCTAGCTGTTGACTTCTTATAGCCAGGCAGTATCATTATTGGAATACATGGAAAATGCCTACCCAAAACCCAAAACGACTGGCTTTGCCAATGCTTGTTTCAGTACCCGCTGGACTAATAATGAGGACCAAAGTCTTAGCTCCCAGGGTATAGAAAGAGTGATACAATTATGGAGGAAAAATGCTGGGGGAAAATGCTGACGTAGGATGCGTCGATCCACTCGAATCGTCTAGGCAGACTGGCCTGGTGCCAAGGAACGCGAGTGATACCCATCAAGGGGTAGGAAATAGACACTGGGAAGCCTGCCAACATTAACTTTACTTGGAAACACATTTTTTTTAAAAAAAAGCTGTATTATCGCCAAGAGATGTATACTGCAACATTGGAAACAGTCCTCCCCGCCCAACTTCAAAATGCGGCTAGCAGCATTAACCTGAACTCAGACTTGTGAGGAGGAATATGTGAACTCATTGCCCCTGCCCTTACGCCCCAAAAACATATGGTCTGAATTCCTAACTCATTTGTCCAACCTGTCGGCAGACTAAACTGGGAACATTCCAATCATTTTCTATTGTTTGTCAAAACTGAATAAGTGTAATGTATGCACATATGATGTCTCTACCCAGACAAATACAACAAAAATGCAACTCCGAAGTCTGAAATTGCACTAAGAAATCATCATCTAACCTATGATAGGTTTGCCAATAATAAAAGGTTAAAAAAAATATCTCCTGCCAAAATGGCTTTGCCTGTACATTTTAATCCACTGCAGACTCCATGCATCATAGCAAAGAGGGGTACCACAGACCTACCCAGCACAGGTGTGGTAAACGTATATGCTGTGACGAGTGGCGATTCCGATGGCCATGATATAGTACATAACCTGTTTTGCAATTCAATTTCAAACCAGGTGGGTTTAAATTCAGCTTGATGCCCGACTAGAAGCTGGCATGACATTTTCCACTGCACAGCTCTGCTGTGTGCATGCTCTGGGCAAGGAGCATGGGGGTGTGTCCCAGGCTGTGTTTGTTTCAGTGAGATATTAGGAGTAGTTCTCTTAGGCCTGCAGACGCTCGTGTTCTCTCCACAAATGTTAGCGTTCGTCTGCAGAGCCCCCTAGTTGAACACCGGCTGTCAATCAAGGTTGGGCTCAAGCCCACCCCCGAGGATATTCCCCCCCCCCACCTTCAGCATGAAGCGGCAAATAAAGAGATCAGCCTTCCTATACTTACTCAGACCCCTGATCATGAGAGCCTGTGCTCCGGGGTCATTCCGGTCACGGCATGTAGTGCACGGGGCAAGAAACCCCACCCAAAGTATTTGGGCCCAGTGGCATATTCAGATTTATGGTTGCTCTTATAAGTTTCTAAGAATAAGTTATATGTAACCCAAATCTTCAATCGCTGTCGTCCTGTGGCCTCGTAATCCTGTCAAGGAGGCAATGAAGACCACAGTCTGGTGTGAGCCTGATGGCACCCACCCAGCTCTTAATGAAGTCTCAAAATACCACAGATCACACGATATCCCAAAGAAAAACCTTTCCCAAGCTTATATAACTGGACAGCAAAAGCTGAAATAAGAACGATCGAAACAGTATCACCATGGATTTAAAACCGAAATGCCCTTACACACGTCATTGCTCACCTGTCATCTGAATCTGTTCTTGGGTTACGTGTACTCATGCACACAAAAGCCGATGCAGATAAAATAACATTGGATTTGGAAAAGTCATACATCCCATTGAAACTCCTCTGTTCACAGCCGTGAAAAACCCTTAAGGAGAATAGATTTAAGGTGAATCGCTAGCTAACATTGTGAGATGCTGCAGCCAGGGCATGCCTTCATCAGGGCTCCGTCAGAGCCTTTCAATCTTTTCAAATGAAATTGGCCCCAAATCTAAAGAGGCCTCCGAAGCAGTGGCCCCCATGTTATTTTATTACAGTCATTCCTAATTGAGTCCAGTTTTGATTTTTGGCCTGAACATTGCTACCATTAATGCAAAGGAAATGTGGTTACCATTTAGAATCCTCAGTCACAAAAGTTATTTTTTTAAGCAACTTAAATCGCTCACAAAGCAACCAAGCACTTTAATGGAATACAGTCTGTGTGATCAAAAAAGATCATTAAATTCTTCAAATCTCAATTTCAACCCTATTTTACCATAATCTACACAATCTATCTTTTCTGGGGACTCGCTTCAAATCATCAGTGATTTCTCTGGTATGTAATTGATTGAACAGTAATAAATTAGCTGCCGAACGCTCAACATGGCAAACTAACTACGTACTTTTTTCAAGTGTATATGGTCGGTACATGAGCAGGCGACTGGCCAGTTTAGATATTCTACAAAATATTTCCCCTGACAGATGCTCCATAGGTTTATATCCATCATGCAACCAGGCTGTCTTTGTGCATTCTTTTAACATTTCCCGGAGTGAGCTACTCAGCTTTACCCTGGTCTTCATGAGGACGATCAATTCTCGACTGCCTGGAAGAAGGCAATTAATTCTGTATAACTCGTCCTCATCAATATGTTGTTTACTGTCTCAAGCAAAGCAGTATTTTGTATTTGTTTATTATTTGTATTGCGTACCTAACCCTGAGGTAACTGGGCGCTGTAAAACTTAGTTATAGGCAAACATATAAAGATAGCAACAGGCAGGTTGACCAGTGGTTACAGATAGGTCTGGTAGACATATACATATAAGAGCATGAGAATCGGTGCAATAAAAACACAAGTGTTACATATAAGTCACATTAGC
The DNA here is from genome assembly GCF_040938575.1 of Ambystoma mexicanum. Classification (NCBI taxonomy): domain Eukaryota; kingdom Metazoa; phylum Chordata; class Amphibia; order Caudata; family Ambystomatidae; genus Ambystoma; species Ambystoma mexicanum. Next base: position 979,634,539 of record NC_090934.1, on the reverse strand, counting down.
TAAGATATATAAAAGGAGAGTTCGCCTCTTGTAGGGATAGGTCAAATCGGGAGGTAGCTAAAATATATAATGGGAAAGTTCGCCTCTTATAGGGAGCTTCAACAGTTACATATAGGTCAACTTGCTAGTCACATTAGGCCCCTTTATAGTGCAATATAAATTATTATTATAATAATTGTTCTTTTATGGCGTGCTTAATACCAGCGAGTGGGATCGGGATTCAAACCTGTCTTGCCCTGCATTGTGTAGCTTCCAAGAGAAGCATGTTGCCCCTGAGCTATCCTTCCTCCAGCAGGAGTGACATTGATAGAAGGTTCAATTCAGTACTTACTGCTTGGACGCGAGTGCCAGGTGATCTAGCAAACCAACCAACCGTACAGGAGGTTTTCCCATCTCCTAATTGCCTAAAGCATCTCCAGCTTTTGAGAGCATTTCAAAGCAGAAGGCAGAGTTTAGCTGTGCATGCATTTATTAAGGGGAATAGAGTGAAACTTCCACGTTCTTGATCAAATTGTTTTAATGCCGCCATCGCCTTAAAGGGGTTAGACGCCTTTCCTTCTCGTATCCAAGACTTTTTGTTGGATGTTTTTGTTGGATGACGTGGGTTGAAGGTGCAGATTATTTCAAGAGCTCCTCTTCAGAGTTTCACTTTATATTTGGAAAAAGAAGCTTTCAAATGCACCCATTGCCCCATTTTGTAAGACTGTCTGGGTTCCTCTGCGACTCCCTCTATTCCTCTTGGAAGAGTTTGGTTTGCTTGCTGCAGTCGCCGGTTTAGGGACTATGAGGTGCTTCACAGCTCCTGGGATTTATGGTTGAATACCACCAGGTAAAAGTGTTTGGATGGCCCTTCCTGGGTTTTGGTATTCTATAAGAACCCTAAAAGCATCACAGCAAAGCAAGTCAACTATTTCATCCGATAAAAATAAAACCTATTGCCTTTGCAGCTTTCAATTTATAGGGGCCAGCGGGCGTGCATAGGTTGTGCAGTGAGGGGTTGTCATAGTAATAGGGAAATGGCGTACAGAGCAGGGGGAACTCTGTCAACAGTGCTTAAAGTAGGCCGGGGCCTGCCGGGGCCCCCGTCCTACAGCAACATTGGCGGGAATCGCGGGATGCATTATCCCGCGCGGCCGCAGCCGCGACGGGAGATGCGCCTTCAATGAAGTCAGAAAAGCTGACAGAAGTGGCAGCCAGCCACAGCGACGCTGTGACTGGCTGCCACTTCCGTCAGTCATAGTAACTGCATCTGGTGACCCCTCGCGTAAGAGGTCACCAGAGGCAGTTACTGTCCCTTTGTTTCCCCAGGTCGCCAGAGGCGTCTTTAACCCTCGGCAAACCTGGGGATTCCTCGACATATTTCGAGGTTTATAAAAGATGGCTTTGAAAGTACACATTTCAAGCCATCTTTTATAAAGCTTTGCCGACGGACAATTTTGTCCGTAGTCAAAGCTTTATAAAAGACGGCTTGAATTGTGTACTTTCAAAGCCATCTTTTATAAACCCGAAATGTTTAAAAAAGATGGCCTGAAAACTAGTCAAACCGTAGGGCATGCACACAAATATATATAAATGTTATATATTTGTGTGCGTACCTTACTATGGTGTGTGTACTATGCAAGCCATCTTTTATAAACGTAGAAATATGTGACATATTTCTATGTTTAGAAAAGATGGCTTGCATTGTGCACAAACCATAGTAAGGTACGCACACAAATATATAACATTTATATATATGTGTGTGCACACCCTACGATTTGCGTACTTTTTAGGCCATGCCCCTCCCACAAGCCACGTCCCCAAATGAGGGCCCCCCCTCGATTTCTTACCCCACTTAAAGCCCTGTCTGTCAAGCACCTCTTCATAATTGGATTATAGACAATGCCCATCATTAAAATCGTAAAACGTTTTACTCAATTCTCCAGTATAAATTCCCAAGAGCTTTTCCGGGAGTTGGTCCCTGTATAAACTCATATATATAACAAAGAGGCGTGCTGATACGGGGTATTTGGTGGAAATCCTCTGGAGGAAATCCGCCTGTGCCTCTGGCCATCGAGATGCTTAGTGCCTCCTAAATTATGATATGCGAGTGTTAAAATATCGCATCGTTCATGTGCCGTTATTAAGTTGAGCGTGGCGGCGTACACTTCACGAGGGCGCCTCCCTCACCGTGCGGGTGATTTGGCGAGGACACGCTGCAGCCCTCGGCGTTTGCTTGCGTGCCGTGCCGGCCCGTGTATTCTGTACACCGTGTCATTATTACTGCGTGGATTGCGCCATGAATAATACAGAGTGCTTTTGAAATTGCCAAGTGATGATTGCAGCTGTAAAGGCGATTGCCAGTTAATGGAAACCGTTTGTTACCGGTGTAAATCGAGACGGTGGCGGCGCTGCCCGCCACACACTTGCCGTCTACAATGCAGCTGCCGCTTTGTTTACCAACGGGGCGTCTGCCAGGCAAGGCGCTTAAAGGCGCAGTAGCATCAAAGCGCGTGCTTTCGGCGACCAAAGTAAAGTGCGCCGCTAAAGCACAGTGCCCCCTCACCTTCACTTAAGGAACGAGGTGGCATCCATCCATCGCATTTTACAAGGGGGTTCCCCGTCCATTGGAATGACACCACTCTCGCTCCCAAGGATTAGGGGACTGTGTCCAGTGGTAGAAGTGCACCAAAAGTAGTAGTGGAACGATCTTCCCTGCTGGCCTTCCCCGGCTCCCCATAAACCTCATCCCCACGCAATCTAAACCCCCAAACAAATGCGCCTGCTGTTTAAAAGCAAGTTTCAACTTCCTCCTACACTTACATTTTAAATCGAAACCATTCCGGAACAGTTTCTTTTTAAAATGAAAGTACATGAACAGTAAAACAATTAAAAAAAAGTAGAGGAACACTGCTCCCAGTCACTTCAACCACTGACTGCATCAAATATGAAAACAATGTTCTCGCTGCTTTAAATGTCATTCGGGGATATCATTAAGGGGGCGTCACAGCCCGATAGATAGTTTGATAGGCAAGGCTGAAGATGTGTGTGGGCTCGTGTGTGCACATTCCCCACATAGATTGAGGCCAGTTGGGAGGAGTTAATAGCTCCCGATTATCCCAGGACAAGCACCCATGGGAAGCACAAACACTAAGGGCCCAATTCATGGAATATTTTGTACTGCAAAAATGACTTTGCCCGGACTTTGCACTGCAAAAATACACTTTGCACGGTTCCATGAATCAGGGGTTGTGTCGGCAGTCCAAAGACACTTTTCAGCAGGACAAAGTCACTTTGAACTGCGCAAATATTCCATGAACCGGGCCCATAAGGTGCCCTGAAAAGCATGCACTTTGACTTCATTGTATTTAAATGCTTCTATCCTGGAGCCAATTTATTCTCCCAATATGCCAATAATACATACTTAAGATTGGTTTCTATTAGATCAGTTCCTCCCTTCACAAAATTGGTTTGGTATGGGCACTTGGATTTGTCCACAATCTAGCTTGCCCAACATCATATAAGATATATATATATATATATATATATATATATATATATATATATGTGCACCAAGGTAATGAGGGACCTCTCTTGTGCCAGGGATGGCTTCCCTGTATTTACCAAGCTCTAGGACACTCCATAGCCTAGCCCAGTAGAGGGCAGGTCCGACTTGTCGATGTAGGGCCACTTGAATTCTTTGTGTAGGAGAATTGTTGGCATACTATTCGCAAGAGGCAATATTCTTTGTAGAAAGCCCTTTTCTATGATGCATAGTTTTGCTTGTTTGCGATAGCCCCAGAGTACTGCGCCATAGTGTGCTGCTTTCCTCGCGTGCCGGTTATATACCGCTAGTGTGTGGCGTACAGCTCAGCCGCTCTGTTGCTTAGTGAATTTGGCAATAGCTCCTCCTTATCGGGAGAGTGTAACAGCAGCGTTCTCTACCTGCTGGTCCCATTTGCCTGTATTGGAGAACCCGAGTCCTAGGTACGTAATACCTCTTCACTTGCTCGATGCAGACTCCTTTCAAAAGCATTTGTAAATTTAGCTGGTTCTTCCCCTTTTCTTTTTAGTAAAAAACCTTGGATTTTGTTTTACTGTTAATTTTTAAGGCCTTTTGTCATTGCAGAAACAAATCTCTGAATAGTGTGAACTTTTGTTCAACGATATGAGAGCTGCGTCATCTGCACATATAAATATGGGGTATTTATCTGTACCTAGGGCTGGGCATCAGTTGGGGTTGACAGGATATCACTGGTTACACCATTTATGAAGAGGCAGAAAAGCGTTGGTGCCAGCACACAACCTTGCTGATTGCCTTTCTCCACTTCAAATAGCTTGGTTGTTCCACCACTGAGACTCCATCTTAGTGTGGCTGTCCATCCCATATATAACAGTAAGAGTGCTCATAACAGGCCTGTGGAACATCCAGCTCCATGTAATGTCACCAAAGGAAATCACTTTGAAGTAGTTTAGGTTTGGGCCCCCCCCCCCATGCTCACCCTTCACTACTACCCTTACCCAAGCCCCTCGCCACCCCCTCCTTCCCCATAAAAGAGGGGGTGGCGAGGGGCTATATTTTTTTAAGTATTGTCGAAGTCATCATTTCAAAGTAAATTGCTTCTAAATGATTTCTGGCGGTGTAACCACAGGATACGGAATATCCGGTTCACACACTGTTTCCCACAGTGCAACACAGTCAAAGGTGGTTTGAGATTGATGAAGAGTACATATAAATTTGTCATCCGAAATGTTACATATTTTTTGATCAGCAAGAATAATCTAAAACTCTGGTCAACAAGTATTTATGCCTTGATGAAAAGTAGCCCGTCAGTGAGTTATGCAATACTGGTCTCCCACCTATGATTAAGTACTACAGCACAACCCTAGCAAAGACTTTGCACACTGAATCAAGGAGTGAGATGGGCCTGTAATTGGATGGGTTCTCCTGCACGCCACCCTTTTTATAGAGTGGCATTATTTCAAACATGCTCTAGGAACTTAGTACCTTACGGACAGCCGTTATTGCATTAAACGAATGCATGAAATAGTGTGCCCATATTTTTGGTTCTTCTCTAAATCTATCCATTTTAAGTTTATCTGGGCCATGTCATGGTTTATTAGATGGCAGAAGCAAGTCAGGGATCTCCTTCCCCTACAATGAATGCGGCACACAATAAAAACGCTTTTTGTTTCTACAACACAGATTCTTTCTTGGGAAGGCCTCCAACCAGTCTCGCACCCAACCTCCACAAATATCCTGCGTCATAAAGGGCTAGGAACCAGTGTGTATCAATAAGATATTTATTAATTTATTATTTAATGTCAAATGAGAATCAACAAATTACAACATCCACCAATGTTGTGGCAACACAAAACGCAATATCCTTTTTGATGACCGTATGCTGAGATAACTCAAAATATACAGTACAAAAATGTACTTTTACTTTCAAAGAGAAAATGAATGCAACAAACAGGAAAATGCAGGCGCACAAAAATGAGGCTCGAGTCCCAGCACCCCTCACCCCCCAAACATACACTAGGCTTGTCAGTTTCAGATGGAAAGTAGTGGCAAGGAGTGGAAACACAAGGTAAAAATCAGATTTGGAATCTAGTTCATAGAAACTATCAGAGGAGCAAGCGAATAATGGGAAAAATCAATTTTTAGCGTACAATGTAAAATTTTGATTTTTAATTAGTCATCACAGCTGCTATGGGAAAGCATAGGATGACAGGCAGGGCTTTCGAGAATACTATTCAGCACACAAGGGGAAAAACGATTTTAGGATATTCAACACATGGGCAATGGGAAAGAAAAGCAAATGGAAATTAGTTTATTTCTCACGATGGGCAAAGAGGAAAAGAATGGAAAACTCGATTTTGGAGATGTTAAACACAATTTCAATGGAAAAGAAAATGCAAATAGAAATTTGTTTTCACTGATGCTTAAAATGACAGGCAAGCTGTGGGAAAGGGGTAGCTCATAATAGGAAAATCGGTTATGGCTTAGGAGGACAGATGCAGTTGGAAAATACAGTTGCAGATGGAAATTCGTTCAGCAGGGCACAATTTAAACACAGCAACAAATTTGTTTATCAGATCACAATGGAATTCTTTTGGGCAACACTTTATAACTATAAAAATTCACAAGACACAGGGAAGAGATGGCTGGTTTCGAATTCCAACCATACAAATCCTGTGAAATAAATGGGGAAATTAATTGATTTACTTTAAACATATATTAAGGATTTACACAGGGAAATAGGGATTCTTCAATGGGAAAATGACTGAAATACACAGGCAAAGAAGGGAGGGGATTTTTCCATGATGCAATCTCTATGGCAATGCTGAAAGAATATAGGGCTTATGCAATCTGTGGCTTGTGGGATATATACTTACAGGAGAGGTCTGGACTGGACATCAGCTAACGTCAGGACACTGCTTGACAGCCAATGGGGTCAGTCAAATATTCCCTCTTTCCTCAAAGGGGTCTCAAGGTAGCTACTAAAACTCCAAGCTCCACTGCAAGTTAGGCCTCACTGTTCTGGGATGGTTCTCCAGATTTCAGCAGCCGCTCGTCTCAGGATTTAATGGGAAAGGTCCTGATTTGAGGCAGGGTTATCAAGATATAGGGCAAATTACATCACTAATGTGTCATGGTTCCTGCGGAAGGGATTGGTTAATGTCCAATCCTCCACACCCAGGGTCTAGCAAATGTGCAAGTGCTTTGGACTGGCTAGGGGAGGAGACCCCTCCATCATCTTTCTTTGACAGGGGGGCTTCTGGTCTGGTTCAGGGACACAAACATCTCAATGCATGACAAGTGCCCTTAATTTTCATCCTTTGACATATATGAAGGCATTTTTTAACAAAATATTTTACTGCAAGTCAAATGACACTCCTTATAAGTTTGTGTGTCATTCCTATGTGGAGCTACAGTTTTTCCTCATTTACTCCAGAACTATATATGTGAAAAATATGGTGCTCAGTGGGCGGAATATGAATTAACATTTTACATGTTTCATCAAATGTTTATATCTCCCAACTACACAAAGAGGGCCCCATGGTGTTTTCATAAATAACTTCAGTTGTGTAGGTCACACAAAAATCGTTTTTCGGTGACCAGAAAGGCCTATTTGACACCTTTTCAGAAATCCTACAATGACTCACTGTGTGATTAATATTCTTGATTTTATATGATAAAAACAATTTCTCACCTTTTACACAATGGGCAGTCAACTACTCCTTAAAGCTGGCCCCAACCCTTGCCATGTGCCTGTGTTGAGATTAGCTTGCACATTCCAAGAGCTAATTGCCTGCTAAAGCACGTTTTATTGCGGCCTAAGTGAGCTGGGTCATAAAAGCAAGGGAACAGAGCTGCCTTTATCTCGTCCCCACCGCAAAGGAGATGTCTACAAGTATTATACTGTATTTTTTAAGGGAAGCACTCCTGTTTGAAGTTTACACGCCCCTCTTGGTCTACATGACAACCTAAGGAAATAATTCAGTTTCACATCTGAGGAGATCGTAAGCAGGCCAAAGCCTCCCCCCCCCCCCTCAGCTGAATTGGACTTTTTACTCATATTTTAAATTGACATGAACTCTTGAAAGGCACACAATTAATATGTTGATATATCACTGCAAAGTTGTACCCTGCATCCTGTGGTTAAAGGAGGGCAACATAATTACACTTTGAGGCTCTGGTGTACATCTAGCTATGCAGTATGTCACTTTAGAGGCAACATCGAAATGTCATTTTGTTAGTTTCAGCTGTGAAAAAGGCCTTCATTTTACTGTAGCAGTTTAACCCAGTTCAGCCTCCCAGCATGACAGAACCCATGTTCATATTTTTAAAATCGTGCATACATTTTGATGAGCATATCTTTAGTTTAAAGGGAAAAACGGAATTACTCATTTTATTTAATGTTTATGACAGAAGGCAATCTGCTTCACTGCCACTGCTGCTCACAATGCTGACATCCCATTGAGGGTACCGTGGAGTGTAGTTTCTGAGAATGTTACTTCAGCTCTCCAATAATTTTGGCAAACCTTGCAATGTGTCTTTCCCTTAGGCCAGGCAATTGGCATGTTTCAGCAACTCCATGTTTTGAGGCTCACTTTCACTCCTTTTTGCTTTGAAAGTGCAGGGCCTTATTTACACATTATTTCGGTACAAACCTGGGAATTTGGGGAGTTCACATAACTGGCCCTTGCCTTTTTATTTCTTGCATCCAGGGGCCATTTCACCCCACAGCCAGGCACTTTGTTTCTCTTTTGAGTTTCTAGCACTTTAGTGACCTCCTTTAGTGTGAATACCAGTACCTCTTTGAAGGGATCTTCGTACTTCGAATTTTACCACCGTCTGTATTAAATGATCTTGTATGCCTGTAATGACTACTAAAATGATCATACCATGTTGTCTCTGATAGACTCCAGTCACATTATCATCACCCCTTTTGACAGATGACACTAATTTCCCGAATTTCACGCCGTTATGGTTTTTTACTACTTCCAGTGTTGCGTCCCATACGTTCTGTATATTCTTTTATTTCCCTTGCAATTAACTTTTTAGATTGTGACCTTGCTAGCAATAGTTCATTCCTTTCAATGTTACCCACATTTTTCACACAGTACATGTATTGTTTTGCTTTTCCACAATACACTTCATAAAACCTGGTCCTCTTAGTGGTGAGTCTGACGGTATCAAACAGAGGTTGTAGAAAGGCGAGCTCAGAGAACAGAGCCTGATTCTACCCAACAGGGCAAACGGTCCAATATTTACAATTTCATGACCCAAATGGGCTCTCTTCCTAGGGTCGTGTTCAGTGGGTCAAATTGATGTTTTGCAATGTATAATGTGGTTCTGGAATGCATTTTTAAACCTGAGAAGGAAGGCGAAAGCCCTGAGTTGCAATGAGTGAATGTCCCTGTCCTTGTCAGCCTGTGGTCGGACAATGGCTTAGTGGTGGACTGTGCAAGATGGAGTTTGGGGGCCAAAGTGCCACAAACGGTCTACCAGCTAGAGCAAGTATATGTGGAGAGTCCTGCTTTTTAGAGAAGGACCTGAAACCTGGTGCTGATAAAAGGAGGACGGAATGTTTCAGGGGAAGTAAAAAAAAAAAAAAAGTGTAAATTGGAAAGATGAGGACTTTGTCAAGGGGCTTAAGAGCAACAGGGCAGCACAATGACGCGTTTGTTACAGAAGTCCAGATTGGGTCAGTAGCAAGCAACGAATTAGGGAAATGGCAAAAAGGAATGGGAGGTGGAGGACGTTGTTTTAACGCTTAGAAGATGGAGTCCGTGGCATTGGAGATGGTTGTTGATGGAAAGAATAGAGTTGAGCAAGTGGATGGCTGCTTCGGCTGTAGAAGGGAAGTAGATCTCCGTTTCGGTGACGTGCAATCAACTAACTGGTCACCGAATCTTGTGTTCTCCTGGTGGTCAGCATATGGGCTGGGATGAGGAGGACAATAATAGGGTCACCTTCCAGGGGATAAGCACAGACTCATATGCCACCGCATGAAGGTCAGGCAGTGATGACACGGAGGGTCCCATGAAGGAAGATCCCGCCTCGGGAGATGGCGCTTTTGGCTTTCAGTGGATTTGTTCCTTCACAACTATGAGTGTTCCTTAATTAAGAATGCCACATAGAAATACAGGTCAGACTGCATATTCAAATACTTTTAGGAGAAGGGAAAAATGGAGCCATGTGCCAAAGGAAATCCACCTAGAAAGAATCCAAGAGAAGTAAGTTTCCCTTAAAAAGGGGCAAAACCTTATGAAAGGGAAGAATGCATTTCTTGTCAACCAAAGACTGCTTCCCCGGAATCTACTTTGCATAATCCAGTGAACATGCTTCACTCTTTCCTCAAGTAAGAAAAAAAACTTTAAAAAAAATAAATATCTTTGAATTTCAACAATTTCACAACCCAGGTTTCCCCTCACGAACCGTGTTGAAGTATTTTAACAGAACTGTTGGGTGTCAAATATGCATTATCCCATGCACACACATAGGACTTATTATAGGCACTCATTCGGACAACGGTGTGCCACCCCGTCTATCATAAGAACATGTGATGTTCTGAATCACAGTGGCTGTGGTTTGAACCAACTGACGGTGTCACCAAGCCATCTCTGCAGGTGGCTCAGTCAGGTATACCCCAGTCACGTAATCTTGGAGGGTAACTCGCAGTGGTGTCCCGTAGTACTAAGTCTATTCTCAGCTGACAAGGGAAGCATTAAAAGTTCTTCAGGTTCCTGCCTGCTGTGATCCCTCAATACTCTTCGAGGGCCAGGAGGATAGATCAGGGGCAACGTGCTCGCCTTGGAAGCAAGACGACGTGGAGCAACACAGGTTTGATACCCGGGTCCACGCTTAGAAACCTCTGGGTATTAAGCGTGTTATAAATAACCAATTACAATTCACCTAGCATCTTTCAAAGGGATGGGGGATTCAAACCAACCATGTTGGTTATAGAATCTCTGCCATCTTACCTTTTGGTAGAATTCTGAATCTGGAGATTCTAATTAGCCAATCAAACTTGTAGAGCCGATATCTCAGTCTGCAATCCCCTCGGAGGATACTCCTTTAGAGTAAATGACCCGATTGACAAAAACAACTCCTCTTCCTACACCCCCTTATAGGCCTCTCAGACCCAATGTATCAGATTGTGCAAAAGCCACCAGCCCCAGGGTCTTACAGTTAGACACTCAATGCTGCCTCTAAACATTAGGCCCAGTCTCCACAGGAAAGCATAAGGTCCTGCCTCAGCAGAGGAGCTTGGGGAAAAATGTCCTGCACGGCAGATTTTAGGGTTTGCAGCGGCTGGCATGCATGCACCTCCTGGCTATGGCATGTCTTCAAGATTGTATACGAGAGAGATTATTGGGCCCTTTTCTCACAATTATTTAATGAGAAATGTACAGGGAGCCAGTGTGAGGCGGTGGGGGGAGTGCACCCGAGGGAGGTGGCAGGGCACAGTGCGAGGACTACACCCAAATACAAGTTTCTCCTAATACCATGTTTTTTTGTTCTCGCCCCTGCATCAGATCACACAGAGCCAGAATTTGCAAGTTAGGTCATTCGTAATGACACACAAATTGTGCAGAGTTTCTGGTCAGCATTTTCGGCAGATTGCTCTGCAGAGATGCACTCCGCTTCCTGTCAATGCATCTCCACCCTGACATGGCAGATGCCCAAATAATAACATCAGCGAAGGAAAAGATTGGTCACCCAGGCAGAAAGTCACACACACACACACACCCTTCTCGGGGATGCTCTGCGAAACAGCGTGAGCAATGGCAGACGGGTTTAGGCAAAAGTAAATGAACAGCTAAACTTCTGCCCTTGGCTGATACTGCGAGCTAGAGTTAGTGGCCAGAAAATAAACTGGCATGCAATCACACCTGGTGAGTGATGCCTTACTCCTAGGAAACAAGGAGTGATCTAAATGTGGTTTTTCTTTTTTTATTCTACACAACATGTATAACTAATTGTGTTACAATACACAGCAGAAACTATAGTCAACGATTCCTAATTGATTATGTGTGGCAAGAGGTCAAGCATTGCATCGCTTGATGCACTGCCACCGCTCGCAGGTGGTGAACTTATTCTCTTGCCAGTGTGCGGCACTGCTGGCCACCAGATCATGTTCTTATTGCCCACCTTTGCACAGTTAGAATCCAGGGGTCCACAGTCTCCTTCATCACATACTTCCTTCAAGCCAGAAGCCATACATACTCTGTAGTACCTGTAGCATACTGCTGTGCTGCTTACTCATCTCATTCAATGAGTACCTTTTCTGCTTAGCCTCTAGGATGGACTCCTTTGGAAGGACATTCTGCTCTCATGCGGACAACACAGGACCCTGGCCAGGATGGATGAGGCCGCGGCTTCACCTCTAACAATCTCCACTGTACATGGCACCAATTCAACATTGGCTACATGACAATTGTCAAAAACGATACATCAGTGACCCTCCTCATGAACTATAGCCCCCCCCGCCACCCTTGTATCGTCTTCCTCCATCTAGCAGTTCCCCATTGGCTTCAATAGTCCACCTGTGGCGTTTTCCCGCCTTGATAAACTGAGTAACGTATTTTTCATCAATGAACAGATTTCGTTTGTTGTTATTATTCATTTGAAAAGTTGTGTTTCCTTGTCCTACCACAGTCCAAGATCATAGGCTCCAAGAGGTTTGATATACCCATGACGGCCTCCAGCTGCTTTCTTCCTTTCAGCAGGGATCCTCGACACATCCCAGCCTCATTTGGTCTCCCTGACTACAAGTACCGCTTTTCTGGATGACAATGTGCTTCTGGCAGGTGATTTGAACTCCTCTTGTGTTGGGGAGAATTAAGATAGCGGTGCATCACATTTGAATGGTCACATATGGTGTAATTTCTTGGAGGAATTGAATCTATGCATTGCCAATGGTTGTATCCCCAGAGATATTCTGCCTGCCAAAACATGGAGAAGTGGGGTATAGTCATCCACTATTGACTACATAATAATGTCTGAACCCCTCTTTAGAGAATGTTTGGAGTTGCGGGCTGTTGATATTGGTACAAGTGACCATCTTCCCTTATTGGTGGCATTTGTACATCATAAAATGCGTACTTCCAACCCAAAACGTACTCAAACACCTTTGGTAACTCAGGGTGGTAACAAACTGCTCGCATTTAGGAGAAGAGGGGCCAACGTGAACGCCAGACTGGAAAAACGATTTACGGGCTACAGGGTCCTTGAAGAATTCTATGAACCTAAATAGTTTGTGAACCTCCTTTGGGACACTGATAGGCCAGTTATTAAACAAGGCCTTGTAAGGAAAGTTAATTTCCACAGCTATTATTCAGAGACAGTGGAGCATAAAAGATCTCTGCGCAGAAACACCAGGAGGCTATCAAAGGAGGGTTTAGACATAGAGGTATTCCAGCGAGAAAAATGATCACTCCACAACCAATATAGAAATTGGTTGCAGAGTAAAAATCTGATGGCCTGCTCATGCTGAAAGCAGTGGCAGAGGGCAACTCTCGTAATTTCTGGGGCATCATAAATTAGCAATTGCAATGCCAGGATACAGTCCAGTCGAACTGAATCCTGGAATCAATCTGAATAGAGTATTTTACAGGAATCTTTGAGGAACTAAATCCTTGTGGTTGTGCATTTCCCCCTAATTTGAAGTGGGAACTTGAATTTTGGGAAATCGAAATTGAAGGCCTTGTACGTGCCTCATCGGAATCGAGGGCAGCGGGGCCAAATTGCCTCACAAATGACAATTTGCGATCTGCAGTTGGAACTTGGACTTCTATCCTTCTTAATTTGTTTAACTACATAATAAAAACACGTGAATGCCCTGAGTCATGGCGCTCACCAATAATAATACCCATCTATAAGAAAGGAGACCGTGGGAACCTAGCTATCACCCGGTAGCTTGAATGGATAAAGAGAGCAAAATATTTGCTCGAATTATTCTAAAGGACTTAGTGAATTGGGCGGAATGGGCAAATATTTCGAAGTTCTAGACTGGCATCCGCAAGGGATTGTCTATTACACTAAATGGCTGGGTCCTTAACATTCTAAACACTAAGCAAGACAAAGATGTTCACCTTTATGCCGCTTGGATAGACTTGTCTAGTGTGTTTGACACCATAAATCGACAGAAATTATGGTGCAAATTAAAAGAATGGGATATCCCTGATGGGCTCTTGACTATTATAATTTGGATTCATAATAAAACCAGGATACAGGTAAGATTGAACTTAGAAGGTAAATTGTCCTCGTCAATCCCAACAGCCAAAGGTTTAAGACAATGATGTATTGTTGCACCCTGCCTTTTTGATCTCTTTTTGCCTGATCTGTGGAACAACTTGGCATCATATACATAGGCATCACCCAGAATTGGTGATCTTAAAATGACTTGTTTGGCTTATGCGGATGATGTGGTCCTGTTAGACCGTACTCCGATAGGACTACAGCGCCTGATTGTGGTCTTTGAAAATGACACCCCGCTGAACGATCTAGTCATCAATCCAAACGAAACCTTTGTTATGACCTATAACCACTCAAACAAGAAAAGAACAGGTTGCGTCAGGTAGAAGATGGACGATTTTGACACTGCCTGTAGGAAAGGAAATAAAATACTTGGTTTTCATGATAAGCTCAAATCCCCTCAATGATAGCGCTTGAAAACGACACTGGGAACATGTTTAACCAACTCGTCTGTCAAATGACAAAAATCCTGCATACCTATTGTAGATTCACCGTACTACCCTTAATCAAGTTCTACAAGGGTAAGGTAATCCCATATTAATGTATGGAATTGTGAGTGAAAAATGAGCCCTGAAGATCAACTGGGTTCGAATAGAGGGGTTGATCTGGCATTTAATTTACCACAATCACTTCGCATGGCTAGGCTAAGGTACGAGCTATGTCTGCAATCACTTAAATTTCATGCAGAATGGAAAAGGATCATGTTGTATAGATCTAGCATGACCCCGGTCAAGAATTCCCTCTACGAGGCTATAGGTGGTTTAATGTTAAGAAATACCAATGTTTGTTTGAGAGAATTAGAACAAGATGCATAAGGGATAACTACAAAATGTCATTCCTCTGAAATAGAACAGAGGGACAACCCATTTAAACTAAAAAGAACTATGGGTGAAATAGATTGGATAGAAACAAGGGCATCATTCATTAGCATGAAATGTTTTGAGAGTTTTGCACTAAATGATAAACCCTTGGGTTATCTGTTACAGTAGCTGAGAAGGTTCCCAAACCCGAGATGGAGGGCCAATTTCCTAAGATTTCACCTAAACTTACACACCAAAAGAGCTCTATTGAACACAAGGAATAAGGGCCAATTGAAGGACAGTGTTTGCAACCTTTGTGATGCAGGGGCGCAACAGAGTGTAAAACACCTCCTAATATGTCTAGGATTGAACAAGCAAAGGACTGTACACTTTATACGTTTTGTTCACAATGTTGATTGGCTATTCTTAGATGAATTTTGGAGTCTAATTTCAGCTGGGAAGGAAACTTTTTTATCAATGAAAGTTCTTAGATTTTTGGAAGAAAATGGAGTTATTAATCAGACCGTAGTGGAAAGTTACTATTCTGGACTAGGTTGGGACTCTCCCTTTTTCTTCCTGACGGATTGTAAATGTGACATGATATGACATTTATAATGCGCTTATACACAAGTGTTTCAAGGCACAAATGTTTTTTTAACTGTTAAGTATGAGTGATTTGATCATCTGAATAGATTGATGCGTTTGTATTGTGAAAAGTCATGTTGACTAAACACAATCTCGAAGCTAACAATCTTCTGGGCCTCCGTCAATCTGGCTTTTTGACCCATAAACAGCACTGAGACAGCCCTACCTTACTCCTTTTACTCGACTTATCGGCAGCTTTCGATTTAGTTGATCATAGCATCCGAACTTCCCACCTGACCGCTGCAGCTTCTTTCTCCACCAAAGCCACCGCTTAGATCCAATCCATCGTCTCAGACAGAAATAGGAGGGTCTTTTCACACTCAGCTTTGGTCGACCCCTCTCCAAACACTTATTGAGTCCCACAAGGTTCCTGCATCTCCCCAACTTTGTATAACATCTTTTTGAAGTTGCTGTTTGACCATTTAGATGACCTGGGCTTCCCCTATACAAAGTATGCAGATGATACACAAATATCCCGCTATCAGGATCATATGACAAAGACTCTGTACTCCTCAACGAAATGTACCTCAGAATTCAAGCCTGGATGGCCAAACATGATCTTTGTCTCAATGATGACAAGGCCAAGCTACTGCTTATCGGTTCAAAGCATCGCCTCAACAAGATAGATCCTCAATACATCTCATTCAATATTGATGGGAACAATATCAAAGTGTCTAAGGATGCCAAAACGTTAAGTCTCTATTTGGATTCCACTCTCTCCCTTTCAAGACAAGTAAATGCAACAGCTTCAGCAACGGCCTTCAACTCCAAATTAATAAACGCTTGCAGACCCTGCCTCTCCACCTTCAGCTGTATCACTCTGGCTTGAGCACTTATACTTTCTAAATTGGACTATTGCAAACAATGCTGTCAAAGTGGCTCTAAACATACCTCGCTCAAACCATATATCACAAGCGAGATGTAACATTAATTGGCTCCCTATTCAAGATAGGATTACTTTCAGAACCTTAATGATTACCCATAAATGTCTATCTAATTCGGCCCCCAAATAACTGGCTGACAAATTCTCTAGAAAGGCATCGCCCAAACCAACCAGAGCCAACTATGTTCACTGTCTTAACATTCCCAAGTTCAAGCTGCAGAAAGCAGGCGAGTCCAGCTTCCCAGTACCAGCAGCCAAGACCTGGAACTCTTTACCCCCTGCACTCAGAGTCAAACCATCCTTTCCGTCCTTCAGACATTAGGTAAAATCTTGGCTCTTCTCCATGCTCAGTTAATCAACGTTCTCCAACTACCAACTCCACACCTACCTTCAAAGGACACACGCCTAGATATGTAACACTAAGCTGACTCGGTTAGCAGGGTTTTCACTAAAACTATATACACATTTGAATAACTTTCGGTATATAACTGTATGCTCTGGTCAAGCCATGTGGTTTTGACTTGTAACACTAGGCTAATGCCTAACTTTGTATATTCTCTCTATCTTGTTGTCTAATGTATGAGAACACTGTGTTCCTGGTATATCAATGCCAGATGTAACAATGTTGTACATTTAAGGAAAAACGCCTAGATACCTCTGGGTTCTGTGTGCTATATATACAAAATAAGCGAAACAAATACAAAATAAAAATTAAAAAAGAAACACGGAAACACATAAAACAGTGCTTCCATTTCTTTCACAAAGTGTGATTTTGAGGTTTCAAAAACAATGTATTAAACATAACTTATTCCAGTCTCATGCGTGATTTTCACCTTCGGTATTCAGCTAAATATTAAATGTAACCCCCAGCCTGAATCAGGCATGCTCATTTATGTGGTTGCGTATAGACACAGGTATAACTGAGTTAGCATAAGTAGTGAGGTTAGTAATAGGAATGAAGACACAGACAGAGTGGAGTTTTTTTGTAATGTTTCTTTATTATGTGTTTTTTTTGTCGTTACTTGACTTGCCTACCATAGCAAGTTGTCCTCACTGTGGAGAACAGCTGGATTCTACACAGACTGGGGACAATGGGCAGGCTTCCCCTGCCAGAGAGACTGTGGATTAACCTGCAACAAGGATTCCACAGGGCATGAGGGTGTGACGGCCTCTCTGGCCAGGCCAGATGTGCCAAGAAGATCCCGACCCAGGCTGCATGTGCGGGGTGGCCGGGTACAGGCGTCGCAGCTTTGGGGCATGACGGTGCGCCCCAGAGCCAGATGGAGAAGGCCCAGAAGCAATTCTCCAGGCCAGTGCTGCAAGCACCAAATAAATGGTGATTTATTTATTTATTTATGCATTTATAGCAGCCAACGTATCCAGGGGGCATCTAGGCTCCAGTTACAGAAACCAGGGTAGCTGTTAGTTGAAAAGGTGGCTTTTCTGTTTCTTTCTGAATGTCTGGTAAGAAGGTGCAGCTGCAATGGCCAGTGGGGGGCGGTCAGTCGGTACAAGGGCAAGATGGGGAGGACTGTGAAGACCTACAAAACCCTTCCGGGAAGGTGGCCTGTGAGACATCGGCCAGCCCTGAGGCCAATCAGGGTAGGCAGGAAAGCAAGACCTTACCTGGAGATCAGATTGCTACCACGAGTCCCTGGTTGCTGCATTAGATGTGGCCAGGAGAGTGCATGGAGCGATTGGTGTCCTCGCCCAGGTAGACAGAGCTTGAATGGGGACTTAAGGGACTCACTCACTGGGGCCTACCCGTTCAATGTAGGAAGCACAATTTATCCCAGCCACCGAAGACATAATCCATCACCACCACAGAGGAAAAGGGCTGAAGTAGTGCTGAGGATTCAACCACTGGACAGCCACAGAGAAAATAGGCGAATTGGGCACAGCCACGGATGAAACACAAAGGCCCAACGATATGAAGCCCCTTCTCCCAAGGGCAAGATTAAGACCTGTGCCAGCCACCGAAGGTGGAGCAGGGGTTTGCGTCATTCAAGGCCTGTTGTCAGTATACCATAACAAAACAACTACAGAGGTACTGTGTTATGAACCGTCTGCATATAGACCATGACAGATCCCTTACGGACATCGACCAATAAGGAGGGCAGAACGCAGCTGCCAGTGTGACTTGAGAGAAATTTGTTTAGGGAAAAGGGGGTTTACTAAGGGAAGGATGGGAGCCAAGGTATGATGTGTGTTGGGGCCTGTGCGAGATCCCCAGGTCATGGGGTTGCCAAATGGGAATCATCACTTACCCCCATTAATAAACTAGGCAGCAAGTTTGAGGGGAGCTATAGAGGAAGGTCAGCCACAGCGTATGTTATGTTGGCCTGTTTTAAATATAGTTGCCCAAAAAGGCTAAAACCCCCTGGCCCCATGTACTGTGCTTTCATGCTATCATGTAACTCAGGACATAGCTCATCTCTTGTGCAACATCACTTTTCTTTGCAGTTTGCTTAGTGCCTCTTCTTGTCCAGCTTGTCTGGAGTCTGCGAGGGTCTCAAGTGTCCTGGGGGAAAGGAGTGTGGCCAAGCCACCAGGGCAAGAAGGGCTACATACATATGCCATTGGGTACATGTTCTGTGCTTTTTAGACTGCTGCTCAACCTCTGACTATTTTGCTCAACATAAGATTCAGTGACTTCACACTCTCTTCTGTAGTAGTTTGTATTTGGGCAACGTTTCTCCACATGAAAATCAAACGACTCTTCAAGGTTTCAGTCCTCATGAGACGGTTGCCGATATCAGGGAAAATGTTCCAAACATGGAACCGAAAAGGTCCCTTCTTCTCCAAGTCCTTCTTATATTGTGAAAGACTTCCTTGGACTCTGTTCAGTATACAACTTAAATGACCTTCTCCTCAGGTTGCTTCTCCTTGGGGCTTGCCACCAACATAACCAGTATGTAAGTGAAATGGCTTCAGTCTTTCAGGCCTTCTAAAATGAATTCAGCATCATTTGACTCCAGTCAAAGAAATGAACAACTCAAATACCTATTCACTTTTTCAATTTCCTTATGACACCTATAATAGCATGCATTTCAAAATAATTCTTGCACCCTTACGATCGGTGAACACCTCACTAAGCCCTTTGATTCCCTACCCTCACCTTGGGCCTGCATCGTCTGGGTTGTGTCTTGATGACTCCGCTCCTTTCAGGTCTCTGGACTCTGCTCACTCCTCCTTGGTTGGTTTTCTTGCTGCATCCCTTTTCTCTCTCTGTCATCTGTCTCTTCTCTTCATTGTCTGACACACAAACTATATGCGTGAGGCTGTCTCTGTGATGCCTTAACGGTTCCTACTGGTTTGACTACACTTGGCAGACCTTTCCTAGCAGCAAGCTCTTCTGCTGCTTTACGGCTCCATGCCCTCCTCAACTCACCTGCACTTGTCTTCGTGTGGCCAGCGCTGTTACCTGCATCTTCCACCTTAATGGCAATTCCTCTTCACGCAGTAAGCCAGTCATTTGTAGGCATGTCTGAAAGTGCACATTGGCTGCAAACAAAGACCCTCAGGAATTGCTGCAGAGGTCATGAAGGGTTCTCTCGCTTACAGCTAGCCAACTGGTCTCTGTCAATTCAGGTACACTTTCTTCTTCTGGCTCTTCTGGGTAGTGTAAGGGTGTCGAAGAAGGATGCAGACACAAGGGTGGCATGTTGGTTACTATAAACATTTATTTATAGTCAAAGAATCCTTCACTATCCCCATCTCTTAAAGCAGGTTTCCCTGCCTCAAACTAATACTAAAGGATCTGTCAGAATGTCCTTAAAACATACACTACAACTAAAGAATACTATAATCAAACTAAGTTCCTTCTCCAGGAGAACAGAGTTGTTCTCCTGGTGTTTGGGTGTTGTTCACAAAATGTTGCCTTGCAAAAGGATCCCCTGGGTGGTAGTTCCAACAAACCTTGTACAACTCAAGTTTCTGGACCAGGAGAGTGACTCCCTTCTCCTGGTATTGGTCTGCACTCTTCAATATAGTTCACAACAAGGCCAGGGGGAATGGTTCCCTTCTGCTGGTGTCTCTCGAGTATAGTCAAAGGACTTTAGTTTTCCTCACCAGGAGAATGACTTTCTTCTCCTGGTGTTAGAATTCTTTTATGTATTCTCCAAACTTGGGGTTTATCTTGCCACTCTCTCACGGTATCAGCAACGTCCCAAGTCCTTCTCTGGGTTTCAGTGGGCTTATCTCTGCCACTGCTGTGAGGAGGATTTCCTCCGATGCTCATTTCACTTATGTTGGGGTCCCAGACCCTTCTCTTGTGGTCAGTGGGCTTATATCTGCTACTACTATGAGGAAGATTAGTTTGGATGCACGGCCAACCCTTCTCTGGCCCAACAGCTGTTTTACTGCTTGTGAGTCAATGGATAGTAACCTGAGCCCACCCTCTTGCACCCCTGTGTCTCCTACGAGTCTCCTGTACCACCAGTTACCTTAATTAGGGCTTCGGTCCATCAAAGATTCTCTGGCTCTTTGGGTTTCTCTCTTCTGCTTTCGCTGCACCACTGCGTCTCGGTGTTCGGCTCGGCTTCTCCTTGGTCTTGTGCCTGGGTCCATTCCAGTGAGACCCCAGGAGGACTAGCTCAGCTGCTCGCCGGTGTCCTCATTCTTTTCCTCCTTGGGTCTACCATCCAGGTTCGAAACTACAACTTGGGACAGTCTCAGCCTCTGCTACTTCTCCCGGCTGAGCTTGACAAGTTCTTTAGTCCATTGTCTCTTCTTATACATTGTTTACAGTCCCTCCCTGGTGGATTGTCAAAGTCCTTTGTTTTTTTTTTGATAGCTTGGTCTGAATGCCTCGTACCAGTACTAGCACAGTCAGTCATCTTCAGGTCTTCTCTGCTCTTCTTTATCCTGCCATTTTCTATTTTGGTTGGGTCCAAACTACTACAGTAATACATTGGTCTACACTCAGGAAAGTGGCTTGGAATGGAGGATGCAGGGGAGGGAAGGTTGGCATGTGATGTTTTTCAACAGGCTGTACCCTAGGTTATTGGCCTTTTCCCAATAAGGGGAGATCCTCCCCATGATGTCCTCCCACATAAAACTACCCCTAGGAGGACTATTTGGTAGTGGCTGCAACGCCCTATCCTCATAGGGCGGGACAATACCTGGCAAATCATCACTGTAGGCATAGGCTCTGCTGGACCGGTCAGGTGAAAGTATAAAGTGAAAACACACTTCAACTTTTTGTGTACCTTTTCTGAAGGGATCACATTGCCACACACCACAATCAAAGAACCTCATGCCTCAACTAGAAACTAATCTGCTCCTATCTTTTCTTCCATCCCTATACCCTCATAAGAATCTTATTTAAGCTGACGCACCTCATCAAAAGGACTGCTCTAAATGTTGGTCATCCAGGCTAATCTACAGCAATAGCAGACTCTTTGGTGTTCCATTGTTAATTATTCATTGGCACTACAATCCCAAAACTCTCAAGCCATCTTAGCGCAGAAAAAAGAAACATCTCACCATCTTATTTTGCCTTCCTTGGCAACCAAGCACCTAAAAATTAAATTGTACTGTATTTCATGTCTATCAAATGTGGCCTACTATTTATATCATCATAGATACAACACTACATCCCTTACAGTTCTCTATGCCTTATTTCTACAGGAGAAATCAGTTAGCAAGCACTCTGTACCTCTGAATTTCGCAACCTGGCTGCCCACCGCCCGGTTCCCTGGAGCCACTGCATACCCTCTTCAGCCATGCAGTGCTCCTTGGGAGGTACGTTGAGTCTGTCTGACACAGAGCAGGGGGTTCTGCATCCGTAACTGTCGGGATGCAACTGCAGCTTCTCCTCAGGACTGTGCGCCTCAGCACTCCGAGGTTCCTCATTCTCTTCTGCTTCTCAGAGCCGGACCCTTCCAGCTACTGGTCCGGTATGCTCTGCTGTCTTCCGCAGACCACAGGTTTGGACTCATGACATGTTCTTGCTCTACCTGTCTACACGTACGCTGGGTCTTCTCTCTCACTTGAACTCTGTGGATTTCTTCATGCAGTGCTTCCCATTGGTTCTTTGACCGACACTCCTTAAGGGGGCTAGTCCACTTGCTACTCTGCTGTCTCCCAGGAGGCGTGGGGATAATTGGAGTCAGAACCCAAGCCAGCCATGAAAAAAGGGGGATCAGGATTATCTTTTATCTCAGCTCCCACATATCCATTAAAGGAATCAGTGGTCGGGGGAAGTGATGGTGACTGGTGTCCCCTTCTGGGGTTTCCTCTCCCTTAAGGGGTGGTCAACCCAAGAGCGGCCCGCTTTTCCCATCCCCTGGGGGATGTTAAGCATAGCAGGCTCACCTTCCTAGTCCCAAAGGGTGGCTCCCCCTTGGGGAGAGGTGACCGTCTCCTTGGGATCGTCACACTGCTGATCTGAAATATTCCCAACCATCTTGTTTTCAGAAAGGCTTTCAACCAGCAATACCGTGCACACCAGCCCAAACTCTGCCCCCTAAGAGCTCAGCACTAAGAAACCATCTTGTTGGTGGATGTTGCACTCTTGAAATAATAATAGTAATAATAAAATAAAGCAGTACTTTACACGCATCCCCACTATACCATTATTCACAATCAGAACTAATTGATGAAAAGAAGTAGGATATGTTAAGATAGTGGACTGGCTATTTTTCACAATTTGGCATTTGACTAGAAATGGAGTGGCGGTGGGTTTGATAAGAAGGGGAAGTTTGTCCAAGTTATACTGCCTTGTCATACATGGGACACTTTTGCCCTAATGTGAGACTAAATCATAATTGTTCATTTTAAAGAAACCAATAGGTGCTCAGTGTGCGGTTCAAGCAAATGTGTCATATGGCCCCGAAAATCATTAGAAGCAGTGCTACACAATACGCTGAGTATTACAATGTATGGGACACACTTAAATATGTTAGGTCACAATAAACAAAGATTAAAAAAAATGTAGGTCACAAAGGTTTGGACTCCGTGTACAGTGAAGAATTTAGCCTGAAGGCTAACCCTTTATGGCATCTGTGTATATAACTCGTGGGTTTGACCTCACTATCACCTTGGCCTTGAGCTATTGGAAGCTTTGATGTAAGGAAGAGAAAGTGTATCTTTATTTAAGCCCAAAGCCGCCACAGGTGTACCCGAGATGACAAGCATGTGACAGCACCAATCATTTTTAATCCTGTATCTGTGGGACTGCAGCCATGTTATGTTTAATTCACCTTGCACCATTCACAATATGCACCACGGTGCCTTCAGGGAGAGAAACTATGACAACAAATGTGATGAGTAAAAGGTTTTGACTCAATCTCAACAACTGGCATAGCTGTGGGCAACCTTCCACCACCACTGTTTTGAGCCCTCTGCATCATTGCAAAAGGCGACCAAGAATATATGCAAATCAGTATTGGAACTGCCAGCTTGGGGGCAGACCAGCTTGTCCCCTTCAGCAAAGTGTGACAAATCTGGAGGTTTTGTCCCTTCTTCCTTGGGGAGCCACCCTCTTTGAGGTTAGGGAGGTGAGCTTGCTAAGCAAAAAGCAGGGCCTCACTTGGAGTGACTTTCCACCAGGGAACAGGGACTCCCATTCTGGTAAGGAACTCCCTGCAACTGAAATATTCTCTGCATATATGAGAATACTAGAAGTGGATCTGTCTGTCAGTGGTGGAACTCTAAATAATGTAGAAAGTGCATTTGAACAGTTGACTCAAGGCAATACAGGCCTCTCAATGGACTCGACAGTTAAACACGCCTCTCTGGTATGTGGTAGCAAGAATAAAACGACTTTACCCCTTGAATGGAGGAGGAGAAGCAAGATGTCATTGCGGTTCTGGGTGTGGTGTAGACGAGGATCCTAAAGGATGTCCGCAGAGACCCAGAGAGAAACTGGGGGTGAAGCCCGAGAGAACGAGAAATGTGGCTGACGAGGCATAAGGCTGTGTGGAGTCAATGAGGCAGAGCGGAGTCGGCCCCCGAGGGAAGGCGTGACCACACAGAGGATGTGGTGGGCCTGGAGCACAAGAAGCTATATTGAACCCGGCAAGCGAGAGAGGCACGAGTCCCCTGCTCACACTACGCAAAATCAGGGAGAGCAACATAGCGGCAAGTGAAGAACGATTCCCGCTTGTGTTCAGGAGAGGACGTCCAGCAACTGGGGCGAACCCCAGCATCACTGGGTTAAAGACACCTCACTGGAGCAGGACCTGCTACGGAGAAGGTACAAGGTTTGCTCACAGTAGAGCATGCACAGAGACCAGACCGTGAGAATGGAAGAAGTAACAAAGAGGCTAGATCCCTACGAGGGACAACCATGTCCAAAGAGCGAGATGTACATAAACAGTACAAGTGGTTATGCGAGCCCTGAAAACTTGAGCCTCTGAACCATCCAAATTAAAGATACCGCCAAGAATCAAATAAGAAAAAGGAAACAAGGGAGCCAGGAGAGCCCTATAAAGCAGGTACGAAATCATCCCAGAGGGGAACCAAAATCAACCAAAATCAAGCAAGACTGTAGTCTCGTGGGGACAGACTCACAATCACTAAGAGAATTGACTTTGTAGGACTTGAGAGTTTATGTTCTATACCTGAAAACAGCCTTTCTTTATTTTGAACTCAGACAAGATGGAAATGAACTGATAAATTCAGGAGACCTGTATCCTACTGAATACTTGTGGGAACTGGAACGAGAAGAGATTCCTGGAAATACTGAGAAACAGCAGAGTAAAGAACACTGAGGGCAACCTGTATTGCCCGCTTTCCCTTTTGAGTTGTCAAGTGGTAGGCCAGTTTAGAAGTTAGTATTTGGACAGAGGACATGATTTATTATTTTGACTCATTTTGACAAGCACCTTAGTTTAGTTTGGTTAGGTAGGGACTTCCCTATTAGCAACAGGGTCAGTAAGGCATTTTCTTAAATATTAACTCCTGTAGTAAAAGTATCTCTTCTAGTCTGAGTCTTTCTTCAGGCACGCCACAGATGGCGCAGATGGGCCAAAAAGCAATGATGTTTATGTTTAAACATATATAGCACGCTTTAGGCACAAGGGTACACTTATGCATAAAAGATAAAACAAATACCACAAAAACACATCTAAGGGACAAAATGGACTGCATAAAACCAATAAAAAAACAGAAGCAAACCATCCCTAAACCATAAGGATAAAAAAGATAAAACAGGACACACAAAAACGACATAAACCTGCATCAGATAAAATCAATAAGATCATCAAGTAGATAAATGAGACGCCATAAGATCAGCAGGGTAAGACCATCAATGCAGGCTGATAAAATCATGCAAAAATGAAAGTCTTCAAGGCCTTCTTCTAGGATAAGTGTGAGGGAAACCAATCGTAATGTACTTGGCAACTTATTCCACAAAGAAGGGGCAAGGAAGTTAAAGAAACACCATCCTGCCCTCTCCAATTTAGCCCATGGCACCTGCAACAAGTTGCCCTGGCTAGATCGCAATGATCATGTCTATTGCTTCTCCTTAATCCTCCTTTAAGATAGGTAGGGCTTCTGCCATGGATACATTTCTGCATAATGGACAGCATTCTGAAAATTAAGCGCTCTCTCACCGGCAGCCAATGTAGTAGTGCCCTAGGAGCTATTATAATGTATTGTGCTAATGTTGGAGACGAGTCTAACCACACTATTCTACAAAACCTGAAGCTTTGCCGCGTATTTATGTACAATGCCCTTTCCACCCCCCCACCCCACCCACCAGTACCCTGTGCTTCCACTCATCCTCTAGCCCTTTCCATTGACCCTAGAATTCTCTAGAAGACCAAGGCTGGACCACTATAGATCTAGAAGAACATGTTTTACCAGGGATGCTGCAGGTCCCCCGAAAAACAGGAAACATACTATTTCTAAGTGTGCGGGGGTACAGAGGATCCTTAGGAAGTTTTATGAAATGTTTAAATTATTAAATAGGGTCCTATAAAGGGTGGATAAGCCCCAACCCGCATTGGGGATGCCATCTATTAAATTGCCTACCAGGGTCTCTTTAAAAATTGGAATTAATTTTCCTAATAGGGACCGGGAAGGACCCTAAAAAAGAAAATTCCAAAAACACAGTGGGGGTTTCCTCTTCCAGCGGACTCTATATACTTTTAGTTTTGGCTATAACGTGGTGCTTTAGCACCACTTGTAAGCTGAAACGAATGAATTGGACTACAGCTGGGGAGTGATGGCATATGAGGCGGGACACAATGCTTGCAGATGATGTGTGGTTATATACTGCGATGAATCATGCAGAGGCATCACAAACTCCCAACCTAAAGTCTACACCCATGTCGCCAGGGAAAGACAGCGCTACCTGATCCTTAGCCAGGGGTTGGCGTTAGAAGGGAGGATCACATACGAGGAGAAGGCTGTCAAGGGAATGTGGCGACTGCCAGGAGAGATGTGGTACTCCTTCTCGGAGGATGAGGTTTCCCTAAAGCCTGAATATTTAATGGCATGTTGTCACAGCAGGGTCTCCCCTACCAGACGTACCCAAGGTATTAATCAGGAAAGCATACTGTTTAAACAAGAAACCGATGCATATAAGGGACAGGAAATTAAAATTACTACTTTTAGAAGTGGTGATTCTACATTGTATTCAGGTTATAGACCTAAGAGAAAATAAGTATTCCCTTTCAAATCCTCCCCTAAACATAGATCATGCAAAGCCCGTAAACACAGTGGATTGAATGATGGAAAAACAGATAAGATCATAATAGACTTCAGGTCCCATTCTACTACTGAGATGAGCAAGAGGGATTCAGAGTTGCTAAACCGTAGTGAGCGGTCTGGTTATGGTTATGACACGCACCTGAGCGGGACCTTTAAACATTTAAAGGCCTTTCAGGTGTGGGTCGGGAAGAAGCAGAGGTTGGAGCTGCTGCTGTATTGGCAGCAGGACACCGTAAGGAGAACATGGCGGAGTTTGGGATTCCTAATACATGCAAAGGACGCTTAGCGAGAAGCAGTATTGTGGAAAGCTACCCCGGAAGAGAGAGAAGCTCTCCATGTCCTGTATTACGCTCCGGTGCGAGGACTCCACCCAGCGGTGGACTGGGAACTAAAAGAGGCCCTGGAAATAATGACTGGGGGCCAAAAGAGGCCCTGGAAATAATGTCCAAAATGGCCCCATATGACATTTTCAGCAAGCCCAATGCTTTTCCTATGAGGGAATTTGGAAATACCACACAAAAGAGGCCCAGGGTACAGAGGCCCACCGGGAAATCTCCAGAGTTCCCTATAGGCCAGTCCACCCCTGACTTCACCGGTGAGCTTTTGGAGCTTTGGAAGCTCCAGTAACTGTCAGCACAAGCAAGCTGATGGGAGCTGTCAAACGCAGTGGGAGTACCGACGAGTGAGGAAGCAGGACCGGCGAGTCAAACGGAGACGCCAGGATAGATCAGTGAGCTGACATATTGTAAGTGACCCTGTGGCGCTCTGAAAGAGACAGCTGTGTACGAACAAACATTTTGAATACCGAACCTTTGAAGTTAAGCAAACTGGGCACAACTTGCATATTGAGAGATGTTGAATAGGGGAAAAAGTGTAACCCGCATTGCCAAAGCCAAAAGGGGACAATCCAATAAGGGAATGTTGCAACCCACATAGCCTAGATAAAAGAGGGGCGACAGTAAAACCCTGGGACTACAACTTTCCTAAAGAGGGATATTTAAAAAGGGGACATTATAACCTGCATTGCCAAAGCCAAAGAAAGCTGGAAGCGACCTCAAGGCAATTTGAGCAGAATAGTCCAGGAACAAAATATCTTGGAAGAAGGAAGTTTGCCAACAGCCAAATTGTTATGTAGGTAGAAACCTAACACTGCAGGAGAAAAGCACTCCTTGCAGAAAGGATCAAGGGGAGAGAGGTGTAGCCTGCATGGCCCATTGCAAACCGTTCCATGTGAGAACTACTGTCCTTTTGCACTTTGAATGAAGCTGTAAGGCAAACTGTGTTAAAAGTCAAGAGACTAAATCAAGAAGCAGTTGTTGATTCAACTTTCCCAGTTGAGGATTCAAGGGTGGAAAGTTTGGAACAAGCCTTACCACAGAGTACAAGTTGTAGCAGTAGAAGATTTATCCTAGCAGGAGAGAGCAAACTAGGAAAGGGACAAATAGTGGTTAGTCTTGGCAATTGAGTGGACCAGAAATAATTTAGCTTGACATACTATAAATGTGGTAAAAGGTTGTGGTGGAAAAAAAAGTGGTACACACATCATAATATTTAAAGAACTGTTGAATAGCCATCCTGGGAAATAAGTGACAATTCTACTATTGTGTTTGACGAATTGTTCTGGTAGAAATTAAGTGGCAATTCCACTACTGTAGTTGGTGAAGTATTATATAGCCTCCAGTGGTCGAAGTGTAAGAAAAGTAGTAGTGGAACTATGTTGCCTGCTAGCCTGTCCCGCTCCTCACAAACCCCATTGCCCTGCCCCCTCCCACACACAATACAAGCCCCCAAACACATTTGCCTGCTGTTTAAGGGAATGTTCAGTGCAGTGCACTGAAAGTGCAAGTTTCAACTTCTTCCTACGCTATTATTTTAAAACGAAACCGTTCCGGAACGGTTTCTTTTTAAAATAAAAGTATCGGAGCTGTAAAACTTGATTTTAAAAAGTAGAGGAGCACCGCTCCTGACCGCTCCCCCTCACTTCGAGCACTGATAGCCTCCCTGACCAAGATGTTCTTTGTTTCTAAAGAAGAAATGTGATGTGAAAAGAGGAGATTTACAAAGAACATTTACCTTGACTGCTGATGTGTGAAGATAAAGTCTTTTTGGTTTGCCAAGCAGAAGGTTGTGGAAATGTAACCATTATTTGCAAGTGTGAGAGAGAAATCCTTTGAAACATTGATATATTAAATGAAGAGAATCTTTATATTCTACCGGGAGTACAACGCAATTTATAAACAGAACTTTCTTGGAACTGAACTGTGATTTGAAATATCCTGAATTGATCAAGGGGGAAAGGGAACCAACCATGGTCACAAGGATTCCGGTTTATATCTTTTGTGTTTGAATTTATATGTTCATTTTGTGAAGTCTAAAACTGCCAAACTGTTCCTGTATTATTTTGTTGTACGTATTAGTGAGAGAGACAGATGCTTTTGGACATTACGTCATTTTCCTTTAGCCTTAGTTTGTTAGGTGGGGAAATCCTTGTTAAGCTAGGGAAAGCTAGGCGTTCATCTCACCTTTTTTCTTTTAATAAAATGGCAACGTGAGAAAACTTTACCTAATTGTCCGTCTCGCATTTGTGACCTCTTGCAATACACACCCATTGATGGCCGCTGGCCATGCTAATCACTACTGACATTCCCACCTACTTCTTGCCCAAAACACACCCTCATGGGATCTCTGAGCTACATTTATCAATCATTAAAATCAAACTTTGCACTCGAAGTGCCTTCCAGGGTTTTTTCAAAGCATTCTTCTGACAGCTACTGGTTAAATTGGTGCTTTAAACGCGCATGAGGGTGTAACAAAACCGGGTAAGCAGTATGCACATCCTTCACTAAAGTCCTGTTAAAAACAAGCATTGGCAAAGCCAACAGTTTTGGCTTGTGTATATATTGACTTGAGGAGAACCATCTCCGGTTCCGGAAGCACCTCAAAACCTTCCTCTTTGCCTCCGCTTTCTCTCCCCCTCTCCCCTGCTAAAATTACTGAAACTGCACTGAATCTGCAACTAGGCCACTCACCGTTCTCGGTCCTTGGCCCAGCCACTCTCCCCTGCACTGCCTCCCTGGCAACCCCTGCACTGCGGGACTGTGTTGAGCCCCCCTTCCCAGCACTTGTCTGCACTTACCTCGCACTTGCCACCAGCTGGCCCTTGTTATTTATCCTGTATGCTATAACCCTGTACTGCACTTTTCCCTCTAGCTTTCCCCCTTTTTTCCCTTTCCCTCTACCCTTGCACGATCTGAATGACACCTGGCCTAGTAGGATCGTCTCCCCTTGTCCCCCCCGCCTCGTCGCGCCTTGAAACACTTGTGTATAGGTGCGTTACAAATGCCATATCATATCTATTAGATATACATTTGCCAGGTACTTGCACCATTTTCAAGCTTCTACCATTAACAGCATGTTAGTATTGCTCCCATGTCTGACAAGTACCTTTCCCATGCCTACACAAAAGCCAAAACTGTTGCCATTGGCAATATTTGTTTAAAGTTCTAATGAACCGCATATGCATAGAGATGAAATACATTTTAAAGGGGGGTTAGGGGGGCTGTGCAGGTAGATAAAACAAAGAATCATATTCTAGCACTGGTCACTCGTGGCAAAGAAATCCAGTGCCTGAAGCAAAGTGCTGCAATGCTGAGAGAGTCTACAACATCTATTTTACAAATATAAACAGGGAGTGATGGCATGGGAAGCACACACTCATCAGAATGGCTGCGGTTTCAGGTTTCATTCTGATGATCCGCACGCAAAAAGCATAATGGAAGTACAACCGACCCCAATGACCAGAGCCTGCAGATCCCTTGTTGCCATGAGGTGCAGCGACTGGCAGAAAATTGCCTCCTTGTGCCCGAGATTGGAACCATTTAAGAGTTTGGAATGTGAAATCGGTTTCCAATCTGTGGGATGTGATTTGCAAATACATGGTCTGTCGAAAGCGGAAAATATATATTTCCCTGTCTCCATTTCTTTCACAGATTAGTTTTCCCTTTACTTTTCGGACTGATTGCTTTTATTTGCTGCTGGGTAGCAATAGACCATAATGTGCAGAAGTGCTTTTGCAAAGGGTTTTTGCCCTGCTGCATGGGCGTAATTTTAGGGGGGGGCGGGGGTGTTTGTCCCCCCCAACTTTCATGGCACACTATTTTGTCCCCATTCATTTGAATGGAGCACCTTTTCTTTAGAGGCCATGTCCCCCCCAACATTTTTAGCAAAGTTTCTCCACTGCCCTGCTGTCTCGCTGCTCACTGTGTGCTGAAGTCTCCAGCTACAAGACTCTTCTTTGCCGACTTGCCGTGGGAACACGTGACTAACTGGCCGAGCCAAGCAATTGGATTGGACTGGTACGGGAATACACACTTTCTCCATTGACCTCTTGCCCATAGACTGCCATATTGATCGCTGGCCCATAGATTGGCCCACAGACTGCCACTAGCCATTTGCTCCTTTCAACCCTGTGATTGTACTTTGTTAACTTTTTCACAGTGACGATCCCGCCTCCTCTCCCAGAATCCTCAAAAGCACTGTGCACGAGCATTTGCGCGCGTGCGTGCATTTGCACAAGTGCTTTTGCAAAGTGTTTTTTCCCTGCTGTCTCGCTGTCTAGCAGTCGGGTGGATCTGTTTGCACTTTAATTACAAAACTGTATTCACTTTTACTTTGCAGGTTTCGTTTTATCATTTTTTTTGTGTCTCAAATAATGGTTGTTAAAAGGTTTACTTTAAAATCTGGCATGCCGCTTGTAAATCCACCGCGGCCGCTTTCTATAGATCACCTAAAAATGGCGGCTGCTAAAATTGCTAGACCACGCACTAAAATTGCACCCTCCGCTGATAGACATCCAGGTGCCAGGTCTTCTCGCTCAATATCCATTACATCTGACATCCGTACCTTTTATTCTAATGAATCCACTGGTCAGAAACCGGTCCACACCGATTTACCGTCTGATAGCGAACTAAGTAATTAGCATAGTGAACCAGTGGATTCGAACATTCATCAGAACCCCCCCCCCCCCCCCCCCCCGCAACCATAGCCCCATTAGAAACTGCACCATCGAGTGCTCCTAAATCTAACAATGACGGCCCTCAGTCACAGGATGAAGTTACAGACACTACACTAGTAACCGCTTGCCTAGCAAGCGAATTTCAGCCTAATGGCGTGATTCAATTGCCGGTACAGACCAGCCCTTGCAAAGTCATGGACCCAGTTCGGTGTTCGGTAGTGGCTCAACAGAAGCTCCAAAAAGGCTCACAAACTTTATTAATTCTAATAAAACAACTAGCTTTTCTCCATTACAAGATTACCCAGACGTGCACCCCCCATTTACTGAGGTAGTAGTCACGCATGTTGACAGTGGCACTAATCACCAAGGGACTTCAATTGCGCTCGTAAGCGAGACGGTGGGAACGCAGGCGTACGCATTACTCTAACTGCCCCAACTCTTATATCAGGAGTACACCGAGGCACCGAATTTGCGACCTGGCGATTCCCAAAATATCAGGCCCACCGATTCAGTGTTAGTAGTAGATCCAGTGTTGATTGCGAAAGCCAACATCTTTGAACTATTTATGTCGGCTGGAAGCAAACCGCAAGGACAAACATGCTTGCCGCCTATTCGTGGCGATGGCCCCAAGAAATGTTTGAAGTCAGCCAAGAAAATTCGGCAACTGCAGTCCAGGGGGAGGGCGAGAAGAATCGTTAAGGCTGTGAGCCGACTAGTGAAACAACAAGATGTTCCAGTCACCATGGTTGCTACCAAGGTTACAAGCAACATCACCCCGATGCCTATGGCTTATAAACCCTTAGACGACCTAGTGTCTCTATCTTTGGAAGTTGCGCCTGGGCGAGGAACAAAATATACCAACCAAGAACCCAGG
This sequence comes from Ambystoma mexicanum, assembly GCF_040938575.1. NCBI lineage: Eukaryota > Metazoa > Chordata > Amphibia > Caudata > Ambystomatidae > Ambystoma > Ambystoma mexicanum. The sequence goes on along the minus strand of NC_090934.1, from coordinate 979,601,911 downwards.
ACACTTTGCCTATGAGATCAATGTCCTCCAACCCCAACACCGAGCATACCGTAACGTTACCAGCAGTCTAAGTCAACCCAGCTGTTGTGAACTCAGTGTACTCAAACATTGCCATTCTTTGAGAGGAAATACGAGCTTCCATTGATTCTTATGTAACACAAAAGTCATTAGAGATAGAGCATACAAGGCCTCTTCAGGTCACCTTCGCAGCACCGGTTTCGAGGTTGTAACCCCATGGCCAGCCCCAAAAGGGGAGACAATGGTAGTCTCAACAAATCCTCACCAGTTGCATATGACTTTGCCATCCACTAACCTCGATAACCAGGCAAGAGATCGGCAAAGTAGTATAATTTCAATCCCTACTCTTTCAATCAAAGATGCCCATAAGCATGCACCAACCAATGCGGTGGTAACCACGGCACAGGACATATTTATTTATTTATTTATTCACATTTGTTGAGCGCACATCAGACCGTAGGCATCGTGGCGCTAGTTACAGTGTTGCTTACTTAGTTACATTCAGTTCATGTAGATATACTTTTTTACAGATATGCAAGTGCAGCAGGAGTACATGAAAACGGGTTCAGTTGAACAGGGCAGTTTTGAGCTTTTTTCGGAATGAGAAAAGAGATGTGTCAGCTCTAAGGTCAGTAGGAAGGGAATTCCAGAGTTTGGGTGCGAGGAAGGGGAAGCCTATACCTCCTGCTTTTGTTCTGTTGATGCGAGGTATTGCAAGTTGGTTCGTGTATTGTGCTCTTCTAGGTCTTGTGGATTGATATCTACCTATCGTGTCAGATAAGTAAGAGGGAGCTGTGAGGTTGATACATTTGTGGGTGGTTGTGAGAATTTTGAAGGAGATGCGGTCTTTGACTGGGAGCCAATGAGCTGCTATTCTGGCTTGTGTGATGTGTTCACTTTTTGGTATGCTGAGGGCTGCTCTGAGAGCGTTGTTTTGAGTAGTTTGGAGCCTAGATAAGTTTTTTTGCGAGGTTCCGGCTAGGAGAGCGTTACAATAGTCTAGCTTAGCTCCTATAGTTGCTCGGGCGATGGAGAGGCAGCTATCCTTAGTTAGGAATGGTTTTATTGCGTTAATGAGTTTCGTAGTAAGTGCTGAGGCCGAGACTATGGCGCTGACTTGTTTGTCCATGGATAGTGTTGCGTCTATGTGAACCCCCAGTGTTTTGACTGAGGATAGGACAGGGATAGTACAATTGTCTATGTTGAAATTGATGTACAGTGGGTTGAGGTTGGAGAGGGTGGATTTCTGTCCTAGAATGAGGATTTCGGTCTTGTCCCCATTCAAGCAGAGGCCGTTAGTGGCCATCCATGCTTGTATGGTAGAGTAGATTTGCTGTAGTGTAGAGGCGTCTAGGTGATAGTTCCCTGTCAGGGGGAGGAGAACCTGCGTGTCGTCGGCGTAGTTTGTGTACGTGATCCCTAGCGCGTCTAGTTTATCAAATAACGGTTTGGTAAAGAGGTTATAGAGCGTGGGGGCAGTGCAGGAACCTTGTGGTACCCCACATTGGATGATGGAGGGTGCAGCATGTGCTATGTTGGAGAACACTTTCATCGCTCTTCCCTCTAAGAATGATGTTACCCAGGATGCTGCGTCCTTTGAGAAGTGTGCTGCGTGTGTCAGGTGGCTGGTAAGCGTAGTGTGGTCTACCAGATCGAACGCCGCTGAAAGGTCAAGGAGGAGGAGGAGGGCGGGCTTGCCTTTGTCTAGGATGTCGGTGATTTCATTTTTTAAATCTAGAAGGGCAGTTTCAGTACCGTGTCCCTTGCGGAATCCGGATTGCCTTTTACCCAGGATTGCGTTCAGTTCGAGGTATAGTTGAATCTGTTTGTGTGCGGCCTTGTCAAGTAGTTTCAAGAGGAAGGGGACTGTGGTTATGGGTCGGTAGTTGTTAGGGTTGGCAGGGTCTAGGGTCGGTTTTTTTAAGAGAGGGCGGACCCAGGCCTCCTTAAGGCTGTCTGGGACTATCCCCGTTTTGAAAGATGCATTGATGAAGGCTGTGATAAGGGGGGCGAGAGGTTCTGCGCAATCTTTGATGATTTTTGGGGGGCATACATCACCCTTACATTGTGATGGTTTGATGTGTCTGAGAATGTCAGTGACCTCGGTTTCTGAAATTTCGGTAAATGCAAATTTGGGCACGTTTCTTACTGTTACATGAGGTTTTGTCTGTGCATGTTCACTTTGTTTGGGTAAGGTTTTGAAGTGGTGGGATATTTTGTTTTGGAGGAGGTTTATTTTTGTAAGCATGGCTGATTGGATGCCTGTACACCATGCCTCGTCTTTGACGATCTCATCAGGGCATGTAGGTGGTACGGTTAGCTCTTTGAATATATTGAAAAGTTCTTTGGAGTGGGAGTTGGCATTGGAGATGCGGTTGTTGTAAGTTTCTGATTTAGCACGGAAGATTGCGTCTTTGTATTTTTTTGCTATGGATTTGAAGTTAGCTTTAGTGGTATCGCATGGGTTAAGCTGCCAATTTTTTAGGGCTAGACGTTTGTCTTTGCGCATGGTCTGGAGTTCCTGAGTGAACCAGGAATTGGAATGGAAGGATTTTTTTTCTTTTTTGATTTCTAGTGGGGCAGCAGTGTTGACAGCCATTGTGATGGTGTCTTTGAATATTTCTGCGAGGATGTTGGGGTCATCGGAGAATGGGGGCGCTAGGCAGGGTAGATTGAGGAGTGCACTGATATTGTCTGCAGTGAGTTTTTTAGCGCTTCTCGCTGCGGTCGCCGGCGCTTTGGTAAGCACTTTAGTGCTTATTAAGATAGGGATGTCAAATAGGAGAAGGTTGTGGTCTGTCCATGGGAGGCTAGTATTGGAGGTGATGGCTGTGTTACAGTTGTGGTCTACGATCCAATCTAGGATGCGTCCTTTAATATGAGTAGGTGAGGTGCTCTTTTGAGTGAAGCCTAGGTCTTGGAGGTCCTTGGCTAGAGAGATAGCAGTTTTGTCCTTGGAGTCGTTGAATCCTAAGTTAAGGTCACCTATGAGTAGTGATTTAGTGGATTTTTTAAAGTTGTTTCTTAGGAGGTGGTTGACTTGACCTATGAAATTAGCGGTTGGGCCGGGTGGACGGTATATGGTGTGAATATTTATTGTGCTGTTTGGAGAGAGTGCTAGTTTGACTGATAGGATGTCTATATTATCTTCCTCTTGGTGGGGTATGGCTCTGATGGAGAGGGTTTCTTTGTGAATAATGGCTACCCCCCCTCCTGTTCTGGCTATCCTGTCTTGTCTAAGGATGGCATACCCTTGTGGTAGGGCTAGTGAAATGGCTGGGCCTGAGGCTTCGTTAAGCCATGTCTCTGTGATAGCGAGTAAGTCTAGGTTTTGGGTAGTTATTAGGTCATTTACTTCTAATGCGTGGGCATTGAGTGATCGTACGTTAATTAAGGCGCATTTGTAAGGCGTTGGGCAAGGGTAAGAGATTTTTGAAGGTATGGTGTGGGTGTCTGCTTTAGGTACAGTGGTATATTGCGAGTAGGGGTTACTGCTCGGTGTGGTGAGTGTGTGTTTAAATTTGTGGCATATGGATGAGTTATCATGGATGTGGAGTGTGTGCACTTTATGGGTGCGTGAGCTGAGTCTGCTGTTTCTAAGTGGTATGTGTGTAGGTGTGGCATAGTGGTGGATAGGGATGGTGCGGGCTCGGAGTCTGTCTAATCTGAGGTTGAGGTTAGGTATCATTAGTGTTGTGTTAGTTGGGGTGTGTGAAGGCTTGGGCAGGGGGTCCGATGGGTGTAATCGATGGTGCGGGCTGATTTGGTCGTGGTGGGAGTGCTTTAAGGTCGAAGGGTGTGGTGAGATTGTAAATGTGAGTAGCGTGCTAATTAAGCAGGTGAAGTCGGGAAGAGAGCACATAGCAAAATAGCAGTGTCAGCCTGCCTAGATTCAATATCACAAAAAAGGGCAAAATGCAGTGTCTAGGCAACAAATAGCAGTGTCAGCCTGCCTAGATTCAGTATCACAAAAAAGGGCAAAATGCAGTGTTTAGGCAACAAATAGCAGTGTCAGCCTGCCTAGATTCAGTATCACAAAAAAGGGCAAAATGCAGTGTTTAGGCAACAAATAGCAGTGTCAGCCTGCCTAGATTCAATATCACAGGAAAGGACAAAATGCAGTGTTTGGCAACAAATAGCAGTGTCAACCTGCCTAGATTCAATATCACAAAAAAGGGGAAAAATGCAGAATTTAGGTAACAAATAGCAGTAGCAATCTACCAAGATTCAATATCACAAAAAAGGGCAAGATGCAGTGTTTAGGTAACAAATAGCAGTGTCAACCTGCCTAGATTCAATATCACAAAAAAGGGCAAAATGCAGTCTTTAGGCAACAAGTAGCAGTGTCAGCCTGCCTAGATTCAATATCACAAGAAAGGGCAAAATGCAGTGTTTAGGCAACAAATAGCAGTGTCAGCCTGCCTAGATTCAGTATCACAAAAAAGGGCAAAATGCAGTGTTTAGGCAACAAATAGCAGTGTCAGCCTGCCTAGATTCAATATCACAGGAAAGGGCAAAATGCAGTGTTTAGGCAACAAATAGCAGTGTCAACCTGCCTAGATTCAATATCACAAGAAAGGGCAAAAATGCAGTGTTTAGGCAACAAATAGCAGTGTCAACCTGCCTAGATTCAATATCACAAAAAAGGGCAAAAATGCAGTGTTTAGGCAACAAATAGCAGTGTCAGCCTGCCTAGATTCAGTATCACAAAAAAGGGCAAAATGCAGTGTTTAGGCAACAAATAGCAGTGTCAGCCTGCCTAGATTCAATATCACAGGAAAGGGCAAAATGCAGTGTTTAGGCAACAAATAGCAGTGTCAACCTGCCTAGATTCAATATCACAAAAAAGGGCAAAAATGCAGAATTTAGGTAGCAAATAGCAGTAGCAATCTACCAAGATTCAATATCACAAAAAAGGGCAAAATGCAGTGTTTAGGTAACAAATAGCTGTGTCAACCTGCCTAGATTCAATATCACAAAAAAAGGGCAAAATAGGGACATTTTGGGACATGATAAAGGGACATGATAAAGACATGATAAAGATGTCCATCGACTCCAACATTGCAGGAACCCAAGGCAGATTATATGGCGAAGGCAATATCCAACGAAAAGCTTTCCCTGATGAGCGCACTGCTGCAGGGTCCTACCCTTCTGCCTAAATATCAGAACGCTGCAAGGAGCAGATATGGTTCCCTGTATCCCTATGAATCAAACCCAGCTAACATCTATGGGATCTCATAATAAATAACAGACAAACAAAGAGAATATAAATGGACAAAAAAAACATCACTGCCTAACATTGAAATGCTCAGACTTGCCAGGTGCTCAATATGCCCTCAACAGAGCGAGAATATTGAACATCTGTGCCGAGATACCAACATTAAGGAATCTAGTAACATCAGACATTGGCCTAGTGGAATTTAGTAATGGTCATGATCTGGCAGAGGCGAGGATTTATATTCGATCTGGGCTGGTTGCCAACATACAATGGCAAGCCAGGATGGCTCTGTTCGATCTGGGTTTCATATTAACTCAAGCCACCATGCAACCTGAACATCAAGTCGAGAGGCCAGTAATTAAGATCTACAACCCAACCCAGAGGGCTGCAATTCAGAAAGCGCAGACTTTCCCAAGCTATTCTGCAGTAATGCAAACATACGATGCTACATCATAACAGTGCGAGATTGCTGAAAACATCAGTATGATCTCTTGGAATACGAGAGGTCACAAGCAGATCAACAACCCCTGGGAGAATGATTTGGGGATTTACGACATTATTGTGCTTCAGGAAACCTGGGATATGAGAGTGCCGGTATGGGCCTCTCATACGATTATTTCAACAATTGCCACCAGGAAATTGATGGGACGCCCAATTGGTGGGTTATTAGTAGCAGTTAAACAAGCCTCTGGTCTAGCTAGTGTCTCCTGCCCATTCCCCTCGTCTTGCTTCCAAGTAGTGAAGGTAACTAGAGGCACAGCAACATTTGCCATTGTTAAAATATATTGGAGCAAGCAAACACTAGTAGCAGACCTGTTTTTCAAACACTTGCTCTTAATTCTAGATACAGTTTTGGATGCTGCGTTGTCGCACACCTTTATCGTGGGGGATTTGAATGTACATCCGCTCGCCAAAGATGATTTTGAATTTGCACGTGATGAAATGATCTGGTCTTCAATAATGAAAGAAAGGGGATTTGTGATGCTGAATGGTGTAGTAGCTGGTTACGTTCCGCCTCAGCCCACATGGGGCAGAGGTCAGCAACAGACAACCTTGGACTACATTTTTGTGAATACCAACGTTTTGAAATATGTATTGTCCCTGAAGGTTATTCAGTCAAATTTAAGTGATCATAACATGTTACATGTCTGTGGCATGATTCAATCGAGCTCGAAGACCATACAAAGAAATTGGCATCTGATAAACGTGGCTGTGAATAATGGTGGTAATCGCCTACGTTGGAACCCATACAAGCTGTCCCAATTCAGAGCTCAAATTGGCAAGACCTTTGATTCCCCCCTACTTAGATGGTTCAGACTGCTTTGTGCAATTGATGCAGATTTTTAAAGAACACAGTCTACCAGACGCAAGCATCAAGACTAGACATCGTTTTTGATTTAGAACTGCAGCATCGTAAATCCCACTTGAGGTGGAACCTTCGTAACCTGAAACCTCAACCGAATATAGATACAGTCGCAGCGAAAAAAACAGCTGAGATTGGCACATAAAGCATGGCTGAAAGAGCAGAGGTTTCTCCAGCACCAACGAGATAGCGAGTACAGGCTCAAGCAAATCCTAAGTAAATCTACGAGTGGCATTCGGGCTTGCTTGAATAATGCTACTTCCAAGACACAAGGTGAGGTGCAAATTAGTGCAATATCTAATGAGGCCTGGCAGGAATACTTTCGAGATCTGTATTGCTCCCAGTTTCCTGATCTAGAGTGGAATATAATGGGGCAAAACACAACTCACTCTTTTCCACTAGAAGTAGAGATATTTTTTATTGTATTAATAATTTGAGCTGATCACGAGCTGTGGGGCCCGATGGATTGCACAATGGCATGATGAAGGCTCACCCTCAAGAGTGGGCAGAAATACTTCATTAGATTTTCAGGCATATTTTTGTTGTGGGTCGTATCCCCAATTCTTGGAAACAGTCCATAATTCTCCCCATTTTTAAAAAGGGCAATAGGGACGAACCTAAATTGTATCGACCCATTGCGCTATTAGATTGCCCAGGTAAAATCTTTGCTCGCTTAATTTTGAGACAATTAAACACGTGGTTGGATACAAACAACTATCACAACCCTTTCCAAACAGGCTTTTTACCGGGTCTTGGAACAGCTGTCAATATCATAGCACTGAATAGCATCATACTCCAAGCGCAGCAACATCACCAGGTATTATACATTGCCTTCATAGATTTTCGCATGGCCTTTGATGCTGTGCCACGTGAGCTGCTATACAAAAAACGGATGGATAAAGGATGTCCGTGGTTTATGTTAAGGTTAAAGGATATTTGTACCATGCACTATCACCACCGGAGTGGTCCCCTGGCGCTCTTTATCTTAAAATGGGTGATTGACCCCCATACCAACACCTCCATTCAGGTCAAATTATCCACCGACAGCTTTCGGACCCTATATACACTGCCCGCGGGTTAAAGCAGGGCTGCCTGTTGGCGTCTGCCATGTTCAATTTTTTTATTTCAGATGTCAGATATTGTTTCACCGACATTAGGTCTGACTCCTCAAAAATTAATGGAGTGCAGGTAAAATATCTACTTTATGCAGACGACATGGTATTATTTTCCAAAACCCCTAATGGATTACGAGCCTTACTGGGTGCACTTGATAAGTATACCCAGAAAATGTCATATAAAATCCAGTTTGGAAATGCTAAACAAGGCATTACCAAGTCCAAGTGGCCACTCCAACAAGTACTCTTGTCGTCTGTGTAATCCTATATATATCTAGGTACCCTTGTAACCAATCAACAGGGTAGCAGTGCCTACAAACTGCACACCAAACAAAAGTTACATACGGCTGTTTCTCAAGCCCGCATAATCAAAGCAAAATTCTGCAAATTTTCCATCTCACCAATTCTAATTTATTGCAAGCAAAAATTAATTCCAGTAATATTGTATGGTTCAGAAGCTTTAATAGGGAAATCGTACAACTACTGGTCGCGATTGGAAGGAGGACATTGGAAACAACTGCTTAACTTGCCAGCATCTGAATCAATATTTTTAATAAGACATGAACTGGGCCTGCTATCACTGTATGCAATGCATAAATGGAAACGATGTTCTCTTTATCGCAAATGTGTTCTGGCTACTACAAAAACTGGCTTGTTAAGTCTTATTGCCGTTTATTTGCTAAACTCGCTGTATTCATTCCCTGTAGCTTGGAGAGGGCAAGCGCAGAAGACCATTAATAACACAGGCTTCTTGCTAAGGTTATTGCTCGAGAATCCAGATAAAGCCAAGATGCGCATATGGGAATGTGACTGGATACAGACAAGGAGTGCTTGCTCCAAATATCAGAAGTTATGGTCAACCCTTTTGCATTAAAACAGTATGGTGTAGTAGAAAGTTACCTAACCAGATTTCCCAACTCATGTCAGAGGGATGATTATTTACGCTTCCTTCTGAATTTATGGCCCACACATGAAGTCTTATACATACACAAGCTCATTACAGCAAGCGATTTGCAATGTCGATTTTGTAAAATGGTGCCTGAAACACTGAAACATTTGTGCACAGAATGTGCTAGGTTATCACTGCAAATTATGAATTTTAAACCTTTGTTTGAGGATTATTGTGACCTATGGCCCGAATTTGGGAGCTATTGTTTCATTCCATTAGGAAAAAGGTTAGATATGCAATCCTTCGTTTTTATATAGGCTAGGACTGTTGAAAAAGGTAATAATTGTAAGTAAATTGTAGTTATAACGGTCAGGAGATATGGAAACTTAATCAGTGCATAATCATGGTGCTTATTGATTTGAGCAAATAGTTTTCTTTTATAGTTTTGGTTTCATTAAGTGTGGTAATTGTGAATGCAAATATTAAGAGATGATAACTTGTGTTAGTTTATGTCTCGATTGTTTTACAAATAATTCCTGATTTGTTCGCTTTATGTAGGATTTTATGTATTAGATTGCCTAATCTCAATTTTATTAACTTTTATGTTGAAAAGTCAAGATTTATCTTGATTAAAACATTAAAAAAAGAAAAAAGAAAATATACCATTATTTTGTTGAAGAAGATCTTCAGAATTGCTTTTGCAGAAGGTAGAGGTTATCTTTAAAAGCCAGGTGAATTATCAACTTCTTTGGAACACCAGGAAATGTTGCGGAAATCAGTCTCTTTTCTATCTCAAAGATATACCCAAGGTTGCTAAGCAACGACACACATGGCCACTATGTCATTGTCATTAATCCAAATGTTTGAAGATCCTCATGGGCACTTCATGTTTTCCTCACACATTCTTGAAGGGCCCCCTACAGTTGGAACACCAAAAGTGCCTGTGCATGTACTGCCTTCCTGATCGCTTTCAGGTGTACTGGATGGTTGATGACGCATGATTATTTTAGGTCTTGTTTTGCTCGTCTCGGTTTAAGTTGGTGCTTCCCACCTATTTCTTGCCAACTTTCATCATACCATGTGAAAGAAAACATCTGCACTCTTATCCAAAATGCATCTTAGACCGTACATTTGATCTAATGCAGCTTTTGTGCGATCATATAACTGAAAATATAACTGAATGGCATGTAGGGACAGTGAATGCAAACACTGGAGTGTGCCATATTCTTGCTACGAGTGCCAATGGTTTAGACCAGATGATGTATGTTTACTTTGCATTGCTTAGGAGTTTACAGTCTCCTTTATAATAGACATTGCCAATCTGTTGCTTCTCTCATCCTATTCTACACTAATCATCCAAGAACATTTTTATTTGGGAGTGAAACACATGAAAAACCGGCCTAATTAAAGAAGAGCTGCTGTGAATTAGCGCAATGACTATAAAGGTAATTGTTTGAAATGAGGGTTGTGTGTGTGTGTGCGCGCCTGCTGGTGTGCGGTCGTAGGGTTGCGCAGTTTGGTCATTCATGGTCCACCACCTGTAAACTGACTTCAAACTGTTTGCCTGGGTGCCGAATTCTGCAAGCTTTATTGTTGCTTTCCATCGAATAGTAGGTGGTCATTTTTTTTAATCATGCACTTTTACATCACGATGCATGTACCATCTTAAACTACTCTATACAACTGTGGGCAATTCACTCCTGCAATTTAGCAGTCGTCCGGGTTTCCGCCTTCGGGCCGGGAAGAATCAAGACACTCAGAGCAGAGATTCAGACAGAGGAATCAGAAGCACAGATTCAGATAGAGGAATTAGAAGCACAGATTCAGACAGAGGAATCAGAATTCAGGAGCACTGTCATATGTCCTGGGTCCAATAGCCGTCTACCCTGGCAGAAAGGAACAAGCATATCACTCTTCCTCCAAACAGGCAGGGGTGGACAAGAGGTTCCGTTCTCATGAAGAAAAAAAAAACGTTAAAAAAGGTCTGAGGAGGGATCCAGGTTTACACAGTGAGCACATTTCTAGCTATTCGATGTGGAAAATGCCTTATGGAGGCCTGCAAATCTATGGATCTCAAGCATTACCAATTAAAACCAAAACATTGTTGGCTATCTCAGTTAAACTAACCCTTTTAAAAAGGGAAACAATTCTCAGTCAAAAGGACTTAAAATTCTGCACCTTTGTCACTTCAAGCTCCTTCTAGACAAGGCCCCAATGATGTTAGGACATATAAATGTCCTTTTTGTCTGCAATCAGTACTTTGCACCTGCGATTCGTGGGTGATGCATGCCGTGCATTCTGGGTGCTTCCTCCACCCTAGGGGCAGGGGGCCAAGAAGAAAACAAGGCAAGGCAAAGCACCAATGTCATCTAGACACTGATGCCTCTGGAGGGGAAATCATTTGAATTCTATTTTCCAGAGTGAAATCCAGAGAAATTCAGTGCAAGGGTTTCAGACCCCCTGGGCTATTGTCTGCACTCCAACTCAACAGCACTAGAGGGGACTCCATGCTGTGCTACAACAGCAGCACTGAAGTTAAACTCTGTTCCAGACTCTACACTGTATATCTGACGCAGAAGTCTTATGTTAGCCCAGAGGACTTAGCCAGAATTTATTCTGCCAGAAGGACAAATTCTTGTTGCTCCCAACAACATACCTTGATCCTCACAAGCCCCCTCCTCTTCAGACTTCTAGACCAAGCCCACTCCTGCACTGTCCTTTGGTGACCCCATCTCCGGCCCTGCTGGTGAACTGGGGTCATGGATGATCACAATTCCAGCCAGTGCTCTCCCTTCCTGCACCCGCATTCCTGGGCACCCTGCACCCGTGGCTCGACCGTTTGGCCGAGAATCTGCAGTTCTGCTGAGAAGTGTCCCCTTCTTGCAGCTTCCTGCTCAAGGCTGCTGGTGACTTGCCTAGTTTAAGCCTTCGGGTCCATGCTGCTTGGCCAGACCGATCACCATTTCGCCCCACACTCCCCTCAGTCAGCTTCCAGATGTTTCTGCTTCATCTTTCAACATCAAGAAAGAGTTCAAACCAGCGAAATCGCCTTGCGATTTTGCTGGTGTTTATAGACATTTCTATGTACCTAGAGAGCCTTTTAGGTAACGTTAGAGGAGGTGTGATGGAACTGAGATAGTGGCAATCGAGGTCAGTTCCCAGGAATGCCAATTCAGATTCCTTGGCGCCATTATAACCTATGGAAAACTGAAGAGTGATTGAATGTGTTGCATCAATGCACCTGCATTGCTGTGGTGAACGCTCAAGGCATTTCGTAGCCTGCAGCGTCAATACAGAAGGTGGGAAATTAAATGCAAAATAAGCCTGGCCACACCTTAAAAGTTCAGCCCAAATTGCTAAAACACATAATTACTACAGGAGACCACAAGCACACCATTCAACTTCTGGCCTCTTTCGGCATCCTGGGCCTCTATAGAGAGCAAGCTCATCACCCAAGTGTGGGCAAACCTCTCCCACTGATGGATAACCTGTTTAAAGCAATCTTAATCACGGTCATTGTTCTGGACAACTCTAAAAACCATTGTTCTTCAGCCTTCTGTGCCAATACCGACAGGGAATAGGCAACTGCAAATCTTGGTTGGTCTGAACCCCATTACAACCCATCCTTGCATCACGCCATCACAGAGAGACTATTGACTAGCAGTCTACCCACTCTTTGCCACCACCCGCATCGACTTTTCTTTCCTATTCTCCAGTGATTATCCAGAAGACTGTTCCAGAGTTCTGTAGCCAACACGGTTTCTTTAATCTCATGACGTGAATGGCGCAAGGCGGCTGGGTGTCTTCGAAAAACAAGCGGCCATCTAAAATCGCCAAGAAAGACAGAAGCCCAAAGACTGAGTGACTTTTTGCAAGAAAGGTGTATGGAGGAAGTGATGAAGTGAAAGCCAGCTTGCGTTAGCAATCCGGACTAGTTTTGCAGCATTCATGCGCAGCCTTTTTCAATGGCTGGTCCGGGATCTGGGTTTTTGTACATCTCCTGACTTGCTTAGGAGGACCTGTTATGCATTGTGTCTTCTCAACTGTTACTCTTTAATACCTGGACACACACAGTGTCAAGGCTACATGATAGTTTCCACTGGAAAATGAAAACCTATTTTGTCTATAACTTTTGAACAGGATTACAACATACCATCAAATTTGGCATGCAACTGATCCGAGCAGATTCAACCACCAATTTGGTGAATTTGTATGAGCCATTTTATGTCGAACATGAATGCTAAGAAAAGGTTATTTTTCGCATTGGGGTTTCCATAGGTCTTCAGAAAACAGGATTTCAAGACGCATATTTTATCGCTGTCCACTCCGATTCTCAGCAAATACAAAGCCCGTACCCAACACGCCCAAAGAATTCTAAAATCGATTCAGCCAAACCTGACGTATGCACATTTTTGGGAAAAATACATATTTGTATATGCGTACTGAGAGACCTATCACATTGTATCTAACTATTATATGACGCATCAAAGGAAGGGGAGGAGCACAAAGTAGCATTATTCGGAACCCCAAGAAACAGAACATTAGCTCAGGAACGAAACTTAGCATTGCAGGAATCACACAGACGTAGCGCTGAAACACACATAGCATTGACAAAAACATACCATTGCAAATCACTTAGAATTCAAACAAGCATACCGTTTATCATTTTTAGAAATGTAGCATTGAAGACAAGCATTGGCAAAGCCGACAGTTTGGGCTTTTGTATAGGTATGGAATAGGTATTTGCTAGGCACTGGCCTTATGTACTGCTTAGCCATAAGACTAACTGGGTATTGGATGTTGGCACCTTGTTATCTAGTACCTTGAGCCAAAAGTGTTAGCTACAGCCTATCTTATTTTCAGTGCATGGAAGAGATATAAATCAAGTGGCTGAAGTCAAACTTGGTAAAACCTTTTTATTACAGCAGTAGACATTTACAGCTGCAATTAAACAATTATCGCTCTGCTTAGAAAAAAACATGGCCAGGCTCAAGTTTGATTTCAATGATTGATAGAGTGAGCTCAAAGAGATCCCAGTAGGATGTGTTAGGGCGGGAGGAGCAGTTTGTGGGTGGGAATAGCACGACCATGGGTGGGTAAATGGCCAAACACAACTCACAAGCTGTCTCCTTTCTCACATGTCCTCTCCCTCTTACCTGTACGCCAATGCAATAGTTTCAGCATATAGGTGGCACCACCTGATAGCCTAAACTAATAACAGACCATTGAATTAGACTTAGCATCGAAAGTCAGAGCATGGAAAGGAATGATGGCGGGAGGGAGGGGGCTGGAGAAAGGGAGGTAGGCAGGGAGTGTGGGAGGAATGATGGGGGAAGTATGGAAGGAGTTGTAAAGGGACGAAGGGATAGAGGGAGGACAGGAAGGGATACGAGAAGGGAGGGAAGGAGGAGGGTGGGATGGATGGTTGGAAAATTGGAGGGAAGGAATGAGGGATGGGGAGAGGAAGGAAAACAGATGGAGGGTGATGGAAGGACAGGAAAGAGGGACACAGCTAGGGATGGGAAGAATGAAGGGAGGTAAAGGATGGAAGGATAGACAGGTGGGAGTGATAGACGGATGGAAGGTGGGAGGGAGAGAGAGGGATGGAGGCAGGGACGAATGAGGGGTTGAGGGAGAGAAGGGAGAGAAGAACTCGGGATTGATAGGGATGGTGAAAGTGATGCATGGAGGGGGAGGAATGGGTAGATGAAGGGGCTGGGACAGAGGTGTTCAAACTGTGGGGCGCGCCCTTCTGGGGGGGGGGGCTGCGGCATTCCCAGGTGGGATGGGGTGGGGGACGCAGATCTCAAGCCTGAAATTTTAAAAAAGTTGAAAAAGGGAGGAATGGAAAAGGGAAACATAAGCAGGGTCGAACTGGGGCATAAAAGTGTCTTGGGCACCAGTGAAAAAGTGGCCCACAGTTGAAAATGGCAATTAATTCCTTTTATGTAGCATGCAAGGGGGAGATTTTTGATGAAATGTGATGCAAATTTTGAATTTGAAAGAATATTTATTCAGTAGCATGGGTCAAAGCAACTAGCTGAATGGTGAAGTAACTTATCACGTGGTTCAAAAAAGTGGCCCATTTTGACCCAAATAACGACCATACTAATATTTTGCGTTTTTGGTTTGGACATTGCCTATTGGCCTATAGTCGAGTCCAAGCCTGAACGTACCCAACATGTCGCCACAATTGTGCAGACATTAGAAATACTGCACCCTTGCACAGAACAAAAATCCAGTCTATCATTACGCCGACTAAGGAGAGTGGGGGATGCGGGAGCCGCTCCCCATTGTCGGTGTAATGGGATCTGGGGTTGCAAGGGTGTCCCGAGCTTCCATTAGATAGTATCATGGGGACAATAAAGAAAGTATAAAGAAAAAAGGACCCTGCTGCGCCAGTTCTGATGCAAAGTTAAGTGTGGGTGGGGGAGGCGGGTAGGGGGATGCAGAGCACAGTGATCTACCTGATCACGGTGCCGCGTCGTAATGGAAGTCAGCATTTTGAAAGTCGGCATTATAGGCAGCTCAGTGAGCACATAGATCCATGAAAAAGCGGGGCAGTGGCGAGCCCTGGGCAGGTGTGATTTGTCCATAATGGGCGAGGGAGCATTGATGCAGTGGCCCCCTCACCCATTATGGAGGAGCTGAGGGGCAAGCCCAGTGAAACACAGAGTGCTCCCTCAGCTGCTTTTTGCAGCTGAGGGAGTGCTGCTCGGCTGGCTGAGCTGTCAAAGGGAAACATGGTTTCCCTTTGGCAGTTCAGTTCCCCAGCAGCACATGCTCAATGAGCCATGCAAGGTTTGAGCACTTTGCTTCGCCAGCCCTGCATAGCTCATTGGAAATGCTGGCTGGGAACTGCATGTCTGTATGTGCGAGGGGGAGCTCCTACGCCTCCTCGAACATACAGACAGAGTAGGCTGGAGCAGACCGTTTCAGCACCCACACTCGGGCCTCTACATGCAGGAACTAGGAAGCTCTTGCTTCTCGATTCCTGCTCATGATGCAAGAGGTGGGCGCTGGGGAGGAAGCTTCAGGACCTTGGCAGAAGGGAAGTTTATGTTCATTTATTTATTACTTATTTATGTGTATGGATGTGTGTATGGTGATGAGTGCTTGCTGTGTGAATGCTGAGGGAGAGTGTGAGGGTGTGTGTGTGTGTTGGTCAGTGGAGTTGATTTTGGCAAGTGGAGGCGGGGGGGTTGTTCAACAAAGGCATTTTAAAAATGCCTTTATTGCACAATCCCCCTACCCACCTGCCAAAATTAGCGCTCCCGAGGCGCTGTGGAGCCCAGGGGACAGGGATGGTATTTTGTTTACTGGAAATCTATCATAGATGTCCAGTAAAAAATGCCATGCCCGCCCCCCAGCGCCTCGCAAACACACAATTATGTGTATTATGTGAGCATGTTAAGGTGCTGTGAGGCCCTGGGGACAGGGATTGCATCTTTTTACTGGACAGTTATCATAAATGTCCAGTACAAAATACCATGCCTGCCTTCTGGGCCCCAATTGCAAACAGTTTGGCTTTTTACACAAAGTTTTTTTAAGTATGCTCTAAAATGTAACATTGTAACCCATTATTTTAAAAAATATCCCGGGGTGGGGTTGTGAGGGGTGGGGAACCCCCTGAGCCCTCTCTCCCCCATCCTTGATTGGCTTGGGCCCCTTCGCTACATTCGGTCTCTATGGCATATCTGGGAGAAATATTTGTGCCCCTCCACTTAAAGAATTCACCAGCCACCACTGACCTTGCAACTATGCTGGGAGTGGGGTGGGGCGAGCCCAGGGACTGGTGTGAGCAGGACGGGGCTGGGGGGGCCATGGCATAGTGGTGGGAGCAGGGTGGGGAGAGCGCAGGGACATTGGCTGGAGCAGGATGGGGAGAGCCCAAGGCCTGTGGTGGGTAGGGGAGGGCCCAGGGACTTGGCTAGGAGTGGGATGAGGGAGCCCAAAGACTGATGGGAGCGGATTGGGAGCTCAGGCACTATACTGGGAGTAGGGTGTGGTTACGGTGCACAATAGTTCATAGCCATTTGGACTTACTCTCCATTTGGCATTTTTGGGGGTGCCCGGCCTGCCCACATTTTGGTCAGGGGGGCACAGGACAAAAAAAAAATGACAAAACAGCTTGAAGACCACTGGGCTGGGGTGATTTGAGAGAGATATTGGGTACAGACGAAGGGATGGGGTGGGGTGGATGAGGAAGGGAGGGTGGATGGAGGAAGGAAGGAATGAGAGAATAAGGGGGAGTGGTCTTGAGAACGAGGAAAGCATGGACAGGGAATGAGAGGGAACAATGGAGGCAATAGAGGTGTGGTGGGATGAAGTAAGGAAGGGAATCGTGGATAGGCAGCAGATGTTGGGGGGGAATAGAGAGAGTTATGCATGGTACGGGGGAGAGAAGAAAGGAGGGAGGTAAGGGTGTGCTAGGGAGGGGAAAAGGAAGGGATGAAAGAAGAGGTAGGTGGATGGACAGATGGCCCAAATGGCGAATTGACGGATGGAGCGGTGGATAGACTGAGGGAGGAATGAAGTGAGGAAGGCAGGGATGTGGGGGTATATGTGAGGGTTGGAGGGAAGGATGCATGGATGAAGTAAGGGTAAAGGGGCGGGTGGGGAATGGAGGGAGAAATGGAGTTTGAGGGTGGGATTGTATGCAAAGGGAGAGGGAGGAACGAATGGAGGGAGAGAGGAAGTGGGGTGGGGGATGTTGGGAGGGATGTTCTGAGCGAGGGTGGGTGGATGGAGGGAGGGATTGACAGTGGAACGCAGGAAGGGAAATGGATGAATGGATTGATGATGCAAGGAGGGGTGGGCGGATGGATGATGCAAGGAGGGGCGGATGGCTGCATGTATGATGCAAGGAGGGTGAAATGGATGATGGATGCAAGGAGAAGAGGATGGATGCAAGGTTGGGAGGCCACTGGCTGATGTAAGGAGGGCCAAGGGATGCAAAAAAGGTCCGATGGTTTGATGGATGCAAGGAGGCTCAAGGGATGCAAGAAAGGGCAGAGGGATGGGTGCAAGGAGGGGTGGATGGATGGACGTATGGATTCAAAGGGCGGACATGTTACCCTTTGGTATGGCAGCAGGGAATACCCACAGAGATTAGTGAATTTCGCAGTGTGACTTATATGTAAATTCAATGATAGAGCCAGGGAAATCCCCCATTGTCATACGTTTAGCAAACATTATCCATTATAAATATATAAACCCCAAAGCCGCCAACCCAAAATAAACCTTTTTCCTTCTTGGCACTGTATTTATTCTTCCTATTGCTAACAAATTGATTTTGTGTCAGGCACGTGTGGTTTATGGAATGGCATTAAAACCTGCTCCATCTGAAACTACTTTGCAGACGGCACATCCAACAGTGCAAGACCAAGACTGCGCAGCACTTGCTTACTGCAGCCTTTACAAATCAGATTGAAATGCACACTTAACGGTATGAACGGTATACCGGTATAAACAATGTGACGGTTATTATTGTTCAATTAAGTGGTTCACGGTATCTTTAATGGTATACTGTTATACCGTTTCATCCCTACTGCATGGATGGCAAAGCACAAGGAAGGATGGATGGTTGGGGAGGCAAATAAAGGGTGGATGGCTGAGTAAGATGGCTGGGCAGGCACATGGAAGGATGCACGGATGGACAGGTGGATGGATGGACACTGAGCTATGATAAGAGTTTCGAATTGTGGTGCAGCACACTTTTCCTGCAAGGGCTTCCATAATCACAAGCAACTAGCTGATGCCCACAGCCCTGTTACACATACCAGGTGATTATCGGGTGTGTGCGTACAAACAAGATGCATGTGGCTTCTTGATACATGGCCATCACTGTACATGGAGGTATCTGCAGAATTAACATGACCCCGCTCTGCTGTGATAATGTGTTATATTCACCGAGATACATCAAGGTCAAACGCCGCTAATCTCCAATATTAGAAATGTAACCTGCAGGTAACCGTCAGCCTCTGAAACATGGACGCATTAACTCCAAGTGAGCTCCACATTTGCTTCAGACCAATAAAGACGTGCCCCTTCCAGTGTCCGGCATCCAGCAGACTATGGCTACTCACAGCAGCATCGCCTTGACCTGGCCGGCCATCCAGCCACCAATCAGCAACGTACTGGTCTATGAGGTCAACTATTATGAAAAGGTACGTTCATTTATACAGAGGGCCTGTATGGCGAATAGGTGGGGGCTTTTCTCAGTAGATAACCACCCCCAGTACCAGGATCTAATGCAGTGTCTGCACACCTGAGAGGCAGGGGGGCTTCTCTCATTAGAAAACCACCCCCAGCACCAGGCCTAATGCAGTGTCTGCATACCTGAGAGGTAGGGGGCTTCTCTCAATAGCAAACCACCCCCAGCACTAGGGCCTAATGCAGTGTCTGCACACCTGAGGGGCAGGTAGCTTCTCTCAATAGCAAACCACCCCTCGCACCAGGGCCTAATGCAGTGTCTGCACACCTGAAAGGCAGGGGGCTTCTCATTAGAAAACCATCCCCAGCACCAGGGCCTAATGCAGTGTCTGCACACCTGAGAGGTAGGGGGCTTCTCTCAATAGCAAACCATCCCCAGCACCATGCCTAATGCAGTGCCTGCACACCTGGCAGGGGGCTTCTCAATAGCAAACCACCCTCGCACCAGGGCCTAATGCAGTGTCTGCACACCTGAAAGGTAGGGGGCTTCTCTCAATAGTAAACCATCCGCATCACCGGGGCCTAATACAGTGCCTGCACACCTGAGGGACAGGGAGCTTCCCTCAATAGCAAACCACCGCCCGCACCAGGGCATAATGCAGTGTCTGCAAACCTGAGAGGTAGGGGACTTCTCTCAGCAGCAAACCACCCTCCACCCCTGCACCAGGGCCTAATGCATCGTCTGCACACCTGGCAGGGGGCTTCTCTCAATAGCAAATCAACCCCCAGCACCAGGGCCTAATGCAGTGTCTGCACACCTGGCAGGGGGCTTCTCAATAGCAAACCAACCCTCGCACCAGGGCCTAATGCAGTGTCTGCACATCTGGCAGGGAGCTTCTCTCAATAGCAAACCACCCCTCGCACCAGGGCCTAATGCAGTGTCTGCACATCTGGCAGGGAGCTTCTCTTAATAGCAAACCACCCCCAGCACCAGGGCCTAATGCAGTGTCTGCACACCTGAGGGGCAGGGAGCTTCTCTCAATGGCAAACCATCCCCAGCACCAGGGCCTAATGCAGTGTCTGCACACTTGAGAGACAGGGAGCTTCCCTCAATAGCAAACCACCGCCCGCACCAAGGCATAATGCAGTGTCTGCAAACCTGAGAGGTAGGGGGCTTCTCTCAGCAGCAAACCACCCTCCACCCCTGCACCAGGGCCTAATGCATTGTCTGCACACCTGGCAGGGGGTTCTCTCAATAGCAAATCAACCCCCAGCACCAGAGCCTAATGCAGTGTCTGCACACCTGGCAGGGAGCTTCTCTCAATAGCAAACCACCCCTCGCACCAGTGCCTAATGCAGTGTCTGCACATCTGGCAGGGAGCTTCTCTCAATAGCAAACCACCCCTCGCACCAGGGCCTAATGCAGTGTCTGCACATCTGGCAGGGAGCTTCTCTTAATAGCAAACCACCCGCAGCACCAGGGCCTAATGCAGTATCTGCACACCTGAGGGGCAGGGAGCTTCTCTCAATAGCAAACCATCCCCAGCACCAGGCCTAATGCAGTGTCTGCATACCTGAGAGGCAGGGGGCTTCTCTCAATAGCAAACCATCCCCAGCACCAGGGCCTAATGCAGTGTCTGCACGCCTGAGGGGCAGGTAGCTTCTCTCAATGGCAAACCACTCCTCAAACCAGGGCCTAATGCAGTGTCTGCACACCTGAGGGGCAGGGACCTTCTCTCAATAGCAAACCACCCCTCAAACCAGGGCCTAATGAAGTGTCTGCACACCTGGCAGGAAGCTTCTCTCAATAGCAAATCACACCCAGCACCAGGGCTTAATGCAGTGTCTGCACACCAGGCAGGAAGCTTCTCTCAATAGCCAATCACCCCCAGCACCAGGGCTTAATGCAGTGTCTGCACACAAAGCTTCTCTCAATAGCAAACCATCCCGAGCACGAGGGCCTAATGCAGTGTCTGCACACCTGAGGGGCAGGGGGCTTCTCTCAATAGCAAACCATTCCCAACACCATGGCTGGATCTATGTGATCACTGCACCGCCCAGAACTGCGACAGCCGAAAATGCCGACGCCTGTCGCAGTGTGCTTTTTTTGTTTTCTTTCTTGTCCCACGCTTACCAAAATGGTAAGCGGGGGGCACCCTTGCATCCCCCGACTCCCGTTACTGCGCCCAAGCCAAGCAGGGACACCCCCGCAACCCATGCTCTGCTTGGGCGCAGACTATGTCGCCCTCATTTTGGGTGCCTCCAAAGTGGCAGTGACTGCAGGGGCGCACAAATGAGGGCAACATTTTAGTATGATACCCCAGGGTCAATGCAGTGACCGCCCACCCCCAAGGGCAGGGAACCTTTCCCACTTTCAGACAAGTAAGGTTTTGAAGGAACTTGATGGAAGTGGAGGCCAGGTTTGAAAGGGACTGTGAGCACCAGACAAGCCCAGATCAGGACAGAGGCGCAGAAATGCTCCCACACCCCATCCAGGGAGATTACAGAAGCCAGTGCCTCACTTCGAGACAGAAACGCCAACTAACCAATCCACTAACAATTTCCCTGCTCTGCATATACCACTCAAACTCTAAACCAAACACAACCACAAGCCTACAGCACATCAAACAGCACAAACTTCACTACACTGCAACAAAACAAGAAACAAAGACTCACAAGAGTACATGACGACTACCGCCGCAAACACCCCAGGCCGCGCCAACGGACCCACCGGGCTGAGGCCGCCAACAGCACATCACTGCTCTCTTGCACTTTTCCAGCTTCCTCCCACTAACTCGCCCTCCCTTTCTCCCTTTTGCAGAGCCGCGAGAGCGCCAGGGGACCACTCCAGTGGTGATAGTGCGCAGTACAAATGTCCTTTAACATTAACATAACACTTTGTCGTAGACCCCGATGTTGCGTCTTCTGTTTGTTTTTAAGTAAATATTTTTAAAATAAAGAATGTTGCCGACCATCCTGCTGCAAACCGGAACTGCTTTACAATTCGGTACGGTCACGAGCAGGTCGGTTATTTCTGTATGATCATTTTTTGTTCTTTTAATATCTTGGTTGAACCAAAGTAGTACAACCGACAAAACTCCAAATTAGAAAAATCTGAAAAAAAAAACGCTATGAGCCCTCGGTTTTCTCGCTCTGGAAATCCAGTCAAGTCAACGCATTTCTGATTCGGGAAACTCCCATAGCTGGGAGAGTGCAGAACTCTGAAAACACGCAGGGATTTTAACGTAAAATGTCGGGGCTACCTTTGGACACAGACCACTGACATGTATAATTCTTATTTATTAGACCAATCTGCAAAGAGGTAGATGCGCCTTACAGTGAGGGTTTATTGCTGAAGCAGAATTTGCAACCCGAGGCGCCTTTCGCAGTACAGGTGGACTGCTGGATTGCAGACACCAGAGTAGGGAATGGTGAATTTGAACAGCATTAAAAGGAAACCTCTGGAGATTTGTTTGGCCTCCGAGGTCCAAGTGTGTGGATGGGGTGAAGGCGGGACTAGAACCCAGGTCTCCGGATTCCCAAGTCAACAGCGTGGCCACAACTGGCATTTTATTTTGCATGCCACCCATCTATACAGCAGCTCCCGCGGCCGCTCAATGAGATGTGGTGCCACTAGTTGCTAGGTCTGGAAAAGACCTGGGGCTAAGCTGATGTCGGTACTGTTGGCACTGGGGGCTAGCTAGTCTTTTGGCTGTAGCTCCTGAGATTCTATCCGGGGCTGCAACCAAAAGATCAGAGGCTATATCCCCCTTAGCCCCCGCCTAGGAACACCCCTGGGTGCCAGTGAACGAATTCACAACAAAACAGAGCAAACAGACAGTAACTTGCACGCACATATATTAGCGTTTTACCAATCACAGTGCGCCAACGCAACAATGTAAGTTCATGCCTCAGCCATGCTCTTTGGCTGGGGATGTGAACATATTCCTCTCTCCTTCACTGCCCAGGGCTGCAAGTGTTAACTCCCCGGTTACTGTTTCCTGTGTCAGTCAGACTGGAAGCCTGTGGGCAGTGACTCAGTCTAAAACCATCTCAGTAAGCAAAAAGGCAATAGTTCACCGAGATAAGGAGGCGGGGACACGAAATGCAGATGCACGAACTCCGCACTGGCATTCCTCCTTGGAACATCATGAAAGAGCCGGGAGAACACACAATATAGGGGTGGGCTCTCGGACTTTTGCGACCACTGCGTCCCTCCTCCTCGTCACAGTCCTTCGCCATGATGGTATCCGTCTCTGGCACGAGCCTCCTATAGAACAGGATACCTGCAGGATATTATTTTTGGCACACAGTTAAACTCTTCACCTAAGAGAATAAGGACAGAATAGACATGTTGGTAGGGTGCATCACTCCGCGGGGACAGGCGCCCGGGGTGTTATGCATTAACGCTGTTCATTTGCTTTCATGAATGGGGTGCCCGATCCCCATCAGGCGAGTGATGCCTAAAAGCAGGGCTCAAGTAGAGGGTACACGCTGGGGGGCGTAGAACACCCACTTTTTTCAGAGGGTGGACTCAGTCCCCCCAGCTAAAATAATAAACATTGAATGCCCTCTTTGAATTTATGCATTAAAGCCAACCACAGGGATGGAACCACAGTCGTCAGGTTTGTAGGCTGGACACTACACCACTGCACTACATACCCCGATAAAAAATAAACTCTAAAGCTAAAATGTCCCGTTCTGGTAATGCAAGTGCCTTGGAAAATATTTGTATTGGTTCTTGGAGTTTAAAAGATGCACACCTTTTAACATTTTCAACAACAAAAGAATAAAATATCCTATCTTGGTTTTGTGCGTGTTGATTTTATGAAAGGCAAATGCCATTCGTCCTGTGCAATTTGGGTTATTATGCAAAGTCAATTTAATGAAATGTGCGTATTTCACCTTGATATGCTAATTTCTGGCGACGTTCCATCCCATTGTATTTTTTGACGAGTCCCCACACTTTAATTTTTAGGACTGGACCCTAGAAGAGAGCAGGCCATGCCGCCATTGTAAACTGCTCCATACCAGCCAGTGGCGCTCGCCAGTTCGCTTTCCTCAGCTGCAGTAAATGCAGTCTCCAAGAGGAGCGCAGGTATTGGGAAAACACCCTGACCTGTGCCCAGGCGCTCCATCCTCTGCAGGGTTTCCGATACTCCACGTGCATTAATGCCGACTGCATGCTGTGAGGATGGCCCTGTGCAGCTTCATCGACACACTGTGTCAGGTGGGAATGTGTATATTACGGGTATACCAAACCTCGGCTTTGAATGGGTACTGATCCGAATTCCAGCTGAGAAAAAGCTATTCAATGCAACCGCTCAGATATGCAAAGAGCGCAGATTGCAGGCGTGAAAGGAATTAAACATTGTCCAGCAGAATTCCCAATTAAATATCAGATTACGGTGTGTGTGTGTTGGAGAGAAGGCGAGGCAAGGATGAGTGAGAGGAAAGCAGCATGTGTTCCTATAATAAAGTCCTAAGGGGAAACTAAGAATGCACAACACATGGTCGCGACCTATATGGCTTGGAAAAGGTCCATCACAGCAACCTGTGGTACAAGTTTGTTTGCAAAATGTCAGCCAAATCTGTCGTACAAGTCAAAAGTTATTAGCAATTCATTTTGAGTTTCCTATGGTACTTGATACTCAACTATAGTGTGACGTCCGCCACCCTAATATATATATATTATATTTCAGTTTGAGTGTACAGTGTGAGCCAAATCAGAGATGAAATGAAGTTTTTGAAAAAAAACTCTTGTTATGCTAAATTGTCTTGAGATGCACCTATTCAGTGAAATTTGTTTTAGTTGAAGTGACGTTAAGGTGGCAGTTTAATAAAACAAAATTCCTGAAATTCAGTAGGTGTTGGAAGCTACACCACCTTAACTCTGAGCTGCCAAATTGTACAGCTCAGGAGCACACCCATGACATCATATATGACACTTTTGTCATCATCAATGATGGCACTGGACACTACCTAGCACACTGCTGACATCATAAATGACATCACTTATGGCAGCACATGTGCTATCACCAATGACATCCCTTGAACTGAGTGCACGCTGATATTACTGAATGTATCATTGATGACACTACTTATGTCATCAAGTGGGTGTGAGAGAGGTACGAAAGTTGCATAAAGGTGCGATTTTTACATACAAATATTGCTACATGCTTAAACAACTTATCAAGTGCTTTGTTTATCTTCATTTCAAATCCATGTCCTCATACTTCAAATTCATGTCACTCTATAGTCATCATATTCTAACAATCCTGAGTTGGAAAGGATCAGCTAAGAATCTCCTAATCAAATAACTTCCAGTGCAATTATTTGATTTGAAATAGTTTGTTCTTAAATTGATGCATGTTGCATGAAAGCCAATTCTACTAAGTTGCAAAATCAAACGATTTGAAAAGTAGCAACTTCGGCCTTCAGGATATGTCAAAAGGTAGTCGGTATGCAAACAGTTACATGTTAAAATGTCGACACCGTACTCTTTGAAAGCAAGGTGATGAAATTAAAAGAAGATGTGTGCACTGTAACCATGACTTGGCAGCATTCCACAGAAGACTAGTAATGTAAAAGTGTCGGAACAGTTTACCAAATACCTTTGTTTTTTAAAATCACAAGTAACGGTCTGTTCTTCCAAGGAGATCATAGCCTGATGATATGCAATATGGCAATACTTCGCTAGAATGCCAGTTCTAGGTCAACCTTAAGGAATTATATCTGCATGTTTGGGGGTAAATAGGCTGTTAGGACAGAGGAAGATGATGCAGTTGTGTACTAAAACCTTCGTACTTGTATAGGAAGCTGGAGTTTTACTGTACATGGAGGTACATTTTGAAAATCTTGACATACTGAAAAAGTATATTTTTGCTTTTGTTAATATATTCATTATGGTATGTTATGTGTAAATTGGCAGTAGAATGTCTAGCTATAGCATAGGACAAGCATTTTTCATGCCATCATGACATTTATTTCCCAGTGATGTCCTAAGTCAAGTCATTTGTGATGTAAACAGTGTTCTCTAGTGTCCAGTGATGTAAGTGGGCCCATGACCTGCACAAAGGGGTGGCTCAAAGTTAAGTTGCCGCTTTCTATGAATTTCAGGAGGTTTGTTATGTTATATTTCACATCACCTGCACAACTAAGGTTTTTCATGTGGATATCATAATTGATGTCATATGTAAATGTATCGGTGTGTTTCTAATCTATGCATCATGAGGTTCTCCCATTGTGGGTTTGTGGTCCACCGATAAGTGTTATGGCTGCGGCCAGCGGTTATTTTGCCCTGGAGGAGGAAATGACAATGATGGGGATGCATGCAAGTGGCCGTCAGGAGGATGCACGCAAGGCGTGGTGTAGGAGTACTATTATGGTAATGTGACAAGGAGACTGGGGTATTATAATGGATTACTAATGGGGACTGGGGCAAGTGTGCAGGAGATCGTGTAATGTAATTAATTACTAATGATGTACAGAGACTACAAAGAGACAGGCAGGGATAATGTATTAGTAATGGGTGGTAGGGGCGAGAAAATGGAGGTGGGGTTGTAGGGACAAGGAATAGGGAGGCAGAGATGGGGTAATGGAGTATGAATGGGCTACCAGGATGAAGTGGTCATGTAATGGATTACTAATGGGGTACCAGGACAAGAAAGAGAGTGGCAGGGTTAATGGATTACTACTGGGATGAGGTAGAATGAGGCCGGGTAATGAATTACTAATAGTGTACTAGGACAAAGAAGAGTGAGGCAGCGGTAATGAAGTTCTGGAACAAGAAAAAATGAGGTGGGGGTAATAGACTATTAAAGAATAATGGAACAATTAAGAGTAAGGCATGGTCTTCGATTACTAATGGTGTTCTGGAATGAGGACAAGTGTTGCAGGTTTAATTAGGTACTGCAGTAAGAAAGTTAATTAGGGTAAATGGGGTACTGGGATGATGAAGAGTGAGGTGGGTTAACATAGTGCTCATGGAGTACTGATATGAGGAAGAGTGGGGTAGTGCAACAAAACGACTACTGCTCTTCTGGGGTACAGGGACAAGTATTTAATAAAACACATACTCAGCCCCACACTACTACTAAACCATAAGTGATCCCAGTAATAAAGGTGAAGCAGGCACAGCTTGACAGGTATAAATCCTTCACCTTTGAGGTAGCATGGGCCAAGGCATGCTATTCTCTTCAGGAGGGGTGCACGCTAGTAAGAAGCAGACCAAACAAAAGTACTGTGGTACCAAATTAAGAGAATGTGCATTAAACAGTCCATGAAAATAGGGTTCTTTAAGTAAATGAACAAAAACAAACCAAACCAATCAAAAACACCAATGATCTACCCCTGTAAAAGAAAACACAGAGAATACAAACTAAGAATAAAAGGGCGCTCTGGTTTTGAAGACAGGTGCACTGGCGATTATTTCAGCAGCAACTGTCATAGGTTATTTAAAAGTCTTTAAAAGGGTGGCGTTTTTACCAGTCACTAGAGCCCTCGAATGCAGGTCAGGGAGGCAAGACCGCTTGCAATGCTTTCAATTGTGTGTCTTTAGGGGTCCACAGCATTGCATCAGGCTTCTAGGCACTTCAAATGGGTTGTGTAAAGTGTTAAGAGGTTTTGAGTTGTTGATTCCCACTGGATCATAGTGGTGGTGATGGTCAAGTCAGTTCAAGACGGTCAAACAATGCAGTGGAGTTCTGTTGCAGTAATCGGCCCGAATTCCGTTGAAGAAACCAGTCGGCGATGGATCAAGTCAGCATCTCAAATCGGTAAAAAAAGGCTTGAAAGGGCACACAATGGGCCTCATTACAACCCAGGCGGTAAGTTCCCTACTTTACCACCATGGTGTAAACTCTGTTTACACCATGGTGGATGGCGGATTTACCGCCCCATTCCAAGGTGAGTGGGGCGGTAAATCCCCATTCACCATTTACCCTTCCCCATTCGCATTTTTGCCCCATAGGGCATAATGGGAGTGGGGAAGGCGCTAAATACGGCACCGTAAATTACGGTGCCGTAATTAGCACCAAGGCGGGTTAGCGCCTTGCATTTTAACGCCTGCTAAAAGCAGGCGTTAAAATGGTAATCAGGCGTTAAGGGTTAACGGCGCCGACGGCGCCGTTAAACCCTTAACGTCTGGGTTGTAATGAGGCCCAATGAGATGAGTTTCTTCAACAGCGATTGGCTTGAAAATACTGGTGCACAAGCATACAATGGGTCAAGTCAATGGTTTGACAGAGGATTGAAAATGCTGCAATTGCCAAAGGGTGGGCGCTTGCAGCGGCTCAAAAATCATCTTGAAGTGATTGAGCTGGCATTCACTGCGAAGGAAGAGGACTTTGGAGCAGGCAATACCCCCAACAGAGTTCCATGTGAATCCTTCTTTTAGAGTCCAATGATGAATCAAGCAAGGTGGGGTCTCCATCCTTTATATAGGCAAAAGGCCACAGCAAATTGGCTCTGTTCTACCATTTAATAAGGGGTCCAATCCCAACTGCTTTTTCTTAATCTTCTTACATGTGGATGTCAAACTGTGTTTTTGCTGTCGCTTCGTAGTTTCCTGCAGACAGTTTGGGAGTCCTAGGAAAATCCAAGATAATGGGACCTCCCCCTCTGGATAATAGCTCTTTCCTAGGTTACATACCCCTCCACTTCCTGAATACATTAAAAGGTCTCCAGTAGTCAGCACCCTATTGTGAGTTGCCCATTATACTGACAGGGCATCCTTTGAAGCACTGGTTCCCAGCTAACCTCCTCCCCTCACCCTCTCTCAGGAAAAGTTATTGTGCCCTCAACAAGAGGGCAACCTTCTCAAAGGGATCAAAGCGAGGGTTTCTTTGATGGGACTGAAGTGGTTTCTTTGGGACAAACTGGCCAGGACTCATGAATGTATCACTGCCCACCAAACGGTCAAAATGATAACAATTGCTTGTGGCTGTATAAATGTGCAATCCCAGTGGCCACCATGTCCAAACCGGCACGTTTCATACATAGTTATTAATCAAACTGTGAAGACTCTGAGATCCCACAATTCTAGAATTTTGATCAGGGCTACTCAAGATAAGTCAGCCCATGTCCATTTGAACTTTAGGTTCAGGAAAGCACATATAACGTTTGAACATGCTACATTTTGATACTTTTTGGCACAAAGCATTATGAGAGGGTGCTTGATTAGCAGATCTCCAACTAAAAGGCAGAATTTCCTTCCTCACTAAAAATAAAAAAAGCTCTGGCTGTACCACCCTCAAAAATGCCATTTTGTCTCTGGCGTCAGTAATGGGGTACTGGGTCAAGGAAGAGCGAGGCAGCTGTAATGGGTGACAAGGAAGAGTGAGGTGAGGTTTTCAAGGGTACTGGGTAGAGAGTAAAGCAGGGGTAATTGGGGAGGAGAATGCAGGGGTAATGTTGGACCTGTCCATGACATTTCTGGTTTAACGCACATTATTGCGAGTGCGTTCAACTGAAAGGTGCGCCAAATTGTACATTATAGATGCAACTATTTCTATCTTACAGATAACATGATATAATTTCAAATGGCAGAATCATCTTTGATTTTATTGGGCTGATTAACTCATTCAGAGAAAATTCAGAAATTATATAATCTAGTCTTTCCAGTGAAAGGGCTTGTTTAATGAGACACGGCCTCGCGAGTCACAAGCACTTAACACTTCAGAAGAGCATGCTATTACAACTGCTTTGTGAAATATACAGCTGCCTGCTGCTTCTCCCTCAGACCGCCACTTATTTAAAATTTTTAAAAACACATCCATTGTCTGCAGTTTTTTTTTTCTTTTTCCATTCCCTTGAAAAGTAAATGTTCACCAAAATCAAAGACAATACTGGAATTTTGTTTTTTAAAAGCACTGCCTCAACTTCAATAAATGCATCAAGGGAGATACAAAACACATGTGGTGCCTTGGTCAGCCCTTCTCCAACATTTGTAAAAAAACAAAACAAAACTAAAAAAACTAAAAAAACTAAAAAAACAAAGAGGCAGATTTTCACTGAACCAAAAGAAAAATAATATCTGCAAAGCATTGCGCGTTACTTATTTCTTACTCAATTCAAATCCACCCGGCAGTTTTAGATGTGTGCCCGTTCAAAGTAAGGGCCTTATTCTCTAATGAAAATGGCTCCTGTTGGAAAACCAGCTTTCCTTCCAGGTTAAATGAAAAAGGACAACAAGAAGATGGAACTGGAATGGAAAAAAGAATACAACCTTGACTAAAAAATACTGTTTCAGAAACAAATCCGCGCATACAAGAAGGAAATGCAAAAGGCAAAGAGAAGGCATTATGATGACAGAATCACCAATGCCAATAACGCACAAAAAGAAATGTTAATCATTAAAGAAATGAGAAACCCACCAGGCTGCGACAACACCCCAACACCCTCAGAGAAACTTTGCAATGACATGACAGGCCACTTTAAAAGCAAAATCAACGACATCCGACAAATCATACAAAATAGACCAACCAACCACAATATTCAACCAACTGAACCTAACAGAGCCATCAGAATTTTACAGAAACCTCCTAAATCTCTCACTAGCAACACGACCTGTACCAAGAGCCTTCAAATCCGCATATATCAAACCGCTTTATAAAAACAGAAGTGGCGACGTAGATGACTTCTCCAAGTACAGGCCGATTTCAAACACTCCCTACCCAGCAAAATTCCTTGAAAGCTACGTGTACAAATGAACCCAAGAACACGTAGAAAAACACCAACTGCTAGACCAAGCACCAGTCGGTTTCAGACCTGCAAGAGGAACAGAAACCACACTACTATCCATCTGTGACTACCTAAAAACTAACTCGGACTCCAACACAACCTCAGCCCTGATTCTGCTCGACTTCTCTGCAGCCTTCGACACAGTTAGCCACGACACCCTAACCAACAGACTAGAAGACATAGGCATAACGGACATGGCACTACTCTGGATTAAATCATTCCTAGCAGACAGAACAGAAACCCTATGGATAAATCCCTTCAAATCCACCCACAAGTTAACGACTGGTGTACCACAAAGGTCCTCACTATCACCACTGTACTTCAACATCTACCAGACTTCAGTAATCAGAATCTTCAAAAAATACAACATTACATGCTACAACTACACAGATGACACTCAAATCATCTACAAAATCGAAGACACTGAAGCCGATCACTCAACCCTAATTGAGTGTCTAAAAAGTCTTTAACTGGATGGATGCTAACAACCTCAAAATCAACCAAGGAAAAAGGCAGAAATCATGATTGTATCCAAAAACCAAGAGAACAAACACCTACATTCCATGGCCAATGGAAATGGGAACTGCACCAACACCATCTAAGGTTGTAAAAAAATCTGGGAGTCCTGATGGACAACACCCTAACCTTAGAACCACAAATAAATGCAATCATCAAAAAATGCTTCTTCCTCCATCGCCCCTTTCCTCTCCTTCACCCACAAAACACTCACAATCGTCACCCTCATCATGTCAAGAATCGACTATGTAAACAGCCTCTATTGCAGGATACCAGAATACCTCCTGAAGAACCTACAACAGATCCAAAGTAAAGCAGTCAGACTGCTCCTCATACTATCCAGAAGAGACCACAACACTGCAGCCCCGAAAGACACTGCATTGGCTCCCAGTCAAACATCACATCACCTTCAAAACAATGCGCATAAGTCACAGGGCAATCAGCAGAGAAGTTGCAGAATTCCTACAAAAGAAAATAATCTACAAGCCAACGAGACTCCTTGGATGAAGCAATGAAATTCACCTGGAACAAAAACCATACCTTAAGAAAAAACTTGGGGGCTCCTCCTTCTTCCACTTAGCCGCAAAAACCTGGAACATCCCAAAAGAAATAAGAAACACCAAAGACCACCTACAATTCAGAAAATTACTAAAAACCTGGCTCTTTAACACCACAGATTCAAACTGAAAAACCGAAACAACTGAACGGGAAACACAAAGAAAAGGATGACTAAATTCAGGATGACACTGACTACACCCAGAACCGACCAGAGAAACTCTTACTACAACAAGAGAGCTGATGCTAAGTTGAATAGGACACAAGCGACACCCATGAGGACAGAAATCAGCATCCCTAGCCAACTCCAGCCAACAACCTCACCCCACCCCATAATTACTACGAGGTATCATACTTGGATAGAGTTGTGTGAATGTTAGCACTTGCCACACTTGTTGTGGATATTGGCATGGGCATCAACCGTATGGAGTCGTGAATGAAGGCAGGTGCTGCTCCTGGACGTAATTGCAAGCGTTGGCATGTGCCAGGTTTCGAAGGGGCTGGGAGCGGTAGCCTGCATAAACAACTGAATAAGATGATGAATGCCAACCACCCGCCAGATAGGGATGGAGTAGTCTTGGCTAGTCAATGCCGCACACCGACTGGATTGGGAATGCTCGCTGGGCCAGATTTGAAGGGACGCACAAACGCCTGCCTGCCCCGCATACAGACAGATGTCACGTACGTGGCCGAGGCCGAAATCGAGTAAGGTTATGAATGTGAGTGGATGCCATGTGTGAAAGAGACTGGGTATCGGACGGGCCAGATCAGGATAGAGACGCAGAGATGCTGCTGCACCCCACCTGGAAAGAATATGGAAATTCAGCGCCTCACTTCCGGACAGCAATGCCAATTAACCAATCCACTAACAATTTCACCACTCTGCATACACCTCTCAAACTCTAACCAAACACAACCACAAGCCCACAACACAAGAATCCGCACAAACGTCACTACACTGCAACAATAAAACAAACCACACAGACTCGCACAACAGCACATGACGACTACCAACCGTAAGACACCCCAAGCCCAGCCAACGGACCCACCAGGCTAGGGTCGCCAACAGCACATCACTGCTCTCTTGCACTTTTCCATCTTATTCCCACTAACTCACCCCTCCTCTTTCCCTTTTTTCAGAGCCACTAGAGCGCCGGGGGACCACTCCGGTGGTGATAGTGAGCGGTACAAATATCCCTCAACATGAACATTGAATAACATTTGACCCTTTGCATGAATATGCCCCAAATTTTCAGTTTGGGGAATTGTTGTAGAAAATTGTCAGCCAAATCCGTCCAGTACAGCAATAGCTATTATAAGTAGAATGTTTACAAAACATTTTGATTCCTAATACAGCCTGTTTCTTGTCCCAGAATTGTGTGGTGGGATAATATACCAGGTGGAGTTAAATTAGGTGATGCTTAGCTATATCTAGAATTGAATCTACAAAAGATCCGACAATGTACCAGTGTCAGTATGAGATTGGCTTTACAGCGCCTCCGTTTGTGGGGTCATGAAGGAGCACATGGAAGATCTTGTTAAGTGGGGCATGTCCTATTTTGCCTCTGGTATTCAGCCAGGCTGGAGTGCACCAATATTGTAGGTAAGGGCCGGTATGCAAACTGAGTGTGAAGCACATTCGCACATCACTATGATCAGTGCTGCACAGTTGCCAGTGCCACTAGTCGGGCCGGCTGGCACCAAGAACAGAGAGAACAATAACATGACAGTCAACAGCACCACCAGAGGGGCAAGGTCAGGGAAAAAGCTACTGCCACAGAGGGGTGTCTGTGGTGAGTATTGACCTACCAGAGATCTTTCTGAAATGTTTGACAGACAAGTTCATCAGCTTAGTAATGATTGTGTCTGTGATGCTGGAAATGCATCGGAGGGACAGGGCCTCCGTATCCTTGTCCTTTACTGCTTTTTATCGTGTGTTCTGTCGTGTTTTCCGCGCAGGAGTTCATGTGGGACTCCTGGCGGTGCAGCTCTCTTTTGGTTTGGTGTGCAGACCCATGGGATACCCTTATGCCACCCATGGGTGGGGGTACAACCCTGTGCCCCAAGTGTATGATTTTGGGCACCTGTATGTGGCCCACAGAGCAGGGTATGGGCTGGTGGCAGCTCCATGCTGAATTTGACAGGTGCTCCGAGTATCCTCCATTTTGGGATACCCAGGCCTTGCCATTGGAATCAGTTGATTCCTGATAGGGAACATGATGGCCCCTGTGGCCTCTTGCTTTCTATTGCCTGTTACCTTGTTTTCCCAAAGTCCTGGAAGCCCTGACTCTGTCCCTTCCCCCTGACTTGCTGTTGGGTGGAAGTTCCATATATGGTGTTGTGAAGTCCAGGCCAGACTGGCTGGAGCCTTCCCAGTGACTGTATGTTGTGGGTTCACCCTGTGGGTGGGACCTGGGTGAATGGAGTGTGTGACCAATATGCACTTCTTGTTGTGGATGTCTGGTTTCTGGATTTGACACAATGACTGAGACAGCCCTGCCCGAAACTGGTATGAATGCAGTGTGGAGTGTTGAATGGCTGGGTACTTGTCCCAATACACATAACGTGTTGTGAGTGTCTGGAGAGAAGTGAATGGCCTGAATGCACTATGCACCTGATTGGCTGCCTGCCTGCATGAATGCCCTTCTGACCGATTGGCTGCCCCAGTGTGACCCAGCCGAATGAATGAGAGATCATCTATTATATCTGGGGGCCTCTCACTGCTAGAATTCGTGTTCAGAAGCTGAGTTGACTCTTGAAGAGTAACTGGAACTGCTTATCCTGGATGCCCAGCTGGAAGAAGAACTGCTGCTGCATTCGACCCGATCCGAAAGCTGTCGAGTTCATCAAGGACTGATCCGAGAGAGGACCTGGTTAGGTGCCCTCTTCCCATGCCCCGAGGCACCATCGAGCACCGCTAACCTTTGCCGAAGCTCCCTGGAAGTCAGACCAACGAAAGGCTGCCAACCGGAGACGAGGACCGCCGAGGAGAACGAAGTAAAGCACCCGGACATCGACGCCGTCGACCAGGGTTCGGAGTATCGCTGTAACCACTGGAGGCCCGTCGAAGCCGGGTTGCCCAGAAGAGGGGACTGCTTGACGCCGTGCCGCCGACGAACGTAGCCGCATGCTCCTTTGCCCAAGACTTGATTCAAGGACGCGATCGTCCGCAGTGCCGCTCGCCTTATCCCGCCAGAGAAGGCCAGGCCTTCGACGCGCCGAGGAGCATCCGCCGGTCGGTTCCCCACAACCCGAAGACCACAAACACTTAGATGACTTGACGCCCTTGTCGGGCCAAAGTTCAGAAACTCTTTGCGGTCCTGAACTATCTAACACTGAGGTGCCCCGCACACCTCATCCTCGCAGGACGTTGCAGACGGGCACCGCCTGGATCGACGCTGTGGTCTCGGCACCATCACACTTTTCATCGATGCCAAGTTCACCTTCTTCGACGCCTCTTGACGATCCGTGGCTCCTGCTTTAAAGGGAGTTACTCAAGAAGGAACACTCAACGCCTCATCGAAGAACTCTACCAGGTACATTGGGGGAAGAAACCTTATAGAAGGAAATAAGACTTATGGAACAATATATGGACTGGGCTTGTGATATATCTTTAATTTACAGGTTCCCCAGGTGGGGGGGATCTCCACACAGAATTGTGCCTAGTTGGTAGGTGTCAATATTCTGCCCATTGTTCTAACCAACTGCTTTCCTCCTATATCTATTGTTGGTTACTTTTATTCCTTGATCTGTGAGACATTTGACCAGAGTATAGTTGATGCACTTTAATGAGATCTGATAATAATTGTGGTACCACTTTAGAACTGTATATATTTGCCATTGTGGATTTTCTGAGCACAAAGTGAGTTATTGTGATAGTGTACATAACCTTGAATAATAATTATATAAAGACTGTTTTAACTAATACAGTGTGTGGACATTCCTTTGTGGGGCCCTGGGGACTACACTGTACTTATGAACTAGCCTGCATCACCTCATGAGAAGCTATCCTTTGATTGCTCGACCATCACTACCCTATAGAGAATCTTGGATGGGGTCCTCTGTGCCTCTCCTCTGCCATATAGAGAGCAAGAGTACAGACAACCCCCTCCAGTCTTTACAGTGTCTGCATTTCTATTTGAAGAAAAAAATCCTCTATTTTCTGTGAATAGACAGTCAAAATGTTCCACTTGACCTGTTTAGAAAAGGAAGCAATTTCCTAATGTAGAAGATGTGTTAAAAGAAACGGTTACACTTTTGCGGTCTCATTTCAAAGCACACCTTCTATGCTATGTTATGGCATTTTTATTAGTATTTGTAAAACGCACATCCCAAGGGTCGTACACATTACACACATTACACACAATTACGTGGTTGGAGTTGCAGCCAGGAACATCATTTGGGGGTCACAAGGGGCCTCCCTTGCTAACCCTATAAAAAAAGGGTGGGGGTTTCTTTTTAAATTGAAGCTCCTGGGTTGTGGCCAGCGCCATGTGGCTCTTTTTCTGGAGCGTCTGGCTTTCTAGTTCAGGCCTCTTAAAAAAACATGGGGTTTTGTCTTCCTGGAATACTATATAATAATTGCTAGACTCATTAAAGGTTTATTTTAGGCA
Source organism: Ambystoma mexicanum (assembly GCF_040938575.1). Classification (NCBI taxonomy): domain Eukaryota; kingdom Metazoa; phylum Chordata; class Amphibia; order Caudata; family Ambystomatidae; genus Ambystoma; species Ambystoma mexicanum. The sequence goes on along the minus strand of NC_090934.1, from coordinate 979,565,727 downwards.
CACTTCAGGGGGTAAGTCACTGATTTAGTCTGTTCTTAAACACCTTAAATTCACAATGCAGGCCAAACTTCCAAAAAGCATTTACAGTAGAATAAACATCAATGTTGGGCTATGTATTTTGCTTTTTGCAAGTTGCAGTCATAGCATGGTTTGTTCAGCCGATCATCGCAAGACATTCCATCTCGGTGTCCTCAGTCACTTGACAAAATCTTTGTGCCTAAAAGCCTGTGTACAGTGTAGAAATGTTTGACCATAGCACATAAAGTGGCCCTTGATTTCATTGGGCCACAATTCATGCTTTGTTGTAATGTGTCCATCTTTCCCATCTCCATGGTATGCTGTTCAGCATGTTTGTATGTATGTATGTATGAGGTAACAAGTGCCCAGAGTACGGGATGCCAAGTAAGTGCTCTACTTTCCCTGCACTACTGTACATTCTTTAATACACTGTTATGAACCCTCCCAAAGTTATGTATTTTGCCAACCTCTGAAGGCTGAAAAGTAGATCCACACAGGCTTGGCATGTGGACAACATTGCACCAGACCAGCAGGTGAACTGGCTTGCTGTTAAATCTCAGTTACCGGTTTAATGGTATCCACTACAGAGTGTAATTATCTTTCAGACTGAGAGCATTCAGACATGTAAATGCTAATTTTACTATAACCGGTAAGATAGCTATAGCCGGTAAGATCGCTCAGTGGGTGGAGCACTCGCTGCTGTTGGAGGTTTAAATACTGTCAGGGCCAACTCAGCCTTTCATCCTGCTGAGGTTGATAAATGAGCACCAACACAGGTTGGGTGATCTAGTATGTATATTTGTTCTATATAAAGTGCTTAAGCGTAATTGCTTTATAATAACACATCATTATCATTTGGCCTTGGACGTCTGCTTGCATACACAGTAATTTGGTAAAATGGGCCTATAATCACTGATATTAATGATACATGTGGTGATCCATTGTTGTATGAAACGTATACACATTAAAGTGATATCGTGATCATATTGTTTCCCAGTGTACTTAGGAACAATGCTATGTCATGCAACTTAACAAGGGGTGAAAGGTCCCTTCCATCACTTTCCGTGGTGTCACTTCAGGGTTGGGTCGAATGACATCACTTCCTGTGATGTCATCAGAGGTCAATGGTCGTGTGATGCCAGGGGCAGTGGGAGTGACATTTTGGTGAAATGATGACCCTGGTTGCAGCTGGAATCACACATATATTGTGACACTGTGCAGAAATGGTGGCATGTTGCCTCTGTGGCATGGCACAGGTATGCTAGTAAATATTTAGGCCCTGGCACTACAAATTGAGCACTGGATGCAATGATGATATCGGACAGTTGACACATGGGCCAAAACAGAACAATGTACTAATTGGAGCCACTCAGCCCCACTGAATCACATGCCACAGTAACGTGAATATGCGTGAAACAGCATGTGAAGGCGGGTTCAATGTGTAGGCTTTCCCATCCCCACAAATTGCAGCAAAGGGGATCATTGCAGTGTTACAGCTGGTGAAGGCAGTGCTGTTGGATGAACCCTGCAGGAGGCGGCATGTAAGCATTCACAAAGGAAGCAAGAGGAACCATTCCTCAGGGACACCGTAGGACTACACGAGAGAGACATTCGCATCATTGCAAACGGTTCATTTGTAGTGGGAGAAAGGTCAACAATGAAATCCCACAGGCAGGGCTAGCCTGTGTGCCAGAGGGCTGACAATCCAGTAAAGCGTGGTCAGCCTCGTCAAAGACCACCAGCAAGCTTAACAAATGTGATGCTGCCAGGGGAAGAGCCTTTGACCATGGGAGATACCCATAAAACGTGCACAGAACACTTGTATACTGGCGTGCAACATTATGTGTTACTACGGACTTCTGCAATTGTATTCGCTCTCCCCTCTTGCTTCTCCACTCTTTTTGACTACTTACTCTGTTCCCTCCTCCTTTCCCTTCTCCCTTTTCCTATCTCCTCCCCTTACTTTCTTCTATGCACTTACTCTATCATAATTGTCCATGGACCCAATATGATAGCAACCTTGTCTGTTTCCTCCACCCTCCGATTTCTGTTTTTTTCCTCCCCACCACCCCTGCAGCACTATCTGAAATGTCATCAGTCCTAGTATGATAGTCACTATTTTTTGTTCCTCCCCTCACTTTCTGCACACCTCTCCCTCACCTTTTGTTTTTGTCCGGCTCTACCAGAAATGTCGTCAGGCCTAGTACGGTAGTCGCCTGTCTGTTTCCATTTCCTTCCCACTCTCCCCCTCCCTTCCTTATCTATGGGCCTCATTACGGGTCGGGCGGTCTGGAATTAACAGTGGTGTTTTAAAACCGCCGCCACTGCTAATTCCGGACCACCCGATCCCGAGTCCTGCAGACGGGAGGTGATCTTCCCGCCAGCTCTGACCTGGCGGGTTGAACACCTCCCGCCTGCAGGCGGACGAGGAAACACCAGCGCCATCACGAGATGGCGCTGGTGTTTCCACTTCCCCATGCCCATTGAGTCCTATCGGACTCAATGGGAATGGGTATTAACACCATTCCGCCTCCGTGAATCCCGGGACACCGGGGTCGTAATGCCTTGGTAATTCCGGGAGTCACGGAGGCGGAATGGTAATACGAGTCTGGCGGTAACCAGGCGGTTTTACCGCCGCGGTTACCGCCGGACTCGTAATGAGGCCCAATGTCTTAGCTCTTGCACTATCTGAAATGTCTCAGGCCGAGTACGATAGTTCATTTCGCATCCTTACTGTTCATGGCCTGTTTCACAGTGCCTGAGCCTCGGAGGAAGCAGGAGCTATCCTCTACTGCAGGACCAGTGCCCCCGCGAGGAAGAGACCTCGGGGCCCCTCCGGCACCAAAGGTAAGCCCGTTGGCTTATTATAGCAGCATTCAGAAAGTGCTGCTCGTCCGCTGAATTTTTGCCGCATTTAACACCGGAATTCTCCTCTACCCGCCGCAGACGACCCTACGTGATTTTCGAGGCTGTGAACCCCAGCCCTACAGGCATACCATCACGGGTCATTGGTGACCACCATTGCCTAACACGAGGACCTAGGTAGTCCAAAATGGCCGCTCCCCATTACCATTAAGCTGCCCTCCCCAGCTTCCCTGGCTGACCCAGGAATTCGACGTGATTGGTCCCAGTGCCTGCCTTCAGGACCAATCACAAGCCAGCAGGCGTAGCCGGCACAACTCAGGAAGGCACACGAAGCAAGGCTCCTCCTGACTGAGCCTGACCGAGCTGAACGTGCTGCGGTCTGCGCCCAGTCTCTAAGCCTTGCAACCTGCCTTCAACCTGAACTTCCCACAGGTACACGCATTACTGTAACTCAAGACTCGATTGCTGCAGTTGTGAACTACCACGTGAGCTACCTTGCTTGATTGCTATGCTAAGCCAAAGTTTCCACACCAGCTAGTCTACTAGTCCCCCATTGCTACCCCACCATACTGAAGCCACGCTGCCCTGCCCTAGCTATCTACTTCAAAGTATCTGTTCATTAACCAGTCTGACTCACAATGCAAAATTCTGATTTTATATATGCCTTGTTTACACTGTGATTCAGTGCCATTCTGGTTGTCTTGCTAGATTTGAATTTAGATGCACCCTGCTTACACCATGACTGCCATTCTGGCTGCCCTGCTAATTCTGAATTTAGATGTGCCCTGTTTACACTGTGATTCAACGCCACTTTGGTTGTCCTGCTAGATTTGAATTTAGGGGCACCCTGCTTACTCTCTGAAGTAGTTCTGCCTGCCCGCACACTGTATTTTGCCCCATTGCTGGAATTTCGAATCTAGGTAAACCGCACTAGCTGTTTCAATCCACCTACACACTGTATGGTACCCTTTTTTATGACCTCCTTTTGAGTTAACAAAATGTTCCGCCCAGGCATCTACTCAATACTGATGCGAATCATTCTCCACCTTTTCAAATCCGCATGCCCGCCTAGCTCTGCCCTCAGTACTGTCAGCTACACCTTACCCCGCTTCATAGAGCCTAGCAACACCCTCATGCTTCCCCAATTCTCTCCTCCAAGCCTCTCAGACAGGCTTAACAGACTATGGTCCAGACTACCTAGACTACATGAGCCCCGAGCCAGAGACTCCACCCAATCCAAACTTACCAACCAAACTACCATTAGCACCTGCGCTAACCTCACGCTAAAAAAACTCAAACCAAAGTCACTCAACACTACGACTACCAAAAACAAAGCGCGCAATACAGCGACCACCCCCACGCCTACAAAAACCACCACCACACCCTTAAAAGGGGCCCTCATCAATGCACGCTCCGTAATTGCCCAGGCCACAGACATCGCAGACCTCATTCTAGCCGAAGACCTAGACTTCCTAGCCATAACAGAGTCCTGGCTCCATGCAGCCGCAGGCCCAGCCCTATCGCTAGCCATCCCCATTGACTACACCATCATCCGAGCAGACAGAACTGAATCTAGAGGCGGAGGCCTGGCCATCATCGCCAAAACTCACCTTAACATCAGACTAGACTCCGCTACACACCTTCCATCATGCAAAGCACTCGCAGCCAAGCTGCCCACTGCTAACTCCCAAACGATATCCATCCACCTACTTTATAGACCGCCTGGACCCCTGGGATCCTTCGAGGAAGACCTCAGTGCCATCCTCACCGATAACCTAAAAAATTCCTCGTAATGCCTCCTCCTAGGAGATTTTAACCTAGGCTACAAAGACCCCAAAGACCACCAGGCCACCCTCCTTAATAACACTTTGTCTGAACTAGGCTTCACACAAAAAGTATCCGGCCCTACCCACAACAAAGGAAGAACCCTCGACTGGGTAGCAGACCATAACTGTGCTGCACTTATCACCAATAACTCATCTCAATCTTGGTCTGACCATCATCTCCTCTCCTTCTCCCTTGAAGCCTCAAGCCCCATAACTAACTTGACGCTAGCCGCAGCCATCCCCACGAGAAGCAAGAAAAATATCACAGTGGAAAAACTGATCCCACTCATCCTCCCTATGCTCAACCGACTCCCGGCTTCCAACCCCTATGACCTCGTAGAAGGATATCATAATACCATGCGCACAGCCTTAGACTCCATTGCACCCCTAAAACTCAGAAAAAGCAAACCAAAAAAGCACCTCAACCAATGGTTCTCCAGCCACCTTAAAGCGCTTCGACTAGAAAAAAGTAAAATGGAACAAGTCTGGAGACAGTCTCCCACAGACCACAACAAGTTATTGCTTAACAAAATCAAGGCCAATTACAAAAAAGAAATCATAGCTGCCAAACAAGAATCCTATAACAAGAGGATCGCACAATCCAACTCCAGCACCAAAGAACTGTTTACAATTATCAAAGAATTGGAAACACCTGTGCTTATCCCAGATACCTGCGTGAAGAACAAACAATGGTGCACTAGTGTCCAAAATGCACTAAACAACAAAGTCATAGCTTCAAACCAAAATTAGAAATAAGAAAGATTCCCTCACCAAATCAACCAACCCCATTAATACCCCCCCAAGCACTTCACCCACTCACCTCCCACCCAACACCACTCGCTTCAGCTTCTCCAAAGTATCTACCCTAGAAGTGGAAAAAATCATTCTCAGCCTCAAACCATCTAACTGTAAAGCAAACCTCTGTCCCCCACAAATCATTAAAGATGCGGCAAGAGACCTTTCGCCATTCATCACCAGACTCATCAACGCCTCATTCTACTCAGGAACAGTCCCCAGTAAACTCAAAGAGTCCTGGGTTCTCCCCCTCCTCAAAAAACCTTCCCGGACCCCTCTATCCCGACCAGCTACAGACCCATTACCACTGTCCCCTTCCTGCTCAAGATACTAGACAAGACAGCATACCAACAAATCCAAAAACACCTGGAAACAAACCACCTCCTAGGTACGCGACAATCAGGCTTCAGACCCCTACACGGGACTGAAACAGCCCTCACTGATCTGAAAGCCCAAATAGACACCATCAGAGACAACGGTAAAACCGCACTACTACTCTTACTAGACCTCTCCGCGGCGTTTGATCTAGTTGACCACAAAATCCTATGCAAACATCTGGACTCAGCTGCGCACTTCTCCCAAGAAGCCATCAGCTGGATCGAGTCATTCCTCAGCAACAGATCCATGCGTGTCTTTTCCACCACTGCCGCCCCCATCCCCATCACATGCAGAGTCCCTCAGGGCTCCTGCGTCTCCCCCACTCTGTACAACGTGTTCACGAAGCCCCTGTTTGATGATCTAGATGGCCTGGGTATCACCTACACCAACTACGCTGATGATACACAGATCCTCATCCCGCTGACCGAGACTACAACCAGGATTTGGCCTTGGTGAACAAGGTGTACCTCATCATCCAGGCATGGATGGCTTTGCACAGTCTATGCCTGAATGATGACAAGACGGAACTCATCATCCTTGGGTCCTCTGCAAACATAACCAAATTAGACCAAAACTACACCAACTTCATCATAGACGGGAACCCGATCAAGGTAGCTAAAGAAGTGAAAACTTGAGGAATATACCTCGAGTCCGCCCTAACCTTCCACAAACAGGTTAGCTCCATGGCATCTTCCACGGCCTACACATGTAAGCTTATAAGAGCAGCCAAACCCTTCTTATCCCCCCAGAGTTGCATTACACTAGCCAGAGTCTTGGTATTATCCAAATTGGATTACTGTAATGCCCTCTACGTAGGAGCCAGCAAGCAAATCAACAAAATTCAGATGCTCCAAAACAACGCTCTCAGAGCAGCGCTTAGCATCCCCAGGAGAGCCCACATCTCCAACATCCGGAAATCCCATAACTGGCTCAACACCTCAGACAAAATCTTGCTCAAAGTAGCATTGCTAACCCACAAATGTCTGAACAACGCTGCCCCACACTACCTGGCAGACAGAATATGCAAACACACCCCCAACAGACCCACCAGAACCTCTAACGCAAACCTACTCATAGTCCCCAGGTTCAAACGCACCAAAATGGGCGGCAACAGCTTCCAGGTGAAGGCACCCCAACACTGGAACGCCCTACCACCATCCTTCAGGACACCCCAAACCTTTACACACTTTAGACGCAATTATATCCAATGGATAAAGAACAAAGATCACTAATACTTCTAACCCAACACCACACTGCCACTATCCTAGAATGAATGCTTATCTGCAAACTCTTTAAAATATCTGTAATGTACTATACCTCTCTTGTAAAACTGCCCTTTGTACCTCACTGTAACACTGTAAGTGATATGTATAAGATATGTATAAGCACCCTGTAACCAAGCTTTGAATAACCATGCTGCTCATGCGCCTTCATACTCTCGGGTCTGGTGCGCAATACAAATGAATAAACTAAACTAAACTTTAAGAATGTCATTGTATTTTCCCTTGTCCCCTCCCTTGCCTTGAAGCGCTTTGAAACACATTGTGTATAGGCGCTATATAAATAAACTATCATATCATAACACACTCAGTACTACGATTGGTCTGGACTCCGTCTTAAAAAGGGTGTCGATCTGTCAGGTTGATTGGCCATTACCTGGTGGCAATGCTACGCAACAGTGACAACAATGTGATCGAGCTCTAATTGACTATGTCCCTTATGTCAGCCTTCTGCACCTTCAACATGTGTTCCAGCACAGTCAGCTCCCGGTCCCTGGAGGCTGGAGCAATGCAGCATTGGGACTGCTGCTGCCAATACAGTTTCAATAAAGCATGTGGCCTGTGATTGTACAGCAATCAGTACTTTCCCCAACATTATCTGGTGGGACTGAAGTCAACTTTATCATAAGAACACTTTAATTTGAGGAGGGGGTGAACTGAAAGTACTGACCTTGAGTGAAACGGAAATAGTATTTCAAACACCATATACAGTTCAGTTAAATGATGAATTTTGGAAGAAAGTGCTTGAGCAAGCAACACATGATCTCTGGAGGTTCAAAGTCTTTGTTAGTGCCAATGGAAGCTGGCTTGCCTCTCTAAGCAGATTTGTGTCAGTCAGCTTTTTTTTATTATCGGTAATCTACTATCTCGCATTCTACATGCATTAGTGTTGTTAGTTTAATATCTTGGCATTTCCTATTTTATGGTAGCTTATCTTCCTGCTACTGTGCTAAGTCTTGCGAAACTATCAGGACACGGACAACGAGGGGACAACTTAATTAGATCTCTTCGCCCTGCCCATTTTCAAGCTAGTGTATGCACTACTCCACATTCCCGCATGCTTTGCAATACAGCACGGTTCCTGGTAGGCCTATTTCGCAAACTATAAAACTACAAATAAAATTAAACGGCACATTGTGTGTACTCAGCACAGCATTCATCAAGACAAATTTTCATTACAGTTTCTAAAACCCGCAAATGATTTAGGACGTTAGCACACAGCGCAGGTTTTCTTTACGCTTACAAACAAACAGATTGGTTTGTTTGCAAGCCTTACCCGATGGTAAGCCCGCTCATGCTACTGTGCAACCCTCACGCCCCTTGTTTGTTTTTTTCAGGTCACCATGGTAAGGGAGAAGGGACTAGTTGTTGTCCCTTTTACCTGTTCCATGGTGGCCATTTTTGTGGTTTACTTTTTTTCAATTTACTTTAGTGGACAACATGGACGCGTTATCCCTTCTCCCCCTCCATGGCAGCCATTTTCTTTGTTTACTATGGCCGCCACAGAAAGAGAAAACAGACTGTCGCTGTGTGCGGCACCCATTTTTGTAACTTTTTTTTTCAGCTGCGAAACACAGCTGGAAACGCAGCGCATTTCACAGTCGAGAAAAAAAACACCATTAGTACCCCGGTCTAATGGGCTGGGTACTAATGCCAATAAGCCCCTCGACTGCGTGCCATTACTGCATACGGTAGTGCCCCTGGGGCCTTCGTTAAGGCCCTTGCTACGCTTGGGCCTGTAACTATGGGCCCGGGGTATTACCTTATGCAGTAATGGCACACAGACTTGGGGCTTATTGCCTTAATGTTAAACTATTTATTGGCAGATTTGTGGGATGAGCACACTGCAACAATGGTCCAAGATCAATTAAAGACCATTGTCATACAAACACAAGCGGACGTCTTCCAGGAAAAGTCAAGTGAGTCGCTTCAGGTCTTACCTCTTTGAAATTCCAGACTCTGTGTCGAACTGTTAAAACCTCCTTTTTAGTCATCGACATCATTTTCAAAAGGAGCCCCCACCCCCCCCCCCAACTGATGGCACACTATATCTATTATGGAAGGGGTCTGCAACCTGTGGATATCCAAATGTTTCAGACTACAAACCCCATGATTCCTCACCAGTGACTTTCCTGGTTGGGGCTGATGGGAGTTACAAACCAAACCATCTGGTCAACCAAATATTACAGGCCCATGGATTATGGGATCCCGATGAAATATCCAAAGCCAGGCTCTTCGGCCTGCTTCCATGATCCCAGGCATGCTCTTCTCATCGAGCTGTGCATCATGCTTGCAGGATTGGCAGCCAAGACGCAGACACAGGCAGGGGGCGCAGGCGACACCCATTGAGGTATCCTCCACGCTAAATCTCGAAAGGGTGGTCTGGGCGGTTTCTGGCAAAAGGGCACACATCTGGCACCAGGCGCCCCATGTAACCAGCTCTAGAAAGGATAGAGGGGAAAATGGTTGGGTTCAACTGCAACGTCTCCGGTGAAAGAACATGAGCACAGGCAGCTACTGATGTCTGTGACATTGTCATGTTTTAAATGCTTCCTGGATCCGGGCACCCACCGTTCAAACAGTTTGTGTATTAAAATAATGTTCAAGTCCCATTTCCAATCTTTTCCTTCAACTGTAATTTAAAAGGGATCTGTTTCTTTCACTAATGCTACTCCCCGAAGTAACCACCGCCTTATCCCTATTGAAATCACATTGTCCGTTTCCTTTCAAATTGCACCTTTCACAGATTCTTTCAAATCTAATCAACTGCCAGTCCTACGTGCCTTTCCCTGTGCCCTTCCTCCATTGTTAATATGTGTGGTCCACTATACCCCTCTTCTCTGGTTACACACTGGCCAGCTTTAAAATTAAGAGAGTTCACCCCCCCCCTCAAGCTCACCTCCCCAGTGGTCCCGTCACCCACTGGACATTTCTCATCTGAGCCCTGCACATCTACATAGCCAGTACTGGAAACAGACAAACCTTACTCTGGGAACCCCCTGTTATGTACGCCTTACGTCCAGCAAGCGCGGTGACGTAAGGCACATCTAAATAAAGTGCCCGCCCTGCTGGAAGGCTACACGAGCTACACATGAGCTACACGAAGCGGGTTGTGCCTTTTGTTCAGTTCCTCAGCCCGGCCCCCATGCAGGCCCTGACTCTCTCTCCCTCCGCCGGCCGGAACCAGCATGGCGGGACTCAACACCCCCCACTTTAGTGCAGGGGAGGCTGAGAGTGATGTGGGTGGAGCTGAGGGGTGGAGCGCCATACCCGATCAAGCAGTGCCAGATCTCCTCAAGGAACCAAATCAAGTGCGATGGAGTCCTGAGAACGGGATTGAGAACTTGCATTAAAGCAAAGAGCATAAGAATGACCACAGATGTGTATTCTTTAAATATATGTCTGATACTGAGTCAAGTATGAAACCCTTCTGAGCATCTAAGGCAAACTGGGCTCTTTGCTCGTTTCATTTGTCACAATACTCACTCATCAAAATAACGCCTGCAAGTCACAGGAGACACGTGCTCATTTGGGCAGGGCCTATATGGGTATGTGGAGCATGCGCTGTTTCGCACAGAGCTCGTCAATTCATCCCGCCGTCTCTCTCTTGGCCGTGAAGCACCATGGGAGAGTGGCCGCTCACAGACTCGGAGCAGATATTGGAGACGCTCTTGGAGACTTCTATCCTGGGGTTTCGGGCATCGGGCCAGAGCAGTGCTCTGGCAAGACACATTTTGCCAGCGCTCAGCCCCACCTTGCTCCAGCCCAATTGCTCCCCTCTGCATGCCACCATCGTCCACTTCAGCCTCCGATTCACTGGCATTGCCCTCGTCACAACCCTTCAGTGTGCTACAGCCTGGCAGGAGCTAAGCAGTGAAGACGGTCATACTCGACTCAGCCAGACTGCATTTCCACATTAAAAAACGAAAGCGGCTTTCGAGCATCACGAGTGGTCTCAAGCACTTTCCGGCTGGTCTATCCTGCCAATCCCACAGCTGAATTCTTTTACCAGCCAATCTGGCGATTCAGAATTCATAGGATTTTGGTCAACCCCATTTAAAGGCTCCGCCCCACAACACTGCTACCCTCCACGTCTACGCATGGCCATTTACATCTTTCTTTATCTTTGGGCACAATGGGCGAGGAGAACCTTACTTACCGGAGCCTCATTCGGAGTGCTTAAAGCTACCACTATATCTAAAGGCAGGCTCGCAGGCCTGAGACTAGCGTCCAGCTTCCTGCATTGTGTACATGCACTGCACACAATGCCCCTGCCTACCAAGCATTGCTGCATCCAACCTTGTGAATAGAGCTTTTCTTATTAAGTTACTCTACACTGGGAAGCTTAACAAAAAAAAAAAAAAATCAGACTCTCTCCAATTTCCAATGTCCTCATTTTTCATTTCCTCTGTCCTCATTTTTCATTTCCTCTAGCCTCATTTTTCATTTCCTCTAGCCTCATTTTTAATTTACGATCATCTGATGGCAGTTTGGGAGGAAACCGTATTGGCATGGTGTGTTCTGGGAAAGGGCTAGCATTGTGCAGGCAAATAACTTATGCATGTGTCCTTAGGGTACTTACATCTAGGCCAAATGGGGCCCGACCGCGCAGCTATCGGTTTTGGCCCCTACCCAATGAGGCTACATAGAAACAGAAAGACAAAGATATTTGGGATGTGGCAATCAACAGACCCTGCACACTGAAAGGCAGGGGGGACCAAACATGTGGGCGGGGAAATGTGAATGACGGACCGCTGTGCTCCTCTCCCGTGCCAGTGCTCTTTCAATCATCCAGTCTGCCCCCATGCAAAGTTTCCCATTCTGGGACTTCGAAGGAGACCAGCGAGGCCAAAGTCATTTACGAAGTTAAAGCTGTTGGCTCTGCCAATGCTGGTTTCCATTTCCTTATGGAAACTTTTCTTGCCAACAGTGGCGCCTGGTGAATTTATAATGTCGTGGGACCCAAGTATTATCACCAAATTGGCATGAGCAAGCCCGAAACCACCAAAGGGGTGAGGGTGGGGGCGTGCATCTCCCTTGAATTTGTTTTAATACAACAGGTCAAAATGGTGCCTTTAGATACATAGATCTGACTAAGTGAAATGTGACAGGCCAGCATGGGGAATATTCCAGTGCTACAGATACCAGGTCACCAACATTATACAGGAGCATTTTGCAGTGGCAATTTATGTATGGGCCCATCAAAAAATTGGATACACAGTAGACAAATAAATGTGTGCCATAGCACTAAGAGAGTTGCCAATAGGGTGTAAAGTTATCACACTGGAAAAAGGGCAAATCATAACCCCTTATGCTGGTAGCAATTACACGGGATTTAAATATTGTGGTAGAATATTTGAGGCCCATAATTGTCACTGTGATGATTAACAATTTATAGCCAGAACTATCAGAGCACAAAATGAAATTGGAATAACTGCAGTCACTGCAGCCTATACATATTTTAAAGCTAGCAATAAAGACGACGCATTACCCATTTTTCTCACTTGATAACACTTCATGCACACCTTTGCATTTTTTCTTGAAAATAGGTTCATAAAAGGCTCCCAAACTGTGTTCTTTAAGTCCTGGCAGTCCCAGGTCATGTTTCAATCCTATTTGCATAATGCATTCAGGGCTCAAAAGGTGCACTTGCCACTAGCCAATGCCCGTGATGATTGACTCTTGGCGAGTAAGAAATGGTGTGCCGTGTGCATGTGTAGAATGAAGGTGGCAAGGTAATTTTTATGGCTGCTATTAGCTTGTGACTTGCAATGTTTACCTCTAAATTGCAACAACTAACCCATTATATGAGTCCTTGATGGGTGCTCTTCGAAGTGTGTTTACAGTGTTGGCGGCCAAGTGATCTCTGTCACGGTACAGAAGCGACCAGAAAAACTTTAACTGAAGGAAGAGGCGGGAGCACACTGGCCTGCAGAATACCATTTCCCTGCAGTAGAATAGATGTGTGTAGAGATGAGGGTTGTTTGTGAGGGGTGTGAAAGAGACTAGGGGAAAACCAAAACCAGCTAGTCTCTTGCATTCAATCACAGGACAGAACTGATAGGATATGATATGGCATTTATAACGCACCTGCACACAAGTGTTTCTAGGTGCGACAAGACAAGGAGGGGAAAACAGAGGGAGGACAAAACAACGATCTTACTGGGCCTTGTGTCATTCAGATCCCGCAAGCGCAGGGAAGGGGGAGGGGAGAAGTGCAAAGGGGTGGGTGAAGTGCAAGTAATCGAAGTGCAGCCAGCAGGTGGCTCATAAGTGCAGAAATAGGGGACTGTAGGGTTACAGATACAGACCATAAGTGCTGGTGGAGCCAAGAGGCAGTGCGAGCGGCAACTGGACAGGTAGGGACCTGTGCCCAAGTTCAGAGGGTGGCCAGTGCGTGGAACAGACAGGTCATCAGCAAAGGAGAGGACGAGAGAAAGCAAAAGTGAAGAGGAAGGCATTGAGATGCTTCCAGAACCGAAGATGGTTCTGCTCAAGTTTGAGAGAGGCAGGGAGGCTGTTCCAGAGGGAGGCCCCAGCTGAAGAGATCTGCCCTCAACTTTCTGCTTTGAAAAGCATCTGACCCTCAAAGAGATGGAGGTGGATGAGCGGCGAGCTCAAGAAGGGAGATACTTAGGAAGAGAGAGTTGGAGGTAGTGCAGTCCCAGGCCCCAGAAAGCCTTGTGGACAATGCAGAGGGTCTTGAACTTGATCCTTGCTGCCACTCGGAGCCAAGGAAGAGATTTCAGAGTTGGGGAGATACGATCCATGGGCTTGAAGCCAAGGACAAGTCTCGCAGTCCTGTACTGGATATGTTGTAGAGGACAGAGAGTAGAGGCAGGAAGATTTAGAAAGAGGCTGTTGCAGTAGTCCAGGCTTGAGAGGACCAGTGCTCTGGAGACAGTGAGACAGTGAGCCTCTGGGGGAAAGTAAGGAAAGGAAGAATACCTCGGAGGAGGTGCAGCTCATAGATTGACTTCTTAGAGTTGTCGGAAATGTGAGGAGAGAAGGAGAGGGTGGAGTGGAAGATGACCCCAAGGTGCTTAGCCTCACGGGTAGGAGCAGGAAGAGGACCCAGAGAGGGCAGCCACAGAGAGAGAGGAAAGGAGGGAGCTGGTATTCCGTTGAGGAGGATCTCTGTTTTACTGGCATTAAGGCAGATCATTAGTGGCACACCACTCCTGAATTGCAGACAGACAATGAGAGAAGGAGTAGAGGCGGCCGAGGGGAGCCTGAAAGAGAGCTGGGTTTCATCCGCCTAACACTGAAAGTTGGTGCAGAGAACAGCGTTGCAGTGGGCGAGTGGAGCCAGGTATTGGTTGAACAACCAGGGAGAGAGTTTAGACCACTGGGCGACACCACAGGTGGAGAGAGAGATAGAAGAGAGGAAGGACCCCAGTTGGACCTGGGCGGGTCGGTCAGTGAGAAAGGTCTTGAGCAGGATGGCATGGTTGACCGTGTCGAAGGCATAAGAAAGATCGAGGAGAATGATGACAGAAGGAAGGTTAGAGTCAAGGTTGGAGAGCAGGTCTTCACAGATTTTTACTAGAGCAATTTCCGTGCTTCTGGCTGCTCTGAAGCCAGACTGATGGTCATGGAGACAACCAACAGATTCAGTATGAAGATTAAGCTGGGAGATGGCCAGCTTTTCCAAGAGTTTCCCCAGGAAAGGAGTGATAGAGATCAGGCGATAGTTAGCTGGAGAGGAAGGATTATCAGAGGGCTTCTTAAGGAGAGGGTGCACAAGGGAGTGCTTCAGGGGTGGGGAGGGGAAAGTTCCAGAGGCAAAAGAGTGATTGCAATAATCAGCCAGGACTGGAGCAAGGGTGTCGATGTGGTCCTTGATGGTTCTGGAAGAACAGGGACAAACCTGTTTTGATGACACTTTCAGAGATCGGACTTGTCTAGAAACATCGTCTGGGGTGAACAAGGGAAAGGAAGAGAAGGGAAGGGAGGAGGAGAGGAGGCAACCAGGCAGGCCAGGAGAGGATGAGAAGGAAGAGGAGGAGGAAGAAAGGGGGGGACATGATGTCCTGAGTTTTAGTAGTGAGGAAATGAGAGGCCAAGGCTGTGCCGAGGGCCTGGGAAGGAACAGGAGAGGTAGAGCATGCAGCAGGGCTGACCAGCTCCTTGCAGATTTTGAAGGAAGAAACAAATGGCACACCTGCCTAGTTGAAAGCACTGGCAGCAATTAAGATGGGAGCGGGAAAGAGATACAAGAATTGACACAGACACACACACATGGAGTTAGGTGAAGTTCCAAGAAGTAAAGCTATGGAGGGAGAGGGAGAGAGAGAGGGAGAGAGAGAGAGAGAGAGAGAGAGAGAGAGAGGGAGAGGGAGAGGGAGAGGGAGAGGGAGAGGGAGAGGGAGAGGGAGAGGGAGAACGAACCTTGGAGAAGGAGCCAAAGTGACACAGCACAATTTTTGGTAAAGCAACTATACAGACAAACATGAGCACTAGGAGTCGGAGTCCAAGTTCCTGCAGAGAACTAGAAAACTACTCGGCTGAATAACTCCTACATGCTGTAGCACTGAGCTAAAAGGCCAAGAACGAATCAAAGAAATTGTGGTAGAGAAACCACTGTAAACTGGGATAGTTAGGCCATACACTTGGAGTGAATAGAAAAGATCATTGGACAGGAAACTGACAGGTTGGGACACATGTAGTACCAAACAAAAAAAAGATTAGTTCAATACAAAAGGTGGAACCAGTTCACAACAAAACAGGATGCCTCACCACAAAACAGTGCGAGGTTAAAGGAGAACACAGGTGAGTGGATGTATCAAAAAACAACCTATTTTACAGTTGGACCGTGGTTTGAAGTCCCAGTGCTCTAGTGTGTATTGCTCCATGCCAAAGCTAGTAACTGCCTCCAGGGTCCTTTAGTAATGGCCCATGCTAATGAACACGTGTATTTTCAAAGCTGGTGTATGGCTCCAATGCGGAAACGTTAGTAATGGAATTTGGTTTGGTTATTCGCCCACTCATTGACTGCCCGTGGCCATTCCCACACCCCCCCCTGGCTGCCCCCCACACCCAATACACCTTCTCATGGATCTCTTTGAGGTCCCTTTAATAAAGACTTAGAATCAAACTGTGCACTCAAAGTGCATGCCAGTGTTTTTCAAAACCAGTCTTGTAAGAGTTAATGACATCATTTAAGTTGTAAAGCCACTACTGTCTTAATCAGGTCTGAATTCAGCCACTGGATTTATAAGCACTATGAATGTCCTTCAATTAAGTATTGTTAAAAACAAGCATTGGCAAAACCGACACTTTTCGCTTGTGTATAAGTATGGGTCATTTGCCAGGCACTGCCATTAGAGGCCCAGGTACTTGAACCATTTTACACCCACTACCATCAATGTCTACTTAATACCACTACAGATGTGACTAGCAAGTGCCTTTCCATGCCAATACAAAGGCCCAAACTGTTGGCATGGCCAATGCTGGTTTGTCTTGTGGTGCCTTGAAACACTTGTGTATAGGTGCCATACAAATGTCCTCCCCACAATCAAGAGGGCACCACTCGGGGAAGGGCGTCCAGTGGCTGGACATTTCCAGCCGTCTGATTGGCTGAGCACCCTTCCCTGTGTGCGAATGACCAACAGCACAGAAATAAATTCCCGATTGGCGAAAATAGTCATTTGACATTTCCAGAATTAGGACCCTGGCGGTGCGTGAGCCAATGCAATATCTTGCAATGGGGCCATTATCCACCAGTATGGTCAGAGCCATCTGAGCGACTCAAAACACCTCCAGCCAACATTTCCCCCTTACTTGCGCTGGTGCCGGACAGCCTCCCATTCTGACACTGCCTTTGTTGTGTGCCCCTCTCATCCTCTTCTGGGCAACACAGAGTGAGGAAGGCCCAAGGAGCACTAAGCTTCCCTCCTCCATGCCAGAGGCGCCACCAAGGGGTAAGGAATGGGGGCCGCGGCCACCCTTATGATAAACGCTGCCCCCCACTGCGCCGGTTCAGTTATGTGTTTGTTTTGGTGTGCCACCCCAAGACTTCCAGTGAACTCAACAGGCCACCCTATGAAAAATGTCTGTCGGCGCCACTGCTCCACGCCGGCCATCTTCCAACAGCCTCACCTTGCAATAGCTACACTCCCTGTGCGCCAAGCATTATTTAGCAGACGAGAAGGTATTTTTGTCATCACCCAGTGCTAATAATGGTAACTGCATGCGTGCTGGGCTGTACTGGATGGAAACTGCCTGCTGCTTACCCTAGTAACCCATGTTGGTGAGTTGCTACCAGTCGGTACGGCCTGGCCAGTCATTATCACTGGAGTTGTGTTACAGAAATTAGCAGCACATTCAAGGGACGCAATGGGGTGGGATACACGGAATGCATTGGCCAGTTACCATGACCAATGCCGCTAGTAATGTTGCAGCAGGTTTTCCCAATTGGAAGGATTTTATGGGGATTAATCGTTAATGTACCGAGCGTAATTGGTATGGCAACAACCTGCTTGGCTATTGGTACTTTCTCTGGAAGTATGCAATATTTATTTGCTGTATGAGTAAAACGGACACTAAGGGCCTGTTTTTAATTTGTTTTAAATGTTGCAGCCCTGGAACCACATAGACTCGGAATGCGCGCTCAAAGTTCATTCTGGACCTGGAGGACTTCGGCCTCTGAAGCACATTTCACAGTCAGTCACTAAAGTCGAGATTTTTAATGGCCCCTCCTGAAACATTCTTTAGATTTACTGTCAAACCGCACTTCCAGACGGAGTCAATATCTCCCTGCAATGGCAGCTGTTGAATCCCCATAAAAACGACCCTTTACTGCCACTCGAGCAGCTATGCCAGGCCAAGCACATTCCTTACAGTGAGCTGGGAGGAGGGAGGGGTGCTAGAAGGGGGGTAGGGGCGTCTCAATGTGAAATGAAGTCACCAAAGCTGTGAGGACCGTAGCAAAATGGGGTTCATTAGAAAAGAGAAAACGGATTTATTCTTACAGGAGCGCAACGAAAGCAGTAGCGAGTAGCTGATAAGAACAATCAATAAACTGCCCCCCATGCGACTCCCCATTACTTAGCAATGCTACCAGATAAGAGCCTGAGCCCTCACCCCGGCCCAGGAGGACGGCCCCCTCCGCACGGGTACTGTGACATTGTGCGCCCATGAGCGCACAGACCGACTGCCGCTGATAAGGGCTTGTGTATTCTTGGCCGCTACGCGCCCGTGGTCAAGTCTGTTGACAGGGAACTCATTGTTGGGAAAGACACCAATAAAAGACAAGGACATCCTGGGACATTCCAACACTTGTCATGAAGGTGCCAGCTTCTCGTCGAGGTCAAAGAGCCGGCCCCGCACATCTCAGCGCACGCTACAGATTTACAATTTGTTAACGCAAGCAAGAGACGCTTTCAGCGGGCACGAATACCCATTTTGTGCCAAGCAAGGGAGTAAAGCACAGCACACACTAATGACGCACACACTGAAATGTGGAGCTATTGACCTTGTCTTGAGAAACTCTGCATCCTCCAAAACTTCAAATGACCATGACCATGGCTGAAAATTTTAATTATTTACTGTGGGATTTCAACAGCAGGGCCAGCCTTAGCTTAGCTTTAAAAAAAAAATGTGGCACCCCGCGCGCGCACGATGAAAGGGCGGGGGGGCGCCAATTTTTTTTTCTAACTCCCCGCTCCGCCGCCTGACAGGGAGTTAATCACTGGAATAGGGGGCCCACATTAATGCATGAGCGCCCTATTCCAATGAAAACCGCCTCGCTCCCGCATCAGAGCGGAGAGGGTGCGGTTATTGTTATTAAATGCGCCCCGTCGCAGGTGCATTTAATGAGAAAAGGGCACCTGCCGTGCCTTCTCTCACTACGCCAGCTCGTGAGAGCCCTTGAAAGTTTCCCTGAGCTGGCATGGCAAGGGGCTTATGGCACCCTGGTGGGATAGCGCCCCGGGCACCAGTGACGGGAGCTGTACTTCAATATTTTCTGTTGTGTGCAATCCTAACTAGCAATTTCACATGGATCCTAATAAGATATTGAAGAGGTTTTATCGGTGTCTAGACCCTGATACCAGTACCAGAAAAGGAAACAAAATACTCTGGGAACCTTTTCCTCCTTGTGTGTGGGGGGAGGGGTCAGGGCAGAGAGGTAGTGGGGCCAAGGGGCATTGGCCCAGGCCAGGTCATGCAACACAGTATCTCTTCATGGAACTAAATCCTGTCGATTTATATAAAAGCAAAGAGCATTTTGGCAACATGAGAATGGCCACAATTTGAAATGTGAAACAGGTCTTTGATGGTGATTTCAGCAAGAAACCCCTTTGAGGGAGTAATAGAAGTTGAATTGTGCTCTTTTAATGGGCACAATACACACCCTAACCAAAAAATGCCTGTAAATTGCAAGACATATATACCAATTTGGGCCGTGAGCAAGATGGCTGTTTTTGCATTCAGTCTCCCCGTGCTAGTCTTCTGAAGCACAGTCTGCTCAGCTTCGGAACAGATATGTTAGTTTCCTGGGCTTGTACTGTGGTCTGTCCTGTGGTCTCCGGATAGAGCAGAAGACTGCGCTCCAGCGAGACAAACTTTGCCGGAGCTCCCCTCTAGTGGCCCATTTCCTACCCGGGTCCCAATCACGTGAGTGATTTCCTGGATCCGGGGTGACATTTTTTACCAGATTCGGGAAAATTCGGCCAAATGACCAGCACTCGTACAAATAGAACATCGAAGGCCACAGCGCTTTAGTTTGGAAGTTTACAAGTGTTATTAATGCAGAGCTCTCCAGCTTCCCAAGGACATGGGCGAGGAGGCCATGCAGTCCTGTTTTTACTTAGCAATCTGGGACTTGTAGTTTGGAAAACTATAAATCCCAGATTTAAAAGGCAATAAATACAGGACTAGTTGGCCATGGGAAACTTAAGAACTCTGCTAATGATGACTTTTGCCATTCTGTTTTCCATAATATCGGCATTGTACAATAGCAATACTAACAGTTCAGCCCCTTCCACTATGCATGCTAAAACATTTGCTTGAGGCAGAAAAAACACCAGGGGAGCAGCCGAATTGCAAAATTAAATAAACCACGGAAAAACACTTGCACCGGTTGGCATCACAGGCCACCAGTTGGGTTATAAATTACTCGCCTTCTATGTCCAGGGGGTGGCGGGTGTGGAATTAAGGAGAAAAGGCGATAAAGGAATGAAAGAGAGAAACAAGAATAAAAAAGAACGAGGAAAGTAAAAACAAGTATGGAGGGCAAGAGGGAGAACAAATTGGGAACACAAAAGAAAGAACTACAGAAGCACCAAGCACATGAAGTCAGAATAGGTGGGTAAGGTCAGAGGAAAATGGAATTAGACTGTGGAAATGCATTATGGAAGAAAAGAAGAGCAGAAGAGAAAGAGCAATGAAAGGAAGGAAAAGGTTTGGAAGGAAAAAAGCCAGTGTCGTGGAACTAGGGTGGTGCAGGTGGGTAGTTTCCTCCTACCCACCCCCCACCCCCAAACTTGCCCTGCCCCACACAGCAGTGCACCCACAATGCCCGTTTGGACAAGTTTGCAGAAGAAGCATAGTGTTTTCCATTAAAACAGGCCTGCATTGCGAAGGCCTCTCCATCAGGTGAATCGAACTTTACATACCATCTGAAGCCTCACACTCTTTTGCAAAGCAAAGAATGCATTTTAAGAGGCTACGAGCGGGGCAGCGAATAGGAATGCAGGAGAAAAGAGGGTCAGACAGTTGAGACAGTTTCGCAGACCGGAAGCAGAGCGCACCGATCAACGAATGGTAAGGTAAGGAACAACAAAAAATGGGTGCATGAATATCCCACATGCAGCTGTGGGTTACATTACATAGGATCTATTATTGGCCAGCTGAAACTGCGTATTTTACAACACTACAGAGCCATAAAAAATTGAGATCAGACATACCCTTTAGCGCTACAATTTGGTGAAAAACACGATAAAAAAACATCAGAGATGAGTTTTGTGGGTTTAGCACATATACCACAACACAATAGGTTGGGCAATAGGGAACTTAAGTTGCGCCAACTAGAAGCCAAGCTAATCTGTAGGTCTGACACCTTAAAACCTAATGGTTTAAATATGGACTCAGAGTTATATGTCTTCCTGTATGACTGATTAGGGGCTAGAAGCATTTTATATCGGTCATTTTGATTGTTCTATATTTCAGTGCAATGTCTGCTATCTGAGTTATACTTTCCTTTTGCACACTTTACATTTTAGAAAGCAATATTATAGTGTGTCCAGATTAGTCTCTGATGTGGATAGAACACATGGATATTGTTTTAAACTGACTTTAAGCCGGGTTAACATGTAGTGACCCGATACTTCTTTTTAGTCATGTTTCTATGAATTCATATACATATGTATCACTTTGCACTTTATGAATGAACCGACTGCACATGTCACTTTATATGACAAGTAGGATGCTCCTTTATTTTAAATATTGAATTATTGATCACTCAGGGAGATACTGCTCAGTTTTAATATGCCGTTTGCACAATGCTAGAAAACAGGGAGACAGTGGGTATAGATGTATTGGGTTTCCCTAGAGAGAGAGAATCTTGTACGTTATTTTGACAAGTTACAGTGCTCTCATATTACTAGGTATCCTTGGAGACAGAGAATTCTATAGGCTATTTCTGTCAAGTTACAGTGCTCTCAGATTAGCAATATAACTTTTTTAGAGTAAGTTATCTATTTGGACACTTGTCTGATCAAATCATGCTACTTCAATCTTGCACTAGCACTTTATTAATGCACAGTGATTATCCATCTAAAGTACTGTATTACTCCATATGGGATGAAAGGCGCTTACATTTCTGTCTGACATCGCTTTACTCTCCAAAATATGCACTTGCACTATCCTGGCGAGTTAGGAACTAGCAGTTCCAACATGCACTGCTTCAAACCCCTAATTTATTAAGTACACTTCTTACACTGATGAAGGTTCCCCTCTTTTAATGCATTGTGCGGGCAGGCATTATTGAAATTGGGTTGTAACCGCTGTATTTGTTTTTTCTGCACTCACCCCTTCATGCGGATTGTTTGCCACACCGCAGAGAATGTTTCTCGCGCGGTGAGGCAACAAATATTGTAATTGCGCACTGGCGCGAGATCTCGTTATTTAGTTTGGTATATCTCTTTCTCGCTCAGGCATGTCATGTTTAACTCCCCTTGTTTCTACTGTCTACGCACGCTAGTCTAGATTTAAAATAATTTACTAGTATTTGACCTTTATATATTTATACCTATGGTCTATTAGACCTTAGACACTCCAAGATGGCGGATTTCCCGACATGCTGAACCATAGTGTTCTTTTTCAGTAAAATTCGAATTGTGCATCACGTGACGCGCAAGTAGCAGTTGGGAGGAGCACATGACATGGCCTATGAGTTCATATAAACACCAGAGAATACACCAGTTGGGAACAACTACAAGCCTGAGGAAGCTCGCGAGTCGAGCGGAACGCGTGGCGTTTTTTCCACCCGTTGGGGTGAGTGGTGCCTTTTGTCTGGTCTGACCACGTATTGTCATGTATGCTTTTTTATTATGTTTTGCACTACTTTCGATAAATAAAAGGAAATCATTTTTAAACTTAGTAAATGGTTGCGAGTGCTTGGGAAAGTTTTGGTTAAAGTTGGAGGTGTTGTTCATCTGCCTACCTGTATCTTTTTCCTGACACCTTTTTGCAATTTTTAGAGCTCAGCCCGCTCTAGCCCAACAGCACCAGCTCAATAATGAGGCAGAACGCGCTAGATGTCCGACACCAGAATAATGTTCTGGAAAGTGAAAAGAGCCAAAGCAAGACTTTCTCATCAACAACTAAACTACTGACCAGCCAAGCCCAACCTCTGCAGAATCGCAAGGGCAAGAGTTCCCAGAGAATACTTACGACAGGTGAGCAGCACCAAATTCATGCAAAGGACCGAAGCACCTAAAGTAGACCTGCAAACGTTAGCTGGTAAGACTACCTCCTCTTGCAGCCAATATCCCATGCAGGCCAGTTTGGGCAGTGTAGACTAGGCTAGATTATAGCGATTACCTCAGAAGAGCCCAGCGTCAATCCAAGAGGAATGGTGCCTACCACAAAACGATGCCCATCATCAACGCACCAGAAGGCATCAAAGGTGTTAATTGGTGAACACAGAATGCATCAATTCCTTCATTCACATGGGTAAGACGTGTTCCCGTGACTGGATGATTTTGATTGAGAAAGCTCAGAGAAGTCGGACCAAGTTAAAACAGGAATTAGATGAACAAGGAGGCTGTTTTTCATTAATAATTAGTAACTTGCAGATGCAAGAAACATCCCAGCCAAGAGAAGCACTGAAATTATTAGTTCAAGGAATTTTACTTGTTCCACAAAAGGGATAAATTAAAGTGCGATATCGGTGTAGTCACAAAAGAATATGTATATGCATATTTAAAACCTGACTAATAAACAGACTGACAATATAGGTAGAGGAGCAGTGCTTAAACAGAAGCATTATATTGTTACTTTTCAGATACACCTGGTTCAAGTGCACCAACTGAAGAAGAAAGTCTTGCAGATACAAGCGATTTCAATTTACATCAAAATCTAGATCCCCAGAATACATTTTTCCCCAGGAGAGGCCTAGTAGGTGCAAACTGAACTGTTGCACCACTTAACTCTGGGAAATGCAAACCAGAGGTCAGAATTACAAATGAGAGGTACCAAAACATAAGATCAGACATTAGTCGGCATATTCTGATATTTAATTATCATCATTTAAGTTCTCACAGGTCGCTTTGTTCCAAATGTTCCAATTGATTTCTTTGAATTGAACTTCATAGATTAAAACCTGGTTTTCAAATTTTATTTTGCATCAAATTAATGATAGCACATGTCCTCACATTGCATCCACGTTTCTCCCCCCGCCCCCTTAACCAGTGTGAGTCCACAGACTCAAACATTTGAGAACCTGGCCACGGTGACAGTAGCCAGATTGGATAATAGACATGTTCTAGAATATAATGTACCCAAAGAGGAACTAGTAGCACTTGAACGGTTGGGCATGAAGGAGGTGTGATGAATCTGATGGTGTCATCACACCTTCCCCGGCAATGACCTCTCCCCATGTGGACAGGTACCAGCTGTTGCTACCCAATCCTAATCCTGGGGCAGATATATGAAGCAGGATCAAATGGCAGGGACGGGCTCTGGGAGAATATTATAGCACCATCATATGAGACCTGGAATCACTATTTCTTTTGAGGACACCCCAACCCTGCGTAATGCCTTACTGGCTTACTCTAACACCTCCCCTCATCCACTTGGGGAAGATGCAGAAGACCTTTCGAATGGGAGCTGTATATAAACCATCACAGTCCAACTTACCCTCTAAGACTAAGGAAATTCCTTTTCAGCTTCTACCTACAAGTCATCCACAACTGGCTTAGCTTCAAAGAACAATTTCCTAGACTTTACAGACTTTATAAGAATTCAAGAACGGACTTCCATTCCCATAACCACCAAAGAACTACAACGAGGAAGATGAAGGCATGCAGATCAAGGAACGCCTGGAACACAGGTTATGCTCTAGTTGTTGCGAGTGCATACCTGGGTCAAGGAGATTTAAACCAGGTGAGCGGCTGACACGAGACAGCTGCTGGAGAGAGGAAGCTCCCTCTCTTGGAATGAGCGGAGAGTTTGCGAGGCTAGAAAGGAAGCTGTGGTACCGACAGCCTCGAGAACCGAAAGCAGAGAAGCTGACTGCAAGGAGTAACATGCTGCGGGAATACCAGGAGTCAACCGAGGGCAAACTGGTGTTTGAAGTCAGTCTTTGCCTTATCAGAGCCTGAAGACATAAAGCAGAAGAGCCCAGCAGAGACCGCAGGAACGCCAGAAGCCAACAGAGGAGAGGGCTTACCGGAGTTTGCGGGTGTTTGGAAGCAACCTTCACCTTACCGGAGCCTTAAGGTACGAAGCAGAAGAGCCCAGTTGGGACCGTGGGATGTCGAGAAGCCAAGAAACGAATACGGCAATCCTGGTCAGGAAATTTAGAAGAATGATGTCCTTTCAAATCATGGCTGAACTTAGCAATCCAAATATCAAACCTTTATACAGCTCAGTAACATCCACATTTTTTCACGATTTATTAATGATAAATGTTGGTGTATTAACAACTGAACTGTGCATAAATCTAACAGATAAAAACACATTTCTCCATTTTCACAGGCACCGCCCTTCTAGTCTTATAATGAATTTAGCAGTGGGGCAATGTATACATATTCGTAGAAATTCCACTAATCTATTAGACTTTTATGAACCTGCCAAAAATGTGACAATCGGATTCAGAAGTAGAGGATATCCACGAAAAATTGTCCATCAAGTCTTTGGTCGAGACTATTGCAGTAACAGGAACATTTGGTTAAATTCCCATAAAAGACGTAGCAAACAAGAGACAATGGTATGTGATACAACTGTTCTGAAGCAAGTAACTCCATTATCAACACTATGAAGAAATGTTGCCATTTCATTAACATTGATGGTAAATGTGGGCCAAAACCGAAGCGAAAGCAAATAATATCCCACATCACACCCATGATTCTTTAACCAGGTTATTTGGTCGTCCTCCAATAAAAGCTCATTATCCACGTGGCCATTGTGTGAACTGTCAGTTCACAAAATCCTACAAGTCATTCACATGTAATGATGGAGCATGGAACATGAGGGGTTTCATGAATTGTCAAACAGTATGTGTAATCAGCTTTTCAATGCCCTTGCAAACTTTTTCATTTAGGAATGACCTAAACAAAAAATACTAGATTAGGAGATCATCCCTTCAACCTGAAAATACACGATGAATCCAATACGCTTGTTCAGCATTACAGGTCATCATTTCAAACCGATTGTTTAGGATGGTTTGTATTTTAGAAAGCTTTGTCAAATCTGTGGGCTAGGAATTTTGAATGACCCCTTTTAGAAAAGGAACAAAGTTGGATGTGTCCTTTAAACACATCAACAACTGGTTTAAGTGAACACATCTAATGGTTCTCACAATCTGTTCAGGAATAGGCAGCAAGTAAACCTCATCCTGTAGAAATATGGATGCAGAATCTGCATTCCAGGTGTAATTAATCCTCCTCTCCATCATAGGTTTGGTTCTCAAATAAAAACATAACATTGATTCAATGCCACAGACCGAACATCAATATGGGAGCTACTCAGTCAGATACGTGTTCAACGAAGCACGGGCTAATCGTTTGTTATGCAATGACGTTGCAACGTCACCAGACTCACGCAGTACATTTGCAGCAAGACGCAATAATCTAGATAAACGGCAGTGTTCAAGAAACAGTTTAAGAATCTGGTTGACGTTCCGTAAAGTAGGTCACTTTCACTAAGTGGATGTAGGACAAAGTTAGTTATGAGAAATAGGTTCATGGAGAAAGCTCAAGTTTGTGTGACCTCTTTGGACATGTACTGAGTAGGTCAATTTATGTCACCTCTAGGCCAAGGGTCTGCAACATTAAGCTCTCCAGTTGTTTTTGACTAGGACTCTCCCATCACCCATTACCATTGTCTATGCGAAGACTGATGGAGTTGTAGTCCAAAATATCTGGAGAGTCAAAGGTTGCAGACCACTGGCATAGAGTCTAGTGGAGGACTTGATCAAATACTCTGGGCAGAAATTGGCTCGAGTCTGGGCCAAACTACAGTGGAGCGTCATTGGCCACAAATGACAGCTGTCACAATTTTCTTTTTTCCAACACCTCGGGCCTTCGGGAGCTGAAAAACTCACTGGAGCCACTGCACACTCAGCTAGCGACATCGGGCAGCTGTCGGACATGAACTAGATGTTACATTTATTTTCAGGGTGGCTTGCTGCCAAAGTGACAAAGTCCTAAACTTAGCAAAAAAACGTTGTCTAGCTCCAATAAGGTTATACAAACTCGGTGGTTACGACTAAATATTGTACAAAACCTTAAAGTAGAAAAGAATAATTTGCTACAGTACCAACTCTGGGCAGACATCTGTGTGTTGTCACTCTCCTCTGCTCCACATCTGCCTAAGACTATTCAGTGAGGATTCTTGACACAGAGGCTTGTTCCAACAAAAGCACAATCAATTTTATGCAAACAGTATAGAGCCCCATTAAACCATGGATCTTGTCAGGAAATCTCACTTTGCCCCCCTGAGTCTTTAGGGCCTTACAAAACATCCCATTACCCCTTGCAGGAAAGCTAAAAAATGAACAATGGCTGGGTTAGCAAAGGTGGCCTTCTTGTTTGAAAATTCCCATCTCCGATTTGGGGGATTTCAAATCTACCTGCCAGTTCTGGACCAAGATTTGATCGTAGATGATCAACAGCTGCCTTGCTGGAGTTAAAATTAAATACATTTGCATCGACATTACTGTATTCTGGAAACTGATAAAAACAAATCTGGATTAATCAGTTTGCACAGTTGCTGTATGCATTAGATGGCCTTCAAGACTCTTTCACGTACACCGTGCACATCCTGGGGTCATGCAGCCGAGTGTACTGCAGTGGCCAGATTCAACAATACATACTGCAAACTCAGATCCAATTCATACAGGGAGATCTGCCCTGTGGTCTTCATAGCAGCAATGCTTTGGGGTAGTTGTGCTACAATCCTGGTGGTACTTGGTGTCAACCAGAGTCTTACACCAAGAGGATAACGGGGGAAACTCAAACACCAGAATCAATTGACAACTACCCTCCTTTGCCAAACCTGTGAATGACCGGACCATGGTGCAGCAATACTAAAGGACCAATATTCAGAGGGCATGCTTTTCACGTGCAGTCAGCTGAACATGCTACCTCATTCAAAACAGGCATTGGTAATGGCAAGAGGTTTGACCCTGCTAAGCTGATCTTCAGCCTGGGGCAATGGCCGGCATGGCTGGAGGAGAACTGCCACTGAAAAGAAGGGCTGCATTCCTGCCCTCTCACCCACTGCATCATCTCAGAGTGCCACCCTCCTCTATGGTACCTTTTAGCGGGCACTCTCAGTTGCATGCCCCATTCCATGCGTCAATTATATAGCAATTTCCCCGACTCAGAAAGCACCATCCACTGGCAAATCAATGTAATCTATGCGATGCCCAAGCTCTACCCTTGAGACAAAACTAATGATGGCAGTACAACACTTCCAATGATACAAACTATGCAGCCTCACTACGCAGAGCTTAGACAGGCTGCGTAGGTGGCAGGGCCTTCCACATCATGGCCCCCGCATGAGCATCTGCAGGCTGACCCTCTACTCCCCGCCTTCGGTGACTGATTGGATAATTTCAACTTTATCATCTCCCGGAGCCCGGGAGTCATCAGGCCACGCCTGCCCCCTCAAAACCTCTCCTTTAAGGGCAGGCACTACCCTGTCCTGGTGGGACCTGCATTTGCTGATCGTTCGACCACCTCATCATTAGCCGGCGGATCACCTTGCTACACTGAGCGGGTAAGACTCTCCTGCCCCTACTCCCATCCGCATCATGGTGCATGCTCCTCTCAACACGTCCCTACCGCTGTTCGGCCAGACCGCTGCTTCTACGAGTTCCCCCTGATGCGGGCTCACTGCCCTACCTCTAAATAACCGGACTGCCTGTATCCCGCTGTTCCCTTCCCTCCGGAGCTCCTATTGAGCTCCCCTGGTCCCACTCCACTCTGTAGGCGTCTCCCACGCCCATTCATTCTGGCATATACAGTCCAGTTACGGTCCTCCTCTGGCATTGTTCTTACAAACTCGGACTCTAAATGTTCCTGGGATCTTCGGCTGCAACCCCTGCAATCGCCTCACCTGCCTTACTCCAAGTGTCTCCTTGGATGCCCTCACTTGCTTGTGCATATTGGCTTGCACCAACTTCTCACTTACCTCCACTTACCTCCACACGATATCACCTGTCTGGTTGGCTAAGTGCCGCTCACCGTGTATTTTCACCACCTGCCTATCTGTCTGTCTGTCTGTACTCCAACTAAGGCCTAACATTAATCTATCTATGTACCACTGGCCAAATGCCTGTTTTTATTATTGTTGGGTTTTTACAATTTTTTTTAATACCAAATCTGGGGGTTCTGATTCTACTGGTTGTTTATATTTTAGGCCATCCACTTTACCTTGAATCCAAATCTGTATGCCGTCTATTCACTACTTGCTATATATCCAGACCTCCTCTACATCTGTTTGGACGTCTAATCTGGACAGACCGCTCTGTTATGAGTTTTGACACTTTCATACCCGAGGGTTACAGGACCCTCTCCAAACCTCCAAACCCAGGCTTAACGGGTCTGGGTGTGCAGTGGCCCTCAATTTCCCTGGGTTTGTCCCTGCTACCATCTCACCCACTCGGTCCTATTCCTCTTTCAAATTCCTTGTCTGTAGGCTTGGTGTCTGCCCTTGCCCCTCTCTGACTCTGGCCACCATGGGCCAGGTCCCCCACTTCCTCTATGGATGGGCAGACTTCACCTCTTGTGACCTCCTCCAAGATTCTCTTCCTTGGAGACTTCAATATTCACCTCGACTCCCATGATGCATCCTCTGGGTCTTTCTGCAACCTCTGCGACTCTCGTTCCCTCTCCATTCTTCCCTCTGGCCCAGCGCACTCTGCCAGACACAGCTTTGATGCCCTCATCTCCTCTGACCTCCCCATCTCCAACCATCTCATTACTCCCTTATCCTGGTCTGATCACGCTCTACTTTCCTCTCACTTGGACCTCCTTGGTCCTCCAGCTAAGCCTTCACTGGCACTGCCAGCCTCCTTTTCCTTAATTCGACTGATGACGGAAGTGTCAGCTGCCGTTTTTGACACCTCCTTCATTCCCCCTCCTACCCCTCCACTGACTCTCATTCTGATACAGCCCTCTCTAACCTTCAACTCTCCATCTCCAACACTCTGGATATCCTTACCCCTGCCATGAGGATCCACTTGAAGCCTGCCTCCAAGTGCAACTCCTGGTATGACTCAGATCTGCCGCTCTGAAACGCAAGCGCAGAGTTGTGGAGTGGAAGTGGCAGGCAATACAGACTTGCCATCTGCTCTAAGAAGAGGGCATATATCCAAGCCTGCATCTCCGTGGACACTAGGAACACAGCGCAACTCTTCAAAATCTGCAAGGAACTCGCCAACCCTACTGCAGTCTCCACCTCTCCTATGCCCTCCTTGGCACTCTGTACTTCTCTGGCCTCTCACTTCATCTCCAAAACTCTGTACTTCCTCTCCTCACTCACCTCTACCCCACATCCTTCTCCCTCCCCTTCATCCAGTCCTCCCTTGGCTCCCCCTCTCCCTTCCCCTTCTATTCCCCACTTTTTCTCCCATAACACCTGATGATGTACCTAGACAAGTTGCTCTATGAAAGTCTATTGCCAACAGGTGCTCCTCTACTCCAGTAGAACTGTCAAGGACAGCATTGTCTCCCTTGCTCCAGCCTTGGTCGATTTCTGCAATCACTCCTTTGCCACTGGATCCTTACCCTCTCCCCTCAAGCACTCCCTTGTGCACCCTCTCCTCTAAAAACCGTCCGCTAATCCCCATTGTCTGGCCAACTACCACCCTATCTCCACTATCCCCTTCTTTGGCAAACTCTCGGAGAAACTTGCCATCTCCCAGCTTGTCCACCACACTGAATCTGTTGGTTGCCTCTACAACCACCAGTCTGGCTGGAAACACATCTGCTGAGCACCCATGAAGACTTGCTCACTAATCTCAATTGCAGCTTTCCTTCTGTTCTCATCCTTCTTGACCTCTCTCCTGCCTTTGATACGGTCAATCATGCCACCCTGCTAAAGCAGCTCTGTGAGACTCTTGGCATCATGGACCTGGCTCTGAACTGGTTGACCTCCTTCCTCTCTGACTGACACTTCCAGGCTCAATTGGGCTCTTTTCTCTCCACCATCTCACCTTCCACCTGTGGTGTCCCCCATGGCTCCGTCCTCTCGCCCTGGCTCTTCAATATCTACCTGGCCCCACTAACTCATCTGATCTCCACCTTCTCCCCTAACTTTCAGTGTTATGCAGATGACGCAGCTTTCTTTCAAGCTACCCTCCTCTTCCTCCTCTCTCATTCCTGACTGCCTGTCTACTATTCAGGCATGGTGCACTACTAACGTTCTCTGCCTTAATGTCTTTACGAATGAGATCCTTCTCATTCGGACGCCTGCTCACTCCTTCCCTCTGACACTCTGGCCACCCTCCTTGGGCCCCCTCCCCTGATCCTTGTGTGAAGCATAAAACCATGGCATTATCTTTGATTCTTCCCTCTCTTTCTCTCCTCACATCATGGGCCTATCCAAGAAGGCTCACTTTCAGCTTCATCTCCTCAGAGGCATTCCCCCTTCCTGCCCTTCCCCCCAGAAACTTGAATGTCTCCAGATCTCTGCTTCTCTCCAGGCTGGACTACCGCAACAGCCTTTTCCTTAATGTGCCTAATTCTTCTCTTCACCCTCTTCAACTAATCCAGAATAGGACTGCAAGACTTAACCTTGGCCTCAAGCCGAGGGGCTGCATCTCTCCAGCCCTTACATTTCCTCACCGGCTCCCTGTTGCTGCGAGGATCAAATTCAAGATCCTCTGCATCATCCACAAGACTTTCTGGGGTCTGGGACTCCGCAACCTCCATATCTCTCTCCCCATCTCTCTCTCTCTCCCCCTCTTTCTCTCTCCCCCCCTTCTCTCCCTCTCCCCCTTCCAAAATACCTCCCTGCTAGAGCCCTTCACTCCTCTATCTCCAACTCTCTGCAAATAAGACGTTGCTCCAAGCAGAAAGTGAGGGATAGAGCTCTCTTCCGCAGGTGCCTCCCTCTGGAAAGGCTTCCCTGCCCCTCTCAGACTTGAGCCGGATCGCCTTAACCTCCGGAAGCTCAAGACCCTCCCTTTCTCTTCTTCCTTCCCCCTCCTCCTCTCCTGCTAAATTCCACTCTGCCTGAGACTGGAGGCCTGGCTCCTTTAGAGTCTCACAGGGCGCCAGGCCCTGCACTGCCCAGTCTACCTCTGCACTTATTCTCCCGTTCCCGTCCCTCCCTTTACTCATCCTGCACTTGCCCTGACGCCCCCCCCCACCTACACTTAGCTGGTTGGCTTCACCCATTTGTAGCCTTCCAGACCGCTTTAATTGCACTTAGTTTTGGAGCCACCCACCCTTCATTCTCTTCTACCCCTGGCCCTGTCCACCTGGCCTCCCTGGCACGCTCCTTCTCATGGGACCTTCCGCCCAGCTCCTGCACTTCACCTCCCTTGCCCCACATGAACTTCTCGCTAACGCACTTGCATGATCTGAATATCAAGACTTTTTAGGATCGCTACATTCCCCCTTCCGGTTTCCCCCTCCCCGTCCTGCCTTGCTGCGCTTCGAAACACTTGTGTATAGGCGCATTACAAATGAACAATGAATAAAGTGCCACCTGTAAGTCAAACTTTGCAGCCCAAAGACATCGGAATTTGTTCTTCCTCCCCAATGCCATTTATCTCTCTTACACACTGTAATACTTTTTAGTTAGACGGTAGTAGCAAAGCCTACAGCAGTGAAGATTAGGTTGATGTCTTGTATTTATTTATTTTATTTATTGGGTGTACCGTATAAGGTGTTTCAGGGCGCATCAAGACAAGGGAGGCGGAGGAGGGGAAAAAACTAAAAGGAAACCATCCTACTAGGTCTTGAGACATTCTGATTGTGCAAGTGTGGTAATATGAATGTGGGGGGGGGGGGTGGGTGACGTTGGGGGGCACAGGGAAGACGACGAACAATAATGTTCCAACTAGGTCATGGGACAGTTTGTATCGTGCAAGTGCAGTAACAGAAAAGAGGGTAGAGGGGGTGGAAAAAGAGTGAAAGTAGGGATGAGCAGGGAAGAGGACAACGTTCCTTGTAGGTCGTGAGACAATATCCTTTTAGAACATTACTATATATTATAACTTTGTTAATGATAATGATTTATTTATGCATGATATGATATATGATATGATAGCGCTTACGGCTAAGCGCTATACATAGAACATACTTGCATACATCATCGCAATCCAGGTTGGTACTTATTTATTGACCTTCGGAAGGAGGAAAGGCCGAGTTGGCCTTGCCGGGATTCCAACCTGCAACCTACAGATCACACATAGATCATGGCAGCAAGTGCTCAACCCGCGGAGCTATCTTACCGGTTATAAAGCTACACATTGATTGCCTGTAAAACTAGGATCAGGCGGAGTCACCAAATACCATCTATTGCTTTTGGACGATGATGTATTTGAACAGACACAAGTGTCTTCACAGCATGGTACAGCACAGCTCATTGCCCCACTTTACTCCTTGTGCAGGTATGGGATATTGGCGTCCCTGTGACCTCATCCAGTGAAGCAGGTGTGCTCCAAGAGTTCAATTAAGTGAAAAAGGGAGGCCTTCAAAGTTTACTTTTATCAATCGAGGTGAATTTGTTAATCCATTGAAGACAGTTGTGAAAATGTAATGCAGTGAGTAGAAAGGGTAGGGCAAAAAAGAGTAAAACATGGGGAGAGGGACTGTCCAACTGCGAAGAGGGAGGGGAGCAAGAATTGGATTGAGAGACAGGCAGGTAAGCAGAATCACAGAGAAAGAGAAGGGGCATCAGACAGGCGGGAAGGAAGGAAGGGCGCATGGGAGAGAGTCGGGCCGCAAGAGGCATATCTCCTGCACATTCCTATCAATAGTCCAAACGCTGGTATCATGTTTACATGATTACACTCCATTCTTACACCAGAGGCTTCTTGCGAACATATCCCCCCCCTTCCTTGTGGAGAAACCCTGTTTGAGAAATTCCAAGCTCTGCGTGTGTGGTGGTGCAATTCAAGTCATCTGCGCTGTCTGCGCTTGGTTAGGGAAACAGGAGCTGCAGGGTAAGAAGTAAAAAGATTGATCTAGCAGACGTATGAGTGTAATTTTAGGGGGGGGGGCGGGGGTGTTTGTCCCCCCCAACTTTCATGACACACCATTTTGTCCCCATTCATTTGGCTGGGGCACCTTTTCTTCAGATGTCATGTCCCCCCCAACATTTTCAGCAAAGTTACTCCACTGAGCAGACGCGTAGCCTGCCCCTTCCTCCCTGACCAATGGCTTAACCTTTAATGCAAATTGGTATCCAAGGACCGCAAATGCCATTTAAATCCTATGCATCGATCATGCTAAACACGCCACGCAAGTACATAGCTAATCCAGCGAGTCCACAATACGGGTTACTAGAAAATGCACAATGGTGTAAAATGAGGAGAGCAAGTGGCAGCTTTGTCCTCACCAGCTTTACATTCATTAATATAATATTTGCATGCAGCGCTTCATGCCAGGGTCCCCCTGCTACTAATTAGCACCCTGGGAGGGGGCGCAGCCAATCCAGTGCCGCAGATCAGGGGCTGAAATCTCTGATCTAAACTTGCGTTCCATGGCACCCGTAGGCTGCCTCCACCGCAATGGGCCGCCATCTTAACCCCACCATTTCTCTTTTTTTAAAAAATCTTAGCCCACCCCAGACACCATAGTTCCACATACCCGATTGTGGCAGCGGCACCTGCTGCTGCCGCATTAGCTTACTTCTCTCTCCATTTGTGGCCGCCATGGAAATGGACCATAAGGAACAAGTTACTTACCTGTAACTGTTGTTCTCCAGCATGGGTCTGGCATGGATTCACATGCTCATGAATATTCCCCGTCGTCAGGCTGGGAATCCTCGGTAAAGAAAAAACCAGTATCAGTTTCGTTTCTGATCTGTCTTTCGTAGTAATAACCAATCACTGGTCTCTGCGTCATACTGACCACAGCCAATGACTGCCCTCTACCTAAGCACTGCCTCTGGCAGCCATCTTCAGATTTGGAAGCACGTGAAGTGGCAGTATGACCAAGTGAAGAGCCGCAGAGGGGTAGGCGGGAGGGTTCGCATGTGAATCCATGCCAGACCCATGCTGGAGAACAACAGTTACAGGTAAGTAACTTGTTCCTTCTCCAGCATGGGGTCTGGCATGGATTCACATGCTCATGAATAAAGAATACATAGCAGTACACACATGCACAACCACGGGAGGTGGCAAAGGCTCAACATTAAGCATCACATCAACTCAACATTAAGCATCTTACCTCCTCACCAGGCTCACCTCAGGCGAACAGGTTGCGCAGCACTGCTTGGCCGACCCTGGACTCCTCCCTGGAATCCCGGTCGACGCAGTAGAATTTCGTGAAGGTGTGCGTCGACCTCCACGTAGCAGCCCTGCATATGTCCAGCAGGGGCACACCAGATAGGAACGCCGTGGTAGCTGCGATCGCTCTGGTGGAATGGGCTCTCGGACGGCCAGGCAGCGGTCGGTTTGCCAACCGGTGACAGCACATGATACAGCCGGAGAGCCATCTGGAGATGGAAGCCTTCGAGAGAGCCTTCCCCTGATTGACAGGTCCAAAGTTCACAAAGAGTTGTGACGTCTTCCGAAAACCCTTCGTGCGGTCCACGTAGAACTTCAGCGCTCTAGCTACATCCAGCGAGTGCAAAGTCCTCTCAGCCGGCGACGAAGGCGACGGGAAGAACACAGGTAACACCAAGGGTTCGTTGAGATGGAAGTCCGACGGTACCTTGGGCATGAAGGAGGGGTGCGTCCTGAGCACTACCCTCGTGTCGTGGAAAGTCAAGTACGGGGCCTTGCAGGAAAGGGCCTGGATCTCTCCCACTCGTCGTGCGGAGGTGATGGCCACAAGAAAAGCTGTTTTCCACGATAGAAACTTCAACAGGGCCGAGTGCAGAGGCTCGAAAGGAGGTCCCATGAGCTTGGTCAGCACCACGTTGAGCTCCCACGCCGGGGCCGGAGCCTTCACCGGCGGGAACGATCTGAACAGTCCCTTCATGAACTCCTTCACCAGACGATGAGACCACAAGGACGTCCGCCCCGTGGTTCTGGTGTATCGGGAGATCGCAGCAAGATGAATCTTGATGGACGCGTGTGCCAGACCAGCTTTGGCCAGCGTCAGCAGGTACGGCAGTACTTGGGGAGCCGTAATCCGTAGAGGGTTAATCTTCTGTGCGTGGCACCAGACAGAGAACCTCTTCCATTTGTGTCCGTAGCATTTAAGAGTCGAGGACGCCCTGGCCTTTGCAAGAACCTCTCTGCAATCGGCCGGTATGTCGTATCCTCCAAACTCTAGCGCTGCAGGAGCCAGGCCTGCAAGTTCAGCGACTTCGGGTCGTGGTGGAGGATGGCGCCTCCTTCCCTGGAGAGTAGATCCGCGTCCGCCGGCAGCTTGATCGGCGGGGACGCTGACAAGTCCAGAAGGTCCGGGAACCATATCTGCCTCGGCCACGCAGGTGCGACGAGGATCATCCTGCACCGTGACCTCTTGAGCTGGTTGACGAGCCGGATTAGCAGAGGCAAGGGAGGGAACGCGTAGAGGAACTGGCCCTCCCAGGGGAACGAGAAAGCATCGCCCATGCTCCTCGTCTGGGGAAACCTGCTGGCGAACCTCCGGCACTTGGTGTTCGTCGCCGTCGCGAACAGGTCGATCTGGGGTGTGCCCCACCGTCGGAAGAGGCGATCCACCAGATCCTGCCGTAGTTCCCACTCGTGGCACGAGCGCAGCTCCCTGCTGAGTGAGTCGGCGATGGTGTTTTTTATCCCTGCCAGATGAAACGGCACCAGAAAAATCCCTTGGGCGACGGCCCAATGCCACAGGTCCTGCGCCTCCTTGGACAGCGCTGGGGACCTGGTTCCGCCCTGTTTCCTGATGTAAAACATGGTGGTGGTGTTGTCGGTGAAGATCCTCACCACCCTGCCCTTGAGGGACGGAAGGAAGGACCTGAGGGCCCAAAACACTGCACGGAGCTCCAGGACGTTGATATGCAGGGACTTCTCCGTCGGGAGCCAGAGTCCTCTTGCGTGCAGATTTTCGGTGTGCGCTCCCCACCCTTCCAGGGAGGCATCCGTGGTCACAGTCTCCTGGTGGGCTGGGGTCTGGAAGTCCATGCCCGCCGTCAGATGCGCGCGGGTGCCCCACCACCGTATCGCTCGTCGGAAACTCTCGTCGAGCTTGATCCTTTCCTCGAAGCTGCCCGTCGTCTGGATCCAGCGCGCATCCAGGAATTCTTGCAACGGGCGCATCCGGAGCCTGCACATGGGAATGAGGTAGATGCAGGAAGACATCATCCCGAGGAGGGACTTGATGGACCTCACCTTGGCCGCGTCGGCCACCAACATCCGTTGCACCTTGCCCAAGATGGTCCTGGTCCTCTCCTCCGACGGGGAGGCCAGAAGGGACACTGTGTCGAGCCTCGCTCCCAGAAACAGTGCGACTTGCGCGGGCACCAGGTGGGATTTGGCGTAGTTCACGGAGAATCCCAGGTCCGTGAGGAGTTGGACGGTCCTTGCCGTGTGGACCACGGCGAGCTCCCTCGTCTTGGCGCGGACGAGCCAGTCGTCCAGGTAGGGGTAGACGTGAATCCCCTCGCGGCGCAGCTGCGCCGCCACCGGTGCGAGGCACTTGGTGAATACCCTGGGTGCCGACCGTAGTCCGAAGGGAAGGGCTTTGAACTGGTAATGACGCCCTTGGACCACGAATCTGTGGAATTTTCGGTGCCCCTTTAGGATGGGAATGTGGAAGTAGGCATCCTCCAAATCCAAAGACGATAGGAAGTCTCCTTCCTCCAGCTGACCCAGGACGTGCTGGAGGGTGACCATCCGGAACTTCTGCGCCTTGATGAACTTGTTCAGACGTCGCAGGTCTAGGATGGGGCGCCATCCTCCCGTCTTCTTCTTCACGAGGAAGTATCGCGAGTAGACTCCGGAGCCCCGAAGCCTCTTTGGGACGAGTTCGATGGCGCCCTTTCTGAGCATCGCCTTTACCTCCAGGAGAAGTTGAGGGACGTGAAGTTCTTTCCTGGCCACGGGGGGGACGCGCGGGCACCTTCTTTGAAACTCGAGCGCGTGGCCCCAGGCCAGGGCGTCCAGCACCCAACGGTCGGTGGAGATGGACTCCCACACGCTGACGAAGCCCGCCAGCCGGCCTCCCACCGGGGTGCTTCGGTGGGGGCCCGACCCCACGGCCGGTTCAATCCTGCTTGGACGCGGCCTTGCCGCCTTGACCTCCTTGGCGACGACGGCGGGGTCCGCTAGACTTGCCTCGTCCTCTGTAGGCCTCTTGCGACGACGAGCGGGCCGCTTGACGGTAGGAAGCGAAACCGCCGCCGGAACCTTTGGAGGCGCCCTTGCCTCCGCCGCTCCGAAAGGGCGTTCGTCGTTGCTGCAGGACTCCAAGGGCCCTGGCCGTCTCAGTATCCGCCTTGATGGCCTGAAGGGAATCGTCCACTGTCTTCCAAAACAGGTTGTTCCCGTCGAAGGGCATGTCCAGGACTCTGGTCTGGACGTCCTGCCGAAAGTCCGTAGCTTTGAGCCATCCACGACGTCGAAGGCAAACGCCGTTGCCCAGCTGGCGGAACCCAGTGTCGGCGATGTCCGTCGCCACGGTGATGGCGTGGTCCGACGCCACCTCACCTTCCTGCAGGATCTCAAGGGCCTCCGCCCTCTTGTCGTCCGGCAGAAAATCCAGCAGGGGAGCTATCTTGTACCAGAGCTCCCTGTCGTAGCGGGCCACGATAGCCAAGGCGTTGGCCGCTTTAATCGTCGTCGCTGCCGACGAGATGACTCTACGTCCCATAGCATCCAATTTCTTTCCCTCGCCGTCCGGCGGGGAAGTCGATGTGGAGGCCGCACCCCCCCCCGCTTTCTTCCTGGCTGCCGCGGAGACGACGGAGTCCGGGGTAGGCTGCGCCCGGAGGCATAGGGGGGCCGTGTCCGGGACCCGGTACTTTTTCTCGTACCGGTCTCTTCTAGCTGGCGTCGTGGAAGGGTTCTTGAGGAGGGAAAGGCCCTCGTCCCAAATGTCGTCCAACAGAGGCACTGCGAGGACCGTCTTCCTCTTGGCCTCGCGCCGCTGATAAAGGAAGCCTTCCTTTTTCTTCTCCTCAGGGCAGAGTTGGAAAAGCTCGGAAGCCCTGGAGATCATGGAGTGGAAAGATCCGATCTCGTCGGGCGGAGAAGCCCTGGTGGGAGGCGACGACGGAAAATCCTCGTCGTATGCCTCGTCGTCCGTACCCGTCGCTGCCGTGTCAGTCCCCGTATCATCCCTTCGGGTGGACGGGGAGGAGGGCTGGACGGGGCGCGACGGTTGAAAAGGAGGTGGTGGATGGATCCTTCTTTTCTTGGTAGGGGGAACACCAGAAGGTCCCGGTTCTGGATCCCCCGACGGGAGAGGTTCCTCCGTCGGTAACGGTAGCCTCGTCCTTATCTCGGAGCATAAGGACTGTATGGCCAACAAAATGGCCGCCGAGTTGTCTTGCGGCGCTGGCACAGGGGAATCCGACGGGCGAGCAGGGGCCCCGTCGGTATCCTCGACGATGTCGTCGTCGTCACCTGCGTCGGGGTCCATTCCGACGGGCTGGCCTTCTTCCACGCCTAGGCCGTGGCTTAAGACCTCGATCAGCTCCTCTTCTGAGGTTGAGGCCGAATCTACGACGACGCCCTGCCCCCCCTTCTTCCCCACGGAGGGTTTCACGGGGGTCCTATCATTGGGCACAAAGGAAGACTCCCTCCGCGGAGGCAGGGAGATTCTGGGCCCTGAGGTCGCCACCACTGGTGTAGCCACCACAGGCTGAGCCAGGGCCGCCGCGACCGTTTCGATAGAGGGCTTGGTCGGATGGATCAAGGCCTTCACCACCTTAGGTGCACTCACCGCCTTATCCTTGAGGGAGGGGGCACTGCCACGCTCCTCCTCCGCCTTAGAGCTCGACCGGGGCCTCTCCAGGCGTTTCGCCGGGTGCTCGGCCTTCCTCTTACCCGACCCAGAGCGTTGGCTCGTGGTTGATGGTGCCGGGGAGGGTGCGCCCTGCCTGGCGCCCGTAGAGCCCGACCGTTCGGCGCTCCCGGTGCCAGCGGACTCGCGGTGCTTGGCCTTATGTTGGGCCCCCATCGCCGGGGCGCCCTCAAAGGTCTTAGAAGACCGCTCGGATTTCTTCTTCTTCTCGCCAGACGGGCTCTTACCCTCCAGCCAGTTGGCGAGACGTTGATGGCGGTCCTTCATGGTCCGTTCCGACATGTTGCCGCAAAACGCACAGTCCTTCTCCACGTGCGTCTTGTCCTCATGAAGGCAGTAAAGGCAGAAAGAGTGTTCGTCCTCCTTGAAGACGTTCTGCAGCTGGCATCCAGGGCAGACCCTGAACAGCTTTCCGGGCGTCGAGCTTCCCTTCTCCTGGGCCATCTCCGAGACCGGGCCTGAGAAGCTTCTGGAGTCCTCCGAAGCGTAGCTCGACGAAATCTTCACCCTTGAGGGGCACAGATGAATCCGACACGGGTCCCCGTTGATCGGATGTAGGATCGGTGGAGCTTGAGGCTCTTTTGACCGAAAGAATCGAAGTTTTTTGTGAAAAAGCGCGAAAAATAGCACTAACGCTCGAGAGCAATAGCACGAGGATCCCAACACATGAACGTGCGGTAAAAATCTGAAGATGGCTGCCAGAGGCGGTGCTTAGGTAGAGGGCAGTCATTGGCTGTGGTCAGTATGACGCAGAGACCAGTGATTGGTTATTACTACGAAAGACAGATCAGAAACGAAACTGATACTGGTTTTTTCTTTACCGAGGATTCCCAGCCTGACGACGGGGAATATTCATGAGCATGTGAATCCATGCCAGACCCCATGCTGGAGAACCATGGCAGCCATCTTGGCACAGTTATTTAATGAACGGGACGCTGCATGCGTCCCGCTCGTTCAATGAAAATACTTTTATTTTTTTAACAGCAGGGGGCAACGTCCCAGTGCCCTCGTTATAGGCCCCCACTTTTCTCAGCCCTATAGCTCGAGCTGCCATGCAGCTATCCCCCCCGTTCAGCCCTGGGAACGGGGTGTTAACGCTATAGTGCTGTTTTATGTGGCTTTGGTAATAAGCCTTTCACAACCGTTTCACTCTCTGAAAGCAGTGTACATCTACTGTGATGTCATGAAGAGAATTGTGCAAGTCCATCAACTGCAATGACATCGTTTTAGGGGGGTTAAGACCTTTGCCATTTTCTTTTGTATTTTTGGGTTGCCTTGGGGTGGGGTGAGAGTTAGAGGATATGATTGGTTATTTCTAACGCGCTTAATACCCAGAGGTTTCAATGCGCGGTCCCGGGGATCGAACACGTGTAGCAACAAGATTATGTTCCCTCATGCCCCCCCCCTTTCCTGCACCCGCTGCAATGCTGGTCCATTGGGACAGGCCTGGGGAGGGGGACCATGCATAACAAGTTCTAGATGGGTAGCTTTCAATTACAGTCTTCATTCCACCTCGAGTTAAGAGCAACATTATAGACAACTCGAGCTTCGCATTCAGCCATCAGGTGCAGTCCCGGCTGAAGATGTGTGGGGGCCCATTGCAACATATTTGGGTGGGATGGGTTTGCTTAGAGCAGAAAACAATCTGGGGTGACCCTGGGGTGCATACAATGTAATGGAGACAAATACAACCAGGAGTTAATAGCCACCGATTACCACAAGACAGCCAGCCAACAAGTTGCTGAAACATTAAATGCGCACCGAAAAGCTATAAATCCTTCCTTTGTCAGCAAGTGGCTGATATGGAGCAACTGGTGTTAAACAGCAATGAGGTGATAACACAGCATGTAAGGCGAGCTCTGCAAAGCGCACATTCAGAGCCCCAGAAGGAAAGATAATATATTGCCTTGTTTGAAGACTGCTGACTGGCAACATGGGAGCAGTTGCTGTAGCCCCCCTTTTTTTTAGGCTACTTCAACTGAAAAATTTGAAAGGCCCAGACGCTGTCCCACTATTAGCCAAAATACTGGCACTCAACACATCGACCTCGGAAGGATGAAGGGCAGAGTGCACCCTGCCAGAATTCTAAATTGAAAACTGCAGTCCGAAACGAGCCATTAAGGAGGAGGAATACAATGGCTTTTTTTTCCAGCTACAGCTGTGAAGGGGATATTGAATGTGGACCCTTTTTTTAAATGAAACGTGATGACAGGCGAAAGGGCAGGAGAGTTTATCAATGGGCGACAATACTGGTTGTTCTGAAAGACGTTATGTCTCATGTTCGCCTTTGACCCACTGCACCCCCATTTTAGAACATGTTTGAAAACCGGGCCAGGATGTGGAATGGAGCATCTAAAGTATCAGCGTTTGGCGAAGGGCCCTTGGTGGGCACCTTCCACACGCTCCAGGGCCGAGCTTGTAAAAGAGTTGTAATGTTCATGGGCAGGAGGTCACATTTCTATTGCGCGCGTCAGTAGTACTTCCTCTTCACTCCTTTCGGAGCCACTATTTGTAAACACGTTTTGTTATGACAAGTCTCAAGGCGCAGATATTCTGTTTTTTTTTAAAGTGCACCTGTGGTTTGTCCTTTGAATGGGAAAAGGCAAACGCCACGGAGTATGGAGTGCACGCCCTGGAAATCCTTCCTGTGCAGGGCTAGCGTGCTTGCCAGCAGCATGTGCGTGAAAGGAAGTGACAGGTCTAGAGCAACACCTGACCCGCCCACAATGCTGCCAATATACGCACGCAGCCT
This sequence comes from Ambystoma mexicanum, assembly GCF_040938575.1. Lineage (NCBI taxonomy): Eukaryota > Metazoa > Chordata > Amphibia > Caudata > Ambystomatidae > Ambystoma > Ambystoma mexicanum. The sequence goes on along the minus strand of NC_090934.1, from coordinate 979,523,024 downwards.
ATTAAACCCCCACAGATAGTTTGCTAAGGGAATCACCGAGGTGCAAAGGAGCCGGTGGGAAATACAGGGAAGAGATTCAAAATGTTGCAGACTAAACAGAAACCATGGCCCTCGTATCAGAGTTCTGGATCCAGGGCTGAGATGTGCATATAGCCTTGCTGACCATCAACTCGCTCCGTCCCAAGCTCTGCTCGCTGACAGGGAGAGAAACAATCAGTTGTGGCTTTTGTGCAAGCATTGGACTGGCATTTGGCACGCGCTGCCATATAGGTACAACCTGGCCATAAGATGGTAGTCGCTGGAAAATAGTGTGAGAATCTGGCCAAATGAGAGCAGTGTCGCCCGTGGCCCAAATCGGCCATGGCTCGCGAGGGCTGTATTCTTGTCCCCCGAGGGAAACCTATATATAAAGATGCAAACACAAGGCTGCACATTTAGTGTGTGCACTGTTTGTGTGCCACTAAGGACTCACCTGGACTGATCCATCCAGCCCACCCTATGGCTGGATGGGACGTTCAGAGAGAAAAAAAAAAAAGAACAAAAACAGAACTGAACACTCCCCTGCCCTAGAAGTGGGCTGGGCAGGGAAGAATACATTCAAAAGAAAAAAACAGACGACGGTTGAAAAAATAAAAATTAGAGCAGCTCCTTGGTGGCCCGTGGCCTTGAGTGGCTCCCCAGAGCCTAGAGAAAAATGGCAGCCGAGCCACATGGAGGGGCAACCTGGCGTCATTACTGTTGCCACTGGCTGCGTGCCAAAAGCAGCCCGGGCACCCACGGGGCGGTGGCAGCCGTTGACCCACCTGGGACCAGACCAAAGTGACCCATCCCTAAAGGCTCCATAACGCTTGGGGGGTGCGGCCTGGGGTGAAGAGCCGGCAAATCCGGGCTAAACGCATGTTGCGGCTCAAACCAGGCGACCCAGCCATGCCCCTTGACAGCACGGCCCACAGCCCATCAAAGGGAAGGCCTTGAAAGTTAAGCCCCGCCCCACCCCCGGCCCGGGCATGCCATGGCAGGCCAGAAGGTGAAGCTAGAGGCAATTTAGGAAGCCCTGGACCACTGGAGTGGCCCAGGCGACGAGACGTCCAAGGATAACCGCGGGACCCTGGATGAAGATGCATGCGTCAGCATGGCGGATGATACCCTGCCGAAGACGTGGCCCACCCCCTGCATCACTGCCACAATGCAGAGGACACTCACACCAAGGCTGGAGGCGGTGCCGTGGGAGCTGGCTGCAGCGCTCCCACGAAAATGGAGGACGCATGTGAAATAAAAAGAAAATGGCGCTCCAGTGATGCTCCTCAGTGGCACCCCAGTGTAGAGGGCCATTCAAAGAATGAAAGAGTGGCCGCGAGTTGTGTCAGTGATGGTGGGCCGCCGGCCAGGGGACGGGGGCGACCAAAGAGCACATGCTGTGCCATGGAAGCACCGGTGGGCACAGCAAGAAGCCCCATAGGCTAGGGTGCCTACAAGAACATTCCAACAGGCCACGGGAGCAGTGAGCAGGGGTGGACTGGGAACTAAAAGAGGCCCTGGAAATAATTACAGGGCACCAAAACAGGCCCTGGAAATAATGTTCAAAGTGGCCCCATATGACACATTTTCAGCAAGCCCAATGCTTTTCCTATGAGAACAAAAGAGGCCCAAAAGAGGCCCAGGGTGCAGAGGCCCACCGGGAAATCTCCAGAGTACCCTATAGGCCAGTCCACCCCTGGCAGTGAGTGGTGTATGTGGCAGGAACACCACCACCACCGCCCCCAGGTCGTGGGGCCTGCTTGAGAACTGTTTTGTCTGCACGGGCCCGCGTGTGGAGAGATCAGGTGACCCAACGTGGTGGACGGGACCATCCAGAAGAATAGACTAGACAGGACATCTAGTGTCATTAGTAGGGGTGTACCGGTATAATTACTGTGAACTCATTGGGTTCATCATAAAAATCGTGACCTTTCATATGCTGGTTTGCTGTGAAATGTCACCTGAGCACAATGCTTGGTTAGAGGCTGCGGTGAGTGCTACTCTGTGCCTTTGACCTCACACCCCGAGAGGCAGAAAGCACCTGCTCGCATGTCTTTGTCTGACAGGTGAATGCGTGGGAGACCGCGGAGACCCGCAAGAAACGCAGGTCGGCTTAGGGCTCTGCACGCAGCGTCGAAGGTCTCAACACTTCACTGTTCTCTCCCAATTGCCTGCAGCAGACTACTGCCATCTTCCACTGACGTTACTTAAAGATGAAAGGTAACAAACAAAAGCAAAAAAAAATACCCTGTACTTGAAAGAAACCTTGGGCATACCAGAAAGTGTCGTCACGAGTGAGGAACAAGGGATAGCAAATTAAGTTCGGAGCAACGTGTTTTATATAGAGCATTATATATATATATATATATATATTTTTAAAATGTTTTACAGTAACGTGAAATGAAGACAGGGGAGCTGGCAGGCCCTTAGCATATCGACCACCCGGCCAGTAATGGCCAGGCCCGCGCCTCGGAAGCACACATTAGTTACCATCCTGCGGCACACTTTGCAAAGGATCTCGACTGGTGCGGGGCCAGGGCTGGTGGATAAGCAGAGGCTGGTCCAGTGACAGTGTCGCAGGCCATCACAGTGTGGATCCTGGTCTCTAACAGCAGCCTGCCCACCAATGATTGCTAATGGAAGTGCTCCTGGTCTGTCGTGCATGAAAAAGAAAGGCGTGCAATTGCACGAAGTGCTGAACCATTTTATTTCTTAATAACGAGCATGTCCCAGTTTTCCAAAGGGGGTGGGACAGCATCGAGTGTCTGCCAGGAATGATCCATTTCCCAGCTGTATATGCACGTTTCAACGTGCCTGCAGCTTTAAAAACCTGCTTGCATACGTTAACAAATATCCAGTGTTCGTTTTAGGTTTTCAAATGCAAAAAGGGCAGAGGATTTTTTTTTTAAGTATGTTTGTTTTTATTACAAGCAGTTTCAGGTGGTGCAGTTGTATATCCCCGAAGTACATAATTCAGGGGTATGCAAACTACAGGTCTCCAAATGTTTTGTACTACGACCCCCATGGCCCCTCACCATTGACAATGCGGACTTCAGCTGATGGGAGTTGTAGTTTTAAAATATCAGGAGAGCCAAAGGTTGTAGACCCCCCACATAACCAATCACAAAATCAATAAATGATATGGAACAGGAAAAACTGGTTCAGTGCAACATTGAGCGAGACCCCCTTGTGGTTTGGTTAATCATCATCGATCATATTATCGATAAGGCTTCCGGTTTTATGCTATTTGTCTGCCATTTCTGTCTGTATATATCTATATTTATTTGTGGGCCTTTTTTTTCTGTATTTATCCACATTTATTTTTTGTCATATAAAAAGGTAACTCACAACCAGTATTGTTCTGCATTTATTCTAATAAAATGAAAGCACACATGCAGCCATATAGGAAAGACATGCCCGCTCCATGTTTTCAGTAACAAACGATTGCTCCTGTGACTGCTGCTGCCTTCAGAAATATGCTGTGGGCAGGGGCGTTGCTAGGGGTGGGGGCTAAGGGGGCTATAGCCCCTGATCGTTTGGTTGTAGCCCCTGATAGAATCTCAGGAGCTACAGCCAAAAGACTAGCTAGCCCCCAGACCCAACAGTTCCGACATCAGCGTAATCCCGGGTCTTTTCCAGACCTAGCAACTCCCCTGGCTGTCAGCAATTTAAAGAACTTTAATGCTAGTTTTATACAACTTTGACACTCTCCATTCTGACAATCTGAAGTGGGATTGGCCTCTGATGCATGAGTGACATCACAGAAAACCAGAAAGAGATCTGTTCTTCCGTTTTTTTCCATGTTTATAAATAAATACAGTCGGAAAGCAGATTGATTTCCGTCTGTAGTTATGTGTAAAAATCAGTAAAAACTGAAAACTGGAAGCATTAAAGATTGTACTGGAAAATGTTTTTCCTAATGCATATGGCAATGAGTGACGTCCAATGTTTATACTGAATTTTCACAATATGACCCACACCTTGAACTTAATCTCTAAAAGCTATTCACTGCCCCACCACACCAAATAGCTGAAAGCAGGGCAAATATGGGCTGTGATTATTGATCACCATTTGGAGAGGTTTATTTTCGGCCAGCAAATACATTGTTGAAGTGAGACAGCCTTTTGTTTATGAAGATAAAGGCTTCCTTATGGAATGCATACCCACCACCCTCAGTTTATGCCCAAAGTCTGTAGTGGGTAGATGATCAAGGGACAGGTTTACTGTCCCCTGCACTGCAGAACAAAGAAAGACAGCCGACAGGGGTACGGGTGCCCAATCCCTAAATGACCACTTAAGAAACGCAAATTAGCTTTCTTTGTCAGAGTAACAGGGCCCTCAAAGGCTTCGGGGGCCATTTCAATGCAAAGGGTCGAGTGCCTGCCTACCCTCACCCTCGCATAGACTTACTTTTTCCCCAGCATGGGCACAGGACTTCTGGTGACTTGTGATATGCAGTCAGTATTCACTGTGCATTCAGTGTAGCCACAGTGCACTCGATAAAAGAAGAAGCAAGTTTGGTTTCTAAATTAACAGTTCTGAGGAACGAGCTGCCCACTTTTAGTACATGTACAAATACAGGTATATACAAAGGCAACTTCTTGGTGCCGTTTGTGGTGTGTCTTTGTGACAATTTGCCTTTTTCTTAACTAAGTCGTATGTAAGGTAATTAACATGTGTGTGCTATACTGCAATAACCATGGTATACCGTCATTTGGCAACAAGGTTATACTGTCGAAAAATCTATACCTCGACACCCCTAGGAGGCATACACCAACCATTACGACAGCACCACACGGCAGGTACTGACAACGGGGGGGGGGGGGGGGGGGTGGACTGCAGCAGTACCCCCTGTGTAAAATAATGTTTTATATGTTGTCCGTCTATATGCATATTTACTTGTATAGTTGTATAGATACGTATAGTAATTTGTATAGTTAAAGGGATATTTATAGTTATGAAAATGTGTCGGGTATAACAGTGAAGTAAGGGAGTAAGTGGGGAAAGGGTGTTCGTGTATTTAAGGAGGTGGCAAGAATAGAGGGTGTTCGGATACTGGTATGAGGCCGTTAAGGAAAGTGTTGGCCTGCCAGAGGTCCCCACCCTATGCGTCTCCCTGTTACTCCTCTAAAGAATGCTGGGCTGACGGGGGAAGCTCCCTTTAGATAGAACTCACGCCAGTGGGAACTTAGAAGGCATTTAATAAGTAAGACTGGTAGGAATGTTTAATATTCAATGTTTTAAATGAAGGGGTGCCCCCAATGGAATACATAAAATCAAGGTGTAAGGTAAGAACTTCGGGCATAGCCCATTCCCTGTTTAACATTGATTTTATTTTGCAGGTGCAGCACCCATCCCCCTCTAGCTGACCCTGGGTGGGGATGGTGGGTTCCAATGGGGGCCGTCCCTGGACTGGGGCAGGAAAAGCACAATCCCTGGCCTAGGCTAGGGGCGGAAAACAGGCTACAGCAGTGCTCGACAAATGCCCATCTAATACCCATATACACAAGGCAAAACTGTTGGACATGTGCACTGCTTATAAATCAAGTGGCTGAATGGACAGTTAATTAAGACATGTCTATCGCACCAGTAACAAGTCTACAAGTGCCTTTAATTCTCAGAAGACTGATTTGAAAGAACAATGGCAGGCCAATGCTAAAACTAGTTTAAGGAGATCATAGCAGGGTGTGTCATGGGCGAGGAGGGCCCGGTAGTGGGTGGGAATGGCCATAAAACTTAGCATGGGCATAGACATTCAGTGGCTGGATAAATAACCAAACACCCAATATCTGTGTGTCCCTCCTCAGATTCCATCTATCTCCTAGCTGAAGTCCAATGCAATCGTTTCGACTTATATGTGGAAGCACCACCTAATAGCCAAAGCCAACTGTGGGCCATTAAAGTGCAGCCATTGTGGGTGAGGGGAGGTGTTTGCGAGCCTGCCCTGGCCAGTTCAAGCCAGAGAAAATAGACGGCCACTTTGGCACTGTCTGCTGTTATCAGGACTAGGGGTGTACCAAATAGAAGATCTAAGTACCGAATAGTAGCCGAATAAAAAGCCGAATAGTTGCTTTTTTAATAAATAAAGTTATGTAAACACTTTGTAAATTAAAAACACTTTACAAAATGTATATGAATTCTTTATTGCATTTCTTTACTTTGTTGTCTATGGAAGAGCTTAGTGTAAACCATTAAAGGAATACATTATAAGACTAGCCCAAAGGTATTGTATGCATGTATGCAATTACTGTGAGGGGAGACTTGGATGTGTCTAGTTATACTTTTAAATCATCATTTTGGCCCTGCCCATCGTTAGCCTTCTGGCTCTAGCAAGGCACTGAAAGACAAAAGGAGTAATTGCATCAGTTAGCACCTGCTGACTGTTGTAGTGCTACTGAATACAAACCTTTGGGATGCTAACGCCATGCTTCCTACCTACGTTAGTGAGAGCAGATGAGACAGTTGAAAATGTCTTTTGATTAATAGTATTTACCAGCTAAAAATATATAGGGAATGCCGAGTCCTCCTTGGTTCTCGGCTGACCATACATTGAGGGGACAGTGCCGATTTTCAGATATTGAATTGACATGAGCCTGTTTATTTTATTTGTTTCATTTGTACATCCATTTGGTCCAATGTTTTTAATTCTATACTTTCATCTACACATCTTTATTGCACAAACACCTTTTTTACTCTGAAATGTTGGGTGGCATATTTCTGATGCCACAGACTGACATTTTGATTGAAAATATTTTTTTTTAAACTCCCAATTTATTGGATAGCTACATTCATTAGTAACATCGGTCACTCGTACCCAATTCAAAGGGACTCATTTTGGGAACTTGAGAAAAGTGGAGGGCAGAAATTGTATGCTATGTTTTGATATTAAAAGCACATCTCGGTCGCAGGCACACGTCCCACTGAGCCATTTTAGATGCTTTATAACCATGGAGTGCAGGCTGAATACAGTTCTTTGATACACAACCTCCTGAGCTATTTTACTCGGGGTTTGGAACTTCCTGGGATCTTTGCAGCGATTATTTTAATCCACTTAATTAGATTACTTGGATTGGAAATTGGTGGGATCGGAAAAACGTTCAGATTACTCACACAGGTCATCAGCAAATCAATAAGCCCCTAAAGAAAATATAATTTTCCAATAGCCACTTTGTGAACTATTGTTTCAGCTAAATTGTTTTATACTGCGAAATACAAGGGAGACCAGAAACATTGCATTGCACATTCAAAATATTGAGAGTTTTGCTTTAACTCACCCCTCCTCAGCGAACCAGAAATTCTGTGTCCAGCCCATGAAGGTCAGGAACTTTGCACTTTCACACCTCTGCTCTGTCTGTACTCAAAGTGACAGCAGCATTTGTTTAATGATCCTTTCAAAGGATTAACATGACATGCCAGACTGGTTCCAGGGACAGTGAAAGCAGTACCGAATGTGTTTTGTAAGGGAAACTATTCGGCTTTGAGTGCAAATTCATTAACTATTTGTCCGAAGCCGAATATCTCATTGTCGTGCAGAATTCGGCTGAATACTTACACAAAGCCGAATTTATGTACACCCCTAATCAGGACACAAGACTTTTAAAAAATATGGTTGATTAATTAACACAAAAAATGTGACATCATGGGAAATGGATAGATCTTAAAGTGAACAATACAAAGGTCAATGAATTGGCCTTCAGTAAATCAAAAAAAAGTGCACAAGAAAAATGAGCATTCGCCGTTCACAAAATGTATCCTCAACACCCGAGAAACAACTTATCGAAGAGCCCTTCCTATAACGCTGCTGCAAAAAACACAAATCTGTATTGAAATACTTGCGGCTGATCAAAATAGTAGTGAAATATTTGACACTTCTTTTCATCACACTCATCTGGTTTAGTGGGTTCGTTTCCCGCCTAGGAGCTGGAAAAGTTACATTTGACTCCTGATTTGGTACCGGTCATAGCAGCCCAACATGCCCATTATTCATTTCAAGAGAACACACTATCCTGTTTCTCTTTTTTCTTATGGCCCTGGGCTGCTCGTCGAGTGCCGCCAGCTATAGTAGACAGGGGTAGTAGGTTGTGTCCGTCACTATGCATGGAAATAAAATGAAGACATTCACCCCTGCGTCTCAGCTGTGACCGAGGTATCAAATTGTGTAGAGGAGGGGGAGGGCTGAATAGCTCTAAACATAGGAATGGGCTTGGCAGACCTACAGATAAAGGACGCATGTACGCAATATGTCCCACTTATGTCACCAACTCACTACCTAAATACCATGCCAATAGATTTGGCTGCCTACATAGTAATGAAGAACCATATGAAATACAACTAAAAATCTCCTTCCCTTTGAGGATTTGTAGCATGGCACAGGTAGCATGCAAGCATGATGATACACATGTCATGGTACTGGGATTTATATCATACACTGCTGGCATTTGCATGATTTCCAGGTGCTCTGGCAGATCATAAAAGGGTGGGGGAGCTGCGTGATGTTACTGGGGAGAATGGCAAAAGCCAAGATACTGTTGAGTTGATGTGTGCAGCCCGGAAGTACCCGGAGCTCTGCATGCAGGTTTGTTTCTAGGTGTCCAGATTGAGGGCAAAGAGGCATTTTGTGTCCAGAGTGGATCCTTGCGTGCCTGTGGTGCTAGGAATCATCGGCTGGGACTGTGATGTGTAGCCGACTGTAGCGGTGCAGCATTCTGTTAACATCTATTAGGAGGGTTATTCAAATGCTGTGCACGAGTGGCTTAGTTGCTCCGCGTGTGTTGGTGTAGTGGGTTTGCACTTAGAGATGGAGAACATGAGTGTGGGTTTATTATTTCCACAGAAAAACAAAGAACAAGACTGAGGTACCGGTGTAGATTCTCATTCAGATTCAGGTATGGGAGGAAGCAAAACCTTCCTTGAGTTGATCATCAGACATGTGGATTTCTTAGAGCTGTCCTTTGCTGGTGCACAAGACATTTCATCCTCTCAAACACATTCACAAAGGTCTCTCTCACGAAAGGGGAACCCGTGGTTGCCGCCACCATGCCCAAATGGACCCCAAAGAGTGCCTCGCTGCAAGGGGCCAGTGGCGGCATGTACAGCTTTTTCATTTTGCTTTCCTTCACCTCAATCCATTTTGTACTGGTATTATTCACCTTTGTATTTAGTAGGATGTTGAACCGGTAGGCTTGCAGCCTATTTGCCAACGAATGCTCCGAGGTGCAGCGCTCTGAATCACACTTAGTAAAAAGGCAATCCTCAACCTAAACAATACTTCTAAAAATATTTAGTAAAATTTGCATTTAAACGAACGTCTGACTTTTTAGATGGTAGAAAGTGAGAAATTACTCAAATGTGTAGCAGGCTAAGAATCGAAGCTTAAAGCTCTCTACCACGCTTGAACATACAGTGCCATATCTTGCCGACAAATTTGTTAAAAAAAAAAAACTCAGAACACCCTACCAGAACCCCATACTCCTACTGTCTGAATGTACCCAGATTTAAACTACAAAAAGCAGGGGGAAGCATTTTTCCAGTTATTGTGTCAAAACTTTCGAACTCACTACCTGTTGACCAAAGAACTGAACCATCCTACTTTAGCTTTAGGAAGAATACAAAATCGTGGGTCCTATACTTTGATGTGAAGTGGGAAAATGGGACAACACCCTTCCCCCATTCTCATCCAGAGCCTGGCCTAGAGGATCACGACCCAAGCACCCCCCGCAAGAGGAGTCTGACCCATTCACTTCATTACCTGACAACATGGTACCATGTGTCCACGGTCCCCACAAACGAGGAGCATGCCCAGTAGCAGGCCCTGGTCAAGCCAACGTCAGTGACATGGACCAGCTCGACTAATGCAACAACCACGAAAACCCAACATCGTTAGAGATGGCATGACGACATAGCCAACAGACAAGAACACACGTGCCACTAAGCACACTGGTCTCTCACACACCAACCTGCACAAAGAACATACTCAGTGCTATGACGTAGCAGACTGGCACACCCACGGACGCGCATCGTTGTTATTTTTCACATAGGCCTCCTACCGCACCACAGAAAAGCAAGATGCCTGAAGAGCTCGTGTATACGCTTGCCGATGCTTTGCCACCCCATCCCCATAGAAGACGCCATGATATATGCCTGCTGCTGCTTGTGACACTCTGTCATCCTGCGACATCCACATTATGGGTCATGTACTACCACCCAGAAGCTAGGCCGCAAGCAAGAGTCCCCAGGCAGGAGCCTCTCAGACAAAATCCCCCCAAGGCGAAAAGCAAAGCGCTGATCATGCAGAACGAGCCCTAACGAGAGCTCGCCACCAAGGCCGCGATGTTGCAACTCACACGTCACGCTCTCAGTGCCAAGGTTACACCTGCCACCGCCAAGCACCCCTCAGAGCCGGAATACAAATCAAATGCTCATAATTCTGCTCCAGCTACAGTCTCTCCACACGTGACCAAGCCGAACTGACAAAATGCCAAGCTCAAGAGACAGAAAATCCCCGGATGCATACGGGCTGAGAACAATCCCTGCCGTTATCCTAATAAACAGCAGTAATTACTTTGCTCTTGTGTGTGCCTCACACTCCTTTCGGGACACAGAGGAGTTGGGGCCTCCCTAGCCCCAGAGGTCCGCGGACGGCTCTTCCAGCCCCCGGGAAATCACCCCGACAGATGTATAATTAACGTACTAATCTAACCTTCTCTGTAAACATCAGCATGTAACATGTATAAACCCCTGTCATTTATTGTAAATATTTCCAACTGTTTTGCTCTCCTCTCTGTATGTATCTTTTGTAACCATGTAACCATGTAACGCGCCCAGATACCTCCGGGTTTGGTGCCCTTTATAAATAAACAAACAAGTACCATGAATTGGAGAACATGAAATCGATTGCTAAAGTGCTTAGGAATCCAACACAAAGTGCAAGATGAAAAGGCTGCACAGTTAAAAGTGAGAGAATGATCGTACATCGGATTTACACTAATCCTGGTATGCAAATGAATTACAAATTATGAAGGAAAAACAGCACGTATTGCTGTGGCCCGCTATCTATAGTAACCCCTCCTCCAACCAGAGGCCTTGCTCGGGGGCTATACCCCGGGTCTTTTGGCTGTAGCCCCGGATAAAAGCTCAGGGGGTGCAACGAAAAGGCTAGCTAGCCCCGAGTCCCAACGGTCCCGACATTAGCATAGCCCCAGATCTTCTCCAGACCCAGCAACACCCGTGCCTCCAACACTTCTCATCTGTAGAACTCTTAAGTTTCCCTACGGCATTGGGGAGTATTGCATACAGGCCTGATTGTACTCCTAGAATTGTGGAGCCTGTAGCTTTGCTTTACCCGTTTTAAGTGAAGACTACAAGTCCCAGAATTCAAAGAAAAAAAAAGACAATACTGGACGACCTACTCATGCACGGTATGGAAAATCTTGAGAGCGCTGTGTCGTACAGAAATGGAACGGCCACCACACAGATGCACTGCGTATGTGTAAGTGTAGACATGCCTAATCTCCCACGTAGGAGCACGCAATGAATTCCTCACGACTCGACTTGCACGTTGCACCACTACTCAACACTGGCCCTTACGTAATGAATATGAATGCTCCACTATTTATGGCCCGCCGTGTTGAAATCCGAGTCAGATCTGAATTTGACTGCAGCAGTGCGCATGCGTGGAAAGGCTCAGACTTGCCGAGTAGCAACTTTCTCATAGCTGGACGCATTTCATGCTACAGCATGTGTGTTATCCAAGTAAGACCAGTTGCATTAATTGATATTATATATGTTTTTTTTTTTGCACTATTAAAGGGGCAGTGACCACATTTCAGAGAAAGCGCTGATACTAACAAACGTGTTAGCCCTTGGGGGCCGGGAACCATTAAATATAGAGTTAATTTTCCAAACGACCTCAGACAACGCCAGGCACAAAAATAAGAATGTCGGTCTCACGTTAGCACTGAACAAAGAAAGACATGAGAAGGGTGCAGGCAGCCATGTGCTCTACAACAGACGCATCAAGCCAAGCCTGCAGCCCAAGTGGCGTTCAAACCGTTTATCATGTTTGGCGAGTAAAGAAAACGCGTAGCTATCCCACACAGAACGCACACGGCTGCGCAGAATAACAGTGCACTAGTAGTGCATTTACCGCTTTCATAATCCATTCTCAAGTGCGCCTCCAATGCACCTTTCACATGCATTGCTTTGCTCCTCAGGGAAGAGACTGCAGCAATACAGACTGTGCGGATTGGCTGGATGCCGGGAGTTCTCTGGCAGGACATTCACATCGTGTTCCGCAGGGATGGGCAACCCGTGGCTCTCCAGATGTAATGTAAAGCCGTCTTGTACACTGCACCCCGGTCGTTCTGGTGGCCTGGCCTGGCCACGTGTGGCTCTGCAAGAAAGGATTGCTTTGTCGGCAGGATGGAGGGGAAGGCAGGTCAGACACCCATAGTGACGACACCCAAAGAACACAAGCACCCAAACCCTGAGGGTCGATCTGATTCTACAGGGGACGTGGAAAAGTGCCTGTTTCATGAAGCTGGGACAGCTGATCAGCGCACCGAGAAAATGTTTCACCGCTAGCCTGCATGTGTAACTGGGCCAGTGAGGTAAGAGGTGGCGTTGGTCCCTCAGTGTGGTGCTCAAGTAGGCAGTTTCCTGCCGAATGCGGGGGTTGGTTGCAGGGGAGTAACTTTGCTGAAAACGTTGGGGGGGGGACATGACATCTGAAGAAAAGGTGCCCCAGCCAAATGAATGGGGACAAAATGGTGTGCCATGAAAGTTGAGGGGGACAAACACCCCTGTCCCTCCCTAAAATTACGCCCATGGTTGATTGGGTGAGTAGTGTAAAGCGGAGAGGTGAAAATGAGAGTAAGCTATGGGCCAGGGGTTCATTATGGGATAGTGACTGGGCTATAAATCATCCATCCGTCGAGTATATGGTTGTGGCCTCCAAGGGCAAGAGCTCCTTCTGTCTTGGCTTAGACAAAAAGCTCTGGGGAGGCCCAAGTGAACAAGCCCAATCTCCCGTATTCCTGAGCTCTGGTTTGCAGGGGCAGGTTCACAACAGATGTGCAGCGGTCCAGGTGGAATGGTTGCACCTGGATGAATCCCATCCCCCAAGCTCGTCCACTATAGTGTGGTGCGTGTAGACTCATAGGGCCCGATTCACAGAAGCATTTTATAATGGGAGCAATGCCATAGGAAAACGATCTGTGAATCAGGCCCATAGTGTTCCCTATGAACTAGGTAGAAGTAGCCCGGTCTGGTTGGTTTTGAGGCGCATGTGCGTCGGTTTGAAGTTATGTTTTGGTTTTGTGATGATGTGATTTGAGATGGTGCCTTCGGCGCATGATTAAATGGTTGTGAAAGGTTTTGCCAAGAATCTTGACACTGTGCTCTCTTGACACGGTCTCCTGATCTCTGCGCTTGTTTGCTCTAGACTGGACTATTGTTCTTCCCTTCTAACTGGGCCTTCCTGCCCGTCAGCAAGCTCCCTTGCATCCTATCTTTTCAGTATTCCCCCTCGTAACTATGTCCTCTGCTTGCTCTTCACTCTCCTACTCCACTGTGTATATTGTTATACCTGTCCACTTTTGTCTCTTTCTATTCTCCTCCTCGTTCTCGAGTATCACAATCTGTTTCTTCCCTCTGTTCTCCGCCCTCGCTGTGCCCACTCGTTTCCACACCTTTTTGCACCAAAACACTGGAACAAACTTCTTCTTTCTATTAGATCTCTGTCCTCCATCTCTTTTGTGCCCACTTAAATGACTACTTGCTTCCTCTTCCTTACCTCATATTTAATTTGTAATACACTCTATTGTGCCGTTTTTATTTCTGATAAAGCACTTTGGAAAAATCTCCATGTAATTCAAATGAATACAAATACTGTGGTTTAGCTGGAGTGTTGCTTAGGGATAACCTGCACTGAGGATTCTGATCTCCAAATTCAGACTTGTAGTATCTTCATTAAGCTTCAGAGTGGACGTTCCTGCTGCCCCTAAACACGAATGGGCATCTTTCGGTTGAGTTTGATGGCTTCTGTTTTCAGACCAGCCAGGACAGGTGGTCCTCCTCTGGGCACAAGTGTTTTGCAAGAGATGTCCAGAGTCTGGTTGAGAGCAAGAAGGAAGACCTTGGTCAGCATTGCCGGTTAGCGGCTGGGACTGTTCCTTGGGCACTGCTTCTGGATTTAAGTGCTGATAGGTGGTAGCGAGTGACTTTGCTAGGTATGGATTATGGGGCCCTGCTGTGGAAGGCACAGTGGGCAATGTAGAGGTAACACCTTAATTTGGTTGGGAGCTAGTTGAGTGTCAGAGGGCTGGGCTGTGATGCATTGGTCTCTTAAGTCTCAGAAGAAATCTAGCTGCCACATTTTGGACTGTCCTTAGGGCATTGATTATATTATTATTATATTTATGGTATTTATGTATCACAGATCTTGCTTCAGGAAACACCAAAGCACTTTACAAATCAAAGAGGAAAGTGCATGGCGAGGGAAGCAGATAGCACAGCATCACTTTAAGTGAAAAGAGAGCAAGAGGGTTGAGGGCGAGCAATTTGGCAGCAAGAGATCTACAGGCAACCAGGGCAGGAAACCAAAGGGAGCAGATGGCCCAGCCTCAGGTTATGTGAGGAATGGAGGGGATGTGTACATAGATAATGTAGGAGGCCCAAGTGGAGGCTGTTGACATAACCTAGTCTTCAGAGTACTAATGCAAACACTGCTATGACTCTGTACGTGAAGGTCAGGAAGGATATGATGCTCCGGATGCACTCACATGATACTTCATCATTGACTAGGCTTTCTAAGGCTGATGGGAGTTGTAGGCCAGAACATCTGACGAGACAAAGGTTGCAGACACCTGTTGTACCAGTTTCTCTATAAATAGGTAAGCAGGTTTCTCTAAAGAGAACAGAAAATAACATAATGCTGTTCATTCCGTTTGTGTGGGTGACCCCCCCAATAGACAATATGGAATGGCAGAACAATCCCGATAGGCAGAGCATTCTCTACAAGAACTCCAGAAAGGGAATTTGCAATTTGCATTCCTGCATATGATACACACCAACACTGGGGGTAGAGGAGGTATTGCCAGTGAATAGTCCTCGAGGACCTACTCTTCTGCACTCAAGATATGAGTAGTAACTGTAGCACACCAGAATGCACGACAAGGTAAGGGATATGGGCCACAGCCAATCAAAACTAACCAACCCTACTAAAAAACTCATCCTTCTGCATACACCTCTCAAACTCCAAACCAAACACAGCAAACAGCATGCACTTTACTACACCACAAAAAAAAAAAAAACACACACACACACACACACACACACTCACTCGCCCAACAACACATGATGGCTACCAACCGAAAAACATACCTACGCTCAGCGAACGCTGTCAACAGAACTGAAACTATCAAGAGCACATCACAGCTCTCTTGCACTTTTCTCCCGCTTAGTCCTACTTTCTCCCTCTGCCCCCCTTATTTTGCAGATCCGTCAGAGCACCAAGGGGTAGTGCGTGATACAAGCACCTTTAACATAACATTACATAAGAGGAGCCCTACTTGCTCTGTAATGCTACATGTGCTGGCAAAGTTTTTACCAAGACAATGGAACCATGGTGTGAAGTTAGCCCCAATCTCTGGGAAATCGTTAGCTGTAAAGTTGCACTTATCCTAACATTCCTTTGTCAGGGACTGTCCACAGTTTGATTTCACTGCCTCAGGAAAGGTTCCCGTTTTAAATCTTCACTGCCTTGCAGAAGATATGCCTCCATAGCACGGAGAGCGGACTTCACTAGTGTGGCGCTTCTATTGTAGCCTCCACTCAGCTGACTGCAGGTCCACAGAATCTACTGTGCAGGTCGGTCGCCCTTTTGGTGCGGTCTAAATGTCCCAGGTTTTGGTGACTGATAGGTCAAACTGAGAAAAGTCAATATCGTCCAAAAAAACCTAGCCGTCCACTTGATGCAGCTGTGCGAATATAAGTCTTTGGGACTCATGAATCTTAAGCAAGGCGCCATCTTTTGCTATTGATTGAGACAAATTATGGAGTTCCACTGCAAAGTTATTGTCATTCATCTACCATGTATTTCAAAGATGTTATCAAAAACACCAAAAGTGTGCACATCCACTCAGAAAAACATAATGACGTGCCGTATGCATTCATGGACCAAAACAATAACAGCGATTGGGTATCAGGCATCAAACTGTGAGCAGGAGGTTCCTTTGGGGAATGCGGCACTAGTGCAAAGCATGCCACAAATCCAGCTTTCACACAATATGCAAACTGCAGCTTTGTGTCCACCACATACGGCAGATTGTGCTTTAAATGTTTCCAACAGCACCTTTATACACACTCCCAAACACACATCACCAAGGACATTTTGGTATTTTTGATTGGCCCCAGTTGACCCGGGGGAATAAGCACCTGGTAGCAGTTTGCATCAGGCTAACCTTGACTAGACGATGACCAGGAGCTGTGTGCACGATGCAGCACCGGATAGATTATCAGAAATGTTTCAATATTTTTGAGCACAAGACCAATAAAACAAACAATCACCCGCCCTAGAGAGCTTGGAGGAGTAGCTGTTGGCAAGGAATCCAACAATTCAAGAAACACGTAGCTTATTCCGTGCATTGCTCATTTCTGTTAACCACCACAAACATCGAACCACCTTCGTCTTCGCCCTCTGAACATTTAAATGTCCTGCTCTTCCACATCATTTGATTAACTATCGAAGCAATCATAATTTTGACACATAATGGAATGGTGGCGCATAGAGATCATTTGTTTTATCGAGGATCCCACATTCTGGCGAAACAGGCAGGAATAGTGTTGCCAAGATTAGAATCTCAAGGTTACACAACTGACAATGAATGGGACAAGACCAGATCACCTCTAGGAGTCAGACTGCTTTCCATTACAGGTTTGTTCTACTATCCCACACACAGCTACGATTTTGCACTCGCCACTAGCCTTTGACTCGTAATAATGGACTCTAAGAAAGAGAGAGTGAGAGGGAATATACAGGTGGTGGGTGACATATTATGAACACAGCAGAGAAGACCAGGCGTACTCAGGGATGTCGTTTCACAAAAATACCAGGGGTAGCGGAAGTGACATCACACGACCCTTGACCCCTGATAACATCACAGGAAGTGATGTTATTTGCCCCCCACCCCGAAGTGATATCGCGCGAAGCGATGGAACACAATCTTTCACCCTTTGACAAAACAGGAAGTGTCATCAAATAGCATTGTACACTACAAAAATATGGTGATATCACTATAATGTGATGTACATTTCATACAAGAATGGATCGCCAAATGTATCGTTAAGATCAGTGTGTATAGGCCCATATTACCAAATTTCTGTGAATGCAAGCAGACGTCCATGACCGAATGATAATGATGTGTTATTATATAGCACTTAAGCTTAAGTGCTTTATATAGAAAAAATATACACCCAATATCACGCAAACTGTGTTGGTACTCATTTATCGACCTTAGAAGGATGAAAGGCTGAATTGAGGCGTTTAAGAACAGACTAAATAAGTGACTCACCCCCTGAAGTGTGCCTGAAATAAACCTTTAATGAGTCTAGCAAGTATTGTATAGAATTCCAGAAAGACACATTATTTGGTATTCCTATTCTTTCTCATTAGGGTCAGTGCTGAAAGTGTAAGACTTGTGGCACTCCTGTTCTAAATTTTCTCCTTTTTTTAAGGGTCTTGAACAAGAAAGCCAGCCACCCCAGAAGTAAAGAGCCACATGGTGCTGGCCACAGCCTAGGAGCTTGCATTACAAAAAAAAAAACTTTTTTTTTTTAAGAGGTCGCAAGGGAGAGTCGTTCGTGGGCGTACTGTACTGTATGTATTAAGAATTCAACATGATTACTGGAAGTGTTTTCCTTTTCAGTTATCTGGCCCAGTTAAAATGCTTACATTGTGTACCAGTCTCCCCAAATCAGGGAATAAGTGTAGGATGAGTAATAAAATAATGCACAAGAAAAAAAAGGTTTTAATTGAGAGAAAATATGAGGATTTCTTAAATGCCCCAAGTAAATAACGAAGATGAAAGGAAAAACAAATAGTGACAAGTTTATTAGAATTTCCATTGTATCCTTGGGTTTAAAATAAGAAACAAATCATCCAAAAAAACAAAACAAAACGAGTTTATAGACCATTTCAGAACACAAAACATTCCATAGGAATGCCCCGTTTACAGGGATCTTGGAATTCTTTTTGAAGGTTAGTTTGGTTAAAGCTGTCTTACACGGCGGCGTGGCCTGGAGCGCCAGTGATGAGGCAACTCCACTAATGGCCTCCGCATGGGCCCGCGGCTAAAAGCTATTTTCTCCTGGGTTCCTGCTATGCCCGCTATGAATACCGATATACTAATGCAGCGGAACATCCCCAGCACCATCGCCTGCAACCCAGGATCGATGTAAACGCGGCGAAAGAAACCCTGCTCCGGTGGCCAGCGCCGCAACCAAGATGGCGGCCGCTCCCCTGAGCCTGCGCTTCGGCACCCTGCCAAATCCTCTTCCCCGGCGCACGGCAGACATCGGAAATCAGAGCCTCTCTGGCGCACTGACAGCCCCGGCCCCCACCCGCCCAGCCTACTGCCCGTCATTGGACCCCACCCGATGCCTCAGTGAGCCCGCCACCAGCGTAATCCACGCACCGTGCCTCCGGGAGCCTGAGCCGAGGAGCTGAATTTGCTGTGCGCCCTCCTGGAAAAGGGCCCCCCACCAACCATTCATAGAGCGGCCCTCGCGAGGGGACCACGCTCCACCCAGGTGAGCCCTGTTGCCCTCCAACAGACGTGGCAGGCCCTGCTTTCTCCTGCATCAAGGGCTTTGGGGACTCTCTTTTCCCTGCTGGCTCCATTTGCCTTCAGCTGTCCTTTGGAGGTCTCCCCTGCTGGGGGTGGCCTAGCCTTCTGAGGCCCGCAACATCTGCCCCCCCCCAGCGGCCTGCTAACCCACGCAGATCTACGCTGCCCCCTCCTTGTGCCCACTTCCCTTCTTCGCCAGCCGGGGAGAGCCTGCTACCGCCAACTGCATCCTGGTCTCTGCCGCAGAGGGCTGCCTGGAGACCCGTGGCAACCTCGCACTGTGAGGCCGCTCCATCATGGCGACCCACAACGCCTCCTGAAGGCCTGGGGGCTCTTCCTACCTACTCAACCTCCTGGGGCACTCCGGCCCACTCCATCCCCGCTTGCCTCGGCTTTTGCCTTTCCTGGTCCCTGTGGCACGCGGATCCCGGCCCGGGCCCCCGGAGCATGCCCCCTCACTCCGAAGCCATGTCCAAAGCATTGAAGTCCTCCAAATCGGCAGACATTTCCACCATGCTACAGGCTTCAGAAAAAGGAAAGAAAACAGACCCCCCTAAACTTACACCTCAGAAGGCGACCGATGACAAAGGGACACTCGCAACCAAAGAGGACCTCCAGGCCTTCATGTCAGACATCAAATCAGAATTCAGAACCTGCACGACGGAACTCACTGCTAAATTGGAACAAACTGTCCAAAGGGTCAGTAGCATTGAGTAGAGGATGGGGGAGGCCGAGGACCTGGCCATAGATCACTCCAAGTCACTAACGGAGATGCAGCGCACCGTCCAGACGTTAATGGAGAGAACCGAAATTCTCGAATTTAAACAGGAAGACATGGAAAACCGCTCCCGCCGCAACAACCTGCGCATCTGAGGGGTGCCTTCATCAATCCTTGACAAGGAGCTCCCTGAATATGTAAGCACCTTCTCCCAGTCTCCATTACCGAAACTGGACGAGGCCTAACTTCTACTTGATTGAACCCATAGATTGCACCCCCGCCGTGGAGTGAATACAGACCCCCCTCCGGATGTAATTATAAGAGTCCACTTCTACACCACTAAGGAGGCCATCGCAGCAATGGGCCGATCAAAGGATGAGCTCGCTTTCCAGGGCGTCCCTCTACAGATCTTCCAGGACCTCTCCCCTCTAACTCTCCAGAAGCGCAAGATTCTTCGTCCACTCTCGCTCTTCCTCCGAGGCCAGCACACCCGCTACCGGTGACTCTTCCCCACGGCACTACAATTCTCATATAAAGGGACCTCCGGCACCATCAGTCACCTCGACGATGCAGCATTGTTTCTCCGTCCGGACTCCCCCAGGACCTCAGACCCATCCTTCCTGGGCCGCACGAGCCCGGCCCCGAATACTAACCCCTCCCACCTCCCCCCAATGCCGAATCGGGCCCCTTGGTCCAGAGTGCAGAGAAACCGAAAACCCAAGTGACGTGTGAGGACGTCCGCACAGAACACGTAGCATTGGAACCACCCAAACTTCTTGAGCTCGTCCCGGACCCCATGCGGTCCACACCCTCCTCCAAGGCGGATGCCACCACCTTACCCTTAGAGAAACTTTCAACCATGTTGGTTCTGTCGAACAACAGCCTGGGCGGCCAGGGGCTATGCTGATAGTTTAAAATTGCCCTCCCTGGTGGCAGTTTGGACCTCCCGTTGGAGGCAGTTGTTGAATGCTCATATCTCCCGTTGGAGACCAGTTTTAAAATCTTCAACCACAGGAGAACTTGAAACAGCTATGCTCTCACATCCATGGCTGACTTGATTCCACCCAAGCCTCCCCCCCACAGCAAGTGGATCCCTTGAGCCAGCTGCCACATCCAAAACTTAAGTTCACCACCCTGAACGTTAGGGGCTTGAACTCCCCTCCCCCCGAAGATAAAATCCATTTTGCAAAGGCTACAGAACGACAGGACCTCGATCGCTTTCCTGCAAGAAACTCACTTAATCCCATCGGACTTCTCTCGCTTGCGAAATACACTCTTTCTGCTACAATTCTTCGCTTCCAATGGAACCAAGAAGGGAGGCACCGCTATCCTATTCACGAAAGATCTGAGGCCCCAGATCCTGGACTCGCTACGATGTCAGGATGGTCGCTTCATCGTGATAAAATGCATCGTCCTTGGTGAACTTTACATCCTCATTTTGGCCTACGCCCAGAACGAACACCAAGAAGGCTTCTAAGAAGACCTGGAAGACTCTCTCCTCCTATTCATTGAGCGGCAGGTCATCGTAGGAGGGGACTTCAACGGGGTCCCGGATCCCTTCAAGGACAGATCCCATCCCCCGACATCCAGAGATCTGAAGTTGGCCACTGGCCTGCTCCACCTGTTCCGCACACTGAACGTTGTTGACTCCTGGAGGGTATTGTCCCCAGTTGAGAAAGATTTCACTTTCTACTCGTACGTGCATCGCACCTTCTCCAGGATTGACCTGCTCCTGACCTCCCCACAGATCCTGACCTTCACGGACGATGTGGCGATTGGCTCCCGGATCCTCTCGGATCACGCTCCAGTCACACTAACCCTGTGGTCCCATGACCCGGAACCCCCTCCTCGCCGCCAGTGGAGCCTATATGACCCTTTTCTGGGGGACATGGCAGTCAGAGACTCAATCGCCAGAGCAAAAAAAAACCTCTTTGCAGAAAACCGTGATGAGGATACTTCCCCGGCCAACACCTGGGACACCATGAAAGCAGTGCTCAGAGTGGAATTGATCACCAAAGGTGCCGCATTTCACAAAAGAAAGCAGGTGACCCGGGCCGCCCTGGAAGCCGAAGTCCGTGAATCTGAAGCCACCCACAAAAGAAAGGGCTGGGCCCCTAAATCCTACAGGGTCATGCAAATGGCAAGGAAGAGGCTCAAAGCGCACTACGCTGACGCCACAGCGAGCCTACTAACTAGAACCAAGCAATGGTATTATGTCCATAACAATAAGGCCAACAAACTGCTGGTTAACAAGCTGGCCAAGGAGAAGAGCAGAAATACCATCCTGGGCCTTCGCGACCCGCACGGGGCGATCCACTACACTGACAACGAGAAACTATGCCTGGTGGCCACCCACCACTCAGAAATAATGACGGCAGCCCCAAGGATCCCGGGTGAGCAGCGCACATACATCCAAGAGGCGCCCCCCTCCCGCATTTGACCCCGGCGGCCAGGGAAGAACTCGAAGCGCCCATTACAACCGAGGAAGTGGAGGCAGCCATCAAAAGCTTGAAACCCAGAGCCCCAGGCCCGGACGGATTCTCCACCCGGTTCTACAAACTCTTCTGGCCCCAACTAGCGGCCCCCCTGGCCGCCTCTTCAACTCATTTGTGGCCACCGGGACGATCACCCCAACGATGCAGGAATCCATCACTGTCCTCATCCTCAAGCCGGGAAAGGACCCCCAAAATATCAGCTCATATAGACCCATCTCTCTGTTGAATTTGGATGCCAATATATACTCTAAGATCCTGGCCAACCGCCTTGCACCTATCCTTCCGAGCATCATAGACCCAGATCAAACAGGGTTTATAAACTACAGGTCGACAAAAGATAACATCCACAGGGCACTGGACCTAATAGAGATCGCCAATCGGGACTCCCAACAACTGGCCCTAGACGCCACTAAGGCCTTCAATAGGGTGGACTGGTCTTACCCGCGCCTCACCCTAGAGGCTTACGGCTTTGCCCGACCTTCGGGAAGATGATCTTTGCGAACTACCAAGCCCCTAAGACCAGGCTAAGAGTCAACAGCTGCCTATCGGACCCAATCCAAAACACATGCGGGACGAGGCAGGGATGCCCATTATCCCTGCTGCTCTTTGCTCTGGCCATGGAGCTGCTGGCTCGTCGAATTCACAAAAACCCCCGGATCAGTGGCCTGAAGAGTGGCTCAGAGCAACATAAAGTTGCCCTCTATGCAGACGATGTTCTGCTAACCATCACGAAAATCGAAGGGTCCACAAGGACGGCCCTGGCTGAAATCCACGACTTCGGGAGGGTATCGGGATTCGCCATTAATTTCCAAAAGTCAGCGGCACTCGGAGTGGGCCTGACCCCAGCCGAACATGAGGCCTTAGAGGAACGAGGCCCGTTCTAATAGAGCACCCACTCGATCCCGTACCTGGGGGTCCGGATCCCCGCTCACCCAACGAAGGTCTATCAGGCTAACTTTCCGCCGCTCTTCGAGGAACTGGAGAAGGACCTGACCCGCTGGCAATCGCAAAAAATCTCCCTGCTAGGCCGCATCACGACATGTACAATGAACCTACTCCCTTGCTTCCTCTATGCCTGCGCCTCCCTCCCAGCCCAAATTCCCCTCCCCCTAAAGCGGCTCCAAAGGAAGATGGTTGACTTCACCTGGAAAGGGAAGACAGCACGTATCCTGCGAAGATCGATGATGGCCAGCACGAGACTGGGTGGATTGGGGGTCCCCGACCACAGAAAATACCAAATGGCAGCACAGCTAGCCCACCTCCAAGCTTGGGGGCTCACCACGGGGCGGCCGAAATGGGTGGAGATTGAGCAATCCTGCCTCCCTCTCCCCTCCGCTTCCTCCCGTTTCTCCCTTCCGCCTTCCGCCGGAGCTGGCCGGGAGTGTTGACGGCCACGAAACAATCGATAAAGGCTTGGGAGTGGGCCCGCAGGCATCGTGGCATTCCAGGAGACCTGAGTGCACTCTCTCCAATCTTCCTCAACCCAGCTTTCTCCCCCGGAGCCCAGCCAAGGAACTTTAGGAACTGGGTCGCAGGAGGCCTTGAAAGACTGGGGCAACTCTTTGATGGGGACTCCCCCCTAACCTTTGAACGATGTAAATTGGCATTCCAGCTAGCAGAGACAGATACTCCTACGCTCAACTCAGGCACTGGTGCTCCCACCCCCAGACCCGAGCAGCGCCACGAGACTGCTTACTCCACTGAAGCTAACAGTGAATGACCTGCCAGCCTAGGGGAAGATCTCAGCCCTTTATAAAGTGCTACAAGATTACCCTTTCTGTTCCAAGCCCTCCTATATGTCCCAATGGGAGATGGACCTTGGGCATGCCATAGAAGATCACACATGGGTGGACATCTGGTCTAGAACGTGCACAGCATCCCGCTGCACCACCAACCGGGAGTGTGCTCATAAACTGCTTCTGCAATGGTATTATCCCCCCCCCCCCCCTGCGCCTCCATCACTTCCAACAGGCCCTTGATCCTCAATGCTGGCGTCTCTGCGGCCTCCCCGGATCATACTTCCATATGTGGTGGACCTGCCCCAGAGTACAGGAGTTCTGGTCTCACTGCCCAGCCACTATAAAGGACGTCACTCAGGTGACCATTCCGCTAAAACCTGAGCAAGTCCTCCTGGGGATCCCGCTGCCAGACATATAGCCGAGATCAGGGAGGAGAGCGTCCCTAATATCCCAGTTTTTGCTGGCAGCCAAAACCACGGTGGCCTGCACTTGGAAATCCACGGAAGGACCCTTGATGACCCTCTGCTGGGTCAAGCACTGGGATATTCTGATAGCTGAGAAGGTCACGGCAGCTAAAGCAGGACTGCTTCATCGATTTATGGACATTTGGGCACCGGTGCTAGACTATGATCAGAACTTCCCGTCCCTGACATTTAAACCACGACTGATTGCCAGAGCCCTTCATTCTATGGACGATCCGTCACCGGACCAGGCCGAATGAGACCCGAGAATGGTGCCCACCGAGGAACATTGGGGGTGGGGGGAGGGGATTCTGTGCTTTATATGTTTTGAGAAGCTATAAGTAATGTGTATGTATAAGCTCCTATGTGTTGATTTATAAATAAACAAATTTAAAAAAAAGCTGTCTTACACAGTCAAAAACAATATTACTCTGGCAAAGAAATAAAACAAACCCAAGTGTTTTTTCTTATTTTGCTTTCAATTAAAACGTTGCACTACTGGTGAAGGACGTTTTCAGCAGTTGCCACTCCTTGGGAAGCTAAGAGGTACATGACTGGCTCAGGGTGATGTTACAGCAAGTCAACTTTCTGCTGTGGAATACCACGGTCTCTTTTGCCTTTTAATCCTCCATGCCCCTTCAAGAAATATACCCCTTTAGCCCCACACCTGAACTTCCCTGCATAGCACCGGCAGATTAACCTTCTTCGTATTTTTGGTTATGGCTAACAGGGGAAACCATTCACATATCAAGGTAAAATTATTGACACGGGATTAGCACATGTAGGGGCGATGGCATGTAGGACACATAGCTTGCAAATGTATGCCATTGATTTGTCTTCCGTTACAACACCCATGACCATGCAAAGGTCTGTGGGACCTCCCTTCCCTGCCCAAACCACGCCCATTGCTTTTACCATGCTGTCAATCCACTGCATGTCTCACTGGCTCATCAGCAAGCCCGTGACGTGCATCTGAGTGACCCTAGTGGGAAACAGGATACTTAAATACGACATCGCCCGGGCCAATCATCGACTCCCCCAGTAAGGTCTCTGTACATCACCACTCATACCTGGTAGCCGGCACTAGCCGGCAAAGTCCCCTTAATTTTTATTATTATTATTATTATTTAGCCTTTTAGCTTCGTAGGCAGAGCTGGGTTGTTTGGGCCTTTTTTCTGAACTTATCAGACCTTTTTCTTATCACATCTGGGGACTGTGTAGATTACAGGGATATACAGAGCCAGGAGCACATTGATTTCTATACACAAACAGCTTCCAAACACACACACACACCCACACCACTGCCCCCCTAACACACAACTCACACTGCCTCCACATGCACTGGCACACAATGCCACTTCAAAAAATGTCGACACATGCAGCCCCTGCATATGTACTGCCCCATCACACATGATGCCCTCACAAATACACACATTTTACACACACACACACACACACACACAGGATTGGATTGGCCCTAGACAGACCCACTGTCCCCTAAACACACTGCCCATTCACACAGAATGCCTCCCACATTCACACTACCTCAGCCCTCCAAAAATTGACCCTTTACACACTTTGCCCCTAGACAGCCACATACTACCTTCTACACTCATCCCTCACAGGTATCGCCCACCAACACTGTCTCTCACACACAATTCCCCCACACACTGCACTCACACAAACTGTCTTCCCCACACACTGTAAATTGTACCCACACACATATTGCCCACATCAATGCCACCACACACACACACAGCATAAAATAAGCAGTGCAGCATAGTAATTTGCTATGTAATTCTATAGGTTTGCTAATTAATTAAATTGTCACTTGTGTAGCACAGCTGGCTATTTACATTTACAATGAAAGCACAGCTCACCCTGCATTCCTCTCTTGCCTTCAGATCTCTCGCTACCCTCTGTTCTCTGTTCACTGCAAGTTTAAAGGGAATAGTAGAGAGAGTGCAGCAGTAATCATCTCCACTCTTAGTGCCAAAGGCCTGTGGAGTGCTAGTCAAGAAAATATTCTTTTTCAAACAATTGTAAACCAGAAGTAAATCTGGATGGCCATTATTATTCTGTTTGGCAAGGACCAGCACTTATTAACCTCATTTTTTTAAAGATAGTGCTGCAATTCCATTCCTAAAAATGTAAGTTGTTATATAATGCATAATTACAGTATTTCTACTGTAAAACACTGCTTTGTCACTATGTTTTTCAGTAAAGTTTACTAGTGTATCTAGATCACAGTGTCTACTAGATTTTATTTTGAAGGGGAAGATGCATCATATTGATGAGTGAAAATGTACATGATCACACAACTGTATGCATTTGATGGACAACCTAGTTCTGTGTCTTAAAGTTTCTCACAGCACATCCTGGCCCACATCCAGGTCCTAGAAATAGCTGTTTCCGATTGCGGACACATAAGCAATTTCTTTTTAAAGTAAGCATGAATTGTTGAAAGCCTCGTTCCCATTAAAACAAAAAGTATCAGTACCCCAGATGGAGGCTCAGAGTGCGAATAGCGACAAATCCTGCTTTTGTGGGCGTGCAAGGGCTAGAACTATGTGCTTGGGCCTAACTGGTTCGGGCTCGTGTGCCATTACTAGCCCTACTTTCCCCCCGAAAGTGTTATTTAAAGCTATACTAAAAACAGTTGATCTCAATGACAGGCAAGGGCCATCTTGTCTACCTGAAGTTCACAATTACCCTGAATGCTGCAACACCATATCACATACTTAAGTCTCCAGCAAAGACTTTCCTTTAACATTGTGAACTTTTTGATTCATGAAACTTCTGAACTTCTCCTTACACAGCAAATGATGGGACAAGCATACTGTATATGGGACACTGCCCTGTACAACATCAACTGCACTGAGCTGCACAGAGCATTGCACTAATAACTGCTTTAAGAGCCTTTTATCATATGTATTTATCTGTGCCCACTCATGCAGCTAACCTTTACATTTTAAAAGGTACTCACCTCAGTAATGACTTACTTCATAATACACAAATATGCTGTATTGTTGCTCAATGTAGGTCTTGGATACAAAAAACCTCTGGTGACATTAAAACATAGTACAAAATTGCTAATCAAATATGATTGTTTGCTAATCAAGAACAGTTTAATTAGTAATCTCTGCTAATACATTTTTGAAAACTCATTTATGCCTTGAACACATGCACATACTGACGCTTCCCCTCATACACACACTTTGCCTACACGTGCACTGCCCCTCTACGCTCCAAACTCTATATGCACTGCCCCTCCACACATACACAATACACACCCACTAAGACTGCCCATTCAACACACACTGCTTTATCCCACACAGCCCCAAACATTGTGGCCGCACATGCCCCGCAGCATTGCCCCACCACCCACACACACACACACACACACAGACACACCACACACACCCAGCCCCATGCACACTGCCCTTCCCCCACATACACTGTGCCCACATATATACTCTCCCCTCAGACAGTGCCCCTACACACTCCCCTAAACAATCCCTCCAACCACCAACCCTACCCATGCTCCCACACATAGCCCTTACACACAGCACTGCACTGCCCCACTACAGACATACACTCTTCACACACACACACACACACACACACACACAACACAGACAATGGCCTCTCGCACACTTTCCTTTCAAATCCTCTTACTGCACCATGCACACAGTGCCCCTCACACCTACTTCACCCCACACATAGTACCCACAATACATGCTCACACACTGCTCAAGAACCAGGTACTTTGTACCCACATATACAATGTTCCCACACCCACTGCCCACATACACCAACAATGCCACCACACACTACAGCCCATGATACACAGCCACAATACACACTTCCACAAAACACATACACTCCCCCCTCACGCACAATCTGCTCACCTCCAACACATGCTGTATCATCCACACACACTTTGCCCCACATAGACATCCCCCATGTGTGGCCCCCCACACATGAACTTCCTTGCTTCCACCTCCCCCCCCACACACACACAGTCCCCCCACACCTATGGCAACACACACACACACACACACACACACAGTTCACATTCACATTCACACTGCACATGCCAACACAGTATACTGCAATTAATCAGAGATGGCTCCCACATAAAACCTGGTCCGGGACCCTTCTCATGTGGCCAGAGAAAGGCAGACACTTCCTAATCCTGACTCTGGGGGTGGTGTTCTGTAGGAGGATCACATGGGGGGGGAGAGAAAGCATGTTTATGATGAACATACCTGTAATTTTCTGTTGTATTTGAATTGCCACATAGGTCCTTTATAGGTTTGTTGTATGTAAGTGTGAAGGACAGATTCCTTTTGTTCGAGTGTTTCCTTTAGTTTATTTTGATAGGCAGGGAAATCCTCTTCAGGGTAGGGAAAGTGAGGCGTTCGTCAAACCCTTTTGAGTTAACAAAATGGCATCTTATGAAAAACTTTTACCAAGGTGTCCGCCTCACATGTATGACCCCTCACAATATGCGTACACACCCCAAGGTTTTGAGTACCTTGGCATTTCAGGGAAATTCATGCCAATGGTTTGTGTACCTGGACATCTGAAGTCAATCCTAAGCAATGATACAAGTGCTTGGGCATATGTGAGCAATAGCTGTCAAAAGGTGCGGTTAGCTGAGCATATGATGGGGATAGCTGAAAATGCTTATGCAGTGCCTATTCAAAAGCCAAAACTATTGGCTTTGCCGATGCTGGTTTTCTTTTGGGCGGCATGATGTATTGGTTTTTCACTGCATGTGTGACCCCGTTTGTTTTCTTTTTGCTGTGCCGATTACAATTATTCAGTGTTGCTTACCCTCCAACCTCCTGCACCCACTGATCTGTGCCCATTGCCGGCAGTGGGCGTTACAGTTCCTACGGAATGACAGAGTACCCCTTCTAAGCCAGTATTCTTTTAGAAACCAGGCGGGATCTCCCCAGCATTAAAATGTGTTAAATATTGAAAGATCTTCACAGGCACTGGAGACCAGAACCCAAGTTCAAGTGGGCAACACATCCTGGCCATATGAGGAAAGCCCTGATAATCATAAGGTATGTCCAGAATTGAAGGCCCTTCAATGGAAAGGGGAGGTACGGCTCTGATGCTATGATCTTCTGTAGAAGGAACATTTGTTTCGGCCACAGCTGTTCTCAAAGCATCACCACCAGTTTACCCCGAAATAAAACGTATTTCCATTCTAATCATTTGCATGACTGGTCAACACAGTGTTTACTTTAGAAGCTTAATCAGGCCAATTACCTTCCATTCCAGCATCTATTCACTAAGACAAACCATTCAAGGGACTTCTGTGGAATGCAGTTTTCCTCGACCTTTCATTTATGTTTGCTAAGGAATGCATGACTGAGGCCACTGATTGTTTCCATTGGTTGATAATAGCACAGTCGGTTTTCATTGGTGCCTTACCGTGCGTTATTCGTTTTATAGAGCGTGGACCTGGTCCCCACAGAGCATCAGATTGTATGCAACGTGTGCAACCAAATGTACGAAATGGACAAGTCGCAGCAAAGAAAAAATGCTACACTGCTACTACTCCCTGCGCCAGATGAACACACTGGGCACATGAAGAGGCTGTGCTCCGGGGCACCTTAGTATGAAATGTGTCTGCTTTAGCACACGTGCCAAGTACTGGAAACGGAAAGAATTTACTCTGGGAACCGCCTCCTTCTTGGGGGTGTGGGCAGGGAGTGGGACCGAGGGCCTGACCTCAGGCCAGGTCACAGTATCATGGAACCCAAACCTGGTGATTTGTATAAAAGCAAAGAGCATTTTGGGAACATAAAGCCCACAATTTTTAATTTGAAACATGTCTGACAGTGATTTCACAACTAAAACTTTTGTGCGAGTAATAGAAGTTGAACTCTGCTCTTTTTATTGGCCACAATACTCACCCTAACAAAAACAGATTGGTAAATTGCAAGACATGCATACCAATGTGGACAGCTCCCAAACAGTATATGAGGCTTTAGCTGTTTCTGCATTCTGTCTGGCATGCCAGGTCTTCCAAAGCACTGGCTGCTTGTGGGTGAGAACGCGGCTTGGGAACAGATCTGGGAGTTCCCTAGGCTAGCTACGGCCCTCTGGACAGAGCCGAGATCCGGCAGCACTCTAGCAAGACAAACCTTGCTGGAACTCTGTCCGGTCGGGTTCCCGTCTATTTCCTACCCTGCATGTGCCAGCAGAAAGGCTTGCAAGGAACAGAAGCGTTTTGTCTCAAATTCTCAGTGCACGAGCAGCACTACCCAGGTGCATTACATTGTCAGAAGCCACAAATTAAGTCATTGGTGCATTGGTGAATGACCTTACAAACCACAGAGACAGGGAATGTCTGGTTCCTGCCCACTTCCTACTGTCAGTCATTGCAATGATCATTTGCTAAATTGCAAACCTATGTTTTGCATTCAAAAGACCAGGAATTTTTCATTGTGCTGCCTTGCAAATACACTTGTTAAAATCAGCCCACGTGTTCTCAGATTAGCCATACTGTTGGGTACAGACACCTGGTTACATGCTAGAGTACTGCCGGAGAAGCTGCATCTCCCACATTATCTTGACCAGTTACACCAAGGGCTCGTGCAGACCTTTCTGATATAAGTGCTACCACCAGAGGACTTAAGGGAGACCCGAATCCTCAAATTATGAAAAGGTGCCCTTCACCAGGGACAGGTCCTCTTCCATCCCCCTCCACATTTGCACCCCTCCAGTCTTCCATCACTGCTGATGTACAGAGAATCTTAGCACCTGCAATACAGGAGGACCTTGGAGCAATTACTTTGTTAGAACACCTTTTCTCCAGCAGTGCACTCAACATGTTAAACATACCACTTCCTCTCTTTACCCTTGTTTAAGGTGAAGAGAGTCCTGTTGGCATTGGGCCCAGTGTTCAACAACGTTCCTGCACAGAAGCTTCCCCTCCGTGTTCTCAGAGACCTTTTCATTGTTTAGGTTTTGCTCCATACTGCTATAAACTGCAACTCTTGTCAATGTCTTCCCAGCTAGCAGTAATTAATGACAAGCAATGTCACTGCCAATAGTTTAGGCTTTTTGGTAGGCATGGTATAGGCATTTGCCAGCTGCTGCCATAATGGCACTGCCCGGCCATATGATGCTAATACATGCAAAATGCTGTCAGTAGATGGGTATTTAAAAACAGTATATGGCAAATTCCCATCTCAGTAAGCACAAAAGTGATGGGTGGAAGGTTCTGAATGAAACTGAACCACTGGCATTGCTCTGGGCAACCTTCCACACCACCGTTTTTTAGCCCATCTGCGCCATTGCAAAAGGGGTCCAGCCATATGCAAATCAGTCAGGTACTGCCACCGTACCTAGCGACCCAAGCTACCCCTCACTGATGACGCCCCAACAAGGCTGATACATGTCTGGGGATGCTTGTGGTCTCGTGCAGAAAGGATGTGACCTAGCAGTTCGGGCTGGACTGCCCCTTTTGGGGTGGGGCTAAGCCTGATTTGCATTTGGTTTTTCCCCTTCTGTAATGGCTGTGCAGGCTGAAAAACGATGGTCTGCAGGGTTGCCCAGAGCTTTGCCCGTGGTTATGATTAATTCAAAACCTTCCAGCCATCACCTTTCTGTTTTGCAAATGCCCATCTCATACACATCACCAGCCTAAACTGCAAGCTTTGCCAATTCTCGATTTTAACGAAACGTTATGCATGCTTATGCATCAAGTGGCTGAAGGCACACTTGCTTAAGAATCGTATTACACCAGTAGTATATTTATAGTTGTGATTTGGTTTTTATTTGCGTCACTTGGTTTTAATATTAAAACCTTCACACAAAATTTAAAAACATACATTTCAGATAAGAATACATCACAATCTAATACATTAAAACACATCGCTCACTAGTACTTTAAAAACATTATACATCCTAAATCGTAATTAAATTAATTTGTGATAAAAAATTTCATCGGTGCAATAGAGAGTGGAAATAAGGGGTCTTCAAACAATTTTACCCAAAGATTATCCCATGGGTTTAATCTCTTGCCAGCCACGAAATGTACAAAACAGGGATAGTGCAGACTTCTCAAAGCCTCGCATTCAAGTGCTACATGTCTGGTAGTGCCTATGTTGCTCAGACAGTGTCGTATCATATCTCTGCATCTTCCGTGAAAAATACATCTCGTTCGTGGGCAATATGAAGAATGTGTCCTGCAAAACGCCAGCAGGGAAATTCCATGAGATAGGGCGCCCTGGAAGCAAACTTCGATGTGTATTTGCTCATTCAAAATAGTGCTTGGATGTACCCAGTTCTGTGCAAGTAGTGGACCTATCCTGCCACCATAGCCTTTTTTAAATCAGCCAATAGTTTTTTTTTTTTTTATAAAAAAACGTCTTTAAAATCCAGGCCCCTTTTGTCCAAAAGATACGAGCATTCGTTCACATAAGCATTATCCATCCTCGCTTTGTTTACGTGTAGGCAATCATACATACAAAGTTTGAGGAGGGAAATATTTTTTACATATCAATACCCGCCTCCACTTATAGTTGCAATTAAGCCATTAACTCTCAGAAGGCTGCTTTGAAATAACACTTGCAGCACAAAGATTGTTGTTACTGCTTGAAAAAGCTAACTCAAAGAGACCCCAAAAGAGGGGCAGGTAGTGGGTGGGAATGGCCATAGAGATGAACATATAGATGAGCAGTCCACGGGTGGGTAAATAACCAAACAAAATCAAAAAGCTGTGCATCCCGCCTCGCATCCCGCCTCGCATCCCATGTTCCTCCAAGCAATTCTTCGATGCAATAGTTTTGGCTTAAAGCGCCACCTAATCGCCAAAACTAAAAACCGGGCAAGCTCATCTTCATTTACCATTTTATGTTAAACGGTGTAGATCGTTATGAAACATGCTAATATTGGTGCTGACAAGACTTCAATGTAATGTGATCTGCCACTTTAACCCCTTAAGTGCGGAGGACGAGATCCCTCGTCCTCCGCACTGCTTACCTCTGGGGAAGGGGGGGGGCGGGGGAGGAGAGGATCGACCCTCCCCCTCTGCTGCAGCGCTTCTATCCCCGACCCCCAGACTGTGAAGAGGAAGACATCCCCTTCCGTGCCTGGGTGTCAGGGTGCAGCCGCGATGACTTGCGACGTCATCAGCAAACGAAATGTAACATGCTGAAGCTGGAAGACTTAAGCATGTAACTTTCACAGACACGCTTTTGCATGCTACAAGGGCATATTTTGCCCCATTTCATTGAGGCAGGGCTCGTTGGAACGGTTCGATCAATACCCTAGAAACTCACGTGCACAGAATCAACTCCATCGTACGCAGGACCTCACCCAAAAAGAAAGTTACGCTCTGGCAGCCCCACAACATATACCCTAATGGACCATTATGTGAGTTACAAGCCAACATAACACAAAAAGATCAGCCCCACAGTACAATCCTGGATGCTTCCAACACTCCTCTGATAAAAGCATGCTTCCGATCGCATGAATGAACTCACTGCAGCTCGGAAGGAGGCAGACACTTTGCTGTACCAAGACAGCACATATGGAACACTCACTCCTCATATTACCACAAAAGAACGGGAAAAATGCTGAATGCAAGTTTTGTGCGCATTCGGCATGGTCGAAAACTTGAAATCCCATAATGCCGAACCGCGGAGCACGGGCTGTGGAGTCCCACCCCGCTAACATTACACTGGAAAGCAGGGGGCAATTGTCATTTGAGTGCGTTCAGCATTTTAGAAATACAAAGCTTTCAGCTCCGCAACATTGAGGCCCGTTGTTGTCAGCTTCGATGTTATAACGTAGAACCCTCAACTCCCACGTGACGATCCAAACCATCAATCAATTTGAACAACCATCCAAACTTCAGAAAAAGCTTAAAAGCTCTTCCTGTCTGATGCTTCCAACACCCGAACTCCTACCAAGAAGTCACCGTTTTCAGAGCTGCAATAAACAGTTCCATTCATTATTTCAGGCTTTCTTTCTTTAACATCCTTGTTTTAAGCACTTTCATGGTTAACGTGCCCCATCTTTTGGAACAGTGTTTTTTATTTTTTATTCGAGTGTCTAACGCCCAATCCTTTCAGAAAGCCACGAAAGAGATAAACAGTAAGGTGGCTCCAACCAGCGCCTCTGATGGAGAACAAGGGGCCCGATTTACAAATGATTTTCCAATGGGGTTTTCCAATAGGAAAAGGCTTTTGTAAATCTGTCCCATGATTTTGAAAACTGCAATTTAATAGGCCATCTGGTTCAAAGAAAGCAGGGGCTTATTCTAGGTAGTTGCTTATCTGCTCTATTGACTGTAAAAAGACACTCGTAGATGCTTGTGCCAACAAACTAAAAGAAGGTGTGTAGCCATTTTATTAATATATTTACCAATCTGCTGATTATGGTTTCACATCGATATCCTCTTAAGTACTTTATAATTGTGATTTAGACTGTAAAGAGTGTACAACAACATTTAGGGTATCCTGCCTTTCCCGGGGATGATTGTGCCTTATTTTCACACAAAACAAACCCTGAACATCAAATCAACACTATACAACCAGGTACTATAGTCCGTAAAACAAAGCATACAACTATTCATATCGTTGCCTTCCTGAACCATAATGATATCTCAAATATTGCTCGCTCTATTCCTCTAACATTTCTAAGGAGTTTTGTTTGTTCAAACCAGCAGTGGCCATTACTATATCAGGACATAGGTGATAACCTTGCAATATACTTAAGTTTTCAGCTGCCCGACCTATTTACTCAATCTTCCCTGACCTACTCACATTTGTACAAAGTTAAAAATGACATTCATCCTTGGGTCTGATATGTACTGTGAGGGGTCAACAATGCAAGGCGGATAACTGCTTGTAGTTTTCTCAGTATTTGACATTTTATTTTAAACAACAAAAGCAAACAAAACCTAGCTAAGCCCACTCTACCAGGGAGTTCCCTGCCTAGTCTAGGATCTAAGGGAAAGTCTTCTAGCATACCCAAAACTGGCCATCACACTAAACAAAACAGTTAAAACAAAGCATACACAAGAGCGATGAAATATTAGCAACAACCAGTGTGTTGAATGACTTCTGCTTGTCCTGGGTTGATCTTGTTCCCCAAGAATGTCCAATGTCAATTTCTCCCATAGAAAAGTTAAGTCTTACATCAGTTTTTGAAAAGTTCCAAAGAAACAAAAATCAATCGCTAACAGTTCCTTCTTAGGTCATTGCAAAGTTCCCTTTCCAAGTTCCACACAAAGAACAGCACCAATGGTAATGCTTGATAACCTCTTTCCAGGTTAGAGATGATACATTTTTTAAAAAAAAAAAGTGCCACTTCTGCTTCAACAACAATTTTTCTTTGGTAACGTCTGCAGCATCTTTAATATAACTTGTCAGGATGCTTCTTCTAAGGTACTTGCTTTCTTCTTGGCAACTCCCTTCTACAAATGATACTGTGAACGCAGGCTCCTTTGTTTCACAGTCTACTACTGCCTCAGCTACATTCCATATGAAGTATTCTTACAAATGTATATACAACCACCGTTCTACTGCTTCTGCTGCAACTTGACACTTTGCAAATGTATTAGGCAACTTAGCCCAGACTCTTCGACCTCTGCAAGCAGGCAAGGCTTTTCTGTCTTATAATATTAGAAGGGGCAGCCTTTTTGCCTCTTATGTCCTACGGCTACCACAAAAGTCTGTCTTGGCTTCTAGACTTCTTCTGTCCCTCAGCTTCAACAGTCTCCGCTTCACAGATTGTTGATCAGTTATTTTAACAAGCGCCCAGCTCCCTTCCCCACCTTTATGTACACCTTGTTTCCAGTAGTTACCCCAAAGCTGCATTGCCACTCTTCCAGCCTTGGATAACGCAGTCACCCTTGTATCGGTATCAGAGGACTCTGGGTTTATAACAATTTCAAAACATTGGTGTTTAGATCTTAATCGGGCTGGTTTCACCTTAGAAAGTATTTGTCTAATGGCTTGGGTAATGCTTGTTCTTCTCGTGACTTCAGCAACTTCTACAACTGCTAAATAATTGTTCTGAATGTTAAATTTAGATACACGCAATCTCTCTTTGATAATGAACTTCCACTTAAAGGATTGCGCTCCTTTTTATTCATGGAGCGTTCAGCTTTAACGTGGGTCAGGAAACACAGAACATACATGCATACTGGACATGTTACTATTTCCTCATTTTCTAAATTCAGCGAGGATGGGATCAGTACCCATAGGCTTCAT
Organism: Ambystoma mexicanum; assembly: GCF_040938575.1. Classification (NCBI taxonomy): domain Eukaryota; kingdom Metazoa; phylum Chordata; class Amphibia; order Caudata; family Ambystomatidae; genus Ambystoma; species Ambystoma mexicanum. The sequence goes on along the minus strand of NC_090934.1, from coordinate 979,486,497 downwards.
GTATCAGGAAGGTACATCCACACAAACTGTCACTGTACAGCGCCATGAATGCTGGTACTGTTGCTATTCCCTTCTGAAGCTCTGTTTTCTTCAAGGTCAGAAATATTAGGCGCTAAGGATGATAAGGCCATTAGACCCCTGCAATGGGAAACATGTAAACAATGGACGATTATGCTTGACAAAATCTATAAGGGAAGCACAGATAAAAAAAATGGAAGCCACAATCAGAGAGAGAGAAAGCGTGCGCATATGATCAGAAAGATGAAAAAAGATTACAATGAGGATTAAGGGTGTGTATGTGGCCAAGGTTTAACCCTCCGCCCCGACACCCGAATCAAAAGTGACCTTAGAGGATGAGGCAGACCTCACCCAACCTCATATCGGGTACCTAGCAATAAGGTTGTCTCCTTGCCACCTCGTGCCCACAGGATTACAGCTCATGACACGGAAACCACAGAAAAGGTAGTGTTGGCATGGATCAAAAATGGGGTGGAAGGAGTAGAACAAGGTAAAGTGTATGTGCCCCAGCAACAAGATGCGCTTATATTTGCAGGTATCAGGTAATAATATCGCCACATATATGGTCGCCGTAAATAATATCACCAGGAAAATGTTGTAGCGATATTATTTGGGTGACCATATATATGGCGACAGGGGCAAAAAAATGTTTTTTGTTTTTTTAAATTAATAAAATTTGGGTGTTGCGGGGGTGTCCCCCGCATGTTCCATGCAATAATGTCGCCACAAAAAACGACCATTTTTCGGCAATATTTTTGCATGGCGGTATTTTTGTGGCGACATTATTACATGGAACCTCTTTGCAATAGTACGAAGGCTATGCAAACAAATGTGGCTGTTCCATAAAAAGGGGAATGAGAACGATGAAGTGTATCCCCTGCCAGATGACTGAGGACATAGACCAAGCAATCCAAGAGTATAAGCTTAATTCAAACTTCTGTCCTGCAAAAGTGTAAAAATGTTTATTGTGGATCATAAGTGCCCCCATCAAAGTGTATGGTAACTCGAGCATTTCCAATGAGAGAAGTGCCTGGGTTTGACACTGATAATCCAACACACCAGGTTCATGTTTCCTGGAATAGAACAGAATGACTGTCTTTTACTAAAGATTGTCCAGATATTAGAAAGAATCCAGAACAGTGGTATACCGAGACAGACCGGGTACTTAAAACAGGTCCGCTTACGTTGAGAGATATAGATTAGCTGTTTTCATGCATTCTGCCAGCAGATACATGGCGCCAATGCAGAATGCAAGACAGTTTAGACCCTGTCATAAAGTGGGTGCTGACAGAGGCAGGGGGAAAACTGGGAAATTGTCCAAAGAAATAATAGCTCTTCCAGCACTACCGATAACGCGTATCCAGCAAGTGGTTTGGGATAAATTAACTGCTTTCAGACAGGAAGAAGGGGAGTCCATTGAAAAATATTTTGCACAAAAGGAAGAAGCGTTTACCTTATTTAGTGGTAAGGACATACCTATGCCAGAGGGACAGAAAGCCTCTTCACATTTTGTAGAGGGATTGTTGCCTAACCTAAAGAATGATATACAAACCTATGAGTCTACATGGCCGACAAACTACTACCCAGATTTTAACTATGGATAGGTGTTATGCCAATCACCATGTCAAACATAAAGGGGAGAAGGAAAAGAAAATGAAGGAATTCAAAACCAGAGCACTAATGCAACAGGATTTTGCAGAAAAGAGGCTGGGAACACTATAGTCACAAATACTGGGACATCCAAAGAGAATAATGAGCAGCAGTGTAATTATTTTGACCCTAGTGAAGTGGGAGAATGGAACAAAAGGCTCCCACCAATCCCCTCACACCCGTGGCCTAGAGGATCGCTGCCCAGACACCCGCCACGAGAGGAGTTTGCCCATCTACCAGATGACCAGATACCCTGGTACAGGAACATACGGATGTGCCCACCAGCCTGCCCTGCCCATGCCGACACCTGCGGCATGGATGGACTCGACTGAACCATTCAACAGTAAATGAACACATTGTTAGAGATGCCATGATGACCTAGCCAACGGTCAGCACACCCGTGCAAACATGCACACTGGACACTCCCACACCAATCCACACAAAGAACATATTCAGTGCTATGACGTAGGTGACGGACACACCCACTGACGCGCATCTTTATTATTTTTCACATAGGTTTTTCAAAATGCAGAAACGCAAGACGCACAATGAACTCATCTAAAATGCTTGCTCACGCTTCTTCTAAACCCATGCATTGCAATGAGAAATATAACGAAGACATGATAGTGGGGATAAAGCAATATGATACCATAACCTAAAGCGCCGTGCATCAAACGTCTCCACCTATGCACCAGGCCCAAGTAGGCCACAAGCAAGAGCTTCCATGAACATTGAACGAGCAAGAGTACAGTTGCTGACCCTGCAGAATGAGCCCGGCGAGAGCAGACAGTCAAGGGCACAATGTTGCAAACTCGCATGCCGCAAGCCGACGCCAAGGTCACACCTGCAAATTAAGCCAGGCACACAGTGGAAAATGCAATATTAAATGTGCAGAATTCTGCCTCAACCACGGTCTCTCCTCACGTGACCAAGCCGAACCTGACAGGGTGCCAGGCCCAGGAGGAGGGAGGCGCCTGGATCCCACGTTTCAAGACACAGGCAGATACAATTAAGCGACTCAATGGACATCTGCGGCGGTGGGAGTAGTCTACCTTCCAGCATATTAATAAATCCTCACATTGCCTGCACATACCCACAGTGATACATTGTTGCAAATGACAGGTGCACCGCGAGCTGGGAACAGCGATGGTCCCAGACTGGGGGGCTCGCGAGTGGACCAATCAGAACATGGGGCTCTTATCACTGACGCCATTAACATTAGCCAATCCTCAGGGGTCTTCATGTAACAATTTTCATGTATCAAATTGAAGGGACAACCCAAGTATACCACCTGACTGACCCTCGACCACTAACAACGCTCTCTATACGTATGCTATACTAACCCTACCACTCGAGGAACCAATCCAGAGTGGCGCTAGGTTTTTTGCTAACTTTTCCCAGGTGACGCAAGTAGCGCGTCAGACTAAGGTAAAAAGGGTCTGCGAGCCCCATGATTGGAGAGAGAGTGTCAGGACGGACGCGTACGATCCTTGACCCATCCCTGCCGTTTTCTTTAATAAACAGCAGAATCACCTTGCTTCTTGCGTGTGCCTCATACTCATTTTTCTGGGATATACGGTAGGAGTTGGGACCTCCTTGCCCGGAGGTCCGCGGACGGCCCAGCCGACCCCGGGAGAATTTCCTCCCAACAAGTTGGAGGCACTGCTGAGATCTGTTTAAGATCAGCTTTTATTTTATTTTTCCGAGTACTCCCGTTGCGAGGAGGCCCGGCGGCGCGGCCCCCTCTGCCTCTGCCCCCTTTTGAGGACTACAGGACCATCGCGGAACTGCGAGAAGACCGGACAGCGCAATCCGGATATTGGCCTTCGGGAGCCGGTTGAGAATTATCCCGCCCGCGATTGGCGAGTGTCCAGACGTGGTCCAGACGAGGGGAGGTGGCGAGCCGCTTGGAGGGGTGCACGCAGTCGAGCGGCCCCGCATCAAGAGAACTTGGTGAGTATGACACGCACAACAAGCAATGTGAAATTGTGAGGGAGGGGGGAGGAATTGAATGCAGGAGGAGGGAGGTGTTACACAGGTGCGCGGCGAAGGTTGATAAAATTAGTGTTGACGGTGAAGTGAATGGTAGCTGGACAAGTGCGAGAGAAGTCCGCTACGTCACGGAAGAGGAGAGGGCGGAGCACGAAAACATCACGTGCGGCCGCTCGTAGACACTGATTGGCCCAGGTCGCGACCACGTGTAAGGGTGGGTGTGTGTGCGGCTTCCTAAGATTTGGTGATTATTGATCAATGAGTAGATGAGGATCCCTATTGATCGAGCAGGAAACTCGATAGATAGATGACGTTTCCCTGTCGGCGGTAGCTAGCTGGTTGCCTAATACGGAAGATAATTGGCTGGTTAAGCCCTCCTGTCGAGGGGCGTATCACACGGGAGGCGACGCAGCGTGCGCAGTCCGATTATATTGTTGATTACCTTGTTCCAGGCGTGACAGGAAGTTAGCTGTGGGGTTAACGGGGGTAGATTGCAAGCGTATTTCGTACTTTTAAAAACACGTAAAGAACTTACCAGTAGTTTTTGAAGAGATCGGTGACGTCACCAGTAGGGCTTTCATAGGATATCTCGAACACAAGGCATTTTTTCTTTCGGAGAGTGGTGGGGAAGAGAATTAGGGTAAGGGAGTGGAGAAGGAGATAAACGGTAACGAGTTGATAGGGGGGGGAAGGTGAAAAGGGGGACGTGGCTGCGCATGGAGAACGCCGGCCACGGCAAGTGAAGAAAGAGGAGGAGGGGTAAGAGAAAGTGGGACGGCTGTATAAGAACGTCACACGGGGCACGCAGCCGCAGGGGGGCTACATGCGCATCGGCCGCAGGGCGCCGTAGAGGTGTTCGGTAAAGGAAGAAAAGAAAGAAAAGAATATACAACTGCAAATGCTATATTTTACTATTTTTCCTTAGTGGACAATCGCAAGTCCCCAAAATTACGGGGCCAGGTAAAGATCTAAGACTGTATAGTGTACACTGTTAGCAAGATAACCGCTACCAAATAGGGGAAGGATAACAAGTGAAGCGCTACTATGTCATACGGGACAGGATCGGGAGGGGGGGGGAACACCCTCACTACCCCGCTACAGCACATATGTAAAACGCTGTCACCCCATAGGGAGAAACTGATCAAGTATAGCATAGAATGGACACAGGGGACGGACAACAAAATGACGACACCATGGCCGCCTAATGGCAGTTTCGATCCATATACCCAACATTCACTATTAACCCATCTGCATAACACATACAAGGGGAAGAAGTTGATACACCACGTGGAGGTGTTTAACTTATGGAGGATGTTCCAAGGTTCCCGACCAGGACCAAACGGAATGTTCATTATGGGGGAAACAACGGAAGAGGAGAAGATTAAGGAGGAAGGAGAGAATGGGGGAAAAGAGAGTGAAGGCACACAGAACACGGGGAACGGACAAGAGGGAGGAGAAAAGAGTAACAACATAAACAACATAAACGAAAAGGAAATAAAAAAGGAACAGAGCGACGATATACCCCTAGCAAAAGTGGTGAAAAAGGAGGAAGGGGGGTTATATCCTTTAACAGAACTACGAGACATGGCTCAATTAAGGGCGGCTGAAGGGTACTCGAACCCGGCATACAGCCCGCCACCATATACAGCCGGGAAGCGGCTTGTCGGAAGCGGCTGTGTAACGAGTCCTGAGGCTTGTGGCTCGAGGCAGGACGACAGTGCGGCTTGACTTGGTGGACTCTACAGTTAGTAGGTCCTTTCCTCAGATCCGGTGGCTGCGGGCTGCGGACCGCGGGCTGTGCGACGGGCTGCGGGCTGCGGGCTGTGGGCTGCCGGCTGTTGGCGGCTGTTGGCGGCGGTTGGCGGCGCAGGAGCAGGTGCAGGAAGCACAGGAAGCACGGGCCACGCAGTAGAGCACAGGGCATTTGGCCCGAGGTTCCGAGGCCCAGAGTGACGGGAACGAAGCACGGGGTAAGGTGACAGCATCCCGAAGCTTCTGGAGCACGGACTACGGAGACGTGGTCTGCGGATCTATACAAGTAGGTTATTGGAGAACGGGGTGACAGGACTGGAGCAGGAGTCGGCACAGCTAGCCGGTATCCCAGACCCCAGTACCCCGGAGTGACTGAGTGCCGGCCTGCGTTGCTGTGTAATACCGTAGGGGTGTGGGGCCGGGGCGGAGGGAGGCTAATAAGGTGCAATCGGCAGGCGCGAGCCATAGTCGTACCCACTGAGTCCCCACAGGTAACTTTTAAGCCTTGGCAGTCCTAGCGCATTTCCCCAATCCCAGTGTAGTGGTGTCCTACCTGGGGTAGCGGATAGACTAGTATCCCTCACACCTGAAGGAGGATCTGAAACTGGTAATCTAGCATTCGCCCCCATACGGAATCAACACACTGAGGATATGCAGCGAGGGAGAAAAGCACCCCAGACAATGTATAACTTACGTAAAGGCAAGACTATGCCATTGAGTGACGGCAAGGAAAATAAGAAGAAAGGCAATAAATGCAAAAAGAATTTAAAAATAACGCCTGTGGTACAAGGAGCCATTACAGATTTTTTTGGAGTGAATCCACCACTGGAGATCAACTCAACTATCAACGAGGAAATTGCTGAATCAGGGAATAAGGAGAGTATCTCGCTAAATTCTACAAACTATGTGGACATTGATAACAATTCATTACTGGACCTCTGTTTGAGTATCCAGAGAGGGATGGCAGCGCAGAACCCGGTAAAAGCTATTAACAATTCCATCCACCATACAGAAAGTATTAATACTTCACTGGAAGAAGCCAATCTTGTGTCCAGCTGTGGACGTCTCTCGGCATCTCCTAATCTGGCAATGGCCTCAATGGAGGACGATCCGGAAAAGGAGGACAATGAAGAACTAAGTCCGCACACCAACAACATGGCAATAAGCGAGCTCCAATCATCTGTAGCTTCACTACAATTTGCTCTTAAAATACTTTTGCAAATGGTAGGGAGCATACTGACAAATACTAATATCATCATGAGGACAATAGAGCGGAAGGATGTCCCGCGGGATGAGATAGAAGCGAACCTATCGGATGCCCTTCAAACTATGGAGGAGATGAAAGAAGCTGAAGAGATAATGGAAGAAGCCACCGAAGATGCGGCTTCGAATAGGGTCCCAGAGGACAACTTTCAAGTAGAAGACCTGTCAGTAATAACAGTAGAGGACTTAGAAATTGCACATAGTCCCGGGAAATATCTTACGCGGAAACAACGTAGATTGGCTAAAAGGGCCCTGAAAAACAAGAAAGCAGCTACAAAATCCATTTCTCCCAGTGTGAGACCTAAAGCAGCCATGGAACCTACTTCCAAAAAAATCAGAAAAAGAAAGGCGCGAGCAGTAGCACGAGTCACAAAAACAAAGGGGCCACTGGCTGATTGGTTAGTGCCAGGAGAAAAGTATAAATTGGCTGAAACAGATGACGTCATACAGGAAGACACTGACCAAGACGAAAGTGTTATAGCAGACCCAGATGATCAAATCAGCTTAGCTGGTAAAGACGAAACATCTGAGCCTTCACGGCCCGTGCAAATCTGCTCGGAAGAGGAAAGTAATTTGAATCGTATTTGTTATATTAAGAATCTGTACCCGAGTGGTAATAATCCCTGGCTGGCGCGTTCAGAATTCTTAACACGACTGCATTACATTCCACAATTAAGAGTTATGAAATCTGACGATTTCGCGTTCATTGAACCCTTACAGGTGCCTAATCCTCATGTCTCCGCCATACACTGTACTTTTTTAGCTTCAGCACAGCTGATCAGAAAGTTCAAGAAAGAACTGATAACTGTAGACATTGCCATCGATGTAGATCCTCAGGAGAGAGACCTCACTGAAACTGAGGTAGTTATGACTGAGAAGTCACAAACTCCACTGGCCAGTTTAGTGGTGCCGGAAAACATGGCCAACACAGTGGCTCCAAAAAATACAGCGATGTCTGAAATACAGCAAGCTCTTAAAACATTGCTGGAAGCTCTCCCACGAATGTCACAGAATCTCTGAAGCTTCTCATTTGTTTCGTGGAATTGTCGGGGATTTGCCCACCTTGTAAGACCAGATGGTTCTATGGACTTATTGCTGCAAAATAGTTGTATATGTCTTCAGGAAACTTGGGCAATGAATCCCTTACTGCTGGATGGTTTTGTAGTGCATCAGACATTTGCCAAAAGAGGGGACAAAGGTCGTCCATATGGGGGACTTTACATAGGGGTGGCCAACACGGTCAATTCGCGGCAGATTCAGGTTAACGCCACTGATTACCACTTGGCGGTCGAGGTTGACTACCCCAACGATAATGGAAACAGTAGATTTCTACTGATTAACCTTTATAATCCCCCTGGAGCATTGATAAGGGAAGCTTTACAAGATGCTATTCATGAGTTACTGACCTTTTGGACTCAAAGACCTGGGAATCTGGCGGTAGTGGTGATGGGTGACTTTAATTGTCATATGAAGGACGATCAGCTGGTCACCCCCCACGCTGCCTTGTATGAAAGATGCTGGATGACACATGAGAAAAGAGAGAATGAAGGGACGGGGTGGCTACAATTGTTTGAGTCATGGGAATTATCCATGATCAATGGTCGAACAATGGGTGATAGGCCGGGGAAACACACTTGGTCTAATGGGATATCATTCAGTACGCTAGATTACATATTTATGTGTCCTGAAATGCTGTCCACAGTGACTAATATGAGGGTTATAGCCAATAAATGGAGTGACCATGCGGCTCTGATGTGCTCTCTCCAACTCCCTCTCTCTCCTGCATCTAAGTGTAACACGGGCATTATTCAAACTAACGATACAGGCGCTAGAATTATTTGGTCAGAGAGAAATATTAATAAGGCTACGGAAGCACTTTTATATCCGGCCCTGGGTCCTCTCCCCTACTTCGAGCAGTTAAATGTAAATGAAATAGAAGAATGGATTACATGCTACCTCTAGGAAAAATTATATGACAAAGCTTGGAGGTGTGACTATGCCTTATAGTAAGGAAATTCGTGATGCGAAGAGAAGGTTTAGAGCAGAGATGCGGGGGCTCAGGGGACAAAATATAGCGTGCACTTTCTATTATGAGAAAGTCAGGAAAGCCAAAAATAAATATAGAGCAAGTATTAGAAATATCAGAAATACAGAGAGGAACGTTAGAAACCAGAGGCTGGTAAAAACCATTTGCTCCGGAAACTCGCGTAACATATGGCAGTTACTGAAAGAGAATAAAGAGAGGGTCAAGGGCCAGCTGGACAATCCCATTGGAGAAGCAACTTGGGTAAGATTTCTCTTGGATCGTAATTCAGGAGAAGCAGATGAGTCAATAACCACAACCATGACGAATTACTATCCCCAGCCCTTTGAGCCCTCGGAGGAGGCCATTGTTAACAAAATAGCAACCCTGAAAGCTTCTAGAGCTCCGGGCCCGAATGGCCTAGCAAATGTTGTCATTAAGAACCATCCTGCATTTTGGGCATCTCTTCTCTCCATACTCTTTAAAAAGGTTCTAGCGCAGGGGAAGATCCCTTGTACATGGCAAACAGCAATATTGGTGCCGGTGTACAAAAAAGGTTGCCGCATGGACCCAAATAATTACAGACTTCTCTCCATGCTGGATATCACGGGAAAACTCTTTGCAGCGCTTTTACTTACAGAACTGCAAAACTGGGCTGAACAGGCTAATATTCTTAGTAGGTTCCAATGTGGTTTTCGTCGGGGTTTCTCTACCACGCACAATTTGTGGGTGATGGATACACTACGAACTCGGGCGTTCAACAAGGGACAGCCCCCGCTTTACGCCCTCTATATTGACTTTAAGGCTGCATTCGACTCCATTCCAAGAGCTAGGCTATGGAAGAAACTCGAAGCTATGGGATGCCCGCTTAGTCTCCTGTACTATTTAAGACAGCTGCACTACAATACCACGGTGTGTCTTAGACTAAATCAAGAGGGCTCCCTGACTAGACAAGTGAGACAAGATAGAGGGGTAAAACAGGGATGCGTCACAGCACCACTCGTTTATAATTTATATGTCCATGATATTCCAATAGTGCTGGCCGAGGTGAATAACTGCCCCCCTAAAATAGGGGATGTACCGTGCGTAGTATTGGCATATGCAGACAATTTAGTCATCTTTGACAATACTATTGCTGGCATTAGGCGCTCAGCGGTGGCACTATGGGAGTACGCTAAGATCAATGGGTTAGTGATTAACCTGGACAAGACTAAAGTTATAAGATTCACAAAGAAGAAAGTCTCCCGTGTTGAGCTCTGGGTGCAGAATAATAACATACTATACTCCCCCACCTATCGTTACCTTGGAGTTGAAATTGAACCACGGGGTGACTATTCCCTGTGTAGACAAGGCAGGAGAATAAGGGCGCAGCAAGTAACTGCTTTCATTGCATCATTTACCCGTAGGCAGGCTGGTTTCACACTATGGGGGACGAGACACCTGTATATACAGGTGTTTGCGCCTATGATCACGTATGGGCTGGAAGCCCTAACCTCATTTGATCTAGCCTGGCTACAAGTGGTGGAGGGAAAATTTTGGCGTCGCATACTGGGGTTACCTCCGAGTGTCCCTATGGCCCTGATAAGACTTGAGTTGGGTCTACCTTCACTTAAAGCAATGGTGCTTAAAAAAAGGGTGAGCTTTTATCTTAAGATGAAGAGCAGTTCTCCCAATCCTCTATTGGCTACCATATATTTAGAAGTAAGTAAAAAAGATACTTCTTCCCCTCTTCAGAAAAGTATGATCCAATTACTGAGAGATATTGGTTGGACAAATAGAGGGCCGACTGCTTCCCAGGAGGCATTAGTAGCCCTGGGGAAAAAGGTAGATTTATGGGATTGGCAGGAGAACCTCACATCTAGGATGTTTAAAGTCATGTGCTTTTGTAAAGTATCGACTGTATAGTTATATGAAACCTCAGACATATCTGCATTTATGCCCCTCCGTAAAGCTTAGACGGTTTATTATTCTTTTCCGTTTGGAGCAATTACCAACCTTTTATAATGTGGGATCGAGGGAAAAAATTGCAACTGCTGACCGAATATGTCGCCTATGTGCTCTTTCGGAATGCCTGGAGATGGCCAAGCATCTACTAACTGAATGCTCAATAATGAGACCCTCAATTGTTAAATATCTTGGAGAATTTGCTCACAATCTGGAATCTATATCTGAAAATCAATTTTGGTTATATTGTACTAATACATCTAATATGCATCTTTTTATTGCATTATATAATGTATGGCTCCAGATTGAAAAAACGTTAGGCATTTTGATTTAAAATGATTTAAAATGATTGAAAGTGTTTTTATATGAAGGTTTTATTAAGATCTTGGATTCCGTAAAAGTTGTATGTATTTAGATATACTTATGCATTTTATATTTCACTTTTTCTTTTCCTTTTTTTCGATTCTTTCCTACTTTTTTATCTATCTACACAAATGTATAAGTGAAATTACATTTTCTTTCTCTTTGGTTTTGTAAATGTAATATGTGTAAAGTTTGAATTTTTTTCAATCTGTATCATATTAAAACTATTATTATTATATACAGCCACAGGTAGCCACACGGGAAGGGAGCAGACTGGTACGACGGGATCAGCTCGTACGAAAATGTCCGCAGGGGAAGGGGGGATCGGCGAAGAGCAGATCGCAGGGATAGGACAGGATGAGTGGGTAGCTGCGCAGGTATTATTAAAATTACGAGGTTCATTAACAGAAGAAGAGGAGGAGGAGGAGGAGGTAGTAAGGAAAATGGACGAGGATAACACCAGGAAGAGTGAAAGGAAAGGGAAAGAGGGGAAAAGAAAGGGGGGAGAGCCGTTAAGAGAAAAGGAAGAGATTTTGGAGGAGCGATTAGCAGAATTAAGGGATGAGCAGAATGCACTGATCAAGCAGCTCGAGAGAGAGAGGAAAGAGAGAGAGAGCACGGGAAAGGAAACAAAGTAAGAATGAGTTGGAAAAAATGAGGGAACGAACTGAGGAGCAAAAGAGAGAAACAGAAAGGGTGAAGGCAGTAGCAGAAAGGGTATCCAGAGCAGCACTGCGTGACAAGAAAAGAGAGGAAGAAGAGAAAGAAAAGGAAATGGAAATATGGAAGAGGAGATTACTATCAGAAACGACAAGGAAATACGAAGAAGGGAGGATGATAGAGAGTATATTAGAGCGGGAAAGAGCGAGATGGGAAAGGAAGAAAGAAGAAGAAAGGATAATGAAAATATGAATAGTGAAGTAATAGAGGAACTGAAAAAGAAAAGAGGAAATTGGTAGAGAAACAGCGGAGAAAAAGGAAGGGGAAAGAGATGATAGGAGAGGGGAGAGTGAAGTAAGGAGATATATATACAGAGACACAGAAGTAGCAACAACGTCAGCACAAAGGGGAGCAATTGGTAAAGGAGGAAAGGGAGGAACGGATCTAATTGACTTAAAAACAGTAACGATTAAGGGGAAAAAGACAGATTGGGGGTTGCCATTCCTGAATGACTTTTGCAGTGAGGAAGGAGAGGGAATGGAGGAGGGGGGAAGAAACAGTGAAAGGGAAAGTTTAGATAAATTATACATCACCCGGACAAATAGAGAATCACCATGGATCTGCAGGAGACAGGAAGGACTGGAGGGAAGTGAGGAGGAAGAGCAAGGAATGGAGGAAAGGCAGGCACGTGCAGCTACACCCTCACCACCCCGTCCAACATGCTCCACTACCTCACGCTCATTACGGGCAACATGCCCACCTAAACTCGCACCCTTCCCCCACGAACTGACACCCTATGCAGGAAGGCTTAGAGACCTCCCTGGACGCAGGCAGGGAGAACGAATACACACGCCCACATTAAATAAAGGAAATGATAAGAGAAGGGGAAGAGATGGAGGAGAAACATTTATGAGCAGGGGAAATATGGACCCAATTGACGATGTAGAAGGAACGGAAGAAGAGGAGGGGTGCACAGACTCGATTTTGTGAAACCCAGAGGGTCAAACAGGACACAACTTAATGCCGCTTCTGGAGAGGGGAGGGGTTAGACCACAATACGTCCCTTGGAAGCATGCAGACAAGGAAAATATAAAGTGCAGGCTCCCATTATTAAGTGGAGGTGCGGGAAAATGGATATATGAAATGGAAAAACACACTGCAGGAGAGAAACTGGCAGTGGGGGATGTAAAGGGCCTCCTAATATCAATATTGGGGGACGCAGCAGATGACATCTGGAAGAGAGCAGGCTCCCCTGGAGTCACAATAACAAACACATCACACGATGGGGCACCATTCGCAAACTGCACACATGCATTATGGCAAGCGCTGAGGGTACAGTACCCAGACACATCAGACATAGGAGCAATTACCTCACGCAAGATGCGTGAGAACGAAAATCCTGTTGATTATATCCAGGAAATTCAAGAGAAGTGGCGTATGGAAACTAGAGAACAATGGGACAAAACACCAGCAATATTCTATCATATACTAATACAAGGGCTCCCAGAAGCAGTTCAGAAACAACTGAAGAAGGTGGTGGGGATGGAAGCAAAAGCATGGCCAGAAATACAACTGACAATAGTACATCATTGTAGGACATGGCAAGAAAAGATGAAACAAAAGGAAGAGGATAGAAAAGCGGAAGAGGCTAAATTGGTACAGAAAAAAACGTACTAAATACACGATGGAAGGTGCACTAATAACTACATCTGCAACAATGACCCAAAACCCCACACAAGTAGTGGCTGCACAAGATCCCTCCCAAATACAATCATCACAGATTGTAACACAACAGCTGCCGCCACTCCAACCATACACGACTAACATGGGAGGAGGATACTCAACGCCAGGAGCTGGATATTATAATTACACCAGGGGAAGGGGAGGAATGATGAGGGGGAGGGGATACGGATATAACACACAACAGCAAGGGGGAGGATTTAGACATTTCTACCCCACCAGGCAACCAGTATACCAGGAAAACTCAGGAGGCTTTCCATGGCAGAACAGGGAACCACCGGTGTGTTGGATTTGTGGATTAGTAGGGCACATGTCACGCACATGTAGAGTGAGACCAGGCACACCATCTTGGGGAGAACAGGGACGACAAGGGCCTACACAGGAACACCAGGGCATCCAGCAACAGCAGGCATTGCAACAGGGAAATGGGCAGCAACAACTAGTAACACAACAACAGCCACAGGCATATTCACTGCCACAACAACAGGTAGCGATAACACAACAACCCCAAGTACAGCAAGTACAGCAACCTGCCCAAATTCAAGACCATAACATAACCTCTACCAATACATAACTACAGCAAACACAACTGGGAAGGGTGACGGTCCTGGGACACAACCCTTACACAGGAAGTGGTCAATCATTATACCCACAATAGGACAGCCCACAGACGGCCTTGGTGTGTCCCATCCTGTCGGTAACACCTAATAGTGCGGAGGAACCACGCATAGAGGGAACGATAGGTGACAAAAAAATTATCATTCCTTGTTGACACCGGGGCGACCCGGTCTTGCATAAGGGAAGGTAAATTTAAGATGTCAGGTGAAGCCATGAACACCCAAGGATTCTCTGGGGCTAGGGGGTTGGTTCCTTTACTGATAACATTCCCTTATCAATAGGGGATTATGACATGTCAGTCCCGCTTTTATATTCTAGGGCCTCACCAGTAAACATACTGGGGAGAGACATAATGAGCAGGCTGAATATGACGATCTCCTTTACGGAGGACGGCATAATTGGCTCCACTCCAGGAATAAACATGCTCATTGCACGACAAATTATGCAAGCATACTGTGGACAGACAGTGATTAGGGCTGAGCCAGTAGATGGTGAACTGTTCCAGTACGGGACAGACATGGCATTTGCATGGATGCCAGGGATAGAAGGAAAGATCTGAAGGAGGCCAGCAGCCTATTTGTTTAGACCAGAAACACCAGCCAATGAACCAGAAGGAAAGGTGATTTCAGTGAACATAGAGAGCATTATAGCAACTGCTGATTATATCACAGTACATGCCCAAGACAGAGAAGGAAGAGCATGGAGGGCAGTGATAGCCCTAGCAGAGGGATGTAGGCTCACCCAGGTGTCAGACGAGGAGCTCTTCTCAGAAGAAAAGGAAGAAGGTGAAATGGTATTTATGAGTGTAGAAATATGGATAAGAGTGACATACAAACAAGTGGCACAGAAAATTGCAATGGCACTTGAAGCACCCACATCCACCCCAGTTCCCTTCTTTGAGGAGGATATGGCAAAGGTACCAACATCATTATGGACTACTAGTCCCTATGACGTGAAGTGCATAAAAAGTATAGGGGGAGTAAGAATAAAATTGAAAAAAGGTGCAATACTCCCCAGAGTGAAGCAGTACCCACTATCAAAAGAGGCAGATGAGGGCATATATGACACAATAACGGCCCTTATAAATAATGGCATATTGGTACCATCAGAATCACCATGTAACACAGCTGTATACCCAGTGCGCAAAGCTAAAGGGGGGTCTTGGCGCTTCATCCAGGACCTCAGGCCCTTGAACAACATAGTGGAAGCAGAATACCCCATAGCAGCAAACCCGGCCACAATATTGCGTGGCATTCCAGCAGAGGCATCACAATTTACAGTGATAGACCTAAAAAATGCCTTTTTCTCAATACCCCTGCACCCAGACTCACAAGATCTGACAAGCTTCACGTACAGAAACACAAAATGGAAACACACCAGATTGCCACAAAGGTACTGCGAGTCACCCTCAATTTTCAACAGAGTAATACAGATGGACTTGGGTGACATTGAAGTGGAAAGCACAGTGTTGCAGTATGTTGACATAATAATTTGCAGCACAAGCGAAAAAAGATGCAGAGAGGACTCATTGAAGATGCTGACAATATTGGCTGAAAAGGGTTACAAGGTAGACAAAGAAAAGTTACAGTACCTTTACATTGGTCAGCTCATATCCCAATACGGAAGAAAGATTGCACCACAAAGAGCACAGGCCATTTCAAAAACGCCGCTGCCCCAAACAGTGAGGGAACTGCAGCAGTTCCTGGGACTGTGCAACTACTGTAGAGTATGGGTATTTGATTACAGCTCATACATAGGACCCCTAACCGAGGCATTAAAAGAAGCTAACAAAGGGGAGAAACAATTGGGGTGGACAATGGAAATGAAAGAGGCCTTTGATGAACTGAAAGATGCAATATCAACTGCTCCGGTACTGGCCACCCCAGATTATGAACAACAATTCTTTATATTTTCACATTGCGACTCAGCAGTAAGGAAAGCAGCGTTAGCTCAAAAAACAAGCATGGGTTACAAACCAGTAGCGTTTTACAGTGGCCACTTGGATCCTGTGATGTTAGGACATTTCCCTTGCGAACAAGGTCTCGCTGCAGCTGCCTTTGAGGTAGAGAAAGCATCATCAATAACAATGGGATGCCCAACCACACTATTTGTGGAACATGCACTATTTGCAATATTAAACAAGCCTAAGTCCACACTAACCACGCAGAGGGCGTCAGGTTATGAGATCATCTTATCTAGACCAGAATTATCAATTGTTAGATGCAGCACAGTTAATCCTGCAAGGTTTATAGCAGAAGTAATTGAGGAAGGAGACTATGCACATGATTGTACACAGACTACCGAAATGTACTCATGTACTAGAAAAGTTGAAGAGGACGCACTAGATGGAGGAGAGCTCTTGTTCATTGATGGGTCATCATTAATAGACCAAAGTGATGGGATAAGGAGAACTGTGGCAGCAGTGGTAAAAATGACAGAGGAACCGGTGTGTGTGGCGGTGAAATGCGTACAATTACCACAGCATTACTCCGCTCAAGCAGCTGAATTGGTTGCACTGATCTTGGCATTGAAGGAAAGCTTTGACAAAAGAGTGACTATATATTCTGACAGCGCATATGTCACGTCTACTGTCCACTCAGGATTGTCCAAATGGAGGAGAAGAGGGTTCAGGAGAGCCGACGGCACCCCAGTGCAACATGCTCTCTTATTAGCTGAACTAATTGAAGTAATAAATGACCCCCAAGAATTAGCTTTGGTCAAATGTACCGCACACACTAATGGAGAAGATCATATCTCAAAAGGAAATGCAGCAGCAGATGCACATGCGAAGTATGCTGCATATTTTGGTGAGATATGGAACCCGCCAGAGTTAGAGAGAGGGAGAGGGAGGGGAATAGCTAAAGAGAGGGATACACCCATCTCCCAGCCACACAGATAATGGAGCTACAAGCGGCTGCCCCAATGGCAGAAAAAGAAATATGGGTAAAAAGAGGATGTACAATGTCACCAACTGACGCACTATGGCGCCAGGGTAACACTGGAAAGATGGTAATGCCATTGGCACTATTGAACACCGCCCTGAGCCAACTCCACCACCCAGCCCACACAGGCAAGGAAGTTATTGCAGCACGAATTAGGGAAGATTGCTTCTGTCCCGAGTTAAATTCCCATGTGACAAATTTTATCAGCAATTGTCTCACATGTCAACAGTTCACGGCCGGTCAGACACTGAAAGTGATAAAAGGTACTATACCCCGGCCAGGGGGACCCTTTCTACACATCCATATTGACTATGTTGATATGATCAACGTATGTCAAGGAAATAGGTATATGATTGTAGTAGTATGCCCATTCTCCAGGTGGATTGAGGCAGGACCCTGCTCACACCCAGATGCATTTAGAGCAGCTAAATTTCTAGTGAGGGAGGTTTTCCCCAGGTGGGGAGTGTGCGAGGTACTGCGGTCGGATAAAGGCCCGCATTTCGCTAATGAAATGTTCCAGCACATCACATCCTTACTGAACATCAAGCATAAATTTGCATGTGCATATCACCCGCAGGCCAATGGTATATGCGAACGCCTGAATGGTCTACTGAAGGAGGCAATTGCAAAGGTACAGCAAACAACAAAGAAGAGTTGGTTGTATTGCCTTCCGCTAGCTCTATTTGAGCTGAGGAATAGACCAGGCTCCGACCACCACCTCACTCCTCACGAGGTGGTGACCGGACGTCAAATGCGCCTTCCTCTAATGCCAACATCAAGAGCATTCACAGATTTTGAAAACACTGCAACTGTTCTTGGTGATGAAATGTACCAATATGTGTCTTCTTTGATTACTAGTGTAGTGTTTGTGTCTCAACAGCTCGAGCGCACGCGGGGCGGGTCTAAGAGTGATCAACAAGAAGACGCGGATAAAGACTTGGAAAAGGAAAAACTGTGCAAAATTGCTAAAGGTGACCAAGTGCTACTCTGCAATTTCAATAGAAAGAGGAACATCCCACGCTTCACTGGCCCCCACCTGGTAGAGGAGGTATCTACGAGAGCGGTAAAGTTGCAGGGCAAACGTGCTTGGAATCACCTACACGACGTAAAGATCTGCAAACACCAGACCCGCCCTAGCGTCACTGACAGGGCCATTGGAAGAACAGCAACAGCGTCAATCACGGAGGAAGAGACTTCTACCACAGATTCCCCAGAGACAACTACTGACATAGAAAGGGGTAATCCCCATATGCAGTAGTAACCCAACTGAAGGACATTGTCTTGCACATATGCACATGTAAACACTTGGATGTTCTCTTTTTCTTTCTCGCACATGCAGGTACCGCGTATTATTGTATTGCTAAAGAAAACAGATAACTAAAAAAGTTCATTGCCCAGGAGTAGATGCTACCCCCAGACGATAACTACCCTGAAGAGCTATCACACCAATTTGTCTATCACATAAAAAGGCCAAAGTACCTAAAAAGAAGGAGGGTACGTGTCTACTACACAGCATTTCTCTTGGCCATAGAACAATCAATGCCCCATCTTCACCAACACTTGCCTGCCCTAAGAGATAGATCGCTTAGATTGGCGTGGGAACAGCTCTTCGCCTGGGCACTGAACGACTACTTGATAGAGAGAGCTTGAAAACAACAACTAACACTAATAACAAGCATATTGAGAATTTTCAGGCGGGCAACTTTAACGTCGCAAGAATAAGCTGCCGGACTGCAGCAAGGTAAGAGCAAAATGCCAGTGAGACTAGCCTCTGTAATAAAAATGATAGGGATTTTAATGATCACCAGGTTTTTGGCTGCCTCTGTATGGCAGAAAAGTTATGCTATCAATATTTTGGCTGTACCCAAACCTAATATACCCCCACCCACGGCTGCAACAGGTGTTACGTCAGGTGGTACTAGCAAAATTCCACACAAGGGAAATAGAGTTAAACGCAGCACATACTCAGATAATAAAGGTATTGACAACTACATACAAGATTCATCTCACGTCTCGAAAACATGTGGTACCAACACATGACCCAAATAGGTAAGCAGACAACAGAAGACAGCTGCTACGTCTGCTCATTGATCCCATACTCCATGAGCGCTTCTCGAACTTTCGTTGCCACGGAAATAGATGAAAAGACAGCGCGATGTATAGTATACTTGGCACTGTTCCAAACGAAAGGGAGATTTCAAGGGACGGTGGTGCACCTGGTATGGAAAACGCGAGACACATATCCATACGAAAACAACTTCCTCAAGACTTATTTGAGTTACCACAAGACCAGTTTGCATGCTGAAGCATTCAGATACATGACAAGTGGCCCTGAAAAAGGAGAAACAAAGAAAGTAACACTACAATACCTACCATGTGATTGGTACGCCACTGAAGTTCCTGGTAAACAAGGATGTTGGGAAAGACCACTGGTAACAATAACAGGGAAGGTGTACCTGGACAACAAATGGGACACAGGAGTGGTTGGCAGCAACATGGTAACGAGAGAAAATATTACAACTATTGCTGAACACAATGACAGATGTTGGATGACTTGGGTCAAGTACGTACCCATGCTAACGTGGATAGAGAAGGATGAAGACCCAATAACAATACTGCTGCTGTCTGCACCTAAGGTATGCTATCAACATAGAGGAGAAGTGGACGTGGGATACAACACCAACTGTGCAAGCGTGATGGAGTTACCTGAGGGGGGAGCAGGAACAGCAGTAATAATGGACCATTACTGGGCCTGCGGAGACGAGGCATACCACACACTGCCCCCTCTGTGGTATGGTGTTTGCACAATGGTACACGTTAATGTACCATCACTAGTGGTGCCCCAGAAACATGTGAATGTGGCAAACTTCCCTAAAATGGATGAAGGAAACAAGAGGAAGAAGAGATCTGTACAACCTCAGAAGGGGCCAGAGAGCCAAAACAACAGCAACAACACTGTCCTAAATAGAAAGAAAATACAAGGAGAACCCCTGACAGGAAATTACCTATGGGGAAGGTCGGAAACAGCACTCACTTCAATCCCACCAGAACACAGACTATTCAGCAGAGCAGCAATGTTCTTCTTCTCAATAATACATCCGGACCTACAAGCTTACGCAAACGCAAAATGGCTCCAGATAACTCGATGGGAACTAATGATGACAATTCTACAGTAAATGGATTCAACGCAATAAAAGAGGAACTGCGAGCAGTGAGGATGGTAGCACTACAGAACAGATATGTACTGGACCTCCTCACAGCAATGGAAGGAGGAGTTTGCGCAAAGATAGGACAATCATGCTGCACATTCATTCCTGCTAACGATGCTGACAATGGTACACTGACAGAAGCAGTATCACAACTGGCCCAGATGCACTCCAAAATGATGGATGAAAGTAAAGGAGTAAAGAAGGTTGACAGCTGGTTTTCACTATTATGGTCATGGATGCCATCTTGGCTGTCGGACGGACTGAAGATTATAATTGGATGCATAATACTGGCTGGAGCTGCACTGATCATAATTAGATTTTGGAAGGCCCAGAAGGCACGCACCACAGATGAAATGATCGAAATGGTTGGTATGCACCCCTTGATGCCAGCAGATGATGGCCAGCACACAGGCACAATAATAAAAGAGAGGGAAAAACTGCGCAAACAGATCATCACCAACCACCTGGACCCACCATCTGTGAAGCTCGAAAACCCAAGGAACCCAAGGAGCTACATAGGGAAATGGGTATACTGCACACCTGGAGGAACTTGTGTATATATGTATTGGTCATTTGAAGACCATGTCAACCACTATGGACATTTGGGAGGAGTAACTAAAATATGGAGAGTGAGAGGAGATAAGGAAAAGGATATGTTTGTGGTCGACAAGTCGACCAGAGGGGGGACTGAAGTGGGAGAATGGAACAAAAGGCTCCCACCAATCCCCTCACACCCCTGGCCTAGAGGATCGCGGCCCAGACACCCGCCACGAGAGGAGTTTGCCCATCTATCAGATGACCAGATACCCTGGTACAGGAACATACGGATGTGCCCACCGGCATGCTGCCCACCAGCCTGCCCTGCCCATGCCGACACCTGCGGCATGGATGGACTCGACTGACCCATTCAACAGTAAATGAACACATCGTTAGAGATGCCATGACGACCTAGCCAATGGTCAGCACACCCGTGCAAACATGCACACTGGACACTCCCACACCAATCCACACGAAGAACATATTCAGTGCTATGACGTAGGTGACGGACACACCCACTGACGCGCATCTTTATTATTTTTCACATAGGTTTTTCAAAATGCAGAAACGCAAGACGCACAATTAACTCATCTAAAATGCTTGCTCACGCTTCTCCTAAACCCATGCATTGCAATGAGAAATATAACGAAGACATGATACTGGGGATAAAGCAATATGATACCATAACCTAAAGCGCCGTGCATCAAACGTCTCCACCTATGCACCAGGCCCAAGTAGGCCACAAGCAAGAGCTTCCATGAACATTGAACGAGCAAGAGTACAGTTGCTGACCCTGCAGAATGAGCCCGGCGAGAGCAGACAGTCAAGGGCACAATGTTGCAAACTCGCATGCCACAAGCCGACGCCAAGGTCACACCTGCAAATTAAGCCAGGCACACAGTGGAAAATGCAATATTAAATGTGCAGAATTCTGCCTCAACCACGGTCTCTCCTCACATGACCAAGCCGAACCTGACAGGGTGCCAGGCCCAGGAGGAGGGAGGCGCCTGGATCCCACGTTTCAAGACACAGGCAAATACAATTAAGCAACTCAATGGACATCTGCGGCGGTGGGAGTAGTCTACCTTCCAGCATATGAATAAATCCTCACATTGTCTGCACATACCCATAGTGATACATTGTTGCAAATGACAGGTGCACCGCGAGCTGGGAACAGCGATGGTCCCAGACTGGGGGGCTCGCGAGTGGACCAATCAGAACATGGGGCTCTTATCACTGACGCCATTAACATTAGCCAATCCTCAGGGGTCTTCGTGTAACAACTTTCATGTATCAAATTGAAGGGACAACCCAAGTATACCATCTGACTGACCCTCGACCACTAACAACGCTCTCTATACGTATGCTATACTAACCCTACCACTCGAGGAACCAATCCAGAGCGGCGCTAGGTTTTTTGCTAACTTTTCCCAGGTGACGCAAGTAGCGCGTCAGACTAAGGTAAAAAGGGCCTGCGAGCCCCATGATTGGAGAGAGAGTGTCAGGACGGACGCGTACGATCCTTGACCCATCCCTGCCATTTTGTTTAATAAACAGCAGAATCACCTTGCTTCTTGCGTGTGCCTCATTCTAATTTTTCTGGGATATACGGGAGGAGTTGGGGCCTCCCTGCCCGGAGGTCCGCAGACGGCCCAGCCGACCCCGGGAGAATTTCCCCCCCAACACTAGGCAAGGCCAGCAATATTCAGCTAGGATTCATTATGAAAATGACTATAGCACAATAGACGGCACAGCATAGGGCCGGTCAAAAGTCCAACATCTGATCCTGTACAGTTCAATATAGGCCCTATATCGTGCATGGCACTGCTTTTTGTCACTGATAATTGTGCTTTCAATCTGTTGGGAATGGATTTGTTGGAATATTTGCATGAAACTCACCCCAGTTCCCTTACCATGGAATGCTAATCTGCAAGAGAGTTTTGATGTTTCAAAATCTGCTTTATGTAATTCACCTGCATTTAGGCACACCCAATTTATGTTTGTGCATGAAAAGCAGGGCTGTGCGTTATCTGTACTAACTCAACAACAAGGGGGTAAAAACAGACCATGTGCATAGTTTTATTCCACATTGGACCCAGTGGCAAAAGCACTTCCAAATTGTTTAAGGGGTGTGGCTGCTGGAGCCATTTCTATGAAGCAAGCCGATGTCATAATATTGGGACACCAAGTTCTGGTGTCTGTGCCACATGTCATTGATATTTTGTTGAATAAAACTAAAACACAGCACCTGACAAATGACAGGTTGACGAGATGTGAGCTGACATTATTGGCTCCAAATATGGTCATACAATGTTGAAAACCATTGTTGAGGCTTGTAGGATAATATTTTACAGACATACAACACGCATTTGGAGTAGCTCACAACTTTACCCGCTTATGGGCTGGGAGGATTTTTAACTTCATATGGGATGAAAATGCAGCATGTTACCATGATTTTTAAATTATTTTATGCCCTGACCCTGTAAAGAAACTGACCATCAAATACAGCGCACGCAAGGCCATTGTAAATGACATTAGGAAAGTTAATGCTTTTGCTGATCAAATTGCAAAGGCAACTGTTCATCCGCTATATCTTATGTACATTACACACATGATGCAGCCACAGGTTATTGCATTTCATAAATACCCTTGAGACAGTGTGAACTATTGAGGCTGATGTCGTTAAGCAAGAGTTTCAGGAATGGAAACAGACCAGGGACTTCATTTTGGGGTCGCCAGTTGTCGCAACTGTGACCCCTGAGGTCCCCTTGCTACCCCTGTGGCCCCCTTTGCTACCGCTTTTTTTTTAATGTAAGTTCATGGGCTGTGGCCAGTGCCATGTGGCCTTTTGTTTCTGCAGTGGCTGGCTTTCTTGTTCAGGCCTCTTAAAAAAAAAACAACCAGGGGGTTGCACTAGTGTAACACTTGAGCAGTGATCCTAAATAAGAAAGAATAGGAATAACAAATGTGTCTTTCTGGAATTCTATACACTAATTGCTAGACTCAAAGATTTATTTCAGACACACTTCAGCGGGTGAGTCACTGATTTAGTCTGTTCTTCAACACCTCAACTCAGCCCTTTCATCCTTCTGAGGTCGATAAATGAGTACCAACACAGGTTGGGTGATATTGTATGTATATATGTTCTATATAACGTGCTTACATGTATGTGCTTTATAATAACACATCATGATCATTTGACCTTGGATGTCTGCTTGCATGCAGAGTAATTTGGTAATCTGGGTCTATACAAACTGATATTAACGATACATATGGTGATCCAACTTTGTATGAAATGTATATCACATATAGTGATATTGTAACCATATTTTTTGTTGTGTACGTAGGAACAATGTTATGTGATGCCCCATCCTGTTTTGTCAAGGGGTGAAAGGTTGTGTTCCTTCGCATCCTGGGATGTCACTTTGGGGCTGTGTCAAATGACATCACTTCCTTTGATGTCATTAGAGGTCAAGCCTTGTGTGATGTCATTTCCGCTACCCGTGGCATTTTGGTGAAATGGCGTCCCTGAAACAGATTGGGAAATATGTAGATGGCTATTGGCTAGATATACAAGATAAGGGAAAATGGAAATTACCACATAAGTATTTAACTTTAATGTTGCCCTAGGTCTATGGCCCGTCTCATATAGTTGCAGAAGTAATGTGTAAAAGTGCTCACTACAGTGGGCAGTAACACTAAACTAAAGATCAGCCACAATTGCCTTTCATAAACTGTTTAGTATGTGTGTCCTATAACATTGGGAAGAGTCGGGTAGCCCCAAAAATACGTTTTCGGTCACCTACGTTTCTTTTGAAGCATTACAGCTAGAGTTTATTAAAGTTGCCTCTTTGTCAAGAAAAGATTATGTGTTAGTGATAAGAATGTATGTTTAGCAAATGGGTATATGTATTTCCCCTGGGAAGACAGTACTGCTTTAAGCATTGTAAAAAATAAATATTTTTAAGGGAGTATTTACACCAATTTGGAGCAACAGTAATGTATCTTTTGTTAATGCTTGTTGGCGTGTCTCCTTACTACGTAGTTATGGCCCACCTATCAAATGAATGTTATGTGCCAAATTTCAAAATGTGTTATATCCGCTATTAATCAACTACTGTAAGAGTTAGCTAAACGCCAGTCTATTCTCTGCAAACAGGTTGCTTATTGGAGATTTTTTCTAAGCACCATTGGGGAGGCCAGGACATGGCATCCAGGCAGATGACTGGGTATTTGCTGAGCATTAGGACTTCACCCCAGGTGAACAGGGGCATGACAGGCATTGCTCACCACTCAGACGGCAGCAAAAATAGTGTGGCTGCTAGTTTTGGGTCCACACTTCACGCATAAAAGCAAGCATCATATTTGTTTGATTACCCACCCTGTTTGGCACTAAAAGCATCGCTTCTGCTGAGACATTGGACATTTGCAGCATTGTCATTCATCCACAAAGGCATTGCTGGAGCAACAGAGTGGGTGATATAACATGAGACCCAGGAAACAGATTTAACGGCAACTGGACTGCAAACTGTGAAAAGGAATCCCTGGCCGTAATAAACCGCTACAAGGAGGGCAAGGCCACCATCTCTAATTGACTACCTGCTGGAAGGAGGCAATAAGAGACACTCCAAGGGGCAATTGAGCTCCATGAAACATGTCCTGATGGAATTTCTTTCAGCTGTTTTCTTTGCTCCATACATAATTTATGCCAAATCACGTGTATGGCTATTTCAACCCAAAGAGGATTCATGCATCTTTATGCACCTAACAGAGAAAAAGAAAAAAAACTAAGGCGTTGGGCCAAGGGATTTATGCAGTACTGTCAGGAGTGTTTGTGTGTTTGGTAAGTTATTATCATTGGAATGTTATGTAGCACTATCCTTGTTTAGTATAGTAAAAAGTGTCCCCAATGCAATCATGTCACAGAACACAGTCAACTTCAAATTCCACCACAAATGTTTATTTTATGCAGAAGAATGTTATTAGGGAAATGTTGGTCATAGATGTAGCAGATACATGTACTTACTAAGATTGATATCATTAGAAAACTGTGTTAAAAAAAAGATACATTGTGAACAATATTTGTTGATATTGTAGGTGCTTTGAAAGTGTATAACATAGGTTCCCTAATGAGATAGCTGCACACATGATTTAAAATGATGTTAGCTTTCAGAAAACAGAATGCCCTTGGTTGGATTGACTGCTTGCATGTGCTTGTGAAGTAGGCCAGTGGGTTAAATCAGCCAAACGACAGCTGTGCGGGGTAAGCTGAGATGTTGCTGTCTGTCCGCTTTTAGACAATGGGTTAGTGACCTGCCACATTTATGTGCTGAAATGTATAAAAGCTGGTTTCTTCTGGTCAGTGCAATAAAGAGTAGGAGACTCAGGTGGCCACTTGTAAACCATGCTGGGCACACTTAAAGTGGAATAAACCGGTCTCTCTAAAACTTTGAACAATTTCCTGTGCTGGTGCTTTATTTTAAGTTATTTGTGAACACAGGCAGGCATGCTGAAAAGTAGTTTCACACATGGTGGAAAAAGAGTAGGTGAGCAGGTACACTTGCATTTTAAGGGAAGGGTGCACAAGGGAGCGCTTGAGGACCAGCGGAAGGGAGCCAGTGACAAGGAAAGACTGCAGAATCACCCAGATATGACTTTCTTAGAGAGAGGAAGAAAGGCCTCATCTTCAAACACACCACAAATACAAAACTCCAAGGTTCGACTTTCCTAGAGATAGGGAGAAAAGCTGAATTTTCAAACAGACCACAAATGCAAAACACCCAGATCCGACTTTCCTAGAGATAGGGAGAAAAGGCCCAAGTGAATAACTAAGGCAGAACGTCTACATGTCAGAAACGGGTAACATACACCAGTGGGCGATGTGCAGCAGACTGCAGGATTTGTTAAACTGGATTAATAAGAGTGGAGGGACAGTTAAACAGGGAACAGTAATGGCTGTTCCCTCTACCCACAACCTTTCTTACCTTGCCAGTCGCTGCTGGTTGACGGCTGTGCTACATGCCCCACCGGCGAAAACAGACTGAAGATGCAACCGTAGGAGCTGAACTTTGCCTTGGGCCTTTCGCCGCAGGGGGTGCCTCGGGGCTGTATTAATTAGGTCAGCGGCCGAGGGGAGGGCTATGGGGATGGAAAAAACACACAGGGAAAGCAGGCAGAAAAGGGGGAGAAACAAGCGCAGGAGTGCAAGAAGGAAAAAAAGAGAAAACATCAGCAAAGGCAGAGGCTGAAAGGTGGGGAATGGGAGACACAAGGAAAAAGGAGTCTCTGAATCACCTGCACTCCAGGATGGAAAATGGATGAGGTTTCGATGAAGATAGATTGATGTAGGTCCCAGAGTCTAGGATGTTTTATAGGACTGCAGAGATCCAACACCAGGTGGACTTGCATAACCCGTCTGTGCATGCACCCCTATAAAAATGAAGAGGAAATTGGTGCACCTTTGCCACATCAGGGCAGTTTTGGTGAAGACGAAGCCACACCTCTACACCCGGCCAGATTCAACTGAATTCCCATCTATGGTCCCAATGAGGGCATTGAAAAATGACATTTTTCTTTGTCTCCCTGCATAGGTTCAGAATTAACGCACCATAGTCTTCAACTTCATTTGCCCCAACCAGAGTTCCAAGAGGAGGGCATTACGCATACCATTATCTTTTCCCAGAGGAGGCCTAAATAACATTTGTTGCAATTTTAGGACACTAGAAATAACAATTATTGCTATACACCATTTTGACATCTGCCGAACGAAACACTGAGCAGGCCAAGCAGGTATAACAACCCGTGGCCTGCAGTTTGCTCACAAGTCTAGCCACGAGTGGGTAAGCCACTAAGCTGCTTCATTTCATAACTTCATTTAGGCAACTTCCTTTTACAATATAAGTATACAAATATAATCAGTCCTCCTCGACAGCCTTTAAGAAAGGCCTGAAAAGTTTGCTATTCTCTTGAATTAGTATCATGGAGACACATCAAGTATCATAGCTAGCTGAGCTGGCTGGCTTATCCTTTTATGGTTTATGTTTTGTTTCGTTCGCGCCCTATTGCCCATGGGTCAAAGGCTGCACATTATAAATAATTAAAGTAATATATCAACACAATAAAATTGCAGTGATAAATTTGATGTTTTTATACAATCTAAATACCGAATATAAAAATTTCAAAACAGCCCACACAAAATAGGGGGTCCAAAAAGGCAATACAACGCTGGGCCACACCGTCGGTAATTAAACATTTCTTCCTGGGAAATGTATACAGTGGGCAATAAAAAAAAGAAAATTAAATGTAAAATGGACTCAATTTCAAAAATACAAGACAGGCAAAACCCCAGCGGATCTGAATCCCCATTCCATTTCGCATTTACAGAATTAAGTGGAAGACAAATAAAATCTGGTTATTAGCACCCTGTGTGCGGCTTAAGGGGACCAGTTCATGTAGTCTTGGCCACCAATGGTTTCATAATCGGATCAAGAATTGCATTTACAGATATGGCCATGTCGATGGAGTCACAAGTGTTGGACAATTTCCCATAGAGCTACGGTTAGGCTCATTAACCTAGGTCCAAATGATGCATTAGTCGTTTCTTACTAGGATTATATACTGCCTACCAAAAAGGGATCTTCAAAGCATAGGGAGGCGAGTAGTATATGCAGCCTTGTGTTTCTTGAGCAGGACATGGTCACCTTGCTTGAGGCTACTCACTGATTATATCATAAAAGCCATCTCTGCTGGGATTTGGTACTGGCATTACAATAAACCCATCAATACTGCACCATTTTTCACCATAGTGGTCTCCCTGGTAACAGCTAAATGGCGATGAATGCGCGAGAACCAATCCCTTATTTTATGGTTGCTAGTCAAAAGGAGCGAACTTAGAACATGGTTCTGAAAACTGCGACCTTCCTGATGTTTTGGACTACAATTCCCATGATCCTTCACCATTTTCTTTGCTGGCTGGGGTTAATAGGAGAAGTAGTCCAAGAAATCTGGAGAACGAAAGGGTTGCCCACCAGCGGCATAGAGGAGCGCTTGGTGTGACAATGTACTGCATAGATATGAAGAACATTTTAGGATTCCTAGCGCCTCGGTGCGGAGCTTTAAGGGGTCTAAATGGTTTTATTGTAGTGGACTTCTGTCAGATACAAACGGATACATTTCCAAAATCTATTCTTGGCACCCATAAAAATGACATTCTGCATGCATGAATATGTTGTGGGTTTCCGTCGACTTACTCCTTCAGTGTAGAAGTAGAATGCATCATAATTGGGTGGCCTGCCACTCTACCGCTGGCAGACACATCACACAGGCCCGTGGGGTCGAGAGCCTACATGTGGGATTCGGGTTGTACCGAATATCAATTTATTAACGTATTGTTTGTGTTCGGTACAGACATGCCTTGCTCAGGCACTGCACCTTGGATAGGAGAATATTATTGCAAATATTTATTTGGAGTAGCCTTTTGGTATTTTTCTATTGCTAAAACCATACACTGGATATACAAACTGCACACATAATTCTGTAACTGGACACTTCTTAGACAAAGTCCTTTATCCGTCAGCATGCAGTTTTACTAGGCAAGAGTACTCAACAGTTTATCCCACGTAAACATTCGTGGAATTACATATACTTTCACTTTATGAAAAAAAGTCGATTTCATTGTGATCCAAAAGTGTCATGCTAACACAAAGAAGCAAGCAAATGACCCTAAAACGCAAGTGGTAATTTCATCGAGAATCCAATGCGGGCGAGCCATTTAGATCCTGCGTGTAGCCTAGAGGAACCAGGGTAGCTTTTCACCAGTAGCCAACATGCACATTT
Source organism: Ambystoma mexicanum (assembly GCF_040938575.1). Classification (NCBI taxonomy): domain Eukaryota; kingdom Metazoa; phylum Chordata; class Amphibia; order Caudata; family Ambystomatidae; genus Ambystoma; species Ambystoma mexicanum. The sequence goes on along the minus strand of NC_090934.1, from coordinate 979,456,951 downwards.
TTGACTGCTGAGGGCAACTAGTACAAACTCTCTCTGGGAATATGTGTAAAGATACAGCCCGAAGTTTCGAGAAGAAATGGAAAGAATAATGGCTCATGTAGAAAGGACAGCAAGTTCTATTTTTCCATTTCATGTGGACATTGATTTTGTGACGTCATTCGTACTAGGTAGCTCCTCCTTACTCTTAGGCACCCACCTCCTGCTCACTGTTCGAAACCCGACACCCAATAGCTACTGATGGCTCCGGCTCGACAGAACTTGGGTTCAATTTCTGCACGTGCATCAAGAAAACTGGAGGCCACCTACCAATGTGTGTTTCTAGGTGTTCTGTTACTAGCAGACACCAATAATGGGGGCTGGCAAGCTCTGTGCTGCGAGGGAAAGAAATCCGGGTCTACAAATGCGAGTGTACACATTTTACAATAGACCCTTATCCCTCCCCCCCCCCCCCAGTGAAATGTGAAATACAATGGTGGCCGTGTAGAGGGGGAGGGCATGGCACGTGCACTGAGCACCCAGGGCCATTTTGCACTGAGGGACATTTCTTTGGGAGCCCTTTTCTCACAGCCTGAATTGTATGGGATATTACCAGAAAACTATTTAACGTTGGAGTCCAGGTCAAAAATATAGTGTTTGCAAAAAGAGTGCACTTCAGCAAATCTCCACATTAAGCATGCATTTTGAAAATGGCAACCTGCTGGCTTTGTGATTTCTCACTGTAGCTGGAGTATAAAACCATGCATCTTCTAATCTGCGAGCACTCTCTTCCTTAAGAATGATTCTCAATGTTGCTGCCTATAGCGATTATTTTCCTGCAACCATTTACTCCATCATTCCTTAAGGTTTTCCCGTTCCTCTTTTCTCAAAAGGGCACCCTTAAAGTGAGCCAGGCCTTCCAAAATGGAGGTCAGACCTCAGATGTGATTAACTGTGGGAGGCTAGCCCCCAAACCAACTGACATTTTAAAGGGCTTGGAGGCCGATACTCTGGCTTTTTTAAACCTCATATGTGAAAAGACTTGAGGCCACAAACATTTCATCTTCAGCAGCGCCATAAACAATTTCTTAGGCTAGTGAATGGGCAAATCAGGAACTTCAAAGGCACAAATCACCATGTAGCAAGTCCTGGGCTATCAGACTAGAACATGTATCTGATGAACCGGCCAGGAAATAAAGCACTAGGAAGGGAGCACAAGTTTTTCAGCCAGACTAATGGATTAAACACGTCGAGGTATGATCCCAAATTGGATCCATATCCAAAACCTACATTATTCAAGCCCATTGTCCTTATATTAATTAGAGGCCTAGGTGTAAAGGGTGGCCATGCCTACCTGGAGCAGAGGCGTGGTCACCGATGGTAAAGGTTGACAGAAACACCACACTTATCTATCCCTTGACTTTGACACGTTAGACATACAGCAACAAGAATAAAGGATATTAGTAAAGCATTTCCAGTTCCCGAGCTCATGGAATAGAGGGGAAATGACATTTGAGGAGGGCCCGATTTGTCCAGGGTGGCCAATGATTTCCGAAAAAGAGTGCTGTAATTGGGGCAGATTTTAATGGATTTCTAATACGGCAAAAATACATCCATGGATCACGAATCCAGGAAAACCAAACAGCCCATGCTCTTGCTACGCCACTTTATTCAGTGAACCGACCGTGATTAAGTCTTCAGTGGTCAGAGGCATTCCAAGCTCAGAGGAGCTCTGCTCTGGGTGGTCATTTTTTTTCTTCTTTGGGACTTAAGCCCAGAAAAGTGCAGAAAAGTTAAGATGGCTGCAGACAAGAGCAGTTCATGACTAGGAGCGGCTATTGCGTCTTAGGTGCAAATGATTGGTGAATAAAAATGGAAGGGCTGCATAAAGAGGCACGCTGTGCCACACTCACCTAAAAGAAATACCATTTCTTTGCATTGTGTTTCTAAATTCACATTGTTAGGCTGTCGTTAATCTGCATGCTGGTAATTGTAGGCCTCCATTCAGGATGGAAACAAAAACGCAAGATTATTACTCTTTTTCTTCAACGTTATTGCTAGATTGGTTTATTATGTGATTTCGGAAAATTGTAATAATTTCTGTCATTGTAGTGCTGGTTTTTTTTTGTTTATTCATTTATTTACACTTTTTGACCCCACCCTCGCCCCCTCATAGGGTCCCAGAGGGATTCCCTCCCTATGCCCCACCACCCCCTCACAATTTCTAATACTGCCAAAAACCAAGTGATTCACATTAAGGAATGTTTACGTGCCTAAGGCAAGGAACGCCTTCTTGGAATCATTTTCTTTCGGGCCTGAAACGTGCAATGTAAAGGGATAGGGAAGATAACCGGTAACCTACAAACTGAAGGAAATTACTCGTGACTTGTTGAAAGTGGTGGGGGTTGGGGTCATCTTGTGCAGTAGAAATATGCCCGCCAAACTAGTGGACAACTGCGGGTCTAAGAACTATGAACTTGAACGTTGGTTTCGAACGTTGTAACATCTATACAGTTATTCATAGGCGACACACACACACACACACACACACACACACAGACACACACACACACAGACACAGACACACAGACACAGACACACACACAGACACACACACACACACACACACACACACACACACACACACACACACACACACACACACACACACACACACACACACACACACACACACACACACACACACACACACACACACACACACACACACACACACACACACACACACACACACACACACACACACACACACACACACACACACTACCATGGCTCGATGACGTGTTTAATGCACCCCTTTCACTGTATTGTTTCTTGAAATGCTTCTAGCTCTTAATTCAATACTGTGGTTTTAGTTTATCTCTGACTTACAGAAAGTCACATAAAATAACTAAGACTGTAATCAGGACCAGCGCCAGATATCAAAGAAAGGCAAACACCGGCGTCAGCATTTGGAAAAGGAAGGTGATCGCCTAATCAAGGCTCCGCAACCAATGACCTTCGCGTCCTTGCAGGCGGAACTGCGCTTCCGCTGCGAAGAATTTCCGCAAAGCAAACAGACATGGTCCATGGCAATTTACTGCCAGTGGAATCGGAGGGAGGGGGGGCAGGGGTTGCCTGGAGGCAAGTGTGAGGCGATGGAACCGCTTGAAATGTCGGTGTAAGACCTAATTTAATGAATAGTGGAAGGCAGGGGTGTTGCTACGTCTGGAACAGACCCGAGACTGTCGAGATTCGGGGTAAGCTAGCATTTTGGTTGTAGCTTCTGAAATTCTACCCGGGGTTACAAACAAAAGATCAGGGGCTATAGCCCCCTTTACCACCCCTTCCCCCAGCAACGCCTCTGGTGGGAGGGTACAGGTGTGGGCGATTTCATTGACCGTTTGGGGATTCATATCTTCAAACTGCCCTCTAAAAAGGGTGCCATCCCCAAACACACACACACACACACACACACACACACACACACACACACACACACACACACACACGACAACCAAATGGACCCTATAGACATCCATATGGCCACCCTCAGAAAACATTGAACTCCCTGCAAAAAGCGCCACTCACTGTTGTCACGAATGGGATCGCCCTGACCGGGAACTCCACGTGTTGAGAGGTGCGCTACTGAAGACTGAGCTTTCTCAAAGTCTCAAAGCTCCACAGACATTGAACATAGTTGATCGCAAAGTTATTCTGGAGGAAGCAGACCTTTAAAACCAGATAATCGACAGTAGCAAGAATCCATCATGGACAACACGTCTTACCCAATTCTTTTGTATTTATTTTTTATTTATTTATGCATTTGGAAATGCACGTCTTACCCAATCCTTTGGAAAGCAAGCCAGGGCCAGGCTCCGCATGCTGTGCAGGCAGGAGAACACATGCCACCACTGGCAGAGAGCTGAACGAGCATGAACCTTTCGCTGGAGGGGTCAGACTGCTAGCTCATCCCACATTGGCACTAGACCAGTTCTCTGGGGGCTTCCCAATCAAAACAGGAGCATTGGGCTAGGGCTCCAGTCCAGCAGCTGAAATGAAACGCGAATGCCCCATCCTCCTAAAATGCCAAAGCTCCCGTCCCAATAGTCTCCCTTCATTTTCACGGCACGTGGCAATAATTTTAGTTCCCGCCCATTGCGTGAACCTTCCGGTATGAATTGGCAGGTGGAGGTTTGTACGAAAACACTTCCAGGTTATCTGCTTTATGGATCAACGATGGAAGTGTTCAACATTTGGGTAATTTAAAAAGCCTCGAGCTGCGCGCAGCTGCACCAACATCAGTAGGCCAGGTGTGATGGCCACAAAGACATGCAGCACCAGAAGCCTGGCAAAGAACATGTGAGCTTAGGTAACATGTTTCTATGCTGTCATAACAGCCCCACGTCAAGCTAAAGTAATGCTACACATTATCTATACATTTTGCATTATTACAAAGCATTAACTGTCGGCGATTTTCACAATCTGTTGCTAGTGCCAGAAAGGAGGAAGGCCAATGCCCTGCATGGTGGTACAAGGTCTCAACATGTAGTGCCCACCAAAGGCAGACACAGCAGCCAGAACTCTGCCCACCAAAGAGTGGCCGATATTGCTTGTTTGAGTTAAGCTGAACTGGCAGGATCATCCACCGATACTGCCTGCAGACACTTCTGACAAACTCCAGTATGCGCCCCCATTTGCACAGCTCCAGTATTCTGACATGGCCTACCATGCGATGGCCCATCATGATATGTCATGGATTGTCATATCAACATGTATCACTACATGTCATGATGTCCTGTAATATGATATATGTAATATGTCGCCAGCCAACATGGACTGATGGGCAGAGACCACTTCTGGTCCTCCACACTCAGCACAGTCTTTCCACAGTGTGTCCTCTGCCACACCCTACTAACCTGCTTCAGTAGTGGCCAGATTCTCTGGGTGGTGATATGATATTTTATTTATATCCCGCTCATACACAAGTGTTTCAGAGCGTGTTTCGGTGCACCGTTAGCTTCAGTGTTTGGTACTTGTCGTCGTGGACCCAGGAAACCAATCTCCCCCCTTGATTGATATGATCTGATAGGCTATTTATAACGCGCAATGCCCAGAGGTTTTTAAGCGCGGACCTGGGGATCGAACCTGTGTTGCTCTGCATCAACTTGCTTCCAAGGCGAGCACGTTGCCCCCGAGCTATCCTCCCTTCAATAGCCCCACGCAGTTGCTGCAGCGTCCAACCCAATTGAAAAAGCGACATCTCCCAACCAGATTTGTTTATTCAGTTCCTGTATCAAAGCATTTGCATGGACACTGAATACGCCCAGTAAATACTTCTGCTGCTTCCCTGTACTTAATTTGGAAATCACAAATCAACTCGTAATGTTATGGTTAGATCACTGCAACATTTTGGACTCTGGCTGATCTTAGAAGTCCCTTCTTAATCTATGAATAGTCCAAACCTAGACAGCATGACTATCCCCTTGAATGCAAATGACATCACCCCAGCCTTGAGAGCGCCACATTGTCTCCTGGTGAAGTTCTTAATCTGACTCAAAAGCAGGTGCACAAACCCTTCTGGCGACAAAAGTCCAAAGTGCATCCAAAAATTGATGCCCATCTACGAGCGTAGAAGTAATCCAAGATCAAGGACTTTTTCCTTTAAATCGGCCGATCAGATATGGGAAGCTTAAATATGGAGGTAAGCCCCCAAAACTCAAGGTGCAGAAATGTGCCGCCTTTGGGCCCCGCTCACAAAAACCCACAAAATCCACAACCGTCAAAATAATCTCATGCCTGTTAAATCCAAACACGCTTTCACAGAAATGAACACCTGGTACTCTGGACTTCCCATCCCTCCCACCTGCTAGAGTGATCTGAAATAGTGCTATGTAATTAGGTGTAACATTGTGCTATATTATACCATGTAATAACCTATTTTATGTTGTGATATGTCAAGTAATATTTCCTAACATATCCGTCAATGATCTTCAGCCAATTCGCTATATCCCATGGCATGATAAATCCTGACATATCATGTCACCATACCGTGACATTCCCAGTAATCTCCCAGTTTGACATTTCCAGTAAGATCTCAGTTTCATATGCACGATAAACCTGACATTCTGGGTTAGCTCCCAGGCGGAAATCCCAAGTAAGCACCCAGTTTACACAAGTCCAGTATACTGCCAATTTGCACAACCAGATTATACTTCCAGTTTGACAACCCAGCAAACTGCACTGGAAAATCACTAACAATCCCCAAACTGCTGCGAGAGCAGCTGCTGCGTGTATCATTTAAACTGAAAGACAATATCCTTGTGCCCCATAAAATACCAGTGCATGCAATGTGATGAGGGTCTGAGCCCATGACACTGAAAATGCATGCCAAAATCAACTACCTATGATCCCATAAGGAAGGGGCCTGGCTGCCCTTGGCACTCTAGATATTTTGGATTATAAACGCCATGAGCCCTACATCGCAAAGTCCATATGATGGGCTATGTGAAGCATAGTGCCTTTGGGCGTTTAAGTCACATTAGACCTTCTTGGGCCCATCTCAGGCCTCCTTTCCATTAAACCCTCGAGTACATTTCCAGTAATCTTGACTTTTAAAGTAAACTCACAGTAAACTCCCAGGGTAGACTGGCAAATGTCGTATGCCATGTAACCACCTTAAAACCATCAAATGTTGAAAGAGAATAGATGACAAGAATTGGCAGGCAGGTCCTAATCAAATCTCAAAGTCCTTATACAAATTGAGGCAGTAAATTTAGCCCACACATTAAGCCTACGGGGCCATAATAAGATTATCCTAGCAAAGGATCACGCTGCTGCTCCGGACGTACTAAAGAGGCAATGCTCTTGAAAGCTCTCTTTGCAGTTTGCTAAGAGCTAAAGGGAGGTTCAATTTACAGCCAGTCCAATAACAGCATTCAGTTAGCTGTGTGAGAAGTCAGATGCACGTTTCATTGGGATGGTTAACCTAATAAGATGCAGCTAAACGTCTGGAGTCAACCGTCACCCAACAGCTGCAGAAATGCATCAAGAATTATCCAATCGTAGATCCGCAACTTGCAGGCGTCAGAATCGCCCCCATAGGATGGACTGGATTGCAATATCCAAGGCAGATGTTATCTATAGGAACAAGAATAAAGACTGTTGGTCGAAACCCTGATCCTACCGGACCGTTCAGCAGCATTCCACACTATCACCCATGATATTTTGCTTATCCAAGACACAGTGTTAAATTAGTCAGTAGTAGCCTCCCTATTAAATTACTTCCCACTAGGTTAATCTTCAGGTTGCCAAAAGACTCCCATTTGTCAGCCCTACTCTTCAAGCTATATCATTAACTGCTGGCTCAGTGTAACGGCATGACCATTTACACATATGCTGGTGACATACAGGTCCCCCTCTGTCTTGAAGGAAACTTGGAAGACACAGCCACCAAATTTAAAACTCTATGCTAAAGTTGGGGACCTGAACGGATTGGAAAAAAGAAGTTCAATCCCACGAGATGGAAATCTCAGGTCTCCAAAATGATAAATGAGAACTGTTTTTGGCTTAATAGTTTGGAAGTGTGCCCTTCACCTTTAACTGAAGTCATCACGCCATCACCTTTGATAAACGCCTTTCATTTACTGCCCACTGAAATCTGTCACCAGGGATCGTTTCCCTAGCTGAGAATGTGAGCCTAGAACATCGAGTCAGTGGGGTCGGAAGGGAGCCGTTCCTTCACTCAGTAGAAATGCAGGTAAAGTTCCCCCGCAAATCCCTAATGCCACCTACTGTGCCTTTCTCTCCCAAGCGCAGGTCTCTGGACTCTTTTATCCCAAGGGTTGCTTGGTCATGCTCCAGGAACATGGGGAGGCCGCAAAGGAAGCAGACCTTGCATGGGAGGACGGTGAACCCTCGAGGTCCACAGGCAGAGCCAGAGCAGAGAGTCGGAGTCTACAGAGGTTGGCTGGATTCCAGAGGGCAAAGGGGGTGGAGAAAAGCACCCGGTGCATGGGGGAGACACACGAGGGTCTAAGATGAAGGGGGCAGGGAGCAAGATGGAGGAGGAAAGGCAAAAAGATGGCGGCCACATGGAACGGCTCAGTACTAAGGGGGTGGGGCCTACAGTGGGGGATGGGGTTTCAAGCGAACTGATTGGTTAAGAGAAGACTTACTCAATAAAAAGCGACAATGCTGATACACTGTCTATTGTATCCCGCTTGCTATAGTAACACTTGTTGGACTACTGCTGGGCGTACTGAAGACTTGAGGAAGCGGAGACGGCAAACGAGACCACAACCTTACCGCCGAAGTCCCATAGGCTGACCCAGACCCTGGAAGAGTTCTATTTTCTTTTCTTCAAAGCTTTTTTGTGAATTAAGGATTCTTACCCAATCCTTACCTGCATTAAAGGATTTTACTTTACTGCAAAACGGCTCACATTACAGTTTTTCATAAGTGGTGGTCGAGTGGGATACTGAAACACGCTATGGAGCTTTAATCAAATCTTTGGTGGAAGGACAGCAACAGCTCCAGCAACTGGTCCAAGTGAAGGGCCTTCAAGCCCTAGCGGTCTGCCAGGCCTTCCAACAAGCCATTCAGGTCCACAGTGTGGCTCAGAAGAAAAATCAGGATGCCCTAAAACAATTGACTGAAGCCATGACTATTTCTAGAGGCCTGCCTGTGGTGCCTACCTCTATCCTGCAAAAATATCAACTCTGGGAATACCCAGGTTTTTTTTTTCACCAATTTTGAGAGAGTGGCCCGTAATGCCCAGTGGGCCCCCGAACATTGGGGGCATTACAACGCCCCTCTCCCTACCGGACCGATACAAGGGGCGTACCAGGAGCCAACCACTTGGGAGACACAGCATATGGGGAGATTAAGAGGGCCATCCTGGAAAGACTAGGATTCGACGATGAATCATCTCAAATCCACCCAAGAGAGGCCAAGCTAAGAGCCGGAGAAACACCTAGGCAGCTGTACTATCGGGTACAGGACCTCACAGAGAAGTGCTGAAGACAAACACAGCCTATGTGTTCGAAATTGTTGAGAAGATACAAAGAGAACAATTTGTAGAGGCTCTCCTAGGTCCGATCCAGCTGTGGGTGAGACAACACCACCAGCCATCACTGGCTGAAGACATTAACATTGCCACAGCCTATCAAAAGGCTGGACCTCCTAGACCCATGGGAGCAGGAGGTCTCATCCAAGAGCCAAAAGCCATGTCCAGACGATGGCCGACTGGGGAACCAAAGACACCAATACCAGATCCCCGCCCTGTTACAAGGACCCCTGGACAGAAACAACCCCAGAGTGTGGGGAGTGGGGTCATATTGCCAGATTTTGTCCCCATCGACCCAAACCAGTGCCTATGGAAGTAGGAGTACTCCGACCACTGGAGTACCAAAGAAGAAGAACCCCTTACACCATCGCTGTGACCGTAGATGGGAAGTCCACCCAAGCCTTAATGGATAGTGGAAGCCAACAGTCTGCCAGAACACCTGAAGAAAGTGGTGATAAGGGAAATGATGAACACCCTATTGCTATTAGATGTGCACAAGGGAATACCAAAACCTGTCCCTCCCCGGTTGTAGATTTGGTGATAGATGATCGACATGTGAACCTCCCAGCGGCCATCATGCCTTTCTTATCTATCCTCTCCAGTGTTGTTGAGATCAGATTTCTCAATGTTTGTAACTCTGAGAAATTGGCTCCAGACTGGCCCTTTTTCTCAAATAAACCTACCCAAATACCAACCACGGAAAACATGGGCCCAAATCTGTAAAGTGAAGAAGCTCTGGAACGAAATCCTGGCTCGCAATTGTGCGATAGATTGGTTACCCGACCGAAAATAAGCCTCTTTTAGAGCAGCAGGACAGAGCAACGCTACCCTTAAAAGGCCAGAGAACAGGCGTTGAACCACAACAATAACCAGAACCCAATCAGCCCAAAATTTGAGCAAAGGAAGGGGCTATATTATCGGATCACTCAGGGAGAGGGATCACGGTCGAATGAGCGGTTACTAGTGCCCCAGGATTTCAGAGAAATGGTGATACAGCTAGCCCATGGGTGGCCACTTAGCTACTGAGAAAACCCAACAAAAAGTGCTGAAACGTTTCTATTGGCTCAGAATCTATCAAGACATTTCCAAGTTCTGTCAAGGATGTGCCATGTGCCAAAAGACCAACCCCTATTTTCCTCTCAAGGCACCACTGCAGCGTATGCTCTTATTCAAGGAATCTTCTCAACGAGTGGGGATGGACATTGAGGGATCCCTCAATCCTACTAGCAGAGGGTATCAGTACCTATTGGTAGTGGTCGATTATGCCACTCAATACCCTGAGGTTTTTCCCTGAGAGGCACCTCAGCCACCCAAGTTTGTGATGTACTTATTCTTTAGTTCTCCAGAACGGGAATTCCCCCAAGAAATTGTCTCAGATCAAGGACGCAACTTCATGTCCACCATTATGGAAAGGATCTGTCAGCATTTGAAGATCAAGCAACTCCGAACCTCTATATACCATCCTCAAACAGATGAGCTTGTTGACAGATATAATAAAACACTGAAACAGATGATCAAACGAGTTACAGCCCCAACCGGGAAAAATTGGGATAGGGCCCTACCATGGATTTTAATGGTTTTAAGGGAAACCCCTCAATCCTCCACCGGGTTCTCCCCCTTCGAGATACTGTTCGGTCACCGCCCTTGAACCCTCCTGGCCATAGTCAATGAAGACTGGGTAGAACAGTGGGGAAGAATCCCTTTCTGATTATCCCCGAACTCAGATCACATCTGACATCGCTGAGGGAACTAGTCAGCTCCAACCCGGGCCAAGCACGAGAGAGAAAGAAAGGCTTCTACAATCAACACAGCCAGATGAGATCCTTCCAAGTAGGAAACCAGGTATTGGTCCTGTATCCCACGGATACCAACATAATGCTAGCCCAGTGGAGGTGACCCTACACCGTAAAAACCGTTTTAGGACCCGTGAACTATCTGATACAACAGCCCGACCGCGAGATAAAGAGAAAAACTACCATGTGAACCTGTTAAAAAGGTGGGTATAACCCATTAAACAAATCTTCTTAGTCGCTCAGATGATGAAGATCCAGAACCGTTTCCACAGAGTGAGGCTTGCAGTCTGGACAAGGTACAGTGGGGAACAGGACTGACCCCACGGAGAAAGAACGAGGTGGTCCAAGTCCTGAGACTGTTGGCTCACATTTTCTCCAACCTGCCCGGCTGAACAACTCATGGAACACGCCATAGACACTATTCCAGGGAAAGTGACACAGATACGTCCATACCGTGTCCCAGATGCCAAGAGGAAAGACATTAAAGCGGAAATCAAGAACATGCTATGACTAGGTGTTCTTGAACCCTCATCTAGTCCTTGGTGCTCCCCAGCCGCTCCCATATACACATACAAAGCTTATCCCATGCCATGCATTGATGAATGGTTCTAAAGATTGGGAACGGCTAGGTTCCTAATTACCATCAACCTGACCAAGGGATACTGACAAACCCCTCCGGATCCAAGACCGGGTCAAAACCGCCTTTTGTAGTCCCAGGGTCTTTATATGTTTACTGTGTTGCCCTTCGGGCTCCATGGAGCACCGGCCACCTTCCAGTCACGGATGGACGAGTTATTGATACCCCACGCCCAATATGCCTCTGCGTACATAGACAACATCATCGTCTTCAGTAATTCGTGGGACTAGCACCTGGAGCATCTACTCCGAGTGGTGTCAACGTTGAAAGAAGCAGGACTTAACATCAACCAGAAAAAGACCATACTGGCCACCACCGAGACTAAGTATCTGGGTCACGTCATGGGTAGCGGAGAGATACGGCCCCAGCTGGTCAAAGTGGAAGCCATCCTTTGATCGCGCTTGCCAACTACAAAGAAGGGTATCTGGGCTTTCTTGGATACTATCAGTGGTTTATACCGGCCTTTTCATCCATGGCCGCCCCCCTTTCAGATGCCCTTCGGACATCCCACACAGGTGACTTGTCCTTAGACGATCAGGCCAGTGGATTGTTCCAATGCCTTCAGAAAATTATCTCCTCGCTCCCAGTGTTGCAGTGCCCGAACTTAGCTGAACCTTTCTATCTACAGACGGACGCCTCGGAAACTGGACTAGGGGCAGTGTTGTCCCAGGGCGACGAGGAACACCTATATCCGGTGGCTTTCATTATCCGGAAACTCCTCCCTCATGAACTACTGTACTCCACAATGGAAAAGGAGTGCTTTGCCATCAAATGGGCAGTGGAGTCATTGAGGTACTATTTGTGGGGGCGGTTGTTTACGATCTTTACTGATCATACACATTACAGTGGCTGGGAGTCCAGAAAGACACTAATCACGGGGTCCGGAGACGGTTCCTGACCTTGCAACCATATACGTTTCGGACTCTCCACAGGCCAGCTGCCTTCCAACTGGTGGCAGATTATCTGTCGAGATTGGTGGATCAGCCCCATCGGCTTGATCCTTTGATGGGGGTTTGTGACAGTCTAGAACATCCCGTCAACAGGGGCGGAAGGGAGCCCTCCCTCGAGTCAGGAGAAATGGAAGCAGAGTGCAAATCCCTAATTCCACCTACCATGTCTTGCTTTTCTGGCTGCGCGTCTCCGGACTACTTTATCCCAAGGGTTGCTTGGCCGTGCTCCGGGAACATGGGGAGACCGCAAGGGAAGCAGACCTTGAAGGGGAGGACGGTGCACCCTCGAGGTCCACATGCAGAGCAGAGAGTCAGAGCCCACTGAGGTCGGGTGGATTCCCGAGGGCAGAGGGGGAGGAGAAAAGCACCCGGTGCATGGGAGAGACACACAAGGATCCAAGATGAAGGGGGCAGGATCCCACAGAGACACGGAGGAGGAAAGGCAAAAAGAAAGCAGCCGCAAGGAACTGCTCTGTACCAAGTGGATGGGGCCTACAGCGGGGAACAGGGTTTCAAGCTAACTCCCGATTGGTTAAGGGAAGAAACATTGTCAATAAAAGGCGACAATGCTGATACATTGTGTCCACTGTATCCCGCTATATAGGAACACTTATTGGACTACCGCTGGGCGTACTGAACACTTTAGGGCACGGAGACTACAACCTTACCAGCAAAGTCCCGCAAGCTGACCCAGACCCCGACAGACTTACATTTTCTTTTGTTCAAAGTTTTTTTGTGAACCAGGGATTCTTACCCAATTCTTAACTGTATTAAAGGATTTTACTTTACTGCAAAATGGCTCATGTTCCCATTTGTCACAGAAAAGAATCCTGAATTGGTTTAATTTTTCCCAAAATGGGTCTGGCTCGTAAACCCATTTATCTAAGCAAGAAGGGGTTACTGAAAGCTGGTATATCACGGCATTCCCAAATGTAGCATTCATTGTCTCTAGTTGATTAAAACGGCATCGGACTTCCCTTCTCCTGCTCATGGCCAAGAGAGATCCCATAACAGCACTTGGATGCCTTCACTGATTCCCAATGAAGAGCAAGGTTCTCTTCCTGTTCTGTCCATCGGGTCCTCTCTAAGAAAGGACCTATATTTATTGGGGGCAAGCACAGACATATCCCTCCCTTTGTCCTACATAGGACCTTGTGCAGCTCTCTAAACTGCTAAAATCATGGTTCTTTCTAAAAAAAAATATAGGGTGCGTCCCAGCTTGAGCTTTTTGTTTCGATTGAGTATCAAGATGCCTTTCCGGTGAATAAGCTGCAGTAATATGGCATTCCCAATAGACTCACAGTTTAAAGTAATCAAATTTACTGCCAAGAAAAGTTCCATAATCAGCCTCAAATATAATGCAGTTGGAGAAACATCTTATGAAACACCAGCATCTATACACCCCACAAAACATAATGTCAAGCAGTGTGATGAGACATCACATTGAGACCAGTCTTTCCAAATATTCATGAAAAAAGGAGTAGACAAAATCCTAGATGGGGACAAAAGCTTTACTGTTAATGCTTAAAACATATGAGATCCAGAAAGCAACCATTGGCCTTACTTCACCATTTACCTGAGCCATTTCTTAGTGATTTGTACAGCAACAAATCAAATTGCAAAACTAGATTGAAAGCCATACAGAAAATACTTCTCTATTGATCTTTTTTAAACCCGGAGTGACTACAGATTTAGAAAAAAGTTACTCATCGTAGTGACTAACGTACCTCCTAGTCCAGAGTCCCCTTTCTCCATAGTTATGGGACATTTCATCCTTCAGAACTGGTATACTTTTTTGTAGCACCAAAACATTTGTCCAGCATGTGCAGCCTTTCCAATGCCTCAGAGCACTGCCCAAACCTCACCCTTCAGTCCATTTCCTATCGCCAAGGTCTGTGATCTTGCAACAACTAAAGGATATTTTAAGAGAAGGCGTATGGAGGAAAGAGGACACTGGAACACGTTAGTCATTACATGTAGAAACCTTTTCTTACTCCTACGTCCTTTCCCCCAAACTTATGGGAGATTCCAAATGACTGGAATATGATTATTGGGTGGATGGCCCTAATTTTATATTTTTTAAGGAGATTCTTGAGAGCTGCTTGCTCCAACTGAGCGTCAGCTCTGGAACTTAAGTCAAGGCAATAGTGTCTGCAGAAGACTGACGGAGAGGCTCAAGTACCTGCCTTTGCAATGGACTCCCATAGGACATATTTATGAAAGGCAGCAAAGGGTGCCTTTGTGTCCACAAGATGGGCATGGATACGTTTCAGTAGTGGGAGAACTTGAACGGAATAAGCTTCCAATAAACAAGAGACTGTCCACCTAGTGATGGTGGCTTTAGCAGCCTCTGCGCCCTTCTTAGAACCTCCAAATGTAAAGAAAAGTCTTGAAGACACACTGAAGTCCTTTGTTATGTCCAGTGTGACAATCCACTAGGTGTCGTCACTTCTCCTGAGGGTGGAGACCTTTCCCATGAGGCTAGGGAAGTGAGGCAGCTACGCAATATTTCCCTTAGTGGTGGTTTAATGCCGGAGGACCTCATGCGGGGGGACTCCCCTCCTGGGGATAAGGACGACCATCTGGGTCATCTGAGACCATCTGAGCCACATACTAGCACGAAAGACAGTCCAGCCCGTGAAGTTCAAAGGAGATGCAGAGGATGTGGTGGGAAAGCCAAGAGCAGTCCACTCCCAAAGGCAAGAGGCTGATGACAGAAGTCCTTTAGCTGGTGTTGTGCACCTGATCAAGGACGTGACTGGAGTCTGGAAGACAGTGGTGTGACCTCTTAGGGGTGGATCGGGCGGTCTATTAACAGCACCTATACAGTCGGTGAGGAGACCAGGAAGAAGGTATGCAGAGTGAGTGTAGCAGAAGCCAGAGAGGATCGCGCAGCCCAGTGAGAAGACGGAAACACACAGGAAGAATCGTCCAAGAGGCCCACAGCCAACAACGGTAACAGACATATCACTTGGACCGGTAGCAGCTTGGAGATGCGGGAGAGGGAGAAACCACACGGGAATAATGATACGAAGCATCTTCCTCGTGGCAGTACTTGGGAAGAGAGACTACCAATTGGCCTAGTGAGAAGAGAAAAGGACCATGGGTCCTGGACCCGAACCAAGGTGAAATCTATATTGATACGAAGCACCTTCCTCGTGGCAGTACTTGGGAAGAGAGTGAATTAAGTGGACCTAGTGAGAAGGAAAGAGAACCAGGGGTCTGGGAACCGAACTGAGGTGAAGCCGATATTAATACAAGTCATCTTCCTCATGGCAGTACTTGGCAGGAGAGTGAACCAAGTGGGCCTAATAAAAGAAGAGTAGAAACCAGGGTCTGGGACCCAAACCAAAGTCATGTATATCAGAACACAAGTCATCGTCCTCGTGGCAGTAGTTGGCAATAGAGTGAACCAAGTGGGCCTGACAAGAAAGGGGGAGCAAACAGGGCCTGGGACCCAGATGGGTACAAGGCGAATATCGGGGCGAGGCACCCTCCAAACACTGGTATAGAAAAGTTCACTGACGGGCTAAGGAGAGCCTTGGACTGTTTTTAAAGGTACCTCAGATGACAGGGGAAGGGAGCCATTCCCCATGGGCGCATTTGGAACTTAGTTAATACTTATATCCAGAGGGAGGCAGTCATTCCCCATAGACACAACTGGAATTTTGGTGAAACCATTATCCAGGGGAAGGGAGTCATTCCCCCTGGACCTAGCCTGAACATTAGAAGAGAAGCCAGGGTTAGGGAGTCATTCCTCCTGTGCCACTTCTAAAACGGTGCATAAACCAAGATCAGAGGAAGGGAATCATTCCCCCTGGTATTGATTGGAGTACTGAAGAGACTTTCTTTTAAGACACCAGGAGAAGGGAGCCATTCTCCCAGTGAGAGGAATGTACCTTTGATTAAAATCCTTTACTTGTAGTGTAAGAGAGTGAAGTAGGGTTTTGAATCAGAAAGGTGGCTTTTTTTCAGTTTACAGACATTCTGACAGACCCTTTAGTTTTTTTCTTGAGGCAGGGAAACTCCTCTTAGAGTTAGGGAGCTAGGTTTTGAATTCAAAAATGTCTTTGCCACCCACCATGACACCTCCTAGTCAGTTTTCTTCTGCACCCTTACACCAGGTAGAATTTAAGCACTGTCCTGACATCTGTTAAGGAGAACCCTTGCTGCATCAAAAGATGGTTCAGGAAAGACTAGCAGTAAGGACATTTCTTGGTTGATATGAAATTCTGTCACGACGTTAAGTAAAAGTGATAAAGTTGTCCCTCGGACTCCTCTATCTCAATGAAAGGTTGTGAAAGGTTTCTCAGCACAAAGAGCCTTTAACTCATGAACCTTCTTGCCACAAGAAGGGCAACTGTCCAAGAAACCAATTTCAAGGTTTTATGACAGATTGCATGTTGCATCACATGAAGGTCCCACTTAGCGTGCAGGGATTTAACCCGAAAATACAGGTAGCAAAGGCCTTTGGTATGGTGTTTCACTATGGGATTCGAAAAGTACAAAGAGTAAGAATCTAATTTTAAATATGCTCCCAAAGCCTAGAGATATGTTCTACAGGAATCTATCTGAATTCCTGTAGCTGCAAGAACTGAAAGGAATGAGAGAACTTGCTCTAAAGAAGTCAACTAGACGGTTATCTGTTTAACCAGACACCAGTGGCAACAGCGAAGCCAATTTGCTTTTATACCGAGCTTGCGTAGAAGGCTTGTGTGCCGCTTGAATGATACAAAGGTTTCATATGGAAAGCTCAAAGTGACCTGGTCTTAGGAACCACACTGCCAACTTCAGAGATCATGGGGAGGGATGCAATATTGGGCATTGTTCTGATGAAGCAGGTATAGAAGATTTGGCACATTATTGGATGATGAAATGAATGCCTCATCAAGTTTTAAAACCAGAACCTGGCTGGCCACCCACAAAAGGGGCTTTGAACAGTGGATGCAGTTTGGTGTTTTCCTGAGCTTTAATAATTCTTGATAGATGAGAGAGGCAGAAAAGCAAAAGATGTGTTTCCAGGAGATCTCCAGAGCATCTCCCAGTGAGTTAGGATATAAACCCTCTCTCAAACATACATTGCAAATTTCTTTTTGAAATGCATTGGATATAGATCAGCTTGGAGATCGTCCCACTCAGTGAAGATCTGCTTTAGGACATCGATATCCAGCTTCCATTCGTGGTTTGTTGGGACCCGGCTACTGAGCGAGTTCTCAGTTGAATTCCCCAATCCCAGAATAGGACTCGCTTGAAGCCATATTCCTATTTGTATTGACCATTCCCAAATCTGTAGCAGCAGCACAATTAAGGACTAGGACTTGGTTCCACCTCGTTTGTTCAAATAAAAACACTGATACTGCACTGCTGGTTTGAATACAAATTGGTTTGTTCATGATTTTCGGCTGGGCTTGAAGATTGCTGTCCAACACAGAAAATGTAAATGTTCTTTCTTCTCTGAGGGATGCGGGGAGCAAAGGTCAAACACCTCCAGATGGTCTAGAGTAGCTCCCCAACCACTGTAATGGCAACATTGGTGATGGGTCCTGGAAAGGGGGCTACCTTCACTAGATTTGCTGGGTCCACCACTAAATCAGGTCGTCTCAACTCGGATGTTACCAGAACTAATCTGAAGCAGATAACATGCGTGCCTCAACGCCATCTGCCTTCGTTTCATTTTGAGCCTCGCTAAAGGTACTGCTGGGAAACAAGAAGCAATTAAACCTAATAGTCTCTGAAAAAAAGCAGGTGGACATGCAAGTAGATTGCAGGAAAAGGAAGCCCGTCTGATGCAGGTTGTATATTCTGGTGGCTTGTCAATCACAGACAATGGACCTCAGGAGCCAATCTTCTAAATATGGATATACATGGACTATCCCGTAGTCTGGAGGTAGGCTGCAACCACGTCCATAATTTTGGTAGCTCAGACCTAAATGAAAAATTTGGTACTGAAAATGAGCTGCTCTGATTGAGAAACAGACTGTTGCGACCAGATCGGGGTGTGGAGGTACACATCTTTCAGACCCACTGCACAGAGCCAATCTCCCTTTTCAAGAGTAGAACCGATCTGCACTGGGGTAATCTTCCCCAAGAGAACTGCAAGATGATGATTAAAACCAACAGGTCTAAACTTGTGTGTATGTCAGTTCGTTGGGTGTGGGCACTGTACAGAGACAAGAGTAACATCCCTCACCTCTCTCTGTCAATGGGGCTTCCTCTATTGCGTTCATAAAAAGAAGTCTCCCTACTTCCTTCAGTAGAGCCGGGGATCCATTCTGGGAAAGAAGAGTCTGAAAGGAAGAACAGGAAGACGAGGAAGGCAGAAGCCTTTGTAAGCGACTTAAAGGGCCCATTCATCTCGGTTGAAGGTCCTCAATGATTCAAGATGGCTGAAAAATTAGCCCCCACTGGCGTTCCTTTAGACCGCCCCAACCATCACTTTGCAGTTTTATGAGCAGTGGCAGAGGCTGCTCCTGCTAAGTAGGAAGAAATGGGGGAAGAAACCTATTCCTGCAGTCCTTTGCTGTTTTCATCACCGAGTACTGGGAGAACGATCTGGTTGTATGAATTTGCAGTCCTGAAAACATTGAAATCCTGCGAGCAATCGAGAACAATAAAAACGGGTCTCTGTGAAAGGCCGATTTATGAGCCATTGGTTTATTGAGGTCCGACAGAGATTTAGCATTCGTAGTACTGGTCTCCCCCTTTTATTTTTATTTTTTTTAATTTCTTTGTCAGTAGAACTTCGAAAAAGATACTTATCCTTGAAGGGGAGATCTAGGGCTTACCCTGAATATCCTTGGCAAACATTGTGGCGTGGCTCTGCGATTGCTGGCAGGTGTCCATTCCCATTGCTAGCCCCCTAGGAGACGTGTGTACATGGTGGGCCGGCAATTCTGATTGGTCTTGCACTGCAATCTTCACATCTGTTAAGACACATTTAAAATAATCAAGCTTGTTGGGTGGAATGTAATGTTGAAATTCTGACAACTCCTTTTCAGAGTTTTAGATCTGCCACAGCTAAAATCACCTCAGCTGGTCTCAATTGAAGGATTAGGTAAAAAGCAGGCTTTAAAGTGCCAATCCGCAAAGGTACCTCGTAGTAAGGCGGTAAGGGTACCATTACCGGTGACCGTTAACCCTTACCGCCTTCCGTGTAATGAGGCCCATTGTCACGGTACACTGGTATGGTACGTGCATCCGTGAAATCTTACTTGAATCCAGAGGTTCTTTACTATGATTTGTCTTTCATATTTATTCTGAAGCATATCAAGGACGAGGCACCATTTATTGTTAACTATAACCTTTAGAAGACTTCTGGCTTTAAAAGATAGGATTGTCTGACTGCTACTGGGGGAATGGCTTTGTGACATAGGCAACTAGTAAGATGCTATTGTACATGCATGACCCATGACCAGCGGAAAGCTCGCTGTACCTCTGCCCATCACTGTTGTGTTCTTGTTGTAAGAAACACAGTAAAAAGAGGTTACCAAAAAAACTATAGTTTTTAGAATAAAGATGAAACCTAAAGATGCACTAAAATTTGAAAGTGCCTTAACTTAACCCCAGAAACCAAATGATATTCACCTTCAGGTGTGCCATGATACCGGCTCTTGTAATACAGTGTTATGCCCCACTGAGCCGCCAAGCTACAGGTCATTTGCACATGAGTGGAGTTGTCCCTGGTGTTAGTGACTCGCTAATCTGCACACGCATTAGGAAAGCCAACATTTTTGTTACGGTCTTTTATGGGAAATAATAATATTTCTTTTAATGCACACATTTTAAGTTTACTTAAAATGAGTACAGCGGTTTTATAATCTGTATTCTCCTTCCATTGAACAAGTTGATCACATAATTGGATTGGCAAGCAGTCCTATGCATTTTTTCAATGTTGGTCTTTACATGCAGGGATTTATAAAACCACAGGACTCAACAGGCCACTAGCACCTACGTGAAGCAGCCAAAAAGTACCAGGCTTTACTAAATAGCCCTGGATTACTAAAGTAATGGTGCCACGAAATACAGGAACTCTGATTGGTTAATTATGGATCATTATATTACCCTTGGAATACTGTAAAGCTGAGTAGGCCCATTGGGAGACCAGCATGGAACCCATAGATGGAGGTGCAGAGGGAAAAATCAAGTTATGCCTTCTAGCCATACATAAACGGTCCCTTGCTCCCTAAAATCTCCAGGTGCACACGGTACGCAATTTCTTACTCGCCACCAGTCAAATATCACTCCGCCGTGGCTAGTGGCAAGTGCAGGTTCTGAGGCCTGCTGCAGGTTACATAGATCTCTGCAGCAGGCTCATCAATCTGGAAAGATATTTTACAAGATGTCCCACTCTTCCCCACGCTGAGACTCACTCACCACTCGCACGCTTGCAGCCTTTTCTTGAGGCTTACCAAGGTTCCAAAGCAATCAAAGCAGAACCTGTAACACGCAAACTCATTGAGTGGATTCATGTGCATGCATCTATGAGTGACATG
This sequence comes from Ambystoma mexicanum, assembly GCF_040938575.1. Taxonomy (NCBI): domain Eukaryota; kingdom Metazoa; phylum Chordata; class Amphibia; order Caudata; family Ambystomatidae; genus Ambystoma; species Ambystoma mexicanum. The sequence goes on along the minus strand of NC_090934.1, from coordinate 979,436,036 downwards.
CAGACCTCACAAATCAATCCATTCAGGGATTTGGAAGTACCGTTCAATTTAGAGGAGTAGCAAGGATTGTCTATCAAGTGGGGCCTGAAGCTAATCTTGTTGGGTCCAAGGCAGTGACATTAACATCTATACAGGCACACACACCGCTACCGAGTGGGCATTTACAGCTGTTGGGTGGGCCTTGCCTGCTCGGGCCCTACGCCGTCTACGCCTCTGCTGCCGTTCATAAGACTTGTTTACGCACCACTGGGTAACTGTATAGCCTTCTGGGTGCACCAGTGTAATATTTACAAACTGACTGAATGAAGTTCATTGTAGGTACCTCATTGGGGCTAATGAATCCGAGGTCCAGTCATGCCCCAAGACTGTTAAAATACCTTTGATGGGTGGTTGGTGACAGGTTTCCATTAAAAAAATCTTTTTTTAAGTATCCGTGCAAAAGTTAAAATGTAAACCCATAATGTCATACAGGACAACATACTCTTCAGCATGTGCTTGTCGAATCGTCTTTCTTTGCATTATAAGACTTGTAGTGAAGCATTAATAATGGAAAAAGCAGAACTAAATCCATTATACAAAGAATGAAAACATGATTGGACAAGTAACTGCTACCAGGCCCACCTCAACCAACAAAGTACTTCACAAGACGTAAAAATGTTTTTTTTTTTAAATGGAAAAAACTGCTTAACTATTTTTTTAAAAGAGATTCTAAAAAACTGTTTAGGATATTCTAGGTTTCTTCCAACTTATTTGTTTATTACAGTAGTTGCACACCATATGTTGAGTGGAAAGGGGTTGGAGTTCCCACCTTAAACATCTCTGAAGGTAAGTCCATGCGTTTTAATACATCAGATAAAATTAGGTATCTTGTGTGACAAACACACGCAAAGGTAAAATACTATTAATTAGTACCTACCGAGGGTCAATGAGCTTGTTACAAGCCAGCTCATTGGCCCTCACCCAGCCCTTACGTCGCCGAGAAGGTTCTGAAGCCTCTGCTTCTGCGCTGCGGCATCCCGGAGTGGACGAAAGAGAGGAGGGACTACATGAAGTCCCCTCGCCCCTTCTATGGTGGCCATTTCCTTTGTTTACTTTTTTAAAAAATTGGTTTTAATGGCCGTCATGGAAAGGGAGAAGGGACTAAGTGGAGTCCCTTCTCCCCGATCCCTGGCAACCATTTTTATTTGTTTTTTTGTTCTCGAGTCGAGAAACAGTCGCAGCGCCGTTTCTCAACTCAAGAAAAATTGCTATTGATACCCCGGTACAACATGCCGGGGTACTAGTGGAAATATGACCCGCGGAGCTCCGTTAAATGTATGTATGTGTGTGTGTGTGTGTGTGTGTTTCCAGCAGAAAAAACAGATTTGGTCTCTCAGACACATTCGGACATGGAGAAACAAAGATAGGCATTATATACAAGTAAAGTATAAACTGGGTGGTTTGTTTATCAACATCATGTTCTACCCCTCCAATCAAACATTAAATCAACAATTCCAGCTCCAATCCCCCAGATACGCAAGCTACGTTCGACGACATCAACAGAATTACAAGATAAACACAATTAGGGAATAACTGCCAGTCATACAAAGGTCTACACACCTACAGGAAAGAGGAAGGATAATCACAATGCAAGACCTTGCAAATCTAATCCAACCCAGCACGCTAATGTCAAGGAAAACAAAGAGAAAAGAAAACAAAATGTCCCGACAAACCCAAATAGACCCAACCCAACCGACCCTACTAATAATCCTCTAACCCCTCCAGCACTCAGCAAATCCACCTCATTGCATAACCAACTTGACACCAAGCTCAGACACGAAACAACAAAAACTACAAAGGGTCTTCCATCTCTCCACAACACCCAACACACACAGGAATACTTGCCTAGAACACACAAATGCCAGCTACCAAATCATACCCGCACACAGTGAGCATTCTTTTTTCAAACTGAAGCTATCAACAGCACATCAAAGCTCTCTTGCACTTTTACCCCTTCACCCCACTAATCTTCCGACTAATCTTCCCAACCCCACACCTTTTCAGATCCACCTGAGTGCCTGGAGACTATGGAAAATGACAGCAGTGCACACTACAAGTCCCAATAACATAACTATTTCCGTGAAACATTCACACTACAGCCAGTCAATCGAAAAGCACAACCCATGGAATGATGCAACAGGCAAGCGCTTATGAGCATCACAGGAATGAAAAGAAAAAGGGAATGTAAGAAAAGCATGGACAATGCCAGTCTCGCTTCTCTATACTATATTCATATTATGCAATACCTTTGCCTCAGATTAGAAGGAACCCCTTGGGTAAAAATCAATAGGGGAGCTGGTTTGCAACGCGGAGTTAACTGAGCAGCGTGCATATTGTGAGAAACCAGAAGGAGTCCCACCCAGTAATCCCCAGGGATCTGTCATCCAGGTGGCCAGGACACGGCCATCGCTTTTGGATTCAGTTTATGTGGGTGGACCAGTGCAGGAGGATCACGTGAATTAGAAGTCTTCGGGGAGTGGGACACCGGATGGTGAGACGCGGTATCCCCTTCCCAGTAACACCTTTACCCCATCATAGCAGGTAGGATATTTAGGAACTCAACCCTCTGCCCCTTTTACAAATCAAACACTTCCTCACAGACAGCCCGCTATGAGAGAAAACGGACTAACACCCGAGCCATATACCGGACATGTCCCAATACAATGGTCAGGCAATTACGGACCATCACACACACCTGACTTCCACTATACTTCCCCACACGGATAAAAGGAGGAGCACGAGAGCACACTTTGAGCGAGGCAAAGCACACAAGGAAACAGCAGTACCAAGATTGCAGTTTAACAAGAGGAGAAAGACGGCGAAACAGTAGTGGGTCGCAACTAGGGAAGTTCCCTTCACCTTTTCGACAAGGAACCATTACTTTCACGAAGTCTCGAGGATAGGAAGTCTAAGACCAGGAAACCAGGCTGAAAAATCCTGCATTGTGTGTCGGAGATACCCAGGGCCCCCCTGTGTCGATATTCAAGGCGGGGAGAATCGCCAGCTGCTGTGCTACTGTCTATGACTCCAACAACAAAGCAGCGTCAGTGAAATCAACACAGCCAGTAAGTTATGGAGACCAATTCTAGACCGGTTTGCGTTGAAGCCAAGGTTGCAAGCGGAAACAGGTTCCACATGTGTTAGTGTTGGCAACCCGATGCCTGCGGGCTCCGGCGCTATAGAAACAAACAAATAAAAATAAATTACGTAATTGTATATAGATGACAAAAATGGGGAGCACAATCCGGAAAGTCTGGCCACTACTGAAGCAGGTTAGCAGGGTGTGGCAGAAGGCACTCTGTGGAAAGATACAACACTCCGTAGAGAGGACCCATAGGGGTTTCTGTCCACTCATTCCAGGTAAAATGGCAACAACTGCGAGAATGTGATGCCAGTGGAAGCAGGGGTGGAGAGGTGAGACAGAGGAGAGAAATGCATGAACCCCATATTGAGAACATCCTGCCGCCTAGCCCCAGTGTCCACACTGGCCAAGAGTCAGCTGAGATGAAGGGCCCTCAAGTCTACATAGAGATGGGTGCTGTTCCACGTGGGTGGGCAGGAGTGAGGAAAGCACAGCCTGCTAGTTACTACATATTAGGCCCAAAAGGCAGCAGAAATGTATTTGCCATGGATGAGGCTAGAGGGCCAGAACACCTACTGACAGCATTGCCATAAATAGCCTAAGCTTCAGCTCGTTTCTGTCCATCCACAAGGAGGACTTCAACTCTTTTCTAAAAGAGGAGATGGTTCCCGCAAGCACAGAATTGTCCAAAACGTTAATTGGGAATTCAAAAGAGATTTCATCCCTCAGGGACAGAACCAAAGCATACGAAAACTACATTCTGGCCAACTGAGAAACTGCTCACTCTTGGAGCTCCAGTTTGTGAAAGAAGTCGTTTCCAACATGCAAAGAAAGTGTGGATACTTGGTGGAAATCGATCCCGGAAAGAACACAAGGATTAGATGCAATTCTTGTAGAAAGGGCTCCAAAGGCAATGACATGGCAATCATCTCCACTGCCTTTTGTGGGAGATCCTACTGATCCTAAATACAAGTTTGATAGGGCCCACAGACAGCCATGGCAGAAGCAAATAGAGGCATGCTAGCTATGCCACACGTCTTTCAAACAAAAAATTCAGCGAACAGAATGAAGCCCGCTGCTCTTCTTGACCGCTCCCTCCAACTGCATCAGGATATTGGTCTAGCCATGTTGGCTGGATGAAAAGAGAATTCTTTGATAGTGATGCTCGTTACAAATGGCCGTTACCTGTTGTATCAAATTCAAATTGGGCTTCAAGGTCATGACAGTTCTCTCCTGCAAAGGAAGCCTTCACACACTTGACTCCAGAGTAGAAAGCATTTCAAAGATGCCAGACAAGAGGCTGCTCCCCACAGCATTTAACACAGTGTACACTCTATTCCGCCGAGGAGACCCAGGTACCACTCCTTGCACCTATGGCATGGCACTCACCAATGTACAATTCATGTCTTCCCTGTTATCAAGGAGGACCTCAACTCTTTTCTAAAAGAGGAGATGGTTCCCGCAAGCACAGAATTGTCCAAAACGGTAATTGGGAATTCAAAAGAGATTTCATCCCTCAGGGACAGAACCAAAGCATACGAAAACTACATTCTGGCCAGCTGAGAAACTGCTCATTCTTGGAGCTCCAGTTTGTGAAAGAAGTCGTTTCCAACATGCAAAGAAAGTGTGGATACTTGGTGGAAATCGATCCTGGAAAGAACATAAGGATTAGATGCAATTCTTGAAGAAGGGCTCCAAAGGCAATGACATAGCAATCATCTCCACTGCCTTTTGTGGGCGATCCCACTGATCCTAAATACAAGTTTGATAGGGCCCACAGACAGCCATGGCAGAAGCAAATAGAGGCATGCTAGCTATGCCACACGTCTTTCAAACAAAAAATTCAGCGAACAGAATGAAGCCCACTGCTCTTCTTGACCGCTCCCTCCAACTGCATCAGGATATTGGTCTAGCCATGTTGGCTGGATGAAAAGAGAATTCTTTGATAGTGATGCTTGTTACAAATGGCCCTTACCCGTTGTATCAAATTCAAATTGGGCTTCAAGGTCATGACAGTTCTCTCCTGCAAAGGAAGCCTTCAGACACTTGACTCCAGAGTAGAAACCATTTCAAAGATGCCAGACAAGAGGCTGCTCCCCACAGCATTTAACACAGTGTACACTCTATTCCGCCGAGGAGACCCGGGTACCACTCCTTGTACCTATGGCATGGCACTCACCAATATACAATTCATGTCTTCCCTGTTATCAAGGAGGACTTCAACACCACACTAAAAGAACAGACGAGTGGTCTGGGGGAGAACAGGCAAATGTATTAACAAGATTGCAAAAGACATTGTGGCCGTCTGGAGCAGCGAAAGGTCTGACTACTGGTCTACTGCAATGAAAACGGCCTTTGGGTCAACAGAAAACGGTTGACTAAAAAAACCCACAGCTGAAGCACAGGGCCATGCATGGGGAAAATAAATAAATAAATAAATGGGATAGCAGGATCTCGTCCACTTTTAAAATATGTTTGCAGACAGTAGGTTCCCACGAAACGGAACTGCAGACACTCACCGGTAGAATTGCAGGCTGGTTGACTGAAAGGATGCATGGCTCATGAGAACTACAGGTTCACAGGGGAGGTACATGTCAGACCTTGTGCACAGTTTCAGCCGCCACCAGTAGAATCCACTGAACGCTTCAAAACCTCCAGCACCCCAAACATCAACATAGTGGTAGAGGATGAGATCATCAAAGCTGAGCCGATATAAACATGCGAGTGTGCCCAAAAAAAGCATTTGACCTCATAACCTCCTACTCTTTGATATAGGATGCATGAATAATTTATTTATAAAACAGCTCTGCACTTATTCCAGGTTCTACCGCCATAAGTAAATATTGCATCTGCATGATTTGTAATTCTCTTTAGTGTCCCCAAAAACAGTAGGCCCCTTTGATCAGAAACATTGTGCTGTTTGGACACCATTTCACACACTTTCACTGACATGTTTACCCCTCCTCAACATGTCAGAAGTCTCTTTCTTCAAAGACCTCTCTCAGGGATTGTTAATCCCACTCCACATTCTTTTCTCTTTCTAGCCAGAGGCTGGTGTTGGGCCTCTACCTGTGAAGGATCTGAAATGTTGTTAAATTAGTTGTGGTTTAGGACTCAAACCCCAATGGCATGGATCTTCATCTCCAAATACCTCAAGCTCAGAATCAGAACATGGGATTTAGACTGAAACTGACATCAGACAGCAGACAGGCACAGAGAGTGCAGCAACAGATAGCAGAGCAGCAGTCGCCACCACATCGGTATCTTTTTTAGACTGAGGCAGAGGAGGAAAAGGAAACCTAAGAACTAAGAGAGGAGTGAAGAGTTACAAGGCACCAGAAGAAAACCTAGTCAATCTCTCCAGCGGGAATCTCTCCATCGCTGAAACCGAAACGCTGCAGAGAGGGCTCCGTTTTGTACCCACCTACAGCATCAGTTTAATCCACACTAAGGTTGAGCTGTTTAAGTTTGTCAGGAAGCTCAAACTCAAGGTATATTTTGACGAGATGAAGAAAGGGAGATTAGTAATGTAGAAGGCAATGAAGAAGAGATTCCGGAATTTAAGGCCAAGAGCACATTTGTACCACCAGTCAATATCCCCTCAGTAGAGATTTTCCATACAGAGGTTCTCGGAGACCTGGAGTAGCTTAGCTACAAAAAAGACACAAACACAACAACTTGAAACCCCATGAATTAAAACGCCTAAGGGACCTTTACAGGGATGACAACATCCCGATTCGTCCAGCAGACAAGGGAGGTGCCCTGGTAATCATGAACACGCAGGACCATGAGGAAGAATGTATGAGACAACTTAACGACATCTTGGTGTATGCCCCCCTTGACACTGACCCCACCGTCAGCATTATGCATATACATGTGCTATCCGAAATACTTGACAGAGCGGAAGAAATGCAGTGGATCAACCATAACACCAAGAAATGTATCTCCACGACTCATCCCAGGATATCCAATTTTTACACCCTACCCAAGATCCATAAACATCCTACCAATCCTCTGGGGCAACCGATAGTGGCAGGTATGGAACGCGTACTACAACCTTAAGGACAATATATGGACTTCTTTCTCCAATCCATCATCCACAAATCCGATACGTACATCCGCGAGACGACATTTCCTACAGATGTATAACCAGGTTGCATACAGCCCAGAAAGCATTTTGTTTACTGTAGATTTAAAAGTCTTTACATCTCTATCTCGAATGACCTTGGGATGGAAGCAGTGGAATGGTTTCTTCTCAACGAAGAGCAGATCAAAGCCTCACGCAAATTCATATTAGTGCTTCTCCAATTCATTGCTGAGAACTCTACTTTTCAGTTAAAGGTTCGTTTTTTTTCTACAGATATCAGGTGCCTCTATGGGAGCCACTATAGCACCCACTTATGCCAATTGCTTTATGCACAAATTTGAACACAACCATGTCCTCAATCATCCAGTGTGGCGTAACTATCTGAAATTTTGGGTATGGACAGGAGCCGGTGATGGCTTACATGGGTTTCTTGTATACCTCAATAACATCGACCCGAGGATACAATTCACTAGTGAAATATTTACCAATAAAATTCACTTTCTTGACTTTGAGATCACGGTGAAAAATGACAAATACACTCCCAACATTTATCCTAAGACCACAGATAGGAACAATTTACTCCATCGCTTGAGTTTCCATCAGCCGAGTCTAAGAAAGAATCTCCCATTTTGTCAAATGCTGAGAGTGAGAATAATAGTGAGTGACCCTAATGATTGAGGAATAAATCGAAAAAATGGGCCTCATATTCCTGGCAAGAGGTTACAGACCTGAGGATGTCAATGCATCCAGGGAACGTGTAGTCATGACTACACAATCCGAAGAACTTACTAGAGCTTGTGAAGAGAAGTAACCACCACCTCTCGTGTACGTTTCTAGATACACCATCCAAAGTAGATGTATCAAGACTATCATCCAGAACAATTGGAGAACCTTAACTTGTGATACCCGGGTTGAACACCTATTTAACGAACAACCTACATTCGCCTACTAGAGAAGTGCCAACTTCACAGACCGACTGGTACCCCTAAGACATTGTCCTTTCCGAAAAAACAAACAGGCACATATCCATGTATGCACTGCACAATGTGCAAGTTTGTAACCACAGGTAACATCTTGCATCACCCCAGAAAGGGGGAGAAAATAAGCATCAAGAGTTTCGCCACCTGCAACACTAAGAATGGTATATATACCATTAAGTGGCAATGTGGTGTTTTCTACATACGACAATCCAAAAGACTCTGTAGGCAAAGGTGGAATGAGCACCGCTCACATATACGCACTCATAACCACAATTCAGCCATGGCTCGCCACTGGATGCAGATACACCATGATATCCCACAGATACGCTTCCAAGTATTCGAAGTAGTTACTAAGAGGGGCCCACATGAAGACCTCAGAAGAGGACTTAATCAGCATGAAACATTCTGGATCGAAAGGTTCGACTTGCTAGACCCCCATGTAATTAACAAAAAATAAAATGTTCTTGCATGCTACCTATGAACTTCTTGCTTACTCATGGACTCAATTTTCAGCTTGCATTCATCTTTTCATCGTTTTCACTTTTTTATTTTTTTATTCCATCCATGTTTAATGATTGCATTTGATTTCATGATACTTGCTCACCTCTTTATTCCTACAGAATCGATTTTTGAAAGTGGGCTTTGGAATTTCCCTTTGGTCTCTTCTTACTTTTTAAGCTTCACATGCTCTTTCCACCAAGGCATTCCAATGTGTATACAATTCGGATTTAATCACACAATATTCTGATCTGTATTATAATTGCATTGCTGTTATTCAGGGCTGTATCATGATTGCATTTCTGCTACTCAAGGTACGCTTTGTTTACATACAATTCTGGCCAGGAACTGCATACTTAATCTTCACAGTGTATCCGGGCATTCTAGCCCATATTTACATTTACCTTGCCACATCTCACATCTTTACCACAATCCACATCTACCTCTTATCACCTCCTGTGCTGAGCCTTACACATCAAATCCCCTTCTACATCCACCTTGCTAAGCGCATTACTCATTTTGTACATGACGCATTGTTGCCTTACAATGCGTGAGTGACGACAACACGGCACCCCGTCATCGGATTCCTTGGACATCATTGTGCATTTGGTCCCAATGCTCTTTACGAGCTTTGACGGGAGGGGGGGGGGTACTGCACCGCTGACTCCACATGTCGGCGGGCACCTGCGGCATACTGACGGTAAAATGATGGGCGACAGGCCCCACAGTTCTTTAAATACAGTCCCTGAGCCACTCATTTCTAATACACACATTGGGCCTCATTACAAGTCAGCCGGTCTGGAAACAACAGTGGTAGTAAATCCGCCGCCACTGCTGTTTCCGGACCGGCTGATTCCGAGTCCTGCAGGCGGGAGGTGTCACTCCCGCCAGGTCTCACCATCCGCCTGCAGGCGGACATGGAAAGACAGGCTCTGTCATAGACGGAACCAGTGTTCCCATGGTCCCCATGGGAATGGGGATTTACGGAATTCTGCCTCCGGAATTACCGGGTCACCGGGGTTGTAATGCCCCGGTGATTCTAAGGTGGGATGGGTTAGTAAGGTGAAGAGGGAGTAGGATAGTGAGAGGAGTGGTGTTCTGTTGGCAGCTTCAACTCGGTATACACCGGGTGCTGAGCTTTGGTGCGAGCATTGGATCGGTGTCAGTCCACGTGTGCTGTTGGTGCGGCTCATGTGTTGTTGCAGTGTTGTGAAGTGCGTGTGACTTGTTGTGCGAGAGATGGTTGTGTGAGTTTTTGGGATGAGATAAGTATGCAGGGAGTTTGAGCTTACATTGGTTAGTGGGTTACCTTACATTTAACATGCTAACATTCACAGTTTTATCTAAGTGTGGGCATGCTAACATTCACAATCCTATCTAGATGTGGTGAGGCTAATGTTCACAGTTCTAGGTGTGGGCATGCTAACAATCATATCTAGATGCGACGCAGGCCAGTGTTCACAATTCTAAGTCTGGCACATGCTAACATTCAAGTTTCATCTTAGGGCCTGATCACGACTTTGGCGGTAACACCGGCAGTATTACCGCCGGCGGTATTAGCCCTAGAGCCGAACTCCCCGGCGCTAATAGCGCCGGATCACGAGTTTGGCGGTAATGTAATTCCCCATTCTCCATTGAGCCCATTCGGGAATGCCCCATTCCCCATTGGGCTCCATGGGAAAAATGTGCGCTCTATCCGCCGGCGGATTTCCCGCCGGTGGATGGGAAAAATGTGCGCTATATCCGCCGGCGGATTTCCCGCCGGCGGTAATAGCGTGAATTTTCAGCGGATTTCCCCCCAGCCAAGAGCTGGGGCGAAATCTGCTGAAGTCCTGATTTAGCGGACCCTTAAATCCGGCGGTAATAGCGCGACCGTCGGATTTAAGGGTTACCACCAAAGTCGTGATGAGGCCCTAAGTGCGGCGCTTGTTGACCTTGACAAGTACGTTAATATGTAATGCAAGGGAGAATCTACAATCCTGACATGAATAGGTTCAGTCTGGTGGTCACAAGTCTTTCTTACTATGCCTGGTGTGAGTCTATGGCAGTCTATATTATGGGAAGGTAAGATAGAGTGGCTGGGGTTTTCTGGAGTAGAGTGATTGCTCTACTCCCCACCCATGCCACACTTATGGTTTTTGTTGCTGTCTGGTAACTGCTGGCTTCTCAGGCTTCCCCTGCTGACACCTGCAGACACATCTTGGAGCCGCCAATGTAGGATCCACCCTTTGCCTTGGGGTCCTTCGTAAAAGGGGCTGCCGGGCAGAGGGCTGCCTTGGGGTGTCCTTAATGAGGTTGCAGGGTACCAATCAGGGCCATGGGGAGGTCTGGGAGGCAGGCAGAGGAGGTCACAGGAAGCGACAAGGCCGTGGGGGAGAGCCTGCTACGGCCTCCCCCAACGTGCTTTTTACAGCATGTCAATCCATTTTGTCCCCTGCTATGGGGTGCTGGGGGTGTAGCGTGACTCACCTGGCCCTGGGATTTTGTATTTTATGCTCTGTGTTGCGCAGCACTTTGCACTTTAAACTTGGATTACAGCTGAGATACAGGCGGCTTGCTTCCGCAATGTGACACGCCTTGTCTATTTGTGTTAATGTCACAATATGAGCCTTTTCACTTTATTATACTGTGCAATCTCGCACACGAGCATCGCGAAGTTCCTTCAAATGCGGACTGGGCCATGCCACTTACAGACCTGTGGTCTGTGCATTCGCACTTTATTTTGCTGCTTAATGTCGGATAGCACCTTGCACTTCAAAAACAGGTGCCGACTGAGATACTGGCAGTCTCAACTCGCAATACGATTTACGGTGCCGTTGCTAACTCTGCATTGCCACTTTACTTTTTGCAATCCCATGCTGCACAGTATTATATATTTCATCCTCATGAGATGGCTGTTGGGACAACAAGTCATCTTAAGTATTGCATTATGCATTTTAAATCTGTGACCGTATGCAGGCAGTACTAGTCTACCAACACGATACGGATTGGGTTTCTCCATACTGTTTGTTGCGCATTGGTTTTTCACAGGCGACATGCATTAGATGAGCCTATATGTCTAATTTAGCTACAGGTACCCAGTTTTTTCTTTTATGACACGAGATTGAATTATCCATCGAAATTCTGGGGTTATATGCCTCACTGTTGCCATTTGTTTTGTTACCATGACGACTCCTACAAGTATGCACCTGGCTTCACAGGCTGGATATGTGAACAAGCGACGCGCTAGTCGCGAAACGCGCTATCCCGCTATCTTTGGGAACGCCATAATTTGATGGATTTTTAACATGTTTTTGATGCACCAATAAAGGTATTTTGCCACTAATTGGACTCTGCTTCCTGGGGGAAATCATCGGCTCATCATGGAGTACGACTCGCCTTTCTGTTGCGCCTACATCAGTATTTGTACATATATTAAAACAACACTGTGTTGAAATTGCTCTTGCAACTTTTGGTTTTCAAACTTTATGGAAAACTAGTGCAGAGTTTTTGCTCCAACTAGTTAACAATTGAAACTGTGCCACTTCAGCCCATCGGTCGGGCATTACGAGATCCTGTGGTTCTCACAGTAGATTTCCTGTGGGTTTCTCAATGTTGATGGATCTTAATCTCCCACTCCCATGCCTTCTGTTTGCCACCGCCATGAGAAAAATGTATCCATTAGCGTCCAATTTAAAATGGCATCCTCTCGGGTGGACAGAGGGCAATCTTATGGTGTTTTACATCAGAAATCAACTTGCTGTCCTTCTACAAGAATTCACAGTCTGTACTCAACTCATCCTTGACCTGCCTGTGTGAATCGAGTTCTACTCACTGCATGTCTTTTCCTCTCCACTCACCATCACCCCTGGTCCTGTGGACTAATGACATTACAGACCTTAAGAGCTCATCCTCACTCATGGCCTCCTCTCCATGTCGCTTCCACAATTACAGATTCCACTATGTGGAAAACATGTTCTTCCTCTTCTTTCTCGTTACAATTCTCCTCCTCACCTGCAAGGTTTTTTTTGGGTGGTGGGGGGGGGAAATACATCCACTACTACACTTTCATTCCCTGGCACATGTACCACTTCAAAATGATGCCCAAGCAACAATGTGTTAAGCGGGACTGATCACAGCTTCTTAACACAGCGATCTCACTGAGCGTAAAGCAGGTAATTTTCTTTGCGGCCTGGATACTGAACCTTGTGTGTCATCTGGGTAGATCGTTAACACTGCCTTTGTCCTCCACTGCACACCCCAAGCTGGCATTGCTCTTTCTATTTCCCCAATTACGCATGGCCATGCAGGCACCAAACAACTTCTGCATAGTAGACTACGACCCACAAATGCCTTAGTCTCAGCAGTCTGACATACTTGTCGGCCCGCATTAGTACCAAGCCTAATGAGAGAAATCTTCGGTCATCCACTGCAGTTGTCCTCAAACACCCCAAATTTAGGACAGCCAAATTTGGAAGCACCACTCTTGATGCTCAGGGCCCCCTTCTTTGGAATGCACTACCAGCCCGGATACGGCAGATCCAGAGCTATACTGTATTCAAACGCGCCATAAAATCTCACTTTTTCAACCTGGAATAACTCATTGACTATGCCCTCCTCTTCTGCCTTATGTGCCTGTTTGTTCTTGTCTTGTCTTTGTGTGCGCCCTGAGGCCCACGGGCATGTTGGCACGTTACACAAATTAAAATAAATAAAATAGTAGGCAGTAGCCTACATGTGCCCACCACACACACTGAAGAATCTCTGTGTAGGTGCTGTTCCCTTTGTGCGCTTACCCAGCCCCGAACAATCTCTGCATGGCTGTTGTAGCCTATGCATGCCTGGAGTTACACAACCCTGCTCTAAAGAATTTGCGTGTAGCTGCTGTGCCCTGGAATTATTCCGCTCATATGGTGCCCGCAGTGGTTCTGATGCTGGTCCGACAATTGCCATGGTGCTATTTAAATCGAAACCTTTCTCCCAAAAGAATCTTAGACTGCAGCTCTTCGCAAGTTTTGAAGGCAATTCTTGCATTGATGATAATCATATACACGTCCCATAAACTGTCGCCAACACCACAAGGAGAACAGCTAGTCAAACACCAACTAGAAGCTGCTACAAGCTCGCCTCCAGTAGTAAGTTCCCAGCACCTCCAGCCAAAAGGAGCTGCAGACATCCAGCAGTAGAATTGCTAACTGGATTATTAAAAGGATACATGGTGCAGGAGGAGGTGTCCACTACAGACTCCAGGGGCATGCCAGCCTCTGAAGTGCACAGTTTCAATGGCTATCCTTAGAATGTGACCACCCTCAACCCCCCACAATGTTCAGACCCCCAGGTTTCTGTACAATGATAGAAAAGGGAAACATGGAAAGGTAGAATGGAGAAAAAGGAAAGCCAAGGTAAATGGGTTTAAGCAAATGTGCAAATGTATGCAAGAAAGCATTGGACTACATAACATAACTCAACCCACAAAAACGTTTGATTTCTTCCCTAAATCAAGGACAGTAACAGGCACACAAGGAAAATGGATTGCTCCCTCAGAGAGAGGGGCCCCGTGTAACCCAATTCAACATGTTCGCTGGTCTGGAGAAGGGCATCCAAGTTCTCATACAGTGTTAGGATCCTTGGGATATAGACTAAATAGATTTTTTTTGTTGGTATTGCTCCCCAACTAGATATTTCCCTGATTGATGTGGGAACTATTGGAGAGGATGCACTGAGATTGTCTCCCTTCTCCATGTCTGGTGGGAGTGTCCCACGCCAACAGTTTTCTGTTTGGAAGAGATGTCCACCATTGTAGAGATACTCTCCAGTTTAAGCCTGAAATTGGACACAGTTCTGATAGCTCAAGACTGAGAGGGGCAGAGTGCCATACAGGGGGAGGCACCTTCAGAAGAGAGAGAGATCTACACCCCACTCTGCTTGGAAAAGCATCTGATCTGTAGAGAGTTGGAGCTAAAAGACTGGGCTCTAGCAGGGAGAAATTCAGGGAGAGAGTTGGAGGTAGCGGGGTCCCAGGCACCAGAAAGACTTGTGGATGATGCAGAGGGCCATGAATTTGATCATCGCAACAACCAGGAGCCAGTGGAGAGATTTTAGGGTTGGAGAGATGCGTTCTCTAGGCTTGAGGCCAAGGATAAGTCTTGCAGTCCTATTCTGGATTAGTTGAAGGGGGCGGTGGGAGGATTTAGGCAGATTGAGGAAGATGCTGTTGCAGTAGTGCAGCCTATAAGGGACCAGAGCTCTAGAGACATTGAGCTTCTGGGGGCGAAGGTGAAGAAAGGGAGGATGCCTCTGAGGAGTTTCAGTTGAAAGTGGGCCTTCTTGGCAAGGTCTGTGATGTGAGGAGAGAAGTAGAGAGAGAAGTTGAAGAGGGCACCAAGGTTTCTTGCCTCACAAGAGGATGAGAGAAGGGGGCCCATGGAGGGCGGCCAGAGTGTAGGAGGGAGCAGGGGTCCCAGTGAGAAGGATCTCAGTCTTACTGGCATTAAAGCAGAGATTGTTAGCAGCACACCATGCCTGTATAGTAGTCAGACAGTTGGGAATGGGATAGGAAGAAGATGAGGAAGTGGAGGGAAGCTTGAAGGAGAGCTGAGTGTCATCTGCATAACACTGGAAGTGAAGCGAGAAGGCAGAGATCAAATGGGCTAGAGGGGCAAGGTAGATATTGAAGAGCCACAGTGAGAGGATAGAGCACTGAGGGATCCCGCAGGTGGAGAGAGTGATGGGGAGAGAAAAGACCACAGTTGAACCTGGGAAGGTCGGTCAGAGAGGAAGAAGGTCAACCTGTCCAGTGCCAGGTCTGTGATGTCAAGGGTGTTCAGGAAGACAGATTCAGTGTGGTTGATCAGCTGGGAGATGACCAGCTTCTCCAAGAGTTGCCCAGGAATGGGGTAATGGAGATATGGCAGAAGTTAGACTGGTAGGTGGTGTCGGCAGAAGGCATTTTGAGGAGAGGGTGCACAAGGGAATGCTTGAGGAGTAGCAGGAATGAGCCAGTGGCAAATTAATGATTGCAGAAATCAGCCAAGGCTGGAGCAAGGGATGCAATGTTGTCCTCGATAGTTCTGGAGGAGCAGGGGAGCACCTGTTTGGAGGAGACTTTCATATAGAGGACTTGTCCAGAGATGTCATCCGGTGTTATGGGCGGGAAAGAGGAGAGTAGGAGGGAAAGGGGAAGGGTGGCCAAGGGAGGCCAGAGAGCAGGTGAGGGAGAAGGGAGGGAAGAAGAGGAGAGTGAGGACAGGATGTCCTGAGTTTTGGTTATGAAGTGAGAGGCCAGTGCAGTGCAGAGGCGTGGTGGAGACTACAGTAGGATTGGCGAGTTCCTTGCAGATTCTCAACAGTTCAGCTATGTTGTTAATGGCCCCAGAGATGCGAGCTTAGATATAGGCCGCCGCCTTTGTGCGGATGGAGAGTCTGTATTGCCTTTGGAGCAGGCGGGAGGCTAGTTTGCCAGGATGTGCTTGAGGCCTGCCACTTCCGCTCAGCAACTCTGCATTTGTGTTTCAGAGAGGCTAGGTCGGAATCATACCAGGTTTTGCGCTTGCAGGCAGGCTTTATGTGAATTCTCACGGCAGGGGCAAGGATGTCCAGGGTGCTGGAAATGGAGAGGTGAAGGTGTGAAAGGGCCGCGATAGTGTGAAAGTCAGTGGCAGGAGTGGGAGGGGAATGAAACTGATGGCAAAAGCAGCACGTGACACTCGCTTCATCGGTCGAAACAGGAGGAGATTGATTAGGCAGAGACCTAGCTGAAAAAACCAAGAGGTCCAGGTGAAAGAACAGGAGGGCATGGTCAGACCAGGAGAGGGTGCACTGAGAGGGTTGGAGATAGGGATGTCTGCTGAGATGAGAGCATCCAAGGCGTGTCCTGCTGAGTGTGTCACACCAGAGGGAAGATTGAAGAGGGAAAGAGTCACAGAGCATGCAGAAGGGTCCAGAGGCTGTATCAGGAGAGTCAATATGAATATTGAAGTCTCAGAGGAAGAGAAGCTTGAAGGTGGAGGCCATATCACTCAAAGGAAGAGGGTGACACGACCAGGGGTCCTGTAGATGGTGGCAAGAGTCAGCGAGAGTATTGGAGAGACACCAAGCCTGCAGACGTATTCTAAAGGAAGAGTAGCACTGAGTGGGTAGGATAGTAGCAGGGACCCATTCAGGATAGATCAGGGCCACTCTGCCCCAAGCCAGTTAGCAGGGGAGTTGCTAGGTGTGGAAAAGACCCGGGGCTAAGCTGATGTCGGAACTGTTGGGACTGGGGGCTAGCTAGTCTTTTGGCTATAGCTCCTGAGATTCTATCCGGGGCTACAACCAAAAGATCAGGGGCTATAGCCCCCTTCGCCCCCCCATAGCAACGCCCCTGCCGGTTAGTCCTGGGTTTAGAGAGATCTTGTAGCCCTCCGTGACAAGTTTGTCAAAAATAGTGACGGAGCTGCCAGTGAACCATGTGTCGGTGAGAGTGGGAACGTCAAAGTCTTCAATGAGGTGGCAGAGGAGTATTTAACAGCAGAGCAAGAGTTGAGGGTAGCTAAGTGGAGCTGGTTGCCACCTTTGAAGGTCTTCCGAGGAAGAGTACAGGAATGTGGTATGCCCGTCTGTGGTGGCAAAGGGGTCGGCAGAAGGAGGAGTGGCGGGAGAAGGGGTGGGGGTTGATGGGATGGAAGAGGTTGGGCTGAGAGCCCTGGGCCACGACAGTACCATTCTGGTACACCTTAATGATGATCCTAGAGGATGGGAAGTGAGCCAGGAGTACTTCCCATCAGGTTCCACCAATAATGGGCGAAGAAGAGAAATGGGAGAGGACATGGACCATATGGGTAATCCAAAGGTCTGCGGAGGGAATGACAAAAAGGATGTCAGTGACAGTCTGCCTGGAAGAAGCGTTGACGTAGGCGTCAGCGATGAGCAGGCCTGGATTGGAGTCCAGGTGCTCTTTCTTGAACTTTTTCCTTCCAGACTTAGAAAGAGAGATAGGATAGATGATGGAGTAGCAGTTAGACTAGATGGGGGGGAAATGGAGAGCACCATGGAGGGGGCGAGCGGAGAGAGATGGAAAGGAGAAGGAGGGACAGAGAAACTGCAAAATGCACGACAAACTCACCAGGGGGCTTAGCAGCAAAACAGATGCAGACTAATCAGAAGTACAAGAAAGGAAGCAAAGACAAGTGAAGAGAGACCCAAGGCAATTAGGTTGTCAAGTACCACGTGCATCCAAAGTGGGTGGAAGATATAGCGATTACAGTGCCGGGGATCTAGCAGTAGTGCCCCTCTCCCAGGCAGAGAGCATCCAGCCAGAGATAGCGGCGAGAGCATAGGGATGCTATTGTTGCAGGAAAATCAACAGGGACATCCATAAAAGCATTGAACCAGCGACACCGTCCGCGAGGCCCTTCTAATTCACAACTGGGAAGACTCCAGAATGCGAGGGCATCGCAAGCCGGCAAACTATTCCCCAGCTCTACGGGTCACTGTCTTTCCGTACGCATACTTTTCAGCACAGTGGCGACTCACAACAGGGATATAAGCAATGAAAGCGCCCGTACGAGTGGAAGCCTCATCTGCCTGCTGTTATCTTGCTTGTTGCATCAGAAGTCGCAACGTTATTAAACAAGCCCACATGGTGCAACCTGGGTCTGGGTGGAAAGCGCAGCACTGGTAGCGAGGTCTCAGCCTGTAGGGCTCATATGAGGTCCAGTGCGGAAGGGAGCCAGGCAGAGACTGTTCAAGTTTGAAGTGTCCTGCAACACTTAGTTCACTTGGGTGGTTATCCCATTCCAACATTTTGTGTTCAGTTTCCTGGAGTACTGTGTGGGACTCTGAAGGGTTGGGGGTCCCTCATTCAAAAAGGGGAATTTTGGGATTGAATATTGTACTGTTAATTGGATAACACTCAATTATCTTGCTTTACAAATATGTTTAACACGCTGAGATGACAGTCATACACTAATAATAGCCCAGCACAACATTCTTGCCTTTCTTTGGTCTTGCCTGTTCGGTTACCATATTTTTTGTAGTTCACCTATGGCATTTATTTTTGACCATATTTACTTGCCTCATGCTCTCCATTTGCTATTTAATTAGTTATGTTTATTCTACAGTGAAGAGTGATGGCTTTAAAGTTTTCAATAAATACAAAATCATTGGGCCTCATTACAAGTGTGTCGGTCTGGTAAAAATGGGTCTGCCTGCCGGAGTTGCTGTGCCTGGCAGGTCTGACCCTGCCGGGTACAGCGGCCACAGTAGGCAGCCTTTCACGGAAGCACCAGCACCATTATTAACAATGCCGGTGCTTCCGTGTTCCCCACTGCCATGGAGCCCTGTGGGACTCTATGGGATTGGGGAACAACATTTTACTGGCGCGTTGCATTTTACCGACGCCCGACATCCCGGACCTACGGGGTTGTAATGCCCCGGTGTTTCCGGCAAGCCAGGCACTGGTAAAATTTGAAAGTGCAGCGGCAACCTGCCGGTTTTACCGGCACGGTTACCGCCGGACTTGTAATGAGGCCCATGGACATTGGTCAGGGCAACCTTCCAGACCATTATTTGTCAGCATACCATGCTATTACCAAAGGGGAAAGACCACATGAAAATCAGACAGTCTCCTCCCATCCTCCCTTTTCTCACCTGCCACATCGTTTTATAACACTTTATCAGATCCTTCCTTTTCCACTGATGACCACTCCTTTCATGTCTCAATCGTTCTGGCCCCAATCGTCCCTAGGATCTTCCTCGCCACAAACTCCTGTGTTTTTTTCCACATCTATTTGTATTTATTGATAATTTTTCTACATTTAACCTGCCACATTTTTAGATTGTAGTTGGACTTTAACAGACTGTCCTTTATTGTTGCAAACTTTACTTTACCTCAATTTTTAACTGTCACAAGCCTGAAGTTAAGGAGAACAAGCATTGATGAAGTCAATGTGTTTTTGGTGGTCATATGTCAATAACAGCCTCACATGCCCCAATAAATATCATGTCATGACTACAACACGCAATTCATTTGCAGGCTGGCCTCGGCCACCTCCTCTACATCTCTCTCATCTCAGATTGCCTAACTGCCATTCAAGATTGGTGTGCCGCCAACTATCTTTGTCTGAATGCCAGCAAGATGGAGATCCTCCTAATCGGCACACCATCCCCATAGTTTCCCCTCACTCTCTGGCCGGCCTCCCTTGGCCCTCCTCCTATCCCCACCTGCAAGGCTAAGAGCCTCTGGGTCAACTTTGATTCCACACTTACCTTCTCTGCCCACATTGCTGATGTCTCAAAAAAGTCAAATTTCCTACTGCACCTCCTCAGAGGTACTCTGCCTTTACTCTCCTTCCCCCCAGAAGCTCACTGTCTCCCAAGCTCCGGTTCTCTCTAGGTTGGACTATTGCAACAGCCTCTTTCTAAATCTGCCTGCCTCTTCTCTCCGTCCTCTGCAACTCATCCAGAACAGGACTGCGAGACTGGTCCTTGGCCTCAAGCACTGGGATCGTATCTCTCCAGCTCTGAAATCTCTCAATTGGTTCTCAGTGGATACAAGGATTAAATTCAAAACCCTTTGCATTGTCCACAAGGCTTTCTGGGGCCTGGGTCCAACATACCTTCAGTTATCCCTCCCCAAATAACTCCCCCTCTCGAGCTCTCTGCTTCTCTACCTCCAACTCCCTCAGGGCCAGTCGTTTTTTAAAGAAATTAGCTGGGGGTAGATATCCGTCTTCAGCTGGGACCTCCCTCTGGCACAGTTTCCCTGCTACTCTAAAACTTGAGGAGCAACCAGCTCCGGTTCCAGAAGCACCTCAAGACCTTCCTCTTTGCTTCTGCCTTCGCCCCCTCGCCCCTGCAGATTTCTGTTCTCCCTCAGCACCATGCACCTGGCCACCCTGTGTCCTCCGGGCCCAGGTATCTGCTCACCCTGCCACCTTCCCGCACTGCCTCTGGGCCACCACTTGCACTGGGGTCTGTATCTGTACCCACACAGTTCCCCCGCTTTCTTCCTGCACTTATCAGATCTGCCCAGTCTGCTGCCTTAAACCCAGCACTTGCCACTTGCTAACTGCACTACCATTGTTTGTTGCCTTTATTATTTATTAATGTATTATTATTTGTTTCTCCTTGCTCCGCACTCTCCTTTTCTGCCCCCTTCCATGCACCTTTCCCCCTCCCCCTCTCCCATGCACTTGCACGTTCTCAATGTCACTGGGCCTAGTAAGATCGTTTTGTTCTCCCCTGTTCCCCTTCCCTTGCCTTGTCGCGCTCTGAAACACTTGTGTATGAGTGCCATAGAAATAAAATATCAATTCAATACAGAGCAGCAACAACGTCTTCACCTTTACACGTGACAACAATCATTAACACGACCTAACCGGAAACCGGCACACATTTAAAAAAAGAAATAATAAAATAATAGAGCAAATGAAGCATTGTCCTGTCAAGCATGCAACATCTGAACTCTTTCAATTACATTGGAAGCACAAACAGACACAGATTTCAGCAAATTACATCACCAGAAGAATACAAAAAAGTAATAATCGGATACCCAAGGTGTTTCCGAATTCATACCTATTTCACACTTACCAACATACACATTAATAGGATTTTCTCCACTTGATGTTAAAGACACCTAGGAGCCATATCCTAAAACTACAGCAAGAGAAACCCAAACCCCATTGTTTAGGGTGTGGACCGAGAGCTTGAGATCTCATGTGTAGTTTAAAAAGTATGCGCTTGGACACCAAGTGCAGCTCTTCCAGACCTATGGGATGCAGGTAACCTCAGTGCCGGCCCCAGCCAGTTACATACACCGTTTTGCAAAGGCTTCAGGTCTAAGATGGGCTTCATAGCTTCCATGCATCAGGCATCGTTCACCTTCTGCGGCCAATTGATCACATAAGATGGTAGATGCACTTTAAACAGGTGTATGGTAAGGATTTTGCCTCATCAACCGTGAAGCAGGGCTGCGCTACACGGTACATTTCAAGCAATGTATAGTTTCTCTAGGGATCTGTCTCGAAAGCATGCTTCCGTACAAGAAAGGTCTTTGCTGTACACGTTTTAATTCAACTCCTAGAAAAAGTCGTTGCTGGCCTTAAAAAAGAAAATGGGCATATTATGGTCTTTATAGGTACAATGCTTTGGAAATGCATGCTTTCAGATTCATATTTGTCGAAACGCGTCCCCCGTTGGACCGACGTGTATAGCTATCAGGGTGCGGAACATGAAAATGGAAGGGGATCTTATAATTTCCAATTACCTGGAAAGGTAACATTACATTCTCAAACAATGTCATAGCACATCAAAATGAATCAATAACAACCGGAATGAATGAATGACAACTGGAAAAAATGCTACTACAGGAGCAGAGGCAAGATGTTTCCACGTGCCCTTGATGCCTCTGCAAACAGATCAAAGTCTCTATTTCTGTTTTGCAGGTTTGCCTGCAGTCTCCCTAAAAGGAGACTTCCTGTGCAATTAATACTAGCAGGGCCATCCATGATCAATGAGTCTTCAACTTAAAGGAAGTTGGTCAGGAACGAGGACTGTGACGAGGAAGCATACCATATTATGCACAGAAAATGACTTGTAAGCAATCCAACTACTGGCCCGGTCTCTCTTCCTCATTACATCGATTGTGCATTCCCCTATATCACCACGTACTTTGCCCCCCCCCCCCACCACCCGGCTCCTGTTTACCTGCTCTTCAGGACCGCAGCTTGCCACTCTATCCACCACCTCGGACATGGAAAAGAAGCTCCTTTTCTCTTTGCATGGCATTCATTTTTGCAGTTTCTTTTAATGGAATTTAGCATGTGCAAACTGGGCAAAGCTTAAATTCATTTAAAAAAAACATTTGCAAACCACCTCACATGCCCAGAGCTCTAATAGCACCTTTGAGGGTGTGTGGAGCTTTACCTGCTGATAATGCTTCAGGTCCGTATTAAGACTCTTCCTCTCCAGATTTACCTTTTCTCCCTTCCTCCCAAACAAACAGCGTGCCCATCACTTTTGAAATTAAGCCGCTACATAGTGGAAAAAATTCACAAGATGATATACATGAGGACTCCCCCTTGGCTTA
Organism: Ambystoma mexicanum; assembly: GCF_040938575.1. NCBI lineage: Eukaryota > Metazoa > Chordata > Amphibia > Caudata > Ambystomatidae > Ambystoma > Ambystoma mexicanum. Next base: position 979,413,303 of record NC_090934.1, on the reverse strand, counting down.
TGAACCAAAAAAAAAAAAAAAAAAAAACTCCAACAAAAGAGAAACAGTACAGGAGCAATCCTGCCGAAAAATCAACAAAGAGTCACGAGACTGAAACAAGCCCAATTGACTTGTCCTCCTACGCAGTCACCAATACGAAATAGAAAACCCCATTCCCCAATAATGAGAAAGACTCCGTCAAAAAACCCTGAAATTTTTGCCATAATGTCAGCTGTAACTATCGCTTTGGCACCCTTCACTAAATTATATGAATCAATCAACGACACCTTGAAGGACCACACAACTTTGGCAGCCATGCTCCACACCAAAATGATTTATGTTGAAGGTTATATCACTGCCTTGGAAGCAAGGGGGGTCTGACGAGCCGAATCTCTAAAACATCTGAGCGAACTGAAAGGGAATTAAGACAACAACACGGCCTCTCAGTGGAGAACCCTAACCCGTTAAAAATGTCGGTTGCCTCACAGATAAGCGAGGCCAGAAACAAATCTCCCCATCTGCCTGTAACAGGGGAAGGCCAAAAGCCAAGCGAACCAATAGCCACCTTAGAGAAAACAAACGCTACAAACCTGAAAAATGCAGCCCCTCAAGAGGTCATTCCAACAAATCCTCAAAAACAAAGGCAGGACCACTCAAAGAGATCACTAAAAAGATAACCATAAAATGGGTGTGTGGTTATGACTCTTGAATATGATACTCTGAGTCCAACCCCTGCATTAGCTGGCCCGAAAGGAGAATCACAAGGTGGACCCGCTAGGACTGTGACTCTAGAGATCCCTGCCTTGAAAAACAATGGCACTCAAAGCAAGGAATCACTAGCATACAATAGAGTGGTAACAACAGAGGCTTCGCAAATCGACCCCGAGAAAAAAAGGAACCAAAATGACAAAAAGAGGATAAACGTACGGGCAAAGGAAAATCAAAGAAACCAAACCGCTACAATTCTAGACTCTACCTTGCATTACCCAGAGAGCGCAAGCCAGGACGCCACACCAGACAATCATGAAACTGGGATTGAGGGCTCCGAACCCAGTATAGACCTTGTGGATCTATCGGTGTATTCAGTGGAAAACTCGGAATCAGAAATCCCACAACCACCACATCAGGTGGGGAGATCGAGAAAGGTTTCACTCTCAGATAAACCGGACACTAACGAGGAAAAGCAAGAAAGTCCATATCGGACGCTTAAAGACAGACGAGAGAAATTACAAAGGGCTTCTCCGTTAAGAAAAATGGACAGATACCATCCACCAAGAAGATTGAGAGTGTAGAAGGAATCGAAGGGGAAATCACTGGCTTCAAATGTGGCAAACCATAAGGGCAGATCGCCTAAGCAGAGACGACACACCAACTCTCCCAAGCGGGAAGAAGGACAAAAATCTAACCAACGAGATAAGCACAGGACGAAATACCAGGCCAAAATAAGCTCTGTGCAAAATTCAAAAAAAGAGACGCAGCCAAAGTCACGACAACGAGAAGGACACCTAAGTTATGTTATGTTATGTTATTTTGCATTTATACAGCGCCTTATCTACCATTGGTATGGTCTGAAGGCGCTGGTATGTTGAACGGCCTTGGGAACCGAAGTTCGGGTCAGTAGAGAGAGTAGAGAGAGTTCAAAGGTGCGTGTGCGCACCAGGTATGCGTGCAGCTGGTGCGGAATTCTGTATAGTTAAAAGTTGGGCAATGAACGGACATTTAAATTGAAACATGTTGGTGAGACTCATGACAAGCTGATTGAATAGAAAAACATACGGGCCTTAATCCATTTTATTCCAAATCTAAGGCAGATCTGCACTGAGGAGATCAGAATTGTAGAATTTAGTTCCACTGGCAGAAGAGACAGTGTCTACCTACATATTGCGCCCCCAGTAATTCGATTTGTTTTTTTAATTCAGACCAGGAAAGTTTCCAAAATGATGGGATATGATCCGTTTGATTGTCGAACGAGAGGGGAGGAAGGACACAGAAAGAAGATCTCGACCCATGTACACATGAAAGAAAGTCTAACGTCTCTACAGGAATATGAGAACACTCCGAGACCAAATCAACCATGTTTAGTAGACCACGCAAAAGAGGTCCCTGAACGATCAAGGCAAATGGTGAAACATAATGAGGAAGAGATCCCGCCTTCTGAGAAGTCCCAAAACCCTTGGGAATGGGACAAAGAGTGGAGGCGGACACCGTGGGTCTGGACGGAAATACATACATAGACCCTTTGAATATCGGACGCCACCCAAGCGGACCTCTTCAGAAGTTTACAATCACATTTGCTCAAGAAGAGCAAGATTTGGAAACCAAGGAACAGGCATGGAGAACTCCTGGAGCGAGTGAAAAAAATGATCATTCCAGATGGATGTGGATCTCGAAGGCTCTAGCGACTAAAATCTAGCCATGCCTAGTCCGGATTGACCCAGAGGACGACACCTCGAGAGACGCACCCAAGGCTTCCCGGGAAGGTGCAATAATAATGGGCAGCTGAAATACCAGAGGTTTTGGCCACCTCTTGGCACCAAGTGATGTCAATTTAGGGGATTTTGATATCCTGTGTCTACAGGAGACGTGGCTCACTAAAAAGCAATTTTTGGATGGCTTCGAAACCTACTCATCACGAGCAGTTCAGGGTGGAAAAGGCCGCCCTCATTAGGCCTGTTGACTGCTATTAGATCCGGCATGGATCTCCACTACATAAGACCACCGACAAAAAATATCCACTTCCAAGTTTCTCTTCTGAATTGGATCCAGCCATTTTCGGAAAATAAAACAGAAGATAAGGGCGACGCTGTGATTTTGATAAATACATACTGGAATCCCGCGGCAATTAGAAATGAAGAGTATTTGGAAATGGCAAATAACATCCTTGAAGAAACACATGCAGAATGTGCTCCGAAATTCTTCATAATATGTGGAGACCTTAACGCTGTATGTCCCAAAACCAAAGATCTCAAAGGAATGAGAATAAAAAAATAAAAACTTTTCCTTAAATATGGTCGGGGCCATCTATGGGCGACTCTGATGGCCACATGGAACGTACAACGTCTAAAAACTTCAATAATTGCTACAAGTCCCAAAATTCCAACATGGGAAAGAAACAGCCAAAGTGCAAATCTGGACCACATATTTGTCTCGAGAGAGATGTTGAAGAATGTGATCAACTTCGAGATCCTCAGAACTGTTAGTAGCGACCACAATCTCGTGATGACCTCATGGACCTGCATGCGGAAAAGTAGATCTAAAATGGCTGCAGAGGTAGAGGCATGCAAAGGAGGAACTAAGTTGAGACTGTCCGCAAACACAATTGAGGAGGAGCTAACCAGGACATATAGTAACATCTGCAAGGAAAATCAGCTAGCATTCCTAAAAAGTAGTATCGATTATCAGCCACTTGTGATAGCCTATGAAACCAAAAGGAAGAGTTGGTCCAATGATGATGCACCAACACAAATACAACAAATTCATAGTGACAGAAAGGAAAAAACTAAGAAAAATAAAACGCCATGCGAAAAAGTCTAATTCTCCTGTGCTTATGGACCAGGTAAAAGCAGCAACAAAGACCTACAAGAGCTGGCTGTGACTAAATAGGGAATCGTTTGAGGCGGATGCAGCAGTAATGTTAAAGACAGTCTGCAGTAGAAAATCGAGAGAGTTCTGGACCCTAATTAGAGCCACCTGAGGAAGCCAAAATAACTCCCTAAACATTTTCATGGGAGAGAAAACTGGATGGAACATTTTACTAACTTATTTCAGAAACCCAGACACGAGACCTCAACAAACCAGACTGATCTTGCAACATCATGGATGGCAAATTGGGATCTGGAAGATATCAAGAAGAAACTCTCTCGTTTGAACAGCTGAAGGGCCACTGGTCCTGATGGCATTACGAATGCCGATCTCAAGTTACATCCTCAAGAATGGGCAGAATTCATCTATAAGGTAACAAAAAAGTTGGATGCTAGAACAATACCTAGCTCATGGACAACAGCAACAATTGTACCAATCTACAAAAACGGCCCCAGAGATCTAGCAAAAAACTACCGCCCGATAGCACTTTTAGATGTTATCGGGAAAATGTTTGGGTCGCTGTTAGACAATTTCCAAAAATGGGCAAGGACCACAGGGCATGAAGACCCACTTCAATAGAGTTTCGTTAAAGATGCACGAACATCACCAAACATTCTCCTATTGAGTACTTTAAGGAGAAAGATCCAGGAAGGCAGCCCTAAAATCTATCAGGCTTTCGACCAGGTCAACCGGGAAATCCTGTGGGAAAAATTAACATCAGGAAACTGCCCAGAAAGCATACTTGGTCCAATTAGAGCACTACACCAAGATACTTCAATCAGAGTTCACCTAAACCGAGAAGGCACGTTGTCAGACGAAATTCCAACAGCCAGAGGAGTAAAACACGGGGTGTCCTCTCGCACCAACACTGTTTAATTCGTACCTCTGGGATATTAAAGAGTCTGAACTAAAGATCCGCTCATTCCCTCCAACAGTCGAGAAAACAAGGGTAACAAGACTTCTTTATACAGACGATTTAATCCTACTGGACTACACCCCAATTAGTCTGCAGCACCAATAACATTTTATGGCCTACATAAAAAAAATAACCTTGAAATTAATAAGATCAAAACCAAGGTTATGATTATGGAAAAACAAAGTAATCGACATGAGACCTTTGAATGGACCCTGGAAGGAGAAAAGATTTAACAAGTCAAAGAATTTAAATACCTGGGTGATCTTAAGCAACAACAAACAAGAAAGCCCGATGCAAAACCATTTGATGGAAAGAACTAAGCCACTAGCACTACAAGCTAGTGTGTTGCCGCTTTACTGTAATGCCCTTTGTTCAATTCTACAAGGGTAAGGTGGTACCTTCACTAATCTATGGTGCAGACGCCCTGCCAATGATACCAGCACCCTTTTGGCAACGTCTAGAAGGTTTCTTCTGGAGGAAAACATTGAATTTGCCGGCATCAACACCAGTATCAACGATACGTCAAGAACTCGGTCTGCAATAATTACAGTCCATGGTCGTGAGAAACACGATGATGCTTTACAGGAAGACTATCATCAGCAGCAGAATAAATGTGATGACCATCATTCACACCGAAATTACAGAAAAAAAAAGTAACCTATTACCGAAATGGGTCTGAAAAAAAACAGAAGATCCTGGAAGAAATAAACAGCTCAGAAGAGGAACTTATTCAAAATCCGACCAAAGAAACAGACACTAAGCGAATGGGATTGGATTCAGACGACGTCACTAAAGTACAGAAGCAAACTGATAATTCATCTGCCACCAACAACAAGGGGTCTGACTTACTGACATATATGACTAAATTCCCCAATAAAGTTCTGAGAAACACCTTCCTAAGAATTCTAATGAACCTTCTCCCGACAAACGAGATCAGAACGATAAGAAATCAAAGAAAGGATAACTCCTGCCGGTTCTGTGGAAGTAAAGAACAACAGGAGACAATTAGACATCTCTTGTTGTCATGCCTGGGACTGACAACGTAAAGAACCACGCACATGGGGCATATATTTGCAGATATACGAACCTGTGAGGAGGACGAGTGGTGGGGCCGCTTAATTGAGAGAGATAATACCTCCTACGTGATAGCGGTCTCCCAATTCTTCACAAACTTAAAGCTCCAGGATTGCAATTAAGATTTGAAGAGGAGGATGGATCAAATCTTACAAATCTTTTAAGGAACCTTCTTAGTTAAGGAGGAGGGATGTGGGGAAAAAAACTCTTCTCTTGTAAAAATTGAATCAAAAAAAAAAAATTAAGACTCTTGCGCTTTTAACTTGAGCCTGAGGGCTATAACCAGCTGGTCATATCCCCCCAAACCTCAGTGTATATTGCATACATATTTGCATGTGGCTGCCATGGGCAGTGCCAGGCATGGGCTAGGGAGGAGCATGTCAAGCTTCTCACCTCATAACAGCAGCGACAGCATCAACATACAGTGGCAGTGGACAAAAGACTGCCAACGCATAATCAATTGACCCCCCTAAAACTGTGCGGTCACAGGACCTTTCTCACATGGCGCCATCAATCATTGTGGCCATGACAGCAAAGTTGACTGTTACAGCCCGTCGTGGTAGGGTCCTCGAAAAGTAAGGGGTGGGAGAGGGTGTCCAGATCACCTTCACAGCTATGAAAAGGTGTCTAACGCTTCAGGCAAGGTAGGGGCTGAGATGATAGCCTTACTGTGTGTTTGGCTATTTACTGGGAGCCATAAGAAACATGGATAAAAATGGCTGTCGTCATCCAAAAAGGGACGTAGTCCCTTTTATATTTTATCCTGCAGGTGCGGGTCAATCTGTCTTTCCCAGGTGAGTGAGAATGTGCAATGTTTGGGTAATCGGTGGTGAAATGCGAAATTTTGCAGCTGAAAACCAAAACCTCACAGAGCACTAAGTTTTTCACTATTAAACTGCTAGCTCTTTGAGTAAGAAAACAATTATGCTGAATAACTACTCAAAACTGTTTTACCTATGACCATGAGGTCTGTATTTTATGCGACTGTACTTTTTAATTGCATCATCAAGCTGCATGCAATTGTCAATGACTCTCAAAAAGAATATATCTATCAAAATAAGTTATTAAGACTGTGCCTTTAAGTCTATGAATGTAAACCAAAACACAAAACCTACACCTGCCATCCTGCCTTGCCACATGTCTTGCCTGCCTCTCGTTTAATCTGAGAAAAGGAGGGAACCACAGCCGGTTCTAGGATTTCTTCACGTGGACAGGTGCAGCTTAAGATGTGCACGCCACAATTTGCATATGCACTGATAATACTTTAAGTGCAATCACAGAAAAGGAAATCACTGGGAGTAAACAGTCTTTTCTGCCCCAGAGCATCATGAGAGGTCACGTTGCAAAAAGTTCAATGAGCGCTCCAAGAGACAAAGAATTGTTATGAAATATATAGTCACTATTGTTATTTAATAAAGAGCAACACTAGTACAGGCCAGTAAAACCAGGAGTAAGGCTGTACTCAGAGGACACTGAAGTAAAACACCTTTCCTTTAGAACTCCAAATTTAGTCATGAAATTATTTGCCCAGGATCGCACAATTTAGTTAAGTGGTGAAACCAGGATCTGAGGCCAGTTTGTAGTTTAGGCACTTGACCACATATATTACAGCTCTAGTTGGGATAGATTTGTCTTCATGTTTGGCATCCACGGGCTAAAATAATAATCTCCTTTAAGGCGACGACTTGAAAAGTGCTCAAATCACAAAATAAACCAATTTAACATATGTATTAATCCTTCTAGAAACATTTGAAGAAAAAGAAAGGTGATTGCAGGTTAAGTGCTCCTTCTAGAACAGAAGAATACAAATACCCTAATGGAAATGAATGTGAGAATAAAAACTTTCTTCAGGGTTTTGAAACTGTACTTTCAAGCCCCCCACAAAAAGAAAATACCTCTACACCTATTGAGACTCCTAGGAAGGTGTAGTCCAATATTTTTGTTTTCAGCAGATGAGAGCACACTGACCTCTATGGAGGGCTATGGGGCTTGCATTTGTGTGAACTAAGTGTGCAGGCTGTGTGACAAATGCAGGTGAGTTGGGAGGTAAGAATTGAAACTGTGATAAAATCACTTGCTTATAGTCCGTGTTTGACACAAGCTTGACGATTCCGACAATGCATTAGGTAAAGGAAGTGTGAAGTTGCACAAACAACATTTCTGTGTCAAACTCGCAAGATCCAATTTATTTTAAATGGGGGTTTAGTTTGATACCTCCATTCGTACTGGAAGAAGGCACATATTTGCGTAAGTACCTGGAGATGTGTGAGGTTTCCTAAACAAATGCCCACATCACACACCTTTTGTAGTTATATTTACTAAGCATGCACCTTAATTGCCATTTATTAGTGGCTTTTATCTTGGAGAATGGTTGCTCAAATTATCTAATAATGGTGTCTAGGGCACAGTTTCATATCATGCGCATGTCACCAGCTGTACACTTGTATGTATCTATGCAACAGATTTTCAAACTGGAAGGAGCTCAACACTGTGCATAGGGGATGCACTCAGGGCATTACAGGTATATTGGGGAGGTAGCGGTGGTAGCTGGTATGAGTAGGGGGAATCATGTGAGGAAGGGTTCCAGAGCAGAAAAAGCTCTGCACGGAGAAAGGTAGGGTTGAGTGGAGTCATCAGCTGTGAAGCCGACTAACAATGTGTGTGTGTGTGTGTGTGTGTGGTGGCAGCCTGTGTTGAGGGTAAAAGAAGAGTACTGACAGTCATTGCAGTGGGTGGGTCTTCTCCCTGGTCTCTGCCCCCTTAACACCGTCCTATTGGAATTGCAGACGAAGAGCCACAATTGGGAACCCATGTATGAATCCTTGCAGTATTCCTGAACCACGTTGAGTATATGAGACACAATATGCACTCAGGCAACCATTTAGAGTGTACCCCCAAGCTGACATAATGGAGGAAAGTTACCAAGAAGGATGCTCATTGCCAAGCTATTGAAATGCAGGCATGAACAGAATGGATGTACGTTAAAACAAAGTCCAACGACCACAAAAGAATCTCAAAGAAGATATAAGAACCTATGCTGAAACGATATGAAAATACTTAAGGATGATGATGTAACTAAAGAACTAAGAAAAACATGTATTCAATGATATAGTAATCATGAACACAAAGAAGAATGTAGTGACTCACTGATGAACAACTGTAAATACGCTGAAACGCAAGGTAGAAAGAACATATAGAAGCTTGCTTATGAGAGGTATATATTCAATGTTTAGGACGACCATTAGAAGAAGATGGACGGCTTATGTCAATCAACCCACCTACCTCAAAATACAAACCAAGGATATTAAAGTGAAAAGATGAAGAAATTGTATTTCCCTTGCAAAATATAGGAGTACATTGGCCTGGGACCAAGGATGCTATTTTGAGAGATGAAGGCAAAGTTTATATGGGATACAGTGAGCAAGCATCTAAAGGCCAAGAGGGGCAACTGCACCCAGTATAATTGAATCAAATAGTGTTAAATACACTGTTGAAATGGACACATTTGTGGTCTTGTAAAATGTGATTACGAGCTTGCAAAAAAGGGCTATTCATTAGGCTTGAAGCTAAGATAATGGTGTGCCTAGACTCCCTTGAATGTTCCAAGACAGTGCAGACTGGCAAGGTCAATCATCAAACAGAGGGCATTGGCATGAGGCCTACCAATGAGAGAGGGTAGACCAATTGGGAAAACAAGGGGAGAGCTGACGTATCTCCACGCACCTTGATTTTGTTTCTATGTACGTGCTGCTAGTGCATCGAACGTCCAAGGTTGGATGTGGGTTGCCAACCAATCAGAAAAGCCTGCTATGCACTTTTCCAAACAATGTTGCAAGTATTATTCCGCTTCCATATTCCTTGTTGTAATCAGTGTGCTATGTACGTAGAAGTAGGTCAGGGCATGTGCTACAGACAAGGGGCAGCAAATGAGATCTTAACCAGTACATAATTCTATATGTAGACATGCTCCCCTAATCCAATTGCACCCCTCAATAGGTTTTTTGTAATATGCCACGTAAGATGACGTTATAGACGACGCTTCTAGCATTATATAAACTAAGTATAATCAATAGACATTGTGATCCTGCATGAATCAAGTTGATGAATGATGATCCACCCTGCTTTCCTTCATCGAGATAAATCAGTATTTTACCATCTTCTTTGCGTCTGTCTGCTTATTTGGTCTAAGACAATTTATTGGTAAATCTATCTAGCACAGGGGGAGACCAAGATAGAGTAGATCTATTGCCTATACATTGATTTAACAAGTGAGGGCTTTATAGGGATTGGGCCAGCTGCATTTTTGCAGGTTTGGGAACCATAGCACCAGCGGGCTGAATGCAGTGAGGTTGCAGAGCCCACCGGTGGCAGGATTTTAAAAAAAAGTGACTTTACTTTTTATCCAAGCAGGCAAGGCTTGGCTTGTGTTTTGCACAAGTACTGGCTTGAAATTCGGACTAAAGTGAGCCATTTGGCTCTGGTGCAAGCCCCACTCTGCCTTTTCACCTTTACCCTAAAATGGTGACAGAGACTACATCTTGTTCGCAACATGTTGGAAACCAGTCACTACTGCACTGCCAGATGTATAATATCACACTCTATCCTACAGATGGATGTTGCAGTCCACCACAACGCAAAGCACCATTTAGTTTATCCAATCTCTTTCCCCTTCATATTACCCACCGGTTTCTCTCGCCCAACCTGGTCCCAGAGCTCCAATCCTGAAATGTTGCAGGACCCTTTTAAAAACCTGGATTCGCCACGGAGTGTGAGTGAAGCAAGAGATTGCATGAGCGGAGAGGGATAAAAGGGGGGGGAGCGGGCTAAAGAGGTTAGAGGAAGAGAGACACCGACACAGACGCAGAGCTATAGAGTTTGCACATGTGGTCATCCAGTCAAGGCTTTATTCTTTGCATACTGGGACTTTTAATCTGGCTGGGAAGGAAACACCTGGACTGGAACTCTATTCGTGGATGGCATGGGGCAACTTCAGAGATCTGGAGAAAGACAAAACACAAAAATAGGAGGCGGATATAGAGCAGACCAAAAGCAGGAGAAGGGACAAACAGACTGGGAGGGAAAGAATAGAGAGAACAAAAGGAAGTGAAAGAGAAAAAGCAAAAGACAGTAAGTAAGAGGTGGGCGGCCCACCTGGAAAACGTTTCCTTACGGGGGTTCTGGCATGAAAAGAAAACCAATGCTCTATGATGAAGCTAAAGACTTAATTGCTGGGTTCAGATTTTAGATGGCCCACACCTCCAATGATTAGCATCTTTGAAGAACTAACTAGCCTCTGGACTCAGGTGAAAAGATGCATCTAATGGGCGGAAGACTCAGAGGAAGCTGGTGGGGGTGGGGGGTCAACAGATCAAAGGGTTTAATGGCCCCACTCACTGCCAGCTTTCAAAACTACCATCCAGCCCCCCCACACTCCAACATTTTGAGGCTGGCTCCGCCCCTGGTGGCAGCATTAACCATGCAGGGCTTCATACTCTTGGCCAGGCTCAGAGTTTAAGCATGGATGCTCAAGAGCTAGTACTTCAGAACAAGTCTGTCCAACACAGAATTAACTGCGTCTTCCACACACCGGGAAGCAGGTAAAGTACCAGGTGAAGAGGAGACAGCCTGCCTAGGATGCCCAGAATCTTTCTTTCTCGTGTCGGCTTTTGCCTCTGCAGTCACCAGAGGAAGATCCCTGGAGGGAACCTGGCAAGTCATCTCATTCTGAATCATGACACTGTTTAGTGCAGTGCTTCCTTCCCCCTGCATCATTAGAAACAAAGTTAAACAGCGGGCATGTGCAGAGATAGAATGAAAACTCCTTAAATAGTTAACCACTCTCCATCATTTGGCTCCGATTAAACACACATGTGCCTAACGAGCCGAATGCAAAAGGCACCGACACTGCGGCTCCTGCCCCTGCTGCTTCGAATCACGAACAGCCCTCTCCTTTTGAACCTCGGACACCTGGAAAGCAATTGAAACGGTGAAGGGAGGGGTGGGGACTTGCATGCAGGATGGAAGGAATGGTTCCAGATCCTCTATCAATGTACACAGTGTTTTAGCTCAAGATTTCAGCCACCCCCCCCAATCAGGAAACGCACAACCTTCGATCTTTACGTGGCTATTAAATTACAGAGAGACGGCTCAGCTTTGAAGGTTTGGAATACGCATTGAGGCGTTCTGCACAACCACCATACCCATCCCAAACCAGTTACTTTTACTTACTTACTTACTTACTTACTTGCACACGCACACGCACACGCACACACACACACACACACACACGTCTGCGCCTGCCGAGAGAATTACCATGTTTGGCCATTTCCTAACCCTGCCCTGTAGCGAACAAAAGCTGCTAATGCAGTAAAAATAAAAAAATAAATAAAAAGGTTGCGCAGGAATGCACACAAAACATGTAAAATAAATAAGGTTACACTGCCACCAGCCTGTCTGGGATTTACTATGTATGGAAAAATGCCCACAAAGTCCAAAGTAGGGGGAACCATTTTCCCCCTGTAATGCTTTCCTCAAGTGAAGTAGTAGTGTAACACCTACTGATTTAAATGAAGGACATGTCCTCCTCCCTTCCCCCTGACCCCCTGCACTGGTAGCGTTAAGGACTAACCAGTGCCCCCAAAATTAAATGAGTTAAGAAAGGGAATGAGTTTAAAACGAATGCACTCAAAAAAATCAGTTCAGCAGACAGACATGCTGGGGGTCCCATTATAATTATAATTGGGTGTTTATAATGCACAGAAGAAGTATCCAAGCAGGACCCGGGATTCAAACCCGTGTTGCTCTGCGTTATCTTGCTTCCAAGACGAGCGCGTTGCCACTGAGCTATGCTATACGTGCATTGGAACAGATGGGAAAGTTGCAAGAATAAAAAAAAAGTCCCAACTCTCACCCTGCCCACTACTCCACACACTGGGGGCAGGGGGATCTAACGTCCCCCTGGATCAGTATCGTGATAGAGTCCTCTATCTTTTCTGTACAGACCACCGGTCTTACAATGTTTGTTCCCTGGCCTATGCTCTGCGTGAAGATAGAGCTTTGAAGACTTGTGGACCACCTGAAGGCTCTGCGTGAAGATAGAGCTTTGAAGACTTGTGGACCACCTGAAGAGTTCAGGACACTCCCCCTGCAGCTCACTTCATGATCTTCAGCTAGAGTCTAACAAGTAGGGTGTAAATCTACTCCACACCCTTGGTCACAAAGCCAAGTGGAATACACAGAGGGTGCAAGTCGTAGCTAGGCGGCCGAAAGGTTCCTTCTGGACTTCAGGCAATGTTGAGCAACTTAAAAAAGGGTCAGAATGTCAAAACGAAAAGATCTTCATTGCTTTGGAAGGGTTAAACCCCCTGACATCATCACTCTGTCTCTGATTCAAAGGATTATCAACAACAGGCCTTCGAGGTCACTGCCAGGCCGAATTTGTAAAATAGGGCAATTCGCTTGTTTTACTGCATCGGTCACAGGTAGCGTGTACTATCCTGCTGGCCAGATATTCAGAATACTTTGGGGTTCAGGATCTTGCGACTATTTTACAAAGATATATATCCCATGAAGGCAAAGGACAGCTACCAAACTGGAATTTCTAGGGTGCCCCCAGACACATTCCTGTATCCAGGTTCCATCAGGGGCGGCTTCTTTTTAAAAATAAGACAGCTGGGTTTGTGTCACATGCCAGTCGAGACTCATCCAGACGTAGACTTACCACAAGAGGTTTCCTTAGCAAAACAGCATTTAGTACCCAAGGGCTAGGTGCCAGTCGTCCATCCAGAAGAAGTGGAAGAAGGAAGGCTTTTTAATGGAGAGGCACATAACGCAGTGGTCGAAGCGTACGAAAAGAACTAGTGGAACTATGTGGCCTGCCCCTGCTCTCCACACACCCCATCGCTGCACCACCTCCCACACACAATCCAAACCCCCAAACACACTGGCTCTTTAAGGGAATCTTCAAAGTGAAGACAAGTTTCCACTTCTTCCTACACTTTGATTTTCAAACCAAACCATTCCAGAATGGTTTCTTTTTTAAAATAAAAGTATAGGAACATACTGCTCTCAACTGCTCCTGTACACTTCGACCACTGCCAGGGCCTTGGCCCCAGTAAGCAGCGCTCACCGATGCTCCTCGCCCTTTGTGGGAAACCCTGTTCCTGAAAGGGCTCATTGTGACCATGGGGCGAGCAGTTTCATACTCATCTCGACTGCCCCCTTACACCCACTCCAGAGATTTTCCATAAATTCATTTTAGATTACCAGTAAAGTTGTTTTGGCCCCATTACCGGCTTGCATTTCTCCTTCCCTACATCCGACATTTTTATTGCGGCAAGGCAATGACGGAGTCCGACAGCTGGACTCATGCTAAAGAGAAATGGCCTCGGCTTCCGATCTCACAATAATTGAACACTGCCGTGGTGTAGCAGTTGAGAGGAGGAGAGAAAACAATTCAGCAAAGGGTCTGCAGGAACAAAGACAAAGGAAAAAAGGATGGCAGGACTGTGGCTCCAGCAGGATTCCTCTTTTTGGCAGAGCAGCAGCAAAGTAATAAGGCATGGGTCTAGAGACCAGCAAGAAATTATATTTATTTATTTTATTTAGCTCATAATATGCTACAGAAGGATGGTCTGGATTTATGCATATCTTGGAAATGGCTAGGCCCAACTGTTCAATGATGGTAGACACTGTGGAAGGTCTCCTCTGTCAATAAAGGAGCCAGGGCCGTCACGAGGGGAGTACAGGGGTGGGGACGGGTGGGGACAAACTGGCCCAGGCCTCGCGCTCAGGGGGGCCTCGCAGCCGCCTGGATGGGTATTCATCTTGCGAGCTGCGAGGTGTCATTAGATTGAAAAAAAAAGGATTAAAAAAAAAAATAAAGTTACACGCCACACACAGCATGGGGGGCAGAGCGGGCAATGGCCTACAGGGGATATAGTGAGCACTGGGCAGGTGGTGCCGCCGGCACTGTACAATGTAACAGTTTGCCGGCGCCCGGCCCAGCATCGTTTCACGTGGTTTGCTAACCTTGCATTTTACAGACGACGCAGGCGTTGGAGGCAGAGATGAAGTAGTTAAGTGAAATTACTTCAGTGCCTGGACTTGTGTTGGATTTCCTTGTGGCCTGGTCCACAGCAGTGCCTGCAGGGGTCTATAGGCAAGACGTGCTGCAGCAGCAGGTAAGGTATCTGAATTTGGTGAATCCAGTGGTCAAGTCCTAACAATTAAAAAGGGGGGACTCATCAACAAACACAATGGGATGTGTTGCCAGAAATGAACGTATGAAAGTGAAATATGCACATTTCATTAAATTGCCTTTGCATACCACTCAAATTGCACATGACAAATGGATTTGCCTTTCACAAAATCAACACACAAAAAAACAAAACAAGAAAGGATATTTTCACCTAATAGTGTTTTGGAAAATGTTAAAAAGGTGTGCACGTTTTAAACTCCAAAACCAATACAAATGTTTTCTCTGGAGTTTGCAGCACTGAAATGGGACATTTCACTTTTAGTTGTTTGTTATTTTTCATCAGATTTTATAGTGCAGTAGTGAAGACTCCGGCCTGCAAACCTGGTGACCTAAATTCAAAGAGTACATTCACTGTTTCTCATTTTAGATGGGGAGGGGACTGAGCCCACCCTCTGAAAAAAGTGGGTGGACTCTGTCCATCCACGTGTACCCTTGACTTGAGCCCTGGGTGAATCAATGGCAACCCGTGTGTGTGTGTGTGGTCAGCACCGTCAGCATGTAAACTATAAGTCCCAGAATGCAACACAAAGATAGATATGCATATTCGTTGTCCCAAACTTCCAGCCGATAGTTACATGGCACTCAACCTTACCAAGGTGGCTGAAAACACCACATTTCTTTTTTTGAATGGGGTGAGAGCCCAATGAAGTGAATGGGCGTATAGGGGGCTTGGCTAGTGAGGCAGCTGATTGTAAGGAGGGTGACACCCTGCAAAAGTGTGCAAGTTTAGAGCTATGATAACGCCAATGCGGCCTTCTGTTTTTTGAATACATTGGGCTGGTATGTACTAGATTTTGCTCGCGTTTTACACCTCTTTCAGTTTATCGACTGTAAAATCATTAGATTCACTTTTCTCATAATATGTACGTGTGGATCTGCCATGTGCACAGATGCTCCGATGCCAGCTGAAAACCACCACTCAGAGCCTAGAAGGCTCAGTTTAGGCATTCCTATGGTGGAAATGAAACAAACAGCATATCTAGGTGTGCTCCATCAAGCTGCAATTGATGAACCCCTTCCGGCTTTCACTTCCCTGGGGTACATAGAAGTGTTTTCACCTTGTTGCCTTTTGACACTGGTTCCTCCTCATCACCCAATGGGTAACAAAGTAGGATTTAAAGATTTTCAGTGGGCATTTAGTGTTTCAGCTCCCTGCTAGCTGGCTGTCTCGCCAGGGCCTTTCAGCTCTTTCAGTTGAAAGTGGCTTCGGGGGGCCCCAGCAAATGTCCCCATGTTGCCAGTCAGCAGTTTTGTAACAGATATTCCTTTCTATATTCCTTTCATTCTGGGGCTTAAAATAAGCGCTTTCAAATGCTCGTTTTACTGCTGCGTTTGCTGGAGCCCTTTCAGCGGCCACTTCCCTGAGATATACAGAATTGTTATCACGTTGCCTTTTAACACCGGTTCCCCCACATCAGCCAACTTCTGACAAAGGAGGATTTTAAGATTTTCAGTGGGCATTTAATGTTTCAGCTCCCTGCTGGCTGGCCGTCTTGTGATAATCAGCAGCTATTAACTCCTGGCTGTTTTTCTTTGTCTCCATTATAATGTGTGCACCCAAGGGTGGCCTGAGACTGTTTTCCGCTCTAAGCATTGGGGGACCCCCAACCGTCATGTTGAAATGGGCCCCAACTCATCTTCAGCCAGGCCTAGGTAAAGAAAACTTAAGTGTTATCAGGTGGCTAGACTGGCCTATAGCCAGCAATAACACTTATGGTGCACAGCTGGTCTGTATATACATTCTGTGGCATGTTTTTTTTGTTATTGGCTGTGAGTCGTTATATGGTAATTCTGGCCCAGGTTCGGCGCACTTTATAAATGCCAAATAAATAAATAAAATATATTGATGCAGCCTGCATGGACATGTATGGGAACAGCCAGCATGAACATGTTTTCATACTGGCATATGATGTGGGCAAAGGCAGCATTAAATGCAATGGAAAATTCTCCTGTGCATGTTTCGTGACTTACATCTACTGGATTTGTCTGTGGGCTACCATATAAAACTAATTGCAAACTCTATGGCTTTTCACCCTAATTTATAAACAAAGTGCTGTAAAATGCACCATTTTAATTTGCTTCAAAACTATTTTGGGGGCAGGAAATCTTCTCAAGCATCCCTCGTTTGGGCTCCCTCACTCCGCTCTGTCAGTCCCACATAATTGGTGCACACATTTAAGCTTCTCCGGTTCACAAATTCATCAGCTGCCACTGAACATCATCTACCTGTCACTGTGTATGATGTGTGTTTTAATGCACACAAAGCGGCAAGGCGCTCCTCACTATAGCTGGCGTCACGCACCAGCTGCCGTCATGCCATCCTATATATATTTATGCATATGGCAAAATTGTTATTCTGGAGTGAACTTGTCTTTAGTACAGAAACATAACTTTGCTGTAGTTGATTTGCTGTTATAATAATAAACCATATTTGGGTTCCTCCACACAAACCCAATGGGAGATTTCTTGCGTCTTCTGTTTGCGGCGGCAAAGCCGGCCCAGGGCAAAAAATTAGAAGGGGGCCTCACCAAACGTTTTGCCCCGGGCCTCACCACATGTTGCGACAGCCCTGAAAGGAGCAGGGATTCACCTTAAAGAAGATGGCTTGGGAAATTGTCAGAGAAGCGGTTTTCCAGCATCTCGCTGCAGCCTCTCCGACTTGAGATCCTAGGCTGCAGGGGTCTACTAAAGGAATGGCTGCAGATCCATCGGAGACTGAAAACCCTGTAGCAGGGGAGTCTAGCCAACCTATTAGTCTTCCTGCAACATTCAAATTCTGGGTTGACCGTTTTGAGGCAGTTTGCAGCCTCTTTCCTTTCTCAGCCTGAACCAGTTCCACACTCACAAAGTCTCTTCGGGTCCTGGCTGGAGCCCAGGAAGATAATGACCATAAACGTCAAATTTCTTACGGTACAACGTCCTTTCATCGTGGGACTTTTTTCACTGGGTTTTTACTGCGAATTTTTTACTAAAAAACCCATCCAATTTTTTGGGGGATGGGGGAGGTTAGAAAAAAAAAATATATATATATATATTTATATGTGTTATGGGTGTTTTGGGAATAGATAACAAATTAAAGGGAATAGGGGGCCTGGGGGGGGTTCCTCCCAAAAATAATTTGATGGGTTTTTTCGTTAAAAGATTTGCAGTAAAAAACCTGCCAAAAAAACATCCTGCAATGAAAGGACATGGAACCTTTCTTACCACTAACAAGGAGGAAGATGGTTAAAAGAACAGCGAGCAAATAAGACAGGGCTTAAAACATGGCCAGCCATTTTGAGCACTTCAGTTAACAATAGACAGGCATGTGGTAAAAAAGAAAAAGTGCACCCAAAAAGTGTACCATTATGGTATCCCTACTCCAGGCTCAGGGCGTTACTGTACGCCCATACACTCCAAGAAAAGGGAAGCGTGGTTCCCATCCACTGCTATCCTTAATGGAAGCAGGAGGGCTACACTAATGATCTATTAGTGGGGCCGGCACCCCTTGCACTGGTAGCATCTGGGACTCTACAGTCCCCACAAAAGAGGGTCCCTTTCAAAGAGAAGGAGTCGCAAAAAGAAAAATATTTCCTAACGCATTATATTTCAATCACTTGAGACCCTTTGCAATAAGGATCACATCTTTTGTTCACGCTATCGTACTCTCTCCTAACACGCTCTGTCTTCAAGCATGCCATGCAACTGCTGGAAGCTTCTCCCACGCCCGGAGCAGTGAGGAACAGATTCTGTTCCGATTGGACGACTCCAACGCTTGGGTATGGTGAGCCACTATGCTGCCACTGCACGGTCTCCCTTTCGCTGCACAGCATGGCTCCCCCCGCCCCCCATTAGTGGCCGATACTCAGCAGTGTCTGAATGACGTGATGGCACCTACCAACACCTGTGTGCACAGACTGCCCCCTCCGCATACAACACAGTCAACATTCCGGCAAGATCATGATGGGCTGGGATGCTATTTTGACAGCAGTGCTTTATCTCTGTTGGTTATGTTGGATCCCTCTGCAGTCATTGATACCGTTTAACCACGAGATCCTTCTTTCATGCCTCAAATCATTGGTCGGAGAGACGGATAAATCATTTCGATCGGACAGCTCTCAGAAAGAAAGTCTTGGCCCTTTTCCCTAGGATGCACACCTGAGGTGTTCTGCAGGGGTCCCCAGTATCCCCCTTGCTTTTTAACATTTACATTGAACCCCTTCTGGCACTTTTTTGGAATTCTCAGTATATTTACTATTCACACGCTGAGGAGTCCTATATAGCTCAGCTCACAGTCACCAATCTGAATACATGGAAGGTCTCACTAATGGCAGGAATGAAGTTCGGGAAATGGATGACAAGATCCTGGCTCAACTTAAATCCTTGTAAAAACCGAGGCAATTTCTGTGGGACCCAGAGACATCTGTTAAAAGATTCTTTAATGATCCAGAGAATCTGCTTTTATGCAATCTACCTTTGTCCTATTCTGAGAACGTCAAGAATGTGAAGTTATTTGGCCAGTAGACTTGAAGTCAAATTCACGGGCTGTGAAGGCATCTTACTTTAGATGGCATCTGTTAAGTAGATTTTACGTTTTCTTCCTGGGGGTTGTCGGGAGGGAGGGCATTCAGTGCCATTATTTACTCAGAACTAGATTATGCTTAGGCTTTGCTGGTAGGTTTACCAGCTTAGCAATAACATGGTTTACAATTCTGCTTTTTGACGGACTTTAAAACTGCCTAAAAGTGCTAGTTTCAGATTTTCGATGCACAATATACTGACCACTGGCTGAGAAAAGGATCATTTTCAAGATCGTACCCCTGCCGTTTTAATGTTCACACAGTTTGGCCCCTCAATAACTTTCTGGTAAAATATAGGGACCTGCTAGACCCCTGTGTTCTGAGCATCTGAATCCCTTAGTTATTCTCCCCTCCCAATTAAGAGATTTTATGTGACTGGGCCTACCCTCTCGCTACTGACTGCCTTACCATTTGAGTAAATTACAGATCTTTTGCTCCGTCCGCAGACAATCAAATACAATTAAACACATGTGTGTTCTTCTACGAAGTAGAATGCCTCGCTGTTATCAACCGCAGCTTTACATTTTCGTTTTCCACTTGCCCTTAGATGCGGTCATACTGCCCCGTGTGCTAAGTAAATACCAAAAATGAAAATCAAGATGGCGTGTGCTCAGACCAAGTCCACGACTTGCCTTGTCTGAGGGTCGAATTCGGAATACACGGCAACGTTTTCGCAGGAAGCTACGTCATAAATTCACATTCGGTAGAACCAAGGAATTAACGAGCCTCTCTATGACCATTCTGAACATTATGATGGACGACACTGGCAGAAACAGACACACGCAGAAATGCGCATTGTGCATTGCCTATGAAGGCGCGTGGCACGAACAGAAGGAGGTTTTACGCATAAGGCTGCAAACAGATGAAAGATACTAAAGTCGGTATATGGACCCCAATGTGTCAACAGCACGAAGAGCTTTATAAGAACAATTCCAACTGGCAGAAGTGTCGGTATTTGTTTTTACAGTAAGTTTGGGCCCAAATTGAATGACACCTGGGCAATCTCGGACACTGAATGAAAATATAGCTTGCTTGAAGGCCCAGCCGCAATGTAGGCTGTGCCTTTATTTAGCTTTAATTACAGCGGTTCTTCAATTACACAATACTAGGTGGCAGGAAGAGGAACGCCAGTAATTCCAGAACCGCGCACTCAAGGCTGCATGCAAACCTATCATTAGGCTGTATAACGCCGAGTAATGTTTCTGGCCACTGGGGAGAGGAGGTGCCCGTCGTCCTATGTCGTCACCGCGGGGCCCTCCTCCGATGACGCGCCACATTCACTCCTAGCATGGGCTTTGGTAGATGTAATGTGGCTGCGGCATGACGCAGAGCGCAAGGCATCGACACAAGTTGCAGAAAAACATGGTCTTCAAGGTTTCACATCTAAGGGATATGTGAAGAATTTGGGCTGCAAAACGCACCAGCTAGGAGTAAGTAGAACGTAGAAAGTTATTAAACCAAAAAAGAGGGACTGGCTTCATTTGACATTTTAAACCGCAAACACCAGAATTCGCAGAAATGTACAAAAATATGTAACAAATCTTATCAAAAATAAATTGCATTCGTTATTTTCGGAAATTAAGTACAGTAGTAATAGACATATTGAAGTACAATGTGCACACGCATAGGTAAGGCAACGTTAGTGAGACATTCCATTTATTCAGGGTGGTGACTGAGGGTCATCCGACTAATCGGCTTATGCATAGGAGTGCACCCCAAAAGTGTCCAATTATGGTAGCACTACTCCAGGCTCAGGGCTTTACTGTGCAAGGGAAAATGTCCCAACACTCAAAAGAAAAGGGAAACGTGTTTCCCCTGAACTGTGTGTTAAATTGTGTGGGTCCAGGCATCAAAGGTAACCAACGTGTTTATTTGTGGAGCTTACAGCTACGGCAGGCACTGCTTCGCTAAGCAGGCTCAAACTGCCTCAAATTGGAATACTGCACAAAGATAAACACACTATACAGAAAACAATGAGATCATAATGAGCTTGCCCATAAGAGAGCACACAAATTAAACTAAAGCTTCAGAACAAATATAACATCCTGTAACATTACTATTTTATACATGAAAATGTTAAATGAATTAAACAAACCCAACACATCTCCTCCCTTGCAATTATTAAACCATTTACTCCGAGCAATAATCTTTCAACCAAAGGGGTTTGTTTCTTGTTCTCTCCGAATTTGTGTCCATGTTGCTATCCTTTTGCACATTTCTACTCGACCCTGCCCCATATGTTTGCTCATCATCAGCACCATAGTCCTATTCCTCAGGGTCTTCTGCTTCACCATTCTGATTACACTTTACCAACTTGCTCGCTCATGGACAGCACTCTCCACCTTCCATAATGACCGCATTCTCTCTTACCACAGCAATCCTCTTCGGACCAATAAACCTACTTTCCAGACATTTGGGAGACAATCTGGGGTTCCTAACCAAAACAAAATCCCCTTCTTTCCAGTTTATCTTCCTTGTTTTTTTTCTCCACATCAAACCTTGCCCTGTAATCATTTTGCACTTCTCTAATGAGTACCATGATCTTTTCTCTATCCACATTAACGCTTCTTGCCATATTCAACCAACCCGGGCAAAGTTTAGTACCTGGCTGCCTACTCTTGAGAGACATGAATGGGGACATTTTAGTGACCGCATGTGGGGTGGTACAATAACTCCACACCATCTCTCTCAAAACTTTCTGCCAGTTTAAACTTGATGCCATGGCCAATTGTAGACCACCCTTCAGGAATCTGTTTGCCCTTTCCACCAGGCCGTTGGCCGTAGGGTGGTATAGAGGCGTTCTAGAATATTTTATGCAGTACTTTTTGTGGAAGGTAGGGGTGGTATAGAGGCGTTCTAGAATGTTTTATGCAGTACTTTTTGTGGAAGGTCAACATTCTGTCGGAACAAAACTGAACACCATTGTCTGAAACAAGTTCTGTAGGGAAACCCTCCCTATGAAATACCTCCTCAAAAACCAAATGGGGTGGCCTCCCGAATCGCCTTCCATTCAATCCACTTTGAATGGTAATCAACCATAACAATCAAATACTTAAAGTCATCACCTAAACTTTGCAAAGGCCCCACCAAATCAACAGCAACTTTCTTCCAAGGTTCATTTGGTACACTCACCGGACTTATAGGTACCTCCCTTACCACCTTGTTCTTATCACTTCTTTTACACACTCTGCAGTTTCTCACACACATCTCCACTTCACTATCAACTCCTGGCCACCAAAAGGATTGTCGGAGATGTCTTTTAGTACCACTCATGCCTAAATGCCCTTGATGGGCTATACCTATCAAACGTGACCTAATGTTATTGGGGGGAACAATTTTATTTCCCTTCCTAAGTCTGAAACCATCCTCAGAGAGATTCAATTCATCTTTTATGCCATAGTACCTGTCAAATTTCCCATCAACCAGATTCCTATGGGGCCAAACAGTTTTAGTCCATGCCTTCACTTGTTTCAACACCACATCTTCCACATCAGCAGCTTCCCATTCATCCTTACCGATGGCTTCATACTCAATTTCTAATATACTCGTACCTTGCTCTATAGTTAACTCATCAGAATCTTTACACTTCACTGGTAGTCTAGATAAACAATCCGCTACAATATTTTCCCTGCCAGGTATATAGACCACTTTGAAATTATATGCTAACAACTCTATCATCCACCGCGAGATCCTGGGCGATCCCTTGGTCCACTCTACACTGCCTAACAGTTGGACCAACGGTTTATGGTCAGTCCTTACAATAAAAGGTTGACCCCAAAGGTAAAACTTAAAATGAGTGACAGCCCACACAACCGCCAGCGTCTCTCTATTACCGAGTAGTTTACTTCCGCCCCCCTTAAAGGTCGGGAGGCAAAAGCAATAGTGTGTTCCACTTTTCCACCATCGTATTGGGATAGAGCCGCACCAAGAACCAGCGTGCTTGCATCCACAGCCAACACAGTCTTCCTCCCTGTAACAAAACCACCCAACGAAGGTGCCTGTGTTATGCATTCTTTGATCTTCAAAAAGGCCTCCTGACATTCACTTGACCAATCATACCGCACACCCTTCTTTAACAAGTCTCTCAATGGAGAAGAAATTGTGGCAAAACCATTTACAAACTTATGGTGGTACTCTGCCAGTCCCATAAACGAGCGCAATTGCTCTTTGTCTTGGGGCTGGGGAGCACTACTGATGTTTTCAACCAGAGATTTCTTTGGAGAAATACCATCGCCAGAGATCCTATGTCCTAAATATTCCACCTCTTTCATCGCAATTTTACATTTGTTCCTCTGAACAGTTAAACCAGCTTTCCTAAATCTATCCAAAACAGCTCTCAGTATTTCATCATGTTCATTTTCATCATTGGCAAACACCAAAATATCTTCTTGGAACACTGTAACCTTTACCAAACCCTTGAGAACTTCCTCCATCACCCTTTGAAATACAGACGCAGCCGAAGCTAAACCAAAAGGCATGCAATTGTATTTAAAAACGCCCTCAGGGGTGATAAAGGCAGTAGGGGTTGAGACTCTTTAGACAAAGGAACCTGATGGTAGGCCGCTGAGAGATCTAGGACAGAGAATATCTTAGGTTCACCCAGTGTGGAAAGAGATTCTGAAATGTTTGGGAGTGGGTGTTTCTCGACAATGTTCTGATTCAAACTGCATAGGTCCACACACAGCCGCAACTTCCCATTCGTCTTGGCCACCAGTACAATGGGTGATAACCACTCTGTGGCTACAACCGGTTCGATGACACCCTTAATAATGAGATCATTCAGTTCATTTCTAAGCTGACCCCTCATATTCAGTGGTACTTGTCTCAATTTGTGGAACACCGGTCGTGCATCATTCTTGAGTCTTATGTGATGCTCAAAATCCTTCAACTTCCCCAAGCTGTCAGAAAATACTTCAGGAAAGTCTTTGGACCAAACATCCTCAATTTCAGCAATTGTTACCGGATTGGGAGCATTTGCTTGGACTCTAACTCCTAAATTTCTCTGTTCCTCCCAACCTAACAAGGAGGCACCTTTTTTGGCTACCAGGATGTTGGCTAAACATTGCCTTTCTGTGTAGAGAATTTTCGCCGGAAATTCCCCCAAAATCTCAATTGCAGCCTCACCATAACCACAAGCCCTAATATTAGTAGGGCAAACTATTGTCTCACTTTTCTTCAATGTGGTATGGTCCAGGGGGAGCAGGTGTCAACTTTCATGACTAATTTGCAACCATCGATACGAAACACATCCGCAGGGCCATTCGACTCCCCGGAGATGGCCGAAATCTCGAATATATGCCTGGGAGTGGGCTCCTGTGCACCTGAAACTTCCTGAATGTTATAATTCCTACGGATATTTTCTTCATTACCAGCACTGCTTTCTAATCTTGGTTCTATAAGATTCACCGACGTGGTCTTGCAAACATTAGCAAAATGGCCTCTAGCTTTGCACTTGAAGCACTCTGCGAACTTGGCCGGGCAAGAAGGATAATTGGCACTATGTTTATGGTTCCCACACCTGGTGCACGAATTTCTTGTGTTCCAATTTCCCTTCCTACCACTGGAGAAACTCGTCTTTCTTCTTTGATCAATGGCACACACCGAGAGGGATGAGGGGCTTTACTTGTCTATCTTGAGTTCCTTGACATACTGGGACGTCTGTTCAATGCTCCTTGCCAATTCCACAGCTTCCTCCAATTTCATGTCCCTAGCAAGGAGTTTCTCCTGAATCCTGATGTTGTTAGTGCACCTGACTAATTGGTCTCTAATCAATGAGTCAGCAAGATGTTCACATTCACATGAATAACTCAATGACCTCAACCAGGCAATATTAGACTCCACAGACTCCGACTGATCTTGCACCCGCTGAAAGAATTTATGCCTTTCAAAGCTGACATTTTTCCGAGGTTCAAAATGACCCTCCAACTGCTTGAGAGCTATGGCGTGCTCATCAGCATCTCCAGCCACAGGAACCCGGTTTCTAGTTAAACCATCAAAAATTCTGCGTCCTTCCACACCAAGGTTATGAAGCAATAGAGCTTTCTTACGTGCTGAACTAAATCTGTCTCCTCCCATTGCCACAAGGTAATTTTCGAAAATATCCTTCCACCTGTCCCACCTAATGGGAGGGCGGCCTGGTTCATTTAGAAAAGAGGCAGGAGGAGGTATAGTAGCAGCCATGGTGAAGAATGTAAATTCCTTAAGAGAGAAAAAAGGAAGAAAAAAAATATAGAAGGTTGCAGAAATTGTAGGTTGTTCAAAATCCCAGGGATTGATGCAGGAGGTAAATCCAGCCAAGGTCAGTAATGTTCAAAATTTTAAATGTCATACAGCCCTTGACATATCCTTTGTACAAAGGTGTTAGAGCAAGGAGCAATGTTTTGTTGTAATAGAATGCAGCAACAATCAGGGTTTAATGGTGCTAGTGCTGCAGTTCGTTCTCTGCTGTGGAGTTCTCCTGGCGGCTCCCACTCCACGAAACAATGTTGGCAAGTGACCGGCGTCACAAGGCGGAATGGAGAGTTCAGCAGCACAGCTGACAAGTGGGAGGCTCCTCCGTTGCTTCGCACGTTATACGCGTGTGTGAGGGGGCAGAGTGTAGGTGCGCGAGATGTGCTCGCGAGCTAGGCCGAGATGGGCTTGTTACACGGGAGGCCTCTGGGTGTTTTGGTGGTGCGGAGTCTCTCCCCGCACAGTCTTTCTATCCCCCCGGTCCCAACCAGTGCCTCCTCACCTGGTGTGGGTTCCGGGGCAGGCCGCTGCGCTCTCTCCCTGGTCGCTTCCTCTTTTTGTTTTTTTTTCCGCTCTGGAGGCGGACCTCGACTCCTACGCAGAGGGCTGCTCCGGTGCTTCGCCTCTCCTTCCTGTGCCTCTGCCTGCCGTCGCGCATGCAGGGAAGGAGGTACCGCGGGTGAGCCAAGCACCGAAGGACGCTTGGGGCTCACGAACACAGATCCTCGTCGCCAATGTTAAATTATGCGGGTCCAGGCATCAAAGGTAACCAACGGGTTTATTTGTTGGAGCTTACAGCGACGGCAGGCACTGCTTCGCTAAGCAGGCTCAAACTGCCTCAAATTGGAATACTGCACAAAGATAAACACTCTATACAGAACACAATGAGATCATAATGAGCTTGCCAATAATATAGCACACAAATGAAAATAAAGCTTCAGAACAAATATAACATCCTGTAACAACACTATTTTATACATGAAAATGTTAAATGAATTAAACAAACCCAACACGGTGTTGTAATTAGAGTTGATGTTATCATCTTGGTGTGAGTGCACGCGTGGTTCCAAGCAATGGAATGTTGAGTGAGGAATGACGTGCGGGTGCTCAGGGGCTGACAGTTGGAGACAGTGCCTGCCAGGTGGGGTGCTGCCAGTGTCTCCCCCATGTAACGGGCTTGACTTGTTAGCAATAAACCTACATGAAATGAACTACGTGCTTACCTGTTTGATTACCATCCCACGTTACTACACTGGAAACGAAGATTGAGCTGCTGCGGAGGGGGCAGCGGAGAGGAAGGTGACACTGCCCTCCAGCGTCCTCATCCCACCCGGCGGGGCGGGAACCAGTGAAGCGGACTGTTGGTGGTCCGGGTCGCAGCCCAGTGTGGCGTTGTGGGCACTGTCATTGGTCCAGTTCGTGGGTTGTTCCCACCGTTGTTCCTGGCGTCCGACTGCAGGACTGAAGTAAGCAGGCCATTAGTGGCTGGTTGGGGGACTCCGGTAGTCCATAGCGGGGGTGTCCAGTGCCCCTGGGTCCGGAACCGGAGAGTCCGAGACTGGTGAGACGATCCGGTGGCCCATAGCAGGGGTGTCCAGCGCCCCTGGGTCCAGAGCCGGAGAACCAAAGTCGAGAGTGTAAGCGGTGAGTCCAGAGCCCTGGGTGCCTGCAGGGTTTTTGGTGCGGCGGCGGCCTGGTGAATTCTGGCCCTGTACAATCTTCCGTGGCAGGGTTAGGAGCCCCCCCTGTTGGCTAGAAGAGGCCTGTTACAGGGTTTGCTGGCATTTTACGCCGGAAAATGAGCGGAGGCAGTGAGCAGCTGAGCTCTTTGGTCATATGGCTGATTGCCCCTGCAGCCAGTGGGTGGCGCTGTGGTGTGCGACCGTTGGGAGGAGTTGAACCTTCGTGTGCTCTTCCTGTTTCGTTTTGAGGGCGATTTATTTTCCTGTTGCTTGATGCTTCCCGCACCTGGGAGTTTTCATGGCTGAGCATATGAAGGAACTGCAAGATGGTGCAGGTCCGTCAAAGGATCACAGCGACAGCGCTGCTCCCGTTTCCTCTGGGGTTAACAGGTGCAGCGGGGAACTTTCGGGTAATTGCTGCAAAGTAAATGACATGGAGCTTTCAGGGAGTCAGAAAGAACAGAAAGATCCTCAGCTTGGCGTTTTCATGGAGGAGACTGCGTGTTTCCAGCACACCTCGAGTAAGAGGTGTTCAGAGCTGGACAGTGGCGGCAGGGACTTGGTCCATCCAAAGAAGAAATGTGAACGTGGATGTGTGTCTTGTGGATCTGAAGGATGCAACGATGGGGAATTCTGTGACAGATGTTGTTCCTTTCTTGCCATCCTGAAGGGATTTGATCCAGATCTGCATGATTTCTACGTGGGAATAAAGGCCCTCACTTTGAGTGAGGATTAATTTTATTCGTGGCGTCGAGGCCACAGTGAGTGTGTATGAGTGGTAGCGTTTGTGGCCTCTGTTGTGTCTTTGTATGGGCCATTCGGTGCGTATGGTGTGGATGTGTGCGCGTGTGGCGATACGTGTAGTGGCCCTGTCATGTGTGCAATTTTTGCTTTAAATGCAATCTAACCACAATGTAGTTCCTGTTTTCTTTGCAGGGCGGGACAGGTCTTATGTACTTTGAAACTGTGAACTTTTCTTTTAAAACTGTGAACTTTTCCTTTAAAAGTGTTTTGCCTTATGTGTAATTACCCGTTTTCCTTGCAGGGTGCAGAAGGGTCCCATGGGCTTGTGAACTGTGAACTTTTCATGTTCATGCGTTTTGTTTTTCACAGAGCTTTTGGACGTCCTGCGGTTTGGGGGTGTTAAAGTTTTCCATACAACGTTTGCGTCATGTGATTTTGAGTGATAAAAAGTCAGTTTCCTCGCATGGGGCATATACCGTTGTACAGTCAGCTAATTTTATTTTGCAAGGTTGGGTTCTTTGTGTTTTTGCATAATACATGTTCATGAATGAGTGGATAGAAGCACATAGTTCATTATGCATATAGTTGTGGATGAACTGTGATTGTACCGCCGTATGGGTGGTATGTTCCCTTAGTCTTAATTCTTCTAAGGTTTTAGTCAGTGGGTTTCGTATGTGTTAAGGGAATCCACGTATGTGTCCTGGTAGACGTGGGTGGCCGGGTGGGCCCATTCTTGGTGTTTTGCCTGTGTGCTAAGGGGGTCTATTTCAGGAGGTGCCGAGGTTTCACTGGCTGTGTTTTGGGTCACAGTGTGAGGTGTCGGTGGCCTGGGGCCACAGAGAATCGTGGTGTAGGTGACAGTAGCTTGGGGCCACAGATGTGTGGGTGGCAGTGGCCTGGGGCCACCGAGATGTGAGGTGTAGGAGGCAGTGGCTTGGGGCCACGGTTGTGTTGGTGACAGTGTCCTGGGGCCACTGTAAGAGGAGGTGTACCACGGTTAGTCGTGGTTGTGGTGGTGGTGGCCAGGGGCCACATTGGTGACGGGGTGAGGTGTGTGTGAGGAGTTGGTATGTTTCTCAGTGGTTTTTACTATGTGTTGGGTATCGCGGGTTGGTGTGCGTGTTGTGGATGGCCGGTTGGGTCCAGTGGCCGGTGGTTTGTGCTCCAGCTTGGCAGGCTGGTGGTCCCGGGGGGCAGCCTGGGGCGGAAGGTGTTGTGTGCACGGATGGTTTAGTTGGTTAGGTGGATATTTGTGGATGAGTCAGGCGTGGCAGGCCTGAGCCCCGAGGGGCAGCTTGCGTTTTGGTGGCAGTGCTTCCTTTCTTGTTTTTGTTCTTGAGGGTAGTTCCCGCATATGCTGGTAGGGATTAGTTGACTGCGATTTGGTTTTGTGATCAGTGTTTCGTGGGTTTTAACTTCTTTGGGTTTAGTTAGTGGGATGTTATTGGTATCATCTTGTTTGTGGATAACACCTGGTTGTGGCTACACAGTAGGGGCGGTTAGGCGCTCTGTTTTAATTGGTGTTTATTGCAGTTTTACCTAGTGGGTCTTTATGAGTGTAGGCCGTTAGACTTTGTCTTAGTCAGAAGGGGTGTATGGCATGGTGGCCACGTGTCATGCATCTTCGAATTGATTCCTCAATCTGAGTATCGGGGCGGGGGGGGGTGGGGGGGGGAGAAATGTTGTAATTAGAGTTGATGTTATCATCTTGGTATGAGTGCACGCGCAGTTCCAAGCAATGGAATGTTGAGTGAGGAATGATGTGCGGGTTCTCGGGGGTTGACAGTTGGAGATGGTGCCTGCCAGGTGGGGTGCTGCCAGTGTCTCCCCCATGTAACGGGCTTCACTTGTTAGCAATAAACTTACATGAAATGAACTACGTGCTTACCCGTTTGATTACCATCCCACTTTACTACAAACTGATATCCTTATGGGAAGTGGGAGTGCTACATTTACATGTGGACCATGGTCCCCTTGCACTGGTAGCCTCTGGGACTCAACAGTCTCCCCAAAATAAAATGAGGTAAACAGGGGAGTCTCACAAAACAAAGCCTAGAACTTCATAAGCATTATAACATTCAGAAACTATTATTAGTGACAGCATAGTCTGCCTTACTGATCATCTTCAAGTGCATGTAACACATATGAGAGAGACGCACACACACCTAGCAAACGGACAAGGGCAAGAAACATAGAAAAATACCAATCGTAACAAGCTTTTGGTGACTTTTTTGGACTGCTTTGCCAGATGTGTTCACCAAAATCTTGTAATGACGTTTTCCAGACACATTTAGTCATTGTGTTTAGCTGAGTAGCTGGATGAACTGCATGCTTTTTAGCCACTAGCAAAGATTTTTCATTTTTTATTTATGAAACAACTTGGTGGTGGCTATTATGTTCCTCAATCAAGTCTCTGAATGAAGATGTTTCAATTACCAATGACTAGATTGATCATGTTTTTGCTGCGTTTTTCGCACTGACCAACATGAAGCCAATAAAGGCAACTAGAGAAGAGTGGTTCCATGTAATAATGTCGCCACAAAAATCTCGCCATGCAAAAATATCGTCGAAAAATTGCTGTTTTTTGTGGCGACATTATTGCATGGAACATGCGGGGACACCCCCGCAACCCCCAAACTTTTTTTTTTCTTTTGAATTTTTTTTTTGCCACCGTCTCCATATATATGGTCACCCATATAATATCGCTGCGACCTTTTCCGGCGATATTATTTACGCCGACCATATATATGGGGATAATATTACCTGATACCAGAAGAGTAAGTCGGGCCATATCAATAACGTAAAGTAACCCCAAGGGCGTATGTGATATTTCTGGATTTCAGAATGTAATGACAATTTATTGCTCTTTTTATTCCGTGATTAATTCACCTCCTGACTCTAATCAAAACTAGAAACCCTGAATATGCGATATCGCGCAGCCCGAGGAACGCATCTGAGCCCTGCCGCCAAGCTGTTCACTGGGCCGTGGTTCGTTTTGCCATTAAAAAAATGACGGTTCGCCATCTTAAACTCATGTGAGAAGATAAATGCATCACATTTTAAGGGGAGGGCAGGAGAAGACATCTGTGGTAGTCTGATGGCGGAGTTCCAAAGCGAACTAAACCACTTATCTGATGCTTGAAATAAACCCAACAGGGAAGGAAATGCACACAGATTATATAGATTGAACAAGGATGGCCAACTAGGAGCGGAAACATCGACACTCATTCCTGAAACTGACGTCCCCACAAGAAGACCCCTGGGGTACTAGGACTACTGCTTACTTGCCTGCCATGGAGTATGCAGTCTTTCCAGTCTATAGCACTACTTTTTAGAAACTTCAGAGCCCAGAGGATTGGCTTATAGGTACAGAGCAACACTGCTGTCATAATGAAATGTCCAGCTGCATCTCAGCAGAAACTGAGTTTCTGTATGGCAACACAGTTCAGGAAATGGGCTGGAACAAGACAGACGGCTGCTCCAGCAAAACAGGTCTTGCCGGAGCGCTGCCCTTCTCCAGACCCAGGGGCTAGCACAGAACACTCCCAGATCTGTTCTGAAGCCAAGCAACACACGCTTCCACCAGCAGACCCCTTTCAAAAGCCTCAGCAGTGCTCTCTAGTCTTCTGAATGAAGCGTGGGTTGCTTGTCCGTGCGATAACTCAGCTACAGAACGGATCTGTTCCCATGCCCAGGTGCAGACTGTTTTCAGAAGATTCAGCACAGGAAATCGGACAACTGCAACAAGTATGTGAGGCTTTGGCTGTTTCTGTACTCGATGTCCTACAATTTACAGACTTTTTTATTAGGCTGAATATTGTGACCAATCATTACTGCAGAGTCCAACTTCCATTATCCGCTCAAAGTGTTTTCTTCCAGAATCACTATAAAACATGTTTAAAATGTAAAATTGCAGGCATTCTTAAGTTCCCATAATGCTCTTTGCTTTTATGCAAATCGCCAGGATTGGGTTCTATGAAGCGATACTGTGTTGCACCTGGTCTAGGGCCAAGACCCTTACCCGCACCCCCAGCTACCCATGCCCCCATCCTTCCAAGAAGCAGAGGGTTCCCCTAGTACATTTTTTCCATTTCCAGCACTGTGGAAACCAATTTTCTGAGAGGCACATAGATAGTTTGCTGATGCAGAGAAAGAGTGCTCCTGAATAGGGTTGCGCACACTGAACACCATCACCACTTCTCCTACAGAAATATATGCAAAACGTAGGCTATTCTTTAGTTTGTGTAGACAATGTGCTGTAAAACACAGAGCTTTGACCATTTATTCGCACATTTTTTGTGAGTTAGGGAAAACGGGACAAAGACAAAATTCCTCCCATAACGAGCCCAAGTTGCTTCCCGGGAACCACTTTACTCCACTTTTTAGAGTTATTAAGGATTGGGAGAATGCATTTACATTTTTTTATTTGTTACATTTCAAAGGTCAGTACACTCGCATCCACGTGTGGGTGGTGAGAACGGTATGTGCAGGTATGAGGTGTGGGAGGGAGGCGTTC
The DNA here is from genome assembly GCF_040938575.1 of Ambystoma mexicanum. Taxonomy (NCBI): domain Eukaryota; kingdom Metazoa; phylum Chordata; class Amphibia; order Caudata; family Ambystomatidae; genus Ambystoma; species Ambystoma mexicanum. The sequence goes on along the minus strand of NC_090934.1, from coordinate 979,380,761 downwards.
AGATCTGATCACAATGCTTGGAGGAGAACTCCTTGGCAGAAGAAGCCTTCACGGGAACACTCTGGCAACAGAGTTTGGGGAGTAGGGGCAATACGTGTTAGTAGCCATGGTTAGACAGTTGTATAATGCATAGTTGGTAAAGCGCGGACAGCAGTAGCATTATGCCAAACAACAAGGCAGTGGGGGGCCGGGAGGCCCTCGGGTAGGACATTAAAGGGTGCATTTGTGGGCTGGAGTAGATGAGAAATTGTCGCAGTCTCTCCCAGTGGTCTAAGGGGAGGTCCATGCCATAGCATGAGCCAGGATGGGAAGGGCAGAGAAGGTCCATCAGAAAGGATTACTTCTGGCAGAATCCTGGATACGCAGCCAAGCTTTACGTTTTCAAGACTTCTACAATTTAGTTTTGTGCAGAGGCGACTCCGTTGCCATAGAATATGTTCTTTTTATTGGGGACAGTGCATCCTCGAATTTGGTGGAAGAAAGGGTGGAGGAGGAGTTTCGCAATTTGACAAGCAGGCATCAGCTGCAATGAGATGCTGGGGGCATAGTGTGATTAAGGTTTCTTGGCAGAAGAGGTCATGCCCAGCAGGGCTACTCTGCCTCGTGTGACACTGATGTAGCCTTTTAGCACTTGCACTTTATGAGTGTTGCACGTTTTGATGGAAACATAATGGTTACGCTTATTTGGGTGTCACTAGCAACTTGGTGATCCTCAGGGCAAGGGATCAACATAGCCCAACAGGTGCCAGAACATATTTCTGTTGATGAGGTTGCATTAAAGAAGGACTGTAGTGTGGATCTACGCCTCTATATTTTTCTTGAAAATGGGGATATCAATACAACATTAATTATTCCAGAATTTCATGTAAACCTTTCCGAAATTACTTTGTTTTAAAATAAAGGTGTAGGAAAAAGTTGCAATTTGGGACTTCAGTGCACTGCACTGAACGTTCCCTTAAACCGCAGGTACTTTTGTTTGAGCGTTTGGATTGTGCACGGGAGGGGTGCAGCATTAGGGTTTGTGGGGAGCTGGGGCAGGCCTTTTCACTACTTCTTTTCGTAAACTTCGACCACAGTGCATATCTCCAGATAGTTTCAGCTCATTGCCAAGTTTAGGACAGCACCCACTTCTGGCCTCTATGGACAGGACAGTGTAGGATGAGCAAGGCTGATCATCAGAGGCAGGGGGTGTGGGGGTAGTGTCACAGGACCCATGGGAGACGCAAGGCAGAGCAGGGGAGCACCGATACCGACCAGGAGAATGCAGGGCAAGGGTGGAGCAAGGGCCAGCAGGACAGTGAAATTAGGCTGGGGTAGGCGTAGGAAAGTCCACACTGGGGAAGATGATTCACAGAGCAGAGGGAGATCCTAAAATTCTAAGCCACTGACTGGAGGAAAGGATGAATCTGGGATAACGGTGGATGCCAGGGAGAGAGCATGCAACAGAATGGAGAGGGGCATACGCTCTAGAGGGGGCTTGTAATCCCAGGCACAGCGGCATCGGCCTGACTCTGCTCAGGGAGGGGAAGAAGTCATGTAGGTTGTAGGAATTCAAGCAATAGAGGCAGCACAGTTTGACAAAGTTAGAAGCAGTTTGGCAGGTGAACTGGAGACTAGGTGATTTGTAGGAGGATGAAAGCACCAAAGGCAAATGATCGATAACGCAAAAAGCCAATCTTCATGAAAAATTGAAGAAGAATTTCTAGACTTCAATATAACTATTCCAGTTGAAGTATGTCTTGTCTTCCCTTGGTGCAAGTTGCAACAAGTCAGAAGTGAGTCAATCATGGTCTTCTATGGCTGAAATACCCCCATTCTAGACCTTCCAGTCATCACCTCATTTGTTTTGGTTTAGTCACCCCAATGGGACGGGTATGTCCAGATGTGGGTTCCTGTGCCTGCTGGGCCTAGAGACCCATGCTACTACTCACTGATGAGGCCTAAACATGTTTGGGGATGCTTGTGGTCTAGTGCAGAAGGGATGTGGGACCAAGCCAGATTTGCATATGGTATTTCCCCTTTTGTAATGGCTTGGGCAGGCAAAGAACAATGGTCTGGGGGGTTGCCCAGAGCAATGCCAGAGGTTAAGATTAATTCTTATCCTTCCAGCAATCATCAGCTCTCATTACTTATTGAAATGAGAGTGGCTACGCCTTTTAGAGATGAGGAATGCAAAATATTTAATGGTGAAATATGTCCCATGTGTGCACCAATTCAAATGACCTCACAATCGGGCTGTACACAAAACACACTGCGTGTGCTTCCCCACACAATGAAGAGTGTTCCAAATACAGTAATGAACACGACTTTGCACTTAGCTCAACTTGTTTCATGAAGCGTTTTCCTCCCCTTTGCCGGTCAGCATTAATGTAAATATTAACCAAAGAATCGGACTGAACTCTGACATCATCAGGTAGCAGTTTATCCATCTGGAACAATGGAAAGGATTTATTACTCAAATACTGGCACAGACCTCTGGCACGCCGTAAGCCCAAACATATCCATGCTGACTAATGTTAAACGCCTCTAGATTTGGCTGCGATGTAGGTTTGTAAGCCATCGCCTTTCCAGTGGCTGTGATGGACACTTTCAAATTCTTCATAAAAACAGTAATTGGGATATTGATGGCACAGAGGAAGCATGTAACCCTATAATACTTGTGTTGGGGGGTGGAGGGGAGAGGTTAGATGGTTGAATAGGAGGATAGCACAGGGGCAACTTGCTGGTCTTGGAAGCAAGAACATGCAGACCAGCAGAGGTTCGAATCCCAGATCCACGCGTAGAAACCAAACTCTAGTATTAAGCGCGTATAAAATAAAACAATAAAATAAATAACTGCCATACTCGAGGATACCGACCCTGCGGTTATCTAAGCAACGATATACAGTCCAGCAAACCTGTGTCACCTCTGCCTTTGCCATGTACAATTCTCCTTCAAGATAATTGGGGATCATAGTGGGCCCTTAAAACCTTCCCGACTGTACAGAGACTCGAATGAAGATCAAGTGTCTCGTGGGGCAGACCATGCCAGTCACTGGACTGATCATTTAGGAACTTTACACTATGACAACCTTAAGGCACCCTCACCGTAAACATCTGGACCTAGCCAAATGAGCGTTCTCTAAACAAATGAAAACCTGTGATCTTACAAGACCCTCCCTAATGTCATCAATTAGCAAATTCTTATGAATGTTACAAACTAATCGGCTAACCAGCTTCCGCAGCACGCAGTTCACAAGGACTGGTATTTAGAGACTAATCAGAAAACAGCTCATTTTGGGTGGAGATATTAGATAGGCTGGAGGCGATTTTGTCCGTGCGTTTTCCCAGGATGCCTATGCAGGTGTTGCTGTTGTCGGGTAGGGGGCGTTGTGCGGTTGCTCGTCAATATGGACAATTGGTTGACAAGGCACTTGTGGTCGCAGTGAAACAAATACTAATGGTGTGGAAGACGAGAAAGAAGCCCAGACTAGAGAATTGGATTAATGATTTGTTGGTATTGTCAAACTTTGAGCGGGTGATGTTTGTGAGACGAGGAAAGGAAAATAAGTATCAAGATCTTTGGAAACCATTTACAGATCTATATGGCGAATGTGTATCTGAGGATTAGTTGTTTCCATTGGATCCGACTATCTGATTTATTTATGTGTATCAGTTGAGGATTCCCCCCCCCCCCCCCCCCGTTTTGTTTTTGTTCTGTTTTATGTAGTCTGTGTGTGGTCTTTATGTCTTTGTAATAATCTATGTTATGTTATTTATTCTTATTTATTTATTAAATTAATTGTAATATTTTGGATTAGGTATCTTATATTGCGATTGATACGAAATGTGTCTTGTATTATCAGAAATGTTTCAATTTTTATCCATGATTTGGACTTTGTTTTTGCTTCTGTACCTATGAAACACTGATGTTTGATACTCTGTTTGAACTATTGGTAATGTATATTTTGTTTATTATAAATCTTGAAAATAAATAAATAAAAATAAATAAATAAAAAAATAAAAAAGAAAAGAAAACAACTCATTCAAAGCACCGACTACAAAGAGTAAATGCCCAGAGAAGCGAGAGAGAGGATGTGCAATGAAGGGGAGAAGGTGGCAGGACAGAAACGTGAAGCTTGCTGCCAAATGAATCAGCCAATCACATCACTGACTTAGAAGATTGTCAGTAAAGCTAGGGATTTCCCTTACCGTCCTTACAGTGCTGTGCCCGTGTCTCAGAGTCATCAAATCAGATGAAAGTCCATAACTACTGTCACTGGCAGTAGGCGCTTAACATGGGAATGTGGCAGATATGCGCATGAGTTCAGTGTCTTCGATTCAGGTAAACTGCAGCTTGCTATGGGAGGGAAACTACTAATTTGCCGATACAGTGGAAGGGTTATAATGGATTGCCAGTATGAGGCGCAGAGATGGATGCCAGTCAGGCAGCCAGCTGGGGATCTGGGCATTACATATCATTATTTTCCTTCATTGGTTATTCGGCTCACAAGGTCCACCAATCGGGATGCAGGGCGAGCAGGCTGAACCCAGCTGCACATGCTCACGTTACAAGCTCCGCTCAGTTCCCCTCTGACCACCACCATCTCTGCAGACTCTTCATCGTTCGTTGCACTGTTCCCTCCCTCTCAGAAGCATTGGTGGCGGCGAGTCTCTTTCTCTCTGCAGGTGGATGGGTGTTTGGGGGAGGTGTACTGTTGGCTGGGGGTCCCTACAGCGGCATCTGCTTTTTGTGCATGTGCGTCATCTCGGCCTGTGGCTGCCCCTCCGTCCCATGCTGGCTCTGTCCCCCGGACACCCTGACCTGCTTTGATTCTGCCCCGTCCCTTTTGGACTTGCCATCACTTCACCACGCAGGCAGCTCCTGCCGGCTGCTACTGGCCAAAACACGTGTGGGATAGGCGGCAGGCTGTAACATCCAGCAACATCCCCAAGCCATCGTTGAAGGTGCTTGCTTTTCTCGTGCCACACAACTCGGGCTTTCGCCTCACTACAACCATTGCTTTGGACATAGAGGAAGGACAATGTGTGATGTACCTAAATCGAACAGGACTAGCAAAGTAGATCTTTCAGATCTTTACAGTAAAAATTCACAGTAGATCGGCAACTGTTAAATTCAATAACAACAAAAAAATGCAGTCGTCACACAAGGCACGACTCAAAATGCAAGACGTTAAGCCTCGTTGGTATAAGCTGGACAATTGTCACAGGGCTGAAGAGATGGCCAGTGTGGAAAACGTAAAGACCAACAAATAATTAACACATCTTGCACGATTCCTCACAAGCACAAAACAAAAAATGATGAGAAAAAGCGGGTTCCAGCAAAGAATCCAGGGAGAGAGAAATAATGTATTAAAAACAAGTTGGCCACACCAGAAAATAAACTGTGGAGGCAACATAAGGTATATTAAAATGCAGGATAGAGGCCAAGGTGTCACAAAACCTAAACACAAAACGGCTCTGCAATTACTTCAGGTGTTAACAGAAATTTGCATGAACATAGATAATTGATCCAATATTCTCCCCATCTATACTAAACCTTTTCTCCAACATCATAAGGCATTGCATCCAAGATTATAAAATGACCGAGTCCTCTACAATATTGAGAAGACATATGTAAATGAGAGACGGACTCTTCCCTCTTAACAGCGCTTCCCGGTATGGCGACACCCTTCACTGATGCAATCTGATTAAGTATTCAATATTTTTAGAATGCAAGTGCATGATGAATTGAGAGATATACTACAGAAATCAGATACTATAAGACAGACATTTAAGTCAGCCTATCGAGCATACGGTCATGCTGGAATTCTAATTGTTTTTAAATGTATTCATTTAAACCTGTAGGCGTGAATAAATGCAACTTAAGCATTCAGTAGGGAGGCTGGTATTGCAATGTAAAGTTGGCAGCAGGCAGACTTTATCAAGTGAGGATGTGGACCCCCTTAGGCTGGGGTGCGAGTCTGCCAGGGGGGAAGCCAGACCCATTCCAGACCTGGAGGAGGAAATTGGGAGGGGGCCCCAATTCCTGCTCCCTTCCCAAGTGCCTAAATGTGCTTGGGCTGTACCACTGCTGATCACCCCATGCCTGCTTCACATGATGCTAGCCAAGTCTATTGCCTGGAGAGAACGGCAGCCCCAAAGATGCAAAGAGACGAAGATGCAATCCTGCAGTGATATGGAAAGAGACACAGCTGCAAGCTGCAATGCCAGCGAACAATAAACCAGAAGGCTTGCCGCACTTATCAAGTCTCACCAATGCAAGCCTGCAGAGCATTCCATTTGCTTCTACTTGACGCTCATACGCAAACTGTGCTAGAGACAGTCAATGCACAGACCATGCAGCTCTTGTACCCACACAGCTCTCATAGCCAAGCGACATCCGAGAAATGTAGTACCCGCTGCACGGATATGGAGCTGGTCCCTGCTATCCCGGCATGAGGAATCCACAGGAGGAAGCAAACGGGAACTGTTGTGACAGCATGCCACCATAACTGATCAGTGCGGGTCGCAAGAGAGAAAAGGGCAGGGCTAAGACTCTTTCAGGCACGATCACCCATCCACGCATAATACGAGCACGAAGGACTCCACGGTCAAGGCAGCCCTCATCAATGCTAGGTCCCTCCCAGCCCATGCACTGGATTGCAGACTTTATAACTACTGAAAGCCTCGACCTCCTTGCCATCACGGAAACATGGCTACATGAAGCTTCGGGACCGTCTTTGGCCTTGGCCATTCCAGACAACTATGCTATCCTTAGATGCGATAGAAACATCAACCAAGTGAAAGGAGACGGGATTGCCTTCATCTTTAAGCACTCAATTGATATTAGAGTTCTTCCCAACCTTCAGATCCCATCTGCTGAATCACTATCTATTAAATTGCCCCATCACCCAATCATACTGCAACAGTACATCTTATCTAACGGCCACCTGGACCCATCTCTACATTATCTTTGGATATCGCGACACTCCTTACCACCAATGCTAAACCTAACTCACCAAGTATAACACTTAGAGATTTTAATCTAGGTTTTAATGACCCTATGAACACCAACGCCCTAGAGCTAGCCAGTACACCATCTGATCTCGGCTACACCCACCACATTCACGAGCCTACATATATCAAAGGAAGAACCATTTACTGGCTCGCGGACATCAATTGCATAACCGATCGGATAACCATCACACCATGCATTTGGTCAGATCACTACAAAATAACCTTCTCCATCAAAGCCTCCCCACACAGTCCCAATCTGAACATTGCCCCGGCTACCTATAACCATAATAAGAAGGACATTACAACAGATACACTTCTCCCACTAATTCTTCCCCTTCTCAATAACACTTCACCCTCCTCAGACCCCACAGTCCTAGTGGATACTTACAATCACGCCATCCTGAAAGCACTAACCACCATAGCCCCTCTAAAAATGCGCAAACCCAAACCACGATCTCACCTTAACTCCTGGTTTACACTGCACTTGCGAGAGCTGCGCAAAGCCAAGAGAAATGCTGAAGCACATCAGAAAAACTGCCCGTCTGAAACTAACAAATGTACACTGACTATAGCCTCCTCCAACTATAAAGCCGCCATCATCCTAGCCAAAAAAAGTCACCTGTAATAAACGAATCATACAAGCTGAATCTAATACAAAAGAACTGTTCAGGATTCTTAAAAGAATTGGAAACGCCTATTGCCCCCAATGAGAAATGTATTACGGATGCCATATTGTGTACCAACATCCAAAAGGCTCTCCTTGACAAAATATCGATGTTACAAACTAAAATTAACTCTAAAAAACACAACCTACTTACAGACCCAGAATCCAAACCAGCTATGCATAACATCACCCTTCCCGAGCCCTCATTTAAACCATTTAGTTTCTCACCTCTGTCCACGTGAGAAGTGGAAAACATCATCAGGAAGCTTAAATCGTCCAACTGTCAAGGCGATGTATGCCCTGCACCTGTCATTAAAGCGGCTGCACATAACCTTGCACCTTTCATCACCAATCTCATTAACACCTCCTTTAAAACAGGAAATGTGCCTGATAACCCAAAAGATGCTTGGGCCATCCCATTAATTAAAAAACCTACCCTCAACCCTAGTAACCCTCCCAAATATAGACCCATCACAACAGTGCCCTTTTTACTAAAAATATTGGACCGAGCAGCCTACCTGCAAATACAGGCTTATCTAGAAACTAACAATCTCCTGAGCCTTAGGCAATCAGGTTTCTGCCCCAGACATGGTACGGAAACAGCCTTGATTGATCTTATAACACAAATCCAAGACATAAAGATAAGGGCAAACTAGCCCTCCTACTATTGCTTGACCTAGCGGTGGCTTTTGACCTGGTCAACCACCAAACCCTGTGCCAACACCTGAAAACAGCTGCACACTTCTCCCATTCGGCTACATCTTGGATAAGATCTTTCCTTGCAAACAGAACCATGAGGGTTTTCTCACCATCTGCCTCTGCTGAACCTTCTACAGTACACTGTGGGGTCCCGAAAGGGTCATGCGTCTCCCCTACACTTTATAATGTCTTTACGAAGTCTCTCTTGGACATTCTTGATCATCTGGGTGTCACGTATACCAATTAGGCTGACGACACCCAGATACTCATTCCCATCACTGGAGACCACGTAACAGACACAAAAGCCCTTAACGAAATCTATTCAGTAATCCAAGCTTGGATGGCGCACCATGTACTCTGCCTAAACAACGAGAAAACTGAGCTACTAATCCTCGGCTCACACGCTAGACTTAACAAGTTAGACCCTGCCTTCAAATCCTTCACTATTGATGGTAACTCTATCAAGGTCACTAATAATACAAAAACCCTCGTTATCTACCTTGATGCCACACTATCTCCACCAGACAAACTAACGCGGTGGTAGCAGCGTCAGCATACACTTGTAAACTAATCACTGCATGTAGGCCCTTCCTTACGACATCCAACTGCATTACTCTTGCTAGAACTCTAGTTATGGCTAAAATTGATTATTGCAATGCCCTCTATCTAGGGACCAGCCACAGAAATATCAATAAACTCCAAGTAACACAAAACAGTGCCATCAGGGCTGCCCTCAACTTTCCAAAGAAGCTCCATATATCGGACACAATTCGTAACCTTCATTGGTTGCCTGTCGATCACACAATCCCACTTAAAACACTTGCTTTAACACACAGAGGAAGGGCGAATCTTGCCCCAGCATACATCACCAATAAACTCTCTCCACACACTTCCACAAAGCCGCTAAGAGCAGCTCAAGTTCACACCATGTCCATCCCGAGATGTAAGCTCCAAAAAATCCGGAGGCTCCAGTTTCCCTGTCCTGGCGGTCAAGCTCTGGAACACGCTTCCCTCCTCCCTCAGATCCGAACCTTCCTTCCAACTATTTAAGAGCAACACTAAACGTTGGCTTCAGGAACTTGATCTTGCTGGACAGCACTCATTAGTTTAGCTATCCCTCACGGGGTTCACTAGAGGACTCTCCTTCCACACGCCCTCTACTAGTCCCCTCCTTATAATGCAATCCTACTGTGCTCCTTTGGCATTGCCACTTGTTGCTACCTGTCTTATTGTATTTGCCTTATTCAATACTATGTATTGCCTGACATTATGCTGTAACCTATGTAAATGATTGTATACTTTGTGTATACCCTGTGTAACACCACATTCTGTATGACATGTGCCCAGATGCCCCAGGGCCAGGAGCGCTTTACAAATAAAATAAATGCAAATACAAATACAGATAAGCCAGGGAAACAGAAGGAAAAGACCAAAGGGGGCAGAAGAGGGAGGATATAAGGAAGGTGCAGGTTATTAGGTATAGGTGAGAGGAGCTTGACAGACCAAGAGACGAGCAGGAGGATGGACAGTGGAAAGGAGTGTTGAGGTGATTTGAAGAGAAGGTGAGGCATTGGCTGGTAAGAGAAAGTGGTGAATGAATGACTTCAGACTAGTGTGAGAGAGTGGCAGTAGCAGCATGGAGAGGGGTGGAGAGGGAAAGAGTAGTAGTCTGGAGCAGGGAGAGTAGTAGAGGTGAGAGTATAGCAGTATGGAGAGGAGCGAGTAGTACTGATGTGGGGAGAAGAGCATAATAGGGAGTAAGACTGAAGGGTGGAGGCAGGTAGTAGAGAATAGCATCTGAGGGATAGAAGCGGATGTCTGAGGGGGAGAGAGGAGAGACAGTGCGTGGAGTAGTCGAGAGGATAGGTGCAGGAGGAAAGGGAATGCGACAGACGTAGGGCGAGGAAGATCATGTCATGGAAGGAGAAGACTTACTGGGGCTGCTGTGTCTGGAAGGCACAACCCCGCTTTCTAGAACTAACCAGAGAAGCAGAGAAGCTGACACCTAGAAAGTCCCTGGGAGAGTGAAGGAAATAAGGCATTTACCTTTAGGCTATCATCACCAGAACATAGACAGTTCGGGTCAATAATTAGTAGAAACTAACCTTTGGAGTAGGGACACCTTGGTTATGGAGGGACTCCGTATCCCTAGATGAGAGGCAGAGGGACTGCTCTCCGAACCCTTGTGCAACCTGTCGATAAAAACCCTTGAATTGTCCTTGGGACCTGGTGTATTATTGGAGGCCATCCGTGACACATGCCTGCATGTGTTTCCATGTTGGTCTGTTTATGCATGCTTTTAAATTATGGATAGAGCGCATTCCAAAGAAATGACGTGCGACCAGTGAAGCATCATCTGCAGAAGCTGGCACATTCACTTGCTAAGTGTCTGAAGTAGCTATGTAGCCCTTAAAAAAAATAACATTGATAAATGAAAATAGAATTACCACAACAGAGGTTCAGACTGGATGTTGTTCTTCCATAAATAGGGGCGTGTCGAGCCTGGTTACATGCAAGAGCAGCGTTTCCCAGTTATCATTCCCACCCCACAAGAACACAAAGACAGCACGGAACAAAACGAAATAAAAAAGACCCGCTTAAGAAAATTCACCAAACAATTGATCAGGAAAAAAATAGCCGCCCGGACCAAGCCTATAGATCCTGGCTAAAGTAGCAGGAAAACAAATACTATGCACCTGTATATTGATTGTACGCAAACCTATTTTAGTAAATCTGAGTGGGTTACTTCTAGTTTAAGGACCATAAACTTGAGGTGCGGGGAGAAAAATGTAGCTCTGTCACAGAAAGCGGACACTGTATTGAGAAAAGAATAGTGTCCTCAGTTGCAGGACCCTCCCGTCCCCTGCACACGATTAGTAGAGAAAACTCAGTCAATATTTGTAATTCAATGAAGGCAGTTAGAACTATTAGATACAATACACATTGGGGGGGGGGCACGGTGTGTGTGTCTGTGTGTGTATCTGTGTGTGTGTGTGTCTGTCTGTGTGTGTGTCTGTGTGTCTGTCTGTCTGTGTGTGTGTCTGTCTGTGTGTGTCCCCTTCATGTAACAGAGTGGAAGGAGGCAAAGCTGTCAGAGGCGTGAACATGCATCAATCATCATGGCCAGACTGCCTTCACAACAACGCTGATACCACCAGCAGGAGGAAGCAACTCCCAAAGCCACTCAGAGCATCAGTTCTATCCAGAAGGTGAGCGTGGGACGCATATGAAACAGACGTTGCAGAAAGTGAACTGCTCAGCTACCAAAAAGTTGAGTGTCCAAAGTCCTACAGGTACCGGCAACGTTACTCCTGAAAACAGAAGATAATACAGGGAACGGGAATACCGGAAAGTTAAAAGGGACTCAGTACAAGTTAAACTACTCTAACTAACCAGATATCTAACCAGATTTAACCAAAGTACTGCCACCAGACAAACAAGGCTAGGCAGTTAAAGCTAGTTTGAACACGGGTGCAAGCAGTGTTACAGGCAGCCGATGGCTGTTGGAATTTCTTTGATTCCAGGAGACTGCTTTAGGATGATAAATGTAATTTTGTGTCTGCCCTGTAGCCAAGTCATATTGCAGCTGCTTGTGTATCGGTAGGCAAGGCCGAGCAGAGTAAACACATGTTCATTATACTTTTCAGTATGGAACATTGGAAAGTTAATTCTTTTTAGCAGAGCACTTTCTGGGAGAGAAAACCACCACCATTTCACATTGCAAAAATCAATAAAGGTCAGCAGTGAACACCCTTACAAGATTGCACTCTGTAAAACCATGTTCATTGCAGACACTCTTATTTGCTATTTAGAACACCATGGTCCTATGATGAAAGGAATATTTCAATTACAGTCCCGCGATAACCACATTATTCAGAATCAAAGGATTCTTTAAAAAATAATCTGGTATACTGGCTTGGAAATTATTTGGGTGAAAGCTTGATTCTCACTATATTCAGAACAACCTGACCGAAACATCACAGAGCACTGAATATAATTTATTTACAGGTTGTGAGAAATTCTCTCCAAAGCAGTTATCGGTAAATACTAATTCAACAGAGATTTATTGCTGTTTTTGTTTCCTTTTTTTGTGACCTACAGTTCTTTTTCCTAAATTACAACTTTCATTGTGTAAATACAGTATTCTGACCATACTTGGGGGGAGGGTCTAATCCAATTATAATTGGAGGTGGTAATCCTTCAACGGCAGCCAACAGGTAGAAGCAGGACGACTTTGAAGCTTTGCAGCGAGCTGGAGTATCCATGGCCGTGAATAAGATCGCTCCCTTTGGTATCCGTTACTTAAAGATTTTAGAGACTTGAATAAATTGGGAATAGATCAGGGGACAATCTTTGACACAATCTGTATCTTATACTGATCCGGCTGTTTTAGGGAACCTTTTTTGTTACCTTTTCCTTGAACAAGTACCAGTTCACTCTGTGCTGGATATAATAACCAGAACATAAACAACAAAACAAAAACAACTTAAGGCCTAATAAGAAAGGCAAATGATAAAGGCTAAGTGGAACTTAAAACAATGGGATTTCAGATATTTCCCAAAGCATTCAGATTTCAAAGGGCAAAGGTTCAGGCCCTTAACACAATGGTCATGAAATACTGCAGAAGACTCATTTGCACAATATAAAAACTCTTACGGAGCTGGATAGGGCAGTTTAGCTTGCATGTATCTGTAAACATACATTGGATATGCCTTGCTTTCTTTTTAAATGGCTGGGAGCAAGTAGAGCATCAATGGATTTAATGAAGGTTGTATGATAATTATATTATTAATGCACAAAGTCTCAAACCATTTAACCATATGATCCCAACAGTAAACTTAATGTCCCCTTTATTCTATTCGTTTAATTTGTCTTTTTAATTTGAATATTTACCAAATATTTACAAAATAAAGTAAGAGTAGAGAGTAAGAGTAGGGTGGCACAAAATAGAACATTTGAGCAAATATGGATTACGTCCAATACAGTGGGTCTCAAAGTGTACAGAGAATCCCAGAAAAAAGTACTTTATTAGTTCAACTATTATTAACTTCCTTGAAGGGCTACCTATGCAAATGTATTTTTAGGCATTGCACAAAAAGCCCTTTGTGTAAATGGATCGAGGATTAGTCTAAGGGAAAAGGAGATCACATTCAGATACGATGAAATGACTAAAATGTATTAGGAAGTGTAGGTTACAGCTTATATCAAACCTGATATCTTTGCGTCCAAGAAGCAGACCTATTTGGAACGCATTTGCAAAACTGGCAGAAGCGATCAGCATAAACCCTGAATTTCCATTGATTCCGCCAGACTGAACTTTCGCAAACTTCCTTCTTGGTTAAGGTGCGGTTTCGAGGGAATTTGGCCTCTCAAGCAGGGGTGTTGCTAGGTCTGGAAAAGACCAAAGGCTACGCTTATGTCGGAACTGTCGGGACTGGGGGCTAGCTAGCCTTTTGGTTGTAGCGCCTGAAATTCCATCCGGGGCTACAACCAAAAGATCAGAGGCTATAGCCCCCTTCCCCCCCAGCCCCCTAGCAGCGCCTCTGCTCTCAAGTTATTCAAGTCACGAAAGGTTGCAATTCAAGAACAGTTCTTGTTTGCAGGGGTAGGTATTTGCTAGGGTAGTTAAGGGAAGGGCAAGAAAACTGAAAACGGGTAGTTGGGGAAGTAGTGAAACAAATCCAAATAGGATTTAGTTGAGGGAGAGTTGGAAAACTTAAAGAGGACAGGTTATTTTTTCTTTTAATCTCAGAGTTTGTTTTACACTGTAGGTAGAAGTTGCTGTAACAGCATGAAGCACACATAGTATTTGTGACTACTAAGGAGGGGAGAATCCCAGGGACCACCTTGATTGACATACACACATATAAAATTTGTTGTAATTGACTACAAGGAAGGAACGAATCACGGCGCTGGTTGGAAGCAGCAATTATATTACATGGCTTAAACTGAGTGTGCATCACACCAGCCACCTTCTTATGACTAGAGAGGACAGTGATAGGGTGAAATTCGGGAACAACAGTTGGTTTCACAAAAACTTTAGAGTCAAACAAATCCCAAATATGGGCATTGGTTGCACGTTCAGGGAGGGGGAAGTTGTCCATGTCCAGTCGTGGTATATTTTCTTCCAGGAACATATTGGAGGCCTCATTCTGCATAAAAATGAACACAAATACAATTGCTGTACTGCGGCCTTCACTAACTGTTTCGGATCTGTATTTCGGCGGGGGGGGGGTTGAGGAGGGGGAATAAGATAGGAGCAAAGGACTGATCGCTCCTTTCAATGCGAAGTTTCTAAGGACAGCCTACTTGAGGGTTCAGCCTCTTTCCTGGGCCTCTTCCGTTGTAGCCAGCAATGTGACAATGCTATTGGAATCAGAGGCAGGCCTCATGGGAAATCCAAACATTTGTGGTGTTAAGGAATCTGGACTTTTGGCAAAGTCCCGCAGGCAGTTCTCTACAAAACCTTGCAGATTTCCACCTTCATGTTCTGCTGACCGCCCCAGAAGTCATAGATGCACTGCTCTCCGGAGAGTCCAACATTTCTCTTTTAGCGTGTAAATTCTAACTGTAGCTGCTGAATTTCTTTAAATACCTGCTACGACATGAGAACATTCTCAGCCTATTTTGAAAGGTAAGCCATATGCTTATATATGGCCGGCAGTTTACCTCTACTCACCGTTATTCTAGACGTTTGGGCCTCCAGTTTCTCCTCCAAGACCACCACAGAGGTTTCCATCTTTCTCAATTTTCTATAAATAGCCTTTAGGGAATCTCTCATCTTTCCTTTGCCACGGTCCACTTCCTTATCTTGCAGCCTTGTGAAGTGCATTATTGAACCCTCGATAGCACTAGAATATATGGCTGTAGAAATGTGTATACTTACAATTTACATTTCTTCCAGTGACAGGCACACAGGTTTTTCTAGATCTGCCACCAATGTTTCTCCGACAGGCATAAGAAAGAGGCGGGCTTCTGGCCATGAGTGATTCCATTCAGGTATTGGCTTGGGAGAACACATTTGAATGAACTCAGTTCCCAGTGTATAAACGGTGCAATTTCCTGCGACCATGTCCTCAAATATCTGTAAAGACCCTGAAGCAGAGTGCCATCTATGAATCCTAGGACTTGCATACTCTAGGGCAAGGGTCAGCAACCTGTGGATGTACAGAGGTTTTGCAATTCCTCCCCTCATTAGTCCTAGCCAACAAAGTCAATGGTAAGGGGACATGGGAGTTGCAGTCCAAAACACAGAGAGCCGCAGGTTGCAGACCATTGATCTAGGGAATTAGGCTGCTTAACTCATTCTTCATTATCCCAGCTGACAATGCCTACATGGATGACTGAAAATTGTGCATTTTTTGCCATCATACGATCCTATACTTTGTCATAAAACCTCGGAATTTCAACACTACACAAAACTGATCAGATTCTAGTTAAAACCAATATGCATAATTCTTTGAAACCAAATGCACATGTTGAAAGTCTGCAGAAATGCTGTGCAGTGCTACTGTGCAGATGGCAATCCTCAATGAAGTGAGCTGTGGATGTAAGGTAGGAGGTCGCCAGCCAGTGGCATAATGATGGAGTAATAGCTTGTCACTGCATTGGATGTGGTTGACCATCAAATGTTGCTGAATACACGGAATAGAAGGAAAGGATAGCTGAATAGGAGGACAAGGGTTGGGTACTTACATACGATTGATTTATACAATTCAAATCAGAACCAGCAGGCCAAAAGAAAGAAGAAAATAAAAATTGTCCTGTCGAATGCTGCAGATGTTGGCTATCTGGTCATAAAATCCAATTCAACATTCAGATTCAAGATACGCAGACAGGCACAACAAACATCATGCCAGAACCCCTTTCCACGTACACATTCCCATAGTAGATGTTCTAAACTTCCCTGTCCATTCCCACAACACCAGCAATCATCCGAGTCCATCAAACCCCTCTTAAACCCCTCTATGATTTTGGGAGGAGGAGAGTTGATGGAGGATCTCTCTATGTCTCGAAAGAAATTTCTGCTCCTTGGTGCTAGTATGGGCAAAAAGCTGGTTTTGAGGGGCTGGAAGTCACGTAATGCTCCAACTCTTGATGATTGGATTGAGGGAATGTCTGCCCTGGCTTCCATGGAAAAAATGTTTAAGAGACAAAGGAAGTTGAGTGTGTACGGGAAAATGTGGGATGACTTCCTGAATATCTACTAATTTATTGCTGGTTATGAATATATAATGTTCTGCTGTTCTGTATATTTTTACTGTACTATTTGTTCTGACTGATTTATCGTTTATCTACTTGTGAAACTTTATAAACAAATTAAAAAAAAAAAAGATGTTGGCTATCTGCTTTTTCCCTCAATGTACATATTCACCTGCTAATTGAGGCCGCTGTGCGTCAGAATCTATTTCCTGATGTAACCAGATGGACGCCAGATGAACTGCATTTGCAGAGGTGGAGGTTAATGTCTTAATCCATCTCCTCTGTCAACTCCCTGACAATATTGTACTCCTGGGCAGGGCACACTGCAGTGGAGGCACGACAATGAACTCACTGTGGAATAGTCCAAATGGGCAAGTGCTGGTGTACGGAAAAAGTTTACCCGTGGATCCTGCTGGTGTGTACCGAGTCTGCCACCGTGGGTCATAACCACAACCTTTTGGCAATTATGGACTTATCTATTTTGACGCTGAAGTTATTTTCAATTCTCCTTTAGTGTGTAACTTAACCAGTTACCCATCTCATGATCACAGGACAATTGTAGGCCATAGTGGAATGCAGCCTCGTTTACATTTTGTGTAGTACACAATGAATGTCACAGGAAAACAGTGCATCTTATCCATCCAAACCTGGAAATAGCAATGTGACAGTATGTGGCCCTCACATAGACCTGCAGATGTTTGAAGAACAACTCTTGGCATCTCAGGAGCGCGTCTTTGTAATGTCCTTCTCGCCTCAATCTAGCATGCCAGGGATCACCTCATATTCCACGAGGTCTAGGAGATGGGTTATCATCACAGTGACTCTAGGAAAGAAACATGACCTACATAGACGAGGGCTGCTGCCTGGAAACAGCCCTGGATGCATGCAAAAGCATGCAATGCTGCAGAAATGCTGCAATAATAAAACATCTATGGAATCAAATCACCTTTTAGGAGTCATCAATAATGTTAAATAGGGAGTCAAATCTCCACAGTCCCGAACAATGATACACAAAATATGCGTTTGTGTATTGCTTGGGCCATCCTCGGCAAGTCCCCAATCATATGAGATATCGTAGCATGAAACCTACACACTTAAGTAGGTTCTCCAAAACATACACCTAGAGAAGTCTAGTGTGCACACCATTTCTCTATCCAGAAACCAATGCTGCATCGGCTGGTCGCGGCGCCACGACAGCATGTGCCGCAGTCAAGGAGGCTATTCCTATACTGGGCTTGAATGGCATCTATCTGATAAGAGGTTGGCTTAATAAAAGTAGGCATATTTTTTGGTTTTGTTTATTGTGCATTTGGTTAACCAAAAACAAACCTTAAGCACATACAGAAATTCCTGAATAACACTACATACCTGATTAAGTTACAAAAATCCGACATGTTAAAATCATTCCAATTATTATCTTACATCTTATTAAAAACAAATAAAATTCAGACAAATATTTGAAGTATTTCCTTTTCCTTAAGGAGACATGTCAAAACAATGCTCCGTAGGTACAAGACAATTAATGTAGGGCGAGATCAAATAGTATTGGCTAAGATTTCCTTCCAGATTTGGAATGCGGCTGCAGTCCATACAAGGGATTCCGCCCTGTATAAATAGCTCCAGAAGTGGTCAGAGTTCAGGGATACAATGTTGGAAATCATATTAGAGTAGCCCTTAATAGATCGATTCAGTAGCTTTGGGCGGCTAGTGATTAGGTGCCGTATGGTTTCAATTTCGCTAGAACAGAATCGGCAGAGCCTTTCTTCATATGGTGTCCCAGTCTGGCAGCCCAGGGCCTCTCTAGTAGGGAGAATATTAAAACGCATTTACGTAATGAATCTCCTAAATTGGTGGCAGCAGGGCTTATTTAAGTATGTGCAAAGTGTATTATATTTAAATTCCTGTCTAGAAAATTCAGAAAGAGTTGTCTTAGTTTGTAGCCGGCATAAATCCAGGTCTGTAGCCCAAACTGCAGTGTGTCTTGAGTTTGACAATGCCTGCTGGAGAGTCGATCAAGTCTGAGATATCTATGTTGATCTCGCTCAGGAAATGGTCAGTGAACGCCACCAAATCCCGTAGCTAAGGATTGGTGTTATTGTGATTACAATCGCCCACGATGAGACCTTTCAGAGAATCTGTGTTGAGATTGGTGGACAAGAGCGATAGTAAGAATTTACAGTGCAATACGTACCATTGTGCTCTTAGTGAGATGAGCCCAAGCTTGAGTCGCAGTCCTTCAATACGGACTGCGTTGGGGACCCCCAAAATAGAGTGGATAATTTTTGCCTCCAGGATCACCAGCCATTTCATCTTAGGCTCTGGTACAGCAATAGTGGCTTATTGTATCCCTGGTATCACACTAGATCTATAGATGGAAATCATGTCCTCGCTGTTATATCCACCTTTCCTACGAAAACATTTTCTGAGAGTCTAGCATTTTTGTAGTACTTTGGGCATACCATAATCCCCAAAGTATGCATCATATGGACGATCTTTGACAGGGAAGCCAAGGTATACATAGCGTGCAACTACTTCAAATGCCACTACTCCCATTTTCCAGACAAAAGAAGCTTTATTTTCCATCCTGTTAGTGCCAAAGGTAACCATTTTGTTTTCTCTATGTTGATAACAAGACTGTTCTGTTGGGCATAGGTGGACAAGGCTGTGATGGAACATTGCAGGCCGATGGGAGTGCGGGCCAGCAGAACCGTATTGTCTGCATATCCGAGCCATGGCACTGGGACGCCACCCAGTTTCAGAGGAAAATGCATTGTCAATAGTCACTGCCATGTCAGACGTATATAGAATAGAGGAGCGAGCACACATCCCTGCTTCAGACCATGGTGAGTGATAATCGGCCTGAAGAGTGAGCCCGTTTGATTTACGTGCACCATCAATGAATTATTTGTGTAGAGTTCTCTGATCAGATATAATAACCTGGGGTCAATGCCCCAATTTATCAATTTGGCCTAAAGGCAATCGCGAGGCACAGTATTGATGGCCTTAGAGAATTGTACAAAGCAGACAGTTTCTTTTCTCCCTTTCCACTTCCACTTCGGCAGTCAGGCACTGGAGTGTGCAGATGTTTAAGGTAGTCGTATGATCTTTACGAAAACCAGTTTCGTACCTATGTAATTGGCTGCGCTCTTCTGCCCGCTTGTGCAGCTTTTTAAAGGAGGAGGGTGGCAAATATTTTTTGGCTGGAATCTAACATGACCAGTAGCCCCTTGTCTCCCTTCTTATAAGCTCTGACCAGCACCGATTGTCTCCAGCTGTCGGATATCTCAAGTTTTAATGATGTGTAAGTAGAGGCGACACAAGGCGTTAGCCCAAAATATCGGATTGGCTTTGATGATGGTGTTGGCGATACCGTCCCGACCAGGGGCCCTAGAATTCTTCAAGGCCCTGATTATGTAGAGAACATCGCCAATGTCACAGTCCATCAATCCCTCCAGGTTAGGGCGAGAGAGTGATGTAATATCATGGCCCAGAACCTTTTATTATCATGCGCGTGTAAAAAATTAAAAAGGAGCCTCCAATTGGCATCGCACAGCAAATTCTTATGAAGCTTTAGCCAGTTTTTATAACGAGTGTCAATGCTCCTTAGTTGACTGTCCTTCTCGGTAGCTGTCAGAATAGGATTCTTCCCGACTTGTGCACATGCCAACCTAAGCTCCTTTTTCCTAATATGTATCAGCATATCAATAGTGGGCTTGTGGGGCTTCCCTCCCTTCGACCCCATAGTGTAATGAAAAACGTGTCTTAATGAGCCCAGCATCGATTTCAAATCCCAGTTTGATTTCGGTAGCCATTGGGATAGGTCTTGCTCATTGTTTTTAATAGAACTGGATAATATATGAATGTTCTTTTCAGTCCATATGAGTCGGTTACCAAGGGAGTTGACAGTAGCTCCCGGGGGATGAAATGGGAAGTCTGGAGGGGGGGGGGGGAGTCGACAGAGTCCAGCTTAAAATATCATGGACACTAAGGCCGATATGATTTACCTGAAATGTGCCCCAGATTTGCTTTGATCTATGATCAATAAATACATAGTCTAGACAAGAGCTTGATCTACCAATGGTCCAGGTAGGCTCAATTGCCTTCCTCCTCAGATCATCTGTATTAAGGCACAGGAGGTCAAATGCCTCGATCAAAGCTGACCACATCTGGCCATTCTGATGTTGTTTCTTGGATACACCTGAGGTGGAAGGATTGATCTCATTTCCTTCAGACACAGTCAGGTGTCCCATCAAAGAAGAGGAATAAAGGTTGCCAGCGATAATCACTCTACCAATGGGGTTGGTCTCAAGCCATGAGTTTGAGGTTTCCTCTATAATACAGGTTGCATCGCAGGACTCTCCCACCCAGGGGGAATGTAGACATTAATCACCAATATTGGGGCGTTTAGGGGCATAAAGAAAAGCCGAGAGGACTAGGGAGGGGGTCACCAACGGTAAATCACTCCAAGTTATATTTCACACGTACCCCTATGGCCAGCCCTCCCTTAAGTCTGCCCTGCAGACAATTTGTCGCATCGCAGCACAGGATTTGGTAGCCATCCAAGTAAAAGTCCTTGCTCAGCCATGTTTCATGCAGCATGAATACATCCCTGTCGAAGATATAAGGTACACTCTGTGGGTGAGCTGAGAAGGAATGGAAACCTCTAGTGTTCCTACACACCTAGGAAAGCCAACATCTCCACCATGGTTGTAATTGCAGCCTATTAGTGTTCAGTGTTTCAGAGACCCAGTTTATGTGCGTTTGTTTTCTCATAGGGGGCTTATTTCCATCGATCATGGCAAACAGGCTGGCTCTCTCTGTGGTTAGGCTACTAGTACACCATTTTAGGGCCATCTGATGCTGTACTAGGTGCAGGGTCATTTTCCGTGGAGCACGTAGTTAAATGTTTCCTACATACTGTAAGCACATAACCCAATTTATGGAGCACCGAAGCACACGCGCCTAGCAGGGCCACTACCGCAGGGGAGACAAATTCAATCAATGCCCAGTTGGTTGGTTTATCTGTGGGTAGTTCAATATGAATCATGTAGTCTGTGCTTAAGTCGCTGAGGCCAGGCATTTTAGACCACAGATCCAGAAGGAAATTGTGATTCATGAATGGGCTCCCTCTGGTGGATATGTTTACACATTTCCCCAGGGAAAGTCGTTCTGAATGATCATGCTGGGGTAAGGGGTTGAATGTGTCAAAATTAATAACATTAGGTGCAGCTGTATGAACAGTATTACCCCTATCTGAATCTATGTTGTGTAATTGATTAGGTCCCCTAGTAGAGGCTACAAAATCCGTTCCAGTGATATCCTGTATGCTGTGGTGTTCATGATGGGAGAAATGGGGGGACGGGGGGGGAACTACCCTCTGGATCACATTACTGGGGTCAGGAAGAGGAAGGAATTCTACTCGGGAGCCAAGACAGGCATATTAGAGTGGGATGGGATAATGGGTATTGATATTGGTCCCCGTAGTGTAATAATGCCCAAGTGTGTTAGTTGTACAGTGATACGGATAGCTATTTACTTGGATATCATGCCCACAAAAAGTAATGAGGGCCTGATACACCTAGCTGAGAGGGAGGAGGGGGGCATTATTGAGCGTTAGAAGATCTGGGGGTCAGTAGGAATTGCATTTCCAGTGTTTTCTTCACTGTATAAATTGGGCTGTCTCCCCATAGCGGCGGTGCTGGTCGGCGTCTGCTCCTGTATGCCACTGAGGTGGGTTATCCTATTCACAATGGGCTGTTTACCAGGGTCCACCCAGGTGTTAAGTGGTCCCTGAAGTTGGACTGTCCTTATGGTACCATCTCATAGAAGCCCACACACCAAATCCACAAAAAATACTTTAGTTTATAGCAAATCAAGGGCTAAACTATTTTACACCAATCAGTGCTTTCTCCGGGCCACAGGAACACAATAATATACCAAACTAGCATGTTAATTAAAGAATTGTTGAAGCAAAGAAAATGGGACAACTTAACCCGCAATGCAATTCATCATGGTCAGAGTAAAAGGACAAAAGAAGGCATACGTCATAAGGCAAGAAATGTAAATGCCAAGAAAAAAAGGTAACAGAAAACCCCTGCTATATGTTAAAAAGCCACATCACCCCAGGGAGGACTTACGGCTCTATTCACAACAGTTTCTGCCAGATGCTTTGTTTACAATGATATGAGAAAATATTCTGATTGGGAGTTTCTATATCCCCTTTGACAACCTTAATAAAAGATACTTTTACAACAAAGGTTTAAGTCATTGCTTCTCCAACCTTTCTTCTGCTTTCAATACGGAAAACCACAAAATCGTGATCACCCGTCTCTGTGATTCCCTGGGCATCACAGATCAGGCCCTGGCATGGCTCACCTCCTTTCTCTCTCCCAGGTGAAACGTGGGTCCTTTGCTCCTCTATCACTCTCTCTACTTGTGGTGCCCCCCCCAATAATATTACCTATCCGCTGGTTATTCAATTTCTACAGGGCCCCCTTGGCCCACGGGATCTCTACCATTACCACTAACTTTCAGTGTTGTACGGATGAGACAACTCTTTTTTAGACTACCCTCAGCAGCCTCCTTGTCCTCCTTGCTCATCCCCAACTGTCTCTGTGCAATTCAGTCTTGGTGTGCTTCTAACAATCTCTGCCTGAATCCCAGTAAGACACAGATCGTCCTCATTGGGACCCCCTGCTCCCTCTTTCACACTTGCTGGACTCCCCAGGCCCCGCGCCCTTACCTACCAATGAGGCAAAGAATATAGGGATCATCTTCTACTCCACTCTCTCCTCCTCTTCTCCCATCTCAGACACTCAGACATCTCCAAAAAGTCCCACTACCAACTGCACTTCCTCAGAGGTATTCTACCTTTTCTCACTTTCTTCCAGAGGCTCACCACCTCAAGAGCCCTGGTTCTCTCTAGGCTGGACTATTGCAACAGCCTTTTCCTCAATCTTCCTACCTCTATTCTCCGTCCTCTACAACTCATTATGAACAAAACTGCACAAATTTTCCTTGGCCTCAAGCCCAGGGACTGCATCTCTCCAGCGCTGAAATCCCTCCACTGGCTCCCAGTGGCAGCAGGGGTCAAGTTCAAGACCCTCTACATAATCCACAAAGATTTCTGGGGGCAGGGCCCGCACTATCTACAACACTATCTTCCTAAATACTCTCCCTCTAGAGTCCTCCGCTCGTCCGCCTCCAACTCTGTGCGGGAGAGACGCTTTCACAGAGATTTGGGGGTAGATCTTTATGCTCTGTGCAGGTGCCTCCCTCTGGAACTGCCTCCCTGCCGCTCTCAATCTTGAGCCGGAGCAACATAAGTTCCATAAACTCCTCAGGACCTTAATTTTTCTTCCTCCTCCTCCTCCTCTCACCCTCTCCCCTGCTAACCTCTGTTCTTTTTCTCTCCACCTTCCTTCCTCCTTCTCCTCCCCAACACTTATCAGTTTTTGCTGACTGGTTGCCTGGTTAACCTCCAGAGCCTTACAGGTCTCAGGCCCTCTGCCAGTCTTTTGCACTTGCCTCCGGGCCACTGCACTATGTTTTTAGCACTACTGCACTTTCAGCATACTCGCCATGAGCGCAGCAATCCTCTGCTCTTATCCCAGGGGCCTGCAGGACTAGACATGTTTGTTCCCCCCCCACACACCCTTCCCCTTCCTTGCACCTCCGTCTGTACGCATGCATGACCTAAATGTACTAGGATTAGTATTTTTGTCTGTCCTGTTGTCAGCCCATTACCCATTTTTGTCCCCCTCCCTCGCCTAACACTTGCACTAGGAGAAATGCTGTGAGGCCTAATATGCTAGTTTTTCTTGTAAGATAATTTGGAATCTTCAAGGCCTAAGAATGATTACTGTACTCCCTTGTTCCCTTCCTGCCTTGAAGCTCTCCGCCTGTGTATAAGCGCAGTATAAATAAACAATTACAATTTTCTGATGTTTTTGTTCTTGGATAAATATATACTAATTGAGTGTAGACATTTCTCATTGTGCCCAGTAAGCAAAATCATTTTGGGATGTTGTGAATTTTTATTTGTAGAGGAGTATGTTTCTAACAAACAAAATATGTATTTTTCTAGGTATGTTAGGTATGTTGTCAAGATTGTCAAAGGGGATAGATAAAATCCCAATCAGAATATTTTCCACAGTTCTAGTGGTGAGAACAGTTTCCACAGAGCCAACCTGCTATCCATCTGGCTGCTTATCTGTATAAGAACAGTTATCCATTACAAGCAGCATTGGGTAAGCAAGCATCGTGTATCCCAAAGAACTGTAACAAAGAGACATTGCTTCCATGTCTGTCTCTGAAGTGCACAACAGCAGAAGATCACATATCCTGGTTTGTGATGGAAAATTGTGCTCAACGTATAGCGTGAACCTTGGCTTTGCAAAATGTAAAAAGAAGGGACGTTTAAGCTATGAGGAGAAACCTTCCGTGAGGGAGAAGAAAAGTCAGCTGTTGGGACCTTGAAAGATTAGCATTTGGCAGTCTGTCAGATGTAGGCAGTGGCGCCCCTCAAGTTTATGAAGGACTGTTTTTAAAAGTAATGTCTTATCTTTCCTACCTCTGAGGTAGCTTTCAAGTGGCACCTTACAAAATCACTGGGAAACAAACTGGTAGAATAAACAAACCATTTGTAAGTCTAGTTATATGCCGACCTTCTAATAGATACATTCAACCTAGCACTGACGTGTTGGTCTCTCTTCGATAATGGTATGCCTGGAACATGGATTGGTGCAATTCATTGCCTGTGCACCCTAATGACACTTCGCTTAGTCACACAGTGTATTACACCTGAAGCTGACCTATACTGCACTTGAATTTTTGATCACTTCTGTCATGCCTACTTCTGCTAGTCACTGGTGTGCAGAGTCTGGTCTCTTTTTGGTTTGACCAAATTTGACCAAACTATAGCGATCATCTTCTGGTAAATGTACAGTGACCCTCAGGTTCTTGTACGAATCCACACACACACACATTCTCCTCTGGTCTTTGCAACCTCCAAAATGGTTAGTAACAGCTACAGTATGTGTGAGCCATGTTCTCATGCATCTTAAGTTTCTTTCTGTTGTTTGCAGTGATATCACATGCCTAGCTGGGTTGACAATGCCAGATTGCATTCCACTGGACAGCTCAGTGCTTGACAAGAAAATGCCTGCCTATCTAACATCATTGATCCTGTCTACAGGTACCTGTTTGAAGGATTTAGCAATGGTCTTGTGAGCTGAATGAAAGCAGTTGGCATATCTCCAAGGATTATCGACCGTGATGCCAATGTAATCAGAGACTGGTTTCTACTCATAGCAAGCTAGAACTGGTTTGCAGGTTCCTGCCATTTCGCCGCTGATTAATGTCTCTCTACGAAGGTGAACGATTGCTCAATTGTGCACATTTCCTTAAAGCCATAGAACTTCCTTCTTACTGTATTGTACACAAAGCCCAGTTTTCCTGTGACCAGACGGCTTTTTAGTTGCGGCATATAACAAAATCCCTCCTAGGCCTCCAAACCCTTGCATCCATGCATTCTCCTGCTCAATTCATTCCGTTGGACAGCTAAATACAGCTCAGTAAACAACCAAAGAAAAAGCTTCAACAAATAGCAAATCAAAGTGGCACGGCATTTCGTTCCATTCGCAAACGTATACTCCGCTCGTACATTAAGCATTGTTGACACAACAAACACATGGGGGCAATACTGCAGAAAATGCAAATCATGAACATAGTAAAAAGACAAACCATGTATGTTTGGCAAGCAATGTAAACACAAAGAACATAAGTTAAAAAGGTGACAGAAAATACCCACTACATTTAAAAAACCAAGCAGGGTTAGGACAGAAAAAGATAGCAAATTCGAAAAGAACTATGGCAAGCCGAAGGGACCAGTGCAAGGGCATCACTGCGTGTGACGCAAATAAATAGTTGCAGGGCCGCTGTCAGGAAAGACAGCCTTGTAGAGATCAAAGATACCCAAGATGCATCAAGAAGCCCCAACATATTTCTAACCAACAAGACACCACAATTTAAAGTGTTCTAGACTGGGGCGGGGAAATGAAAAGGGAGACAACTGGGAGTAGTGACGTCCAGGTGGAACTAAGAGAAAGAGGGAAGCAAATGCAGGAGTCAGTGGTGCACCCGTGGTAATGCATGCAGTGGGGGAGCATTCCACGCAAGCAACTAGTCTCTGGTTCTGTGCAGAAAAGGAAGCAAAATACATTTAAGTGAAGGAGACAGTTCTGCAGTTGTGACAAAAAAAAAACTGAAGAAAACAAGAGAGATTTAAATGCATGGATAAACAGAGGAGTCCATAGCAGAGTGTAATTAAGGTGATGGATCCTTACACTTTGGAACACCCAGAGGGGTCATAGGGTGAAGGTCAGTATGGGAAATCTTGCCTCGCAGACAGTGCTGAGGCCACGTTCCACACAGCGCAAAGATGTCATCTATATGGGTACAAGTCTGCGTAACAACAATGCTCTATTTACACTAAGTGTTGGTAGAATATCTTACATTGCATTTAGGCGTGTACAAAATGCAATCTTTATGGTTCGGGAAAATACTGAATAGCTAACAAACTGTGGTGCCATAACCAAATCGCAATTTGTTTTTAAGAAAGTTGTTCACACGATTAGTATTTCATTAACTAAAATCATTCTTTTACATATGTGTGCCCATTCTTCTTCATTTATTTTATGAAGAGAACTTTTCTCTTATGAACAGAATGTCTTTGTTCGAAGCAGAAATAGCAAGCAAGGGACACAATTAGAAAGAAGAGATGCAATGCAGTAGGGTTTGCTTTCATGCATTCATCGGTGCAGCCTGCAGGAGGCAGTGTTGCGCGCACTTCCCAAGTAACTTAAAAGCCCGAAGATAGAGTAAGCATTTGGGCACCAACTGAGCTGAGGTTTCACTGTGATATGTGGCCTCATACTTTCAAGCCTTCCTCTTGACCCTGGCCATTGATTGGTCAAGCTGAACGATATCCAGTATATTGTGGAAATGATCTCAGCTATTTCTAAACCAGTTGTGGTTGTGATAAGACTGCAAACAACAAAAAGATGAAAGTCAGTGAAGATAGATGGAGAAGATGTGTGTGGCCTCTCTCAGAAACCCAAGGGTCACTGTACATTTGGAAAACTGAAGTGGTTTGTTTTTCCTAAGGGCAATTTTGGTCAAATGGGAAAAAAGGTTAAGATTATTCATTGGTGACTTGCAAATAACCAGCAGGTGAACTAGGAATGGCCATTAGACCAAAAATAGAAGTGACCCAAAAATCAACTGCAGCACACGCCAGCTTTAGGTGTGTGATGCACTGGCTGGCTAAGCCACATCAGAGCGGAGCTTCACACAAGCAATCAATGCAGTCAATCTATGCTCCAGGCCCACCATTTATTAAGGGAGGCAAACAAGTCAGTGCTTGGCATGGTATCTAGATCACAGCATCAAGATAGACAAATATCTAGCCATACACAGGCTTTGTGTATTCCATGTGTTTGTTGCCTTATGTTTTGCAAGGCAATGCTCTCCAATTCACAGCTACTTCAGGCGGTAAGCACTCATAAGATCCTAGAACAATACACAACTACTTAAAACATTGGGGTCTTTGAGATGGCAGCTTTATTCTATGAATGATGACCAGCTAATCTGTGCTGTGAACATCTCACTGTGAGGGACCCACTGTTCTTGCTGCACAAGTGCTTCTGAAGGACTACCACTTTTTCATTTGCATAATTTTATACGGATTCAATCACTCCCATTCAGAATAAATTATCCCTCTACTGATCAAGGGTGGCTGGAGGAGCATGCTTAACATGATTCCAAAGCCACACGTCCATGAATTCCACAGAGGAAAAATATTCATTTTGTAACCAATCACTTTCAGATTATTTTGAGCATGGAGATCATTAAATGCACGTTCAGCCCAAACCCTCCGACGCTCCAAAATTGTTCTCTTCTATGTAGTCCAAGTGCTGGTTATATGGTCCAACACAAACACCCCCTCTTCTACCCTAAGCAGCTGAGGTAACCAAGGCCGATGCTGGCCTTCAATTACAGACCTGAGTGTAGGTAAAACGGTATGCAGTAATAAAATTGCGGCAAAAATGTCGCCTTTACAACCCAACCAAATAAATAAATAAATAAATATCGCTGCAAAAATGCTGTGGTTTGACCCGGTAAAGGTCTACCACATTATACCATTTAAGGAGAGCGGGGGTGTCCCCAGCATCCTTTACATGGATTGCGGCGGCAAAACCACTGCCTTTTTGCCGCAATTTATTTGTGTAAACGGCCATTTTTGCCACGATTTTAACACATGGAGCCGGTAAAACAGAATCCGATAATAAGCTGTACACTCCAATGCAGAAACAGCAGCACTTTACTGGGCCAATCACAGGTGGAAAAGAGGCCAAAAGTGGTACCTTTGCCTATTCAGATTGATAACCAGATAAAGAGGTGTCTCTCTCATAGATGCTACACCATTGCAGAAAGATTTAATTTATTGGTCATGGGAGAATCCAAGCTTGGCTGAAAGAAAAAGTGGGCTATTAAGTTATTAGATTTGGCTATCTAAAAAGACACACTGGTCTATATCATCATAGGTTGTGGGTAGAATAATCTTTTAGGAGTATTTGCAGAGGAGCACAGAACTGAAAAAGTCAGCCTCGCAGCTAAAGATCATTATGGAGAACCCTCTCCTAGTACAGAAAATAAGCATCATTGATTGGTTAATGCACACATGTTTTAATCCCATGTATCCTGTCTTTTTGCTCAGTGCAACCCTATATAATGTTTCTTTCCCAGATATACTCCGTATATAGGGTTGCATTTGTACACTTTCATTAAGACACCCTCTTTATAAGCGTTCTGCAGCTCTCGAGCTAGATTTGTATGAGACACAATAAAAGAAGGTTGACTGCAAAAATGGGCCTGAAGGCACATTAAAATAGGCCCTGGAACAGGTCAAGACTCCTAGACATAGATATAGTTATCATTTGCTAGCTATAAACTCAATGTAATCATCTATTGGACATTTGGAAGAACAATTTGCCACTTCAGAGAACATAATGACAATAGGAAGGATGACCACAAAGGACTCAGGAGGCAAAAAAGGGGAGGCAAGAGGAGAAAGAGGTATGGGTGGAAAGCAGACATATTGGAGTATTACAACTAGAAAAGAGAACCGAGTCAGTGGGCAAGGGAAGGCGGGCATGTTTGTTGCTTATGTCAGAGATGGGAGAGTGGGACAGAAGCTTCTGATCTCCGAGGAGTAGAAATCTGGAGAATTGCAGAGTTCTTGAGGGCTGGCGTCTCTTGAAAAAAGCTTGAATATATCAAGGTCTCGACGCACACGGGTCCCACGCCCCCCTCCCTAGCAAAAGCTGGAATGCATGCTCCTTCACTCACTACAGATGCCCCCACCAGACTACATTTCCCAGTTTGCAATATGCCTTGCTCCTAAATGTGTTCTGCATAACTCGGAGCAGTGGCTCAAGGGGACAACTCGTTCCAGACCATAGTGTACTTCACTCAGGAAGAAGGACTAGGCCTCCCAATGTTCAGGAGTCTCAACAGGACTGCATGTACCAGAATGCACTCAACCACATTCAGGAGAATGCAAGTCACAGGACCAAGTATCCCATAACATCAAAGGACTAGATGTCCCAAAACACCCCAGTCTCATTGGAAAACACTTAATCCCTTCAAATGTTTTCAGCTCTTTAATCCTCTCGGGTCTTCTCCCAGGTCCACTCCTCCAGGCCCAAGTTGGAGGAGGTTTGGGAGCGAGAGGGTGGATTTAGGAACAAGTCGGAGCAGGCAACATAAGAACTGAATCTCTTCGGCAAGATGGGAGAAGGTAATTTACAAGTGACTACCTCTCCTTGCCTGCCCACCCCCTGCTACATAGTTGCCTTAAGGGAATACAATTCATCAAATCACTAAAATCTTACACTGAACCGCTAGGCATCATATGACTGACCTTGGACAACACGACGCTGAGCTTTCTGGCCTCTGGATTCCTTTTTCAGAAGCATTGAACGGGTTTAAGCGGCAACTCCATCTTCAGTCAGATTATCAGGATGAGCAGATCTCTCAAGTTTTCCCATGCCATCCAGTCTTTTCTCCTTTTCATTCTGGGACTTGTTAATATAGTGGTGTTCAACCCACATTACAATTCAGAGAATGAACAGCCAAACACTTGGCCTGGCATGGTGCCTGTTGGGTACTTTGGTGGATGTGTGATTGTGATGCTCATTGCATGGCATGGAGACCCAAGACCTAAGCCACATGTTCACCTCTCTTCCTAATTGCATTACACCAGGAACATCAGGTAACCTCCTTTTACTTCTATTTCTGCCCCAATTTCGAAATGAATAGTTCCAAACTAAATATCAGAATTAAGCACTATAGTAAACATGAATATGTACACGTCCTCTACTACTTCTTCAGTCTCTGGGCGTCAATATATATCAATTTGATCTGCAAAAACAGGCAGGGGTTATTAGTTTGACAACATGAGTGTTTTACTTTCTCGCGCTTCACAGTTCCGACCTTGCCATTGCATTGGCATAGCGCTCAACTGCATATCCAGTGCCCATCCAGCCCCGCTGTTCTAAATCATTTTCTGTAGTGCTGCATTTACGTTGCAGAAAGCAAAACAAGAACTACCTCAAATGACATGATAAAATCAGGACCGGATGCGCTACACTAGGGTCTAACTGAGAGGACAAACTCATGCATGGTTGTGGTCCATCACCTCGTCGTGAAGGTAAGACCAATGCAGAAAAAGCAGGCCTGGAGGAGTTCCTCACACTGTGCACAGGGCACTCTATATCAGAACAAAGAAGTCTTGTATAGCTCCCCTTCTGCCAAGTTGTTTGTCCTCTGCCCATCTGAAGAAAATAGGGAGGTGGGTGTTAGTGGGATAGCAATGGGGAACATCTATTCAAAACCTGTGGTGTTGATGGGTGCAGGTCGAAAGTACTCGATACCAAAGTATTGCTCGGCAGAGACACCTGTGAGTATATTATCCAGTTATCCAATGTTGTGGCAGGACTGCGATACAACTAAAGAAGAGCTTCACAGAACAATATCTTCTGTGAAGCGCCCCTTTATTTTTTCATTTCTTGTTTTCAGTTGATATTTGGCTACTATGGCAATATATTAACCTGGAAGACATAGGAATGTAGAAATCTGAAACTTAGGTACTCCTTGTATCGGCTTTGAAAATGCTTTGAGGGAAAACACATGGCCATGTTGTCAGCCATCATGGGATCTCTGTAACTTGTTAACAATGGGATATCATGTGATTATTACTTTTTTATTTATTTGCATGGCAATTATTTCTATGCTACAAATATTAATCTTAAATAACAGTGTGAGAAACTCAGTCAATCAAAATACATTATTTCGGCTGAACACCATAAAAGGGTACATAAAAACAACAATTAGCCTATACAATACTTCAGACAGATTATAAAATAGAAGCAATGAAATTCAAGAGTAAAACCTGATCTGATCGAATATAAAAAAAGGTCCCCAACAGATTAAAAAAAAAATTTGGGTGGAAAAGTGGTAATGATGTAAAGTGTGAGTGCATTTCACCCTGGAATGGATCTTCGCAATATTTTAAAATGTGAAGTAAACCTTGGCACAATTAATTATTAAGGATAAATCATATTACAATATACCAATGAACTATATTCGCATAATATTGACAAACATGTTGCACCAATATCCAGTTACCGTTGGCACAGTTAATATCTATAATCAGACCACGGCAACATACATTAGTCCTTTCTATTCAATGATCCCAACAGGGAAGCTCCTTTTAGCCAAGATCTATGCAGGAACCTGGCTATGGCCACCTTCACAGGATCTTCAGCAAAGGATCATTGCATCGTTTATTGTAGCGATTCGATGTGACAAAAACATTGGTCTCAGACACACCCTTCTAAAATGAAGTTAGAGGTGACACACCAGGAAAAGGTGCTCAAAAGGTTTCTATTCTGTTCCTGAACTCCATGCATTTATCGGAGTTGCTTGGGTTCCACTTGTTCAATCTATGGCTACCGGCAGCATGCTATACCTTAGCTTGATGGATAATGGCAGAGAAGTCTGGGTTTCATAATGTTCAGATATGCTTCGTAACCCAAGGTGTACTTGTTCTCCCAATAGGTGCTCATAAAACTTGAGCTGGAGATCAAGTCGAGCATGTATTCCTGGCAATATAAGTCGGTCCTCACTACATCCCTGGCCGTGCCAGTAATGTTATCTGGATTTAACCAAAGGTCTGATTTAGATCTTGAAGGAGGCGTTTTACATGCATGCACCATGGCAAGCACAGTCCACCCCACTGCCAAAGGTCATCCCTTGTAGCCTCTCGGAATTTGTGGAGGTCTGGTCTACTCCACAACTTAACACAATGAAGTACAGGTCTGAGGGACGCACCATGTTTTAAATGAGAGAGACCTGTTTCCTCATGGATAAGGAACGTAGAGGTACTGGGAGGGAGGCCTAAGTTCTTCTTAAAAAACAAGTTCTTAATCACACTTAGCTTGCAACCTCACCAGACTAACTTGGAAATTAGCGAACAGATCTAACCAATCGAAACATGAGCCATCTTAGAACGGCAGAACTGAAACAAAAAGAGAATTCAGAAACTACAAAGAGTATGGAAGACCTTACACGACCGCTCACACTGCAAGACCTCGCCACAATGAACGTAGATCCACATCACCAGATCGCTCTGAAAGGACAAAACAAATAGACTCGACTGCCGTCTGTCCAGATGCCATGCCAAAAAAGGGCACTTGGTCTTGGATACGGGATGCCTTGACACCAGGCCTCAAAAGATAGCAGCAAACGCGGGGTGCCAACCACTCATCACGGTCACCCCAATCGATCCACGAGGACCTCCATAATCCAACTCTGTCCATAGCATCATGGAACACCAGCGGCCACATGCACTTAACAAAAAACGGCAGCTACAACTTGGGGTTTCACGACATTCTCTGCCTACAAGAAACTTGGCTGATGGATAAACCCGCTCTGGATGGGTATACTTTAGAGATTTCACCGGCCTCCAATGGTCCACTTGGCAGACCTTCCTCTGGTCTACTGACAGCGATTCGGACAAGATCAAATATAACCACTACCAAGATAATAGCAGCTACTTACGCTTTTCTGGCAGTGCTTATGACAAGGAACGACGAAATCCCTACAGAAACCTCATTTCCCAAGGAAGCCTTTGCCATAATCAACGTCTACTGGAATCCCCAAAAAACATCTTCAGCAAATTTCTGCGATGAAGCTGCAACATCATCGACGAGATAAGGATCAAATATCAGACCTCGAACATCCTAATTTGTGGAGACCTAAACGCAAACTGCTTGAACTCGTCTGCGCATACTCTGACGGAGGAAAGAGGAAAATCGTGGGTAACGCTATTGAACTCCAAAAATCTCCAAAACGCAGCAAACGCATGTAGTAAGCAAATCACGATACCCACATGGGAGCGTGACCAGTCTTCCGCGACTCTCGATTACATCTTTGTATCTGAAAAAAATCTACTCGAGCATAGACTCGTTCGAAGTAATTAGAACTGAAGCAAGCGATCACAACTTACTAAACCTTACTTGTAACATCCGAGGTCGAGACCAGCAATTTTACAAAGCTTTGATTGAGATAAACTCTCAGCTAACTCGCTTGCGCATGACCACAAATGACATCAAAACCCTGTCAGACGAATACAACATTTTAACCTCTGACACCGAAGCAAATGATTCAACCTTCCGGGCCAGCTACATTCCCCTGCTACTTGCCTACAAAACGCCTCGGAAAGGCCTTCACAACCCTGCACTTAACCATAATCACACATACAACTGGAATCTGGTGATCAGACGACGCTACTTAAGAAAACAAAAAAAAAGAAGCAGCGACCTGGAACACTACTACGTTATGGGAAACCCATCGCACTGAGCTGAGACTCTATAAGCAGTGGCTAAGAAACACCAGAGCTGCCTTGTACCAATCAGACGCAGAAAACATGATCAAGGTCCTAACAAAAAAAAAAACTCGAGAATTGTGGACACTTGTTAACACAAACCATCACCCCAATTCTCAAATGATAAACTCGGTCTCTGAAGATAGCTGGACCACCCACTTCTCGCAACTGTTTGAGTCCCCTGCGCCCCCCACTGAGAGAACAAAACGATTTACCGATGCGAATTGGGTTGACCGCTCAGACAAAGAAGATATAAAAAAGTCATCTCAAAATTGAAATTGTCACGAGCACCTAGTCCTGACGGTCTAGCAAATTCTGACCTAAAGCAACATCCTGACTCCTGGTCAACTGTCCTGAGCATGATATTCAAAGACTGCAAAGATTGCAAGATAATCCCCAGCTCTTGGACTCAAGCAGTCATTGTCCCAATATTCAAAAAAGGCATCAGAGAAGATCCCTCCAACTACCGACCCATAGCACTGCTGGACGTCATCGGCAAAGTTTTTGCAACAATCCTTTTGACCCACTTCCAGAACTGGGCACGATCTTCGCCGGCCATGGACCCACTTCAAACAGGATTCCAGAAGAACGCAAGCACTGGTGCCAACATAATGATCCTAAACATTCTTAAAGAAAATGTTTTGCTAGGCACTCCACGAATCTTCCTCGCCTTTGTGGATCTATCCCAGGCCTTCGACAGAGTTGATAGGCCAAAATTGTGGAACAGACTAAAGAAGTGGAACTGCCCCAATGTACTTCTCGATCCGATTATTGCCCTTCACTCCAACACTAGTGTCTCAGTTCGATTGAACCACCAAGGGTTACTCTCCAACCACATACCATCTCACCGCGCAGTTAAACAAGGGTGTCCGTTGGCTCCAGCACTCTTCATCTCTTTCCTTGGTGATTTCAAAGACTCGCAAGACTCGATCAGATCATTTCCACCGAAAATCGGAAATACAAGGGTCATCAGACTTTTATACGCCGACGACCTAATCATCTTGGATCACACACAGGTGGGCCTTCAACGCCAACTCGACAACCTAGCCCACTACACCAAGGAGAATAATCTTGAGATTAATAAATCGAAAACAAAAATACTGATTCTCCAGAAGCAGGGGAACAAAAAGAAAGAGACCCTAAAGTGGTACCTTGACCAGTCCAAAATCAAAATCGTGTCAACGTTCAAATACTTGGGATTTGAAATTGACAGCTCGAAGAGAGGTTTGAGCATGCAGGAAACCCTGTGGACAAAGACCAAAAACCTAACTGCTCAACTACGTGCAGTCGATAAAAAATACGGCAAACATAGCCTACTGCCGGCCATTCAGTTCTACAAGTCAAAAGCAATTCCATCACTAACGTATGGCATGGACGCAACCCCGGCAATCCCATCCACTTTATGGACTAAATTGGAAGGCTTCATTTGGAGAGCAGTATTAGGCTTACCTAAATCCACAGCCGTTGCAGCAATAAGACGTGAACTAGGTCTACTCTCCCTAGAGGCAGTGGTGGCCCAGAGAACCACCCAACACTTCAGAAAAATCCAGAATCCAGAAAGCCTTGAAATATACCACATGATTGCTGTGGAAATTGCTAAAGGGACCAACACATTTCTAAATGACTGGGTCAATACACAAAAGCTCACACTGCAAGAGATATCGTGTTCTGAAGAAGAACTAATCCAAAATCCATTAAGAAAAAAGCGAAAATGGAATGGCTCGACTGGATATAAACCAACGAGAAAGCAGTTTCGAATAAACTTCTAGCCCACCTGCCACCGGTCGTTAACAAACTTAAAGAGCCAATGGGATACTGCACAAAATACCCCTGTAAACGGCTAATGAAAACCCTACTGAAAGCCCGCTTAAACCTCCTACCGACTCAAGAAATCTTAGCAATTTGTACAGCATCCGAAGAAAAATCTTGTAGACTTGTAATGATCCACAATTTACAGAACCAATTAGGCACCTCTTGATGGTCTGTCCAACAGTAGACCAAGAAAGAAAAGCTTTCCTCGGCCCTC
This sequence comes from Ambystoma mexicanum, assembly GCF_040938575.1. Lineage (NCBI taxonomy): Eukaryota > Metazoa > Chordata > Amphibia > Caudata > Ambystomatidae > Ambystoma > Ambystoma mexicanum. Next base: position 979,344,161 of record NC_090934.1, on the reverse strand, counting down.
TGTTTATAACCTCTTACGTCGTTGACGAAAACATTCGGTGGAATCGCCTAATTACAGGAGCCCAAACTAGATGGCTAATAGCAGCGACCAAACTTCTAACCATCGCCTTGGAGAAGGCCTCCCAAATTCAACAGGAGTAGCTTACAGAAATACCCATTTCAGCCAAAAGATGACGACGATAACAGGACTATTCCTCTGCCAGAAGTGTTTTCTTTTACAAAATCCTGTCTTTCATGGTCTACGTCGAGAACGTTGAGAATGCATAGTAAAAACACTAAACACTCCTCTTCAAGACCAAAACGTTTTTGTAAAAATCTAAACAGATTAAATACAAATAAATAAATAAAAAAAATAATAATAATCACACTTAGCTTTCCACAGTTGGTGTGACCCATAATTCGGCCCCATACAATGCTGCATGTCTGGCTTGTAGGATATAGACTTGCATTAGGGGACACATGGTACCACCCCACACTCGTATGAACATTTTTTGATTGCGCAACAATATCTAGAGCGCGAGACTCCTGCTCTGTCCCTTTCCTCATCCCACTTGCATGAGCTAGCACATCTAACACCCAGATAGTCGTATCAGAGTACTTGTTCTAGAACATAATTCTCCAGCATTAGTTAAGTGTGAGACAATGAGAAAAGGAAAATGTATGAGTATTATATTGAATCACAATAGAGATATAACAGCATACATTGGATCTAAACACATTCTTCTATGGGCGCTTCAGAGAGGTACGTTTCTGTTTTGTTCTTTATAATATGTCTTAGGGTTGTTGGTCATAACCTATTCTGAGCAGCCTCTTTGACACTTAACTGCTTTGTTTAATCATGCCTGCCTGGCGCAGTGAGATCAACCCACAACCCACTCGCTTCCCTCATTAAAGAAGAGCTTAGTCCTAGCTTGATCGGTGTTGATGTGCTCCAGGTAAGATTTTGCAGTGAGTATTTTACTCCCTATTTTTTAAAGTTAGGAGTAAAAGGCTTTCTAAAAGGAAATACAAGTAAGTGCAATTCCTAATGGGAGTCTTTAATAAGCGAGTAAAAATACGTTCTAACTGTAAAGCAGCAATGTTTGTGTAATACACACTTCTTTGCACCTAGTTATGTATACACATTGACAGATCCAATTTTACCACTTGGACCAGGCAGCAATAATAAAAGGCTCTTCCTCTGGCACTGTGTGTACTATTGGTAAAAACATATCTATGGGGATGGGTGGTTGAAAGCCAGTGGACAGGCTCCCATTTGCCCATTTCCTATTTTTGTTGGGAGTATTTGCCTTTTTTTTTAGGGAATAAAAGTGGCCAAAGCACTCCTCATCTGTAGGGCTGGATGTGCTAGTGTGTGTGAGTGCGCGAGTGTGGGCGAGTACGAGATAGATAGGAGTCCATATCTTTCTCCCCCGCCCACCCCATGTGCAACAAGGATCTGGGAATTGGCAGACTTGGAAGGGGGTAGTTTGAAGACTCCACTCATTACCATACGCCACATGTTAAGGGTATTGTTAGGCAAGAACGTTGGTTCAGCGAAAGGGCTACTTGAAATAGGAGGACCGCAGGCACCAGTTTCACTTTCCTTAGAATGCGGTTTAGCAGGCTGAAATTCTCAAACCACACAAACTCGCTCAGGTGATTTGCTCAGTGGCCAGCTAGGGATTTTTTTTAACCGACAGAGAAATGAGCAATGTGAATTGTGGTGGTTAGGCGATTGGTGTGGCCCAGGTTTTTTCTCCCACGCCTACACCAGTATTTTCCACAAGCCGCAAACAGTACACAGTCCCACACGCCAAAATTAAAGTGCCCCTTACCCAGCACCACCACTGAACTGGTTTAAGACGGCTCCATAACTTTGGTTTCAGAATGATGCTGGAATCCTGCAGGGGGTCTTGTACAGAAAAAGGAGGAGCAGGAAAGATAAAAGGAGGCATGTGGATTCCATGAAGTGCCCTACAAAGCTGGGTGTACCATTCTTTAACCTAAAGGGAATGCAGCAGCTGCAGGAAGGTGAAGAGAAGTATGCCAACAGTAAAAGAAAGGGTGTTGGGGTGGGTTAAAGGATGGGCAGCTCAATAACCCTGCAATCTCAAATGTGCAGCATCTTCCACACCTTGCTAGGTGGTATCTGCCCCAGCTCCGAGGCGAGCTTATGGCAACCGCTAAAGGCTGAACCCAAGACAGAAGCAGACATTCAGGATTCAGGTCATTTTAAGGGCTGTCTGGATTATCATAAGCACAAGTTGTGCGGTGTCCCCAGACAGGGTCTCCTGGAGCTAGGAAGGTACCGCCACACCCATTAAAGTTTGTTGTGATGGGTATAGGCAGTACAGCCAATCTTCACATGTTTATCTCTGATTGCATAAGTTCTGCATTGCTATTTGAGAAAGCAAATGTACAACTAGCAGGTGAAACTACTCCCATCAGGTCTTTAACAATTTAAGAGATGTGTTCCAGCTCTGCAAGTTTCCAGTGTAAAGCAACAGAGAAGGCAAAGCAAACCCTTCCAACATCACTTGTGCAGCCTAGAAAAAACACTGTTTAGCTGTACATTGCAACATCTTTCTAGAAAGAAATGGCTCGTTAAAGTTTAAAATAGACTGGTCTGTTTCCCTTGCTAATCGAAGTGCAAATGTGCTGATATTCATCTCATGCTAATCCAAGCAGGTGAATCGTGTGCTAACTGCTATCTTGACGGTTGTTTTACTTAAGCAATCAACCCAGAGCCGGGCAACCAATGGAGGAAAACGTTAAACAAAAGGCCTTGTGGTTGTGGACAGTGAACTGCTACATATTCACCTAGAGAATGGGTCATTGAAAGGTGCACTGACAAAGTAAAATAGTTTCGCAGTTTTCTGTTTGGTTATGATTTTTTAAAATAGCTCTCGCAAGTGGTCCTACATCGCTTTATCCGGCTTGGCATTTTTTGCAATCTGGAACTTGTAGTTTTGCCTTTGCCATAATAAATACAGGACTAAACGTCCCAGAATGAGAAGAAAAGAAAGACTTGATGGGATACACACATTTGACACAGAACAACTTGAGTGTTTTTTCTTTCACTCCTCATTTATATCTGAGAACGTTGTTGTGGACTACCACTGTTTTGGATAATGGGAACCACTATCCTTTATGTACTGTGGAAGTGGGAGGCAGGCCAAAATGGGGGAGGCCATGAAGGAGACCCCAGACAGGACCACAGTTTTGGACCAGGGAGTCAAGAGACCCGGGAGAGGGAGGAGGTGCGTTGTGGACGCAGACTGACTGAGTCCGCCCCTCTGGCAATAACAGGCAGGCTACACTGAAAAATGGGAGCACAATGAGGGCACCACAGTCTTTGTAGAAACCGGGAACATATTTATTACAGGAAGAGGAGTAAACTCATTGCCAGCAGGATAAATAAGACACACTGGATTTGCTGGGCACACCCACTGGCACGGAACCCAGGGCCCGGGGAGTACCCTTGGATGCAACGGTGGGGAGACAGGACACCAATGGAGAAAGAGAAGGTTGGGAGGGGGGAGTTAGACTAGGGGGCCAGTAGAGATGGTGGGGGTAAAGAGAGAGAGGGGCAGGTGAACAGAAGCACAAAGAAAGACACACAGGGAGCGAGAGGCACAGGGAGAGGGGGAGAGGCACAGACACACAGGGAGAGGGGTACAGACACAGAGACACAGGGAGAGGGAGAGACAGGGGAGCCAGACAGGCCAGGAGCCCTACCTGTGGAAATATATAGAAGGTTGAGAAGAAGAAGAAGGAAAGGATGCAGAGAGAAAACAAGGGTACCTGTGGAAGGGGCATCATGAGCTCTGCTTCCCCCACCCCCTCCCCCGACAGCACACCACCACCAGCAACTAAGAAAGAGAACCCTGTTATCTCTCCACAGCTCTTATATAAGGCTGTCGCTCCCACCCAAGAACACAACATATGGTTGCCAGGGATACATTTTTATAGTGGTCTCCAGCGAAGGGGAGACCAGGCAACTGGTTTGTTTAGTTATTGACAGGAACAGGTTTGTGGTTTCCAGGGGAGGGGAGATGGGCACACATTTTCAGGTAATTACAAAGTGGAGTACAAGTGTACTTCTAGAGCCCAACCCCATCCATTCCCACAATGGGGAAACTAGATACTGTGTGATTGAAATTATAGAGTGCAGTGCAGTTGGGATTAATTGCAGGACTGGGGAATGAAGGAGGTTCCCAGAAAGGGTGCAAGAAGTCAAGAGCTAGCTTGGTGACTTGAGATAATTACATGGTGTGATACCAGTGGCTTTACAGACCTCGCCCTCCATGATGGACACAACAAGTGAAACTCGTTTTGCAGGGTTCAGAGAGGCTTCATGCCAAGACAAAAGGGAGATAAAAAATATAGGTTGGGTCAAGGGGGAGGAAGAGTTGAAAGGGGTTCCAGACTACAGCTGAGCAGCAGGTAGAACTTGTTCTTGGAGGTATCATGCCTTGGGTCCACAACCGCTCCTCCCCCCACACAGTGCAGGAGACACAGAGGAAAATATATTTGGGAAAAATAAACGTCACCCTATACTTTGGAAAATGAAGTTGTGCAATGCATTGAATACAGTGGGGAAATTAAAAGCCATGTACTACAATGCAATTAAAAAGGGACATAGAAACTGTCATTTCCACAGTACTATTTAATTCCTTGACAGGAGTGAGTACTTTAGCCAGTTCTAGTTCCGATCCTGCCTTCTGGTGTGTGTAGTTTTGCTTTTATTAGACTCCAAGGACACAAGTTATTACGAGTCAGCAAATCACTAGGAACCAACAAGAACAGTTGAGCAATAAGCATGGCATTACAATAAACATAAAAGGGAAACTGGATGAGTGCACGGTGGGTTTATGTTACAGAGAAATAGCACAAAATCCTGCAGCTTTTGAAACTATTTTAAAAAGCAGAAGCCAGCAAATACAGGAACACTGCCTTAAGCAGTTTCACAAAAACAAGAACACCACACTATCCTACACTATAATGTGTTGTAGTTTATAGTCTCCTGAATCTATTTAGGTACTGCTTCAACCTAGTTTTGGAAATATTTGACAATGCAGAATCAATTTCTATAATTTCCATTAACTCAGTAGATGGTATTGTGGGAGGTGTAGTCTCTGGTGGCAAAGTAGGCATCCATACACCAGGATGTTGAAAATATTCTTATTGTGGTCCCAATTGTTGTCCTAGGCCTTCCAGGAGCGGAGTTCAGCCCAGGGACTGACAAGACCTTCATGCAGCCAGTTTTTGGCTATATCACAATATGAAGAACTTTAAAAACTGCATATTCGGGTTAAAGATCTTTCAGGGGACCAGAATCATGGATTGCAATAGTGTTTGTACTCAAAATTGCACAAGTCCATTCCAAGACATCAAATGGACTGGCACAGTGCACTGTGTTAATGCGGTGGAAAGATCAGATATTGGTTCCAGCCTTTTCAGTAGACTTTAATAATTTGCTGTGGTGGATGCAAAGCTGAAAAGTGCAGTATCATGTCCCAAATCATCAATTAGACCATCACTGTGGAAGATGTTGCATTGATTATAGATTCTCGGTCTGGAATTTGCAGCCTAACAGTATTGCGCATTTTAGGAAATGTGGCTTTATCTTTTTTAGCTTGCCAAATAACAGCGATTATTGACAAAAGTCTTCATATGTTGGATGGGAAGTTACCTTGAATTGCTGAACCTATGAATAATTCCATTCTTTGCAGGCCACAGACACAGATCATTAGACAGATGTATGCTTATTGCAGAATCCAGTCTGCATTACTTGTTAAGCTCCCCCTCACAAGAACGTCAGAGTTCAGGACAGTGGATCTTTAAGTCCTCTCAATCCTACCCGTATGCCCACTAATTCAGACTCCCATTTATTGAGCATTAAGGAGTAAGTTAGGGGCATGCATGGAATGGACGCAGAAGAGTTGACCCATTCAGAAAAGGCAGTAGAAGGTGGCCAGCCTCTGAGTATGCATCTTCTGCTGGCATCATGTGACTGTATTTTGGTTATCAAGTGATTTTATTGTTAAAGCAAAACATTGGTGGGGAATATAATATATATATATATATATATACACACATATATAATTTCCCCAATTTTCCCCACATGTTCTAGGACTGAATTTTTATTTGTTGGGAAGAGTGTTTAGTGGGTGAATATGAATAACATACATTAACCCAATGATGTTTTTTTTCAGCATTAAAAATCACACACAACTGTATTTTGGCATGCCAGATCCCTCTCTTATATTTGTTGACCTTTGCTTCTTGAGAAATATCCCCAGGCTGACTTTAGCCAAGCGGAAAAAGGACCAGCGTTTTCATATCCCGGGGCTGCTGTCTCAAAGATACAGGTCTGTGCCGCTCAGGATGGCTGGCATGGAGGTACGAGGAGTTTTCAGGAAACATCCCCCACTCTCACGGTAGCAATTTGGCTGCAACCGGACCCTGGACCTGCCAAGTTTCCTTAGACCAAATTCCTACGTTGATCAGTAAGACAATGCATGAGCAGATCTTATCTTGGAGTTAAAAAAGCAAAATGTTTCCTGGTTAGACATAACATGTTAAGGACCTTAGATGCATACTGCTGGGGTAAAGGATCCATTGCTGCCCTTTGACCCCATTCCCAATGTTAGCATGTACACCGGGGTGACACTAAACCATTATCCCCAACCATAACAGAATTGTCCTACCCCCACCCGAGTTGTAGCACCTCGCTGGGTGCATTTGCAGATTGCACATCTCAGGGTCATGACCTCAGAGTTTCGGGGCACATTATCAGCTTTATGAGAAAGGAAGAATGTATTCATTGGCTTCAGGCTGTTCTGAAGTGCTAATGTACACCACATTTCAGACACTTCAGAGTGCAGTGGATGGAGGATGAAGTGCCTTTGAGCACTCATAAGTAATAAAGTTCAGGAGAGACTCAGGTGTTGATTGAGACGGCCAACCATGCCATCCTCGTAACTCGTCTTCACGATACCCTAGGCATCATGGACCGGGCACTGGCCTGGCTGACCATCTTTCTTTCTAACTGACCCTCCCAAGTGAAACCGGCCCCTTTCCTCTCCTTCACCTCATTCTCTACCTGAGCCGTCCCTCAGGGCTCTATCCCATCGCTGTGGCTCTTCAACATCTACCGGCCCCCTCTGGGCACCAGATCTTTACCTTCTGTCCTCACTTCCAATGTTATTCTGATGACACTCTGCTATCCTTTAAGCTTCCAGCCTATAGCTCCTCTTCTTCCTCTCGCATACCCGACTGCTATTCAGGCATGGTGCTCGGTCTTAATGGCAATAAAACAGATCCTCCTCATTGGTACACCTGCTCCCAGTTTCCCTCCCACCCTCTGGCAGCCATCCTTAGGTCCCCTCCCCTCACCCTCTTGCAAAGCAAAAGACCTTGGGGTCATCATCGACTCCTCCCCCTCCTTCTCTCCTCACATCAAGGACCTTGCCAAGAAGTCCAACATTCAGCTCCACCTCCTCAGAGGCATCCCCCCTTTCCTCACCTTTCTCCAGAAGCTCAATGTCTCCAGAGCTCTGGTTCTCTCTACGCTACACTACTGTAGCATCCTCTTCCTCAATCTGCCTCTTTCCTCCCTTTACCCTCTTCAACTAATCCAGAACAGGGCTGCAAGACTTCCACTTGGCCTCAAGCCCAGGGACTGCATCTCTCCAGCCCTAAAATCGCTCCACTGGCTCCCGGTGACTGCGCCCATTGCATCACCCACAAGGCTGTTTTAGGGCCTGGGGCCTCGCTACATCAAGCTTTCTCTCCCTAAATACCTCCCTGCTAGAGTTCTTCGGCCATTTAGCTCCAACTCTCTACAGATCAGACGTTTCTCCAAGCAGAGAGTGGGGTACATTTCTTTCTTCAGCAGGAGCCTCCCTCTACCCCCCCCTCAGACTTGAGCCGGATCTAATTAAGTCCCGGAAACTTCTCAAGACTTTCCTTTTCTCCGCCTCATTCCCTCTCCCTTGCTAATGTCACCCTGCTGCAGCGACTGGTGCCGGGTCCTTTATGAGTCCTACAGGGGCCAGGCCCTCCTTGACCAGTCTACCCCAGCACCCCTAACCAGCAGAAAAGGTCAAAAGGAAGATAGGTCCAGCACTGCACAAGGTCAGGGATGACGTTCTTACCCATTCCGGGATGGAACAGTCCATAGTCTCCCAGGGTGACCCCTAGATATTTCCCACGTGTATATCTTCTGTGACATATGCCTGTCTGCCCAGTGGCACCGCACTAGCAAGAATAAAACCCAAAGTAATCAGCTGCAAACGTTAAAGTGTAACTATTACTTGGTTAACCCACTCATTCATGGGGGGTGGGAGTACAAGTGAGACACCTTCTCTTAGAAAGTTTTAATCAAGCTAACTTTGGTGCCTAGCATTATGCAAGGGCAAGCCTGCAACTATTGATGTGGGTGTTGCATTTGTGTTTGACGCCACCCCCCTCCCCGCCCATGCATCTTTTTTTGCAATAGCAAACTATCCCTCACCTCCAGCAATTCTTTCTTTAACTGCCAGGTCCCAGCCCAGAGCAGACCTAGTGGTTAGACTACCGCCTGCCATCAATCCTATTGACAAACGAAACAGTCTTTCAGTTACAAAAAGTGGAGGATACGACAATCTCCACTCTTTTAAGTCAACTGAAACCTACTAATGATTCTTCTTGTAGAATGCCAGCATATGCTGCCAAACGGTTAGCGAATGAATCAACACTGTTCATTGGGACTTTTGTGAACAAGTCACTACAAGATTCTCAGGTACCCGTAGCCCTAAAAAAAGCATTAATTAAACCTTTATTAAAAAAACACCCTAGATCCAGAAGTAATGAAGAATTATCGACCGGTGGCTAATTTAATGTGGCCAATGAAAATTCTGGAAAAAGTGGTGTGCACTCAGTTCCAGCCTTTCGTGGATAAAGAAAACCTATTGGATAATCTCCAATCAGGTTTCCGCCTGAACCATGGTACAGAGTCAGCCCTTCTAGCCGTACATGATGATTTAATGGAGGCCACTGATAGTAACACTGTGGATCCCCCCTAATGTTGGATCTCTCCGCGGCCTTTGATACTGTAAATCACCAGGTAATGGCAGAATGGATCGAGCAGGTGGGAAAAGCCTCTGAACGGGTTGTGAAATGGTTTGAGTCATTTCTCAAAGATAGAACCCGGAGGGTCATACTGGATGGTTTCATCACACAAATGGTGGAACTTGATTGTGGGGTTCCACAGGGCTCCTCTCTGTCCCCACTCATTTTTAATATTTATTTTCGCCCTGTCTTCAGAATATTCAGGAAATATGGTCTGCTATTTCATTCATATGCGGATGATACGAAGCTGTATATTGAGCTACAAAACAGTGAAGAGGATTTTGAGAGAATCAACCAATGTATGAAAGAACTTAATGAATGGATGAATAATAACTAAATGCAGCAAAAATTGAAATCATACTGTTCAGCCCAAAGAATAAAAAAGCATCAAAAATTCAAAGTTCTCCCCCTCCGATCCTAGGGGAACAACTGCAATATGCAGAAAAAGTTAAAAATCTAGGCTGCTGGTGGCAGGAGAATTTTAACAGTGAGACGCAAGTAGGAGCTAAAGTGAAAACAGCTCATTTCGCACTACCATCACTACGGAAAATACTCCCCTACATTCCAATGGAAGACAGAGCAGTTGTGGTGGGGGCAATGACTAACCCCCACATGGATTACTGTAATAGTATTCTGGCTGGAATTCCTCAAAAGCAAATGATGATACTTCAAAGAGCACAAAATGCAGCAGTAAGAGTAATTGGAAACTTGAAAAGGAACCATGTGTCATCAATGCGGAGATCACTCCACTTGTTCATGGTGGAAGATAGAATTAAATTTAAGATGGCATGCCTAGTGTTCAAATGCATTAAAGGGCTCGCCCCTGCATATTTAGCTGATAAAATTGTATTATATCAGCCGAAAAGGAGTTTACGCTCAGAAGACAAACTCTTACTCTGCAGTCCACAAACAAAATGTATTTCAAGAGGAGATAGAAACTTTGGTGCCTATGGTGCTAAAGTTTGGTATCAACTCCCTCTCGAAATTAGAAAGTGTGAAACCCTGGACCTTTTTAGAAAGCGATTGAAAACATTTCCATTTAAATAAATGAGAAGAGTTAACTAAGTCAGAAGGCCAGCTATGCCCTGTTCTTTTCCTATGAAATCCTTTATTTTTTAGTTATCATCTGCGCCCGAATAATGTTTATTCTGTCTGGTACGCGTAATAAATTACCCAAAACCGAAAGCAGAAATGGCCCTTCTAGGTCGGCCCTTAAGTTAACTCCATAATAGCACAGCTGCCGGTACCCAGCCCACAGTTGCTACTAGGATATTTTTCTTATTGTAGAGAGGTGAGGGATTGTATTAAAAGATACAAATAAATTCTAATCTTAGGACAGACCTTCAAAAAAAAAAAAAGATCCTAAACGTGACCCTATTATGGACAGTCGGGCATATGGCTCTTTTCCCACCATAAACACTGATACACACCAACTATCCATGCACCCAACATACATGAAATTAAAGCAATCCACTGGCTCTGCATCTTGCACTTGAGGGATCCATGTAATGGTGTTCCACCACTGCTTTACAAGATGTTGATTTCAAGTACTTTGGTAGATCTCTGTCCTCCCAAGTGGCGGCTGCTTCAAAGGCGTGCAAATATCTGTTTAATATGACAAGGCCCCGAGGTCCTTCCACTGCATGCCATTTATTCACATCAAATAGCCATATGTGTACACTAACCAGATATATGCCCTTCAAAGTGATATGACATGCCCTAATAATCCTGTCACGTGAAGTGGAATAGAATAATATGTCCAGGTACTCTCATCATATGCCAGGTACTTCTGCGGCATTCCAAGGTACCCATCATGTGGCTTTCTGAATTCATAAAAGCCCATTAACAAGGCACATGGTCATCACTCCGTGTGCATAGTATTGCCAGCCAGTCTACTCATTTGCCTAAGGAGTGAAAGTGTGGGACGACAGACAACGGTGCAACCCAAAGCCCCAGCCACCCACCTACAAAATCTGGCCCGTTACCACTATGGCATGCCTTGAAGTTAAGATCCTCAACGGCTCTTCAATGATAATACATGTGTTGCAGTCGTGCAATCTCAAAGTTATACATTCGGGGCCTTAACAAAAAGTAAAACTAGGGGATCTCAATCTTGGTCAAAGGTCACAATGAAAGTCCAAAAGCCTTAGATGAAGATTTGAAAACCCATTGTTTGCGTCACATGAGAATCAATTTAGAAAATGCATGCAGTAAATGTATACACAATTTGCACAAGTGCAAAGAGAGGAGATTTCTAGCACTAGGGGCAGTGGATAGAGAAGACATTGTGCAAGAACGGCTTTGCAGCAGTGTTAAACCCTAGTGAGTAAATGGTACATTTACAACTGAACATTTTTATTCGTTGTCAAAACATGCTTGTTTTTAAGATGGCAGTGGCTTCCACACTGTTCCTTTTGCTGACTTTTACAGTAATATATTTTCTCCCGGTGTTCTTTATGACCATGATCGCAAACAGTTTATATGTATTCCAGCACGTATAAATGAACTGCCTGCTTTAATCACTTTAATCATAAAAGCAAACTCCTCAATTATATTCTTATTTTCTGAATTCATAACAAGTAATCTGGGATGCCCAAAACAGAAATGTGCGTTCATGTTCTCTGCGTTAGTACCCAGTAAAGAGGTACCGAAGTGGGGATTGTAGAGCTAAAATGTGAGTCTCTAAAGCGTCTGGTTACACGGGTTGAACGTTGGAGAGGGGCTCTGCAAAGCCGCACGATTAATGATGTCCCAAGGTTACCTTTAATGCACAAAACGGGCCAGAAAATCTTGAATGACTTCAAAGAGTGTCTTAGGGGAATTGGAGGCAGTATGAATTCTGGCTTCCATGTAGACCCTTTAGATTTAAAAGATAGCCTCCTATAAACTAAGGAGAGATTGGGGGGCCGCCCTAGGTGAAGTGGGTTCACTAATATTCAGCCTCTGTTTTTTTCCAGATGCTTTCAAAGAACATATAGGTATGTTGCAACATTAGGAGTTGTAGTCTAAACCAGGGAGATGTGCGTTTAGAACTGGTGACATTTTTCATTAATGTATTGAGGATCCTTGTATTTGACCAGGAATAAGCAATAAACAGACATTGGGGAAATCCCGATTCTATGGCAAGACTGGAGGTGAGCATTATGCTTCAACTTCATTTATCACTACTCTTCAGCAGTTTCAACAAACTATAACCAAAACAATAGTTTTCCAAAAAACTCTTGGCTATGGCGGTTTGGTCTAACTTGGCGACATATTCTGCTGGTTTTATCCTTATATTGAAAAGTAGCTGTGTTGTGTGCAGACGGTCGCGTCTCACCGGGTATTAGGGTTTTGCCAAGAAAAAAACCCAAAAAGGAATATAGGTAAGGTTAGGTAACCCGGAAGGAGACTGCGCCCAATATTCAAAACTGAAATATATTTATTTTTATGCAAAGTGCCCTTTTATGATGACACGTGTTTCGGTCTACCATAAGACCTTTTTCAAATCAGGGCTATTATCCTATCATAGCACCATATATTGATAATAACGAAAAATATACATGAAAAGAACAAAGTATACAATGGTTCACATATGTACATTTCAAGTACAATCCATTTCAAAGGTCAAAGAACAAATAACAATGATACCAAGAAAAATAAGTAATGGTAAGAATAAGAAATAAAAATAGAAATAAAAAGCCAAAAGAGGGTGGGGGAAGGGGATGGATAAGTAAGGGATACAAAAGTAGATGCAAACAGTTAATTAGGTTTGTGCTAATTATTATGCATCCATTAAAACTGTGAATTAGTGTTCACCATTTTACCTTCGAAGTCCTCTAATGCCCCTGTATAGTTTTGGCAAATTTGTTCCATATTGAGTTGGGTTAGATCCCTATGGATATGAAAATTTTAAATGTCATTTCTTTGACCCATTTGTGTTTCAAGAAGATATATACGTGTTTCCATCACATTTTCCTATCAGACTGTGGAGTGTAAAGTAATCTTTCAGATTTTCTTCTGTAAATAGATGAGCTACTAATGTTAGTGTCACTACCAATTCGATAGATCTCCAAAAGTACGACATATCGCGGTGCAGGCTCTGCCAAATGGTAACTGCACGCGCACCCGTGTTGGGTGCCTTTTTGCCTAGTTCATATATGAGCCTTGAATTGTTAGACGGTCTCTTACCTTAACTAAGTCTCCGCGTCTGATCGCGTACCGCAAAAATCTCGAGGGGGCGCCATGTAGTCGTTCTCTCTGTATATATTGGTTAACTCAGTGTTACTATGGTAGCGGACCTCTGAACAAGTCCTTTGTCTCTGTTTTAGTGAGGGACAACATGGCAGCCATGTTGTACTGTACTCGGCTTGCCTTGAACCCCACCACAGTATACATGGTGCACGTTATCGTACTTTGATTATTATCACTGAAAGTAAGTTATTAGTAGTCCATTTAATGTCAAGATAAATTGTGCATCTTTTACTGTTTTTATAGTTCAAAGTCAATGATTACTACTTAAATTCTGTAATACGTGCTGCAAAGTAAATTGGTAAGCCTCAGTGCTTATTTCCTTGGGCGCATTATGCTAATATTGTGAAAAAGCTAGATGTTATATATACATTAGTGAATATTTTAGGATGCGAGCGTTGCGCTTTTTAGTGCTTAATACAGCATTTTATTTTCTATTTCTAACGAATGATCGGCCACAGTCTGGAGGCTATTATGATGAATAGTACCAAGTGTTAGAGGGCAAATCTAGGCCCTTATTCAATCCCTTATTCAAACTAATGCATTTTAATAATGCCAGTGTAGTAAATACCAAATTATATATTAACACTTTTTAATCAAATTTTATTTTGAGATAACTTGTACGTCTTGTCTGTTTAGAATATATTTTTGTAGTTGCTATTTCCCTTTCTGTAATGTGTGCTTAAAAAAGTGTGGTAACATTCCTCTGTACCTATGTACTCGGGCGTGTTAAAATGAGATTTATGAAATAACTGGGTGTTATATGAACATTATAATGTTAATGGAAAGCCCCAGTCTATGGGCTGTTAAGGTAATAGTGAGAGATATTGTACAGGGCAAATCTCTATCCCTTCTTCAAGTTTGGTACGTATTCACGATAACAATATAATAATTCCAAAGCTCAAATCCATGTCCAAAATGATGCATTTTTGATTACCAAGTATATATTCCTGCATTAGGACATATAATTCTAATACATTATAATTACATAGTAGTCTCTCAGGTTTCTAAAGGAAAGACCCCATTTCATTGTCTGTGTTAAGACCAAGAATCGTAGCGTTCAATTTACAAATTATTTTCGCCTCTGTTTGTCTCAGTTTCTTTTCCCTGTCACCTCCTCGTCTTCCTGGTGTCACTCTTTGTAGACCAATAGACTCGATGTCTTCTTGCAGGCCCCCAGGGCAGAGTCAGGCGCGCATGAGCGCAGACCCCCTCCTTCGCGGAGGCGGAGTCAGGTGCTGAAGAGCGCCACAGTAAGCCTTCGTAGAGAACTTTGGAGGCAGAGCGCCCCTCGCGTGGGCAGAGCCGGCCTCAGTGTGTTCGCGCCACATTTATTCTGCGATGCGGCCCCGAACACATCAGACGATCCAACGAGGCTTTACAGTAGCGAGTAACGTATGTAAAGATTTACAGAGCGCAGTCAGCGCACGGAACAGAGACGGAGGCCCTCTCCACGAGATTATAAAAGCACAGCCCCACAAAGGAGGAGGCTGAGAGGAGCACTCCACATCAACAGGCCAAACCCTTCCAACATACAAAAGGCAGCTGCCCAGCAATAAAAGGAAGGGGAAAGAACATAAGCCACCACAGGCAGAAAGAACTGTATAAAAGTCTGGTGCAGTCACACAAACAAAAAAAAAAATATAATAATAATTTAAGAGATTTATATCAGAGGCATCTACTAGGAAGTGGCCAGCAAAGACACCGGTCAACAGGTATTAAGGCACACAGCACACCCCTGAACATGTCTGAATTTGAATGGAGCGAGGAGGAGCAGCCACTAGACTTGGCCGCCAGCTTCAAGGAGGTGCTGGGGAATTCCCTAGTAGATGCAGTGGCGCAGGGGGTCAGACCCCTATAAGAAAGGCTGGAGACCTTAGAAGCAATGCTCCACCAGCCTAAAGAGAGCACCACGAGGACAAACAGCTTGCTCATCGAACCCTCTGGAACAGGTTCTAAGGGGAGTATTCAGGCCCGCAAGAGGAAAGCCTCTGCAGACCCCCAGGGCCCTATGGAAGGTGCGAAAGACAAGGCCTCGGAGGTCCCTGACGCCTTCGCAAAGCTTAAAGAGGCCTATTTGCAGCATCAGGCAGTGCCGGACCTCACAACCCCCACTCCTGGGGAAGACAATGAAGGAGGAGAAGACCTAGGCTCGGAAGAGGAGCCAACGGAAGGGGACACCTCCCTGCTAGAGTCGGAAGAGCCAGTCGAAGAGGAATGGGCAAAGCCCAGTGGGGAAAGAGAACCCACAAGGAGAAGCACCTCGAGGAGGAGCAAGATGACATTTTTGATCTGGAGAGCATCCCTAATCCGAGATCTTCCGACTGGCAGCCGTCCCCAAGAGTAGCTCAATATATGACAGCGAGGCTGAGAAAAGCCTTAGACAAGGAGGTTAGACAGCGCCTCTGTGCAGAATGCCCTCGCCCAGACCTGCCAGGGAAAGTGGCAGAGACCCCCGAACTGGACCCCAAGATGCTGACCTTAGTTTCTAAAACCAGCAAAGACTCCCGGAAAGGCATAGACCGGTCATGGAAGAGTTGCCAGGAGAAAGTGCTGGACCTGGCTGGCCCTCTCGCTAAGATCATGGACTTGGCAGAAAGAGCGAGAGACACGGGGGAGGAAGTGGACCCAGATGCCCTAGTAGGTTGGGCCCAAAGAGCTGTTTGCCTTTTGGGGAACGCAAATTGCGCGATAGCATCGGAGAGAAGGAGAGGGCTATTGCTAAAAATAGACTTGAAGCTCAGCGACCTGGCATCCTATGAAGCTGGGGAAGCAGCTGAGGGCCTCCTATTCGGAGAAACTTTCGGAAAGGAAATGGGCCGCTTCGTGGGCACTTACACTTCACTGGAGAAAGCTCAGGCATCCATTCGAAAGATCTTCCCGCATAGAGTTTTTGCCGGGACCGGTCGTTACAGGGGTCGCACGACCGGTCGCCAACAAGGAGGGAGAAGACCCCCCAATCAGAGAGCCCAATACTGGGAGAACAGGCAGCAGTATACGTTCTTCCCAGCCAGAGGCTGTAACACCAGAGGGCGCAGAGGCAGAGGTTTTGGATGGGGACAAGGATTTACACCAGGTAAGGGCGATAATCTACCCACCAGTAGGAGGGAGGACCAGTATGTTCTGGAAAAACTGGCGCACGCTTTCCAGCGATGCCTGCATTTTGCAAACCATCAGAGGTCTGCAGATAGAATTTATGCAGACACCATCGAATACCTCAGCGCCCGTGCCTAGCAATAGCAGAGCAAGAATCCCTGAATATCAAATTATCACTACTAGCGAAGAAAAGAGCCATAGAAAGGTGCCCGGTTGCCCCGAGTTTTATAAGCAACATGTTTCTCCTTCACAGGAAGGAGTAGGTACGTCCAGTAATAAACCTAAAAGAGTTGAACGGATGGATAGTCTACCATCATTTCAAGATGGAAGGGATCCACCAGCTCAGAGATTCCCTGAGAGAGGGAGACTGGCTGACCAGGCTATACTTAAAGGATGCCTACCTGACGATTCCAGTGTAGAAGCAGTTCAGGAGATTCTTAGCTTTTCATTGGAAGAAACAGCTCTTGCAATTCAAGACGGTGCCCTTCGGGCTTGCGTCAGCACCTTGGGCTTTCACCAAATTGATGAAACCCGTAGCAGCAGCTATCCGAGAGAAAGGTATAAGATTGATAATATATCTAGACAACCTCTTGCTTCTAGCAGAGGATCGAGGAACACTAGAATACCAGATGAAGTGGGTCCTAGCTCTATTGCAGTCCCTAGGTTTTCTAGTGAACATAGAGAAGTCAGATACCAAGCCAGCATATAGACTAGATTTCCTCGGCTTCGTGTTAGACACCAGAAAAGCCACGTTTGAACTTCCAGCAAGGAAGATTCGAGATATCAAGAGAGAAATCAGGATGTGTTTGAGGAAGAAAGTAATTTCACTGAGTCCTAGCTGGGATAGTGGGCCTCCTAGCGGCCTCCATACAAGCCATTTTTCCCGGTCCCTTACACTATCGAGCCTTACAAAGGTTGAAGATAAAGCACCTCCAGCAAGGACTGAAATTCCATCAGTCGATACCATTGGATCAGGAGTCCGTCGTAGAACTGGAATGGTGGGGCAGAATATGGATGCCTGGAATGGGCGTGCCATATTCAGAGACCGTCCAGACCTGATCATAGAGTCAGACGCCAGTCGTAAAGGCTGGAGAGCACGGTGCAGGGAGTTGCAAACAGGAGGAAAATGGAGCGAAGAAGAACTAAACTTACACATAAACTGCCTAGAGCTTCTGGCAGGCTCCTTCGTGATAAAGACTTTCACAAGAGTCAAAGTGAAGTCATGCATACTGCTGAAGATGGACAACATCTAAGCAGTATGTTAAATAAACCACTTAGGCGGAACGAAATCCAGGATGCTAGCGGAGCTAGCGAAGGATTTTTGGCACTATTGCCTGCAGACAGGGACATCAGTGACAGCGGAATACTTGCCCAGAGCACTGAACGTAGTAGCGGACTGGAATTCCCGATACCTCACAGACTCCAGCGACTGGAGGTTGGATCCAGCAGTATTCCAGATACTAGATCAAAGGTGGGGTCCGATCCACATGACCGGTTTGCATCTCGCCTCAACGTGCAGACACCCAGCTACTTCAGCTGGAGGCTAGACCCAGACTCAAGCGCTACAGACGCATTCCTGCAGGATTGGGCGGTAGGGCTCCATTACGCATTTCCCCCTTTCATGATGCTGAGCAGAGTGCTAGCGAAATGTCGGAGGGAGAGAACAGAGCTGGTACTAGTAGTGCCTTTGTGGAAATCACAAGTATGGTTCCCGACGCTGATGGAACACTTGATACACCTGCCGAGAGTCCTCCCCGAAGGAGAGTGACTGCTCACGGACCCAGCTGGGCAGTGTCATCTTCTGAGAGTGAGGGACACTCCCGCTCATCGCGTGCAGGATATCAGGAAACGATGGGAACTGCCAGGCATTTCGATGTAAGCTGCAAGTCTCATTGCAGAATCCTGGGCTCCACCGACTAGGAGGAGCTACGACGTGGCTTGGGCCAAGTGCACTAGCTGGTGTAGAAGGAGAGATATTCATACCATTTCAGCACCTGTAGTAGCGATACTGAATTTCCTAGCACAGCTCTTGCACGATGGGAAAGCATTCTGCACCATAGGGGTGTACAGATCAGCGATCTCAGCGGAGCACCTACCGATCGAGGGAGTCCCAGCAGGTGAACACCCAGCAGTTAGTAGGCTCATCAGAGGTGCTAGATTTAAAGCACCGCCGGAACCTAAATACAAGGTCCTATGGGACGTGACAATAGTGCTACGGCTATTAGAGAGCTGGCCAGCAAACAGATATCTATCTCCCAAGCAGCTATCAGGCAAACTTGCGATGCTGCTCTGTCTCATATCTTGTAAACGAGTATCAGATATCAAAGCACTAGAGATCAATAGGAGGACATTCGGGCCGGAAGGAGTGACCTTTGTAGTAGTACAAAGGACTAAGACAGGCACTTCCACAGTGCACTACCCACATTTTCCGAATAACATCAGATGGTGTGTAGCAAGCTGCATCAAGGAGTACGAGGCTAGAACAGCAGAGAATAGAGCAGTGAGTACGACCCAATTGCTAATAGCCCGTAGGAAGCCTTTCCATGCTATAAAAACAGCTACCATCGCGAGATGGGTCAGAGAGATAATGCAAGCAGCAGGGATTGATTTACAGAAGTATGGGGCCCACTCCGTAAGAGGAGTGATGGCGTCCAAAGCATATACAACAGGAGTACCCCTACAAGACATTATGTCAGCAGCAGACTGGGCAAATGATCGTACCTTTATCGAATTTTACTTTAAGCCTGCTGAGAGTATAGCGGCTACTGCATTGGGACAGCTTTAAACAAGCATAATGCTCCCCTCCAGTCTTGCCATAGAATAAAAATTACCCCTGCTAACTGCGCAGGGAGTATTAATTCTATGATGCGAGCATTAGTTCCCACCCAATGTTATTGTTAATCATATATTCGGTATGTATGTATGTTTCGTGATGATATGATAAAGCTAGACACCACCCTGATACTCTTTTTATTTTCCTTAGGGGAAGAGCAGAAAAATAGTTGAGCGAGGTGGCTAGTAAGGAGAAGGCGAGAGCACAGCCGGAGGAATTGGCACCCAGTTGGTGTGGAAGAAGTCTTGGCTCTTTGGCGGGACGAAAAGTTAATGGTTAAAGGACATTGAGAGCGTAAAAAAGAGGAGGAGCTCAGGGACAGTAAGTGGTCAAAGCTGAGCTGGAGTATGAAGGACTACAGAGAATATGGGATATGTAGTTCAAAAGTGGGAAAGTCACTTGGGAGAATTAATACTCCCTGTGCAGTTAGAAGGGGTAATTTTTATTCATGTGCCATACAATTTAGGGATCAATACATGGTTACTAGGAGAGAAAAATGAGAGATGGGGGGAGGGAGGTATGGTAAAGACATCTGTGAAAGAACAAACACTATAGATGGGTCGAAATGGTTTTTAATGCACAATAATCAGAGAAGTGGGAAGGTCAGGGAGGAGGGGCGATATGGGAGTACGTTGATGGAGCACTTCCCAAGGTAAGGAGGTAGAGCCTAAGCAAGGACTTCAATTAGTGGATAGTTTAAATGTATATTGTGAAGGAGAAGGGAGTTCAAACTTCGATGTGCCTCTTTTCCTTCATGGCCCTAGGAGGGAGAAGAAGCACAGAAAAGTTGGGAGGGAGTGAGTGAGGAGGAGGAGTGTGGTGTGCATGGGGGAGTGTAGTATGAAATAGTGTTCGCTAGTAGGTGGTGCAAGTTAATGCTGAAATTTAAATACAATGAGTAGACATTTAGGGAGAGATCAATTTCTCATTGAGGGCCAACCAGCAGGTAGGCAGTGTTTGGAGGAGTAGGAAGAGTGGGGAACATTAAAGAGGGTATGGGTGGCAAAGCTGAGAGCCTGGTCGAGCAAAGAATAGGAGGATAGAGGAAGGTCAAGAAGGAGGCTGGCACAGAAGTCTAAGCAGCTAGGTTTGAAGGTTAAAATGAAGGTTTTGGTGGAGTAGTAAGTACATAAAGGGTAGAAATTTCAGATATTGAGAAGGTATATCCTGGCCACATTCCTAGTATGCGTGATTAAGTGATGAAGATTGAGGTTACTAGAAAAGAGAAACCCAAGTGTTCAAGACTTTCGAGAAAGGAAAGAGTATTCCAGGTGGAAAGAAGATGGGTAGAGGGGTGGCATTTGAGGCGGGGAAGGTAGACTACTTTTGTTTTAGAAGAGTTCAGAATAAGACAGTAAGGTGCAATCCAATGGAGGATGGCACTTAGGGAAACCTTGGGTAGAGAGGTCAAGAAAACGCACAAAGAATATTATTTGGTGATCATCCACAAAGAGGTGATAAGACAACCCAAAGTAGGAACAGAGTTGCCCAAAGGAGAAGGTGTAAAGAAGGGGTCGCCAAACAATCAATCACAGGTGACCAGTAGCTTGCTTGAGCCTTTTTAGTCGCTTGCGGGCTGGACAGAAATAAACACTGTCTGAAGCAAGGAAGTGCTCTGACCAATCAAGCACAGCATATACCACATATAAGGAATGCTGCGATTGGCCAGAGAACTTTTTCTTGGTAAAAGCTGTGCCCCCTTTGACCATAGAGTTTGCCATTGTGCGTGCAATGGATTAGCCCAGGCTTTTCCGTTTAATAGGCTATGTTGGTGGCCGGTTCGGTTGGAGCTGTGCTGGGAGAATGTCGCATCTGGAACATCGAGGGTGTCGGAAGAGGAGGTTGAAGCATCCAGATTCAAAAGGCACATTTTTGGGAGGGTAAGGAGAAGTGGATTGCTGCAGTACACATTGAAAATGAGCGCAGGACGAAATTCAGACATCAAGTATGATAGCTAAATGCCTCGGTTTCATTCTGGGCTTGTTTTCAGTCACAGGATACTTATCAGTTTTGGGACCTTGGTGCAGAAGATCACGAGTTTTAGTACCGATATATGTATTGGATTTGTACAGCACAACAACCACCTTCATAAAGGTCTCTAGGCACTTACTTTATTGTTGATAGGTTTAGATGTGGGTCATTTTGTGTTGTCCCATCATCCACCTGTGTCAGACAGCTGCATTTGCCGCTTTTGATTTGCCATCTACTTTTAGCTTGAAAATGATTTGGATGTCAAATGTGGAGTTGTATTACGCGAGGTTGGTACTCATAAGAAGTGACAAGTAGATGTTAAACAGGAGGGTAGAGAGGCTGACTCCTAGGAGAACTCCACATATGGTCCTGAGTGGGGCCGATCGCAATGGCGATAGGTATGTGCACGTTTGTTTGGGTGCTGTGCATTAAATTCACTCAGCGTAACAGGGTTTCTGTCTCCTCCCTTGCTGGGCTGAGATTTAGTGAAATGTTAGCATGCATTTTTCAAAATTAGCAAGCGCTGCTCACTTAAAAGCAGGAAGGCCGCTTCGTCAATATGCCAACTGATCCTTGCCTGCATAGTGGAAGGAGAGAGCTGGACAGGCCAAAGCTGTTTGGCAGTAAGGGGAAGGTGGAGATCCAAAAGTAGAATGCTAAGGAAAGACAGCTCAGCAGATTAGGCGACTGTTGCTGAATTGTTATATATTTAGACCCGCCCGCCTGTAAATCCTTTGCCTTTTTTCCCTATTCTTGCTGCCAGGGGTGTTGCTAGGTCTGGAAAAGATCAGGGGCTAAGCTAATGTCGGGACTGGTGGGATTCGGGCCTAGCTATAGCCTTTTGGTTGTAGTCCCTCAGCTTCTATCCAGGGCTTCAACCAAACGACCCGGGGCTATAGTCCCCTCAGCCCCCCCCCAGCAATGCCTCTGCTTGCTGCACACTGTGCTCTAAAATGGCTTGTTTCAACCAGGGGATGGGTCTGGCCCCATCGCTTGCTCGGTGTGAGAATATCTGCCCCTGTACCAAATAAAACTTGGCACCCATGCAGGGGAATGATTGGCAGGGTAGGGGGGACAGGAGATGGCTCATTCTCACAGCGGTCCTTAACTGTGGGGATTCCGATGTGAAGGAGAGAGTTAACTGCTTGTAACATTGAATAATCTTATTACAATGTGAAAAGAAGTTAGATGGCCCCACATAAGTAAGCTTGCCACTCCCCCAAAGTCACTGAAGTTGGCACCTCTCCCAACATTTGACGGGTTAGCCCTCCCCAAAATGTTAGCCTAGGTGGACCCCTGAAAATGGCTCCTGTGACTGAAAATACATCAAGGACGAAACAGAGAAATTAAGTATGATAGCCAAATGTTTGTGTTTGATCCCGGGGTCATTTCTAGTCACTGGAGCCACATTTATATACAGCAGAGCTCCAATGAGCAAGCCATGCTCATTTCTCAAGTGTGCCAGGCTGAGACAGTGTCCATGTAAAAGACTGTTTTTCCAGTCTTTAGGTGACCACCGTGTAAAAAGCATTAAATTGCGCCTTGTATACTGTGGTTGCACACACTTATTGCCTTTTGACAATAAAAGTAGTTATGCTATAGTAAAATGTTTTACCCATGTCAACTAGCTTGGTATGCAGCAGAAAGTTTGCTTTGTGCGGACAGTAGAATATTCTTATCATAATCATAACAACAAGCTAGAAGTTTGTGACAATCGCCATACCCAACTGACTATCACAAAACATCCTTCAGTGTATGTGCCTTAAAAGTGGTGAGGGGATTGTTTCAAGTTTGTATGCCCTTGCATTGAGGCAGATTTAGTGATTTTAGGGGCAAAATGGTGTGTCCTCAAGCGCCTGTTCATGGCTCCCATGCCATCACCTAGAATTGCTTTATTGTTGCACTGGCCCTCACTTAGTCCCATATCACTTCATTTGACAGGCAGATAGTCTCACCAGTCATGCATTGCACCAGAGATTCTAGTATAGAGGACGGACTGTAGCAATGCCAACATTAATGTTCTCCCCTTCCGCCATGATCATTTTTTCAATCCATTATTTTGACTTTAGGACTTGTCCTTCATTATCCTGACTTGGCATAGGTGCACATACAAAGATAATATTTGCAGGAGGATGTGCTAAAATGGCACTTTTTTTGACAAAGCATAACTTTGTGTGTGCTGAATCCTTTTTAAATAATAAACACATTGAATGAAATCCTCCTCAGATTACTTTGCAAATGCAGTCCCAAAAGAAACATACAAACTACACTTCTTGAAATCATGAATGCAGAAGTAGGCGCACCATCCGACAAAAGGCAAAATATGTATTATTTCCATCAAGAGCGGGAGACAGATTTATTTTTCTCAAGCGTAAAAGGGAAGAGTGTGTATTTAATCTGCAGTGCCACAGTTGCAGTGGGAAAAAAAGAGCAATGCTGAGAGGCATTTTGCAACAATACATACAAATTATTAAAATAATTTTCCTATAGGAAGCAGTCTGCGGTCCTAAAAACTAGCCGATCTAAAAGCTGCCCTGCAGATGCAACTATCATTTTTTACCCAACCAGCAAAGAAAGCAAATGCTGCAACAGAAGCATCCTTCAAAGTCGCAAACTATTTGATGAAAAACAAATGTACTTTAACAGACGGTGCAGTTGTGAAAGGCTCGATGGCTCTCGTAGCGGAGTCAATTTTTAAAAGATTAAAAAATCTGCCCCGAAATTATGTCTGCCATTTCATACGTGCAGTTAGGTGTTAACACAATGGCAAGGAGGGCATCTGCACTATCAGCCAATGTGGTGGGGCAGCTAGAAAAAGATCTGAGCACATGCACTTTTTTTCCATTCAACGTGATGAGTCAGTTGATGCAAGTGATACTAGCCAGCTGGCACTGTTTGTTCGAATGGCGTTTGAAAACTTCACCAATAAAGAGGAATTCTTTAGACTGTTGCCCCTGCAATCCACAACCAAGGTCAAGAATTATTTTGGAAAAACAAAAATGCCATTTAACAAGTTGGTGGAAATAACAACTGATGGTACACCAGCAATGACCAGGTGTCATTCTGGTTG
The DNA here is from genome assembly GCF_040938575.1 of Ambystoma mexicanum. Taxonomy (NCBI): domain Eukaryota; kingdom Metazoa; phylum Chordata; class Amphibia; order Caudata; family Ambystomatidae; genus Ambystoma; species Ambystoma mexicanum. The sequence goes on along the minus strand of NC_090934.1, from coordinate 979,319,863 downwards.
TTGCATGTTGTAAAGCAGACCCCGATTTCCCTCTGTTATTGCATCATCCATCAACGGGCAACTTGTACCAAAGTGATGGCGTTTGATCATGTAATGGCCCCTGTTGTGAGAATTATTAATTACATTCGCGCAAAGGCCAAACAGCACACAATGTTCAAAATAACTATCTGTCAGACATGGTGATCTACTGCGATACACAGAAATCCGATGACTTAGCAGGGGAAAAATACTCAGTCGATTTCTTTCACTTTTCCCAGAAAGATTGCAAAGGGTCAGGAAATAAAGATAGCAGTCAGTTATGGAACATTTCTTGGCTTCTTGATTTGGCATTTCTGGCAGATGTTACAGAGACATAAAAAACACCCAGAACTGTGAACTGCAAGGCAAAGGTGAAACCATTGCTGGCATTATAAGCGCAGTAAAGACTTTTACGCCCAAACTTAACCCTTTCAGCGAAACCGTGCAGAAAAGGAAAATGCAGCATTTTCCTTCCATAATCCAAACCCTAACAGAGAATACAGCTGGTGTTGGACTCCTGAACATTGAGAAGTACAGCAATTTCCGGAGCAGGCTTAAGGGAGAGTTCAGTGACCGATTCAGGGACTTCGAAAAGCTAGAACCCTGTGTGATGTTCATCGCAAGGGGTTCATGGAAGTCAAGATTTGTGAACCTGCAGAACAAAGGAGTGAGCTGTTTAACCTGAACCATTTTCCAATGGAAATGGAGATGGTCGGCCTGCAAGCTAACATTCATGTCAAAAGCAGACAGAAACTCACACCAATTTCTGGAGGCTTGTTGATTATGGCTTTTATGGCCTGCCAGGAGGGTGGACATGGTCTTTAACCGCGTGCCAGCCCGAGCGGATCAAACATAAAATCTGCTCGATTTACCACCCACAAGCAAATGAGATGGTAGAAAAAATAAACAGCCTCCTTAAAAGCAGACTGTCCAAACTATGCAACACCCTAAAAAATGTTGCGTGTATTGCCTACCCCTGGCATTGTTTCAAGTATACACACAACCCAGTAAGGACCATCACCTGTCCCCCCACAAAATAGTGACTGGTCGATGCATGCAAGCTCAACTATCACCAGTAAGGAGAGCATATGATGCACACAGAACAGCCACCATCCTAGGAGAGGAATTCAAGCAATAGCTCACACAACTCACATGTGCGATAAGATGCATCTCAAAACAAATCACACCCCGGCACACAGAGGACAGGGAAACTGTGACAGGGTCCCCAACTGACGCCACCCCAACCCAGCCTTTGTTGCCCAGGGAATGGATCTGTGTCAGGAGTTTTGGCCTGAAATTGGAACACACCAAGATTCCACGGACCATACGAGGTGGTGTTTTCCATCCCTCTTGCAGTGAAAGTGAAAGGGTTAACATATTTGATACACCTTTCAGATGTTCGTAAACCACCAAACCACACCCCACAGAGCACACTGACTGGGGAAAACACCACTACCTCAACTGAAGTAGCCCTACGGCAATTTTATCTGTGCATGTGGAATGTAACAAAGAACATGCATTGCTGCTAGAAGGTGTCCAGTCATTTGGTCGACTACAAACTGGTCGACGTCATTTGGTCGAAAACCAAATGGTCGAATTTTTTTTTTTTTTTTATTTATGTGTTTTGTGGGTTTTCGTGTAGAAAAAAAAAGAAAGAAAAAAAAGGGGGTTGAGGGGGGACCCCCCCAAAAAAAAAAGAAAAAGGGGTAAAAATAAAAAAAATAAAAAATTCGACCATTTGGTTTTCGACCAAATTGATTCGACCAGTTGTCCAGTCGACCAATTGTTTTCGACCAAATGTCTGGCAACCCTGCTAGAGCATGGGCTACCAGAAATAAAATCTCTCTCTCGCCCTTCCTCCCTCCTTCACTTACCCACCCCGTTATCTCCCTTTCCGCAGGTGCAACAATCATGGAAATGACACCACTAAATGAAACAAAATGTAGATAACAGTAGGAATAGGATCAGTTTTACAAGAGGATACAGCTTTAACTGTGGTTTGCATTTTTCAGCCATATTGTTTACAGTGATAATGTTTGCATTGGGTATTTATTGGGGGAACATCTTCTATCTGGGTGACCATATAAAAGATGGGGGCGGAGGGGAAATGGATATGGGATGGATACAAGTGGAATTAGAGCAGAAACATATCCTCAAACCTCACAAGTTTGCATCGAAATGCAACAGGAAAAGTACTAGTATGTCAACCGACAATATAAATGAAAGGTCACCAGTTGCCCCAAATGCTACTTTTTTACCCTCTACAATATTTAACCACCAACTATCTACCTCAGTTTTTAAAATTGTGTCTACTCCCGCCCTTAATATGGTTACAGGTCTTTTTTGTTTTTCAACCCAGATTGAGAGCATGAATGAAAGTAGTTATGTTTTATTAACAAACACTGAGCAGCCCGTCAGGAAAAATCATGCAACGTCCAATACCACAAACACTACCTGTAGCCACTCCCAATCCACTTTGTGCAGCAGTCTAATGTTTCAGCTATTAAAACCACATGTACAAAGGTCCTTATGTAACAATTGTAGATACTATAGAGTGATGTTTGAGGGAAGAAAATTCCCCCTGCACTGTGACAAAGAAATCGGCATGAAACACCTAAATAAATATGATGCATACCATGGTCTAGGGTTAGATACGGTGGAAGACCCTCGCCATCCCGGCCACTCAAATAGCTGGTACTCTGATAAGAGTGCAATGGGAAGACGAACAACTAATTGGAGTTGCTACATTTGTTCCTTATTACTGCATGCATCTGGGCCGCCCAAGATATTAATGGCACAAGAGGTACCCTTAGAAGAAACACAGCGTCTGATTGATCTTGCACTATGTAGGATAAAAGGCACTTTACAGGCACGCAGCGTCCAGCTACAACTCCTTGAGCCAGACACTCCAAAATGCAAAACAAGTTCTACAAACCCCAATTGTTTCAAGGAGCCATTCCTGGCCATACAAGTTTGCAGAAATAAGTGGCAGGAGGCAACTTTCATGTGCAAACCAGAAGGACTTCTTGGTTATTCAGAAATAACACTACCGCTTGCAGACCAAGCAGGTGTACGAATATGGACAGAGCAATGTCACGAAACTGACATGGGTCCCAGAAATTGAGAAGCCAGTGAAAGTGCACCAAGAAGAAAACTATGAACTTTGTTTCTACAATGAAGGAACTGTCTCAGTAGGGTCAAACAAAAGGTGCAAAAGAACACTGCTCATTCCAGACCTCTGAAAGGGAACTGCTATACCGATGGACTAATACTGGGTCTGTGGCCAGAAGACGTACTTGTACCTCCCATCATGCTGGAGGGGCTATTGTTTGCTTGCAACGCTACATTCAGCCCTGCTGCTTGTACCCGAAGGACCCCTAAAGGGGGGACCCTTGCCTGGCGGAGAACAAGCGGCACCAGAAACCACAGAAATAATACCCACCACTACACCTCCAGATTTCCATGTCCTTCCAGAAGAAGAGCGCCATGATCAACTGAGCAGAAAGAAACGATCCTCCAACTGCTTGTCCCAGGATAACTTGGATCTGCTTGTGCAAATACCCCATGAATATAAACTTTACAGCTCAGCAGAGAAATGTTTTGCATCCCTCGTGCCCAGCATCTAGACAAGAGCCAATGCGAAATGGCTCCAAATCGTTAGGTGGGAACTGATTCAGCTGGCAATCGATTCTGAGGAGGGGTTCAATGTTATCAAAGTGGAAATGAGAGCACTTAGGTTAATGACAATGCAGAACAGCTACATCCTCGACCTCCTCACAGCCATGGAGAGCAGTGTTTGCAAAAAGATCGGGAGTTTATGTTGCACGTTCGTACCTTCTACAGATGCTGAAAATGAAACACTATCATATATTATCAAAGCAGTACATGAACTGGGGTGAAAATGAAAAAGGAAGCAGGAATACAATAGGATGGCATTTGGCTGGGTACCATCGTGGCTTGGGACAACTTTAAAGATGCTGGTCCCTATCATTGTATTCATATTAGTGCACGTGCCAATTGGGTCTCTGTTGTTGTGCCAAAGCAGAACCTAATAGTGCAATGATGATGGTGACAATTGGAAAACTAATAACAACAAAGTAAATCATGATATACAGGAAGCAGAGATCCAGACCGAGACAATGACCCTAACCACTGCATGGTCGCCATTTCCCAGGGAGGAGATGGACACTCTATACCACACAACCATTGAGCCTCCTCCTGATCCCGAAAAATTACAATGAGATGTGGGTGGGTCTAGCTGGGTACAGGGGGTGTATATGTATGACCTGCACACCCGAGCAGTATGTCCAGCAGGGAGAAACTTTGAGAAGCATTTGCAGAGCGTGGATGCCCATAAAAAGGTACCCCCGCATGGGAGGAAGAAGACGTGCTAACAAACGGAAATATGGGGGGGGTGAATTTGTTACTGTAGGAGTAACGAAAGGGGGAATGTTGGGATGGAAATTAGTCCATCCCACCCCCTAGACGCTTCCAAATAAGGCAAGCACCATACAAATCAATAGCATATACAAGGGGAGGGGGGACAGTCTGCATCACCAGGCTCCCTATAAAGTCCCTATAACAAGGGGGTTGTCCTACCCTCTATAAATCAAAGGAATGCAAACAGTAATTCAAGTGCAAACTGATTTTTAGACCGTTATGGGTGCCCATACAACTAGGGCGACCATTGTAGGAAAGAACACATTTGCTGCTGGTGAACACATATCTCTTACTTAGATGAAAATGTCAGCTTTTTATTATTAGTTTGCTGATGCTTTATCTTTTGCAAAGTATTTAAGTTTATACATATACAAGACAGTACATGATGACCATTGTAGTGAACAAACACATGGTAATGTTGGAAAACAAATGTAACACATTTACAGATGTCGTAAGATGTAAACCATCCACTTATGCATTTAACAGACAACTTGTTCGTAAGCGGAATGTCCCAAATGATTAGGTTCATGAAACACAAGATAAAAGTGCAAATGGAGGAGACATTGGTTGTAGGTCTCCTATGCCCGGCTAAAGTCTGACCTACGTCTGGGTAAGATGTTAGGAGTGTGTATGCAGCACTAAGAGCAGCCCATGGGGATTCAGGGTCTGCGTGCTGCTGACGTTTCGGCAGGGTAGATCGAAGCCTTCTTCTGGGGCCAAGAGAGTCAGGGAACTCACTGTTCGTGCTGTGAGCAGGATTAGATGAACACACTGGGTTTCATCACAGGATAGGAGGTGAGATGGGAGTTGCCAAACTGGGCATCAGTGATGGAGACATCCATGGAGCGGGCAGGATGCCCGTGAGGAGCAGGCAAGGGAGCCCCTAGTGGTGGATGCAGGGTCCAGCTAGATGCAGGGTATAAAGAACCTGAAAGGTAGCCGAGTGGAGCGCCCGATGTTAGGGGAGGGCTGAGGCAACTGAGGCCTAAGGTGAAGTCATCAAGGCTGGGAAGCAGTTTAGGTAGTCCGTCTGGTTCGCCCTGCGGAAGTCTGGGCGAGCGGGTGCGGGACCGGCATCTGGATATGTCCCTGCAGCACATTGAATTGGGTGCATAGCACTAGAAGTGTCCCTGTCCCGTGACTCCATTTTGTATTAGGCCAAGGAAAGACTAGTTCCTGGCTTGCGGTGCTCATGCTCAGAGTTCACACAGAGTGAAAAACTTGAAGTGTCTTGTTATCTGCTAAGCAATGCATAATCGAAATAACGTGGTGGAGGAAGAACTTACAATTGTTTCTCTGTATGTGGATCTTCCTCTTTGTGCAAATAAATAAACAGTTGAAAGTTGACCTAAACCCAAACTTTTTTTTGTAATGCTCTGAAAATTTCAAATGGCAAATTTGACATTCTGGTCTAGGTTTTGCTTTTTTCATGCAACCAAAGCAACGCGGGCAGTAAAATAAGAATTCAACATCGGATTAAGGAACATGTGCATTCTGCTAAGTGGGCATATATTACTGCATGGAAGCACACTTCTCAATCTCACGCTGGAGGCAATGACTGCGTATAATTTATGGTAGTGCAAAGAGTGAGCCCAAATCTAAGATGCAAGAACCAAATTGAGACAATTGCAAATGATGTCTATGATGGGCCTGAAAACTCAATTTAAAAAAAAGAAATATTCCGCATATGAACCCTTGGGGTACAGTAGCCATACATTCTCGGCATTTGATGATTTTTCGGATTTTTAAACAAACAAACCTGTTTTACATGCATACAATATATTTCTGTCTGTTGTTCCCCTATGCTGGTCCTATAAGAAATAATGCCCGGTCTCTTGAATGACAGTTTTGAGGGGTGGGCACCCTCCATTTGATGCACATAAAACAGATTAATTGCATTGTTCAACACATTTAAAAATATAAATGTGCTACTGCTTCCAAAAATAGTTCAACATGGTACACAGTAATATGTGCATTTACATAGTACATGTGCATTTACCTACTAAATGCAGACCAAAAACATTTTTGAAAGGGTTTGTTCAAATCATAGAGACACATGCAGCTTAATATATTGCACGTTCGACTAAGACTTATTTCCACGCGTCTTTACGTTCCTTATCAGTATTGTCTAAGTGTCAATCAATGTCGCTCCACTCGGAGAAGAAGGAATAATGGACCTTTCAAAGTAGGGTTTTAATGCCGCCTCGCCTGCTTTGAACAGTTCGGAGAAGCTATCGGTCACCAAGATGATGATCTTGGAAACTGGAAAACTGATGCGAGGCCTGGGAGTCGAGGGGTGGGTGCATGGATCTACTCCCTCGCAACAATGGAAAGTCACGCTCATCAGGCGAGGGGTATTATTCATACTTTCCATGAGATATGCAGTAAATATCTGGATGCCTGCTACTGTGCCTAATTTCACGGCCTGTCTGCCTGCACCTTGCCTCCTTGTACTTCATGATTACAATGAGTGCCTGGTTTTGAAGTTTGTTTCTGCACTGAAACATTTGGCAAGAGAGAGAATAGCCTGTTCTGGGATACTCTTCATTCACTTGTTTGTGCTTTATAATCCAAGAAAGAACAGAGAGTTTATGGACTAGCACCAAATAAGTCTTAGGAGGCAGAGCAAAACACAAGCAGGCTGCTGCATTTTTCTCTGGATGCCCCAGTTCTGAGGAAATGACGGCAGTGAATTGTATATGAAAGGACAAAAGGAAAGTGCACTTTTCCATTCAGAGTCTCTCCTTGGAGGGCACCTTTCTTCTTGCCTTCATGTTTTGGATTCTCTGGGGAAACTTTGACGCCACGCCGGAACTCACGAGAGCCAGCAAGAAAACTCACGAGAGCCAGCAAGCTGTGGGGTTAGCCCATCTTGGATTCAAGTCAGATACCCTAAATGGGTTGGGGGACCATCCTCAGAGTTAGCATAATGCAGTTCAAAACTCTACCACTGTGAACTGGCATTGCCTGAACGTAATACAATTGCCCTCTTATTCAAGTTGAAATATCGTTAATTAGTCTTAAGATTTAGAAGTAAAACGGGAAGACAGGTAAAAAAATCACACCTCTCGGACATCATACTTTCATGCATACAAGTTTAGCAGCCCAGTAGCACTCTCTATAAAGCAGTCTTAGTTATTGTTACTCTATCGATGTTACGCATGTAGCTTTATATGCCACATGATCTTTGATAGCAACGAGTTTATGTATGGCATTTAAACAAAATTCAGAGCAATACTTTTTCCCCAGAAGTACCAAGGCCAATATCACATAATATTTGAAGAACATTTTGCCTCAGAAAAGCCCACGGCCACGTGTTTACAATAGGATTTGAAAAGCACGGAATCGGGATTCAAACCTGTGTTGCTCTGCATTGTCTTGCTTCCAAGACAAATGTGTTGCCCCTGAACTATCCTCCTGGTGAGGTTGTCTCTACTTATGTCAAAATGGAACCAGTTCCAGCTGTAGTAGGGAAAGCATGTATGGGGTGATGTGGAAATTTAGAATGAACACTGATGTGCATTGTCCTTTGTAATTTGTATGTTCTATATCATAAAGAACAGCCCTATAGTGAGGGCTGTGTGACAGATGAGATAGCAGCAGCAGCATGGTTAAGGAGGAGTGAAGAAGGCCAGTCCCTGGGAGGGCTGAAGCCCGTAGTGACGGCGAGGCAGCCAGGCCGGTTAGAGAGTGGGCAAAGGGAGAGCAGTGGCGGATCCTATGGGGTGCCATGCAGGGTACAAAGGGCTGTGTGGAGATGCATAACATAAGGGCAGAGTTATGTCAGGTGCCTATGGAAGGGGTGGGGCTGCCATGGATGGTACAGTGAGCTATGGGAAAACACAGTGAGGAAGGGACAGTAACCTCCAGCAAAGCAAGGGGTAACAACTGGGAGCTCTTCAGTGCAAAACAACAAAAATAAAATGCTTATACAAAAATTACTGCTATAACTTTTTAAAGTAAGATCTTCATAAAAACAAATTAAAATACTTTTTTGGGAGGCCACCAGGGGGCGCACAGGCAATGGCTGCCTGAGTGCACAGCTCCCGCCGAGGCCCGGGTATCCGAGGGGATTGAGCCCCCCCTCCCCCCCCCCCCGAGACCCCTCCGCGAGCACAACTGGGGTGACCGACTTGGCGCCCCCCCCCCGGCCCCCTGACGAGAGAAAGAACGGAGCGCGAGCTCCCCGGGGAGCCGGAATACGAAGCCCGCGGCGCCTGAGCGGGAGACACAGCAGGACAGGAGCGGCCTCGGGACCGCGAGCGAGGCGGTCCCACCCCGGGCGCACACGGCACCCCAGCCCGACTGGCCTTCACTCCCCCCATCAACACCCCCCCTCCCTCAGGGTGCGGGGAACGACCCGGCCGAGGTCCGGGCCCCCGGGACTTCAGGACTTCAGGACTTTGGGGACGCAGCAGTGGGCCGGCCCTCTCCGCCCCTCCCCCCGCGGCCCAGACCAGAACGAAGAGCGCCGGGGCGGCGAGGAGGCGGCATCAGGGGTTTGGAGCAGCGCTCCTGGGGAGTCGGCATCCGCCCCCCCCCCCCCCCGAGAGTGAAGAGAAGGAGCGGGGCGGCCCCCCCCCGGGGACGGCAGCGCAGGCGATCACGGCCCGCCGGAGGCCAGGTCAGCGGAGGAGGCGGCACCCGGGGGCCTGGAGCGGCGCCCCTGGGGACTCGGAGCCCCCCCCCCCCTCCGGGAGTGAAAGAAAGGAGTGGGGCAGCACCCTCCCCCCCCTTGGGGGTTACCAGCGCCGGAGCCCAGCACAGCACAGCAGAGCAAGGGGAGCCCCGGCGGGCCGGGGACTCGCCCCCCCACAGGTGAACGCCCCGAGCGGGGCAGAACCCCAAAAGCAAGAGGACCAAAAGGTGGGATCTGTGGACCAGGGCCCCCCCCCCGGAGACAGCAAGGCTCGAAGCGGGGGTGACCAGGGTGAGAGGCCCCCGCCAGCAGTTGGTGGGGCGTGTGCCCGCCCGGAGGTGCCCCCCCCCAGGACTCACGGAGCGAGCCACAACGTCCCCCCCCCTTTTTTTTGGATTGGAAGGTTGGGCCCCCTTGATCCACCATCCCCCCCCACTCCAGGAGACCGGAGGAGGCCCCAGAAGACCATGAGGCACTTGAAAAGGGTGTGAGGCCCCTGCCTGAGAACAGGTGGGGCGTGTGCCCGCCCCCCCGGACTTTGCCACCCCATTTGGGACACCTGTGGAGCGCACAACCCAAGCAAGGAAGGACGGGCCAGTAGGGGACCCCCCTCCTCCCCCCGTCGGGGCCGCGGGGATCCAGACGACAGGACACAGGGAAGAACCACATGAGCTGGAGGGAAGCCTTGCAGAGAAACCGCTTCCGGGGGCTGTAAGAGGTGACAAAGGCTTAACCCGCGAAGGAACCATGGCCCAATCGGGGGAAGCTTCCCCCTCCTCTGCGGCAATGGAAAGGGGCTTTGCCTCGATCCTACAGGAAATAAGGGACATGCGCTCCGACATTGCCCAAAAATTTGAAAAAATGGACCAGAGGGTGGACAAGATTGAGGATAGGCTCCTTCAGGTCGAATCCAACCAATCCTCCATAGCAGTCCAAGACATACAATATAGCATGAGGTTGGAGGCCCTGGAGAGGAGGGACGAGTAGAGGGCCCGACAGATGGACGATTTCGAAAACAGGGAGAGGAGGAACAACCTCAGAATCTTTGGGGTGCCCGAAATAGAGGGGGAAACGGAGAGGGACGTCACCCGAGCAGTACGAGACATCATTACTCTCCTGTTCACGGAGGAAATGACAACCGAGCCAACTTTCGACAGGGTGCACAGGGCGGGGGGCAGGGCCGGGGCCCCCCCGGTCGATTCTGGTCCGGTTTCACTACTACTCAGAGAAGACGAAGGTGTTGGAGGAGGCCAGAAAGGCTAGGGAAATCACTTATAACAACGCACAAGTCTCGATATACCAAGACCTCTCCGCCTATACGCTGGCCAGGCGCAGGATGTGCCGCCCTCTCACACAGGTGCTCAAGGAAAAGGGAGTGCGCTACAGATGGGGCTACCCCTTCTCCCTGACTTTCGAATACATGGGCCAAAGATCGACCCTGATCACGGAAGAGGACATAAGGGGAGCCATACAAGAATACGCAGTGGACACGAACCCCCGGAGGGGCCCATCGGGGCCGGAGAACGGGAGACCCGGCGGCCCTGGCCCGCCCGGCGAGAGGAGAAAGCGCACCGGCGCAAGGAAATTCAGGAAAATGAACACCCCCTCCCCTTCAAAGGACGGAGAACGTAACGACTCCGAGGACTGAGCACAGGGGCACCCTGGCGTGCCCTGGTCGGAGGGACGCAGACTCAGAGGATTCACTAATATCAACGTCCCTACGACCTGCAAGTAGGTGGGGTCCGCAGAGGGGTCACAGACGCGGGGGATCTCAGGGGGCTCAAGGAGATGAGCTTCTAATGCAGATTGCCTGGCCGAGGTGGGCAGGCTGGTGGTTCGGCCAAAAGCCAGCGATGGCAGAACTACTTGGCTGGACGCTGGGGAGGGGGGTGGGGGGGACCACGGGAGTTGGGGAAGTTCAGTTACGGTTTGGGGAAGGGGGGCAGTTGGGGTTTTGTCATAAGCCCACCCGGGGGGAGGGGGCGGGGGGAAAAGGGGAACACAGAGTTGATATAACGGAGCACATGGGGAGGAGCGCAGGGGAGGAGTTGACCGAGAGAGAGAAAAATAGCGACTATGGCTGACGGGCTGCCCGCCCTGGGAGTGGGCTCACTTAATGTCCGTGGTTTAAACACCCCCACCAAGAGGTCCTTGCTCTGCAGGGAATTTAGAAGGGCACACCTGGATTTTCTCTTCGTTCAAGAGACTCACTGGCCACAGGGGAAGGAGCCCAAAATGCGGGGAGGGGGAATTGGCGAGGTCCACAGTGCATCCCACAAGTGCAAAAAAAGAGGGGTCGCCATCCTGGTAGCCAAACATGTGGGCTTCGAGAAAGAAGCCACGCTGAAAGACCCGGGGGGCCGTTACCTGCTGGTGCGGGGGTCCCTGCAGGGGGCCCCACTGACCCTAGCGGCCATCTATGCCCCAAACGAAGGCCAAGCCCAGTTCTGGGAGGAGGTGGGGGACAAACTCAAATATTTCATCTATGGCACGGTGGTGGTGGGGGGGGGGGCTTCAACATGGTTCTGGACCCCACCCTGGACAGGAAACTAGTAGGCCCGCAGTCCTCCAGGGCTGCGGACGAGATCATGGCGCGCACCTTCCAAAAAGTCAACCTAGAATTGGGCCTGTTGGACACGATCCCCGTCCCTAGAACAGACTCCCCCCTCCTTTACATATTACTCAGCCATCCACACGTCGTTCTCCAGGATAGACTACATCCTGGTAGACGAGACCCTACGTCCATTTGTCTCGGGCCACAGGGTAGACCTGTCCCCTGATCTGATCACGACTTGGTCCGAGCTACAATAGCAAGGGGAGGTCTACACGAACGCACAGGGAGATGGAAGTGCAACGACTCCCTGTTAAGGGACGAAGTCCTATCCCAGGAGGTCCTCGAGGCCATCACGGAATTCTTTGAGCTTAATGACAACGGGGAGGTGGGCCCACACACCCTCTGGGACGCCTTTAAGGCAACCTTACGGGGAACCCTGATTAAAATAGGAGCCCAGAAAAAAAGGCAAAGGGAAGGCCAGGAAAGGTACCTCAGGGAGAAAATCGCCCTACTCCAACCTGGGGGTCTCCCCACGGTTCCTCTAGACAGCGAGCAGGTGACCGCATTGGACGACTACAGACTCCAATTGAAGGATCTCCTTCTCCACAAGGCGGAGAGGAGTCTCCAACTGGTAAAACAAAAGTACTATGAAAAAGGGGACAGGGCGGACAGGATTCTGGCTTGGAAACTGAGGGAGGTGCAGAGAAGCCGATTAGTGAAAGAGGTCAAGAACGAGGTGGGAAAGGTAGGCTACGACACACCCCACATTGGCGAAGCCTTCCGCCGATACTATGAGAAATTATATTCGTCCGAGTACGATGGGGAGGAGGCGGAGATGGTGGGGTTCCTGAATTCAATCCAAATCCCGGCCCTGACCAGGGAGATAGTGGAGGGGTTGGAGGGCCAGGTGACCGAGGACGAGGTAGAGCGTGCGATTGGAGGAATGAAGGTGGGCACTTCCCCGGGCGAGGACGGGTACTCTGTCTACTTTTACAAAAGGTTCCGCTCGACCCTCTCCCCCCATTTGGTAAAAGTGTTTAACACGGTGCTGGAGGGGGGGTCTCTCCCGGACTCCATGATGGAGGCAATTATTGTGGTGCTCCCCAAGGACGGCAGGGACCCTAGGGACTGCTCCTCCTACCGACCCATCTCCCTGTTGAATGTTGACGTGAAGATCTTGGCCAAGGTGCTTGGGGGACGGTTGGAGGGGGTCTTGCCGAAGCTGGTCCACGGCGACCAGGTAGGATTTATTAGGGGGAGAGAGGGCTCAGACAACATCCGGAAGACCATAGACCTGATGCACTATGCCCAGAGGTCAGACTTGGACGCGAGCGTCCTGTCCCTAGACTCGGAAAAGGCGTTTGACAGGGTGGAGTGGAGATTCATGGAACTTACCCTCCAAAAAATGGGCTTTGGTCCACACATCAGGGACTGGGTGGCAGCTTTATATAGGGCCCCGAGGGCCAGGGTCCAAGTCAATGGTGGGTTGTCGGAGCCCTTCCCCCTGTCGCGGGGGACAAGACAGGGATGCCCACTCTTCCCTCTAATCTATATCCTCTCCATGGAACCTCTAGCCATAGCAGTCAGAGCCCACTCAGAGATTAAGGGGATTAAGAGGGGGGGGGGGGTGGAATTTAAGCTCTCCCTGTTTGCGGATGACATCCTGGCTTACTTAGTAGACCCGAGATCCTCGCTCCCCCCGCTCCTCTCCTTGATGGCTACCTACGGGCGTTTCTCTGGTCTCAAGATCAACGTGTCCAAATCAGTCCTGCTCCCTATGAGAACCCGGGACCCGGGCTTGGACGCCCTCGCCAGCCTGGAAGGAATAACGGTGGGAAAGGTCTCCATTCGATACCTGGGAGTCTTCCTTACTCGGGACCTAACCAATCTAGCCCCTGCTAACTATGATCCTGTTGTGGTGGGAATCACTGCAGATTTGAGGAGGTGGAGGTCAATGATTCTGTCTTGGTACGGCCGCATGACGGCTGTGAAAATGAACATTCTCCCGTGACTACTATATCTTTTCACCGCCCTCCCATCTGTAGTCCCTGACCGGACCTTCAGAGCCCTTCAGAATGCGGTGCGGGAATTCATATGGCAGGGTAAGACCCCGAGAACTGCCAATAGGGTCCTGACCTTACCGAGGGAGGAGGGAGGGTTTGGGTTACCAGATTTTCAACTCTATTTCCGGGCAGCCCAACTACGCGTCCTCCTAGAACATATGAAAGAGGGGATGGGCTCTTACTGATCATACCTGGAGGACATGGACGCCCACCCACTGAAGATTCGAAACCTCCTTGGGGCCCCTAGCAAGTTTATTCCGAACAGACTCAAATCCCACCCAACCCTGGGAGTCCTCTGGACGATCTGGAGGGAGGGTCCCCAGACGGCACACCTAACATCGTGGCCATCACCGATGTCCTCTCTTTGGGGTCACCCCCTCAAACTGGGAAGCAGGGGGTTCCGCAACGCCCAGTCATGGTCTGACATGGGAATGGAGTGGGCGGGGCAGATGTTCAGAGAAGGAGAATTCCGGCCATATGAGGAACTGAGGGACGCCCTCGGTCAGGGGTCCCTCTCCATATTTGAATACATCCGCCTGAAGGGAATTCTATGTGACCAGGCCTGGGGCCAGAACCTGAAAAGACAGCTGACCCCCTTCGAGAAGCTCCTGGACTCGGCAACCTCCAGGAAGGGTGCGGTATCAGGGATGTACAAGCTACTGAACACGGTTAACCGAGGGGAGAGAAGGGGGTTCCGCTCGTTCTGGAATGACTTAGCGGGGATGAGATCTCGGAGGACGCCTGGGCGAGAATATTTAAAATAGCCTTCCATGGGAACTTATTCACGGCGGACATGGAACACAACTTCAAGATTTTACAGGGGTGGCACAGAGACCCAGTGAAGTTGGCTAAAATGTACACGGGAGTGTCCCCCGCATGCCCAAGGGGATGTGGCCAGGTCGGTACGAGAGGGCACATGTGGTGGCACTGCCCGAAAGCCCAGGCATACTGGGAGAAGGTGAGGGGCTGGATCGCCGAAGTTTCTGATGAGCTTCTCCCCCAGAACCCCCTGACAATGCTGCAAGGCCTCCCCCCGGAGGACTCGGACATTCCCCGATACCCTAGGATGTGGGAGACAATGCTAAGGGTGGGAAGGGTAGCACTGGCCCAGAAATGGAAGAGCCTGGAGACCCCATCGAAGGAGGACTGGCTAAAAAAGGTAAAAAACATGTACCTGATGGATAAACTGACGGCAATGATGAACAATAACTTGAGCTCTTTCCATGCAAACTGGTACGAGGCACAGCAGACATGGGGTTGGGATGTGCACTGATCCTCAAGGGGGACAAGGAGCGGACAGGGCCCTCGGCCCGGGGGACGATGGTAGTTCGTCAGCCATTTCTAATAGTCAATGCTCTCGCTCTTCCTGGAGCTCCAGACTCTCGGAGCTTACACAGGGGCTCCCCAGCAGAACGTTTCTATGAGGACCAAGTTTTTTGGTTTTTCCCTTTTTGGGGGGGGGGGGTGGGTGCGTTTGGGGCAGGTGAGGGGGGGGGGGGTTGGGGCCTGTTCCTTGCACAATTTGTGAAAATGTTTTGCGCCCTTTTGTTATAGTATGAAAATGCCAATAAAACAAAGTTGAAAAAAAAAATACTTTTTTGGATACAGTATTTACATATAAAATGTGATTCACAGTGAATAAGCGTAATGGCAGGAGAGATAAGTGACAGAATGCCTGCAAAAGCTGAACTAGTACCAGGTGCCTTTCCGGACTCAAAGTTAGTACTTTTATTACTTCTGCAATATTACAAGGGCAGGGGGGCATTACTGGGCCAGGTTATCCCCAGGGGCCATAGTTACAGGCCAGAGTGAAGCAAGGGCTCTAACAAAGCCCCGGGGCATCACCTGGCCCAGTAATGCCTCACCTGCCAGTGTAATATTGCTATTAGTACCCCAGCACGCTGTATCAGAGTTCTAATAGTATTTTTTTTATCGAGTTCGGAAATAGCATGGAAACCGTTTCACAACTAGGAAAAACAGAAAAAAAATGCCTGCAATGGTTCAGGGAGAAGGGACAACACTTATTCCCTTCTCCCTTTCCATGATGGCCATGAAAAAGATTATACAAAAATGTAAACAATGAAAATGGCCACCATGGAACAGAGCGAAAGAACTACACATAGTCCCTTCTCTCTTTACATGGCAGCCAGTCAGAATAAACAAAAGGAATTTCACGCAGTGTGCATTGGAAGAAGGCGAGTCATTGTGGGGCTGGTAACGACTCGGCCAGGGCCAATGAGCTCGCTTGTTTCAAGCTCATGGTCCGTTGCTGGGTGCTAATACAGATTAATACATGGTCCCTCAAAAGCAATTCTATTTAGACCTCTATGGCCTTTAGTCACTTTCAGGAAATCCCAAATGCCAGGCCATGCTGCTTGCTGGGAATGGCAGAGGATAATGATTGAGCAGGAATTCACGGTCGGTTTTACTTACGCAAATAGGCCGGCCACTTCCCTATCTCAATGAATGAAAGGACCGAGGTGTTGCACGCGTCACAAAGGGCTGCTTCATGGCAACACTGTAACAACTCAGTAGGGAGAAAAAAAAGCCAGACAATAAAGCAATGCCAAGGCAATGAAAAATAAACGTAACCCTGCCTCGGCCCGCCAATCATTTAGAGGCTAAGCAGGCAGTACATTGAAGTACATTGGCACACTAAGACCTCCATTAGTAGCGTAAATTAAACTACAGAATTGTTTAACACGGTCACAGAACACTGCACTTATGCCGACAATATCTCCGAGTGCTAAGCCAAGATCAAACTCTGGTACAACAAAAATGTAGACACAGCTGAAAAGTACTGCTTAGGCATTTTAATCAGAGGTATAACACAAAAATGGTAGCCGCCAGTATTGGTTTGATCATACTCTTAGTGGTGTGTGATGTTCTATTCATAAAAGGATGTAATGGCATAGGAATCAATTGCCAAAGGCCCCATCCTTTGGTCTGAGGTGGGTGTCATAGAGCAAAGTCACAGTAAAGAAATGAAGCAGTTTATAACAATCGCAAAGTCAAACTAGCCTTGTTTCATTGGCTATAAACTAGAATGTATTACATATTTTTTCTCATCTTTTTTCATCAATTTTTACAGCCCTGGGTGTAAAGCATTTAAGGGGATACATCCAGGTTTAAATGTGAACAACAGGTGCTGTCAAACATAAGTCTTATAGTGTGGCTATTTGGAGACGTTAACTTAAAAAGCTCCATAATTGAACAAAACAAAATAGGGTAACACAGTTGAAGTGGGAGAATGGAAAACCAGGCTCCCGTCCTTCACCTCTCGTGCTTGGCCTAGAGGGTCACGACCCAAACACCCGCCACGAGAAGAGTTTGCCCATTTACCAGACGACCAGGTACCCTGGTACAGGAACATACGGATGTGTCCATCTGCTTGCCCAGCAGCCCGCACTGGCCATGCCGACACCTGCGGCACGGATCAACTAGACTAAAATCTACACGTCGTTAGAGATGCCATGACGACCTA
Organism: Ambystoma mexicanum; assembly: GCF_040938575.1. Classification (NCBI taxonomy): domain Eukaryota; kingdom Metazoa; phylum Chordata; class Amphibia; order Caudata; family Ambystomatidae; genus Ambystoma; species Ambystoma mexicanum. The sequence continues at coordinate 979,302,665 of NC_090934.1, read as the reverse complement.
GACAACGGGAAGCACATCTGTACAAATATACACACTGGACATTCCCACACCAACCTACACGAAGAATATACTCAGTGCTATGACGTAGGCGACAGGCATATTCACGGACGTGCATCTTTATTATTTTTATATAGGCTTTCAGAATGCAGAAACGCAAGACGCGTCATGAACTTTTATTAGCTTGCTCACGCTTCTCTTTGAAATCAGGTACAACGATGAGAAATATAATAAAGACAATACCGATTATGGAATTATATGCTCCTATAACCTAAAGCACCTGTGCACCAAACGAACAACTTATGCACCGGGCCAAAGTAGGCCTCAAACAAGAGCTCCCGTGGACATCAACAAGACAAGAGTCAGTTGCTGATCCTACAGAATGAGCTTAGCGAAGCAACCAGCCAAGGTCGCAATGTTGCAAACCCACGTTCCAAGAGCAAATCATCAAAGGCACGATGTTGCAATCTCGCACTCCGCGCACCAACGTTAAAGTCACACCGACAAATTAAACCAGACGCACAGTAGAAAAACAATATTAATTGTGCAGAATTATGCCTCTTTCACGGTCCCTCCCCACGTGATCAAGCCGAACCTGACGAGATGCCAAACCCTGGAGAACAGAGGCGTCTGGATCCCTCGCTACGAGACACTGGCAGATACACTTGAAAGGCTCAATGGACATCTGCAACAGTGGGAACGGTACCCCGTCTAGCTATGAATAAGTCCTCACATTGTCTGCATGTACCCATAGTGAAACATTGTTGCAACTTACAGGTACACCGAGAGCTGGGAACGACGGTGGTCCCAGGCTGGGAAGCTCACGGGTGCACCAATCAGAACTTGGGGCTCTTATCACTGACGCCAGCACATTTAGCCAATCCTCAGGAGCCTTCATGTAACAATTTTCATGTATCTAATTGTAGGGACAACCCAGATATACCACCTGACTACACCTTATCCACTAATATCTTTCTCTATATGTGTGCTATACTAACCCTACCACTCGAACATCCAATTAAGAGTGGCGATAGGTTTTTTGTTAACTTTCTGAAGGGACGCAAGTAGCGCGTCATAATACAGTAAAAAGGGCCTGCGAGCCCCACAATTGTGTGTGTGTCAGGACGAACGCGTGCGCTCCTTGACCCATCCCTGCCGTTTTGTCTAATAAACAGCAGAGTCACCTTGCTCCTTGTGTGCGTCTCATACTCTATCTCATCTTATCTGGGATACACACGGGAGGAGTTGGGGCCTCCCTGCCTGGAGGTCTGCGGACGGCCCGGCCGACCCCGGCAGAATTTCCCCCCCGACACAGTGGACATAAGTACATACAAAACATAACCTAAAGAATATAAGCTAACAAAGATATCTATTGCGACTAAAGAAAAAAGTATGTCTTCTCAAAAGTAGACCCCGACTTGTGTAGGTCTAACTGCAGTAAGAAAATTGACCAATCCCAGGCCTAGGTTCCGCCATTCAGGGCTATCCCTTTCGTTACATTTTTTAGGCATTTTAATCAGCCAGAATCATACGAGCAGGAAGAGAACCAATTGGGGAGCAGAACACCTTCAGTTACTGATCAGAATATGGGTACTGGATGACCAGGCACTTTAAAAACAGCAAACATTGGAAGCAGTGCAAAATGATGGGGCAGCCTATACCTGTCCAGTGATGAAAGCCTGTTAACTGGGCAAAAATATCTGAAATAGCATAAGTCAGGCTTCATAATCTGCATGCGCCACTAGCCATTGGCTATTGATAATGCACTCTTGGCAAGTAAGAAATGGCGTGCCGTGTCCATGTGGAAAAAAGGCAATCGTTCCAGATGGGTAAATGACATTTTGGGACTAGCTAAGTGCTTGCAATTTGACATGCTTACCCCGGTCTATGTATGATATGATAGGTTATTTATAACGCGCTTAATACCCAGAGGTTTCTAAGCGCGGACCCGGGGATCGAACCTGTGGTGCTGTGTGTTGTCTTCGGAGCACGTTACCCCTGAGATATCCTCCGGCAACAATAATAGGTAATAGTGCATGCTCAACCAAGATAACCCACACTGCTCGATCCAGAGAAATATTGCTTTTGACTTTAAGATTTGCATTAATTATACATTAGCTTTTGCAGGAAGAAGCAGATCAAAAAGGATGCGGTCGCCACGCGGGCTTGCACAGAGCATGAGGGCGATACAAACAGGAGCTTGGCTTCAGCCAGGCCTCTGGCTATGAATTACAGGAGTTCCACGCAGGTAACGCAAGGGCAGATGTTGGCGGGTGACCGCTAGTCGTGCGCTTGATCTGGCATCCGCCATTACTTGCCAGACTTAAAGTAAACCAAGTGTTTGGAGGGGAAGCTATTGGTCATGGAAGGATTGGGGGTTACTGCATCGAACGGCTGAGGGGTGCTCAAATAATGTCTAAAATGGAAATCCCTCTGTCTACTTGCATTGGAAAAGTAAAGGCAAACTAATGCTAAAATGCAAGAGCAAAAAACTGATAATTGATTAAAATAATGGTCAATAGACTACATCCCATATATCCAAACAAGAGCACGGTCACAAACATGTTCCTAAACAAAGACAGAAATGTGGCGACATGAAGCTCTTACATAGTCACTGTGAAGGATTTGAAGGAGATGAAGATCTGATCTTCAGAACATCATCATTACATATTTCCATCCACTATCTCAAGCATGAAAAGGGGAGGTGTGCAAATATTAGCTACCAAACAACATATGGAGTGCTTGAACAGCGGGAGCAGACTGAGAATCCCAGGTCTCCATCACTTCCGTCCCCATCCACTTTGTCAGACAGCAACAATTATGAGATTTAGGCAAAGATTATGTTCCATCAGAGTGCAAGTACAAATATTGCTGTTGAAAAGCAGGGCTACTGAGGCGGCAGAGGAAAAAGGACAGCACAGATGCAAAAGCTGCTGTCAAAATAAATGAATGCCACCAAGCTAAACGCAGTCCATTTGAGAAGAAGCATTCCCTTTGCAGATCAAAAAACCAATCACATAATTTCTTGGCACCGAGAACTCAAAACACCACCAGTACAACCATCATGACCACATTCACCAGGTGAGAATGCCATATAGAGATACAATGTACGGAAAACATACAGATAAGTCATAGTAGCATTAGTAACATAGGAGAAAAACTGTACAGTTTGAAGGCAGGTATTTACAAATAATTACAGTCAGTATTGATAGTCGCTGTGTAATACAGGGGCTAGTAGCAACTAGAAGTTTGAGTCTTTAAGCCAATTAATCGTACTCTTGCGGAAATTGTGGAAGGACTGGTCAACTCTTAGTGTCGGTGGTAGCGAGTTCCATAGTTTGGCTGCCTTGACTGGGTAACTACAGCCCCCAATTCTAGATAACTTAAATCTAGGAACTGCTAGGTAGTTGGTATTGGATAGTCTAGTGGTCCTAGGTGAAGCCATCTTGTTGAATATTTCCGACAGGTAACTAGGAGCAGCATTATTTAAACATTTGTAGGTTAGGGTCACAACTTTCAGCTTAATTTTGTCATGTGTGGAGAGCCAGTTGTATGCTCTTTGGGTCGTGGAGATGTGATCTCGCTTGGCAATACCTAATGCGTCTCTGAGAGCATTATTTAGCAGGGTCTGGATTTTTTTTAATGATTTCTTTATTAGCACCTATGAATAGTGCATTGCAATAATCCAATTTTGATCAAATAAGAGCTCGGGCCAAGGCGATACAGCTGCTGTTAGATAGAAATGGTTTGCTGGCTCTAATCAATTTGCATGTGAAGGCTGTGGACGAGGCCACCGCGTTAAACTTGCTTGTTGAGATATAGGGTCGACTCTAGGTAAAAACCTAAAGTCTTTACCTCCCTGGCCACAGAAATAACATTGTTATCAATATTGAAGGTGGAATAGTTGGAACTTAATTTATTAAAGGGATGCAGTCATGCCCAGGATGATGATCTCAGTCTTGTCGTCATTTAGGTATAGACCCTGGGTAGCCATCCATGCCTGGATGACGAGATATATTCTATTCACCAAAGCCAAATCCTTGTTGTAATCACCAGAAAGATGTAAGAGGATCTGGGTGTCATCTGCATAGTTAGTGTAGGTGACACCCAGATGATCCAGATCATCAAAAAGGGGCTTGGTGAAGATATTGTAGAGAGTAGGTGAGACACATGATCCCTGAGGCACTCCACAGGTGATAGGGATAGGGTCAGCGGCTGCAGTTGTTGAGAAGACTCTCATAGTACGGTTACTAAGAAAGGATTGTATCCAGACTATAGCTTCCATTGAGAAATAGGCGGCAGTGTCAAGGTGACTGCATAGGACTCCATGGTCGACTAATCAAATGCAGCAGAGAGATCCAATAGGAGAAGTAGGATGAGAGGAAGATACCAAAAGAAGGTTATACTGACACCGCTATATTAAACTCCCCATATCTAACTCTCAAAGAGAGGCAGAACAAAATCATGGACTGACCGTCTGAAACCGTAAACCCTTATCTTTGTTAACAAAATTTATCAAAACTCAACATCTACTAACCTACTTAAGAACGTGGAGCAGGGGAGCAGTCACATACAAAGGCATAGGAGTACAACTGTCAAAGGAATCAAGGTCGGGCGAGTTGCATTGAACAACCCACGAGTATCTTAAGTACTACTCAAAAGGGTCTTGAAAGCTAATGATGGCCTCATTTTAAACCATAACAACATTACGCTGCTTTTCAACCACGTCCCCAAGCGAAGAGTAATCCATCCTAGCGACAATAAAATTGTAGCTTTTGTTAATGAAGATGAACACGACAGAGTGCAACTGCTGCTCTTATGTCACTCATCTTGGATTAGCGTGATCAGTTCGGACCTCTTGGTTTTGATGTAAAAGATCCTGATGCAAGATACCGTAGAAACGATCATAGAACCCTATCACCATTGACGGTGCCAGAGAATAAGTCTCACACAACCCATAAGAAAAAGCTACCAGCAACATTGGAGATCCCATTGGAACCCGCCTTCGACAAGGACAGAGAAACGTTGAAAGTTGATTATCTAAATTCTCCTAAAATCACTATCAAAGGACTTGATGCAGCGACCAATGGAAGCCACCTGAGGCAAAAAGAGATTGCAACTCTTTTCAACAATGGCAACAACCATTCATGGAATTGGCTACCGAGAGCCTTATCCATAACCTCAAAGACATACAGCCAGAAGGAAGTGGACGCATTATCTCTGGGAATTAGATCAGGGAATACCAAAGGTTTTACTCATCTCCAGCAAGGATTACCTGCTCAATTGACTAATTTGTGTCTTATATGCCTCCAAGAAACTTAGTTGATTGAAGTTCCCTTTGTAGGCAGCTTTACCACTCTTCATAATAAAGCAGTCAAAAAGGTATGTCTGGCAGACCTACCTCAGGATTACCCATTTTTGTTAACAACAGCCTGAAATTAGAAACTGCAAGGGAAATTCAACCGAATTCCTTTCTGCAGATCTTGATCATCAAATTAAATGAACAAACTGATTTCGAACAGCAAGCATCTAGTGGTTTTAAACCTATACTGGAGCCCAAAATGTTCTGAGGCAGCGACCTTTGTAGACACTGATGAGTCACATAGATGACATCTACGCTACATTCCAAGAACCCTTCCTGATTCCATGCAGAGACTTGAACCGGGATTGTTTGGATTTAAAAGCACGTGAAAATAAATCCATGACATCCAAAAATTGGAGATACCAAAAATGGAATGAAGGGATTGTAGCAAGATAATTTCATAAGTTAAATGGCAACATACAAGGGGACCTGCAAGGGGCAAAAACCTGTAAAAAGGAGCATCGAACTAGACATTAGACTTCTATCTATCTTCTAACATGCTAAGTCAAACAACCTCTTTACGAGTGATATCAACGACAAGTAGTGATCACAAAATTCTGATCCTAACCTGCAGCATGCCAAGTAAAGTTATGCTACAATCAAGGCCCTATCCGATAGAATTGGAACTGGGCAGAAACCGGCTGAGGCTAAAAAGACGACCCTCTGGAAAACATATTGGAAAATTGTTGCAATGGCAGTCCCTTGATAATGGAAATGTAGAATATGAATGTGTGCCGTCTGTCTTCAAGGAATATCAGCAAAGAAATGTGAGACCTAATTTTAAGCCAAAGCATTGATTTGATAACGCAGTCCTAAAACAAAAGCACTTAATGAGAAAAGAAGTGAGAATTGCAGAATGCTCCCTTACCTGTGCGACCCCAGCTAATCAAAAAGAGAAAGCAAAAATAACGTAACTAGATAGCAGGGCATAAATAATTGTTGTTCCAACGAGATTCAGAACTAATGCTTAAAACAATGAGGTCGAAAAATATAAGAAAAATATGGCCATTACTAAATGGAGGTAATATTCCAACATGCCCCTTCCTTTTGAACACAGTACCAGAGAAAGTATGGGCGTCTCTTTTCTCAGCCCTGTACAAAGAGAACACCTACAAACGTTCTGAATCAATGTCAATAAAGAGGGCTGCCTAGAACATCAAATTCAATCAAGACAACATCCTAATGATCATAAAGAAAACAAGTAACTCAAGAGCCCCAGGCCCGGATGGTCTTCCAAATGAAATACTAAAAGCTTCCCCTGAAGCATGGGTGAGATTTTGTTATATTTTGGGTTAAGCAGATCACCTTGAAGGGCAAAGTTCCACCTCATGGAGAGAAAAAAAAAACAAAAAAAAAAGAAGAGCATCATTGTGCCGATTTTTAAGAAGGGGCGGCCGGATGAAACCAGAAAACTACTAACCAATCGCCCTGCTCGATGTGCTAGAAAAAAATATTTGCCTCGGTCCTGCTAAAACGACTAAATGAATGGGCAGCCAGGACTGGGACCCTGGAATGTCGACAAACAGGCTTTGTCAAGGCGTCGGATGTAGCCTCAACTTGCTACTGATGAGCCTGATGAAGATGCAGACCATCAGAGGAGATTGTAAAATCTACCTTGCATCGATCTTGAAAGCATATTTGACAGTATAGTCAACACTTACAGAAGAAAATGTATGAGGCTGAATGCCCTCCAGATGTGCTAAATGCTATTAAAGACCTCTACTCGGGAACCTCGGCGCAGGTCAGATTGAATCAAGAAGGTAACCTGACTGAAACCATTCCGACTTCCAATGGGCTAAAACAAGGGTATCCTATAGCGACATTCCTATTCAATTTCTTTATCTCCGATTTGAGACATATCATTGACCCTGCCCCATCATGCTCGCCAAAAGTAAACAGCCAAATGACAGGGTGGCTACTTTACACCGATTCGGTGGTGATGGAAAGAAGAAACTAAATGCACCCAAACGCTACGTAACCCAAAATGAGTTAAAAATGTACCAGAAAAACCCTGAAATTCTGGTTCTTGAAGGGAAAACCTCTAGAAAAACTAAGTTATTGGGATGGTATATAAGAGAACATCGCCTGCAAGCAATTCCTGCAATTAAACATCGCAGAGCAATGATTAGTGCAAACGTGACTGAATCCCACTGGAAAGATCATCTGAAGATCAAATTAAACCACCCGATAGCCCAAGCAAAGATAATTTGCCGAATATATGGGAAATTCTCATTGGTACCAATTGTTTAATTTTACAACCAAAATGTAGTTCCAGTTATCACATATGCAGCCGAGGCATGTCTTGGACTACCATTGAAGACGTGGGACTGCCTGGAAGGTAAATGTTGGTGTACCATACTCCACCTCCCAAACACAGTCCCTATTGCCATCATCTGCCACGAGATTGTACTCGACTAAAATGGAAATCGCTTATACTCTTTAGTGAAACACAATCAATGAACTGTATGATGCAATTCAATGTGTTGTTACCAAAAAAAAAAAGAAAATAATAAAAACTCCCCTAGATTGGACGCTGGCCTTGTGGACTAAATCCTGTCAATCCTTGCTTTCTGAAGCAGGTGCATCAGTTGATATCCTCTGCCAGAATCCCGCCTATGTGAAAAGGATTTTATGGGCGGACGACTGGAGAATCACAGAATCGATCAGATCGACTTTGAAAGTCCATGCTCTTTCTAAAACCTGGACGACCTGTTCTAATGTGACGCCATCCTACCCATCTAAATTCCGAAATCCCAAACATTGGGACTTATTCTTAAAATGTAATCTTAATATCCTACATAATAGAACTACATTATGTAGATATGGAATAGCCTCCGTGAATGCTATATGGAGATTATGCAATGGCGAAGTCGAATTTCTAAAGCATTTAATTCTTTGTTGCCCAGAACTACGAAGTCTGAGATCTGTGCATCTGTATGACCATCTATTCCCTACATTTGGATTGGATGCAGAGGCATATATCTGGGAGGGAAAGTTAGGTGGTGATATGCATTGCTACTAGACTTGGAAACAGTTTTGAAAAAATAATCTGAAATATAAGTTATGGGAATGGTTGAAGGAACGGGAAAAGTTATGATTGGCAAAAAGTTTGTAGTTCAATGTATGCTTATAATAAAAAATTAATTAAAAGATGCCGCAAAGGACTGTTTGCTGTGCTGCCGACGGCTGTTCAAGCAGTCAACTTTGGGCTTCATTTGAGTTGCCGTGCTGATCGTGTCGATCGTGGAGGAAGTCCTTTTTTGTAACACCGCTTTGTGCCGGACCTGCGTCACTACAGGAAACAGGTGAATTTCAGCGTGCCTCCTCCTCTCCGCTTGAGGCCTCAATGGACTTTGAACTACACACATGGAACTATGGAGCGTAACTGTCATAGGCATAATCTTTAATATCTGTATCTTTGTGTATTACTTTTAAGGTGCTGGGGACTGGTCACGCCTCCTACACCTCTGATAACGCCCTTCCGGGTGCATTCAAATACACCTCGTCAGCACACCCGCGCTGCGCACCGCGAAGTACCGCAAAGGACTGTTTGCTATTCGCGGTTTGTGGTGTGTGGTGTTAGTCCTGCATTTTCATGGTAAACTTGCTGCTTTTGGTAAGATCTGATTGGTAGATTTTTAGCACGACCTTAACTCCACAAGCATTGGTAAGCGTTCCCTAGTGCTATATATAAGCACTTATTTCCAGGATTTTCTTTCAAGGCGATATATAGGCATCTTCTGGGGAAAACGTTACCTTGTTTGATCTTTAGTAACTACTCGTGCTTGCTCTATGGATTCCCCTTTACTCACTTTAAGCGACTTAAAGATACTGTTAAAACTACTGGGATTAAGATATTCCCAAAACTTAAAATGGAAGCTCTGCATGCTATTGCAAGAGGTCAGCAATAATTTTTATCTGTTTCCACACAAGCAGACCCTTTACTTAATTCTGTAGAGCAGTTGCCTTATCAAACATCCACTGATCTTCATACTGATAATGAAATAGCTGCTCTCAATTTGGAGGCAATAGATAATACACCTTTCACACTACAGACTGCTAACGATACACACACTAAGGCAGACTCTTGTTTGGAGGCTATCGACAATACTTTTACTCCTATTGAAGACACCTCCTTGCTAGCACCGGCTGTAATAGCTGCCTTAGAGAGACGCATTAGCCTCTCATTAGGTCCTTCCACCCCAGTGACTGCGTCCTGTGGACTGCATGAACAAGTACATTTTCATCCAATGCCTTTTGCCACCTTAGTTCCATCCAACTCTCTTACAAAGTTTAGTAACTACAAAAGAGATTCTTTTGCACTTAGCAAACCGGGCAGCTTGCCTGCCCAGGACTCTCAGTTTCAAAAGAAGCTACAATTAGATGATCCTTCACTTCATGCTTCTTCTAATAAATACATGGCACAATCATCCATTACTACTCCGCCGTTGACTCATTCTCCATTGTCACCAATTCCACCTAATGAAAACTCTTCACATCTGTTAGAACACGAACTTCACTCCTTTCCTGTTCTTACTCGTATTCTAAATCTACTTGATAAGGGACATGAATCTACTCATGTCCTACTAAAAGACATCAAGGACTCTATTCTAACAAATTCCATTAAACTCTCTAAAATTGAAGGTTTCATGTTAGCTCAGGAAGCATGTCACAAATTTCATATAACTTGTCCAGAACGAATGGCTGAGAGGAGTTTGCCCGCGAATCCCTCGTTGCAGGCCTTGTCATCGCAAGGCACTCAAACGGATGAAGTCACCTATTTGTTAAATGGCATGACAACGTCATTTGCGAAGGCAGTGGCCAAACCTACCCTACAGGAGCCGGTCACTTAACCCCCCAGAGTTCGACGCGGTTGAAGTTGCGAAACTCCAACACGAGAGAATTCTACAAATTGAACAGATTTTATTTAAATCTCAGCTATTTTCGGCAGAATTACTTCAAAATGAGACTAGTGCTACGGTTTCCGCTTCTGCGGAACCCCCCCGGATAGTCCTTCAGCGATAACGAATCTGCTTGAGGAGTCAATTGATACATCTAAAAATTGGTATCATCCGTCGCGTAGAATGAAAAAATCATATCAGAGAGCACTGAAACGGAGAAATAGATCTAAGTTGAACAATGCCTCCATTTCGAGGGTTAGCAATGCAGCTTCCTCCTTGCAATGCTCAGCCGAAAATAGTGACAACGCAGAGGTGATGCTGAATGCCACGCAAATTGGTAATGAAGAATTTCAACTTAATGTTAGTCAATTGAATGAAGAGAGCTTAATGGCACTTCAATTAAAATCGTCTAAAAAAGCACCAAAAAAACCAAAGAAGGGCTTAGGCGCTGTTGTGCTTAAGCCTATTGAGGAGAATGTATCAGAAAATCATATTAGTGTTGGTACAATTGTTGGTGGCGCAGGCACTATACCCGCGAGTGCATTAACATAGACAAACTTGAACACTTTTTTTTCCCCTTGTGGATAATAAAAAAACATTGTGCTGTAGCACTAGCAGTATCCCCAATACGGATGCATTTGACTTGAAGGGACCTAACCTAACGATTGCTCATGCATCAATTCATCAACCTCTGTCTATGCCTCCTCTGCTAGAACTTCAAGCATCCACACATACCTTAACTCAGGCGCCTCTTCTAGGGACTAGGTCTCAAGAACCTTTATGTCCAAGCACGGACACTGCAGAATATGCAGACGATGCAAGGCACAATCTCTCCCAGATTACGGTGGTTCAAGCACCGAGCACTTCATGTAGTGTCGAATCTAAATCTTCTGCCCCCCTCATTGTCATCAATCACGATTTAAGATCCTTTAATGACATCCCAGATGAAATGCAAACTTTAATAGGATGGTCCAGTAACCAGCAAATTAATGGGGCGGTTCCTATTAACCGCTCATTTTTGATGAACACCCTCTATAAAATTCCCTCTCTGCGCAATCTTATATCGCAAGACATAGAGTGAATAAAGTTACATTTGATTAACAACAATCGCATGTTGTGCAAAGTAATATCGCCTATTATATCGAAACTGATCTAGGAACACAAAACCGATTTGATTTTTCTGGGATTTGAATTGCAAGCATTCCCATCCTTTGAAAAGGCATGCAATTTTTAGAGTTTACCCCCCCCCCCCTTATCCCAAAAAATTGTACTACTGCGAATAATTCTGGTTCTCCTCCATCTGAGAATGACAAAATCTTAACACAATTGGCCTCTCCAACTACTGCTTTGAATGGTATTTTGGGGATCTTGCCTGCAGCAAAAACATCACCACAATTAGTATCTACGAATCTCAATGTTAAGAGTCCTTCATAATGTAACAAGCTCATTATTCAGTCCTGGAACTGTTGCGGATTCAATAATCTCGTAACATGGTTCTCAAATACGAGCAGGCAAGACCTCCCAGCAATCTTCTTTGTGCAAGAAACCATGAGTTGTAATAAATTTTTTCTGGATGGTTTTACCGCTGTTCATAATGTTGCGATTCAACCCTTGTCTGGGCGTCCTGTAGGGGGGATTTCGATTCTACTCAACAATGACTTTCTCTTCACAATCAATTCTAACGCGCCCAATCAATTGCTCCTAATGATTGACATTGATATCAACATCTTTGGGCCAAAAAGAGTAGTCTTGATATCCATTTATTGGAATCCTGCCACCCTTGGCATCGAAGAAGCCATTTCCATTCTAAATGAAACACTAATGGAATTTTTTTTTAATTATCCCACCGCTGAAAATTTGATCTGCGGTGATTTTAATGCATACCTACATGCCTCTTCAAAATTTCCCTTGTCAAATGAATCGCCATACCACTTTAAAATTGCCTACGCAAATGGTATAAGATGGATAAACTTCCTCTCTAGCTGGGATCTTGTAGTGATACAACCACAGCATCCTCAGGCTTGTTCAACCTGGCTTCGAGGAAATTCATGCTCTTCTATTGATTACATAATTGCTTCCCACTATCTTTCTGGTATCATTTCGCTTACTAATTGTCATTTTCCTCCGTATGGCGATCACGCCATACTCTCGTGCACTTTGTTTGCTGAAAGTAAATTGTGGGATAAGATGCAGGCTCTTGCCTTAGTACAGAGCGAGCGTCAATTTTTGTCAATTCATTGGAATATTTCGACTTGCAGAAAACTAACATTTTTAGTTAATCGGGATTGGTGGCCTGATACCGCCTTTGAAGACAACCCTTCTCATGCTATTCTTGAGTGGAATCTACAGATGATTCAAGGACATTTAGCTGCCATAGCAGAAGCAGCGCAATTTCAAACGAACACTAATTCCTCGGACTCGTATTTGGCAAACATACTTGCCAAATTAAAAGCAGTGAGAAACAGCGAATTGAGAACCCTTAGGCGAAATGTCCATGCGGGAGATCATATTGACTATTTGGCAGCTAAAAAATTACTTGTACGTAAACATAAAAACAGCATAAAAGCTGTTCGCACCTCATTTCACCTAATTGGCAACCAAAACATGGTAAGCCTGATTTGTAAACACAGTACTCGAGACATTTGGAAATTACTTAGAGCAACCAATAAAAACTCCAAACCACACCTAGAATCAGCCATTGATAGCAATTCTTGGTTTGATTTCTTTCAACAGAAATATCTTTTACCGGAACATTTTCTCCAACTAACATTTCTGAGTTAGTCATTCACATTCCGGCACGATGCCCATGGTCAGTTGAGGATATTCTCTGTGCCATTACTAAGTTAAAAACTTCGAAATGTGCCGGCCCAGATGGACTGCCTCCTTGCGTGATTAAGGACGACCCGTCCTTCTAGGCCACTGTATTGTTGAGAATTTTCCAATCAATCTTCACCCTAAAATCCCTGCCGCCCTCGTGGGTGAGCTCCATCATTATTCCTTTGCACAAAAAAGGGCCATTAAATAACCCTCTTAATTTTAGGCCTATTGCCCTGATGGATGTGGCATCTAAAATCTTTGCACTCCTCTTACTGAAGGATGTCGAAACCCACATTACGGAAAAGCGTATTCTAAACAAAGTACAAACTGGATTCCGTAAAAACATGGGAACACAATTAAATGCCACCATACTGGCGCACTTAAATGCAAAAGCACACGGGCCTCATTATGGACCGATTTTCATTGCCTCCTTAGACTTATCTGGTGCATTTGATTGCGTAATACGTAGCAGACTGTGGGCTAAAATGACTGAACTCAAATTTCCGCTTTCTTTAATAGCACTCATTGCGTAGCTACATCATAACACGTCTTTCAGAGTACTCATATCAAGTAATGGCCGCCTGACCGACCCCATTCCAACGGCAATTGGTGTCAAGCAGGGTTGTAATCTTGCGGCAGTCCTATTTAACCTATATTTATCAGATCTTGAAGGAATATGGGACTTGGCAAAATCCTTTTCTGTCCGTCTCGGTGAGCTACAACTCTCGTGGTTAGCATACGCTGATGATGTGCTCTTGTTCGATAGTACTCAAGCGGGTCTTCAGAACAAATTGGAAACCTTTCATTATTTTTGCAGAGAAAACAACTTGACGATAAATTCCACAAAATCAAATATCCTTGTGTTATCTTCAAGGAGAAAGGTTCGCAAATTTTGCTGGCAATTGGATTCCAGCTTTATTCAAATCGTCACAAAGTTTACTTACTTGGGATACACGCTTGCAAACAATATTTCTGTTATCTTTTGGCAAAACACTTTGAATGAAAAAGCTCTTCCTTTGCAAAACCAAATGAAAATAATTTTTCGCAAATATTGTAAGTTTTCTTTAGTTCCACTCTTCGAATTCTACTCTAAAAAGGTGGAGGCAATTCTTCTATATGCATTAGCTCTATGTTTACTAGATCTCTCTGCCTTCCTAAACAAATTGCAAGCTAAACTATAGAAAACTACTCTCGGTTTACCTGCCTATCTTCCGAATGCAATCTTACGCCACAAACTAGGATTAAACTCCTTGGCATCTAGGCATAATTGGCGTATATTGAAAAATTATGCAAAGATGTATTTTCCTCTGGAAAACTCGATATACGAAGACTTTTTTGTCATGCTGAGAGAATCCCATCCGGCTTCGATTGCAAATTTCCATAAGCGTATACTTTTCATTTTATCCGGAATCAATATTTCGGCTAGAGATTTACAATTCAAACTAAAAACAGCTCACAAACGCTTATTTTGGAATGACTGGGCTGAGTCTTGTTCTCTGATATCGTCTTATGGATCTTTTAAGGAATATGCAATATTTAGACACAAGCAATCACCACGTTTACAATATCTCACTCTTTGTCCAAGTATTGAAACCAGGACATCCTATATGCGATTCCGCTTAGATTTATTTCACACGAAAATGAGAACTAAATACCGGAATTGTAACTCCAACAATCTTTTTGATACCAAGTGCAGATTTTGTAATAAGGACGAAGTAAGTGAAACCTTGAAACATCTTTTTCTCATATGTCCCTTTTTTGAAAACGAAAGCCTAAAAAATATCAATGCGTTTACTTCTACTGCCTCAGCTATTGGAAGGGAATTAATATGGTCACAATGTATGTGGGGCTCTAGTAACTCAATAATTCTAGCGACCGTACGTCTAGTGAAAGTCATCGAGGCAGCCTTAGCCAGCGATGTAGCGACCTAGAACTTCTTGAGTTGCGTATATGTTTGGCTTTATGTACTTATATGTTTTATGAAATATGAAATGCACTTATGAAAATTGACTTTTCAATAATCTATTGGAGATGTTTTTCTTTGTATGATATGCCTAAATGTAAATATTTTGTAATAATTCAATTTGTCGTTTTACAAATATGTATAGTGAATGTAGGTAAAGATATTTTTCTTTTAAATGTAAATGAAGTGTACTATTTTTTAATTTTGTAAGGATGCGTAAGCATCAAAAACAAATTTATTTAATAAAAATTAAAAAAAACAAAAAAAAAAAGAAGATGCCCATCTACTGGACAGTATTGGTACTCTAAGTGGCAAGTCTGGCGAGTGGCACTTGTGTGAGCTGCTGTAGAATCACTAAACTGCCCACCAACCAGTGTGCAGACCGAGTGAGTCTTCAGTGTGGCCGGGGCTATAGTCTATGGAATGCCGTCTACCTAAAGCCAATACACCAGCACATAAGATGATGGCAAATATTTGTTACATGCAGTGGTAGAAGTGTACCAAACAAAGTAGTGGAATGGCAGTCTCCGCAGGGGAGAGGGTAGATGGCAGCAGCATAGTGTAACATGTCACGAGGTGTTGCGGCCGGGCCATTGCAATAGTCTAAGTGATGAGTAAACTAAGGATTCTATTAAAACTTTACACTTGCACAAGGACATGAATGGACACATCCTGTGTATAGAGTGGTGGATATGGTCATAGAAAGTAGAGGGATGGTAAACAAAAGTAGTGGAACAATGCTCCCGATTGTTCCCGCTCACTTCGATCACTGGTTACACGGTATACGTTAGATACTGAAAAGTGGAGCAGGGTTCTTTCATGGTGAATCTGGTTGGGAAACAGACAGCTGTAGTACTAGTGACTGACCGAGAGGCCTTGACCAGTCACTGTCTTAGACATGCTTTTCCATTGACTATGGTGCAAGAACGTTTTCAAATCCTCACCACACTCTTGTCAAAACATATTCATGTTCTTCCACGGGGTGCAATATTCCCTTAAGGTTCTCCCACAATGTGCAGCCACACCTTAAGGTGCTTGGGTTTTTCACTGCTAGGTTTTGCAAGTCTTCCTTCACTTTGATGATGTGATTTACCGGGGTACACTGGCATGGGAGGTTTTTCCTTTTGTTTAAACTGGCAACATACCCACATAGCACTGAGAAAAATGTAATACAAATTACATTTTTTTTTCAAATCCATGCCAAGTGCCTCCCAGTTTACAGCTTTCTGACAAATGTTAATCCTGCTACAGTCAACCCCATCTCGATCTTAGTGCAAAGTCACTTGGATTCACCATTGACATAGTACACAACTCCAAGTATCACAACTGCCAGGGCCCAAGATGCGCAGAGTAGCAAGTTGTTACCATGTAAGGTCAAACCCTTTATTGTACAAACTCTGAACCATTATCCAATACCAGTCCTTTGCCACCTTGACAATGGCTATGCCAACTGAGCAAATATCTCAGCATCCACCCCGGAACCTACTAAAAGCCATTCAACATGCCTCAGCCAGTCTCAACAAAGGTGCAAAGAAATCCAAGCACACAACACATAGTCAGTGTCCTGCAGCGGCTTCCTTGTGGCACATTATGAAGGAAAAGAAAGCTCTACTCTTCAGCAATCATAGATTGCAGAGTAGGAGCTAAACCATCACACTGCCGCTGTATTCCCATCAGTTCTCAATACAAACTCCCCCTTGATCGAGCAGCGCTCTACTGCTCCCCAACTAAGTTTGCATTATACAAATTCCACAATCATACAGGAGTTGCAGCATGCCGGAAATCACCAGGGTCTCAAAAATAAGTTACGTTGAGGGGAGCAGGTGGAGCCCATTCACCCTGATAAAGTGACTATCTCTGGATACAAGTTATGTGTTTACAGCCTACAGAGTCTTTAAAGAAGCCATTGGGGCCTACAAATGTGTGTACACCAAGAAATGACAGTACTGTTCTTTACTTACTCAGTCACATTTATTGCAAGACATTCTGCGTCACCCTCAACCAACAAAAACTGGTTATATGCACATTGTCTTAACACCTCAGCGCTGCCTTGGTTCTAGCTAACAAAGAAACTTTGTGGATCAAGTCTACATAGCATGGGGAGAATAGATGACCCCTCCAAGTTATTAATTGCCTTATATTTTAAAACATGGTTTGACCTATCCTCTGCAATAGGACAGAGACCACTAGACAGACAGGTAATCCTTTTTGTCGATATGGGTGGAGCCTTAGAGCGACTGCCTTCAGAATGATTGTTCGAGGAAGAATGAGATGGTTGATGGGGTGCTAGTTACCCAGTTCAGCAGAGGCGCAGTGTTTTTTTGGGAGAGGGAGCATTTGGGTGGTTTTCCAGGAGGAGGGAAAGCAACCTTGGGTTAGGCAACTATAGAATATTTATATGGAAAGTAGAGTGTTTATATGACAAAGGTTGTCCCAACACTGGCACCATTGCGCACAAAGGTTTTCAAACTTTTGAAGACAACATAATTCAAGCGCAACAATGTGCCTTGGATCATCGCAACCCCCTCCAACTGAGGGCGTTGAACAAGAGATTTGTCTTCCATCGCCAGCAAATAACTTTACAAATGGGAGCGGGGGAGGGGCGTATATCATAGAAAAAGGGGGACCTCTCTGGTGATTTTAAAAGTGTGTGGACTTATAGCCCAGAGTTCGACTACCAATAAAATACAAATATCCTCAGCGATGCTTCTACACCTCCCTCCCATTCCTGAGCCCAGCCTCCCTAGGAAAAACTCTCCGGCACTCGAGGCGGCCACGGTGCTGTCCAGTGTGGAAGAAAGTAACGCACACAATAGAGAACCAGCCACTGCAGGAAGGTTTAGCCCCACATATTTGGATATTTTAGATAACTGTACAGCACTACGTCAATAACTGGCCTTCGAAAATCAGAATATTACACAGAAAAAGAAAATTGAATTGGAACAACATTATCCAGGTTTCTACCCCCACCCCAGTAATTTTGGAGTACAATCATTTCAGTAATGAATGCCATTATTCAAATTGTAGATTTGTATTCCAGCATGTGGAATGTTTCAGTGATGTGTGTATACAAAGTTGTGGCGTGTTGGTGGTTTTCAGGAATAGAGTTGGATGAACTTTTTTGAGGGGAAGATAGAAAATATTGGTGAAAAGTATCGTTTCTGTGGGTTTAGAGCTATAGTCTGGTTTTGGGAGCAAAAGTGGATTGACAAGAGAATAGGCAATGATTTACGGGAACACAATACTGTGGCTATTTAGTGAAACAAGCTCAGAAAAACATTGTTGATTTTATTTACAAGTTTTGTAAATTGTCCGAATAGAATTTATTTACTAATATTGCCAGTATGCCATTTTTTTTCATACAGTCTCTTTGTGACGCTGGAAAATTAACTCAATTTCCCCAAGTGCAATATCAGGCCTAACTCACTCAGACAATGGGCCTAATTACGGGTCCGGCAGTAACCCTGCCGGTGCTACCAGCAGGTTGCCACCAGACCCGTAATAATTTACTGTGCCTGACTTCCCAGTGCCACCGGGCTATTACAAGTCCGGCGACCGGGAAGTCAGGTGCTGGTACATTTGTTAATCCCCATAGAGTCCTGTAGGACATAGCATAGGACTCCATGCGTGTGGGGACACTGGAGCACCGGCACCATTATCAATGGTGCCGGTGTTCCCGTGACAAGTCTGCCTACCATGGCTGCTGCACCCGGCAGGGTCAGACCTGTCGGGCACAGCGCCCCGGCAGGCAGACTTGTAGTTTGCTGTTCTGAAAACAAGTGTGCCAGTGAGCTTACCGGCACCCTTGTTCCCGGACCGGCAACATTATAATGAGGCCAAATGTCTTTTAGCTGCTTTGCTAGTTTCACTACAGCTCCCAAAAAACAGAATGGGTATCACTCATTTCCGAATTTCTTTCAGCACTTTGACTACATTGACCAGAATGCACTTTCAGGAGTCCACCTCAAAACATCTCTTGGACGCTTCGGTACTTTAACTACATTTACCAGAATGCATTGACAGCGCTCGCTGTCTCACAGTGTCTTACACTCAGTCCCATGGCAGGCCCTTTGTCTTCTCACACCAATGCACTCTCTGAACACTGATCAAGTATTTCCAGCTCTCGCAGAGAATCCCCCGGCTCCTTGGGTGAGCTCTCCGACGCCTTCGTCTTCATGTTACACCCTCTACTCCACCAATGGCTCCAGGTCTCAGAGCGCCTCCAACGGGCAAGGGTTTTCTAATGGAACCCAGCACCAGGAAGGCCAATGTGCCTCCTCATCGCAGCTCCTCTCTGGGCCATCTCTCCTACAGGCTTCTGCGGCTCTTGCTTCAGGCTCACCTCTCTTCCAGGCCTCCAGAGCATCTGTCTTTCTGCTGTGCCACTTACCCTTCACAAACTACTCCAATCTTCATCTCATTGATGAAGCGTCAAATAACTTGCCATCAAGGCTCTCATTGCTTTAATGATCTCCGGCTCCACCTCATTTCCCAGCATTAGGAGTCTCTACATTTGGTTACAGGGCCCTGTGTGGGGAAGATATAAAGGCTCAGGCTAACATCTTGGCTCACATTACTATTTCTCTCTGGAGCTGCCCAATCAGTGGGGAGTGCTCTCTGTTCCCCTGGCTAATCCCGATTAATGGGCCACAGTTCCATTTCCGCCTCCACCAGGGCCTCAATGCACCCATAAATGCAGGGTGCATTTGGGAGACCATGAGAAGGCACAATGCTGGCTTCCAGAATGGGTGGAGTAGGTTAAACTACTAGGCCCAGCTGGCCCTAGCCAGCCTTAACAGAGGCGTGTCTTGAGAAGGGCTCTGACAGCACTTCACTCTGGGTACGTCATACCGCCACATGTCCACGACTTGTCATGTAACAAGGGCACTTTGCTCTAGCGCAGGGGCACTGACGGCATCTGCAATGGTTGTAATGCCAGTGAAATTAAATATGGCTGTGTTGCACACTGGCACAGAATGGGGATTCACTCGACATGCCCAGTAAGCACCCAGTTCCAGTTTACTGCACTGAAAACGTATCATGAAGAGCAAGCTACCACTGGACCTAACCGGATTCTGCAGTCCAAGGAAGAGACATCATGTATCCTTCTGCACCACACAATATAATGGCAAGTATTGAGATCAAGTTTAGGGCCATCACACTGCGACAAGGCATTCCATAAGCTCAGGAAAGAAATTGGTACCCAGAAGAGGACAACTTGATATCCAAAAGAAGCCTGACATACCTACCAAGCTCCCAGTTTCGCGCTCCCAGCAAGCTTGGCATCCGCATTCTGCTTGATATCAAATTCCCAATAAGCAATACATCCCCAGTAAACTCACAGTTTAGAAATCCCAAATCTGCCTAAAATAGTATAGAGCACAAACTGCCACTGGAGAAACCCCGCCGTGTACAGATCAAACTAAAGAGGCAATACCTATCCCTATGCCCCACCGAAGATGATGACAAGCCGGTTTTTGGCCCATTGCATTGACAGGTCTTTGCAAATACTATTGACAAAAAAGATCCCTAACATCGCATGCATTGCCAGATTTCTGATGGTGCGTAAAAACTCAAAACTACATTGTTTCAGAATCTTCTGTAGACCCTCCACTCCTAACACAGAGTGCCTAATTTTCTGGGGAGAGCAGTACCCTGCCAGTATATTCATTCACTGAGCCTGTGAAGGCCACCCAGCAGTGAGGCAAGATTATATAGGAAGGCTCTGTTCATCTTGCTTCATGATCCAGCTTTGTCCAGGTCAAAGGGGTATGTCGGGGCTGGTACAAACTGTGCTAACCTGCTTTTCCCTCACTCCACCAGTGCAATGAAACTGGGCAACAGATTACAAAAGGTGAAATATTGGTGTGCAGCAGTAGACAAGTGCAAGATAAGTATTTAAGGAGCTGGTTATGGAGTCCAGCAGTCAAGCCATAGAAAGGTCTGCTAAATCAGATTAGGATTACACTAAATCCGTAAAATAAGGAGAGGTTTGTAGAATACCATCCTAAATGTGCAACCTTTTGCCCGACGATTAGCAGGGCCATGCCCGTCTTCATGCAATAAGGTCTGACATGCATTCTGATGGTTTAGACGACCAAATGAAAAGGGGCCATTAAAGAAGGTACTATGCTTACGAAAGGGGCCATTAAAGAAGGTGCTATGCTTACGAAAGGGGCCATTAAAGAAGGTACTATGCTTACGAAAGGGGCCATTAAAGAAGGTACTATGCTTACGAAAGGGGCCATTAAAGAAGGTACTATGCTTACGAGCCTTGATACTGAACAATAGAAACTGTAATCAGTATGGATGCTCACTCGTAAACCATTAGTGCAACATTCACCAAAAGTCCCAAACATACAGATTTACCGCCAGGATACAGGCAAACTTGTAATTAGACAGTTTGATGGCAACAACTAGTGTAATGCAAAAATGTAGAGGGAATAGCAAAGAGCACAGAATGCAGCTGTGAGACGTGGGGTGGCAAAATGCACCCCCACCTCTGCCTTGCGTTGCTCCCTGCATTGGCTCGCCGTGGAGGACCAGATAAAGTTCAAGATGCGGCGTCTTGTTTTCAAGTGCCTTAAAGGCCTTGCACCACGATATCCGAGGAATAGCCTTTATCAACCTACTAGGTCCTTGAGATCAGAGGATAAATACATGCTTGTAGTCCCTAATACACAATGCATGTCCAGGGGAGACTGTAGCTTCTTGGTCTTCGGGTCGAGACTTTGTAACAGTCTCCCACTGGAAATACAGAAAGTGGACTTGCTAGAATTTCGCAGGAAGCTAAAAACGAATCTTTTTAAATAATTTTGTCTATTGGTATTATCTGACTGGTGATTGTACTTGGAGGAGGAATGGTTTCATCTGCGCCGGGATACGATTGGATTCGTTGCGCGCACTAACCAAGTGCCTCAAAAATAAAATGATCAAATTGCTCTCTGCAACCAATTGCTTTCCAGCCTGCCATAAGGGACACAGAAGCGGAAGGCCATTTTCAAATCAGAAATGGTCTCACTTTGAGAAGGGTAGTCCAGCTGAACTGCTCGGTCACAGCCCTTCAGTTTGGGCTGGACAGCTCCCATTAGTGGCAGGTGTTACAACATGACTACTGCTCTGCAGTAGAGGGATGAGTGGTGTATACAACTCCTACTCATCCCCACACTATTACTAAACCAGCAGTAATCTACAATTCATAAATGGCGATATAGGCACAGTCCAACAGGTATACCTCCTTCACCTCTTATGCCAACATTTGACAAGGGCAGGGAGGGATCTTTGCTAGCAACGAAGCATCCAAACAATAGAACTGGTGTATCAGAATGAAAGAATGCCAAACCAAGGTTCTTTAAACAGATTGAAGACTTCAATTAAACTGAAAATAGAAAACAACTAAAAACCCTAGAATTCTTCCCTGTAAGAGAAGACACAGAATAAGCAGACTAAGATGAAAGAGGCCATATGGGTCTGAAGATGGGTAGACAGGCATTATTTTCAGCAGCAATGTTTAAGTTATATGAAGAAGTCTTTAAAAGGGTCAGCACAAGGTTCTTAAAATGTCACTAGGGCTATTTTAGGCGGGCCAAGGGGCAGAACCACTACACAAATACCTTAAAGGATTGTTATTGGGGCCCAACGCATTGAGGCAGGGTTTAAGGCACGTTACAATGAGATGGTGTCGAGTGGATTGTTCCCCATGGATCGAATTCACCAAGGTGGATGTGTCAGAGTGAGATGTTTCAACAACGTTTGCGGTCCTGCAGAGGTGATCGGCTTGAATCGAGCGAAAAATAGGCAGATAATGGTCGAGTCGGCACTTAGAAGTGCTCAAGTCGGTTCAACAAAGTCCAACAATGCTATTTGGTTCTTCGGTGGTGATCGACTTGAAAACGACTGGAGCACAGGCAGGAAATGGTGAAGTCAGCGGCACGAATTGGACACAAGTGTGGCGAGTATCAAAATTGGAAAGTCGGCTCGAAAACAAAATCAGGGTGGGAAACAAAGCCCGGAACTGTTTCTTGACTCCTGGGTTGCAGGGAAACTCTGCCCAGGAGAACAGGAATCCTTGGTCTGCCCTTCCCAACCAGGAAGGTTGCCAGAGACGGTCACCTCCAGTGAGCAGAATCCTGGTTTCAGCGTTCAGGATTGAGGCAGGACTTGTCCACACAGCAGTTCATCCAAATGCTCCATTTGGGTGGATGAGGGAATGGTCTCTGCCCCTTCTTGGAGCCTTCTATCTTCAACTCTATGGCAGAGGACTGTGGGCAGACTATATCCTGATAGAGTCTGCCCAGCTAAATCCTTCTTCTCAAGTCCAAAGATGATCGAATTAAAGGGGTGTCTCACCCACTTATATAAACTGTCTGTCACAGCAGATTGTTCCATTTCAAGACTTCTGAAAGGGTCCAATCTTGCTGCTGTGAGCAGTGGACAGTCAGTCTCAGAGGGCTTTGTCTGCAGGAAGTGAGCAGGACAAGAAGCGTGGGTGACCCAAGATGGTATGATTATAATCTGGACTGGAACTCTTTTCCTGGCTACTCTAACTCTGCCCTCTCTCTTGTCTGTGTTGTATCAAATAATCGTCCTGCCCTTTGAAGCATGAGGCCTCTCCCTGTCCCCTGGGGCAGACCCTGAACTAATATGTGACAAGTCTTTCCCACGAAGAACAAAGGCTTGCTGCAGGTGAGCCCAAATGATCTGTTTTGGGTGACACTCAATCCCAGATAGAAAATACACAGGAAGGGGGTCAAGGTCACTAAAAACAAAGCTGACAAAAAAATAATACCAAAGAGTTTTGGCCAGTATAAATTGTAAATTCCCAGACGCCACCATGTCAAAACAAGTCATGGCTTATAGGTAGAGATTAATCTGCAACAATGTCCGGAAGCACACCATTAAATCATTTGGAACTGGATTGTCCATGGTTAAAGGCAGTCCATGCCTGCTGGAACTTTCAGTTCCATCTGGCTGTTTGTAGAAATTCATATTTTACTCTGTAATTGCCTTGTTGCCAAACTGCAAGGCAACTGTTGAGGGGTGCCGGTAGATATGCTCAAGAGGGTTGCAAGTTGGCACTTTACTTTTCAGCATGGGGCATTATGAAGGAGAGTCTGATTCACAGGGCTCACTGAGGGTCAGAATTACCAGCATACAGTTGGGTCATAAAAAAAATAAGATTAAAATGCCACCTTCACAGATGGCATTCTGCCCAATGGAACTAAGGCCAATGTGCATATGGATAGTCCCCCTCCTGTAATGGCACTGAACATACAGAAACATGTTTACATTGAGGCTGTCCAGAGATATGCCATTGGTGGCAAGTCATTCAAAACGTTCCGTTCATCACTTTTTGATGCTCAACGACTGATGTATTCCCTTTAATCCATGTGGAGGACCATATATTAACACAAAGCCATGGTATTCATGTGTTAAACCCACATTTAAGGCAATAGTCGACAGTTTAAAAGCAGATGCATGGCTATAAATCATAATATTAGGATAAGAAGAGAAGGTGCTCGACTTTAAATGCATATTTGTGCATGCATAAATTATATACATGGATAATACCACTTCATAGTGCACATAAAAGAGACTGCTTCACAGCAGATTAACTACAATTGGAGTGGACACACCTCTTGGATGAGTTAAATTATAATTCGTTGGAAAGTGAGAACATTTAACTATAGAATCCGATTTTCAAAAGGCAACGAATTCATAAACAAAGCAGGCTGAGAATAAAAAAGTTACCTTCCCAACAGAACAGTAGAAAAAGGGGCACCTTGATAAGACATTCACTATTGTATAAGAGGCGTAATAGCTCACTAATGTACAAGAGGCGCAATAGCTTACAATTGCGTCCTCGTAGAAATGTATACGCTTGACAAAAACAAAAAGGACATGCAAACTCACTTAACATTGAATATTGCTGACAGTGGTCGGCAATGCAGAGCTCTACGTGCCAGGAAGACATGGGTGTCTCTTCTGACTAACGTCTTCCTAATTTCAGCATTCAGAGCCACCTGGAGTGGTTGCAGAAGGCAAGTGGGAAAACCAGCCTACGAGGCGCTATGGTCCTGGAACTTGGAATTAATCTTCATACATGTGCAGCTGTCTGTCAAGCATGGAATGACACTCTTAAGCACACTTGCGGAAAGTAGTGTTTACATTATTTCGACCCTTAAGGTCCAAGTGGCATGTCCTTGTCCACAATGACATTGAAGTTCTTTACTTAAGTCGAAAATTGTCATATTTAACTAACAAAAGTGAGTAGTGAATAGGACGACAGAACCCTAATGAGGAGTACTCCCAAAGCAGACCACTTGGTGTATATTGTGCTAAAAAAACGGGCTCTTTTGCATGCAGTTTTCAATATTGCTCTGACACTATATATCATTTAAGCCTGCACCTCAAATCAACGCTGGTGTCAAAATAAAAACGGGAGTGTCACACAACATTGAGGAAGAACAAAACAGGATAATGTAGCCATTCAAAAAAGAGAGAGTGAGGAGAGCGCTGGCGAGTGCACAGATCAGAAAATAATCATTTGGAAGAACTCATGATAGGTATGAAGTAAACCAATGCATCACACTCTCCGAAAAAGGACAGCTATACTTCAGCCGCTGTGAGGGGGTGGGTAGTTTGATTATTTCCAATTCAACAAATAAGGCTAGGCCCGACTTCATGACTTCACGGTCACCCCACAGAACACACATGGTCAGACCATATACCCTGCAGAGAATGGATGGGAACTAAAAGGATAGGTCTCCCTCAGGATAGAACACTCATTTCGTGAAGCATTTGGACTCTGGCCACAGTGGGGAACCAGCCCCTGAACTTACAGTTGCAACGTTTGAACAAACTCCCATGTTTTGGGAATGTACCACAATGTATCAGTAACAGAGACTGCTACAGTTATTTGCCGTTTATATTCTTGAGGAGAATCAACTACTTTAGAATTGGCCCATATATCTGCCCCTAAGGAGGGCTTGGGTTTTCCAACTCAGTTAGAATAACATACGTCTTGCCTTGAAAAGGACCCGTTGTTTTGGGTCGAAACACGTGTCGGCGTCTTGTTTTTGCATCAACTCATAAAATCTGTTCCAACAGCGTTTTTTTTTACTGAAGAATCTATTGCTTTGGACTCCTTGTTTCACTGTATTTGTTGTCCAGTTACACATTAAATTTGAATAGGACATTTACCATTCGCTTAGGGCTGCGCAATCATTTAGAGGTGACATTTTTCAAGTGTTTCTCTCTCAGGATAGGTTGCATCACTATATTCCCGATTATTTGTTCAGATAGTTCGCAATCGATAGTTGGTCAACACCAACGTGCCTACACATGGTTAATACAGCCAAACATCAGGCCAAGAATGCTTCTAAATGCCCAAGGGCTTGCCACTAGTGCCCTGGAGCATGAGCACCGGCTTTAAAGAGAAGAGGAGGGCATTTACAGCCTGGAGGCATCAATGCAGGCAGTGCCACGAGCTACTTACTAGGGCTGAGGGCCATAAGGCGGTTTGCAAAATAAATAAATAAACCTTCCAGAACTATTGATATTCTGCAAAATGCTGTTACGCACAGGAGAAGAGCAGTATGTAGAGCATGAGTTTCTTGGTCAAGCTTAGTACAAAACATGAATGTGTTGTTCAGTGAAGAATGGATGTGGCGGGTGAAAATAGGAAAAGGAAGGTCAGATGAGGGCGTGCAATGGTGAAGGAAAAGACAAGCGTATGCAAGAGACAAGCCACAAAAAGAACCAGTGGGGAATAGTGCTTTAGGATGACCATTGCTTCAAATCACCTGCATACTTCCAAATGGTGCACCATTACCCCCCCCCCCCCCCAGGAATGCGCTGGGGCCCGTTCACCGGGGATTCAATAAAAATGAGAAACCACGGGAGGGGCAAAGCCTGAGGCATCTTCGCCATACATCTGCATGGGCTGGGCAAGGAGCACGGGGCAACAGGCACGGCCCCACTCCTTCGGGAGTTACAGCATTTAACGTTTTCAGGAGAGAATTCAGACACGAAGCCGGAGCAGCACTTACACCGTGAAGTGGTAGACGAAGCACTTCCAGCCCGTGGGCCGCTCCAGGAAGTTGTATATGCGGCCCTGCACGTTGCTCCGGGAGAGCAGGGGGCGGCGGGCGCTGTAGATGGACATGCGGGGGTCCATGCTGACGCGGGGGAGGTCGGTCGTCACCAGCACCGCCTCGCTCTTCGGGTCCGGGGCAGGGGTCTGTCCGTTGCCCCCGGCACCCTTGGGCGGCGGGATAGGCTCGTAGTGGGCATTGGCAGCGTTCTCGGCCATCTCCAGAGAGGGCGGCTTCTTGTGGCTGCCCCGGCGGTTGGGCAGTGCCCGGGCCAGGCTCCAGCGCCGCTCTGGTGAGGTGGACATATGGGTAGCGATCCGGCGCGGGCTACTTTCCCGACAGCTCTTGCCCTTTCCTGCTCTTTGCCCCTGGTTCAGCTGGGCAGTTGTGCCTGGGCTCGGTCGCCCTCCGGTGGAGAAGTCTACGGGGCGCCCCTGTGCAGAGGCAGCGTGTGAGCGGCGGAGCTGGGCGCAGGCAACCCGCTGCCCACCCACACCCCGCGTTTCAGCTCGGGCATGGCACAGAGGGAGTCCTGAAGGAGTGCGGTTCCCCGCTCCGCCTCCTGCGCACACCGGCTGGGAGGGAACTTTTTCGATGTACACTTCTTCGCTGCAGCCGCAGGTCCCTCCGCTGCTACGCGCGGCTGCTCCTCTCCGGCGACGCAAGTGCCTCACTCTCTGCTGAGGTACCTCCACAGCTCTCTCAGGGCGCCCCGGCTAAGTGTAAAGTTACGGGTTTCAAACATTCCTCGTGATGGCAATAAAGTCGCACGTTCTTCATCTGTATCCAGCCTCCGAGTCCCTCGCGTCTCCTGCTGCTCAGGTCTCGCAACCCCCTCCCCTTCCCTTCCCTACTGATAAGACTCTCTCTCCCCCCCCCCCCTTCCTTAAGTGCTACAATTTTCTCTGCCAGTCATACAAGTAGCCCTCTCAGCTTTTGTTTACAAGTTCAAAACAACGCTCATGCACAATGTTTCTGAAAGTAAACAACAGCGTTCCTTCCTCTGTAGATTAAAAGGAACAACCAAAGCAGTGTTACACTTGCTCCTCCCCGGTCCTAAAACCCTTATGTTTGCTTGCGGTTTAACACCTCCTGGTGGTCTGGTTTTACCTAGCAGTGTGAAAACAGAGTCCCTGTTCGATCGCAGTAGGCATTTTCCAGTTAAGTATTGTTCGACCCGTGATGTGCCATCCATTTCATATAAGCCTGGAAGTGGCATAGTGCAGGGAAGTGATAGCGAGGTAGGTGTAAGCAGCAAATGACCTTTCCCTACATCATGCATAGTGTTGTGGCGGGTGCGATGGACAACCGGCCTGCCCACCAGAGTGCCATGAATACCAGCACTCAACAGGCCCAGTGCCTGTGGAGGTTAGGGCCTGCCCTGGACATCTGGCAGGCCCCCTGGTACTACATTACACCTGCACCATTGTGGGTGGGGGCACAGGCAGCCAGGCCCCTGACAGTGTGGGCCTGTGCCACTGTGCTGGCACGAGGGTCCCACGGCATCAGGGCATCCAGGCCTGTGCATCCACGTGTAGGCCTGCGGCCTACATGAAATAAGACATGGAGTCAGTCGCTCCACTTCTGGAGTCTGCAGCCGCTCTGGTGGGCGTGTCTGCAGAGGCTGCTTTTATTAGCTTGGGCCATGACACAGTTATGGCCCATATTAAAAGTGCAACACACAGAGGAGGGACACATTCCCTTAAAGGGGCAACACGCTGGGGAAGGTCCCACACCACACTCCTCCTTTTTCATAACGGACCAACACAAATTACTAAAACCATAACCAGACTACACACATTAACACACTCTACACATCCCCCGCGTGTGAGAGTCGTGGTTATCGTACCACTGGTGGAATGTTGGCAGTTTGATCCTATTTTACAACACCCTTTATTAACCTGGGGCCAGTGGAACTTTCACCACCAAATGACACCATTGCTAACCGCTGGTGCCACTAAGTGCATGACTCTGAACTTCCGGGAATACAGCCCCACCTCCATTTAACTGGGACCTCTTTAAGCACACAATTTGCATGCACGCCTCCAGCATCTAAACACATGGCCACTGAGTCTCTTCAGTGCAATGTCCGGATTGCAAGAGACCGGTTCACTTGGCTCCAGTGTCGATTCAGGATAGACATCTCAGCGGGTCCAGGTCTGTGGATGTTCCAGTTCAGAGGCCAGTAAAGCCACGCCTGGGGAGCAACAAGGGCCAAATCGGCTTGGTTCCTTGATGTTGGGAGAGGCATCGAGACGCAGATAGCAGGGCGTCTATGCTGCGCCACAGGATGTCAACAGGGCAGGGGTGTCAGCATGTTACTCACCCCCCTTCTTCTTGGCTAAACTTTGCAAGCATTAGTATCTCTCCACTGTCGCGGGACAGGAGGGCGCACAAGCAATCATACAAAGCTGCAACCCTCCATTGCCTCATAGCACTTCTTCTCAGTGGTGGACTTGAGGGTTGCAAGACGTTGGTTTGCCCGACAGATGACGGCCTGGTCCACCTATAGTGGGCTCGGAAGGGCGCACACCAGTAGCAGGGCAAAGAACCCACTCACACCGTTCTCCTCACAGGTGGGAGGGCGGGCAGGACACTGCCACCAGCAAGGGCGCCCACCAGTGGCAGGTTGTTAGTGCCACCTCTTTCTTCAGCTCCATCCTTCAGGCAAGAGTAGGCAGCATCACACTGCCCGCAGTAGAGAGTGCACACCAGTAGTAGGGCAACATTGGTGGCAAACTGTCACATCCTTGCCACTTCCTTTGTTTTGGCGCCACCAACTTGTGTATTTGCATAGTACGCCATGCAGGTGTGAGGCACATCAGGCCATGTGAGAGATCTCAGCACTTAGTCCGCCATGAGCGCTCTCGAGGCAGTACATCTCCATGCAGACTTGCACTTACTTGTTGCCGTGCAGAGTGTAGGAGGACCACTCATAATTTTGTGCAGTGTCATTATTCCTTTTCTGCTGTGGAGTACATTTATCCACTCAGCAGAATTCCCCTCCATCACCAATCTGCATTTCAGCAGTTACCAGCAAAATTACTGCACTGGCACTGTTGAGCACTATCACCTTGCCTTAATACTGTGTTTTGCAGCTTCAAAAAGACGGTTGCACTGTCTTGCCAAGCACCTACGGTGCAGGATGAAACAGAGAACACACCTAGAAAGGCTGCCAGTGTGTTTTCTTATGCGCACCAAAGAAGAGAATTGAAAAGCAGCACTGCTTTGCTGCTAGCTCAAAGTTTCCCATTGAAAAGGGAAATACTCAACATTTAAAATAATGGTGCCCTGATGCTCTTCCTCAGTTCAACATATACAGTTCTGATCCAGTAAGACCCAACTATGCCCAGCCATATTCAAGTTGTGCTTTAGCAAAATAAAGCATTATCACTGAATGACAGGCTGTGGCAGGCAAGATCTTGTAAATCACCGAAACTTTACTCTCAGCCTTAAGGAAACACGATTGACTTTTATGCTACAACATGTCAAAATAAACTCTTCTAAAGAAATACTAGCTCTCTGTGCATATGTCAATTTCAGTGGACTTGTGCCTTGAACATATTGCTGTGCAAGAGAAACTGACTAGGGCTGCAAGCAATGTTTGGAATCCAGATGGAAGAGAAAACCAAATTTGAAAGGGACATCCCAGCAGAATTCACCACGTGTCAAAATGTGCTTTTGCAAACAAGAAATATATATGTTTTAAAAGTGTAATGTTGAATAAGGCCATATCCCCGCCAAGAAATGTATGGGGGGTTTGTTAAAATATAATATAATGTTTTATTCCAACAGTCTTGCCTTTCCGGCTCAGGAAAACTAAATAAATAAATGCATTGGCTGTACTGGAAGCCACAGAACAGGTTTTTCCTGCCCTGCCTTCAAAGGACATTGCATCCCCCACAAGGAGACCAGCATCCGGAAGCTCTAAATGCACCAAGTGGGTGAAAGTAACAGGGCCATCAGACTTGGTGGCTAGGATCCAGCTTGACACAATAGATTCTGGGACACCTACATGTTACTTTTGGAAGTGACACCTCCCATCCACTCAAACCAAGGAGATGCAAAGACAAACTCCATTGCAACCCTGGGCTAAACTGACATTTGGAGGTAGCCTAGGCAGAAATTACCATATTTGATATTTGAAGGTCAAAAAGGCCAGCCCATCTGGCTCAAAAGAGTATTTTAATGAATAAACTGTTACAAGGCGGCCATCTTGAAGCACTTGTCTGCCCACAGAAACCCCCAAGAGGCTCGCAAAGCGGCCTAAAATTTACAATGCAGAGAAGGTCAGACCCCACGAGAATTTGTGCAGGAGCTAAAACCCGCCTTCGCACAAACCACCAGGAGGGTGCACACGGATAGCAGAGAGTTCATAACTACCTACTTTCATGCACTCCCAAAATACATCATGACCCAGCTGGTGAGGGATATTCATGATAAAAGATCCTTGGACTGGGTAATAGAGCAGGCTACTGTTACGCTCACCTGGTCTCTGTCGAGGCGTTGGGGCACGGTTGCAGCCCTCACGGGGGTGAGGTTGCTCGGGCCAGACTTCACCCTCTGCGCTTATGTGTTGACTGGTGGTAATAGGTGATATTGCTTGGAACTGCTCCTGTTGATTAGTTTTGGCGAGCACTCCGTCCAGCTGCTTCTGGCACTATACTTCAGGAAAGTGTTCCTGTTTGCCTTTGTCTTTCCTCGTCTGTTTTTGTTGTATTGTAAAGTTTGTTGTCTTGTATTGCTGTCCGTTCCGCTTTTTATGTTTGCTCTTTTGCTTTCTTCCCTTGCAGGTGATGTTGCCGGCCGGGCAGAAGCTGCAGAGCTCGAGGTGACAGCCAGAGGGAACGAGGAACGAAGCTGCAGCGGTACAGTAGCTGGTTATTTGTTAACTAGTGGGCATGCGGGGTCAAATGTGGAGCGGCCCTAGGACGGATGTTCTAACCTTGTCTTTCTTCTTCTTCACGGGGTCTGAGTTCGTGGATGCAGAGCACGGTGCTGCAGCGTCGGGATCAAGATCACTGGATGTCAGGAGATGAGTCTGTAGATGAAGCAATGAAGCACCAGTTTCCTGGAGGTGAGTATGCAGGAGAACACCTGGTTTCAAAGGTAAGTAAAGTGGTTCAAGTGGCGGTGAGCGTCACATTGCACGCGAGTGCACAGTAACACGATACACCAACCTTAAGGATGGAGCAGCTTATATAGCTGAGCTTCTGAAGCCACAGCCACCAGGTTCAGCCTGCCTGCCACACCGTGCCACACCTGATGAGTCAGCACATGAAGACCAGGCCTAGGGAGCCACACCCGATGAGTCAGCACATCAGGATGTTCTCTGGAATAAAGGCTTTCAGCTCCTGGAAAGTTCTTGTAAAATAAAAGCACTCCTGCACTGAAATAAAGTAAAAGCTCTCCTGCACTGAAATAAAGTGTTCCTGCTCACATCTCTATATGAGCCAGGCACCAAAGGCACCAGGACTGAGTCAGGTCAGGGCCCCTGTGTTTATGGATTCCAAAGGGACATAAGTGAGTCAAGTGACCCATTGCCATCATCACTAGATGGTGTGGATTTTGTGTTATGGGGCCTATGCCCATGACAGCACTCCCCCTCAAGGTCCCTCTCATGGGTGGTTTCCCCCCTGGCCCTGGTTTAGTGGGGTTATTGTAGTGGAACTGCCTGATTAATCGTGGAGCGTGGACATGCTCACTGGGTTCCCAGGTCCGATCATGCGGTCCATAACCTTTCCAGTCTATAAGGTAGTATAACTTGGACCGGACCATCTTAGAGTCTAGGATCCTTTTAACTTCATATTCTGGTTCTCCTTCAACTATTTTGGGATCCGATGGAGTATCGATCCGCGTACCTGGTCTCAATGGTTTTAGGAGGGAGACATGAAACACTGGGTGGATCTGCATGTGGGCCGGTAATTCTAATATTCTAATTTCATGGCCGCAGGGTTCATCATAGCCTTGATAGTGTAGGGTCCCAGATATCTGGGATGGAACGCCTGTGGTCCTTTCAGGGGGATGTTTTTGGATGCTAACCAAACCTTGTGTCCGACTTGGTCGTTGGGAGCTTCTCTTCGGTGTTGATCCGCAAACTGTTTCTGTTTCTCTTTGGCTCTGGCAAGATGCTCTGCTGCTTCCTTAAGAATCTGGGTGATGGTTTTGTGTAAGGTCGTTACAGCGGGCATTTCTAATGATTTGATTTGAGTGGGTTGAAAACGGATGTCCGTGGATGTTGACCGTACACTATGTAGAATGGGCTTTGTCCTGTACTGGTGTGAATGGAGTTGTTATATGCATATTCTGCTAACCAAAGTATGTCCTTACAGGTATCCTCGTTGTGTTGCAGCATACACCTTATGTATTGCTCCAGGGTCTGGTTAGTCCGTTCGGTCTGGCCGTCGTTTTTGGGGTGATGGCTTGTAGATAACCGGAGGTCGATTTGGCAATTTTACATCTTTTCCAGAATGCAGAGACAAACTGAGTTCCTCCGTCTGATATCAAAATTGATGGGAATCTGTGTAGCCCGACAATCTGTTCCAAAAACATGGTAGCCAGAGTAGAAGCAGTTGGGAGACCTTTCAGGGGAATAAAGAGGGCCATTTTGGAAAACAGATCTACGACGACTAAGATGGTATTGTATCCATTACAGGAGGGAAGGTCTGTAATAAAATCCATTGATAGTTTATGCCAAGGTGCTGGGGGTACTTCTAAAGGACGTAGCAGAACTGCATGACTTTGTTTTTGGGACTTGTGTTGTGCACAGGTGCCACAGGTTGCGATGAACTTGACAATGTCCTTTCGCCAAGTTGGCCACCAGTAATTTTTCTTTATTTTAGCTAGGGTTTTGGCTATTCCCGGATGCCCTTCTACTAATGAATCATGATAGTTTGCGATGATTTGATTCTGGAATTTCTTATCCGGGATGTACAATTGTCCTTGGTAGTATGGTAGGTTGTCCACCATCGTATACCGGTCTCCCTTCCCTAGCCATTCCCGTTGCGCTGGTGGACTCATCAAGTGTTGCAGGTCAGATTTTAAGTTGTCTAGAGTGGTGGTTGCAGCAATCATGCCTTGGATTCGTCCTTCCGGGATGATGGCCATGGGGTCTGGTGTAGTGAATGCCTCTTCTCCCTCACTCATGCGAGACAGGGCATCCACTTTTCCATTTCGTACTCCGGGTCTATAGGTGATGACGAAGTTGTATTCCGCAAAGAAGAGAGCCCAGCGGAGCTGGCATGATGATTGCGCTTTAGCGGTGTTCAGATATTGTAGATTGCGATGATCCGTGACGACGGTGACTGTATGTCTAGCTCCAAGAAGATAATGTCTACAGGCTTTGAATGCTGCCTTAATTGCTAGCAGTTCTTTATCAGTGATTGCATAATTCAATTCATGGGCTGAAAACTTGTGAGAACAGAATGCCATGGGATGCAACTGACCTGTTTCGGGGTCTCGTTGTGACAGGACTGCTCCCATTGCTATGTTGGAAGCATCAGTGTCGACCACGTATGGCAGTTCTGGTCGAGGATGCCGTAGAATTGGTGCTGTGGTAAATGCTTGTTTTAGCTCCTGGAAGGCTTTCTCTGCCTCTGCAGACCAATTAAATTGTTTATTTTTCCCTAGTAAAGAGGTGATTCGGTGGATGATCTGGGAGAACCCAGGAATGAACCGGCGATAAAAGTTGGTGAACCCGAGTACACTCTGTACTCCCTTTATGGATGTCGGTCGGGGCCAGTTAAGGATAGCGTCTACCTTTCGCGTGTCTATGTGTACGCCCCATGGTGTGAGAATAAAGCAGAGGAATTCTACTTCTGGCACATGAAAGATGCATTTCTTCAATTTGGCATGTAGCCGGCGTTTCTGCAGTTTCTCCAAAACTGCCCAGACATGGTTGACATGGTCCTACTTGGCGGTCGAATAGATAAGAATGTCATCAATATAGACAAGAGCACAGACGTCCAACAGTTCACGGAGCACATCATTCATGAAAAATTGGATCGCTGCCGGGGCATTACATAGTCCAAAGGGCATAATCTGATATTAATAAAGGCCTTATTTTGTGTGAAAGGCTGTCTTCCACTCGTATCTTTTTTTTTACTCTTACTTGATGGTAGGCCCCTCGTAAGTCCAGTTTTATATATATCTGAGTGTTGTTGACTTGATCCAAGACCTCGGGGATAAGCGGTAACGGGTACTGTTTTTTTTACTGTGATCTGGTTAAGTGCTCTTTAGTCAATGTAAGTTCTCAGGTCTCCCTCCTTTTTAGACACAAAAAAGAGGGTCGAGGATGCAGGAGCTTGGACGGACCAATGAAGCCATTTGCCAGATACTGATCGAGGTAGGTTTTCAGATGCTGGTTTTCCTGTTCTGTTAGGGCGTAAATCCAGCTGCAGGGAACTTGAACTCAAGGTACCAGATCAATTTGGCAGTCATACGGTCTGTGCGGAGGTAGGGTGTTCGCTTGCTCTTTTTGAAAGACATCTTGGTAATCCAGGTATTCAGGTGGTAGTGAACTAGTGAGGCCCAATATGGTTTCTTTCTTCGACGAACCTGGGTTGGTAAGACCTTTAAATGAGAATCCCTTGCTATAACAGGTGTTGCCACAGTCTTGGGGAAAGGTCAGAACTCGTTTACGCCAGTCAATGATGGGATTGTGGGTCTCCAGCCAGGGCATTCCCAATATCATCTGTAACTGAGGAGCATTCATGAGATCGAAGATGATGTCCTCTTGGTGACCGTCCTGACACAGAAGCGCGACCTTCCCGGTGTAATGCGTCACTGGGCCGGATAATAGCTGAGATCCATCAACTGCTGTGACATTTTCTGAAACCTGCTTCTGTCGGATAGGAAGGCCTATCCGGGTAACCAGATCTTGGTCCATGTAAATTCCCACAGCCCCACTGTCAATGTATGCCTCGAAGGCATTTATTTTTGACTGTTGCTTGTGGTTTACCAGGAGCACAGGGATGACTAGATGTAGGTCTGTATAGGTTCCTTTTCACCGCTCGACAAGTGGACCCCTACGCTTGCTGGGTGTTGGAGTTTCCCCAAGTCCTGTTCTTCTTCTTCACCCTTGTCAGTTGCTCCAGCTGCTTTCCTGGGTAGTTTCACCGGGCATTCTTGGAGATAGTGGCCTGCCTTACCACAGTACAAACAAAGCTGCCGTAGTCTCCTTTTCTCCCTTTCTGCCTTGGTGAAAGCGCTCTGCAAGCCTCCGATTTGCATTGGCTCGGACTGATCGTGGGATTTGGTTTGATTCTCACGGGGTTGCACATAGACCGACCGCCCCTCGGCCTTGGCCCGATCCATCTTCCGATCCTGCAACCTGTGATCGAGCTGCACTGTCAGGTCGATGGATTCAGCACATCTTTCCGGGGGATTTACTACTTGGGCTAATATGTGAAGTTCGGTAAAAGAACGTAGTTCTTTTCTCCTCTGGCCACTTAGTTTGTGCTATCAGACGATTGAAGGAAGCAATATATGTTAGTAGGTCTTGGTTACCCTGCTGTAGTGATAACAGTTTATTGTCCAGAGCCCGTCCTTGAGTATGCCATGCAAATAGTTTCTCCATTTCACGCTGGAAACCTCCGAAGTCTCGAAGCAAAGGATCATCCTGGTTTACCAAGGGTATTGACCAGTCTGCTGCACTACCTCCCAAAATATGAGAGTACAAATGCCACTCTCGCTTGATCATTGGGGAATGCCCAAGGTCTGCAAAAGAAATGTAGGCGACATTGATTCAAAAAGATGGCATACTTATTCGGATCGCCTGTGACGCATTCTGGTGGGGCCAGGGGAACCCCCCCCCCTGGAAGAACCACCTGTACTGGCGTGGGCTGTGGAGGCACGGCAGGAGGTGTATAACCCGCCAGTGGGACCTGACCTGCCTGTGCCTGGAGCATTTGCCTTGCTAGTTCATCTGTCCGCTCCTGGTTCACAATTAGATCCCTCCTTAGGGCATTGGTTTCCTGTCTTGAGGCATGAACATCAGCCCGTAACTCTCCCAGTAATCGGCCCAACTGGTCCATTTCAGAATTTTCCATAACGCCTGGTTTCAAAGGTAAGTAAACTTGTCCAAGCGGCGGTGAGCGTCATGTTGCACGCGAGTGCACAGTAACGCGAAGCACCAGCCTTAAGGATGGAGCAGCTTATATAGCTGAGCTTCTGAAGCCACGCCTACCAGGTTCAGCCTGCCTGCCACACCCTGCCACACCGATGAGTCAGCACATGAAGACCAGGCCTAGGGAGCCACATCTGATGAGTCAGCACACGAGGATGTTCTCTGGAATAAAGGCTTTCAGCTCCTGGAAAGTTCTTGTAAAATAAAAGCACTCCTGCACTGAAATAAAGTAAAAGCACTCCTGCACTGAAATAAAGTGTTCCTGCTCACATCTCTATATGAGCCTGGCGCCAAAGGCGCCAGGACTGAGTCCAGCCAGGGCCCCTGTGTTTATGGGTCCCAAAGGGACGTGAGTCAAGTGACCCATTGCCTTATTTCCACGCACTTGCACGATCTGAATGACACCTGGTCTAGTAGGATCGCTGTCTGTCCTCCCTTTGTTCCCCTCCCTTGCCTCATCGTGCCTTGAAACACTTATGCATAGGCACGTTATAAATGCCATATCATATCATATCATCACTAGATGGTGTGGTTTTTGTGCTCTGGGGCCTGTGGCCATGACAGCTACCTGGATATGCGAGGTTGAAAAACCTGCAGAAAATAAAAAATCAGGTAAAGAACCCCAAACCAACCAACACCCCTGCTGCTGCTAAGGTGTCGGAGGTGAAGATTTCCCCCATTTTGGACCTAGAACAGGGGGGGGCTAAAAATGCACCTACACAAAACCAGCAAAATCAGAGGCAAAGAAGGCCTTCTTACCAATGGGACCCCTAACTCTCCTGATTACATAAGTCCCAAATGCAATGGCAACCGACCTATCTTGGGGTATGTATGGACTCACCCAGCCCATGCTGTGACCAGAGCCTTTGAGTGCAGAACCCGGTTGGATGTCCCAAATCCCAAACTCAAGTATGGATTGTGAGCATTTCCCCATCCCATAGAAACACATAGCATACCCCATCTTGATACTTTGTCTTTGTCCTACTCTGTAAGTAATCCTATCCATAACCTGGTAACTTGTTTAAAACTGTCAGAATTCTCTGTGCCTCCTGTCCTTGATCTCCAAGCGTGAGCGCCATTCTTCTATTCATTTCTGTCTTGCATAGATCCTTAGTCATATTTTGAATAATGTAAGCAATTCCCCCATAGAGCTGAACGCGGGGTGAAAAGGTTAACTTTGCAACTTAACCTTGGAGCGTACCGTGTCTTTCTTTAACAATCTAGTCTTGATAATCTAGTTTAAGTAAAACTTGTCCTTTCTTTCCAAACCGATTTTTCTCTTTTAACTGCTTTTATTTTCCCAAAACCGAATCTCTTTCCACATTGAAAATCTCATCCAGTTATTCAGCTAGAGTCACCCTTTCCCTTCTATATTATCCCTGTGATGTGCATCTATCACCCAGCCTAAAAACCGCATTCCGATTCTGTCTATTTCACCTGTTTAAAAAAAAAACATTTTGACATTTAAAACTGCAAAAAGTGGAAAATGCAACTTTTCAACGTGTGATTTTGGCTGTACTGTGTTCTTACTTTCAAGTTGGTTTTTGAACTGCATGCCCTTTGTTGATACACAGAACACTTCTGGAGGCCCACTGTGTTACCGTGGGATTGCTTTTTGATTTGCGATTAGTGTATTACCTTAAAAAGGTCCTTACAAAAGGAAGAGAGGCCCTCACCTAATGTGAGGTGTCTATCCCTAGGGGGGAGGTGGCATGCAGAACTGGGGGTGATAGGAGCCTATAGTGCAGGCTGAGCAGTGTCACAATCATTAGGGCCATATTTCTGTGAGGAGTTGTTCACAACTTGCTGTAGTTAAAAGGATGGCTATACAAACATTAAAGACACGATAATACAGTACTTATAAAAAAAGCCCTTTTTGGTAAGGCCACGGATTAAACAAGGCTAGGTTAGTTAAGTAGTCCAGCCTTAGGATGGTCTTGCAGTGGTGTTTTCTACGGACCACTGGTTTCTTTGGAGTTCAAAAGCCAATCTTCGTGTTGTTGACAAAGGGTGATTGAAGAGTCAATTCTAGTCGGTATCCCTGCGTGTTCTTCGGGATATCCTGGTAAAAGAGGTCGACCGGTTTTGATGACTTCCTAGTTTGTCATCTACTTCAGGACCAGATGGTTGAATCTGTCTCGCATGAGATCAGAGTTTCAGGTGGATATTGGGATGCATCACCCCATCTACCTCATAACCCAGACCCAATGGTGAAGGTCTGTGTGTGTTCTTTTGTGTTTTTGTTGAAAGCTGTCCAGTCATTCACAGGTCATCAGGAACGAACCAACTTGGGTCAGGGCACTCGAACCACACAGAGTGCCCTGACCCAAGTTGGTTCATTCCTGGGGTGTGAGGGAGCATTGCAGGGGGAAATCCTAACTTGGGTGCTATCTACCCGAACAGTAAAATTGCTCCTATTCATCTGTACTTTGGATATGTTCTAGTAGCAGGTTGTACAGGAGGGCAGAGCGACCTCTGATGGGCCCATGGGATCAGAGCTCGCCCTCAGGTACTTTAAGATGAGCTAGCTGCACCTTGAGGAGGATGGGGTGCAGGATTCTCTTAATCCAACACAAATTAATAAGGACTACTCAATAGTTTGGCAAAGGGAAGTCTGTTTAATGACAAGTGCACAAAATGGGGAAACAATGGAAATCAACAGTGATGCGATCGCCCCTCTCGCTTCAACTCCCCCAATCTTCATTCAAACAGCAATTCTTATAGGCAAAATTCGTCATCATTGACGTGTAACACTCAAAGTTTGTCATGCAGTTCTATTGGTCAGGAAAAGTAACTTAAGTATAGGTGCTATATCTGTATATGGTAACAGAGCGTGAGGATTGGATAACTCTTATCTGGTGGGCGTCTACGCCCTTCCCTCTACATCACTCATGATAGACATCACTACAAGTACGACGTCTCATTGGTTCTTCTAGCTATAGGACCCTAGAGTATTTGGTCCATTTTGATTGGTTGGTTACACCCCTAGACATAAATCTCCTCTTTAATTAGCAGCCTGCAGAATGGACACACAGATGTGGTGTATCCCAAGATTCACCCTGCCTCCACTCCATCAATCAGTACTTTAGGGCTATGTGTCAATTAGTTGGCTGAGGTTGGCCTCGAAACTGTAGCTTCTT
Organism: Ambystoma mexicanum; assembly: GCF_040938575.1. Lineage (NCBI taxonomy): Eukaryota > Metazoa > Chordata > Amphibia > Caudata > Ambystomatidae > Ambystoma > Ambystoma mexicanum. Next base: position 979,262,264 of record NC_090934.1, on the reverse strand, counting down.
ATCAGAAAAAGTTACGGCATCCTCGGGTTCTGGGTGACATCAGACGTTGGTACCTCTTCGTGCCTGGCTGGTCACATGTTAGTTCACCGTGAATCTGCTTCATTTTCCTTCTTTTTTGTGTATTTGATTCCTCTTCGGCCTTGCCACCTGCCTGGGCCTCCTTATCTCGACCTTCATGGGGCAGGCTGCTACGCTCTTAAATTTCGATTCTTCGAAGTTGGCGCTCTCTTCCCTTCCTGGAGTTGACCTCGAATTCCCAGGCATGAGCTGTTTCTTGCTCAGTTTCGATTCCGCTCTTTCCTTCTCGCTTTAGCTGGAATATAAATCTTGGCTTGTTTGACCACCTGCAGCCTGGGCTTAATTCTACTTTTGTAAAATGGAGTCGCACTTGTAAACTATGCTTCATTGAGGTAGATCTTAATAGTTGGCGCTTGCCGCTCTATTCTTCTACTAAGCATAGCAAGCTGTACTGTTCTCTTAGCTTCTTGCGTTCCAAGCCTATTTACAAGCGTTTAGCTAGTTGCATATTTTCATCCTTCTTTCATGGTTACGTTCTTTGTGTTGCAACATCGTTTATTCCTTTAAGTCCATTACATCATTATTCTTTATATTTCATCTTTGCTTGTCATCCCTTGCTCGTTGGTTCGTTCATTAGTACGTCTGTCTGGGCCTTTGTGTCGACACCATTCGCCTTCCATTATGACTCTTTGGGTCTCTTCGGGACAGTTTGTAAGTAGTGTTCATTTTGTGTCAACTGCTGGTACGGTTGTCTCAACGGGTACCGTGCTACCCATGGTTGTGTGGTTATAGGGACTTCGATAGGTGTTGCTCTTCTGATGGGCACTGGGCAGAGCCCTAGCACTGCTCTTTGTTGGTTTATTTGCTCCTCATATGTCACATATCTTGGCGAGTATGTTTCTGGTATCTCAAAATGGGTGGCTGGAGTGCAGGCCATGTCTGGGACCTCCTTTACACTCCCCCATCTAGTCGGTTCATCGACCACTTCTACTTCTTCCTTTGGATTTGTCTTACTTGGTTCTTCTGTACATTGTTCATCATCTTCTGGGCTTGTACATGATGGTGCGAAAGAATGTGTCTTTGGAGTCGATATCTTTATCACTCCTTTCAAACTTCCTGCTATTTTTACATGTTCGTCTTTGTTCCAGGTCATCAGCTGGCATTGTCCGTTTGGGCTGCAATAGATCCATTTTCCTTCATACTTTCTTCGTTTTCTGAGATACACAAACTTTGTTCCTTCTGGCGCACATTTGCTGGCCTTCACAAAGTCTCTTATTACTTCATCAGTCAGGTCGCTGAGTGTCCATCCTAGTTTGACATCGATCATGATCTTCATCCTTATGGCTTTCTCCGCAGTTTTCTGGCACTGTGTGATGATTATCTTGATAACACAGAATCCTAGTAGTATCATCAATAGCAGGCTCCCAGAAACTTGAATATGTCTGCCATCCATTGTGGGACCCATGAGAATAGTGTTCCAAACCAGCTGTCATCATCCACTTCGTCAGTTTCGTCGATCCCCTGGTTCTGTAGGTTTGTCAGCATACTTATGGCTTCTGTTAAAGTTCCATTTACTTCATCATGCGAAGGTATAAATGTGCAATACGATTCTCCAATTTTTGCGCAAACACCTCCATCCATCGCTGTGATCATGTCAGGTACATATCTGTTCTGGAGAGTCATCAATCGGATTGCTCTGAGTTCTTCTTTAATCGCGTTGAATCCTTTTAGGGTAGTGTTGATGGTCTGCAATAACTCCCATCTGGTTATCTGCAACCATTTCGTATTTGCTCCAACCTGGAATCTTGGCATGAGTATTGTTGTGAACACTGATGAGGTGAGACTAAACAGCATGTGTTCATATGGGATTGCATGGAATGCTTCTTCTGATTTGGCAGAAAAGTAAATCTCTCTCTTTATTCGGGAAACCAGTTCCACAGATCTCCTTTTTCTCAGGTGAGCATTTGCTTTCAGGAAACTGTCTATATTCAGATCACTTTTCGGGATTACTAGCGCAGGAAAGTGGACATTCACTATTGTGCATATGCCTCCCCAGTCTCTCGGCAGTCTTATGTATGCTTTGGATCCACACGCCCAATAATGATCCATAATTACTGCGGTTCCGTGAGTCATTCCTGGAGCTTCAAAAATTTGTCTGCAGTTCTGATTCTCTCCCATCTTCCTTGTGCCATTGTTCCTGAAGCACAATTTTGGGCTTTTCAGCGGCACTATGTGCAAGGGTCCTCCCCTGTCTTCGACCCATGTCAGTAATTTTGTGAGCTTTGGCCACAGAGGTTTGCACAACCTCTGTGAGTTTTCTATTGCTTCTTTGCAGGCTCCAAGGACCATCAACGCTCAGCAGATCACCACTCCTTCTTCCCATCCGTTTAGAGAGAGTACTGTTCCCCAAATCTGCATTTGGCCTCTGTTTTGCGAATTTTGAGCCTCTTCTGGAGTTTTTCCTTGGACGTTCAGCCTCAGGTTTATTTCCCATCTTATTCCTGCTCCTTTAACTACAGGTTTCTCGTACCTGATCACGTGATTCCAAGTGTGGGCTCTATTTCTTGTCTTGATGTCCTGGACATAATCATCTTCATCGGGATAAGCTGTTTCAGTTGTGCATATCAATGAGGCATCCCTCCCCATAAATTGTAATCTGGTGTTGCACATTGCCACATGTGACAGACAGTGTGCTATCGGGACATCAATTTCTACAGCCACGAAGATCTTGGATTTTCGCATGCTCTAAGGTAGGAGTGCACAAGCGAAGCATTCTCCTTCTGATTTTCTTCTTCCAACTTCTTTCATGTGCTGGTACCAAATGTTGTTCCCTAGATGTGCTGTGCTCACCAGGTAATCGTTCAGTTCATTGTTGTCTTCATGTGGGCTTCTCTTGATTCTTAGCGTCTTCCTGTAGTTTGCGATAACTGCATCCCCAAACGTGTCTGTATGGCTTTTCCTTGCTGGAGGACTTTCGGGCATTCTGGTCGGTGGAGCAGTTTTCATTATCTGTATCGATGTGATAGGTGGAATTTTCGCAATTCTCTTCCTCTCCTCTTGCATTCTTTTCTTGACCTCTATACGTGCCTTCATTAGCCACCAGCCTGTCACCGGCCCAGTGTATGGCTGCATCATGGGCCTGGTACCTGTTCCTTGTGTTGAAGCTTGTGTGATTGTCAGTACAGTCTCTGAGGTTTTATTTTTCAGTTCCTCATGCAATTTCTTCACTCTGGCTATAAACGGGAATAAATGATCTATCAACATTTGTGTCCTTGCAGTGAATTCTCCCGTAGCCGCTTCTGTCTTCTTGAGGGCTTTTGCTATATCTTCTTTAGTCGGCCTTTCATTTGATTGTTTTCAGTCACCTTTACTATTTTCTGGGACTGATTGTTCGGTAGGCAGTCTCGTACTTTCTGTTGTCTTCATTCAAGGTTCTGTGGCCATTGACACTTGCCCTGGTTCACGTGCATTCAGTGTGTGGGTGCGTGTAGTTGTCAGCGCTATGTTTCCATTCATTCCCTGCTGACCCTGTCTCCAGCTTTTCTCTTCATTCGTTACCTCAAGTGTGTATGTATCACTGCTAATTACATCCATCTTTAGTTCTTTTCCCTTACCATCAGAATTTCTCGGGACTGGAATAACTATATAGGGTCTGGCTGGTTTTGTGGGACTCGCGCGTACATCATCAGGTGGGTGCACTGAAATTGGAACGCTTCGTGCACAAAGGAAAAATGCAGCTCTGATTGTTAAAGACAGCAAGATAATGATAAACACAACGCATTACCACATGATGGTACGGTAGGTCAAACGGCAGCATTTCCTTCCAGAGAAGCGAGGGCTTGTGGGAGGACCAGGTTACTGTTCTGGGCCCCCATCTCAATCATAACAAAATGTCAATGCTTTAATCTTTTCCCTCACTCCACTATTGTTTCTCGAAAAGTTTGTACCATAAAGTGTCTGGCGCTTCGCAAGTGTCCCCCCTCTTGCGGGTGACGATTGTCTCTGGATGCGGGATACAGTTCCCTTGCTAGACTATGGAAAATAGATTAGACTAACACTTTTGGTGAGTCACATTCATTGTCCATATTCAAAATAGGTGAGTTCCCAGTCCACCCCCCGAATTTGCTTCAGTCCTGAGGACATGCTTGAACCTGTTCAATGTGAAGAACTGGAAAAACGGCAATTAATCAAAATCAAAAAAGGAAAAGGTGAAGTTCTTGTCTCTGCTCTCTCGATCTCTCCCACAGCGGAAAGATGACATGCTTGACTCTGTCTCTTGGATCTGTCCCTCGGCGAAAAGATGAAGTGCTTGACTCTGTCTCCTGGATCTGTCCCTCGGCGAAAAGATGAAGAGCTGTCTCGGCTTCCTCGATCTGTCCCTCAGCGGAAGATTTCACTGGAATCTCCTCATGTAGTCTCTCTGAAAGGTAGATAGCTCCACCTGCAGCATTATGCCATGGAGGAGTGTTCCCATCTGTGCAACATTAGCTGGTTCTCTGATGAAGGTGAGGATGTCAAACTTCGACAGGTCTCCCCACCATTTCTGGAAAGCCAGTTACTAGACAGAAGAGGACGGCTGTCCTCCGGTGACAGGGACATTTGTCCTGTCTTGCTGGGTTCAGGATTATGAGCTCTTCCCTTGATGTGAACAGTCCTTGCACTTTCCTGCTGCGTGGATTGTGACCAGATAACTGAGCTTAGTCCACAGTTGGCTCAAATGTTCAGTATTTATAGGATCTCTAATAAAAGTAAGAGTGTCAGTGGTTCTCCCGACGATTGCTGGGCACTCCTCTATGATGCGAAAGAAAAGCGTATTTGTGAGTTCATATACTATCACCTGTGGTGGAAGCATTTGTGTCCTTATCACTGCATTCTGGTAACACAATGAAGGCTTCCGCGATGACAGTAAGCAGTTGCCGGACTACTTTCTTGTTGTTTGGATCATGAATAAAGTCTGTGACATTGGTTACTCTCCCTACAAATGACGGATATGAGACTAGTACTTACTGGAAATAGATCAGCACATCCCTTGTGATATTTCTACTGGGAGTCACCATAAATGCTGCAAAATGACTTCTTGATCTTCGATGATTCAGGATACCGCGTTAGCTCCTTAGGGCAAAAGTCCTCGATCTCAGTCTATTAGAGTCTTTTTTTCTCAACCATGCTTCAGTGTGATTTGATTTACAAGTTCGTGTCAACGACCATGTTGTGGCTTGGATGCGCAATTTCCTTCTTCACCCTGCAACTATGATGCACAGAGTGTCCGTTATGTCCTTATCCCATTTTTTGCTTAGAGGAAGGGTCCAGTTTAAGCCACAACTTGCAAACAGGTTCTTTTGTCTTTGCTTTGCTGCTCATGCGTCCTTCTTCCTCGTCATGGATCTTGTCTGCACGTGATGAGGTTCTTCCCCATCGCCTGTGGACTCTTCAGCGTGGGGTGCAGCTTGAGGGCTTTCTCCGATATAGGGCTTAATGTCATTGAGAAAAATCCTTGCTCTCCTGCCCTGCAGTTTTACATCTGAAGGAGTGCAGACCTCTACGATGAAGGGGCCATTGAATCTTGGCTCGTCCCACCTTTTCCTCGTGAGGTTTTTCACCAACACGGCGTCACCAGGGAAGATGAGTGGAACACGTACACCTTGAACTGCATCTGTTTCAGTGTCTCCTGCTGTGTTTTGTGCTGTGCTGCACCCTTTTCATCGTCGCTGTAGTCTGAAATTACAGTAAGGCTGGATGTCATGCACTTCAGGTATTCTTGTAATTCGGTTCCCGGACCTCTCGGGTTGACTGGGCAACACATCTAGCTCTGTCTCGGGGGGTAAGGGGGTATTCATTCTCCTTCCTCTGACTATCTCATGTGGCGTAAAATGATGGTCGGAGCCTGGTTGGTTCCGAAGAGCATACAATGCCATACAATGCCAATGAGTGCAACCATCCCCTCATAAGAGTAAGCTTCAACTTGGCTATCCTTTCCTTTAACAAGCCGTTGAGCCTCTCACAAATACCATTATCTTCCGGATGATACGCCGATGAGAACTTGTGCTTTATACCAAACAACAATCTAATCTGTTCAAAGATTGTATTTACAAAATGAGCACCATTGTCTGATCTCATCACCGCACACACCCCCATCTAGGGAACACTTCCCTCACCAGGAACTTGGCAGCACAGGTAGCGTCTGGGTGTATACAGGGACCTCCTTCTATCCATCTAGAGAATGGACACACCACTACAATTAAGTACCTGTACCCGTTACACACTTGAATCATGTCGACATAGTCAATATGTAAGTGTTGAAAAGGCCCATTTGGACGGGGGGTGACTCCTCTCACTACTTTTAATGTGTGCCCAGTGGTGAATTGCTGGCCGATTATGCCATTCACCATAAAGAATGCAACATGCTCAGCTAAATTCGGTATAAACCAGTTTTCTGTGAGCGTTGCTGCTAGATTCTCTTTTGACATGTGTAATGGGTAGTGCAACTGTTACAATGCTATTTTTAGGAGGGCTAGAGGCATTACTGGTTTACCAGTGCTGTCTTGCCGCCACAAACCGTCAGAGGGGTTTAAAGAACACCCTCGATGTTTCCACAGGTTCTTCTGAGGTGCCTCCCCTTGAAGCTCTAGTAGTTGCGTCTGCCCCATATTACTATAGGCTTCGGGTGTGGTTCGTGCCACCATCATCCTCTCATGGGTACATGCCACTTCCACGATCGTCTCACTTTTGGATGCCATACGCTTGGCATCCGTGTCTGCTGCATGGTTTCTGCATGACACGTAATCTGTCCCGTTAGTGTGGGCGGCGCATTTCACGACCGCTATGCCCACTGGGAGCTGTAGTGCCTTGATCAGCCTGCCCAATAAGGCTGCATGCTGCACTGGCGTGCCGTCCTCTCAGAGGTAGCCCCTCCTTTTCCAGCATGCTAGGCCTGCATGCATGGTGGACGATACATAGGCGGAGTCACTGTACACCATTACTTCCTGGCCTGCATGATTCTCAATGGCGAGTATCAACACCAATAATTCTGCAGCCTGTGCTGAATAATGGGATGGTATTCGTGCACTGACGAGTACTCGAAATTCTCCGTTTGCTATGTGTTTTATTACGGCCACGCCTGTATATCCTTGTCCGTCTTCTTGGTCGATTCTCGAGGAACCATCAATAAAAACGATCTCTCCTCCCACCAGGGCATTTTCTTTCACCCTAGGGATTTCATCATAGAATTCTTCATAGTTTGCACAGTCATGTATCGGTTCTCTTTCAGTGACTGGCTCAGCTATGAACGTAGCTGGGTTTACTGTTTTACATCGAACTATTTTGATCGATGGATTAGATATGATCACTTCATAGGCAGAAGCTCTTTGAGATGTCAACGTACCCTTTGGTTTCTCTAAGATGGCAAATAATGAGGGCTCGACGTACAACGTCATGGAACATCCCATTACTATGGTTGTCGACTTTTCTATGGTGAACGCTGCGGCAGCTAAGCTTTGTTTGCATGGGAAATGGCCTCTCATTACCGGGTCCAGGCTCCTGCTGTAATACGCCAGGGGCTTGTGCCCTAACGAGGTTCTTTGAGCGAGCACTGCTGTCATAACGCTGCCATTTGTATGCGAGAAAAGGTAAAATTCCTCTGCATAGTTAGGAATCCCGAGAACTGGAGCCGTAAAAATCACTCTCTTGAGTTCTGTAAACCCCTTTTCCATTGCCTCAGCCCATTCAATTTTTTCCTTTGTCACCTGGGCCTTCTTTAGAGCTTGGAGCAAGGGCTTGGTATATGAGCTGTAATCGAAAACCCATGTTCTAACATAATTGCAAAGGCCTAAAAAGCTCTGCATTTGCTTTAACGTGAGTGGCTTAGCCGTTCAGCCCTTTCTGGGATCAACTTTTTCCCTTCATGTGAAATTAGCTGGCCCATGTACAGCACATCCTGTTGACAGTATTGTAGCTTCTCCTTGTCAACCTTATATCCTTTCTCAGCCAGTATAGTCAGTAGCTGGACAGAGTCGCGCCTGCATTGCTCTTCAGTGGCGCTGCAGATTAGGATGTCATCTACATACTGCAAGACGACACTATCTAATGCAATATTGCTTAGGTCCATCTGTAGGACTCTGTTGAAAATGAACGGGGACTCACAGTACCCCTGTGGCAACCTCATGCTTTTCAGATGCATTTGTCTGAATGGAAATTACATCAGATCTTGAGTGTCACGGTGCAACGGGATTGAGAAAAAGGCATTTTTCAAGTCAATCACAGTGAAATATTTTGCCTCGATAGGTATGTTACATAGGATTGTAGATGGATTAGGACTAGAGGGAACTCGGCTTCAACAATATCGTTTAATGCTCTTAAATCTTGGATTAAACGCCACGACCCTCCTGTTGATTTCTTGATGGGATAAATCACCATATTACAGGGTGACTTTGACGTCACTAGGATGCCCTGATCCATCATGGCGGAAATAGTCTTTGCGATCCCTTCATCCGCCTCTCTGGACATGGGATATTGTCGCGCTCTTGGTAAAATTGCTCCTGGTTTCAGCTTAATTTTCACTTCTCCCACCCCCTTCAGGAGGCCTATGTCATAAGGTCCTGTAGTCCATACTGAGACAGGCACCTGGTCCATGTCGTCATCAAAGTATTCCGGACGTATCAGTGCCAACATCATTCTCTGAGGCACTTCTCTTTTGATCATTTTTATCCAAAATACGAGACTCACTTCCACCCTCATCTCTTCTGAGTCTGCTTGCTCGTCTAACAGATCATCATCGGTGATGTCAGTCACTCGATACCCTTCTTCAATGGTGATAATCACGCACCATTGTCTGCCTTCATCATCATATCCTTCGACCAATGCTACTTTCCCTCGCACTGCTGCAATATGTGTTGTCAAGGGAAATACTTGTCCCTCCTCTTCATGCGTAGGTATTCTTGGTCTGAATAGAAACTCATCAGGGGTTCTCATAGTTCTATCTGCGAGGCCTGGCAACCCCGCCATAAGCACACGCATGCCATATGCGTATCGAGTGGGCGTCTACGCCCTTCCCTCTACATCACTCGTGATAGACGTCACTACAAGTATGACGTCTCGTTGGTTCTTCTAGCTATAGGACCCTAGATTATTTGGTCCATTGTGATTGGGTAGGTTACACCCATAGACATAAATCTCCACTTTAATTAGCAGCATGCAGAATGGACACCCAGATGCGGCATGTCCCAAGATTCACCCTGCCTCCCCTCCATCAATCAGTACTTTAGGACTATGTGTCAATTAGTTGGCTGAGGTTGGCCTCGAAACTGTAGCTTCTTATCAGAAAAGGTTATGGCATCCTCGGGTTCTGGGTGACATCAGACGTTGGTACCTCTTCCCACCTGGCTGGTCACGTGTTAGTTCACTGCGAATCTGCTTCATTTTCCTTCTTTTTTGTGTATTTGATTCCCCTTTGTCCTTGCCACCTGCCTGGGCCTCTTTATCTCGACCTTCATGGGGCAGGCTGCTACGCTCTCAAATTTCGATTCTTCGAAGTTGCCGCTCTCCTCCCTTCCTGGAGTTGACCTCGAATTTCCAGGCATGAGCTGCTTCTTGCTCAGTTTCGATTCCGCTCTTTCTTTCTCGCTTTAGCTGGAATATGAATCTTGGCCTGTCTGACCCCTCGTAGCCTGGGCTTCATTCTGCTTTTGTAAAATGGAGTCGCACTTGTATACTGTCCTTCATTGAGGTAGATTTATATAGTTGGCGCTTGCCGCTCTATTCTTCTACTAAGCATAGCAAGCCATACTGTTTTCTTCGCTTCTTGCGTTCCAAGCCTATTTACAAGCGTTTAGCTAGTTGCATATTTTCATCCTTCTTTCATGGTTACGTTCTTTGTGTTGCAACATCGTTTCTTCCTTTAAGTTCATTACATCATTATTCTTTATATTACGTCTTTGCGTGTCATCCCTTGCTCGTTGGTTAGTTAATTAGTACGTCTGTCCGGGCCCTTGTGTCGTCATCATTCGCCTTCCATTAAGACTCTTTCGGTCTCTTCGGGGACAGTTTGCAAGTAGTCTTCATTTCGTGTCCACTGCTGGTACGGTTGTCTCAACTGGTACTGTGCTACCCATGGTTGTCTGGTTATAGGCACTTCGATAGGTGTTGCTCTTCTGATGGGCACTGGGCAGAGCCCCAGCGCTGCTCTTTGCTGGTTTATTAGCTCCTCCTATGTCACAAATCTTGGCGAGTATGTTCCTGGTATCTCAAAATGGGTGGCTGGATTACAGGCCATGTTTGGGACCTCCTCTACAAGGTCAACCAAGTGTATTTCATCCGTTTATTCTGTAATTATCACCCCATTGGTGATTGCTGCCCAATATTTAAACTGTGTGATTTTCTTTGAATTTAAAATAAAGAAATATCGTATTCCCACCAACCGGCCTGGTTCATGGTCCATTGTGACCCAGGGTATTTGTAAAAGGGGGTGTGAGACGGGTTCGGTGCCAGCTCAATCTGAATTCGTAGAAAATAAAGAAAACGTATTTTAATTGTGCGCTACATCCTAGGCTAAGGGCAAGCGTCCTGGTCTGGTGTGTGACGCCCGATTGGAATCCTTTACACTGCAATCCTCAGTTCGTGACCACCCAGCCGTCATCACCATAGGTATCGTTGATTATTGTCTACACTCCACTCCTGATGGTCTGCTTTTGTCAAGCCCTCATGGGCCCGGGATCGTACTGGCCCTTACTGCATTTCTTGTCCGTGCTCTGGCCTGGAACCGCTGGGCACCTCCACGCTGATGTCTCCTCGGACACGGATCGGGCCTTCTGCCTGTTTAGTGTGCTGGTCTAGAGCGCACACATTCTCACCGCTGGTGGGCCCCAGGACCATCGGTAGGTCATAGGCTGCCATTGTGTTTCATCGCACTGACATGGAGGCGGTACCCCTTTTCACCAGACAGCGGCCCGGGATACGCCTGCACTGTGGGCTGTCACCTCCTTTGTGACACTACACCAGAACAAACCTATGCGGCCTTCAGATGGTAGTGCATTGGAATGATGCCCTGATGCCTTCTGACCGCCGACCACACACGCATAGCTCCTCCTGCCCCTTCATCCGAACCGAGGAGTGGCTCAGTCTCGCCCCTCACATTCCAGGGTAGGCTTCTTCCCCATTGTGGACCACCATGCCAGTTGGTTTACTTAGCTCACAAATGCCCATGACCCATCAATCGCTGTACTGTGGGTACACCTCGTAAGCACTGTACTGTGATTGGGGGGGTCCAGATGGCAGTACTGTGGAATGTTTCACATTGAAATACTGGCAATATGACAGCGTTGCCTGGAAGTCAGGGTCCTGCAGCTGGTAATCACTATGATCTGGCCGGACATCGTAGTACTGCAGAGGTTTCGACAGACAGTATGCATCTGGTACAGGTGGGTAGTTAACCATGGTCTGCTCATATTCTACTGTTGAAATGTCTTATGACAGGTTAAGCTGAGAGATAATTTTCCAGGATGACAGTCTGTTGAGGTGAGAAAAATGGGCTGAAGGGGCCAATGACTGTCTGTTCAATGAATTTGCTTTGGACTGACCAAGTACTCGAGTGAGGTGGGGTTCCCTCTGGCACCAGTGCAACTTCAGTAACGCACCTCTCCTATTGCACCCCACAGCACCTTCCACGTATGCCCTGACCTGTAGCACTTCCCTTGTGCTTTTGTCCCCAGCCCCTTCACCGCCAATGGCCCGAGATGGATTAGGGCCAGTTGCCTGGATGGCCTGGGTTGCCAGTGGGGGTTTACCACTTATTTTAGCTGCGCGTGGTCCTCTCCTCCTTCAGCCCGACCCAGGGCTGCATGTTGCTTGACCGCCAGGTGACAAAGCAGACTCCCTTCTGCACAGCTCTGGGCTGGAGCAGCGCTGCACCACCGTCTCCTGTCCATGTCAAAGTGGTGCCGACGAGTGCCACTACGGCCTCACTGGTTCGGGCCGCTCCTGATGAGAGTGGCAGACAGAGTGTGCTGTATGCACTGTGTGGGGGCACCAGGACATCTTCCTATTTGTCGTTTGAGGCTGGAGCATTTCCTCCTCCCCACTGCCAGCAGCAGCCCCCTATTAGAATCTCTCCTTGTAGTGGAAGTTTTTATTTTTCCCCTGCTCCTCCCTGGAGCTGCACCCTTCGCCATCAGCAGCCCAGTACGAATACAGCCGGGGCTGCAAATCCAGAAAAGGGGTGTCCTCTTTACCTATTGAGGCAGGCAGCCTCTGTTCACTCGATTTTGCAGCTGCCGACGGGAATAACACAAAGAAAATGGAGGCGGCGGCCCGGTAACCGCTGCAGGGGCCTCTACTAACCTTCTCCCCTCCCCCTGGGTAAGGGGAGGGTGCGGGACGGAACGGCGCCAAAACCACCCAAAGCCTGCGAAGGGCAAACAAAGGAAAGGGGCGGATTAAGCCCTTTATAACGAGCAGGCGTCCTACAGCAGGAAGCATCCAGCACCTGCAGTAGGACGCCTGCCCCGCTACCGCCGTGAAGAAGGATTTCGTTTGGCTTGTTAAAGTTACCCAGGACTTCGTTGGTTTGCAGGACGTTGGGAAGAGGACCGCCCAGCTGAGAAGGGGAGCCAGAGGACTTGTTGCGCCTACCAGGAGCAGGAGCAGCGGTACCTGGTGGAGCGCAGAAGAAGGACGTGCCGGGCCGCAGAACAGGAACTGCCGAGGAGGGGCTGGACCAGGAACGAAGCCAGACCAGGAAGCGCCGCAGCCAGACAAAGCGCAAGCGGTGTCATCAGGGAGCCGCGATGTTCCAAGACGCGGTGCCGGAAGGAAGAGGCAACCCCGGAAGAGGCAAGCGTGCGGCGGAGGACTAGGCCTGCCGGCAGGTAAGGAGCTGCGAGGGCTGTGAAAGCTGCGACCCTTATCTGGAGAATTTATCTGGGCCGCCCGAGGGTGAAAAGGGGGGCCGCAAGCAGGTCTCTGATACCGGGCTGCCTAGGTGAAAGTGAACTGGGGAACAGCAGTGCGGCGATCGGGCAGGCGCCCAGAAATAGGGAAGTTCGCCTCACTTGTTAAGCCTCATACCCAGAACACACAGAGGAAGGAGGAGCCGCGAGCGAGCTCACAAACCGGGCTGCTTGGGTGAAATAGCTTGGGGGCAGCTGTGCAGCAAGCGGGCAGGCACCCATAAGAGATGCAGAGTGCCACACCGGACCAGCCACCGGGGAAAGGCACCCCCAAGCACAGTACGTTCCTGGACTGCCTGGGGAACCACGTGGCTCCTGCAAGGGGCTTTAAGCAGCAAAAGAGTGAAAAGGAAAGCCGAGGAGGACGCACAAGGAGGACAGTCAGCTGGGAGATGACGGCAGGAGCCATTAAAACAATTTTGTGCATCAAGGACAGCAGCTCAGCAACAGGCGATTAAAGAATGAAATTGGAGGCCTTTCTGGAGATGGCTAGGTTAGCTGCAGTAACACATGGGCCAGACTGGATGTCAACAATGGTGGCTCAAACAGGGCATGAGCTTCCCGGGCCCAGTCATGTGAACAGTTCACCACTCATGTTCCAGGACAGTGCCAGTGAGGAGGCTCTGGTGTAAATTGAGGTCCAAGTGGAAGAAGAAGAGGAGCAGGAAAAGGGGTAGGTCCAGGCTAAGAAAAGGAAGAGGACCATGACTGCAAAGGCCAAGGCGAGCAAAGAGCATTCCATCGCCACCAAGAAACCACGAGGGAAAGGGAGGGCGCAGGAGGATGCAGCCTTACCAGCTCCTACACCTGCTGAGGCTCCAGGGAACCAGGGGGCCCACCCAGCACTACGGCAACCAGACCGGTGGATGTAGCTGTGGAAGGACCCACATCCCTTGAGATGGTCAAAGGTATGTTCATGGAGTGCATGCAAGCGTGGGGTAAAAATGGGCAAGCACCAAATGTATGTGCTAATGACAGTATGCTGGGTGTTATGGGGAATAGTAATGGTGCATTGTTTCCACAAGGGATGGCTCAGGGCTGAAGGGGGCCAGTGGGTGGAATGTTTCAGGCCTGGTCCCCGGTGGGAGGGACTGGGCAACCGCCTCAAAGGAGTGGGATCCCACCTGGGGGATTTTTGTCAGTTGGTTTGCCTAGCACAGGTCCAGCTGGGTGGGGTCAGTCAGCTGTCGCAGGTGGCTACCTCAGCAGGGACACAGAATGGACAAGCATGGTGGGGACAAGGGCCCAGGGCTCTCAATGTCAGTGGGGAGGACCAGCAGCCTGCACCAATGGCCCCGACGGGGGCACAGGTGGGGCAGGGTTGGTGGGGGCAGGGGCCCGGGGCTCTCAATGTAGGAGGGGAGAACCAGGCACAGCCTTCACCAGTGGGCCCAGTCAACTTGGGGGAAGGGGGAGCCTGGGGGCAGGTGATCCAATATGGAAGGCTGATGCCGGGGTTTGCACCAGTGTGAGCGGCAGTCAACTCACTTGTGTAGCACATTCCATGGGTCAACAAGGAGAGGCTGTGGAGAAAGGAATTTGTGAACATCTTTGACTTGTTGGGGATTGTACCGCTGGGGGGAGGCTTGAAAGAATTGTCAGAAAAAGAGAAATAGAAAAGGGATAGGTAGAGTGCTAAGGTGGAGCACACTATTCACAACTGGCACAAAGCTTTTAGAATGTACATGTCGGTGATGCTAGAAAAATATCCGCAGGATGCCTTAGCAATGAAAGCTTATGAGTAATATATTCATGATCTATACCTGAAGTATGGGGGTGAAGGGTAGATGGATTACGATCAGGGTTTCAGACAAAAAATATAAGTGTGGCCTGCGATGTCTTGGGATGAGGTCGATGTCGGGGGTACATTGATAAGATGATGCCCCCCAGGGAACCCGAGGACAAACAGCAAGGGGAGAAGTCCCGGGTTTGGAGAGGCAGAGGGGGTTATGCGCAGCGAGGTAGGGGATCCTTTCGCGGGCCCTCCTCCTGGGTCTATCGGGCAGCAACCCACCAGGGGGAGCGAGAAGATTGTTGAAGGTTTGCAGAAGGGGATTGCCCCTATGGTAAAGCATGTAACTTCAGGCACCCAAGGTGGGGGAGCTCCGGGGCTGGCAGCTCCACTTCAGGCGAAGCAAAACATAAAAGCAGCAGCAAACCTAAAGAGAAGTCAAAAAGAGATTGAGGTATTAACAAAGAGAGACAATATTGACAAACCTGTGAAAGACATGAGTGTGATTAAAAGGAACTTACCCACACCAGTTAACCTCCTTGCCATGACTCCTTTTCTTACTACATACCACAACAAGGTTGATGCAAAGTTGTTGTGGCAAGGGTTCAGGTGGGGTTTTAAGATATCAGGGGCAAGAGACCAAGGGGGTAAAGAGGCAACCAACTTGCGGTCAGCACTGGAAAGGCCAGAGGTAGTGGAGCAGAAAGTGGAGAAAGAAATCAAGCTAGGTAGAGTGGTAGGCCCCTTCCCTCCCTCTCCAGTGGACAATTTAGTGGTGTCACCACTAGGGTTGGTGCCCAAAAAAGAAGTAGGCCAGTTCCGCCTGATCCACCACCTCTCCTTTCCAGAGGGGCAATCAGTGAATGACGGCATACCAGAGGAATTGTGTAGGGTGCAGTATGCCTCCTTGGAAGATGCTATACAAATGGTAAAAGCAGCAGGGAGGGTTGCCCTACTGGTAAATTCAGACATCGAGTCAGCGTTTAGACTATTACCAATTCACAAGGACAGCCATCATTTGCTGGGGTTCAAGGTGGGCAAGAAATATTTTTTATAACAAATGTCTACCAATGGGCTGTGCCATTTCATGCGCTTATTTTGAAGCATTCAGTACCTTTTTGGAATTCACGGTGAGAGAAAAAATGAAGGAGGGTGGAATGTTACATTATCTTGATGATTTTCTGTTCATTGGTAAGAAAGGGACCGAGGAGTGCAGTGAACTCATGGAGGCATTTCAGGAGTTGATGTCACACATGGGGGTTCCGCTGGCTCCTGGGAAAACAGTGGGTCCAGCCACCACTCTGACATTCTTGGGGATTGAAATTGATTCAGTAAAGGGCGAATGCAGGCTACCGCAGGACCAGGTGCAAAAATTGAAAGACATGATTCAAGGTTTGAAGGGGAAGAGCAAAGCAACCCTGAGGGAGCTGCAGTCACTGGCGGGTAACCTTAATTTCACGGGGAGAGTAATACCTTCCGGGAAAATGTTTGCCAGAAGTGTAGAACAGAAGACAGTGGGGCTGCAGCATGCCTCCCAACACGTCCAGTTGGGATCCAAGGTAAAAGAGGATCTCTGGATGTGGGAAACATTTCTGTCAGAGTCGAATGGGGTCTCAATCTGGAAGGAGGACTGGGAAAGCAGCGAGAGGCTCAAACTATTCACTGATTCATCAGGATCTCTCGGTTTCGGGGCAATCATGGTGGTCAGGACGTGCGGCAAAGTGAGGCCGGCTGAGTGGCATAGGAAATTAATCATGAAGGACATTGCACTGTTGGAACTGTTCCCCATTGTAATAGCATTTAAATTGTGGGGGGAACTCCTTGAGAACAAAAAAGTATCCTTGTGATCAGACAATTTAGCAATGGTTCAGATTATTAATCTGGGGTCATCAAGCAATTTGAGAGTGTTGAAGTTGCTCAGGGAGCGCACCAAATGCCTGCTGGCATTAAACATCGAGGTCAGGGCACGGCACATTCCCGGTATCAAAAATACGGCCGCTGATTCTCTGTCTCGTTTACAGTGGGAGAAGTTCCGGGAAAGCTGCCCAGAAGCAAGGAAGGTGATGGTCCCGTTATAGGAACAGTGGTGGGGAATGATTGGGGTGATCTGAGCTCTTTGATAGACGCGGCCCTGGCACAAGGCACAGCAAAGAGGTACAGGGCATGCTGGGAGCGGTTTATTACATTTCAAAGGGAGGTGCTGCCAGAGGGTCAGGAAGAGTTTGCAGTGCGGGCCTTTGTGGGCTGGTGCTGGAGGATGGGGGAAACCAGAGCCTAGATGACATATAATTTGGCAGCTATAGCTCATTATGCCAAACTAAGGGGTGAAAAGGACCCTACCAAGGAGCATGATATCATACTGGCCATGAGAGGATGGGCCAAGCAAGCAGTACTGAAGCCCGACGAGAGGCGGCCCATCGATATAATAAAACTGCATGGTTTGATTAAATGCCTGAACACAGTATGCAATTGCGAATCAGAGAGGATGCTATTTACAGCGGCCTTCACAGTAGCATTCTTTGGGGCACTCAGGGTCAGTGAGCTTGTATCCGAGAACAAAGGGGGCAAAGGGAATGGCGTTTTGCGTTTAAGGGATGTGCAGGTAAGCAGCACTCAGGTGGTCATTTATGTGCGGAGGTCAAAGACCGACCAGAAGGGGAAGGGGGTGGCACTGACACTTCAGGCCATTCAAATGAGTCTAGTGTGCCCGGTTGCTGCCTTGGCCAACTTTCTTCAGCAACGACAGGCGTCGGAGGCAGGGGCACCATTGCTTCTGCATAGTGATGGGTCCGCCTTGAGCCACTTCCAGTTCAAAAAGGTGATGGAACTGGCGTTGGTGAAAATGGGGTTAACGGAGGGCTGGTTTGGGACCCACTCGTTCTGGATAGGGGCCGCCACTTCCGCAGCAGCCGGGGGCCTGGGGCGGAGGACATCAAGAAGTTAGGGAGATGGTCTTCAGGGTGTTTCAAAAGACCAGAAAAAATGTAATATAACATGCTATCTCCTCTCCTTCTCATTACCAGCGTTGCAAAGAAGGAAGCAGCGCACCATTTGGCTAGTGGGGCATTTGTTTATTTCAAGAGCCAGGGCGAACTGGACACTGCAGCAGGAGGAGCTGACGGCCGGCGAGTTCCAGATCTGGTGGCATGGGGTGCCAGGGATGAAATGGGCACAGCTGCAGGGGCTGCTGCGGAAAATGCTGGGTAAGCAGCAGAGACCAGATGTGCTGGTCATCCACTTGGGTGGGAACGATTTGACCAGCTTAGGGAGGGGGGTCTTGTTGAGGGACATGATGCTCTCATTGCAGGAGATAGCAGCACAACTGGGTGAAATGGAGATCGTGTGGTCAGAGGTGATTCCCAGGGCGGAATGAAGAGGGGGCCGAGAACCACATAGCAGTTGAAAAATCGAGGAAAAAATGTTATGGTGCCATGGCAAAGTTCTGCAAGGGCAGAGGCTTCCAACATATCAGACATGGCCTGATCAACTTAAAACCCCCCCCGAGTATTTTTAAAAAAAATGTGTTTATTTATTAACAGCACACAGGAACATACATAATAGCATTGCATCTGTAGCAGGCAGCATGTGAAACATGAAATCTCCCCAACCCCCCACCCCGGGCGCCCCCGGAGGTCATTATCCCTGGGCCTCATTCTGTTTGACAAGGCGGCGAGGTGTCCCCCATGTAGTGGAGCACTCTCGCAATCAAGCGTGGCTTAAAGGTTAGTGCTGGATAGTTCTGGTCATAGTCTAGGACCGGGGCCCACGTGTCGGTGAATCGGTGGAGTCGGCCCGCCTTGGCTGCCGTGACCTTCTCGGCTATTAGTATGTCCCAGAGTTTAATCCACCATAGGGGCATTAGGGGGCCTTCCTCAGTTTTCCAGGTGCGGCCCGGGCCACCGTAATTTTGGCAGCCAACAAGAATTGAGTTATCAGCGTGGCCCCCCTCCCCGATCTCGGGTAAGCGTCTGGGAGCGGGATGCCCAGGAGGACCTGTTCAGGAGTCAACGGGATAGTTACTTGGATGATGTCTTTTATAGTAGCGAGACATTGGGTCCAAAGCTCCCTTACCTTAGGACAAGTCCACCATATGTGGAAATAGGATCCTGGGTGGCCGCAGAGATGCCAGCAGTGAGGGTCCAGGGCTTGCTGGAAGTGGCGAAGGCGCAAGAGTGGGTAATACCATCGCAAGAGCAGTTTTTTAAAGGATGGTATGCATCTGTCAGCAATGGGAATGGAACTCTTCTACTGGAATATATGTACTAAATTATTGGAGCTGTAAAAAGAAACAGGAAAGAGGGGGAGCCACGGTGGGCGGTAACCCACCTAGTGGCGTGGCAGTGTTTGGGCGACCAAGCACAAAAGACAGCCACCGAATGAGTCAGAAAGAAGCCGGAAGGGTCTTCGCTCTTCTCAGACCAGCGCCTCTTGGGAGCCTAACGGCAGGGGCGTCTGGTGGTAACAACAAGGGCTCAGCTTCCCCCAAAAGAAACGGCGCTCTCACCACCCACGGACACCTGCATGGGCAGGGTAGACACAGGCACAAAGGGTTGGGAGAGTTGGGCCTACTGTGGACACTATACAAAGGTATAGGGGGAAGCAGGTGATTTTGGACACGGAGCAAGCGCCACACTTACAAACTGGATTTCACGAAATATGTGCAGTGATTCTTTTGTTGTGGAAATAAAACTGCAGCCAAGTTTGCCTTTTTGAAACTACTGTCTCATTCCAAATTGATTTTCTTGTAAGAAAACAAGGTGCATCAGAGGAATGAGCAAATGAAGGCTGATTGGCTATGGGTTCAAATGGACAAATGCAGGGATTAACCGCCCGGACAGTTGAGGGTGGGCACCACCCTCCAGGTATCTTTTGTGTTGTTGCGGCTGCAGCATTTTTTTTCTTGGCTGGAGGTGGGGGTGGGAGGGGTGCAGCACTCAGCACTCACCTCCCTCTGCTTCATTTCTTCAGGCTGGAGGTGCCTTTGTTGTTGGGGCTGCAGCCACTTGATGTCGCACTCTTCCCAGCATCGGATTTCAGAGGGGCTGCGGGCTGATCCTCCCCTGGCCGCATGAGCAGTCAAGCACCCTTATCAGAGGGCTGCGGCCAGGGACGATCCCGCAGCAAGGCTTTGCTCTTTTTCCGTTCTTGTGGCTGCTTCACAGTCCTCCGTTGCAGGAGGGACAAACAGGTCATCCCTGGCTCTGTTACTTGCTGGGGGGCAGGCACTCCCTTCACCCCATATTTCTTGGGGGGGCAGCCGCACATCAGAGCGCAGAAGGCCGCCCCAGCACTTCTGACCCAGGCCCCGGGCCGCATGAAATGCGGGACGATAGAGGGTCTGGGAGTTTAGGCGCGGGGTGGGGGGAAAATGGCGCGAAAGCGTAGGGAGGGGTGTCCGAATGGCGCCACAAGAAACAAAAGCCCAGGAGGGGCAGGAAACAGCACCTGGTAAGGTGCGAATTGTAACATCAAGGGGTCAGGGGGTAACCCGGCCGCCCCCAGGAAGGAAAAAAAGGCCGGTGGGGTATAAGTAAGCCTGGAAAAGGAGAGGCGGCACAAACCAGGTAAGAGCTCACCTCTCTCGGGTAGGCTCTTGGTACCTGGAGAAGGGGAAGGAAAAACTTCGGAACCGGACACAATGTGCCCAAAAGCATATGGCTGTGTAATTATTTTATTTGTTTGGATTTTCTGTAAGAAAATAAAATGCCTACGGCCTACAATTTTTCCATACACATAAGTTGTCTGTAATTTATTACTTGGGTAGGGATCTGGTAAGAGAAGCAAAGTGAACCCACACTACTCAGCCTATGCCTCGGGCAGGCCCTCCACTTTCCGCTCTGTGTCGGAGCAGCTACTCATCAGAGGGGCTGTGGGCAGAACTCCCTCCCCGGCTACACAAGCACCCTCCTCCGAGGGCCGCAGACAGGGAGGAGCGCAGACAGAGCTCCCTCATACTCTCTGTGCACCCTTTATCCTTGGTGGGGCAACACACCCCTCACTCGCCAGGGGTGTGTTTTCTTTCTGTTGCCTGCTGCCGCCCCATTTCTTCTGCTCGCAGCTGCCGATTCTGCAGGGTCTGCAACTGCAGCATTCCTTCTTCACTTTGCTGACGCCGCAGGATTTAGAGACCGCAGATGTTGCAGGGGTGCCCCGTACCCCTCTACTCCACGGCAACAGACTGCCGCTTCTCCTCCACTGTCCCCCTTGCGGATTGACAAAGACAGCGAACCTTGTGGACAACGGGAATGACACAATAGCGGGGGTTCCGCTCCTCATCGCCAATGTTGTGGGGGGCCGTGATGGATACAGTACGCCAGCACCATTGGGGGTGGGGGCACAGCCAGCCTTGCACCTGACCGTGCGGGCGTCTGCCACCGTGCTGGCACGAGTGTCCCACGGCATCATGGCATGCAGGCCTGTGCCTCCACCTGTAGGCTTGCGGCCTACAGGAAATAAGACACAGACTCAGTTGCTTCTCTTCTGGAGTCTGCAGCCGCTCTGGTGGGCCTGACTGCAGATGCTCCTTTTATTAGCTTGGGCCATGACACAGTCATGGCCCATGTTAAAAGGGCAATACACAGAGGCGGGACGCATTCCCTTAAAGGGTCAACACACTGGGGAGGGTCCCACACCACACATAGCATGCATATGTAATAACAGGGCCGCAAACAAGGTAAGGTGGGAAAACATAGGGCGTAAGCTTTATTACACCAAACAGAAATGCTCATAATAAATGCACTGACAATGAACAATGTGAGATATGCTTTTGGGGAACATGGGGTCAGGTGAGCGGGAGCTCTGCTCCATCGTAGGACTAACCCGAGGCTGATCCCTGCCGCCATGCGCAGGGGGTACACGGCCACTCTGGTCCCCCCAAAAGTCACTATATGCATCCTCTTTCTGCTAATGTCCAACACATGTCTATTGAGAGATGGGCTACATCTTGGTGGAGCAATTCTTTATTATTCAAAGAAATGACCCCATGTTTGATGAACTTGAGAGGGGTGTACGAGCAAAAATTGCTTAGTGCTTTGTTTAATTTCCTTCTGGATATTTCTATTGCTTTATTTGAATCTGCATCCCACCAGTGCTGCCTAGGCAGTACCTCAGAGACCATGACCTCTGTCTGTCTCCAGCATCCTGCAATCCGTCTACGTGAGGTGCACATTTCCCCCAAGGGTGCCTTTCTACCCAACTGTGTTAGATCATTGCCCCCTAAGTGTATTATCAAAAATTCTGGAGGAGGGTCCCTGACCCCAAAAATAACAGCTAACCTGTTGTGTAGGTCCCCCACCCACTTCACACCAGGTGTGCCCCACCATGATGTGATTGTTCTTTGGACATGTAGACCCTCTTGTCTGTCCTCCAGCCATCTGCTTGCTCTTGCAACAAAATAGTGGCCCACAATCCAAGCTGACTTATAGGAGGGGTGGTCTGTGGGGAGAAAGGTCAGAGTTAGATTAATTCTTTCCTGATGTATTTCTTATAAACCCCAGATTTACAGCCCCCAATTCCTTTGTTTGCTTTCTCATCCATCCCTCGCATCCAAGCTGAGGTTGCTGTCCCAATCCAGAAAGAATACGAACTGAACTCTGAGTCACATCGTGTGTCTCCATTCATGCATGGAAATGTGGTTGAAATGAAGAAATAAATGCATGCTATGGTGTCAATGAATGAGGTCCCTTATGATGTGATGACTTACACATACATTGTTGCCCACATGCAGGTGATGCAGGCTATCCCTTGAAGAGGTGGCTCCTTACCCCAGTTCGGAACCCACAGAACAAGCACGAGGAGGACTATAATCGTGCACATACACGTACCCGTGTGGTGATTGAGCAGACATTTGGCCTCTTGAAGGCACGGTTTCACTGCCTCAGGAAGTCTGATGGGGCACTCCTGTGCCGCCATGAGAAGGTGGCAAAGATCGTCATGGCATGTGTCATGCTACACAATATGTGCATCAGGCGGAATGTGCCCCTGCCCCCTGACGCTGAACTGCAACCATCTTACGATGAGGATGAGGAGGGTGGCGATGGGGCAGCACCTCAGGGAGGCAGCGATGCACAGGAGGGACGTGACATGCGTCAGACTCTGATCAACCAATGTTTCTAGCATACATGGACGGGGAGTGTGACATGGAGATGGCACTCGGGGCACTGGGTGTGTCAGGGACACGGACACTGTAGACTGTCCATCAATAAAGCACACGTGCGCAATAAGCAATGTCCACACATGTGAATTATGAGTTACCAAAATGTGTATTGAAGAATTATGACAAAGTGAACAAGCCCTCCACCCCACACACTCTTTTCCCCCTCCCCCCTCAACTCCCCCACACACCCTCTCCTTCCTCCCCTCTCAACTCCCCCACACACCCTCTCCCTCCTCCCCCCTCAACTCCCCCACACACCCTCTCCCCCCAGCCCCCCTCAACTCCCCCACACATGGTGTGCAGTAGCGTGCACCAGTGGTCGCATGGCTGTGCCTACTGGCCTCCCCCTCTTCCAGCACCAGGTGCCCCCCTGTCCGATCTGCGCAGGTTCCTGCCAGACCTCTGCACGGGGCTGGTCCTGGTTGAACTAGCAGTTGATGATGTACCCGGTTGTTCAGAAAACTGTGGTGGACGCATGGTCTGCATTGCTGCCACCATCTCAGAGAGGACGTGCCGCACTGCTGCCAATTTGGCACAAATGTCCTTCGAGGATGACTCAATAGCTGATTTCAAAGATGCAGCACATTCCCGGATGTCATCCCTTACACTCCCACATTCAGTTATGTGCTGCATCAACAGGCCAGTGATCTCCTGCTGGCGCCTCTGAATGTCCTGGATCCCCTCTTGGGTGGTTGGGGCTGCGGTGGATCTTTGAGGGGTTTCCAAAATACTATGTTCCTCGGGCACAGTTGGCGTGGTGGTGGGAGTTGCAGCCATGAATGATCCGGAGACAGCCCGTGCATGCTGGTGTCATGCATGCTGCATGGGGACAGTTGTGGGGAATGCAGGGGGCCTGTGGCGGGAGTTGCAACATGCAGCTGATCCTCTTCCACATCATCAGAGACTGCTGCTGTGGCAGCTGTCTCGCCCACTGTGCTGCTTGCAGCTGATGCAGTCCCTTCTGCCGCTGCCACTTGGGTGTTGGTGGCTGTTGTGGGCACTGTAGTGGGGGCCGTAGAGCACATTGGTGCTGTGGCCTGTGGTGTTGTCTTGGCCTTCCGATGTGGTGTCGGTTGGCCTATGCCCCTTGAAGTGGAGGGGCGGTGTTGTCCCTCCTCAACCCTGGCCTTCTTACGTGGTGTGCCATCTTCCTCCCTGCTGTCCTCATCACCACTGTCTGATTGCGTGCCTGTGGGGGACCAATAGAGGGAGAGGGTTAATGATGGGTCTACAGGCACCGGGCATGCATTGGGGTGGCTGCATCCATATGGAATGGCAGATGATTGACATTGGGGGAGTGACATGCGGGTTGCTTGCCTTTTGGGAGGGTGATGCATAGAGGCGTCTGGCCTTACACATATGGGGTGCATTCAGCATGTGGACAAGGTGATGCTGTGCACTGCCTGTAGGCAGTCTTGTACTCATGTGTCTGGTGAACCCTGCTCTACATCATTGCACTGTCAGGTCAGGTGGACATCATCGTGGTGGTATTAGCATTGTATCATTTGGGACGCCTACCTGCATCGGCCGATGACGGTGCTCCTCGCTCCATGTCCCCGACTCCGTGAATTGACTCTGCCCCTATGGTGGTGGCGCATATCTCCTCCCACGGTTGTAATTTGATGGGGGACTCCGCACCTCCACCTGTCGCCATCCCCATGTTGCGGTTTGCAGAGAGTATGCTGCGTACGCGTAAACGCAGGTCATCCCAGCGCTTACGGCATTCTTTTGGTGTGCAGGGTGTGGTGCCAACGGCGCTGACTTTCTGGCTGACCTCCGCCCAAATCTGCTTTTTGCACTGCAGTGCTGGATGGGACATCTCGTTTGAGAAAACCTCATCTGCATGCTCCTGCAGTGTCTCAGCTAGCATTGACAGCTCCTCATTGGAGAAGGGCTCCTTGCGCTGGCGATCTCCCATTTTCTTCAAAGCTTTTGGCATGGTTAAATGCAAAAGGTAGTGGTGGAGGTGTGTAAGAGTTCCGGGGGTCAGATGACTTCTGGTTGTGGTGGATGGCAATGGATGGTGTTTTTAAACATGGCCACCGTGCTCTTTCCCGTTCCTGTGCGATGACGCTACTTCCGGTTCCGCTTATTAACTGTCACCGCTATTAGCGGTGACCGCTAATGCCAAAGCTTGGATGCCGGAGGAGCTATTTCCACTTCAGACGGTGCAGGAAAGGTTTTTTTTTCGGGGTTTTACGGCATGGCGGTGAGGTCATTACCGACATGGCGCAAAGCTCGTGCCCGTAAACTCGTAATGGGCCGCTTTTAGCGGTCTATTGCCAGCACGGACACGGTAATTGCGCCATGCCGGTAATGACCGGTACTTAGCTCCCGGGTCGTAATGAGGGCCAATGTGTTTCAAAGCGCTTCCAATGTAGCGCTTACATGACCAACGTAGGAAAGGAAAGCACCGGTGAGAGCTGTTATGTCTGCTTGTTAATCCCCTATGCCATGAGTGCCTCCAGAACGTTCATAGCAACTAAAATACCAGCAGCAAGAGCACAATGCTTGATGTATCTCTCGATGGCGACAAATTGCGGAAGGTTTCAAGGGAAGACAGCGACATTAAGATGGATGTCCACAGCAACGTTCCTGTGTGAAGTTAATTACATAAAAAAAGACATGATGAACAATTATTGGCAGCTAGATGAAGCTATACTGTACACAACTGATGGGCCTGACAAAGGAGAAACAAAGACTATCACCCAGAAGGAACTGGCATGTCCCTGGACAAGAGTGTGTTAGGGTAATTTCTGGGGCCGGCAGAGCCGTGCTGAGGGCCCGCAGCCGCCCAGCTCACGGAAGGCCCTAACTCCTTCCCAGGTTCCGAGAAGCCGAGGTCCACACAAGGAGCAAAGATAACTGTGGTTTATTATACCAAACGCACAGGAGGTATATGCATGTACAACGCTCAGGCACATCTCGACACAGTTGGCTCGCAGGCCTGTTTTGTATACTGGTGACGTAATAACCGTCGTCACTTGGCAAACTCTCTCCTAAACCTATGAAGGCCTAGGATTGGCCCCTTACTGGTAGGTCCAGTATAGGATCCTATACAAGACAATTATGAGTGGAAAGCACTGTCAGGTGGTATACTTGCTACTTTGGAAAAGTTACAGTGAGAAAGCCTGGTAATTGGTTAGCAACCTCACCATCTATCCCCAAAACCCAGTGTCCTGATTGGTCAGGCTGTGGGCCCCCAAGCCTGGGAGAACCTTCGTTCACAGCCCGCGAGACACCTGTTCTCAGTGCATGTCTACTATGTCTTAGCAATTGCAACTATGTGTCTACGTATTACAATAGTGTGAAGACGACTAGTGCCATGAGAGCACTTCATTCCCATCGTAGAAGGTGCCTGGAGGTAACAATTATGTAGCAAGTCGCTGTCCAGCTGTGGGGCCGCTGCTCGTTCCCAGCCTCCGTGTCTTGGTCTGTTCATAGCTCGGCCGGGTCACGTGGCTGGAGACCACTCTTGCAAGCTCAATTGCCTCGAATTAGCATGTATTTTACAGGGAACACTCATTGCTGCCGCCGATGTCAACTTGGCTCAGGATATGTAATGTCGCTTCGCATCATGGCGTCCTTGGCAGTCTGCTGCTTACGCTGTAGGTTATTCTGCTAGCACAGCACCTTATGGTTTGGGATATCTCTGTGATCACTGCAGCCTTCTGTATTCTCCTAAGGCTTGCTCTGGCTTCATTATGGAGTCATCATAATGTCCATAGGTTAGTGAGAGTTTTACGGTTGGTCATGTGTGTTGAGTGCTCCTGTCCTTCCATTGGGTTAGTTGCGGGTAAGCATCTGCAAGCGTATACACAAACTCTTCTTTGTGTCTTGCGTTTCTGCAGTCCTGCAGCGAGCCTAATGACAAAATAATAAACGTACTGATAGTGTATATGTCACAGACCTCTATCTCCCAAACTGTACATGTTCTTCGTGTAGATTGGTGGGTGTGGGTGTGTGTGAGTTGCGCGGATTGCGCGTGTGCTTCGTGTCTGGCGGAGCTATGTCGCTGGGATGTCTCTAACGACCTGCATCATGCCGGCTTTAGTACAACGCTTTTAGTCAAGTTGGTCCATGCGGTTCTCCCCAACTCTGTCCTGTGTTTCTTCATCCCCTATAGGCAGAGTTCGCGTTGTAGCAGGGGCATATGGTCCGCCGGCAGGGTACCTTTCGCAGTTGTTGTGGAATCGGCGACCATATTGTTGCTGGTGCTTCTTCCGGTTGGGGGGTCGGCCAGAACTTTGGGTCTGCTCAGATTTTCCCTCTTCAGTCCCCCCTCTGGTCGACTTGTTGACCACAACATTATAGTACCTTCTGTCTTCCATCAAACGCCATACTTTAGATTTCCGCCCAGGTATTCGTAGTGGTTAACGTGATCTTCAAATGACCAGTACATGTAGACACAGCCACCTCCAGGCTTGCAATAGACCTATTTTGCTACATACTTCCTTGGGTTGCGCAGATTTTCTAACTTCATTGAAGGAGGGTGCATGTCTGCCTATTTTATTTGTTGTCTCAGCCGTTCTCTTTCTTTCATTACTTCATCCATGTGTTGGTCACTATCCATGGCCATCAGTAATGTCATGCCTACTGCCTCCTCTGCTTCCTTTTTGCCACGCAGAACTTCACGCCAAATAGAGATGCCACTCCTATCACTAATCCTCCTGTTAGCACCTTAAGGCCATCAGATAACCAGGAAGGCATCTAGGACCATATCTACGAAAACCAGCTCTTATCTGTCTTTGTTCCCTTTGATTCTTCTTCCATCTTGGCATGCATTTGTGCCAGCTGTGCTACTGCTTCGGATAGTGTTCCATTGTCCTAATTGTTTGTTGGTGTAAACATCCAGCAGGAACTTCCAATTTTTGTGCAAACTCCTTCTTCTATAGCCGTGAGGAGTTCCAGAACGTATCTGTTTTGTAGTGCTATGAGCCGTATCGCTCTGAGCTCCTCCTTTATTGTGTTGAAACTGTTCACTGTTGAGTTGATGGTCATCATCAGCTGCCACCTTGTTATCTGGAGCCACTTTGCATTGGCATATGTCTGGAATCCTGGGTGTATTAGTGCTGAGAAGAACATTGCAGTTCTGCTGAATAGTCTGTGTGCTGGTGGTATTTCGTCTAGTACAACCTCAGACCGTCCCCAAAAGTAATTTCCTCTTTTCACCCTCCTGAGTGTTCCCTTCTTAGGTACAGCATTGTTGTTAGTGCCTCGTGGGCCTTGCAGTGATCTCTTCATTCTGCTGTTGCTTTCGTCCATTTTGGAGAGATTATTTATGTTCACATGCATTTTTGGTACTACCAGTGAGGGTATGTTGACATGCGCCAAAGAACATATGCCTCCCCAGTTTCGTGGGAGTTTTTCATATGCCTTAGAACCACAGGCCCAATAGTGATCCATCAGCACCGCCATTCCTGTTCCCATTTGTGGTATCTCGCCTATTCTTCTGCACCGTTGGTTCTGTCCTACTTTATCAGTGCCATTGTGCTGGTAGCATGGGGCGTGTGGTTAGTGGGATTATTATAAATGTCCCATCTTCCTTGTCCACCCACGTTAGCAAGCTTTCACTCTTGGCCCATTCCTTGAGGCATTTGTCATTTTCTTCTTAAACCTGGTTTACAGCCGTTCTTGTTAACGTCAATGCCTTGCTCCCCACTACTTCATTCTCCCATCCATCCTTCGTGTATACCTTGCCATACACCAGCACTTGCGGTCATTCCCAGCAACCGGGCTCTCTGCCAATTTCTTTTGTTCCCCATTTGCATGGTAGGTACTGCAGTGTCACTTCCTTTGTTTCACCTTTCTCAGGTCCGTCAGTGATATAACGTAGGGCCTCTGCCTGTCAGTGATATAACGTAGGGTCTCTGCCTGCTGCCAATAATTTTCCATCATTGGTAGGGTCTTGATGAAGTTGTCATCACAGGGAAATGTTTCCTTTGATCTCCATCTTAATGTTGCTGTCTTCCTTTGGAATCTCCCCCACGTCTGGAAAATGTTAAGGTAGAGGAGATATTACGCTGTTGACGCTGGCACCCCGGTTGCTACGTAGGTACCCATGGCATACGGGATTAAGGAGCAGACATAGCAGTTCTCCTTTGCTGTGTCCATACCAATTTTCAACATTTGTTTATACCACATGTTGTTAGCTACATGCGCAGTGTCAGTGAGATATGTGTCAACCCCACTTACATTTGTTCCCACGCTACGCTTACCTCTTCTTACCTTATGAGCTGCTTCACTGGTACCACCTGACACAATTGACTGTGCCACGTGGGTTGGGGATATGTTAGTATTTGATGCAGCGAAGACATGCAAAGCCATGTATGTATTCCAAACACAGTAGCTATAACACCCACCACCAATAATAACCACACCATTTTAATAATGATTTTTATTAACATAACCATTTTACCTGTCCTTTCGCTTATCTTGTAGCTGATGAGATGAAAAGGTTGCCCGCATGAAAATCGCAATAAAGGCATTATTGGGTTAAAACTTGTTAGAGTTTTAAGCTCCGCGCACTAGGTATTAATTTAATGCCCAAGAAAACATTTCCTCCCATATTTTCCATACTGCTCTACGTCTAAGTATCGGTAGAATATGGTGAAGTTGTGGGTATGTTTGTGCTAGATACTCAAGGAATGCGTAGTAATAAATTCAGGCCGGTCGTGGTCTTGTGCGCCGCCCCTCCGTATGGCGTGAATATGTTGATGAGACAATGCTTCAGGGTGTTCAATGGGAGGCAGCATCTGATATCCTGTAACCTTATCCTATACTACTTATACATCAACAATCACAGTCGGGAGAGAAAAGAGAGAGAGAGAGAACACATCGAAAAAAGTGTTAACACAGTATATTTCTAATGAGATTGTGCGTGCTGTATGGTCACTTCTACTTTAGCATTTGATTACTTCCATTAAGGGTTCTTGACACAAATGGGAAGATATTGCACATTTCTTGATTCGTGATTTCTTGGTACTGGAGGCAATGTTCGTTGATTCATCAATTTGGACTAACACTGCAGTGGGGATATCAGGTGCTTGTGAGCGTCTGATCATTGGAGGGCCGGTGCGTTCTGGGTTGTCTATGGTCAGGGAATCATCAGTATCTACAGGGTGTAAGGTTGGGGAATCCCATCTATCTGGGGCATCGTCTATTTCCGTTGCATTGGCACTATTAGTTTCTCTGGAAGCGTTTTGGGGCGGGGTCAATGCCTTGTAGGAATTTATATCCTGCAAGTGGTTCCAGACCGACCGACCCTCAACCCTCACTGCTCTCTCTGTTACTGCTTCGACGGTGTGGGGTCCCATGAAGCGGGGCACGTTCCAGCACCTACCAACATTTTTGCGGAGGACACGGCCCCCCACTTTAATAGGTGTCTCTTTTGTTGAATCTTGAGTGCTGTCATCTTGGTGTGGACCGTCCTCCGCTCTTCCTTTTCTCTGTTGGATCTGTCGAGAGATAAAAGAGGCGCTAGAAAAAAGTGAATTTGCATAGTCATTCATCTCTTTACCAAAAATATCCGCCATCCCCTCGCAATCCTTTACTGCCCTTGTGAGTGGGGCCAGTGGGAGGCGCAAGCGGTGTCCCGTCACCACTTTGTGGGGTGTGAGGTGGTGATCAAAGCCAGGCTTGTTTCTTAATTCGAATAGGGCCAAGGGTAAGCAGTGCAGCCAGTTTCTCTTGGCACTCTGCTGAATTTTAGCTATAGTGTCCTTCAATAATCCATTGAGGCATTCACAAATACCATTGGCTTGAGGGTGGTATGCACACACAAACTGGTGTTTAATTCCTAACAGGGCAGTTATTTGCTGGAACATTTCATTGGCAAAGTGGGGACCATTATCAGACCGTAAGACCTTACAGACCCCCCATCTAGGGAATACTTCTCGGACCAGGCATTTAGCCACTCTGAGAGCATCAGCATGGGAGCATGGCCCCGCCTCAATCTACCTTGAGAACGGGCAGACCACCACTATCATGTACGATAGCCTTGGCATACATTGATCCTAGCCACATAATCAACATGGAGGTGCAAAAAGGGGCCCTGAGGTCAGGGAATTACTCCTGTTACTACCCTTATGGTGTGCCCAGCAGTGAACTGTTAGCATGTCAGGCAGTTACTGATAGAATTGGAAACATGTACATTTAAATTGGGGCAAAACCATGATTCTCCAATACATGCTGCAAATGCTTCTTTCCCTGTGTGCGTTGGATGGTGCAATTGTGTAAGAGCTATTTTTAGCAGCACACGAGGCATTACTACCTTCCCGGTGTTGTTTTGGTGCCATAGGGCATCAGTTGGAGACATTGAACACCCTCTTTTTACCCAGAGTTCCTTTTCATCCATTGGTTCGGCTGCCTGTAATTCCATAATTTGACTTTCAGGTAAATGGTTGTACCCCTCCTTCATTAACATTTGTCTCACCACTCCCCTCTCTTTTTGTTTTTCTGGTATGTCCCACATCTCTCCAAAATTTGAGGCATGCTTTGCATAATAATCTGCTGCCTCATTGCCCTTTGATATTGGGTCATCCCCGTTGGTGTGAGCCTGACACTTTACCAATGCCAATTCCGCAGGTTATATGATGGCCTCTATCAATTCTCCCAAGATAAGCGCATGTTGCACGGGGGTCCCGTCTGAACTCCTAAACTCCAGTTTTAGCCATCTTGCCAGCCCAGAGTGTACTGTTGATGTGACGTAAGCATTATCCAAGTAGATGGGGACCCTTTTCCTTTCGCATTCCCTGAGCGCCAGTATGCAAGCCACTAATTTTGCTGCTTGCGCTGAGTAATGCGGGGGGAGCCGAACGCTTCTCACCACCTTGCTTGTGCAGTGTTCCCTCAACCTTACCACTGCTGCACCTGTTCTCTGGATACCATCACCTTGGTCAATCGTTGATGATCTGTCAATGTACAGTACCTCTCCCCCCTCAAGTGCATTGTCTTCCACCCTCCGTGTTTCTGTATATATCTCAATAGCCTGTGCACAAACATGACCACGTTCTCCCTCCTCATATTCTTCTGCCAGGAATTACGCTGGGTTCACATTTTTGCACCGCACTATTTTCAGTTCAGGTCGTGATAATATTATCTCATACCCTATTGCTCTTTGTGTTGTTTGTGTGTTTTTTGGCTTATGCAGTATTGAAAATAGGGCGTGTTCCACATGAAGAGTTGTGGAGCACCCCATAGTTATTGGTGATGCTTTTTCTACTGCAAATGCTGCAGCAGCCAAATGTTGTTCGCACAGGAAATGCCCTAGTATTGCTGCACCTAATTGTCCGCTGTAATATGCTATTGGTTTGTGGCCCATTCTTGTTTTTTGTGTCAGTACTGCTTTCATGATCAGCCCATCTAAGTGTGAGAATAAGAACAATTCCCTTTTATAGTCTGGTGTCCTTAATACGGGGGCTGTAGAAATTGCTTGTTTGAGCTCGCTGAATGTTTCTTCCATTTCCCTTGTCCAACACAACTGGTATTGAGAATAACAGATTTTTAAGGTTGATAACCATAAAACATGTGGCTTTGACTGGGACGCCACATAGGATCGTGGCAGGGTTGGCAACTACTGGGTACTCTGCCTCTACTATACTGTTAAGAGGCCTTATATCTTGTATAAAATGCCATGACCCCATTTGCCTTGCGAACGGGGTACACCGCAGTATTGCACAGAGACTCTGATGGTACAAAAATACCCCTATCTACGAGGGCACTGATTGATTCATAGATGCCTTCATCTGCTTCCTTGGTCAGGGGGTGTTGGCGGGCTCTAGGTAGAATCGCTCCCGGCTTCAGTTTTATCTGTACTCCTCCTATGCTTTTTATGCACCCAACGTCGTACGTACTGGCGGTCCATAGTGTCTTGAGTACATTTGCTAGATTCTCCTCGCAGAAGAAAGGCAGAGCTTCTAAAGCCATTGCCATTTTCTGCACAACCTCCTTGTACAGTATGCGTAACCAGACGTACACGCTCATTCCTAACACCATCTCGCTGCTCCCCTTTGCCTGTGAAAACAACTCCTCATCTGACACTTGCATTAGTCGACACCCTTCTCCCAGTGCTATTATCGCTCTCCATGCCTTCCCTTCGTCATCCAGTGGGTGTACAGCGACCCAATCATCTCGTGCCACAATCCCTTTATATCAATCAATACAAACGTGCCTTCCTTTTCTTCAGCTTGTGTTTCTGGCCTAAAGAAGTACTCACTGGGCCTCCTCCATACCTTGCCTGCAATCCCAGGCAGCCACGCAAGGGCCATACCGTACTGGAAGACTTCTGGGTTAACAGGCTTCCACCTCTGTACCCATTGCCCAAAGTATGCCTGGAGCATTTGCCTAGCTGTGAGCATGTGAATGCCTGGTGTGGAGCAAATTGTGCCCTTGTCTGCTCATTATGTCACGTCCAATTATGTTTATAGGTGCTTGCTTGGAGTAAAGTAGGGGTAGTGATAAGTCGTGATCTCCTATTGATAATGAGATGTTATCAGTAAAAGGAACCACCTCACGAGCCCCAGAGTGTTCATGGCATCACCTGACAATTTATACTTCCCCTCCCATATGCATGACCTAGTCACCCCAGTGTCAACCAGAAAGGAATTTATTTTGTCACCTATAGCCACCCGTATTCAGGATTAGGTGTGACTGATAGGATGGGACACAGCAAGTTCGTCTGTGGGCTGTCCTATTGTGGTTACAATGACTGTCCATTTCCTGTGTAAGGGTTCTGCCCCACTAGTGTTACCGCAGGCATCCTTGTCATGGGTACCATTGATGCTGTGGCCATGGGTTGTGTGGAGTCGTCCTTTATTTGTGTCAACTGCTGTACCAGTTGCATGTTTTGGGGGTGTGGTGTTGCCATGTTTTGTTGTTGCGGCTGCTGTGTTTGCATTTCTTGTGCATGCTGGTTTACTGGTTTACTGGCATCGTCTGTTGTTGCCCCTTGGGTGGGGAGTTGTGTTGTGCTACATTTTGTAGCGGTCCCACCTGTTAAACGTCTAGCACATAATACCTATTCTGCCCATTCTGGTAGCTCTGCTGTCCTGGCTCACCCCATCCTGGTTGCATCCCCCTACTTCGGCATGTGTAGGAGATATGCCCTAGTTGTCTACAGGTCCAGCATTGCTGTGGTTCTCCTGCTTACCATGGGAACCCCACTACTCCTTCCCCCTGTCCCGGTGGGTAACCCCTGAACTCTCCACCTGGGCGCCCCCTTTGGAATCCTCCCAGTCCCCTACAGTTACCTTGATAACCGCCCATTCCCATGTACCCTCCTCCCATTTGGGGCATAACTGGCTGCATTGCATTGTACTGCTGTTGCTGTTGAGACTGGGGCTACGATACGGCTACCTGTTGTTGTGGGGCAGGGCTAGTTATGAGCACCCCTTCTAGGGCGGATTTGAATAGTTTTTAAAAACTAATTTGGTTTCATCTACTTTTCTATCCTCAGCCTTTTGTTTAATTTTGTCTTGCCACAGCCTGCAGTGGTGCACTATTGTAAGCTGTATTTCCGTAC
This sequence comes from Ambystoma mexicanum, assembly GCF_040938575.1. Classification (NCBI taxonomy): domain Eukaryota; kingdom Metazoa; phylum Chordata; class Amphibia; order Caudata; family Ambystomatidae; genus Ambystoma; species Ambystoma mexicanum. Next base: position 979,227,900 of record NC_090934.1, on the reverse strand, counting down.
ATGCCTTAGCCTCCATCACCACCAACATCTTCAGTTGTCTCTGGTAGTCCTTATATCAAGATGTGATAAAAGATAGCTCTCGTTTTATCGCATGGCTTCTGAGTTATGAGGTACCAAACCTCTTGAATCTCTTGAATATAGCTAACAGGATCTTCATCGTCACGCATCTTGAGTGACGTGATCGCTCCTATGTCTGACATGTCAGGGTATTGTGTCTGCAATGCCTGCCATACCGCATGTCTGCAATTTGCGAATTGAACTCTGTTGTGTGCAGTGTTGTGGGTGGTCACTCCCGTGAACCCTGCCCTCTTCCAAATGTCATCCGCAGCGTCACCCACTATGGAGACTAATAAGCCCTTAAAATCACCCACCGCCAACCTGTGTCCCGCCGTCAGCGTCTCCATTTCATATATCCGTTTCCCCACCCCTCCGCTTAAGGAGGATAACCTGAGCTTGATGTTCTCCTTGTCCGTGTGCTTCCAGGGCTATGTACTGTGGCCTGGTCCCTCCCCTCTCCAATAGGGGCATCTGCGAGTATGCAGCCCTCTCTTCTGGTGTGCGTCTGTACTGGTGTTGCTGAATGGGTCCCCTCTCATCCCCCACTTCTGGATCTATATCCATTACCTGTATTTCGTGGGATAGGTGTGGGGTGTTTCGTGTCCCAATGAACCCACCTCATGAGCATGTGTGTCCCCTGGTTTGTGTTACTGTCGCCCCATCTCTTCTACGCTCTGGGAGATCCCGGAGCCTGCTTGTGTAAGGGGTCTGTGGGGCTGCCCCTTCAGTTGTGTCTTGAATGGTGCTGTGTACGTGCCTTTCCCCATTCCCCTTGTGTTTTACACTCCCATGACATTCCTGTGCCTGTTCGTGTTATGTAGGGTTTACTAGGTCCTCCTCTTCCCTCATCAGTTGGGTTGTCATCTCCGCTCTCATCTTCCTCATCGCTAAAAAATCTGTCAGAGAATTTCAATTTGAGCTCATGTGGGTAACGTACGGTTACTGTTTCAAGATCAATATTCATCAACCTGCATGCATTTTCCTCCTCCCGTACCCCCGAGTGTGTTATCTCACCACCTAGTGAGTGTGCCATGGACATACCGCGCCACTCCTTGTGCCCCCATGAGGAACCTGCCCATCCTGTCGCTCTCCTCGACGTTCTTTGTCGTGTTTCTTCCTATCCACCTCCTCCTGTATTGCCTCTCTAACCCTTTTGAATGGCCGCTCCTCCTCATCATTCTCATTACGTTCCCCTGTTATTTGTGCCAACCTCAAATCCTTTAATATTCCCTCTTCGTACTTACGTGTCTGTTGCAATAGTATCTTTTTCCTCCACAGCGCCATCTCCCTATCTGCATCCTCTCTTTCCTTCCTCTCTATCTTCTTCTCCACCTTCTCCATTTCTGCAATCTGCTTTCTTCTCTGCGTCTCCCTTTCAGCTTCTTCTTCCCGCTCCCTTTCCATTTGTGCTGACCGCTGCTTCCATTCCTGCTCCTGTAACTCCAGCCCCTTTATTATCATTTCCTTTCGCTCCCTCCTTTCGTCTTCCGACTTCTTCCCTGCATCTTCCCTCTGCTGCTCCTTACTTAGCACATGCGTCACCTTCCCTATGTACCCCTGTCCCAGTTCTAACCCTTCTATTGCCCTTGCATTACCTTCTGGCTCCCCTGTTGTGACCCCTTGTAATTGCCGCCACCCATTCATTCGGGCCTATCACTGAGAATTATATTTTAGCGCTCCGCAGACCATCCTCATTAAGGCCTGTGCTGGCACCCTCCTCCCTCTTCCTGTGCTGGAGGATGTCTGGGGTATGCACCGTTGGAGCATATGGGGGTGGCTTATATGTAGGTTTGGAATTCCCTTCCACTGCTTTCAATTCTCTGGGCTCCCTTACTTCATCTAGGTCCCGTAATGGGTATAAGCCTTGCTCCTCCTCCTCCTCCTCTATGTTGTCAGAGGTGACGCTGGGTGGTGCTGGAGGTGGCGCACATGAGTTTGCGCCCTCCTCCTTCACCCCCCCCCCAGCAGGCTCATCAACCATGGCCTGTCTGCCTGGAACATACACCACAACTCGTATATCTCCATACGGTTGCCTAACTTCTTCCCCTTGTATGTGTTCTGTATGTGCATCAGTAGCGATTGCAGAGCGACTTGGGAGAAACTGCTGTTAGGCGGCCATGGTTGTATTGCTTTCCCTTCTGTATTCTTGGACCACTGTATGCTGTATTTGATTATTTTATCCTTATAAAGGGGCAAAGTGAGACACATGTGCTGAATAGGGGTTAACAACATTCCTGAACCACAATACATTCCCCCCCCCCGGTTACCTTCCCGTGAGGGACAATACCAGTGTGTATTTTACCTGACCTTTAATTGAGGGTTTCGACACTCTGCTGTAAATGCAAGTAAAACGATATTCATGGCTTATACAATGCAATATATACTGTCTCCCTCTTCCATTCCTCTTTACAAGCCTCTGCGGCTCTGCACCTTATGCGGCGTACTCTCATACTGCCCTGCCTTCACCAAAGCTGACGGAGTTCGGCACACCACCTCAGTCGTGCGCAGGCACTGTCCGCGCACTGCCGCCTGTTCACCTGCCGGGCAATCTGAGAAATACCAGCTTGCTACTCCTCCACCAATCCACAATGCAACGTCCAATGAACTATTTCAATCCCACCCACAAAAATCCCCACAGCTGTCTTCCCACCTCCCAGGAGTGGAGTATCCGTTTTGAACCTCTTATCTCTATGTGATTAGACTGAACCTGCTGCGTCGCCTAACGGATGATACATCTCTCGCCGGGGAGACTTACCCAGCTAATACACCTTCCATACTGGATAGCCTCAGCTAATATCTATGGGAATACTTCTACTCGCGGAACTAAAGCATCCAACTTATAGGGATCCGCTGCTTCTACTTTTCATTCACTATTCAAGTGCGTTGCGAGACCGACCAATCCTACATAACACAATGGGCCTCATTATGAGGTAGGAGGTACCCCCTTACAGCATTCCGGGTCCGGGTTCTCGAAATAGGGACTTACCGGGTCATTCCAACCTTGGAGGACCCAGTAAATCCCCATTCCGAGAACCATTCCCCATTCCCATTCGAGCCCCCATAGGGCTCAATGGGAATGGGGATGGAGCTAATAACGGGCCCGTTATTAGCTCCCTGGTCCCTTAGCGGCTCCCGCTAAGGAACCTCGGGATAGGGCGGTAAGGGTTTACCGGCACCGGTCTCCTTACCGGTGCCCGTTAACCCTTAATGCCCACCTCGTAATGAGGCCCAATAACTGAACTCGCTGCTGCGCAACCTGAACACACGCTAACGCTAGACACTTTGGCATCGATTCATGAGGTAAGTTCACATTCCCATCTTTCCTTATTTAAACATCCCTCTCCCACCCACACAAATGATGTTGCTCGTTGCGTGGACCACACTTACGTTGGTGCACGCCTGCCGGCGCTGCTCGGCCGCTGACTCCCCTCCTTTGGCTCGTCTCGCCCCCTCTGGACTGCGTGGACAACTAGCCAATCGCGGGTGGGATCATTTTGAAGTCGACTCCTGATGACAAATTCTTCCTGTTGCTCAGGCCGGTTATCTTGGAATTCCCACGAGGGTCCTGCAATCCTCCGAGGTCTGAGGGCAGAGGTAACCTTGTTAAGGTAATTTCTGGGGCTGGCAGAGCCGTGACGAGGGCCTGCAACCGCCCAGCTCACGGAAGGCCCTAACTCCTTCCCAGGTCCCAAGAAGCTGAGGTCCACACAAGGAGCAAATATAACTGTGGTTTATTATGCCAAACGCACAGGGGGTATATGCATGAACAACGCTCAGACACATCTCGCCACAGTCTGGCTCGCAGGACAGTTTTGTATACTTGTGACGTAATAACGTAGTCACTTGGCAAACTCCCTCCTAAACCCATCAAGGCCCAGGATTGGCCCCTGGCTGGTACGTCCATTATAGGACCCTATACAAGAAGATTATGAGTGGACAGCACTGTGTCAGGTGGTATTCTTGGATCATCCCCAAAAGGTGCTACTTTAGAAAAGTTACAGTGAGAAAGCCTGGTAATTGGTTAGCAACCCTCACCATCTACTCCCAAAACCCAGTGTCCTGATTGGTCAGGCTGCGGGCCCCAGAGCCTGGGAAAACCTTCGTTCACAGCCCGCAAGACACCTGTTCTGAGTGCATGTCTACCATGTGTCAGCAATTGCAACTATTTGTCTGCTTATTACAATAGTGTGATGATGACTAGTCCCATGAGAGCGCTCCATTCCCATCGTAGAATGTGTCTGGCAGTAACAATTTTGTTGCAAGTCGCTGTCCAGCTGTGGGGTCGTTGCTCGTTCCCAGCCTCCGCGTCTTGGTCTGTTCATAGCTCGGCCAGGTCACGTGGTCGGAGACCACTCTTGCAAGCTCAATTGCCTCAAATTAGCGTGTATTTTACAGGGAACACTTGTTGCTGCTGCCGATGTGATCTTGGCACAGAATATGGAATGTCGCTTTGCAACATGGTGTCCTTGGCAGTCTGCTGCTTATGCCGTAGGTTATTCTGCTAGCACAGCACCTTACAGTTTGGGATATCCCTGCAATCACTGCAGCCTATGGTATTCTCCTAAGGCCTGCTCTGGCTTCCTGTCATGATTCCTGCCCCTCATGTCCCCAGCCCTCCAAGATGTCAGGCTGGAGCTAGGCCACGATCACCTACATGTCCCTCAAGGGCCTCTCCATCCCTCCAAAGACCCACTTGGAGTCAGACTTGGCGCTTGTGGCACCAGACTCACTCACTCCCATAGGATAACATTGGGGATTGGACTTGTAGTGCATTGATGGGGACAAGATGGATGCCTCCACATATTTCGGTTCCCAGAACTGCATGTGCAGCCTAGTCTTTTGGGTGTGGTTCAGCCCAGAGGCACCTGGGATACCCAGAGACTATTTAAGCCACGCCCAGGCTGAGAAACATGGTTTGTGTTTTCTGCACCTGCAGCGTGACACTCACCGTGTTCGGATCGGTCTCCAGTAGGCCTGCATGTTTCTTCTGCGCTCAGCTCCTGCAAGAACAAGAACACTGTTAGGAACAGCCTTACCTTGCAGCGCTTCTGCCCATCACTCATCGCTTCTTCTGTTCTGCGGGCATCTTCGGCGGTGTCATTCCCATCCCGGCACACCGCTTCCTAAGGAAAAGGGAAAAGAACAGAAAAAAAGCATTAGTAAGCATTCAGAAAATCTTTGCTTATTTTTAAAGACTGTATGAGCTTCAAACGCTTACCTGAATCCCAGCCGCTCTGGGGGAACTCTGTCTCCGGAACTTCTCATCCATCTGCAAGAGGGAAAAGACACTCCAGGTTAGGGTGGAAACATCTAGAGGCGCCGCATACCGCGCTTACTCACCGCATTTCTTCTTCATAACCGGCATCCACGCTGAAAACGTTGCGGCACCTAAAAGACACAGAAAAATAACTCAGTTCAATACAAATACAAAAGGGTTGCATCGTGCATCGCGCTCTCACTCACCTTCAGCACTACTCATCTCAGCAGCACGTCACCATCCCCGGATGCCGGCCATCATCTAAGGAAGGAAAGGAACGAAGTTAGAGAACTGTTCAAAAGACTCATTATACTTGCCTGTCAGACTCTTGCTAGTGAAGTAACTAGGCAGCAACGAGCCTGCATCAATCAACGCGCCCCTGCGCTGAAAGCAGGACGGAGAGCACACTTTCCAAGAAAACAAGGCCCAGTCTCCAGTCGAGTAGACTCCAGGGAAGGGTTCGAGGTCGTAAGAGGTCAGAACAGGCTGAGTTAGGTCCCCATGGATACCAGGTGAGCGTTACAGAACACAAAGCCTCACATCAAAATCCACCTGGGCATCATGGAAACGTCAGAAACCGACCAGTTAGCCCACATGTTGGGGCAGCTACGTTCCGAAGTACATGCAGCCAGGCAGGAGACCAACACCCTGAGGAGAGAGCTGATAGTAGCCAAAGAACGCACTGATGATTTAAGCCGGCAACTTCTCCAGTCACAAGCAGGGCATGCACTATTGCTGGGAAGCGTGCCCTCGATGCCAGCACCATCAGCCAATCCCGTTCAGATAACCCTTCCTGGGGCAGTTTCCTTGGCCCCGCCCAAACGATTTAAGGGGGATCCCAAGAGGTTTGCAACGTTCATGAACCAGTGCCGCCTGCACTTCCTTTGTAGACCAGGGGCCTTTCCGAATGACCAATCACAGGTCGCTTTTGTGCTATCCTACCTGAGTGGTAGCGCCGTGGACTGGTCTGTACCCTTTGTGGCCCAAGACGATCCTTTGCTGCATGACTTCAGGGGCTTTCAGCAGGAGTTGGAAAAGCTGTTCGCCCGTCGTACTCGTGGGCAGGCATTAGACAACGAACTTCTGTCCCTACGCCAAGCGAATCAAGACCTATTAACATACATAGCCACGTTCAATAGACTCGTCGTTGAAGCAGACTGGCCAGTGGAGAAGAGAACCACGTTATTTCATCAAGGGTTGCGGGGGGGAGCTCAAGGATGTTCTCACACACTTAGCGAACCCCCCGAAAGACTGCTCAGAATTCATTGACCTTGTTGTTCAACTGGATCATAGGTTGCAGGACCGAAGAGCAGATCGAACCAGACCGGACCCTCGCCCTATGTATGTGCGTTCAAAGGACAATATTGCCTCCACAACGGAAGGTTCAGGAGAACCAATGCAAATCGGGGCGTTCACATCCCCCTTGACTAAAGCGGAAAGGGATAAAAGGAGACAGCAGCAGTTATGTCTGTACTGTGGATGGTCAGGTAATTTCCTTAAAGAGTCCCCTGTGAAGCCACCGAGGAGGACGGGAGGGGCCACGGACAAGGAAGATACCATCAAGGAATCCATTTTGCACTATCTGTGGTCTTGATCAATCACCAACAACCATCTTGGTTGCACGCAGTAAGAGCGTACATTGACAGTGGAGCCGTTGGGAATTACATCGACCAGGATCTTGCGGCAAAGATGGGGCTTCCGTTATGCCCTAAATCAACCACCAACACTGTTACCACTGTCGACGTCACGGAAATAGCTTCTGGTCCAGGATCCCAATGCACTGCAGCTTTAACCCTTCTGTGCCAGGATGGACACCAAGAATCTATCGTTTTCGCCCTCATTAAGGCACCACAGTTCCGGTTGATTTTGGGAATGCCATGGTTGGTAGCTCACAATCTTCGAATCGATTGGTGAGCAAAAGAATTGGACTTTCCCGAGACTTGCGCCCACACATGTTATCGTCAAGAGAAACAACCAATAGACACCAGAACCTCCACGCTTGTGACTGTGGCAATCCGCACCCTACTAAGTGAATACCAGGACTTTCAAGATGTCTTTCAGAACGAACAGGCTAATACCCTGCCACGGCATAGACCATACGATTGCCAAATCAACCTGATACCCGGTGCACAAATCCCTTGTGGGTGAATTTACGCACTTACGGAACCGGAAAACCAGCACCTGAAGGCCTATCTTGACCAATATCTGGCCAACGGGTTCATCCGTCCCTCGAAGTCTCCAGCAGCCAGTCCTCTATTCTTCGTACCGAAAAAAGGAGGGGGACTTGAGAACGTGCATCGACTGTCGTGCACTGAACCAGATTACCGTAAAAAAACGCTACCCCTGCCACTGATCCCTGAATTGCTTGATCAAGTCAAAGATGCCCAAATCTACACAAAACTAGACATGAGAGGGGCATATCACCTTTTTCGCGTAAAACAGGGGGACGAATGGAAAACCGCTTTTGACACCAAATACGGCTTGTACGAATATCAAGTATTGCCCTTTGGCCTTTGCAACGCGCCTGCAGCATTTCAATACTTCATGTACGATGTCCTACGGAAATTGATTGATGTCTGTGCTCTAGTGTACATTGATGATATTCTAGTATATTCCGCATCAAAGCAGGACCACGTTAAACACGTCCGATCTGTATTGGAGAACCTCCGTCAACACGAGCTCTATGCCAAGCTCGAAAAGTGCTCATTCCACGTATCCGAGGTGGAATTCCTGGGCTTTATTCTCAGCCCGAATGGAATCCGAATGGATGTACACAAGGTAGATGCTATCCTGAACTGGCCATCCCCAAATTCATTCAAGCGGGTTCAAAGTATGCTGGGTTTTGCAAACTTCTACCGCCGGTTCATCCCAGGATTTTCGCAAATCGTGCATCCCATCACGTCATTGCTAAGGAAAAGCAACAAAAAGTTCCAGTGGACAACAGAAGCCGAGGAAGCTTTCCATGAACTCAAAGCAAGATTCACATCTGCCCCAATCTTACGCCACCCTTGCTCTGATCTCCCATACCTGGTGGAAACGGACGCCTCAAGCATGGCTATGGGAGCCGTCCTCTCACAAAAGGACCCTGAAACGGGCCAGTTACACACTGTTGCCTTCCTGTCGCGTAATTTCACACCCCCTGAACTCAATTACGCTATCACAGACAAGGAACTCCGGCCATTAAGTCAGCCTTTAAGGCATGGCGGCACTACCTCTTGGGCGCCAGACATACAATCACCGTAATAACTGACCACCGGAACCTCCAGTACCTAAAAACGGCAAAGGCCCAATCCTCACGACAACTACGTTGGGCTCTATTTTTGCTGAATATGTCTACGTGATTACATTTCGACCAGGGGTGAAAAACGGGAAGGCCGATGCCCTTTCCCGTATGGGGGTGGAAGAGCAAGGGTATCAGACCCCTGACCCAACAGCAATCATCCCGAGTGACAAGCTCCTAGGAATCAAAGCAACCATAACTCAGAAAGAATTACATGAAGAAATCCAAAACCTGATGAGTCCAGAGCAATTACAAGCGTGGAGTGCACAAGGAGAACATTACATGATAAAAGATCAGTTGCTCTACTTCAGGAATCATTTATTCTTACTAAACCAAGAACTACGAGAACAAGACATGTCCGGTTATCATGATTCCTTAATCGAGGGCCACCCCGGAATCGCTAAAACCCTAGCGAAGGTAAAATGAAATTATTGGTGGCCCACGTGGTGTAAAGACATTATCCAATTCATCCTATCTTGTGGAGTGTGTGCTCAAAACAAGTCATCCAAGCAGAAACCGGCTGGGCTATTACAACCATTGGAAATCCCACCAGCACCCTGGCACACGTTGTCCCTCGATTGTATTACTGACGTACCACCCAGTCAAGGGTTTAACACTATTCTTGTGGTCGTGGACCTATTTTCAAAAATGGCACTTTCATTCCTCTTAAGGGGCTCCCAAATGCTTCCACTCTGGCAAAGGTATTTCTTGAAGGCATGGTACGGCTCCATAGGTTTCCTTCAGTTTTAGTCTGAGACCGAGGTACTCAATTCGTATCTAACTTCTGGAGAAAATGCTGCTCTATGTCCCAGATCGATATCCGGCTACTATCCACCAGTCACCATCCCCAAATGGATGGTCAAACTTAGAGGACAAATCAGACGCTCGAGCAGTATCTGCGTTGCATGTTACACCAAGCTGAAGGAAGCTGGTTCAACCTATCATGAAAAGCTGAATATGCTTATAATAATTCCCTACACACCAGCACTGGGCAGACACCCTTTTATACCATGTATGGCAGGTACCCACGTACTTCTGAGTTGGACGTTCCTACAACCCTGGAAATGCCAGCAGTCAAAACCTTGCACAAGACCATTTCTCAACCCTTTAAAAGGGCAGCTGAACACCTACTTCAAGCTAAGAATCGCCAAAAGAAGTTTGCTGATCAACACCGAGCAAAGGCCCCCAACTACCAAGTGGGAGACACAGTCTGGCTGGTGTCTAAACACGTGTCCATTAAAGGAACCCAAACTTTCCATCTAAGATACCTGGGTCCATTCACCGTCACCTCCATGATAATTCCTGTGGCGGTCAGACTAGCGGTGCCGTCAAACATGCAGATTCATCCTGTGTTCCACATGTCTTTCCTTATACCTGTTCAACCTGGGACCCGGGTAGCAATGCCACCGCAGCCAGTAGTAGTCTCCGGGGAGCCTGAATTCGAAGTCAAGGACATCCTGGATTCAAAGTATGTCAGATCCAAATTATACTACTTAGTGGACTGGAAGGGGTATGGTCCACAAGACAGGACATGGGAGCCTTCTGAGTACATCCATGGACGTTGCTTGCTTAGGCGATTTTATCAAAACCATCCAAACAAACCAGGACCAGACAGAAGAGCCACCTTGAGAGGGGCCTTGGGGGGAGTGCTGTCATGATTCCTGCCCCTCATGTCCCCAGCCCTCCAAGATGTCAGGCTGGAGCCAGGCCACGATCACCTACATGGCCCTCAAGGGCCTCTCCATCCCTCCAAAGACCCACTTGGAGTCAGACTTGGTGCTTGTGGCACCAGACTCACTCACTCCCATAGGATAACATTGGGGATTGGACTTGTAGTGCATTGATGGGGACAAGATGGATGCCCCACATATTTCGGTTCCCAGAACTGCATGTGCAGTCTAGTCTTTTAGGTTTGGTTCAGCCCAGAGACACCTGGGATACCCAGAGACTATTTAAGCCACGCCCAGGCTGAGAAACATGCTTTGTGTTTTCTGCACCTGCAACGTGACACTCACCGTGTTCGGATCGGTCTCCAGTAGGCCTGCATGTTTCTTCTGCGCTCAGCTCCTGCAAGAACAAGAACACTGTTAGGAACAGCCTTACCTTGCAGCGCTTCTGCTCATTATTCACCGCTTCTTCTGTTCTGCAGGCATCTTCGGCAGTGTCATTCCCATCCTGGCACGCCGCTTCCTAATGAAAAAGGAAAAGAACAGAAAAAAGGCATTAGTAAGCATTCAGAAAATCTTCGCTTATTTTTAAAGACTGTACGAGCTTCAAACGCTTACCTGAATCCCAGCCGCTCTGCGGGAACTCTGTCTCCGGAACTTCTCATGCATCTGCAAGAGGGAAAAGACACTGCAGGTTAGCGTAGAAACATCTAGAGGCGTCGCATACCACGCTGACTCACCGCATTTCTTCTTCATAACCGGCATCCACGCTGAAAACGTTGCGGCACCTAAAAGACACAGAAAAAGAACTCAGTTCAATACAAATACGAAAGGGTCGCATCGCACATCGCGCTCTCACTCACCTTCAGTGCTACTCATCTCAGCAGCACGTCGCCATCCCCGGATGCCGGCCATCATCTAAGGAAGGAAAGGAACGAAGTTAGAGAACTGTTCAAAAGACTCATTATACTTATCTGTCGGACTCTTGCCAGTGAAGTAACTAGGCAGCAACGAGCCTGCATCAATCAACGCACCCCGGCGCTGAAAGCAGGACGGAGAGCACACTATCCAAAAAAACAAGGCCCAGTCTCCAGTCGAGTAGACTCCAGGGAAGGGTTTGAGGTCGTAAGAGGTCAGAAGAGGCTAAGTGACGTCCCCGTGGATACCAGGTGAGCGTTATACTTCTATTATAGAGTTGTCATATTTGGCCATAGGTTAGTGAGAGTTTTACGGTTGGTCAGGTCCCTTGGGTGCTCCTGTCCTTCCATAAGGTTAGTTGTGTGTAAGCATCTGCAAGTGTATACACAAGCTTTTCTTTGCATCTTGCGTTTCTGCGGAGCTGCAGCAAGCCTAATGACAAAATAATAAACGTGCTGATAGTGTATGTGTGACAGTCCTCTATCTCCCGAACTGTACATGTTCTTCGTGTATATTGGTGGGTGTGGGTGTGTGTGTGTGAGTTGCGTGGATTGTGTGGGTGCTTCGTGTCTAGCGACGCTATGCTGTCGGGATGTCTCTAACAACCTGCATCATACCGGCTTTAGTACAATGCTTTTTGTCAAGTCGGTCCATGCAGTTCTCTCCAACTCTGTCCTGTGTTTCTTCGTCCCCTCTAGGCAGAGTTTGCATTGTAGCAGGGGCATATGGCCGTCCGGCAGGGTACCTTTTGCAGTAGTTATCATGGCTGGGGCAGTGGGTATCGGCACAAGCTCATGGAATCGGTGGCCATATTGTTGCTGGTGCTTCTTCTGGTTGGGTGGTCGTCCAGGACTGAGGGTCTGCTCGGATTTTCCCTCTTCAAGTGAAAGAAACAGGAGGAGTGCCTGGTTGCTGGGAAAGACTACAAATACTTGTGTATGGCGAAGTGTACACAGAAGATGGGTGGAAGGATGGGGTTGTAGGGAGCAAGGCACTGACACTATCACAATCACTAGTGAACAAGGTACACGAGGAAAACGACAAGTGCCTGAAGGAATGGGAGGCAAGTGCAAAGTTACTGACATGGGTGGAGAAGGAAGCTGGACCAATGCCGATAATACCCCTGAAGACATCAGCACTGTGCTATCAGAAAAATGGTGAAGTTGAAATTGGCGATAATGCTGGATGCGGAAGCTGTGAAAAACATGCAGCTATGAAGGCAGGCACAGCAGTACTGATGGACCACTACTGGGCAAGCAAATCGAAGGAGTATGCTCATTGGTACACATCAATATGCCATCATTGGTCGTGCCCCGCAAAGTTGTGAAGCTCGATGAGTTCCCAAAGATGGACAATAACAAAAGGAAGAAGAGGTCAGTGGAAGGGGAACCAACAGCCAAGACAGAGAAACCAGCTGAATTGAGCAGATTAAACAGAGGAGGAAATTACTTCTCAGAAGCATCAGAGACAGCACTAGATGAAGTTCCAACAGAACACAGACTGTTCAGCAGGACACAAATATTCTTTGCCTCAATAATACCATCTGTACAAGCACACACAAATGCGAAATGGCTGCAGATTTCCCTTTGGGAGTTGATGCTGACAATAAACTCCACAGTGAATGGGCTCAATGCAATAAAAGAAGAGCTCCAAGCAGTTAGGCGGTGGCACTACAGAATGGATAGGTTCTGGATCTGCTTACAGCAATGGAAGGAGGAGTTTGCGCAAACATTGGGAGTTCCTGTTGCATGTTCATACCTGCCAATGACGAAGACAATGGTACGCTGTCAGAAGTACTCCAACTATCCCAGATCCATGCCAAAATGGAGGAAGAAGCAAAGGGGATTGGAAAGGACCAAAGCTGGATAGCATACATATGGTCATGGATGCCATTTTGGCTGTCAGATGGAATAAAGGTGATAATGGGAGCACTAGTGCTGGCAGTGATATCAATGAGCGGAACAAAGGTCTGCATGACGAAGTGCAAGAAGACGGTGGAAGGAAGCAATCGGGATGCAGGTCCAGATGGATGTGAACATAGGAAAAAAGGACGAGATTGTGGCAGAACGAAACAAGATAGAGAGCATTGCGATATGTAAATTGTTTCCACTTAGAGCTATGAAGTTGGACAAGCCATTCCATGCAAAGTACTATGAAGGGAAGCAGGTGTGGTGCAACCCCGAAGCTGTGTGCTGTTATATGAACTGGTCCTTCGATGATCATACAAACTACTATGGATACCTCAGAGGAATAACAAAGATATGGCAGCCACGAGCAAAAGGACTGTCGTATAAGGATGTGGTCGACAGGTCAACCAGAGGGGGTGCTGAAGAGGGAGTCGGGATCTTGTTAACACCCCCCTCCCACCAAATTCATGACAAGACGGAAGGCATGAAAACACTGCAACCACCCATTCTATTTCGGATAAATTTAAAGTTCATATACTTTGCTTTTCACTTGATCAACTTTCATTTAGGATTGCAGTTACTTTCTGGCCTACATTTCCCGTTTTATCACAACTTTAAACATTTCATAGAAACTTTTGAATGTGCAATTCCACCTCACAGGACGACTCTGTTACTTTGTATACTCTCATCACAATTCAGCAATTGTCTTTTCCATTACGTGTTTTATCGGCACAGGCACAGCCTCCAACTCTTGTTACAGTTTCATGCGCTTTTAACACAAACCAGGCTTTTGTTGCCATTAAAAACTCACCAGTAGTGTTAATTGGGTTTCTTTCTTCAACGCCTTTCATGTAGCAGTCAAGGCCATTACCAATACCTCCTCTGCTCCTCCCCGACTCCATTGTTCACCCGGGAGGGGAGTGGGCTGCCTTGAAGCACTCTGAAGTTATATCCTTTCTTCTCACTCGGTTTCCATGTTGGAACGCTTACGGCTTTCTGAAAGTATGGAATTCTCGCCTGGCTCTCTCTCGTTGTCTGCAACTGCAATCAGCCTCTTGGCCATCCAACTTCGATAGCCTGGTTCGCATCAGCCCTGGAAGAGGTGCTCCTTCTCATTCCCAACCTCGCTCCGAGTGTGCTTGTGCGTGCCACCGTTTATCCTGACAGTGAGTGCTAACAAGTGGCAGGTGTGTGTAGTTAGGATTACGTGCCTGACTCTGCCTGGTTTCATTGAAGGGACAAAGCCATTGTTAGTCACTAGAGGTAATTTTCTTGGCCTCATTCCTCATCTTCCTCTGCTCAGTAGTGTTGGCATTGTGACGTGGGGAGGAATTATGGGAGCTGTAGTTTCCCATAAAATGGGTAGGGACAGGAGTTAGATGGGCTGTGGAAAAAGGGGAATACCATGTTTCACCATTCAGTGCTTCTCCCCACTCCCTGAGGATCCCTACCCAGGTGATCCTCCCTCCTTGTCCACCCCCAGGGACGGGATACAAAAGCAATGGCCTTTCCCGGGCCACCTGAATATGGGATAACCGGGGACCAGGTTGTGAAACACTGTCTGTTTTTTCACATACCGTTCCCCTATGCGATGTGGACGAATCTGTTTCACAGAGGAACCATGAAAGGATATCCACAGTGTCCTGATCTTTACCTTTCCGGTGTTCTATTGTGAAACAGTATGGTTGTAAGTCCTGGAACCATTGTATAACAGGTGTATTGGATTCCTTTCGCTGCCTTATCCAGACAAGGGGAGAATGGTCAGTAACAAGGATGAATTGTCTTCTGAAGAGGTAATATTTCAGATAAAGGATGCCCATTTGATGGGTAACGCTTCTAATTCTAACACTGTCTGCCACTGAAAGTCTGACACTTTCAATATGGGATTTTGACATAAAGTTTATTTCATGCTGTAATAACAGACTTCATCCTCATTGGTCCAACAAATGTTTTGAGGTTCATTGTTCTTTAACTTGTCAGTCAGTCAGGATGCTTTAGTATCCAATCAGACCCAAAAATGCTCTAAGGTCATTTTTGGTCTTAGGTGTTGGCGCATTTAGAATAGCTTTAACTTTCTCTTGCTGAGTCTGTATACTACCATTTCCTACAAAAAAGCCTTGCTATTTTACGGTTAATTGAGCTAGCTTACATTTTTGTTTTTGGGAAATAATTTATTAACATTTAACAAAATACATGAGCACATCACAGAAAAAAACATTCTATATAAATATATATGAACCATCAAAAATCCAAATTTACATGAAAGAAAAGAAGGAAGAAAGACTCCCTAATATACAATTATGAAATGATACACTTATTTCACAAAGAGGGTAGAAGAAAAAAGAAAAAGAAAAAAAGGGCTACAAAGAAAACCAACCAAGGTCTCAATGGATAGAAGAGAACATCTTGAATCAGACAAGTTCAATCCAGTAACCTGCAACAAGATACATTCTATCCTATAATTGCAAGTGTATTAACATTACTGTTATACAACAATTAAGATGAACATAAGTGTCTACTCATCTTTGTATGGGCCACCACGACTCTAGATGCAAGATTATGTCAAGTCCACATCCAGGGAGGCCTCCCAGATCTTATGAAATGTAGGCCTCTTCTTTAACATCGAATAAATCACTCTTTCAACATTGCTTGTATGATACATCTCCTCCAACCCATTGTTCTTTGTCAGAAAACCATTAGATTTCCAGTCACGTAGGATCAGCATCTTCGCCATCATGGCCCCTTTTAAAGTCCAGATGGTCTGATGTTTATTCAAAGACTCCTGCAGGGTGGTTTCCCCAAAAACTAAAGTCTCACAATCATAGTCTAGGTTTCCCTTGAGTACTCTGTTCATTGTGGCGGCAATCTCTCTCCAGAAAGGCCTCACCTTATAGCACTCCCATAACATGTGTTCCATTGTGCCACGAACATGACCACATCCCCAACAGATGTCCAATGTTGTTAACTTCCGTTCTTTCATTCTTACTGGTGTCCAAAACACTCTGTTTAAGATCATCACTTGACAGGACCTTTCTCCTACATTCAGAGACATTCTTTTGATATTTCTACAGAGATCTCTCCATGTATCTTGTGTCATCTCCTACTTCAGACAAGTAGACCAGGCACTCAGGATCTTTCCGTTCCCTTCTGTAAAACCGCTCTGCAGATTATACATCTTATATGCTGAATGATCGTTGTCACCTATTTTCTTAACGACTGACAAAAATTTGATTTGACTAAGGATGGTAAGTTTACTGCTCTTTTCAATTTTCTGTACTCTCCATATGTGCAGGCAGATAACGTATAATCAACTTTCAGTTCACAAAACATTTTCAATCTCGTTCCTACAAAGAGGTCTTCAATTTTTTTGATACCAGCAGAAAACCAAGCAGGCCAGAATAAGGTTTTCTTATCGGCTTTGATATCCAGGTTTAACCAATAAGATTAAGTGACAGTCTTACCAGGGGTTAATTTTGCTGCTATTTTGTATGTTCTCCCAGTGGACCTTCTCTGAAATGAAAGAAGCAAGATCCTGGACGACCAGCAGCAAATCATCCTTGTAAAGCCACAACTTTCGGCATATTGCATTGTACTTGATTCCTACAATCCTATCATTTGATCTTATAGCTTCTTCCAAAGGTTCTATTGAGATCACGAAGAGCAAAGGAGACAGAGGGTAACCCTGCCTTGTCCTGCGTTGCAATTCGAATCTTCCAGATGTAACTTCATTTGTGTTGACCTCAGCAGTAGGTTCATTGTAGAGCACTTTGACCCAATTTAGAAACTCAGGGCCAAAATTCATTCTCACCATAGTATCCAACAAGAAACCCCACCAAACCTAGCTTACATTTTCTAGCGTTAGCTGTCAGTCCGCCTTTTCGTAGGGCTCTCATAATGGTGTAAAGATGATAGAGATGGTCTTCCCATGTATGGCTATAAATAATATCATCAATGTACGCCCCACAGAAATCAGAATAGAGTTGTAAAATCACATCTATTAATCTTTGGAAAGTTGCTGGTGCACTGTCCAAGACATCCCTTGGCTGGTGTCCAGTCATAATTTCGAAAACATAATTTCGAAAGTCAAAAAAGTCGAATCAAAAATGTCGAAAAAAAAATGTCGAATTGTTTTTTTTTTTCGATATTTTTTTTGGGCTCTAGTTTCTGTGAAAAAAATAGGTAAAAATAAAAAAAAGGGGGGTTGGGGGGGAACCCCCCCATTTCGAAAAAAAAAACGTCATTAAAAAAAAATTTGACATTTTTTTTTTCGACGTTTTTTTTTCGACTTTTTGACTTTCGAATATTTTGTAATCGAAATTATGTCTATGAACCCCCTTGGCTCTGTGCCAGACGGTAGCTCGAAAGTTGAACAATGGGTAGATCTTTGAAGGGTTTTCTCACAGCAAATAAAGCCCATGGAATCATGCAATCCCAATCCTTTCTGCCTTTATCAACTAGTTTTCTTAGAATGGTTTTAAGGGTCTTGTTAAATCGTTCAATCAATCCATCTTTTTGAGGATGATAAACTGAGGTTCTTGACATAGTGATATGAAGAAATTCTTTAACTTCTCCCATGTATTTGCTCATAAACTTTGTTCCCTGATCTGTTAAACTTTCTTTTGGGATCCCAACACAGGAAACAAATGGTAGCAGATGTTTTAGTATTTGCTGGGTCATACTATTTCTCATGGGGTAGGCCTCTGGATAGCTGATAGCATAGTCAACAATCACTAAGAAAAATGTATTGCCCAATTTAGAGGTTTCGAGTGGTCCAATGATGTCCATCCCAATTCGGGAGAATGCAACCTCTATTATAGGTAGTGGATTCGAAAGGGCAGGTGGAGGAATATTTATGCTGATCTTTTGACATATTTCACATGTCCGCACAAAGTTTTTAATGTCGCTATATATTCCTGCCCAATAAAACCTTCCATTGATGTGGGCTTGGGTTTTAACTTGTCCTAGATGTCTCCCTGTTGAATGTGAGTGGGCAATTTCCAGAACTATTTTCCAATGGGTTTTGGGTATTACCAACTGGGTTTTACATCTTCCTTCCCCTGAGGTTTCCCTTTGATATAATAGTCCAAGTTTTAGAAAGAAGAAGGGACATCCTTTTCACTGCCTTCAGACACAGGATTACTTGTAAGAAAGCCTCTACTAATAATGGATCATTTCTCTGAGCAAAAGCTAAGTCTGGGACGAAAGTTGGTTGATCATAAGGGCTAATATTGATATTAGGTCTTTCATCAGCCTCTCCAAAACCTAGAGCTCCTCGCTCTGTCAGCTCCTACTTTGTATCTTCTTTTAACTCGGGAAGTAAGGCCCTTTCAAGAATCCCTTGTGCTATTTTATCCCCAGGATGGATGTTAAATGGTGTTTCCCCATGATTGTGTAAAAGGACTTTCACATATCCCCTGAAAACCGTGTCAATAACTTCTGCGATTATGTCCAGTTTGAATTTTCAAGCTGAACCAGATTTGGGGGCTAGACTGATCTTGTTTAGCATCGAATAAATCACTCTTTCAAAATTGCATGTATGATACATCTCCTCCAACCAATTGTTATTTGTGAGAAAAACATCAGATTTACAGTTACGTAGGATCAGCTTCTTCGCCATCATGGCCCATTTTAAAGTCCAGGTGGTCTGATGTTTATTCAAAGACTCCTGCAGGCTGGTTTCCCCCAAAACTAAAGTCTCAAAATCATAGTCTAGGTTTTCCTTGAGTACTCTGTTCATTGTGGCGGCAATCTCTCTCCAGAAATGTCTCGCCTTATAGCACTCCCATAACATGTGTTACATTGTGCCGCGAACATGACCACATCCCCAACAGATGTCCAATGTTGTTAACTTCCGTTCCTTCATTCTTACTGGTGTCCAAAACACTCTGTTTAAGATCATCACTTGCCAAGACCATTCTCCTACATTCAAAAACATTCTTTTGATATTTCCACATAGATCTCTCCATATATCTTGTGTCATCCCCTCCTTCAGACACGTAGACGAGGCACTCAGGATCTTTCCATTCCCTTCTGTAAAACCAACCAGCAGACTATACATCTTAGATGCTGAGTGATCGTTGTCACCTATTTTCTTAACGACGGACAATAACTCTGATTTGACTAAGGATGGTAAGTTTACTGCTCTCTTCAATTGTCTGTATTCTCCATATGTGCAGGTAGATAACGTATAATCAACTTTCAGTTCACGAAACATTTTCCATCTTGTTCCCACAAAGAGGTCTTCAATTTTTTTGATACCAGCAGAAAACCAAGCGGGCCAGAATAAGGTTTTCTTATCCGCTTTGATATCCGGGTTTAACCAATTAGATGAAGTGACAGTCTTACCAGGGGTTAACTTTGCTGCTATTTTATATTTTCTCCCAGTAGACCTTCTCTGAAATGAACAAAGCAAGATCCTCGACGACCAGCAGGAAATCATCTGCGTAAAGCCACAACCTTTGGCATATTCCATTGTACTTGATTCCCACAATCCTGTCATTTGCTCTTATAGCTTCGGCCAAAGGTTCTTTCGAGATCACGAAGAGCAAAGGAGACAGAGGGCAACCCTGCCTTGTCCCCCGTTGCAATTCGAATCTTCCAGATATAACTCCATTTGTGTTGATCTCAGCAGTAGGTTCATTGTAGAGCACTTTGACCCAACTTAGAAACTCAGGGCCAAAATTCATTCTCACCATAGTATCCGACAAGAAACCCCACCAAACCTAGCTTACATTTTCTAGCATTAGCTGTCAGTCTGCATTTTAGTAGGGCTCTCATAATGGTGTAAAGATGATAGAGATGGTCTTCCCATGTATGGCTATAAATAATATCATCAATGTACGCCCCACGGAAATCACAATAGAGTTGTAAAATCACATCCATTAATCTTTGTAAAATCCCTGGTGCACTGTGTAAACCAAAGGGTAGGACTTTGAATGGGAAACATCCTACGAGTGTTGAAAACGTGTTTTTTTTAATTATCTGGACCATGTAAGGGAACCTGCAAGTATCCCTTAGTTAAGTCCAATGTTGACAAGAAAACTGCATTCCCCAACTGTCTAACAGGTCATTTATACGAGGCATGGGATATGCATCAAAGGCTAATATGGCGTTAACGTGCGTAAAATCTATTCAGAATCTCCAAGTTTGGTCTGGTTTAGTTACCAATACAATGGGGGATAACTAAGGACTTGAAGAAGGTTCGATAACGTTAGCCATTAGCATACTTTCCACTTCGTCAATAATGATCTTTCCCCTTGCCTCTAGGAGTCTATAGGGTTTTAAGTGAACTACTTTCCCTGGTGGTGTTTGTATATAGTGGTAAATTCTGTGTACCCTCCCTGGTTCTTTGCAAAATATATCAGGAAATTCGGAAATAAGATCATTCAAATGTTCTTTCTTTATCAATGGAAAGTTCTTAGGGTATGAGTTCTATATTATCAATTCCTTAAGGTGCCAAACAAGAAAATGTAACAGTGCGGCAGGATGATGGATTTTCCTTCCACTCCTTTTCCACTGCTGATCTTTTAACATATTTTACATGTCTGCACAAAGTTTTTAATGTCGCCATATATTCCTGCCCAATAAAACCTCCCATTGATGTGGGCTTGGGTTTTAACTTGTGCTAGATGTCCCCCTGTTAAATGTGAGTGGGCAATTTCCAGAACTATTTTCCAATGGGTTTTGGGTATTACCAACTGTGTTTTACATATTCCTTCCCCTGAGGTTTCCCTTTGATATAATAGTCCAAGTTTTAGAAAGAAGAAGGGACCTCCTTTTCACTGCCTTCAGATGCTGGATTACTTGTAAGAAAGCCTCTACTAATAATGGATCATTTCTCTGAGCAAAAGCTAAGTCTGGGACGAAAGTTGGTTCATTATAATGGCTAATATTGATATTAGGTTTTTCATCAGCCTCTCCAAAACCTAGAGCTCCTCGCTCTGTCACCTCCTACTTTGTGTCTTCTTTTAACTCGGGAGTAAGGCCCTTTCAAGAATCCCTTGTGCTATTTTATCCCCAGGATTGATGTCAAATGGTGTTTCCCCCTGATTGCGTAAAAGGACTTTCAAATATCCCCTGAAATCCGGGTCAATAACTTCTGCGATTATATCCAGTCTGAATTTTCAAGCTGGACCAGATTTGGGGGATAGTCTGATGTAGCAGCCAGGTGTCAGAATTAAGTCAGGGGGAATCAAACCTCTTTTCCTTAGAGGAATGGATGCTTCCCTACTACTGTATATGTACATTCCAATAGAAGCATGTGTAACTATAGTGGAGTTTGAGGCTCAACCACTTCGTTTTTAAAATGTTAGGGTTCCCCATTTTTTTTCAATTGAGTTGCATCCCACTCTTGACACCATATGTAAGGAAGGCATGCTATCAACAGCAGACACAGACACAATAGATGCAAGTTTAAAACAACTTTAGTTTGTATTAGATAAGGCTGGAAGAGTTCCTAACTGGCCCTAACTCTAGAATGGGAATAATCTTGGCCATTAAACAAATAAGAAAACAAGTTCAAGTCAGTCTAGTCAAAAATAAAAAGGCCTATACTAAAAGAAAACTAACCTTGCCCTCCTTCCAAATGATAAATGTGTAAAGGGAATATAAAAAGGAAAAATAGTGTCTTAAAAGAAATGTCAGAATGGCTAAGTAACCCCACATTCAGAAGCACAGGGTCTCAAGAGTTTCTTAAAAGGATAGGTGGATGGCACAGTTCAATCTGGCACACTTTGGCTAACTGGTACAATTCAACAGATCAGCATTGGGCTTCAAGCTTGTGACAGTTCAACAATTTATTTCCGCTTCATGAGCCTTGCCACAAATGCACAGTTCAACTCTTGACTTATACTTTACCACAATTGAACATGCTTCCCTCTGCCATGCTCAAGCTTGTCTTTCTTTTCACAGTTGACTTTTACTGTACCACAGTTCACCACAGGGATCCCCCCATCCGGCTCAAGACTGTCCTTCTTTTCACACTTTTGTAATTTTACTTCTCACACGGGTCTCCCTCAGCAGGGCTGAAATCTTCTATTCTCTTTGTGGGGGTCCTGTCCCCTGTTTCATTTCATGCAACATTTAACTGTTGAAGACATTTGAAACTGCAAGGAATTTATGTAGACCTCTGCATGACCAATTTGACCGCTCTTTAAAATATTTGCCAATCTTCATCAACTCGCAACACCAATGCTTCTTGGTACTTGTAGTTTCTTGGAATTAATATTTCTCTACTTTGCCCTCTTGGTGTGCTTAAAGTTCATACTTTGCCCGCTTGGTTGTATTTAAAGTTCACATACTTTGCTTTTCACTCAATCAACTTTCATCTGGGATTACGATTACTTTCTTGCCTTCGTTTCCCGTTTTATCACAACTTCAACCATTTCACAGAGACTTTCGAATGTGGGATTCTGCCTCGTAGGACCACTCTGTTACTCTGTATACTCTTATCACAATTCAGAAATTGTCTTTTCCATTATGCATTTTATCAGCACATGCGCAACCTTCAACTCTAGGTACAGTTTAATTTGCGTTTTAACATAAACCAGGCTTTTGTTGCCTTCGATAACTCACTGGTCGTGTTAATTGGGTTTCTTTCTTTAACACCTTTCATGTAGCAGTCAAGACCATTATCAATCCCTCCTCTGCTCCTCCTCCACTCCATTGTTCGGCTGCGATGGGAGCGGGCCGTCTTGAAGGACTTTGAAGATATATGCTTTCTTCTCACTTGGTTTCAGTCTTGGAACACTTACAACTTTCTGAAAGTATGGAATTCTCACCTGGCCCCTTCTCGTTCTCTGCAACTGCTGATCAGCCCCTTGGCCTTCCAACTTCGATAGCCTGGTTTGCCTCCGCCCGGGAAGAGCTGCTCCTTCTCGTACCCAGCCTCGCTCTAAGTGTGCCTGTGCTT
The DNA here is from genome assembly GCF_040938575.1 of Ambystoma mexicanum. NCBI lineage: Eukaryota > Metazoa > Chordata > Amphibia > Caudata > Ambystomatidae > Ambystoma > Ambystoma mexicanum. Next base: position 979,204,904 of record NC_090934.1, on the reverse strand, counting down.
GCCACCATTTATCCTGACAGGGAGTGTTAACAAGTGAAAGGTGTGTGCAGTTATTATTACGTGCCTGACTCTGCCTGGTCTCATTAAAGGGACAAAGCCATTGCAAGTCACTAGTGGTAATCTTCTGGCCTTATTCCTCATCTTCCTTGGCTCAGTAGTGTTGTCAGTGTGACATGGGGAGGAATTATAGGAGCTGTAGTTTCCCATAAAATAGGTAGGGACAGGGGTTAGATGGGATGTGCAAAAAGGGGGATACCATCAGGTGCTACTCCCCCACTTCCCGAGGACCCCCTACACAGGTGATCCTTCCTAGCTTGTCCACCCCCAGGGTCAGGATCCAAAAGAAATGGCTTTTCCTTGGCAACTTAAGTACGGGATCCCAGGGGACTAGGTTGTGAAACACCCTCTAGTTTTTCACACCTTGACGAAGGACAAAGAACTATCTACATCTAAAACCTCTTCCACTGGCATAGTTTAGGATGGCTCAGCTCAATTAGTAACAATTTCATGGAGTCTCTGATGAATTTGTTCAAAGCCCATTTGAAATGATCAGTGCTAATAAAGATCAGGCGATCACCTTGGAGTTCAAAGGGAATGAAGTAGCAACTCTAAGACTCTGTCATAAATCTCCCCTAACAATAACAACATAGATTTTGGACTTCGAAGAAAGAATCACAGTCTTTGAGAATCTTAAAATCAATGGTTCACTTGCATTGAACTAGTCAAAACCGATGCAGATTTTCTCAAATGTACCAGATGTGCGTTCTTTGCTTCTGGGTGATATAGATCTGGAAGAAAACCTGGTCTTGGACTGCAACAAGTTAGTGGCCCATTTTTATTCTCATCTAGTTGCAAAACTGGCTTGGGAGTAAATGGATAGCTTACGATCAATGGGTTTTGAGATTGTACTCTTCAAAAATCCAAGGCCTATTTCATTCTTTTTGAGTTCAGATGACCAACAAGCCAGTACGCAAGCAGACTTGACTTCAATCATCACTCATATGGTCTTATCTTTGAATTCATTTCCAAAGAATTCTAAGGCAGAGCTAACTGATATCCCAAAATAATCTGTGACTGACTGGTCGTGATAATTAGAGGCCAGTTGTAAGAATATTATTTCCAAGGAATGTATAACTGGTCTTTAACCAGAGGTCCTTAAATATTTTGACATGGTATAGCTGTGGCTATAAGAACATTGCAGAGCTGGCCAAGTGTAATGCCTCTATCCGGGGCCATGATATTTACATATTACAACAGACCATGTTACTTCTCCCTTAATTCTTAATGGGTACCAGGTACTGACACAAGAGGCTAATGGGAGCACCTGCAGGATGGCCTTATGGGGGTTTAGCAGTACCAGTTGATCTTTTATTGATGATCAATGCTTATACTTTCCATACCACAATCGGATGAACTCTTGATATTGGTATGGAGTTCAATGATTGGAAGATGGAACTGCTACTGATGAACCTTTATTGGAATCCTACGAAGACTAAACTCTGTAATATTCAATTAGCCCTGCGATCTATAATGGAAAATTGGCTGGGGGAAGGGCATGATTATAATATATTAGTGTGTGGTGACTTTAATTCAACTTGTGCAACAGGTTTGTATGAACAACTAAAATCTCTGCCTCAAACTGGAAAAGGACAATTGAGAGCTGAATGGTGGGGAAGAGCATGGAGAGATTTTTTAGAAACTTGGAATATTTTAAAGTTACTTCTCTGTGATAACACCTCTTTATCAAATGTACATATGTAGAAAAGGGGTATAGCAAAATCCTGGCTCAATCACATTTTTATTTCTGAATCCTTGTTTCCTAATTGCACTTATCTAAGAATACTAACAGCAGGTACTCATGGCCATTCCCTGCTTTACTTTTCCCTATCTATAGTCACTGAATCCATCGAGCTATGTACATGGAATCCTTTTTTAGAACTCTGTGGGAAGAGCAATTGGGTAAGGGGGAATCAATCGCTTTTAAAGCAATTCAGCAGGGAGGTAGACAGGCTGATTTGTGCTAGGGATGTCAAAGACCTATTTTCGGTTCACTTGATAAACAACACTCTTGAAAGCTGTTTGTATCAATTTCAAACCACTTATGCATAATTTTGATGTCAGGATAGGAAATGCCATAAGAAGAAAACATGTTTAATTAGAAATCTCTGTAAGAACTCCTTAGACATGAAGGAATATGCAGTTCACAAGAACGAAATATCACAATATTCTACGCATTTCTCCAAGAGAATAAAGCTACCCCTAATAATGAATGATAGCCAACGGATGGTAAAATATTGACTTAATCAAAATACATCTCATTTTTGGAAGACTGACTAATTCAGTTTCCTCCTCAACACCTAAGCCAATGGGACTCCCCCTGCGCCAACTGACTCGCTAGACATTGTTCGCCCATCTCCTCCCGCCACCCAGTACAGCTGTACCCCTTAGCTGTGCTCCTCTGTATCCCATTCCTGCTGTATATCTATTCTGTTGTTACTTCTGAAAGTGCTATGTTATGCATCTGTATTGTTGTATATCTCTGTAAAGCGATTTGTTGTATATCAGTATTGTTGTGTACCTCTGTAAAGTACTCTGATGCTTCTCAAAGCTAGGTCCGCGCTCAATAAATACCATAATAATAATAATAATATGAATAATAATCAATGAGAAAGTTGTTGTAGACGTCAGCGCTATTGGGGAACAGCCAGGCATGGGTCAAATATTATGCCGAAGCCTATGCATGTTTGAACTGATCTACTGTTGTACATCTTAAAAACAATATTTCAGAGGCTTTGACCATACACCCTTTGGATGTTGAGAACATCTGTGATTTTGTTTCTAAGACCAAACCATCCAGATCTCCAGAGCCTGATAATTTAGCCCTGATTACATTAAAAAAAAACAGTTCTCTGGTCAACCATTTTGTATAATCCATTTGATGAAATCATCTATACGCAGTGGAGTAACTTTGCTGAAAATGTTGGGGGGGACATGACATCTGAGGAAAAGGTGCCCCAGCCAAATGAATGGGGACAAAATGGTGTGCCATGAAAATTGGGGGGGACAAACACCCCTGCCCCCCCCCTAAAATTACGCCCATGTCTATACGGGTTTGCTGCCACCCACCTGAAAAATATGTTATATAATCCCATATTTAAAAAAGAGGATTGATGAAACCCTGCGAATTACAGATCAATCGATCTATAAGACGCGACAAGCACGATCTTTGCATCTGTAATATTGCAGGAATTACAAGCATGGGTTGACAAATTGAGTATCTTAAGTGTAGTTCAGGTGAGATTCTGCAAATGCTTGGGCTGTAGTTTGAATGGCACAATCTTGTCACATCTCAGAGCAGCTGTTAAAAATGGCACTATTGGGACGGTCTATGGTGCCGCAATGGATATGTTTTTTTGCATTTGACAGGGTAAATAGGCAAAGGCTATGGTCCAAATTATTATCAATGGGTGTTCCAGCCCAACTAGCAAAGATGATTTCCTTACTTTGCTCCAATGCGTACATAAAGGTTAGATTGACTAGGGATGGTTTCTTGTCTAGACCTGGTCAAGCCTTCCTAGGACTTAGACAGTGGTGCATATTAGCCTCCCCTGCTTTTCAACATATATATTTCAGACATTAATCAATTATGGGTTTCCCATAACTCCTTTCCAGCAAGGCTTGGTGAGTTAAAACTGAACTTACTTGCTTTTGCCGATGACGTAATTGTTTTTTGACCTGACGCCTATAGAGCTACAAAGGAAACTAACCCCTTTTCATCACTTTGCGGAAGAGATAAATCTTCTGCTGAATGGGAGTAAGTCCACAATTGTGATATTCTCTAAAAAATCGAAACCAAAAACCATGTTATGGTCATTGGGAAATGCATTTTTGGAACATGTACAATCCGTAAGATACCCTGGATTCGTTGTAGCTTATAACAATCCGTAATTAGCTGTATGAGAGTGATTGAGAACTAAGTCTCGCCCATTAATTGATCAATGGAAGAGGATTCATTTACCCTTGTGCAAATTCTTTCTTATTCTGCTTCGCATGTACAATTTGGCAGAAAATGTTCTGCCTTCATTTATGGACTAGAGGTCATGTTAGTGGATTTAGGTTCGTATTTAAACTCTTTGCAAGCAACAATCTGGAAGCAGACTTTGGGTCTTCCATTGTCAATACCCGCGGAGTTGTTAGACATGAGTTTGGTTTGACATCATTGGTTGTAATCTGGTCAAAATTATGCCTATTTAGGAAAATGTTAACTCCCCCAGACAACTCATTATTTGAGAGTTTTCATTCTATGTTAGTCACTTAATTCACTAAACTATCTTGAAAGGGAAATGCTTATAACTCTGGCTACAGTACGTCTGGACCAAAAAGATTTGATTAATAATCCAGAAAATGTAAAAAAAAGAAGCTGCATCATTTAGACTGGTGTGAAACTGTTGACCAACTATGTTCCTTCACACTTTATAAAGAATTTACCTGTTTTCCTAGGAGGAAAATATGTTGAGTAAATATATTATATTATTTCTGAGGAGTAGAGCATGAGATATTTTCTTATTTTATTTATTGGATATTTATAAGCTGCATATACAACAGAACAGTGTTTCAAGGCGCCAAAAGGCAAAAGGGAGGGGAACAAGGTAGAAAATAAAACAATGACAATGAATAAATAAGTAAACTAACAGCCGTCCTACTAAGCCTTGTGACATTAGGAACGTGCAATGGAAAAGGGAGTGGAGGGATAAGTGCTGGAAGGGTCCCCCGTGGGGTTGGGGGGAGTGCCAGAGGTACCTGTGGGGGAGGCAACAGGTAAGTGCAAGGGCGGTGTGTGCCCAGCAGGCAGTGCAGTCAGTGATGCTGGTGGCGACTGAGCAGATGACCTGGGCCCTGTTGGATGCAGGATGGACCAGGCCGGTAGTCTTGGCTGCAAAGAGGTGGATAAACAAAGGAGAGAGAGAGGGAAGGAGTTGGAAAAAACAAAGATCTTGATTTGTTTTCAGAACATGAGGTGGTCCGGTACAAGACGCAGAGAGGGAGGGAGGCTGTTGCAGAGGAGGGAACCAGCCAAGGAGAGAGATCTGCCCCCAGCTCTCTCCTTGGAGAAACGTTTGATCAGCAGAGAGTTGGAGCAAGAAGATTGATGGGATCTGGAAGGAGAGTTTTTAGGGAGGGAGAGCTGCAGATAGCGTGGTCCCATCCCCAAGAAAGCCTTGTGGATGATGCCGAGGGTCTTGAATTTGATCCTTTCAACCACTGGGAGCCAGGTTTAAGGTTTAAATTGAATCAGCTACCAACGTTGGAAATAATTAGTTCTAGTTCTAATATATCTAATGATGAGATAAGTTGTAGACTTGTAGTAATAAATTAGACTGCATAGAAACATTGAAGTGTTTAGTTCTTTCTTGTGATGTAACTGCATCCTTAAAGCACAACCACTTGCAGGATTACCTATCGACTGATTCTGATGATATTTTATGGTCTAATTTGATGATAGGCAATGTTATATCACAAGGTATTCGGCATGTTAGGAATTAAAATCTAAATGTGAATTGAATGATTTTAAGAGTAGTGGGTGATTGTTTGAATAGTCTGCTGTTTTGGACTATTGTATTGAATTTCAAATGATCTTAAAATGATGTTGGCTTTGACAGCTGATTTACTACGGGCTGCGCCTAAACTTTTATAGCTGCCTCTCAAGTGTTTGCCAAATTTGATTCTGTTGTCATTTGATTGTGATTTGATGACATGACTTCAGTTGCACCCACATAATGGTACAAAATGAATTAACTGCCTACTACATGCTTTTTTAATGTGATTTGAGCACATGACTTTAGTTGCACCTACATAAGGGTACAAAACAAATTTAACTGCCCATTACATGCTAAAAAAACTTCAGTTGCTGCCGTCAGGTGTTGTCCCAAAACAACGTTGTTGCCTTCTTATGCGCAATGTCAACACGATCATAGTTGCATTTTACATAGTGCTCCATAACAAATGGCCTGAGGAATTGCTGTATCGCCCATCGATACCTCTATACTTGCTGCCTAGGTTTAGACCTAATAGATCTCCCAACCTTTAGTGCAATAATTACGTTAAAGAGCAGTTCTTTATACTACAGTACTTCTTCTCCTCTGTGCCCCACGACCGCTTAATATGCTCCTGGGTCACTTAGCATTACCCTCACAGATGTTATTCACACTCCTCACAATATAATCTTGGGCACCTGTGCATACTGCCCACTTACAGCTCCCCAGCTCCACTACACCCATCTCTCCCACTGGCAGGATGACAAATCCTATTAATAGTTGCTCTTTGAATCAGCCACTCAACAGATATTTCCTCCACAAAGAGACACTGTGGGATGGCTCCAGGCAAGTGACACACTACTTAGTGACTCACCCATTAATCCTTATCTAAATTCACCCGCCTTATGGCTTGAACACTTCGCTAAGAAACCTCTACCTAATCAACCCTGCGCTTTGCACCTTAGAAACTACAGACTGGGCTCTAGAACTTCCTGTATCACCAGTTGTACGCAGAAACCTTGCACCCTCAACAAATTACCTACTCCGAGTCACAGTCACTCTGAGCCTTCAACATCTCACTCTAAACCTATTCCCAACACCCTACCACATACTCATAAAGTTACGCCTATTAAGGGCACGCTAATCAATGCTAGGTCCCTCCCTGCTCATGCATTGGACATTGCAGAACTTATAAAGACTCAAGATCTTGATTTTATCGCCATAACAGAGACTCGGCTCCATGCAGCCTCCGGACCACTTCTCTTGCTCGCCATACTAACAGACTACTAGATGTGACTGTAATACCTCACAATCTAGAGGGGTCAGAGAGTTGCCTTTATACCTAAAAATTCACTTGGTCTTAGAGCGATGCCTAGCCAAAAGATTCCCTCATCTGAGATACTTTAATTCAAGCTTCCCATCTCTCCTAATCAAACTGCCACATTAGATCTCATTTACAGACCGCCTGGCCCGGCAACATCATTTGGGGGAAGACATCACATCCCTATTATTAGAGAACTCAAAAACGAAATCTCAAATTATCCTATTGAGGGACTTCAACTTGGGTTTCCAAGATCCAAACGACCCCATTGTGGCTGATCTTGAGAACACTTTAACTGACCTGGGGTTCTCTCACCACATTTTTTAACCTATTCACATTAAAGGGCGGACACTCGACTGGTTAGTAGACTCCAATTGCAACATTAGCCTGCAGACCAGTACACCATGCGCTTGGTCAGACCATCATACTGTTACCTTCAACATAGAAACTATTCAAAGCCCCAAACAATATACTGCTCCGGCCATGCCCACTAGAAATAAAAGGGATATGACAAGAGACAAACTTCTCCCACTTATTCTTCCTTCCCTTAGCAAAGCGGCTGCTTCCTGTTCTGACCCTTCGATTCTAGCAGAAACATATAATCATGTTATGCTCACAGCCCTGAACTCAATCGCCCCAATCAAATGAAGGAAATCTAAACCTTGTGCACACGTCAACGCATGGTTCATACCACATCTGAGAGTGCTACGAAAAGAAAAATGCAATGCTGAAACCCTCTGGAAAAGTCATCCTTCTGATGCCCATAAGGACGGTCTCATCATAGCTTCCATTAATTACAAAGAGGCCATCCTCCGGGCCAAAAAAGACATCTTCAACAAACGTATAGCGCAAGCAGAATATAACTCCAAAGAATTATTTAAGATTCTAAAGGAACTTGAATCGCCTGCTACTCACCCTGATTCTTGCATTAAAGACAGCAAATGGTGCTCGAACATACAAAAAGCACTCTTGGACAAAATTGCCACACTCCAAACTAAAATAAAAGCCTAGCAAAATTGTCTAAAGAAGACAGACAAGCAATTTAATACTCCTACTTCTGTAATCCCACAGACCACTCCTAACATCAAACCTTTCAGCTTCTCCCCACTCTCTATCGCTGAAGTTAAATGTATCATTAATAAAAATCAAACCTTCCAATTGTCAAGGCGATTCGTGCCCAGCCCCCATTATCAAGGAGGCCTCCCATGAGCTAGCCCCATTCATTACTGCCTTTATAAATTCCTCCTTCAAAACAGGTATAGTACCGGATAACCTGAAGGACGCCCGGTTTATCCCTTTGCTTAAAAACCCTGCCTTGATCCTAGTTTACTTACCAACTATAGTCCTATTAGCACTGTCCCATTCATGCTCAAAATATTGGACCATGCCACTTACCTCCAGATCCAGGACTATCTGGAAGCTAACAACCTTCTTCTTTTAAGGAAATCTGGCTTCCGGCCCAGGCATGGGACGGAAACCACCCTTATCGACCTAAAAACACAGATTGAGGTACTGAAAGACAACGGGAAACTAGCCTTGCTATTATTACTTGATCTTTCAGCGGCCTTTGATTTGGTTAATCACCTTTTCCAGCACCTCATATCAGCCGCTCACTTCTCAGACACTGCCACCGCCTGGATCAGATCCTTCTTAAGCAACAGATCTATGTGGGATTTCTCTCCGTCAGCATCTGCTGAGCCTTCTCCCATTAACTGTGGTGTACCACAAGGGTCCTGTGTGTCACTATCCCTTTGTAATGTGTTTACCAAACCTTTGTTTCATGCTTTTGACTATCTGCGTGTCTCGTACACTAACTATGCTGACGACACCCAGATACGCATCCCCATCACGGGTGATTATGCAGTGGACACTAAAGCCCTGAATGACGTCTACTTGGTTATTCAGGCTTGGATGGCACAACATGAGCTTTGCCTCAATGATGACAAGGCAGAACTAATTATTCTGGGCTCACACCAACGTCTCAACAAACTTGACCCTTCCTTCAAGTCTTTCATCATTGATGGCAACGTCATCAAGGTCTCTAAGGACACCAAAACTTTAGTAATCTACCTCAATTTTACACTATCACTATGCAAACAAACCAATGCCGTCAGTTCAGCATCTGCATATACATGTAAACCTATCGCTGCATGCAGACCATTTTTAACTATTCCAAACGGCATTACCTTGGCTAGAACACTTGTCATGTCCAAGATTGACTATTGTAGCGCCCTTTACCTAGGGACTAGTCAATCTAACCTCAACAAACTCCAAGTCAGTCAGAATAATGCCATTAGAGCAGCATTAAACATACCTAGAAACCACCATATCTCTAACCACAGGCGCAATCTACATTGGCTTCCTGTTAAGCATAGAATCTCCTTGAAAACACTTGCCCTGACTCACAAGTGCCTTACCAACCAGGCACCTATCTACTTAGCCAACCGAGTTACACTACAAACCTCCACCCGGCCCATGAGAGCGGCCCAAGCCCACAGTTTACACCTCCCTAGGTTTAAACTACAAAAAGTGGGCAGCGCTAGCTTCCCGGTCCTTGCCTCTAAGCTATGGAATACCCTTCCTAATTCTATTAGAGCCGAGCCTTCCTTCCAAGTCTTCAAGAACAAAACTAAAGGATGGCTCTCAGCACAAAACATATGAGACATCTGATGTCACACTATGGCTCCCGCCACTCTGTCACACACCTTAGAACTCTGCTGTTTATATATAATGCGTATATTCCTCTTTGCATCCATTTCTTGCATGTAGATAATTTAACTTCCTGTGCATATTTTCTTGTTGGAACTTCCTGTACTCCTGTGCTCCATTGGTTAGAGGAACTGTTTGCATATCCCTTGTGCTTGTACATGCCGCATGCTATTCTATATTGTATATATGTGCGTTTTACCAGAGCCATACCTGCATGTTTTCTGTAAACTGGTAGAGTCTTCTTTTCCATGTATGTAATCGTAACTTTGCTTCTGATGCCCTTGGGCCCGGCGCGCTATATAAATAAACTAAATACAAATAGAAATACAAAGGTTATGTATTTTTATATGTTATCTTTTTATACAATGTATGAATTACATTGTTGTGAAAAGGTTTATATAATAAAACCAACTCACTAAAACAAACTATGTCAAACTCAAGTAAAATGTACCCAAGATTTCCTGCTTTCTCACTTGCTTGATCCTTTAGATTCTCCTAATAAGCAACATTAAGGTATATTTTCAGAAATCTCTGTTTCTTTAAACATTTTCCACTTGCTTGTAATTGCCTCAAATTTAATGGGGATAAAGCCGAAATTCTTGTGGTCGGCCCTCCATCTTCTGCATCCTTGGGTCAGCTGCCAGTTCCAGCTAAAGTAGTGAAAGATCTGGGCGTTATTGTTTCTGCATCACCGTTGATTAATTCAATCTGTAGTGCAGGTTTCTGTAAGCTTAAACAGTGGAAAAAAATGATCCCCTGTTCCCTGACACCTTGCATGCTCCGGTTATTTTCTGCCACAATCAATGGCAGCCTGGATTATTGCATTACCATATTATTGGCTCAACCCATTTATAAGCTAAATCGACTGCAACTGCTGCAAAATGCGGCTGTCAGCTAAGCCAAATGCTTACCTTACGGCCAATCTGTCTCACCGGCACACTGCAAATTCCACTGGTTGTCTATCAGAGCACAGATTCATTTGGCATATTATCGAAAAGGCTGTGTAGCCTTGCAAAATAAGATCATACTCTACTGTCCAGGCCGAATGCTCTTTTCTGCCACCTCCTTTTTTTTCTTTCAGTGCCTCGTTACCAGTTAGAATGCTCTGGTGGTTGCGCTTTTTCTGTAGCTGACCTAAAACTCTGGAATTTCCTCCCTACTTCCCGTTGGGCACTCTCTGATTTTAATCTTTTTAAGGTTTGTTTGAAAATGTACTTGTTTGATTAGTCCCTTGGTCCTCTCTGTTGGTATCTATATTAGCGCCATGATGCCTCTTGGGGTGTAAGTCTGTGCTATGTAAAAGTGAGATATATAGATAGATAGATAGATAGATAGATAGATAGATAGATAGATAGATAGATAGATAGATAGATAGATAGATAGATAGATAGATAGATAGATAGATAGATGCCAACTACCAAGTTATACGGCACATAAATATATTTCCTCCTCATCCCATTTTATAGTACTTCTCAAAGTTGTATAATGCAAGACAATTGTCTTCACAAAGGAATTGTAAAAAGAAAAACAAGCAATTGCCTTTAATTCCTTTAAGATGACCAGGGTCTTTTATGTAGGTTCTACTCAATATCAATTTTGTCTCTACCATTTCATGGCTAATATCTAGCCTAAGCATATTCTGAAATCCATCCATAAAGATGCGTTTAAAGGTTAAGGCCAGTAGGAGCTATGTTTAATTCAAATTAAATTGATCTACATTCAAATGTGTTTAGGCTGTATAGAAGCAGATCTCTGTCACAATGGCATGCTAGGAAATCTCTGAACATCAGGCAAACAAATCCAATGCACAAGATTGGGGAAATACTTCTGCACAGAGGCTGAAAGGGACAGGCTGTCTTGTCAATCAAATCCTTCAGTGTCGCCAAACAGCCCAATATGTACCTGTCGTTGTTAGTTCCTGTATCTTCAATTCTAACTTTAGAGTGTTCTAGGTAATTGCCTTTACCATCACATCAAGGCTTGATCTGTAATCAGCTACTTCACTAAGCCCATTGACTGTTCCAAAGACACAATTCTTGAACTGCAACTGTAAATGTGGTTTGGATTTAATTCTAATATTATTTATTGTTTTCTATCCTAACCTAATTTCTATCATCGAGGCATTGTTCTGAAATGGAGGAGGACTTTCTGCTTTTGCATCTATTTTCCACGGTACTGGAAGAGCCTAAGGCTGAAGTTATCATGTTACATGTTAGAGATTTGCAGACCACATTGTCATATTGATAGAGATTGTTGAGAGGCTCAGCGGCCAAGGGCACTGCCCTTAACTGTTCACCACATATTGTATTTATGTGCCAGGATTATGAAGCTACCACTGTCTGGTCTCAAGTCTTTTGCATCATATTGTCACTGTGCTTTGACTACCAAGTTGTTTGCAGGCTGTTCCAGAGGAAGGCCCCAGCCGAGGATAGAGATCTGCTCCCAATTCTCTGCTTGGAGAAGCAACTGACCATCAGAGAGTTGGAAGTGGATGAGCGGAGAGCTCGAGTGGGGAGACGTTTAGGAAGAGAGAGTTGGAGGTAGTGCAGTCCCAGGCGCCAGAATGACTTGTGGAAGATGCAGAGGTCTTGAACTTGATCCTTGCTGCCACTGGCAGTCAATTAAGAGATTTCAGAGCTGGAGAGATACAATCCCTGAGCTTGAGGCCAAGAACCCATCTCGCAGTCCTGTTCTGGATATGGTGAAGAGGTCAGAGAGTAGAGGAAGGAACGGGAAGGCAGAGAGGAAGTCATGGGAGGATACAACGCTGGTAGGGCTTCTGTTTACTGTTTACTGGTTACATCTGGGCCTGTGGTTCCACTGTTGATCACTGTGTATTTTCATCGGCGTCATCAACTGTCAGTCTTTTCCCAGTTCATATCAAGATTTCCTATAGATCTTGTAGTGGAACAATGTGGAATTCCTCCGAAGCCAAAGTATTCAGCTAGTTGTGCAATATCTTTCTATTTATGAACGTTGGTGTAATATTGTAAGTCCTTGACCCCTTTCAGGGGGCTTGCCCCATAGTCCCTTTTTAATCTTTCGTAATTTCCTCCAAAGTTTTGCTATTTTTCTAGCCACCTTCGGAGACAGCACACAATTATTTCATGCTGCTTAGTAATGTCTTAAGGCTGAAAAGGTGTGACCTTGATTGCAGCCATCCAGTCTGTAAACAAGGTTGTAGTCTCTGCTTGGAGAAGACTGCCACCTGCTGAAAGAGTCTGTAAAGTGAGCTTCTTTTTGTCCTTATTTGACATTATTCCTTGCATTTCTCCGGCTGCTGGTTCTTCAGTGGATAAACTCCACGGTTGAATTCCAGGGTCCCAAGAGAACCCTTTAGGTCCACTGCCCTCTAGGGGAATATAAATATCTGAGTATCACCAATCGATCTGGCCCATCTTTTTCCTACCTGTCAGATTCCATCCCACCCAAGGCCTGGAGGAAGTGGTTGACAATTAGGCGGGCCATAAATGACCTAGCAGGTGCTTCTATTGAAGCTAAAGTCCGGACCTACAGGATTTCAGTGACTGCCGGCTTTTTGTATGCCCTAGAAGCTTTCCCAGCAAGGGTTACCTGCTTTAGAGGGTAAGACTTTGCGATCACTACTAGAACTTCCTAGTGCTGTACCAGTAGAAGCGATTAGACTGTTCTCCTTTTTGAGGGTCGCAGTATGTAGGTTTTGGGCCACAATCAAATTCAGTAACCAAGCCGAAACCTCTCCTCATGGACTTGGATTGGAAAATGGACAAAAGAAAAACAGTTTCATTTGGTTCAAAGAAACGGAGGCTGAAATGTCAAACCATCTCAAAGATATCAGTGTGAACGAATCTCCCATAACACCAGTTGATTTTTCTTTACCTGATTTAGAAAAGAAAACCAGATACTTTGATCAAATGAAATCCTTGGCTCACCTATCTGAACAACCTAAATATCTCTCTTACTCTCGACAAGGTGGGTGCTTAGAGAGCCCCCGTAGTTATCTAACTAAAACCCGCTCTCCTGAGCTCATCCGATTTATATTAAATTTAAGATTTGACATTGTACCGGTCTTGGGGAACACCAGTGCTTGGAGAGATATTCCTAGAGAACAGCGGTTATGTAGATACTGCTCAAAATATGTGGAAACAGCATGCTATGTCTTGACTCAGTGTATCTCTCTGAGTTCATTGTACAAGAAGTGCTATGTCAAATTCTGCAAGAATTCTCTGTAGAATCACTGGTCACAACCGCAGCTGCACTTCATATTTGGCAGATTGTGCAAGTCAAAATGATAGCATCTTAAATTGCATTCAACAAATTTTCTTCAATGTGTTTGATAGGATAGAAGTAATGATATCGCACTGGTTTTTAACAAAGAATTAATTTTGAATTGTTTTAGGCCGCTATCGCATTTTAAAGCATGTTATTAACCAATTGTCTAACACGATGTTTGACGAAATTATATGATGATACTAATGTATATTGTTGAAAAACCTTTTGTATTACTTTGTTTTTATGATGTGGTGTGAAAGGTTGTTTTTGACCATATGCACTTAAAATAAAATGAAAAAGAGGAGACAATAAATGCACTGTTTTTACTTATGTTGTTAACCATTGTGAAGTTTTATTACGAAGGACTGTCCCTCCACCGACCCCGACCCACCCCCCTCCACAGCACCTCAACTGCTCCACCCCCATCATTCTCTCCATTCTATAATGCATTTACAATGTTCTTTAAAAAACCCACATTCAACCCAGCACTTCTTGCCAACTGTGGGATATTTCAACCCATGTCAATGTGCCCTATTACATCCTTTTGCCAATAGGGGAAAGAAAACTGCCAAAAATGGGTGTGCTAAACCCTGTGGTGCCAAATCTGCAAATCTGCGCATGGTTCATAAATCACAAAAAGGCTGCATCACCCTGCCACACACAGGCAAAGTTCATGTCAAAACAGAACTCCCGGCAGGAGAATGCCAGTGGGTGCTGTTACCTGTCACATGACACAAGGCCACAGAAGTGGGCTAAAAATCCGAAAATGCCTTAAAATACAACTTTCCTAATCAATTGCAACCTTCAAAGTGCTGTTTTGGCACTAATTTCAGTCATTTTTCCAGTGAGCTATTGAAATGAAAAGTGGGATGAAATCACAGATTCTCCAGGTGGCTCAGAGAAAACCGAGCCTCCCTGACTTACAGCAGCTAAGAAGTGTATTTTCTGAAACACCAGTCCAGCAAAAACCCAGTTTAAATGTGTTTCTTTTTCCTGAAGAAATTGCAAAATTCACCTATTCAAAGCATGTTTGTGAAGGGCTTAATTCTTTTAAATGTCCAAATCCCTTATAAATTGTGCTTATTTTTATATGTGTTAAAGAAAATACTTTATTGTGAATTTAAAGCAACCCAGTATTGGTTGCTCCCTTGCTACAGGAAGCCTTAATGGTTCCTGTATATTGACAACAAGGAGCACAATAGACTCATTAGACATTCGTCTTTGGCTGAGCCAAGAACAAAGGACAAGCTGAACATTGACCTCTGCTGGGGAGGGGCAGGATAATTCCCTCTACACCTCACCCTGATCAAAGGGATCTGACAGCTGTTGTTTGTTGAAAGGAGAGAAAAAAAACTCTGTTCAAAGGAACTGTTGGTGTTTAAATTTGTCTTTGTGGTTAAGTTTAAGACTCTTTAACTGTGCAACGTGAAGTAGGATAAATCTAAAATTGGTAAATATTAACTTAATTTTAGGCTTTTGCTTTGAAGACATTGATGAACCCTGTACCACTTAAGGAACCAAAGTTACAGACAAACCCAAATTGTAGCAGAACTATTAATGTTGCAAGCCTAAGATTGTATATTCATGCTCCAGTGATAATCGCCCAGAGATGTACCGAATTAGAAATTATTAGTCCAGACTGTTATGATTAAAATTAATAAAATTGTATAGAAGGAGAAAGCCAGCTCTCACAGAGATGGGGATTGAATGGGAATATAACCCATCAAATATGCAATGAATATGTCTAATTTTATTAGGAAACATAATTTTAGGAATGTACATTTGTGCAAAAGTTAAGTTTTGGTCAAAATCAATGTGGGAGTTCCTAAATCCCATCATAAAGATGACAGCTCTGTTCTGACAGCCAACCAAAACCAGGCAAGTGCCTGTGGCCGCTCACAGCCTTGGGGGTGTGTTTTTAAATTCTGCCCAACCCATAAACTTTCTGATGTCACTTGGTAGTATACATATAGGAACTTCACCACACATAAGACACTGCTTCCAGAACAAATCCAGATTTCCACGCAGCGTCTTGTTCCTGACTTCTTCATCTTGTCCAGAATTTTTCATCTTGCAGCCGACTCCAGATTTCTTGCAGAATCCAGACTTTAGCATTGCGGAACTCTTTCTAGCCAGACCCACATTCAACCATTCCAAAATGAGGGGATTTAATTCTGATTCAGTCTGGCTTGCTATCATTAAGGCTTGCCCGCTGAAACTCGCATCCTGCTAATCTGCCGTGTCCAGTGACCAGAAAGGCCCATCCAAATCCAGTTGAGGTGCTGTCCAAAATTGACTAGAACCGCACTGCTGATCCAATCCCGCCAGAGGTGCCCTGCTGCCGGTAGACCCGATCTGATGACCAGAACTTTAACGGTCATATTTTAATTACAAGGGACTGTAAGTATTAATAGGAAGAACAGTGACCCATAGTATATTTGCATTGTCTCATCCCAATCTCAACCCATCTCATCTTTAACTTCAGAACCCTAAATCCCAGAAAGAAACAGAGTATCCACCACGTGAAGGGTTATGCTGGCCACGTAACTGTGGAGATTCATGTGTGGCATTCTCTTTTTCATAGTCATTAATATAGTGTAATAAAACCAATCTGTCATTTTTAAACCAAATTTCTCTTTCATTTTCGCGCCTATTTTTACAAAAACTCCTCTCACTAAAACCCCTATACCTTCTTCAATCTTAAGGATAGAAATGAAATTTCAACTCTCACTCATACATAAGACCTTTAGTTATATCCACAACCAAAACCGCATTGCGGAACAGTGTATTTGACCCATTTTTATCAAAAACCGCATAGTGAAATTTTGCCACGAATTTGCAGTTTTCAAAAATTTACACGTGTCTTTTTCCCATCCAGATTGTTTCTCAAATCCCATCCTGATCTAAAGTGTGTACTGTTGTTTATATGGTAGCTCATGTGTGTTAGGACCTGTTTAGTGTTGCTTTCCTAAGAATTGTTCTCCATTTAAGCATATTTGCATTATTTCACAAAACCAAATTTGCACCTGTCATTTTAAAAGTGTCAATTCCCAAAAAACGGTTTTCTCTCTTGTTTGGGGAGGGAAGATTGCATTTAAACTTTAGACATTGGGCCTCATTACGAGTCCGGCGGTAACTAAGGCGGTAAAACCGCCTGGTTACTGCCGGACTTGTATTACCATTCTGCCTCTGTGACTCCCGGAAATACCAGGGCATTACGACCCTGGTGTCCTGGGAATTCCGGAGGCGGAATTCGGTTAATCCCCATTCCCATTGAGTCCCATAGGACTCCCATAGTCTCATAGGACTCAATGGGAATGGAGAAGTGGAAACACCGGCACCATCTCATGATGGTGCTGGTGTTTCCGCGTCCGCCTGCAGGCGTGCAGTGTTAAACCCGCCAGGTCAGACCTGGCGGAAACATCACCTCCCGCCTGCAGGAGTCGGTATCGGGCGGTCCGGAATTAACAGTGGCGGCGGGTTTACCGCCACTGTTATTTCCGGACCGCCCGACCTGTAATGAGGCCCATTATCTTTCATTCCTGAATACCTGCTGATTACTGTCATCTGTGTAGGATTGCTCATTTGTACCTTAAGAACTTTGTGGGGGGAAATATTAACCTAAACGCTATCTGTACAAAAACCAAAAGTGTTCTTTTTCCTGTGATTTATATTCTGCATTATCATAAGTGAATTCAATTGCTTTACTTATTTTTGAATAGTATTGTCACCCCTTGGTGATTGCTGCCCATGTGATTTGAATATTAAATCAATAAATACATCTTTACCTTTACAAACTAGCCTGATTCCTGGTACACTGTGACCTGGGGGTATTTTGAGAAGGGTGTGATATGAGTGGTATATCATTCAGAATATTGAACTTATAGACACAAATAAATAAGTATTTCATTGCGCACTACATGCTAGGCGAGACCTGGGTGTGTGCCTGATTGAAATCCTTAACACAACTGTACACCCCACTTATCACATTCACCCCCACTCACCCCTCACTCCATGTTTCTCCTTACCCCTCTTGATGTTTGCCTTGCACTGTGCTGCTATACGACAAAACCATACCATAAAAGGCTTCTGTTTTTTTTCTTCAGATGACAGCACTTGCCTGTTTATGAAATGGTAAAAATGATTTAATCACCAGACATGATTAGGGAATTGATGGAGATTATTAGTATGCGTTGCAATTAATACCAAACAATCGTATTACCAGTCCATTTAGGTAGCATCATTATTTTAAAAGTTTATCAAAAAAAATTAAAAATGAGGTTTTGACTTTAAACATAATTATTTTACGGCACTTCACTTCCCCCTGGCGGTTAAGCAGTTTGCATGCTTTTAAAGAAGAGGAATTGGACAGGGCATGACTGAAATAACAAAATAAGAATTAAAGAAACCGTGTTTTCTATTTATTCTGTTGTATTTTCATTTCAATTCAAACAGGATTCCGTTTTGGTTTTTAATGAATTCATTGTAATGGTATTTCATGATCCTTTAGTATTACAATTGATTTTACTGAATCAGGTGTGTTTTAAAATGTCTTGAAAATAAATGGGTGATGCTCAGTAAGTACTTCAGCATTAACAACACTTTCCACCAAAGTGGAGTGGTTTATGATCAATTGCATGTACTAGGATGGTCAAGGTCAAGACCCCCAGTTGTCATTGCACTAAATGTAAGGAACCGGCTATGGTTCCAGAATTGATTTGTATGTGTTGAGAAAATGAGCGGTAAAGTGCATGCCTCTGAAGGGTAGTAAGAGGGTTAGGTGTTGAGGAAGCTTCTTACTGGCATATCAGAAGTCAGAGTCAGATCACAACAAAATCAGGAAAAAACAAATACTCAAGGATAGATATAAAAAATAGAAAAGCTGGGTAGAAAAAGAATCCAGTAAATTCTATGTTCTTGTAAGAATGGTCCCAATGATTTGACAGTAGGACCTTCTTATGCATACCTAAATGTATACAAGTTTAAAAACTTTCTAAACTTTAAAATAATCATACAAACATTAGGAATTATTAACTTTGTTCACAATGATTTCTGAAACCTGTAATGGAAAGCAGTACCTAACTGTTAGAAAATAAATATTTTCTTCACATAGAATGCCAGAATATGGAATGGCTAGAATATGGTAAATTTGTTGGTCATCGACTAACAAAATGTCATTGGAGATAAATCGAGATATTCTGGCTAAAAATCTAACCAGGGTAAAAGTAAAAAGTTTTCTTTATTGTGCAATCCAAGCTCACAGGAGGGCTGGCCAGCGTCCATGTTGAGGGTTTCATGGTGGAGCAGAACATCCACGTACACCTTGACATTTTAAGGTGACTTGAGAGTGCAAGCATACTGCTACAATATTAGTGATAAATCCTGCTAGGCAAACTCCAGGAGGTGGTTAATTTAGGCAAGGTTGGAGGTCAAAGTTAGGCATATCATGCCTAGAAAGAGATTTTTGGAAGGGACAGGTGAGGAGAGAAAGGTAGACCAAAAATGTATGAAGCACAAGGTTGCAAAATTAGTGCTGCTGGTTTCCATGGAGACTACTGAAGTAGTAAACTAGTACGCCTCCACACCTGAGATACTCTTCTAAAATCTTGAGGGTGCTGTTGGGATGGAAATTAGCCTATCCCACCCCCCAGGCGCTTTCAGGGGAGGGGAATCCCAAATGAGATCATCTAGAGTACAAGGGGGAGGAGACTGCACAATGCAACTTGGCGCGGATATGATATAAAGTGAAGAATAGATGCATAACCTTAGAAGGCGCATAGAAAGAAACAGCATTTTGTAATTAGGATAGAGGCTGAAATCATTAAGGCAGAATGAGTCTGCACCACCAGTTTTCACAGAAGCTCACTTCCCCCTTGTTCCTTCACTGTTGCAAATACTTAGTATCATTGGGAGGAATGCGCCCTGCATGGCCATGAGACAACACCAAGCTCCTTGGTGTGCCCGTTCATCACAACCAAGCTGTCAACAGGCCTCTAACCCCCACCCAGCCAACCCAGAGCCAGAGCCCACACCACTGACCCAACCCCCACACCTCTGCATTCCATTATAGAGAGCAACCCCAGCCCCTATCATAACCAAGTGACCATAAAAGATCTAAGCATGTAAGACTGTTTCACCGCTCAGCATAAAATAAATCCTTTGTAATACGAGGTACAGGGAGGGATAAATCATAGATCAAAACGAGGGTCGAAGCCCTGAGTGCAAGAGGAGCAGTATCAACAAAGCATGGAGTGTGTGGGTCAGTACAACTGTATTTCTTCCTTCCTTCCCCCTGGCACCGGTCCCCGAGCCTCCCAGGTACATGCCACAATGACGCAGTAGTAGGCTTAGCATAGTATTAAAGTTTTCACAATGTAATTTATGAGAGACCTGACCTTTACTCCATGAAGAGATGAGCCCAGCTGACCCACATGGGAATCGACAAACAGCTGATGAAATGCACCAATTGTAGCCTGGCAGCCCCTATGGAGCAGGAACCTGTATAATGTCTTTCCAATCATCTGTGCGGGTTCAGCCCCTATATGCGAACATGCTGTGACCTCTCCAAAAGCCCTTTTTGGAGTCAGAATGTTCTCGAGCAGCAAAGTCCTTTGCTGATATTTTGTATTCTGTACAATTAAACCTTGCTATCCTTGCAAGCTATCTCTTGGCTTCTTTCCCTAGAGGGTTGTATTCATTCTGGCGTGCATGTGTGCATCAGGGACTTTCCTTCGATTGGTGACCCTGGAGACATGATCCCATCACCCTCATACCTGCAGTGGTATCCCAGCGGCCTCTCCGGAAGGGTCGTGCCCACCTACCGTGACCAGCCCCAAAACGCATACGCTGAGTGGCCTTGTGGGAGCTGTCTTTGCAGAATCCTGCCGGCTCTTTGGAGTGGGGTGCGGCCCCAAGGAGAGGTGCAGGCCGGTTGTGGAACCCCGTGGACAGAGGTCTTCGGGAGAACACATGCACTTGAGTATAGCCTGCAAGGGATAACAAAGTTGGGTTGGGCGTATGGAGCAGTGTGAATATTGTGAACACGCAGTGATTGAAATTGAGAGAGGGGAATGTTTATGGATTGTGTTGATTTTTTGGCTTTTTATTAACTTTTTAAGGATATTAAGGAAAAGGAATAGAAGGAGAAGGGAACCTCCCTGGGTAAGGAGAGAAGGTGGTACCATGTGCACTGTCTCGGCCAGTGCGGGAAAAATATAAGGATAAATATAGGAGCTATGCATAATTAGAGAGCTCAGGAATAGTACTGGTTGTTGTTCTAGCTTGTTATTTTTGTTTGTTTTGTTGGTGTATTTTAATGTGTAAGGAGGAGGCTCTTGCATGTTCTCAATGTCATTGGGCCTAGTAAGATCATTGTTGTGTCTTCCCTTTTTTGCCTCCCTTGCCTTGACACGCTCTGAAACACTTGTGTATGAGCGCAATACAAATAAAATATCATATCATATCCTTGCAGCCACAGGGTGCCAGTGAAGAGATTTCATCGCCGGAGAGATGTGGTCCCTGGGCTTGAGACCAAGGATAAGACTTGCAGTTTTGTTCTGGATGAGTTGCAGAGGATGCATGGCAGAATAAGGGAGGCTGAGGAAGAAACTGTTGCAATAGTCCAGCCTAGAGAGAACCAAGGATCTGGAGACAGTGAGCCGCTGGGGGAAAGTGAGAAAAGGAAGAGTACCTCTGAGGAGGTGTAGCTGATAGACTTTTTAGAGATGTCAGAAATGTGAGAGGAGAAGGAGAGAGTGGAGTTGAAGATGACCCGAAGGTTTTTTACCTCGCATGTGGGTGCGGGCGCAGGGCCAAGGGAAGCCGGCCAGAGAGAAAGTGGGAGCAAAAAGAATTGTGGGTCTTGGGACTGACCCACATGGATCCCAATGGCACACAGGGTTATGTATAGATCCCACTGTGACTCTCAATGAATTAACTGATGCAGAGCTTTTTGAAGACAACAATAATGACAGAGAGATCATCCTCGAAATGTGCATACCCTGTGAGATAATGGTGCAATACCGGAGAATTCAAAGCATTCTCATGGCTGTGGTCGCACCACCCCCCTTCATCCAGGCAGACTTACAGCACGTTCCCACACACTTATGGACAACCAACCCACACGATGTAGGGATGCTAAAAGAAGTGACCCCTGTAAGAATCACACTTAAAGGCAGTGCAGTACTCCCCTGAGTGAAACAATACCCGTTGTCCAGAGAAGCAGAGGAAGGCATCCGGGAAACAATACAGGCTCTGCTACACCAAGGGATCATAGTACCCTCCACCTCACCCTGCAACACGGCCATGTACTCCATTTAAAAGGCAACAGGGGGCTTTTGGAGGATGATCCAGGATCTCCACCCCTTAATGACATAGTACAGAAGGTGTTTCCATTTGTCTCTAACCCAGTGTCCATTTTGTGCAGCATCCCCAAAAAAGCAACCCATTTCACTGTTGTAGATTTGAAGAATGCCTTCTTCTCAGTGACCCTGCACCCAGACTAGCAGTACCTCACAGCATTTACCCTGGGTGGAAAGCGCTACAAACATACTCGTCTGCCTCAAGGGTACTGCGAAAGCCCCAGCATATTCAAAAGGATACAGCACAAAGACCTAGGTAACATTCAGGTACCTAGCACGATAATGCAATATGTAGATCATTTGCTAGTTTGTAGTGACAGTGAAAAAAGTTGTCAAAAAGACTCCATTACACTCTTGCAACTGCTAGCTTGAAAGAGTGTAATGGAGGTAGACAAGGCAAAGCTCCAATACTGCCAACTGGAAGTACTCTACCTAGGGCAACTTATCTCAGAAGATAGAAAAAGAATAATACCTGACAGGGCAGCAACAGTGTGTGTCACTCCCAAGCCCCTCACCGTGAAAGACACGCAGAAATTCTTAGGATTGTGCAATTATTGCAGGGCATGGATTCTTGACTGTGCCGCATACACGAGGCCACTCCGACAGGGCCTTGTCACGCCCACGCCCACAATTGTCCCGTCCAGAAACACACCACGTCACAATACCTGTACTCGGTCCCTCTCCCAACAGCAGCAACGTGAGCCAGCGGTTCCTCGCCATACCAGGAAGGCTGCAAAGAGATGGTTGTGCCCTCGGACGTGGCGGCTATGGTCGCAATGGCGTTGGAAGGTGCCATGGCTCCCGAGGTACACCCGTATCAAGCCGCGGCCTGCCTCTGCTGCCTATCTCCGGTCACGTGCTCCCACGCAGCGCCACTTACGTGATCCCATGAAGGCACGCTCACATGACCAATAAGGAAGTACTCCACAATAAAATAAAAGAACGCTGGCTGCACTAAGCAACACTTCTCAGCTGTTTTCATTTAGGCGAGTGGCGTATTTGGATTCCTGAACTCTGTCTTATTGTTTCTTGGACCCTGCTCATGCTTTCTGACCTGATCCTGCTCATTCCTCTGGACTTGACGATTTGGCTACCTGTCTTCGCGTTTTTTTGGATTGTTTTGGCTATTAGACTACGGATTTCTTCTGGGCAATTGTTTGGCCAAGAAATTGTGGAGGGACACTGGACTTCTAATTTTCAGAGACATTTTTCACTTCCTTCCTTAACCCAGGACGCCTGGGTTAAGAACTCTTCAAGTTCTGGTGACGTCCATCACTTACTGCAGGTACTTGGATACAAGAAATCTCTATTGAACCCTGCTATCATCTTGCTGCTGCTGGGTTCCCTTCCCCTCTATTTCCATCCCAGGGAGGGAGTCATAGGGATTTTCCTCATCCACAAATCATCCACGGGCAGTCTGTTCGTAGGTGTCATTTCATTATTTTTTGCTAAAGATTATTCCTTGTGTTTCCTTTTATGGGAACTCATGTGTGATTGACTGTTCTTTTGCAGCTGCCTGTGTACCCCTGTTCCTGCTTCCATCACCTGTGGCCTCAATAACGGGCTAGGGAGTGGTTCTGGTTCCTCCCTGGCTGGTACTTGGGGTCAGAGGTATACATAGTCATCGCATAGTCTTCCTTGACAGGCCTCAAGGAAGTGCAGAAACAGAACAACACAATAGATTTTACCACAGACATGATCAGGAGTTTCAGTGCTCTAAAAGAAGTAATTTCAACAGCACCCGTCCTGGCCACCCCGGATTACACGCAGGAGTTTTACATTTTCTCAAGCTGAACTGGCACACTCATGACAGCATTGCTTAAACAGAAGAGCACAATGGGCCATAAGCCCCTGGCCTATTACAGTGGTGCCCTCAACTCTGTGATGCAGGGACAGTTCACATGCGAACAGGCTCCTGCTGCTGCAGCCTTTGTGGTTTAGAAAAGTTCCACAATTGTAAAGGGGTGCTTATTAACACTATAGGAAGAGCACTCATTAGTTGCAATCTTGGACCACTCAGAATCCACTCTCACCACCCAGCAGGCATCCGCCTATGAGATTATACTATCGAGCCCACACATCAAAGTTGTAAGGTGTAAAACAGTGTACCAAGCCACATGCCTCACACAACCATGTACCACCGAAGATTTGAAACAGCATGACTGTGCAACCTATGAAGGCGAAGAAGATGATATTCCCCCAGCCAAAGACAGCCCCCCGGAAGAGGGTCAAATATATTTTGTTGACGGGTCAGCATCAATTGATGAGGATATAGTTCAGAGGCACTTTGGGCCGCAATGGTGCGTCTAGAGGAAAATGAATATGAGACACTTGAAATGAGAAGATTTCCCATGCACTACTCAGCTCAGGCAGTGGAGCTAGTAGCGCTCATTGAGGTCCTTCGGGCGTCCAAGGGGTGTCCTGTCACCATCTATTTTGGATTCTGCTTATGTCACCACAACTGTGCATGCAGGTCTCTCATGATGGAGAAGGAGGGGCATTAGGAGGGCAGACAGCTCACCAGTGCAGCATGCCGCCCTACTGAACACACTAATTTCTGCCCTTGCAGAACCTTCTGTAGTGGCGCTCCTTAAATATGCAGCACATACCAACAACACTGATGAAATCTCATTGGGGAACCAGACTGCCGACGCAGCAGCAAAAGCTGCAGCACCTCCCCCAGTGCCCACCTCCACTGAATATGTTGTGACAGCAGTGACCACCAGGCCAGAAACAGATGCATACAAAGCCCTCACTATAACACAAATAATTGAACTACACCATAGGACACCCCCGGAAAAGCAAGAGATATGACTCAAACATGGATTTGTGCAATTTCCTACTGATCTCTTGTGGTGACAGCAGAGTCCACACAGCTTTTGAGCAGTTACACTATCAATCTCACGGCTCCAAGCAACACATTGCAGCTGACATCCAAGAAGATTGGTTTATTCCAAATCTCCAAGAACACCTTTTTACTGTGGTCATTGAATGCACCACCTACCAATTATTTAGTACAGGAATGACACTGAGAACACTGCGGGGCATGCTGTCCCGCCCCATCGGACCATTTCGGGAGCTGCATATTGATTATGCAGATATGGGGGAGAGATGCAATGGAGCACAATATCTCATTGTGGTGGTATGTCTCTTCTTGAGGTGGGTCAAAGCTGGCACCTCTGCCCACCCAGATGCCAGGTGTGCTGCAAAATTCCTCGTTCTTGAGATATTCCCCAGATAGGGAGTGTATGACATCTTATGGTTAGACAACGGCATCTATTTCTTCAATGAACTTTTCAAAGAGATCACTACCTTGTTAGGGATAAAACACTGCATGTGCTCGATTTACCACCCACAAGCAAATGGCGCGGTGGAACAAATAAATGGCCTACTCAAAAGCAGACTATGCAACACCCTAAAAAACAACTGGTTGCATTGCCTGCCCCTAGCCCTGATCCATTTGCGTACACAACGCAGCAAGGACCACCACCTGTCCCCCCATGAAATAGTGACTGGCAGATGCATGCAAACACCCATCTCCCCTGTGAGGAGAGCCTCAGATGCCCATAGAGCAGCAGCAATCCTGGGAGAAGAGTTCAAGCAATATCTCACCCAGTTAACACAGGCAATCAGGTGCCTGTCAAGGCAAATAGCACCACCGAAAACAGAGGATGCACAAACATCAACAGCCCAACAAACTGACCCAGCACCCACCCAACCATTGTCACTGGAGGCACTGGTTTATGTCAGGAGCTTTGAGAGAAAATGTAACAATCCCAGGTTCCATGGGCCCTACGATGTAGTGTTGTCCACCCCTCTTGCAGTAAAGGTGACGGGGCTTTGATATTGTATACACCTCTCAGACATTTGCAGGGCCCCACCCAATTCAGTACCAGATGTCCGAGAGTAAACTAATTAATCTTCCTCAGTTTATGTAGCTTCATGCTGACCATATAAGTGCACGTGAAAAAGTTAAACATACATGCATTGCTGCTAGACGCATGGTCTACTACAGTTAAATCTATCTCTCTCTCTCTCTCTCGCTCTCTCTCTCTTTCACATTCTCTTTTTCCTATTACCTGCTCGCTATTGACCCTGTTTTCCCTAATACTCTATATCTTCCAATCCCGTTGTATTTCCCATTCTTTCCCTACCACAGGTACCACCACGATGAAGAAGTCAACATTAAGCTGTTCTTTGTTTAGTGATAGTAATGTGATTAGTAGCACTAGAATGTACTTGTGGCCTACATTTTACAGCGATTTTGTTTTCAGTTTTAATGTTTTCATTAGGGATGTATTGGGGAATATCTTTTATCTGGGATGGCCATCTAAAAGAAGGGGGGTCACAAGGATCTGGAACAAAAGTATACCCTTCAATTTAACTGAATTGACCACAAGCCCAGATATGAATGAAAGAACAAATGTGAGTGTGCTATTTAATTCAACAGAATCAAAGAACAGACCCAAAACCATGTATAATGTGACCCCCACAAATAGTAGCAACTCCCATAAAACTAAATGTACAAGTAAAATGTTTGAAATCTTACTTCCAAATGTCAAAATCCCTTTGTGTAATGCAAGCAGTAATGCAAATATTACAAATAGCAGAAGCATGGTAGCAAAAAAGACATGCACTATGCCATAAGAGAATAAAATGACAAGCACGTAAATCCAAATATGATGCATACCATGGCTTAAGCCTAGACACAGTTGAGGATATTCCTCATCCCGAGCACTCCAACAGTTGGTATTCTGACAAAAGTGCAGTGGGAAGATGAACAACCAATGGCAGTTGCTAAATCTGCTCCTTAACACCGCACGCATCTTGGGCACCCAAGGTTTTAGTACCGCAGGAAGTACCAATGATAGAGGTACAATGCCTAATTCGTCTTGCGCTATGTAGGATCAGAGGCACTTTCCAGGCATGGAATGTTCACCAAGAACTTGTTGAACTGGATGCTCAGAAATGCAAAATGAGTGCAACCAACATCAACTGTTTGAAACAACCCTATCTGGTGATCGAAGGGGCAAAATATATTAATAACAAGTGGCCAGAAACAACCCTCACGTGTAAAGTTGAAGTACTTTTAGGCTTTCCCAAAAATATTGTGGCACTCATGCAACAGACTTGCGCACAAGTATGGACAGAGCACGTCACCAAGCTTACATGGATTGCAGCAATAGAAAAACCGGTGCAAGTGCACCAAAAAAATACTTATGAACTATGCTTCCTCACTGAAGGAACTTTTTCTGTCCGCTCAAACAGATGCTGTAACAGAACTGTAGTGATCCCAGACCTCAGGAGAGGCACTGCAGCGCTGATGGACTACTACTGTGTGTGTGGCCAACAGGCATACTTGCACCTCCCACCCTCCTGGAGGGGCCGATGTTTGCTGGCTATGCTGCACTGTTAGTACTCCCATAAGAACACCTGAAAGGGGGGCTCCTATCTGATGTAGCACCCACAGTACCCCAAACAATCGAAGCAAGACACACAATGCTGCCATCATATTTTTGCATCCTTCCTGAGAAAGAACTGTATGACCAATTGCGGAGAAGGAAAAGATCATCCAATTAATATCAACAGACTCATCCAAACTGCTCACTGCTCTAGCGCCCAGATACCTATGGGTCAGGTGCGCTCTACAAATAAAATAAACAAACAAACAAACAAAACAAAATAAATACCTGATGAGTACAAGTGCTATAATTCTGCAGAATTTTTTTTTGCATCTTTAATACCCAGCACACAGACGCAAGCAAATGCCAAATGGCGGCATATTGTCAGATGGGAGCTGATCCAGTTGAGTAATGACACTGAGCAAGGATTCAACGTCATAAGAGTGGAACTGAGGGCCCTCAGGTTGATGATGATGCAGAACATATATGTGCTGGATCTACAGACAACCATGGAAGGAGGGGTTTGCAAAAAGAACAGGAGTTCATGTTGCACATTCGTACCTAATGAAGATGCTGAAAATGGGACATTGTCACACGTCATCACGGCAGTGCATGAACTGGGGGTGAAGATGAAAAAAGAAGCTGGCATCAAAGAAGAGGATTGGTTCTCACTGGCCTTCAACTTGTTAGTCCAATAAATGGTAGGCTACTACAAAGGAATGGAGATATACCAGTCATGAGGAACAAATATATAAACAACAGTTTACTCACACTCGAGCGCACTCGACTGTTACAATGCATGGCATACATGCATAGGAAAAGTTAGCAAAAATGTGTAGGTGCAGGGGTGGGCTAGCTCATCACGTGATAATGACTTGTGACCTACAGACCTATGGACATGGGCAATTTATCATGGCAACATATGCTTGAATACTCCATGTCATCCTGCAGACTATTTACTGTCAAGAAAGCAAAGCGGAGAGGGGTGTAGGAGGATATTGTGTTCTCCAGCACAAGGTAACATCCCTAGAGCTACTTTATCTATGTTTACTGTTAGGCTAAAAGGTCAGTCTGTATTTATACTTAAGAGTTTGACTCTTCAGAAACAGAATATGCTGTGAATTGTGCTTCGCTTTAATTGCCTGGATCGCACGTTTCACAATTAGCTGCGGAAAACAAGACAGTCAAGGAAGATAGGATGGCACCTCATTTAAAGATTAGCTACCTTCGTGCCAGTGCTTCAAGGCTCTCTGTTACAGAGTTCAGCGTGCTCCACGGTTACAGAATTCCTGTGTAGGGGCATGTTTTAGGGAAGCTTCCGAAGCGGTGACTTTGTGAGTCTTCACCGCATTCAGAATGAAAACTCGAAATGAGAGCAAAGCAGCCAATATGGCATTTTCAGAAACCACGATGGCACGGTTCAATGTGTATGTGCTTAGGCAAATATTATAATGCAAAATACATCTACTTTTACAAACTGGGCCCCATCATGGCTAGGAACATTGGTGAAAATGCTGGTGACCATCATCGTGTTTGCCTTGTTGATCTTCTGCACGTGCCAATTGGGCCTCCAGTGTTGGCTCAAAGCAGTGCCTAATAGCGCAATGATGATGGTTTCTATTGGCAGTCCTAAAGTACCTTGTGATACAAAGGAAATAGGAGTGCACACTGACCACCCCATTCACCAAATGGTCCCAATCCCAGTTGGAGACATAGTTGACCAATTGTATTACACAACCATTGTCCCTCCCCCTAACCCCAAAAATTACAAGGAGGTATGGGTTGATCTGGCCGGGGATGGGGGTTGCATCTACATGACATGTACACCTGAGGAATATGTGCAAGCAGGCGAAATCTTGAGACATGTGTGTAAGGCCTGGATGCCGATAAAGGGAACACCTGCCTATGAGTAAGCAGTGAGACAAGAAAATAAGCACAAATATGGGACGAAATTCTTACTGTAGAAGTAATGAAAGGGGGATATTGGGATGCAAATGAGCCTACCCCCCCTCCCCAGGTGCTTTCAGGCGAGAAGGTATTAGATCGTCTAGTGTACAAGTGGGGAGGAAACCGCACTATGCAACTTGGCACGGATATAATATAACCCAAATAATAAATGCATAACCTTAGAAGGCGCATAGCAAGAAATGCCATTTTGAATTAGGACAGAGGCACAGGCTTGCATGGTTACACTGCACCCGCCTAGCTCCATCGAAGGATTTGACTAGGCCCAAATCATTAAGGCAGAATAAGTACGCACCACCAGTTTTCACAGAAGCTCACTTCCCCCTTGTCCCTTCACTGTTGCAAATACTTAATATTATTGGGAGGAATGTGCACAGCAAGGCTGCGAGACACACCAAGCTTCTTGCAATGCCCATTCATCACAACCAAGCTGCCAGCAGGCCTCTAAAACCCACCTAGCCAACTCAGAGCCAGAGCCCACACCACTGACCCTACCCCCAAACCCCTGCATTCCATTATAGCGAGGGACTCCCAGAGCCTAGCATAAACCAAGTGATCATAAAAGATCTAAGCACGTGAGACTGTTTCACCCCTCAGCATAAAATAAATCCTTTGTAACACGAGGTACAGGGAGTGATACATTATAGAACAAAACAAGGGTTGAATCCATGAGTGCAAGAGGAGCAGTATCAACAAAGCCTAGAGTGTGTGGGTCAGTACGACTGTATTTCTTCCTCCCTTCCTTCTGGCACCAGTCCCTGAACCCCCCAGGTGCTTGCCACAGTGATAAAGTAGTAGGCTTAGCATAGTATTAGAGTTTATACAATGTAATTTATGAGAGACCTGACCTTTACTCCATGAAGAGATGAGCCCAGTCGACCCACGAGGGAATCGAAAGACGGCTGAAGAAATGCACCAATTTTAGCCTGGCATCCCCTATGGCGCAGGATCCTGTATAATGTCTTACCAATC
Source organism: Ambystoma mexicanum (assembly GCF_040938575.1). Taxonomy (NCBI): domain Eukaryota; kingdom Metazoa; phylum Chordata; class Amphibia; order Caudata; family Ambystomatidae; genus Ambystoma; species Ambystoma mexicanum. The sequence continues at coordinate 979,174,390 of NC_090934.1, read as the reverse complement.
ATCTGTGCGGGTTCAGATCCTATATGTGATGTTATCAGTGATGCTGTGGCATCTCAAAAGGCACTAACAACCTTTCTGGAGTCAGAATATTCTCCTCACGTCCCCCTTGTTCCTTCACTGTTGCAAATACTTAGTATCATTTGGAGGAATGTGCCCTGCATGGCCATGAGACAACACCAAGCTCCTTGGTGTGCCCGTTCATCACAACCAAGCTGTCAACAGGCCCTTAACCCCCACCCAGCCAACCCAGAGCCAGAACCAACCCCACTGACCCAACCCCCACACCTCTGCATTCCATGATAGAGAGCGACCCCAGCACCTATCATAAACCAAGTGACCATAAACGATCTAAGCATGTAAGGCTGTTTCACCGCTCAGCACAAAATAAATCCTTTGCAATACGAGGTACAGGGAGGGATAATTCATAGATAAAAACGAGGGTTGAAGCCCTGAGTGCAAGAGGAGCAGTATCAACAAAGCATGGAGTGTGTTGTAATGGCTCGGGCCGGCTTGTGTTCTCTTCACGAGCGTGGAATTCTCCTGAGAATTCCATGCTCGTGCCAAGCCGTTAGGGGATTTTGAACGGGGCGAAAAGACGGGGAGGGAGCTGGAGAGTCACACGGCTGTTCAGGTTGAAGATTAAAGTGTTACTCAATTTACCTGGCTCTTCTCGTCATTACACTGGCGACGAGCTTCAACCTGATACCCACGCGCCTGACGAAGCCGTGTGTCCAGTTGTCTCCGAGGCTCTCCTTCAGACCCCGCAGCCTTGCCGCACTCTCCGCTGCAGACGGTCTTCAGTGCCTTACGCTGGTGTCTCCCGTGCTGCGCTCCCAGACGTGGTCGAGCGCGGCTCACACTAGCCACCACTGTTGTCACTTTCATCGCGCTCCCGGGCTGGGTTGAGCGCGGCGTGAACTGCTTCCAGCTCTCCTTGCAGGTGAGGCCGCGCACGCTCTGGTGGGGATCATAGCCTGGGTGGGTTCCCCTTCCTCGCCGCTTCTCCTGGAGGTTTCCCAGCATGACTCTGTCTTGCGACAAGGTGATTCGGCACACCCCACCCCTAGAGGAGGAGAAAAGCAGCCCTGTGCGACTGAAAAGGGGCGGATTTGACTTTTCCCCGCTGAGAGTTAACTCCTAAGGCCTCGTTTTCAAGATTGCCTCTTCTACATCATTGTTTAGTCATGCAGCATAGTAATGCCCGTCCTCCCTCCGCCTTTTTACCCAACCCGGGTGAGCCTCCCATTGCATGGGAGCTTTGGGTGGACACTTTCAAAGTGTACCTTAGAGCCTCAGGGGGTTCCAGGCTGTCAGACGATAAGGTGGCGGCCCTACTTAACTGTCTTGGCACGGAGGGCCTAAGGATCTTCAGACATCTTCCAGGCAATAACGTGTTGGCGTTGCCCCCTGGCGATGGCGAAGGGGAGGGGGTCCAGGCGGTGGTGTTGGCTTATGAAACTGCTCTCAAGAAACTGGAGGCCCGTTTCGGCAAGAGAGCCAACATAGTGTTAGAGAGGTATCACTTTTTCTTGAGGGCGCAAGGTCCTGGTGAAAGCATTGACTCCTACGTGACGGCCCTGCGCACCCTTATTTCGACCTGCAAGTTCACGGGCCTTATAGAGGAGTACATTCGCGACCAGATCATGATGAGGACAAGTGTTTCGAAGGTTAGGGAGAGGTTATGGACGGAAAAGGACCCTCCCTTGGATAAAGTGATTGAGATAGCCCGCGCCCTGGAGGAGTCCAGAAAGAGCGTCAAGGAAATGACTGAAAAAGTCGATGTGGTACACATGGTTCAGCCACGCAAGGCAGAGGATACCCGTGCCAAGGACAAGGACCAAAGAGGAACGTTTAGTGCCAAAGACCTTTGCAAGAAGTGTGGCTGGCGAGGACATGTTGCAGGGTCCAAGGAGTGTCCTGCTTCTGCAGTTGTGTGCAGGAAGTGCAAGGGGAGGGGGCATTACGCCCGCATGTGCAGGGGTGGTCCACAGAGGGAGGCTGTGCGCATGGTGGACCCCGACGGGGCCGATGAGGATGTAACCGTTGTTGGATATGTCAGCCCTTCGCAGGTGCCGGGTGTGCGTGCCAAGGAGGGGGCGCTATTGAGTGTGGGACCCACCAAGAAGAGCGCATGGCCTACTCTCAGTGTGAATGGGGTTCCACTTAGTGTATTAGTTGACACAGGCTCTCCTTATACCATGGTCTCTTCCGAGCTGTACAAGGCTAAGTTTCAGAAAAAGATGTCCGACTTGATTCCACCTGACATTAACCCTTGTGCTTATGGGCGTGTCCCCATTAAAGTGTTTGGTTATGACTGGGTTGACATAGAGTTTCACGGGCGAAAGACTAGAGGTAAACTTTACGTGGCACACAAGGGTGATCCTCTTATTGGTTGGGATGAGCAGGCAGCTCTTGATATCGAGGTTCGCCCGGGTAAGGCGGTCCCAGTTTTGTGTGTGAGCAAGGAAGGTGGAGATGGGTGGAAGTATGCTAGTCTGTTGACGGCTGATGTTCTTCAGGCCAAATTTCCCTCGGTTTTCTCCTCCGCTTTGGGCAAGTTGCGTGGTTTTTCCCATAAAATAGTTTTGAAGAGGGGCGCTACCCCGGTAGTGCATAAGGTCAGACGGGTGCCCATTGTCGCACGTGAGTCACTCAAGGCAGAACTGAACAAGCTCTTGGAGGCTGGTGTGATTGAAGAGGTGGAATCCTCAGAGTGGCTGGCTCCTATCGTATTGGCGCGCAAATCTGATGGAGGCATGAGGATGTGTGTCGATCTCAGAGATTTGAATTGCAATATCTGGATCGACAGACATCCCTTGCCAAACATCAACGAAATGCTCTCTCTTGTTGGGGGAGCGTCTCATTTTTCCACTCTTGATCTCTCTTCTGCCTATCACCAGGTAGACCTTCACGTCGAATCGCGTCCCCTCACCTCATTCATCACCCCGTTTGGGGCCTTTCGTTTCCGGCGAATGCCTTTTGGTTTAGCCTCCGCCTCTGCTGTTTTCCAGCGAGTGATGCAGAAGCTGTTCTCCGGTGTTGGGGGCGTAGAGTACTTTCAGGAACGTGTTTTGGTGTGGGGCAGGTCGCGCAGGGAGCATGATGAGAGGGTCATGCAAGTTCTTGGCATATTGGAGAAGAGTGGCTTGACGGTCAAAATGAGTAAATGTAAGATTGGAGTGGAGAGCGTCACTTATCTAGGACACACCTTAGATGCTAAGGGGATACATCCCAAGGCTGATTTGGTGAAGGTATTGTGTGAGGTGTCGCCTCCCGCCAGTAAGGACCAGCTGAGATCATTCTTAGGTTTGGCCGAATATTACAGCAGGTTCATTCCCATGTACTCTGACAAGACTGTTGCCATGAGGGCGTTACTCATAAAGGGTGTTCGTTTTGAGTGGTCTGGGTTGTGCCAGTGCGAGTTCGAAAATGTGAAGGCTCTAGTCGATCAGGCTCCTTCTTTAGTTTCCTTTTGTCCCTCTAGGAGGACGGTTTTGACCGCAGACGTGAGTGAATACGGTGTGGGTGCCGTACTTGAGCAGTGGCTTGACGGGGCTTACCGCCCCGTTGCCTTTGCTTCCAGGGTGCTCAGCGAGCCAGAGCGCAGATACGCCGTGATAGAAAGGGAGGCCCTGGCTGCGGTCTGGGCATCAAAGCACTTTAAGACATTTTTGTGGGGTGTGGAATACACTTTGCGCACCGATCACAAGCCATTAGTGCATGTTTTAACGACCAAAGGATTGTCCCAGGCGTCCTCCAGAGTCATGCGTTGGATGGCTGACATGGGGGAGTATAATTTCAAGATCGAGTATGTGCCTGGCGAGAAAAATGCTGTCGCGGACTGTCTCTCTCGTTTTCCACGCCAGGATTCGTGTGTTGGGGATCTGATCCAGAATGTAGCAGGTGACGAGTGCACGTTGGTGGCCAAGGTGTTCCCTGCCATCAGTGAACATGAATGGGGTGTTGAGTGTGGTCGGGATCCCGTTTTGAACACCATTAAGTCAGCTCTCGCGACATGTGCTGGCAAGGAAGATTTGAGTAAGTCATTTGGTCAAGTGTGGTCGGAGTTGTCGGATGGTCCATGGGGCATCGCTAGAGGTTCTAGGTTAGTTCCGCCAGAGTCTCTCAAGGCTAGGCTTGTGGAGTTGGCGCATGAGGGACACATTGGAAGATCTATGACGAAAAGGAGGCTCAGAGAGGGGTATTGGTGGCCCAAGATGGATGAGGAAGTTGAAAGGGTTGTTAAAGACTGCGCAGCCTGTTCCGTCAGTGATAAAAGCAAGACAACCTTAGCGCAGCCAATCCACCCTGTGGAGGTGCCTCAAGATGTATGGTCCAAGGTGGCGGTGGATATCATGGGGCCCATAGACGCCTTGGGAGGCGGGTTGAGATTTTTTGTGGTATTAGTTGACTACACCTCCAGGTGGGTGGAGGCCACGGCTTTATCTTCCGCGACTATGGAAAAGGTAATTGATTTTTTGGCATCGGTTTTTGACAGGGAGGGTGTACCTGCGGGAGTTGTCACCGACAACGGTCCCCAGCTTGTATCAAGTGCCATGCAAGAATTTTTCTCTAAGTTAGGGATTCGTCACCACAAAGTGGCTTTGTATAACCTGGAGGCCAATGGGTTAGTGGAGCGGATGAATCGGTTCGTGAAAGGAGCTGTTCAGTTGGCGATCGCTAATGGGTTGCCTTGGTGCAGTGTGGTGTCCAAAGCACTCAAGGCATGTAGGCTTACCCCTTCATTCTTTACGGGTTTGTCTCCGTTTGAGCTAATGAGGGGGAGGAAACCTGGGTCCAAGCTGAGGGTCGCTGCCTTGGGGGGTGGTGTTCAAACTCGTGTGAACATGCAAGAAGTTCTCAATAGAGTGTGCGCCAAGCGACTCTGTTTTGGCAAACTCAACTTAAACGGAGGAGGCCTTTGCGTGTGGAAGTGGGTGACCATGTAGTTGTGAAAAATCCCAGGTTCTTGGTGAAGGGTTTTAGCAAGTTCATGCAGCCATGTGTGGTGACCAAGGTTGGTCGTGGCTATGTAAGGTTACAGGACGGTACCAGGTGGAGTTTGAGACGTGTGGTTCCCGTGGAAAAGCCTGGCGGCGTCTGGCGGGAAGAAGATGCCTCCTACGCAGGGAGTCAGGATAAGGATTTTGATGGGAGTTGGACAGCTGCTCCTTGTGAGGAATCGTGTGGCTCTGCGAATAACAGTAGTGGTGATGGTGCAGCTGGATGTGGCGATGGAACGGCTAGATCTGGTGGTGGTGCATCTGAATGTTTTGCGCCCATCCCGGGGTCGACGGCGGTCAATAGTAGTCTGGTAGCGCCAGCACCGGGGGGTGCAGGGGTCGATGAGAGTATGATGGTCTCTTCCCCGGAGTGTGAGGGTGTTGCGCCTCTGAGTGGGGGAATTGATGAATTTTCCAAAGCTGGTTCTGAGAATTCTGTCCTGTTTCTGAGGGAAGTGGGGCCTACTGAGCCTACTTCTTCTGGGGAGACTGGCAATGACACAAGTATCCGCCCAAGTAGAATGAAGAAAGTGCCAGCTAAGTATAAGGACTTTGTCCTAGAGTTTGCTGATGATTGAGGATTTTAATTGATGTCTTTCCTTTAGGCCACCCTTCTCCTCTTTTCGGTTAGGCAACCTCCTTTTCCCCCTGTGTTCCCTCTTTACTTCCCCAGTTTCTTGGTTTGGTGCTTGGGGCATGTTTGCGCTCTGTTCCTTGTGTGTGTGTGTGTGTGTGTGTGTGACGGGGGGAGAAGTGTTGTAATGGCTCGGGCCGGCTTGTGTTCTCTTCACGAGCGTGGAATTCTCCTGAGAATTCCATGTTCGTGCCGAGCCGTTAGGGGATTTTGAACGGGGCGAAAAGCGGGGAGGGAGCTGGAGAGTCACACGGCTGTTCAGGTTGAAGATTAAAGTGTTACTCAACTTACCTGGCTCTTCTCGTCATTACAGAGTGTGTGGGTCAGTACAACTGTATTTCTTCCTCCCTTCCCCCTGGCACCGGTCCCCGAGCCTCCCAGGTGCATGCCACAATGATGTAGTTGTAGGCTTAGCATAGTATTAAAGTTTTCACAATGTAACTTAAGAGAGACTCCATGAAGAGATGAACCCAACTGACCCACGTGGGAATCGACAAACAGCTGAAGAAATACACCAATTGTAGCCTGGCAGCCCCTACGGAGCGGTATAATGTCTTTCCAATCATCTGTGCGGGTTCAGCCCCTACATGCGAACATGCTGTGACCTCTCCAAAGGCCCTTTCTGGAGTCAGAACGTTATCGAGCAGCAGAGTCCTTTGTTGATATTTTATATTCTGTACAATTAAACCATGCAATCCTTTCAAGCTATCTCTTGGCTTCTTTCCCTAGACGGTTGTATTCATTCTGGTGTGTGTGCGCATCAGGGACTTGCCTTCAGTGCCTCAAAAGGGTGCAGAGCAGATTCTCCTTTGTGCACCAAAGTTCCAAGTGATGTAAGGCGTTTCTAGATGCTGGGAAAGAACGGTTTAAAAGAGCAACTTGAAGATAAGCTGGTGCAGGGCTTTACAGATGGATCTTGAATAAATGTATGTCCTTGCCTTGGTCTCATCAACGTTATTTCAATGGCGATGAGTGGGAGGAGAAGATGGTAAAGCAGCGACCAAAGGCTGGTGGTGGTGAGAGGCCGTGTGATGGATCTGTGTAAAGAAAAATGAAAATGATAATCGGGAGCTTGTGGAGCTGACTGGAAGGAGGCCGCAGTGAGTAGCAGTGCGGGCGTGCTATGTCAGGTGGAGAAAAATGCAATATAAGTCACACTTGAGGAGAAGCAGTGTCACGCGTTGCCAAGCACACGGTCAACAGTATCAGCCAGCTTTAGAGGAAGGAATCAGGTGGATTATGAGTCATGTGTTGCCAAGCACATGATCGTGGGTCATAGCCAACTTGAGGAGGAAGAATCAGGTGGATTATGCGGACTGCGTCAATGGCACAGGACACAGAGATGCAGCCAGTTCCAGGTGAAGTGGATGCATCACACCTTCTTGGGGTCATGCGAGAGAGAGAGAGAGAAGGAAGCAGCCAGTCGAGGTAAAAGTACCAGGTGGAGGCAATCAACTGTTAATCTGCCAAGTGATGTGAATTCTTCAAGGTCTGTGTGGCACTGAGAAAGGCACAACTGAGTTCTGAAATTTGCAGGAGGGTTTATTTGTTTGAGATTGTGTGAAGATCTGAGAAAGGGCTAAATATGGTGCTGAAGCAAAACACCAAGAGCAAGAATTTTGAAGAATCGTGGAGAACCTACAACAGAGTGGGAAGAGTGGAAGGATTTGTTCAAATTGTATTTGTTGGCCATGGGTCGTGTCAGGTTTTCGGATGAGTGAAAGCATGCTACGTTAATGAATTGCTTGGGTAAGGAGGTGTCTAATGGGAAGATACGTGTGTGCATGGATTTCAGAGATGTGAACAAGGCCACAGGGGTGGACCAATATCCCCTCCCTAAAACAAATAATATGTTGGCAACTATGGGCAAGGTGAGATGGTTTTCAATATTGACGTATCCTCAGCATATCTCCAGGTGAATTTGCATCCAGAGTCGAGGCACATCATGTCATTTATAATGCTGATGGGTGCATACCGGCACAGACACGTGCTGTTTGGTTTGGCATCAGTAAGTGCAGTGTTTCAGAGGGTCATGGAGAATGTCTTCAAAGAGTGTGAAGCTGTGAGAAACCTGACGGTATTCTCCCACCTACTCCCTCAGTATCTTCCATTCAGGTGGCGAGGAAAGGGCCATTGTTTTTGGATCCCGACACTGCGCGTGGACAAGTGAGGGAGGATCACCTGAGTGGTGGGTCACGAGGGATTGGGAGGAGGATGCCTAAAGGTGAGAGATGGTATTCTCCCAGTTCTAGTAATACGCCAACCCACTCTCCCTCAGCCTTCATGGGGTATTTTCAATCTTACCCCATCTCCCACTCCCAATTTCCAACAAATAATGAGACGGGGAGGCAACTAAGAGTAGCAAAGATTACCCCTAGAAACAACAGGGGGAAAGTAAGGGAAACCTACTATAGAAAGAACTCAAGTTGTCTGACTAATAGAGTAAGGCAGGGCCAGGCATTAAATAATGGTCACTCACACCTGACTCTGTTTGACTGTATTCTCAACTATAAAAAGTGTTGTTTATCACAAGAAGGAGAGTGAGCTGGGGATGCTGTCAGGACCTGAGAAGCCAAGGAGCAGAGAGCAGCAGAGTAAAATCCTGCAGGAGACCGGCATGCCGAGATGCTGGCCCGGTGTTTGTGAGGGGCTGCAGCATGGCTAGGAAGGCATGCCTCCAAGGAGCCAGAGTAAGGATGCCTGTATCCTGCTGGTGGTGTTTGAGAAAATGCTTGTTCCCTTGGGACATGTGCGGTCCCAACGGTGTCTGTGGAGCAGGTGGTGAGACTCTGACCTCAAACCCATGCATCCAGAGGAACTGCTGGTCAACGCAACGCTACCCGTAAGAGAGAAAGATAGAGAGAGAGAGAGAGAGAGAGAGAGAGAGAGAGAGAGGGGGAGAGACATGGGTGCATGTGTTTGACTGAAATGGAGCAGGAGAAATACACTGTTTTAAAACGACACAGAGCGGAAAGTTTTGAAATTGTGTGAAGGACAGAAAGCATAAGAAATAAACAGTCAAAGAGAAATAAAAGGGAGAAAATGAGCGCTAGCAGAGTGGAAGAAAAGAAAAAGCGCAAGAAAGGCATGTGAAGTGTTTAAAGAGTGCATAGCATGTACAATGAAGAGAAGTGCAAAGCATGCACAGTTAAGGCAGGACAGTGTGTTAAGCGTGCAGGAAGCACGAGAAAGAAACGGGCAAGAGTGCATGGTGAAACAAAAGGATGTGAGGTGCGAAAGAGGCATGATAGGAAAGTAATGGAAAGTGCACTGTGAAACAAAAGGAACAGCAAATGGTAGGTGCAAGTGTGCATGGGCAAGAAGCCAAGGAAAACAAGGAGACCAAGGAATAAAGAGAGGAGTTACAGATCAGAGTGGTCACACCTAGGAGAAGCAAAGAACCAGGTCGTTTTGAAAGTCTCTGATTGTACCCCACAAGTGAAGTGTGTATGAAAGAACTGTGTTTACAAGGAAAGGTACATCCGGACAAGTTGAACTTGTAGTTGAAACCAAAAAGGGGTCTAAGCTTGGGGAAGGGAACCCTGAGAGGCCCATTGAAGAAAACAAAGTACATCCTGACAGAACTGAATTTGTGTTGGAAACTGAAAGGGGCCTGAGCTTGGGTAAGGGAACCATGAGAGACCTAACCAAGTTGAAGACCTATTGTCTTGTAGTGTTGAAAGAATTGAAGCTTGGGGAAGGGAACCCTGAGGAGCTTCTAAAGGAAAAGTGTTGTATTTCTTTTGTAGCGTTTGGAATTTGAATAGGTTGGAGCTTGAGGAAGGGAACCCCAAGGGATCCAAAGACACTGAAGGTATTTGAGAATATTGCAAGGCCTCTGTAGAGAAGGTCTTACAAACAGCCCTTTTTGCTTGAACTCATTTTATGTTTAGACACAGATGGACTTTTATTTTGGACAATTAAACATTGACGGCCTTTAGAAACATCAGTTAAGGGAACCGTCCCTTTAAAGTTAGAGCTAGTCAGGCATTACACCAACCCAGGAACCTTAGTAAATAAAGGTTTTAAGATGAACATTTTTGAGTCTGTGTCTCTCTTGATACCATGCCTGTCTCACAAGGCATACATTATTTCCAAGATGACATCCTGGTATGTGCATGGGAGAAGGAGAGGCATGACAAGTGGTTGGTGAAGGTTTTAGAGACATTGCGGAGACAGGATCAATGGTGAAAAAGGAGAAGTGTAAATTCAAGGTGGATGGTTATACGTATCTGGTACATGTTGTAACTGGAGAGGGGTTGAAGCCCAAAACATAGTTGGTGGAAGCTGTTATAGAAGTGAAGGAACCAGCAGACAAAGAGCAGTTGTGTTAATTTTTAGAGGGTCTGGTTGGCTCTAGGATTGGAACCTGCCCATGCTAAGCACCATTTATAGGTTGGAAGGTTTGTTCTGGTGTCGCAAGATCACAGGAGTGGTTAGGGGTTTAGCCAGGACCCCAATTTGGTGCGTATGAGAGGTGGGTTTACTCCTGGTTACAAGATAACCAGGAGTAAACCCACCTCTCATGTGTTAATTTTTAGAACTTGTAGAATGTTATGGTAAGTTTATTACAACTTTTTCTGAGAGGACATCACAACAGAGGGAGGTTTAAAAAAAAGTGAAAGGGCTTGAGTGGTTATACTGTTTTCTGCAGTTATTAGGAGGCTTTTGCAAAGGTTCCTACTTTGTGTAGGTTTGTGGTGGTGGCAAAAGCGTCTCTTACTGGTGATGCCAGTCAGAAGGGCTTACGCGCGTTTTTGAGTCAACAGAAAGAATTGCTGATTGCATTTGCCTCGAAAGCATTGAACGAATGTGAGAAGCCATTTTCCGGGTATGGCAAAGGAAGCTTGGCCGTGTTGTTGGGCCGCAAGGAATTTTAGATTGTGTTTATTGGGCATACCATTTGTGATCAGAAGTGATCACAAGTTGTTGGTGCATTTGTTTTTTACCAGGGGTTCAGGCGTGGCTACAAAGTGGCTAGCTAATACCCAAGAATTCAATTTCACTGTGGAACATGTGCATGGAAGGGTTAATGGGGTGGCAGACTGGTTGTCTAGATTACTTCCTGATAAGTGTGTTGGAGAAGAAGAACCAGAGGAAATGGATATGTGGGCAGCAAATGTTTAGGAGTCGTGGCTACCATGGTATCAAAGGAAGAGTGGAAGAGGACAAGGGAGGAGGATGAAGAATTGAAAAATGAAAAGGAGAACATGCAGAAGGGGTGGCCGGTAAATCTGGAATGTGAAATGCCCTATAATATGTTAATGTTAATGTTAAAGGTTTTTATACAGCGCACCAATGCCATTTGTGTCGCCTCCAGGTGCTCAGGTGGATCTGTAATGCAAGGCAGGAGCGTGGGTGGTTAGTAGGGTTGACCGAGAAAAGGGCATGAGAGCTGTGATGTGCTGTTGGCAAATTCCGTTTCGGAAACACTCTTCAGTGAGCATAAGTGTGATTTTCAGAAGTTGGCCAACATCTGTTGTTGTGTGAGATTATGTGTGGTTTGTTTTGTTGTTGTGGTGGTATTGTGAAGTACATGCATATTGTGGTTCTGTAGAGGTCTGGTTGTGTGAAGTCCAGAGTTTGAGAGGTGTATGCAGAGGAGTGAGTTTATTAGTATGGATTTTTGGGTAAAGTCCTGGAAATCCATCCAAGTACTCCACACCCCCCACCCCCGAAATCCACCCAACTGCCCCACATCTCCCCCCCTGAAATCCATTCAAGTGTGTCACACCTCCCACCCCAGGAATCAATCTGAATGTATCAAACCACCCACTCACCCCCAGAATCCATCTAAGTGCTTCACATTTCCTACCCATGAAATTCATCTTGCTGCGTCACCTGTGGCAGTCATGATCTTTGTCTCTCCCATAGTTGCCCTTTCTGGGTTTTACCTTAATTGTCACCTTAGCGGTCATGATTCCTAAGCTTCTCCGGAATTCATTAAGCTGTCTGATGTCTTAGTACAAGCCCTATTTCTCTAGGTGATGTGCTCACGGGCCTAAGGGGAATCCTCAGGGAATGTTTAGTCATCTTCCTCGATACCCTATGTGTGTTGTCTATTATCTATTGGGGAGGGTCTGGTGCATTGCTCCTGTTCACTTGTTGGTCCTTACTGGGGGTGCGCATAGGCTGAGAGTCTCCCTTCCCTGATTTTCCCTCCCCAAGTTTCCCTTGAGCCTCCTTCCCGGCCTAATCGTGTCAGGCCTACCAGCGTTTCCTGTTTCTTAGTAGTCCCTCTTCAGGGGTTGGTGGGAAACTCTATTTAAGGTCTCTCTTCTCAGTCCTATCTCTTGTTCCTCTATTGTTTTTTTCGGGCTACTTTTCCTTTTTCAGTTTTTGGCCGTTTGCAAGCTTTGTGGGCGTTGTTCGGTCAGTTTCATTGTGTTCAGAACTAAAGAGCCAGGTTTTGAGAAGTGTTCTGAATTTTGTATGCTCCTCCATAGTTTGCATTTCCCTCAGAAAGGGAGTTCCATAGTTTCACAGATAAGCAGGAGAATGCTGATCCACCCAGATTTTTCTTTGTGTATTATTTGTTTCCTTAGTAGGTAGCCTGGCATCCCTAGGAATATGCTGTTAGCATAATTTATCCTGTACATGATGGGGGATATGATGGCCGGTGTTTTGTGCATGACTGAGAAGAATGGTAGAATGTATTTGATCATTTGTAGGTGGAAGAAGCACTTCTGGATTATCGTATTAACTTGGTGTTCTAGTGTTAACTCGTTCTCCATGATGATTCCAAGGTCTTTTGCAGATGCAGGTGGTGTCAGTGGGTTTCCCGGTGCTATTGGCCCTGGGATCCGCTGATTGTTTCCTTGTATTGAGGTGTAATCGTTATTTCTAGTTTTGGCTGGGTTAATATTGAGTTTGTTGATGTTAATCCATTGGTAGAGCTCCTTGAGACACTCTTTTAGGGGTGTATACTCTTCTTGTGTGTCACTGTATTTGAAAATGATTTGTGTATCATTCTTGTAGTTGTAGCATGTTAGTCTGTGTTTTTTGATGAGGTTGATTAGCGGTGTCATGTAGATGTTGAAGAGTAGCAGTGATAGCAATGAGCCTTGGGGTACTCCACAGGTGGTGTCCCGTGGTGCAGATTTGAAAGGTTTTAACCAAACTGTTTCTGTTCTTTCCGTGAGGAGAGATTTGATCCACAGCAGCGCTGTGCCAGAGAGCCCCATTTCTTCCAGTCTTTTTAGTAGGATATTGTGGTTGACTGTGTCAAAGGCAGCTGAGAGAGCCAGTAAAGTCAGTGCTGATTTGGTGTTGGAGTCTGCATTCATCTTTAGATCGTCCCATATTGAGACCAGTGCTGTCTCCGTTCCTCTTAAGGGTCTGAAGCCCACTTGTGCCTGGTATATTACAGGTCTTCCACATCGCCCGTTGTGTCCTTGAGCAGAGGTTTGATGTAAGCTGTTTTAAATATTATTGGTACTCTCCCTGCTGTAAGTGATTAATTGAAGAGTTTTAGGTAGTATTCCAAAGGTGTGTCCCGTGCGAGGATGGATTTATAGATGTCTGGAGGCGAGGGTCCATTGGTGAACATGCCTTTTTTATTTTATTTGTTTTATTAGCAGAGTAACACAACCATGAACACACCAGCGTAATTTCCTTACACATTAATAATTTCACTGCCGATTCTTTCCCCAACATGTTCTCCTCATCCCCATCTTCCCCTGCCCAACCTCCCCCTCCCCCTTTTCCCGTGTGGCCTCAAGAGGAACAAACAAAGTGTCTCTCAGACGTCCTCTGCTTGAGCTCTACCTTTCCCAGTTTCCATCCTGAGGAGGGAGTCATTTCCCTTCCTGTACACATAATTTCCCCACGCATTCCATTCCAGGGTCTGATCCAGGGTCCACTTACACCACTCATATTTTTTATGTCTCCTACTTATTTCACCACACTTTTCTCCTCAAGTTCTGTACACAGTTTGTCTGCACCTCTTGAGGCTTTCCACTTGTTTGGGTAGTACCTCTCCAGGAAGGCCGCCCATTCAATTTCCCTCGATGGTGTCAAACCATGTATCTGGCCAGTTAACTGTTCCATTGCATACATGTCCCTTGCCTTCAAAGCCTAGTGCTGCTCCCCGGAGAGATGCTCTCTCTTCCATCCCCCTGCCAGGCATGCCCTAGCTGCCAGCAATAAGTAGTGGGGCCTGTGAGGTAATTTCACCCATTCCCCCTCCACCACTTCTATCTCAAATAGTACGAGCAGGGGGGGCAATCATCTTGCCACCCCTTCCAGGTCCTTTATCCATCCCTGAACCTCTTTCCAACATTTCCACCACATGTGCCAGTAACCTGCTTTTGTCCACATTTTCTCCAACAGTGGGGGTCGGCCCCGGGTACATCTTTGATAGCCTCACTGGTTCCCACTGCCATCTATACAGGAGTTTGAGTCTGTGTAAATTATACTGACATGCAATAGATGTCTGATGCGCATTCTCCATTGGCTTGCATCCAGCTGCATCTCCATGTCCCTCCCTCATTTCTTTTTGTGTGCTTCTATCTCCCGTCCTTGTATATCTAATAGAGCCTGGTACAGTTTAGATATTAATCCCTTTGCTCCCACCATCGTTCCCAGTATCCTCTCTGTGTCCGTCAGTTCCCTCTTCAGCTCCTGCTTCCATTTGCCCAGCATCAACACTCCCTTAAGCTGCAGGTATTTAAACTCTGAGATTCTGCCTATGCACAAGTTCTCCTTAAACTCTGCCACCACCTCAATGAATTCCCCTTTCTTAAGTACCTGCCCCACTCTTTCCAGTCCCGCCTCAAATCAGTCTTGGAATCTGGCATGGTTGGGATGTGTCACGTATTGGGGCGGGGGGCCATATTTGACTCAGTGGGGATGGCCAGGTTGTGACTCCTTTCATTTCCTTTTTTACCCTCCACAGTATCCAGAGCGGTCCCAGAATTCTATGCACCATTACCTTTTTCGGAATTGCTTTTTGCGGTGCCCAAAGCCATTCTCCCAGTATAACCGGCCTTCATTGGTAGTTTTCAATACCAACCCGCTGTTTCTGCTGATCTACCCGCAAATGAGGGACCAAGGTTCGAAATCGGGCAGCTCTATTATAGGCACGGATGTCAGGAAGACCAACTCCACCCTTTTCTTTGGGCTGTACCAACACCCTGTACGAAATCCTCCGTTTCTTCCCCTGCTATAGACATTTCCCAATTCTCCTTTTTAGCTCTGCAAAATGAAGATCTGGTAGCGCTATTGACAACACCTGGTATAGATACATCACGGGAGGGAGCAATACCATCTTTACGGCATTTAATCTGCCCAACCAGGAAATGGAGAGCCTTAACCACGTTTCCAGTTCCCCAAAGAGCCTATGCAGCAGTGGAGGGAAATTCAGTTCATATAGCCTATCCAGATTCTTAGGTATCCGCCCCCCTAAGTATTTGATACTTTCCTCTTCCACTGGCATCCCCAGGACGTCCCATTCCCCTCTTCTCTCTTTAGTTTCTCCTCTCAAGGGGAACACTGACTTGCTCACGTTTACTTTAAATCCTGATACTCGCCCATAGTCCCCTATGGACTATAGTCCACCTAGCGCCTTTTGCACCAATGATGTTACATTCGAGACGTACATTAGCATGTCGTCGGCATGCATGATTATTTTATGTCTCTCATCTCCCACCTTAATGCTGCCTAACTGGTCTTCCCTTATTTTCTCACCCAGGGGCTCCATTGTTAGCACAAAGAGCAAGGGCGACAGCGGGCATCCCTATCTAGTGCCCCCACTAAGTTTGAACTCTCTGGACTTTTTCCCGGTAACAACTAACCTCGCTGTGGGATCTGCATACGTTGCACCAATGGCCCGACACATTCTCTCCCCAACTCCTATCTTCCGTGATATCACGAACAGAAAGTCCCACTTGACGCAGTCTAAGGCCTTTTCCGCGTCTAGACTCAACAGTGCATAGTCTGCTGGGTCTCCAGAGACAAAAATAAATGCTCCATGAGATCCAGGGTTTTCCATATCGCGTTTGGTCCCTGCCTCCACGGTATAAATCCCATTTGATCTGGATAAATGACATGCAGCATCTTCTCCTCTAGGCATGTTGCCAATATTCATGTGACTATTTTCTCATCTACATTCAACAGTGAGATAGGGCGGTAGGAGGAGCATAGGGCTGGGTCCCTCCCTTCCTTGGGTATCACCATTATAAATGCCTTGCTAAAGGTAGCTGGTGCCTCTTCCGTGTCCAGGATATTATTATAGAGCTTCATCATGTGGCCTATCAGGATCCTGCATATCTCTTGTAGAGGCCTATGGTGAATCTGTCTTCCCCTGGGGCTTTTCCCATTTGGGAGGCGAGAGATCGCCTCCTGCATCTCCTCTGCGGTTATAGCGCTCTCTAAGTGGTCTACTTCTGGGCACGTGAGCCGGGTCATCTTCACTCCCTGCAAATATTCCTCCACTCCTTTGTCTCCCTTGAGACCCTCAGATTCGTAAAGTTTCTCTTAACATTGGGTAAAGCCTTCCGCTATTTCTATTGGTGTACGCCTGGGACCGCCACTGGGATCCTTCAATATAGACACCCATCTTTCCGCCCTCTGCGCCCAGAGTCTTGCCGCCAAAAGCGTGTCCGCTTTGTCCCCCTTTTCATAGTATTTCTGTTCAGGGTATCTTAGCTTCCCCAGGGTCTCCCCCACTTTCAATGCTTTCAGTTCTGCCCTTTTTGCCTGCAGTGCCTCCCTCATCCCTTCCGTTCTCTCCACCCTGGCATGCAACCGTCCCTACCGTTCCAGTATCACTTGTCTGAGTTTTCCCTCCTGTAGGCCTCTCTCCCTTTTCCGCTGCAAGCCATCCCTAATCAGGAGCCCTCTCCATATGGCCTTCCCTGCATCCTAGACTACCCCAGCCCGCACTTCCCCCATATCGTCCATCTCAAAGTACTCTGTTATGTCTTTAACCAACTGATCTGCAAAAAGAGGATCTGTCCAGAGTAGGTCGTTGCATCGCCAGCTGCTATCTGGTCTGTGCAGAAGTCCTATATCTAGGGTCATCCGGACCATATTGTGGTTGGTCCATCCCACTGACCTGATGTCACAATTCACCACCCTTGTTCCCTGGTCCCTGTTCAATAGTAAGTAATCTATCCTTGTGTATGTTTTGAGCAGTGCAGAGAAAAAGGTATAGCCTCTCTCCCTCTGGTGTTGCAATCTCCAGACGTCTATCAGGCCTCGTGTCTCTATTGTGCATCCCAGATGCCCTTGCCTATCCTCCCAGGGTTCCCCCATCACCCATTGTTCTTCTGTCCCATGCTTCATTCACCCAAGAGTTGAAATCTCCCACTATGATGTACCTCATCCAGCGCCTTCTGTATGAATCTTGCTTGTCCCTGATTGGGTGCATACATTGTGGCCAGCACAACTCATGTCAATTCCAAAGTGCCCTTCACTATCAACAGCTGACCTTCCATATGTTTGAACACTACGCACTCCTGTAGTCTGCATTGTCTGTGCAGGACCATGCCCTCATTTTATCGGCCCGTTGGCCCAGTGGACCTGTCCTATACTCCTATATACCTTTCAAAGCTTACTCCTCCCCCTTTACCTGCAGTGTTTCTTGTAAAAAGAGAACATCTAGGGAGGCATTACGGTATTCCCTCGCCACTAAATTTCTCTTCATTGGCGAATGTAAGCCTTTTACATTTAGTGTACTCACAACCAGACCCCGGACCCTGTTATCAGTCCCCATTTAGCTCTGAGCTGTTTTCTCCCCTTCTCCATCCTTCTTTGGGTGGTGACTCGCACCTTACCCATCACAATTATTGTAGAGTTCCCTCTTGTCATGATGGACACATGCTGTCCTGAGGCCCCCCCCCTTTTTAAATCTCCAATTAACATTTTAACTGTTTGTAATCTTAAACCGTTAAATTCTACAAAAGTTGTTGAGACACCCTCTTTTATACAAAGGGCCACCTTGGAGTGGAAATACTTCCAACCCTCCAGTTTACGGTCCTCATACCTTTATCCCCCTCTGGGGGTCATCAGTATTTATGTAGCCTTCAACCAGTCTCTTCTCGTGGGTTATTATCTTGTGGCTTCTTTGGTGTTGTGGGATTCTTGTGCAGAGACGGTCCATTGAATCGCATATATTTTCTCCCCATCTGTCTTTTTTTCCTTCTCTGTGGGCCTGGGTTTGATAGCTGCTTTTCCCTGCTTGTGGTTGGCCCCTCGGTTCCCCTCGGTTGAACATCCATGTCCGAGGTGAGTTGGCACAAGGCCTGCTCCACTTTGTCCGCTGAGGTTGTGCAGTACTCCACCGCCTCCACTTCAAACTGAAACGAGAATGGGTACACCCATCTGTCCCTGATGCCTTTTTCTTGCAGCCATTTTGTGAGCAGTCTGCTGTCTCTATGCTTGGAGAGCGTTAGTTTGGATACGTCCTGACATATCACCTTTGAGCCCTTGAAGTCCACTTCCCTAAATTGTTTCACTGTGTTTAACACTTCTTTTTTGTCCTTGTACCGTAGGAATTTAGCTACAACGGAGCGGGGGCCATTCTCATATGGTTTCCCACCTCTTTCCGCTCTATCTAACTGTACTTCTTTACCTCCTTCAAAAAGTTGGTGCACGAGGGTCTGGACCTTCTCTTCCAATTTTCTTGCGGTTTCTCCTGCCGTTTCTGTGAGGCCCAGTATTCAAATGTTGTTTATCCTCTCCCTATTTTCAAAGTCGTCCATCTTTAGCATTACTTCTTCTTCTTGAAGCTCCAATTCTGTCATCCTGGCATCCAACCTCATCTCTGCTAGGTCGGCATTAAGCTGGTTATTTTCCAGGCCCCCTACCTTACTTTCAACTGTGCCCATCCTGCTTGTTAAGTCCACCATTGAGGCCTGTAGATCTCCCCGCAGGGCCTTTAATTCTGCCAGGATGTGCCCCGAGTCTTCTTTCGTGGTAAAAAGGGGCACATCCACCTCTGTTAACACTCTGCCCTCTTGGGCCTTCTTTGCCAACCGTTCCTGTTTTCCGATTTGTTGCGCAATTGAGTCCGTTCTTTGTTCTAGTTTGCAAGGTTACTTTTTCTATTCTCGTGTTTCTTTCCCCTCATGCCTCCTTCCCTCGTCCTTGCTTTACACTCTTCACCCTTCATTACTGGCTCTGTCCTCCTTCGCTGACCACACTGTCCGGGACCCCCCACTGGGTACCCATCTGTGAAACTGCTTCCGCTTTGCACAGGGGTCCCCGAGCACCTAGGTGCTATTTACCTCTCCTGTAGTTGATATCCACCTCACTACCCACTGGGAGTTGTAGTGCAGCAGACTCCTTGTCGCAACTCTCGGCTGTTCAGCCTCCCCTATTTGCTGTGGTGCTTCTATCCCTATGCTGGTGGTCCGACCCTGTCTCCTGCCAATGGCTGTCCTCTGGCGGGGGGGAGTGGCTGTCCTTCAGTATGTTGATGTTTCCGCTCTGGTCCTCCCAACTGTCTGACCTTCTTAATTTCCAGTGGCCTTGTATCTGCAATTGGACATCTGCCCCTTGTCACAGCTGCTCCTCTCCGCTTAGCTGCAAGCCTCCACCCTCCGCGCCATCCCAATCTGCTCACGTTGGCAGTCCTTTCTTATTTATTTTCTCCTTCTCTAGTTGTTAGTATTGGCTTATTTTGTATTATTCCTCCCTTTGTTCTGGGCCCACCCCCTTTATTAGTAATTCTGTCCTGTATTCCAAGCTCCTTTTGGCCCCTCCCTACTCCAACTGCCTTATATCCATGATGGGAAATGCGGGGAGGGTCAGAGGGGGCAAGGATTGCTGCTTCCCCAGCCTGTGGAAGTCTTTCTGTCCCCTGTGCCTCACCCCCCCACCACAAAGCTTTCTTCCTCATTGACGCCGCTCCTCGTTTCACTGTAAGCCTTCTCTATTACCACAGCCACCTGTCCATCCTCCTTGGCATTCGGGGCCGTCCGCCCATGTTACACTGCAGGTTTGGACCTCTACAGCTTGCCTGCATTCCGCCCGCACACTCTGCTCCTCGCCGCAGGTTTTCTTTGGTCATTCCGTTCTTCTGACCCTCCACTTGGGTCCTCTGAAGCG
The DNA here is from genome assembly GCF_040938575.1 of Ambystoma mexicanum. Classification (NCBI taxonomy): domain Eukaryota; kingdom Metazoa; phylum Chordata; class Amphibia; order Caudata; family Ambystomatidae; genus Ambystoma; species Ambystoma mexicanum. Next base: position 979,154,701 of record NC_090934.1, on the reverse strand, counting down.
CTTCCGTTCTTTTGCTGGCTTCACAGCTACTTCCCAAAGCCGGGGCCGCCATGCACTTCCATCCACAGGTGGGCCACATCTCTGCCCCCTCTCCCAGTCGCCACAGCGTATCTCTGCTGCAACATTCTTGCAAGGCATGTGTACTTGCTCTGGACTTTCTTCTCACTTTCGCCTACCTCTGTTCACCATTTGCCGGTCTCCCGCTGGGCTAGGGACTCTCAATCTCATCACCGGTATGCTGGAGGGTGCAGGAGCATAAAGCTAAGCAGCCATTTTCTCCCTCACCCCCTGGTGGTCTCCCTTGTTACTCTTTTTAATCAGGCTTCGTAGTTTTTCTCTTGACACCTATTGGAAGCCGCACATTTTGTTTTGTGGTCCAGGGGCTGGTGGTAGCTGGCGCATTGTTTGGTTGATTGGTCTGCTTTGTAGGACTCTTTGAATGTTGGGGATTTTGTTCTTGAAGTGATTTACGAGATCATTGCATAGTTTTTGGGAGGGTATTGATGAGTTGTTGCATCCGGGTGGGTTTCTCATCTCATTTACGATGTATAATAGCTCTGTTTGGGTGTTGGTGACTTTTTTAATCCGGTCATCGTAGTGCTTCTTTTTTGCTTTGAGAATTTTGGATTTGTATGATCGAATTTGTAGGTGGTATTTTACTCTTTTGTCTTGCTCGTAATTTTTACACTAATCATGTTCTAGTTTAGGGTCCGTTCTTTTCATTGCTTTTAGGTCGAGGTGAACCATCTAGCCACTGCTTTCTTTCTTGATGGAATGAGGTACTTTTTTCGGGCAGATGGCATCTATTGTTTCTGCAATCCATTTCTGGATCAGGTTTGCTTTTCCGTCTGCGTCTGATCATGTTTGATGGCTAGATTAGTGACTGCTTCCATGATGGTGTCTGTGAAGGTGACGTTGTAGGTTGGAGACCTGTAGATGAGCATGAATGTAAGATTTGATTGTGGGCCGGTGGTAAGGTGGAGGATGAGGATTCGCTGTTTTTGATGTTTGAAGGCTCTGCTGTTTTAATTTGTAGTTGTTCTTTGTAGGCTACTGCAAGTCCACCCCCTCTTTTTCCTTTTCTGTTTGCCTGTTGGCATTTGAAGTTGTCAGGTAGGCAGCTGTGTAGTATGACTTTGTCGTTTTCAGTTAGCCAGTTTTTCTGTGATGAATAGGATGTCAATTCCCCCGTCGCAGAGTAGGTCGTAGATCTCGGTTGCGTGTTTGGACATAGATCGGGCATTGATTAGGTTACGTTATGTTATGTTAGGATTTTTCGTACCAAGGTACAGCGCAACTGACACCCAAAGGCAACTTGGCACTATGACTGAGATAACAAGATTAGATGAAGAACAAGGCTAGAAGAGCAAGGTTTTCAAGGCCTTTCTGAAGTGCAGGAGGGCAGACACAGCGCAAAGAGCAGCAGGGAGGGCTTTCCACAAAATGGCAGCTTTAACAGAGAAAGAGTGGCATCCAATTCTCGCGTGATGAAACCCAGGGACAGCCAGAAGAGAGCGATCCCCAGAACATAACACGCCGGCAGGAACATAGGGTCAGAACTTCGACTGCAGGTACTCCGGACCAGCTGCATAGAAGGCCCTATGACCCAAACAGAGAGATTTGAAATGCACACACTTTGCCACTGGTAACCAATAAAGGACATTGAGAACTGGCAAAATATGTTCCCGATACGAAGCCCCAGTGGCAAGACGAGCTACTGAATTTTGGAGGGTCTGAAGGCGGCCTAACAGGTAGACAGGCTGGGCTGAATAAAAGAGTTACAATAGTCAATCCGACTAAGGACCAGAGCAGAGACCACCGGAGCCTGCAAATGAGATGGGATAAATTGCAAAACCTTTCTGAGTATTTTCAATTGAAAGTGGTCAGCCTGACAGACTGAGCTAATCTGGGAGGCCATAGAAAGAGAAGCAGATAGCTTAACAGACAGATTCCTGACCACAGGGACCACAGCAGGAAAGGAACCAAAGGAAGAAGGCCAAAAATACAAAGTCCAAGGGGACGGGACAGTAGTAGAACAAATGACCATAACGTCAGATTTATCTCCGTTCAGCTTCAGGCAATTTTCACTAATCCAGCATTCCACAGCTGACAAGCAATCTCGTAGCTGAGTGGCGTGGGCTGGATGAAGACGATCCAGCCGAACAAGAATCTGAGTATCATCAGCATACGAGTAGCATCTAAATCCATGAGAGCGGAACAGAGCAGCCAGAGGCTGGATGCAGATATTGAAAAGAGTGGGAGATAAAGTAGAACCATCAGGAACCCCACACACCAAAGTAGGCACAACAGAAAAAAAGGATGAAGTGAGAGCCGTTGCGAGCGGTCAGAGAGAAAAGAGTGGAACCATGAAAGAACTGTGCCTGACACCCCAGCTGCCGACAGACGACTAATCAGGATGGAGTGCTCAATGGTGTCAAATGCATCAGAAAGCTCCAACAGGATCAATGCCGTCACTCCACTCTGATCCGCAATAAGTGGCAGGTCATCAAGCACTGAGACAAGAACAGTATTGGCACCCTGGCCAGGTCTAAAGCCCGACTGGAAAGCATCGAGCAAGGACGTGGTCCCACAAAACCGCACAAGTAGTGGAGACACCAGGGATTCTAGCAGCTTCATGAAAAACAGCAAGAGAGATAGGACGTAAATTAGCAAGAACTAAGGGGTCCAGGGCAAGCTTTTTCAGCAAGGGAATCACTGTGGCACATTTAAGAGCAGAAGGAATGGTCCGCGTCAAGCAGGAATGATTAACAGCAGCTAAAATGTGAGGCAGAATCAAGTGGAAAATGACTTTCACCACAGACAGCGGGATGGCATCAGTAGAAGATGCTGACTTCATTCTTACCACCACTGCAGTGAGACCCGCGGCTGTGTAGTAAAGTTTTCTCTGTGTACTCAATTGATTTGTACTGGTTTGCATCTTTGGGTGGTTTTGTTGGTGGTTCTCCTTATCGTCTTTGTGTTGTTGAGATTGTTCTGCTATTCTCGTTTCATCGATAAATAGGTTGGTTAGGTTTCTAATTGGGTTCATGGCCATTTCAGGCTACTCTTCTGATTCAGGATTATGTTGACGGTTTTCATCAGGTTTGGTGATGTATGGCATGGGGGTGCAACTTCTCATTCTTCCAATTGTTTCTGCCTTTTTCCTATGGGGTCCTGGTCTCCTGCTGTCATGTATGGGCATTGGTTCTGTTGATCCCGTTGTTGTGAGGTATGTTGTAAGGTAGAGTGATTTTAGTTTTAGTTTTGGGGTCTCTCTTATTCTTGAGAGGATTGTGGCTGTGCATTCTGATTGTGTTCTGGAGTGCGTCGGAGTAGGAGTATGTTGTGGTTCCCCTTTGGATATCCTTTCTTGTTAATTTCTTTTGTATTGGCTGATTCTCTGACGTGGCACGGTCTGGTGTTCTGGTATTTTTTGGGTTGCCTCACGGTTGCTAGTGGCTTCCCATCTAAAGTTATTTGGGGATACAGGGTCATATGCCCTCCTGTGTTAGTTATTCTGTGTCTCTGTCTGCCTTGTGGTTGTCTGTCTTGTTGGTTTTGGATTGGGTTCCTTTCAGTGGTGGTTTCCTAATGAGTTTTCTTTATGTGGGTTATGTGGGTGAAGTAAGGGATGTTGAGAATGGCTGAGTCGGGTCAGTGATTGGCGGTGGTCTCACACTGTGTGCAGCCTTGATGTGTTGGCTCAGGTAGTTGTATGGAGAGATGGTAGATGATGGGTAGGACTTGGTAGGGGTCCTAGTTTCTCACCCTAGGGTAGTTTTACCACCTAGTCTGATTATAGGTTATGGTTATTGGGGTTCCTGGCGAGATCGCCTCCCTTTCTATAATTGTTGAAAGTAAATTTCTTGCCTTTCACTTGGGTGTGAATCTCCTCAACACTGCTCTTCTGAAGTGCTACAGATTAGCAAATCATCCACGTACTGGATTACTGTACTGGACACTTGTAAAATCCCCAAATCCATTTGAACCACCCTGTTAAAAATACTCAGAGATTCAGAGTACCCCTATGGCAACCTTGTGTGCTCGGATCTCTGACCACAATATGTAAACACTGTGAGGTACTGAGAATCGGGGTATAAGAACACCGAGATAAATTAATTCTTCAAATCAATCACAGTGAAGTGGATTGACCAAGTAGGGATATTACAGAGAATGGTAGCAGGACTCGGTACCACTGGAAATTCTGCCTCAACTATATTAATGAGTTGGCCCAAATCCTTGACCATCCCTCAACTGCACCCCTTTGCTTTCTTCACTGGATAGATGGCCGTGTTACATTGGGGACACAGAAGGTTGTATTATACTTTGCTTCAACAACCCCATAATGGTCTCATAAATCCTTTTGTCTGCCTCTTTAGATACGGAGTACTGCTTAGCCCGTGGTAATACCGCAACAGGTTTCAATTGTAATGCCACTGCTCCAACACTCTTTTGCAGCCCCACATCATGAGGATTGCTAGTCCATAAATGGTCTGGCACCTTTTCCAAATCCTCCTTCCAATGTGGCTATGTACTTCTAATGATGAGCTTGGTCTGTGGTACTCCCCTTTGCTCTATCGCTATCTGGCAAGGCATCCCCAATCTCTAAGACCATCTCTCCTGTGTCTTCGGTATCGGAAACATTCGTAATTGGACACGTCCCTTAGCGATAAGGTTGGATTGATTCACAGAATTGTGTGCCACTCTCCGCCTTCCTCATGAGTACCTAGATAATCACCCTGTTCTACTTGACCACTACTGCCTCTAGGAGAATCATAACAATGGTGCCTGGTGTAACTTCCTGTGGCACAACAGGCTGAAAGAAAAACTCAATCGGTACCCGCCATGTCTGATCTCTAATTCCCGGCACCCAAGTCAACAAAACCATTACCCCATAAAGAAACAAAGTTGAATATACAGGCACCCACTTATCATGCTGTCTCTACAGCATGCATGCAAACGCGATGCTTCTCTTACTGGATGCAAAGCTGGAGTAGAGCATACTATACCTTTATCTATAAAAGTGATCAATATTCAAAGCTTGCTCAAGAGATCTCTGCCCAAGAGATGTACTGGGGTATCTGTGGAATACAACAAAGGAGCAGATACATTTTGTGTACCTACCTTAATACGTAGATCTTCAGTATAAGGAATCGACAGGATAGCCCCAAAGAATCCCTGTGTGTCCATCGCTTTGCCTAACATGGGTAACTCACCTTTCTTGATGCAAGATTTTGTAGCCCCTTTATCAACCACAAATGAAAATGTTTGGTCACCTACCTGCACATCTATCCAGGGTTCCTCTTCTGGATCTGTGGTAACAGACAGGACTGGACAAACCAGAGATCCCTGTGGGCTGTCCTACTCTTGATGCATATTAGCACCAGGAAGCAAAAAAGGATTCCCTCCAAAAACACTTGCTCCAGTGTAATGATACGGTCCTTGGGGTAAAGGATCTTTCTCCCATGTCTGTACATGTGCCTGTGCTTGGTAGGGTCCATAGGTCTGTACAGCCCGATTCTCTGGGTACTGTTCAACCCGTACCTGCTGTGATTGCACAGAGTCTGGGGCATATAGCAGGGTTGGGGATTCCATCTGCTGAGCTCCCAGGTAATATGGTAACCTGTCTTGACAATCTTGTGACACGTGTTCCATCTTTCCACATAATACTGAATCCCATACAACCATCAATAGTTATTTCCCATTGGCCTGTTAAACTGGGGCCCAATTCCTCTGAACCCGTATAATAACCCACTTCCTTGTGAAAGTCCTCCCCTACCCCTTGGAAATCCTCTCATTTTCCTTGGACCTGGAACATACCCATCCATCCACCCTTGCGTCATACCTGATTCACAATGTCCCTGTTGTTCCAATTGCCCCTGCTGTCCCTCCATGAAGCTGGTCATCACTGCCCCTTCCAAACAGATATTTCCTAACTTTTTCTGAACAAGGTTGGCCTCTGCCTTTAGTGCCTAATCTATACTTTTCTTGTCCTTCTCTTGTCTCCTTTTACAAAAATTCACAATATGTGCATGAATTTCCAGGCAAATCTTGGCCTCCTTCCCTAGCACTTTATCTAAATCATGCTGGACCTTCTCTGTCTCTGGAAGTCCCTTATTTAGCATGTGGTAATACATTGCCACATTCTTATCCCACACTTCTCCCGTCTCTGCCCTCCACATCTCCTGAATCAACTAGAATTGAATAACAATAAAACCGAGTTGCTCGTTATTGCCTCTGGCCCTCGCCTGAAGTCCATGGACACCAATAACTCTCAGTTGACCCTTGAGGGTGAGGTTATTCTGGCCATTTCAAAGGTCAAAACGCTGGGCATCGTTCTTGACTCAGAAATATCCACGAAATATCGGAAATGGGTTATTTGACCTAAAAACCCGACCTACTGCCGATTTGACTGAATTGTTTTGGTTGAATTTCTTTTGACCTACTGCAAACCCTCCTACGACCCCAACCTACCACCTCAACCTATTCCCTTATCCCATCCCACAACTATTTTTTAATGAAAATATATCATTTGACCTACCAAATTCGACCAAAAAGATGCTGTGAAATCGGAGTAGGTCAAGTTGGCATTAGGTGAAAAATGCCAATACCTGAAACATCATGTTTCAATCATTCGCTCTTCCTGTGCCTATGTAACTAGGCTCCTCCATCAGATTAGAAACTTCCTTACATTAAAAAACAAATCCCTCCTGGCTACTGTTCTTGTCAATTCCCGATTGGACTACCATAATAGCCTGCTTACTGGTACAACTCAAGCCAACCTAACTCATTTGTAGTCCTCTCCAAATAGTGCCATAAGGGCTTTTTATGGATGAGCCAGAGCGGACCATGTATCCGACTTCAGAGGGAACTCCACTGGCTGCCTCTAAAACAAAGAATTAAACATAAAATTCTTGCTTTGACCTTTAAATGTTTGAATTCTGCTGCCCCCAGTACCGTACAAACAGGATTTGCCTCCAACACTCATCTAGAGTAGTTCGCCCTAACAACACAAATGTCCTACATCAACCTTGGTTCAAACTTAAGAAATTCAGGGGGGTATGTTTTGAAATACAGGCACCCCTGGAATGGAATGGTATCCATGCATCTCTTAGATCATCTACCTCTCTGGTTAAATTCAAGAAGGATGTGAAAACCTTATTGTTTAACACTTCTTGTTGAATCCGGGCTTCTCATTGCTGATTCCTCCTTGTTTGTTTGTTTGTCTGTGCTTATTTGTGCGTTCTTAGGCCTAAGGGCGTGTGGCACTTGATACAAATTTCAAATATATTAATTAATTAATTAAAGTGTAGGTAACTTGAGCAGATTTAACTCAACAAAACCCTTGGCGCGTTCCCAGTAATGCCACCCATACATTTGTATATCATTGTTACTCCCTTCGTTTATAATATGTATGTGCTCATGGGCTTTGCAACGGGAACGCCCTGAATTAAGCTGGTCATGACTTCCCACATCTACATCCACTGAATTTCAAGGGTTTTGTTGCGTTAAATCTGCCCAACTTAACTACACTTTAACTACAGTTTTTTCAGTGAATATATTTATATATACATATATATATATTTTCTTTCTTAAGGCAGGAATCTTGCTCGAGAGCAGCGGATTGCTTTTCAATGGCAGGGTGCCAGAATTGGGCTTTGCATTTTATACTGTATTATACTTTGATTTGTCTGGCGGGTATTGTTGAAAGAGACACGTTTTTAGTGTTTTGCAGAACTTGAAGATGGTGAGGGCATTCAAGCCTCGCCCAGGATATAGTTCCAGATTGCCGAGGCATGGCAGGAGAAGGACTGCTTGTCAGTCTTCCCTTTACATGCTAGGTTAGGCTGCCACTTTTTGATAGTTTTGCTACATGAGGTGCAAGAGCACCCAGAGATGTGAAGTTTAGCCACCAACTATGTTGGTGTTCTGGTCTTCCGGGAAGAGGCTATCAATAGCTCTCCTAGAATCAGCAAATGGCAAATAAAATCACATGTTTGAACGTCATCACGGACCATGTGACCCAGGAAAGTATTGCTTTCAATGGGAAGGTCTTAGAGTGTGTGCAGGCCAATGTAGTTGTATGCACCCGAGAAATAGGTGAAGGGGGATGGCCTATTGGCAAGCAGGATGCGTCCGGTTAAAAGAATGTGTAGGCAGCCTGGGCGGCTTAGACCAGTGAAGATGTCCAGCCCAACAATGTCCTTTCCCCTTCCGGGCGCACATGACAGGCACGTAAAACTGTCAGGGAGAAATGTCATTGAAGAGGGTAAACTGAAAAACAGTAAAACGTGTACAAAAAGGCTTTGAAAATTAGCATACCTGAACAATTGCAGTAATTTGGCATTTGTTATTAAGTATTTGCTTTTTCGCGTGTAAACCATTTCACCAAGTTTTTTCTTATTCAAAAGGTTTCAGTAGCTTTTGGATATATGCAAATTTAAGCAATGTATTCTATAGTCATCATAGTAGAATACAAGTGTTATATATTTTTAGAAATGGTTTGATTGAAAGCAGCATGTGATGTCTTTAGTCAAATAATATTGCAAACGCCGGACATTTCATATGCAGAAATGAAGCAAGAAATGCTGTAAAAATGAAATGCTGTTAATAACTTTCCCGACTGACATGACATTATATTAAAAGATATTCACACGTGTGCCCTGCTAGTTCCATCTTGCCCTCTTTCACAGGGGTGGCGCTTGCCATGGTGTCATGGTTGAAACCCTCCCAAAATGTTGACACATGTTATAAATATGAATACACTATCATGTATGGTAAACATGCCCTGGCAGCCCGCTCCTGCAGCCTCCCCCAAGCAGGGAACAACAGCTTCTATGTAAGCAGTGTTTTTGTAGTCCAAGGCTCCAGCAGACACCTCCTCGAAGTGTCGAATGAAGGCTGGGAGAGAAACTGTTCTATGACCAGCCATTGATGATCGAACGGAGGATAGCACAGGGGCAACGTGCTGGGCTTAAAAGCAAGACCACGCAGAGCAACGGAGATTCGAATCCCGGACCCGAGCTTTGAAACTGAAGTTGTCTTGGTATTAAGCACTTTATAAAAAACACAATAAATAAATAGTGAGCGCTGCCAGCAAAGCCAGATCCAAGGCTGCTGCCTCCAAAGTAAATTGATTCATGAAGAAAACCTCTTTTTTTTAAACTTTTCAGTATTACACTATGATATGTGTTTGTTATATGTACACAAATGTGTTAACCTTTTTTGTGGTAAATGTCTTTAACCTCGGTCATAGCAACAGGTTGCAAGCCTGTGTCAAACGTTAACTAGAAACAGGTGACTGTATCACACTGGCTTTTTCAGGCTTTTGCGTTCTACCTTTAATGTGCACACATTGTGCACTTATATATTGGCTATGACTTAAAGCTCACAATGGATACAATCACCACGCACAGCTTAGCTGCAAGTCCAGGGCAAAGATTTTGACCATGTGAGAGCATGCATAAAAGCAGCTAAAAAAACACAGAGGGCCGTTTACAGCAACTGACCGATATCAGGCGTACAATGATAGCCAGTCCTGGCTTTTATGCTGTCCTTTGGCGTTCTGCAATTTGTAATTTTGCATTTATATTGTGTGGTAACTTCAAGTGCTGTACAGGAATGCAAAATGACGTGCGGTTGCAGAATAGGACTTGTGAGCTATTTGAACCCAACATGCTTCCCTCTGGTGACGTTGCGTGAGAAGACTGTATAGTGGTTAGTTGGCATTCTTCGCTTTTGTGCGCTTTTGCAATGTTGGACTCACAAGTTATGCTGTGTTGTGCTACTTCACATGTTCATTCCTGCTGTGCAGCACAGCATGGGCAAGTTAGGGTGCGCCAGCGTACAAGGCCGTTCACGGGAATGTAAATGAGGGTACTTAATAGCTTATGTTTGGGGACACCCATAAGGGCATTGTGGCAATGCTATTTGAAGTTGCCAGATAATCACAGCATCATTGGCTTCTGGCTCCACGTGACGTCCTTCACTTTCTCAACTGCTAGCACCACTGTCAACTATAGCACAGAGAAATCCTGGACAAACTTTCATCCCGGAGCGAATGGGCTGGCCAGCGGACACCTGGATCGACTTTTCAGAGGATCAAAGGCATACTGTTTGGTTTTGCCGGGTGCAGTGGTGGACTGGCCTTGTAGGGGTATCAGAATATATCCCGAGGGGTTGCTGCCTCTAGATGTGTTGGGCTAGCCTACAGTGAAGTCTGAAGATGTCCCATGCAAGGGACCTCTGCACCGTGGGTCTCTTTTCTGACCTTGTAGGGGCATCAGGATATATCCCGAGGGGTTGCTGTCTCTAGATGTGTTGGGCTAGCCTACAGTGAAGTCTGAAGATGTCCCCTGCAATGGACCTCTGCACCGTGGGGATCTTTTCTGACCTTGTAGGGGCATCAGGATATATCCCGAGGGGTTGCGGTCTCTAGATGTGTTGGGCTAGCCTACAGTGAAGTCTGAAGATGTCCCATGCAAGGGACCTCTGCATCGTGGGTCTCTTTTCTGATCTTGTAGGGGCATCAGGATATATCCAGAGGGGTTGCTGCCTCTAGATGTATTGGTCTAGTCTACAGTGAAGTCTGAAGATGTCCCCTACGGTGGACCTCTGCACCGTGGGTCTCTTTTCTGACCTTGCTTGTAGGGGCATCAAGATATATCCCGAGGGGTAGCAGCCTCTAGATGTGTTGGGCTAGCCTACAGTGAAGTCTGAAGATGTCCCCTGCGGTGGACCTCTGCACCGGTGGTCTCTTTTCTGACCTTGTAGGGGCATCAGGATATATCCAGAGGGGTTGTTGCCTCTAGATGTATTGGTCTAGCCTACAGTGAAGTCTGAAGATGTCCCCTACGGTGGACCTCTGCACCGTGGGGATCTTTTCTGACCTTGTAGGGGCATCAGGATATATCCAGAGGGGTTGCTGCCTCTAGATGTATTGGTCTAGTCTACAGTGAAGTCTGAAGATGTCCCCTACGGTGGATCTCTGCACCGTGGGTCTCTTTTCTGACCTTGCTTGTAGGGGCATCAAGATATATCCCGAGGGGTAGCAGCCTCTAGATGTGTTGGGCTAGCCTACAGTGAAGTCTGAAGATGTCCCCTGCGGTGGACCTCTGCACCGGTGGTCTCTTTTCTGACCTTGTAGGGGCATCAGGATATATCCAGAGGGGTTGTTGCCTCTAGATGTATTGGTCTAGCCTACAGTGAAGTCTGAAGATGTCCCCTACGGTGGACCTCTGCACCGTGGGTCTCTTTTCTGACCTTGCTTGTAGGGGCATCAGGATATATCCCGAGAGGTTGCAGCCTCCAGATGTGTTGGGCTAGCCTACAGTGAAGTCTGAAGATGTCCCCTGCGGTGGACCTCTGCACCAGTGGTCTCTTTTCTGACCTTGTAGGGGCAATCGGATATATCCCGAGGGGTAGCTGCCTCTAGATGTGTTGGGCTAGCCTACAGTGAAGTCTGAAGATGTCCCCTGCGGTGGACCTCTGCACTGTGGGGATCTTTTCTGACCTTGTAGGGGTATCAGGATATATCCCGAGGGGTAGCTGCCTCTAGATGTGTTGGGCTAGCCTACAGTGAAGTCTGAAGATGTCCCCTGCGGTGGACCTCTGCACTGTGGGGATCTTTTCTGACCTTGTAGGGGTATCAGGATATATCCCGAGGGGTTGCTGCCTCTAGATGTGTTGGGCTAGCCTACAGCGAAGTCTGAATATGTCTCCTGCGGTGGACCTCTGCACCGTGGGGATCTTTTCTGACCTTGTAGGGGCATCAGAATATATCCCGAGGGGTTGCTGCCTCTAGATGTGTTGGGCTAGCCTACAGCGAAGTCTGAAGATGTCCCCTGCGGTGGACCTCTGCACCGGTGGTCTCTTTTCTGACCTTGTAGGGGCATCAGGATATATCCAGAGGGGTTGTTGCCTCTAGATGTATTGGTCTAGCCTACAGTGAAGTCTGAAGATGTCCCCTACGGTGGACCTCTGCACCGTGGGGATCTTTTCTGACCTTGTAGGGGCATCAGGATATATCCAGAGGGGTTGCTGCCTCTAGATGTATTGGTCTAGTCTACAGTGAAGTCTGAAGATGTCCCCTACGGTGGACCTCTGCACCGTGGGTCTCTTTTCTGACCTTGCTTGTAGGGGCATCAAGATATATCCCGAGGGGTAGCAGCCTCTAGATGTGTTGGGCTAGCCTACAGTGAAGTCTGAAGATGTCCCCTGCGGTGGACCTCTGCACCGGTGGTCTCTTTTCTGACCTTGTAGGGGCATCAGGATATATCCAGAGGGGTTGTTGCCTCTAGATGTATTGGTCTACCCTACAGTGAAGTCTGAAGATGTCCCCTACGGTGGACCTCTGCACCGTGGGTCTCTTTTCTGACCTTGCTTGTAGGGGCATCAGGATATATCCCGAGAGGTTGCAGCCTCCAGATGTGTTGGGCTAGCCTACAGTGAAGTCTGAAGATGTCCCCTGCGGTGGACCTCTGCACCAGTGGTCTCTTTTCTGACCTTGTAGGGGCAATCGGATATATCCCGAGGGGTAGCTGCCTCTAGATGTGTTGGGCTAGCCTACAGTGAAGTCTGAAGATGTCCCCTGCGGTGGACCTCTGCACTGTGGGGATCTTTTCTGACCTTGTAGGGGTATCAGAATATATCCCGAGGGGTTGCTGCCTCTAGATGTGTTGGGCTAGCCTACAGCGAAGTCTGAAGATGTCCCCTTCGGTGGACCTCTGCACCAGTGGTCTCTTTTCTGACCTTGTAGGGGCATCAGGATATATCCCGAGGGGTAGCTGCCTCTAGATGTGTTGGGCTACCCTACAGTGAAGTCTGAAGATGTCCCCTGCGGTGGACCTCTGCACCGTGGGGATCTTTTCTGACCTTGTAGGGGCATCAGAATATATCCCGAGTGGTTGCTGCCTCTAGATGTGTTGGGCTAGCCTACAGCGAAGTCTGAAGATGTCCCCTGTGGTGGACCTCTGCACTGTGGGGATCTTTTCTGACCTTGTAGGGGTATCAGGATATATCCCGAGGGGTTGCTGCCTCTAGATGTGTTGGGCTAGCCTACAGCGAAGTCTGAATATTTCTCCTGCGGTGGACCTCTGCACCGTGGGGATCTTTTCTGACCTTGTAGGGGTATCAGGATATATCCGAGGGGTTGCTGCCTCTAGATATGTTGGGCTAGCCTACAGCGAAGTGTGAAGATGTTCTCTGCGGTGGACCTCTGCACCGTGGGGATCTTTTCTGACCTTGTAGGGGCATCAGAATATATCCCGAGTGGTTGCTGCCTCTAGATGTGTTGGGCTAGCCTACAGCGAAGTCTGAAGATGTCCCCTGCGGTGGACCTCTGCACCAGTGGTCTCTTTTCTGACCTTGTAGGGGCATCAGGATATATCCCGAGGGGTAGCTGCCTCTAGATGTGTTGGGCTAGCCTACAGTGAAGTCTGAAGATGTCCCCTGCGGTGGACCTCTGCACCGTGGGGATCTTTTCTGACCTTGTAGGGGCATCAGAATATATCCCGAGGGTTGCTGCCTCTAGATGTGTTGGGCTAGCCTACAGCGAAGTCTGAAGATGTCCCCTGCGGTGGACCTCTGCACCAGTGGTCTCTTTTCTGACCTTGTAGGGGCATCAGGATATATCCCGAGGGGTAGCTGCCTCTAGATGTGTTGGGCTAGCCTACAGTGAAGTCTGAAGATGTCCCCTGCGGTGGACCTCTGCACCGTGGGGATCTTTTCTGACCTTGTAGGGGCATCAGAATATATCCCGAGTGGTTGCTGCCTCTAGATGTGTTGGGCTAGCCTACAGCGAAGTCTGAAGATGTCCCCTGTGGTGGACCTCTGCACTGTGGGGATCTTTTCTGACCTTGTAGGGGTATCAGGATATATCCCGAGGGGTTGCTGCCTCTAGATGTGTTGGGCTAGCCTACAGCGAAGTCTGAATATGTCTCCTGCGGTGGACCTCTGCACCGTGGGGATCTTTTCTGACCTTGTAGGGGTATCAGGATATATCCGAGGGGTTGCTGCCTCTAGATATGTTGGGCTAGCCTACAGCGAAGTGTGAAGATGTTCTCTGCGGTGTACTTCTGCACTGTGGGCCTCTTTTCTAAGAGAACTCAATGTTTTTATGTTGGTGGCTGCAGCACACACCATTAAGATGCTATTTTCGCTTGCACCGTGTAATCTAGGGCCATTTTGAAAGTAAAATCCAACGCCTCTTTTAGTGCCCAGTCCTCTCCTCCTGCCTGGGGCAGTTCTAGTTAACCCCATGCATGTAAGTGTCACAAAAATGCACAGGCCTCATCTTTCACTGGCCTTGTAAATACTTAACACTTGTAGGATGGACCGATTGAGTTACTTTGTTTGAGAAACATTTATTGAAAAGGTGCTAGTGATGTGGTGATTCCATCTGCGATGTGAGCATCTGCCTTTGACAAGCCACACAGAGCTGTACATAGCTAGCTGCAGGGCAACTCCCTGCGATCAGACCAAGAAAGTACAACCGGGCAGGGAAAAATATTTGTTGCACCCGCTTTTTGAGAAAGACGAGAATTTTATTTTGTATACAAAAGAAAAAAGGCGACAGGGTATTTATTATAAGTCCACTGCCACAGAGCTCTCTGACGTCTTCCGTACAAGATTCAGGTTATAAACACACACATCGCCACTCATGATGTATTCGATATAGTGTTAATCCGCCACCCTCATTGGCTACCGCCTATATATATGCTAATGATTACATATAGCCCATTCTACAATTGGTTCCACTATCTTCCCGCTCATCTTCACCACACATGGTTGGCGTCTTCGTCTATCATGGAATGCTGTAATGCAATTCGTTAGCATCAGCTGGCACCACCCTACCTTCTATCCTACCCACGTAACGTGCACCTGGTTATCAATGTGAGATCAGTGGGACTATTCAAGGTCAGCCTGGTCCCTACAGACAAAGCAGCCCTATTCTCATCCCAGGCACAATGGCACCACCATCATGGCCTCCCCACTTTATGGGCATTATTCTTAGCTCTCCTTGGCACAAAACAAAGATCATGTCATTCCGTATTCCCCCGTTATCAGTTCCCCTCCCTGAGAGTGAGCCTAACGTCCCACTAATAAATCCAATTAACAAAGGATTTAGAGCCCATTTCCCTGTACATCTGGTCGTTCAAATAGATTGACCATCATTCTGGGGAGCCCTAATACCTTAATGCTTTGTTCATGTTTTGGCATCCCAAGACCTCTGCCTTCGCTCTCAGGCACTAGGTACTAGGTCGCAGCCCTTCACATCTTCGGTTGCACGCATTCGTACCTAATTCGTTCAGAGGCCTAACTGATGTAGGGGCATCTGCCGTGCCTGGGAACCGGGATGCAATGATGGGGCGAAGAATAAGGCCTTGTTGTTCTGTGTTTTCTGTGAGAACACGGCCTCTGAGGATTCAGACCTACTCATACATACAATGTTAGTTTCTGTCATGATTGTTGTGTATGTATATGCTATGTCCTACATAATGAAATTACAATGCTACTAACTTTCCCCTTGATGATTTCCTACTCCCACCAATTATCCCTATGCATGACACAACCTCCTGCACCCGTCCCATGCTCATTTCCATATTCTATTATATTTGTTCGCAATCTAAATCATTTAGGAGGGGCGGTGGTCTGGACATGCATCCCAACATAGCTTTTTTGTGAATTCCTTCAATTCAACTTTAAGCTTGAATCACAAATACATGTCTTCCAGAGTTTTCACATCGTCAAAACAAGAGGTATGTCTCTATATGAGCACATTCTATTTATAATAGTGAAAACAAAGCAATAGAAAATGTTATAATCATTCATACTGTTTTTATTGTATGTGTTTTCATAGGGATATAGAAGTAAAATGGTCATGTCTGCTCTATAAAACAATGTAATATTTTCGTTCTATTGGAGTTCTTAAAAACAAGACATTGTCAAATAAATGTACTTGTCACTGCACCACTTAACCCAAGTGTGTGATCCTAGGCAACTCATATAATCTCACTGTGCCTTTCTCCTTCAATTGGGCAGTAGCTAGATGTGATTTAGTTTTCCAATCTGGGGCTCATGTTCCAATAAAATGTAATTTTGTGGCAGGAACCCGTTCTGTTTCCACTGAAACGTAAGCATGACTCCACCCCCACATTTTTGACATTTGCAGTTTAGGGTGCAAATGTAAAGTGCAAATGTTGGCGTACAAGTGTGTACACCACCTTTTACCCTTCACGTTTGCACTTCGCAGGGCAAAGTGAGTAAACGTGAGTAAACGCTGCCTGGCACGCTGGCAGCGTTTACTTTTCATGGTTCACGTTTCATGACAAGCGGTGCCCAAAATTACAATGAAACGAGGGTTTCATTTCAATTGTGAACGCTGCTTACCCGTGGAGATCTCCAGCATTTGAGCCGGCATGATAATACATGCCCGAGCAAATGCTGGACATTTGTATGGCAGAGAGGAAAGGAGGCAGCAGAAAGGCAAGTTGCGTTCTGCACGTCCACTCCGCCATACAAATGCATGAAAATGAGCCGCGACATGAGTGGAATGGGTTAAAGACTAACTCGAGGCTTTTTGCGCCATCCACGTTATGGCTCAATGGAAAAAGAGTTCATGCATGTATTGAAAACAAGCCCCACTATAGTATTGCTCCATTAATTATAATAGTGATCATTCATATATTGCCCAACACACAATCATTTGTCTCTAAACTCTGTCATGGAAACGCTACTTCTTTTATATTGGGGGGTGGGAGGAAGGGTCATTGTACAAGCCACGAGTGTAAAGGGAAGGAGTAAAAGTAGGCAGTTGGACATTTACACCTCACATTTACATCGCGTTTTGCTGCCATTTGAAGGAGCTTGGAATGGATTGAACATTTTCGCCAGGCATTCCTCTTCCGAATGTAAAGGGAGAAAGATGATTACACCTGCATGAGATGTTTACACCTGCATGAGATTTTCACGCCTGCATGAGATTTTCACGCCTGCATGAGATTTTCACGCAGGCATAAAGGGATTGGCATCCCATGGAATCCACTTTTTTAGCATCTGCAAAAGGCAGGCGGATTCTTAAGAATCCAGTGTAAATGTTGTCTGCAAAACATCTCCTTCTGCATTTGCATATTTTATAAAAACGTACCTGCACTGAGCCACCAGCTGGCTGCACTTCTGATTACCTCCACTTCCCCATCCCCCCTTTTTTGCACTTCTCCCCTTCCCGCGCTTGCGCGATCTTAATGACACAAGGCCTAGAAGATCGTTTTTTTGTCCTCACTCTGTCCCCCCTCTTGTTGCGCCCAGAAACACTTGTGTGCAGGCGCGTTATAAGTGCCACATCATAGTCAAAGTAAAGAGAAAGGCAATTTTGCCTGTTCTTGCTCCTTACATTTGACACCCTTTTGTAGAAGTTGGAAATTGCATGCAAGCGACAAAACAGCATGTAAGCGCCTGCGTTGGTGGTCCACTCACTGCCTGTAAGTAGCACGAAATGACCTTGTTTGTGTCTAACGTGAATGCATTGTGAATAATATAGGCTATAATCATATGCCATATCCACTTCTAAAAGGCAGCAAACATCTGAGATGTTATGAATTGCAGTGCATTTATTAAGCATTGGTGCATGCAGCTGCAGGCTCTTATGAGTCCACAAGGAGGGCTGATAGCTCAGAAGAGCCCATACTACACAACTACTAAAGGCAATATGGCGAGTAGCACCCGGCTGCCATGCCAGGGTGCTGATGACGGTGCGCTTTAAGGCAAGAACCCTCTCCCAAAACAAGCCACACACACGCACACACACACACACACACCCAAAAATGTGAACATCTGCCAGTTCAAGGTGATACACGCCTTATGTCTGTATATGTATGTGAATACATGGCTTTTCAAGGTAATACTTGCCATATGATGTGTCTGGCAATTGGTGGGGCTACATGGCGTACAAGATACATTCCTGGTGCTTCATGGCAGTGACTGGCATATGGTTTGAGTATTTGAGCTTGGATTGTTTTTTTTTGCCATGTGATGTATTGATGTTATTTGAGGGCACTGCCAGGCCTGTGGACAGAGTCCCGG
This sequence comes from Ambystoma mexicanum, assembly GCF_040938575.1. NCBI lineage: Eukaryota > Metazoa > Chordata > Amphibia > Caudata > Ambystomatidae > Ambystoma > Ambystoma mexicanum. The sequence goes on along the minus strand of NC_090934.1, from coordinate 979,136,620 downwards.
CGTTTGATGGCGCTGTATGCAATATGGTGCTAGTATCTTCAGTTCTGATCAGGCAATAGCTAACACGCCATACCTGCATGTGATGCAAGTACTTGCAATTAATATTGAGTCAACATTCGGGTGCAAGCCGGAGCACACACATCCTCCAGTTTACAATTGGTATTCAATAACCTACTGTCCAATTTGCCAACCGCCTTCCAAAAGGAGCTCTGATGGCGTTAGAGCTGGGCGAGCCTGGTAGGCCTCACGCTTGCCAGGATGAAAGCTGGGGCTCAGGCCTGACCCTCCTCTTGGGTCAGTGCCTGCCCAATGCACGGGTCCGCCACAAGCCCCAAGCAGGTGTCCACTCCACCCCAAGAAAATATAAAAGTGTTCAAAATAAGATGGTCTGAAGTGACAGAAGCACTTACAGGAGTGCAGCTGCCTGACTTCCTGTCCCAGGCGCCTGACTTAATATCTAGCCCCAGCCACTCATTGATCGGCTGGAATAGAACAGGAGCACATCCTGTTGTGACTGTGCAGCGACTGTCGTCAGCGAATTTAAAGGTGAGGGGCACAAAGAGGTGTAAGGCACTGCTCATATGGCGCTTGCTCCCCTTGCCATCTCCCATGCCCCCACCCTTCCCCTGACCGTTCAAAAAACAATGACGCTGTCCCTGCCTCCCAAGCACAACCATTTGCTTTTGCCTGTCCCAGCTCACCTCCCCATGACAGAAAACACAAGTGCTCGCCCCCTCCAAGTGCCACCTTCCTCTTTTCCCTGTATTGACTTCTGGCATGCGTACAATTACCTTTTTATGGCAATGCTACGATATTCAATAAAACGAGGGGCCAAGGTATCGAGTTGTTACTCCTTTATTGATTAGGGGGGAACTGGCACTCTGGCGGAACTCTGCCATCTAAACACGTGGGCTGCAACCCACCACAACAGTAGAACGGAGACAGGGCCTCCTTTCTGAACAAGAACAAAAGAAACCGGACGTTACATTTCCTCCTTGCTTATCATGAAACATAGCACTGTCAGTTCATTTCTTCGATTCACCGTGAGGGCTTGTGAACCACTCTCCGAGAAGGGCTACGTGCACGGGGGACTTCATTCATAGTGTAGTGACTGGTGCTGTCACCTGTGTCCATTTCTTCTTCTGTGTATTAAGAGTCTCAATCACAGGAGTCCTCTCCCTCAGTGGGGCCACTGCTTTCCCGGCATCTGTCACCTTCAAAAGTTCAAATGAATGACGAGTTTCAGGTCAATGTGCCCGCGGGACTCGCAGTGTTTAACATTGACACTTGTACGTGGGTCACAGTCATTCATTCGGGTCTGAAGGCAGGGATATTTTTGGCGTCTTGAGTCTGTCTCACCAGTACTTGGTCTCCTCTTTGGAAACGGCTGGGTTTTGCTCTTCGTCGTAGATCGGCATACTCCTTCATTTTGGTTTTGCTTTCTTTGTCTTTTGTCCTTGCGGCATCAGGCATCAGCGTATGTGGTGGGGAGAGAAACATTTGGATTGTGTGGCAGTGTGGTTTTTACTACTCACCCAAACATTAGCGCTGATGGACATGTACCTGTCGAGCTATGCAGTGTGTTTCTGTAGTCCCTCATCAAGGTACATATCGCCTGCATAAATGATCCTTTGGTAATCGAGCATACCTGGAGAGTGCGTTTTAAGTTCCCCATTAATCTCTCCACGGTTCAGTTGGCCTGGGGCCATAGCGGCATTATCTTGCGGTGTTGGAAGCAAAGATGTTCTGCAAACATGGCAAAGTCATGTCCACTAAAATAAGGGCCATTGTCCGATTTTACAATGGACGGAATTCCGTAGTCTGCAAACGTTTTGTCCAAACTGCAGGCACTGGTCAAGTGGATCAGGTGCACCTCTGGAAATCTGGACATTTCATTGATAATTACAAGTACGTACTTGCTGTTAGCTAACGGGACGAACATGTCGATGGCAACTTCGTCTCATACCTGCAAAGGCATTGATGACATATTAAGAGGCTCGGAAATCGTGTGTGCGGCAACTGCCTTGCAGGCAATGCATTTGCCTAACATCTTTTCTATCCTTTCGTCCATCTGTGGGAACCACACTTTGATTCTGAGTTGTCATTTTGTTGAGACGATTCCTCTGTGCCTGGCGTGTGCGAGTGCAAGCACTTGCTCCTGCAGGTCCCTGGGTGGTGCATGATTTTAAATGAGAATTCTTGCAGTCCCCACCTTGCAATGCGTGGTGGCATTTTGGCTGTTGGTTTGTCATGTATGTTGGTGAGGGCCTGGTGGTCAGTGATGATGGTGAATGGGCAGCCAAATAGGAACAGATGGTTTGAGATAGGATCGTCCCTAGCCAACGGGGCTGGCATCAACCATCACCTCTGTGTGGAGTTCTGGATCGTAATACGCCATGCCAAATTTGCAGGTAATGCGTTTCTTGATTTCCTGGAACACTTCTTTGCATGCATTGGACCAGTAGAATTCTTGCCCTTTTCCTGTGAGTTACCAGAGGAGCATGCACACAGACGCAAACTCCTGAATGTATCATGTACAATAGCTCACCATTCCTAGAAATGACCTAACTGCAGATACAAAAGTGGGTGTAGGGGCTTCCACCAGTGCTTGTACCTTTTCTGGGTCTGGTTGTAGGCTGTTGCTTGAAAATATATGACCGAAGAATTTTAGGGTCGATTTGCTGAGCTCACATTTGTCAGCATTCAACATTAAATGGGCGTCCTCAAGCACCATGCCCACAGGGTATCATCATGTGCTTCCTGCAAGGTGCCAAATATTAAAATGTCATTACTGTAGTTTAAGCAATTTGGGATATGCTTGATGACCTGATGGATTTCGTTTTGAAATATCTCAGCGGCTGAAGATACTCCAAAGCTGAGCCTCTTGTACCGTAAAATTCCCAGGTGCGTGGAGAAGGTAGTGATGTATCTGGAGGAGGGATGCAGTTCCAGTTGGTAATAACCCTTGTTTAAACTGAGTTTAGAGAATGCCTTTGCCCCATGTAATAGATGCATCATCTCCATCATCCGGGGCGCAAGATGCCGTTCTCCTTCTATTGCTTCATTGGGAGCCCTCATATCTACACAGATACGGATGCTGGTGTTCTCTTTTTTTGTCACAGGCACTATGGGGAACACCCAAGGTGTGGGTCCTGATGCTGGTTCAATAATGTCTTGTTCCAATAGGGACTGTATTTAATCTTCTACATGTCTCTTGATGTTAAGAGGTATGCCCCTGTAGTGTTGGGCTGTTGGTTGTATCTGTGTGTTTATGTGTAGCTAAATTTGTTTGCCCTTGAGTTTTCCCAGTCCTTTGAACAATGTTGGGAACATTTTCTTTATCATTTCCTTCAGGCTGGAGGTGTATGCTGACATGATCTGGCACATTATGTGTATGAGGCCCATTTGAATAGCTGACCGAAAACTGAGGATGCTTCCCCCTGGCACTTCTCCTTTTATGACATATATCTTAACTTTTAAGCTTTTGTCCTTATATTGGCATGTGGCTGTGAACATGCCTTAGCACTTGAGGAGTTTGCTTGAGCCGTATGGGTATATTTCGTGTCTGCTTTGCTTAACTTGTTGATCAAAGATTTGTATGTGTCTTCGTTAAGGACGTTTACCGTAGCTCCGGTATCGATAAAGAACTCACGGCTCTGTCCATTTATCTGTAGCAATAATATCAGATTGTGTTCAGCTGAAGTGTCCTTTCCAATGGTATGCACATATCCTCTCTTTCTGTCTCCGCTCGACGAGGAGGAGTTCGAGTCATATCAGTGTCGCAGGGACTCTTCCAGGTACCTGATCTTCTGTTGTGGTCGTCGCCCTATTTGTGACACATGTCTGCTCCTGTGTCGGCTGGAATTGTCTCTTCTATCATCACGCCGTCTGTCTCTGCATGATGATTCTCATGATCCGCTGTGTGAACTGCGTCGGCTGGTCGTAGGAGATCGCCACATGTTGGGTCGTCATTTTTTACCGCCTCGAGTGCGAGCCATCTTGTTTTCTGACGTCTCTGCTGATTGAAAAAATCTAATGTTGTTGCAGACAAATTGGAAGTGGTTCTCACCCCATTTGTCACAATGGTGACCTACGGCCAGACACAGGCCGATGCCTGGGAACTTGTATCTGCATCTGTAACACTTTTTCTGTTCTGCAGTATTCTCTGACGTGCAAATGGGGCACACAAATGGGGCACACAATTGTTAGCAATGCCGATTGAGTTATTTTAATATTATTATTATTTTAATATTGCTGAGTGATTCGGTTTGCAAGGACAGAGCAGAATCCGCTCTCGCTAGCTGTAAAATTTCATCCAGGGTTCTACTCTTTTGATGCAACATCTTTCTGAATTCAGGGGACTCACATCCTGCAATGGTTTGCGATTTGAGTGCTTCTTCTGTCGAGTATCGGTCAAAATCGCAATACTTTGCACGTTTTTGTAATCTCATTACAAAATGTTCCATATTTTCACCTTTGTCGTGCGTGTTTGTATGGAAAATATGCCTCTCATAATCCACGTTTCTCAGCGGTGCAAAATAATGATTTAGTAAGTTAGTTACGCCTTGAAATGTGTCTGTGGTGTTTTCTGGCATCTCAAATACTATGGGCCTCATTACACGGTAGGCGGTAAGGGTTAACGGTCACCAGTAAGGGTACCGGTGACTGTTAACCCTTACCGCCTTATTACGAGGTCCCTTTGCGGGTTGGTACTTTAACGCCTGCTTTTAGCAGGTGTTAAACAACGAACCCGCAAAGGGACCTTGGTGCTAATTACGGTACCTCAATTTGCGGTACCGTTATTAGCGCCTTCCCCATTCCCATTATGCCCTATCGGGGCAAAAATGGGAATGGGGAAGGGCCTTGGTGAATGGGGAATTACCGCCCCTGCTCACCTTGGAGTAGGGCGGTAATTCCGCCATCCACCAAGGCGGACACGGTAAATACCTACCGTGTAATGAGGCCTAATGTCTCTTACCACCCGGCTAAATGAATGCATTCAAATTCCCATCAGACGACGTTCTTACTTGACACCCATTGCATCGAAATATATGTGCAGCTACTTTACCCACCTGGCCCACCTAGGCGGCAGGCTACTGGTGTCTGAGATGTCAAAATTTTGCATGGCTTGCAGCTGTAATGAGTCACAATTTCTTTCTTTCCTCAGTGCTTGGTTCGGGGAGGGGAGCTGGATTGTGGGCTTTTTGAGCTGCTGTCTGCCTCGTTTCCTGACATGATGGCAGGGCCTTAGGGAGTTGCAAAGCTCAACTTGTACCTTGCAACACACTACTGAGGAGGATGTCCGTGTTGCAGTAGGCTGAATGAATCTGGGTGGTGCAGTGTTCAGGGGGCTGTGCAGTATGTAATTGGCAGATTGTAGTGGTGAAAAAATACCTGATTTGCGTGTGCAGGCGCCCGTAGCAGTGGTATTTGCTGTGCGCACTAATTAGTCACTTTCTTGAGGCTGTCTTCCCATGGTAATTAACCAAATATTCCTCTGTGGCGGTGCCTGTAGTAGGAGATGAGGGCCTCATGGCGCAGCACGTGTTTTTCTGCTGGCGCACGCTCCAATGCTTCCCTCTGTGGTGGTGCCTTTGATGTGACTTCTTTGGGCTTATTGGCCTAGCGGGCAGCCTGTGCAGTCACCTATGCAGGGCACAGCTTCCTGCTGCTCCATGAAACGGCAGCTGTGTAGCGTAGTGGGGGTGTGAGTGTGAGCCCCTTCACTGATGATGATCGCAGCAGGAATCGTTGTCGGAGCGGGTGTCATGGCCCCAGTGGTTGATGCGGAGCACTCCGCAGGATCACCTCGTCCCCATTGCTGACTTCCGGCATGCATACAATGATTACCTTTTTATAGCAATGCGACAATATTCAACAAAACGAGGAGCCAAGGTATCGAGTTGTTACTCCTTTATTAATTAGGGGGGAACTGGCACTCTGGTGGAATTCCGCCCATCTAAACACGCGGGCTGCAACCCACCACAACAGTAGAAAGGAGACAGGCCTCCTTTCTCAACAAGAGCAATAGAAACAGGACGTTACACCCTGCTCATCCACAAAACACCAGCGTTGCCCCCCTGTGCTCTGCAGTTCCAGTTCAACCCCCAGTGCTTGAGTACTGCTAGCCCCCTTTCTATTCCCTGCGCCACGGTCCACAAAACTCCTCCTACTTAGCCTGAGTGCCGCCTGTCCACCTTCCACCCCGTTCCCTGTGTTACCATCCACTAAAAACCGGCAGCACCCCATCCCCAAATACTGCTAACCCCTTTTCTTTCCCTCAGCCCCTTTTGCTGCCCGCCAGCCCCTTAAGTTGCCCTCCACCTCTGTATAGTTCCTTTTGTTGCCTCCGTCCCTTTTAGCCCCTTTTCTTGACTCCAGCCCCTTTAATCCCTTTTCTTGCCCATAACTCCTTTTAGCCCCTTTTCTACCCCAGCCCATTTTCTTTCCCCCTTCAGCCCCTTTTCTTGCTCCAGTCCATTTTACCCCCTTTTCTTTTTCCCCCTGTTGCCCCCAGTTCCTTTCAGCCCCTTTTCTTGACTCCAGCCCCTTGAATCTCTTTATCTTGCACCTAACCCCTTTTAGCCTCTTTTCTGCCCAAAGCCCATTTTCTTGCCCCCTTCAGTCCCTTTTCTCGCTCCAGTCCCTTTCAGCCCATTTTCTTTCCCGTTTTATCCCCTTTTGTTGGCCCTAGTCCCTTTTAGCACCATTTTTGGCTCTAGCCTCTCTAACCCCCTTTCTTGCCCCTACCCTCTTTTAGCCCCTTTTCTTTCCCCCTTTAGCCCCTTTTGTTTTTTTGCCTCTAACCACTGACATAGGCCCATCCACCGTTTTGTGCAGCCAGCTCCCTGGCTCATCTTGTGTTAGGCCTTAAGGACCAGATCTCAGGCTCGGCCCTACCCATGAATTCCAAGGCTCTCCCAGGTCTAGATGAAGCAAAACACTTGTTGCAAAAGTGAATTATTTAAAAAATGAAATGTCTTCTGCAAGCATCCCTGTGTGGTCTCGTTCCTCTTATCTTATTGAAGCTTAGGGCTAATAGAACATGAATGCCCACATCCTGCTACTCAGAAGAGACATACCTCTCAGCTAACTATCTTCATTAAATAAGGCACAGTGCAAAGGGAGTATCCGTTAGCATGTTTAGGGACCAACTATACCGTACGATAATGCCTGCATCTTGGTATGTGAGTACCTGGCATTCCGAGGAAATGCCTAGCATGAGTACTTGGCATATGAGGACAATACTCAACATGTGATGTGAGTACCTATGCATTCGACTGCTTTTCACTATAGAAAAAAATACTCTTTCTTTCAGGGAAAACAAGCAAAGCAGCACCCTAATTTCAAAGGCTTTTCTTTTTCTCTTTACGCTCACTAGTCACATATTTCAAATTCCAGTTGCCTCTTCACATTGTGCCTTCCAACGTCTCATATCCTGGGCATTATCTCTGCCTTTACATGTACTGCCTTTAAGAAACCGTGAGGTTTTCAGATTGCATATTGTTACCTAGAAACGTTTGCTGTATTTCTGAATAGTGTATTGAGAAGGGGCCTTTAGTTAGCTTTACTTAGAGCCTTACCCCGGCATCCCTCGTGCACAGTAAGGGCACGATTCATAGAAATGTGTGCAGAAATCCTGCAAGGGCTGCGCACCAAGAAAGAAAAATGCGCGCCCCGCGTATTCATGGAATTTACAGTGCAAAGTAACCGCAATCACAAGTTGCTCCTGGAACGCCTCTGACACACCCACACGCAAAACATGAACAGCTACCTTTGCGCTCTGCACCCTTCAAACAGTGCGTGGGGTCCCTCATATGCAGGTCTGCGACTCTGTGGGGTGAGATAGCCAGGAAATACCATAGCTACAGGCCGGAGTCAGTAGGAGGTCCTGCCCCTCAGTAAAAGGCCTGCGCTGGAGTACGTGCAAAATGAGGCCCTTGACCAAACATGAAGGAGCAAATTCAGACATCTAAGCCTGGGGATGCTGGAAAATGTTCCTTGCCACACATGAGGGGAAGACCTCATGATACTTTTGAGAAAGGTCTGGAAAGGCTGAGACCCTGCTGGCAGAAACTGTGAAATCCATCGTGTAAATGAATGACCAGATTGTGTGCAAATGTGCACTGCAGAAAGGAGATTTGTACTTTGACCAAAATCATGCCTGCCAAAGCCATTGTCCTTTTCAATTAAAGACATGCCCCTCCAAATGTATGCAAAACTTTCAACATAAGAGTTTGGTTCCTGTCATGTTGGGAGCCTGAACTGGATTAAAAAGCTGCAGTCAAATGAAGGCCCTTTCCACTGCTGGGACTACAAAAGACATTTCGATTTTGCTTTAAGAAACACTTGGTAAAACCAGATGTGCATCAGAGTCTTGAAAAGTGTGATTATGCTGCCCACAAGTAACCTGTGTATGTTGGAAACAGCATTGTACTGATATTTTAATAATTGATCTTGATCAAGTGTATTTCCAAAGTTTATGCCAATTTAAAATGCAAGCTAAAGAGGCCATTTAAGATGAAGAAAGGAAGGGGAATTCATTGCCAGTATGTTTCTATTCTGGCTGTGAATCCCCCCACAAGTGAAACTGGATTCAAAGCTGTGTTGCCATGGAGATGAGTTGAGGAATTCTGTGCTCACCCAGTTTTATGACCAAAAGCACTCAGGCTGTCATAAACATGGTAATTTAGGCTTTGAAGCTGTAGGCTAACCTAAACAAAAGGGTCCCTCTTGATGTCAGAGCTAAAAACCAGATCTCTGCCATGAGAGAGGGAAGAGTGAAGGCAGAGCTTCACACACGTTGCACACAATAGGAGATATGCTATTTTAGGGATAACTTGGGAAGTATTATTCATGCATTATTCACGTTCGAATTTATGAAAAGCTGTCAGTGAGCTGCTTCTGGTCAACTGAAAATGATTTTGGTGCCACCAACATAACAAAAGTTACATACCAAAAGAATTGATTGTGGCCGCTGCAAAACTGTGAAAATTATAAAAACCCGAGAAAGTTTATAACAGGCGATAAACATCCCGCCCATCGAATGCCCGATTTTTCAGTAATATAGTTTGGGCATTAACGAAAAAAAACAGTGACACTGCCATAGAATAACCTACAAACTGCTAGGTTGTATCATTTGATTCACAAAAACATTTAGTGTTTGAATATGCTAGCATATGTAGCGGAATCTGATGATAAAGGGTATTTATAAAAATGTGAGATTTCCAGGTACAAAAGCCAGATCCAAACCCCTCTCTTTGTCATACGATTGATGGGGTATCCTCCCCAGGCTTCTCAAATCAATCCCCCAGTTTCTGCACCTAACGGCTTGCAGAGAGGGAGGGAACCCTTGACCACTGCCCTATCAGTTATGCGAGAATGATGACACATCAGTGACGTAATTGGCTTATAAATAGCTTACTCCCCTCAATTGAGGATTCTCTCTACAAAATACGAGGTGTACAGCTGACTAAAATCTGGAGCTATCCTTGCAGAAATTGGGCCTGGTCTTGGAGTGAAGCAGGGAGCTGGAGTAACTGATTTGGAGGACAGGGAGAGGCCTTGACTGACCCCCTTGATGGTCCCTGCAGTGGAGCTCTGGCGCCCCTTGATGAACATAAAGGCCCTTTCTCCTGTAAGTATAGCCCTCCCCAGCCATAGATTAAAAAAGTGCTATATTTTAAGCACTAGCCTGGAGTGTCTCCATCAGGAAAACATTCTCTATCTTATCTATTGGTGAAATTCAGTCAATTGTCTATTGAAAATGATTTTATTTGCCTGTGCATTGTGGTAGCTCTCCAATTTACAAATCCTTTGTTCATCTGTGCATTTAAGTCATTTTTCCTACGGAACAAAATCATCCCTTGTTGACCTGTTGATTATCATTCTCTTTCCCCTGGAAAGTCCTTTGGTTGCTTGCATAGTTAAGTTATTTTTCTGTGGAAGAATCCATTGTATGTCCATGTATTTTCGCCATTTCCCATTTAAGAGTTTCCATTGTATGTGTATATCCTTAGTATATTTGGCTTAGTAAATCAATTAATTCCCACATTACTTCACAGAGTAGGGCAAGGTGGCATTCGAATCTACCTACCCCTTTCCTGTGTTTTGCGAGTCATTATATGTATAAAATATTCCCCAGGAGGTCACTTCATTAAGAGCTGAAAACCCATTGTTCCATGTGTTAAATTGTGTGTTTAAAACAAATTCCCATTTGCATCTGTCATATTCTACCCAAACCGTTATTCACGTTGTGAGCAATCCCTTTGCCCACAAACTACCTGTTAGTTGCCCCTGTCCTTTTCACTGAAAATCGTGGTTCCTATGTGCCTTTCTCATTGTTGAACCCTTGTGTGTCATTTTCAGCCCCAGCAGAATTAATGTGATTTACAATTTCGTTTTTCTAAAAAAAAAAAATGTCTCTTCATCCTTTAAAAAGTGTTTTTCCTAGAGTACTCCCATTCCCCTATCATGCTCTGAGCTCAGATTTTGCATTGCCTTTCCTTAATTTTTATGGCTCAGAGCTTGCCTGTCATTTACATCTCCAACAAAATTTAGTGGGATTTGCATTTTCGTTTTTCTAAATATTTCTTTTCACCTTTTGAAAAACGTTTACCCTTCTCTATCTTTCTTCCCCTATCAAACCCTGATCATGGATTTGACTTATATTCCCTTTAATTTTTTAGATTTTTCTTGCTCATGTGTTGCCTGTGTTAAAATCGGATTTCCTATGTGTGCTAGCTAGTCTGTTTTGACGCCCTATTTGTCCTCTTGTGTAAGTAGCCCACAGGACCCTTGTGTGCTGTCCCACAGCAGCAGTATCAAATAGTTAAAAACCCATGGTTCCATTGTCGCAGGGGGGATTGCTTAACCTTCCTGCAATCATTTGAGTGAAACTATTTGGCATTGCTTTTCATAACACAAAATTGGTGTGGCAGTACTGTATCTCTTAAACTGGTTAATTTCTAGAAGTCTGTGCATTTGTGTGCCACAACATTAGTGGCTGCTCTCATCTTTTCATTCTGATTGATTATTAAAATAATACATTAATAAATTATTTATTGACAACACACCGGCCTGGTTCCTGGTCTATTGTGAAAAGGGGTGCTGGTGGAGGTTGGGTGCGAGACGGGTTGGAGGCCTCCTCAAAAAGCATTCTGTGTAATAATAAAAGCGTTTTATTGTGCGTCACCCTTATTTGCAAAGGAAGAGGTCCCTGACTTGCTGGTGCTGTATAATATCTTGTGACGATTCGGGGACCCTGCACAGGGTCCCCCATAACTGCATCTGGCACCCTGGCAACATGCGTATATAAAATCATAACTCGGGGAAACTGCATGCGAACCTCGTAAAACGTTCCAGGACATCACTACACTGCTTAAGCGCACCCCTAAGTTACATCGGAACCCCCGATTGAGTACACCCACCACTAAATTTGACATGCAACCACACCTGCGCGCTACAAATCCTACACGCCTGCCTTCCGGTGGCGGATCGTATCAAGGACTTGCATGGCCATTACCCAGCTGAGACGTTGCACGATTGAATTCATGAATACATCTAGTGCCACGCAATTGTGGGTGTGCGAGGGACTGGCCGCAGGCCGTCCCTCAGAAACGCCCACTTTTTCGCAAGTTCTTCCCAGTTTTTGGTACTCTGCCCCTTTCCCAGTCCTCTGTGCAAGCCACGCCCACGCTCCTCTTGGAATTTCACCCAAGGCCCTCGACGGCTCACACAGACATGGCGAGCCTGAGCAAACTCACGCAAATCCGTGAAAAGTACCACGCATTCGATTCCAAGAATCGACAAAGGCAGATTTGTGTGCAATTGCACGCGCAAGTACACTATTTTCCACGCAGATAATTCCATAAATTGGGCCCTAAATCTCCAGAGTGCATTGCCTTCTTGGTTCCAGGATGATGTGCGTCTTTCTCAGCAGCACTGGAGCATCACATTTATACTTACCCCTCCCTACCAAAGCTTTGGTTTACTAGACTGATGAGTTCTTGCAGTTCTGGGGCCATATGACTAGAACTGGATGAGTAGTTTCTGGAAAGCTCAAATCACTTGAGTTTCCAATTAGTTTGCCCGAGCCTGTGGTCAAAATCGGAAAAGAAAACTACTTCTAGCACGGGGTGAATGAGTTGGTTAGGGTACTACGGCATGTTTTCTTTTTTCAAGAAGCTCACACTCATTTTATTGGCTTGCTGGTGATGCACTATACAAGCAGGGAAGTTGGGCTTGTTTTTTTTCCTCTTTCATTAAAAGAAACTCCTCCTGGTTGCCCGTGATTTACAAAAATACTTTTTTGATCACAATATGGGTAGATTCCCAACCCCAACTAAAAGTATGTTGTGGGATTCTGTAGCCAAAGGGACTCATGCATATTCATGGTTCCGCCTCAATTCCACAGAAGAGAATCCTGACTGGAATGCTTACCAGGGTCAAGTTATGACGCTTCTTATCATGTGGAGGTGTCATGTTTTGGTGCATGTGGGGATTTAATGTTGACAGGTTTAAGAAGGTAGGTGCACCCGTTGACACAGTGGTGGGGGCGTACTGTTTCTATTTATGCAGGGGGCGGGGAGGGAAGGTTTTGTTTTAGCGACCGTTGGTGGGAAGAGATTATGTTTCAATATGGCTGCGCGCATTCACAGATGCACACGTTTCCTTTTTTTACGCAAAGAATGATTACGCCGCTCATAAAAGCTTGAGCCATTCTGATGGAGGCACATTAAAGTCATGATGTCATGCACGCCATGCGTTCAGTGGGCACAAAATATCACCATGAGGTGACTGGGAAGCCTAAATCCTGAAGCATACAAATCTTTTGGGAGACACATTTGGACCACATCAAATGAACCCGCATAATGCATCTAGCCACAGGGAATTGGGCCAGTTCTCCGAGGATAGGAGAAAGTGTGGGTAAAAGGCAAAACTGCGTAAACCATTCTACTGCAGAAACACAGAAAATACAGCTCCGGCTGCCTTTCGGGGTTTCCCATCGAGGTCTCATAGGCAGGCCTTCAGGCAGCTCGTGTACTGATTTGCGGGGAAACTAGTAAGACACTGATAGGGAGGTCTATAAATAGGGGTGTTTTCCTGTGTGGAAGAGGAAGGTCTTGGGAAGGAAATGGCTGGCTCTCCCCGAGGCAATTACTCGTATAGAATCCCTAAAAGTGTGCACAACCTTCACACTTCCTCCAAGTCTGCTGGCCTGACTCTACCAGCTCCCTGAGCATTCTAGCATTGGACTGGTGTGTGATCCACACTTATCCAGCAAAGCATCATTCATGGCCATATGAGATTCAATGCTGCAATAACATAGGGAAGCCAGCCTGAAGCCTTGTGAAATATTTACCCAAGTGTCCATTATCGCCATTGGTTGCCCCTCACTGTCAGGCTCTGCCTGTGGCCGTGAACAGCGCCCGGTTTGACTAGTGGCAAGGACCATCCGGGAGAGATTGATTTCAATACATGCTTCTTAATCAAAAGGCGCACAGCGCGGTCGCGTGCTTGTCCTCTATAAATATGTAAAACATATTAAGAAAGCCCTTTACTCCTCTCACCTTAAGACAACTGGGCCCTGTCAGCTAGGGCCCAAGGAGTCACTCTGTCTTTGATCTTCAGTGTCTCCAGGTTCTACTGCAAAAAAAGCTCAATTGTCTCCCAAAATAACCCCAGCCATCAAATGACGTGGATAGGACAAAAATGTGATTTCGTTTATGTTATGTTATTTGATATTTGCATAGCACCTGCTGCCATTGTTATGCCTTTGAAGGGGTGGAAGGCCCTTTGGAAGGCTGTAACCTGTGCAAACGTAAAAAATAAAAATGGCATTACATTGCATGCAAATAGTAATTACAATTAGGTGACTTCAATTACTAGCAGAGATGACTAGTTTAGAACACAAATATCATGCAGAATCATGTGAAGAAATGTGAATCGTCTCTCACTATGAGGAGTGCATAGCATGTTAAAATGTGCAGTTACATGTAGACCATATAATTTACAAGCAATATTTAAACATGGTACATAGATAAATGCTGCTATCGAGACAAAAAAGGAAGGTGGCAAATAGGGGGTTACATTCTTTTGAAAGGATCGATAAAGAGGAATATGTTGAAAAAAACAGCATTTGCTTTACTTGAAGAAGTGTTTAGTGCCGTCTGTGTTTTCATATGGCAGGAAACCCTGGGGCTACATGGTTGAAAATCAGCATTCTTCAAAACCTTTTCCATAGAGCTGTCCACTAGCCCTCACCCTCCCTGTTAATGATGTGTTATTTATATAGCGCCTTAATCCAAAGCGCTTTACAAAGCACATATTTACATGCAGTATCACCCAACCGAAATTGGTACTCATTTATCGACCTCGGAAGGATGAAAGGCTGAGTTGGCCGTGCCGGGATTCGAACCTGCAACCTGCAATTGCAGCAGCGAGTGCTCAACCTGCTGAGCTATCTTACCGGCTGTTCAAATCATTTACTGGGCAGCACGAGTCAGTAACGGAGGCAAAGGTCGCAATGTGGTCAAATCCAAGACACAGCATAAAACAGGGAAACATGACCTTGTTCCCTCACAACTAACATAGTTTCACGCAAGAAGATGACATATTTGTATTTTCAAGCATCTTCCCAACCAACACTGGACATGAAACATTGAAGGATATACTGACAATTGAGAACAAAAACCAGATTTTTAGCGACAGTGGAGCGCAGACAAGAGGGAAATACAGAATGGGTCAGTTTACAAATAGAGCAGACACAATTAACAGCTGTCTGGGAGTTATAGCCTTCCAGTGGTTAAACCTATCGCAGTACAAACTGCGCTCCCCATGCCGGAAGGTGTTCCAGTGCATGGCTGCTGAGAGGGGGTAATGACCTGGGAATGAAGGCTCTAATGTGGCTTGTGTGTAGGCAAAGCACCACCGGGTAAGGAAGCAGAGGGGCGGTGCAGTGTGCAGTCTTAGGTGGCATGGAGAGACAGCAGTGGGATGGCCATGAAGACCAAGGTCAGGCATTTGCGAAGAGCTCCAGTTTGGACTGAGGGATATCTGGCCTGGTGCCAGGAGGAGTAAATGAGGCGTCTTGTGGGAGGAAGAAGAAAGAGCTATTGAAAAGTGGATACCTTTCTCAAGGGGAAGAACGTACAGCGAGGAGAGGTTTATGCAAATGGTTCAGTAGGCAATAAGGACATGGCTATATGACCAAGAGCGGATGGGCACATGCCCATGCAGCTTTGGACACACAAAAGCTGCAGCAGAGCCTTCAGGCCCAAGTCGATTTCCCACACATGCATGGGAACACACTCCCACTCAAGTTAAGATCCCGCATGGGGGAGCACACTGTGTGCTCCGATAAGTTTACAAGGTGCAATGGGCAAGATTATTGCACTAGGGTGTGGCTGGCGGGAATGCCCTGGACACAACATCCATGGGACATTGCTGGAAAGATATTGAAGGAGTTTTTGGGGATCTTTTAAGTTGTATCATCATTGATATTACCAATGATGTGGTCCAATTTATAATAGCACTAGCGGTACCACCTGGTGTTGCACGGGTCTGTAGCTGACACGCAGGTATGGGTCTGCTATAGCCTTGTGTATGTTTTATTGTGTTATAACTTCCTATTTTTGAAAAATAGCAAAATCGGCAGTCTCCTGAAATCACCTTTATTTATTTATTTATTTATCTATTAATTGATATACTCACCGCCAAAATGGCTTTGTATATACTTTAAAAACACATGTTTTTAAAAAAACAGAAATTGCTATGTTACAAGCCAAAATTGAGTCAAAGAAAGAAAGTCTTACTTTCGCTGACAATCCCATCTCTCACACCCACACCTCACCATTGGACAACAACAACCTATTCGAATTTCCACCATCACGACTAAAGAGGTTGAAAACATAATCAACTCTCTAAAACCATAAAAATGCCAGGGTGACATCTGCCCTGCTCCAGTTATCAAAGACGCGGCCAAACACCTTACCCCCTTCATCACATCTCTAATAAATTCATCCTTCACATCCAGCATAGTACCCAACAACCTAAAAACCGTGTTTTACCGCTACTCAAGAAACCCACTCTAGGCCCAAGTTTCCCCGCAAACTATAGACCTATTACCACTGTGCCCTTCCTCCTAAAAATCCTTGACAGAGCTGCCTACTTGCAGATCCAGAACCACCTAGAGAAAAATAACTTGTTAGGGCTAAGACAATCGGGCTTCCGCCCCAAACACGGCACAGAGACAGCCTTGATCGACCTCAAGTCACAAATGGACAACCTCAAAGACAACTGCAAACTAGCCCTTCTTCTCCTTTACTTGTCGGCCGCCTTTGACTTGGTAAATCATGACATTATCTGCAAACACCTAGCCTCAGCAGCCAAATTCTCTGACAAGGCCAATGCCTGGATTAAGTCCTTCCTGAATAATAGATCTATGAGGGTCTTTGCTCCCACAGCCTCTGCCGAACCAGCCCCCGTTACTTGTGGCGTCCCCCAGGGTTCTTGCATTTTCCCCACACTATACAATGTGTTTACAAAATCCCTCTTCGACATACTAGACCACTTGGGTGTCATCTACATGAATTACGCTGATGACACGCAAATACTCATCCCACTAACAGGCGATTACTCCACCGACAACACAGTACTCAACAACATTTATTCCATTATCCATGAATGGATGACCAAACACGGACTCTGCCTCAACGACGACAAGACTGAGCTTCTTCTCCTAGGCTCCCAATCCAGACTTAACAAACTCAACAAACTTTATCAGACATTCACCATTGACGGCAATAACATTTCTGTCTCCAACAGCGTCAAAACTCTTGGTATTTACCTCGACTCCTCCCTCACACTGACAAGATAAATCAACGCTATCTCATCCGCCACCGCTTACACATGTAAGCTCATCAATGCCAGTAGACCCTACCTCTCAACCTCCAACTGCACCACCCTAGCCAGAGCATTATTACTTTCCAAAGTCGACTAGTGTAACGCTCTCTACCTGGGCACCAGCCAAAAGAACATCAACAAACTTCAAGTTATCCAAAATAAAGCACTAAAAGCAGCCATGAACATATCCAAACACGAGCACATCTCTGTTACCAGACGCAACTGTCATTGGCTATCTATACCTCAGAGAATCGAATATGAAACACTCTCTCTCACACACAAATGCTTATCCAACCAAGCACCTAGATACCTCTCGGACAACTTCACGCACCAAACACCATCCCGCCTAACCAGATCAGCCCAAACTCACTGCTTAAATATCGCTAGATTTAAGCTCCAAAAAGCAGGCGGCACAAACTTCCCAGTGCTTGCTGCAAAACTTTGGATCGCACTACCAACAGACCTGAGAGCCGAACCATCCTTCCACCGCTTCAGACATATCGCCAAAACTTGGCTACTGGCCCAAGAAGTTTAAATCGCCGACTTATTACAACACAATTGTATATCATTACAACCTTGGTGCTAAGTGCACCAACTTTACCACCATGGTGTAAACTACATTTACACCATGGTGGATGGTGGATTTACCGCCCCATTCCAAGGTGAGTGGGGCGGTAAATCCCCATTTCCCATTTTCCCTTCCCCATTCCCATTTTTGCCCCATAGGGCATAATGGGAGTGGGGAAGGCGCTAATTAAGCCGCCGTAAATTAGGGCGGCGTAATTAGCACCATGGCGGGTTAGCGCCATGGACTTTAACGCCTGCCAAAAACAGGCGTTAAAGTGGGAATCCGGCGTTAAGGGTTAACGCCGTCGTTAACCCTTAACGCCGGGGTTGTAATGACCTCCAATGTCTTCAACACATGTAATGTTTACCTACTCATGCAATGCTTACCTACTCTTACCATGCCTGTAACACTTGCCTGTTACACTTTCACTACTGTGCAACCAGAACCTTTTCCTACCATGCCTGTAACACCTGCCTGTAACACTTTCACTATTGTGTAACCATGTCAATCGCCTGGATGCCCCAGGGCCAAGCGGCGCGCTATATAAATAATAAACTAAACTAAAGTAAACTAAAAATCAAATTTCATAGAAATATATAAAATAACATACAATCGCCTATACTGATAGCACAGTGCCGGACCCCGCACCATCTCTATGCAGGACGAATGGGTGGGGTTGGTAAAATTTCATTTCCGGAAATATTCCCCAGACTGGTATGCCGACCTTGTGTGCTGACTTCATATTTTTGTAAAAGTCACAAAATTGGCAATCTCCCCGGATCCTGGCCTGGGCAGGGCAAATGGGTGGGGTTTGTCAGATTTCACCATCGCCAGTACACTCCAGACTGGTATGCCGACCTCAGGCCAAAATGTCAGCCCACCTACTCTTGTGGGGCTGGAACTAACCTCGAACATACAAACACACTTTCACAAATATATATATAGATTTGTGGTGTCATGTGAGGTTATCATGATCAGTGTATGTTTGTAAGTTTGTGTTACTAACCATAAGTTGTGAATGTCAGTGCTCTAGGGTTTGCATTGTAACCATAATATAATATATGTAAATACTGTATATCCACTAAAAACATCACGTAAGGTGACTTTAAGATCATACTTACACACAGAACTTAAGTCTAAGAGAAAAAAACACTCAATTTCACTGAAGAGCTTTTAGTTGAGGTAACATTAAGGATACAACAGAAAACCATGACAATTCACCAATGAAGATTGCTACACAAAACCAAACTGCACCATCATATGACAACAACAGTGGCATAAGTTATGATATCACCAATGCATCCAGGGTTACCTGAGCTGTGCATACCACATTCGATGGCTTGAGTTACATTGGTTGTAGGTTGCATCTAAGCGCTATGTGTCAGGCAAGATGCATTTTGTGATTTTATAGATTTTACTTCTCATAACCTAAACGATTTTTCAACAACATTTGTAATTATATACTGCCATACCATGAAGCTAGTGCTCTGGCCATGACTTCAGCTAACTACCTCTTTGCACTGCTAAAGAGGAAAAAAGCTCTCCTGTCGCGCTTCTCAATAATACTGAATATTGACACAAGGTAAGTGAAAATAAGAGATTTTTAATTTCTTTTCGTGGGTGTAAACACTTGTAAATCAAAAAACAAATTTATCGCACTCGTAAAAAATAAATAGCAAGCTTAATGTCTGTTATCAAAATGAGATCAGGGTAATGAAAGTTGATTGTAGCCTTAGTTGCTTTCACTAAGTCTTAGTGCCTGGATCGAAATTTCCAATAGTGCAGATTGGTTGTAGCCTTAGTTATGTTTTCACTAGATATCCTTGATTATGAAAAGCAAAGTATTTTAGAAGAACAAAATAAAGTTCCAAAGTTTGATCCCAAGAGCAATTGTGTCTGTGGTAGGAGTACGTCCTTTTTGGAGTTGTGACCTTAGTTCTATTCAGTAGGTCTGTGTATCCTTAATTATGAAGAGCAAAGTCTTTTTGGGAGCATCGTAAAGTACCAAGGTTTTAGTCCCAAGAGCTGTTGGCTCTAAGGGTAGGGGTAAAAGTGGGTCCTTTTGAGGACAGCACGTATTTATAGAAGTAATCCTCTAATCCTCAACACGTGCTTCCCCACCGCGTGGTCCCGGTGGTTCTTCAGTAGGAATATAACATATATTGGTACTGCAGTTGTCTGAGAGGAAGAAAAAAGGAGAATGGTTTACAGGAGCATATAGTCTTGCACTTGTTAGTCTATTAGTTGATCACTGTCTGCTTCGATTGACACTGCTGGTTTGGTACTTACAGGTTTGTAGATTCAATATTTTGAGAGTTGTTAATTCAGCATGGTGTGGGAGCACTTGGAGTTTTTGGCAAATAGTCTGGTCTGAAATAGTAAATTGTATGCTATTTTAAGTTCTCATGTTTGGGTTTGATAAATTTTCAAGATCAATTGCATGCATTGTTGTCTAGAGATGTGTGGCTAGGAATACATCTGTTAAACAGGTGACAATTTTCTAAGTTGTGAATATGGGGTCACTTAAAAATACGATGAAAAGCAACCACTATTTTCAACACGATGGACAGCTGGCAGTGGGGTCGTGTAATAATTAAGTTAATGCCATAATAAAGATGATATAGAAGGCTAAGGTAAAATCGATGCCATCTAAGCTGAGTAACAACAAAAAAAGAGAACAAAACAAATGGTCAAGCTAAATGCTCTGAGGCTGTGCTTACCGCTGTTAAGCTGATTGCTGGGTCCTTTCTCGATCGTGTTTGGTGTCTGCCATAATGGTGTAACGCGATTTGTTATGATGCATAACGCCGCATAGTGGCGTATGCGTGATGATGTCACGCGTAATCACGTCGATGCGTGATGACGTCATTGCGTGAATGTATGGTCGCGTAATGTCAATTTCGGCTGTGAGGCCGGCCTGTTAAAGGAGAATAGAGAAAAAAAATGTGCTTGGCAATAAACAAAAGGGGAGGGAAGATTCCCCACATAACAGGTGGAATCCTCAGTTGTGCTTTGGAAAATATTCTCTGGCCAGATGCCATCTGGGTTAATTGTAGATAAATATACATAAGTGGTGAAGACAATGGTGGTGCCGGTCAAATAGGTAGTGCAAGACATGCTCAATGGCTTAAGAAATAAGGCGATGACTGGTTTTGTGATAAAGCGTGATGTCATCTGGACTAATAAAGAAGGGTGAATGTTGAGAGTATGTGGAAACATACTGGTGGAGCCAGTAATGGTTTCAGATATACTGATGGTGCAGAGCATGTTCTCTGATTTTGGTAGTTTTGAAGAGGGCTGGTGTAGCGTTCAGGACAATTAGACCATGAAGACTGATAGGAAAAATGAACGTTGAAAAGGGAGAGGCCTGGTTTAGCACTTAGATAAATATATCATGGTAGTTTAGAGAAGAGCTGATGTGGTGTATGAAACAAATAGATCATGAAAACTAATAGAAATATTGAAAAATTGCTCAAGATTCCTGGCCAAACAGATTTGGAGTTTTACAGGAAGTGGCATAGCTCCTGGTCTGTGTTCAAGCCTGTGTTGCAGGTATCTATTAGGCAGATCCAGCGTGCTTCCTGTTGTCTCAAATTAAGTTCAATATTGCCTCCTCTAGGGTGAGGCTTAAGTTTGTCAATCCCAAAGATTTGAAGTTGATTGATCTCGGTCAGTTGATGGGATTCCAAAAAGTGGTTGGCTATCGGAGATCTTGTATCTTGGTTGGTGATTGCCCGAATATGTTCACTGATTCTGGTTTTTAGTTTTCTGATAGTACTTCCTATGTAGAGTTTGTTGTAAGGACAAGTGATGATCTATATAACAAATTTGCTATTACAATTGATAAGATGTTTGATGCTGTGGATAGTGCTGTTGGGTTTAGTAATAGTGGTTCTTGCATTATCTGAATATTTACACATTGAACATTGACCACATTTGTAGCTTCCTTTGAGAGGTTTTTGTAACCACATGGTCTGTGTGTCAGGATTGCTGGCAAGGGTATTACTCACAAAGTGGAATGGAATTAGTTCATCTTTTAGGTTTCTTGCTTTTTTGAAAGTTATGGTCGGCTTGACTTCTAATGTAGTCGTGAGGTCAGGGTCTGATTTGAGAATGTTACAGTATTTGGTAAGAATTTTCCGGATGGTTAAGTTGTTTGTACTGTAATTAGTAATGAAGTTGATTTTCCTATTTTTGCTTTCTGTAGTGGAGTTGATTTGAGGTTTGGCTTGTAGCAGAGATTGCCTGGTCCTGGTGAGAGATTTCCAATAGCTGCTGTTAACAAGTTTGGTGGGGTATCCTCTTTCAATAGATTTGTGCACTGTTGTTGTAGACTTTTGTTTGAAGTCGTGTTCCTTGCAGTTCCTTTTGACTCTCAAGATTTCAACATAAGGTATATTGTGAATGACATGCTGTGGATGGATACTGGATGCATGGAGTGTGCTGTTTACGGCTGTGGGTTTGGTGTAGAGTGTGGTACAGACGGTGCCATTGTCAGTGTAGAAGGTGATATCCAGAAAGTTGATGTTGGTTTGACTGTGTTCCATAGTTAGTTTGAGGTTGTAGGTATTATGATTGAGGTAGATGAAGTAGTCCTGAAATGCTTCCATTGTTCCATTCCAAATGAGAAAGATATCATCAATCAATATACCTGGCCCAAAAAACGATGTTGTTGTGGTGGGTGAATGATGGGTGTTGCCACGTAAATTCTAGTTCATAAGGGCCCATATAAAGGTTTGCGTAGGTTGGGGCATATTTCGCGCCCATTGCTGTGCCTTGTATTTGTCGGTTGAGAGATTTGTTGAAAATGAAAATATTGTTCTGTAGTGTGAATTGTAACATCTCAAGAATCATATTGTTTTGGTCGTGAAAAGAAATGGAACGGGTTTTCAGTAAATACTAGGTGGTTGTGAGTCCTTTATCATGTAAAATGCTGGTGTTTAGTGATGTGACGTCCATGGTTATTAGCCAGTAGTCTTTGTTCCAGGGTATGTTGTCGGTAAGTATGTGGGTGGTGTCTCTGATGTATGAAGCAAGTGAGAGTTTGCCAACGGTTGAAGTTGGTGATCTATATACTCAGAAATGTGTTCGGTAATTGATCCAATGCCATTGATGATGGGCCTGCTTGGCAGTAGGTTTGTGAATTTTTTATGAATTTTTGGTAGAAAGTAAATTGTCAGAGTGATGGGATGTGTAGTGGTCATATACTGGTATTCTTCTTCTGTTAATAGTGATTGATCCTCCCAGTGACTGCTCATAGTTTTCCATCTTTCCCCTATGTTAATGAACGGGTTGTCATTGATTATTTCATAACAGTTGCGATCTCTTAGGTGTATTGAGGCCATTTTTATGTAATCATTCATTTTGAGTAGCACAATGTTTCCACCTTTGTGAGATGATTTGATAGTAATATCCTGGTTGTTTTTAAGATCTTTGAGTGCTTGAGTTTGAGATGTTATAAGGTTGTTCCGATGTTTGGGCTTGCCACGGCTGTTGTCATTGTTGTTGATGTAGATATCTCTAAGTTCTTTTTGAACTACTACCTCTTTACACTGCCCGCAGGCCATAGCTGTTGCCATGCCTTGGTGGTAGTGGGGCTGGGGTAGGACCTTTGCCAAATGTACTCCCAAGCAGGATCCCTTCTTTTCTTTTCATTGGCAGGAACTTCTGACGTTCCCGGTCCTTTAACTTTTTTTTATCCAAATATGGAATATTGACATGCTTCAGGTGTACAAAAGCTGGACATGTGTACTAGAAGGCAACATTTCAGGCATTTTTGAGAAAACCATTGAACCAAAATTCACCAACTTAATGGTCGCTGGTGAATTTTTTAATTGAGGAACATAAGTATTTGCCAGGAATGTTTGCATGTGACTGAATGTAGCGAGGGAGCCCAAACCAACCAAGCGAAATTTGGGAGAGTTCTGTGAAAAGTTGTAAAATAATGGGTTAACATTGTATAGTTTACAGCACACTTTCTGCACCAATGTGGGCTGGTATCCCCAATTAGGAACACTCATTTGCCCTGATTCATGGAATTATTTGCGTGTAAAACAGGGATTTGCGTGCCATTCTGCCCGCAAATCCCCATTCGTCAAACAGGGATTTGTGGGCAGAATGGCACGCAAATCTCCATTTTACACGTAAATAATTCCATGAATCAGGGCCATTGTGTTTACTTTTGCCATAATCCCAGTAAAAATGAAATAACCATGTCAGAAAACATGCCCCCATCCGATTCTCTCCTCACCTGCCACAGTCCCTGGCCTTACACACACTGGGCCTCATTACGACCCAGGCGGTAAGGGGTTTACGCCGGCGTAAACAGCGCCGACCCTTACCGCCTGAGTACGAGGTCCCTTAGCGCCATGGCGGATTTAATACCTGCTCTTAGCAGGTGTTAAAATCCATGGCGCTAAGGGACCATGGAGTTAATTACGCCACCGTAATTTACGGTGGCGTAATTAACGCCTTCCCCACTCCCATTATGCCCTATGGGGCAAAAATGGGAATGGGGAAGGGTAAATGGGGATTGGGGACTTACCGCCCCGCCAACCTCGGAATGGGGCGGTAAGTTCGCCAACCACCATGGCGTAAACGTAGTTTACACCATGGTGGTAAAGTCACGGCCCAGGCGGTAACTTACCGCCTGGGTCGTAATGAGGCCCACAGACATTATTCATTCTGCCATCCGTGTGTGCACCCACACACTTCAACAATCTCACTGAATTAATTCTCCCATTCAAGTGCTCACCGCCACACTATAACATTCACACATGCACTTACAGAGACAACTCAATAGGATACAGTTGGATCAGCGCAACACCACCAAATCAAGTCGGCCCATGAGGAACCAGCGGCATCTGAACCCACAGGTATACAACTCTAACAGAATCATAAGTACCTGACCCAGGATACAGACCCCACTAACCCAACCCTCAATCTTCTGCATACTCAAACCCACACAAAACCACACAACCATCTCTCTCCCAGCAATCCGCACGCACTTTACAACACTGCATCAACAACACATAAACTTCAACCACAGCACTCGAGGTCTTCATCCGATCCGATACTAGCACAAAAGCACAGCCCTCGGTGTATACCGAGCTGAAGCTGCCAACAGCACACCAATTCTTGTCACGACCCTCGCCCAAAACCCCCTCTGGCAAACCCATTGGCCAGGTGGAGTCAGGACTCGGGCCTCTAGAGCCTGGCATGCTCTTCAAAAGCCCTCATGGGGCCAGTCCTGGCACCTAAGGTGCCAGGCCATACACCATGAACAATCCTGTGCTTGGGAACTACTTTATTGTATTGTCAGCCAACATGGAGGCATCCACATAGCTTGGTTGCTAAGAACCAAGCTATGCGGTCTAGTGTTTTGGGTGTGGCAGGCCTGGAACTACTTCCCCTGGTACTACTTTACCTGGGCTATATAAACCACACCCTGACTGCAAAACATGCTTCGTGTTACTTTGCAGCTTGCAACGTGGCGCTCACCGTGTCCAGCTATTCCCTCGAACCTCGGAGAAGCAGAACCTGCAAGGAGACAAAAGGAACATCATTAGCAGCAGCATCTTACCTGCAGTCTTCATCTTTAAACACTCGCAGGTACTCAGAACAGCTTCCTCGAATCTGCACGCCTCCCGGACAGAACGACCTGAAAGAGGAAGATAGAGGCAACATTAAAGAAAGCTGTAGAGACATTTACAAATTACGAACTGCTCAAAAGGCTTACCTGGCTGGTCGCTTCTCGGCTGGCACCACTCCGGACATTCCACTCGCGCTGAAGAACACAGCGACCAACAAGCAAGGAAAACACAGGTTAGCAAAGGCTTCGCAGCGCTGCGCATAGCGCTTACTTACCGCATCATAGCGCTCTTAATGCGCCATCATTTACCAGCGGGACTCAACCAAGCCAGTTCGCCGCGCTGAAGCTCCGCATGCCTAAGGGAGAAAAAAGAGACATTTTAAACAAAGAAAGGCATGCAGGGTAGCAACAAAACTAAAGAACAGCAATGAGACCTACCTGAACAATATCAAACGGGCCGGCGTCAGTGAAGTAACTAGACCGCACTCGCCCATGAAAGACAACGCGCCCCTGCAAAGAAGGCAGGACGGAGAGCACGCCTAATTCTACCACAAGGCAGAACCTTCCCCGCAGACCACATCAGGGCAAAGCTGAGAAGCATACCAGCGAGTAACCCAGCTGGGTGGCGTCCCTGTGGATACCAGGTGAGCATAACAGAACATGAAGCCTACCATAACAAATCCACCTGGGCGCCATGGAGACATCAGAAATGGACCAATTGGCCCAATTACTAGGAGAGCTTCGTGCTGAGGTTCATTCTGCCCAACAAGAGACTAATGCCCTCCGGAGAGACCTAATAGTGACCAAAGAATGCACTGAAGAGATTAGCAGGCAATACTTGCAATCACAGGCAGGACAGATGCCTTTACCTGGAAGCAATCCAACGATGCAAAATCCTGCCATACCACCCACTCTGGTACAGATCACGTTACCTGGAACAGCGCCCCTGGCACCACCAGAAAGGTTCTCAGGCGACCCACGGAAGTATGCGGCATTCATCAATCAGTGCCGCCTTCATTTTCTTTGTAGGCCTGGAGCATTTCCAAACGACCAAGCTCGGGTAGCTTTTGTCTTATCATACCTGAGTGGTAGTGCAGCAGATTGGTCGGTGCTGTTGGTAACCCATGACGATCCTCCATTACATGACTTTGGGGGGTTCCAGAGAGAAATGGAAAAACTTTTTGCTCGCCATACGCAGGAACAAGCAGTGGACAATGAACTCTTGTCCCTCCGAAGGGGGAATCTGGACTTGTTAACGTACATTGCTACCTTCAACAGACTGGTTGCCGAAGCTAGGTGGCCAGATTACAAAAGAACCACGTTATTCCATCGAGGCTTACGAGGCGAATTAAAGGACGTCTTAGCCCAGGTGGTTGATCCACCCAGAGACTGTGCAGAATTAATAAATCTGGTCGTGCAGCTAGACCACCGGTTGCAGGACCGAAAGGCAGACCGGTCTTTGACGGACCCTCGGGCCGTGTATGTTTGACCAAGGGAAAATACACCCTGTGTACCTGAAAATGCTGTAGAACCCATGCAGATTATTGGAGGGATACAGCCTCCATTAACAAAACAAGAGTGGGACAAAAGAAAACAACAACAGCTTTGTTTGTATTGTGGGAAACCAGGACATTTCCTGAAGGACTGTCCAGTAAAACCCCCAAGAAGAACAGTCGGGGTCACAGAGAAGGATGAAGCTAAGGAATCGGGAAACTACCAAGCTCGACAAACGTAGAGGTCCGTTTGTCGGGTGAGAAGAAAGAGTTGCTGACCTCGCACTTTGCAATACCAGTGATCTTAATTAACCACCAACAGTCATCAAGAATGCATGCGGTTGAAGCATACATCGATAGCGGAGCAGTTGGAAATTATATTATCAAGAACTGGCAGCAGAGATGGGACTTCCTTTGTGTTCTAAGCCAACTATGGGCAAGGTAACCACCGTGGATGGGACAAATCGCTTCTGGACCAGTAACCCAGTGCACAGCCAGGGTAACCTTGCTGTGTCAGGGTGGACATCGGGAGTCTATTTCATTCGATCTCATCAAGGCACATCAGTTCGGGCTAATACTAGGGATGCCATGGTTGGTTGCTCACAACCCTTTGACTGGGGGGCACGAAAATTAACCTTCCCCGGTGACTGCTCCCCTGCCTGCTATTACCAAGAGGAGAAACCCGACGTCTGTATCCCCATGACTCCCGGAGCGACAGTATCAACCCTGGGAGCAACTAATACCTTGCCAAGTGAATACCATGATTTCCAGGATGTTTTCCGAAAGGACCAAGCCAATACATTGCCGCCGCACAGGCCCTATGACTGTCAGATCGACCCTGTTCCTGGTGCACAAATCCCTTGTGGCAGGATCTACGCTCTCACAGAACCAGAAAACCTTCATTTGAAATCCTATTTAGACCAGTACCTTGCAAACGGATTTATCCGTCCTTCGAAGTCCCCCGCAGCCAGTCCTTTGTTCTTCGTACCGAAAAAGGAAGGAGACTTGAGAACCTGTATTGACTACCGTGCATTGAACCAGATCACCATGAAGAACTGCTACCCCTTGCCACTTATCCCTGAGATGGTAGACCAAATTAAAGATGTCCAGATTCATACCAAATTGGACCTTCGAGGAGCGTACCACCTGGTCAGAGTCAGAAAAGGAGATGAATGGAAAACCGCCTTCCGTACTAAGTACGGATTGTTTGAATATCAAGTCATGCCCTTCGTGTTATGCAACGCTCCTGCGGCATTCCAATATTTCATGAATGACGTCTTAAGGGAGTTAATTGATGCGTGCACCTTAGTGTACATAGACGACATCTTAGTATACTCAGCCTCGGAACAAGATCATGTCAGGCACGTTCGTTCAGTCCTCACCAAGCTCCGTCAACATCGCTTGTTTGCAAAGTTTGAAAAATGCCTTTTTCACGTCACCGAAGTAGAATTTATTGGTTTTATCCTTACTCCAGGAGGCATCAGAATGGACATGCACAAGGTAGATGCCATTCTGAAATGGCCTTCACCGATGTCTCAGAAAGGGGTACAAAGCATGCTGGGCTTTGCGAACTTCTACCGCCGGTTCATCCCAGACTTCTCTCAGGTTGTGCCCCCAATCACAGTACTATTACGAAAAAACAATAAAAAGTTTGCTTGGACCGAAGAAGCAGAAGAAACCTTTCAGGAACTTAAACAAAGGTTTACCTCTGCTTCAATCAAGCGACATCCTCGTCCAGACCTCCCTTATGTCATTGAAACTGATGTGTCCAGTCTCACAATGGGGGCTGTCCTTTCACAGAGAGACCCGGAAACCGGCCAGCTACATCCTGTGGCCTTCTGGTCGAAAAAGTTCTCACCTCCAGAGATTAATTATGCCATCACGGACAAGGAACTCCTGGCTATCAATCTGCCTTTAAAGCCTGGAGGCACTACCTTCTGGGGGCCAGACACACCATTACAGTCATCGCAGACCACCAAAACCTGCAATATCTCAAAACAGCCGAATATGACTATGTAATCACATTTCAACAGGAGTCAGAAATGCAAAGGCGGATGCCTTATCTCGCATGGGCATAGATGAAATAATATATACAACTCCAGACCCAGTACCTATTATACCTGAAGACTAACTCTTGGGTATCACGACAGCCTTAACACAAGCATAACTACAAAAAGAAATCCAATGGACAATGAATCCTGATGCCTACCTCGCATGGCAACCTCAAGGAGAACAATATAGCATCAAGGACCACCTACCCTTTTTTAGGGATCGCCTATATGTACCCAAGAAGGAATTACAACAGCATATTATTTCAAACTATCACGATTCACTGATCGAAGGGCATCCTGGGATCGCCAAAACCCTAGCTAAGGTGAAAGAGAACTTTTGGTGGCCTACCTGGCGTAAGGACATCATTCAGTATATTCAGTCCTGTGGTGTCTGTGCACAAAATAAATCACAGAAACAAAAACCATCTGGTCTCCTACAACCATTGGACATTCCTCCAGTTCCATGGCACACTCTTTCCCTTGACTTCATCACTGATCACTCATCTACTTCCAAGCCAAGGGTTCAACACCATCCTTGTAGTTGTGGACTTATTCTCGAAGATGGCCCATTTTATTCCTCTCAAAGGCCTCCCAGACGCAGCCACTTTAGCAAAAGTGTTCCTGAAGGGCGTGGTTAAGCTACATGGCTTCCCTTCGGTTCTGGTCTCTGATCGAGGCAGCCAGTTTGTTTCAAACTTCTGGAAATAATGCTGTGTAATAGCGCTGATCGACGTTCGGCTATCTACCAGTCACCATCCCCAAACAGATGGCCAAACCGAGAGAACCAATCAGACACTTGAGCAATATTTACAGTGATGCTGCACCGCGAACAAAGGAATTGGAAAGACCTACTATGGATAGCCGAATATGCATATAAAAATTATTTGCATTCAAGCAAGGGACAAACGCCCTTCTATACCCTTCATGGCAGACATCCATGTACCTCTGAACTAGACCTTCCAGCCAGCTTGAAAATGCCAGCAGTAAAGACTCTACACACAGCCATTACTCAGGCTTTCAAAAGGGCAAAGGAACACCTTATTAATGCCAAAGAAAAACAAAAGAGATTCGCCGACCAACACCGGAAAAAGGCCCCTGATTATCAAGTAGGAGACAAAGTTTGGTTAGCCGCTAAATTCATACCCATCAAGGGAACCCGGACCTTTCATCCCAGATTCTTAGGACCCTATACCATTAAAGCAATTATCAACCCAGTAGCCGTGAAACTGGATTTACCACCTAATCTACACATCCACCCGGTATTCCATGTGTCCCTCCTGAAACCAATGCAACCTGGCACACCAATTGGGACACCACCTAAGCCCATACTTGTTGACGGAGAACCAGAATTCGAAGTCAAATATATCTTGGACTATAAATACTCTAGGACCAAGCTATATTATCTCATCGATTGGAAAGGATTTGGACCACAAGATAGATCCTGGGAGCCCAGTGAGAATATCCACGCACCACGTCTAATCAGGAAATTCCATCAGAACTTCCCAACCAAACCTGGGCCAGACAGAAGGAACATCATGGGAGGGGCCTTAGGGGGGAGTGCTGTCACGACCCTCGCCCAAAACCCCCTTTGACAAACCCATTGGCCAGGTGGGGTCAGGACTCGGGCCTCTAGAGGCTGGCATCCTCTTCAAAAGCTCTCATGGGGCCAGGCTCATACACCATGAACAACAATGTGCTTGGGAACAACTTTATTGTATTGTGAGCCAACATGGATGCATCCACATAGCTTGGTTCCAAAGAACCAAGCTATGCGGCCTAGTGTTTTGGGTGTGGCAGGCTTGGAACTACTTTCCCTGGTACTACTTTACCTGGGCTATATAAACCACACCCTGACTGCAGAACATGCTTCGTGTTACTTTGCAGCTTGTAACGTGACGCTCACTGTGTCCAGCTATTCCCTCAAACCTCAGAGAAGCAGAACCTGCAAGGAGACAAAAGGAACATCATTAGCAGCAGCATCTTACCTTCAGTCTTCATCTTTAAACACTTGCAGCTACTGAGAACAGCTTCCTCGAATCTGCACGCCTCCCGGACAGAACGACCTGAAAGAGGAAGATAGAGGCAACATTAAAGAAAGCTGTAGAGACATTTACAAATTACGAACTGCTCAAAAGGCTTACCTGGCTGGTTGCCTCTCGGCTGGCACCACTCTGGACATTCCACTCGCGCTGAAGAACACTGCGACCTACAAGGAAGGAAAACACAGGTTAGCAAAGGCAAGACTTTGCAGCGCTGCCCATAGCGCTTACTTACCGCATCATAGCGCTCTTAATGCGCCATCATTTACCAGCGGAACTCAACCAAGCCAGTTCGCCGCGCTGAAGCCCTGCATACCTAAGGAAGAAAAAAAGAGACATTTTAAACAAAGAAAGGCATGCAGGGTAGCAACAAAACTAAAGAACAGCAATAAGACCTACCTGAACAATATCAAACGGGCCGCCGTCAGTGAAGTAACTGGACCGCACTCGCCCATGAAAGACAATGCGCCCCTGCAAAGAAGGCAGGACAGACAGCACACCTAATTCTACCACAAGGCAGAACCTTCCCCGCAGACCACATCAGGGCAAAGCTGAGAAGCATACCAGTGAGTAACCCAGCTCGGTGGCGTCCCTGTGGATACCAGGTGAGCGTAACATTCTCCCACTCTCCTTCTCCCCTCCTCCCGACTAACCCTTCCCCCACCCTTCTTGTTTACAGATCCACCAGAGTGCCTGGGGACCAATTCCGTTGTGCGCTATACAAGTACAAATACATAACATAACATGTGAGAAGACCCAGTCAGTCAGGGTAGTTCACATAAAATTGGCTGCTCATTTCTTTTCTACCCGTCTGGAGCAGACGACGGCCGGGCTGGCACATGCCCCTATTGAGGCCAGGGCACTGCCCGAGTAGGTGGAACCTCACGTGCCGGAATACAGCCCTGGAGAGTGTGGTCGCTCGAATCACGTTGCATCACATGATGCATTGCACACATTGCTCTACGAAGACTGGCGAAGCGAGCACAGCAGGGCAGCATTTACACTCAGGTGCAAGGTGCGCAATTGAATTAGAACATTGCTTGGTGGTGCAGTGGGAGGAGGTGTTGGCTGGAGGAGCTCAAGGGTGGCCGGGTAATCGAAACGAGGGGCACCTCTGTTCGGAGCAAATGCTATATTTCCACAGAGCTTCTGCCTCGTCGTCCTCCCTGCCTTTTACTTTCCTTTACCCCCATCCATCGACACCAGATACCTTTCCTTCCTCCCTGCTGCACTCTTGCTCATTCCCTATCTTGCTCATCTTTGTAACTCTGTGCCTCTCTCCTCTGACCCACTACGTCTCCTCGGCTTCTCTGTGCCAGCAATGTCTCACCTCTCGGTCCCTCATTACCCATAACTTATCTCCTCTATCCAAGTGTTCCTTCTGTTTTTCTGCGCCCCTATCCACTGTCTCTCGTATCTGCCCGTATCTGCCTATCATATCACCTCTCCACTCTGCCCTCCCTGCTCCCCTCCTCTTTTTCTTCCCTTTACCTGGCTCTCCTGTTGGTGTGGCTGTTCCTCTCCATCACCCCCTCATACCTCAGACCTCACTTGCACTCAAGTAAAATCACGAGGACAAAACAACAGTTCTCCCATTACCAGAGCAGGGGGTTCTATTCAGACAGGAGAGAAATACTGGGGTGCAGGGGTTCACGTCGGCAGAAGCTCAGGGGGGTCAGTGTGCCTGCTTCGTTTGTGGCCAAAAAGACATTGGTTCAAATGCCAGCTGACAGCTCGGTGGGCTAATGCATCAACTGTTCAGTTATGTTTCTAGCCTGGATGTGACTAGCCGGTTTGAATCCCAGTAACACAGCTCAATGGACCAATGCACCATTGTGAATGTAAGTTGCAGGTTTGAATCTCAGTATACAGCAGTATTCCATCCTTTGCAAGGCATATCAAACTGCGGGCAAGTTCGGTTGAGGTAGCATTAAGCAGGATTACATTGCTATGTAAATACACCACAAGAACTTCAACCACTGCCTGTGTTTCATACAAGCCGTTCGCCGAATTTGGTAGCCCTCTAACCACTGCCATGTGATCTGACTAGGTTATTTGTAAAGTCCATAACACAAACTCAATATGCTTTTCAGAAATAGGAGGCGCTATGAGCCGAGCTGGAGGCGCTGACTTCATCGACAGCCGGACGATGATAAGCATGCCTTTAAGGAGGTTCCTGGAGCTGGAAAGAGAGTGGTCCATCTACTTGAATCGCTGAGTGCAGATAGGATGAGGGATGCTTGCAGCATCCCCCTGCACCCCCATCCATCATCCGGGATTCCCACGCAGAAAGCACCGGCACACAGACTGCTAGGGGGACAACCGAGGTTAGGATGGAGGGAAGGGTGCAGTGGCAGGAAAGGGGTCCACACATTAACACGCCTTTTAGGCGCTGTACATTATATGGTGGTGGCTGTTTTGTGAGTGCCTCGGCTGGAAGGAAGGCAATTCTCTCTGTTTGCCCAAAGGACACTAATACTTTGGAGCTGCCTAGCGAAACGATAGCTTTTAAACTGCTTACTGTAAGAAAAGAGTGAGCCAGTCTGCAAAAATGCTAATTTAGGGCCCAGGCGAGCTTCAGCATAGCAAGGTGAAGCTTACACTGTAAATATAACATCCTGTGGCTGTGAGTTAAGTTTAAGATGCCAACTTTCCATAGGAGATTTTTTTACGGAATATGCTGGTACACTTATACTAAAGATGGAAAAACCCTTCCCTGCTGGAAATTCTAATTTAAAAAAGATTCCTAATAAAACTAACTTGAGCGTCTGGGCTTCTGGACTTTGCCTATATCCAGACAGGAGAACAAGAAACTAACTGCATCTAAAATCCCCTCTATACAAAATTGAACCTAGAGGTAGACCTAATACCATCTCTGTGTACAGGTGAGCTTCGAAGAGTACCTAATAGTCCCTAATAGCCTAATATCATATCTGTCTACAATTGAATCTAGAAGTGCACCAAATAGTCTAGTATCGTTTCTGTGCAATTGAACTTGGAAGTGTGCCTAAAAGTGTGCCTAAAACGTGAGCCCCCACTGATCCTAGAACTACAACTAGAAAGCCCTCCCAAAACCCACCTAAAAGCTCATACCAAGCATGAGTGCACCCACTACACCAGAGTCTGTCGGAAACGACCACCGTCGACCGCCCCCACTCTCCGATCCGCCTTCCCTCATGTCCCCCCTTCCCAAACCACCCCTCCCTCCTTCCCACTCCCTGCCATTCCCCTCACCAAACACCAAGCCAGAGGGGCACGATGGCGAGCCAATCACCCTAAAACCACTCCTCACCTGAACCCTACCACCGACCAGCCAACGTTAACCATGCCCGCTCCCCTCATTATCACACCTGGCACACCAAACCCTGCAAACACCCACCCCCTCCCTTGCCCTAAAACCCCTGCCACCTTCCCCCACCGACCACACCCTTTCCCCTCCCTAAGAACTGCACGCCTAGCCCTAGCAAGAACTGAGGAGGCATCCCTCTCCCCCTCTGACCCCCCTACCCTCTCTCACACTCCAATCGCAACAAAGAAACTAAAGAGGAAACGCACCTGGTCCCCCTCAATCTCTCAGCACTCTTCGCCTCCCCTATCTCGACCCACCATCTCATTCCCGCAATCACCTCCCTCCCCCGTGGCTTCCCCCTTCCTGAAACCCCTCTCCACTGATTTCTCATCAATTACAGCTGAAACTCCTAACCGCCCATACCCCACTTTCAAATCCCCCGAACCAAACCCGATCATCTTTTCACATGCAGCCACCCAATCCCGCCCGAAGCTTGCCAATTTTTCTGCCCGCCCACTATTCCCATCTAACATCACCCAACCTACCCCTCTCCCCCCACTCTCTCCGCCACCTCCCCCTCCCGCTCCCACCAATAATCCGTTCACACCACATCCTGTGCTACAACTACGCCGACGACACGCAACTAATTCTAAAACTCCTGAACTCAAAGCCCAACTCCCGACCTGACCTGGCCGCATGCCTCTTTGACATAGAACTCTGAATGACCCAAAGCCACCTCCTGTTAAACGCCCCCTAAAACGGAAATCATAGTATGTGGCAACTCCGAACTTCTTCCGCACCCACTACCATGGCCATCCACCATGGGCAACTCACCGACTGCCTCCAAATCAGTGAAAATCTTGGATGCACCCTGGACTCTGACCTAACACTCTCGCGCCAAGTCAACAACGTCTCAAAGTCCTGCCACTACCACCTTAAAACCCTCAGGTGAATTTTTCCGTATCTCTCCTTTCCCAACAGACTCTTCATGGTCCAATCAATCGTTATATCAAGACTGGACTACGCAAACCCCCTATACCTCGGAGTCCATGCGTACCAACTGAATAAACTCCAAAGGGCACAAAACGTGGCAGCCAAATTGCTACTTACGCTTGGCCCAAGAGAACACGTCTCCCCAGCCCTCAAGACGCTCCACTGGCTTCCAGTCACCCGAAGGGCGACCTTCAAATCCTTATGCATCTCCCATCGAGCACTGCACAAAACCGGACCTCAATATCTTCAAGACAAACTAAAACCCTATCACCCACAGCGCACCCTAAGATCGAGCGCAGCCGGCCTCCTAGTCATTCCGAAGACAAACTCAGTCAGGTTAGGCGGTTCATCATTCTCAGCCTTGGCCCCCATGCTATGGAATTCACTCCCACCCCACATCCGCCTAACTGAGGACTTATCGTCTTTCCGCAAAATGCTGAAAACCTGGCTCTTCCAAGCAACCCATACCATACTAACCCTAACGGACTAACAGCAACTCAATGACCAACCCAACAAACTACCCGATGCGAGAAATTGACAGCTAATAACCCCATTAATATAAACTAAAAGGACAAATAGAATTAAACGATTAAATTAGATCAAAGCAGTAAAAAGAGTTAATAAGAATAAATCATACGGAAACTGCAAAGAGAATTAAACTACTGAAATGGACAGAATGCATGAGGAGTGAACAAAGGGATGGCATGGATGCGATAGTTAGAAATGAGGCAAATGAATGCGTAGAGCGAACGAGTGCATAGAGCAGACGAGTGCGTAGAGCGGATGAGTGCATAGAGGGATGAGTGCATAGAGGGGATGAGTGCGTAGAGGGGGTGAGTGTGTAGAGGGGGTGAGTATGCATAGGGGGCGAGTCCATAAGGGGGGTGAGTGAGTAAGGGGTGAGTGCATAGAGGAGAGGGGGCGAGTGCGTAGCGGGGGTGAGTGCATAGAGGGGGTGAGTGCATAGAGGGGGTGAGTACGTAGAGGGATGTGTGCGTAAAAGGTGGGAGTACGTAGAGGGGGTGAGTGCGTAGAGGAGGTGAATGCGTAGAGGAAGTGAGTGCGTAGAGGAGGAGAGTGCGTAGAGGAGGTGAGTGTGTAGAGGAGGTGAGTGCATAGAGAGGGTGAACGCGTAGAGGGGGTGAACGAGTAGAGGGGGTGAACGAGTAGAGGGGGTGAGTACGTAGAGAGGATGAACGCGTGGAGGGAGTGAGGGTGCAGAGGGGGCGAATGCGTAGAGGGGGCGAGTGCGATGGGTGTATGGAGCGAATGGGTATATGGAGCGAATGGGTATATGGAGCGGATGGGTGTGTGGAGCGGATGGGTGTATGGAGCGGATGGGGTATGGAGCGGATGGGAATATGGAGCGGATGGGAATATGGAGCGGATGGGAATATGGAGCGGATGGGAATATGGAGCGGATGGGTGTATAGAGCGGATGGGTTTATGTAGCAGATGGGTGTGTGGAGCAGATGGGTGTGTGGAGCGGATGGGCATGTGGAGCGGATGGGCGTGTGGAGTGGATGGGTGTGTGGACCGGATGGGTATATGGAGCGAATGGGTGTATGGAGCCGATGGGTATATGGAGCCAATGGGTGTATGGAGCCAATGGGTGTATGGAGCCAATGGGTGTATGGAGCCGATGGGTGTATGGAGCCGATGGGTGTATGGAGCCGAATCGCCTGGAGCGATCGAGTGCCCAGAGCAAACTGACGTGTTGCGTAGAGCACACGAATACGTAGAACGAACGAGCACTGATGCATCCAGTACTGACGAGTGCGTAGAATGGATGAGTACGTAGAGCTACTGAATGCGCAGAGCATGAGGCAGACAGGAGTGCATGCGTGGGGCAGACAAGAGGGTATGCGTGGGGCGGACAAGAGGGAATGCCTGGGGTGGACAAGAGGGCATGCGTGGGGCGGACAAGAGGACATGCGTGGAGCAGACTAGAGCGCAAGGCGGACCGGAGTGTATTGGACTAGTCTGGGGTGCATGGAGTGGATAGGAATGCACGGCACGGACCGGAGCACATAGAATTGCGTGACGTATATAGTATGGTTTGGAATGCAGAGAATGTTTGAAAGAGCATATAACCCTTCATATCACACCATCACGCTTAATCTCTCCTTTACATCACCACTCAACTAGAACACAGGGATACTATGACACCATTCGGTATAACTGTTCTCATACCAACATCCGCCGCTCACTCCACATCATTCTAAGTAAACACTGCTGGTTTCACACCAACCAGCCAGGCGTTCTCCTCAGGCCTAACGCAGCCACAGCCGTTCCGGATAAATCCTGCCAGAACGAACACATTCTCCTGATCTCTCAACCACCACACCTACTGCTAAGAAGCAGCTATTGCACGAATACCGCACGAGCTGCACACATACCCAGTGCTCACACGCACCTTTGACTCTCTCTACTCTCTCTACTGATCTGAACTTCGGTTCCCAAGAGCGTTCAACCTACCAGCGCCCATGCCTTATTCCATTTGGGGGATACCAGTGCAGTCCTGGTTTAAGCTTTGCATTCTGGAACTTGCAGCCCTGTGTTTATGATGGGGAAATGCAGTGCTGCAAGTACCAGAATGCAAAGTTAAAATCAAGACGTACTTACCAATTCCGAATTAAATGCAGCATGCTGGAATGTATGCAGCTGAGTCCAATAGACACCCGGAAACACGAGAAACCAGGCCCAAATTTCAACTGCAATTTTCCCACTAGTTGTTCATTAGATGTTTTAAAAACCTATGTTCCAGCCTAAACCATTTCTAATTAGTCAAATTGAAGTTGCACTAGGACGTTGTCTGTTTAAATGTCAGCCCTGTCCTTGTTTGTCAAACGCACACGCCCTTTCTGTCAGCAAATATTTAAAGCTAAAAGGATTTTCCCCCAATCGAATGTAGAAACACCCAATTCTTTTCCTAGCTGCAGACAGGGGTGAACTGGCCTATAGGGAAGTCCGTAGATTTCCTGTTAGCCTTCTGCACCCTTGGCCTCTTTTTTCTGGTACACTATTTTATTTTCACATTTTCTCATAGGAAAAGGGTTGGGTTTGCTGAGTATATTATTGGGCCACTTTGAGAATTATTTCCAGGGCCTTTTTTGGTTCCCAGCCCACCCCTGGAGAAGAGGCTCACCCAACAACGTACCACTAGTTCATTCAATTTTTAAATTGCGTAAGCTTAGGTCAAATGATCAGAAAAAGCATCATGGGCGCATGTTCTTTCTCCCGAATATAGTCACAGACCTCTGAGACTCAAAGAGGGCGTGCAGGGCTCAGAAGCCAATACCTTAACCAAATTGCCAACGCATTTCTTGTGCCCTCAGCATCCAAGCCTTTCAAATGCATGTTGGGCCATTTCAAACTGAAAGGCTTCACACAGCACCTCCCAGCTTGACGTTTTGTGTCAGTTAAAGCTGCCAACACAACGAGGCACCCTTTGAAGGTTTTGTTTATGTTTATGACGTCTACTAGGTGGACATGCAAAAAAATAAAGTGTGCTCTTATGTGGCTAGTCAAATGTTCATAAAATCATGCATAAGAACGTTCTGGAGGTTTGTGTTAAAGCATCTTCAAAATCTAACCAAGTTTATTAGACAACTTATTTTAATGTGTGTCTTAAAGCTCTGCAAGTACAGGTGGCAAATAGATGTTTCAGGCGTGTCTTATTTTGCATTCTGGGAATTCCAGTTGTTCATTCAGGATGTGAAGAATTAAGCTACAATTATATTATTTTGGCTCAACGTGTAGCTATAAGGATTTACATGTTGTCATGTTGTTTTCCTATGCAATGTGTGTATTTTGCAAGAACACTATAAGTGAATATTATTGCAGGCTTTAACATTCAAAACTTAAATATTTGCACCAAGTTAAGCTTGGAAGATATGTGGTCTAGTGCCTAAATTGCAGAGTGGTATGCACCCCTGATTCACTGTTTAGCCAAAGTGTGTGATCCTGGGCAAATCATGCAGTCTCACTATGACCTAACTGGAAACATTGGAATGCTTATAAGTGATTACGTTCACACCCTTACAATGGGGCAGATTTAATGAGGTTAGGGACAACATAGTTTATGAGTGCCCCCTAAGGCTGTCACCTAGAAATTCATTGTTGTTGCACTGGCCCATCCCCAGTCACAAATCAACAGGCGTCATTGAATTTTGAAAACCAAAGATCAAGCCCTGTCATGCCACTTCCCCCTGCCATTTCCCTACCACTCCCCAGACCACTATCGCCATCCCACTTCCACCTTTTTAGATGTAGCCTGAGTAACACTAATTCCCTTTACCCACTTCCACCACTGCGGCACATGTTGTCCTCACACCCGTGCGGTGCAGCTGTACCAATCATAGGGTGATGGCTATATTTGGGGGATCACACCATAAGTACAGAGCACTTACCGCCAAGGCTCCTTGCAAGGCCAAACCCTTCTTTGTACGTCCATCATTTGTTGTATTTGCATTGCATGCTCTCTGGACCGGGCTCTTTGGCTGGCATGTGTTGTGTGGATACATGGGTGCAGTGGCTGCTGCCAACGGTGATGGGTAATGGAGTTTGTTGTACACGGTCATTCCAGCATACCTGCTGTTGACTGTCGCTGTTGAGTGTCCTACATGAAAGGCCTGCTTTTTTATGGTGAGCCTTTTTGGTGCAATAACCTGCCATGCTCCCTAATGTAGAGTCCTGTGGTGTTGGATGTGGACATTATCCATATGCATTGCCTGCCGCAGGCTCTGCAGGGTGACTGCTAGTGTGTGGAATGGCATTCAGTTGGGACGGGTGGGTCAAGAACCTATGGGCCGATCATATACTCACCAGGGTCTTCCTGTGTGCCTGCCCCAATGTGTGCCGCTCCCATGCCCTTCAGACCCACCATGTGGGGTATGCTGCACATCGTCTCGTGCCAAGGCATTCGTTGCAGAGGCTCTAATGTCCCCCTCTGGTAGCTGCTGCCACCTTACAGTGGTGGACTACTAGAGTGCGGACCCTGGCTATCAGGTAAGTCCGCCTCTGTCCCAGGCACTATCCCCAAAGCCGCAACCTTGTTATGTAGGTCGCTGCATGTCGCATCTTTCTCTGATAAGTGGGCTTTCTGTTTTGTGCCTCGTATAGGTCATCTGAATGGACCACCACCTGCTCTGCATGCACAGCGAGGCCGGCTTCTGTGAATGTAGGCATCATAAACCGCATTTCTGGGCTTGGGATTTGCCTTCTGACATGTGCTGACTGTCTTTCAACTTTAGGCGGCACTTTCAAAAAGGGGATTTCAAGTGAATTGGAGTTTTAAAGACGACTGCCTTGCTACTTCCGGTTTGTGTTTTGACGGTATTTCAGCCTGACAGAATTAGCGTTTGGTGATTCCTCCACGTTGCTGGTGGTGATGCCAATTTCGCCCAAGAACGTGGCGGATTTACAGAATGGTACTGATTTATGACGCTTATCCTACTGGTCGAAAATACCACTACTGGTGATGGTAGGAGTGCGCACACGTGGCCTTGTAATTTGGCTCTAATCCTGCCAAAAGCTATGGCAGTAAGGGTCACTCCACTTGGCAGAATGAGCGCCTTCTTTACCGCCATCTTTACAGCTGAACTAGTAGTGAGGCCCTATATTTATTTTTTATTTATTTTATGTATTTCTATAGCGTGAAACAAGAGCCCAGGAATCATAGGGGCGCTTAACAAGATAAACAAAAACAATCAACGAACAAGAGAAGAAAATAATGCATGGGATCATGGGCAGGGTAGGATTTTAGGAGAACAGACTGCAGGGTGTAGAGTAAACAAGGCTTTTCTAAAGGTATGTAGAGGCTACACACCTAAGTAGTCAGAGTCATTATGCCAAATGGGGCATGAGATACAATAGAGAAAAAATGGACTCCAACACTACATGGATAACACATTAGAGGTGGATGGATATATGCAAAATATATCTGTATAAGTGATTACCTCACCTCACACTGATGCACTGTAATATGCATAATGAGCACAGAGCCGCCATTATGAGTGGGCTTCATCATGAGTTTGGCCGCACTCCTGCCATCTTTCCGCTGAAACAAAAAGTGTCTAAACTTAAAGACACTCCCGTCCCCTGCACACCTTACAAGCTGAAATAAATCAGTCAAATTTCATAACATTTGCACTTTTATATATAGAAAGAATTGTCAATTTAGAACATAGGTAACAAAATATCTTCATAAAAGTACAGAAAAAAGCTATCAACTGACTTCCAATATGGCCAGCATGAAAAACAAATCAAACCAGACAAAGAAATAAGCTCCCAATTTTGAACTGCAGCTTCAAGCTCTACGCGTTTCGGGGACTATCCCCTTCTTCAGGAGCAAAAATATCTCACAGTGGGAATGTTGTCAAAGAAAATAGAGTCTCTGTCTGTGCATCTGTCTGTGCACGACGTACACATAACCAGGATCCCTGCGAATACTCCTGCCGTCCTCAACAAGTGAAATGTGATTGCCGAACTCTAAGGCAAATCAATAGCCAATCCAATCCAAATTCAGGACTTCCAGTACTCCGCATCCAATGTAAAGCATCCTGCTAATTATAGATATGTATAATGCAATTCCAGAAGCGCACCTCTTCACCTCAGATCCCATCTGTTACGTGTAAATTGGAGAGGAGCCGTTGAATCTGAGGTGAAGAGGTGCGCTTCTGGAATTGCATTATACATATCTATAATTAGCAGGATGCTTTACATTGGATGCGGAGTACTGGAAGTCCTGAATTTGGATTGGATTGGCTATTGATTTGCCTTAGAGTTCGGCAATCACATTTCACTTGTTGAGGACGGCAGGAGTATTCGCAGGGATCCTGGTTATGTGTACGTCGTGCACAGACAGATGCACAGACAGAGACTCTATTTTCTTTGACAACATTCCCACTGTGAGATATTTTTGCTCCTGAAGAAGGGGATAGTCCCCGAAACGCGTAGAGCTTGAAGCTGCAGTTCAAAATTGGGAGCTTATTTCTTTGTCTGGTTTGATTTGTTTTTCATGCTGGCCATATTGGAAGTCAGTTGATAGCTTTTTTCTGTACTTTTATGAAGATATTTTGTTACCTATGTTCTAAATTGACAATTCTTTCTATATATAAAAGTGCAAATGTTATGAAATTTGACTGATTTATTTCAGCTTGTAAGGTGTGCAGGGGACGGGAGTGTCTTTAAGTTTAGACACTTTTTGTTTTATGTTTAACACATGCTCCAGTGTCAGGGCGTGTATTCCTCCCCAGCACCCAGAATTGTAATA
Source organism: Ambystoma mexicanum (assembly GCF_040938575.1). Taxonomy (NCBI): domain Eukaryota; kingdom Metazoa; phylum Chordata; class Amphibia; order Caudata; family Ambystomatidae; genus Ambystoma; species Ambystoma mexicanum. Next base: position 979,094,415 of record NC_090934.1, on the reverse strand, counting down.
AAATCTCTCTAAATAGTTATTTAGTTTTTGAGTAATTAGGTGTGCTCTGATAGATACTTCTTTTTGTAATCTTTCCGCTGAAAACGGACACGCTTTGTTACTATTACTGCCTCTCGGCTCAGTAGACTTCTCCATTACTAGTGGCACATTTACTGCGGGCGAACATTCTGGCTGTGGCAAATACACCACCTTTGGCATTGGAGTGGGGGAAGTAACCTCCAGCCCTTTATTAGAGGAAAGTTCTCCACTTCAAGGCCAAACTCTGAATTCGGCGGTGCAGTAAATCTGGCAGTAATTCCCTTTCCTCCCAAAAAGTGGAAATAATGAAATGACAATCAAAAATGGACAACACCACTGAGCGCATATAATGAGGCCCAGTGTGTCTGTAGTAGTAGACTTTCCGGTTCAATATCATTGAGTGTCGCGGCAATATTATCTTGTGATTTGCATAATTGGGTAACAGCAGTTTTTGCCGCAGTAGAATTAATCGAAGGAGACTTCATCACATTTCTTTGATCGAATTTGACACCAACTGCATGGGGAGGAGCAGGTTTAGGTAGGTGGGTTAAGGGGGAGCTAAGGGCCATCACTGCCACATATAATTGCGGCAAAATGGATCAGTGAAAACCAAAGTATTCAATGAATTCTCCATCGATTCATTATTTTGGATAAAATCACATAGAACCGTATAATTGCCAATATCTTCAACGATGACCCTGGTGTCTGCATGGTGGTCCCTTTTCAGTCCACTGAAGCATTAAAGAGTGTGTAAAAACATCTATAAAAGTGTTTAACAGACAGGGATTTTGTAAATTTCGCAGATCGAGCAGGGGAACAGGGCAAAATGAAAGGCATAACACCAACTTAAAGTTTCTGCTGCCCATTTTCATTCCACCTGTCAAAAGGAATGCATGTGTATCAGCGTGTGATTGTCATGATGGTGCAAATTAATTGGAGTCCTATGGAACCTGTAAGCTATTAGCCTCTGCCATCCCTCATGCGTACATGGCGGGAGGCATTTGAGAATCCTTTTAGTGCAGGGTGTTGAACTGACACGTAGACCCTGCTCTGTGTGGGTTTACGGGTCACTTTCCACCGTCGCAGAATCGCATGGAGGGGACAGCCGTTCACGTAAGGGCGCACCTTTGCGGATCTCTCTGTCAAATGTGCAGCTGAAAGGAAATCGCCCCTGTCTGTGCTTAATGCAGGCGATGTCATTGATTACTCCGTTTGCAATGACTTATGTGAGGCACGTGATGTTCGCTCAGTGATGATGCTATCAATGATGTTGACTGTGAGGTCATGCCTATGGGACTTAAAGAAGAGTAACTCAATTTAACTAGTGAATATGGGATTTTCGAAGGGTTTTGACAGGAACCTTTTTTTAAATCACAGACTGATGTAGCATTTGAGCTTTGTGCTTTAGATAGAACAGTTTACTCATGTCTTAACGTAATCATATTTTCTTCACTTAGATTTGAGTATTTCTGTTTCATTTAGAGTGGACATGGGCGTTCGCAAATGCAGTGACTTTTGTTACATGCTATTACAGGCATTATATACTTTTTTAAAAACATATATATATATATTTATTGTTTAATCAAAATATAAGATTTTACAATTCATTATTATTCTAAAAAAACATATTTGTGTTTCTTTCTAACAGAAAAACCTAATCTATAATTCATTTTGCAACGTTTGTGTACATATTTGTTAATTTTGTATTGCTTTCGTTTATAAAAACCTTATACAAAATAGAATTACAATCATATAGGAAAGCCTCATCTCAATAAAAAAGAAAAAAGGAAGACACGTCCTTAGATACAATAAGTACAATACCCTAAAATGGATCTTAATCCCAATTAAAACAGTGACCCAGTTAATTCCATATTAAAAACATACACACATGCATAGAGTAATTATGTAACCTCCATCAATTGTAAAGAGTTGAGAAAAGACACAGTTGCAATTAATAAAGATGTAGGCTTTCCTTCTAGAATCCTAAACCAGAAGGATCATTCATCGATGCAGTAAATCATGCACCAATGTGAAAAAATGTAATATATCTCTACGACTTTTCAATCCACTCAAAGTTGCAAGGCCGCAATCTCATACACAAATATGCCTCTATGTTTATTGAACCAGGCTTGGCCAATAACTCAGGACTTTGCACTAGCTTCATTCCTATTTCAAATGCCACGACTATTCTATTCTCTCCATTTTTAAATTGCTTTCAGGTTTGTGAATCTGCAACTAACATATTTTGCCACTAGGGGGCACAACTTGACAAGAAGTCTGGTCATGTTTGGCTGGCCGCGCGCTCACACGTACCTGTTTCTCACTCTCATTGAGGCTTTTACCATTATTTGAAAAGTTTTCTCCTGCGCAAAATCACCACCGTAGTAGTTCACAGCACTAAGGATAGTCCACATGTTGCCGTAATTACACCGTAATTTGCAGAGGAAAATAAGCTAGAGAAGGGTAAATGGCTAGACAGAGAGAGAAATAAGAGCGGGGTGAGGGCAAGGGTAATGTCTGCAGCCTTTTTGGGTGCATGTTTATCCACAGGTACACCAAAGAGGCAGTGCAGAATTAGGAGTGTTCAGAAGTGGGCACCACAGGCGGACGCGCAAACCATGGCAGGGTCATTTCTGACCCTGTGATGATTTTCTTTTGAAGTGTGACAGCCACTGGTTAAACCGCATCTATCACACTAACATTTCCATCCCCCAAACTAGAAAGACTCTTTTTTTTTTTGTCATTTCACTCAGACAGGCCCTTAGCGCCGACACCCCCAGTGGGGGCACGTCTTCATCCGCTGCTCCCACACACCCAATGTTACCAAAAGTTGATTGTGGGCGCGTATGATCATGTATGGTTTCGCGCGTGCTGCATAGCTACCGCTAACCACCCATTCCTGTCGCAAAATCCCACCACAGCACAACTGCTGCCAGTTGCTAAATCCTTCCTTTTATCCCTCTTCAGGCGACATGTTCCTGTTCTCTGGCACACTTCCCATTTAAAGCACCAGAAGCCTACCCGCTACTTGCACATGTTGCTGAAACCTTACAGGCGTCCGTCTGGGCTGCTAGTTATGGCCCTTGGAATGCAGCGTAAATTGTGAAATCTGAAGCCCTTCCCCCGCGCCTTTTCACCTGTTTATAAGCACAAGACTATGCCCAAAACCATCCTGAAACAAACCGTGGACCCCAGTGTAAACTGTCCCTATGTCCCAACCTGATGCCATAAACTATCCTGCATGCACGGACCTTGATGCAATATTATATGCTCACCACAATCGTTTTGTGCAGCCTGTGAAAAAGCACAACCATTAACTGCTCTTAAAACCTCTCACTGTACCGTGTATCAAAATTGTAAGACACCAACGATCTGTAATTAAATTACAGTTGCAACCATCACCGCACCATATGCACCTATTCTGAAAACCTGTTTCTCGCCGCGCCCCGTGGGACACCCGTTGAAATGCAAGCCTGTGATCCCCCCATTTGCTTTTGTTGCCCCCACTACGTTGCCACCTTGCAAACAAAATACAATGTGCCTCTCTATCCCCCCCTAGTGCTTGTAAGGTGCATTACCTCCACGTCCACTCTTCCTCGTCCCAGTACTTACTTCATGAGGCACCTGCCTCCGACACAGGACCTTCTTCTATTTCTTTAAATCTCTATAACTCCTCCCCCACATCCATGTCACTCAGTTTTAATTTTTCCTGCCTCCGGCAGGTTGGACTTTTTCTTCCCGGTGCGGGGCACCAGGGAGCACCGATTGCTGGCCCCCTGGGGGGGGCTGTGTGGCGGGGCCCTCGGCTCCCTCAGGTGCGGCGCTGCTCCTGGGCCCCCTGCGGGGCTAGGGGTCACAGTTGAGCTGGATTGCCTCGCTCGGTTCTTTGCTGGGCTCCGGACCGCAGCGTGAGCATTGTGTCCCGGGTCCTGCACGGCCCCGGGAAGGTAAGGAGAGGGGAGGACTGGGCTTGATGTTTTTCCCCTCTCCTCCTGTTTTGGCCGTCTTGATTCGACTTGGCAGTATGAGCTAGCCTTCCCTTTTGTTGTGAGGCCTCTCTGCTTCTTGTCGTGGGGTGACAGTGGCAGAGAGTCTTTGGGAGTGCGGGGGCTCTGTTCTGTCGCAGGCATGTCACATACCACCTGCTCCTCAGACACACGGCCCAGGATGCACCGGATGTTAGCTGCATTATCTGGGGGAAGGTAAGGAGAGGGGAGGACTGTGCTTGATATTTTTCCCCTCTCCTGCTGGTATGGCCATCTTGACTCCTTCAACATGCCGTTTTCCTCGTGCCTTGTGTGCACATCTTTATTGGAAATGATGGCAAGCACTTGGCAGTATGGGCTAAGCCTTCCCTTTTGTTGTGAGGCCTCTCTGCTTCTTGTCGTGGGGTGACTATGACAGAGTATTTGAAACTGCGGGGGCTCTGTTCTGTCGCAGGCATGTCACATACCACCCGCTCCTCAGAGACACACGGCCCAGGATGCACCGGATGTTAGCTGCATTATCTGGGGGAAGGTAAGGAGAGGGGAGGACTGTGCTTGATGTTTTCCCCTCTCTTGCTGGTATGGCCATCTTGACTCCTTCGAAAGGCCGTTACCTCGTGCTCTGTGTACACATCTTTATTGGAAATGATGGCAAGCACTTGGCAGTATGGGCTAGCCTTCCCTTTTTGTTGTGAAGCCTCTCTGCTTCTTGTCGTGGGGTGTCTGTGACAGAGTATTTGAAAGTGTGGGGGCTCTGTACTGTCACAGGCATGTCACATACCACCCGCTCCTCAGACACACACAGCCCAGGATGCACCGGATGTTGGCTGCATTCCTTGTGTGCTGCCTGTGAATACGGCGCAGATTTGGACACGTCTGCAAGTGGCCGGAAGGGTACCGGCCTGGCATAGTCTACACTTCGGGTTCGAGTATCAGCGGTGCTGACTCGGTCCTTCAACCTTCCTAGACCGACGCATTGGAACGATCTAGAGCATGGGGCTACCAGCTACTGGATACAGGGCTCAAGCCACCTCTCAGTCATGTGGCGTGTCAGTGGTGTGTTTGGGTCTGTGCTAGCTATGGACGCAGACTCCTTGTCCTGTCCTCTTCCTCTAAACTGCGCGAGGGAAAGTCGAAGGAGTTGATTTGCTTTTCCCTTGTCCGGCATGGGATTATGGAAAATGCATCATGGAAGTAACGGCCATGCAGGGGGTTCCCTGTGTCTCTTCTTTTAAAGCCTAGGTCCTCCGGTGCCGACGTGTTGCTTTCACGCCTCCTCTCAGACTTGTGGGAAGTGATAGGGCACATGGTGGCACATGTCTGTGCTTAGAGGGGTTCTCAGAACCCCTGGTGCCGGTGGAGGGGGATGTCACTTCAGTGGGTTTTCCAGTATAGGCATACCTCAGGTAGGGGGTTGCCTTTGATGTCGGCTATCCGGGATGGATTGCTTTGCCCCGCTTTGTGACAGTACTCTGCCCTTTTGACGCCAGCCTGGTGGCTCCTCTGTCAGCTGAGGGGGCCATAGTCTGCTGGACTTCTGGGCTGTCCAGTATCTTCCTTTTGATAGGTCAGATCTTTTTGTGGGCTGACAAGCATGCTGTTATATTGTGGCGCAGGCCTGTTTCAACGTCCTGTGATTTCCCTCTGGTGCAAGTGCAGTGACTGGCGGTTTTCCCTGGCTCCTCGTCTCTATCTTCTCAGAGGTGTATGGGACCGGTGGGGTTCGGCTTCCTGGGTAATGGGCTCCTTCTGGAGGGGGTATCAGTTGCCGTTCCTGTCTCCTCCTGTCCAGGTTTTCATGGTTAGGACTTTGGTACCCAGCTCAAGGTCCAAGTAGTTGGCCATGGGATCCGTTCTCTCCGAACGGTTGTTGTGGGTTACCGTCTTGCCCGTTCCTCTCCCTGTTCAGGGTCAAGTTTTCTACTTGCGGGTGTTCCTGGTCCCTATGCCTTCTAGGATGTGTCACCTGCTTATGGGTCTCAAGACCCTGCACTGCTTGTCCGGATGTCTGGGGAGAGCGTACTCTGGATGTTGTGCAGGGGGGGGCGCTTGCTGGCTGTTCTGGGCTGGGTTCTCAGAAGGCAGTATGTCTCGGCTCGCCTGTTGCTGAAGTTACGGGGCACGTGGCGTCTTGCATGTTTTCCAGTTCCTTGAGCCCGTCTTCGGTTACGTCTCCTGGTGTCTTATACTCTCTCCCACTGGCTCCCGACATCTCAGCTTTCGTAGTTTTGTTTTCAGTGTCCCCAGCGCTGCGAGTGGCCCTGCTATGTTGGCGGGGGGTTTCAGGTCTACAGGCTGAGGTGTGCTTGGTCCTTCCTCCTGTGGCCTCTCCTACTACCAACACCAGCAGAAAGGGTCTACATTGGGGGTCCTCTCAGCTCAAGGGTTGTGAGATCTGGGGAGAGCCGGCGATCATCCAATTGGCAAGAGTTGTGCCATTGTCCAAGCTCTGGTGTACTTCGAGGAGTTGCTGGACGGTCGGCGGTTTTTGGTCCGATCGGACAATACGACGGCCTTGGCATATGTCAACTGAAAAAGGGGTTCTGGCCACACCTTGAATGCTCTGGCAGTGCTGATAGGCACCTGGGAGGACTCTCATCTGGTGTCTCTGGTGGCCTCACGTATCAGAAGGGTGGACAATGTTCAAGCGGATCTTCTCAGACGCCGGTTTTCACTCCTCTGCGGAACTGGTCCTGTTGGCCCAGGTTTTTGCGGTGACCTGTGTCAGATTAGGGTCCCTGGTTCTAGACCTGTTTGCATCCCCGGCCTCAGCAGAGGTTCCCCTCTTCTGCTCTAGGTTTCAGGCTGAGGGGATTGGGGGATGGACGCCCTCTCTGTACAGTGGCCTTGGGGTTTTCCTTTATGCCTTTCCGCCTATTCCCCTTCTGCCCCGGGTGGTTTGGCGCATCAGAGTGTCCAGGGTGACTGTGTTGTTGTTAGCTCCGTTCTGGTCCCGCCGGAGTTGGCTCCCCTCTCTGTTGGAGCTTCGGTCCTAGGAACCTTGGCTGGTTCCGAGGTGGCCGTGTCCCCTTCAAGGGGATCTGCGGTTGGAATTCCACCAGATGCAATGGGCGGTGTGGCTATTGCTCAGTCTAGGTTGATATCTCAGGGGTTCTCAGATCCTGTAGTTGGGTCCAAATGGATGCTCTTAGACCCTCCACTCTGAAGGTGTTAGGCAGACTCTGGGGCCATTTCCGAGACTGGTATGGGCGGTCTGGGATCCCTCCCCTGCGTTCTGGCCTCTGCTATCCTTCAGTTCCTCCAGGAGGGGTTTTGACAGGGGCCTGGCAGTTTTTCCAGGCTTCGCTCTCAGTGGGCCTCCATGAAATTACTTTTGGGGGACTCTGACGGTCACTTGGATGGGGAGGTGTTGGTGGGGGAAATTGATCCAGGGTTTTTCTTCTTCCCGTCCTTGTGCTGATAAAGGGCTTTCCTCTTGGGATCTCCCTCTTGTATTACGGTTCCTTCACGGGCCTCCTTTTGAGCCCATTTCCGAGATTGATATCAAACATCTTACACTGAAATCTGCTTTTCTTATTGCCCTCACTTCTGCCCGTAGGCTTGGGGAGATTGGGGCTCTCTTATGTCACGCTCCTTTCCTGAGGGTGCTGCCAGACTCGGTGGTGCCGGGGTGTGGTCCGATGTTTCTCCCTTCAGTTGTCTCTCGGTTTTCACACCTCTCAGGGTCTGGTTCTCCCTGACTTCTTTCATGATCCAAGAACGCCTGACGAGGTGGCTCGGCTTAACATTGATGTCCGACGGGACGCGTTGGAGTATTTGGCTTGGTTTGCTTTTTCCACCAATCTGATAGTCTTCTGATTGCTTGTGGTCCGGCTGGGGCTGGGCATAACGCATCTGTGGTTTCCATTTTCCGGTGGTTCCGGGTTGTGATCTCTAGGGCCTATGTGGCTTCTGGCCTGCCTGTGCCTGCGCACAATCAGGGGCGGTCTGCCAGGGGTTTGGCGGCTTCCTGGGCCGATGCAAGGAGGGTTTTTCTCTGCAAGAGATTTGTATGGCTGCCGCCTTGGCTGGTCTAGGCATTTTCATCAACCGCTATGGGTTGAGTTTCTCCCACTCGGGGGTTGGTTCCTTCGTGGTTGGAGTTTTGTCTGTGGGGATGTGATTTAAGAGTTATTGTGGGTGTGTTTTGCTGCACTGTTTTTAGCTCTGTGTCTCATTGGGACCTTTTCCCCGTTGCTGCTTTGGTATACCTCATGAAGTAAGTACTGGGACGAGGAAGAGTGGACGTGGAGGTAATGCTCTGATTACTTACCGGTAATCTTCATTACTCCTAGTCCTACTCTTCCTCGTCACAGTACTGACGACCCTCCTCACCCTCCCTCCGGGGAAGGTCTCATGCTCCGGCTTGGTAATATGAAACTGAGTGACATGGATGTGGGGGAGGAGTTATAGAGATTTAAAGAAATGGAAGAAGGTCCTGTGTCGGAGGCAGGTGCCTCATGAAGTAAGTACTGTGACGAGGAAGAGTAGGACTAGGAGTAATGAAGATTACCGGTAAGTAATCAGAGCATGAATGGCCATCTTTCTCCCCAGTCAGTGAGCGCTCCCCACCCCCGCCCCACTACTGCCTGGGGTTTTGCCTGACCCCCGTCGCCTCACTTAAAATTGAGCCCTTTATGGCGAACATTGCATATATGCGAGCTGTTTCAGAATGTACCATTATACCTTAGTCTTATTAGGCCGACATGCCAACTATTAGCCCTCCCCCGCGCCCCAAAACCCGAGTTTTATAAAATACATGGCCGGTGCCTCCATTCATATATTCCATTGTCTACTTTCCAACCTCACTTGCTCCAGATTGTCCCCCGTCTTCCCATGTTCCCTTACCATGAAACCCAAGGTTACATGGGGGGCCAACCGAACCCAGGCTCATTACCCTAGTTAATTTCGTACCATCGCTCGCTGATGGGGTCACCCACCCCCTCCCCTCTGGACCGTAACATGCAAGGCCCCCACACCCCTGACTCCATGACCCGCTGTGCCCAATGAGGGCGTCGGTACGAAGGGGTGCCCCCACCAAGAAGCAATTCTTTGAATGGTGCGGGAGCCCGTCGATAACGGCCCGTCTCGCGATGAAATGCACTCCCAGCAACCACATGGTTGCTGGGCACCTGTCATACATTAGTGTCGGGAGCGCGCGCAATCCCAACACATGTGTTCAAGAGGGCTGGACCGCGCATCCTTGCGTTATTGTCCAGCCCTTCTAGAAATGCTCAGGTCACCTTTGTGAATAAGGTGACTGAAGCATTTCTGAAAATAGGGTGATGTTCCTGAAGGAAGTGACAGAGTGATCGACTCATAGTAGTAGAAGTGTTGTATGGGTGTGCAATGGAGCCCACCCTTGCAGTGCAAGGCTAATGTGTTTGGGCTTGGTATTACTGACCCAAAAAAGAAAACGGACTAAGGATGCAGGGACTGCCCGGGCTGGCTGCAAGAGACTGAGAGTCGAGAGTAGGAAAGGGAAGATACTCAAAAGAAGGAGATGGAAGGAAACATTGAGAATAAGCAGGGAGGGGACGGGGTAGAATTCGGTCCATCCGTTTGCTTGAAATATATTGCATGAGGACCTTTATTAAATGGCTGTGAGGGAATGCTCATGCCAGATGTAGATGTAATAACGCACACTGTTATGGGTGCTGTTAAGGGCCAAATATACATATAATCGCTTAGCTGGCATAAATATGTATAGATGTGGGCATGAAGCCGAATACCTTGCAATGCTGCAGGTGCTGCTACCTGGCACAGCGAAATATACATGTATATCTGCCATAATTGTGCAGAGACTCTTGCATGAAGCCTGAGTTTGAATAGATGTTAGCTTCTACTAGCATCATACACCCTTAAACTGTTCTCCCTGAATTATTTCCTGAGAACTAGATAATTAGTTAAATGAGCTGGAGATGGGATTCAAGAAATAGCAAAACACAGGTGAAGTAAAACAGGAGTAGAAATGCAGCAGGGTGCAGCTCAGGAGCAAACCCAGAGTGGCAAATACTCCCAGTAGCAAGAGCACAGGAGGCTCAAGCTAGTGGCAAGGTTGCAGGAGGGCATGGCCCAGGAGTATGATATGATATGATATGGTATGGCATTTATACCGCGCCTATACACAAGTGTTTCAAGGCGTGACGAGGCAAGGGAGGGGAACAAAGGGAGGACGGACAACGATCCTACTAGGCCAGGTGTCATTTAGATCGCGCAAGTGCATGGGAAGGGGCAGGGACAGTGCAGTACATGAGAAAGATGATAACAATAAGTGCGGCCAACAAGTGGCAAAGTGCATACATCGGGTGTCAAGGGCTGGTAGGGGGACTGTAGGAATACAGAAACAGTCCCCTAGTGCGGGGGTTGCCATGTGGGCAGTGCATGTGTGTGCCGGGCGGGGGGGGACCAGGGCCCGAGATCAGAGGGTGTCCAGGTCGCCAGTGCAGTTCAGGTAACAGCCAGGAGGTCAGCAGAGGAGAGGGGGAGAAAAGGCGGAAGCAAAGAGAAAGGTTTTGAGGTGCTTTCAGAACCAGAGATGGTTCTCCTTGAGTTTGAGGGAGGCAGGGAGGCTGTTCCAGAAGGAGGCCCCAGCCAAAGAAAGAGATCTACCACCAACTCGTTGCTTGGAGAAGCGACTGACCCTGAGGGAGTTGGAGGTGGAGGAGCAAACACCTTGAGAAGGAAGGTATTTAGGAAGAGAGAGCTGAAGGTAATGAGGTCGCAGTCCCCAGAAGGTCTTGTGGACAATGCAGAGGGTTTTGAATTTAATTCTCGCAGCTACTGGGAGCCAGTGCAGAGATTTCAGTCCTGGAGAGGTATGATCCCTGGGCTTGAGGCCAAGGACAAGTCTCGCAATCCTGTTCTGGATGAGTTGCAGAGTGCGTAGAGTAGAAGCAGGCAGATTTAGAAAGAGGCTGTTGCAATAGTCAAGTCTAGAGAGAACCAGAGCTCTGGAGACAGTGAGCTTCTGGGGGAAGGAGAGGAAAGGAAGAATACCTCTGAGGAGGTGCAGTTGGTAGTGTGACTTCTTAGAGATGTTAGAGATGTGAGGTATGGTCACAACGGCCCACAGACACGCAGAGGGCAAAAACCAGGGGCAAAAGAATGAAGCTAGCCAGCTAGGAGCAAGACCACAACCGGGCACAACCCAAGACAAATACCATATTAGGAAGGACGCAACCCGGAAGCAAGATTACAGCTGTATCACAAATATGACTTATGTGGATAGCAGGTGCAAAGTGAGAGGCATGTGATAAATGCTGAACCATGATCCGGGCAAGAAGGAGACACACATATGGGACAGGTGTCTAATGTTGGGGGTTAGATGAAAGTAGGCACAGTGGACTAAGTGCGCTAGTTGTGTCCGAGGGTCATCCTGAGCTGGAAACCATCTGCCAGGCAAAGGATCTCGGTGTCGGTGCCACCAAACCATCGCCTCTCAGGCTTCAGTGCCCCGCTCATGCTTGAGGGAACAGTCTCATGCTTAAGGCATATCTTATACCATGTGCAGCCATCCTGCACCTCGTGCTTCCAGCTCATGCATCCCCTTGCCCCACTCGAATCCCACCGCAAGCATCCCTTCCCCTTCCCCTGAATATCGCTCCAATATTTCCCCCATGGAACCGCAACTGTTACCCCCTCTCCGCCCTCCCTCCCCAAACACATGCACAGGGAGGGGTTGCAGCTGTCTCCTCTGGGCACCACCAAAGTGGACACAGTGGCAGAACATGCCGAGAGCAGCTCCGCTTCCAGTAACCACCAGTGCCATTTTGCCAGAGAGTGGAGCAGTCTGTAAGGCCTACTATGATAAGACAATGTACCTCCCCTCCCCTTTCACCTACATTAGAACAGGCCGATCCCATGGGAGGAAAGAACATCAGTACAATCAGTATCATCCCCCAAATCGTGCAACGTGTAATAAGCACTGGCATCTCCCCGCAGTACACCACTAAATTCGCGATTTTGAGCCAGTAGGTTCCAGGACATGGCCACTCACCAAAAGCACCAAGTTTCAAATAGCAGTGCCCTCATCCTTCTAGTGATCCCCCCCCATGCTGCCAGTTTGAGCCAGTGGGTATGGTGCCTTGTTAACTCTCCAAAATCACTATCTAATAATAAAGTGGCAGCGGCCTACTTCCTCTAGTGATTCCCTAATGTCGCCATTTTGAGCCAGCCCCATGACATGACAACTCTCTGAAAGCACCAAGTCATGAAGTAGCAGCACCCTTCTCCCTCCAGTGATCCCCAATGCAGTCATTTGGAGCTTGTGGGCCCCATGACATGACAACTCTCAAAAGGCACCAAGTAATAAAGGGTTATAGGTCAATTGTTCGAATCAAAAGGATCGAATGACCTTTTGATCGACAGTAAAAGGACGGAAAAAAAGGATTGATTTTTTTTTTCTTTTTTTATGGGGGCGTCACCCCTACCCCCTGTTTTCCTTTTATAAAAACGTTTTTTACACATGCTAAACTAATAAAATATATAAATAAATACATTTTAAAAAATTCGATCCTTTTTTTCAGTCCTTTTACTGTCGATCAAAAGGTCATTCGATCCTTTTGATTCGAACATTTGACCGGACACTGTAATAAAGTACTAGCACCCTACTTCTTCTAGTGTGCCCCAAAGCAGCCATTTTGAGCCAGTGGGCCCCATGACTTGGCAACTCCCCAAAAGCAACAAGTAATAAAGTGGCAGTGTACTCGTCCCTCTTGTGATCCCTCAATGCCACATTTTGAGCCAATGGGTCCCAGGCCATGGCAACTCTCAAAAAGCACCAAGTAATAAAGTACCAGCACCCCACTCCCTCCAGTAATCCCCAAATGCTGCCATTTTGTGCCAGTGCGCCCCATGACATGCCAACTCTCCAAAAGAACCAAGTAATGCAGTGGCAGCTCCCTACTCCCTCTTGTGATCCCCCAATGCTGCCATTTTCAGTCAATAGGTCCCAAGGCATGCCAACTCTCCAAAAGCACTATGTCATAGAGTACTGCACCCTACTCCCTCTAGTGATCCCCCAATGCCGCCATTTTGAGCCAGTGGCCCCATGACATGCCAGTTCTCCAAAAGCACCAGGTCATAAAGTACCAGCACCCTACTCCCTCCAGTGATCCCCCAATGCCTCCATTCTGTGCCAGCAGGTCCCATGATATTCCAACTCTCCAAAAGTACCAACTAATAGAGTAGCAGCTCCCTACTTCCTCCATTTTGGATCCAGTTGGTCCCAGGATATGGAAACTCTCAAAAAGCACCAAGTAATAAAGTAGCAGCACCTTACTTCTTCTAGTGATCCCCCAACTAAGCCATGTTGAGCCAGTGGACCCCATGACATGCCAGCTCTCCAAAAGCCCAAGGTCATAAAGTACCAGTGCCCTACTCCCTCTAGCGATCCCCAATTCCGCCATTTTGAGCCAGTGGGCCCATGACATGCAAACTTGCAAAAGCACCATGTAATAAAGTACCAGCGCTCTACTGCCTCTACTGAACCCCCAATGCCACCATTATGTGCCAGTAGGTTCCATGACATGCCAGGTCTCTAAAAGTACTGAGTAATAAAGTTGCAGTTCCATACTCCCTCTTGTGATTCCCCGATGCAACCATTTTTGAACCAGTGGGTCCAGGAAATGGCAACTCTCAAAAAGCATCAAGTAGTATTTAGTATTTATTTATTTATATTGCGCACCTAACCCCAAGAGGGGTAGCAAGGTGCAGAGGCAACAAGAGGAATGCAAAGCTTGGTTACATACAAATAATAAAGTTGCAGCCCCCTACTCACTCTTGTGATCACCCAATGCTGCCATTTTGAGCTAGTGGCTCCCATGACATGCCAGCTCTGCAAAAGCACCAAGTAATAAAGTACCAGCGCCCTACTCCCTTTAGTGATCCCCCAATGCAGTCATTTTGCAAAATGTATCCTCTCAATGCCTCCCTGTTGTTGTCCTATTATGCTGTTCTCCAGCCCCCATCTCTAACCATCACCTTCTATGACTGTCTCTTTATGTGGGAGTGCAAGCCTTGCACTATTTCTGCATAGTTTCCGCAGAAGGATGCATGTAAGTCAGGTAGCGATTTTGATGAGTGTGGCATTTAGATGTTTTGTCTGTCTGAGTAGTTGCCCTTGATCCACCCTGTTTTCACACTATTTTCTTGGACAGAATCCCTTGACCTAAACCACCCTGCCCGGAGTGGGAGGCAGGGGTCGATTCAGAATGCAAAACTATGGTGATTTCCAGTGGAGTAACTTTACTGAAAATGTTGGGGGGGACTTGACAAGTGAAGGAAAGGGGTGGGGTGGATGAAGGGTGGGTGGTGGCTCTGAGGGATAACGGTAAACTACGACATCACAAGAGTCCCATGCTGACGCTCTGTTATAACTTGCATAAGACTGGTGCTGTATCTTTAAAATTACATTTTAAACTCAAGAATTCACTGCATTGACAACAGTAAAAAATGCCAGTCTAGCCAATTAATAACACATACCATGTTTGCTTCATCAAGATGCCCAGAATAAAGTCATGTCACAGAAAGAAAGGGCTAGACTGGCAGCCCCAAAATCCCAGTCTGAGTCTAGCCATGAAATATTTCATATTTGCCTTCTCAATGCCCATAAACAAGTGCCACACCTGGAAAGCACCTCTCGCGCACACATATACATACATACACACACACATTAAAATGCATACCCATTCACCATGGACGCCATCAGGGTCTTTCAACCTTTTCAAATAAAAAAGGCCTCGAGCCTCAGGGGTGGCCCCCAGCACCTGCCCCTATGTTGTCAGTCAGCACTCAGCGGTCTTGTAACACAGCATTATATTCTTCTCTCTCTATTTTAGTTCTGGGGCTTAAAATGTGCAGCTTGCAGCGCTCGCATTACAAACTGCGTTTTCTCTTCCCACGGGATACACCGAAGTGTTATCACCTCTTTGCCTTCTAACACTGGTTCCTCCACATCAGACACATGCTGTCAAAAAAGGGTTTAGAGCTCTTCAGTGGGCATTTAGCTGCCTGGCTGCATCGAGATAATTGGCGGCTATTAACCTTATCTTTGTCACCATTGTAATGTATGCACCCCACGGGTGCTTCAGACTGTTTTTGCTCTCATCAGGGGTGCCTTCAACCATCATGTTGAAAATGGGCCCCACACATCTTCATTCCTGCCTGCCACCCACCTAGTGATACAACAACATAACATTCACAAACTTCATTCCACCCAGAACAAACAAACCATGCATTATTTATCATTCATTCAGACACAAAAGTCAACACACATATGCTTTTACACACTCACCTACTCACACACACATGCACCCAGCACCTCCATTGCAATGCAGTGTGTGCCCACGACATTCATATGTACATTACATACACAATAACACATGCAACCAGTGGCGCAACAGCCATTGAGCAGACCATGTTTTATCCCCCTGGTACTGACACCCGAAATGTTGGGCTGCGTTGGCTTGAACTGGCTGAACTACAATGCCATAGCAGGACAGGACCTGACAAACAGTGCTTGGGGGGAAGGGTGCACTTTTAACAAAGGCCAGGCAATTAGTAATAATTTTGCGCATTTCATTGTTAGCACCTGAATTTGTATGCGTACATTTTTAGGCAATTGAAATCATGATGAGTGACTTGGTACTTTCATGTCAGGGGAGTGAGCAGGACATGGGAGACAGAAGGCAGCTCATTCTCACAGTTCTTAAGTAAGTGTGTGTTTCTGACACAAAGAGCCAACAGCTTTTAACATTTAAGCTGACTAGAATAGTCTCATTAGAATATGCAGATCCACCCACAAAGTTTGCCCCTCACCAGGCGACTCCCGCAGTCTCGAAAAGTTAGCCCCTCACTACAAGGTTAGCCCGCAGTCAGGGCCAGCCCTAGGATTTGTTGGGCCCTGGGCAGCAAAAGATGTGTGGGTCCCCTCGTAGAAAATGATGTAAAAACATTAGTCATTAATATCTGTAGGGATCAGGTAAACTGACGTCCAATATCTGAATTTACGGTTGTAGCAATATCAGGAGTGAGGCTTATTTTGGAGTAGCCGACCGAGTGAGCTGAATAATTTGTAGAGATGGGGACCTCAAAAGAAAATATTGTGACGAGGAAGAGCAGGGCAAAGAATAATGAAGATCACCGTTAAGTAATCCAAACATACCTAAGGTGGCTGCACGTTCCAAGGATGTAAGGGCAGAGATTGGTCCTGGGCCAGACAGGGCAAAGTGCTTTTGCTGCAGGATAGTGCAATCGTAACAAAGCCTATTTACTCGAAAGGTACTAAGGCAGTCGGAGTAAGCAATTACAGAGGTCTTCAAATGTCATCAATAAATGTAAAGTCCTGAAAAAAGTGTAGGGGTTCATTAACATACACACAGGGACTGAACGTATCCTACAGTGAAATAATTCAAAATAGAAATGAACATTGTCTTTTACAAAATGAATCATCAATACCCAGAGAAAAAAACTGCTAGAGAAGATGTTCCTGGAACACTGCTGGCAAAGTGTACCAGGTGTGCACCTTTTAACACAAAAATCTACATTGAAATATTCTATGGAAAGCAAAATACCAATACAAGATGTGTGCTTTGGGGAAACTTTCATGTGGTTTTGTGGGTTCAAATCCTGGTGGGCGAAATCTTGAGAAAACAAGCTTTTTTGCATGCTGGCCTCAAAAACACTCAAGGGGATGGAGTCGGCACTGTTTCACTCTTGGGTAGGCCACCCTCTCCAGATCCCTGAGAGCCTATATCAGTGTCTTGCTGGGTTTGTACCTTCTTGGGTTTTTGGGATAAGGGCTTTCTCTAGAATCCCATGGGCAATCGTTTGCCCCTCCTTTACTGTAGATGGTTAGATCCCATGATTATGTAAGAGGACTTTAACGTCACCCCGGTAGTCGGTGTCAATGATTCCTGCCATCACATCTTATCCATATCTCCATGCTAGCCCTGATTTTGAAGCTAACCTAATGTAAGTTCCTCTAGGGGGACTAAGAGACATTCAGGGGGGGTATGGCATCTTTCGGCAGCCGGTATTACTAATTCAGTGGTACTCTGCCAATCAAAACCAATGTACTTGGCTGTAGCTACTGTAGGTGCATTGGCCTTGGTGTTAAATTTGGTAAATTGGAGGGTCCCCCAACTTTTATCAGTTGGCCCTGATCCCATTCCATATTTGTCGGGTCAGAAGAAGGACACAGACTCTGACTTTCAATCTCACTGGTGATTTTAATTAACTGAATGAAACAAACGCCTATCTTTCCTTACGCTAAGTGTTTCCCTACCTAACAAAACTAACTATGGTGCTAGTCAGTCATCAGTGAGAATCCAAATTAGTATCAGTCCACTGTCCAAACGAACCTATTCTAACCCTATCACTATTATTACAACAAAAGCCAGGAGAATGATGCCCTTCTCCTGTGGGCTGGTTCTTCACCAAGTTCCATTCAATAAAGTAGTTATAAGTAGTTCTTAGTAACTACGTTCATTAAGTCACACAGTTCTATTACTGGATTCTTCAAGGTTTCAAGCATCTCTTTCCTTTGATTACACTTTTATTTATTCTTGTATTACTCTTCTCTTACTCTACTTGTATTTATCTCTTTACTTCACAAACTTTGGTGTCACTTTGGGATTGGCCTTTGTTTTCTATTTCAATTTGTTCGCTTGGTTTGTCCCTCTAACAGTAGCTCTTATTCGGTAATATCTCTGGGTTGTCGCCTTGATCTGCTAGATTATAAACCTTCCAGCAAGGGTTACCATTCCACATTAGTGTCTTAACTCGACAGGGATGACAGCGAGCGTTACAGTAATAATTCTCTTTTACGTATTTCACTCTTGATGCTTCATGCTGACTGGGACGAGTATGAATGTTCCACTAATGATTCTCTTTCTCTTCCTTTAATATCAATAGCTGATCTTGACTGGGACGAAAATGAGCGTGCCAGTAATGATTCTCTTTCACTTCATTCAATCTCAGTATCTGATCTGGACTTGGGTGAGTATGAGCGTGCCAGTAGTGATTCTCTTTCTCCTCACTCAATGTAAATATCTTGTCTTGACTGGGCCAAGTAGGAGCGTGCCAGTAATGATTCTCTATAGTCTACCTCCCGGGTCTCCCATTTTCCCTGTTACCTCTTGTGCTTGTGGACAACATCACCGGGACTTTCAACGGGTTAGGACTTTCTTCTGCACTAGTCAGGTTGGTCTCTCGTAGTTCCTGCGATTTCATACACTGTCTCTGTGGTTTCTGATTTATTGGTTTGTTTCTTTTTCCATTCAACAAAGTGGCATCAGCGTTGTTCAAGGACCTACTGGTCCACCTCTGCTCGACTTCAGTCTCGCCATCACTTAGCTCTTGTTCTGGACAAGGATGCTTCGCCTTGCCTCGCCTTCACTTCAACTCCTCTCATTCCTTCTTTTCTCCAACGTCATGCATCGGAAATTTCAGCTGGATTCTGCCTTCGCAAAGGATGCCGTGCCTGAAGCTTTTCTTCAGGATACTTCTCAAGCAACTTCGTAACTTGCGGGTTCTGTCGCTCTTCTCCCAGTCTCCACCTACTTCCTTTATTATGCTTTCATGGACCTTCCCAGCGTAATGTCACAGTCCTTTCTCTTTTTTTTCTTCATGATCTGTATTCCTCCACAAGTCTCTTCCCTTGTCTCAGTATCATGTCGTTTTTCCTTTAGAGGGACATTTTCCCTTGACTCTCTGGGCCTAGGCTGACCAACAAACAGCTAAGCCCTAGGATGCCCAGCACAAGTACCCACACGCCACTTAAAAATGGCTGCCCGGTTTTACGGAGAAGTCATGCTGGCCTCCCCAAGCTGCAGAGCAGATTTTTGCCAAGCCCCCCCTGAGGAGACTCCTGATTGGTGAATGTATCAGGGTAATGACCCTGCTAGTCTTTGCCTGCTGACAGAGCTGGCTGTATTCAAAGGCCATTGTCTAAGGCCTTCATTGCCTATCTGGGCCTATCCGAGCCGAAAGGGCCAGCCACGCCACCAAGCAACAAGGCATAGACACTTTCCAACTACCATTTATAGTGCTACCCCATTCCTGACTAATTTCACCCCTCACCCATCTGCGATCAAACCTCCTGTTTTTCTACCCGCAGCCTTAGCTAACCACTTCCCAACCATCATCCAGGCATGTACTCACCGTTCTGAGCTCAAGCGTGCCCTCCTTCCCATTGTACTACCCATGCACCCTCTGCTAGTGACTCTCTATCTCGGCACTCGCACAAAACCCCCACCACCCCTATCTCAACCCCACACAGGAACACCCGACTAAGAGGGCGTACATGCCACTCTCTCACTTCCCACGCCAGATGCCCCATAACTCACCTATGCAATGCCACTACCATCCCAGATAGGGATATGAACCCACCCCAGCACAGCGCAGCTACACAAGGCGCTCTTAGGCACCTAGATGCAAATCAGTCCCCATCTGGCATCGCTGGTAGGATCCTGCCACAGTCACCCTGCAGACATGCTACCAACCTGCAACCCATCTATTATGAGTTGCTACCTGTCTAATAACGACTTTTTGTTGTCCTGTGCTGATGCTGGGGTTTGGTGTAAACCTACCTAACTATGACTTTGGCAGCCCTGTGCTGCAAATGGAACATGCTGTAACCTACCTAACTATGACTTTGGCAGCCCTGTGCTGAAAATGGAACATGCTGTAACCTACCTAACTATGCCTTTGGCAGCCCTGTGCTGCAAATGCAACTTGCTGTAACATACCTAACTATGACTTTGGCAGCCTTGTGCTGCAAATGGAACATGCTGGAACCTACCTAACTATGACTTTGGCAGCCTTGTGCTGCGAATGGAACATGCTGGAACCTACCTAACTATGGCTTTGGCAGCCCTGTGCTGCAAATGGAACATGCTGGAACCTACCTAACTATGACTTTGGCAGCCTTGTGCTGCAAATGGAACATGCTGTAACCTACCTAACTATGACTTTGGCAGCCCTGTGCTGCAAATGGAACATGCTGTAACCTACCTAACTATGACTTTGGCAGCCCTGTGCTGCAAATGGAACATGCTGTAACCTACCTAACTATGACTTTGGCAGCCCTGTGCTGCAAATGGAACATGCTGTAACCTACCTAACTATGACTTTGGCAGCCTTGTGCTGCAAATGGAACATGCTGGAACCTACCTAACTATGACTTTGGCAGCCCTGTGCTGCACATGGAACATGCTGGAACCTACCTAACTATGACTTTGGCAGCCCTGTGCTGCACATGGAACATGCTGGAACCTACCTAACTATGACTTTGGCAGCCCTGTGCTGCACATGGAACATTCTGTAACCTACCTAACTATGACTTTGGCAGCCCTGTGCTGCACATGGAACATTCTGTAACCTACCTAACTATGACTTTGGCAGCCCTGTGCTGCACATGGAACATGCTGGAACCTACCTAACTATGACTTTGGCAGCCCTGTGCTGCACATGGAACATGCTGTAACCTACCTAACTATGAATTTGGCAAAGTGGGTGCTACAAATGGAAAATGCTGTAACGTACCTAATTTTCACTTTGGCAGCCCTGTGGTTCTGCATTTGGAACGTGCTGTAACTTTCCTTATCTTAAGATGTACCAGCGCAGTGATACCTACGGGTTTGTGTGCTGTCAATAAATGCAATAAATAAATAAATCTTCCTGACTTCCCACTATGGGCTGACACCAGGTTCCACGCCTCCTATAATATCACTGCAAGCTCGGGCGTAACCACGCAATCTCCCCGCTTGCCTCTCCACTGCATAGACCCGGTGATAGACCTATCCACGGCAGCATCTTCGTTTCAGCCTCCAACAGCCTGCCTACTAGCGCTGGGCTTCCACAGCCCAGCACCGGAGATGATGCTACCACAACACAACCACCTGCTCCTCACTGGCTAACCCCGCCTCTCCTAGGCTCGGCAGACTGACCCCCAACCATGTATCCATTTGGCACCATGCCTTGGAGCGTTCCAGCAGTCACTTGCCTAGCAACGATGCCTGTACCGTCCTGCTCAACTGCCTGGCCCTACTTCCAAATTGCGCTATAGAAAATTTGACCAGCTCCTTGTAGATTTGCATGGCCTGCTCTAGCCAGCTATCTCATCCTGCTACCTCACTGCCCAGTACATCGAAAGATGCTGCCAGCCTCCTACCCAGCAGCACAACCAACCTCACCATGCCTAACCTGCCGCCCTCTCCACTGAACTGCGCCCTAATCAATGCCAGATCTATTCAAGCCCACCCTTTGGACATCCATGACCTCATGATGGCTAACAATCTGGACATGCTAGCCATCTCAGAAACCTGGCTACATGCTGCCTCATGCCCAGCCCTGTCCATCACTATCCCCCCGGATTTCACTATCTTCCGTAGTGATAGACTCGACTCCCGAGGCGGTGGGATCACACTAATGGCAAGAGACACCCTCCCTGTCAGACAACTTAGTACGACCCAGATACACAACTGCAACATACTCACTGTCAAACTACCCTTATCTCACACCGCCACCATTACAATGCATGCCATCTTTCACCCACCAGGCCCACTTCCATCATTCGAGGCGGACCTCACAGATATTCTCGGCACGAATATCAAGCCCACCTCTAAAACTATTCTTCTCAGAGACCTCAACCTAGGTCTCAACGACACTGAAGACACTAACGCTGCCTTGGTAGCCCTAGGATTCAAACAACACATAACAGCACCTACTCATGCCTGGTCGCGTCTTGGACTGGCTATTAGACCTCAACTGCCAGGTCTCTGTCTTCTCCAACCTCCCCTGCCCTTGGACTGACCACCATGTCATCTTGTGCACAGTCTCGCCCAAGAGCCCACCCACCTGCACTGCCTCATCTATGCTGCCCTCTATTGCCCGCAATTTGCAAAATAATCTCAATAAAGCCTAAATTATTCCCCTGCTTGGCACAATACAACCAGCTTATCTATTTCACACTGATCCGGACACACTAGCCAATCTACACTCAAAAACGATGGTGCACGCAGTCGACACCATCACCCCACTTGTGTTTTGCAAAACCAAACTGACCCTGCCCCTCAATTCGTGATTCACACCAGACCTCCTTGCTATGCAATCCAAGAAATGTGAGGCTGAGGCCAAATGGAGAAAAACACCCTCTGACACCCATAAGTCCATGTTCGCCA
Source organism: Ambystoma mexicanum (assembly GCF_040938575.1). Taxonomy (NCBI): domain Eukaryota; kingdom Metazoa; phylum Chordata; class Amphibia; order Caudata; family Ambystomatidae; genus Ambystoma; species Ambystoma mexicanum. The sequence continues at coordinate 979,072,226 of NC_090934.1, read as the reverse complement.
CTGCTGCCAAAACATACAAACAAGCAATTGCACAGGCTAAAACCATCACTTACAACACAGGAATCACCAAAGGCAAGTCCAACACACAAGAGAGTTTTACCATCGTCAGAGAACTGGAATCCACCCCCCAAACCCCCACTCAACATCACCAAAGAGGAAGCCTCGTGAACTAAGATACACAATACCCTCCTGAACAAAATTGCAACACTTTGACAAAATAATTAAATGAAACCAACTCATCACTAGCACCAACGCCTAACCCCCTAAGACCATCTCCCCCTCTACAGCTTTTCAAAACCATTCCCCATTCTGATTTAACCCTCTCACCAAAGCTGAGGTCTCCTCCACCCTGAAAGGCTTGAAATCATCTAGATGTAAGGGAGACGCCCGCCCAGCCACAATAATCAAGGACTTTTCGGATGCCTTGGTCTCGTTCATCGCAACATTTATCAACTCCTCCTTCACCTCATCCCTGGTCCCTACCAGCCTCAAGGAAGCATGGGTATTTCCATTGCTGAAATAAACATCACTAGATCCCTCTACCCCCACCAACTACTGCCCCATCACCACAATCCCTTTCCTCCTTGAGATTCTGGACAGAGACGCCTACCTCCAAATCCACAAATACCTGGAATATAACCGCATCCCAGGAATCCGTCAATCTCGGTTCCGCCCAGGTCATGGCACAGAATCAGCCCTGCTTGATCTAAAGAACCAGCTTGACGAGATCAAGGATGCAGGTAAGCCGGCTCTCCTTTTACTCCCAGACCTCTCTGCAGCGTTCAACTTGGTTGACCATAAGATCCTCTGCCATCACCTTACCTCTGCGGCCAACATTTTGCCTGAAGCAACCAGCTGAATCACCTCCTTGGAAGACAGAACTATAGGAGTCTATCTCCTGCGGCATTCCCCAAGGCTCCTGCATCTCCTCAACCCTCTACAACATTTTCACCAGACCACTCTTTGACCTCCTAGATTCAATCGTTATCTCCTATATCTACTATGCGGATGACACTTACATTCTCCTTCCCCTTACTGGCAACTACCTTGCAGGCTCTGACACATTAAACACTGTCTACAAGACCATCCAGGTTTGGATAGCCATGCACCTTCTTTGTCCTAATGATGAAAAAACTGAAATCCTCCTTGTGGTTCCTCCTGCTGTGTTCAAAAACCTCAACCACAAATACGCTTCCTTCTCCACTGATGGCATCCCGATCCCTGTGTCCCCATCAGTGAAGACACTGGGAGTCTACCTAGATGCCTCCCTCTCCCTCACACACCAAGTCAATGCTATTGCCTCCTCTGATGCCCACACCACCAAACTTCTGAATGCCTGCAGACCCTTCCTATTCACTGACTGTTTCCTCACGATTGCCTGTGCCATCATTGGCTCTCGATTAGACTACTGCAACCCACTATTTTTTCCTCTTGGTGATTCTCCATTTGGACTCCCCGTGCCTACGCACCATGTGGTCCTACAATCTGACACAGTGTTCTTAAGGTGTCACCTTCCGTGGACTTCCTTCGGACCCTGTCCATCGCTTCAGGGTCTCCGCACCAGCCACGCACAAGGGCCGCCTCACATCGCCCTGGCTACCCCTTCTACCTACGCAACATCTACCTGCTTCCTCACTTGCCACATTTTGGAAGCCATTGCGTTCATCTGCGCTCACTGGAAGCACGACCAGTGAGTCTTCTGACCCTTGTTTTTGGCCCAAGAAGAAGGCTATCAACCTATCCTGCCGAAACATCAACAGCACACTCACCCAGACTATTCCACGGGCATTCTTTTGTGCTGTCTCCTAAATCCCTAACATCGTATCTAGACATAGACCGAATATAAGGTCAGACTTCAGCCGGGCACAGGAGACACAGATTCATCTGTCTCCTTAATTCACATTCTCACAGTGTGTTCTTTATCCCCAATGACATGGGATACTTTGATTTTCAAGATGTTGGTCATACGTAAAAATGTTTAAACTCACATCTATTGTCACTAAGTACAGTTTCCTTTTCATACAGTGAAACTTGTAACTATGTATGTTATTACATGAATGGATATCATGGACTGTTATGAAAAGAAACAACTTATTTTGCCTGCACCAAAAAACCTTTTTTTTAAAAAAAAAATTAATACTAGCAAACTAAATGAAAAATTAAAAATTCATTTTGCATATATCGTTTGAGTCATATGTTTAGCACCAGCAAGCATGTTGCGCTTCTCAATGGTTGCCCAGAATAATATGTGTTCCCATTTAAGGTCGAAATAACCAGTGTACACTGAATTATTCCCGTACACCTTTCAAACTCATAGAGGGGAGGACAACCCCCATGTTATACCCACTATTTGCATGGCACTTCAATGCGTAATATCCAGATACTGCAATGCAAGTCATCCAGAACAATGTTCACTGGCTCCCAATACAAGAACGTATCACCTTCAAAATGTTGTCCATTACCCACAGGTGCCTCTGTAATTCTGCCCCCATACCTCTCACAGAAAATCATTAAAGCCCAGTTAACAAACCCAACCAGAACCGTCTACGCTCACTGGGTTGTCATGCCTAAATTCAGATGGGCTAGAGTTGGCAGAGTTGTGAGTTTCCAGGTTACTGCGGCAAAACTCTAGAATGCACTAACACTTGCCCTGAGAGCAAAACAATCATACTGGACTTTACACAAACTTCTGAAAACCTGGCTCTTCCTCAAGATCATTTCCCGACCATTCCTTCCCCAGCACCTTTCTGCCAACACAAGATTTACTGCTTTGTAACCTGTTTCTGAAACAGCACCTTGATGCCCATGGGTTAAGGGTGCTTTACAAATGTACAAATAAATAAATAAATAAGCGGAACATCTTGATATGATCTTCTTACCTTTCTTTTCTGGACGTTTTTAGAGGTATGTTGGTGGTGTGTATCTTAGGTAGTTCCTCATCAGAATGAGAATTAAAGAGGTAGAGTGTGAGGAAGAAGGTGAAGGCATATGGCTTCAGAATTAAAAAGCTGCAACAGTGGTATTTAAAAGAGTTAAGAACTGGGGAGTTTTGCATGTTAAAGTGGAAGAAGTCTCAATGCATGAGAGTGAGAAGAGAGAAGGAATGCAATTGAGCAGATGCGAGGGGAGAATGGATAGGCTGAGGTGAGATGAGGAACGATGATCTCATTGGATAGAGTAGTGCTACATAGAGTTAGTGATGTAAGGAGGGGAAATAACATGAAAGGATGTATAGACAAGAATAAGGAACTTGTATTTGGCTCAATTTCGCATGTTCAGCCAACTTACTTTTAGTTGGTAGGAAGAGGGGCGAGAAGAACGAGTGAGGTGGAATAGAGCGCCAGTTTCAAAGCTGAGAACTTGATTGAGAAGTTAGAGGGTCACAGCAGAAGAATGGTGTGTTTAAGTTTAAAAGGATCAGAACCAATATGAGATGTTTAGTAGTTGAAAATGGTAGGAGACGTTGGATTTTCGGTATGCAGTGATTATGTGGCATCACAAAATAACTAATCCAATTACAATGAATCCAAAATAACTAATTCCAAAAGAATTTAAAATGGGGTTGGGAGTGGGAATAGTGGTTTTGGGCTGGGGGAAAAGTATTAGGAACAAAAAAAGGTGGGGAGCTTTGGCAGATCCCCCCCCCCAAAAAAAAACAACAAAAAAGGAATTTGTTATTTTGGCTTTAGTTATTTTGGTATTAGTTGTAATGATTCCACGTAATCACATGGAACCGGATTTACCAGATATTCAGAAAGCCAAGTCTGATGGCTAAAGCAGGGTTCATTTTGTTTCCTTCCTTGTTGGTCTGTGTGGGTCACCTTCTGCTCACGGCTGTGGGACAGAGTGAGATCTGTGTGCACAAAGGCAGAAAAGCCTTTCTCGAGGGAGGGTACTTTGGGATTAGCTGGTTTATAACCCCTGCCATGCATGGACATCTTCCAGCAAGGATTGGACTGGCGCACTGACCTTTAGAATTTACTTTGAAGAGCCAGCATAAGGCTTTGAGGACTTTCATGCTGTGAAATGAGAGATAAAAGAACTTGTATTTGTATTTTGTGTTTATTTGAAGAGCAGAGATGCAAATTTCGATCAGAAATGATTGACATTAATCACATTTATAGGAGGCGGAGGCAGAAGGGTGAGCCACAAAGATGGGAACAAGTGGTAAGCCATTTTGAGGGTGTGAAAAGTGAACAAAGTGGGAAATAGACCTGTACAAATATACACAATGATATTATTATGCAGCGCTGGAAGGAGTGGTGGTGTCAGGTAGGAAGGATGGGGTAGAGGGAAAATGAAGCTCCTGCTTTAGCAACTAAATGAAGTTTAAGCAGAGCTTTGAAAATATCCACAGTCGGACTAGCTTTGATTGGGATAGACAGCGGATTTCAATGGAGTTGGTGAGTAGGGAGAAAGAGTGGAAACAACAGGAGACACAGGAGGGGGATGGGACAATGAGTTTGAGCGCAAGACCAGAGGAAAGGAGATGGTGAGTAGGCAAAGATGGAATCAGACTGGTACTGGGAAGCAAAGCCATTGATAGCTTTGTAGACTAGGAGGTGGAACTTGAAAAGGGAGTGGTTGTGCATGACGAGCCCACCAGCATGGTGTCAGTAGGTAGACGTGGGGGTGGATTTCGGTAGGCTGTGGAAGGCATGGGGGTAGCAAAGTTGAGAACTGTCTAGAGGGAGGAAGCAGTAGAGGGGAAGGCTAAGGAGTGGGCTCAAACAGGCAAGTTCTGATGAAGACGAGAGTGGAGATGAGAGTTTTCTTACAGTGTTCAGTACAAAATAGACACGTTTTCTGACTGCTGAGAAGGTTCATACGAGCAGTTGAGGCAACGGTAGTGATGAATTGTTGCAGTTGCAGGTCGCTATTAAAGAGGAAATCCTGGATGTGCGCCTAAGGCGAGGACGAAAGAAGGTCAGGCGGGAAGGAGCTAGGAGAGGGAAGGGTAGAGATGGCATCGGAAGCCAGGTGAAAGATAACACCTGTTTTTGAAGAGTTCAGTAGAGAGCCATGCAGTGATGGATTGCAGTGAGACAGTTGATAATCTGTTCCAAGATGGCTGGGGTGAAAGAGGAAAAGAAGAAAAAGATTTGGCTATTGTCAGAAATGGGATGATGGTGAAAGCCAAAGGGCGAGGGAAACTGGGTAAAAGTTCACTGCAGCCACATTTGGGGCAGCACAGTGTTTATTTAAAAGTGGTAGCACAGTTTCAGATTTGAAGGAGGCAGGGAAGAGTCCAGCGCAGTGAAAGAGGATAATGAGCTCAGATAAATAAGGACAGGTGATTGAGACTCAAGGGCTTCATTTTGAGTTGGGGAGTGTGGTAAAATGTGGTGGTAATACCGTTTACTGCCACATTACCGTACCGCCCAACTACGAGTTTGGGGGTAAAGTGGAGGCAAAATCTCAAGCAAGAAGCTGAGGTATTTCCACCACCTTACTGCCCAAAATCAGCCAATTTGTCGGTTTTACCATCGGTCGTAATGCAGCTGAAATCCCCAATGGAGTCCTATGGACTCCAATTAAGGGGGACTAACACTGCCTATCGCCACTTGTAATCTGGCGGTTATACCGCTGGACCAAGTGGCGGTAATGGTAGTACAGTTTGGTGGTATCTCGGCAGCCCCTTAGTCTTTCAGTGTTTGAGGAACAAACAGGTCTATATGGGTACAAGATGAGTTGTTGCTGCAAAGGATAAGTGCTAATTACGTAGAAGAAGTAGGGGAGATGCAGTTGGGACTAGTAGGTGCACATGGGATAGGCGATGGGCAGAAGGAGGGTTGGGCAGCGAGAGAAAGGAGGACTGCGAGAGTGTCTTGGATTTTAGAGTTTTTACAGGAAAGGTTGTGTGCAAAGCCATTAGAATAAAGGGAGGAGGCCATGGATATTGGCTTGGGAGGTGTGAGCAAAGTTTGATGGGTACATGAAAGTTTGCGCAGGTGATCTTTAAGGCAGGAGATTAGGTTTGTAAAGTAGGAGGATATGGTAGAGTCCGGTACAGAGGTGAGGGCAGCCAGCAACTTTTTGTAGGCTAGAAGTAGGTTGGAGGTCTGTAATGCACTCCTGCATTGTGGGTCATGATGCATGTCTGTTTTGAGGGTCTGAATCTCAGCTGTGATGCAGGGCTGAGGACTGGGGTGGGAAGGTGTGAATGTGTACGCAGGATAGTGTTGGTCAAGGGGAGCCAACGGTGCATAGCGAGAGTCAGAAAAAGCACAGTCATTGGAACATGAATGGATATGGGAGAGGGATATGAGAGAGGTCCTCACATCATTTAGGTGAGGCGCAAGAGAGTCTTGCTTGAATTTCCTCCTGGTTATTCAAGGCAGAGGAGGAGTGGATGCTGGAGAGATTGAGATGTTAAAGTGAACAATGGAGTGATCAGAGGTAGATGGGTCAATGGAAAGTTCAGTGAGTGAATAAGTGTGAAGAGAAAGACACGGGCAAGGGAGGTCCCATCAGACTGGGTTTGTTCCTAATTGAGGGAGTAGAGGGAGGGGTCAGATAAGAGGAAGTATGAACAAGATGGGTTGTTGTGATATAAAATCTTTTTATTCACCCACAGAGCAATATGTATAAGAGATACTGTCAGTGCTACGTGTTGTTAAAACTCAAAAAGACAGAGAATATCCAGGGCTGTGGGGATCAATGTACCCAGCAAGGGCTAGGTGCTAGTTTAAAAGAGGTATCCCAATTGCTCAAAGGATATCAAGGCAGGAGGGGGTCGACTGGTTTTGATGACATGAATGGTTTATGTCATCATCTTCAGGACCAGCAGGTTCAAAAGAGCCTTATTCTCTGTGATCCATGGTGCACAATGTTGTGGATCGATGCAGCCATCTCATGACCTAAAAGGGAAATGGACATGCGTTCAGAAGGTTGCTGAAATGGGGGGTCAGTTGCTCGGCCGTGATTTCCAAGAAAACCAATTATTCATATATGTCAAAAATGTGGGTACAGCATCAAATACATTAACCAGGGATCATAGATCACCCATTGTCCCATCACACAGTCCAAATAATAGGGGTATGTATGGTGGTGTGTATTACCTCCCTGCTGTTCCATAGATCAGTCAGGGGCGAGGAACGTATGTCGCAATAGCAAGGAGAGACTCTAATTTGCATATGCGTCGAGTATCTAAGGGCAGGACAAAGAACAGAAGGAACTTATTATCAGTGACCTCTGTGTTGGTACATAGCCCCCATCGGCGAGGGATTATAGAAAAAATAGAGAGAGAGGAGCCACTGTCCCTGATACAGAGCAGGCACATACCTCGATTGGCTTTTTGTTTTGCTTTGCAGTGTCTGTCTGTTGGGTCACGCTGTTGTGTGAGGTTGCTAAGGGAACGTGCATGCAAGCACACTTATTTCGATGGCTTCCCAGATGCAGCTGGTCCTGGTTGGAAAGCGCCATCTTGGACTGCTGTTACTGTGCAAGTATATTGTGGGGAGAGAGGGGTTGGGGGATTGATTCCCCTTCAATGTGTGGGTCTGCGCTATGCAGATGCAGTACATTTTGAGTATTGATTGTGTTGAGGCCAGAAACCTTCCATATTACTCGATCATTTGGTAGGTTTTGCTCTAAAAAAGGGGGGGGCCTAGTTGGAGCACCTTTTTTCCAGTGAACCTAGTGGTGCCCAAGAATGCAATTCCTGTTATTAATAAAGTGGGGAGGAAGGGGCGGCGTGTGTGTTTTTCCTATCCAGCCTCTGCATGTGGGTGTGAGGGCATCCTAAGGAGACGTTGAACCTCCTGAGCACCTTGACCTTCAACCCATAAACCGAATGGCTTATCACCATTTACATTGAGGCCTATATACTAAGATCCATCAAACAGACATGTTGTTAGCTTCACAGCTCCTCCTCAACTCGACCATCAAGTTGGGCTACATTCCTCCTGCTTTGTAGCACAACTGGCGGAAATAGACCTAATCAGGATTTTTTTCCTGTACAAAGACACGTTTTACCAACAAATCTCAGGCACGCCCATGGGTGCCACTTTTACTCTGAGCCTGGCAAACCTGTATGTATACCTCTTCGAACATGAACATGTATACCCAGAGACTAACCCTTTAAAATGGTATCTCCGAATTTGACAATGCTATATAGACAACATTATACTGATCTTTGAAGGGACAGAAGTCAAACTTGAAGCATTCAAGACATGGGTTAACCAATGCAATCCTTACTTAAACTTCAGTCTTGATGCTAACAAATGGGAGATCCACTTCCTAGACCTCCACATTATGGCCAAGGAAGGAAGTCTTATATCCAAGGTCTATAAAAAAAGACACGGACCGCAACTCACTGCTGGCCTACAAAAGTTACCATCCAAGGGCCCTAAGGTACAATCTCCCCTTTGGCGAATTTCTGAGGTATAGACGTAATGCACCAATCCAGAAGATTGTGTAGATCAAGCAGGACACCTTAAACATCAACTGCTGCAGAGAGGTTACCCAAAGCAAATTGTACGTAGCACATACAAAAGAGCAAGACACGTATCTAGTGAAATCACTTTACAACAGAGACCTGAACTTCTGTAGAGAGGAAATATAATGGCAGTGTTCAGCTACTCGCCTCTTTTCAACCTGCTCAAAAGGGAGAACAAAAAGCTCTGGCCTATTCCAAACACTGGATCCACCCCATTAGCGGTGCCCTGCTTCGTGATCAAACAAAGGCAGAACCTTCGTGACAAACTAGTGCATACTTTGCCACAGGCACATTTCAATGAAAATAAAATGAATGGACAATAGACTCTGTGGGCTACAACCCCATTGACAGGACACGCAGCATGTGGACAGTGCACCGTCTGCAGACAAATGCACTGGAGCACATGTATAGACATCGGGTGGAAAACCCCATGGTTGCAGACATTTTTGACCAACTGTAACAGTGCAGGTGTGGTATACCTGATCACGTGCCCATGTGCACTACGCTACGTTGGCATGACTATGCGACTGATAAAAAAGAGGATCATCTAACATGTCATGCATAAGAACACATAAACTGACAGCACCAATGGTATCCCACTTTGATCAGATGGGTCATAGTGCCGAAGAATTCAAATGGACTATACTCAAAAGAATGCACCCACCACAACCTGGGGGCAATTTCGAGGATATCCTGCTTAAAAAGGAACAACAATGGATATTCCACTTGGACACTTTTCAGAATGGACTTAATGAAGAAATGTAATGGCCCGACCTGGCGAAAATGCACTAAGGTATCCCCAAACACACACCATGATGATTATCATGAACAGAGTGTACATTAAGGTAGCGGCCACCAGTAGGAAGGCTGTTCTGACATGGGGCTCGTTCTCATCTCCTTAGGATGCCCTCACACCAACATCGACACAGTGGCCGGATAGGAAACACAAACACACACACACACCCTTTACTAATAATAGGAATTTCATCCTTCGGCACCACTCGGTTCACCAGAATAAAGGTGCCCCCAAACAGGCCCCCTATTTTTTTGCGCGAAACCTACCAAATGATCGACTAATATGGAACAGAGAACGTTTCTGGCCTCAACACAATCGAGACTCGAAATGGACCGCATCGCCCTAGCGCAGACCTGCACATTGAAGGGGAATCAATCCCCCTAAACCCCTCTCCCCACAGTATACTTGCACAGCAACATCAGTCCAAAATGGAGCTGTGCTTTACTTTCCAACCAGGAGCAGCTGCATCTGGGAAGCCATAGAAATATGTTAGCAACCTCACACAACAGTGCATCCCAACAGACGGACGCTGCGAAGCAAAAGAAAAAGCCGCTCAAGGTAGGTGCATACTCTGTATCAGGGAGAGTGGCTGCTCTCTCTATCTTTTTTCTAACAATCCCTCGCTGATGGGGGTTTTGTACCAACACAGAGGTCACTGATAATAAATGGCCCGTCTGTTCTTTGTCCTGCCCTTAGATACTCGCCCACACGCAAATCAGAGTCTCTACTTGCCATTGCGACACATGTTCCTCGACACTGATGTACGGAGCCGAAGCCAAGTAATACACACCACCATACATACACCTGTTATATGTACTGTATGATGGGACTATGGGTGATCTATGAACCCTGGTAAATGTGGTTGATGCTGTGGCCACATTTTTGGCATATATGAATAATTGGTTTTCTTGGCAATCATGCCCCGAGCAACTGAACCCCCATTTCAGCAAACTTCTGAACTCATGTCCATTCCGCTTTTAGTTCACAAGATGGCTGCATCGATCTGCAACATTGTGCACCATGGATCACAGAGAATAAGACTCTCTTTAACCTTTGGGTCCTGAAAATGATGACATAAACCATTCACGTCATCGAAACCGGTCGACCCCCTCCTGCCTTTATATCCTTTGAGCAGTTGCGATACCTCTTGTAAACTAGCACCTAGCCCTTGCGGTTGGTACATTGAGTCCCACAGCCTTGGCTCGTATCTATCTTTTTGAGTTTTAACAACACGTAGCACTGACAGTATCTCTTATACATATTGCTCTGTGGGTGAATAAAAATATTTGTTATCACAGCAAAACTCCCCTTTGGAATGTTGAGGGTGCGAGAGCTGGAGATTCCAATTGGGTCCCCTCTTTTTCAGGCTATTGAGTGTTTTTAATTTGATAACAGGATTTCTTGCTGTAGTAGAGGGACAGTGTTTCTCCTCTTTTCTTTCAGATAGGTGGCACACAACTGCTGACCTAGGACAGCACCCCCTGACACATGTATGGTTGGCGGTGGCCACCTAGAGGGTCCGAAAGAAAGATATGGTGGGAACATGTACAGTGGGCATGGCATCTAGTGGGCAACATGTCAAGCGGTCACGGCCAAGGCCATGGCTAGAAGGACTGGAAGAAAGCTACAACATTTAAAGGGGACATGGCCGAAAGCCGGGTCAATGTTCATGGGCGAAGGTCATGGCTAGTGAGTGGGAAAGAAAGGTATTGTTTTAAAAAATACAGTGGCCAAAGGCCCTTCATAGTGGACCTGAAAGACATGTATAGTAGACATGACCAAATCCTATGGCTGCGCAGTGTGCCCAAAAGAAAGATATTGGGAGAACGTGTACAGTGGAAACGCCCGAAGGCCATGGCCACTGTCCATGAAGAAATGCCCTTTCTAGTGGCCCATAAAAGAACTTTCTAAACGAAAGAGTGTACCCTTACTGATCCTGATTCAAACCACAAACATTTTAGGTGAACAGATATTTAATTCTCTGGATCTGTCCACTAGCTTTAATTTATTTAGAAAGAGAATTAGGTTTCTATATTCTGGAAATCCTAGGACCAAATCATCCGCTATTCATAGATTTCCACTCGCTTAGTGAAATTGCTGTATGTTTCAAAAACAAGCGTTTAGGTAAGTGTTGCAAAGGTTAACAAAAAATGGTATAGATTGGAAAAACAAACAGTCAATTCCTAATTCCAAAAGGGTATAAATCATATATTTTTAAAAAGAGACATAACAGAAAATCAACATGGTTATAATCTGACCAAGGGCATAAAAAGAATAAGTACATCCACATGGTACATATAGTTGAAAGTTCAAAAGTACAAAGGAATATTGTGAGACATGCATATAGCAGAAACAAAAAGCAAAAAAACAATGCTGTTTAGTTAAATCATTAGAAAAAAATGTATTGAGAGATGGGATGCAGAGAAATCAGATGCATGGTAATAGTTCAATAAGTGCATTGCATCATAGATCCCATGGTGGGAGCTTTTACTTGTCCCTCCTTCAATTGTTTATACAGAGCAGTTAATGCTGCAGGGTCATTAGGTACAAGATATCTTTAAACTTGCCAACGTGAGGGTTGTTGGTTAGATCATAAAAGTTCCAGAGGACAGGGATATGTGTGTTCAGTTCCCTATATTCTTCACGTTTCGACGGTAGTCTATTGGAATAGGTCCGCCTTCATAAGGGCTCCTATTTAGGGACCCTGTAAAGAATATATGGATATCAAGTGAGTGGAGTAGTGCTGCAGGTGCCCATAATATTGGGGCACTGATGTAATCATTAAAACTCTCAGCACCGGTCGGGAGGCTTACCTGCCGGTGCTTCAAAACCCAAGTGCTCAGGTGCAGGCCACACAGGGGTGGGTGCCAGGCTACAGGACCAATCGCATAGACAACCAGTGAGGATTATCAGTCAAAATCACATCTGGGTGTCTCTATAGAGATTTAAAGAAAGTGAAGCTATATGAGTAAAGTGCCAGTGTCTCATATGGTGATATTGATGAATTAATGCTGTACATCCATTGATTCAGGATTTAGAAGTAACATTAGAGGAAATTCTATTGTACCTGATTTGGATGCAGTATCGTTACTTTGGTATGTTCCAATCCTGTCGGCATCAGGTACAGGTTGTGGACCGGTGCTGACTTGCGAATGGCTCCTACGGGGAGAGAGCAGAGGCAGAATGCCAAGACCTCATTTAGGTCAGTTTGGTAATATGATACAGCAGCTAGATAGCTGTAAACGTTGCTTTAATGTGGGGTTGGTGTTTCATTAAAACATATGTTTTAGGTAAGAAGGCTGAGTTTTGAAAAGTTTCCAATGCATGCATAGAGAGTGCACTGAGTAGGCAAAGTCTAGTCTGGTGCCTTGTTTCATCGCGGGAGACAAAATATAACCGAGGCGTTGCAGTGCTCAATCAAATGTACGCCCAGCATTTGTCTCTTGCTGCTGTGGAAAGACGGCCACATAAAGCAGCGTACGGAGGAGAGGGGAGAGCAGGCTGTCAGGCCAGTATGGTGTGGCTGGAGTGGGGGAGAGAAAACTTGTGTGCGTGCTCGGCGGAATTCGCCGGAGCGGGCTTACCTCTTGCTCAGCATGTTCACTGCCGCATGAGTCAGCAGGAACTGGTGCAGAGGAAAGCGGGAGGCACGCCGTCTCATCCGTGCAGCCTGAGTTGAAGGGTGTGCGTGCTCAGTGTCTGCATAGCAATATGCCCATAACCACGGTGATCACGCATGCGCCAAAGTTGGATAGTCGTGTTTACAGTCGTTGTCATGGCAATCACACGTGTAAGCCACTCAAGGTTTCAGAGAGGGAGAGGGGCTGTGCACAAGGCGCGTCGGAAAAGTCAACGTCTGCCGAGATGTCAGTGCTCACCATTCTCCACCCTTCTCAAAGGGTTCCCTGTAATGGCTGAGTGTCACGGTAGGTTGAGTGGGCTAAGATTTGTGGGTGTTTGTGAAGAGAGGTACGTGTCCCTATGTGTCGAAAAGAGACATTTGGGGTATGTGGGACTGTCAATCTCTTTCCGGTGTAGCGCCTGAAGTGTATGGAGTGCTGGGTTTAGAAAAATTGAAATGCACAAGGCATGTATTCGTGGGCATGAGGTCATGAGACCCAAGGTGTGTGGGGGCTGACCTAGCCTATCGAGTGGTGAGCTTGCAGTAGAGGTAGCTTGCAAGGTGCTGACTGGTGAATGAGTCTCAATGTTATTGGGGGACAGGGGATTGTGAGTCAGGGTGGCTAAGGCTCAGGAGCAGCGCTAGGTCAAAACGAAGCAAGGTGTCATTATGTCTGGGGGTGTTGTGACATTGAATGGGGGATGGGCCATAGAACAGAGCACTCTTGTTGCCGTAGTGCATGGTCTATAGGAAGGGTACCCCCAATATGGGTTACATTCCTATAGCAGGGGCTTATTCCCTTAGCGTTGCTGTGGCGCAGACGATGTATCAGGAATGTTGTGCAAGTCCTCCGTGGGGGTACCTATATCAGGGGTATTGTTATACTACCGGTTGGAAAATTCAGTGCAAGCCATGATGGTAGGTGTCCAGCCGATGAATCCATCTGGATTCTTTTCTCAGAAGGCTTTGTTGGGTGTCAGGGCTTCCCTTAATTTTCTCAACTACGCACCAGAGGATATTGTTTGGTGTGTGGTTAGCCGCTATGAAGTGTTCCATTAGGGGCGCTGTTAAGTTTTTGCGTCTAATTTTAGACCTGTGTTCAGAGATCCTGATGTTGACTGCTCTTGTGGTTTGACCTATGTACCGAAGGCCGCAAGGGCATTCAATACAATAAACCACGTTCTGACTCTTACAATTAGTGAGGTCCCTGAGTGTCCATTTCCGTTGTCCGATTTGAAAACTGCTCATCTTTTTTGTAAATTGGCACGCCACACAGCTGCCACATGGATGATGGCCTTGTAGTGGTCTTAGTGTCCGCGTGGGATTTCTACTCAGTTGAAATTGGGAGTGCACCAAGTATTCTCTGATATTTTTGGGCCGTTTGTAGGCAAATCTAGGGGTTGGTTCACCCGGTAGATTCAGACGTGCTCTGTGCCAATGTTTATTGATAATTTTCTTTACTTGTGAAGTGTGAGTACCGAAGGTAACAACACAGATGAGACGGTCTTCTTTGATGTCAGTGGTGTCCCGTTGTAATTGGAGGGGAGTATCTCTGTTACTGTTGCGGGCTCTTTTCTTGGCCTGGTCCAACTGTTTTCTGGGGTATCCTCTTACTCGTAATCGGGTGGTTAGACTCTCAGCATGTCAATTAAAGTCTTCGGGCACAGTGCAGTTCCTACGTATTCGGAGATATTGTCCATAGGGTAGGTTGTCCTTGGTATGAGCGGGATGATTACTGGCATAATGTAGTAGAGTATTCCTGGATGTAGGTTTTCGCTATAGGTCACATATTAGTTTGCCATCTTTCGGTCGAATAGATAGATCCAGGAATTTAATCTCGGAACTACTATGGTCCATGGTAAACTGGATATCGGTGTTACATGTGTTCAGCCAGGTCCAGACTGCTGTTAATTGAGAAGTGGTGCCGGTCCAGATGAAAATGACTTCATCTATGTACCGGTACCGATTGCTGATCTGAGGCTGCCACATGTTAAGGTTTGAAAGTACAAAGTCCCTTTCAAATTTAGCCATGAACAGGATTGCCAAACTAGGGGCAAAAGCTACACCCATGGCGGTGCCTTTTGTCTGCAAGTATAGTGAGTTATCAAAGGTAAAGACATTTCTGCGGAGTGCTATTGACATTAGCTCCAGGATAAAATTGGTGGGGGTCCTGTTGGTCGAGGTATCTGCGGTTAGCCATTCTCTGACACATTCAATAGCTTCTTCCTGAGGGATGCTCGTATAGAGTGATTTGATATCCATGCTCACCAAAAGTTGTTCAGCCGGGTATAATTCTAAGCCCTCAAATATGGTGATGGTGTGTGTGGTGTCCCAGAGGTAAGTAGATGTATTTGTGCTGATGTGTTGCAGGAAGAAGTCAATAAATTTACAAAGTGGTTCAAGGATGGATCCACATCGTGAGACTATCGGGCAGCCAGGTGGGTAGACAGGGTCCTTAAGTGTCTTGTGAAGCGCGTAGAAACAGGGATTTCTACCGCATGGTCTGATCAGGAACTCAGATTCTTTTTTAGAGATCCAATCACGTTGTAGTGCAAAGTTGACAGTTTCGGAAATTTCTTGGCATATTTCTTGTGTGGGATCTTTGCGAAGATCAATGTAGCTGTCTGGGTCATTAAGTAGTGCCAGCACCATGTTTTTGTACTGGCTGATGGTCATAATGACTAGCCCACCACCTTTTGTCCGAGGGTTTAATAATTATGTTTTTGTTTTTTTGAAGCGATATCAGAGCTTGTTTTTCAGCTGGAGTCAAATTATGTTTAGTCTTGATTATTTTGGTTTGTAATTTAGCAAAATCTTTCAAAATACATCTTTCAAACTGTGAGCAGGTCAAAGAGGCAATGGAGATAAAAGACAACCCCATTCTAACTTTCAGACCCAGCACCCAAAAAGTTACATCAGCAGGACAGAACAAAACTACATGTCCCATAAACCACCACGGGAAATGGAGACCAGGTGGGGGAAAAGATAAAATGAACAAAGGGAAGCGGTATAGATACAGCCCTGTCATGCGGTACAGTGACAGGTACCCCCATAGCAGTACAGGTTGGGATGGACAAACAGTGCATGGAGCAGGGTGGAGGTGTGAAGGCAAGCTGGCTGCAGGTGTGGGACAAACAGTGCATGGAGCAGGGTGGAGGAGTGAAGGCAAACTGGCTGCAGGTGTGGGAAGTGGGCAGGAAAGGCGGGTGGAAGCTGAGGGGAGGAGCAAAGTATGAGTTAAAAGAAGCCCGGGGAAACTCATCAGGTGTCTCTCATTACAGCAGCAGCACTGGCCGGAGACCACAGAGAAGTGGGAGGAATCCCCAGGTGATGTACACTGGGCGTACTAGGAGGCTGAAGGCTCGGCATCGCGGAGATCCTTATCAAGAGGCAGACTCTCCACCAGGAGAGGCTCGAGGAGCGGCAGCGCCGGGAAACACTACCGAAGCGGATTCACTGACAAGGAAAATCTGGCCATAAACCATTTTCAAAGGACAGTGTTTTGGTGGGTTTACCCTCTCTGTTTGTTTTGTTTTTTTTTAAAACCCAATTTGGACAGCTGGCGAAGGAATGGAAAGCTAGTGTCCGCGGGAAAGGAATTTATGTGACCTGATTATTTTTCTTTCAAAGAGGAGCAAAGGTTAAGAGGACATTCATGCGAACTCTGAATTGATTCACCCTTTTTCCGAGCAAGCCTGCTGAGCCACATTTAAGCATGTTTTGTTGTTTATAATGAGAGGCTGTTTGAAAGGTTAACACAGCAATAAATCCTACCTTGTGAACCCTGCATTCCGACTACAGTCTACTACTTTACAGTGGTGGCAGTGGTGGGATTCAAGAGAACGCCAAGGCAGACAAATTGGAAGCTGTGATAAAGGCACTCAGAGAGGGGCAGCAGCAACTGCAACAACTTATCCAAGTGCAAGGCCATCAGGCGCAGGCAGACAGACAAGCCCTCCAACAAGCCATACAAGTGCAAAGTGCGGCACAAGAGCAAGGACGGGAAGCTTTAAGAATATTGGGAGAAGCAGTGGCCACCACACGGACGCATCCCGTGATACCGTCCACGGTATTACAGAAATACCAAGTAGGAGAAGACCCCAGTTTTTTCTTTGTGAATTTTGAAAGAATAGCCAGAGCAGCTCAATGGGCGCAGTACAGATGGGCCTTCTACCTCGCACCCCTGCTCACAGGGCCAATGCAGGGGGCATACCAAGCTGCCAACCCCACAGGGGACACTCCTTATACCGAGATTAAAAAAACAGTGTTGGAAAGACTTGGTATGGTTGAAGAATCCTACAGACTCAAGTTTAGAGAAACCAGATTGAAACCCGGCGAAAGCCCAAAACAATTGTTCTACAGAGTGCAAGATTTGGCGGAAAAATGGCTACAAACAGGCCCTGCCACAATAGGGCAGATTAAGGATAAAGTATTGATGGACCAATTCATTGATGCCTTACCCGGACCCATACTGAGGTGGGTTAGGCAACATCACCATCTGTCCTTTACCGAGGCCATAGATGTGGCAACAGCATATCAGAAGGCAGGTAACACTCGGCCCATCCCAGTGACCCACTTGAGACCAAGTATGGAGACTCCCGCCTTACGCAGTGGGCCTTACAAGGGGCCAAGCACCGAACCCAGGAACTGGCCAGAACCCCGACCTAATGCGGTTGTTACAAACAAAGGAACGGCACCCCAATGTTTCGAATGTGGGAAATGGGGTCATATTGCTCGATTTTGCTCCCGAAAACCTAATCCTGAACCAATGGAAATCTGGACCTTACAAACTCAGGAATACAGAAGGAAACGGTTACCTTATGTGATAGAAGTCACAGTGGACGGACATCCCCGTCAAGCAATGATGGATAGCGGAAGCCAACAGACAGCCATACAGCCCCAGGTGAGCGAGCAAGATCACGAACAGGTGAGAACCATTGGCATCAAATGTGTGCATGGGGATGTGAAAGGGTATCCTACCAAAGACATGGTGTTGGGATTGCAGGGGCACGAGATACCTATCAAAGCAGCCATTATTCCTACCCTACCCGCCCTGGTACTGATGGGAACAGATCTACCGGAATTTGATAGATGGTTAAGAGAGGCCCCCTTTGCACAAACTGATCTAGTGGGGCCCTGCAGTCGAGAAAAATTATCCAAAACCCAGAAAAGGATGAACCAAGGGAATCAGGAAAAGTACAGAGACATTTCCATTATAGACTGGAAAGTAGGGGATCATATGCCGTCATTTCGAACAGAAACAAGGTTAGATGAAACGCTAAAAAGAGCCAGAGAACAAGCCCTAGACGCTAGCGGGACCAACCCTACTACGCCTTACTTTAAAGAAAAACACGGATTAATATATTGAGTAACTCAAGGCCCTGATAACATAGAGAAGGAGCAATTGTTGGTTCCCCAGTCCTACAGGAAAGGGCTGATACAGCTGGCACATGACCATACCACAGGCGGACATCTAGCGGAGAACATGACGATTAAAAGGGTGTTGCAAAATTTCTACTGGCCTGGAGTCTATGCGGAGGTGTCAAAGTATTGCCAAGAATGTGGAATATGTCAGAAAACAAGCCCACATATACCAGCTCGAGCCCCGCTACAAAGGATGCCCTTGATCAAAGAACCCTTTCAGATAATAGGGCTAGACATTGTAGGGCCTATGGAACCTACCAGCAGAGGATACCGGTTCATACTAGTGGTAGTAGACTATGCCACTAGGTACCCCGAAGCCTTTCCATTAAGAGGAATGTCTGCAAGACAAGTATGTGATGCCCTCTTACCCTACTTTGCCAGAGTAGGGATTCCTTTGGAGATTGTGACCGACCAAGGACCTAATTTTATGTCAGTTGTCATGAAGGAGGTATCCAAGACACTTGGAATCAACCATTTGAGAACCTCTGTGTACCATCATAAACGGATGGGCTGGTGGAAAGATATAATAAAACCATCAAACAAATGATAAAAAGAGCCACCAGTCCCACTGGTCTGGGGTGGGAGCGAGTGCTGCCATGGGTGTTGATGGTTTTTACGTGACACTCCACAATCTTCAACGGGGTATTCCCCATTTGAATTATTATTTGGAAGACAATCAAAATCTATCTTGGGATTACTGAAAGATACCTGGGAAAACCAAGAGGAAACAAACCTCACTGAATATGTTAATGACTTAAGAGAGCACCTGGGAAAACTCTGAGATTAAGCACAGGAAAACCTGGGTCGGGCTCAAGAAAGACAACAGGAATATTATGACAAAGGAAGCAGGCCGAGAACGCTTAAAGTAGGAGACAAGGTGTTGGTACTATTACCCACTCACACCAACAAAATGCTCGCCCAATGGAAAGGCCCGTACAGCATCACAAAAATATTGGGCCCAGTTAACTATGAGGTAGAACAACCAGATAGGCAAAACAAAAATCAGAACTATCACATTAATCTCCTCAAGTTATGGAAAGAAGGGGACTCAGCTGTATTGTGTACAACCCTGGCAGAGCTGTCGGTCCCAGAACAAATGGTCACAACCTCGGCTAGCGGCATACAAGATGTGGGATTGGGGGAACAATTGAGCGACACCCAAAGAACTGAGTTATTTTCCACCTTAGAACCTGTGGCAAAAGTATTCTTGAGTATACCAGGAAGAACCCATATAGCTACCCACTGCATCCCCACAGAGGCAGGCAAGATTGTACGCCTCCGACCCTACAGAATCCCTGAAGCAAAAAGGGGAGAGATAGCACAAGAAATAGATAGTATGCTGAAACTAGGTACCATTATTCCCTCAAAGAGCGCATGGTGTTCACCTGTGGTGCTAGTGCCCAAACCAGATGGTACCACATGATTTTGTATGGATTTTAGGCAATTAAATGCCATTTCCCGATACGAAGCCTACCCAATGCCCAGAATTGATGAACTGGTAGAGAAGCTGTGAACAGCATCCTTCTTGAGCACCTTGGACTACACCAAAGGATATTGGCAGATACCGCTCAACCCTGCAGATCAGGAGAAAACAGCCTTCTCAACACCCCAAGGGCTATTTCAGTTTACGGTGTTACCATTTGGGTTACACGGGGCTCCTGCCATGTTTCAGGCCGTAATGGACAAGATCTTAAAACCTCATGAACCATATGCGGTGGCCTATTTGGATGACATAGTTATTTTCAGTAGAACCTGGGAAGAACACTTAGTACATCTCACCAAAGTAATTAAATCCTTACAAGAGGCCGGGCTACATATTAATCCCAAGAAAACCAAACTGGCAGCCAAAACCACTAAGTATCTGGGATATTCGGTGGGAGGGGGGGTAATCACACCCCTGGTGGACAAAATACAGGCCTTGGGAAAACTACAAATTCCAGAGACACGGAAGGAGATCCGAGCATTTCTAGGGTTCGTGGGGTATTACAGAAGATTCATACCACACTTTTCTACAATAGCGGCACCACTGACGGACGCCTTGAAAACCAATAGGCCACTTAAAATTACTCCTGAAGTGGTGCAAGCCTTTGAACAATTAATACAGCTAATATCAACCCAACCGGTCCTACACTGCCTGGACTTCTCTAAAGACTTTTATTTGCAGGCAATTGCATCAGGATGCGGTCTAGGTGCAGTGCTATCCCAGGGGACGGAACAAAACCTTTGCCCAATCGCATTCATCAGTAGAAAACTCCTGCCACATGAGATACCGTACTCCACGCTAGAAAAAGAATGTCTAGCAATAAAGTGGGCAGTAGAGTCACTCTGTTATTACCCACTAGGGCGGAAGTTTACCATTTTTACGGATCATGCACCTCTCAGATGGCTGGCCACCCAGAAGGATTCAAACCATAGGGTTCTGAGGTGGTTTTTGACTCTTCAGCCCTATCATTTTGTTACAGTACATAAACCCGGAAAGTATCAGTTAGTAGCTGATTATTTATCCAGGGCGCTGAACCGGCCCGAACGGCCTAGTTCCCTGGGGGGAGTATGTGAGGAGGTCAAAGAGGCAAATGAGATAAAAGAAAACCCCATTCTAACTTTCTGACGCAACACACAAAAAGTTACATCAGCTGGACAGAACAAAACTACATGTCCCATAAACCACCACGGGAAATGGAGACCAGGTGGGGGAAAAGATAAAATGAACAAAGGGAAGCGGTATAGATACAGCCCTGTCATGCGGTACAGTGACAGGTACCCCCATAGCAGTACAGATTGGGATGGACAAACAGTGCATGGAGCAGGGTGGAGGTGTGAAGGCAAGCTGGCTGCAGGTGTGGGACAAACAATGGATGGAGCAGGGTGGAGGAGTGAAGGCAAACTGGCTGCAGGTGTGAGAAATGGGCAAGAAAGGCGGGTGGAAGCTGAGGGCAGGGGAGGAGCAAAGTATGAGTTAAAAGAAGCCCCGGAAAACTCATCAGGTGTCTCTCATTACAGCAGCAGCACTGGCCGGAGACCACAGAGGAGTGGGAGGAATCCCCAGGTGATGTACACTGGGCGTACTAGGAGGCTAAAGGCTCGGCATCGCAGAGATCCTTATCAAGAGGCAGATTCTCCACCAGGAGAGGCTCGAAGAGCGGCAGCCCCGGGAAACACTACCGAAGCGGATTCACTGACAAGGAAAATCTGTCCGTAAACCATTTTCAAAGGACAGTGTTTCCGTGGGTTTACCCTCTCTGTTTGTTTCGTTTTTTTAAAAACCCAATTTGGACAGCTGGCGAAGGAATGGTAAGCTAGTGTCCGGGGAAAGGAATTTATGTGACCTGATTATTTTTCTTTCAAAGAGGAGCAAAGGTTAAGAGGACATTCATGTGAACTCTGAATTGATTCACCCTTTTTCCGAGCAAGCCTGTTGAGCCACATTTAAGCATGTTTTGTTGTTTATAATGAGAGGCTGTTTGAAAGGTTAACACAGCAATAAATCATACCTTGTGAACCCTGCATTCCGACTACAGTATACCACTTTACACAAACGTTAAGAGTTTGCTGGGTATTTGACTGTCGGAAGGCGTGAATGAAGAAGGATTGTGTAGACCAGTATCTTCCTCTTGTTCCTCCGCCTCTAAGTTGTGTTCTTGGAAAAAGGTACGTACCCTTACTTTGCGTAGGAAAGTGCGGATCTCCATTTCAGAGTCGTACCAGTCGGTCCCCCTTGTGGGTACGAATGATAGGCCTTTAGTTAGAACAGAGGTTTCAGCCTCTGAGAGTGGAATCTTGGCTAGGTTGAAAATAGGATTGTTTCAAAATCAGCATTAGGGTTCAGTATCTCGGCGGCGTCGGGGCGCTGGTTTATTCTGCCTCCGTGTGGTTGAAAGCCCCATTGGGGAAAACCCCACTGGGGGTTGCCAAACCCTCCACCTCCTAAAAAAGAAAAAAAGGAGGGGGGGTAGGCTGGATTTGCCGATGGGTGACCCTGTTGTTGTTGTTGTTTGGATTGGTCGTCAGATGATGACCCGCTACTGGAACCAGAGAAAGTTACTCCTCTTCAACGGTTTCTCTGTGTCCGAGGTCCTGTGCCTTGAGCCAATCCTGCGTTTAGGTTGTTAATGTAGTTATCAGAATGTAAGGATAGATGACTTCAAGTTGAAACTCCTTGATGTCTTTCTGGAGTTTCTTTGTTTTTCTACTAAGAGTTGCAGTTTTGAAATCAGAGAACTGTTTGTTAAGATCTGTCAGTAGATTTTTTGCATCAATAATGGTTGTGTTGCTTATAAAGCTGGCTTCTTCTAAATCTAGATCTTTTTGGATTTGGGTAGCAATCCGCTGCGCCGTGGTAATGGTCAGTACCATTGAATCGCGGCTGCACTTCGTTGCTACGTAACTAAAATTAGTTACGTATTCTTTGTCATCTAGAACAAGACAGGGAACTTTTCTCACAACAAGCCCACTGGGGATGATGCTGTTTCTCAAATACTCTCTTAGGAAATGAGCATGTAATTCTGTGCGGAAGCACTTCTTTTTGAGACGTAAAATACTGTCTCCTGTATTTGTTATGCCCAACGGGGGATTATCACCTGTAGGGTCAAAGAACGAAGGGCCACTTATGGTGTCTTGGATCTGTTGGTCAGTGAAACTTAATGTAGCATTCTCAGCCATACCCAGAAAAAAGGAAGAAATTCAGATAATCTGGGTAACGAGTGTACGCGAGGCCTGTCGTCCGGTACCTCTGTGAGAACAGAGACCGAGCAAAACTAATCTTGGGAGAGAGTGTAAAGGTTGGTATAAAAAGGTGATGGACAGTTGAGGTAAGATGTACACCAAGTCCTATCAATGAGATCCCTAAGCAACAAGGTTGCCAAAAATTGGTAACAAAGAAACCCACCAGGGGTTAGTAGGGAATGGCCTTACTAGGAGGCATACTCAGCCAAAAGTGGAACATCTAAACAAAAGAGTGTACCCTTACTGATACTGTTTCAAACTACAAACATTTTAGGTGAACAGATATTTAATTCGCTGGATCTGTCCACTAGCTTTATTTTATTTAGAAAGAGAATTAGGTTTCCATATTATGGAAATCCTAGGACCGAATCATTCGCTATTGATAGATTTCCACTCGCTTAGTGAAATTGCAGTATGTTTCAAAAACAAGCCTTTAGGTAAGTGTTGCAAAGGTTAATAAAAAATGGTATAGATAGGAAAAACAAACAGTCAATTCCTAATTCCAAAAGGGTATAAATCATACATTTTTAACAAGAGACACAACAGAAAATCAACATGGTTATAATCTCAACCAAGGGCATAAAAAGAATAAGTACATCCACATGGTACGTACAGTTGAAAGTTCAAAAGTACAAAGGAATATTGTGAGACATGCATATAGCATAAACAGAATCAAAAAGCAAAAAAACAATGCTGTTTA
Source organism: Ambystoma mexicanum (assembly GCF_040938575.1). NCBI lineage: Eukaryota > Metazoa > Chordata > Amphibia > Caudata > Ambystomatidae > Ambystoma > Ambystoma mexicanum. The sequence continues at coordinate 979,048,522 of NC_090934.1, read as the reverse complement.
GTTAAATCACTAGAAAAACATGTATTGAGAGATGGGAGAAGAACTATGGCATAAAAAAACCCTTCAACTGAAAAACTTTAGTTAAAGTGTAGTTAAGTTGAGCAGATGTAATACAACAAAACCCTTGAAATTCAGTGGATGTGGGAAGTCATGACCAGCTTAACTCAGCACGTTCCTGTTGATGTCCCCCATAATGCAATGTCCCCCAAATTCCATTCTGTATGTCATTGTGACTCCCTTCTCTTATAAGATGTATGTGCTCATGGGCTTTGCAACAGGAACGTGCCGAGTTAAGCTGGTCATGACTTCCAAAATCCACTGAATTTCAAGGGTTTTGTTGCGTTCAATCTGCTCAACTTAACTACACTTGGGGGGGGCTGTTGCACGAACGGCAAGATGGCCGTGTTTGTGTGAGCTCCGTGGGCGTCATAGGCTCATCAGCAGAATCCTTACAGTATTCATGAAGGGCGGCCCGTAAGAGTCACTGGAGTGATGCATGAACTGCTCAGGCTGCCACTGACCGAGTTTTGAGAAGATTGCCTCGAGGACGGTGGTGATTTTTCATCAGCTTCACCAGGCCCCAGTGAGACACGTGTGCTGCTGCGCACATCAGCTCACAGAGGAACCCCTTGCCGACCCAACCCCTGTGGGGGAGGGGAGCATCGGCACCACGCTGCTGTGCCTGCAGGCCTGGAGAAGAGACAGAAAATGGACCCGCCGGACTGCATATCCAGATTACCAATAACTGCCATGCACACACCCCCCCCCCCGACGTCCTTGTTGGGTGGAGCAGGGGGGTCTGTTCCGCGTAAAAGACAGAGCCCACTGTGAGAGCCGTAGTGGAGGTCGGGGGTCGACCCAGAGGACTCCTCCTCACGGTGGCACACAGCACCATGCAGAGCAGGAGTTTTGTGCATTGGAACTGGGAGCAGCGCTGCTGGCGAGCTGGACAACGTGTATACTGCGCGTCTGCCACGGATCGTTGCCGCACGGGCGGTGCGAACAAACGAGGTGACAGCTACGGCGTCGGCTGATACCAGTCTGGGGGCCCAGAGACCGTCCATCCAGGAAACTCTTACAGGGGCACAGCGTGGCAACGGTAAAGCTGCAATTTACGAGGAATAAAACATCCATGCCCATTAGTGGAAGCAGCCCCTCCTAACATTCTGTGACCTGCGAGATAGACACTGCAAAGAATCTGCTGCTGCTCTCGAAGCGGGCCCATCCCTTTTATAAATATGCAACGCTAAAAAGAGACACAAGGTGTATGAGGGGGAGCCCGGCTTGGTGGTGACCGCAAGCCTCCCATTCTCCCGATGTGTGCGCCCGTAATCCGCCACCCTACGGCATGATGACCCAGCCATGTACCACCGTGGGGGACACCTAACCATACTACTATCACGTGAATGACTGACGAGCTGTGTTCTCTGGCTCTCCCTGCCACTCCATGGAGTCTCACACTCTTCCTAGACATAACCTTGAGGCCTCACTGCAACCAAACCCGGGCAGGTAGCAACCGTCCAGAACGCCCCAAGCAAATCTACATAAGGAGTGGGGGTTGTGGCCAGTTTTAGTTACATGGTCAGAGCAGGACAGTGCTCAGACCTTGAGGAATAGACAGTGGTGGTGCTGTTGGCCGGCGCTGAGCCCTCACCTACTGCTGCGGGCCGGGTTTCCGGCTGCCCCTCATTGGCAGCCTATGACCCTCTGGGGCTGAATGAGCTTGATCTCGGCGACAAGGGACGATCAGTCCACATAACGAATTCGTCAGCCATATATTGATCTTTGCCCCTACACTCAACCCTGGTTTGGACAACATGACACATTGCAGCATTTCGTACAGAGCCTGGAGGTGGGAAGAAGGGAGATGCAATAGGATCTACAACATTCAGGAAGACAGATACGATTCCTCGTCTGGCAGCAGGATTGTGCACCTCGTGTCCAGCCTTTCGGAAGTTCATTGTCTGAAACTGGGAAATTCGGGTTGCTCTGCCACTGTTTCGGCCCACATCGGCAAGGTGCCAGTGGCCTGGTATAATGCCTAAACGTCAGCCTCCAAAAAAAAGTGGCACCATGGACAAGTTCACCAAACCCGCACCTAAGCAATCGGATGACAGTAATGAAGCATCAAGCAGCCTAGACGTACCAACAATGACACCAATGTTGCCCCCTACTGACTTACAGGGCATGGTGGCGATTATGGAACAGGGATTTGCATCTATAAATGACAAGTTGGACGGCATAAATGTCACTGTCTCCATTATCCAAGCTCAACTGGAAAAAGCCACCCATCTTATCACGGATGCGGAGACGAGAATAGGCACCGCAGAGGAAGCGATTGAATCCTTGCAGAACACTGTCACAATGATGGCAAAGGACCTGGGCAGTTTCAAACTGAAGTGCGAGGACCTGGAGGCGAGATTGCGGTGGAACAATATCTGTATCATAGGAGTGCCTTGAAAGGCCCCACGGAAACAGCAGTGGAAGATCTGTTGAGAGATTTGCTGGAAGCGCTCATAAGTCTATTGCGGCTAAACCCAAGCCAGGAGCGTTCCCTATGCCAATCATCACCAGGTTGATGAACTACCGGGATAGGTACAAGGTACTGAAAGCTGTGCGGGAAAAACAGGATCTGAAAATAGGTACATGTGTGATCCGTATTTTCCCAGACTTTAACATTGCTGTGCAACAGGAAAGACGCTCATTTGTTGGAGTCAAGAAATTACTGAGGGAACGCGGTAGCGTTCGTGGAAGCTAATATTCCATTACCCGAGGAGCAACCACCGGAAGAGGGGCAATGATACTGTGGGTCATGCAGAATACATAAGGGGGGAATAAAGGAAAAAACACTCAATAAATTGGTGAAGTATCATTGCACCAGTGACTGTGAGATATGGACTGCTATCTTATCAAGAGTTACGTTACAGTTGTTCAATGTATTGTTCCACGGTGGGAGGTACAGTGTGTTATAGGCGGGGTGAAGCGGTGCCCACATGCAGACATAAAGCGTTGGCTATATTGATTTCTCAAAGGGATCACGTAATTCAATATGAGTTTTGGTAACAAAGGTTTAAGTTCTTGCAAAAAGGTTCAAGCCCCTTTCAAGTTTGGTAATTAAGCAAACTGGGAGCTCTAGGCACCACAGAAGCAATTGCCCCCAATTGAAGTGCACACATTGGTTAAACTAGTTAAGAAGGGGGGAGGAATCAGGGGACGACATAGTCAAGTTTGGGGCACTATGAGGGTGGGGGAGATGGGATCCAGGGAATGTTGTGGGGGAAAAGTTTTGAAAAAACACAGGTTGATCACAACAAGCTATGATCTATTTACAAGATGGTACGGAAATGTAAAGGTTGCACGGAAATATGCGAGGGATGATGGGTAAAGTAGGCCTGACTGGAGTGAAGTTACTGAGCTGGAATGTGAGGGGGCTGGGCTCACCTATTTAAAGCGCGCAAGGTAATGGCGTATGTAAATAGGCAAGGGGCCCAAATACTATTTTTGCAAGAAACGCACTTGTTAGAATCCCAGGTGCAGAGAATGTCCCCCAGGTGGGGAGAACAGCGCTAATATACATCATATACAACCAAAGCCTGTGGGGTGATGATACTGATCCACAGATCTCTACCATTTGCACATTATGCAACAGAGAGTGATGAATGTGGCAGATACTTGATTGTGCATGGGAAACTGGCAAGTGCTGAAGTCATGTTGATAAATGTCTATGGTCCCAATATAGATGACCCGGGGTTCTATGAAGGTGAGTTCTGAAAATGTGGTAAATACCCACTGCATTGGTGATCTGTGGTGGGGACATTAATACCATCCTAGACACCGTCTTAGACCGCACAACAGAATCGACCAGAACCCTGACACGGGCTGCGCACATGATCCATACGCACATTGTAGACCTAGGCTTGAAAGATGTTTGGCGCACGCTACATAGGTCACTGAAGGCCTTCACTTTTTATTCGACAGCACATGACATGCACTCACGCATAGATTTCTGGCTGGCAATGCAGAGAGTATTGGGCTGGGTGGTTGAATCCCGAACACTGCCTAGAATGTTATCCGACCATTCGCCGGTGATGCTCACTTTGCTCATTCCTGAAGCTGCCCCCCCGGAAACCTCAATGGCGATTTAAGGCCTTGTCCCTATTGGACCCAGTGTTTCTGTCCAGTATGAAACAACACATTACTGATTTCTTTGAGAATAATGAAGGGTCGGTGGACATGCAAGCAACACTGTTGCAAGCCTTCAAAGTTTATATGCGTGGGGTCGCAATGTCCACGGAGTTTGGAGTCCTTCGGGACATTAGGGGGGAAGGAGATTTTAATTAAACTACAGACAGAGTATGTAAGGAACCCGGCATCATATATTTGCAGGGAAATTAAAACTAAGCTAGATGACTTTAGGGAAACGGCGGACAGAGAGCTACGTTACTTTGATAGACCGGCGGCAGCACATACATATGAGGAGCAAGAGCGGGCAGGTAAACTCTTAGCACAGATGGTCCGCAGCGAAGGAGGCAACATGTCTATTCCATGTATAACCAGGCGAGATGGGAGTTTGGTGAACAAAGTCAATGAGGTCTGCAAAGTATTTTATGACTTCTATAAGGATCTTTACTCACCGCAAAATGCAGCCTCAGAACATGAGATAGACGAGTACTTAGCCAAGATACCCACAACACTGCTATCCGAAGAAGCTCGCGACACACTTGAAACACCTATAACAATTGATGACATAAAGGAGGCTCTAAAAAGCCTACCGGGGAGGAAAGCACCAGGTTCCGATGGACTGGGCATGGAGTTTTTTAAAGAATTCAAAGACATCTTGGCTGCTCGCTTGTTGTCAGTTTGGAATGAGGCTCTGGAATCTGGTATTCTACCAGAGTCAAAGCGCGAGGTCTTTATCACCTTACTATTGAAGCCTGGAAAACACCTGGAGGAATACGGGTTGTATCGTCCATTCTCTCCCATAAATACGGACATGAAAGTATTTGCAAAGATATTAGCATCTCAGCTTAATCTACTGATGCCCTATATGGTGCACGAGGACCAAGCGGGTTTCATACAGGGGCGATTGACAGCATCCAATACACGGAGGCTATATAATGTTCTGCCAAGGATACCAAAAGACAGAGGGAATTGCACTGTCCTTGGACATGCAGAAGGCCTTCGACACAGTATACTGGCCATTTCTCTTCAGGGTGCTACACAACTATGGGTTTGGTCCTAACTTTATAAAATGGTTGCAGCTTCTGTATACGCAACCACACGCCAGGGTGTGCATCAACGGTTCTTGTCTGCGGTGTTGGCACTAGCAGGGGGCACCAGGCAAGGATGCCCACTGTTGCTACTGTTATTTGCCCTTGTGATAGAGCCCCTAGCGGATCTTATGAGGGCACGCCATGCTCGAGCAGGCCTAGTCATAGCTGGCCGGACAGAATTGATAACACTCTATGCCGATGACATTATGATGTATGTGAGGAGTCCTGAGAAGTACTGAAGGGTGATAGCTGCGGTTCAGGAGTTCGGGACCCACTCGGGCCTCCGCCTGAACATCAATAAGCCTGAGGTGTTTCCGCTGATGAAAGGCATGAAAGAACCCAGTAACCTGTTTAGGTTAGGATGGTCACCAAAACAAGTGAAATATCTAGGGTCGAGGTTGCACGCTCTGCGTCCCTGGTGCGCTTCATGAACTATGACATGCTGGTTTAAAAGCTGTGTAATAAACTTGAACGATGGACACTCCACCCTATCTCACTAATGGGCAGAGTGGCATTGGTAAGGATGATTATCCTGCCTAAATTGTTCTATCTCTTCAGCACTATACCATTATGGCCGGGTAGGTCCTTCTTCGCAAAGGTAACCGGAGTGTGCTCCGCGTTCGTGTGGAAGGGGCAAGCAAGGGTCAGCTGGAGCCGTCTTACATTGCTGTACAAACAAGGGGGTCTGTCCGCCCCGGATTATGAGCTGTACTATTTAGCGGCTCAAGCGTATTATGCCACGCATTGGGTGGACAGTGTGCCACATACTTCATACAAAGAATTAGAAAGACAAGAGAAGAGCAGGGCCACACTTCTACACAGGGTGGTAACCAGAGGTCAGAGAAATGGGAACCACCTAGATCCAGTGCTAACTACGAGACAGGCATGGTGGAGGCTGACTCAAACACCCAAAAACACGATAATATATAGCCTGGTTGCTCCAGTCTGGGACGCTCAATATCTGGGCCCCTCTAGAGACGCGGCACTGGCCACACAATGGCATGAAGCAGGAATTGTACACTTTAGGGACTTGTACCGCGATGGGGAGAGTGTGTCCTGGGAGGATTTGAAAATACAGTTAGGGGATGCCCCACTCCAGAAGATGCAGTACTACAGCAGCCGGGCAGTAGTAGCAACAACATGGGCCGAATTCCCTCAGGAACCCCCCTCACAGCAGAGCCTAAACTACACGATTTCTCCACGCACGGGCAAAAAATCTGCCTCAGCAATATATAAATTGCCACTGTTGACTAGAGAGATCCATGCACCAGACATTAAGGGCGACTGACAGAGGGACCTGAGCACTTCCTTCACAGATACAGACTGGCTCCAGATATGCAGGCTAATAAAACAGGTGTCGTACAATTCTTGATACAGACTAATCCATTTTAAGGTGATGAATAGAGTACACCTCACCCTAGCCCATCTCAAAAAAATGTATGCAGCGGCTGACGGGAGATGTCTGAGATGCCATAGTGATGATGCAGACTTATTGCACATGTTGTGGCCTTGTGGGGTACTCACTGAATATTGGCATAAGGTATGTGCTGCACTCAAGAAGATGGTAGGTAAGCCAATACACTGGTAACCAGCAGTGTGTATACTGGGATATGCAGAGAAAATGAACCCACAGAGACGTAAACTTATAAACATTGGATTGCTGTTAGCTAAACGTGCTATATTGATGAGGTGGAAAAGTGCTATGTCCCCGACACTGGAGGATTGGGAGAGGGATATGACATGGAGGAAGTATATTGCAGCCTCCTACCTATCACAAACCGCCCAAAGGATATTGGGGAGGTTTCTGCCAATATCTGATTGAAAAAAGAAGTTAGCTGGAGGGATGGGAATGTGTCATTGACAACGCTCTGGAAAGCTATGCACAGTCTAACCTGATCATGTATTATTACATTGATTACTTTACAAGTACCATCTGAGTGTATGTATACACGAGGTTGATTCTATGTGCAAAGTTAAATAAAGTTAAAAAAAACTTAACTACACTTTAAAAAAGGTTTTTCAATGAATATATATATATATATATATAATTCCTTCGCACAAGCGCAAGGCATAGTTAAGGTTAAGAAGAAGTATCTATGAAGTTAACCTTCGAAACCTTGCATGAACAAATCTGATATATTCATCAGTAATATTTCGAAACAGCCACCTCTGCATACAAAATGTAGAATTGTACATTAACAGCTTCATAGTTTAAAGAAATGTTTACTTTTAGCATGTTTTAAGGTCAACTTTATTCCACTCCCCCAGCCTTTCCAGGCCCTCTTTCGGCCACCAGATGTGTTTTCCAGAAATGTTTCCTCACCGCTCTGTCCGCGGTCAGCGGTGACGTCTGCAGACTCGACGGCACCTGGAAACCCTTTTTTCACCTATGAAAACAGCTCCATATCAACTGTATTCACTCCCCCACGCTTTCCAGTCCCTCCAAATAACCCAACATTTGTTTTCCAGACTTTTTGCTCACTGCGATGTCCGTGTAGCCAACATGGCGACCTTTTCAAATATATGATGTACCTCACATTTTTCACCATCCAATCACTGGGCACGTATGATGTCTGCAAACATCACACTGCTCTGTGATTGGTCCAGAGGTGTCAGCAGACCCCACATCAGGAAGTGGGTCAGCGTACCGAACCCAGATATCACTATTTTTTTTGCAACTAATTCTTGGCCATTTTTTAAAATACTACTGGACAGATTTACGCCAAATTTACGAAAGCATGCTTTCGGGACCAAGCCGCCAATCCTAGCCCAAATTTGGTGAAAATCCGTCCAGCGGTTTGGGCTGTAGGCGCAAGCAAAATTTGTTTTCCATTGCATCTATGAGGATTTCCACAAATGTTGCCCCCCCTCTATGACTTTGCGCCCCCCTGGACAAAACCGTATGAAGCTTCACACAATCCTTCCAAGGAGGCCTGATACATTCTTTTCAAAGTTTGCGGAGGATTCGTTCAGGGAAGGCAAAGTTATGAGCTGCCCAAAAAGTGCTCTTCCTACGATTTGAGCATCTTAACATTAACTACAGGGCTGCCTCCTGCTTCCTGGGTTTTCTGTCCATCTTGTGTCTTTCCCACCCAGAGCTGCATGACTGTTCCCCACCTGTGTCTTGCTCATGCCTGCCTGCCTTTGTCTGTCTGCTTTCTGTTTGCTTTCCTCATCTGAACTGGATTCCAAAGTACCTACCTGTGTTCTTGGATACCAGCATTGTCACCTTGGATCTTCCTGAGAACTTTGGACTTCATTGTCAGTGTTTGCACTGTCTCTACACCACGTAAATCAAGGAAGTCCCAGGCATGGTGAGGGAAATGACTCCCTGTGGTTTTCATCATTTACTGTGAGGACATTTGGGGGGTTGTACTCTTGCATTCACCCTTTTCTACGGGTACCTGCTAGCTCAGAGTAGCTTTGTGGGACATCAACCTGGAATCAGCTCATCCATTATCACATACGAAACGAACGTAAAATGCCAAATCTGACACTACAACACTAGCTCCTATGAAACACCTTACCATGACACATGATCCAACAACACACGCTCCTGCCACATGTGTACCTGTGACATGCTCCTACAACACATGCTCCTACGACACCCTCATACCACACTCCTTCAACATGTGCTCCTATGACACGTGGCCTACAACAATCGCTCCTACGACACATGCTCGTACGAGCCATGCTCCTATAAGTGCACCTTTCACATGTGAACCTATGGCAAACGCTCCTACAAGCGATCCTACAACACACCCTCTTACCACACACTTCTACAACATGTGCTCCTATGACACATTCTCCTACGACACACACTCTTACAACAAGCTCTTAGTACGCAAAGTCCTATGCCTCACACTCCTAAAACATATGCTCTGGCATGTGCTGCTTTGAAACAAGCACCTATAACACCCTCTTGCCACACACTCCTATAGCATGCACTCCTATGACACATGGTCCTACAACACACTCTGTTACAACACATAGGCCCTCATTATGACCCAGGCGGTAAGTGAAAAACGATGCCGGTAAATGATTACCGGCATCGTTTTCCGCTAGGTCCGATCATGACCCGTGACCGTTAAGTACGATGCAAATTAGCGGCATCGTAGTTAACGCTGCCGCTAACTGCACCAAGGGCACGCGACCTGCCACACCGTAAATACCGGCATGGCGCAAAGCTACGCGAATGACGACCCAAGCGGACATGCACCTAACGCCATCACCCAGCCCGTTAAGTACCTTACCGCCATGGTGCTAATTACGCAATTGCGAACCAACCGTAAAGGGCCTTGTGCAGTGAATCCAGCTGCCACAGGTGCACAGAATCAGCACAGGTGGAGGCAATACAGACTCAGGAAGTACAAAAAGAGCACACCCCACCCCTTCCCACACCCAGTCACACTCCACAATGATTCCAATAGGACTAGCAATGTTGGGGCTGGAGGACCTGATAGCAATGCAAGTGCTACAACTTCAACTACAACAACAACAACAACAACAACAACAGGCTGCACAGAGGAGACGCAGAAGGAGAAGGAGGGCAAGGCAGAGCCAGCAAGCCCCACCAGCACAGCCAGTGGCACCACGCAGGCAGCCCACAATCCCACGCATCAGAGCCAGTCCATTCAACCTCACCGCTGAGCAGATCCACACCCTGTACCGTTTGGACCGGGACACCATCACCGCCATCGTAGACATGACACACAACGACATCGTCAGCATGATAGAAACACCAACCGCCATCCCACCCCTACTGAAGGTAGTGTCTGTACTCCACTTCCTGGCCACAGGCACCTACCAGCACACAGTGGGACACTTGCATGGCATTTCACAACCATTATTCTCACGTACACTGATCTAAGTGCTCGATGCCCTCCTCAAGCACACAGACGACGACATCTCATTACCACGGTCTGCCCAGGAGATTGCAAACACCAAGGTGGGTTTCCATGCACTAGCCGGCATACCTGGTTGCATTGGTGCCATCGACTGCACCCATGTGGAATTGGTGGTCCCACATGCCATGGAGGTACCGTACCGCAATCGTAAACTATTTCACTCAATCAACGTGCAAATGGTCTGTGACTCCAACAGGATCATCACACATTGCTGTGCCCGATTCCCCGGAGCAACCCATGATTCAATGGTCCTTCAGAACTCCATAATACCACGCTACATGGAGCGACACGCAGGGCCAAGATCCTGGCTACTCGGTGAGTCTCATGTCATGACCATGGAAATGTGAAGTGGGTAGCAATGACGTACCAATGCATACTCCACCTGGCTGGAAGGGGGGGAATGATGCATACTCCACCTGGCTGAAAGGGGGGGGGAATGATGCATACTCCACCTGGCTGAAAGGGGGGGGGAATGATGCATACTTCACCTGGCTGGAAGGGGGGGGAATGATGCATACTTCACCTGGCTGGAAGGGGGGGGTGATGCATACTTCACCTGGCTGTGAGTAGCAGAGACAACGGAGCCAGATCATACCCTAAAGCAGCACAAACTTCAGCTGACACCACTAAACCTAATGCCCGATGTATGCAGCCCTACCACGTGAATGAAGGTGTGTCCCAACCATGACACAACCATCTGCAAGTGCATTGTACCAATTCACACCACATTGACTTCAACGAAATGCACCTACATGCACGTTACCAAACACCATCAACTGAAAGGCCTGTCCCCCATAACTGCGCACGAAGGAGGCACATGACGGACAGAAACATCAACACACCATCACACAGACAGCAAGGCCCACAAAATGTCCCTATCAACATCAGTATTGCTCACTGGGGTCATGATGAGGCTGACAGCAATGTTGCAATGATGTGAGAGTTGACATCACAGGACACGTGCTAGGCCACCAAAACAAACGGCATGAACGAACACAGTGGATGGGCACTCACAAGGCACTTGACCCCCCTGCATACATTGGTTGATGGCATGCACAACAGTCCATAAGAGCCATGAGCATATACCGGTCGCATAGTGTGAATCAATTAGTGCATTTAAAAGAGGTCAGAAGTAACAGTTGGATGCAAGCCATGGTGGCACGTCATGTTTTGAAATAGACGTCATGACTGACACATACATTCTCGCCCACATACAGGTGATGCAGGCTATCCCCTGAAGAGGTGGCTCCTTACACCAGTCCGGAACCCACAGAACCAGCACGAGGAGGACTTCAACCGTGCACGTACACGTACCCGTGTGGTGATTGAGCAGGTATTCGGCCTATTGAAGGCACGGTTTCGCTGCCTCAGCAGGTCTGGAGGGGCACTCCTGTACCGCCATGAGAAGGTGGCAAAGATCGTCATGGCATGTGTCACGCTACACAATATGTGCGTCAGACGAAATGTGCCCCTGCCCCCTGATGCAGAACTGCAACCACCTGACGATGAGGATGATGAGGGTGGGGATGGGGCAGCACCTCATGGAGGCGGCGATGCACAAGAGGGGCGTGAAATGCGTAGTACTCTGATCAACCAATTATTCTAGCACACGCGGATGGGGGGTGTCACCTGGAGATGACGATTGTGGCACTGTGTGCGTCTGTTATATGAACACTGGGGACTGTTTACCAATAAATCACACATGCGCAATGAGCAATGTCCACACATGTGATTTGTGCAAATAGGAAAAGTGTATTGTAAAAGTGATTTTGTTGAACACACCCACTCCCCCCTCCCCCCTGAACTCCCCAACACACCCACTCCCCCCTCACCCCTCGCCCTGAACTCCCCAACACACCCACTCCCCCCTCCCCCTCCCATCTGAACTCCCCAACACACCCACTCCCCCCTCCCCCCTGAACTCCCCAACACACCCGCTCCCCCCTGACCCCTCCCCCTGAACTCCCCAACACACCCACTCCCCCCTCCCCCCTGAACTCCCCAACACACCCACTCCCCCCTCACCCCTCCCCCCTGGAATCCCTACAAAGGTGTGAGAAAGTCTGTGATGCAGTGTCTGATGTTGGATTTCTCCACTGTGAGGCCACTATTGGCAGCCCCCTCCCCTGGCCCCCGGGGCACCCCTGCCTGTGCTACACAGGTTTCTGCCCGATCGGCGGATGGAGCTGCTTGGTGTCGAACTGGCACCCGAGGAGGTCCCTGCCAGCTCATTTGGACGCATGTCCCGAATTGTCTGAACTAGTTCAGAGATGACGTGCCGCACTGCGGCGAGTTCTGCGCAGATGTCCTTTGTGGAGGACTCTATAGCAGCCTTCACTGTCTCCGCGCATTTCTCCATTGCTGCCCTTGCCCCCCCACATTCGGCAACATGCTCAGTAAGGAGCGAGGAGAGTTGCTGCTGCCGGGTGACAATCTCCTGCAGCGTTTGTTGGTTTCTCTGGCCCATGGATAATGGCAGTGGTATTCCCATTGGGCTTCTCACCTCCTGCACCGAGCATGGAGAGCCTAGCCAATCCTCATCCTCTAACTGCCCCTGTGTGGCATCCGCATGCGGGCTGCTTTGGGACAGGTAGGGGGAATAAGGGTGGGCACTGGGGCTTCAGACATCAATCTCCTCAAAAATCCCTGCATCGCTGTCGGAGGAGGCTGCAATGGCAGCAGTTTCCCCAATAGTGTTGCTTGCAGCGGAGCCTGTCCCTTCTGTGGCCACCATTTGGGTAATGTCTGCTGCTGCTGCTGCTACTGTGCTGCCTGCTGGGGTGGCTCTCAGTGCCCTGTCCTGTTTTCTTGGCACGGATTTTGGCTGCTGTGGGGTTTTCCTCGGTACGGCAGAGGTGGAGGGTTGTGGTGTTGGCACTGTTGTCCTGGCCCTCTTGGCAGGTGTGGAGGCAGTGGTGTCCTCATCCACAAGGTCGGAATTTGAGCCTGTGGTTGAGCAAAGGAGGGAAAGTGTTATTGATGGGTCTGCGGACATTGGGCAGGCATTGTGACGACTGACATCTTATCAGTTAGTACATGCGGCACATTTGAGACAGGGGCATACAGGTTGTCTCCCTTTTGTGTGGAAGTAGCATGGAGGTATGTGGGTGCCTGCAGTTAGGGTGTGCATACTGCATGTGTACAGGGTGGAGATCGGATGTGTCTGTGGGCAGTCTCCTGCTGATGTATTGCATTTACACTATAGGGCAACATTGTACTTCACATGAATGGACTTTGGTGACTTTTGCATGGCTTCATTTGAGCCACCTACCTGCATCGCCTGATGTCGGGGCTCCTCTCTCCATTCCTCCTACTCCTTCTATGCTCTCCATGCCGATTGTGGAGGCACAGATTTCCTCCCAGGGCTGCAATTTAATTGGGGACTCCGATCCTCCCCCGGTTGCCATGCCCAGCTTCCTGTTTGCCGATAGGATGCTCCTGACGCGGAGCCGGAGATCGTCCCACCGCTTGCGACACTGTCTCACATTGCGGGGTACTGTTCCCACAACACTAACCCACTGAGCTACTAGGGCCCATATGGCCTTCTTCTTTGCTATGGCCGGTCTGGTCATTTGGTTTGAGAATACCACTGCAGCGTTCTCCTGGAGGGTCTCCGCAAGCATGTTAAGCTCCTCCCTTGTGAAACGGTCTTGCCGCTGGCGGTCACAGGCTTTTTTAACAACTTTAGGCATTTTCTTGCAGGAAGAAGGTTGCTGATGGTATTTGCCGGGTCTCAGGCTCGGATGTCCACTGGTTGCGGAGGATGCCAATGGATTGTGTTTTTAAAGATGGCCGCCGTGCTCTTTCCCGTTCTGCCGCGATGACGCTACTTCCGGTTCCGCTTATTTACGGTCACCGCTAATTGCGGTGACCGCTAACTACGGTCACCGCTATGAACGGTGGTCGGGGTGGCGGTAGTGCACCTTGCGCGGCATACGATGCCGGTAGGTGCCGTTTTGGGGGCATTAACGCCATGGCTCAGTTTACATTACCGGCATGGCTTAATGCTCGTGCACGATGGGTCGTAATGTCCCGCTTTTTACGGCTTTGACCCAGCACGTAAACGTTAGTTACGCCATGCCGGTAATGTCGTATACTTACCGCCTGGGTCGTAATGAGGGCCAAACTCTTATTTTTCCACGCTCCTATATCACATGAATCTACTGCTTGTATGCAAAATGTACACAGGCATGTAGAGTATGTAAATTACACACGGCCAGAATAAATGTACAAATTCGATCCAGAATGTACACAGAATGGAGGGTATGTACATTGAGCACTTTAAGGAATTTATGGTGGCAACAGTAAAGACAGACACAAGTGATCACAGTTCAAATATGTTTATTAAACTGTATAAATGGGTGAGAAAAACACCTAATCTAAACCTAAATCTAAGATGGGAGCAAGCTACGACTATCAAATAATAATAAGGCAGTCCTAGTGGGGTCTTTTCAAATAAAAAGGGCCTATGCTAAAAAGAAATATTGCCAATCCTTACCGCTAAGTTACAAAATAGTGTGGGATAATGTTCACCAGAAAAGAAAGAACTGTTCACAAAATGATAAGTCTGGATGGTGTAACTGGAGTCTTCCTTCCCCACTTTTTTAACACGGGACAAGGCAGGACTCTCGAGCACAACACACTCCTGGGCTTCTCCAGCACAAGCTTACAGTTTGTTTCCAAAATATCAGGGCCTTCTGTGGCCAAGTCTCTTTTACACCAAGTCTCTCGCCTCAGAGGACCTGATGTACTATAAACAACAAACAAAAAGTTCCTTTCAGTAATCTTCCTGTCGGGTGATTTCCCTTCACCCGTGGATCCCCCTCAACTGGGCTCCGATCCTTTTTGCACCGTTGGCTTCCCTCGAGTTCACATTTGCCAGTTTCTCACAGTTCACTTATTCGTAATACCTTGCAGGATTCACTTCCCTTAGCTTTTTCTAGCCCCCAGTCAGGCTTTCCCTTAAACCCCCAGTCAGGCTTACCACATTTATCGTTCGTACAGCGTTTCTCTCAGCCGGGCGCCCACGCCCGTTTCACAATTTCAAAACTTTGTTAATGGGTTAAGGACTTTCGATTGTACAAGGGGCTTGACCCTGATGTGAGCACCTTAACTTTATTCCGGCCTTTCCTACGGCCTCTTGTTACTATAAGGTTCACAAGAAAAAGGGAACAGCTAGTCTTTCGAATGGACACACACGTGGCGCCGGACCACTCTTCAGCTGGTCTCTCCCTGGGCTTTAATAGTTCACTTAGCACACACGTTCTTTGTTCATTACAAGTTGCTGTTTGCAACCTTTGCTCACCACCGTCCGGTTTACTGTCTGTTCTCCCTCTGACTCACCGGCTCTGCTGATCTCCATGTTGTTTATTTTCTCTGCAGTCAAGGATGGTACCACGGTAGCAGGCGTGCCTCGCTGCCTCGGTTATCAGTGCGGGAGGGTCCAGTGCACCGTAGACATCTGTTACACCACACGTCAGCTGTAGTTCCCTGTCTTATGATTCCTTTCACAGAGGCTTTGCGGGATTGGGTCGAAAAGGGCAAGGGCACTTCCCTCCTTGTTGTCCTTTCCGATCTCGCCGCCTTTCTTTCTCCGTTTGAATGGCCATCCTGGAATAGCTGCTTCCTCCTGCATTTGCCCTTGCTCAAAGGGAAAGAGCCGTCAGGTGTGTGTAGTTATTGTCAATTGCCTGACTCTGCTTGACCCTTCTGTTGGGATACATCAGGTAAACGGCTCTGGTTTTAGTCCATTGTCATTCACTGGGTAAGAAAGCGTTTGTGTTGGAAAAGGGAGTTAGAGCTTCTAAATATCCTATGGGGTAGGGTGGGGAAAAGATGTTATAAGGATGGGGTACTGCGTTTCGCCCGTCGGTGTCCCACTTCCACTCCCAGAAGACCCCCCAACCAGGTGATCCTCCCCTACTGGACCACCCACAAGAACTGGATCCAATAGCGATGGCCATGTCCTGGCCATCTGGATGACAGATCTCCAGGGACTAGCAGGTGAGACACCTTCAGGTTATTCACAGCACCCTCAGAATGAATGTACAGCTTGTATACAAAATGTACACAAAATTGTAGAGTACGTATATTACAAATACTCAGAATAAATTCTATTTAAATTGTACACCGACTAGTAGAGTATGTACATTATGCATGCTCAAAATGAATATGCTGCTTCTATACAAAAAGTATACTGACATGCACGGTATGTACATTACACAAACACAAAATGTGAAGCATCTATACAAAATATACACAGACATGTAATGTATTTAATTATACATGCTCATGATGAATTTACCGCTTCTATATAAAATGAACATGGCCGTGAAGAATTTGTACATTTCATGCACCCAGAATAAATGCACAGCTTCTACACAAAATGGACCCGGATATGTAAAGTATGAACATTACATATGCTCAAAATAAATGTACAGCTTCTACACAATATGTACATTACACACTTTCAGAATGAGTGTACAGCATTTATACAAAATGCAAATGGATATGGGGAGTACATTACAAAGAAAAAAAAAATCACATAACCGTAAAGTAGATGTTGGAGTTATTTAAAAACAAAATGTATAAAATCGTTAAGGCTAAACCAATAAAAACTTGAAGTATACAAACATTAGATATGATTGCTTTACGGTAACAACATAATAGACAGTATCAACTAATGAAAAAATATATTAAAATCAAATATTGTAACCTTTGTATGATTTTTTCCAAATAATATCGATATAAATATATGTGTATATATGTCAAAAAAACTTTAGTTCAGAGACAGTTAAGGTGATAAGATTTATTGCAACCAAACCCTTCAAAGTCTGCCTGTGTGGGAAGTGATGACCATCTTAACTCAGCGCTCGCCCCCACCCACTTGATGTCCCCATAGCATCATTTATATGCCATGGTGAACCTCTTCTATGATATCATGTATGTGTTCCTGGGTTTTGCAAAGAGGGCACTGAGTTAAGATCGCCATCACTTCTCAAACCATCTTTTAAAATCATTGGTACAAATTCAGTAAATAAACTGTAGTTAAGAGAGAGTTAAGGTGTTCAGATTTATTGCAACAAAACCCTTGAAATGCAGATTGTGTGGGAAGTGATGTCTATCTTAACTCAGAAGCCCCGATTCCCCCAATGATGTGCCCATGAGGTAATTTTAAATGCCATGGGGAATTCCTTCTATGATATCAGATATATGCTCCATGGCTTTGCAACTGTAAAGATGGGCCCAAATTACTGCACTAGCATAAAAAGCAATGCTCAATTATGGAGTACTCAAAGTGCATGGTAAAACCCAGCTTTGTTTAACCCTTTAAGTGCCATGGGTATTTCCCCCCAGTGCCAGGGCCTTTTTTGGTGATTTCGGTATGTGGCCATTCAATGCCTTGTAACATTTTTGTTACATGAGATAACTTGGCCAAATGTGGCTCCTTTTTTTCCCACATGTAGGCGGTCGTAACGCCACCCAGGAATCCTAGGTTGCTGTAGGGGGGTGAGAGAAAATAACCAAAAAGTGCGAACATTTTGTGTTTTTCAAAATATGCAAATAAAATGATGTACAAAGAAGCCTGTGGTTTTTTCCTTGTAAGAGCTAGGAACAAATGGTTTGCTGTGCTGAATTCCCCTATTTCCCGGCTTTCAAGAACAGGTTGAGTGGCAACGGAAAAACATTATTTTGATGTGGTTATCAACTGTTTTGTGAGAGGTAGGCGATTTTGGCGATTTTGGCCAATTGGACATGCATGGACGGAATGGAACAAAAGGGTAAGAAAGCCGAATTGGAGGACAGAAAGGCCTATATTTCTGAAAAGTAGACAAAATTCCAAGTTTAGGAAGGGGTGATTTGCATATGTCGGGCAACAACTAGGTTGGGGAAAATGCCACAAATTGGGGGAAAAGAGGGAAAATGACCGAAAAAAAGGTATGTGGTGGACATGGTTGGCTTGGTACGGCAATGGCTTCTATGAATTTTGAGAAAAGCAATGCTCCGATACATTCCCCCGACTCTTGCAGTTAGGAAAGGGCATATTTTTTGTAGTGTTTTACAAAACAAGCAATACCACAAGCCAAACACTGAGCCATGGTACACAGGAGTTTTATGCTCACGGCCTGAACAGACGCACTTAGCATGTGTAAATCAGGAAAACCAATGTGGTGAAGAACAGCAAGCATACTTTTTTTGAAAGAGCACAGGCAGACTTTTTCAAGGGTAGGTGACTTGTGCAGGTTACAAAAGTGTATGGTGCCTAAAGCAGCGACTAAATGTAGGGCACATTTGGGAAATGAAAGGGTTGTGTGACCAAGGGCATCAGCAAATGGGTCAAAACGTTATGAAAACCACACAAACACACCAAATGTTATACCTTCTCGCATTCCCACAGGTGTCCCGATGAAAACGGTACCTCACATGTGTGGGTGTACCTACCTGGGCGCCAAGGGGAAAGCCTAAAACACAGGTAACCCCAAGTCTGTTTTGACACCTGAATTTCACACTTTCTGCAGACGAGCACACTATACAGATGTGGGCCTCGGGTCTCCAAGCCACCAAGGAAAACAGGGAACCCCATGCATTTCCAAAAAGAGGACACCCGTGGGAATCCACAGAGGTATGATTTGCGCAAATCGGCCCAGACTTTATTACCCAGACACCCCGCAAAGTTCGAAATTTGGGAAAAAAATGCATTTTCCGCACATTTCACTCAGCTCACCCATCGGAAAACGCCACCAACAAAACATGGCCTACCGTCCCGCGTTCCCACAGGTGTCCCGATGAAAACGGTACCTCACATGTGTGGGTGCACCTACCTGGCGCCAAGGGGAAAGCCTAAAACACAGGTAACCCCAAGTCTGTTTTCACACGTGAATTTCACACTATCTGCAGACAGGCACACCATACAGATATGGGTCTCGGGTGTCCAAGCCACCAATGAAAACAGGGAACCCCATGTATTTCCCAAAAGAGGACACCCGTGGGAATCCACAGAGGTCTGCCTTGCGCAAATTGCCCCAGTTTTTATTAGCCAGAATCCCCGACAAATTGTGATGTTTGGTGGGGAAAAAACACAATGTTCACTTTGTCTGGGGTTCTGGATAATAGATTCTGGGCCGCTTCACGCAAGTCAGACCTCTGTGCATTCCCACACGTGTCCTCTTGTGGGAAATGCATGGGGTTCCATGTTTTCCTTGTTGGCTTCGACTCCCTAGGCCCTAATCTGCAGGTTGCCCACATGAACAAAATGTGATGTGGCGAAAGACTTGGGGTTACCAGTGGGTTACCCTTTTCCACCCCCGGTAGGTGCACCCACACATGTGAGGTACCGTTTTCATCGGGACACCTGTGGGAACGCGAGAAGTTATGACATCTGTTGCTAGCAATGTGTTTCGGTGAGTGGACACAGGGAAATGTCTCTGAAATTGGCTGGAAATGAAGACAATTCTCAGACATTTCGCTGTGTGAATTCAGTATCTTATTTAAGAGTTTGCTAACTCTTAGGCCTGCTGCAGCCTCTGCGCTAGGAAAATGGCTGTACTTCTGCGCTTTTCGCCTCCTTATTAGAGAACTATATTTGTCTCTGTTCATGTTACATTCACCTCGTGCATCTGACATTTGTTGAGGTCCCTGCATGTGTATTCTGCATCTATCCTACCTATAATTTAATCTGCCCTGTCAGTGTAGTGAGTCACTCTCTTGGTATCCTGGAGACCTCTTCCATTCTATACTATGTACAGCACACTACTTGTGCTTCTACTATTTAACTATAATCCTACTATTGTCACACATCCTTACTAATTCTTTATGGCAGAGGCGTATACATCAACTATTTAATGGATTTTTTACATGAAAACCTGTCTTGGTGTGTCTCGTCTCTCACCGCTAGACTCATGGGGTGTTAAGTCTGCTTCAGCTGGTATAGTTTCTCACCTGTATGGCAATGGTAAGGAGTAGGGGCAGAAATTGGTACTTACATATCTATCTGATTTGGGGCAGTAGCTAATACCTGCATGATCATTGGCGCCATTACACTACGGATGGAGAGGGGCTAAAAATTAAGATGGTCATCACTTTTCAGACCAGCTGACTTTCAAGGGTTTTGTCGAGATACATTTGATCACTTTAACTCTCTCTAAAGTTTATTCACTGAATTTCAAGGTTTTTTTATACTATCGTTTTTTTGGGTCCACTAGTCATGGCCTTCGACCATGGCCACGGTATATGTTGCACCAATGATTTTAAAAGATCGAAGGTCACTGGCCTACCGGTCAATGCCCATAATCCCTTTGCGACCCCAGGATCCACTGCCCTTCTGCCATTTCCAGTGGCCCACTAGCCATAGCCAATGGTCTCAGGGTTCACTAGCCACATCCCTGACTATGCCAATTCCCACGGCAAGGTAATATTTGCTTATTCCCAAAGTAACAGGAGAATGCTAGAAAATTAACAAGTCTTTCCTGTCTCCACTGGCACTCACTTTGTGCCCCTACTCTTTTATTGGTCCCCTTACTTCTCTGTATTGTATTTTCTCTCCCCGACCCTCTCATGTTATCCACTTTTGCTCTTCAGTTTGTGTGACACATTTTCTTTTCCAAGCACATCTTGCAGCCTCACAGCAGTAATCATGCAAAATTCTCTTGGTATTCCCCCAAGCGGGCTCCCCAGCCTCCCCCAAGACCGCCACTTCACATGACCTCTTCTTTCTCCATCCCCACCTCCAGCCTGATATGACTACACACCTTTTCCTCCTCCAAATAGCATTTTCTCATGATTTTTCATTTCTGGCTTCCCTCGGTATTAACGCAGGAATCATTTGCATCGAGCAGAAAGTAAATGGTGGCTTTCATTTCTGAAAAGCATCCGGGGCCTCTCTTCTGCAAAGCACTAAGGGAACTATATCAACTTTTTGGGGAGCAGATGCCACCCCCTTCTCTGAGAATATTTAAAAAGCTACTCTACGGATTTACCCCAAACCAGCAAAAGGCACATCTGCTGCGCTTTGTGCTCAAGTTGTTTGGCCCAAATCCATCCAGCAGTTTTCGCGTTATGCATGTTTCAATCAATGTTCTTTTTCCCTATGGGAAAATGAATGGTGGTAGGCAGAAAGCAGCGTTTTGTTGTTTTCTTAAAACCTTTTTCACTTTTTAACAATTTTTCTCAAAATGTCCAGTTTGTGGGGCACAGGGCAAAAAACATTTTGTACATAGACTTTCCCCAACATTCCATTGCTAATAGTGCTAATCGACTGGTACAGAGGAGAGGAGTACACAAAATTCTGCTTTACATGTTCACACACTTTTGGTGTACTTTTTTTTGTGCCTAGCCCATATTTGACCTCAGGTGACATTTCTGGTACCCCTCTTCTGTGTACCAGTACATAGGCACCAATAATTCCTCTCAGGATGCGTGCATAAGAACCTAACTACCCAGAAAGCAAAGCACATTGCCCCCCTTAGCTCCACGCCTAGATACCACTTTACGAAGACCAGGTCTCTCGCCTCCTTACAAGCTACAACCCCCTAGAACGAAGCTCACCCCCATCCATCCTAAAAGGTGCCCTTGTCAATGCCAGGTCGCTCTCGGCCCACACCCTAGTTCTGATCACAAAAAAAGACCTTAATCTGCTAGCTATAACTGAGTCCTGGCTCCATCTAGCATCAGGCTGGCTCTGCCACTAGCACTCCCCGACGGGTTTGCCATTCTCAGGAATGACAGAGAGAACTCCAGAGGAGGAGGTGTTGCACTCATTTACAGAGACACCCTTCACATTTGACAGACAAACAATACAATTGAAGGTAATTGTGAACTCCTCACAGTCAAACAAATCTCCTCCCCGGTAGACTCACCATCTACATCATCTACCGACCGCCAGGCCAAGCTATCTCCTTCGAGGAAGACGTCATTCACTTGGTAGGAAAAAACCTCAAACCCACCTCTAGAACCTTAATACTTCAGGACCTTAATCTAGGCCTGAATGACCCCTCCAACACCCCAACACTGCTGCTGCCTCAGCGGTCACCACAGTACTCTCCGACCTCAGATTTAATCATTGCATTTAAGCCCCTACCCACAATAAGGATGGACCGCTGGATTGGGTAGCTGATCTGAATAACCAGATCTCCATCCCTTCTAACTTACCCTACCCATGGTCAGATCACCACATTGTTACATTCACCCTCTCATTATAGAAACAGCAGCCCCATATCCCTCCAACCTTGCCACCTACCCTTTCGAGTAGCATCCGCAAAATGTTCAAAGTATCCATCTCGCCTGATTTTACACTTCTCCTTGCAAAGAACTTCCTCCCTGCAGACCCAAATACCTTAGCAGATATATACTCAAACCCATGGCCAATGCCATAAACTCGGTGGCCCCTTTAGTTCCTAGGAGAGCAAAACCAGTCGGTCATATCAATTCTTGGTTTACCCCCGACCTTCAGGCTTTGCTCTGTGCCTGAGAAAAGGACAAGTGGAAGCGGCTTGAAGAAAAGGCCCAACAGTTCAATCAAAAGCCTCCTTCAATTTTATCACCAAATAATATAAATTGTCTATTATCACAGCCAAAGCGACGGTCTTCAAGACAAGAATAATGAATGTCAGCTCAAACTTTCAGGAAATCTTCAGAATCCTTAGAGAGTTAAAAACGCCATCCACCCCCTAGCCACCCACCACTATCCACAAAGAGGAGGCATGGCGCACAGATATCCAAAATGCTATGTGCTCCAAAATTACCACTCAACAACTAAAAATAGAAAAAAACAAGCCTGGATCACCACTCCTACCCCACACCCCTCTATGCCTCACCAACACACACCATCCTTCCACTTCAGAGAAGTGGAGGAAGTGGAAACAGCCAATATGCTGAGAAAGCTCAAACCATCCAGATGTAAAGGCGACATCTGCCCAGCTAACATCATTAAAGACTGCTCGAAGACCTAGTCCTGTTCATTACGAGATGTATCAATGCTTCCTTCTCCGCGAGCCAGGTCCAGCCAGCATGAAAGAATCATGGGTTTGCCCCCTACTTAAAAAGCCTTCACTTGACTCGACAGTTCCCAATAATTACCGCCCCATCATAACAGTCCCATTCCTATTAAAGATCCTGGACAGGGCAGCCTACGACCAAATTCAAACCTTCCTAGAAGCTAACCACATCCTAGGGATGCGCCAGTCAGGTTTCCGGCCAGGTCACGGGACTGAATCGGCACTACTAGACCTGAAAAACCAGCTTGATGCCTTCAAAGACAAAGACAAGCCAGCCCTCTTACTTCTCCTGAACCTCTCCACCTCGTTTGACTTAGTGGCCCACAAAACCCTTTGCAATCATCTTACGGAGTCTGCCAACTTCTTTCGTAAAGCCGCTACCTAGGTAGCCTCCTCCTTGGAAGGCAGATCCATGAGACTCTTCTCATAGACGGCCAGTGCCCCTCTCATCCCTATTCTGTGTGGGGTGCCACAAAGCTTCTGCATCTCCCCTTCCCTCTATAACATTTTCACCAAACCCCTCTTTCGACCTCACGGATTCCAAATGCATAGCCTACACCAACTATGCTGAAGACACCCAAATCCTCATCCCACTATCTGCCATCCACGACACAAAGTCCCTCACTATCAACTGAATATACTCTACAACCCAGGACTGGATGGTCACAAACTACCTATTCCTTAATGACGATAAGACAGAGATCCTACTGGTGGGGTCTCCAGCCATGCTAAAAAAAATGTAACACTCAATTCTCAGCCTTAACGATAGATGGTATCCACATCCCGGTCTCAACCTCGGTAAAAATGCTGTGCGTCTACCTGGATGCTTCCCTCACCCTCACCAGACAGGTGAATGCGATTGCTGCCTCCACTGCATACACAGCAAAACTCATCAACAGAGCCAGACAATTCCTCACACTGTCCAGCTGCCTCACCATCGCCAGAGCAATCATAGGAGCGAGACTCAACTACTGTAATGTTCTTTTTGCAGGGACTTCTAAACAAAACATTACCAAAATGCAGGTAATCCAAAACAATGCCTTACATGCAGCACTTAGCTGACCGAAAAAGGACCAGATATCAGAAGCAAGAAAGGAGGTGCACGGGCTCCCAACCAGAGAAAGAATTATTTTCAAAACACTCTCCATCACGCACAAATGTCTCGCCAATGCTGCCCCCGGAATACCTGTCTCAGAAAATCATGAGAACCAAATCCACCAGTCATGTGACAGCCTTCCACACCCTTTCCCTTGTGCCTCCAACCTTCAAGAAAGTCAGAGGAGGAGGTTCCAGCTTCCCGGCAGTGGCAGTACAACACTGGAATCGTCTCCCCCCTGACCTAAGGGCACAGGGCCTTTATTGGCCCTTCCCTAAGGCCTTAAAAATGTGGGCCTTCGCCTAAACGACTCCTACGATTGAACACTTAGATTGAACTGTCATACGTGCGAGGTAAGCACCCTGCCATGCACTTCTTCTTTGCTTATATCTTTGTGTGTAACTGCTTTCATAACAGCACCCTGATGCCTTCGGGCTTAGGCACTTTCCAAATGTACAAATAAACAAATTGTAATTTCTTCCGCATAAAATAAGGGTTCCATCCTGTGCTATTTCTTTGTCAAATATGTACAAATTAAGATTTCCAGAACAGCATTTAGCAAAGGCTAAGCACTAACTTGGTAGTGTCTTTTGGTGATGTTGTTTATATACTGTGCGCAGGGGTGACACCAGGCATGGGCTTCTGAGGGCTAAACCCCTCCTCCCCCCACTTTGACGCAAGAGTCATCACTCTACTGTTACGCCCAGCCTGGTGCTCAGACGGCTAGAACCTGTCACATTTCTCACCTCGGAGAGCAGTGTATGTGAGAAAACAGGCATTGAAGTGAAGGTAGAGGCAGAGGACAAAAGCCTGCCATGGGGATATCAGTTGACCCCCATGCCTCGAGTTGCAGCTAAAGGCTTAACTGCTGGCTGAGCTTTTGCATGGCCCATGCTTTCAATAATTACCATGAATTTTTTTTTAAAAGTGTATTTTTATGCATGCAGGGATTGTATGTGTGCATGCATGCGAGGGAGTGTGTAAGTGGGTGTATGTTTGAATGCTAGGAGGTGTCTGAAAGTGCACACCTATGAATGAATGCAGTGTGAATGGTGTACCCTGCGCTTGGTAATAAGTGCATAGTGTAAATGTTATGGGTGCTCCTGTGAATGACAGATCAGCTTTGTGGGTGCGTGACTGGTGGGTGAATGTGTCTATATCTCTGTGTGTATCTGTGTGTATGCATGTTGGGACCTTCGGAGGGGCACTGGAGCATGACAGTTTTTTGACAAGAGCATGGCATGTTTTACTGCCGTTTTTGGGCAAAGGAAAGCCAACTTGAGTGTTTGTATGTGATGATGGGGTTAGAGGAGGGATTGGGGAAATACTACAGTGGGGTTGGCCTGGTTGGGTCTTACTGTGGCATGGAATGTTGTACTCACATTAAGGGCAAAGCCAACATGAGTGTTCTTACATGGGGAGGGCATGTTTGCTTATTTTGACTTGGCTTTTTATTTTAGTTGTGTTAAGGTGAAAGGCATCATAAATATTCTTACATGGGGGAATATAACATGACGAGTGCAATTTAAGTCTTCTTATATGGGGGGAGTTGTGTAATGATATGCTATTTATGTAGCGCTTTCGCCAAAGTGCTGTACAGAGAACATATTTATATCAAATGTATCCCCAACCGAAGTTTGCACTCATTTAATGAGCTTTCTTCTTTTATTGCATTTTCTGTGCCCGAACCCATAGGTATCACAGTGCTGGTACAACTTGGTGAGCAGGGAAAACACAGTACAGTACAAAGAGAGATAGAGAGAGATGTAACAAGGTGCAAAAGCAACATAATAGTACAAAGTCCATAGAGGAGGGTAGAAGTCAGGCAGGTCACTTTGAAATATGAAAGGTTGACTTGGCCTTGCCAGGATTTGAACCTGCGAATCACATTCAGATTACAATAGCATGCGCTCAGCCAGCTGAGCTATCTTACCAGTTAGCCAGCAAGAGTGTTTTCTTACTGTGACATTGCAGTTTATAACTGGTGTTAAGGCCAAAGGCAACATAAGTATTCTTACATTGGGGTGGGGGCATTCCTGCAGCCTGCAAGACAATGTTTTTTTACTGTGGCATGGCATTTTTTACTGGCGTTAGGGAGACCATACAACATGATGAGAGTTCTTATATGGAGAGTGGGGGGTTTGTGTAGCCAGCTACAATATATTTTCTTACTGTGGCATGGCTTTTTTTCCACTGGCATTAGGGCAAAGCCAACAGGGGTATGTTCTTACATGGGGGATACTGGCATGTATTCGCAGAGCCAGCATAAACATGCGTAGTTGTAGTATCCTTATTGGCATTATGGACAAAGCACACATGAGTATTTTCCTATGTGGGAATAGTGGCATATATAGGTGCACCAGAATGGACATGTGTGAGCACAATCGATATGAAAATGCGTTTTTACACTTGGCATATAGTGGGCAAATGCATTCTGAAAATGTGTTTCAAAATGCTCCTGTGCATTGTTGGTGGTTGGCATCTAATGGACTTTTTATGTCTTACCCTGGTGGCATTTTGCCTAATTTATCACAGAAACGGTACTAAAAACTACCACGTTGGTGGGTTCGCCCTCCCTCACTACCATCTGTCAATCCTGTGCATTTGGCTGGGGGCAGAACAAGTGCCCTTCCTTCTGCGGGCTCGTCTTAGTGTGGGCCCTACTACATTAGATTAGATCCAGGCCCCACTTGTTACAGAATCATGGCTATGTCTCTGGTGAGTTGGAGTGAAAGAGTGATCAAACGGGCCAAAGGTAAACGTAATATCTACTCAGCCTCCTGGGCTTGGGGAGGACGGGTAGGACAGGGGTTGGGGGGGTGTAATCCGTAGCGCAATAGGTTTAACGTGCTGTCTCACTAATAGTGTTCAAAACTGCCATCCAGCCCCCACAAAATTCTGAGGCTGGCTCCGCCCCTGACTGTGCGACACGCTGTATTTCGTAAATAAGTCTAACCAATCATTTATTTCTCACACACAGTTTTCTCACGTGTGCCCCTTAGCTGGCCTCATGACCCGGGAACTAGCCCCTGTGCTTCAGGTTTGCAGTAAAGGCGCGCGCTTAGTTCCCATAGCTATTTGATATGACCCCTCCCCTTCCCAGGGTCACCCCTGATTTCAGAGGCAGGTTCAGGTGCTGTGATGCTGTGCAGATCAAGACAGCCAGAGCTGGGTCAGTGCTATACAGACAGGATGCTTCTAATGGCCTGCCACACTGCGAGAACAGCACTGCAAACAGGCCGTTGGGAGGTAAGATAACTGATTTCAGATTCAGATCTGCTGTCATTCGCCACTGCCAGGATGATAAGGACTAGGACCGGGCTGTCCCCTGACTCCCCCACCCTTGTGTTTCCTGCCCGTCTATGGAACGATAGCTTGACGTAGCAATCCACAGAGTGGCGTGAAGGGCTCTTAGCATGTGTCTGAAACAAATGGCAGTAATAAAGTTCACTGTCGCCAGCCAGGCATCTGGAATGTGGCCTCTCAGGTCTGACTGCTGGGAATGGCGTCTGCATTCTCTATCAGTCAGCCTCGGTGACTGTCCATCCTGGCCTGGGCGCATATACCCCTCCTCTAACCCCCACGCCTTTCCCCTTTTGGAATTCTGAATTGGTTCCCATTTTGCATTTGCCTAATAAAACAAGACAAAAATAAACATACCAATACATTGGTCCATTTGCATACATTTCGGTTCTCGTCAGAATGCTCATGGCTGCACATAAAGCTCTGCTGTTGTATTACCCTTTTTTTTAGATGTATTTATGTATTTTTAACACCGAACCCATTGTGCTCCGTGTTCGGAGGAACTCTTCCTGTACAGCTCAATCAGAAGATAGCGTGGGCTATTGCTTCAGGGAGTGTTAAGCAGTGGAGGTTGATGAATGATTTAATTGGAGGGGTGGACATGGTTACCACAAATAGCCAGGAGTGAGCGAGTGTAGGGAGGGAGGATGGGTGCATGAGCCAATCAAGAGACGTTTGAAGGGGTTCGCCCACCGTTTTTGGGTTCAAATTGTGCATTTTACGGCACACTTTCTGTGAAAATGTGTTTAAAGCCCCACAGTTTGTTATCGGTTTTATACGGTAACTCGTGAAAAAGTCTAGTAGATGCAAGTCACCAACAGTGCACTGGAGCATTTCCCTATACATTTCCACAATGCATTTTCCCACTATTCATGCCAGTATAAAAAACATGTTCATACTGGCTGTGCCCATGCATGCAAGTAACTCCATGTAAGAATATACTCATGTTTGCTTTGTGCATAATGCCACCAATGACACTCTAAGAAAACATGTAAATACTAGCTTGGTTAATATATGTTAGTATTCCGAGATATGAACATATTCCTGCAGTCTTTGCCAGTAAAATTCTGGTGCCACAATAAGAAAACCTGTCCGGACTGGCTGCACCAATGTAGGCCAGTCTAGCAACGTAAGGCCACTCCTCGTGTTGTATTTACTCCTGATACCCCATACGAAAGGTGGACAGAGTACAAACACATGTCCAGAATGGTTGCACCAATGTAGGCAAGTCTAGCCATCTAAGAACACTTATCATGCCCATTGATGCCCAGCAAATAAACGTCATGCCGCAGCAAAAAAAAAATAGCCGGAGCTGCTACACCACAGTAGGCCAGTCCAGCTACAAAATAAAACTAATCATGCCTGCTTTGCAATTGATGCCCAGTAACAGACTGGCTGCCAAATGAGCCACCCCATCGCCCATCGCACACACAAGCACATACATATTCGTACAGCATACATTTGCTCATTCACATGCGCGCACATACACCATTCACTCACTCGTTCACATGCGCAACCACTCTTACTCCAGAAACTCTCTAATTCACACATGCCCTTATAGACACAAACCCATGCATATACACATGTACACACACAAACTCACATGTTTCTTTTCATACATTCAGCCACGTCCGACTATGCTCATCATGGAGGCCTAATTATCTATGGGAGAGTGGTTACCCCTCCCTCACTTTATAAAAGGCACAAATGCTCACCCTTCCAGGATTACTAAACTATCAGATTTTACTTCTGCTTTCATTCACTCATTTGATTTTGTTTTCCAACATAGTTTTATTAATAATATACAAAAAAACCTAAAGAAACGGCTTGAGCAATTAGCAAAGAACAATTAGCAAAAAAACTCTCAACAATAAAACATATTTATGTACATATAGTGCTTTGGGAACATACACATTGATTACATAACATAGTGGGTACAACAATATGGCACACACAGATATATCTTTGTGACTGGGGGGTTAGTAAGCTGGTGATATCTCTACCATGTTTTCAGACGCTTCAAGACAAAGTAATTAAGGCAGTGTCTTTTCCATTTTTAAGAAGCACAGACTACGTCAACCTCTACAGCTTTCTTATCCAGATTGTCGACACGTGTTTCGACTCTCCGTCCTTCTTACACTGTACTCGCGTGTACACAGTAAATTGTAATGGAGCCATCTTCAGGACATATAACTCATTTAGGTACAGCACTAGTCAGATAACACCACTGTTCACACAACCTACAATACATACAACAGTACATATGTTGGTTTATGGATTCTTATGCTACATTCATAGCTTTCATATGTATTATGGTAATCCGAAGGAAAGAGAACTACCTTAAAAGAAGGCAGGAGAAGTAGGGAACTTGTGAGGGCAAAGGTTTCCAGGCATGAGTACTTGAACTCCCGATTTCTTCTGAATGGAGCCAAAATATTTTGCTTCTAAACAGGGGCAAACCAGAGACATACAATTGGTTTAATTACTCCTGTGTGTATGTGAGGCAAGTCATCATAGCTTTATTCTTATACCCATCTAAGTATACAGCTATGATGACTTCCCTCACCTGCACACAGGAGTGATGTTTTTTAAAGCCAAGTCCCCAAAGCAGCGTAGAGTGGATCAGGGGTGTGCAACCTGCGGCTCGCCAGATGTTATGGACTGCAACTCCTATAAGCCCTCACCATTGACTATGCTGGATAATGGTGGTTGCTGGCCAAATCATCTGGCGAGCCAAGGGTTGCAAACCACTGAAGTAGATGATTGGTTGATTTGTATGACAAGAGGTGAATTGAATACTTTTGAAAATGTACAATGCTGCCTGCTTGTTTAACATGCAAACAATTACATTTATCTGCAAAGCTGCACTTTGTATCCATATACAATGCAACATAGTTTGTCTGATTGTGACAAATAATGAAAAAAGAAGACAATTTTAATAAATAATATACCCAACCCATTTCAGGCTATATTGTCATCTGAAATTACCCCAGCACCACACGTGACTAGGGCACCCATCCCTCCCTCCTTTCATTGCATTCTCTCACTTGCAGATCTTCCTTTAGAACTGAAAGGCAGATTAACACACAGCAGAGGATGCGTCTCTCACACCCGACATGAAGGGTAGCGCCATATCTGATAGAGGGCCAGGGGCGACTGTTGCGTGCCTCACCTTAGAAAATCAAAATAAATAGACCGACCTGCTGCCCACACCATCAGTCGAAATGTGCGCTGCACCTTGGCCTGCAGATAATAGAGGCAAGGCAAGCTGCTGATTGCCACATGTGAGCAGCCCATCCAGTCTCCTTTTAGTGTTTTCTTTGCACCCTGGTTAGATCTATAGGGGAAAGCATACTTTATGGGTACGTCCATGCAAAGAATCAGAAACGTTATGAACTTAGTGGGGGGACAAGGATGTCATTTGAGGGTCTCTAGGGGTCGCGCTTGCGACCCCTCCAACTCCCCTGGTATCCCTGGCATGCCCTGTGCGACCCCTGCGCTTTTTTTAAAATTGTTCGTTGAAAACAACAAACTATGTTTAAAAAGCATAAGCTCCTCGTGCTGCATGCATGCCCGTGGCGCTGTTGCCACATTGTATCATCTTT
Organism: Ambystoma mexicanum; assembly: GCF_040938575.1. Lineage (NCBI taxonomy): Eukaryota > Metazoa > Chordata > Amphibia > Caudata > Ambystomatidae > Ambystoma > Ambystoma mexicanum. The sequence continues at coordinate 979,017,346 of NC_090934.1, read as the reverse complement.
TCTGTGTTCTTTGGGGTTGCTTATCAACCATGAGCAGCTCGTCCGACGTTCACGCTTGCTCGTCGGAATCAGAACCAGCCCAGGACTGCGGTGGGACATCCTTTTTGCCAGGCTCCCTAATTGCAGATAAAGGGCAGTACTTAAAGGGGTCTTCTGTGCACTGGATTTTAGGGGGTGGGTGAACAGGTGGTATATGACAGGTGGGGGTGATTGCAGCATCATCTGAATAATAACTACATCAGTTATCAGGCTTGCAAGGGCCTGGCCATAGAGCCTCCCCTTTGCCACGTCCATGACTATTCAGGGGGTTGGGGGGTGTGAGCATTGGAGGGGTGTTTCTGTTCGTATAAAACCCTGTGAGTACTATGCATATAAATGGAGGTCTGGCACGAACAGATGGACTGGAGTCATGCTGCACGCAGACACGCTTTCTACTCTCCGAAAGACCGCGCAATGTCACACCATTATTACTTAGCGTAGCTTATAAGCTTCATTTGAAGCAGAAGGTAAAACGCGTCCGCTCCAAGTACTCTGATGGCACTGGGATACCATCGTCCACCGCCTCCATCGTCACAACTAACTCTGGGACAGCACAGCACATGAAGTGCACAATGCGCTCCTCTGCTCTCTGACGCAAGCTATTCCTTTACAGGTGACTGTGCATGATGTGCAATGGGACTCCCAATTAGGCACTGAAACCACCCCTGTATTTTTTGGACATTTGCTTTTTTCTGAATCAGAGGTAACCAGTGTCATTGATCAATGACTTTCCCGGTGTGCAGCTGGCTGGCCCTTGTAAACGGAAAGGAAAATAAAGAGGCTCAATTGTTAGAAGCCAGTATGGCATCATTGTGGCCTTTGTAGGATTCTTAAAGCAATTTGATAATTTCGAAGAATTGCATTGTTATACACGAAAGGCGGTTCCCTCTCTACTAACTTCCGGGACTCACAGCTTGCTGAGTGTCTCCCGTGGTCTTCCAGCCTCCCCTAACCTCTCAGGTTTTGTTAAAGGAATAGTTGGCTCAAAAATATGATTCTACCGAGCGTTCGGGCATGTGGTTTTAAGCAAACTGTAATCGATCGTAAAAACATTTCCTATGCACCGTACCTTAGTTTTCCTCACTTTTACACATGCGAAATCAGGCAGCAGTGCACTGCCATCTTGTGCTAATCTTATCCGTTGCCACATTGCCCTAAGTATAACTGCCCTCGCGGCACTAAATCATATCCCCCACCCCTGAAGCTGACATCACTAGACGCGTACGGCCCATTTCACAATGCGAATGCACGTCTCGTGTCAACATTCTCTGTGTGCCAGCTAATGACGTGTCTCCATGGAAATGGCAGGACGCCTCTTTCCTCAATAAGTATAAACAGACCACTTCTCATCAGACAACATCAGAGTTGCTTTTTCAATCGTTTCACTGTCTTTTTTTGAATATCCTGTGACTCGTTTCTGCTCTGTTCAGCTATCTTCTTTGCTCGTAGCCTGTGCGATCAGATACTAGTAGTAGCATTACTATCGATTTAAATGTTGTCATATAATGGCAACAATACAGCCCTACCAGTACGAGCCAGAGTATTCCGAGGCGGAATTAGTTGAAAGCGAAAGATGCGTAAACGATGGGGCTTCGGACGACAGTTGGGAGGATGAATCACTGCATCCTGAGCCAGAGGCTAGTCGCATGGAAGACATCTCCACCTGGTGTACCTGTAATCGGTGCAAGGTCATGCCAACCGAGGAGGAGAAATGCTGCTGCAAAGAAAACTCTGGATGCTTGGCCTACATATCGGAAGACGAGACATGGGCGTTATGCGTTACCGAGCTGCATGACTTCAGGGCAGCCTGCCTCACAGGGTCCGTGTTGAGGATTATGATGGTGCTTATGCACGAACTTCGCGCTACAGTTAGCCCTCGCAATCCAAGTAACAAGCAAGTGTACTCTAGGTTTATAAGGTTTATACACTTATCATGTTCATTTAAATACAGTTTGTATGTTTATCTTCCACAGGTGGTAAAGGCTAGTGGCCTATCGTTCGTTTACATGGTGGCTTCATGGGAGGCTTGGATACCGCGTTCGACGAGTAATACCCGCCTGTGTCGTTGGTGCCATTCGAGCCAAATTCCCCAGGGACAGCGGTCAGTACAGGGGATTTTCCACACTGCTGCAACCCGAAGTATACAATTTCTAGTATATTTGTGCCATCAACATCAGCAACAAAATAAAATAAAAATCATATTTATGAACAGTTGTTTCAATTTTTCAGTTAATCAAGGACACGCTCACTTGCCCTGGCAGGGCTGGCAGGGTGGGAACGGCCAAGGTCCCAAACACCATGTACACTTCAAAGGTATCTTCCGCGCAGGGGCCATTGCTCACATGGCCTTGGCAGACCAAGTGTCTCCAGGCAGGCTCCCCTGAAGAAGACCGCACCCCTGCACTCCACTTAAGTGTGTCTCCCTTGAGCAGTGTTACGGATCTTTTGTGCACGCCTCATGCCCCTCCATCCCCCCTCCAGTATCAATGGCAGTTCGCACCTGTGGCCGTGCCCTCCCAAATGGGCTGGCAGGGTGGGGATTGGGAGTGAGGTACCTTTGGGGCGAGACATGGCATCCTCCTTATCCTCAGGATAGCCAACCTTATCTTCCCCCAACCTTTATGGGTCCTTATAAATGTGTTCCACTTCTCTCCCCCCTTGAAATGCATGACAGTATTGAGCTGAGGAAGAGACAACTTGTAGCCATGAAGATAACCCCCCATTCAAATACTGGGATGAAGAAGAGTCCCAAAGGTCAGGCATGTCCCCTTAATTGGTTTAATTATGGTCAGGCAAGGCAAGCCCTTAACTTACACCTGCACCCCATTAGTAAAGCTCAGGTGTATAAAAAGGGAAATTGCAAACAAGCATCAGAATGGAGGCAGAAGCCGAAGCAAGGGGACCAGAGTGGAAGCTGTGCAGGAAGATAAGCCGTGAAGCCAATATGTGAAACCTGATAGTATGGAGAAGCCTGGTTTGTTATCATTATGGAATCATTACCCATTGTTAGAGCATTATTACTCATTTAGGGATCCAGTTATCCATCATTCATTCTGATTAATATTGATTAGTAGTGACATGAAGTAGTGACATTAGGCTATCCACATATATGTAACCTTTTGTATTTGCTATAGAATGAGGACTGTTATATTTGAAGTGCCATTTAGAGACACATGCTGTATTTGTAGAGACATTGTAGAGATATGTTGTTATTTATTATGTATACATGTAGAGAGACACGCATGAGTGTGCACTTAGAATATGCATTGAGCTTTGAGTATAGTGCTTGGTATGAATGAATGTTTTAGGCACTACATTTGAGAATAGAGAAAGCATGAAGCCATTCCACTGAATGAGACATTCAGAAGCAGTTCGTTCCGGAGAAGTTGTTATGAGTTAGTGAAGAAAGTATGCGTAAACAGTTTGCTTGGCAGACAGAGATAACGCAACTTTTCTCCGAGTGGAGAAGGCATTGTGCCTTATCAGCCTGGGTTGTGCTTCGCAGAAAGAGAGAACGTGGGGGTAGGCAGCGCCATGGAGGAAGAGCTTGTGCAGGGAGAGACAGGCAGGAGGATAGAGGGAGTGAATGGAGAAATATGAGGAGATGGTAAGATGGTGTTTTGTACCGCAGGCAGACAGAAGATATGGTATAGATATGTAGAAAATGTCATGATGACCAGAACACGCAGTGATTGAAAAATACAAGTACATGCATCACAGACATTTAGGCACTTCTCACATTTAGAAACGCTGACAGACAGAAAGAGAGGCATTTTAGCTTAGAGAGAACGAGTGTAACCATGGATATGTATACGTCATTGAACAGTATAATGAGAGGTGAGGCTTTGAGATTTGAGGTAGGTGCTGCTCTCTGCTGGTCTGCTCTCTGAGGAGAGAGGGATTTGGTAGTTTGAGATGCTAGTTGTTGGAGATGGAGTTTTGGATGGAGCTGCTCTCTGAGAGATTGAGACATCGAGAGATGTTTGGATGACTCTGAGATCGAGGGAGCATTGGGGAAGCGTTCTGAGGAGAGCTGATGAGATCTGGCAGGAACTGGCAGAGAGAGGCCTGGCCCTGACTGACTGGCTGGTTGCAGAAGTTACCTGGAGAGGAGAGACAGAGCAACACAGAGTAAAGTGGAGTATCGCTGAATAAGACACGTGCATGGGGAATTAGAACAGACACACAGAGCTTTGGCCGACATGATAGATGGGGTAATCAGACAGGGATTGTCTTAGAGAGAGCGTGTGAAGTATGGTATGGAATGGAGTAGCTATTAAATTGCTTGCATTAGAAGCCTGTAAGGCTTATAGTTATTGCATTGCAAGGTAAATTTGCACCAAAAGCATTAAAGGTGCAAATTCGAGATTTGCACTATAGTAGTGTTTGCATCATGCATTGCTATGTATGAATAAAAGTGTTTCTATTGTTAAATCGATTCATGTGTTTTCTTTGTGTCTTATGTTAATGTGTCCATAGGAGTAAGATAGGAGTAATCTAGGAGTAACACAATGCACAGAGGCCCTGAGATACAAGGGAAGGGGGTGCATAGTGATCCACACCCCCCTAGGAGTTTGTCTAGAGAGACAACATGGTCACCCACTAGGGGCTAGGCCAAAGGTAGATTTGTCTCACTTTTCCTCAAATACACCATCAGAAGTCCTGGGATTACCATCGTAAGGTGTATGCGAATCAGAGGTTCCCCAGCTGGGCAGGTGAGCAGGAGGTGCTGCAGAACCGCTGGCGTGTGCATTGTGAAGCACCCAGCTATTTGGTTGTCCCCTGGAACCTGAAAGCAGAAAGAAGGAGCTGCCAAGACTGGGTAAGTGTGTGGGACACTCACAGAACCCGGGTACTCTGTCACTGGGGTCGGTGATATCTTTGTCCGACAGTGTAGATTCCGAGATCTCCCCCTCCCCCGACTCCTCACCTTCTTCTTCCTTCCAAGAACCCTTCTTTTCCTTTCTTCGTGATCGCACCTTTTTTTTATGTAGATAGGGACGACCACCGGGAGGAAGCCACCGTGCCCCCCAATAAGGGAGACCAAGGAGCCCCTCCCCCGGGAACGACGAGGAGGGGAAAAAGCCCTTAGGCACAAAAAAAACATGTGCTATCGCCGGGTGCTTTGGAGGAGTGGAACCAGGAATCCTTGTAGGGTGAGTGCTGGTAGAAAGTGTCTGGAGGCAACACGTGGAAGTGAACCGCCAGGGACACAGGCAGTCCAGTAAGCGGTCAGAGGAACTGGTGCACGGGAGGCAAGAAGTGGAGGTAACAAAACAGTAAGCAAAGGCAGTCCGGGGGAACAGGCAGGAGACTGGTACACGGGAAGGTCGCAGCAAACTTATCCGAGCGGTAGGCGAGAGCAAATCCAATGGACAAAGCAGGGAACTGGTACACAGAAGAGACGGAGCAGAGCGAGAGGAAGAAGGATACAGAAGTAAGGAGCAAGCGGAACAGTCAAGAGGAAGAAGAGCGGTAAATGAAGATGGGAAGGAGGGGGTAATCAAGTTGGAAGGAGGGCAGAGGATGCGGGCGAGTGAAGCAAAGCAAAGGGAGCGCGAGAAGGGCAGGCAGAAACAGCGGAGGAACGAAGGATGAGCAGAAAGGGAGCCGGACTGGGCGCGAGGACCCAACCGGTGGAAAACGAGTAACCAAGGTAGAGAGCAACAGCGAGCAAGCAACTCAGGGCTAACGGGACGAAACCGGAAGCGTTGCGACGCGTCCGTGACCCGGAAGTGGCTGGTTAAAACACCGGGCAGCGGGGCGCTCAACCAATGAGAACAGAAGGAAAGTGAAACCAGGAAATAGGGGGTGTGACAGAAAGCTGCTGGCAGACGGGACTAAGTTCCGCGTCGCCAGCGGCTCCATAGACGCCAGGAACTCGGCGGCATGATATACTCTAAGAAGACCGAAAATACAATACCGGTCAAATAAATGAAACGAATCACGTTACATGTGCCGAATCCGGAGCTAAATGAAATAAATGCTAGTAACGTAATATATGAAACAAATTGAAATACATTACTTCTATTGAATACCAAACTAAATGAAACTAAGGAAAGTAACCTCACGCATTGAGTGAAATAGACAATGTTGCTTATATGAAACAGACAACATTATTTCACAGAACTGAGTGAAACAAGTGAAATGAAATGAAACAAGTTGCTTCAATTGAATATCACATTGACTGAAAGTAGTGAAAGAAACTTAAATTGAATATCAGATTGAATAAATGGAGCAAAAGTCACCTTTGTTAGAAGCAAAGATATATTGAATTACATGAAAGCAAATCTAATAACCAGATGAACTATTTGTTTGAATACAATTATACAAGCTGAACACCATTGATGAACAATGAATTGAAATTTAATAGGGAAACTAAACTGAAGCTTTAAGAAAATCAAGGTGACAAAGTTGTGAAGCTGCACTTTAAGAAACTGTTTTGTAATCACATCTTGAACTCTGAAAGAAGCTTGGAAGCTCCTGGTAGTATGACCTATAATGGGTGGACCGTGTGGTCTAAAACTGCTCCAAGACCAGAGAGCCACTAATTGTGAACCAAAGGTTAACGGCAAAATGAATGGTAAGTTTCTGGTTGCATGACCTGTAATGGGTGGAACGTGTGGTCTGAAACTGTGCATTGACCAGGGAACGTATCTATGTGAACAAGGAAGCTTGCTGTGGTGAAATTAAGAAAGCCAGTGGTGATAAACATCAGACTTGGGGAAGGGACCCTGAGTTATACGTATGTTTGTGATTTCACAGAATCCACTTCACCTAAAGGAGAAATCTTCAAATGCTTTCTTCTTCAAATGTATATTTTATCATGTGGGGGAGACCAGCTCGCTTCCCCCACCTTATCCTATACCCTTACCCGACCCCATCTATGTTTTAAAATTGACCTACTTACCTAACCAATTCGAAGAAAAAACAAATTGAAGATTTCTGAGTAGGTGAATTCGTATTCAGTGAAATCTGCGGTATCAGAGTTATACAAGTTCACCTGAAATGCAAAAGCCTCAAGTATACTTTCTTTTTTTAATGAACACTGACCTTGGGGAAGGCAACCCTAAGTTTTAGTGTCCTGGAATGGGGTTACACTGTAACTGTGTTGAACCTGGTGAATGGCACTTCATAAACAGTATTTCATCTGATCCTAACAGGAAGATGAATTAAACTTGGTAGTGCATTTATTGACATTTGGGAGTGAAAGCTGACGAATAAGCCAGAGCTTGAAGTAGCTCAGAACTTTATGTTTATGTGGGTTATATTTGATGTCCCTACACATTATTTGGTGTTAGTTGTGAGGGCAAGTATAGGATTTGGACTCAGACAGATTTTTATGTTGAACTTACAGACATTGACGTTCCTTAGTTTCTTTAGGTAGGGAAATCCTACCTTAGTATGAGACAAGTCGGCCTTAATCCATCCAGACATTTTCTTTAATAAAAGACTTTTCAACTTTGAATATGTTGTCTGTGCCTCATTCCAGGTATATATATATATATATATGAGAGTTAAGGTGATCAGATTTATTGCAACAAATCCCTTGAAATTCAGCTTGTATGGGAAGTGATGGCCATCTTAACTCAGCCCCCCTCCTGCTGTTGATATCCCCATGACGTCATTTTATATGCCATGTTGAATACCTTCTATGATATCATGTAGGTGCTCCATGGCTTTGCAACTGTAAATGGGCCCAAATTGCCACAGTAGCATAAAAAACAATGCTCAATAATGGAGTACTCAAAGTGCATGGTAAAACCCAGCATTATTTAAAACACAGAATAACGGCCAGGACAGCATACAAGAAGCTCTCAACATTATCATGAGTGTGAGCAGATTTTGCACTACATAAACTTCAACAGTGAAGTCATACTACGATTTCAGTTACAAAACGTATGAGGGGTTATAATTGGTTTTTTCCTTAAAATACATATAGACTTCATAAGTACTACTTTTTTCATTGGGCTATAACTGTCATACATCGACCATGGAAACTCTGGGATAGATGGGCAAGATGGAAGATGGACTAAATCCTTCTGATCATTTGGAACGTCTCGCGCGTTCTAGTCTTTTTCTTCAACAGACTACAATTACCCAGATGTAGCTAACCCTGGTGCGTTGCAACTTTCCTGTTTTTCGGAAAGTGTGTTTCCAATGCTCCTGTTGTGTTTACTCATCCCTGCTGCCCTCCGTAAGTTTTCCGCTCTGCTCCCGCTCTCAGGCGGTTCCCCTTTCCTTTTGGTTCCCGCTCCCTAGCGGTTGTTTTCCTCACCGCTCCCAGCTCAGTAGCGGTGCCCTGTCTCCTTTTCCTCTGCTTTCTGACCTCCTCGCTGTGTACGCAGCCCCTCCTTTGCCGCGTTTCCACAGCTCTTGTTGCTGCTGCCTGCAGCTTCGTTCATCTCTCTTCCCATTGACGAACAGAGCCTTCCATTGCTACTCCAGTGTTGCTCCTTTGATCTGTGTCCTAGAGGAGCCACCTTTGCTTGTGGACTTCATAGCCAAACTCTCTTCAGTCGGACCTGTTGCCTGCTGGAACCAGAAGTCCACAAGGCATCAGATACGTTAAAGGATATAAACAACTTTACAACCACACAGGAACTCACCAGGGTTTTTCGGCAAGGCTTTTCCCTGGTTTGGGATGGGCTCCCCGGAGTCCCCGGTGCCAGGCTGCTAGCCTTATTGGCAAAGTGGCCTCCGGGGGAGCGCGTCCCTATCTCTCCAAGCAGAAGGGTAAGATAGTAAAGAAAAAGGTCAACAGCACTTGGAGAGAAAAAAGAGTGGAGACTTCATCAGACGACCCATCAGACTTCCACACGGATTCAGGTGAGGAGTGGGCTGGTGACAGGGGTACTGTAGAGAATACCAACCCATCAGAGTCTGAGAATAACATTCTGATGCCTTCTCCTAAGCCGAGCCCATCCTAGATAATGGTTTCACTACATCACCATATTAGCCACTGATTTACTGGCTTTATTCATCATCGGCGGTGTGGCAAGAGGAATTTCCATTGGTTGGCACATTTCTCACCAACCTTGGGCACGAGACGTCAAAATATGAGAGACACATAGGGCAGAGAGAGAGAAGTCCATGGTCTGCACTAATTTCCAATGAAAAGCACTCTTCATTATCCCCAAGTGACCTATCAGTTCCTTTGTATTTGGCCTTTTGTATCATCTCATGTCTGTGCGTGCGCTAGGGAGTTTCAGCAGGTGTCTTATCTGTACTTGGCTTTTAATGAATAGCTAGTGTTCTTCATGTCTTGATCACATGTTAGGGGACCATGTTAGAGAATAAATTTCTTCCTATTTACTGGGATGTTAGCTAATTCTAATGTGCATGTTGTTCTCTTTGTGGCCACTGGGGACACACTTCATCTATCCACGGCAATGTCTTTTAACATACTGCTCACATGCACCTGGACAACAATGGCTGTTTGTGCTCTTATTGTAACTTAATTAGCTTGGAAGTCTGTGCTTCCCATTCTGGGAACTGTTCTCTTGTCTCTGTGCCCTGCTCTTCCATTACTCCCGTTTATGCATCTGACTTTGGCTCTTACTACAAACTACTGTCTGGGTAGCTTCAAGCTTCTAAATGAAATGTGTTTTTGTGAAACAGTGAAGTCATACTACGATTTCAGTTACAAAACGTATGAGGGGTTATAATTGGTTAATTCCTTAAAATACATATAGCCTTCATAAGTACAACTTTTTTCATTGGGCTATAACTGTCATACATCGACCATGGATGCTCTGGGATAGATGGGCAAGATGGAAGAAGGACTAAATCCTTCTGATCATTTGGAACGTCTCGCGCGTTCTAGTCTTTTTCTTCAACAGACTAAAATTACCCAGATATAGCTAACCCTGGTGCGTTGCAACTTTCCTGTTTTTTGGAACGTGTGTTTCCAACGCTCCTGTTGTGTTTACTCATCCACGCTGCCCTCCGTAAGTTTTCCGCTCTGCTCCCGCTCTCAGGCAGTTCCCCTAGTGGTTGTTTTTCTCACCGCTCCCAGCTCAGTAGCGGTGCCCTGTCTCCTTTTCCTCAGCTTTCTGACCTCCTCGCTGTGTACGCAGCCCCTCCTTTGCCGTGTTTCCACAGCTCTTGTTGCTGCTGCCTGCGGCTTCATTTGTCTCTCTTCCCATTGACGAACAGAGCCTTCCATTGCTACTCCAGTGTTGCTCCTTTGATCTGTGTCCTAGAGGAGCCACCTTTGCTTGTGGACTTCATAGCCAAACTCTCTTCAGTCGGACCTGTTGCCTGCTGGAACCAGAAGTCCACAAGGCATCAGATACGTTAAAGGATATAAACAACTTTACAACCACACAGGAACTCACCAGGGTTTTTCGGCAAGGCATTTCCCTAGTTTGGGATGGGCTCCCCGGAGTCCCCGGTGCCAGGCTGCTAGCCTTATTGGCAAAGTGGCCTCCGGGGGAGCGCGTCCCTATCTCTCCAAGCAGAAGGGTAAGATAGTAAAGAAAAAGGTCAACAGCTCCTGGAGAGAAAAAAGAGTGGAGACTTCATCAGACGACCCATCGGACTTCCACACGGATTCAGGTGAGGAGTGGGCTGGTGACATGGGTACTGTAGAGAATACCAACCCATCAGAGTCTGAGAATAACATTCTGTTGCCTTCTCCTAAGCCGAGCCCATCCTAGATAATGGTTTCACTACATCACCATATTAGCCACTGATTTACTGGCTTTATTCATCATCGGCGGTGTGGCAAGAGGAATTTCCATTGGTTGGCACATTTCTCATCAACCTTGGGCACGAGACGTCAAAATATGAGAGACACATAGGGCAGAGGGAGAGAAGTCCATGGTCTGCACTAATTTCCAATTAAAAGCACTCTTCATTATCCCCATGTGACCTATCAGTTCCTTTGTATTTGGCCTTGTGTATCATCTCATGTCTGTGCGTGCGCTAGGGAGTTTCAGCAGGTGTCTTATCTGTACTTGGCTTTTAATGAATAGTTAGTTTTCTTCATGTCTTGATCTCATGTTAGGGGACCGTGTTAGAGAATGAATTACTTCCTATTTACTGGGATGTTAGCTAATTCTAATGTGCATGTTGTTCTCTTTTTGGCAACTGGGGACACACTTCATCTATCCACGGCAATGTCTTTTAACATACTGCTCACATGCACCTGGACAACAATGGCTGTTTGTGCTCTTATTGTAACTTAATCAGCTTGGGAGTCTGTGCTTCCCATTCTGGGAACTGTTATCTTATCTCTGCGCTCTGCTCTTCCATTACTCCGGTTCATGCATCTGACTTTGGCTCTTGCTACAAACTACTGTTTGGGTAGCTTCAAACTTCTAAATGAAATGTGTTTTTGTGAATCCAGCATCTCATTTGAGGCTTTACTAATTCTTAGACCTGCTGCAGCCTCTGCACTAAAGAATTGCTTTACTTCTGCGCTTCTCGCATCCTTATTAGAGACCTACGTTTGTTTCTGTTTGTGTTACATTCACCTCGTGCATCTGACATGCGTTGATGTGCTTGCCCATGTATTTTGCATCTATCCTGCCTATAATTCAATCTGCCCTATCAGTGTAGTGAGTACCTCTCTTGGTATCCTGGAGACCTCCTCCCTTCTATACTATGTACAACACACTACTTATGCTTCTACTATCTAACTATAATCTCTACTAGTGTTGCACAACCTAACTAATTCTTTATGGCAGAGGCGTATGAATCAACTATTTAACCTTGTGTTCCTTGAAACCTGCCTTAGTTTGTCTCGTCTCTCACCCCTAGACTAATGGAGCATTAGGGTTGCCTCAGTTGGTATTGTTTCTCGCCTGTACAGTAGTGGTAAGGAGTAGTGGTAGGAGTTGGTACTTGCATATCTATCTGAGATGGGGCAGTAGGTAATACTTGCATGTTCGTTCATCTGCCTCATTACACTATGAATGGGGAGGGAGTGGTAATTTAAGATGGTCATCACTTCTCACACCAGCTGACTTTCAAGGGTGTTGTTGCAGTAAATCTGATCACTTTAGCTCAATTTTAACTAAAGTTTATTCACTGAATTTCAAGGTTTTGTTATACTATAGTTTCTTCATGGCCACTAGCCATGGCCTTCCACCATGGCCACTGAATATGTTCCACCAATGATTTTAAAAGATGTAAGGTCACTGGCCTACTGGTCAATGCCCATAATCCCTTTGTGACCTCAGGATCCACTGCCCTAAGGCCATTTCCAGTGGCCCACTAGCCATAACCAATGGTCTCTGGGTCCACTGGTTGCATCCCTGACTATGCAAATTCCTGCGGCAAGGTAACATTTGCTGATTCCGACAGTAATGAGAGAACGCTTGAAAATGCAGTCTTTCCTGTCTCCACTGGCACTCACTCCTCTTTTCTTGGCCCACCCACTCCTCTGCATTGTATTTTCTCTCCCTGACAGAAATTACCCACTTTTACTCTTCAGTTTGTGTGACGCATTTTCTTTTCCAAGCACATCTTGCAACATCACATCAGTAATCATGCAGAATTCCCCCGGGATTCCCCATGTAAGCCAAAAATGGTATAACCCAAGCAGGCTCCCCAGCCTCCCCCAACTTCCCCACTTGACATGATCTCCTCTTTCTCCATCAGCGAGCACTCAACCCACTGAGCTATTTTACCAGCTATAGTAAAATGAACAATCACATATATATAGAGGACTCAGGCTACCCCTCCTTTTTGACACTTATAGGTGTTAATCACCAAACTTTTAACAGATATTAGTATTTAATCTGTAGATGTAATAGATAATCACAATTGCATTTCGTAAAAATCTTTATTTTTGGGGTTTTAAAAGCCTACAGAAGGTAGTTACCATATCTAGACATGTGGTCCCAAAGTTAGACCATTCGATTTTTGTGCCCGCGGTGGTTCATCATATATTTACAAACATGTCACATTAGTTCTTATATGGCTAAAACACTGTGAGAGGGTTAGTATTTTGTGACTTAGAGTATAGCAATAATGTCCATACACCTATCTAGTCGACACCTTTAGTGTTTTTAGCATGAACAAGGAATCGCTACGACTGCTGTAGTTGTTGTTCTGATGCTTTCCTCAGGACTGGTGGAGAGAGAGGGGGCTGCGGGTTGTGCCTTGTACCTCCACGCCGGTTGTAGGATTAGGAGTCTATGTTAGGTTGTTTCTGTGCCTCGGGTAGACATCATTTTTCTTATGTCGCATTGAACGCTGCACGTCCCTTCGGCAGTCCACAGCTCCTCGCGTTTCTCGAATCAACGCAGATATCCAAGATCTGGTTTCCACTACAATACAGGCTATGACAGCCTCCATCCACGGCGCACTGAAGGCAACATAAGAAAAATTATGTCTACCCGAGGCACAGAAACAACCTAACATAGACTCCTAATCCTACAACCGGCGTGGAGGTACAAGGCACAAACCGCAGCCCCCTCTCTCTCCACCAGTCCTGAGGAAAGCATCAGAACAACAACTACAGCAGTTGTAGCGATTCCTTGTTCATGCTAGAAACACTAAAGGTGTCGACTAGATAGGTGTATGGACATTATTGCTATACTCTAAGTCACAAAATACTAACCCTCTCACAGTGTTTTAGCCATATCAGAACTAATGTGACATGTTTGTAAATATATGATGAACCACCGCGGGCACAAAATCGAATGGTCTAACTTTGAGACCACATGTCTAGATATGGTAACTACCTTCTGTAGGCTTTTAAAACTCCAAAAATAAAGATTTTCGCGAAATGCAATTGTGGTGATCTATTACATGTACAGATTAAATACTAATATCTGTTAAATGTGTGGTGGTTAACACCTAGAAGTGTCAAAAAGGAGGCGTAGCCTGAGTCCTCTCTATATATGTTCTGTTAAGTTTACCCTCATGACACAGGCCCCCCTCTAACAAAAGAGAGGGACCCAGTACACCCCAACATATACACAGTAAAATGAACAATGACATGCCTGAATGTTCTCAAAGTCAGAAAGCAAATTACACTCTGTAGTGGATACCATTAAACTGGTAAATGAGATTTAACAGCAGGCCAGTTCATCTGAAGGTCTGGTGCAAATTTGGCCACATGTCAAGCCTGCATGGATCTACTTTTCAGGCTTCAGAGGTTGGCAAAATATATACCATTGGGAGGGCTTATAACTGTGTATTAAAGGATTTAGAGTAGCGTCGGGAAAGCAGCGCACTCACACGGAATTCTGTACTATGGGCACTCGTTACCTCATACATGCAAACAAACATCCTGAAAGCATCCGATGGAGATATGAAAGATAGACAATTTACAACAAAGCATTAATTGTGGCACAATGAAATCATGGGCCACTTTATGTGCTATGGTCAAACATTTCTACACTGTAAGCTTTTAGGCAACTCACGAACAACTACCGCAATGGATGCTTATTCTACTCTAAATGCTTTTTGGACTTTTTTGTCTGCATTGTGTATTTGAGGTGTTTAAGAAAAGACTAAATCAGTGCCTCCCTCTGGAATAGCCTCCCTGCCGCCCTCCGTCTTGAGCCTGATCTCCTGAAGTTCTGGAAACTCCTCAAGACTTTTCTCTTTTCTTCTTCCTTCTCTCTCCCTCTACCCTGCTAACCTATCTCTCTGCTCTTTCCCTCTCTCCCTCCTTTTCCGTACAGCTTGCTGACTGGCCGTCTGGTGTACCTCAGAGTCTCACAGGTCCCTGGCACCCCATTCTGTCCTCTCGCACTCACCTCCGGGCCCTGCACTCGCCTCATCATCACTGCACTTGAACAATGACCCAAGACAGTGGCATCTCTCTGCACTTACCCCAGCCTCCACCGACTGGGTGCACTTGGACCCCTGCCCAGGACTTGCCCCCCCAGCCATCTCCCACTCCCCTGTAACCGTCTGTACACTTGCACGATCCGACTGCACCATGCCTGAAGATCGTCTGTCTTTTCCCCCTTGTCTTCACTCCCTGAGTGGTGACACCTTAACGCACTTGGAAAAGATGCAGAATTGTCGTCAGGACTATTTACTGTTATCTCCACTGTTAATTGTATTATATGCACTTGCTCTGCCTGTGCAGACTATTATCGTTTCAGAATTTCAAGGGCTATGAACGACTGTTGTTTTTCCCCTTGTTCCCTCCCTCCTTGAGCGCTTTGAAACACTTGTCTTGTGCATAGGCACTTTACAAATAAACATTACCATACCATACTCATCTCCTGAAGTGTGCCTGAAATAAACCTTTAATGAGTTATTCCTATTCTTTCTTATTCAGGGACTGCTCGAAGTGTTACACCTATAGGACCCCCTGTTTTTTTTAAGAGGCCTGAACAAGAAAGCCATCCACTCTAGAAACAAAGAGCCACATGGCGCTGATCACAGCCCAGGAGCTTCAATTTAAAATAAATAAATATATATATTTTAGGGGTAGCAAGGGAGACCTCAGGGGTCACAGGTGCGACTCCTGGCGACCCCCAAATGATGTCCCTACAGTTTTCGTGTTATGGCAGTTCACTCAATGTACTATTTCCCTTGGAAAATGAATGGTAG
Organism: Ambystoma mexicanum; assembly: GCF_040938575.1. Taxonomy (NCBI): domain Eukaryota; kingdom Metazoa; phylum Chordata; class Amphibia; order Caudata; family Ambystomatidae; genus Ambystoma; species Ambystoma mexicanum. The sequence continues at coordinate 979,001,779 of NC_090934.1, read as the reverse complement.
TAGGCCGAAAACAGGGTTTTTTTGTTTTCTTAAAATCTTTTTAACTTTTTTACTATTTTTTCTCAACATGTCCAGTTTGGGGGACTCAGGGACTTTCCCCAACATTCTATTGCTAATAGTGCTAATCTACTGGCACAAAGGAGAGGAGTACACAAAATATACATAGGTGAAGGCTCATTTTGCCTTTAAAGATCTTGCCGCTTCACATGCTCACACACTTTTGGTGTATCATTTTGTTGTGTCTAGCCCATATTTGGCCTCAGGTGACACTTTGTGTACCCCTCTTCTGCGTACCAGTAAGTAGCTGCCAATCATTCTCAGGATGCTTTCATGCATTGCTGTCATTTCTTCCGCATAAAATAAGGGTTCCATCCTGTGCTATTTCTTTCTAAAAGATGTGCAAATTAAGTTTTCCAGAACGCCATTTAGCAAAGGCTGTCTTTGCCGAGGTTTATATACTGCGCGACCTGCTGTATTTCGTAAACGAGTCTAACCAACCATTTAAATCTAGCACACACTTTTCTCACGTGTGCCCCTTAGCTGGCCTCATGACCGGTAACTAGCCCCTGTGCTTCAGGTTTGCAGTAAAGGCGCGCGCCTAGTTTCCATAGGTATTTGCTTATGACCCCTCCCCTTCCCAGGGACACCTCTGATTTCAGAGGCCAGTTCAGGTGCAGTTGCAGATCAGGACAGACAGAGCTGGGCCGGTGCAGTCCTTTGCTAGAAAGGAAGAATTATGCAGACAGGATGCTTCTAATGTAAAGCGCTGCACTTCACTGGAGCCACACTGCAAGAACAGCACTGCAAGCAGGAGGTAAGATGACTGATTTCAGATTCAGACCCGCCCTCATTCGCCACTCCCAGGGTGATAAGGACTAGGACCAGGCTGTTCCCCATCCTTTTTTCTTCCCCGTCCACGGAACGATAGAAGTAGCTATCCACAGAGTGGAGTGAAGGGCTCTCACGCAGAATGCCAGTAATCGTTCCTGGCATCTGGAATGTGTGCGCTCAGGTCTGGTTCCTCGGACTTGCATCTGCATTCTCTCTCTCAGTCAGACTTGATGTCCGTCCTGTCCTGGGGGCAGCGCATACACCCCTCCTCTAACCAACAGGCCTTTGTTTTCCGTTTTGGAATTCTGAATTAGGTCACATGTTTGCATTTGCCTAACAAAACACGATGATAAACATACATATATACATTGGTCCATTTGCATACATTTCGGTTCTCATCAGAATGTTCCTGGCTGCACATAAAGCTCTGCTGTATTCAGTGTTTAATTTGTAAAAAAAATAAATAAGTGCCAGGGCCCAAATATTTTCTATCACTCCTGTGACACTGCGTGTGGGCACCACTGCTTGCACCCTCCATAGCTGCTCCCCGCAATGTCGACATATTTGGGGTTGAACTACAGCTCGCACCTGCTCGTTGTGGTTGAGGGATGCACTGCCTACCACCACTTCATAATTAAAGCGAGTCTGAGACAATAAGTGCTGGGGCTCAAAAATAAATGCCAGAGCTGAGCCCTGGCAAACACCCCACAAAGTAAGCACTGGCTGTATTTATTTTTTTTTAGATATATTTGTCTTTTTAACACTGAACCCATTGTGCACCGTGTTTGGAGGAGCTCTTCCTGTCCAACTCAATCAGAAGATAGCGTGGGATATTGCTGCCGGGAGTGTTAAGCAGTGGAGGTTGATGAATTCTTTAATTGGAGGGGTGTACGTGTTTTCCACAAATATGCAGGAGAGAGCGGAGGGCGGGTGCATGAACCAATCAAGTGATGTTTGAGAGGGTTCTCACACCGTAGCATTATTCAAAATATTTTGTTAAAATAGTGCATTTTACAGCACACTTTCTATGAAAAATGTGTCTAAAGCCTGCAGTTTGCTATCGGGTTTATACGGTAACTCGTGAAAAAATCCAGTAGATGCAAGTCACCAACAGTGTACAGGAGCCTTTTCCCATGCATTTTCAATACGCCTTTTGCCATTATTTAAGCCAGTATAAAAAAACATGTTCATGCTGGTTGTGGCCATGCATGCCAGTATTTCCATATAAGATTATACTCATGTTTGCTTTGTTCATAATGCTAGTAATGATACTATAAGAAAACATGTCAATACTAGCTTGGTCAATATATGCCAGTATCCCGAGATATGAACATATTTCTGCAGTCTTTGCCAGTAAAATTCCGGTGCCACAATAATAAAACCTGCCCTGACTGGCTGCACCAATGTAGGCCAGTATAGCAACATGAAACCACTCCTCATGTTGGAGTAACCCCTGATACCCAGTAAAAAAGGTAGCCACAGTACAAAAACATGTCCAGAATGACTGCACCAATGTAGGCAACTCTAACCATCTAAGAAAACTCATAAGTATGGTGACTGTCTTATGTCAAATCTGGACATGGTGGTAATGACTGAACTGAACCACATAGCAGACCGGATAGAGCTATGGGAATGGACAGAGGTCACAACTAGATAGTTCCACAAGGACCAGTTTGCATCACGCACAGACTGTGATGGGAGGGCTGGCCTGAGTAACAATAGAGATAGAATTTTAGAGACTGACTAGCGTGACATATCGACAGAGAGGTGAGGGACAGCCTTGTGTAATCCTGAAACAAGATCACTGTAAGGAAGACATTTATCTAAACCTTGAAAGCCACACAAAACATGTGTGCGGCTTTTCACACAACAATGCTAATAACCAACCCTATTAAAACCTCACCCCTCTGCATACACCTCTCAAACTCTAACTAAACACAACCATATCTCTAAAACCACAGCAACCTGCACACACTTCACTACACTGCAACAACAAACAAACCACACATAGCCTTGCACAACAGCACACAAAAGATGCTGACTGGATACCACACCAAAAAACTCAGCGAACGGTGTTAACGAAACTGAAGCTGCCAACAGCACATCAAAGCTCCCTTGCTTTCTCCAAATTTTGTCCTACTAACGTACCCCAACCGACCCCCTTTTTTTCCAGATCCGCTATAGCGCCAGAGGACCACTCTGGCAGTGATATTGCATGGTATAGATATACTTTAACATTAACATCATGTTAGCTTTACCCTTGATGCCCAGCCATCATGTTAGCTTTACCCTTGATGCCCAGCAAAGAAAATGCCACGCCACAGCAAAAAAAATATGGCTAGACTTGGTGCACAACAATAGGCCAGTCTAGCCACATAACACTTATTGTGCTTGCTTTGCTATTGATGCCCAGTTAAAATGTCATGCGTCATAGAGAAAACATAGCCAGACTGGCTGCCAAATGGGTTCGCCCATCGCCCAGCACAAACACAAGCCAACACATATTCATACGGCATTTATTTGCTTATTCACCTGCGCACACATACAGCATTCACTCACTCATTCACATACCAACCAGGCACTCTCTAAATCACTCATGCTGTTACAGGCACATGCCCATGCATATACACATGTATACACACACAGTCATACGTGTTTTCTTTTCATACATGCCGGCTGATGCGGACTCTGCTCATCATGGGGGCCCTCTAGCTCCCATGCAGCAATAAACAGGAACCAAGAAATAGGGAGAGCTTCCAGGTTCATGAACAAGCTCGGAGCACCACAAAACGCTCAGATCTGAATGCCCCAAGCTGTCCAAATGTGAGAGGGGATGCAGACGTTCCTCCTACGTACATGCAGACCTGCATTTCCCCATATTGCATCACCAATGTCTCAGCAAGCCTGAGGCAGCAAAAAACACCAGCCTTGCATAGCACATTGGACATGTGCACTGGGAGACTGAAAAATGCGTTTCCCTTTGACAGTTGAAGCCAGAGCAGGCGCGCTCCCTCAGCCGCTTACAAACTTACACTGAGGCGTACACTTTCTGGGTGGCAGGGACGTGCCAGGGCCTTTTAACATTTGAAACGGGCCCACAAACATTGGCCAGGAGCTATGACTCGGATAAAGAGAGCCTAGCAGCTCTTCTTAAGTGGTCATTTAGGGTTTGGGCTTCCACTGTTGGCTGCATTCTTTTTGTTCTGCCTTGTAGAGGACATTAAACACGCCTTTGATAATCTGCAGCCACCCCCTCTAGCCAATGCTCAATCTAGGTTTCTGCCACAGAATGAAGCCACAAGCTGGGACCAATAGTCTGCACATGTTCCCGGAAGAAGCCATATTTTTATCATGTTGATCAACAAGTCTTTTTAATCCGGGAAAGGGAGAAGTTGAGATGTATTTGCAACAAAACAGATCATTTCCCAAGCCTTCTTCTCATCTCTTGTGTGATCCGACAATTCACCAGGATACCAAATTGCATCAAACGAAACTGCTTTTGCACCAAAAATAGGAGTTTAGCATGTTTTTCCCTGCCCTTCTGGTTATTAAAACCTTAAACTACTCCCCGTCCAGGCATGTTTGCTGCTGACATATGGAGGCAAGGTTTCCCAGTTGCCTCTTCAGCTGACCCTGATTGGACTTAATAATAATAGGGCTGTAGAGTTATTTTTTGTACATTATTTTGCAACCTGTGCTCATTACGGGATCTATGTGATCACTGCAACGGCCGCAAATGCAGACTTTTTCTTTTTTTAACCCTTTACACCACATACATATGCGGGGGGAGGCCCCTGCAGCCCCCCCCCCATATTAATATCATACTCTTACCCCCCCCCATATATATATATATATGGGTGTAAGGAAGGGGTTAAAAAGAAAAAAAAAGTCGGCATTTTCGGCCGTCGCAGTTCCCAGGTCGACATTTTTGTACGATTCCGGCATTACGTATTTGTTGTTTGCGTGCAAGACCCAGTGCGAAGGGTCGACTAGGGTGATATGATGGTGTGTACTATGCCTTGAAAAGGCCAGCTCGTGTGCCTACCCTCTCATGCTTTTGGCTGGGAGCTAGTGGGGATCTGAAACATATTGACTGACCCCATTTTTGCATCTGAACTCAATCACAGTCTAGAGTTCTTGATCAAATGAAATCATGTGAGAACCGACACGTTTACGACAATGTTACTTTTATTCAATGCCTATGCTTCCATGCATTGTTAGTGGCCAGGGATGTGGAACCAACACGCATGAAAGGGAATCTTTGGGAAAATAACATGTTTACTTTGTTCATCGCCGTGGTGCATGCCGGAGCCCAGCTAAAGTGCTCTCTGGCTTGCAATCAATCACCGTATGTAGCCTTCGTGCCCACACAGTGGTGCATACAGTACCAAGTGTAGAAAAGGTGCCTATAGATACAGGGGCGTGGCTTCAGGGGACTGTATGGGGTGGGACACCCCTGGGGTGAGTTTGCATCAGAGCTGGCATGAAGTGGCATCCTGCCCGCTGGCTTCATTCCTGTGACCTGTGGTTTGTACCTCTATTTTCAGATATGAGCTGCACAGCAGAAAGGAAATAATGGTAACTTGGTCATGGGGGGCAAGTCTCTCTTCAGGGACCCTTTCCTATGCATAATTCCAATTCTTCTGGAAAAGTGATAACGTTGGGTTTGGTAACTCTGATGGGCCATATGGAACCTGCGTCTCGCCAGAGGTTTTGGACTACAACTCCCATAAGCCCTCACTTTTGACTATGCTGGTTAAGGCTGATGGTGGTTGCGTTCCAAAAACATCTGGCGAGCCAAGGGTTGCAAACCCCTGAAGTAGATGATTGGTTGATTTGTATAAGAAGAAGCCAATTGAATACTTTTGAAAATGTACACAACAATGACTTTTTTTGCGAAGCTGCACTTTTTATCCGTATACAATGCAACATAGTTTGGTTTGCCTGCTTGTTCGAAATAATGGAGACAAATCTTATAAATAATATACCCAACCCATTTCAGGCTATATTGTCATCTGAAATTACCCCAGCACCACACGTGACTAGGGCACCCATCCCTCCCTCCTTTCATTGCATTCGCTCACTTGCAGCTCTTCCTTTAGAACTGAAAGGCAGATTAACACACAGCAGAGGATGCGTCTCTCACACCCGACATGAAGGGTAGTGCCATATCTGACAGAGGGCCGTAGGAGCGACTGTTGCGTGCCTCACCTTAGAAAATCAAAATAAATAGACCGACCTGCTGCCCACACCATCAGTCGAAATGTGCGCTGCACCTTGTCCTGCAGATAATAGAGGGAAGGCAAGCTGCTCATTGCCACATGTGAGCAGCCCATCCAGTCTCCATTTAGTGTTTTCTTTGCACCCTGGTTCTCATAGTTCTAAATTTATAGGGGAAAGCATACTTTATGGGTATGTGCATACAAAGAATCAAAGACGTTATGGAGTGGGTGGAGGGACGCATATATTCGTACTTCAAAGCCACCACATAGAGTAAGTAAACAGAGGTGGGACAGTAGCTACACGAGGGGTGGGGGGGGGGGCGATGCAACCTGCTCTTGGCTGAACCCCCAGTTTTGCTTGGAGGTGTCCGACATGTCCCGGGTCCGCTTAGCAATAGTTACATCTATGTTGCAATTCAGCCCCCTCTCGGTAGATCTCATATCCCGAAACCTCTTGAGACTCCACGGCAGGTGAAATACATTGTTTTTGATGGGGAAAAGACCTGGGACATCTATATAGGAGCATGGGACTTGGAGTGTGAACGGAGCCGACAGCGATTGATGCCTGCAGAACACAGGTGAGTTTAGAGGTCTAATGTACATCAGGCTGTCCCCATGTCAAGCATTAAAATACTCCCCTAGTTGAGTCCTCCAAGCCTGCTTTGCCCTCCACATAGGCTTCTGGTAGATTGGCATTACACAGTAGCTCTGGTCCTGCATGTGTTTCAGAAATTGGTGTAAATGGAAGAATGAAGTTAGATGGAAAAGTAATCTTTAGTTTGTCAACATTACTGGCCTTCAAAATGCTCTTACTCAGACGTTACTCAGAAATTTGTGGAACTCCTGGGGGCCTTCTCCAATAGCTTCATGGCACCCAGTAAGAGGAATGGGAAGGTTCACAATACATGGTGGCTCGATGAAGCCTGTAAAGATGCTAAAACAGCTCTGCGGAAGGCCCTAAAAGCTCCGGTCTGCACTAGGAGCGAGATTGCTCACGCTAGAGCTGAATATCGTGGGGAGCTTGGGAGGGTTTTCTGGACGCTTCCAAACGTAATGATCAGGAGACTTTCTGGGAATATGTGAAGGGGGGTGCCTCGCAGTCCATCCTACTGGAGCATTCTAAGAACCTGTTCAGGGGAGGGACTTTAGTGGACAGCCCTGGTCAGAGTCATTCCTGTTTGAAGTTTAAGTTGAAGGATGTGTCCCGAGCAATTAGCCAGCAAGCTTGTAATAGTGCGCCGGGTCCTGATGTAATTCCTTCAGGCCTGTTTCAGGAGCCCTTGGATTTTTGTGCCCCCCTACCTACGCTAGTGTTTAATGCTTGTATGGAGTCGGGTCGTTATCCTCCCTCTTGGAAAAAGGCCATTATTTTCCATATCTATAAGAAGGGTGGCCCAGCGAGCCCGATATCTTACAGACCGATTTTGCTCTTGGACACCTCCTTTAAGATCTTTGGGAGGGTCTTGCTGGGTTTAATAGAGGCCTGGCTCTCAGAGGAGTCGGTTTTGTCTGATGTGCAGTTTGGTTTTCGCCCCTGGGTGCGCACCATGGAGCAGAGCCTTAATCTGTATCTGTTGGTGGGCAATTCAGTTTTCTGCAAGGATGAGGGAGTGTACCTTGTGTTCATGGACCTGAGCACGGCCTTTGACAAAGTAGATAGGTGCTTGGATTCTTGGGTTGGCCGGGGGAGATCCTGAAGGCTTTGGAGGAAATTCATAGAGATAATGAGGCCTGTGTTCGCAGTAGCCTGGGGGGACACTGCACAGGTTGCTTTAAGGTTGGGTGTGGGGTCCAGCAGGGATGTGTTCTGGCTCCCATCTGCTTTTGAATGCATATTAACGGGCTCCTAAAGGATCTGATTAATGTGTATGCATCCTTAACAGGAAATTTGGTGCTCAAGGTCAATACTAAGAAATCAGCTGTAATGGCCTGTGTAGGCAGAAGCGGTCAGCAAATATGCGTCCTATGATATGTAATGGAGAAATCGTCCGAAGGTTGAAGGATTTTGAGTACCTTGGGATTAGATTCTCTGAATCTCTCATGGGGATGGCTCATGTAAAAAAAAAAACAATACAATTAACCCAACAAGTAGGGGGGCATATCCCGGTTTCTGTCTCGTTGTGAGGGCCAACCGTTAGATGCTATGCTCAAAATCTATTCAGCACAAACAAAAGCTGTTAACCTGTATGGCGCTCCACTATGGGGCTTTCAAAAAGCTCATGAGTTGCAAGTGAAGGAGAATTAGGAGGCTACTGGGGCTCCCGAATTCCTCTCTCTGTATCTCTATTCATAGAGAACTGGGTATGGAATTCTGGGAGGACCAGTAGGCGTTGGCCGATATAATTTTCTGGGTCCGAATATGGGCAAATGAACGTGAATCACTGCCATTTTATAATTAGGTCTTTAATGTCATTGGATGGCTGGAGAAGAATCCTGTCCTCGATTATATCGACAAAGCCTTGATAGAGGGCAACATAAGGGTTCTTTCTCCTCCAGATGCACTCCTGACTAAATTTCAGTTGAGAAGTTACAAACGCATGTTGGGGGAAGTGTTTGCTTTGAAAAGAACATTTCAGGAGCTTGAGATTAATTCAGATAAAGAGTACACAGTGATTAGCCGGGCAAAGGAGATACAGCCCTATTTAATTTGGGACACTACAAGGAAAGATCACTGACTAATCACACGTGCAAGGTTTGATTGCCTTCTCCTGAGGGGAAACACAGCTAAATAGAGTGGTTACCTGGACCTGGCTGGGTGTCCGGTGTGTGGCCATTTAAAAGAGGACCTGGTGCAACTGCGATTGTTTTGCCCTGGTTACAGTGGGATTAAACGATCAACCCAATTGCCAGTCCTAAGGGAGGCTAATATCCTATTCCATAGGCCTGCTATCCTGTTTCTTCTGAGTGCTGACTCTGTTTTAACTGCGTGGGCATTATTTTCTATTTTAAAAAGAGCCATGTATTTTAGGAAGAGGGGGTTAGGTGAATGATGCTATATGGACAGCTGTACTGCTCTATTATTTCCCAAGAATTGGGCTATTTGATTATTGGATCTTGTCATCAAGAGGGCTGCTGATTTATTAATTTCTTTTCTATGTTCTTAGCATTGGCTTTCTAGTATGAACTGATATTTTATGCATTGTCATTTATGTAATTTGCTATGTAATATGTGGTGTTGGATTTATGTGGATGTTTAAGGGAAGAGATTTTATTGATTGTAATTAATTTTGTGTCATGTATTTTTATATGTTTGATGGATTTAGAATCCGAATAAACATATTGACTGACTAATATATATTTCATACAAGAATGGATCACCATATGTATCATTAATTTCAGTGTGTATGATATGATATGATATGATAAGGTATTTATAACGCACTTATACACAAGTATTTCAAGGGGCGATGAGGCAAGGGAGGGGGGAACAAACGGATGACAGGCAACGATCCTACTAGGCCAGGTGCCATTCAGATCGTGCAAGTGCGTGGGAAGGGGGATGGGAAAGTGCAGTACATGGGAGTAGATAACATATAAGTGCAGTACATGGGAATAGATAACATATAAGTGAAAGTAACGACCAGCAAGTGGCAAGTGCAAGGGTAAGTGCAGACATACTGTGTTAAGGGCTCATAGGGGGACTGTAGGGATACAGAAACAGTCCCTGAGTGCAGGGTTTGCCAGGCGGGCAGTGCCGGTGTTTGAGAGCCGTGTGTATAGCCATATATCCAAATTACTGTGAATGCAAGCAGATGAACAGGGCCAAATGATAATAATGTGTTATTATATAGCATTTACGTGCTTTATATAGATGTAATATACATACAACATCAACCAACCTGTGTTGGTACTCATTTATCAACCTCAGAAGGATGAAAGGCTGATTTGACCTTGCTGGGATTTGAGCCTGCAACCTGCAGATCACACACACATCACAGCAGCGAGCGCTCAACCCACTGAGCTATCTTACTGGCTATAGTAAAATGAGCAATTACATGGCTGAATATTTTCAAAGTCAGAAAGCAAATTACACTCTGTAGTGGATACCATTAAACTGGTAACTGAGATTTAAACAGCAGGCCACTTCATCTGCAGGTCTGGTGCAAAGTTAGCCATATGTCAAGCACGCACGGATCTAATTTTCAGGTTTCAGAGGTTGGCAAACTACATACCATTGGGAGGGTTCATAACTGTGTATTAAAGATTTTAGAGTAGCGCAGGGAAAGCAGCGCACTCACACGGCATGCCGTACTCTGGGCACTCGTTACCTCATACATGTAAACAAACATCCTGAACAACATGTCATGGAGATTATTAAAGATAGACACATTACAACAAAGCATTAATTGTGGCACAATGAAATCAAGGGCCACTTTATGTGCTATGGTCAAACATTTCTACACTGTACATATCTTTTAGTCACAAGGATTTTGTCAAGTGACCGAGGGCACCAAGATGGAATGTCTTGTAATGATCGTAACGGAGACAACGGCAGAAAAAAATACATGCTATAACTACAATTTACGAAAAGCAAAATTAATAGTGCGACATGGGTGCTTAGTCTACTCTAAATGCATTTTGGAAGTTTTTGTGTGCATTGTGTGCCTGAAATAAACCTTTAATGAGTCTAGTAATCATTGTATAGAAATCCAAAAAGACACATTATGGCCCTCATTACAAGTCCGGCGGTGGACCATGGTGCTATTAGCACCATGGTCCATGCCGGATTCCGCCATGGTGGATGGCGGAATTACGGCCCCATTCCAAGGTGAGTGGGACGGTAATTCCCCATTCACCATTTGCCCTTCCCAATTCCCATTTTTTCCCCATAGAGCATAATGGGGATGGGGAAGGCGCTAATTACGGCACCGTAAATTACGGTGCCGTAATTAGCACCAAGGTCGCTTAGCGCCTTGGACTTTAACGCCTGCAAAAAGCAGGCGTTAAAGTAAGAATCAGGCGTTAAGGGTTAACGGAGCCGACGGCGCCGTTAAACCCTTAACGCCTGACTTGTAATGAGGGCCTATGTGTTATTCCTATTCTTTCATATTTAGGGTCACTGCTCAAAGTGTTACTCTTGTGGAACCCCCTGTTTTTTTTAAGAGGCCTGAGCAAGAAAGCCAGTCACTGCGGTGGTGATTTGAGAGTGCAAATGAGAAGTTTGTTTAGGAGATAAGAAGGGGTGTGATGAAGACTGCAATACATTCTGCCAAAGTAGGGCAATACAACAAGAGACTGTTAAATACAGTTACACATTAAAACAAGGACTTGATGTTCACAACACAAGAACATTTTGGGCCTCATTACAACCTTGGCGGAGGACCATGGTGCTATTAACACCATGGTCCATGCCGCTAAGGTTGCAATTCCGCCATGATGGATGGCGGAATTACCGCCCCATTCCAAGGTGAGTGGGGCGGTAATTCCCCATTCACCAATGGCCCCTTCCCCATTCTCATTTTTGCCCCATAGGACATAATGGGAATGGGGAAAGGCGATAATTACGGCACCGTACGGTGCCGTAATTATCGCCAAGGTCCCTTTGTGGCATGGCTTTGAACGGCTGCAAAAAGCAGGCGTTAAACAGCCATCCCGCAAAGGGAACCTTGTAATCAGGCGTTAAGGGTCGGCGCCGTTTACGGCGCCGTAAACCCCTTAACGCCTGAGTCGGAATGAGGCCTTTTGGTTCTGAAGAGGTGAGGTTAGTAACAGAGTGATTTTATGTGCTGCAAATAGTAACAACACATCAAGTCATTGTTTTAATGTGTTACTTTATTTGGAATAAAAATGTATTTTAACAGTATGTCAACCAGTGAGCTTTGATCATGAATGGCTAAGTGAATTACATCTTAGCCCCCTGTAGGTTGTTATCGCACTACCTGTGCTTTCGAAGGGAGGGGCAGCCTCGACTCTTCTCTTTCTTTTATTGAGCCCCTCTTACCTTTCCATGGCGGCCGTTGTGAGCAGAGCGGAAGGTGTGGCTGCGGCGGTTAGTGCGCCACAGCCGCATTAAGGTATGTTTGGGGGTGGCAGGGGTAGAAAATAAAATAAGGGGAATGGGGAGGGGGGAAGATGGAGGCGGGGGACCGGCCGTCTGGCAGCTTGGAATGCGGGCTTACACTGGTTGTTCAAGCTGGTGTTCCTAGCCACCTGATTGGCTCGATCCCCCTTGCCAGCTACTAATGGGTATTGTACCCAGCATGCAGTTCCAAGGATTCCGGACACTACTATGGCTGACTTCTCACACAACATCTTCCATAACACAGTTAGGAGCCTCATTATGAGTTTGGCAGTCATTTAAGTGACTGTGAAATTACCACCAACATCTTTTACTGTCAGTTGGTCCGGCAGAACTACTGCCGGATTACGAGTGGGGTAAACCAATGTAAATCCCCACTTTTGGAGCCCATACGTCTCAATGGGGATTTGTTTAGCTTTTCTATGAATGGAAATCTCTCTGTGATGAACCTGCTGATTTGTTTTTTACATTTAAGTGGAGGATGTATAACCGGCAGCCAGCCAGCGGTAAATCCTTCACTTTAAGGTAACATCTCAAAATGTGGTTGTTTGGTAAAAGTGTGGTAGTTCTGCTAAAGCCAAAAAAGTGTCAGCAATGGAATTATCGCCACTTTCTTTTCTGAACCCTCCAACTTGTAATGCAGTTTTGTTCCTCTCTTCGAGGACTTATCTGAGTGGAGAATAAGTTCCACCTGTGAATGCCCTTGTGCAGCCATGACCCTTGACCATACACTGGGGATGTAGCTTGCTGCAATATCTTAGAAGCAGCAAGAGGCTGGAGCTCTCTGTTCGATGATAAAATGTTTTTCAAACATTCTTCGCCTCCTCGCTGGAGTCTTCTGCCTAATCCTGTGCCTAATCCTGTATCTATTTCCATTACTTCTGTTACTAGCCTAGAGTGGGTAGACAGATGACCAATTAAGTGCTTCCCTCGGACATGGGATAGGTCTGTATTTCCATACATTCCAGCATAAGAGCATCAAAAAAGGTACACACACAATTTTTAAAAAGTTCTATGCTTCGACCCCCTCACCACCTCAACCCCAGCTCCAAAATCCTACCGTCTAAGACGGGACCAGGGCAGAAATCTTTTGGAATATAACATTGGAGATTGTAGTTATTCTGTGTCAATGTCTTCATGTGTATGTAGCGGCAGAGGCAGCTTTTAGTGCTGGGCTGTGGGCCGCATCAGGATTCTAAATTATTAATAGTCAGTCGCTGCTGGTAAATGTGTTCAGTGGAGGGGCCTATTTATTTTCTCAAATTAGCAGAAGGAATCGAGCAGAGTGACTCAACCCAAAATAATGTAGGTGTTTCTGAAGCGTATTCCCCAGAATTTTGTTTTTTAATTAATGTGATGAAATGGTGCATTGTTCAGCACACCTTTTGAGAACAATGGGGAAAAAAGGCATACCATTTAAAAATTGGTTCTCTAGAGTAAGACAATCTACATAGGCCAGTAATGTTCACTGTAAATCACTTGCATGAGGCTCCAGCCACGACCTGTGACAGTAATAGTCACTGTAAATCACTTCATGAAGCTGCATCCAGCATCTAATTATGCCAGTAATGGTTATTGTACATCACATCATAAAATTGTGCCAACAATATCTTTAATCCACTAAAGATCTCTGTCAATAACATCTGCATCCACAATCCCTTAATGCCTGTAATACATCGTCTAAATCACCCCAACCTAGACAAGCATGGTCACTATAAATCATGTTCAAGATGATATTGCCACAATCTATACCAGTAATGGTCACTGTAAATCACTTTCACTAAGCCACGCTCTATCTTTGGCAGTATAGTGGACACTTTACATTATTTGCATGATTACTTCAAAAAATGAGTAATCTGCATTTTCTACTTACAAACACATGCATGCAATCCATGTATTGCATTCATGCCATGCACACATACACAGGCAGATAATCACACTCTCTGTCAGACACATACATACACAGGCACACACTCCAACGCTAACATACACATCCTACATGAACCACACACAGACTCACTCAAACCTCATGCGCACACAGCCACTGCATTGTATTGAAACATGCGCGCATGCATACAGAAAATATGTTTTACTTACCTGTTGGTCTTTTCGTTTCCTGCAAGCACGGGGGCTGGAGCAGGCCGCAGGTGCTGCAGGAAACAATTCAGGCAGCATCGGTACGTCCGAAAGAACCTTAAAATGTGGGTTGCACCAGGTGGCCTGTCCTCTTTTGCTCACAACTTGGTTGCTTGGCAACCTTGGGGCAGTGAGCGCATCACCCACACCTCGCTCACATGCACTTTATAAAATAAATCGAGAGGAAGCATGGAAACTTGGAAACTTGCCTTAAAGCCTTAAAAAACCCTTGTATAATACCTGAAAATGTGGTAGTGTACAAGGTAAATCGGTATAGTTCGAGGGCACGCATTTCACAAGTTCAAACCTCACAGCAGGGCCAATTCAAGGCACTTAGAAGAGGGAGGAATCCAGCATGAATCACTATATAAGAAAACAAATTATTATTTACATTTTTTTTAATTTTGTTTATGGTTTATCAAATACCTTTAACAAAATTACAATCTTACACGTTAAAATTCAATTCCAAAACAATTCATAAGATGGTTTAGTTGAAAGCAGATCCCACCTGGATTTCAGGAACTGCCTTCTTTCGGATCTATTTGGATAAATGGTCAGAAAAGGTGCTACAGTGCCCGTCTTTTGTGGTCATTCCTACTGTGCTGCAATGATTCATAACCATGGAATCTCGCAATGATCTGAATCCTATTATTATCATATAGGGTCCTCGTAACCCCCATAGGATTTCTAATGAGGTCATCCTTTAAAAAACCCAAATGATTAAATAAACGTGTGCAAAGTGTCCCACATTCATTTAAGAATTACACTTTAGGTGAGTGTGTTCAAATAAACAAACCATAATATAATGAATGTTCCAAGGGGCAAATTATATTTCGATATAGTGAATTCTCCAGTTCGCTCTGGCAGCGAGAGAATTAAGACCCAGTTCGTATTGAATCGCTGCTAGGGGGAATTCATTCTGTATACCTAGGACTTTTCAGCACATTACGCCTTCCAACAAGTAAAGCAATTCTACCACCCAGACCTGTTTCAGTGCAGTCAAAGATAAGAAAGTCATCTGCATAACTTAACCACATCACTGTGAGAGTCTTCATTCTCAGAGACGCAAACGCTACCGGGTCCAGGTAAGCACCCAAGACCACCATGAATAGGCTAAAAAGGCAGGGGGGGGCCTTCTGTCATCGGCCTTTAGTACTCTACGTGGCCTAAAGCAAGAATGTATATTGGCCTCAATATTGTTCAATCCTTTCATTCTTGATATGGGTTTGTTCTTTCTCAAAATCATTTCAGACTCTCCCAAATTAGGAAAAAGGCGTATACGTGGATGTTATACGCTCATGATTTAATATTCATGTCCCAAACTCCGATTGGCCTACAGAATCTGCTGAATGCACTAACTGATTTTGTCAAAACAAACAACTTAACTATCAATTTGGAAAAAACACAGGTCCTAATTTGTAAAAACTCAAAAAAACGTGGACAATCTAATCATGTATGGTATTTACAAGATGTTGCTCTTAAAACCGTTACAGAATACAAATATTTGGGAACTGTTGTGTACAACAATCCTTCAGACACGCCGTATCTTGCTACTCTAAACATCAAAATGAATAGTTTAATATCTCAGGCAAAGATTTTGAATTTCAAATATGGCAAATTCACCTGCAAACACGTATTATTATTTTATGAGCTGAAAGTCATCCCTATAATGTTATATGGAGCTGAATCGAAATTAAACACCTACACAAAAATATGGAACACTCTTGAAGGCCGTTTTTGGAAAACAATTCTGCAATTGCCTAATTCCACTCCATTGCCACTAATTCGTCATGAATTAGGTTTAGTATCATTGGCAGCTCGTTTATGTTGGCGTATGTGTAGTCTTTTCCGTAAATGTCTTTTGGGCTCCGAGGCTAATAACATTCTAGGTGTAATAGCTCATCAACTTATAACATCCATGAATAGCTTCCCAAACAAATGGCGTGAGTGTGTCCTAGAGACCATGGCTGAAGCTGATATAACTATAGCCTTATTACTAGTGAATCCCTCTTGTGCCAAGACGAAGCTGTATCAGTGGAATTGGATTCAAAATAGGTCTATTTGTATGACTTATAAAGATTTCGATACTAACTGGTTCGGCCACAAAAAGGTGCGGGTTATGGCCCCCTATTTAATCAAATGCCCTTCTAGAACTCTAAGGCAAAACTTTCTAAGGTTTAGGTTAAATCTTTGGCCGACCAGAGAAATTTTAATACGACTAAAGAAAATCCCATCAGACTTGAACTACTGTCGTTTTTGTCAAATGGTCACGGTCAAAGAAACATTACAACATCTAATGATAAAATGTCCAAAATTACTTCCCCAGAGGATGTTATACTTTAAGAACTTGGTTCATATATACCATGGTAAAAGTGATGATGAAATCTGGCGACGTCTGTTCTCAACAGTGAGATTAGCACTTATGAAAGCTATAACACAGTTTTTAGATTGTATTCTACCATTGGAAATCAAATGTTAAAGAAATAATAACCAAGTCAAATAATCTTAGCTTCATTTTATGCTTTTATGTTTCTTTTATTCATTATATCTTTTTTTATTTATTTTTTTAGAATGTAACAATTGTTAAATTGTGAATGAATTAAGTGTCTTGTATCATGTTTTTGTATTTGAAAAGTTGTTTACTTTCAACTAAATCAAATAAAAAAAAAATTTAAAAAAGAGGTCAGAGTCTTCAGGTCATGTCTAGTTTTAAGTACATGAGTAGTGTTTCCTTGGGGATCAATAGGGATGTAACCCATGGGTTTGTCACAAGTTCTAGACTAAAGCATGTGAAAGGAGATGCAGAAGGGCTCATAGCTGGTACAACAGGATCATTCTAATTCGAATTTGTGTGGTGGTGTGCGCAGTGTGTCAGTGCAGTTTGACAGGAGACGTTGAGCTGCTTGTGTTCACTTTGAGTCTGCCTACAGTTTCTTTCATGGAGGAGTGGCCATTGAAGGACTGCAAGCCTTAAAATATACATGCAAAGCTTGTGGGTTTGCATTGGCTGAAGAGCCGTCAGGGTATGGGGTTTATAATGTTAAATGGGGCAGTGGAAGGAGATATCCCTAGCCACACCACATGGCATAATGCAGACCTGGGCTCCACCCTTCACTACAGTTATGTTGGGGACTGGCTCTTTAACCAATGGGTATCCCTGGAGATAAAACATACATCATTAACCAATCATTGCATGCTAATTTCTGTGTTTAGGCTGCAAAAGGGCATGGGTGGCCACAAGGGCCATGTAAATCAGGCTGGAAACCGAATTAACTGGAATATGAAAACTATGTTGAACTGGACATTCGAGCCCTTTTGATGGGCAGCAATTACCCTCGAGATGGATGGGGATGCAGACCTTGCTCACACATCAATAATAGAGCCGACTCAGCAAGTTGACAAAAGGAAGACTGTTTTAATGTCAATTATCTAAAACAGGGAGCATAACGAACATCAACTCAATTGCTCGATCTTCAAACTCAAGGTACTTTAAGAAAAAACTGCACTTTTATAAGCAAAATGTGTCATCAGTGATGTTAACCTATGTGTGTACTAACGTAATCCTACGTGGCAAACTACAAAAACCTATAAGCATGGGCTATTGGTTCTGAGTGAACATCTACGTATATGATCCATACTAGTCTAATAAAGTGTAACTATGTGATTGGTTACTCAACATCAGGTGGGGCAACTAAGCCCTCGCTACAAAATGACCACTATGAACGTCACTAAATACATGACGTCCCATTGGTTTACACACTATAGGACCCCTAAATACACAGGTCCTCTACAATTGGTTGGCACTCTATCCTCCTTCAGTAATTTTCCACCTACGTTAGCAGCCAGCAGGCTGGCCATCCAGATGCTGGTGAGGTTGCCTTAACTTTAGCTTCCCACCAATTAGCATATCAATCTATCATCACCTCAGTGGTCTGCTGTCAATTAGGTCTTTGAAAATCGTCCTTGAGAGTGTTCTTAGCTCTGAGAAAATTAGCAAGTGAGAAGCACAGTCTGCCTTTGTGCATAGGTGTGACCACCTCGTTCACCCAACTTCATGTTTCCATGTGACTAGAGACTATGGAATCAATCTTTTTTGTGCATTTAATATTATTTTCTAATAGACCTCTGACATCTTCCTTGTTATATTCATGCCTTCTGAACAGGAGTTTTGTTCTTTCACATGATTTTGTATCCAAAGTCAGTTCACTCCAGTTTTGATAAGACCTTGGCTTCTTGGCTCGCGCAGCCTCGTCTTTCGCTGATACTACGCTTGTAATTCAATTTGCTTTTTACTGCGACACACTGAACTGAGGCCTTTGCTAATGTCCAACCTGCTATAACAGGTTTAGTGGAAACATCAATAATCTCTCATTCTTATGTATGTATATGTTGGCGCTTGCTGCAGTCTATTTACTATAAGCTTAGAGCTAGCTTCACGATTACTTTGCTGCTTGCGTTTCTTCTGCATCTGTACACGTGTAAAGTGACTTGATATCTTCATCTGTTTCTATGGCATAAGCGTCTTTACCTTGAGCCCAAGATGTCACTTATTCTTATTGCTTTTTTTGATGCCTTATAGAATATCTGCATTCTCTGGTCAATGAGTCTCTTTCATGTACTTCATCTTCAGCTCCATGTAACATATACTGGCAATAGTTAGTGACACTACCATTCATTCTTGCCATTTATTGGCTCTGCTTCTTCAGGGATTTCATTGAAATGGCCATCACATTTCTTTGCATGCAGATATGGTTTTCTCAATGGGTACCTTGGCTCCCAGATACTCTTAGGTACTGGTCCTTTTTTTTTTTTTTACAACTTTATTTAACTTTGCACACAGATTAAGCAGTTACATTTGCGACATTCAATTTCAGTGAACATAATACATGTATTGGCCGATTTTACATTACATTTACGTCAACAGGGGCAGGTAAATCTGCCAGATATTGCTTGTACCGTGCCCATATGTTCCTGGGTTTAGAGGGGGTCATTACTGAGTCTATATACAATTCTTCGGTGTTGTTAGCCCGCAACATGTCACTGTTCCAGTCCTCTACTGTTGGCGGCCGAGCGTTTTTCCACCTCATCAATATGACCCTTTTTGCCAACAGCAGACTTAAATTGAGCAGTTTTTGCCAAGTTAGGTTCATTTTCCCAATCGCACCTAATATACACAACTGCGGTGCCCATTCGACCGGTTGGTCCGCCATCTTATCTAGAGCTCCACAGACCCCTGCCCAGTATTGACTCAGTTCTACACAGTCCCAGAGCATATGGTATATGTTAGCATTTTCAGAGTTACACCTTGGGCAATTGCCAGAGAGAGCAGGGTATAGACACTTGAGTTTCACTGGCGTGTAGTGGGTTCTATGGATCATTTTATAGTGGATCAATTTGAATCTAGAGTTGCATGATATCAGCTTAGTCAGTGCACACCAATCCTGGTACTGGACTGAGTCCATACTCTGCTCTTTGTCAATTCAGCTGTTCTGTACATGTCACATACTCTGGTTTCCAGCATACAGGTTAAAGGGGCGGGTCGATGAGGTGGGGGTACTTGGCTCCTCCTCTACACTGTAATTAGTGAATGATGCTTTAATGGGATGTTTAGAGGAAAGCACCCTTGTGGAAACTTGATACATTCACTATGAACTCGTTTGAACCCTTTGTTGATAATCTATTAAAATCATCTCTCCAATGACAATGGTTTGTTGCTCCCAAACAACATAAAAAACATAAATATTGAAAGCAAGGGAGGATCTTTTCCCTGAAGCTCTAGTTACCCATATTAAGAAGATTAAACAAAACTATAAGAATTGGGCTAGGGGAAATAAAATGTGTATGTTACAAAGGGATGCAGAAGGTATATTAAAGGTTTTAAAAAATAAAAATACCCAGCGATTTTAGAAATGCATTAACGAGAATGGAGAGTCCATGGTATCTGCTCTGATCAATGAAGTTTCTAAGGCGGAATGGCTAAGGCATTATGCAGTGATCTTTGCCGAAAATCCCCTCATGTCTTGGAATGGTCCTTCAGTACGAGCAACCTTGACTTAGGTTGTAATTTGAGCATTGACCAAGTGGTGATTGAGGGCATACTGAAGGGGCTTAGTTCTTCGAAGGCACCAGGTCCAAATAAACTCTCCAACGCCCTCTTGAAGAGTTGTCCAGAAACCTGGCCTTTAGTGCTAACTCTCCTATTGAGACATGTAATTGAGACTAATTATTTTCCAGACTCATGGAGAGAAGCTTGCATCATGCCAGTGTGTAAAAAAGGTGAGAGATCGAAGCCACAAAATGATAGACCGATTGCCATATTAGATGGTGATAGCAAAGCTTTTGCATTCTACTAGCTACAGAAGCTGGGAAAATGGGCCAACGAAACTGGAATTTTAAAGAAGTGGCAGACTGGGGTCAGGAAACATATGTCGACCTCACTGAATGGCTTTATCCTGAAATGCATTCAGTCCCTTGTCTGGTCTAAAAAATACTAATTGATTTTTATTGTCACCATAGATCTTACTACAGCATTTGATGCAGTGAATAAGAATCTCCTGTGGTTAAAGTCGCAGTGACGGGGAATTCTGCAGGGATTGCTAAAGTTGATAGTGGGTTTACATGAGCATTCAGCAGTGCGGGTGAGAATGAAGAAAGAAGGAGCACTGTCTCAAAGTGCTCAGACTTTTAGAGGGATCAGGCAGGGGTGAATCCTGCCCCACCTGCCTTTTTAGCCTATTCATGGTGGTCTTGGGTGCTTACCTGGACCCGGTAGCGTTTGCGTCTCTGAGAATGAAGAATCTCACAGTGACGTGGTTAAGTTATGCAGATGACTTTCTTATGTGTGAGTCTAATTTTCATAGTAGTATTGGTGTCCAGTAATCTGATTAAAGTTAATAGAGACAAAGGACATCCATATGCTTCTAATTTGGCATATAATAAATTCCTGTCAACAGAATCAAATGCAATACGAAAGTTGATGGAGGCTAAGTACAGCGGCTGCTTTCTCATGGCACTTTGGGCTTGTATCATGCTTAAGGCAATCATGTTGGGTGCAGTGCCCAGCCCACTCACAAACCCCGATTGCAGAGGATCTCTCTTACCTTCATTTGCTGACCATTTATTTAGTTCTTTTACGATGATGCGTCCAAAGATTTTACTGGGAGCATCAAGCAATGATATAGGCCGATAGCTGGCTGGGTCTGCGCGATCACCCTTCTTATAGATAGGTATGGTGTTCGAACAAGTCCAGGAGTTCGGAATGAGCTGGGTGAGTAATATATTGTCAAACTTTATCTTCAAAATATCGGCCCAGATGTCTGGGTATTGTCTTAAGGTTGCATTAGACAATCCATCCGGGCCAGGGGCTCTAGAATGACTACTTTTATTTATGTAGTATAGAATGTCATTGCGGTCGTAATCGAGCCAGAAGGACCTTTGCTCTGTTTGAGGTTTCTGAGATATTACAGAGATAGGGAGACTATATATTTTTTTATAATCGTCAATCCAGTCTTGCTCTTTGATAATGTTGGCTTGAATTGCCAACTGTGATCCGGCAGTTGCTTGGTTTATCAAAGCCCAGATTTGAGATGCGTTTTTGCTAGATAGTTTCCTAAGCATATGGCTCCCATCCTCTTGATATAGCTTAAATTTTATGCCCTTCATTCAATTTTTATAATTTGTGCTGGTCTTTGTTAGTGCTTTGGCTCTATCTTATAGGTAATCTTAGGGCCTTACGTTTGAGATGTCTCACGTGTGTTTTCATTTGTTGAACTTCTGGATTATAAACATGCAAATAGGGTATTTGTTTGGCTTTCATCTGGATAGATTTGGACTGAAATCGTTGCATTAATTCTGGATACACCAAACTAGATGTATGTTCCTCTTGTCTCACTTGCAAGACTTTTAAAGCATAACATCTCTTGAACGCATTCAGAGACGGTTCAGACCATCTAAGTCTGTTCCTAGCAGTATTAACCACTATTTGCCCTTAATGCATTTCACAAGGGGATGTTTTATCCATGTTTTTATGCACCCACGACAAGTTTAACATATTATGATCGCTTAAATTAGAGTGTATCACATTGAAAGATGTCAATTGAGAAAATAGCATTGCATCCACATAGACAAAATCAAAAACAGCTGAACTAGTTCCTCTATGGCAAGTAGCAGAGGGTGGGATGTCTGACAACCAGGCTCCATTGAGCATAAACAAGTTTCTGGATTTGATTAGATTCTTCCATTTTGATAATCTGGAATGTTCTAAAAATCGATTAGGGTCTAAACAATGTAGATTCAGATCACCAGCTAGTATTGTGTGACAATAATGTTTTTCTTGAGCAACCAAATCCAGAGTTTCGGTTATGGATTCTAGGAACCTGTCGTCGTCTATTCCGTCCGGATTCCAATAAACATTTATAACAGCATAAACCATTTGATTTTTTGATAGTTTAACCATTTGAATGAAAGAGTTTGGTGTGAACCAGTTTGCTGAGGCAATTTGAGTGTTCTGTTTAATAGCAATCAGCAGCCCCGAAGTGAAACACTTGTATAGGCGCGTTACAAATGCCATATCATATCATATCATATCATATCATACCTAATTTGGCTTTTCTAGCTGGGAAAAAGAGGATATCATAATTATTCCAGATGGGGGAAGATAGTAACCAGGTTTCTTGTAATAAGATGATATCATAATTCAACAATGTGGAGTCCTGGTTGTTGATCAGATGTTTGAACCCCCTAGAATTCCAGCTGACTAGAGACCATCTCAATGAGTTAGCATAGACTAGCTAATTCTGATTCTTGGATAATCCACAGTTGCAATGAGTGTTTGTTGTGGACTGTGATTTGGATGTATCATTTGGTATAGAAAGCACCTGAGGAGACTCTTTGAGTGTTTGGATCTCAGAGGGAGAAAGGAAAGGTGATATTTCAAAACCTAGACTGAGGAGTTGAGATTTAACCATCCATATGGTGTTAAGAACATTTTTGGAGTTTAGCCATAAAATAACAGCTGTCTGTTTAATGGATTTATAAATTCAACCAGTTCCAGATCAACAGTGCCAGTATCGTCCAGAGCTGGTATTTCACTGAAAATTGACAAGACAGAGGCTCGATTCAAACTGTATTGGGTACATGGTGTTGGGCAACATTTTAGAACCAGAGAATGAATGGCTGGTCTTTTGGTAGTTTGCTTCAATTTATTTTAGTGATCTATAGTGATAGCCGAAGCTTGCTTTGGTTGGTTTTTAGGGGGGCTAATTTCCTCTATTAGTTGTGATAAGGTTGTTCTAATAAACAGCTTCAAGTCCGTTTCTGTTATCACTTTGTTTTTCAGAGGTTCAGGATTAGATTTAATGAGTTCATTATTGGCTGTTTGCACAGATGCTGAAACAGTCGGTGAAATATTTCACAAGTTTTAAGTTGGAATTAAGAAAGGATGGAATTTCTTTGACTCCTTGATTGTTTACTGCTTTATTTGAGATGGGACAGTCCTTGTCATATGGGGTAAAAGTTAGATCTTTTTGCACGGGACGATTGGCCATATAGGCGCTGACTGCTCGACGTATTTCCTTCTGACGTGACATGTGATGGTCAGTTTCCACCAGCGAGGGATTAGAGTCACGAGGGGGTAATTGATTCAATTCAGAGGCTGCCGGTAAAGCTGCAACCAGATCGGCTAGTGGCTGATAATGCTGGGTCAGGTTTCTAGTGCCAGCTGGATCTAGATGTTTCTTTAAAGTGGCTTGTAACATGTATTATTTCGTAATGGCTCTATAGGCTGTTGTTGCTGCTGATTTAGGTTGAGACAGATTCTTTATGAATCGTTTAGATTGAGAAAATTAGATTTTTTTGGTGTTTTTGATGTTCTCAGGGTTTTTTTTTGTTTGGAAACAGGATTTGTTTTAGCTGGGTTAATTGTCACGTCTTTTGTTTTTTCACAGGGGCCTGAGAACAATGCATAATTTGCATTAGTATTTTGTTTCGTGTTTGTTTGATTCTTAACAGGGTCAGATTCCAAGATTTGTGGTTTGGGTTTGGGATTTTCCTCCAGTTGCTCCACAATTAGAGCGGGTATTAAGGGTACAGCATGAAATGCTGATTCCAAGTGAATTGGATCCAAAGCTTCTTGTATCAAGAGAGATGGAACATTGTTTACTGATGATGTTTGGACAAATAATTTAGATTTATTTTGTATTTGTGGTAATGATGAATATGATTGTTGCCAATTTAGAATCTTTTCAAGTTGATTGGCTTGAGAGGCAAGTCTTGTATCAAGGGTTTCGAAAAGCTTAACTAAGGATTGTATTGCGAGATTAATCGCCGTTAGGGCTATTTCCTGGAGGCCGTTCGAGGGTTGTGATTTCAACTCTTCAATGGGTGAGGAGACGGAGGATTTGTGTAAAGGAGGAGAAGAGGGGACAGAGGATTTCGTTCTGCGCGGGGTGGGAGCAGCAAAAGATAATTCCTTCACGGACAACGAAACACTTGAATTTATAAATAAAATCAGGAGATCTAGGTTTTCTGGCAAAGTGTGAGATGTGAAATCTGTAGCATTAGGATCTAGATCTATGACTGCTGGGTCTTCAGACACACACACACCTGGCTTGCTGATAGGAATGCCACTAGCTCCAGTCAATACACTGCGAAGAAGAGCACTGTCAGACAGAGAAACATTTTCTTTAGCAAAGATGACAGAGTTAGAAACATTAGTAGGAGGTTGTACATTTGCCTTATCCCCAATGGCATTTAAGTCTGCGGCCGGTTTGATGGCTTCCCTTCTCAGAAAGTGGGGTTCTGTTTAAGTCAATTAAAGATGCATCAACAGTTTGTACTGTTAGCAATTTGGAGGCATTATTCACTTGCACTCTTTCAAGCATGGTGTTATCTTGACAAAAGGAGCGGATATCTGCACACTTTGGGTCATTCTTCCAGCGGGGGCCTTTTGTTTGAACATTGCCAACCAACAGAGTAGACAAGGAATGGACACGTTTCAGAGGCCGCTTCGGAGAGATAAAGGAAATTCCATTGAGATTGTTTCTTTCAATTGCAGTTTGTGGGGGCATTCCTGTTTTCAGCGAAGCAATTGATTGTTTCATCTTGGTGTGAGGGAATCAAAACAACACCTCTATGGGGTGGGGGGAACCGAGCAAGCACCGGGAAGACCCGCCTTGGACCGCAAAGGCAACAGCGCAACAAGCGCAGAAAAGCGGCCAAGCGGTACTTCCAGGTACTTGCTTCGGTGCGCGCGCGTGGTGCGTGCGGGTCCTGGGCTGTATAGTCCCGCCCACCAGAAGGAAGGAGCAAAGCCTGCAAGTAAAAAGAGGCTTTAGGTACTAGTTTATATGAGTTTAGAACAGAGTATATTCTTGTAACAATGATTGTCACCTTGTGGATAGAGTAGTCCAATGTATTTCCAAAGTGATCCAACTGGAAAGCAGAAAGGAAAACACGATGAGAGCACGTCCAGCGAGAGTACCGCAGCCAAGCGGTACTTCCAGGTACTTGCTTCGGTGCGCGTGCGCGATGCGCATGGGTCCTGGGCTTTATAGTCCCGCCCACCAGAAGGAAGGAGCAAATCCTTGTGGATAGAGTAGTCCAATGTATTTCCAAAGTGATCCAACTTCGGAGTTGCTAGAGATACCCTTCCCCTTCACCAAGATGTCGGACGAGGGGGTGAAATTATTACTGGTTCCCTTCCTGATGACGGAACTGTGCAACGATGAGTTCTTCTTACATTTAAACTTTCTGCATGGTACGCGAGATATTTGGGGTGTGATGTTGGGAGTACTACAGAGGGTTGTCCGTTTCCCTACGCCACTGTTTTTAATTTTTCTCTGACCTCTTTTACTTCATTGGACACTCATGTGCCATACAAGGTGGCATATTCTAAAACAATAACCCCAGCTACACATGTCATTGGTACTCCCACAGTGAGGCCACATGAGGAGGCATCGGATCATTTTCAATGTTCTAGTTGTTTTTTTAATAGAGAGGCTGTCCCAAGAATAAAAAAGCGAGACGGAGAACGCAGGAAGGGAAGTAGTAGCAGCAGTAGTGGTTGTGGCAACAGTGGTATGAGAGGCAGAAGCAAGAGAGGCTCGAGGACTTTGATGAACAGGAGAGAAAGTGGAAACCGGAAAGGAGAAGGAAACCATTGCAGCACAGAAGAAGAAGAGGAAGAAATGGGCCAAAATGCTCCACAACTAGAGAGACCGGCGGAAGGCTGCTGCCAGAGCCCCAAAGATGGCAGAAACCAGAGCTTTGCGCAGTGGTGCTCCCTCCATCTTTCCACAGCACCACACTGTCAGTTCCCGCGAACTGGGAAAAATGTATGTGTAACACTTGAAGCAATTTCCAGGCAGACCGAGAACTCAGTACTGGGGGTTGGAAAACGCTCACAGACAAACTACGGACCCGAGTTTACAGGTGGTGAAAATTATAATTTTGACATCCAAAGAGTGAGCTTTTGGAGAGATGCTGGAAAGACAGCACACGCATTCTGAGCCATGTCATAGAAGAAGACGAACTTGGCAAAGCGGAGAGAGTGCCAACCCAATAAAGTGTGAGAGAGTCTCTCGGACCCAGCAAACCCAGAGTCTGGTTACAGCAGTAGTTTAGATGGCAGGGATTACCAGCAAGCGAGAACACCAACATCAGAAGCCAACAAAGCATTAAACGGGAGAGCTTTATTGCCCACCGCCATGTCTGCTGTGGTGTAGGGGAGCAGGGTCCCGCAAGTCTGATGCAAGGGACAAACACCAACAACAGGGAGGAAAAGGACGTCGGGAGCTGACATCGATTTAACATAAACTGCTAGTATCCCGTGGAATCCATGGACACCTTACCCTGCGGCAACAACGTAAGCCACATAGCGGAGCCTGTTATAAAACTACACTCCCTTAACCAAAGCTCTGTGTTAAAAGGGAGCATCCAAAAACCTCCTATACCAAGATATGGGGATACATATCCTCGATGACCATCAGTCCCAGGTTATTCTGGGCTCTTTCTCCTCCCCCACCTATCTCCACCAGCGGCATCCCCCATGGCTCCAACATTTCTCCCTGACTCTTTAACACCTATCCTGCTCTGCTTGCACACCACATTTCCACCTTCTCCCCCAACTTACAATGTTATGCAGATGACATACAACTCTTCTTCAAACTTCCCTCTGACCCTCTCCTTACTTCCTCCATCATTCCTGACTGCCTATCTGCCATCCAGTCCTGGTGTACATCCAATGATCTCTGACTCAATGCCAGCAAGACTGAGATCCTTCCTAGTGGGTCTCCTGCTCCCTCTTTCTTCCCCTCACTCTGGCCATCTTCTATGGGCTCTTTCCCTCTCCTCCTTCATTTGAAGCCAGAAACCTTGGAGTCATCTTCCACTCCTCTCTTTCCTTCCTCCCTCACATTCAAAAATTGCCTAGAAGGCCCACTTTCAACTCCACCTCCTCAAAGGAATTCTTCGTTTCCTCTCTTTCCCCAGAAGCTCAATATCTCCAGAGCTCTGGTTCTCTCTAGGCTAGACTACTGCAATAATCTACCCTCTTCTTCTCTATGACTCCTCCATCTAATCCAGAATTGGGCTGCAATACTTATCCTTGCCCTCAAGCTCAGGGACTGCATCTCTCCAGCCCTTAAATCTCTCCACTGGTTCCCGGTTGCTGCAAGGATCAAATTCAAATCCATCTGCATCATCCATTATGCTGTCTGGGGCCGGGGACCATGCTATCTACAAGTGGCTTTCACTTAATACTCTCCCTCCAGATCTTTACGTTCCTCTGACACCAACTCTGTGTGTCAAGCGCTTCGCTAATCAGCAAGCTGGTGGCTGATCTTTTTCCTCGGCAGGCTCCCTCCTATGGAACAGCCTCCCCCTTCCCCTTTGTCTTGAGCCAGATCTCCACAAATTCCAGAAGCTCCACAAGACCTTCCTTTTCTCCTCCTCCTTCCCTTCCTCCCTCCTGTGCTAAACCCCACAGTTGCTGAGATTGGTGACCAAGGCTCTTATGTGTCCTCCTGGGTCCTGGCCTTCCACACCCAATCGCCTTCAGCCTCCACCCGCTCCCAGCCCTTGCCTTGGCACTCACTGACCTATGCCCCCATGGGCCTGCACTTATTTATTGGCAGCTGACCACTCTCACCAAGCCACTTAACAGCTGCTTACTCCATAGCACTTCCCTCATCGGTACACCCAGCACTTACCCCCCCCTCTCCCTCATCCCTTCTCCCTCTCTGCACTTGCATATCTGAATGTTCACAGGACCTAGTAGGTCCGCCTCACTCTTTCATTGCTATATTTGCTTTTCTTTCCCATGTTCCCTCCCTGTTGCCCTGTGGGCTCTTTGATACACCATCTATTTGATGTATAAGCACCATGCACATGCAATATAAATAAATAAAATAAAAGAAAAGAAAATAAATAAATTAATCCCATGAGACTTGATCATAAAGAGATGCAGTCAACGAAGGGAATTAATTTTCTGATAATCATTAATTTTTTTTTATTGTTTATGGTTTAACAGGAAAACCTTTACAAAATGGCAAATACAAAAAAATAAAAGATTTTCACATTCCAGAAGATAATAATTACAGTTTTTAAAAAACACATATAAAATTAATTTCTATCAACATCACACATCACAACACATAATACATAGAAATCAATTCCTTATCATTATAGACAACTAAATATGGGAGCAAGTAGAATGTTTCGAGCATTGGCTTGGCCATTCAAAGTACAATAGAACCCATTGCAGTACAGAACATAAAACCTTGCTCGCTAAAGCTTAATACACAACTCACAACCTCACATACAGTATAAGCTGCCAGGAATATCCTTTAAAGAGACGACAACCCCCTCAATCTTGAGGATTGTCTCGGTTATTCAACCAAACAGACATCAGCTATCGTCGCATCTTTAAGCACCTTATATTTCAAAGACAAAACAGACTTGAGAGGAACCAAAATGTTAGTCAAACACAGTGTCAGTCGTTGGCTTGAACCCCACATCAGCCTTTCCCGCAAGGACTCTTTCCAGGTAACAGAATCATTATACAGGTAGGACCCAAATGACAACTTTCGTTGTAATTCGAAAAATGAACAAAATAAAGTAAGATGTTTCAAAGTTTCCAATACATTACCATATTTGCAGAAACGACAACTACCAATCGAGCTATCGGACCTATCATGTGACCAGAATTTTAACCTTTCATTGGTAGTTAGTTGATAGCATTTAAATCGTAGGTAGGTCTTTCTTGCTATGTTGCATGGAAATATTTCCAAATATCGCGCTCGGTCACCAAGTTTCCTGGTAAATTTCGCATATTCATAATACATCTTGCTTTTACTAATGGAATCGACCAACATACACCAAAAGTATAGTTGAAATTTCTTTTTAGATGCTGGAACTCCCAGTATTAAGTCCTCCTTGTCAATCATGGTTTCTCTCAAGAGTTTGTCCATTTTATCCTTGAAATTAACCATGGCGGGGGGTGACCTTCTTTCAATAGTTTTGCTAAGTCTTCGTATAAGGACTTTTTTGGAGGTGCTAACATTTTGACAAAGTTGTTTATTTTTCGCCAATGCCATTTGACCGACAGGGGTAGAATGCCTATTTCATGGCATATCAGCATGTTCGGTGTGGACAACGCCATCCCTAGAACCTGTTTCCACATCTTCCCCTGTGAACAATCAATGAAATCTTCTATCTCATAGGTACAGATGTTTAATGTATACAAAAGTATAGGTTCAACGTTTAATAAGTAAAACTGAATAGTGGGCAGTAGGGAAAATTTACTATACCTATGATATACAATCCTCATCTGTGAAGTGAGAGATTTAAATTTGTTGTTAATCAACTCCTTCCACATCCCTATAGAATATACGGCTGAAAGTTGGTAGCCTAAGTAACGGACAACATTAGCTTTTGGTATTATGATCTCATTGAGGCACCAAGTAAATCTGGCAGTTATTTTCTTACCATCTGCTATTGCAATGATGTAGGATTTCGACGGGTTCACTTAAAGATTATTTTTGTAAGCATAAGATTGAAATGCTGAAAGTTTCGCCTGTAGACCAAACGGAGTTCGATCCATGAACAAAAGATCATCGGAGAAAGCAAGCCAATTAATAACCAAACTACCCAGCTTTACTGGAAATATCACCAGGTCTACCCATGCTGATTCCAGATCAGCTAAGTATAAGTTAAAAACCACAGCTGCTAAATTGCAG
The DNA here is from genome assembly GCF_040938575.1 of Ambystoma mexicanum. Classification (NCBI taxonomy): domain Eukaryota; kingdom Metazoa; phylum Chordata; class Amphibia; order Caudata; family Ambystomatidae; genus Ambystoma; species Ambystoma mexicanum. Next base: position 978,971,336 of record NC_090934.1, on the reverse strand, counting down.
CCTTGTTTCAGGCCGATTTCTGTGGGTATTTTGTCAGTCATTGCCCCCTCCTTGGACAATCGAATCCGATATGTAGTATTCTGATGTAGGAGCGCTATCATGGCAACAAGATATCTCGGGAAACCGTTTGCGATCATCTTTTCTCAAAGCACGGCTCGAATAATCGAGTCAAATGCAGAGGTTAGGTCCAGGGCAGCCATATATGTCAGCCCAGACCATTCACATTTAGTTTGGGCATGTAGATGTGCTAAGATAAATGCATTAAGCGAGCACCCTAGCTGCTTGCGGAAGCCCACCTGAAAACGAGACAGCACGTCCAATTGAACAATGTTTTGCTGGATGGATTCCAATAATAAGTAAGAGAAGATCTTTGCTGAAACATCCATCAATGCAATAGGCCTAAGGTTATTTGGGTCATCCCACCTCCCCTTCTTATATATAGGGATGATATTTGCTGAGCACCAGCTAGGTGGAATAGAACATGTAAGATAAACACTGTCAAATTTATTCTCTAAAATCCTAGCCCAAAAGGGCGGATCCAACTTGATCAAACATGGGGGGATACCATCCGGGCCGGGCACACGGGAGCACTTGATCTTTCCAATCGCCTGAATAATATCATCATACGCCCAGGGCGAGATCTTAGAATCAGACTGTGATAATTAGGATTTACAATATTGGCAAATTGCCTTGGAAGTTCATATTGGGATTGAACATAAGTAACCCAAGCTGTAGCAGAGACAGCAGCTTCATTCAAGGTCCTGCCCATACCCGTCAGCACTCTCAATGCCGACCATATTTTATGGGAGTCATAATTCAAGAGATGGCGGAGCATGGTCTGATTGTCTGCAATCATTATTTCATGTTTCATAGCCTTAAGCCTGTTACGATATCTTTGAGTGATTTTGGATTTAAGCACAGGGTAACCAGCACCAACAAGATGCGGTGGTCCAAGATCACGGATGTTTCTGCGCTTTTCCTTGCTGAGCTCTACCACAAATGCATTATAGGTGTGCCAATGAGTCGGTAAAGTGGGATGCAATGAAGCTAAAGACATCAGGTTACCAACATGAGACTGAACTCGAGAGCTGTTTATCCATTCAGCCAAAAGGCAGTCAGAACCTGCTCTTGTCTCCGGAAAATAGATCATAATATCATCCCTTAGACAAGCCATCATTCTCAAACATAGTTTGTTATTCCACCATACACTGATATGAGGACGATCGGGAATAACCAGGGTTAGGGCCAAATCATGGGTAAAATGCTCGATCCAAATATTTAGAGTGAGAACCAAGACCATATGATCACCTAGGAGTGGATCACATATGACCAAATTATCCACATGGGCAAACAGTAGACTAGAGACAAATAAATAATTAATCAGCGAGGACGCCGCTCCACGAGACCAGGTATGGTTGAATGAATCTAGGTTGGGAGGTACCATTTGGATATCCCATGAGAGGAGATGGTCGACCCACCTCTTCCCCAACTTTATTGAGGGGTAACAGAGCGAGTGGCACAATAGATAGAAGGTTCAATGCATGACGCATTAAAACCACCTCCCATGATTACAAAAATGTGTGGATCTTCGGATATAGCATCCACCAAAATAGCATCCAACATGTCAAGTAACTCACACAGTGTACTATTCATTTTATTCCAGTATAGACAAATTACCAACAGTGTGCACCCGGCATCACCTATGTCATTCAATTTAACAGCTAAAATTGAATTATCAGAAAAAACCAGTACAGAGGAACTCCTACTAGCTTTATCTATAAGGACTGCAAGCCCACCAGAAGGGCGGCCCTGCAAGCCGTTTATGGCAGGCTGTACATAGGTAAAATAACCTGGCACATCAAAATGAGACATATGCATGGTTTCTTGGATAAGAATAATCACAGGGCGGGACTCTATGTCAAGATGTGAAAACCAGAGCCTAAAATTCTATAGGCCAAGGCATTCCAAGACATTAGAGTCAGCCCCCTACCCTTACTGTATTTGTTAACCATGTTCTGGGAAGTAATAGGTTGAACTCCCTGGGCATTCAACTTGGAGCTTGAGAAAGCCGTTGCAAAGGTCATAAATTGTCTGAATAATTCTTCACTGAGAGGGGCAGGGAGATTTCCTTCAATTCCTCCCATTTTTACCATTGTTCTTACCGGAAGTTTTTCAACAAATATTTTAGCTAGCTCCTCGTTCAAAAATATAAATGGGGTTAAGCCTATGAGTTCAAAATCACTACGTTGAGCCCATATCATCTTCATGATAATGTGTGAGTGGTACCCACAGATCATCCTATTGTTATTGTTGGGAGATAATCTAACCCAATCAATATCATCGGATCTGATGGTTCTTAATGCAGGTATTGCCTGGAAAGCCATAATAATGGCAGACCTATTAAGGCTCATTTTCCCATTAGAGACATCATTGTATTCCCAACCCATGATGGAAGGCATATCGTGCGAGAGCAGGGGACCCTCATCATCTGAGAATGGGGTATTGTGAGTATCAACCTTTTTTGCTTGACCAGCACCCACCATAGCAAGGCGTGAATCAGAAGATTGGTTCGAATGCCGAGGAACCTGGTCAACCACCTGAGGTTCAATTAAATTCCTTTTGTCAAGTACGGCTGCATCAATAACAGTAACTTTCCTGCTACTCTTTGGCAGCAGAATGGGTGGTCTAACACCATATCCTCCCTTAATAATATGTGAGGCTTTTTTAATTAGCAAGGTAGGGTAAAAATTCAACAAATTCAGTTGTTTCATATTTACATAGTCAGGTATACCCTCTTGAGCAAATTTTTTTGCCGTAACTGGGGTGACCGGTTTCTTATTGGCATTCTTACCACAATCTAAGTCACGAGTCCCATTGCACATCGGTGTTCCATGAGTATGCTTAGGTACGGCGAGGTCCAATAACTCCTTCAATTCAGGGTTAAGTTGCTCCAAATCAATAACTTCTTCATCAATGATTGTGGTATTAGGCAACTTCCTGGAATCAATATGGGTAGGATTTACTTTCAGAAAATCCTTTTTATTTTTTTTTGTGGCAGCACAGAGATTTTTTTCCTGATGGAATTTCCTTTTTTGCACTCTGGCAGCCATTTTTCTTTGTTTTCTAGTCATGGGGACATGGGTTGGTGCCTGGGATTCAATAGAAAAGGGCTGGATAGCCGAAGGAGGACCATTAATTTTGGATTCTTCGTCAAGATCAATTAGATTGGTTAGATAAGACGGACTAGTAGTCGATTCAATGCCATCCAGATCAATACATCCCATATCACCAGGGACGGGGTCATCAACCTCCACTGTTAACAGGATTTCTTTAGGACCCTTAGTCAACAGCTGAATGGCCAGAACATTCTCTGAGATCGCCTGCATCAACTGATATACCAATGGGTCAGAACTTGATATACCATTGTTTTTGGGTACGGCGGTCATAGCAGCAAAGGACGGTTTATCTGCCCCAACCATTCTAGGGTCAGCTAGTGTTTGTGTAGCCTGATGAACTCCTATTGTCCGAGGTATTACAGACTCTGCTTTAGGGACTGATAACGACGTGTCCTTTCTAAAAGGAGTTTGGGTGGATTGATTTATATTAAGGACTTCCAATTTCCTTTTTTGACAAGTCAATGTAGCAACAGCATCACAGGCAAATAAGAAGCCTTCAATTTTACTGATTTTTGACAAAACTTCGACTAGAATGCCTTTTAGAATACCTATTCCATCATGAGTCTGTTCGTGCCCCTTCTCTAACAGATTTAGCAATCTGGTCATTCCCGGGAGGTCTGCAACCATGGACTCAACATCAGCAACCTGATGATCAGTTGGCATACCCATTTCGGAGTGTCTGACCTCCTGATTGTGGGATGATGAAAACATTGCAATTTTATGGTCAGATAGAGATAGCGCCCCCATCTGGACAGAGTTAGATTTATTGTCAGTGGGAGAACTGTATTTGACATTGCCATAGTCTTTACCAGGGAAGAGAGTTTTATGTGGAATAGAGGACCTCTCCCTCCCCATTGGCAGTTTACCATCCATTGTATGAAAAAGATGGACGTTCTCCATGCCATATCTTGATTGTGTAACAGGCGTGGAAGGACCCAGGGAAAACCTCCTGTGTTTCCCCAAGACAGCCTCTATACCAGGGGCTATCATAGATACATCAGCAAACTTGGGCCTAATCACGGGGCATCCTAAGGTAGCTGGTAATCTCACCTCATCGTAAGGTGACTGTGACATATTTGGGAGATCGCTCACCGCAGTCCCCGCACTTTTGTTCAAATCTTCCATTTTAAATGTAGCAATACTTTCCTGGACCTCAGAAGAGCCCTGCCTCCCCGCCCCAATCAACGGGAGGACAATAGGGACACTTTCTGACAAAACAGAATTATTAAAGGCTGCGGAACATGGAGAGCGGGGCAACCCTTCACATAAGGATCTCCCAGCCGAGGGCAGCCCCATGCTCATGCTAACAGATGGTGTAGCCCCTCCATTACAGTCGTGTGTGAGACTAACTGGATTATACAAGGTTCCAAGAGGGAATCACAAGATTTCCACCCGCTACGCAGGCCGTTAACCATACCTTAATGGGTCAAATTGGCTTCACTAATAATAAAATTAGGAACCGTATATGAACCTTAGAGTGGGAACAATACCTAGATATGGAATAAGATACAAACTCAATGAATAATACCTTAATATCAGCCCAGCCCGTGTCCCGTCTAACAGTCCAACAGTCTGTGCACTTCCAATGCACTTCCGGGATGCGCGCGCGGATGCACGTGCACCCGGTCTATGAGGACTGTTTGGACACGTCAGTGGGCGTGGGCAGGTCCGGACCAATCACAGAGCCTATAACAAAAAGAGACCTTGTTCAAGTATCAATGGGTCTCGGTAACACACTCCCCCGCACAACACAACAGCAGCCCAACACAACAGCACCAGAGGGCAGTGAGCAGCCCAACACAACCCAACACAAGTCCCAAATAATTACTTGTAGTCCAAATGCTAAACACCAGTTTAGCACAAGCCGCGTTTCCCTGCACGTGTAGCTTCCTATTGCCGACGGGCACATGGGAGGCGAGCAGTCCACAAGGCAAACAGCACAACGTTCCAATGGGAGTAAGAAGAAAGCGGGCTGGCAGTCCAACAGTCTGTGCACTTCCAATGCACTTCCGGGATGCGCCGGAAGTGCATTGGAAGTGCAGATTAATCATTAATTAATCATTAATAATTCTCTTCAATCTTCCTCGTCCCGGTGATTCTGGGAAATAAAATGGGCAGTAAAACAAACCAAGTTTGCCCCAACATTAATTAATCTATTTCTCAACAAAGGAAAGACCCGGGGATGTGGATTGTCCCCCCACCCCTGGCATTGTAAGATCCACTTCATAGGGAAGGACATCACTTTCCAGATAGTGGATGACCCAACAAGTAAGAAAGTCCTGCTTGCAACTTTGTGCAACTTTGTTTTGGAAATACTTTTGGGCGCTTTTAATAGGCGTATCAGGAAATGATGCACAGAGAACTGAGGAAGGCTGCAGGAAAGCAGCCAAAGACATTCTCCTTTCTCCTTAGTGGATCATGAAGCGTGAGGGGTCAGATTAGGTTTTTGACACAGGACAGTGGTTATTGTTTTCTTGGGACATCCCGACGACTGTCTGGGTAGTTGGTTTTGTTGAGGCAGGGAATCCCCTCATAGAGGTAGGGCTAGTGATGTATTTTTCCAACCCCTTTTATTATTTAAATAAGAACAAATGTGGAACAACCAACACTGTCTGTCTCCTTACTCCAACTCCCTCGGAAATGTATCTGCACTCCCCTGCCTTTGCACCCTCTGCTTCTATTTAAAGCTCTGCACTGTGTCCAGACATATTTTACTAAGGCTTCCTCTCCTTGCCTGCAGCATTTGTGCTTCAGATCACATTTCATAGCCCCCGGTTGTCTTCAAACCTTCCCGCAGTTTCCAGCCTCTCTCCCCTATGCGTCTCACTCTTTGTACCGTGATGATTATCTTTAGGTTTCAGTCTTCAGGCTCTGTTTCCTATTCTCCTGTCCTGACTTGGCTCTTGACTTCAGCTTTGCACCCTTATGCAAGTGCCTGTCCTGCACTGCTTACTAGCCCTACCCCTAGTTCCTTCCTCTGTCAGTTGTTTACTTGCTGCTCTAACCCTTATGGCATTGACTGTCTTTCTTGTTTGCCCAGTTCTCTGCCCTAACCTTTTTACTCCCTGTCATAATGTCTCCTTTTCTTGTCTTGATTGTAGGCTCAAGTGCCTTTTTCTGACAGAGTGGTGAATCCTGTATTCGCTGTTCATTACCTGCTTGACCCATATGGCTTGTTTGTGGTTTGTAGTGAAAATATGTTATCATGTTTTCTTTCTCCAATTGGTGTGTAAGCAGAGTGAGCAACCAACAGAGCAAACCAGCATTAACAAACACAAGCCTGAGAACAGAAAGTTCAAGCAGAACCTTCTGCTGCAGCTGTGGACAACCCTTCCACTATATGGGCATGCCCAGCAGTAGAACACAGGTGCCATAACTTTGATAGAGAAAACCCACAAATATGTTTACATAATGACAGGAAGATAAGATGAAGCAAATGATGACCCACATCTCTTCGTGTATCACCAAATTTGTGATGGCACAGGGTCTGAAATCAACATCATGTTTATCACAGAACTTGAAACAAGCATTGGCAAGGCCAATTTAGTGTTTGTATTTGTTTATTGCATTGTACATTTAGTATGATGGGAAGGAATGAAGAATGGCCGCACAGGGAGGAAGAAATGACAGCATGGGATGGAATGACGGGCAACACGGAGGATGAGGGAAGCACTGTGGGGGGAGGAATAAGGAATACATGGCAGCACGAAGGAGAATAAAAACATCCCATAGATGAAAGGCAGGCCAGCAACAGTGCGCAGGAGCATTGTACAACATTTGGAGGAAGGAATGACGGTGCAAAGGGGGGAATGACAAGGAAAGGGAGAGAGGGAATTAGTGCAAGGAGGGAGGATTGACAGCACAGGTGGGAAAAGATTAGGGCTGTAGCGGGGAGAATCATACCACACACCGGAGAGAGGAGGAGGTGGGCACACGATATACCTATTATATACATATACTGAATACTTGGCCCACCTCTTAGTTGTCTCCAACTCTGCTTACTTAGGTCCAAGATAAGCCCGGTGAGCCCCACTGTGATGTTAGGAAGGGATGAAAAAGCAAAGATTAGGGCAGGATTTTCCCCAAAAACCCCTAAGGAAAAAAAGACACTAGGTTAAAGTAACTGGCACACAAAAGGAAAAATGGACAGAGAAATGCTAGTGTACTGTTCTTTTAGTTGTTGTTTGCTTATATACACTTTTCTGTCTGGGATACCAGCAGGGTTATTTAGGAGTTTTATAAAAAAAGGGAAATCCCAAGACACTTTATACAATTAACTTAACTCTAGGGAATCCTGGTGAAAAACCTCTTCATGGGCGACCCCTTTTCTAAAAGATAATGCAGCCCGGGAGGGGTAAAACATTAGGCGCGCCATTCTGTGGCGAGCGCCAGTAATAAGAGTGCCTGTGGGGCCTGCTGCGGGGACTGGGGCCACCTGGTGGCAGCAGTCATGAAAGCGCTCCCCTGCCTGTCGGGGGCGTGCCTCCATGCAGGCCTGGTCAGCAGCAGTGACTGGCGCAGAGCAGAGCGCCTCTCAACCCTTAACGAGTTGTAACCGTTAAGAACGGCGCTCAGCTCACACCGCCAACTTTTTTTTTAATTAGAGTAAAGGTTCGTTCATGTGATCACGTGTGCGTCCTTTAGTCTCATTTTTTTCCCTTTCATTTCGATACAAGGATCCCCATGCAGCTTCACGAACAGTGGAATCCTTTATTTTATTTATTTATTTTTTAAGTCCCCTAAAGGTGGTTACACAGCACTGGGAGGAAGGGGTGAGAGCTCAAGAGGGGGAGGAATGAGGGTGTAAGGGGTCAAGGAATGACAGCTTAATTAGGGGAGGAATGACAGATAAAGCGGGGGAGGAATGACCGTGCAGCTGCATCCTTTGTTCTATTTATTTATTTATTTATTGATTATTTATTTATTTATTAAATCCCTGCACAGAGGCTACCCAGCACTGGGAGGAAGGGGTGAGAGCACGGGGGGGGGGCATGAGGGTGCAAGGAGTCAAGAAATTACAGCTCAATTAGGGAGGAATGACAGATAAAGTGGGGGAGGAATGAGCATGCAGCGGGGAAGCAATGACAGCACAACTGTGGAAGCAACAACAGCACAACGGGGCAAGGAATGGCAATGTAAGGGGGAAGGAATGTCAGCGTGAGGCAGGAGGAATGACAGTGCAAAGGGGTGGAATGACAAGTGAAGGAGAGAAATGACAGGGCAAGAGAAAGAAGTGACAGGGCAAGGGGAAAGGAATGACAGCCCAAGGACTGAAGGAATGACAGCACAGAAAATGAAAACAGTTAATAAAACCTATATGAAGTAAATTGGCTGTTTGCCTATATTGTAGCATTGATCTCAATGTGATTTCTTTTTATGAGGACGTCTGTACGTTCTCAGTGGTACTGCATCGCTCCAATGAAATATGTGTGAGGATATCTGCTGGTTGTATGTATAATTGCAGCCTTAAGTCGTCGTCGTTTTATATTCTAATGTTGATCTCGATGTGATTTCTTATGAAGACATCTGTATGTTGTCAGTGGTACTGCACCTCTCCAATTAAGTCTTACAACTTATGACCCCTAGTTGTAGAGTACTGCACGTTCTTGGAGTACCCTTTACAGACTCTGTACCAGGGTTCGACCCTGCTTGGGGCAATTTCCAACTAGGTGAACACTTGATTAAGTGGGTGACGGTTAAATCAAGTATCAAGTGGGTCCCTGATTTCGATCTGCACACCGTAATTATTTTGAGTGTGTTCAAGAAATAGTATAATTAACTTAATTTTTCCGTCTGAGTCCGGCGTGTGCAGTACCCTCCGGTGAGTGCGCCCCACCATTTGGAGATCTTTAAATTGTTAAAGCGCCCTGTGCACTCCATTTTGCAGCCCCTGCCCCTTCTTCCTCTCTGGCTTCTTTCCTCCTCTCTCCCGCCCGTCCCCACTCCCCTCCAGGCTTTCTCACTTCTGATTGGGCCCCCCACCATCCATGTGAGCGGAAGATCAGCCAGAGCTTGCAGGGGCCATTATCTACATTAGAAAGCCTCTTCTTTGTTTTCCGACTGCATCCGTCATGTGCACCAGCCTCCAGTGAGTGTGCCAAACAATTTGGAGATCTTTAAATTGTTAAAGCACCCTGTGCGCTCCATTTTGCAGCCCCTGCCCCTTCTTCCTCTTTGGTGTCCTCCCCTCCTGCCCCTCGCCTCTCGTGCCCCTCCCCACTTCAGGCTTACTCATTTTTGATTGGACCACCCACGTGAGCCGAAGACCCGCCAGACCCTGCAGAGACCTTTATCCATGTTAGAAAGCCTTTTCTGGGCTTTTCAACTACATCCGGCATGTTCTGCACCCTCCGGTGAGTGCGCCCCACCATTTGGAGATCTTTAAATTGTTAAAGCACCCTGTGCTCTCCATTTTGCAGCCTCTGCCCCTTCATCCTCTCTGGCTTCTTCCCTCTCCTCACTCCCCTCTAGGCTTTCTCACGTCTGATTGGTCTCCCCCACGCCCACGTGACCCGCTCGTCTGTAGCCCTGCCCAGGCAACCGGTAAAAGGCCACAAGGCAAAGGGCAGCTCCCTTCCTGTTTACCCCTGTTCGCCTATGAATGACTAAAGAAGCCCACTGCAGCTACAACTAAGGTGAGGTGTGCTCAATCAAAACCCTGCCACTTCTACATTACCCCCCATCATATTATAACAATCTATATCTTACCTGATGCACCCCTAGATAGTCAGTTTGGTATATTGGGAGTCATCTGTGTAGTGTAGTGCACTTGGCTGTACCTTGGCAGTAGGAAATGTATTGCACTTAGGTGTATTGTTGGGGGTAGGAAATGTGTTGTACATAGATGGATTGTTGGGGGTAGGAAATGTGTTGTACATACACGGATTGTTGGAGGTAGGAAATGTGACACACATATATGGATTGTTGGGGGTAGGAAAGGTGTTGAACATAGATAAATTGTTGGGGTAGGAAAGGTGTTGCACATAGATGGATTGTTGGGGGTAGGAAATGTGACACACATAAATGGATTGTTGGGGGTAGGAAAGGTATTGAACATATATGGATTGTTGGGGGTAGAAAATGTGTTGTACATACATGGATTGTTGGGGGTAGGAAATGTGACGCACATATATGGATTGTTGGGGGTAGGAAAGGTGTTGAACATGGACTGTTGGGGGTAGGAAATGTATTGCACATAGATGGATTCTTGGGGGTAGGAAATGTGACACACATATATGGATTGTTGGGCATTGATTACTCACATAAGGGGCAAGGTCAACATAATGTGTGTCCTCACATGGGAGGTTGGGGGTACTTGTACAATCAACAAGTACATTTGGGTGTCAGGACTCAGGAGCCAGGCACAGCCCCCTTGTTTCTACGCTAGGTGAAAGATTTAAGGTTTGATTAAGACACATACCTCCATCTTTCGGCCAGTGCAGTGCACGGCATTTCCTTCCAGAAGCATGATCATCATGCACATTGTACATGCATGGTGGTCCAGGCATGCCCCGAGTGGAGTGCACCCTGTGTTTTGTTGCATCGCTTGAAGGGAGGCCCCTCGCCATGGCTCGCAGGGGGGGTCCCACATTTTGTGTTTGTGTTATGCCACTGGCCTCCGTAACATTCTATTTAAACTGCAGACTTTGTGTCTCAGCTGACATGCCCTTAAACTTGCATGTTCTTTTATGGGGCTGCCACAAATACACACCTGTACATGTAAAATGCAACAAACGACTGCAAATGAGAAAACCATTGGCTTTAGCAACGATTCCTTCTTCTGCATACTGATTTGTGTCACCGCTTTCATGGATTTTGCATGCTAATCTGTTTTTATCTAAGTCAGACCTCCGCCATTTGCATTCCACTTTCCCTTTTCCCTTTGACAGAAAGTCAATGAAGCCATCCCAGAATGCACACAGGCCCATTTCTCGTGCGATTTAACACCTTGCTCACTCTTGTTATTCTTTGCATTCTGGTACTTGTGGTCCTACATTCTTAAAAGAAAAAGCACAGGTTTCAGGAGGCAAATAGAATTATGCATATCTCATATGAGGATAATTTGAAATCCCTGCAATCTGCTGCTTTTAGTTTTGGTTCTCCATTTCCACGCTGGGGAAGACAAATAACAGAATGCAACGGGAAACCAATACAGAATAATAGACTCGTAGAAGCACGGGAAATCTAGACATCCCATTTACAACCCAAGTTGAAGCTGAGCCGGTGCAAGGGTTTCTGTTTCTCTAAAGAAAAGTGCCATCTTGATGCCCCCTGCCTTACCGCTTCCCTTGGTGGTCTGCAACCTTCGGCTCTCCAGATGTTTAGGACTATGATTCCCATGACCCCTCACTATTGATTATGCTGGTTAGTGCTGATGGGAGCTGTAGTCCAAAACATCTTGAGATCCAAAGGTTGCATTTGCAGACAAATATACTGGCACGCCCGCTTGTTGGTGGAAACATGTACAGCTGCTGGTCATTGTCTTATAGTAGCAGCGGCCATGTGAAAGAAAGGAAAGGCTGGGCACTTGTGATCAGTGGATTTGCCCGTCATAAATACAGGAGGTGTACCTTTAAGTGTCTTAGTCTCGCATTGTTTCTTGTAGAGTTGCCAACTGGCCTCGTGTTGTGAGGATCATCTTCACCCACTCCTGGCTTTCTAGCTAATGGCACTTTGCACGCAGGGTTTTGGCACTTGCCGTAATCTTACCATGGAAAAAGTGTGAGTACAAGTGTGAGTACAAGTCCCTGCGTGTGAAGTACTTCTGGCTGAAGAGCCAGGGATGGGAAGAGGTAGCTCATCACGGTGGGCCTGTTCCTTGACATACCCTCGTGGTTACATATGGTCTCTTGACTGCTTTTTCTACCTTTGTTATTTTCTTAGATTTTCAATAGAACTGCTTACTTTTCTATTGCCTTTTAAAGCCACTTCTGCTAGAAATGTTCCTCTTAATATCTTCTTTTTGTAAACGAGACTAGTAGTGGCACAAATATGTTATGGGGTAAGTTATTGGGTACTCCCTAATTTTTTGTTATCAGGGGGGTCAGATCTGTTTTAAGGGAGAAAATCAAGGAAATCTAATGTACGTTACAGATCGACAACCCCTCTCTCGAGGTCCTGTATGTGGCACAGGGTGGGGTGTAGAGCAACTATTGGCACCTTGGTGGGGAAGGTTATTTAAACTAAGCACATTTCTTGCAAAACAAAAATGTCTTTAATAGTATTTCATAAAAACATCTTAAAAAACATTACAACATTTTAATCTTATAGTCGTCAGTCATACCTTGCATACAACGTACAACTTTTATAGTGACGGGCTTCAACAATTTAACTATTCTTCAAACATAACAATTATTGATGATATGCATATTAGACATAGGACAAAATACAGTGGTTTTTCCTTTCTCTGTCGACATATGTTTCGGCCCTCAATAGTGTACCTTTTCGCGTGTTGTCATTGTATCAATTGTTTACTATATGAATGGCACCACAAAGTCCATTTTAATGAATGTTCATGGGTGTTATTCATGCGGGCTCCCTCAGAATGTTAGCGTCTTAAGTGCTAATGCAAGAACGCATATTGTTGCGTGCACCGCGTGGAGTGTTATAAGTGCAAAGTGAAACCTGAGCACGGCAAAACTGTCATATCGTAAAGGTGTACTATCCACTACACTATGGGCGCGTGGCACTGCCTGAAGGGAAGGGCTTACCAGTTGGTGCGCAGTTGATGAACTCGGTCCTTATTTGCAGAGACCGGACCATGTTGAATCGTATTCAGCAAACGAATGTCTATGCAAGATGTTTTCTTTTAAAGGTCACATGATACTAAATGCTATCATGTGATATACGACGTTCTTAGACTTAGAAGTTACAAGTCACGTGACATGCAACGTTCTTGGACTTAAAAGTTACAAATCGACTGTATTGTAATAAGTTTTGGACAATTATTTGGCTTCTGTGCACATATAGTCCTTAAAGAGGCGCACAAACCGAGGGATTCATTTAGATATTAGTTTAACGTTGCAGATTACCGTATTGTTGGCAATACTTGTGTCTAATATTGAACCACATGTCGCATCTTAGCCAGTTGGAAATAAGGCTGTGCGCATGTGTTATGCACAACCCTATTGCCTTATGGGACTGATACGGGGAATTCTCAACAAGCTATTCTTTACTCTCCACCAATAGTAAAATATCCTATTAGAGATGATTTTATAAAGCTGTTGTTTTATCAATCCATCATGTTACATGGTCAACCATAAGGAGGCAGGTTGTGTAAGACTGATATTTAAAAAGGGGGCTCTATTATTCCAAACTCAGTCAGGAAAATATTACTGAGCTGGAACACGCTGTGGTGAAGGTGGTAAATAATGTGATTGTGCAGGCAGCGAGTCATTATTACACTATGGGGAGAAAAATATCTCTATTGATGATTTCGGTCTAGCGAGCTATTAGATGAAAGCATTCCATTCCATGGCGATATTGAGGCCGTACTTTACTGTACCCAGATTATAGATCCACTTTTGCTCGCTTCTGGTGAGGATCAGATCTCTGTTTCCGCCTCTGGGTGATGGCTTGATCACCTGGATCACACACTATACCAGATCTGTGCATTTGTGCTGTTTAGCCGTGAAATGGGCAACTAATGGTTTATTCTCTATTTTGTTGCGGATGCACGACTTATGTTCACAGATTCTTTGGCGTACCTGCCGTTTCGTTTTCCCTATGTATACCAGATCGCAGGGGCATTTGATTGCTTAAACTACCCATTGGGTAAGGCAGTTGGTAAAGGACGAAAGGTGAACTACCGTATTGCGTAGTTTGATACTTTTCATGGTGGATGTTTGTGCACAGACCGAACATTTACCACAGCGATGGTGGCCTTCCACAGGAGGTAAACCCCATAGAGATGTCTGTGATGGTCTGACTGACGGAATATTAGGGTAGGTGTGTACGAGAGTATCTTTTATGTTACGTTGTCTTTTAAAGGCAAAAAGGGGTACTGGTGGATTAAAGTCCTCCGTTTTGATCATATGCCAATGTTTTTGGATAATTTTTCTAAATTGGCTACTAATAGGGCTGTATGTACTCACACATGTCATTTTTTCCACAGTATGACGTTGTGGAGGTTCCAAGCAAGAGGTTCTGTTGGTGTGTAGTGCTCTTTTGTATGCCCGTTGTACAATGATTTTTGTGTAACCTCTGTCTTTCAACCTAGATTTCAAAGTTTTCCCATGTTGTTTATACATGTTTACTTGAGTACAGTTTCAGCGAATTCACAGAAACTGACCGTACGGGAGCCCTTCTTTGAGACTATGCGGTTGGAAACTTTGGTAATTGAGAAGGGTGTTTTTGTCTATAGGTTTTCTGTACAGCACCGTTTCTATACTCCCAGAGTCTGTTTTTTGTATTTGGAGATCTAAAAAAGGTATGTTTTTAAGATCAGTATGTATAGTGAATTGAATGCAAGGATTCTGGAGATTAAGCCACTTATGAAACAAAGTGAGTTGGTCAGATGTGCCACTCCAAATCATACAGACATCGTCAATATACCGCAGCCATGTTTTAATGAAGGTGGAATACGGATTAGTTGGACCATAGATTAATTGTTGCTCAAGATCGTCCATATACAAGGAGCAAGGTCTGGTGCGAATGTGGCTCCCATGCTGGTACCTTGTAGCTGGTTGAAGAACCGGCCATTATACAGAAAGAAATTTTCTGTTAAAGCTAACCTGATACATTCCAAAATTAATGCAGTGGGGACTTGGTGGAGTGTAGTGGTACGTCTGTCCAAATATTTAGCCTTCACCCTCAGGCAGTCACCCTGGGGAATACTGGTATAGAGACTTACCACATCTAGGGTCACTAGAATGTCAGATGAATTTAGTTGAATAGTCTCTAACAGTTTGAGCATGCTAGTGGTGTCTTTTACGTAGGAGGTCATTTTCAAAACAAAAGGTCTTAAGAACCAGTCAGAATAAATTGACAATGGTTCAAGGATCGAATTAATGGCCGCCACAATTGGTCTCCCCGGTGGAGCTGTAATATTTTTGTGAATTTTTGGGAGAATGTAGACGGCTGGGGTGGTTGGATGTTGGTTTACCAAAAAGTCTTTTTCATCAGGATCTATCCATCCTTCCTCCACTGCATGCTTCATGAGGCTCTCTATCTCTTCTTGGAGACTAGATGTGGGATCTCATGCCAGTTCCTTATAAGCTGATGTATCATTCAGATATTTCATCACTTCAATTTCATAGGCTTCTTTCCCCCACTAAACAATCCCTCCCCCTTTATCAGCGGGTTTGATTATAAAAGAATCGTGACATTGCAATGTTTTAGGGCTTCTCTTTCCGATTTTGTGAGGTTATCTCTACTATTGTTCTTTGTTTTGAGTATGCCTTGGACTTCATGAGATATTCTTTGTTCAAAGGCTACAATCGCTGGACTCACCATAGCATTAGTAGGAGTGAATTTGGATGCTGGTTTTAGGTCTGTAATCGTTGGTTCCTTTATAGAAGGAGTAGGATTTCTGAAAAAATATTTGAGATGTATTGTTCTGTAGAACTTTTGTAGTTCTACTTCAGTTTTGAAGGATCTAGCCCTTAGTTTAAATAACCTTCCCCACTAAGGTGCTAATCCTACTTTTTAATAAAGTAGTTGCTCTACACCCCACCCTGTGCCACATACAGGACCTCGAGAGAGGGGTAGTCGATCTGTAACGTACTTTAGATTTCCTTGACAAATATGTTATGCCACATTTGAAAGAGAAAGGCAGACTTGAGGTTTGTGCAAAATGTCACCCTGCAAAAAATAAAATACACAAGTACGTGGAGGCAATTTCGGCTCATGTGTATGTGTCTTCCTCAAATCCTGTTTTGATTCAGATGTTTTTATTTTTTATTTTTTAGTTCTGCCATTATAAATGCAGGACTACAAGTGCCATAATAATAACACTGCCATGACTCCTGAAATGGAGAATTTAACATCTCTCTATTCAGGTGCTTGTAATTTTGCAGCTATATGTGCAGGACTGCATGTCCCAATGTTCTGTGACAGAAAAAACAATACAGAATAAGAGGCACACACCTTTGACAAGGGACCATTATGATTGCCGGCCTTGCACCTTCTCTGTCATCTGCTATGTCCGCCTCCCCCACCTCGCCGATATTTTTTGTGGTATTTCATCTAACTGGCACGATTCCTGGCCCTCGTCAACTTCGCCACCTAGCACGCGCTTCACGTTATGCAGCCCGCTCTGTACCGCTGTACACTGACTAAGGCGATTACATCTCCGCCCCACAGGGAGGGTTATGGGTCTGTCGGCGCCGGCCACTTGTACCGACTACCTGCATACTCCTACTTGATCCCATCCCTCGTTATTAGCGGTTGGCGCCACTCTTGTAACCCATGCTTCCCGGATCTACATCTGAGCTTCCTCTAATCTCTCTGACACTATCCACTACCAAAAGGCTCCCATCATCTTAAACTCGCTCCCTCAACGCCAGTGGCCCCCCAGGGACTGACTCACTTCCCGAACTGCACCGCAAGTGTTGGCAAAATACTACCTTGCAACTTGGAGCACCATATTTCGACGCAGCCGATGCAGCCCCATGGGGTGAGGCGCCTCCAGTCTGCGAACCGTATATGTACTTGACCCTGCCCATTCCAGATTGACCTGCAGCCGCTCTCTATTTATGTATTCTAACCTGTCTGCAACATACCCAACTTGACGTGCAGCATTGTGCTGTACTTGAACCTTCCTGTAATAGACCAGATTTGACTTGTATTTTAGTGCTGTTTACATAAGTTAACTTGCCTATAACATACCCCAGCGCTTACCTGCATATCTGATGTAGCCCCATACCATGAGGAGCGGCTTGGCCAGACTGTGCACCTACCTTTATTTTATCTCTGTGTATCTTCATTCCTGATGTAGCCCCTGTACAATTGAGGGACAGTTTTGCCAGACTCTGCACCTACCTTTATTTTGCCTTTGTGTATCTGCATTCCTGATGTAGCCCCCATAACATGAGTTACGACTTTGCCAGACTGTGCACCGACCTTTATTTTGTTTCTATGTATCTGCATTCCTGATGTATCCCCCGTAGAATGAGGCGCGGCTTTGCCAGACTGTCACACCTACCTTTATTTTATCTCTGTGCATCTTCATTCCTGATGTAGCCCCGTAGCATGAGGCACAGTTTTGCCAGACTGTGCACCTACCTTTATTTTGTCTTTGTGTATCTGCATTCCTGATGTAGCCCCCTACCATGAGCCACGGCTTTGCCAGTCTGTGCACCTACCTTTATTTTGTCTCTATGTATCTGCATTCCTGATGTAGCCCCCGTAGAATGCGGCACAGTTTTGCCAGACTCTGCACCTACCTTTATTTTGTCTTTGTGTATCTGCATTCCTGATATAGCCCCCATACCATGAGTCACAGCTTTGCCTGATTGTGCACCTACCTTTATTTTGTCTCTGTGTATCTGCATTCCTGATGTAGCCCCCCTCACTATGAAGCGTGGCTCTGCCAGACTGTGCAACTGCCTTTATTTTGTCTCTGTGTATCTGCATTCCCAATGTAGCTCCCGTACCATGAGGCGCGGCTTTGCCAGACTGTACACCTACCTTTATTTTGTCTCTATGTATCTGCATTCCTGATGTAGCCCCCCTCACTATGAAGCGTGGCTCTGCCAGACTGTGCACCTCCCTTTATTTTATCTCTGTGTATCTTTTTCCTGATGTAGCCCCCCGTACCATGAGGCAGGCCTTTGCCAGACTGTACACCTACCTTTATTTTGTCTCTGTGTTTTTGCATTCCTGATGTAGCCCCCCGTACCATGAGTCGGGCCTTTGCCAGACTGTACACCTACCTTTATTTTGTCTCTGTGTTTTTGCATTCCTGATGTAGCCCCCCGTACCATGAGTCGGGCCTTTGCCAGACTGTACACCTACCTTTATTTTGTCTCTGTGTTTTTGCATTCCTGATGTAGCCCCCCGTACCATGAGGCGGGCCTTTGCCAGACTGTACACCTACCTTTATTTTGTCTCTATGTATCTGCATTCCTGATGTAGCCCCCCTCACTATGAAGCGTGGCTCTGCCAGACTGTGCACCTCCCTTTATTTTATCTCTGTGTATCTTTTTCCTGATGTAGCCCCCGTACCATGAGGCGGGCCTTTGCCAGACTGTACACCTACCTTTATTTTGTCTCTGTGTTTTTGCATTCCTGATGTAGCCCCCCTCACCATGAAACGTGGCTCTGCCATATTATGACTTTGAGACCACTCACACGTTACACCCCTTTATGTGTGGTCTTGCACTTTGTAGAATCTCACATTGCACTTATCTTAACTAGCACCTAGATGCCTGTGGGTTTTGTGCGCTGCTATAAATGTAAAAATCAAATGTCAACTTAAATTGATAGAAGCAGATCCTAATGTGTGTTCGTTATACAACTGAGTGGTCTTTGGTTTGCAGAAGAATTAATGGTCTACAAAACATCTCAGCGCCACGAGGGGTGATCACATTTCATTTTCTAAATCTGACTAAGGGGGTCATTATGAGCTTGTCGGTAATGCTGTCAAATGAAATTATCATAACCGAATACGGTAAGCGTGCACTAATGGGAAGGGTCAACATTACTTGGGGGCTCATTACGAGTAGGGCGGTGCTGTAGAAACGGCAGTAATGTGGTGGTAATTCTGTTACGGGTGCATTACTGCAATGCTGTGCGGTAGGTTTTGTGGTAAGGTGGAGGATAAACCTGCAGCAAAAAGCTGGAGGTAAATCCGCCACCCTACTGGGAAAATCGTCCAAATTACCACCAGCGGAATTACTGCCGATGGTGATTCCTTTGAACTCCCCATGAAGTCTTATGGACTCCAAAATGGGGACTTTACACTGCCATACTACCACTAATAATCCCACAGCAAATCCACGGGACCAAGTGGCAGTAACGGTAATTCTGTTTTGTGGTAATTCGGTGGATTTACCGCTGGAACACCACCAAACTCGCAAGGAGGCACTTAGAGTCGTGAAAAGCTTACTCTTATTACTCTTTTTGGAGTCCATAGGTGCCATTTGGGACATGTGGTAATAATTCATGGGTAATATACAGCTTGGGGTAGTGCTTTTCTGCGAAGACATATTCCTTCACTCAAAAACAGACCTAAAAGAATAGCGTCAGTAATGTAACTCGAAATTCGGCAGAGTGGTAAAACATGCAGTATTTCCGAATACTGCATGTTTTACCACTACTACCAAACTCCTTATGACACCGTAGGTGTTTGATATCCGCTAATGACTCCACGTGCCCTCCATGCAGCGCTCCCTTACTGTTTTCTGCGCTTTGTCAAGAACAGGGCATCCTCCGGCGATTTTTCCAGATCTGTTTTACATGTTTCGCTGAACAGTGTTTTCGAAATTCATAATTTCTTTTGTAAATTAGTCTTTGGGCGTCACGTGCAAACAAATTCGTGTAAGCCTTGGCTGAAAGGGAAAGAGAGGCGGCAAGAGGTTTAAGCAAATTCCCCCCTGCAGCGGCTGAAGGAAAATGGACGCTGCATTCAAATATCTGAAGGATTTGTTAGCCGGGTTTGGGCGCTGGCGCTAAAGATGGCAAGACTGGCCTTCCGTATTTGCATCAGTATTTTGTACACAAATAATCAAAATAATGAGAAGCTCCATTTTACGCCTAATATTCGAAAAGTTCCTCTTTTGCTGCTGTTCAGAAAAACATGTCTAGTGCAACCCAAGGCGCTTGCTAGTGGCCAATTTAATTTCTGCAGCATAAACTCTCAGTTTGGGGGCTGTTATTATTTCGAAAAGTACAGCGAGCAGCTCACATTGTTGTGTTTCTTTCTGGAACTTGTAGTCCTTAATTTAGAAAAGAAGAAACAGCCATCATACAGGGCCCAGAACGTCGAGAAAACACAAGCGCCAGGCTGCTTTTTTCTTTGTTTTGCGCATTCCAGCATTTATAATTGAAAAATCACAACAGGAGTGGGCGAGCTACTCCTCCGGATATAGGACAACGCGAGAGCTCCGAAAAAGTTGAGATGGGCTCCACATCTGACTTGACAGGCGGCCTGGGAGCGAGTGAACTGTGAAATCCGGCCAATCAAGTCAGGCCAGGTCCATAGTGCTCGCGCGAGTCCGACAGGCGAACTGGGAGGGATTGGACTATGAAATCCGGGCAATCAATTCAGGCGAGCTCCATAGTGCCCGCACCAGTCTGACAGGCAACCTGGGAGCTGGTGGACTGTGAAATCCGGCCAAAAAAGTCAGGCCATGTCCATAGTGCTCGCACCAGTCCACGCCACCATGGATTATCCCTGTACTTCGGCACAGGCAACCACAGCGGATTCAGCCTCTTCCTCTTGCCTTTAGGCACAGGAAGCCATGGGTCAAAGGTCTAATAGAGTATTTGTCAACTCTTACATTCTTCTGGACTTTGCAACTCTCAATTATTTCATAATCCTAGCACAGTTCAACCGTGGCTATGAATGAGGGCCTGAGTGGGCGAGGATGTAAGTGAGCAAACACGTGAGTGTTTGACTGAGTAAGCAAGTGAGTGGGTGAATGAGTAAATACATGAATAAGAGGACATTGACTTGAAACCCCCCCTGAAAACTACCTCCCCCGGTGGCCTCGAGGTAGATCTATAAGTTAGGACACAACAAGTAACAACTTTACCCCAGTTGTGGACTGGCCTATAGGGAACTCTGGAAATGTCCTGGTAGGCCTCTGCACCCTGGGCCTCTTTGGTGTGGTATTTTCACATTTCTCATAGGAAAGGGGTTGGGCTGGCTGAAAATACGTAATATCGGGCCACTTTGAACATTATTTACCCGGGCATCTTTTGGTTCCCAATCCACCCACCCCTGTTGCTCAGTTGTCTATTTTCGGGACTTGGCCCTGGTTATTAAGGGCTGAACATCAAACCTGCCTGCATTTGAAAATCAAAAACCCTGAGATGTCTGACACCTGCGGTGCACCCACGCCTTGCAGCACCCATACGTCCCTCCCTCACCACACCGCCCAATTTATTTCCACCTGGGTATATTTAAGTATCCTGTTTTGTTAATTAAAAACAATTGCACAAATGTGTTCTGTTTAAATATTCATCTATTTTGGGCAAAAGCAGTATTGACATATTTTTCATTAAAATGTATAGCTAAGGTACAGTGAGAAAACATTATTTGCCCAGGATCAAACACTTTAGCTAAGTGATGAAGCCAGGATTTGAGACCAGTCGGCAATTTAAGCACTTCACTGCATATCTTCTCAGGTGACGTTGGTAGGAGTATGTGTTAATGTTTGGCTTTTAAGAATGTACAGTTTTATAAACATGACCAGTAGAACAGAAATCAAACTAAAGCAGCATGACAAATATACATCTTTATAGAAATATGTTAAGCAGAAACAGTATAACTGTAGCTCCCCCTTGCCCCCTAAAGAGGAAAACAAGTTTCAGAACGCAAAGTAATGCAAGCTTACATTTTGTTTTTAAAGTTTTGCAAATGTGCGCTGAACACTTAAAGCCCCATAACAAAGGATATTGTGATAGGTCTGCCTGCTTATGTGTTAACCCAGGCAGCTTTATTTGTATCTAGCGAGGGAAATGTTAAATTCGGCATACATACAAACCCTCCTTTGTGTGTCAAAATGAAAAATCATAATGGAAATGAAAGACAGTTTACCTGTTTTTGCCTTCAAATAAGGCACAGAATTGGATATTTATGTGGCGATGTACTTGGCCATTCTGATGCAAAATAGCTAATGCCCACCTCAGTTCTTATCACTGACGATTGCCACAGAGGTGTTCATTGTTTAAATTGCCCCAGTGGGTGCTTTGTGGACTTTGCCGCCCGAGCAGCATTGTATAGTCTGTTGTTATATTGGAGCTTAGGATGTTACGGATGTTACACATGCGCTCATGTGACAATGAATCTATATTAACTTTCATTATTGTAGTACCTCTCATCATTACATGATTTAGGTAGTGCTGATGTAGACAGGCTCTGCACTTGATAGAATGCTAGAATCTTAGAATGTTTAGGCCCCAGCTGGATAGGCTTAGAATGTTTGGCTTTGCAAGGAAGAGAAGCTGGAGGCAGAGAAATTGACTGGGGCTGCCTAAACTGTAACTTAAATAAACACAGTGTTACAGAATGAGAGCCTAACCGGCAAACCAAAAGAGATGATGGCTGGAAGGTTTAGAATTAATCTTAACCACTGGCATTGCTCTGGGCAACCCTCCAGACCATCGTTCTTCACCTGCCAAGCCATTACAAAAGGGGAAAGACTATATGCAGGTCCGGAGACCCGGAGAAGAGCACGAAACCCCAGAGGCTCTGGGAAAAACCTGGAGTTTAGGCATGTCTGTTGGAAATGCTGCTTCCTGTCCATGGACCATTCACTGGGCATTAACTTTCCAGTCCTTTCCCTCTAGGGTGCACACTGCATTCCCTGCCATGCCTCTTGGTCAATCTTCAGTTTACTGTGACTTTGGAATGCATTGTTTTTAAGTCGCCCATCTGCCATACTGCTTTCCTTTATCTCTATCTCTACTTAATTGGAGGCTTATGTGGCCTCTGACAATAACCATTCCTACCCTTGGCCTCTGCAGGTTTAACCCTTCACCTCTCCCTTCAGTCTCTTCCCTTTTCACGGTGGCTCAGACATCCTGGTGGTCGTTTCATTCATGCCCGGTGGTGTGCTCCATGGGTAGCTCCCATCAGTTGTTGGCATCAACAAAGCTCTGGTGGCATCTTGCCAGAGTTTTCTTCTTCTCCTAGTGGCACATTTTATGGAATTTCCTTTTCTGGTCAATATCCATTGCCCATATCATTATCAACTCCAGGACAACCCTCAGCAGGGCCCAATGACCAGCCCTCAATCTCCCTTTCATGATTGCCACCCATTGATGTTGCATGACCAGCTCTGGCTTATTCCTGATAGGGCATCCAACACCTGCTCAGCCCTGGGACAGCTCTCATTGGCCCCCTTTTTGCTGCTACTGACATGATGAGAGCTTCCAACATCCACTGTGCGCAGAGTGCCAGTGAGTGAACCACGCGGTGAGTGAGATAATTCTCATTGTACTCCAAGTTGAGACGACAGTATCTGGTCTTGATGGGCTGCTCCTTCTATTGTTGGCACCCCATGCTTCTGGCCTGCAGGAAAGAGAGGCGGGCTTTCTCGCCATCACAGAATTTCTTTACAGCAGATTGGCTAGTTTTTTACATCAGAGCAACAAGTTAATGATCAGCTTTATTCTTCTAAATTACAACTATTTTCTCTTTAAATGAGGACTTTTCTCTTCAGCTACAGAGGAACCCCATGCGGAACAGGTCTAGACCCGTCTATTCCAACCTTTTAATGGGTTGGTGGGAGAGGAGACATAGCTGATTTGAAAGCATATCCCACCTTTGCACCCACATGGCCCTCTGGCTCATGTATATGGATGACTTCTTCTTGATTTGGAAAGGCTCTCTAGGTGACTTCAATTCTTACCCCATCTATTTAAATACCAATGGGTCTAATGCTGAGCTAAGTCTGGCATAGTCAGGACTCTTTGCAACTTCTTGATCTAATTATCCTTGTCAAAGATGGACACCTGGAGAACACGGTTTTTAGAAAATACAGCTGGAGAAATGTGATTTTACATATTAATAGTGCCCAATTAGCAATATTCCTTACAGAGAGCTACTGTCTCAAACATAATTGTTATTCTGCTGTTCAATCTGAAGAACTAGCGAGAACAACTGTTAAGCATTCTCAGCAAAGGCGTTATTCTTAAGATAATGTATCACAAGCTTTACTTTATCGCAGGCTTTTCTTTATCACAGGCTTTATTCAAAGTTGATATTAAAGAATGAGTGTCTCTCTTGGTCCCTAAGACCAGCACTGGATGTATGTCGTGTTGATCAGTGCATCCCTCCTCAATCCAATACTGATAGGAAGATTAGATTGATCACAAGGCTTAATAGCCGCTATTTGGATCTTTCTTGGTTGTTTGCTAGTCATATTAAGATCTGATCCAGACCTGACTCCACATCTAACAGCAAACAGTCTATTTCCTTTCATAACATTTCAACCATAGGCAATATTTTGGCTTTAAGCTTTTTTAGTAGTCATCCACAGTATGCCAGCTAACACTGTTCGTTTCCGTAAATGTGGTGGTTGTTCTATTTCAGTTTGCAGACAAACCAAATTTCCTTCAAATACAGAAATGCAAGACCTGACCCCACTGCGGGTATGGTAAATTGTATATGCACGTGTGCGGTTTATATGATTGTATGCAATTGAGTATTGGGTTACATTGGGTCGAGAAGCTGAATGCTGAATCATGTATTCAGGAACATTCTCCAGCAATTCATAAAGCTGACCCCAATCCCCCACTAGCAAGACACTTCAGAGTGTCATGCTCATGCGGCTCCACGCAGAAGCCTTTCTTTCCCATGCACAAAGGGAGGTCTTTCCCTGACAGCACCTTACAGCAAGTGGAAAACAAAATGGATCCATCCTCTAAAAACTCGTTCCCTCCACGGCTTGAACATCAATGGTGGCCTTCTTGTATCTTTGCACAGTATGAAGTTGGCTGTGGGTTTCTGTATTTTTGAACATGCCTTTGCCATCTCTTTAAAGTGCAGTAATGGAAGCACATTGCACTTTTGAAACAAATTGTTGATTATGTTTAAGCGCTTTCCTAAGAGAGAATATGCGTGAATAAGAACGCTGTTTAAATTACAGGTAGAATAGGTGCGCTGTTACTGCCTTTGTTGTCACAGGTGTACAGTACACTGTGTTTTGTTTAGTACTTCGGGGTATGTACATCTCTCAAGCAAATCCGCAACTCCCAAGCAAATGTAACTGGACCTGTCTCCAATGCCGCACCTCACCCCTGCCAAATACAAAATATGCACCAAAGGTTTATTAAAAAAAACGGAACAAATGAAAATATTATATGTAGGGCTGGGAAGACACAAAGCAGGTGGTGTTATTTATTAGCACCTGGGGAAAGAAACTCCACCAATCAGCAAACTGATAATGCAAGCTTTATTTGATGGTGTGCTGCCCGCAGATTGACACAGTGCAGCTCCCGCTACATTGCCACGTGCCACTTACCTGCTGCTGACGTTTCCTCTTTCTTCCTCTCTCCCGAATGCTCAATGCCCACTGCAGTACTCACCTCACTGCTTTCGCTTCCTCGAAGGCTATTCCATCTCGTAACGGCCCATTGACCTCAGTATTGCCCCAGAGTTGTTCAAACATTACCTCGGGGCAGCAGGCCATTATTATATCTTACAGCCCACCTCAAGTGGCATTAACACCATATTAGAACATGGTAATGTTGGCAGCTCCATTGCAAACAATGCAGTGGCAGAGTCTACAAGTCTACTAAGTCTACAAGTTATACATTGAGAGTGCTGGTAAAACATGTATATTGTAAAACATAGGTGTGCACCTGGAGACCCAATTTTCAAGGGTGAGATCGACACAGCTATTATCTTTAGTTAAAAAAAAAAAGAGGGGAGCTAGTCTGCTTGGGGTGGTTGTGGGAAATTGCCTGGATTGCCTTGGAATATGTCGCAATCTGCTGAGGGGCGACAAACAGGCAGGTCTTGATCATCTGTGCCATGGCGCATCTGCCAGGTGTGGCCTCGCAAAGAAATGCAATAGAGATTGAGGTGGAGGGGAAGAGTCAAGCCGGGCTGCATATTCCAGGTGTGGCCAAGCGACGAATGAAAGCGGTGGCCAGGGAACCGAGCCAGTCACCCGGGTTGGTTAAGCCAGAGATGCCTGGCCCTCCTCCTGCTTCTTAAGTTAAGGAGCAGTAGGCGGGGCAGGGATTTTGGAGCGCCCAGGCCACATCTGTCAGTGGGGCCCGGGAGAGGTGGGGAGTGGTGCTGGCAGTGGGGCTCCCAACAACGGTCCCACAATGGGAGGGAGCACCGTGCTGTGAGCCATGCTCACATCACACACCTGAAAACTGACGCATAGGTCCTCATATTGGTTATGTTCTGGGATATATGAGATTTCCAAGCCAGAAATTGACTAATGGAGAGATACCACATCACTTCCCCAGAAAAAAACAATGTATATGTCCCACAGAGTAGCTTTCAAGGCCTCGCAGAGTTCCCTCCTGGTGTTCTTACAATTAGCATTAAACCATTGCTTATGTGTGTGAACTTTCCTAATTAAAGTCACTTTAACACATTTTCTTCCAATAATATGGATTACTTCTTCATAGTTGTTTATCATTTACCATCTCAAAGGGTTTGAAACCGCCTCATATAATACCTCATGTGCTATTGTATTCATATCAAGAATTTCCCAACATGTCCTCCTACTAACTGGTAAATCCCCCCTTCCTCAGAAGCCATGCTTTGAAAGGGACTATATATCTATAAATGTTTATACACACTTTGGGGTTTCTGGTCACTCTCCGGATGAGCAAATATCCCTATATCAAGAACACTCAGCAATTCTTTCAATAGAAATAATAAAGTAATCTACTATAGTATGCCCTGTATGCCCTTAAAAGTTAGTTTACCCCTGGCCAATCTGAATGATTTCTACCATTTAGTATTAATCTATTTTCAAGCGAAACGATTTAAAACTGATTGCCGTGGGCACACACTTTGTAACCGCAGGCATATCAAAAGCTAAGTCTTCTTCTGGGCCAGTGCCATCCCTTTTTCCTGGCGTGTTACCTAATTTCAAATTAAAATATCGCCAATAATTACGTACAAGTTAGAGTACTGATTCAGTTTATCAACCACAAATGATTTAAGTTTACTTAATGGAGGCATCACAGAAAATTTAGTTGGAGCATTAAGCATTATATAAATGAATAACCAAATACATTTTCAAATCAGATGTAGTAATGCAAAGTGCAAGAATTCCATTACAATTCACATGTTCCCTCTAAACCTGCTTAAGAGATGAAGATGCAAACCTTGCTAGTCCTTCCTTGAACATTTTGTATAGCTTTAATTTCATGCAAGGTATAACCCTCTAAAGTCAGTGTATCCCTGTAGATGCTTCTTGAATAAAAGCATGTTCTATATTTGACCAATTCAAGTTATTTATATTTACTGCCTTTTGGATCCAAACCTGCCACATCCCAGGAGTAAATTGCCAACAATGTGGAGAAATGCTCTCCCAAAGAGGCGTCAAACAGAATTAGACTGTACTTCTACGAGTATTCAATGAACATGAGTATTTACTACTATGATTATCAACCTGCCACCATGATGGATTAAAACATATTAAAGATTAATTGTTCTGCGCTGAGTTTAGCTCCTTCCTAATATTCTATTTACAACTGGTGCTTAAGAAATCAAATTCAGCTGAAGTAGGATCTGTACCAGGATGTGGATTCATAACCAAAGTTGAAGTTAGTATTTCAGTTACAATTTTAAGATCATCAGTAACATAACATATCTATGATCATAATGATCTATGACTATTTATGATTGACTTATTGTATTACGACTAAAAGCTGAAGCCAAGCGCCAAGATGCCTCTGGGCAATCATTGCGCTTCATAAGTACAAATATACATACATGCATACATACATACATACACACTAAAAGCTGAGGATGATACATTTTACCACAGTAAGTATGTGAATTAACAGAAGTAATTTTGATGTCTTGGATTTGAATCTCAGTGTTAACTTAATCACAAACTTTTAACTAACTAATCATATATATGATTGTATCATTATGAAGTGAAATGTTTATTTTACTATTTATGAATTGTTTAACTTTGCACTTTTTATTGTGCAAAAGGTTTGCTCTGGTAACCATAAGCATGTCAATTAAAAAATAACAAAACACTAATCCACCATCTGCCATATTAACAGTGGTTCCACCTTTTGATATCGAATTTCATGATGGGGCATGCTCTAAATCCTTTCAAATGGACACATCTTTACATGCACTCATTAATGGATGCATAACCCCTACCTCTTGGCTTTTTATTTGAGTTTTATTTATTGAGGTGACACTTTCTGAGGTGCTATCCCCTTTCCGCAATTAGATGATCCCATTGCTACCGTCTGCATCCGTTACCCATTCTGTCAGTATGACAAATTCACAGATATATGGTTTGATCGGAATTCATTAGTTATATTTTCCCCCATGGATCAGTCAATCCTGATCATCCATGTTACACAGTGGAGCAGATGATGTTCTAGAGAAGAATCGGCTGGGCAACAGGATACTTTATATGTTTTACAGGATATCTAGACCGTAACAGGTATAGCTCAATATCCTCAGGAGTAGATTTCTTCCACTCTCTTCTCTTCCAATGTCCTCCCTGCCCCTCTCTTTGTGCCCCACAAATAAATCAATGATCCCCCTGTCTTCTATTCTTTTCCAGGGTCGGAAAAGCAAAGTGAACGTACGGTAATAGCTTGTGCTTTGGTATATTTTAAATTCGCCCCTAAAGGTCTAGACATTAATAGGGAATTGCAAAAGTAAATAAGGAATCAGTCTCCTTCCAACAGATGGACCGATCCATGGAATTCTCCTCGCCATGATTACTTGGAACGGGTCAGCCAAAGGGCCTATTATTAGTCTTTTAATCTTAGACTGTCCTTTTACAAACAGTTTGGGTTATTTTCAGTCATTTTGCTTTATTTGGCATTATACCATCAGCATACAATAAAACAGTACATTACAAAGTATCCAATTTATATCATGAAACCCTTTGCGACGCATAAAGATTTAAGAGATATGCAATAAGATAAAAAGCCCCAAGCAGATCAACCAGAGTGCAAATGCCTGATTAACAAATGACTACGTAGCAAGGCTCGATGGATACATTTTGTGACAAAGTACACATCATAAATCAGTACAGTTGATTTGCACAATGCAACAGCATCCGTAGCACGGGTGACATCAACATTTTTATGAGCGTTAGAAAATACGCTCTCCTCAAGTCTTTATAGGCATCACAAAAAAAAAAAAGTGGGTCACACACTCGCTACGCGCACCACAGAGCAGTCATAGTTCTGAATTCCCTGGTTTCCAACCACAGTTACATTTTGCCGTACTAAGAGTGCCTGTTCTAAACTCCATAAAAACAGTACAATAATATGCTGACACAATCAAGTCCAAGTACTCTTCTGTGCCTTGTGCCACTTTCATATGTAAATAATCAGGCCCAATTTTTAACTTTAAGCAGTTACTAATAAGTGACTCATACCCGTGTTGTTTAACAGCGAGTTTCACCTTTTCCTTTGTGCTAGGTGGTACATTCATGGGACTCTGCCACAAGCTGCCAAAACCCAGCGCTTCCAACTGCCCCTTTGCATAAATCACCCAGGGGAATGCAGAGCCTCCAGGGTAGTTCAAAAAGTTAAGATAAGGCCTCACGAAACGTATCAAGCTCCGCCACCACCCACAACCGGATCCAATAAAAAAACAGTTTCCAAACTGCCCTGTGAGACTATGGCCTCAAGGCCACATTCCATCAACAGAAGGGCATTCGGAAATCCTCATGGAAGCCTCAGCTTCTGGCAGTTGACATGCCCCCAGAGCTCAGAACCATAGAGAGCTGCGGAAGCCGACTGCGCTCTACAAATGCTGATCGCAGGGGATACAGCCCTTTCACCATGGTACAGGAAAAACTTCCTCAACCCACCACTGTTTTTCCCCAAAATAACCTGCGCTTTGTCCAACTGAGAGAGCCATGTCCCATTGTCAGTAAATCTGACACCAAGATAGTCATAGTAGCAGACTTGTTCAAGGTATGAGCCATCAACTTCAGAGGGACTGCACAGTACCTGGATCGCCTTGGCATGAAAACCAGGACCTTTGTCTTGCTGTTGTTAAAGTCGACCCTAGTGCTGTGCATTGGTTAAAAAGCATTCCAAAGAGAGCCTAACCCCTATTTGAGATGTAGCTAGCAAAATAACATAATCAGCAAAAAACAGTGCTGGGTACACGTCACAGACCAATTTCGGGCGATCAAACCTATCGACTTGACATCTCATCAGCATCGCTATGATTATCTCATTGATGTACAGGCAGGAGTGGAGCAAGGACACAGCCCTGTCTCACACCCCTGCCCACCCTAAATGTACTTGTAGTTTCACCTCCAAGGCCCCATCTTACAACTGCAGAATTACTAGAATACAGTCCTCTCATTATGCTGACCAATTCTTCAGGAACCCCCCGCTCAGATAAAACCCGCCACAATTGATCTTTGGGTATGGAATCAAAAGCGGTCTCGAGATCAACATAGACCGCATACACTTTCATCCCCTTCAAGACTGTATATTTATGAGTGATCAAGAATAAACAAAAGCATTGATCTATAGTTCGGATTATCATCTGAAACTCTCTCGAGAGGCAAACACACTAAAGGAAGTGTTAGCTTTAATCCCAAACCTTAAACCATGTGAAGATGAATCCACAGTTGGATATGGGAAACAAACACTGACAAAGTGATAACACAATAATGGAAAAGAGAGGTTTAGCGGAGTCAAACGCGGAAACACATAACTTCACTGAGGATGGTTTCACTGTCAGGAATCAGGTAGCCACAAAACCCCGTGGACAAACCATTTCTAATAACACTTTCAGAATTCTGTCAAACTTAGGTGAGGAGCCCCAACACTTATACATCACTGTTGCTCTCAAATGATGCAAGCAGGCATGTTTATTTGGCCCCATCGTCAAGGACCGGTTTGCCTTTGTTTTTCCAGATTTCTAAGGCCAGATTTCTAGCTATCACGAGTGACCTTATTCTGGATTGTCTAGAGGCCAAGGCCAAAGTTAAGAGTTGATCGTTAATATGTAAGCTGTCTAGAGGCCTCTCCAAGATGATCCTTATACCCCAAGTGCTACATTTCTTCCTGACACGCAACCCTAGGGTTGTCTGGCCCTACTGCATTTGCTCAACAGATACAATAGTTCTGCCCATTGTCGTTTACATGTCCAATAGCAGCCATTTTATTTAAACATCTTCATGGGGGTCCAATAATTCCAAAACATCCCACGCAGGTGGGTGTACGTAAGGTATTGATCTAACGAGGTACTAACAGTTACCTGAAACATACTTACTCTCTTCTTACCGGTAATATCCCTACCAAGTTCCTTCCCATACCCATACCCATAGTCATAGCCTATCTATTTTCCAAGCCTGGCCCCTCTACCCAACTGGTGACGTAAAAAAACAGGGACTATTTTTACAACTACGCAGATTCAACCTAACCAATGGACACCCACACCTTCTGTCTTTGCCTATTATATTAACGCAGGACCCAAGTCTTGGCACTTGTTGTGAGGAGGTTTAGACTTTGAGTTCAGTTTCAAGTTACCCTCATTCACATGTAAGAGTTAAAATGAAATCAGCATGCCCCTGCAGCGTAAGGCAGTAGGGCAGTGGCCTAATTGTATCAATGCATGTGATTTGAAAGACAATAATCCAGATTTAAAATCAGCACCATGCATGTGATTGCAGCTCTAAGAGTGTTCCCCTAGGAAACATCATCAATGCTCAAAGTGGGGCCCACCCACCTCAGCCTTTTTTGGGAGCCCAACTGAAAGAATTAATGTTATATTCTGGTATGGTATTTATGCAGATCCGGCAAGAGAAGTGCATCAGTTCTTATTTACAAATAATATATACATTTTGGAATCAGATGTAAAACCAGCAGGTCAAGCCCATTCGGTAAGATGCAACAGGCTAGTACAAGCATGCAGAAGGTTGGCTTCTGGATAGGTCAGGATGGAGTCAGATGGGGATAGGGTGGTGGTTGCATTTAGGAGGGGTAACATGAAGGGGCCAAGAAAAGGCAGGAAATCATTGGGAAGGGCAGCATAATGGGTTGTCTTGAAGCCTTGGGATGTTCTGTTTCATCAGGAAGATCTGCCAGTCATTGGAGTGGTTCAGGATGGGGCGGCCTTTCGCTCGAAAGAGCCAGCAGACATATGCCAGTATGGATAATTGGTGGGACCAGCCTTAGTTAGCTCCTGAGAGCTGTATGCGATATAGCTTGAAAAGGAGTGACGTGTTGTGGGGCGGATGGCCGCCGTAAGTTTATATCGTGGCCAAGTCAATGGAAATGTGGAAGAGATGGGTATTCAAACGTGTGCAGAACTTCAGGAAAGTTGTTTTGTAATCAGAGTTACCTATATATCAATCACAGTCTTTTCATGCTTGATCTTGTGCATGGCTCGTAGGTTGAGGGAAAATTAGCGTTGAGTTCAAGCCGGTTAGCGCAGCTAGAAGATGCTGGAGAAATAGTCATGTGTATGGATATGCAGTGCTTTAGTTTTTAAATACAGTCTTTCCTGTATCTGATATGGAGACTTGAGTGCAACCGTTATAGGGTTGTAGTGACTTAGGCCACAAATGAGCCGTGTTGAGTGCTTCAGGACTTTTTGGAACTTGTATGAATGATGGTTTGTAACCATGTGCAGTTGCCATTCAAGTATTCTTGATGTGTTGTCACCACAGCAAGGAAAAGGGACATTTTTTAGGGTAGCTGGAGAAAAGGTAAGACCTCACGGAGCAGTTGAAAATGATGGATTTCAGTTCTAGGGGCTTTCTTTAGTTAATTTATTTATTTATTCATTCATTTGTATTTAGCTCATAAAAAATAACTTTCACAAAATCAATAAATTCAAATTCTTTCTCATAACACTTCAAATCATTCATCCATATTTAACAATCATATAATACAATAAAATGAATACAGAAGGAAGATTTGATATAAAATATAAAATACAGTATAATAATTAAACTAACGCCAGATGTTCAACTGTCAACCCATTGTGTCTTTCATCATGTTTATATGAATACACACATTTGACACCTGGCCTAGTACGATTGTTGTCTGTCTTCCCTCTGTTCCCCCTCCCTTGCCACGTCGCGCCTTGAAACACTTGTGCATAGGCGCGTTATAAATGCTATATCATATCATATCAATATAGTTCCATTGCAGGGTTCTACTCAGGTTAATGTCAATCTCCAGGTACACTTTCACCACCCAATCAATGCCGTTGATGTTAACATTGCCTCTAATGGGTATTACTTATTAATTTTTCCACATAACACCTAACTTTGTATAGTGCAATATACACTTCCCATTCGGTATTTAAACAATATGTCCAGAACTCAGTGGTTTTAATCGACTTGTAATCATATGTCAGGTGCCCCAAAGTTGTCATGTAAATGTGGCCTAATTTAAGACATTCAATCAATACGTGCCTAGGGGTCTCAAGACACTCTGGTATTTCACAGCTTCTGCAGATTCTACCTTCTTTTTGTATTTGCCATTGACAACCCCGAATAGATCTCACTGGTTGGGGAGTGCGTAATAATAATCTAAACCTTCGAACCGCTGGATCAGGGCAGCGAAGTAGGTAGCGTTGTGGTTTCATGAATTTATGACTTATACATACAGTTAAGTCATGACTCTGCAATTTCTGTAAATGATCATAGTTCATGACCCATTCCCATTTATTTAGCCGGCGACCAAACGCACCTTTTAGTGTTTTATAGCTGGGACACTGCTGGAAATTGGGCACCCAACCAATATTATTAAATACATCTTTTTGCAGTTTGATAAATCCACAATCTTTTCTGACATTATGTATTAAACAATAGTTGGTTCCCAATTTACTAAGCAATGGGCATTGTGGGTAGGTTTTAGCTTTCAGAAAAAACTCCCCCCTTCGCTGGAGTGCCAATGAGTTTAGAGATACAAGTCCCAATTCCAATCTTATAAATTCGATGGACGTTGAACAGGCAATCGTAACACACATCGCCAAAAATACCCCTCCAGTGATTTTAGCCAATCCAAATTATTGAGCTAGAGTGCATCGAGACCATAAAGCACTACTGGACAGAACCATTGCTTGTTCAAGTTAAGGATACCTCCTAGAGAGAATCCTGCATAAAGGTATACAAACCTTCGTACCATTAGTATTATATGTTTGGCTTTTTGCATTTTTAAAGTTATCAGTTCGCAAAACCCCTTGGCTACCGACATGTCAACTCCAAGATACTTTTAATTCTGTGCATATTCGATGTGGGCCACGGCTGTAATCATAGATTGTTGCTTAATATGACGCATACTAATAAGTATAGCTTTCGTTTTTGTGAGATTAATCGTCAGTCCATTTTCATCAGCATAATTAGCTAGACCGGATTACATGTCTTTCATGCCTGAGTGTATATGATCAGAAAGCACTAAATCGTCCGCATGGAGCATAGCTGCAATCATGCATTTCCCGATTTTCGGGGGACATTAAGCATATTTAGCATATGGCATCATCTTCTCTGGAGGATCAGCAAATATATATAAATAAACGGGCCACCAGCATGCACCCTTGTTTCACCCCTCTCTCTATTGGTATCTCCTCAGATAGAAGCCTGTTATCACTCCGTCGTATCTACGCTGTAGTCTTTGTGTGTAATGCGACTAATATCTGAAGAATCCATTCAGGTCAGCCAAGAGCTTGCAGCTTTCTCCATAGCAGTCCACGTTTTACTTGGTCAAAGGCTGCTCTGAAATTTAGTTTAGTTTAGTTAATTTGTAAACAAGAGAACATTGTGAAAAATGACTCTTTTGAGATTGTGTATCTTCTTTTCAGGGATGGGTTGCTATTTGACTGGTCTTACATGAGCCTTCTGAAATTAATCCCACTGCACTGAGACTTTTGTGAACTGGATTCATATTCTCGCCGTCTTCCTGCTCTCCGCCCTGTCCCTATCCTGTTTCTGTGGGGGACACGCCTGGAACTCCTTAACAATTTCCCTCATGCGCCATCCCTCCATCTACCATCTGGCTTCTCTGGGGGCCACTCCAGGAACTCCCACCATTCCACCATCCATTCCTAACCCCCCACTACTCCCCATTCTGCTTGTCCCACTCTCTGACCCATGTCCCTCTATGCTGAACTCCCTCTCCATCGGCCTCACCTGTCCTTTCCCCTTTCACTCACCATGCATTGTGGAAAGGACATTTCACACTGAATTATATGCAATGTCCTTTAACTGCAATGCATGGCGGGGGGGGGGGGGGGGGCGGTTGTTCAGGCAGAAAGGATGGGCAATGAATTAAACAGTGAGTATGGCTCAAGCAAACCAACACAGTAGTAGTAAGGCATGCCCCAATGTAGCAGTGTGGAAAGGTCAAGACCTGAATGAAGTTCTGCTTCTATTGTATTAGAGGAAACACCTGGGAATATGTTATCCGAAGGGGGGAGACCAAGGTCTGAAACCACATGGGATAGCAATGCATGAAAGCCATTGCAAAGCATTAGAAGTCATATCAACACTTGATAAAGTTCTTACAAGGCAAAACAATATGGTGTCCACTCTGCATTCCTACCACTGCCTTCTTGCACAGGTCCCATTTCCTGACATTGTCTTTCTCTTTTTCTTTCTTTCTTTCTCTCTCTTTCCACCCTCTCTCTCTTTCTCGCTCTGTCTTTCTCTCACTCTCTCTCACTTTCTTGAATAGATACATTGTAGCTCTTGTGCAACACGAATCTGGGAATTGGCAGATGAGGGAAGCAGCAGTCTAGACACTTTACTCATTACCATAAGCTATGTGCTAAGGATTATGGGAGGTACAAACCTTTGGCTCAAGGAAAAGGCTACTGGAGATATGAGGACTCAGGTGCCCATTTCACCTTACTTAATATATTAGTTTACAGGCTGATAACTGTCTCAAACCTCACTCTAACTTGCTCAGGACCTATGATCATTGAGCAGCCGGGACTTTTGCCCTTTTAGCAAGTGGCCGTAGGAGCAGTGAACTGCGTTTTTGTCAGACATTTAGGGCAGGCCCCAGAATGATTGGTCTTTTCTCCCAAAGGCCTACCCCACTGTCCCCACAAGCCTAAAACTCTTCTCACACAAAAGTTATACAATTATGAAATTGCTATGTCATGTTATGGCTTGGTTTGGATGGTACTTCAGGAATGAACTTCAGATATAGGAACATGAATGCCTTTGGTGAAACCGAAGTGCTTCACTTGTAATGCTCTGGAAGGGTGTAGAAGTAGGAGACCGACACACAGCTCATATGTTTTTGATAATAGACTTTTATTAATAACTAAAGGAAAAGGAAACCCTAACTGTCCCTATTTCTAAGAGGGGTTTCCCGGCCTCAAATAAACTAAGGATTCTGTCAGGAGGTCTTGTCAAAAGTCAATGGTCCACTGTTGTGTCAGAAACCTATTTCCTTCCCTTACATTGTAAATCAACTAAAGAAAAAAGAATGATCTTCTCAGTTCAGAAGGATAGCTCTCTCTCCCTGGAAGATCACCCCACCTTCAGTTATAGGAAAACAAAATATTCTTCATCAAGGGCAAAGCATCAAAAGTAAAGTCGTAAAAGATTCCTTTGGATTGTCTCTCCGCCAAATAAAGTCTTTTATCTTCACAATGCTCAAAAACTCCTGGGAGAATGTTTCCCTTTCCCCAGGTCTTTCTCAGGTTTCTTAGGGTGTCAAGAGAATGACTTCTTCTATTGGTAGCTTGCAGACTGTCCACCAAAACACCAGGGGGTATGACTCCGTTCCCCTGGTCTGAGACCTCTTATAATGCCAAGAGATTGACTTCCTTCTCTTGGCTATTTGCAGAGTGTTTACAATATTCCAGGGGGGGTAGACTCCCTTCCCCT
Organism: Ambystoma mexicanum; assembly: GCF_040938575.1. Classification (NCBI taxonomy): domain Eukaryota; kingdom Metazoa; phylum Chordata; class Amphibia; order Caudata; family Ambystomatidae; genus Ambystoma; species Ambystoma mexicanum. Next base: position 978,934,495 of record NC_090934.1, on the reverse strand, counting down.
GGTTTCAGATTTCATAGGGTGCCAAGAGATTGACTCACTTCTCTTGGCTGTTTACAGAGTGTTCACAACACACCAGGGGGTATGGCTCCCTTCCCCTAGTTCCAGACCTACTATAGTGCCAAGAAATTGGGCCTCATTACGACTGTGGCGGCCACGGTATGAACGGTGCCGGTAAGGGACCGGCACCGTTCATACCGGCCCGCCACATTATGAGTTCTGCAGCGGGTCCCGCTCTGTACACATGGCCAGACCAGACGTGCAGAGTGGGACCCGCTAGCAGTACATGATGCTAACAACGGGCCCATCATTAACGTGCCTGTTGTTAGCATCCTCCCCATTCCCATTGAGCCCTATGGGGGCTCAAATGGGAATGGGGACGTACCGTGTCCCGCGAAAGGGAATTACCAGGCCCTCCAAGGTCAGAATGGCCCAGTAAATCCCCTTTTGCCGAGTTTGGGGGTAGCCATGCTGCTAAAAACGGCATGGCTACCTCCAAACTCGTATGGAGGCCCATTGACTCCCTTCTCTTGGCTGTTTGTATAGTGTTCACAACACACCAGGGGGTATGACTCCCTTCACTGTGACTATCAAGATTGATGAGGATACTTCATTGGGTTCGGGTTTCAGACTTGCATGCACAATCCACCTTGTATGCTCTCCTGCCAGGTACTATTATTATTATGAGGATTACCAAAGATGCTCTTATGGGTGCGGGTCCCCGACTCGCAGGCACAGTCCACCTGGTAAACTCTCCTGCCAGGTACTGTGATTACAATAATTATTCTGAAGGCATTGACAATCCACCTGGTATACTCTCCTGCCAGGTACTATTATTATGAGGATCAACAAAGATGCTCTTATGGGTGCGAGTCCCAGACTTGCAGATAAAGTCCACCTGGTATACTCCCCTGCCAGGTTACTGTGACAATGATGATTCGTCAAGAGACTTTGATTGCCTTTGTGGGTGTGGATCCCAGACTCACACTTTCTTCTCTCGCCGTTCAATCCAGCTGGTTTACTAGTCTGCCAGGTACTGAGACTATGATGATTGGCTTGGATACTTTCACAAGTTAAGGTTGGGGTCCCAGACCCATGACTCGTTTCCCTCCTCGTTCCCAGCTTCTACACCATTGCCTTGGGCCCCTTTCACCTCCCCTAGCACTCGCATACCTGTCTTTATGGTCCGCAATGCTCTCAGGGCTTTGGTGATTCTTCTGACCTGCCTCAGTGTTTCCTCGCCAGTCAGTGGTCCCCTTCTGGCTTGCGGTGGCTCCACAAGGGAAATTTCCTTCCAAGGATCATGCTTCCTGCTCTGCATGTTCGCCGTCTCAGTGGAACAACAGGAGCTACTTCTTCCTCCTCCGTGGAGCGGCCCCTCAACACCAGACCATCCTTGTGGCGGCATGCTCGTCTGCCTTCTCACCAGCGCTTCCTTCTCTGTAATCCTGGTTCCTCCAGGGAAGGCTCGACATTAGTGTGAGTCCAACCTCAGTTTTTATACACCGATCAAGTCTATATTGACTAGACTGCTCACTTTGGTTCTGCGCTGTACTCTTCAGTACTCCAAGTCTTCCGAGTCCACCCTTGTCTTGGTATTAGGAAGGGGCACTCTATGCAGATAGTCTTTTCTCTTCCTCTTCCCAGTACTTACCATACTGGAAGTATAAGAGAAATACATACAAATGGTGGGAATGGTAATGGTAAGGGTTGGTGAGGAGGTTGGGCTAGAGTAAGATGGGCTATGGGGATACCATGCTCTCCCCAGGTCGTCACTAATCCCATAGTGGGCTTCCCTCCGCATGAGATCACCTGCTGCATACCACCCCCAGGGGGACTATCGGGTTGCGGCCTCACCTCTCTGACCTCATGGGAAGCGGCTCTCCCGAGGGAAGAAGTGGTGGCATCCGGGGATTCATCAAGGCTCTCCATCTAAAATGGGAACTTACCCAGACTTGCTTTTGTATATTTTATATAATCTATGTGCCACTCAGAGTGTGTGTGTGTGTGTGTGTGTGTGTGTTGTATACACCATAAAATGTAAAAATGTAAGTCACTGAAACATCATTAGCTAAAGGGACATTATGACAAAATCCCGAAAAAAAACAATGAAATCAAGAGATCCAGTTAGCAGCACAACCATAGCTTGCCCTGTGCCATTGTCACTGATTCCTGTTGAAAGAAGGGGTGGCGCTCACCTATATTAACTGGGTCAAACTATTATACACAGCCCCCCGTGCGGCGATATACACAAATGGCTTGGTCTCGTGATACATATACCCGCCAGGGTTGCCTCTTTTCCCCTGTATTATTTGCACTCGCAATGGAACCTCTGGCTTGCCATGTTCGAGAGCTACATACGCAGCGCGGGATTCGTATTCAAGCACACCCTTCCACCATATCCCTGTATGCGGAAGACATACTACTGTACATAAAGCGCCCACGTGAAAACTTGACCCCTTTGACACAGGAAGTGGTTAGATCTGGTGAACATTCAGGGTTTAGGATCAATTGGGACAAGTCTGAAATACTCCCCCTGCCCCCTGCTGTGCAGCAAGCGGATGTTGGGGACAGGTTCCGCTGGTGCCCCCAAGAAATACGGTATTTAGGCATTTCAGACTCCACTGAAAGGGACAGACTGTATAGAGATAACTATATGATCCCATTGGAAGCAATAGAACGAAAGGTTGAAGCATGGATATGCCTCCCTATTTCACAAGCGGCCCGTATGGCCCTGGCCCTGGCCAAGATGGTGATACTTCCAAAACTTTTATATGTCTATGATAATGTGCCGGTGTGTCCTCCGGTTCATTACTGGAGCCGTGTACGAGGAATGGTGACCAGACTGGTGTGGGCTCGGAAGAAACCTAGGATAGCCTACGAAACATTGACCCGACCCTACGAACTGGGGGGCTTAGAATACCCGGACATATATATGTATTATTTAGCAGCACAGGGGCAATGCATACCTGACTGGAAGGCCCCGGCCAGTGGTTCTCCGCATACCCGACTGGCGAGAGCTATAACTGCCCCAGATGCGTTGTTGGACATGCTCTGGGGGAATAGAGGTATGGTCCCGCGGGACGAGATCCAACCCATAGAGATAACAAGTAAAGCCTGGGAACGGATGTGTCACCTGATAGGCGCTACACCTAGGTATTTGCCCGATTTTCCTCTATACAATGCAATCTTGACCCCCCTTACGCACGAGAGGTCATTCAGGGAGCTTTTTCAAGCATTGGGAATGCAGACATTAGGGGACTTGGTGCAAGATGGTCATTTTATGCTGTGGGAGGAACTGCGCCCCAGAGGTGCGTATAATGCGGTGACACTGCTACACTATTATAGGTTGCGCAGTATTCTTAAAGACAAATGGCCTAACTTCCCGCAAGCCCCAGTTCCACTGCCCGTGCAGAGCCATCTGATTGACCCTGTTGCATCTGAGAAATTGGTGTCCACTACCTATAAACTGATTAGGTCTGGGAGGGGGGCGGCGAGTCACCCTTACAAAACCAAATGGGAAATGGCGCTGGGAAAGTCGCTAAGTGAGGCTCAATGGAAACTTGTCTGCATGCAAACACGCCATATAGCCATGAATTGCTGATACAGAATGATACATTACAAGTTTGTGCACCAGATCTATCATTCTCCGCATGCTTTACATAGGTTCTACCTGGACAGATCGCCTGCCTGTAAGAGGTGTGGGGCAGAGTCTGCAGACTTCTATCATGTAGCATGGCGATGCCCCAGGGTACGTCTGTTTTGGCACTCCATAGAAGAGGCAATGACAAGAATGTTGTCTTCTGCATGGGATTACGAACCAGAACTGTGGCTATTGATTCTGATTGAGGGAGGATCCCGTACGGAGAAAAAACTTGTGGGGATGGCCACGGAAGTGGCCAGGTCTCTCATGGCGCGGACGTGGGCTAGACCTGCTGCTCCCACGTTTGCACGGTGGCTGGACAGTATGCATCTGTGCAAACAGAGAGAAACCAGGTATGCGGCTACACTCCCTGCCTCCAGTCGCCCATTTGACTATTGGCCCCCTTTCAGGAATTACTTGCTTGAAATCGATTGGGAATCCCAGTCCCCGGAACCTGCCCTGAGTTAAAGATCCATTGCCTGTGGATGCATTGTTATAACGGACTGATGGGGTTTAAATATCTCTAGGTGATATGAGAATAATCTCAATTGAACTGTGTTGCTGCCGTTGTTAAAATCTACCTATGTGAGTGCGGGGATGGGTGGGAAGGCAGGCAAGTTGGGTAGTATGGCCTTTTGATTTTGTTACAATAAAACAATAAAGAAATGTTTTTTTAAAAAAAGAAAGAAGGGGTGGCCATTATACATTGCCACCACGTTATCTGTCGATTGCTTTCAACGGTCTAGTCTTTTTTCCAAGATGGCGTCCGCGGTCTCTGATTCTTTACTTTAGTGTTGTTTAGCAATTTGAGTGGCGCATTGCAACCCTTGAGTGCTCGCTTTTTCCACGAAAGGTATTAAACTGCCTGTTCTAGTTCCTGCCTTATCTATGAAGCCTTTTTCCCCCGTTGGTGTCCCACTTCACTTCAGCCCTTGCCTTTTATCCGTCCTGTGCTATTGTACGCGTTTTAGGCCATTCTTTTTATCCTGATGTTTTTTCCTGTTTCATTTTTGTCCTATTTTTGACCACTTCGTGTTCCTACAATGTTTTAATGTAATTCTGGATACAACTTACCATCTTTTCACTCTTTGAATTCTTCATTGTCGTCTGAAGCCATCGTCACTCCATCCAAAGGGGTTTTGTGCCACTGGCTTTTTCCCTTTTTCATTGGACTTGCTACTGGACTCTGGTATAGTCTGTGGATAATTTCAGGCTAACAAGGTGGCAGCTGATCAGGATCGACCACTTATCTTCTCTGACCATCTTCATTCACGAAAGACGGGATCCAGGACCATCAAGCAGCCTGGTAAGAAAGAGTCTTATACTTCTGCTGGTGACATTGAAGAAAGTAGAGACGAATGTGAGAGCCATGCACAGCTTGTGAAATTACACTTGGCATCACCTTCCACTTGCATGGAAGGTCAATGTGCCTGGGGAATTGCCAAATGCCATGCCACAAGCACAGTGATTGCTGGGCATGAATATGTATTGATAGAATATGTCATAACAAATTCACAAATAAATACTGACAAATAAGGTTATGGTAACCTTCGGTTCAGTAAAACAAATGAAGTCTCTAAGTTCGCTGAGACACCAACCTTCCACTCATTCAAGTTTGGTGTAAATCGATCGAGTTTAGCCTTCAAGACCAATTAGGAATTTAAGCAGCGACTCAGACATCTGCGTTTACCCTGCAGGACACAGGTCCAAACCCCAGCAATGTCGCCTCAGTCGTTCATTCTCCTGGGGTTGACAAATGGAATACTGTTAAATTGGGTAACAATAACACCTATTACTACTACACTTTTATGGGGAAGAAATCTGAAGTCCCATAATCAGGAGTCAGACAATTAAATAATTAATTATTATTGAAAAATGATCAAATAAACAAGTTAATCATATTGGCCAATACATCATGAGTAGGCCAAAACCTACCCCCCTTCGCAAACTCAACTGGAATAATCCATATCGGTATTTTATTTCAAAAGATGGAACATTGGACAATTTGATCAGAACTGCTGTCTTTAGCATCACATATGATATGATATAACGATATGATAGTTTATTTATATAGCGCCTATACACAATGTGTTTCAAAGCGCTTCAAGGCAAGGGAGGGAACAAGGGAAAATACAATGACATTCTTACAGGCCATGAACAGTAAGGATGTGAAATTAACTATCGTACTCGGCCTGACGACCTTTCGGATAGTGCAAGTGCTAAGACATAGATAAGGAAGTGAGGGGGAGAGTGGGAAGGATATGGAAACAGACAAGTGACTACCGTACTAGGCCTGACGACATTTCTGGTAGAGCCGGAGAAAAACAATAGGTGAGGGAGAGGGGTGCAGAAAGGAAGGGCAGGAACAAAACAAGCGACTATCATACTAGGCCTGACGACATTTCAGATAGTGCTGGACAGGGGGGGACAAGTAAAGAGAGGGGGAGGAGACACACAAGGTTGCTATCATACTAGGTCCAGGGACAATTCTGATAGAGTAAGTGCATAGTAGAAAGTAAGGAGAGGAGGGGAGGAGATAGGAAAATGGAGAAAGGGAGAGGAGAAGAGGACAGAGAGTAAGCAGTCAAAAAGAGTGGAAAAGCAAGAGGGGAGAGTGAATACAATTGCAGAGTCAGTAGTAACACATAATGTTGCAAGCCAGGATACAAGATGAAGATGGGACCACCATGAGTACAAGATGCAAAGGAAGTCCAGCATGAGAGTTGAGAAAGGGTGACGCACCGTGAATCAATGAAGTCCATAAAAGTCAAATCCAGCATTGGCCACAAGACGGTGAATGTGAAACCAGAATGTATCAGGACAGACTCCTGCAGAAGTAGGCTGGTGAGGGGACAAAGGGGGTGGCAGGGTAGAAGAATCAGCAAAACAGGCAAGACCTGTGTGCAAGAAGGGGGGGGCACAAGGGAACATCACAGGGGGGCCAGAGGGAGTGGGGATGGCCTGTGGGGACAGAGGGAGAAACCTGTGTACTCTTACCTATCCACTTTGCTTCACCTAGAAAACGTCCCCGACACTTACTGACTCTACCTTCACTTCCCCAGAGATTTACTGTGTCATTCATTGTTTGGACATTCCTTGTAGTCGTATGATTAATGTCTGTTTTAACATCGATCTGTTAGGAACACTCGTCAGAGCCATCATGTTCAGCAGGATACATGCATAACATCTGTGCAACAATTAATCTGAAACTTGAGCCACAGTTCTTGTTTTCTATATCTATGAATGTCAAAATCATAAATGAGACTCAGAATGATGTGGAATGAGGAGGATCAAACGGTAAGTGGGCCCATGTTACCAATGAGAACAGGTCATGAAACCACGCACCAATTGTCGGTAGTCATCAGGAGTATAAAAAGGTGGAAATACATTGCAGAAGGGAGAAGCTGTGAAAACCTGGAAGCAGTGACATAGCAGTTGCTGATGTACAGAGATGGCCCTGGGAGCGCAGTTTGCAGAAGGCCTTCTGAGTTTGTTTGGACTGGACCTAGGTGGCAGACTGGAGGAGAGGTCACAGCAAGAACACAGCAGAGAATTCAGGCGAGATCATAGCCTTGGGACTAAGGGACACTGCAGGATTCGCTAAGAGAGGAGTAAGAGCTCTTGCAAGCACTGCAAGGACATCACTGATATCTGAAGAGCACAGCAGTGTGTGGTGAGAAGTCAGAGAAGACATTGCTGTTGGCAGTCCATGGAAAACCTGAGACAGGACAAGAAGTATCAGGAGAAATTCAAATGTAAGAGGGATCGTGTAGGTAAGAGTACACAAGTTTCGCCTGATGTGGCATTTTGGAAAATGTAGTTAAAATACCAGAGCAACAATTAAAAAGTTAGAGAAAGAATCTGGACACAAAATGCGATAAGCAGTGCACACCTAGTATATCTAGAAAGAACTAGTAGAAGATATTTTTCAAACCCAGCTATGACTGGTTATAAATGTTTTGAGGTGCGGGGGAGGAAAAAGGGCTTGGCACAAAGCCCTACTTAATAAAGAGAAAAAAGAGAACCCAAATTTGGGATCCCCCGTCCCCTGCACACTGTCTACATGCGCCTCAAGGGCGGTTAGAATATAGATATTCAAAATTCAAACAATTAAAGTCAAATTCACAATTTAATTCCACAATGGGTTCTGAAACACAATATTTGTTTAAAAAGAATAATTTCTTTTTACAAGCATAATAAGTGCGAGGAGAAATACAATGTGCAAACAAAATTGTCCAATGTAAGTCCGCCGACGTGTTTCGAGGATTCCCTCTTCTTCAGAAAGGGCCTAATTGGACTGGACAAAATCCACGTTTCATTTGTCACAGCTTTGTAACCAACATGAGTGGCTGCTTGCACAAACTACACCAAACCTGATCATTTTCACTGTTGCTGCAGGTGCTCCATCGCTTCTATGCTTGGAATGATTCCCACTGTGCCAAAGGGACAAATGAAAACAGTGAGAGAAAGGAAACTAAGGAGCTGAATTGGGGGAATTGAGAACCAAAGTCTCCAATAAAGACTTTGGGCAAATGAAGCATTCTATTCTGGGAATTGTAATACAAGTACCAAAGTGGATAAAAAAGACTGTTTGAGAAGAATTTCGGTTTTGCATTGTGCAAAACATTCTCATTGTTCCAAAGCGTTGCTGCCTGGGAGATGCAATCCTAAAATATACAATAGACACTGTGCATTAACTGAAGCATCATCCTGACATAATAATAATAATATATATTTTTTTAATTGTAAATAGAAATGACTACACTTTTTGTGTACTTCACTGACTGGCTCGTCGTAATGGTCGATTGCAAAAAAATATAAATCTTTTAAATTGCTATTGTGCACCACATGAAAATGTATGGCCACTGGATATGTATAATCCTTACTTTTAATTGATGTAATATTTTCCAGCATCCTCACTTTGAGTGCACATTTGCTACCTCTCAAATATTATATTTGGCAATAGCATGCTAATATATCTATATATATAATGTTCATCCAGAAGAAAACATTGAGTCGATACCTTAATTAGACTAACAAAGTCATTTAGTTTGCACATTTGCGAGCTTTCGTGGAATGCCACCACTTCCTCAAGCAGAGATTAAATTAAGTATTTTAAAAACATCACAGCATTAGAGCTTAATAAAGAACAGAAGAAAATGCTGCCAGAGCCAGTAAGGAGTGCACACCAAGGTCAAGAGATACCGGAAAAATTCAAAGACTCCATGTCAAATGACACAGATGTTTATTGAATAGGACACACAGCAGAGACAGGACAGTACAGGGACAAGGTTACAAAATGTTACTAAATGTTGAACCTTATATTGCTTTCTTGTCTTGACAAACTTTACATTTGTTATCGCTTTAAAAGTATTTGTTGTTATCCTTGTGACATCTTAGGGCTCAAAAGAACTTACAACTCAAAGATCTTGCAATGGCTATTTTCTGTAAATGACTGCCAATTTTAGGATAAGGATCTGTTCAAACAATCTTCCAATGTTTGTTGATGACGCTTCTAATTTCTTTAGATGCAACATTATAACCTTAACTCAGCCTGTTTGCTCTGTTTCTCAGTGTTCGTTTCTTTCTCAGTGATTAGTAATTCTGCTTTTTTCATTTTTTTTGCTCTCATATATGATTTTTCCCCCATTTTGCAGGTTATTCCATTGCTTGAAATGTCAGCTAGGCATTTTTTAGACTGTTCAACAAAGTATTCTTGCCGTGAACACTTTGAGGCTCATGTTCAATAGAGCGGTAACGTGAACCGTAATAGAGCCGTAACGTGAACCGTAATAGAGCCGTAACGTTAAAGCCCTGAGTAAGGCTTTAGCGCCTTGCATTCATGCCATGGCTCATTTTCAATAATGTGTATGGGGGAGAGAGAGGCGGATGAAAAGTAAATGCCAGCATGCCAGGCAGTGTTTACTCCCTTTGCATTGCAGAGTGCAAATGTGCAGGGCAAAAGGCAGTGTACACGCTTGTGCGCAGCTGCACTGTACATGAGCACCCCACAGTGCAAATGACGAAAATGTAGTGGCGTGGCCGGGCTACGTCTCAGTGCAAACATAGCAGGTCCCTGCTGACAAATTAAGTCTAAGACCAAAACAAGCTCCTTTCTTTCGTACCTGACACATGTTCTATACAGTATGCGACATTTCAAGATGACTGGATTGCCACTTGTCACATGTAATATGACATTTGTTCAGGTGTATTTCTGTTTAATGTGCTCTCCGATAAATTCGTTCCTATAAATATTCTTAACTCCAGGAAAATATTTTAATTCTTCTTGCACGATAAGATCTATCTCAGATTATATTAATTAATATTTAAATGGTGCAAAACGTGCCTGGAGGTCCTTCCCTGGGCTATCCAAACGATGATAAGGTTATTGAAGTAGTGTACCATATTATCAGCTGATCTGTGTACAATTCAATCTGAGCATTTCAAGTCAATCTCTTCCTCCCACTACCCTATCATTAGGTATGCGTAGTCGAGAGAAAATGTACTGTAAATGGGAGTAACAAGTCAATTGAGTAGAAATACATTAATCTATAGCCAGAATGTTAACATCTAGATCAAAATGGCTATTGTTGACTTGCTTTAAAAAAATGATCAACATAAAAAAATGATCAACAGTCCTTATGATATAAGAATTGATTGGCAAACGTGTACAACACATCACAAACATAGACAACGTATATGTGTCTTTCCCTGGAATATTCTATAGTGTAGTTAGTAGATCTGTCATGTCACTGAGATAAAAATTAAGTCATGTGACAAAAAGCATCAAAAGAGTGTCAATGTATACAGAAGTATTAATAATAATATCAGTTTTTATATAGCGCTAGCTCAACCAAGAACATCAAAGCGCTGTAATAACAGTTGATATCATTACCCACCCCGTGATACTCAATTTATCGACCAGTGAAGAATGAAAGGCTGAGTTGGTCCTGCCGGGGTTCCAACCTGCACAAGCAGGCTACGCACAGATCTCAGAAACGAGCGCTCAGCTTACAGTGCTATCTGACTGCATATTCCCAAGTAGAGACCCAATCAAAGCAATGATAGACCTCCCAAAGGTTTCTTCAATGTTTTTCTTGTACTTTTAATGAAGCATTCCATCATTAGCTTATCGAAGCTTTTTTTCCTCATTCCTTTCGTGTTTTCCTGCAACTGTACATATCTTTTTTTATCATGTAGCTTTCTATTAGCTTAGTGGATGTATTATGGAGTGCTCATAATATAAATATTGTTTCCTCAATGAAAATGTTTAATTATAATATTCATCTCTTGTGAGAGGGAACGAATCAGTTGCTTGTTTCTATTATGTTATCATTTTGGTAGTTTACTTTTTTTGTCATTCTTAACTTTAGGAAGACATGAACGTTCATGTTGTGACATATATCCACATTGTTACCATTGTTTGGTTGAGTAATGAAAATCAATTTGTGTAACCATTTTCTAAAGTAAAACATCAATATGTGTTTGTAGCATTCCTGTTGAGTTGGCCATCTTCACTGTCCCCCTTTCGTTGGCCATTATCCAATTCTGATTCGTTGTTCCACTGGATCCATGGTTTCTAATTCCAATTTTGACCATTCCGCAAGGCACACAAATTTTGAGCTTGGACATAGTTATTTTATCTTTTATGAATTCGTCTGGCCTGGGCATTGCTTGGAAAACCCTCATCAAGTTCAGCTTCCATGTGAAGAGATGCAACTCATTTATTGTTGGGGTAAAGTACCGTTCAGGACAGAAAGTTAATCCTCTTTTGAAAGTGCCTTTAGAACTGATGTGACTGTCCATTGTGATAAATTGATCACTAATAGATCACACATCCTCTGATCAATTGTTTTTTATCTCCTTGCCAGAGTTCATCTGTCTCTCTGGAGGAGTAAGGAGTTTGATCCATTATTTTGTTGCCCTTGCCCCGCTTTTACAATATTTTAAATGTCATCCTCTTCCTTCTCTCCATGGAGGTGGCTTCTCTGCATCCCTATTGTGTGTGTGCGCATGTGTGTGTGTGTGTCTGTGTGTGTGTGTATATATATATATATATATATATATATATATATTACATGGCCTGCGGTAGCGGCCATGTAGCTATGGTTAAGTTGCTTAACCCATAGGAAGAGCACTTTTAGGGCGGCTTATAACTTTGCTCCCCCTGGACGAATCCTCAACAAACTTTGCGGAAAATGTATATGGCCCACGCTGAATATATTTGCAAAGTTTGGTGAGGTTTGGTCAAAGTTATAGGGGGGTCCCAAAATTTATTTTTTTCCCATAGACATAAGGGGGAAACATTTCTGTCGCGGCTACAGCCCAAATTGCTGGACAGATTTTCACCAAATTTCCAGCAGGAGCGGCGGCTTGGTTCCGAAAGAGTGCTATTGTTAATTTGCTGTAAATCTGTCCTGTAGTTTTTATTTAAATGGCCAAAACATAAGGCAAATGGGTGATATTTATGTCCGATCCGTGGACACACTTCCCTGTTCGCTCCGCGGACAGGACACCGATTGGATAATCGGGTTGCGTCGTGTCCGCTGACACGCGACGTGTTCTCTGATTTACTGGGAGGAGGCGTGAGGTGCGTGTTGGTGTGGATGAGTGCTTGGAGAGGGTGGAGGAGTAAGAGATGGGTCAAATGCTGTATTTGTTAAGGTGGGAGAAGGCCGTGATGTGTTTGCGGTGTTCGCGGTCACCGCCGTTGCCGCGGACATACTAAACACTGGGTGCAATATTGGCAATTTTAGTTTAGTTTGATGTTGGTTTTGGGTCGTTAGAAGAGCATTGGTTGAAGGGGGTATGTATTGAAGAATTTGTACGTTGGTTGTAATTATTTTTTAGTATGTTAATTGAAGTGCATAGTTTTGAGGTGGATGTATTTTGTTTTGGGTTGTGGCCATTTGGTAGGTGTTTGTTTCTATGGGTGTGTCATGGTGCGGTGGGTGTGGCCAGGGCCTATAGTCTTGGGTGCATGGCCGAAGGCCGTAGGCCATAGGCCATGCACCCAAAACTCTAGGCGGTGGTTGTGGCCAGGGCCTAGAGTCTTGGTTGCGTGGCCAAAGGCCGTAGGCCGTAGGCCATGCACCCAAGACTTTAGGCCCTGGCCACAACCACTGCAGCATAACTCAACAATGTTACCAAACATTTTGATTGTTGTATTTGGGCATCTTAGGGGATATGTTTTCAAAAATGTGAGTACTGATTGGTAGTAGTGTAATAGTGTTTATAGGATAGTGAGATAATGTGTGTTTGTTTGTTTGTTTGTTTGTTTGTTTGTTGGATTGTTGGTATTGAAGACTCTAGGCATTTTGGGTTGTATTTATTGTTGAGGTGTTCGTTTGCATGGCTGTGTTATGTTGCAGTGTTTATGAGTTTAATTATTATATACTTACTGTTTCCTTTGTTGAGGCTGTATGAAGAGTTTTGGCCAGGTCATGCAGTCAAGATTGTAGTGTTTGGCAACAAGCAGTGCAGCATAAGATACCCATGGAAGCAAACATTTTGGAATGTGGTTTATGGTCAGGTGTTTGCTTGAAAGGGTGTGTTATGCTGTGGTGTTTGTGAGACTATTTGTTATATACTTACTGTTTGACGTTTTGTGGTTGTATGCAGTTTTTTCATGACATGGGTAGTTGGAGCAGACATTCTTTTTCAATCACTGTGATAAAAGAAAAAATCACATGTTAGTGTAGGTAGTTTATAATGAGTATTGCATTGCATAGTAGACATTTCTGTATTTTGTCGACCCTCATAGTTACTACTTTAGAAGTACTCTGGTTCAAACCAGTGTACTGTGCAATTTGCTCAGTTCCTGTGTTTGTTCATTAAATCATTGGGTCTGTGGGAAAAAAAATCCAAGCTGGATTAAAATAAACCTTTCTACGTTGTGGTACAATACATTTCTTTCATTGATTTCAATAGGTGGAATTCAATAGGTGTGTGGTTTTTGATTTGGAAGTGGTGGTAGTACTGTTGCAATTAGATAACAGTTGGTGTATTCTATTTGTTTATTTCTTTTTCCATTTTAGTGGCATTCATTTATTTGTTTGTTTGTTGCAGAATCTTGGGGCAGTTAGATACCTGTTGGCGTATTCTAACTGGTTATAGTTTTGAAGTTCAAGTTTTGTTTATGTTCATGCACAGATAAGTTATTAAATTTTGGTTTTAAGAATATTAAGTAAGCGTTTACAAGATTTGCTGGTAATCTCTGTTTTAGAGTAATGGTAGTATCATTACATTCGAACCATCCACAATTCTTTTTTATATATGCAGTGTAGTGACCTGCATTGGTTGAGGGTCCTGCGTGGTAGATTATACCTATTGTTGTGAAGGTTTTCTTACCAAGTGATACTTGACCATGTGCAAATCCAGTCAGCTTGCAGTTAATTTTGGTACCATCTGCATTATAACGTAAAAGCATTAATATTACGTATTTACTATGTGTCTGTATTTGTAAGGTGGAACGATTATCGGAATTGCAGGTAGTACATAATTTGCCATGGTTTGCATTTCGTACAAGTTGCTGAAATGGAATGGATTCACAGTTAGGTATGGATACATATACGAAGCGTTCATTAGGAACTTCTTCTTATACTACATGCCTGCAAAGAGTGCATGTATGTTTCCACATGTATGAAATCTGTAAGATTTCATTTATAGGTATGTTTTTGTTTGCTAGTGCTTGTAGCAAGTACATCAGAAATTCTTGTGGATCTTCTTGTGAGTTTATAGTGAATTTGACCATTGCAGCACCAAGGTCCAATTCCTGCCTTATTCCAGAAACACTGTAACTGTTGTCTGGATTGTTGGTTGCATTTCTATGAAGGACTAACATTTGCAAACACAATTGGTCTGTCCCGTGTAAGTAAATGTTGTCAATAAGTGGTGACAATTGGAATAGAATATTTATTGCTACATGTGGGTTCCATGTGACAATATCGCCGCAAAAATATCGTCATACAAACATTTCGCCATATTTTTGCGGCGATATTACCCCATGGAACCTTCGGGGGACACCCCCGCAACCCCCATATATTTTTAAAGGGAGCGGGGGACACCCCCGCAAACCTCCCCACCCTTCTATCCCATAAATTATCCCCGCCAAAAATATCGCCTATGGCCGTTCCCGACGACCATATGTACGGCAATATTTTTGGTGGCGATAATATTACCTGATACCCATTTGCGTAGCTATTTACACCAGTTATATTTGAAAATTTGAATGGACCTGACAGTTCTGTGTCCAAATCATTTGTTGGGAGTGTGTGCGTTGCTTCTTTGAAGAGGTAGTTGCGTTACTTCGAGCAGTAGATTCTTCTTTGGTTGTGGTCCTTGATGATGTATTAGTTTCTTTTACTTTCTTTGGAGGAATTGCTGTGAGATCCTGCAAAGATTGAGTCTGAAGTAGTTTTCCTTTACAATGTTTTGATTTTTATGGAACAGGATAGGTTTTTAGATGGGGGGGTGTACGCAGCCTATTGTATTCTAGAATGCAAGAAATATCAGCATTTACTTTACTTGCCTCAAAGTTGATTAGAAATAGTCCGTCAAGTGTACGTAAGCGTGATAGTGCTACATAGCTCATGCCTTCTTTAAAGACTGTGCTACCAATATCTATCAATGGTTTATCTAGGGTAAGACCTTGTGATTTGTGAATGGTGACTGTGTATACTAGAGTTAGAGAAAATTGTTCTCTGCGTACATACGTGTCGTTGAAAAGAAGGAAGCGGGCTGTTGAGCCTCCTATCCTTTTAACTTCGGATAGTTTGTCAAAGAGAATATTGACAAATTGAATGTTGTTGTCACGTGGGTATGTTTGAAAGCCAACAAATGTACCAAGTGCTCCATTAACTAGTCCTTGCTCCATGTCAAGGTTACGTTTGAGCATTACTGTACAGTTTAAAGATAATTTTAATATTTTCTCCAAACCAGCTGTGTTAGAGATAGAGTTTTCAAAGGTGTTGAGCCTTGTTGTGGCTTGTTGACACATGGGTAGTGTCATACCATGTACGTCTAGTTTGTCTGTGGAGGCAATTTGAACTATTGGTTGCATTTCTTTTTTTAACATGGTTTCATTAAATTTGAACAGCTTGCAAGAGTTGCCATCAAGGACATACAATTGACATTTTTGTGTGCTAATTGTTCCATGACATCAGTAGCACATGGGTTACGGGCATAGAGTGCATGGATGTGCCTGGTTTTTAATATAAATTGTGCTTCTTGAGATAGTACACCAACTCTAATACTTTTTAAAATGTTGGCGTATGTGAGGTCTGCAGACTGATGCATATTTTCATTTAATTCTCTGTATTGGAAATGTTGCCAAAGGTTGACATTTCCTATGCTGCCAAGAGTTTTACGGCACAGTTTGTGCCCCAAGGTTTTAAAAATAGGTTCAGCTTTCACTGGTGTTAATTGAAGAAGATCTCCAAAAACAATAATGTGTTTTCCTCCAAAGAGCTCTTCGTAGTCTGTTTTGAGGACCTCTTCAAGTCTGAGGTGAATCAAAGCCAACATTAGGCTGGAGACCATGCTCACCTCATCTATTAGCAGCATTTTCATTTGTTTGAAAACTCTGTGTAGTTCCATTGCAGCTTCTGTAGAAAGTTTGTAATAGTCTAATTTGTTTTGGTGTTCTACTGGAAGGAGTAGTAATCGGTGTAAAGTGACACCGCCTACGTTGTAGGCAGCTAAACCTGTGGGGGCAGTTACAACAGCTGACAGTTTGTTGTTTGTCAATTGTTGGAGGAACTTGCTGATGATTTTGATTAAGAATGTTTTGCCTGAACCAGCTTGACCACTCACGTATAGCAGTATAGGTTTGTAATCTTGGCAGGTACAGTTTTTATTTTCATGTTGCACACCATGTTCAATTTGTTTTGTTACTTCTTGTAAAATGCTACGCTGCTCATTGTTTAGTTGTGATTTCAGCACAGCAAAGTCTTCTGTAGATTGCTCATACTGACACATGGTGTTTTCTACTTCTGTCATGGCTAATTCTGCCTCATTTGCTATTAGTGGCTGTCCAAGTGGTTCTTGGCTTCCTGTTACAGAAGGTTGACTACTGTCAGGAGTGTCCACATCTAGTTGGGCATGGAGTTCTTCTTCGTGTTGCTGTTCATTGTGCAACATTGTTTGGTAATGTGTAAAGTTTACGTCTGTTATAGTGCTTTCATTTGCTTTGAAAGCGTCTTCATAGGAGTCATACATATCTAGTAACTCTTCTTCTTTTCTCCATGGTTTAAAAAGTTGTAGCAGGGACATGTAATACAGTTCTTTATGTTGAGGAGTTTTTAATGACAATTTGATATGATTAATTAAGCTGCATTTGGTAAGTTTCACTAAGCTACCTTCACAATTTACTACTCTGTATCTACCTTTCTTTTCATCTGGTTTAATATTATTTTTACATGTGAAGTTTTGGGCTACGTGGTAGAGACACATGGTTTCCATAGTGGTACTCCTGTTTGGGTAGTATGTGTCTAGTAAATTGTTTTTCAAAATGTCTTGGCTGTTGGGAACATTTTAGGCTATTGGTTCTATGTCCTCATATGTTTTGAGAACTCTTTTTCTAGATTTAGCAGGACCAAGACTTAGCCATTCTATGTTGTCAGATTGTCCATACAAGGCAGAACCGGTTAAACGGTCTGCAGCTTCATAGCAGCCACATTCTCTATGATAGAGCATTTTTATGCCTAAGCTGTACAATTTCTGTGATAGTGTTTTGTCAGATGATATTTCATCCCAGAGGTCCTGAAGCTCTGTTTTCTCTGTTTTGGTTAAGTAGGCTGTGACATATCGTGAAACTGCAGTGGAATTGTCTGCAACGTACTGCACATCTATGTTTGCATTCCATAGGATGGCAATGATTGCATTGTAATCATTGATGTATTTTGATTCTTCTGTTCTTTTTATGTAATATGTGTTGTTAGATGATTTACCTTTGACAGTATGTCTAACTGAAGACATGAAGTTTTTTACTTGACCTGTTGTTGAAACCAACGCGGCATTTGGTGTAGTATTTCCCTTTGTTTTTATATTTGCGACGACAATATTTCCCACATTTGAGTCTTTGAAATTGTAAAATTTGTGCATGAAGGTCACTATGTGTTGTTTGTGAAGGGATTTCACAAGTGACATATTTTTGGATGAACTGCAAAACAGTGGCATCACTGCCCTGACCAAATTTAGGAGCATCTTTAATCCACACAAGCATGTGGGTGTGTGGTGCTCCTCTGGCTTGGTATTCTTTTCTCCAAAAGAGGTGTTGCACTTCTCTGAGGGGAGGAACAGTTTTATTACAAATGAAGTGTAGCATAGCAATGAAGTGATGATGGAAATATCTTGAAACATTCACAGGATCTAGGGAGCAGAGTTCTCCTGGTGTGTTTATATCTATGTTTGTTTTGTTTTTGTTTGCTATGCGTAGGAAATCGTGTAAATCTTCCCATGCATATTCTGCACAACTTCATGTCACAAACCAAGTAGGGGGGCCAAGGTTTCTTATCATACAGCGTACATCTCCATGACGTCGGAACCAGTATTCTTTTGTACCACGCATGTTTGCTAAAAGATTGGTAATGCTTGACTGTAAAATCTGATCTTTTTCTTGCACTTTTTGTAGTAATTCTGTAGCTGACATATTTTGAAAATGGGAACCTGATTTCAATGTGTGTGCAACTCCGTAGCATAGAGTTGCTAGTTCACTTTCAAAGAGAAGGTGCAATACGTATTCCATGTTTTGTCAGAATCTGCGGTCTTCAGAATACATTTGTAAAGAGCGGTATTCTAATGCTGTTATTTGTGTGGGTCTATCATCGTACCTTCCTCCTTTGCCAGTAGGAAAGAGTAGAGGAAAGGCACGTGCTTCTATACTTTTTCCCATATGCTGATTGTAGATCCTTTGGCTTGTCGCATTTGGTACGTTTCCAGTGCATCATCTATGGTGTCTTTAGAGTGTAAAGGGTGAATTGTATAATGGTCTAAAATATTGGATTCTGTAGCAGGATCTAGAAGTTCAAATTGACCAGTTTCTGATGACTCTTGAATCATTTCAGTGGTTTCTCTCAGGTTTTCTTCAATATTAATTTCTCTGTAGTATTCATTGTTGTCTTTTAGATATTGCAGGGCTTGTCTAACGTTATGTAAGTCCACTAGTTGTTGCCAATTTTTTTTTGTCTTTTGTAGGTACGCCATTTACTAAGATAATTAAAGATTGATCTATTGGACGTTGCACTCCCAGAGTGTGTACATTTTCTTTGAGATCTAATGGCAAATAAACTACTTTGCCACGAATGCCTTTCACTAATTCAAAGGGAGGTAGTTTTGCTGTTTTTGGTTGCAGGCGTATTATTGCTTGAAATGGGTGCACTGTTTGAATTATGATGCTCTCATATAAATTGAGTTGTTGCAGGGGTTTTGGTAATGGCAATACTTCCAAGTTATTTGTGATAGCTCATGAAGGTGTTTGGTTGTTGTCAAGTTTTGCAGTGCAGTAAGTGCAAAGTATTAAGGAGTCATTAATTTCGTATTTGTTTTCTGCTATAAAATAGGGAGCTAATTGGAACCATTTGAAATCTTCATTGTCTTCTATTTTGTATGTTATGTCTAAAGTATTTGTGCTATTTTTATAAAAAGTCCTGCAGCAACATACACACAAATGGTTGGGTACTTCAGCAGATGTACTTTTAAACTTTAGTATTTCTTTTTTGTATGTGTGTAATAGAAGGTTGCCATCTGTACAGTTGTTGGTAGTCTGTTGTATATCTATTGCATTTTGTAAGTGGCTTTCAATTCCAAAATATTTTCTCTTGATGTGCTCTATTTCTTCGAGTAGTTGTTTGGCTGTACCATGCAGAAGATTGTTATTTAGGCTGGCTAGTGCTAAAGTAGGACTTTTGGCATAATAAAGTTTATGGACCAGATTTCTTATAGTTGTATGGTGTGTTGGTATCATTTTGATATGGTGGAAGGTGCTTTTGCAAATAGGTCCAGAAATGCAGGCTAATGAATGTCCTTGTAGTCCTGTGTATTTGCGCACTGGAGAGGGGTCCATATTTTGTAGTAGTTTAATTTAGAATTTGTTTTTGCCTTTCACATACTGATTGAGGAACTGGTGTAAAGATTTTAAAGATTTTTTGGTAATGTTACACATTGATGTGCACAGCCATTTGTAGACTAGATGTATTGGTCCAGTGGAATGGACAGGTGATACTGAGTTTTCTGGGGATATTTGTGTGAGCAGCGTTTCCTGTTCCATAATGATATTATTATGTTTTTCATACCCTCGTCCACTGCTATTATGGCAATTGGGTTTATTTGCTTTTGTTTGTATGCTTCTTCATTGAAATATGGTTCTGCGCTTGTGGTGTGACTCCATTCACCTCCACAGATGTTTGTGAAGTTATCTTATGTTGATATTCTGTTTATTGAGGAGTCTTTTTTGTAGATTAGTACTTAGTTTTGTTAGTGGTTTCATTCTGTTTAAAACTAAAATAAATAATTTCCTTTTGAGAAGGATTGCACTGTCTATGAGAGCTTCTAGGATTCATTTTCTACGGTAGGTTTTAAGGGTTGTGCGTGAGATGGTAGGGGAGGAAGGGAGTGAAGTCTCATCATAACGTTTTTCTTGCTGGGGAGTTTTTGGGGATAGTTGGGTGGGACATAGAGAGGGGGTGCAGGTACATGTGGGACAGTGATATATGATTTTTTCTCTTTTACAGTCCTCCACAAAGATTTTTATAAGCATGACATTTTTCATTAACAGATCCATTTTTAGCTCAATTCGTTTCAGAGGATCTTCTAATCTCTCTCTTGGTATATTATATTTAATGTCTGTATGGTCTGTTAAAAAAAGAAATGTGTTAAGTACACATAAAGTAATGGTTATTAATTGGCTTATATAGAGAAGTGTAGTGTCTACCATTAGTACCACTGTCTTCACTCATTTCTTCTCGAGGAAAACTTTCTTCCAGCCATTCCAACGTACTAGACATTTCTGTGTAAAAAAAAAATATTAGTTTTAGTGTACGTAATACAGAAAGTTTATACATATATACAATAAATGTAGTGTACTCGCTAGTTTCTTGCTAGGTTTTGCTGTTACTGCTGCATAGGTGTCCTGTTGATTTGTGCTGTGGAATTTCTCTGAGGTATTTCTGTTGGAGGCATATTTATTGTGTTTTGGTGTATTCCACTATGTTGCATATGCTATATTATTGGATTGTAACTGTATTACATACACAGTTTCACTTCCTAGTTATTTTTGAATGTAATTTATTTATGTGCTGCTTTTTGAACATGTTTTTTTTTTTGGATGATATAACAATGTGAGATACCCCCTGAGTTTTTGGATAGTGTTGATGTTGTCCGAGTCCGTCCGCGAACAGGCGCATGGTCCCCCGACATCAGACCCACTAGCGCAGGTAGGGGGTTCAGTATGTTGTATACATAAACTAAGGGCATCCTAGTAAACATTTATCAAATTTACATTTTCTATATATCTATATTTAGTGAAAAAACTTTGTTAAAGGGACGTTATGGTTAAGTTGCGCTACTAAAGACCTATGAAATTCAGTGAAAAAACTTTGTTAAAGGGACGTTATGGTTCCAAGTAAAACCGAAAACCCCTGAAATTCGCCAGTTATGGTAACCTAAGCAACCATAACTCTCGCCATCACCGTGTACTGCTAAGACTAACACCCAGGACATCAAAGATGACATCACAACTTAACCATAACGTCCCTTTAACAAAGTTTTTTTCACTGAATATATAAATATATATATATATATATATATATATATATATATATATATATATATATATATATATATATATATATATATATATATATATATATATATACATCGTGAAGACATGGAGGAAAGGAAAACCGCACTCCAAGCATGAGGTCAACAAGTCCCAATAAAAAAATGACAAACTCGAATCCAATATGCAGAACAAGTTTTCATTCATGGTAAAAAAAGTATTAGGCAAACAAAACACACAGCAAAACAAAACAGGACGCCAGGGCAGTGTCCTGAACGACGCGTTTCGTGCTCCTCCGAGCGCTTGATCACGTTAGGGAGACGTGAAGACAATCACAATACATATTGCAAGTTAGTCCTTTTCCCATGTTACCTAATTCCACATACTGACAACTTTGTCACGAAACCATGGCGGCCATATTGGAATGTAGCAGAGCCCTGCATTGGCAATTACCATAAAGATTTAAAAGAACCAAAATAATGCAGAATGTAATTAAATGCATCATGAAACATGCAGGATAATCATCCTAATAAAATAAAAGGGACGCATAATGAGAAAGGTGTCAACAGATCTCGCTAATAGAGAAAAACACACCAATCCACAACTGTAGCATAAAGTGCAAGTGCATTCCTATGTCAACATATGAACAAGGTACATGAAGATGCGGCAAATAGCTAAAAGATAAAGTGCAAGTGCATATCTAGCTAAGCATGGCAACATGATACGAATATTCAATGGGGAAAACAGCAAGGGCGGAATAGTACTGCCTAATGTGGAATCTCAATTGACAGTTACAGGCAGTCAATATATGCAACCCTTAAAATAAAAAACATGTTTCAAGCAAGAACCATAAAGTGCAAATCGTAGAACTTCGTAAAAACATCAGCCCAGGGCTACAGTATAAAGTGCATTCCTGACGTAAATATATGAGCAAGGTTTAACATGCATTTCTTATGTAAACATATGAGCAAGGTACATGAAGATGCAGCAAAATGGCTAAAAGGTAAAGTGCAAGTGCATATCTGGCTCAACATGGCAACATAGTAACATTATATAGGGACAGAGTAATGCTGCCAAATGTGGAAACTCTATTGACAGTTATAGGCAGTCAATATATGCAACCCTTAAAATAAAAAACATGTTTCAAGCAAGAACCATAAAGTGCAAATCGTAGAACTTCGTAAAAACATCAGCCCAGGGCTACAGTATAAAGTGCATTCCTGACGTAAATATATGAGCAAGGTTTAAAATGCATTTCTTATGTAAACATATGAGCAAGGTACATGAAGATGCAGCAAAATGGCTAAAAGGTAAAATGCAAGTGCATATCTGGCTCAACATGGCAACATAGTAACATTATATAGGGACAGAGTAAAAACATGTTTCTAGCAAGACCCATAAAGTGCAAATAGTAGGAATTCATGAAGACATTAACCCAAGGCTACAATATAAAGTGCAAGTGCATAAGACTGTATATATATCGACCTGGCAACAATAGACAGGCAGACAAATTAACAATGGTGATCAGATTTAATGCAACAAAACCCTTGAAATTCAGTGTATCGTGATGATCATCTTACCACAGCATCCCCCCGTTAATATCCCCTAGGATGTAATGATGTGTTATTTATATAGCACTTACACCTAAGCGACTTACATGGAACGCATATAAATACAATACCACCCAACCAGAGTTGCTTATCGACCTCAGAAGGCTGAAAGGCTGAGTTGGCCTTGCTGGGATTCGAACCTGGGATATGCAGATCACACACAGATTGGAGCAGCAAGTGCTCAACCCGGCCTCTTATATTTGACATTGTAAATCACATCTGTTATGTGTGTGCTCATGGGCTTTGCCACAGCAGGGGGTGGGGGCTCCGAGTTAAGATGATCATCACTTCCCACATCTGCTGAACTTCAAGGTTTTTTTGCTTTCAATCTGATTACCTTAACTGTCCCTTAACTAAAGTTTTTCAATGAATTTCATGGATTTTGTTATACCATAGTTTATTTAAGGGCCACTAACCTATACATGATGCACCCATAGGTTTCTTTAGGGCCCACTAGCCATGGCCTTCGGCCGTGGCCACTGTACATGTTCCACCTATAAGTTTCCTTGGGACCCACTAGCCAAGGCCTTTGGCCCTGGCCAGTGAACATGACCTTAAGCCGTTCCCACTGTATTTGTTTTATTACACTGGGCTTCTTTCAAGCCCACTCGTCATGGCTTTTGGCCATGGCTAGTGGCCACGTCCTTTGACCTTGCCACTGCACATGTTGCACCAATAGGTTTATTTGGGCCCCACTGACCAGGGCCACTGGCACAAAGACCCATTTCACTCTGCCTAGTGGATGTGATCAAAACAGATGCCCCCGCCACCATTTATTTCTTTTTCCTACATTTCCATTATAATCACTGAGGTAATCTTGCAGCAATTACAGCGATAATGCTTGGAAATGTAAAAGTCCTCACAGGTGTCCCCATGTGCCCCCTTCCTTTTCCCTAGGTCCCCACACACTTCCTCAGTTGATTTGTACTTCCCTGGCCCCGTCACATTACTCCCTTTCTCTCTTTGCTTCGTGTGACGCATTTTAATTTCTGAGTGCGTCTTGCTTTATTATCACAGTAATCTCGCGAGATTCCCCGGTATTCCCCCGATAAGGCGAGAACATGTTAACTGTAACTGGCTCCCCAGAAAACCCCCCAACTTCACATGATGTCCTCTTTCCCCCTTCCCACCTTTAGCCTGATGCGATTTCAACCTTTTTCCTCCTCCAAATAGCTTGTTTTGCACTTTTCGTGGTAATAGCTCACATTAGCAAAAAAAAGGCAGACTTTCCTTTCTGAAAAGCCTCTCTGCTGCAAAGCACCATGGGAGATATAGCTATATTTTTGGGAGAAGGGGTATCCCCCTTTCACATCAAATATTTTAAAAAATACTGAATGAATAACCCCAAACCTGTCCCAGAAATTAAGTCAATGCTTCATGACGAAATTGTTTCTTATTTGGTCATATTCCCTCCAGCGTGTTTTGTTGCGCTTCAGCTTGATAACATTTGGACTTTTTCTATATGAGCAAATGAATAGGAGTAGGCCGAAAACAGTGTTTATTTGCTTTGTTAATAACGTTTTCATTTCTTAATGAATCCTTCCCATAATTACCAGACTGGAGGGGGTGGGGGTGACAAATGATTTGTTTGGAAAATATCAGCCAAATCCATCATGCAAGTCAAAGGTTATTAGCAATTCAATTCTCGATTTCCAATGGAACGGCTACACCCCTTAACTATTTACTTTGGATTTGTAGAGCGCACTGCAGCCCACGGGCATCGAGGCGCTATCAAGGATACTTAAGAAGGCTTGCTTGAGGATTACAATAAGCAGCCCAAGAAAAAACATATGACATTTGCTTTAGTTGGTACAGTTACAGAGAAACAGTATTTTACATTGCAACTATAGTGCATCGACCACTGCACTATAATATGGGTATAGAGGCATGTTTGTATTTTCTAAATGCAAAATCTTTGTGCTACATGAAGTACTCTGCCATATTACTTGACATGGTCTGCTTTGTACTCCTCCCTCTCTAATAAAATATTCACTTTTGCAGATGATTTGTACAAATGCATCCACGGTACAGCCATGGGCTCCTTAACCACCCCACTATATGCTGATTTGTGAATGGGTTGGTGGGAAGAGACAAGGGGGACTGGCATGAGAACCTTGAGAAATATAGGCAAAAGGTTGTAATCTGGCTACATTTCACAGGTGACCTGTTGTTAATATGGAATGGAGCACAGCGAAAATTGAATGCAAGGTATCTTGAAAAATAATACTCTAAATTCCAAATTGTCCATGACCCAAACAAATTTGACATTTTTGGATTTAGAACTCTGTATAGTCACTAACAATTTAATTTGCAAATTGTTTCATAAAGTTACTAGAGTCGGCTCTGTGCCACATAATTGTAGAAGCCATCACACCTGTTTCAAGAATAATATCCAAGATCAATTTGTAGTTCAAGCAACAGAAATCACTTTACAATAAATTCAATGGGCCTGCAAAAAGAATAACCCCACCAAGAGGTTAGGGCATAGCCTGTCAAAGGATAGATTGATTGTATTATCTGATGAGAGCAGAACATCTCGTAAACATCTAAAACACAATCATGAAAGGTCTGGGAATGATTTGATTGGTGAACCTGAACCTGAAACTCCTCCTAGATGTATTACATATTATAGTGTGCAAGGCCAACATATAAGAAGCTTACTCCCCAAACATTGGCCTATACTTACATTTCATATCGACAATGCTCCCATGAATGGGGACCAAGTAGCTAGCAGTTTTTCAAATTGTCCCTCTACAAAGAAGTGTGTCTCTCTACGTCATTCACAAGTGAATACAAGGAAATAACATAGTTTCTTGACAACTATCAGTGCAACTATAGTAAGTTTTGCAAATTAGGCATTAATGTGAAATCTGAGCAAATCGATAGTGACACAGTGGGCCTCATTACGAGGCTGGCGGCCGCGGAATGAACGGTGCCGGTAAGGGACTGGCACCGTTCATTCCGGACCGCCACATTACGAGGTCTGCAGCGGGTCCCTCTCTTCACGCCTGGTCAGACCAACCAGACATGCAGAGTGGGACCCGGTAGCAGACCAGGATGCTAAGAACGAGCACGTCATTAACAGGCCTGTTGTTAGCATCCTCCCCATTCCCATTGAGCCCTATAGGGGCTCAATGGGAATGGGGATATACCGGGTCTGGGTCCCGAGAATGGTAATTACCAGGCCCGCTAAAGTCGGCATGGCTACCTCCAAACTCCTAATGAGGCCCAGTGAGCTTGGAGATCAGGAGACATCCCATGTGACACACAGCATGCAGTGTACATACTATTTTGCTCCTGTAACACAGTTTGTGTGGGCTCTACCGTATGTGCTTTAAAGGTTTGCATGCTTTAACATTGTAGAGCAATATTGAATGGAGATTTCACATACCCCGAGCAGCATATTTCACCCAAGAACACAATGGTGACACTAGTCCTTTATGATGCACTGGTATAGCTACAGTGGAACCCTACATCTGGGTGGTAATAGCGCAGTAAGATTAAGGAGACTTCAATACAAATACACTATCAGAACCAACACAATTTTCTTGACATGGGCACAATAATGATGCTGAGTTGCATGCGTTTCTTTAATTGAATTATTTGTGATGTCATTTTCTGCATTGCTGAATGGTGTAAATATACAGAGGAGCATTCAGTGCATTTATAAAATACAAGATTAGCTCTGGTGGTATGCCTCAGTATGAAGATATGTTAATTATTCAGGGTGAGCAATTCTAATGAACCCTTTTATGGCAAGCAATAGAAGTTAGCAGCCATTTAGAGCTGTGAGAAGCTTGCTTTTATCTCGCCAAGTCGCTAGTCTAAGCCTCTTACTCCTGCTTCTCCGGCAATCACCTTTACTGCTGCTCGCCTTCTTCCATAATGACTGAACACAGCTCCTTAAATAGGGCCTGGGTCGGATGCCAACTCCTTGATTAGCTGCTTTCGTCAGCTGCTTGGAAGCAGTGTTCGCATTGCCATGTGGCTTTGCACTTCTGGTCTGTGGACAGAAGTCAGGCCGTGTGCTCTGTGCGTTTGTCTGCCTGGCAGCCATTTTATCTCCCTCGCAGGTGTACTACGCTGTTTCTGGGTACACAAGGATGATGCTGTGGTGTTTGGCATTTTCTCTGCCTGTTTTCTGGCCTTTTCCTTGTGAACTTCGGTTTGTTTTTTTAGGGCATTGTGCACGCTGCTGGTTGCAAGCCTTGCTGCTGAATGGCAAGAGGCGTGTCTCTGCTGCTAAGTTTCCTTACTGAATGAGGAGGTGATAATGTTATTGGATGAGTGGTTTGCTGGAATGTAACTCTTCCGGGGTCATACTGTTTCCTAGGCTACCTTTTTGCTTGTCCCCACCCTAGGAGAGGGAACATGGTCCACTGACTGTCACAGGGAGTTTCACTGCTGAGTGAGTTGCATGTATGGGCTTCTCCCATGATCTGACGGGGTCTGAGGGGAAGATGGTCCCATTGAAATGTTTGGTTTTCTGCAGATCCCCTAATTTCCGACCTTCTCTGAACCCCATGCTTTGACTTGGGGGAGGCAGGCACGGCGAGGCGGATCTGGAAACTGACGGTGTCAAAGAATATTATTCAACCAATATAACCTTAACTCACGCTACACCCCTTCACAACAGTCACTCTATTTATACCGTGGATATGTGCTAGTTTATGATTAAATCAGAATATCCTGATTTCGGCTGACCCAATTTTTTAAATGTTTTCAGCATTGGGCATTTCAAGGTAAGGGTTAGATGTGTGCCGAAAACCTCAAAAAGCAGAGTAGAGATAGGTGCCCCGAAAAAAAAACTCCTACGTCTTTAACATAATATTTTTTGCTTTGAATTTTGTCGTGAGAATTCAGCTCTCACCTGATCACTCCATTTAAATGTTAAGGGACTGACGCTGATGCTGTTGTTAAAATGAGTCTTGCAGAGCAGTGGTGTGGTGTGAGTTAAGATTAGATTTGTAGAGTCATGGACTTTTTTATTAGAGTCATGGACTGTTATTATTTATTATTTATACTAGCGCCACCCGCCCAAGGGCGTCAGAGCGCTAAAGAGGGAAAGAAGATAGAACAAAACATGGGTGTGACAAATCAACTTCCGGGGAAACAGTGGTCCAGGGGTGAATATTGGTTTCTAAACCATCAATCAGCACCCCACATCTAATACACCTGAAGGGCTCAGACCAGATTGAATAACATGCAAATTATAAACCTCCTTGTCCAATTTTGGTAACGTGGACGGAACGGCAGGCTTATCTCCGAAAGGTCGTGGATCATTGGTTAGTTGCAACAAAGCAACAATACAATTCTTACCCAATGATAAAAGAGACTGTCCAATCAAGGTTGTATAAAAATATCTACTTTATTTATATCACAACAGACAGTTCTAGCAACACTACGAAATACAACCCACCCTGTAAAGGAATGCAGAGGACAGACAGTTTCAAAGGAGGATAAGGGATGCACTCTGGATACTGACAGGAGGGTAGTCATTATGGATAGTAACCACAACAGTTTAAGTTTACTTGGCATCAGCACAAAGGGGGAAATGGTCTTAAAATGTCTGTAGGGGCCTTCTGGGAAGGAGCAGAACCACAATGTACCTTGTGCTGTAGATGATTGTGGTGCTCAACAGGGTTGCGTCAGCTTCAGGGCGCTTTGCAGGCTTCTGGGACAGAGTTCAAGACGGGAGTCAGCTGCGGCTATCAGGCAGCAAGACGGTGTGGCAAGCAAAGCTGGAAGAATGGCTGCAGGCTGGCCTACATGGCGGCTGGGGGTCAGGAATCATTGTCTCAGTGCTGTTCGGCAGTGTTGAAGCACTGGTTGAAACGTCTCCGATCTCTTTAAGCAACTGCGGCTGGCCAACAGTCAGCGTTGCAGTCAGTTGCAGATCGAGAATCTCGACTGGCTCGAAAATGCCCTTTAAGGCGGACACTGGTAGATGCTTGTCGAGGCACTTCTTCCAGCTTCTTCAATGGGCTTGTGTCGTCCTTTAAGGCGGACAGCCCAAAGCTGAGGAGTGTGTTGCTGGCAGCTGCCTTGTCCTTTGTTGTAGATTCAGAGCCCTTCTGGCACGTCCTACCCAGAGAACTTGCTGCAGATTCTAGCAGGACACACTTTGTGCTGGCTGTGTACCGGTTCTGGAGCGGCTAGAGGGTTGTCTGAGTTTTGGATCTCCCTCTGCTCTGAGATGTTTAGGAGAGGGATCCTGCTTCCCTCTTTGGATGTCCTGGCCTTCCTTCACTGGCAGAAGCTGTAAGGCAGACTGTACCTTCAGCTAGGGTCCAAGGATGAATTCTTCTTTCCTACTTCTCATGAAGTCTTTAGATGATCTGCCAAAAGATGGGCTCAGCCCTCTTTTAAAGTCAAGTGGGCCACAGTGATTGGTGTAGGCTAAGCACACCTTAATGAACCAATCCTAGGGTCCCCACCAACAATGTCCTGTATGTACGAGGTTCTAACCAGAGTGCTTTGCAACAGGAAAGGCAAAGGGGTGAAAACATGTGATACTAAGTCCCACCCATCTTCCTGTCTGTTGTTGATCACAGAGTCTCTCTGGTTAATGGATCTCTTTGTGGTTCCTATTTAAAGCATCAGGTCTCTCTTAAAGCTGCGGCAAGACCAGACGCTCTGACTCCTTCAACCCACATTCTCTTACCTGATGAATGGGGTCCGCCTACCAGGGAGGCTTACTGTAAACACGCAGTCCCAGACATGACAGTTCACTGTTAATGACACTGAGGGTGGAAGCTGGGTTCAGGTTGCACAGTTACATATGAAAGGTTGTTGGGGTTTCCTGTCTCCTTTGCTAACCTCTGCAGCCAAGCCCGATGTGGGCCTGTCTGAAGTATACTCTTTTCATATGACAATCACTGCCAACAGATGCAGGGCTGAATAAAAGAGCAGGGCGGATCCATGGAGCCATTGTCAGTTAATCAGGCTGGCCATGACAGGGGGAAGACTGGCCCTCCCCCTTTCTGGAGTGACATGGTGTACTCCTGGCTGTCATATCCCAACTAAATATGACAGGACAGACTGTGCCTGTAGGCTGTGCCCACCCAGAATACACAGGTCTATGCGTTTGTCATGGTGTGAACATAGGAAAATGTGTTTGGATTAGCCCCACACATTTTCCTGAGGTTGTTCTACCATCACTCCATTTAAATAAAGTGTTTAAAAAGGCCAGGCGAGTGCACACCCACTGTGCGTATGGTCGAATTCCTCACAATGGGGAAGGGCATCAATCAAGGTCAGGCCAGGAAGCCGAGAGGAGACTAGCTAGGAGCGAATCAGTTGATCTTAATTGATTCTTTTGAAGCCTGAGGCGGAAGGAAAGCAGCAGAGGGGCACAGGCAGACTGTTCCAGAGAGTTGGGTTGGCAAAATCAAACATGAAATTGCCGGTATGCTGTAGCTTGAAGCGACCGACCTCCAACTGAAAAGAGTCGTTGGAGCGAAGACATCTCCTAGTGATAGAATGTTTGATGCAACTGGTGAGATAGACAGTGCCAGAGCCTTGGAGGCATGTATGTGTCAAACCTAGAATCTTGGGTTTAGCACATGCTTGGACTGGAAGCCAGTGTAGGGACATCCTAGCAGGAGTGGCATGGTCCAGGCGAGCAAGATTACAAACAATATGAACCGCATTGTTCTGAATAACTTGCGATTTATGAAAGTTAGATTGTGCAGTGCCTATCAGAAGGCGGTTGCAGTAATCCAACTTTGAAACCACAATTGCCCTATCCAGAAGACAGCAGTTGGTGTCAGAGAGGTAAGGTCAAACATTTCTGAGTAATGTAAGATAGTGTGCACAAGAGGATCTAAACTGGTTGATATGAGGAGTTATAGGGAGTTCAGAGTTGAATCCTAGTGTCTTAACTGTGTCAGCTACTTTAATGATGCAGCCAGAGATTAGGACCGAGCAGCAATGGGTGTCTAACTTCTTGTTGACTAGTGCCAAGGATGAGCAGCTCGGTCATTGCGTTTTCAGTGCAAGAGAGTTAGTTGCCGCCAGGCCTGAATACCAAAATAGACTTGATTGATAGACAGTGAGTCTTTGTCATGGCCACCAGATAGTTGTAACAGTATCTGGGTATCATCAGAGTAATTAGTATTAGGTAAATATTTAATTTGAACTGATGGATTGTGCCTTAACATTTACATTCCCATTGTTTGTAGACTTTTCATTTATTTTACCTTTGGAATGGATGAGTGTTTGGCTGTTGTTTGCAGTCTTAGCTTGTTCATATGTAGTAACCTTATCTCTTTTTCAAAATGTTAAAAAAAATTATATATATATAGATATGTATATATTTTATAGGGCAGTTGTCTCTGCGTGAAACATATGAGCCACTAACCATTGCCTGGTATGCCCCTGCCCCACAGATTCGAAAGTTTGGGGTGTATTTGTTAAATGGTTCCAAATCTGTTTTTGGACGAAGCCCATTCATTTTCCCATAGGCGTGAAGGTGCATCCTTACACATGCGCACAGCAAAACCTGTTATATTTGCGCAAAACAAGAACCAAATTTGGACCAAAGCGTTGCAGATGTGCCTTTTGCTGGTTTAGGGCAACTCCATCCAATAGTTTTTAAAAAATATGATGAAAAACAGGGCGCCGCGATCTAAAAAGGTTGCATATATTTCCCATGGTGCTTTGGAGTAACTGAGGCTTTTCAGAAATGGGCATGTTATGGCTAATTACCCATGTACCCTTTATGGGGGTAAAGTGGCCGCTGGGCCTGGTGGCAGGCCAGGCCCAGTGGCTACTATGGATTGCTGGATGTCCTTCAAGCAGGACCCAGTGCTGCCATGAGCTCCTTCCAGACTAGACATTTTAGGGGGGGGGGGTCTGTTTAATGGTTCAAATGTTATTAAGCAAAGAATAAAACGTGTTTCGCCCTACTCCGATGCGTTTCGCCATAGAGAAAAACGTGCAGAGATGTTCCTTTTTTTGGATTTTGGTGTAAATCCGTCAGGTAGTTTGAAAAAAATAATGTATCACCCTTGGGGCATTGCAGCACTGGGGCTTTCAGAAATGAAAAGCCGGCTTATTTTTTATTTTTTTTGCTCGATGAGAGCGATTTGCATGGGAATCCCATAGAAAGTCAAGAACGAAAGGTGCTCCATGTTATATCTGCTGGAGGGAAAGGGGTGGTTTTACTTTAGGGTAAAAGTGGGGAGAGAGGAAAGAGGACAAAAAAGTTAGTGGCCACTTTGGGAGGAGCGCAGTTTGAAGCAGAAAGTTTTTGGCTTACCCCACAGAATTCCCAAAGGAACAACGCCAGACGCGAATGAAACATTTGTACTTGAAAAGTAGAAATGTTGTAGAAATCACACACTTTTTAAAGGGATAGTCCAGTAAAAAATTTTATTTTAAAAATAGATAGGCAACATTAAAAAAATGATACTAGCACTTTTTTTTTTAAAACTTCCTATGTAAAATTTTGAGCTATTCAAGCTCGAAATTCGCAAAACCAAGCACATGGGCGCATCCATTTTGTGAAATGGATGCCCGCCTGTGCTGGCTTTTGCTTTTGCGGCACTAATGAAGGAAAAGCCAGCCAGCTGTAGTAAACAAAAGCTACCGCTGGGTGGCTTTTCCTTCATTGGTGCTGTACGCGGAGGACGGGCACCGGAGACCAGAGCAGGAAAGCTGCAGCTGAATCTCGGTAAGTGCTATTTATTTTTTTTAAAAAATATGCACTAGCTGCGTTTTTTTTTCTAAAGAGGAGCCCGGAAAACTTAGAAATAAAACTTAGAAATAAAACCACAGCTTTAAAAACATTGTATTTATGTTTGCGGTCGCTTTTGAATAATATACACAGACCAACAATCAGCACACTAGCCATAACAATGGGCACTGCACAAACGCCTACACCGTGACCAGCAACAAAACACTCAGAATAATCTGCTCAGCATAATATACACAGACCAACAATCAGCACACTAGCCATAGACAACGGGCACTGCACACACGCCTACACCGTGACCAGCAACAAAACACTCAGAATAATCTGCTCAGCATAATATACACAGACCAGCAATCAGCACACTAGCCATAGACAACGGGCACTGCACACACGCCTACACCGTGACCAGCAACAAAACACTCAGAATAATCTGCTCAGCATAATATGCACAGACCAACAATCAGCACACTAGCCATAGACAACGGGAACTGCACACACGCCTACACCGTGACCAGCAACAAAACACTCAGAATAATATGCTCAGCATAATATACACAGACCAACAATCAGCACACTAGCCATAGACAACGGGCACTGCACACACGCCTACACCATGACCAGCAACAAAACACTCAGAATAATCTGCTCAGCATAATATGCACAGACCAACAATCAGCACAATAGCCATAGACAACGGGCACTGCTCACGCCCCTACAACGTGACCAGCAACAAAACACTCAGAATAATCTGCTTAGCATAATATACACAGACCAACAATCAGCACACTAGCCATAGACAACGGGCACTGCATACACGCCTACACTGTGACCAGCAACAAAATGCTCAGAATAATCTGCTCAGCATAAAATACACAGACCAACAATCAGCACACTAGCCATAGACAACGGGCACTGCACACACGCCTACACCGTGACCAGCAACAAAACACTCAGAATAATATGCTTAGCATAACATACACAGAACAAAAATCAGCACAATAGCCATAGACAACGGGCACTGCGCACAAGCCTATACCGTGGCCAGCAACAAAACACTCAGAATAATCTGCTCATCATAATATGCACAGACCAACAATCAGCACAATAGCCATAGACAAAGGGCACTGCGCACAAGCCTACACCGTGACCAGCAACAAAACACTCAAAATAATCTGCTCGGCATAATATACACAGACCAACAATCAGCACACTAGCCATAGACAACGGGCACTGTACACACGCCTACACCGTGACCAGCAACAAAACACTCAGAATAATATGCTCAGCATAACATACACAGAACAAAAATCAGCACAATAGCCATAGACAACGGGCACTGCGCACAAGCCTATACCGTGGCCAGCAACAAAACACTCAGAATAATCTGCTCATCATAATATGCACAGACCAACAATCAGCACAATAGCCATAGACAACGGGCACTGCGCACAAGCCTACACCGTGACCAGCAAAAAAACACTCAAAATAATCTGCTCGGCATAATATACACAGACCAACAATCAGCACACTAGCCATAGACAACGGGCACTGTACACACGCCTACACCGTGACCAGCAACAAAACACTCAGAATAATATGCTCAGCATAACATACACAGACCAAAAATCAGCACAATAGCCATAGACAACGGGCACTGCACACACGCCTACACTGTGACCAGCAAGAAAACACTCAGAATAATCTGCTCAGCATAATATGCACAGACCAACAATCAGCCCAATAGCCATAGACAACGGGCACGGCGCACAAGCCTACACTGTGACCAGCAACAAAACACTCAAAATAATCTGCTCAGCATAATACACACAGACCAACAATTAGCACACTAGCCATAGACAACGGGCACTGCACACATGCCTACACCATGACCAGCAACAAAACACTCAGAATAATATGCTCAGCATAACATACACAGACCAAAAATCAGCACAATAGCTATATTAAACAGGCACTGTATAGAAACCTAAACCATCCTCAACAACGATGCACTTGAAATAATATACTCAGAACAACACAGAAATAATAGACTTCAGGAGAAACGCTACAGACAACAGGCACTGCATGCACACAAGCCCACACCATGACCGACAACAGGCTCTAAATACCATGCATGTGACAACATTATGCACAAGTTATCATTTAGAAATTTGAAATTTAACACACAAATTTAAGGAATCACACATGTAGTTTAAACCTTTCTTGTCCCCTCCTTTACGCAGATTTCTTCTCCTATCCGGACCAACAGACTTCCTGTGTTGTCGGTCATCGACCCTGAACTTGCAATGGTTAGAATTGATAGAATATGCCGCTTGTGTGGCATTTCTGGCCAAGAGGAAACACCCTGACATGTCCTAACGGAATTCCGGGAATATGGACCTCGCCATATAGGTCCATTGGTAGCAAAATATGAAGCAATAAAAAGTAATTCCTTCTGGTGCTGTTGCCTAAATACTGACAGTAATTCAATGCACATGGCACTTTACCAGGTGTGGACTAGGTGGAAAGACACAGGGAAATTCGAGAAATCGAATTTGCCCACTAGGATACATGGGGGCTAGCTGTCCTAGATCAGCTGAAGCATGAATACTGTAGGATGCTATTGTATTCGATACTAATGTTTTATTGTTTTATTATGACTTGATTTTTTTACATGTCTCTTATATCAGCGCCCAGATGCCTTAGGGTTAGGTGCGCTTTACAAATGCCAAAATAAATAAATAAATAAATATAATTGATGTGTTTGTGATTGTATGTTTGAAGGATTGATTTGTACTTTGTAATGTGAAAGTTCGTACGAACTAAACACATATAAAAAAAGAAAATGATGCACAATAGTGATATACAAAATACACAGCATAGAAGCTCATACCATGATCAAGAATAATGCGCTTGGAACAATACGCTCAGCATGACACAACGTAATGAAATTAGGCACAGTAGCCATTGACTGTGGGCACTGCCTCAAGCCCGCAACATAGCCAAGAATAATAGACTCTGAGTAATACGCTCAGAATGACACTTTCATAACAGATTCTGCACAATAGACATGAGCAGAGATCCTCCATAAACGTGGACACCGTGACCAAGAGCAATGCTCTTTCTAAATAATACTTGGAATAACAAATAATAAATAAACTTCAGCTTCATCGCCATGGACAAAGTCTGCTGCATACAAGCCTACGCCATGGCCAACAACAAAACGCTGGTAATAATATGTTCTGATCAAAATGCATGTGCATACTAAAGCAATATGCCCCGAACGGCGGGGGCATTACCGACTCAGGTAATGTCCCGGGGCCCATAGTTATCTGGCGGGGGACGATGGAAGCCTTCAGCCGTGTGGAGGCTCGGAGCGGGGATGGCCCCGCTCCAAGTCTCCACACAGCAGGAGGCTGCCATCGTCCCCCACCGGGGACCAAGGCATAGAAGGTAAGTGGGGTGGGGAGGGCAAGGAGGTGGGAGGAAAGGGGAGGCCCCGCTTCGAGCATCCTCATTGGCTGAGGGGCTGCTACACCCCCCGCTGGGGACAGAGGCTGTGGAATCCCAACAGAGGGATTCCCGGCCTGGTAATGATTCGGCGAGGGCCAATCAGAATGGCTCTTTCATTCTGATTGCGCCCTCGCCGGGTCCTAATACCACTTAGCTTATTTGCCATTGTGACAGTGTACAATCAGCAGAACACTTGAGACACTGGGTAGAGTTCCACACCATTATTGGACGACGTATGGGGTTGGATGAATGCTGACAAGGGCGGGCCTGAAAAAGCCCAAATGCATTGCCTCACTGGCTGGCTATAGTAACAGTGCACAAGAGATAGTAGAACATACAGGTGTAGGGGTTAGAACTAGGCTTCCGGACTGTTGTATTGGAACAGCAATGTTAGGAGGTAGGTGTAACGAAAACAGGTGCCCTAGGATATTGTAAAAAGGAATTAATGTGTGAGTCCAGGTTCCTCAATCTAATATGATCATTTCCTAGGCGATGGGACTCATTGTGCTTTTCAACTCACCCATTGTCTAGCCATATAGTGTCCTGCAGGCATCTTGGTTCTTTGAATCTTCCTCTTGGTTTCAGTTCTCCGGGCCATTAGCAACCATTGCAGGTTTTTGAATGAAACACAAACCTAACAACATGGCTTTTCTTATTCCCCCTTTCTGTAAGGGGTACAATATAGCAGGAAATGTGCCCACGTCCAACCAAGGGGTTACCGTGACTTTTACCGGCAATTGAAGTTATCACCCACCATCCAATGATTGCTCGGGAAGATAGCTCAGGGGCAAGGTGCTCGCCTTGGAAGCAAGACGACGCAGAGCAAAACAGGTTCGATCCCTGGGGTCCGCGCTTAGAAACCTCTGGGTATTAAACGTGTTATAAATAACCTATCATATCATACCCAGGACTAAAGCCTTCAACAAGCTCTGACTTCTCCTTTGTGCTCTCTGACGCGTCTGACGATCTGTGGTAAAGCTTTTAGAAAGATTTCAGCTTTTGCTCTCCTTGTTCTGGACCTTGCCAGCTTCTGGGGTATGATCCCCATCCGACTCTTTGTAGTGTGGCAACGTGAGGCTCTGACTGAGGTCAGAAACTGAACTATAGCCCTCAGTAAGCTGTATCCTCTCGCCTGCTCGCCTTCTCCCTTTCTCAGTCTATCTTCTCTTTGGCCATCATACCAACTCATTACGTGTCTATCTGCTCCCTGCCCCATTTGACATCCCTCGTTATTGCCTTGATTGCCTAATAATACAGGGGATTGACTGGGCAGTCTTTCTCTTGTCTGGTGGTGTGGGACTGACATGGAGTCTTTTTTCAGGCTCCTCTCCTCTGTGCCTCCGGTTCCCCTACTAGGGCTCCCAGCTATGATCTATGCTCCTCCCCCTTTACTTCCCTCATTGTTAGGTTGCCTTTCCAAGTAAGGACCAAAGAGCTAAATCCCTGGTCCGCCATATTGACGTCAGGTGTAAATTCATCCGGCAGTGTGTGGATCCACGCTGTGACTGTGCTCTGTCTAGGTAATTGCCGTTTGTCTGAATAGCCAGGGGATAGGGGCTTTGAGGTATATGAGGGGTAACATTGCATAGCATGAAACATACCCTGGCAGCCAGTGTCTTCTAGTCCTCCGAGTTCGTTATGGTTTCTTTTGTAGTCTGATTGAATTTCTTTATATTAGGAAGATATTTCATTTGTACCAAGAGTTTGTGCCATAACTTTGGCATTCCCAACATTTATAGACTTCACTGTTTTATAGGTAGTAACTGGAACTCATTTAAAAACCATTTTATTCACCACACATACATATAAATATGTGTCTATGTTTTAAAAGGTTACGATTACTAACTATACACAGATGAAATCTACAGACATTGGGATTGGCAGCATAAAGGAATACCATATTAAACATTAAATATAACAAAAAAAACCACCATTGCTTAAATGTTAACTTCCCCTTTAATTTTAAATGGTTGGCATTGTATTAATATGTGAACATGTTGATGCATCTTTTGCATCTGGATTGTATACTGATGGTGAATGGCAGCTTGCTTATACTTTGCATGTGGGTATTTGTGGATTGGTGTGAAAATAAGTATGGGGATGCTAAAACACATATATGTTGGGACCTATTTGTTTTATTAAGATTGGGTGTATGTTTTGAGGTAGTTTCATCTAAGGTCAATATTATTCCTATTTGTTTAATTGGTAGCGTTGTGTGTTTTTAGAATGTATTGCATGTTGAGTTGTTATGTAGTTTAGTGTGTTGCTTGTGTATGTTGTAAAGATATACTGTGTGATTATCTTTTTTTAAAACACCTTTTATTTGCATTTTCTTAAAGAAATAGACATAAACAAGTCCAACATTCCCCTTCACCCCCCTTTTGTATGTGATTATCTTAATATATTATTTGATATTTGTGAGTTAAGACATTTTGCTTTTGTTTTATGTTATGTTAAGCGTTCAATAATATGTTAAACTGTCAAGTTGGTATTCACAACATTTACAGACTTTTTTCTTTT
The DNA here is from genome assembly GCF_040938575.1 of Ambystoma mexicanum. NCBI lineage: Eukaryota > Metazoa > Chordata > Amphibia > Caudata > Ambystomatidae > Ambystoma > Ambystoma mexicanum. Next base: position 978,895,742 of record NC_090934.1, on the reverse strand, counting down.
TATAAATAATAACCTTAAGTTGTTAAGAACCATTTTCACTGTTGGAAGCGGCTGAATCAGTGTTAATTTTCAGTGCGGCTTGACGGTGACGTAGTGGAAGGTTCTTTGCTCTTACAGGAAGAGAGGAAGAACAAGAGTGAGAGTGAGAGGCGCAGGCAAGCGTTCCAGGCGAGCGTCCCTGCGTCCCTGCGGTTTGGAGGATCAGGCTGATGCCGTGGTCGCGGCGGAGCTTGGAGACTGGACCAGAGACCGCAGTGTGTCACGTAGTCTGGGTGGGCAGCCTGGGCGGGCGGCCTGAAGCCTGAAGCAGCCTGAAGTGGCCAGCCCCGGCCATCCTTGCAAGGTGAACCGCAGGTGCATCGGTGCATCGGTGTGCCTTGAGTGCCCCCGAGAGAGTCCGGGAGTCCGGGGGTGTAAGTAAGTGAGTTGGTCTGCATGTGAGGTCAGAGAAATTAGAAGCTGACCTGCAGTCCAGCTCATCTGCTGACTAAGCACTGTTATTATTTTTTGCCATCGCTGGCAAGGCACTGTTTATATTTCTGGCACCTGACCTGTGGGGGTCGTGTGTTGTGTGCCGTGCACCCGATCGGAGTGGGAGACTGTGGAGACTGGGTCTCTTTGATCCCACTGACTGATCATTATATGTGAACAGCTGCGGCTTTCTTTTGGCTTTGTGCATTGTGTTGGTGCCTGAAAAAAGAGGGTTGAAAGCAGTTAAAAAGCGGTTAAAGCGGTTAAAAGCGGGAGACTGTGGAGACACTGTTTCTTTGATCCCGCTAATTAGGCTCTGCTTTGCTCTGGAAGAGCTGTGTGTGGCTGTGAGCTGATTGATCATTCAAAGTAGGTGATCACGGAGCTGTGCTGGTTCACGCTCCATTCCAGCTGCCAGCTATTCCTTCCACATTGTGTACTCTCTAAAACAGCAGCCAACCACTAGGTAGTGGGAAAGCACCCAGCAAGTCCCCTGAAGTCCTGCGTTGCCGCGGGAGACTCTGCTGCCGTTTTGCTATTTTGACAACGTTTGAATATTCCAACTGCTACCCCCAGAAGGCTTTGCTGCAAATCAGAGGCGAGCTTACTTAAGGGAGCTTGCGCGTGCATCCAGCAAGTCCCCTGAAGTCCCGCTTTGCTGCTTCACCGCGCTCGTCGCGCCGAGTTGCGAGAGTTTGTGAGCATGGGGTTATCATCTAATCTATTATCTTTTCACACTTGCATAGGTCTTGTTGTTTTTTTGGGGGGTTTTTTTTTAGCCCATAAACTCGAGATTACTATGAAACGAGGTATTACCTTTTTAAAAACGGGGATGCCCATTGTAACCGCTCTACACTGTACAAATGGTGCAAGCCTCTCTTATAATTCTCCATCTGCTCTAGCTAAGAAACCTCGTTTAAGCTCTACACCTCGCACGGGCATCATGAAACCCAAACCAAAAAGTAAAGCTGAGCTACTTTTAGGGATGGACATTCGCCCTTTTTGTCGTGTATCAAGTCATGTGGACTCTTTTGACTTGAATAATGGGGACATATCATCTGCAGAACCTGTTTGTCTTGACAAAGTATCCACTCGAACAAAAAGAGACTTTGCATATGGGCAGTCTACCAAGCTCAAGGCAGTGGATGATGGAATAACCAGTGAGATATCAAAGGCCGTGCCCTCAGCTGCTTCCACAGTTACTTTTGCAAAGGAACATGTTTCTCTAACAGACAGCATCTTGCGAAATAATGTGCTAACTGGTTCTGTCGTGCCATCTGCAAATGTACCCAGCATCTCTGCCATATCTGCTAATGACATATCCACTTCTAAATTGTCTAGCATAACGAACAATGGAGATATGGCTGTAATTGATCTTGATACTAATGCATCTTGTTTTCCAGCACACACTGCTTCTGAAAATCTGTCCTAATCCCCAATATTGTTTACAAACTTTAGTGCTACCAATTCTGTGGACAAATTATCATTTATTGCTCCTACACCCCGAAAAATGGGGTAACTGCACTTCTGAGTTTGGTTTGGTTGAAACTCAAAATGTAAATAGCGCTAGTCCGTTGACTTCTATGAATACTGCTATTCTTGCTTTAGCTAAATTGTTTGAAGTATTAGCTAGCAAGGCTGACGTGCATTCAAATCAGCTTAACCAGTTACTATCTGAACAACTCACGATTTCTAACAAGCTTGAAAGTCTGAGTCAACCTACTACCTTACCTATTATTAAAAGGTCAGTAGTTTCTTAGACTTCCCTTCAATCTGATGCCGCGGTGCAGTGCTATCAGACCATTCCGTGTATACCAAATCCTATAATTGATCTGATGAACGTCGTAAAGGAAGTTCTAGATCAGCAGAAAAAAACAAATTACTCACTTTTTGGTGACGCGAAGACAAATCCTTTTGATGCAGTGAAGTTGAGGCCCAAAAAGGGTGACCTTCCAAAACAATCTAAAAACATCAAATCTGTGGCCAAACGAGCAACACAAACTAAATCCTTTGTCAAAAATCTTTCAACTCCACTGACAACTACTTTAAGTGCTTCCAAAGCGATAGCAAAAAAATATCTTCTGCAATCACAAGCAAAGAAGGCAAAGATATTACCACTCTCTGCTGCCTCTTCTACTGCCTACAGTCCTTTAAATGATCTGATAAGTGCTGCTGCCGATATTTCTCGCAACACTTCAAAAAGACAAATATCCAATGGTTTTTGCTTTAAACATTCTCTGGCCATAGGAATTTCAAGCTCTGAAAATCGTCGGAAAGAAATAAGGCAAGCAGTTGATGAGTACATGTCCTCCAAACCTGTTGTAAAGAAGTTGTCCTTTGCGCCAAGTGAAACGGTTAATGTATATGAGCCTTCTGCTCCCGCTTCACAGAAAACGCAAATATCATGTTTGCAAGCTTCTGACAAGATTGACTTAACCCAAACCATGTCACAGACCCACTCCCAGAACATGACAAATGTCCCCGCCTCTAATCTTGTGGTCTCTACCGACATGGAAAGGTTGATTCAATCTACGCTGACCAAGTTGTTTGAGGCTTCTACCTCCTCTCAAATCAAAGCCTGTAGTGATAACCATTCAATCTCCAACGCTCTGCCTAATCAACCGAGACAAAAACCCTTGACCCCGTGCCCTAAACGTCCTGCAGTTCATTCATTGACACTCAGTTGCAGACCTTTTCCAGTTAAGCAATATAATCTCAATCGTGCCTCTGTTTTGTCTATATTTAGTGAAATCCCCGAGCTCGATGATATTGGCACCATCGACCTTGAGCTAGTGGAGTTCATTGATGATGTAAAGCGGTCCTCTGTAATCCTTTGGATCAATTCTAGGGTTGTAGTTAATGCAATCTGGGCTATTAAGACTCAGCTTCATGACCTTGGTTTTATCCTTTTGCCAACCTCTGACTCCTCAGTCTGTCCAGTGACGCAACAGCAGGAGATACATTCAAAGCAAGTCACAAATAAAAATCAAGGCATCGCCTCTCGAACATGCAAGTGTGACCCCAAAAGTAATCAATGCTAGCATGCTAAATCTCAAGAATCACCTCTAACCTTGATCAGTTGGAATTCGAGAGGGCATAGGCATCTATTGAATAATCAGGCCTTGCAGTTGTTAGACCATGTAATTCTGATACAAGAATCCTGGCTATCCAGTGTTCCATCATGGAATAATTATGATGTCCTTTTGATTCCTGCAGTCGAGGGTTGCTCGGGGCGCCCTGCCTCTGGTTTGTTAACCGCTGTTAAGCAGTCCGCCACTCTAAAGGTTGAACCTTGGTTTTCCTCTAATGCATTTGTACAAATGACTAGAATTGTTGGTTAAAATTTCTCATGTGCTGCTATCAATGTCTAGTGGAATCCCCTGGGTATTTCTGATGACCGGTTTCTCGAATCTCTAAACAAAGCTATTGACATTATAATTCTCGATGGACTTTCGGACTCTATCATTTTAGCTGGTGACTTGAACCTTCACTGCTTGGGCCCTCTTTGTAAATCTGAAACACAACGTCTTGCGAAGTGGACAAGCTTTGTTGATTCTCGAAACCTGTTTATTTTAAATGGTGCTGTTCAACCGGATATCCCACCTAGACCCACTTGGCACCATGCTCGTAGCCAGGGTATTATTGATTTCATCTATGTCAATGCATGCATGTTAAATAAAATAACATCATTCCAAATAATTAATACAGAAGTGAGTGATCACAATGTGTTAAATGCAACATGGCTCCTAAATTCTAATGCAGCACAGGTGAAACATTCTTACCTTACGGGTTCCTACAAAGTAAATACAGCTAGAAATCGTTTAACGTGGACGCAGACATCTTTGGAAACCTTTAGGTCTTGTTATGCAATTGAGCTGAAGAGTAAAACTGTGCGTAACCATAAACCAGATGTAGTTTATTATGATCTAATGCAGCTATTTCAACCGGCTTCTATTATGCATAAACAAAAACAAACACCGCATTTGCATATCTTTGAGCATGATATTAGAATCAGGAAATCCATGGCACGGGCTGAAAAGAGGGAAGCCCTTAAGCTCCCTGCAGAGACACAATTAGCTGCGCTAACCCTGATCAAAACCAGATATAGAAATTGGGTAAGAGGCATGAAGGCCAAATTATATCAATCTGATGGAAGCAACATGTTGAAACTATTAGCATCTAAAAACTCTGCTCAGTCATGGAACATCATTAATCGAGTAACAGCAGGTTATCAAGCTGCCGTCCAAACTAACGACGTGTCTGAGGAGAAGTTGGTCCAATATTACTCAAAACTATTTGCTGCACCCATGGTACACTCTAAACCAGCCACGCTTGACTTACAACCTTGTTTCCATCTATCATTTGACAAAGACGATATTTTGTACCTCATCAAACAAGCAAGTAATTCCAGAGCACCTGGCCCGGATGGCTTGTCAAACATACAAATAAAGCAATTCCTGGACATTTGGGCAGATATACTATATCTTATTTTTGAGAACATTAATGTTTCTCAGAAAATCCCAACGTCCTGGAAGCAGTCCATCGTTATACCTATTCATAAAAAGGGTGCTCGGGCCAACCCTGCTAGCTACAGACCGATCTCCTTATTTGATGTGCCCGGGAAGATCTTCTGTCGTATTATTCTGAGAGAGTTGAACACTTGGACTAAAAACTGTTTTAAGAGAGATCCTCTTCAAGCAGGATTTGTCAGTGGTCTTGGTACTCTTCCTAACATTATCACCTCAATATGCTTAAGTCAAAATATGCTTTTCGAAAACAATCTCTATATTTTGCATTTATTGATTTCCGCTCAGCATTCGACTCTATAAATCGTGATCTGCTATTTCATAAGTTAAAATTGCTTGGTTGCCCAGCATCTCTTTTGGCCTTAGTTATTCAGTTACACACAGATACCTCCATGCGAGTTAGGTTATCCTTACAAGTTCTCCTATCTTCTTCTTTTCCCACTTTTTTGGGACTTAAGCAGGGATGCATTCTAGCTTCAATTTTGTTCAATTTATTCATTTTTGACATGGGCTTATCCTTTCTCGGAATTATGTCGAATGCTCCTGAATTGGGAGGTCAGCGTATTCCTTGGTTGTTGTACGCTGATGATCTGGTCTTAATATCCCAAACCCCCAAGGGACTCCAGAATTTGTTATCAGCCCTTTCTGAATATATTGAGACCAACCAGTTGACAATAAATCTGACCAAATCCCAGATTTTGGTTTGCAGACCACAAGGCAAATCTAAAAATACTACTACAAATTGGTTGATGCAACAGGAACCCATGGTATTAGTATTGGAATACAAATATTTGGGGCTTGTTATACAAAATAGTGTTGGTGATAATAAATATCTGACCACATTACACTCAAAAACTTCTGTCTCTGACTTCACAGGCTAGAATACTCCTGTACAAGTATGGGAAATTTACCTTAAAGCATCTCCTAATGTTCTATGAGCAAATGTCATCCCTATTCTGCTTTATGCTGTTGAATCAAAGCTGTATTCAAACGACAAAATGTGGAATAAACTGGAGGCGGGTTTTTGGAAAAGGCTTTTACATTTACCGGCTTGTTCACCTATGCCCATATTACGATTCGAATTAGGTTTGAATTCGTTAGCTAGTAGAGTTAAGTGGAGAATGTGTTCCTTCTTCCGTAAGTGCTTGCTTGGCGTGGCAAATAATAACACCTTGAGCACCGTTGCCCGCTACCTGTCTTCCTCTACTCTCGCTTTTCCTTTAAAATGGCGTAACCTAGCACTGAATACTTTGATAGAAGCTGCTATTCTATTACAGCTCCTAATTGAAAATCCAGCCTGTGCCAAAATAAAGTACTACCGTTGCGATTGGATACAAAATTATGAATTGTGCACAAAATAGAAAGATTTCAATAATAATCAGTTTGAAATCAAGCGGTTGGGTCAAGTGGCAGGCTATTTAATGAAATGCCCTTGGGCGAAGATACGGAATACATTTTTACGCTTGAGACTTAACCTATGGACTACTAGGGAGGTTTTGGTGAGGCGTAAAATTATTTCTGCAGACTTAAACTATTGTCGGTTTTGTGAATCCTATCCAGTGAGGGAAACCTTACAACATTTGATAATTTCCTGCCCTGATTTGAAAGACTTGTGGGTCAAATTTTTTGCGAATATGTTGAATTTGTATGAGAACCTGGATAAAAAGCAAATATGGTGTATTTTATTTAATAGTACAAGATGATCGGTCATAAAGGCTATGGTGCACTTTTTGGAAGCCATATTGCCCGGTGAAATCCTTTTACAAACCTAATTTCGATCTGAGAAAATTATTTGTAAATACCTAAAGTAATGCATTTTTCTTTTTTTTTGTCTGTTTTGGAGAAATGAGCTGAAATGTATAAGATTTTAAGATTTTATGTTTTAATTGCTTTATCTGTTCTTACTTTGTTTTATTTTCCATGGTCCTCATTGATATTTTATTATTGCAAAAATCTTGTTATCAATTATGTTGTATGATCTATGAAATGTATATTTGTTTTATGAAAAGTTGATTCATTCAGCTGTATCAAAAAAAGATAATAACTTTTTTTTAAAGTGTCCCACTGGTTTCCTCTTTTTTTTTAAAAGAGATTGTTGTATAATTTGTATGTGAATTAATTTGAAAGACTTGTTTAGCATTCCCAGGTCTTAATTAGGTACCTATTATTTCTCATATTTGTGTGTGTTTCATTGCTGTGTGTGGGTTATTTTGTGAAGATAATCCGTTGGACCTTTGGTGAGGTACTGATATAGTTTAACGTTGGTTAAACATGTAACCAATGAAGTTAGTTGATGTTTACTATATCCTAATGTTGTGTTTGCGACTGGGTGAGTGGTTCGCTCGTTCAATAAGTATAAGTAAGTGACCTTTAAGGGTTCAAGTTAATATTTATTTATTTATATAGTGCTGCATGCCCGAAGGCATCAGGGCCCTAACATAAGGACACAAAGGACAAAGTAAGAAGGGACAACAACAATCAGTCATCTAGATTCAGCAAGAGCAGGGGGAGTAACTGGTTAGTCAAATAGCAAGGTTTTCAAATGCTTTCTAAACAGCAGATAGCGAGGTTCCAGGTGCAGCTTGATGGGTAAGGAGTTCCAGGTTTGAATAGCAAGAACAGCAAATGATCATCCGATGCCCCAAGATCTTCTGGCCCTGGGAGTGATTAACAACCCTTGGGTACTAGAGCGGAGCAAACTTGGAGGATTGTAAGGCTTCAAGTGTTCCTTAAGATAGAAAGGAGCATTGCTATGGATACAGCTCTGGATAATTGACAGGACTTTGAATTTTGTTCTCTCAGAGACAGGGAGCCAATGAAGCCTTCTTCTTGCCTACGAGATATGTTTGTGTTTCGGGATTTAAAAAACAATACAAACAGCTTCGTTTTGCAACATTTGTTGTTTGTTTATATTCTTTTTACTGGTGCCCAGAAGGAGGTTGTTACAGTAGTCCAAGAGAGGCATAATGACAGCACGGACTAGGACTTCCCGATTCTTCTGGGATAAAAGAGGTTTGATATGCCTTAGTACTTTTACATGGTATTGCAAGCTGTTTAACACCCCTCGATATGGGCATCAGCATTAAGGGAGGCGTCCACATACACACCCAAGATCTTAACCTTGTTCACAACGCTCAAATAGTGACCATCTATTTTCCACTGTGAATATTCTGAGCTGAGTTTGGCTTGAGCTTGGGAAGAGCCAAAGACCATGAGCTCAGTTTTAGTAGCATTTAGGCGCAGCCAATTACGGGACATCCAATCCTTAATGTCACTGTAGATGTAGGCAAGTCTAGTTGAGTCTACACTGTAATCTCCACTCAGTTCCATCAGCAGCTGTGTGTCGTCAGTCGTCAATATGTGATGGCAAGTGTCATTTTGATTGGTGGGTAATTGCTTTCAATACTTTAATGAAACCGCAGACACGTGTTTCGGTCTGGTTGCACCTCGTCAGTAGGGTGGATCTGTGCCTCTCTAAGAATAGTGAGCAAGGGGTCCACGTCTGGATTCCCCTAGTAACTTATGGTGAGACCCAAAGTTACTTAAAGACTCTGGGTAAGTCTCTCATAACCGGGACTAATGTCTGGCAGAGGGACTCCCAGGATCCCTTTTGTTAATGTGCATATTTAAGTAACTTTGGCTCTCATCCTAAGTTACTAGGGGAATCCAGACGTGGACCCCTTGCTCACTATTCTTAGAGAGGCACAGATCCACCCTACTGATGAGGTCCAACGAGACCAAAACACGTGTCTGGGGTTTCTGTTTGTACTCTTGTTCAGAGGAGAATTGCCTAGCATTTAGGTGCTGGACTGCCCCAAGGCAGGACAAAGACTGATCTGTTTGGGATATTTCTTCTCTGTGAAAGATAGTGAGCTAAAGACTCTGGGTAAGTCTCTCGTAACCAGGACCAATGTCTGGCAGAGGGACTCCCAGGACCCCCTTGTTAATTTGCATATTTAAGTAACTTTGGGTTTCACCCTCAGTTACTAGGGGAATCCAGACGTGGACCCCTTGCTCACTATTCTTAGAGAGGCACAGATCCACCCTACTAATGAGGTCCAACCAGACCAAAACATGTGACTGGGGTTTCTGTTTGTACTCTTGTTCAGAGGAGAATTGTCTAGCATTTTGGTGCTGGACTGCCCCAGGGCAGGACAAAGACTGATATGTTTGGGATATTTCTTCTCTGTGAAAGATAGTGAGCTAAAGACTCTGGGTAAGTCTCTCATAACAGGACTAATGTCTGGCAGAGGGACTCCCAGGACCCCCCCCCTTGTTTATTTGCATACTCAGTATCAATCCATGAGGATTTTATGAGGGAACAATGGAACCTTAGCTGATGGGTGATTGATTTTTCCTAACACCACATGCTTTGTTCTCCTTGACACGTTTTACTGTTCATTTGTGTGACGTTTTTCATTTCGTTATGTACTGTTGCAGGTAGAGATAGTTTTAACATTTATAAGCTCTTGCCTTTTTGGTAGATACATTTTGAAATACGAATTTTACTAAATGTCTTTGACTGGATTTTTTCTGTGGTTTTACAAGAATAAGTTCAGAATTGATAACAGCAGCCTGATTGCGCGAGTCAAGCATTCATTTGTACCAGTGGAACATGGGTGGGTGCCTTTTAGTCATAATTTGACTTTTTTTCTAAAGTGGAACGTTTATTTGGCTACTTTGGTAAGGGGAGAGGTGTACTCTATTAGCTTATGGTGTGTTTACATTTCTGCATACACCTTTCGTCATTTATGCGTGTATCCTTTTTATTTGTACATGCCCTTTTAAAAGCAGGTATAGTTTCGCAGTCTTTCCCAAGGAAATAACAATCCGCGTGTAGCAAGATGATTGTTTCACTGTGAATTTCATGAGCAGGTATATTACATTGTATGCATGTATTACAATTTTGTATCTGTTTGTATGTGGAGTGTTCCTGCGAGAATGTTCTTTATGTGTTTATATTAGAACATTGCCTATTGCACATCTTTTTATAAACAGAGTTTGTTGGTGGAGATTACAGTGGCTTGGAGAAGCTCTTCAATGGGCAAAGGTCCTTCTACATTTAAGACACTTCTCCATTTGATATTACCACTCGGAGTATGCATGTAATGTTGTTCTTGGAAGTAAGCCACGCTTCTAAGTCTCTTACAGCCTCGAGAACTTGGGTTGTACTGTTAGAGTAGACCAGACTGCTATTTGGACTATCTCCGGCAGGGTCGGTTTTCTAAAGGACGATGGATCAGATTTTGGCAGGTATTGTCAATGCAGATTAATTCCAAGATGATATTTGGATCTACATGGAGACAGTAGAAAAGCTCCATTCTGCACTTGAAAAAGCCCTTTCTGAAGTTGAAACACTTGCTCATAAACTATGTAGGCAGAAGTAATTAAACCAAAACCTGACCATCTAGAAGCCATTGTGAAAGCACCTCAGCCGGAGGAAAAGGAATAACTTAAATCCTTCATGAGGCTGTCCGTATACTATGCCAAATGTGTCTCTGACTTCTCCAATAAGGCAGGACCTCTTAGGAGATTATTAAAAAAGACAAAGAGTGTCCTTCGGCTGAAGAGACTCAGCAAGCATTTTAAACCTTTAAGCAAGATATAGTGCATTCTCTGTGCTAAAGCTGTTTGATGTAGATTGTTTTTAATTTTATTCATGTTTTATAACACCCTTAATACCGGAGTTCAATTTCTAAGCGCAGATCAGGGGCGTTGCTAGGGGGGGGCTAATGGGGCTATAGCCCCTGATCTTTTGGTTGTAGCCCCGGATAGAATCTCAGGAGCTACAGCCAAAAGACTAGCTAGCCCCCAATCCCAACAGTTCTGACATCCGCGTAGCCCCGGGTCTTTTCCAGACCTAGCAACTCCCCTGGCGCAGATCCAGGAATCGAACCTCTGTTGCTCTGCATAGTTTCGCTTCCAAGACTGGCACGTTGCCACTGTGCTATCCTCCGTTCACATCAGTGAAAAAAACAAGAAAACAGATGGTTTTAATGTTCGTTTTTGGAGACAGGGTAATGATATTACGAAGCGGGTGGGAGGCAGTGCCTCCCCGAATTAGTGGATGATGGGCCTGGGGAGTGTTATAGGGAAGAACCCTTAGTCACCTGTATTTGGGCCAAACCCTAAGTAAGAGGGCCGCCACCTTATGCTAGTTAAGAATGCTGTCCCCTTAATGGTGACAGCTCACAACTCGAAGGATCCTAAAAAATATGAAACCACTAAAATAATGCTCTCCCCAGGCTCAGAAATGAGCCCTTCATGTATTATTGCCTTAGGGGAGTTTATAAACACTGCCCTTTAAGAGAATTGAGCACTCCAAGTAAGAGAAAATATTTAAAGAAGGAAATTAATGTTTTCATCATGAATAGCAAACACCCACACAGACATCAGAAACACTTTACATATTCCGACTGCACTCACTTGCGAGTCTGCAGAGACAGCGGGAGCACACCTGGCCCTCCTGTAATACTTGTGCAGGGCTGACACTAATGACGGGTAATATCTCTGTAGAGCAATCACAAAAGGCATCTGCAGAGAAACAGGAGCTCATTCCTAAATGCTTTCAAACTGTTTACCTTCAAGTAAAAAGCATCACAAGTCCAGACACATTCTCCACAATCCTTTTAGACTGAGGGGGTGTCATGAGGAGCCAGGGCAGGATAGTAAAAAGAAATCCAAAATGGCAGGTCAACTTTTTAAGGGCTTGGCAAGTATCAAGGATCCAAAGCACACACACATGAGCCAATTAAGCACAGCCAATCAGAGCCCCTCACTCATTGACATCCACAGTTGCAGGATTTGTTACTGGGCGATTATAGCTCAGGGTCTCAGACAGGAAGTGTGGGTGTTTGGATTAGGACCACATGAGGAGAAGGTACGTGGGGAAGATAAGATAAGTCCCCTTGGAAAAGGTTGGATTAAAGGACTCCTTGAAGGTCACAAGAAGGGTGTGGGGTCCCAGAGACTTGGGAACAAGGTAGGAGAAGATCCTGAGAAGCGCAGAGAAGTATGCTGCGAGAAACCCTTAAGCATGAGAAAGGGAAATCTCCTAAAAAGTAGGGGAACAAGAGGTGTGGGAATAGTCTTTGAGCCCAGACTTGTTTTGCCCTGTGGGTTGACTCTAAGGAAACCTATGGCACCGGAAGACTCATTCATTTTCTTTGTTTGCATTTATAGTTCCCCATTTGCAGTTTTGGCCATGATGTAATATTCTCAAAATAAAAGAAGCTAAGTCCAACTATATTACTGGGTTGGCCTGGTATTGTGATTCATGTCACTTTTGTGACAGTATGCATAAGTGTCATACGGTATCAGTGGTAAACGTGCTTTCGTTTGGTGTGAGGGGAGGTGTTTTGAGCGGGATATATAATTCCTTGGGATTGGCCTTCCCCGCCTACTGCGCATGTACGGTAATACCAATACATTGCTCTGGGTTTAGAAAGTGAATATCGCGAGTTTGGCTGATCAGATTTTCAATTTCTTTTTCTTTTCAGCATTCACATCTCCAGCAAAAAGGGTGTGAGTTAGAAATCTCGATAATTGAAACAGACCATTTCAAGGCACAGGGTTTGAAAACATGTTTTTTCAGCAATGATTCTGGGCGTGAAAACATTTTTGAAACTTCGCCAAATGTGGCCTGGGTGTTTGGATTGGGTCACATCTGGTTCATGCCACATCTGGTGAACTTTCATGCATGACAACAAAACGCACAGAGGTCATTTATTTTCATTTTCCTATGTAGAGTACGGTGTAACCTTAATTATAGTGTTGCGACACTATAATATACATATAGATGGTTGAAGTGACATTGTGAAATGCAGGCCCACCAAAGTTCTGCTTGTGCTCATTTACTGGTCTAATGATAAGTATTATCAACTGATTAACTAGAGAGAAAGCATTTTTTATGGACCTACCCGTTGTTGAAAGGATGAAAAACCAAAATAAAGTGCCATTTTTTCTAAGTCTGTATGACATGAAAGAAAAACAAGCGTGGGGTAATTTTAGTTAACAACTGGGCATGGGCTTTGATGACATAATTAAATCAAACTAGGAAGTAAATAGCCCAAGAAAATGGTGTTTAAAGATGATTAAGCATATTCCTAAATGTCATTGACCAACGTGTACTTTTCTTGCAGAGATTTCACCTGGAAAACACTGAAAGAAAACGAAGAGTTTCCATTATGGACATGACAACTAAAATGTAGGTACCGTTTGAAGGTGGCCATATGGTAGGGATGTTCTATGTGATTTCAAAGACTGTTAAAGCAAAATAAACTCATCAAACTATTTTGTATAATTGCATTCACTGGAGCATATCTCAGTGTATTTGGCCGCGTGTATAGTAGGCTTCTGATACAGGAGTGATTAAGGGAGGGACAGATTCGGCGTTTCAGAGCAACACCTGTAGTTCTTGTATTCGATTAGCAGATATAACAGATCTTGAGTTGTGTCAAAGCACATCAGCACACACCTTTGCTCCCCTCATTGCAACTCGTTTTGAGGGTAAGTGCTAAATTTGACCAATTCAGGATTGCTGGTGGAAAAGTGGAGGTTGCTTTTCACTTTGCCTGCCTCCTCGCCTCTGAGTTACACTCTTAATCTTCCTCTCATCTGCCTGATAGCTAACATTTTTCCCTCGCCTCCAACCTGCCTCTATCCCTCACTTCCTCTGCCTCCACTCTAACACTCCACCCATCATGGTCACATCCCGACTTAAAAATGTCCAAAGATGGTTGTCCTTAATCTATGTATGTCCACTTATGTATTGTCCCCGGTGACTGTTGCATATACTCCCCTCCACAATCTGATCACAATGTCCTTCAAACTCACCCCATTTTAAGAAGCTCACTGCTTCCGCCAAATCTTATTTATTATCTATTCTACGTTCTTATGTGATCAAAAGAGCATTGTTCGTAAGATTTTGGACACACTTAAGCGTATAACCAAGTGCTTTCCTATCATGGTCCTGGCGAGATGGTGGAAACAGGGGAAGGGGTTGGTCGGCGCATTATATACCGAGCTGGCTGATGAACTGTACACAGAGCAGAGCAACACGAGTATTGTGAACCAATGGCAAACACTTCTGGGGAAGCAGTTGACAGAGGAAATGGTAGATAGAATTTTCCATAATTTCGAAAGAAGTGTTGGGGAAGCAAAACTGAAACTGATGCCCTTTTAAGTGCTGCAGGGTTGGGATTGGATGCGTGAGAGACTAGGAGTGGCCCAGCTAACGAAGGATAGTAGGTGCTGGAAATGCAAAAGCTTAGGGGGCATTACGCATATACTATCGACATGCCCAGGATTACAAGGATACTGAGCAGAGGTCTGGGAAGCGGTCCAGGATACACTGGGATGGAAGATGCGAAAGAGTCTGGGGATCTGTGTGCTACATGATATGTCGGAGATGGCACATCTAACACAGGCAGATGAGAGGTGGCTGAATACCACACTACTGGTGGCAAAGACTTTGGAGGTCTGACACTTCAACATGCGAAGAGTTTCTTGGAACTGAGATGATAAAAGTAGCTTTGTATGAGAGACAAAGGGTAAGGCACAAAAAAGCAGACTTTCTTCGAACATGGGGGACATTTCTACAGGGGAACCAGGAGAACTGGGGAGGGACAGTTTGAGTGGTGGAGAGTCAACTAAGGGTAAGGTTGGGACGCTTCATGGGATTTGAGGGATATATGACACCACGCCTGGTTAAAGATTATTTGTCAATGTATTTCTTTCTTTTTTGGAGGAACAACAGAACTGAGAAATATGGATGAATTGACAATGTTTGTTAGGTTATTGTTTTTAAGGTTTTAAGGTTTATGTTTATTTGGAAGTTGGATGAATTCAATGATTTGTGACACCGCGCCTCAGGTGAAGAATACCTTGTGGGGACAAAACCAAACCTCCCTGATGGAGAGGGGACATGTACACGGAGAGGGGGGCGGTGGTGCTAAGCGGGGAGTAGGATGGGTCAAAGCAAATCAAAAACATTGTTTCGTATATGAATTGTCTATCCGAAATGAGTGGAGGAGGACGGCCGCAGGGGGAGTACTTATTTATATGTATACTCGTTTATATATGTTGAAGAAGGAAGTCGGTCAGTGCTCTTCAGAGGAAGTGTTATGGAATTTGATGTCATATTTCATAGATAGACTGCATACCAACTAAAGCTGCACTATGACCATTATCTAAAATGTCGATGAATTTCTTATGTTGTTTCTTAGTATTGTTACTTTTAATAAAATCAATAAAATCTTAAGGAAAAAAGAGAAAAAAAGAACATTGTTCCTCCGGTAGATACATAAAAACATACAAATACAAATACATTGGGGATTTGTTTTAAAGTTCTCAAATTATCAAACCCCCCCAAGCCCTCCACTTACACGGATGAGTCAGGACATGACAAACACAGCTGCAATGGGAACCATCTCAGCTATGCAGGTGGCAAACTGTTGTTTGTACCAGCTCCAAGAGAGAGCAAGCAACACTTTAAAATAAGTTGGCATGCACAGGCACTGCAATTCTAAGAACAACTGTTGTCAACATGTACTGCTTAAGAAAGGGGGCTATGGACAGGTCCGGATCTCTGTGATTATAACGATCCCCAGAATTGCGACGGCTGAATAAATTCA
This sequence comes from Ambystoma mexicanum, assembly GCF_040938575.1. Taxonomy (NCBI): domain Eukaryota; kingdom Metazoa; phylum Chordata; class Amphibia; order Caudata; family Ambystomatidae; genus Ambystoma; species Ambystoma mexicanum. Next base: position 978,880,111 of record NC_090934.1, on the reverse strand, counting down.
GACTTTTTTTAACCTTCTTTACACTACATACATATGCGGGGGAGACCCCTGCAGCCCCCATACTACTATTATATCTCATACCCCCCACATATATAAATGTGGTGCAAGGGGGTGGGGGGGTCAGAGAAAGAAAAAGTCTGAATTTCGATTGTTCGAATTCTGAGTGCCACATTTTGTGCCATTGTCACAGGTCCTACCATGTCGGATATGGACTTTGTAAAGCCTGAAGAGATTTTTAATTTATCATCATAAATAATATAGAGTCATCGTTCAGAGTGGGTGCCTCCCACTATAGGTTTGCTGTTGCTCCATGGAAAACTGGCTACCCAGATGATGATGTTGAACTGTGAAGAACAGCGCCAGCTTTGGGCGCTTCTGGGACGGTATCATTTGGACCCGCTGCTTAGGATTGTATGTAAGAGCCATGATTTCAGTGGACATTTGCTGAAGTATAGACTAAGGCAACATGAAGTGTGCCAGAAAGGGATGGTCAGAGCTCTACTTATTCTGTGGGTCACCTCCAAAAAACTGATAATCTGGTAGATGTAGCCACGTCATTGGTATAGTTCACACTGAGAATTAGGGCAAAGACCTAACGTGCTACAATCACTTTCTCAAAATTAGAAGCACCAGGGAAGATCCCCTGCTTTAAAGTTGCACTCTTCAATCATGTCAACAGCCCTCTGTGCCAGCTCAGTTGCCCAAACCAGGATCCTGTCTATCTGGGCTTGTGATCCAGAAAAAATGTAAGTCATGACTGATGCCTTGTTACAGATGTGTCTGTTGAACTTAGTTGTAAAAAGATGGAAGCTTTCAGTAGAGATAAGCAGTGCTGCTTCCTGCTGCCACACTTAATTCTCTTCCGTCTGTTTTATGTCAGTGAAGTGAAACTGACTAGAAAGACATGTTATAGTTTGTAGGTTACTGCTTTAAAAATAGATGACCAAGGATTGAAGTAGCAAAGTACTTTTGTAATTCCAGGGGCATAAATACCAGGTCATGGGCTGTCTGGGAAGAAATCCCCATTGAGCACAAAATCCAATGACCTCATGCCTTGTGCAAATGATACATACTTGGAGACACTAGTGTCAAGTGGCTATGCCCTTCTTTGCTTTTGAGAAAATTGTGCCCAAAAACCATCTCACTCTGCAGGCTCTTTGAATTCACTCCTTGTGGTTGAACATTTCTGAACAGGTAGCAGACGTGACATTCAAACAAGACTTAGATGCAAATCAGCAAAGATGTCAAAGCCCGCTTTTGAATTTTTACTGTGTTCCATTGTTAGGGCAGGTAGACGGGACTGGGGTAGCACTGGAAAGCATGAGCCATGTGGTAGGGCCTTGAGAAGGTACACTGGGGAACCCAGGTTCCTTTGTCCATCACCAGACCTGATAGAAGTCCCAGCAAGAAATGCCATCTTGTAGACCTTCTAATAGCGATGCGGCTCCCTCCTCAACCTAAGGGTATTGATTTTATTTGTATCGCGCTCATACGCAAGTTTTTCAGAGCGCAACGAGGCAAGGGAGGGGAACAAGGGAGAACAAAAACAGCAATATTACTAGGCCCAGTGACATTGAGAACGTGCAAGTGCAGGAGAGAGGGAAGGGGGAAAGTGCAGGGGGGAGGCGAGAAATGGAAAGCGCTGAGCAAAGGAATAAAAAACAAGTTGTAGTGCTGTCAGTAAGTGGCAAGTGCTAGGTTTAAGGCACAGACAGGGGGTGTCTGATAAGTGCAGAAAAAGGGGGGACTGTAGGGTTACAGATACAGACCCAAGTGCAAGGGTTTCTAGGAGGCAGTGTGGCTGCGTGGCAGGGTAGGCAAGTACCTGGGCCTGAAATCAGAGGGTAACCATGTGCACGGTGCCAAAGCTGAACAGATCAGCAGGGGAGAGGAAGAGAGAAGGCAGAAGCAAAGAGCAAAGAGGAAGGTTTCAGAGTGGCAGGGAGGCTATTCCAGAGGGAGGCCCCAGCCAAATACAGAGATCTACCCACAGCTTGTCTCTTTGAGAAACGACTGACCCTGATGGAATTGGAGGTGGAGAAGCAAAGAGCTCAAGAGGGAAGGTATTTACGGAGGGAAGGTATTTACGGAGGGAGAGTTGAAGGTATTTTGGACCAAGGCCCCAGAAAGCCTTGTGGACAATGCAGAGGGTCTTGAATTTAAACCTTGCAGCCAGTGGGAGCCAATGAAGGGATTTCAGGGCTGGAGAGATACGATCCCAGGGCTTGAGGCCAAGGACAAGTCTTGCAGTCCTGTTCTGGATGAGTTGCAAAGGGCAGAGAGTAGAAGCAGGCCTGCTACCTTTTTTTGAAATATTTGTAAGGAACTTGGGGTTGGTCACCCTGAGTTACCTGGGGGCAACCAGACGTGGACTCCCTGCTCACTGTGCTCAGAGAGGCGTAGCTTCACCTCACTGAAGAGGCCCAACAAGGCTGAAACACGTGTATGGGGTTGCTTTTGGTACTCTTGTTCAGAGAGGAATTGCAAAGCATTTCGGTGCTGGACTGCCCATGTGGGCGGGACAAAGACTGATATGCAAATGGATATGTCCCATCTGTGAAAGGTACAGTGAGCAAAAAGCGTGTGCTGCAAACTCTCATCTGAGAACAGGTTATCATGCCATGTTCCTTCTGGAGAGGAGCGCCTGCTACCTTTTTTTGAAAGATTTAGAAAGAGGCTGTTACAATAATCCAACCTAGAGAGAACCAGGGCTCGAGAGACAGTGAGCTTCTGGGGGAAGGAGAGGAAAGGCAGAATACCTCTGAGGAGGTGCAGTTGGAAGTTTGAATTTTTAGAGACATCAGAGATGTGGGCAGAAAAGGAAAGCGTGTAGTCGAAGATGACCCCAAGGTTCTTAGCCTCGCAGGTGGGGGTAGGAAGAGGGACAAGGTAGGCCGACCAGAGAGTGACAGGAAAGGAGGGTGAAGGTGTGCCGATGAGGAGGATCTCCGTCTTGCTGGCATTAAGGCAGAGATTGTAGGCGGCACACCATTCCTAGATAGCGGGATGACAGTCAGAGATGGGAGAAGGCGAAGAGGTGGCCGACGGAAGCCTGAAAATGAGTTGAGTGTCATCCGCATAGTACATTCCAAAGGGAGTGAAAAATCACAGCCTAGGAACCCTTTATTCACTTTACCTCCCGGTTTGCGGCCTTCTAATACCAAAATCTTCCAAGACTAGTCCCTATCCACTGTAGGATATCAGGTTACTCAGAAGAGGGATGTCAGAAAGATCCCCACTGCTAGCCATAAGTATAATGTAACACACTCCATGGGGTGGGTCTTGGGTTACCAGGAACTAGAAACCACCCTCTTCAGTCAAGTACTCTTGGAAACCAGGTAAAATATAAGCCAGAGGAGAGCTCATAAGGACACCCCATGTGGGTCGCTTTGAAGATAAATGAACTGCCTCACAAACAAAACAAAGAATGCTTAATGGACAGTCACCATTTTCAAAGTGTCGTTCCACTGCTGCAAACTCCTGCGGGCCACACTGTTTTGATGTGGGGGACCGGTTCAGGAGGAGTTGTCCTTTGTATCACTGCTCGCAACAGTGGAAGTTTACAGATTTGCGAGTTGCAGTCCACAGAGTAGGAAGGTGGAGCCCCTTTACATTAGCATTCAGGAGCACTCGATGCTGATGGGCGTCACCTGTAGGAATCAAGCCTGGAGTGAGAAATGATGGACGCAGCCCAGATATGGGGTTGGCCCCGGGCAAGTATGCAAAACAGCTAAACAATCTGTAGTCTTTACACTAGTTAGTAAATGGTAAGGATTTTCTTTCCATGGGCCGAACTGAATCCAGTCATACTACTACTGAATAAGCCAGGTCTCTATAAAAGAGTCCAGATTCAAACAAGAAGTGTTGGATTCAGAAGTGTGAGTGAGCAGGATAGCTATAGAGTGCATTGAGGAGGAAAGAGACAAGAGTAGAGACGAGGTGAGACCAGATGACTGAAGAGAGGCAGACAGGAGGTGCAAAGTGTGGCAGAAAATAGAGGAGAGCTGGAAGAGAAAAGATCAGAAGAGCTAAGCGGCTATGGAACAAAGCGCAGCTGGAGGTGTGGCTTGTAAGACTGGAGAGAGGGGGGAAGTGTGGAGAAAGGGAAAGGATATTTGGATAGGAGCTGAAGAGGAGACCGGAAGAGACGAAACATCCAGGAGAGAGGAAACAGCAAAGAAAGGAGGTAGATAGTGATTAAGGAGAGGTTAAAGGAGAGAGAAATGGAGAGGAGAGCGTGCCGGTGCCAACCAAAGAGTTGCCGTTGAGGAAAAAGAAAAAGAAAGCCATGGAAAAGGGAGAGTGTGAGAATATGACTTCTTCTCTGCAGTAGTTCAGGGATGACAAGTGGCTAAACCGACTACTCAGCCCTCATACTTCTACAAACCATCAGTGATCCCATTCATATTGGTAAAACAGGCACTGCCAAGAGATCTACCTCCTTTGCCTTTTGTGGTATGTGGGCTGAGGGAAGGCTGTAGTCTTAGAAGGGGTGTGCATGTGGCACAGTAGCAACCCAAAAAACAATGGTACAGCAGTTCCAAAATTAAAGAATATCCAATCGAAGATCTATAGAAATATATACTTTAATTAAACAAATAAAACATACAACTAAATATTAAAAACACTATAAAAACCCACCCCTTTAATAGGAGACCGAAAATGCAGAACAGCAGATCAAATATATGTAGGTACTCTGCAAACTTTAGCAGTAATGTCACTTGAAAGGATTTCTTCTTTAGGAAAAAAAGATGGAACAAGGTCTGGACTCAGTCTATAGGGCCCAAGGGGACAAAGGGTCTCAACACTACCTGGTTCTAGCTCGTAAGCAGTTCAAAGGGGTCGAACCAGGCTTTGAGATGCAAAGCTTGTGGGTTGAACCGGATTAGAGGGCAGCAGTCACGTGAATCCTAGGCAGCAAGTCAGTGTTGAGTCAGATTAAAGTGCTGCTCTGTGTGGTTCGAAGGTGGCATCAAGCGATTCAGGTCTATGGATCACCAGGAGCAGTGTGACAATCGAGCATGGTTCTATACCATGAGTGCCACCGGTTCGGGTTAATGAGTGATGCAATGATCCAGCTGTTTGAGCCATGCTGTGATGCAAAGTCCTGGCAGTTCGGTGCTTGGTTTGATGGCACGTTGCTTCAAAGTCATCTGTACGGTGCACTGTTGCTCGTGTCGGACAAGTGGCAAGGCTCTGTTGGGGCGATGTGGTATCGAGTCAGTTCGATGATGTAGGACCGGGAATTGGGTGGAAGTAAGCCTGCTTTAAGGGGTCCACTCCCAGTCGTGGAGACAAGTATCCCTTGCCTCATGAGTGCCTTGTTCTGCAGGAAATGCAGGGGTCAGTAAGGAAAGAAAAACCCACAGTGAAACAAGTTGAAGGAACTCTTCCTCAAGCCCACTCATGCTCTCTGACTGACCTAGCTCCACCCTCTCTCAGCCTGCAGCTTCAACCACTTAGTGTCAGGCAGGCCTTTGATGTGGAAGTGCCTCTTTGAAGCCAGGTTCTCAGGAGATCTCACTTTCTGCTGTATAGGCACTATACAAATGTTCAATGAATAAATAAAATCTTCTGTCGTAAGCTGGGCCTGGCAGGGAGGAGTTGCCCATCCTCCCAGAGAGTCAACAGAGGCAGGCATCCTGCCCTATGTCTCGTTCACTGACATACAGACAGGCAGGCTGCCTGGAATCTACATAGCCTCTCATAGCTGGTCTGAGTTCAAAGGGTTGACACTGGAATGCTACAAATCCGATGTAGCTTTAATAACTATGTGAATTCTCAGTCACCATACCAAAACATAGGTATGGTTTATATTCCCAGATTATTCTGCCACCAAGCAATAGTGTAGCATAATTATTATAGTTTGGCAGAGCAACTGTAAAACAGGGCACCTGTGACCTCTGAAACTGCACAATGTCACCTGAGAGGAGGAGGTGAATACTGATGCCGCAGGGTACAAGTGTACACTATGCTTTTGGCATGGAGCATAATGAAAGGGGGGGTTCTGTTTAGCAGACCACCCTTCTGAGATGCATTGCCCACCTCATTTTATCAATAATATAATTCCCAAATGCTACGATTATTATACACTTTTCAGGTGGTAATCCCTAAAACAGAGGCGGAAGAAAGAGGGAAGGAAATGACAGAAAGACGCAATGAGGAAGATGAGGAGGTTGGGGCATCCATTCCCAGCATTAACTGGTGGTGACGTAAGTGAAATGAACCAAATATGATGAACAAGGCACTGCTGAGGAGGAAAACGATTGAGAAAAGGAATAGGAGAAAACCAAAGGAAAACGTGATAGGTTAGCCGACAGGCTGTCATGATGGTGTGTTGTGACACATTGAGGAGGCCATAATATAGCATCAACTAGATGGGAAGAAGGTGACACGCCATGACAAGAGGAAAAGTCAACAAAAGGAGAGGGACTAAGAATGTGGCATGCCCAAGAAAGCGTAGGTTGCACACTCTAAAGACGAGAGAGAGTCTTGAAAGGCCTGGACATCCTGCAAGGGGGGTTAAACATGACCACTCATGGCCTCATCAGCACAGTGATCTGGAGAAGAGGTGGATGAGTTAACGAAGTTGAGAAGTAGATGGCCATCCTCCTGAAAAGAAAGACCCAGCTGCAAAGAAAGAAGTCTGGGGCATTCAAATGTCTGGTGAGTGTGGATGACTTTGCTGTAGCCACCAAGGAGGCAGACACTGAGGAATAGAGAGAATGACAGCTGAGCTATGGAGCAATAAGACAGCTTGATTTGCTTTATAAAAACCTTATCCTATGCCCCCTTACTCAAAGTTTTCTGTTTTATTAATGAAAACCCATAGCACTTGAAACCCATCTTGTGTGTTCCCTGTTGGTCCCTCACCTTGTGACACCTGTTGTTAGAAGTGGGATTACAGAATTTGACCCATCGATGGTTCAGCCCATACTTTCCTTTTTGAATCTACCAGCTAGGTCAACTGGTTCCTGCAACCCGTCTTTAACTTTCAGGGTTCTGGGGAAAGGACAAGGGGGGTTCAGAGATCAGTGCTTATTAGATCACATCCATACACAACCAAACACAGCTACCAGAGCCAATCCAGCTGGCCGATCTGGCCATTGAGTTCCTCACTTTATGAAGCTGAGGTTCCTTTCTCAGAAACCTGTGGCCCCAAAGACAATTTGAGTGGACTAGCCGAGGAACAACCTTGGAAGACATTTAAACAAAAATAAAGATTTCAGGCATATGTCAACCTTTTGGAGAAATAATCTTCTTGAATTCAGTACCTGCCGTCACAAAGATCCAGCTCCTAGTATTGTGTCTGCCCAATAACAATGTAAACTGTAGTTATAGTGGAGCAGTGGAACAGTTCACCTGCGCTCAGTAACAGAATTCAAACTGGGTGTGTGGCTTAGTAGTCTGGAATATGAAATAAATGTCAAGGAGACTGCTTGTTAACTTGCAATTTATCAGGTGGGGGAAATCCCCGAACTTGACAATGTGACCCAGAAACAACTGTGGAAACTTCCTGGGGTGCGCTGCAAACAGTTTTTGCAATCATATAGGAGGTTCCCGTGAGAGCAACCAGTGCTGATTATAACAGTGTTACACAACAATGTGTATACATGGGACAGTTGAGCTCAAGCCAATGTCACCGTAGGTCAGTCATCGACTGTGGTGTCCACCTCATTGTTGTGTGGTCGAGGGCTGCGGTTCTGATTGTGGTCTTGCCGCGGGATAGGAATTGATGCTTCCACATACGCGGTGGCCTCAGATGGGTTCTCATAAAAATGTGCACGGCCTCCATGATGGATCCTTAGCTTGGCTAATGTCTGATTTGTAGTAGCTTCTTGACTGAGTGATATGAGTTCCGTAGAGCCTGCACATTAGCTGCAAAGTCAGTGCAAATATGAATATTTTGAGCCTCATAGCGGAACGTGCCTTGCTCCCGGGACATCCGTAGTATGAGATCTCTGTCCTGGTAAGAAAGCAATCTCGCTATAACAGTGCATGGAAGAGCTCCTGGTTTAGGGACAGGTTGCAGTATGCGATGAGCCCATTTCATCAATAACTGTGGGGAAAACTTTGTGGGGGTCAAACAACGTTTTTAGCAAGTCCTCGATAAACGTTTCCATAGGACCTTTGCATGTCGCCTCAGGTATTCCGATTATAGGAACATTAGATCCAGTGGCTTTCTTTGCCAACTTTGAAAGAATAGCTGAGCTGCTAGGTGAGAAGGAGATCATTGGAGCTTATCACTTCCCCCCACTCAGGAATTACAGGCAGCATTCCAGTTCCTAAATCCAGGTGGCCACACATTGTATGAAAATCACATAAAGGGAAAATTGGAAAGACTTGGCCATGACCCTGAGTATTACCATAAGTACCTGTGGGAGCTCGGTGTGCAACCTTCAGTGTAATTGGCTCACCACTGTGACAAATTCCCCTGCCTGATTCTGGGTAACACAAGTTAGGTGGATCAAGGAGGGCGGGTACATCCCTAAGCCAACTGATAATGGTCCTGGGCCTTGTAAGGGGAGGAGCCCATGGTTATCCTCCCTTGTTCCCCATACTTTGTCAGGAAATATTTACATGAGTGCACCCAAACCGACACCCTTTCCAAGTACAAGAGCCTGATCGTTGCAAGAGCTGGAGCATAAGTCACCAGGAAAGATAATCAACACCCGGCATCACATATCATTCAATATCATTCAAATACGTGTAACAATTCTGCTATCACTATTGCCATCAGCCTAGTATTAGACAGTGATATGGCCCCAAAATTCACAGAGAGGTACAGAGAACTACCGGCAAACTTTATTTGAGTGGTCCACGAACACAGTGTTGGTTTGTGAACTGCCAGTAAACTTTCCCACACAGCCACCGGACATCAAAGCGCTCATCTGTTCAATCAGATCAGCCTAGAAAGAAAATCCCACACTGGGGGACCAAGAAGGTTTTTATTTCGGGGCCCATTCCACCAAGACCTATCGTATCTCCATATGATTTATTTATTTATTAAAATGTTTGTGCCGCGCACACATGCACGTAGGCCTCAGGACGCCCACATAACTAAAAACGATAAAACAAACAGGCACAGAGAGAGACCAGAACAAGAGAAGGAAGAAATCAGTCAGAACTAAGATTGAAGAGATGGGTTTTAATGGCCTTTTTGAAGGAGGCATAGTTGTCAATAAGGAGTATGGCAGCAGGGAGAGAGTTCCAGAGAAGAGGAGCTTGGACATCGAAGCTTGTGCCGCCAAAACGACTCAGTTTAAATCTTGACTGGATCAGTGTGGGTGCAATAGATGAACAAACTTTCTGGTGGCCGTCTTGCTCTTAGTCCGATAAATAGACTGAGCATGGGAAGGATGGGCATTTATGAGCTAGAGTAAGGACTTTGTGAGATATTCTTGGCCTGACTGGGAGCCAGTGTAGGGTTTTCCGGAATGTGGGAATGTGGAATGTGGAAATGTGTGTACGACGGGTGAGTTCGAAAATGTTACGTACAGCGTTATTTTGCATAACCTGAAGGGCTTTGATGTTCAAAGAGGTGGTGCCAGCCAGGAGACTATTGCAGTAGTCTAGCCTTAAGTTAATTCGCGCGGTAAACAACAAAGCACAGTTTTCGGCAGTAATAAATGGTCAAATGTATTGTATGCGTTTGTTATTGAAGCCGCATGCTGACCTAATATAAGAAACGGATTCATGGGAAAAGTTGCGGCTGTCGTGCTTGGAAGTGTTAGGTAGAGATCTTACACTAGAAGAGTGGGAAAGGGTGTGGAAAGTCCCAATAAATGCTGAGGTAGATCTACAACTGTGTTATATTCATCAAAGAATATTGGGTAAAATATATTGGACCCCCACACATATGTGTTCTTTGGGGATGATCGATAATGGCAGGTGTTGGGGTTGTGGGAAGGAGAGGGGTAGTTTGCTGCATATGTTGTGGAGTTGTGAAAGGGTGCTGAGTTTTTGGAAAGATGTTGTTGATAGGATTGACCACATCTGGAACATTACTTATCCGCGTAATCCCTTGGCAAACATCCTGCAGCTATCAAGGAGCGGTCATAATATTGGTTGGGTAACATCTTGCTGGATTAGCAACACTTTGTTGGTGGCGACTAAGCAGATATTAAAGGTTTGGAAGACCAGGAAGCAGCCCTCAGTGGAAGAGTGGATTTTAGATGTGCAAGTTTTATCAAGGTATGAAAAGACTATGGGCCTCATTCCGAGTATGGAGGTAGTCATGGCGCTATTTGCGCCATGACTGCCTCCCATACCGGTACCGACTCCGGTTTGGTGAGATGGGGACTTACCGGTCCATTCCGACCTTGGAGGGACCGGTAAATCCCCATTTACCAAACAATTCCCCATTCCCATTGAGCCCTTATAGGGCTCAATGGGAATGGGGAGGGCGCAAATAATAGCCCGGCGTATGCCAAGACCGTTATTTGTGCCCTGGTCCCCTAACGGGACCCGTAAGGTACGTTTGGTCCAACCAAACATACTTTACGGGCTGGGGGACCTCGGAATAGGGCGCAAAGAGATTACTGGCACCGGTGTCCTTACCGGTGCCGGTAATCCCTTTGCGCCCACCTCAGAATGAGGCCCGATGTATTATAAGCAACACAAGGAAGCATTTTATGATGAACTGTGGGGAAGTTTCACTGAACTTTATGGATGACCAAAGATTGATATTGTGTAGTGAACTTGTTATGTTCTCAATTCTAATGAGGGGATTGGAGTGGGTGGGTGGTGGTGTATGTCACATTCTTTGTTTGTCAAGTCCTCACAGTTTGTTGATGTAAATTTTGTGCGCAGTTTTATGTTTTTGAATTAGGTCTAGGTCATTTTGTAGATTTGTTCTTTGCTTTGAATGTTGTTTTAATGATGGTGTTATGTATAGTACGATGGCCTAAACTGTAAATATTGTTGTTCTTTTTTATGATCTATGTGGAAAATTATAAATAAAGAGTTAAAAAAAAAAGAAACATGAGGTTTCATAGATAATTTCTCATCTAGGATTACTCCTAAGGTTTTCACCTTCTTTAGGAATGGGATAGTGTGATCTGCAATCGTGAAGTCAGAATAGTCGGAAGGGAGCTTACTCCGTGTATTCTTGGTGGCAACAATCAGGAGTTCAGTTTTGGAATTGTTAAGGGCTAAAGAATTATGAGCCATCCAATTTTGTATGGCGTCATACATGGTATTAAGAGAGGTAAGGTCCTGCTTGTAGTGCACACTGAGCTAAAGAACAACCTCGGTGTCGTCAGCATAGTCGGTATATTGGACTCCCAGGCTTTTCAACAGGCCAAGCAATGGCCGAATGTAGATGTTAAAAAATAGTGGCGACACACAGGAACCTTGAGGGATGAGGCAGGTTTGTATGATGGGGGTAGAGTGATCGCTCCCCACACAAACCTGTACAGTGCGGGGTCCCAAGAAGGAAGAAATCCAGTTTGAGGCTGAGGAGGAGCAGTTGGCGACCTCTCCGAGCCTTGTCACCAGCAATGCGTGATCAACAAGATTGAAGGCTGTGGTGAGGTCTAACAGCATTACCAATGTGGGGTGATTTTTGTCTGCCATGCCTGACGAGGTGGACTTGACCAAGCCCCCCAAGTGACTGCAGTAAGCTCAGTCACATAGCCCTTGACTTTCCATGAAAAACACCAGAAGAGCCTATGGACACAAGTTACCTCTGTCCTACCACTCATCAAAGGATCTAGAACAGTGGTGGATGCAACTGGAAGGCCTGAATGATGACAGTCCTGCTGACTGAAATACTGATCCAAATACTGATCCAGGGGCTCAGACATCAGGATTATTAAATATCTATAACACAAGACGGTCTGCAAGTTAAGGCTCTGTTAAGGCTTTGTTAAGGCTCTGTTGGACTCAGGAATCTGACAAAGTCGGGTCCGAGCAGATTGCACGTTCTTGGGCTAGTTATTGTAGCAACAGCCATTTCTCATTACCTGTGTGAATATGGCCCAGGAAATCTATCCCACAGGTTCTGTACACATCAGGACAGATATGCTCAGAATTGTCAGTCTTGCTACGTCTGCTGGAGGAAGTCATCTTGAGGACAGAGCTCCCGGTTTTCCACTGTGGATGGACTTGGCCAGGAAATGAGAGCTCAATCAGCAATCCCCAAATCTGAAGACCACCTCACAAGATAACATTTGTAGGTAGTTGCCTAGTCGGGGAAAGTCGTGTCTCATCAAAATGGCATTGATCATGAATCCCAATGAAGGGTGGCTCCACTGAAAGGGGGAAAAGTGATGAAGTCCCATTGTTGGGGCTACATGGGGGACTGGGGCAGCTCTAGGTGCTGGGTGTCAGGTTCAAAGGAGGTTCGCGGGGGATCCCCCAGGTTCAGAAGTTTATCACCAGTCCTACTTTGAAGTCCCAGCAACATGATTCTAAATGCAGGCACTGTAAAAGCAGCAGACAGGTCACCCCTCTCCCTGCTCGATATAGAAATACATTCCTGAGCAGAAGGACATTCTAGGACCCCTTTAGTCCTCTTGCCCCCGTTGCCCCTTTTTCCTTGCCAAACAAAAATCAGAAGAGCCTATGGTCACACGCTACCTGTGTCCTACCTTTCATAAGTGGACCAAGAAGAGTGGTGGATGGAGCTGGAAGGCCTGGATGATGACAGTGATCAAACTGAAATGCTGGCCCAGGGGCCCAACCATCAGGATTATCAAATACCTCTCTTGGACTCAGGAAGTCTGCAAACTGTGCTCTGAGCTGATTGAGCCTTATTGTCTAGCTATTGTAGCAATGGCCACTTATCATCACCTGTGCGCATATGGTGCAGGAAATCTACCCCAAAGCGTGTGTACACATCTGGTAGAGGCAGGGAAAGATGTCCATAGAAGTGACTGTCTTGCTAGGTCTGATGGGGGAAGTCCTTTCGAGGACAGAGCTCCCTTTTGCCACCCAGTTTGGGGTCGTCTAATAGAACAGTCCCTATCCCAGGTACGGAATCGAGCTGCTGAGAAGAGGGATGTCAGCTAATCTCCCACTGCCTGCCAGAAGTATAACATAATGCACTGTATGGTAGGCCACAGGTGCTGGAGGGCTAGGAACCACCACCCCGAGTCATGGACCTTTGCAACCAAGGAGCATTTAGTCAGAGAAGCGCTCATAGGTTCACCCTCCCAAGTTCCTCAATCCATTACCATGCAAGGGACTTACAAGGTAAATGACTGCCTCACAAAAAATACAAAGAATGCTTAATGGGAACCTAAGCTTCAGACTCCCATGGGCCACAATTTATTGATGTGGAAGACTGGTTGAGAATAGGACATCCATTTTGACACACTACTCACCACTGTGGGAGCTTGAGGGGTACGTGAGAGTGGGTCAAGGTGTGCTCCTGCAGCTGTAGACTTCTGTGACCTGAACAATATTGATGTGGAGGTTTGTGTTCTGGATGATGTCCCTTGTGACCACCACTCAGAACCGTGTTTGGTTGCAGGCTGCGTGAGTTTAAGTTCAGGGAGCAGGGAAGCAGAGATATCATTTCACCAAAATGCCTGGGTTAGTGGACGTGACATCACATGACCCTTGACCTCTGAGGATGTCACATGAAGTGATGTCATTTAACCCCACAGCCAAGTGACATCACAGGAAGTGATGGCACACGACCTTTCACCCCTTGACAAAACGGGAAGTAGCATCACATAGCATTGTTCCTCAGTACACTAAGAAAAATACAGTTATGATACAACTGTAATATACATTTAATACAAGAATGGATCACCATATGTAGAGTTAATATTAGAGTCCACTGTAAAGTAATGGGGAAACAGTGATCGCCCTTGTCCCTGCCACCCATGCCCAGTGCCAATCCTGACTGGAGGCACCCATGATGAAGAGCCCTTCTGTGCTGCCTAAGGCTTGTAGCTGAAGCATTATTCCCGACAGCCCCCTAGTACCAGGCAAATGGCAGCTATTGCTTGCACGCAAAACTAAGGCTACCCAACTAACTTATGACACAAGTGCAGGTGTGGTGAAAAGGCAGATAGGGAGGGCTCACTATGACGACTGGCAGTGGATAGGTGGACGAGGAGGAAGTGCGTAGGCAGGAGGGAGTGCTGCTAGGCACTCCAGGCCTTCGAGAAGAGATAGGCTGCAGCAGAAAGTGTGAATGAAAAACCGGAAGGAGTAGGAATACAACACATTCCAGAGACAGGAGTAGTATGTGTGGAGAGAGAGTGAGGGGGACAGCCACATGAGAGCAGCGGGTGCAACCCCGGACAAGGCGGCAAGGGCAAGTTTGTTAAAGAAAAAGCTATACAGAGTCGTCCCATTCCACGTGAGAAAATTAAGAAGATTTATCTAAATGAGGTGCGGCACGGGGTAAAGTCAACTATCAAATAGAACAGAAATCCACAAAGTAACCACACTAGGAATGCCTCCCAGTGATCGCAGAAAGTGTCATCCAGTTGAGAGCCAAGTAAACTCTAACATCAGACAGACTTGGACTTGGAAGAGGATTGTAAATCTAGGGGGACCCCCCAAAGACGACACATAAGAAGAAGTCAGCCTGTAGAAGTGTATTCGTTTTGAAGGTTGGACCTTAAAGAAAAGTTCGATGGGAATGTCATTGAAAGCTGACCCCGCAAGAGATTAAGTCTACAAGAAGACTAATATGATTGTGCATTTAATTGAATGTTGTGTAAATTTTACCCCTGAAGAATTTCCTTGTCAATAGTGTGTAAGTGTGTAATGAATGAAACATGTCGGGTATGGTATGGATGTGGTATGAAAGTCAGCATGAGTTTTATGAAGAATAAGTTAAAGGTTTTTACGGACTGGGTTGCTTGTCTCGACAATAGGTGTGAGCATCTTGTAGATCCAGGTTAAGAGATGAATTTTGTTAATTGTTAAATGGTCAACTGTCACATGAGATCAAATGTACACAACGATATTGTATGGCAATGGCGCAGATATTGTGATTTGACATACTATCTGAAAAACTCTTTTTTTTTTAAAAAAAAGATTAAAAAATTGGAACTGTGAAGAAGAAAAGATAAAAGAAAAAAAGTTTTTTACTGTTGAAATATGAAAAATAAAATACTATTTTTTGATACAATGTGGTGTAGTATGAGAATTTAATGGCTACTAACCTCATACAGTAAGGTTCAACCAAATATGGACTTGGGGAAGCAAGGGACCGAGTGAACATTGTGTATTGTTTAAGAGTTCTGTTTATAGAGGGCTGTTCACTATCGGTCATAGGAAATATTACCTCTAGTCTCTCTCAAGTTTATTGGTAGTATGTGTGTAGCCCATCCTGCTCATCTAGCACCTAGAGATGGTGGACTTCATAAAGTGAGCTATGATAGGGCATTATGTTAACTACTGCTATGTAGCACTCCGTCTATCCTTACAAGGCCTCACAGCGCTGAAGGCTGTCTCGTAAGCACAGTGCTGTCTACTAGTTCTGGGTTTTACCATGTGCTATGAAGGGTGGGGGGCAGCGTTGGTACTTCCTACCTGCCCCTTCACTAACGCCAGTTAATGCAGGAGCTATGTGCTGCCCAGCCTCTGGAGATGAGGTCCTCTGCTGGAGGACAAGGTGGCCAAACACTGACAGAACCAAGGTTGTATCTTTCCATCAGCACAGGAGGTACAGGTCCTGGAGAAGTCTCCAGAAGAGAGAGATGGAACTGCCTGCGGGCCGCATTGAAGGGAAGTCAAGCTAACCCCCGTCATCAGTCAAGTGGCCCAGCCTCCGGTGAACCTCAAGGCTGTGTTTTAAAAATCACCAGCCTGAACGTGGTGCTCTGAGGCTACCACATGAGGCAGACTGGCCTCTGGAAGAGAGCTCACGGGCCAGACTGCATAATTTTAAGAACTTTGCTGAAAGTTGGGCAAGTGCACGTAGTAGCAGTTTGCTGCTTGTGTAATATGGGACGGAGCAAACAGGTTTTGCCCCAATCCACATACACGATGACAAGGTTGTGTGCAGAATCTTACACTAAATCCACTTTAAAAACCGCAGCATTTGCGTCAAACGAATTATATTGAATTTCCATCTAAAGCTCCCAATAAAACGAGTTAATTTAGAAGTAAACACTATTTTGTGAACTTCAGTGATATCCACTGAAAGTGCAATCCGCATATTGACCTCATTCTATCCATCAACACATATAACATAGCCTTATAAGCACTTATTTTCTAATAAGATGCATTACTTCAAGACATTACTGAAAACATATCCAAGAAATACTAGGTGCAAAAAATATGACATGAGAGGTTATTTATAACGCGACTAATACCCAGAGGTTTCTAAGCCTGGAAACGGGGATCGAACCTGCGTTGCTCCGTGTCATCTTATTTCCAAAGGGAGCACGTTGCCGCTGAGCTATCCTGCCGGGACTAGTTTAAGTTAAATCATCATTCCCATCAGGAATGTTAAGTATGATTTCACAATTTCAAAGAAGTAAAAATAACACATGAAAACTAATTTTCACTTAAAGCTATGAGTCATAAAATTTGAGTCGGAGTGTAAATTTTAAATATCGCACTGCAGTTTCCACTAGGCCAATTCCAGAGCGCAAGTTGCGAGTCATTGAAGATACGCAATACAAGAAACAGCATGCGGGGCAGAGGAGTCCAGAGAGAACAGAGCACAGGAGGCCTAGAGGAGAGGTGTCATCAGGAGGGGAGAGGAGGCAGCAAAGAGAGTGGGAGTAGAGATTACAGAGAAATTGAAATGATAAACAGGCAGAGGTGAGGCAATACCAATACCAGCCACAAGGGCACGAAGGAGGAAAGAGAGACAGAAGGCTGTGGAGAGGACAGAAGTGGGAAGAAGGTGATAGAAAGACCCAGGGGGGGAGTGGAGGAAGCTGAAGCATCCATTGCCCAAAGTACACCAGTGGTGAAGGAAGGGGTAAGAAGCAAAGAAGAGGAAGGAGACCCTACTGAGGAAGGGAGGAGAAACCGAATACACTGAAAAGGCAATTGATCACAAGATCTTCAGCTAGACTGGTTTGAACCCAGAATGACTGGTTCTTGGAGGAACCGGTACTGAGCCCGGCTCATAGTGGATTCGACCCAGATTCATTGGCCATCAAACAGATCATTGTGCCGCAACACATTATTAGTAAATATGCTATCCTACTCAGCATGTATGGGCTTATCCTTCCCCAGTGACCCATAGGACAGAGGGAAACTCTGGAAGAAGCTAGCAAATGTGCAAATGAACAAAGATCTTCTAAATACAGCGGCGGGGGCAGTTCTAACACCTCTTCACAAGTTATAAGTAGGCTTTCGGGGAAATTTGCCGTGATATTTTTGACCACCAAAGGTGTGAAGCAACGTTGTTTCCTGGGCTCAGTGCTTTTTCTTGTGTCTGCATATTAATGATCTGGCCAGTGAAGTCAGAGTAACCTTCACAGTTGCTAGATATATAGAGGGCTGAGTACCATTATTGAGCTATGCAGATGATTCTGCAAACCTGGCTTAAAGTTCCAACCCACTGCCGGAACACTTGTCTGCGGTGAAACCATAAATCACAAAAAATAAAAAATCTAGTCCACATTCAATTGGAGCCCGAATATCCTAATTATAAGTAAAATAGCGTGTGGCAAAAGTGATGATTAGATTCATAACAAGCATGGGAACATCATCTCATTGCAAATCAACAAAGTCCTACAAGCCAAGTATGGAAACCTGTTGACACACAGCCCCGGGCAATGGGTCTTGATGACCTTCAGAGACCAGCTAGGAACGCGTCTAAGAATGTTACATTATTCTGCCCAAGAATGTCCTGAATGCTGCGTTTCCAGCTCGTCTGTCAGCTTCCTGCTGTCACGGACAATGAAAGAAGCAACAAAGCGAGATACTTGTCGACATGACCTGGGATGAACCTGTGCAACTGGGAAATCACCCAAGGTGCCAGAAGGCATTACAATAGCACCTGCAACACCTGGGCAGGAGTGCAATTCTCCAGGAGGCTCTGCCATCAGCAACCCATATCTGAAATATTAAAGGCGGTGCAAGCCAAAGGAAGCAACATCCACAGAATTTCATAAGGGTTCCTTCCTTCCTTCCTTCCTTCCTTCCTTCCTTCCTTCCTTCCTTCCTTCCTTCCTTCCTTCCTTCCTTCCTTCCTTCCTTCCTTCCTTCCTTCCTTCCTTCCTTCCTTCCTTCCTTCCTTCCTTCCTTCCTTCCTTCCTTCCTTCCTTCCTTCCTTCCTTCCTTCCTTCCTTCCTTCCTTCCTTCCTTCCTTCCTTCCTTCCTTCCTTCCTTCCTTCCTTCCTTCCTTCCTTCCTTCCTTCCTTCCTTCCTTCCTTCCTCCCTCCTTTCCTCCTTTCCTCCCTCCCTCCCTTCCTTCCTTCCCACATTGCACTGAGCCAGCATGTGCAGAGAGTGTGCCCGACTTTCCCCAGCCAGTGCACCTGCTCAGTTTAGCCAGGGGTGTGCTCAGCATGCCAGCCACTCAGGAGTGACCACGAATAGCCGGAAGAATCCTGAATATGGGGTTCATTTTGACTGGTGAGTTTGGTGAGGCGGACGTTCGCCAAGGCCTAACACTGACTGTTTCAGCTGCTCTCAGCCTTCCCACTTCTTCCTGACTGCTTACATGCATTCCAAGACAAAGAAATGGACTTGCTTAACCTAAAATTCCAGATGTAGGCCAGCATCAACCAGATGCAACTTACAATCATGAAAGGATCCGTGTGGCACGCAGACCAGCATAACATTTCAGAATGTGTGGCTAGCATTCGCTGGTAGACATCTTGCATAGGGAACGCAGGCGATACTGTATCAATATAGAAGGCTAGCATTACTATACTTTGCCTACTTCAACTAAGGCACCACCCTGTCGTGCCAAGAACTAACAAGCAGTGGCAATGCCAATAGTTTGGGCTTTCATCTTTAGACCAATAGATGCTCGTCTTCAATGCAAACTGGAACGTAAGCTAAAGGACGTAATGCAAGTAGGAACCACTAGAGTACATGGTCGTCTGCCGGGAATGTGAATGGCCCATTTTCACCATCGACGATTAGTTGCATCGGATCCATTGGGCCAATAAAGGAGCCGCTCCGGAGACGGCAGTGGGGATTGGATCATCTATGGACCACGTTGGAGAACGTGCATGCAGTGTGTGATGAAACCACAGTGCACACGTTGCTAATGGAGGGAAGACGGGGAAGCAGCAGCTCTGTTGATGTGCCTTTGACAGCTTTGCGTTCACGTAGACCTTCGGTAAGTGTATAAATCCATTCATTTAACTTATTGTAAAACAGCCTCACAGCCCTCGCCATCTTCTGCCTCCAAAACCCCACCTCTGCCCCCACCGGCTTTACGCCCACATCTGCACATTCGAACTTACTGGGCCAATGGCCTGCAGGGGAATGGCACGAGCCAGGAGGCAACCTGGAATGGAGCCAACCCACGGGTTACTCGGATACAACAGTAGTAGGAAGGAAAGAAAAAAAGGAAGTGGAGGACCCTAAACTGTATTGGGTGAAATTCGACAGTGTGAAAGCTGCTTAAACGAAGCCACAGATTGACAACACTGTACAGCTTCAAGGCAAGCAACAAGCCCATGCAGAAAATGTATGCTGCTTGGCCTATCACAAACTTGCCTCTTGCCCATAGCGACCAGTGTTTCGACAAGAACACAGATGCAGGTGCGGAAGAGGGCCTTTTGGCAGCGGAGGAGGGACGAAGAGTACCGGTACGGTTCTAGTTATGCTGGAGCTTGCAAAGAAGTTACTGAAAGCTGATGCTAGTTCAATCTTGGTCATGCTACTTTAACATTTCTCTGAGATACTACTTGGGGAGCAGAAGGTCTCCGTCCTGGGTCTGGGGCCAAGCAGAGGGGGAAGTGCAAGTAGAATCAGCAGGCTGAAATTAGTGGGAAAAGTTTCTGACTTTCACCCACTGCAATGCGTTTTGATTTCTCCCCTAATTGGGTGGAAAATATCAGGCCTGAATGCAGGTGTGGTGGCTGGAAGGACAAACAATAAGTGGTTAACGGAGTGAAGAGCCAGATTAGGGATCACGTAGGAAGATGTTTAAGTTAATGAAGTCCACCGCTAATTGATTTGGTTGTTTTCAACTCAATGGAGTTCGAATGAAATGTTTATAATTATTGAGTGATCTTCCATTGAATTTTCCTCAATCCGCTGTCTGGGTACTGCATGCTTCGTCCCCGACTCTGTAGCAGCACCTGGTCCTGCCAATGGCTCCTTCTTGCAGCTTGCTCCACTTCACAGAGCGCACGCTTGCACAAAGAACTGAGAAGCTTTGCAAGAGACGGCTCGGATGGCCTATGTATAGCCCAGGAGGGATAGGTTTCCAGTCTTTTTAATCCGCTGTCAAACATTTACTGCTTCCACCAGATGCAACAAAAGTACAATAATTACAACTCTTTTATGATCTCTACTTGTTTATGTAAGGCCTTTGTACTATATCCACGTTTACATAGCAGT
Organism: Ambystoma mexicanum; assembly: GCF_040938575.1. Taxonomy (NCBI): domain Eukaryota; kingdom Metazoa; phylum Chordata; class Amphibia; order Caudata; family Ambystomatidae; genus Ambystoma; species Ambystoma mexicanum. The sequence goes on along the minus strand of NC_090934.1, from coordinate 978,859,654 downwards.
TCCAGAACGGGGAGCGTGTGCGTAGAGCAAAAGACTGAGTGGTGTGACACCAAATCAGCACCACTCGGGCAAACGCCACCTGCGACTTAAGAAAGTGCACGGTTGATGGGGTATCGCCATGTGGAATGGAAAAGCTCAGCCTTGAAGTTGGGAATACTTTACAAACCTACGTTCCCGATACCCACTTCATGAACAAGATGCTAAAACAATTATTAATATACTCTAAAGAAATAAACACCACCAACACACAAGATCTGCGATCAACTGCTTTTTAAAATGCCAGAGATTTGCGCACGCCACCTGACTTCTGTGGAATAATCCAGCGACATAGCCCAGCCACCCATGCAAATGAATAACAGTAAGTCCAAGAGAGGGTCACTGCACAGTTAAATTAAGCAAATGGTGCTGATGATCGCATTGAAAGAGCATTGCCTTTTTTAGAAGGGAGGTCCTTTGCAGTGGGAGACGCGGTTGTATACTAATTGACCTTTTCACAATGGAACATGGGAGAATTGACCTTCGGAAGCATTGACCTAATTTAAAAGGTCAATTAGGACATATATGCGGGGGGAAACTACCCTGCAACCCTGCGCCCAATCCAACACTACCCAGCAACACCCCACCCATTATTTATAATCCAAAACCAACCCAAAACATATATAAAATAACCAAAATAATATAAAGGTCAATTGTGCAGAAGGTCAATTAGGACCACTATATTTAGGTCAAATAGGATAAAAGGTCAATTGTAAAAGGTCAATATGGGTAATACCGGAGACGCCACATCACTGCAGGCCTTGACTCTAAACAAGATTTGCAGCGGATGCCAAGTCAGCCATATGTACGTTTCATAGGTGCTGCGTGCTCATGCATCTTAAGCGGTCCGAGCGGGCCGTTGCTATTAGTTCAGTACACTGGCTGCAAATATTGTTTCAGAAGATGAACTTGGGGGATTACGCATATTTACCAAAAACAAGAAAATGTATTTTCTTTGATTCTTTGTCACCACAATAAAATGCCACTTTTACGAATTACTAATGCTTAGTTCATATGAAGCAACAAAAATGTACTTAGTAATTGAGAAATACAACCAACTCTTAATTTGCCAAACGTTCCCATGAAAAAAGTATTCTCAAAAAAATGCTTTGTGCATGGTTTCTTGAAAGTCTGTATTCCTTCTGCACATCTAACTACACTGATGACAGACATGACACGTGTCGTGGAGTCGAAGGCCTCCATAAGCCAGCCTCATGTAACTTACTCCTTCGAGTACTCCTCGCCCATTCCTCAGTAGTGATGTTCTCGCTGCTCACGGTCCTTGTCTGGCGCACACCACGGCAGGCTGAAGTCAATGACTGGCAGCGCAGTAGTGCCATTTCCAAACTTGAAGAATTCTACCTCCACAGAAAGACACCCCTCGACTCCAATATCAAAAAACTTTCCCCACACGTCATTAAAAAGAGACGAGGAAACATTGCTACAGAAGATGTTAAGTAAATAGGTTGTTAACTGCCTAAAATGTAAATACTACACACGCCCATTGTTGCTCATATGAGCAGAACGACGGCTAATTAAAAGGCTGTATGTGGCAATGAGGATAAGCAACCAATCATGACAAGGCTGTTTCTAGCAGAGTGACCGGTGCCTAGAAACAGGCCGGACAGCCTCGGCCATGTCATCTGTGTCGTGGTGAGGGGAGTACAGACCACATCTGCCGCACTCACTGCCTCTGCCAAAGACCAGCACCACCAGAATAAAAACGGTGAAGAATCTCTTAAGTATCACACTGGCTTTGGGTAATCGCCAATCTCTGACCAGTGTCTGCATTATTATACTCCTAACAGCAAACCCATTGAGGCAGACCCAGGAAACCAGTGCTGCAAAAAAAAGCATGAGCAGGATGCTTGTCTCAATGTTCTATGCCAGCATTGCCCCTCTTTCAATGCTGGTTTAGAATGGGCCCAAATCAGTTCATGAGATCTGATCTCAACAATACATGTCAGCATTGCCAATGTAAAACACATTTTCGCTCTGTTAGTGCCCAAAGAAAACACGAGCCCTGTCCCAACAATGAATGACCGCTCTGCCCTTCTTATCATGCCCACATCAAATCCTGCAGCCTGCCTCCATGTCAACCCGTGTTGGTACCATTTCTGCATCATGTCATTGTCAGCGCCCACAAACAGTGCATTTGCCCTGAAACAAACACACATACACAAACACTTCTCAAATGCACTTTTTTAATGAGCCTTAATTCAAGGAATGGTTCATTATTTCACGTCTGACGATAGAAAACTTGAGATGTTCTTAAATTGTCATATAGGTTTTAATAAGTTCAAGACTAGGGCCTTATTACGAGTTTGGCGGTGCAGCCAAAAAAAGTGGTAATTCAGAGGTCACTGTTACCACTGCCTTACCGCCCTGCCAAACTATGGGTTTGGAGGTAAGGCAGAGGAAAGACCTCCAGCAGAATGCTGGAGGTAATTTCTCTCCCTTACTGGCAAAGGGCCTCATCACACGTTTGGCCTGAGACCTTAAATGCGGCGGTAATGGTATTACCGCCGCATTTAAGGGCTGGCCAAATCACGAGTTGGGCAGAAAATGACATTTTTACCTCCAGCTTTTTGCTGGAGGTAAACATGACAATTTTCACGCCATTCTCGGCTGTCTTCGGTACTATTACCACTGACGCAATTACCACAGGTGGTCATAGTGCTCCCCAGCCCCAATGCGTCCTATGGACCCAATAGAGAATGGGGATTTACCACCCACCCACAAATTGCACCGGACCGAGTTGTGGTAATGATATTAGCGTTGGCCGGTATCCCTAAGGTTTTACCACCAGTATACTGCCCAACTTGTGATGAAGCCCAAGAAATTGGCAAACTGGCTCAATTACCACCAGGTTTAATTCCGTCAAAATCTCGCATACAGGGCCATATGCATGCCCTCGCAATCCTAGATTGTGTGCGCTCACTCGTGTCCTAGGCCATGTGCATTCCCTTGCAATCTTAGATTGCGTACGCGCCCTCGCAACTCTAGGCTATTCTTCTCTGCTCGGCCTTGCGCCCTCTGCATCCCCTGCAGGCCCTCTCCTTCCCCCTTTCCTTGCCCGCTTCCCCTGACCTATTATTACTTTCTGGGATTGTGTTCTCTATGGTTGTTGCATTTTTTTCTCTAGGTTCCCTTGGTAGTTTGTTCTGCTTTTTTGATGTTTTGCTATCCATGGTTGCTCGCTTCCATCATACTGCCTGCAACCCTGCTGTTCATTCTTTATTCTAGGTTCCGTGGTCAATTGTTCTGTTCTGGCGTTTTTGTTTCTCATTGGTTGTTTGCTTACATTGTATTGCCTGCATCCCTTCCGTGTCCATTCTTTACTTCTAGGTTCTGTTGGCATCTGACTTTGTCTATATGTTGCATCTGAGTTTCAGTCATTGTTGTGTCTGCTGTGTGCCCCTCCTCCTTCTGTGTCCCCCCGTCCTGCCTGCTCCCTTGCTCACCCCTAACCCCCTCCACTCTCCCTCCCCCCACTCTGCCCTCTGCACCCTCTATGGTGCTCTCTGTCCCTCTTATCTTCTCTAACTGCTTTTCTGTCGACTATTATATCGTTCTCACTATTAGGAAGAAGTTCAAAAGGGATATCCTGGTCTCCAACCCAGTGTCAGTACTCACTCAGTTCGCCTGTGGATGAACAACCGGAACCCTGCAGGTCTGTCGTGTTCACCGGAGGATGGACGACCGGATCCCTGCAGGCCTATCTGTCATGGAACCCGGCCCAGTAGCCCGGGTCTCCTCACAAGAGGGAGTTCTTTCTTTAGATTCGCCCCTCTGCTGATTCAGAAGTCACCAGACAGAAGGGAAAATCAAACTAAAGAGCGGGAGTGAGACACCACTCTAATGAAAAACAACACTAGATTAGATCTCTTCTTGACAATGTGGCCAGTACAATAGAATAGATTAACAAAAGAAGTAGCCTACATGATGTGGATGACTTTGTGGACCGACCCATGGGCAGAAGATTGTGAATACTTCAACTGATCCACCTCCTACAACAGAGACATGAAAGAAATAAACTGCTTCAATATTGGGCTGAATAATACCAGTGACGGGGCAGAAGAGGAAGTTAAGTTTCTTACCAGCGAGAGCTGAATTAGAGATTGGAGTCAGGAGGAGTTGATGAGGAATAGTCCAAAACGTGAACAGCAAGGGAGGTTAGTAAAGGAACTGTACCCAAGTGGCACGAGGGACGCACTAGGTATGGGTTGGTGCACTCAAAATACTCTGCAAAGCCTCCAGGCAGTGCAAGTTGGTGTAACACAATAATATGGGCTAGGCAACAGGCAAGTTTGTAGAATGGATTCAATATGGAATAGTAGATTTGTTTATCAGTTGAGCAGAGATGACAGTATCAGTTGAAGAGATTACACGAGATCAAGGGAGTTCAATGTTGATTTCAGATACGTTCAGGGAATGTGATTGTTGACCGTATTGAGATTCAGTCTATCATAATTTGCAGTGGAAGGAGTAGATGCACCGTAGTGCTGAAATAGAATGTAAATACGAAATACCAAATCCGACGTCCGTGTGGCAAGGCAGTCCAATAGAAGCAGGCATGGTCGAAGTACCGATTAAGCAAGCCAACGGAAGGTCAGGAAACAAGATAGAATTTACTTCGGAATGTCAGGATACAAAATGCTGTAAGCAACTGCTCTTCCGGTTTTCGGAAGATTTTAAACAATTCATTGACAAGTCACATTGCGCGAAAAATACGTGCCTTCACATGACTTGTTGGAACACACCGTAACCCGGGGTGGTTGCATTGTGTACGCTGCTGCGTTTGCTGACGTGGCTGTTGATTGTGTCTCCACGGCAACCTCCATCATTATAGGAACGGTGCTCCTGCTCCACGGGAACAACTGGAGGTTGTTCTTCGGGGCAATAGCCTTGCTTTAGAAGATTCACGACCCACTGGGGCCGTGACACCCAGGCCTCCCTATTGCTGATACCTACACCAGAGCTTCCTCCAGACGGACCTTTACCAACATCCTCTTTGCTGGTCCCTCTCCATGCCTATGGACCCCCATAAGGTCTCTCTTCTCTCTCCTTTTTCCTCTTCACCCATTAATGGTGGCACCCGATGGAAGACCCTCCTGGCCCCCTTTCACTCCTCCAAGACCATCATTAATGTTTACCTAAATGTCACCGTCTTGGTCCAAGGCCCTCAGGCCAACCTCCTCCTTTTTGATAGACACTTGCTGTGCCTTATCAACTTCCTTTCTTCTCCTGCTGTCCCTTCTTTCCCCTCTCTGGCTCCTCTGCCTCCTCCTTCCTTTGCCACCTCTACGGCTGCCTCTGCTGCTTCTTTGGCCACCCTGTTGCCTCCTTCCTCCGCCACCTCTCTGACACCCACCTCCTCCTCCTCCTTGGCTACCTTGCCCTCTCCTCCTTCCTCCTCTGTCCACCCTCGGGCGCCTTCAACACTTCGGCAGGGCATACCTCTTACCTGTACCCCTCCATGGAAGTCCTTCAAAGGGGGCAACCTGCTCCAAATTACCACTATCAACTCTCGCTCAGCTGTCAAACACGCCTCTGACATATGCCATCTCCTGGAAGAACTCGATCTGGACATTCTCGGTCTGACCAAGATGTGCTGCATGGCCAGCTCTGTTACAAGCTTTGACATGCTCCTTCCTGATGTCTACAAGATCCTCTCCGTGCCCAGAACCAACCATCCCAGTGGGGGTGTAGCCTAGATCTTCTCGGAATGGATCCCTGCTTCTATCCTTCCTATCCATAACTCCTCCTCCTTTGAATGCCTGGTCTGCATGCTGCCTTTCTCTCTCTCTCTGGCCTTTCTCTCAATGTGGCCACTATCTACTGGCCGCCCAGCCAAGTTCCATCCTTCCTCTCTGAGTGGGCAGACCTCTCCTCCTCACCCCTCACCTCTACCTCTCAACTTCTTCACCTATGAGACTTTAACATCCACTTGGATGCTTCTTGTCCTTCTGCGGGACTCTTTTGCAACCTCTGTGACTCCCTCTCTCTCTATTCTTCCCTCTGGCCTGGCTCACTCTGCAGGGCACACCTTGGATGTCTGATCTCATCAGACCTCCCCCTCTCCAACCCTCCCACCATTCCTCTCTTCTGGAGTGATCATTTTCTCCTTTCCTCCCATCTCTCTCTCTCTACCCCTCACGCCAAGCCGACCCCAGCACTGCCACCAACCTTCTCTGTCATTCGACCCATGAAGCGTGTGTCAGTGGAGGCTTTCGCCACTACTTTCTCTCCTCCTTCTGCACCTTTGGCTGACTCACACCCTGACACAGCCCTTTACAACCTTCATCTTTCTATCTCTGACACTGTGTATGTACTTGTCCATGTCACGAGGATCTGCTTGAAGACCAAATCCAAGTGCAACTCCTGGTACAACTCTGGCCTCGTCACCCTTAAACGCAAGTGCAGGGTGGCTGAGAGGAAGTGGAGGGCAACAGGGGCACCCTCTGACAAACTGGCCTGCTGCCTGCTCCAAGAAGAGAGCTCACATCCAAGCCTGTGTCGCTGCGACATCTAACAACTCAGCCAAACTCTTCAAAATCTGCAAGGAGCTGGTCAATCGTGCTGCAGACTATCTCTCCTGTTCCCTCTCAGGCCTTGGCTTCTCATTCCATCACTAAAACTCAAGACATCCTGCCCATCCTCTTTTCCTCTTCTTCCTCCTCCTCCACCCCTGGCATTCTTGTGGCTGCCCCTCCTCCTCCCTTCTCTTCATTTCCCTTGTTCACCCCTGACGATGTTTCTAGATAAGTCTGATCTATGAAAGTCTTGTCAAAACTGGTTCTTCCAGAACCAAGAAGGACTCCATTGACACCCTTGCTCCAGCCTTGGCTGATTTCTGCAATCACTCTTTTGCCACTGGAACCATCCCTTACACCCTGAAGCACTCCTTTGTGCATCCCCTCTTAAAGAAGCCCTCAGCCGACCCCTCCTGCTTGGCTAACTATCGCCCGATCTCTATCACTCCTTTCCTGGGCAAACTCTTGGAAAAGCTGGGCATCTCCCAACTTAACCTTCACACTGAATCTGTTGGTTGTCTCCATGACCATCAGTCTGGCTTCAGAGCACCCAGAAGCATGGAAACTGCTCTCCTGCACATCCATTAAGACCTGCTCTCTAACCTTGATTCTAACCTTCCTTATGTCCTCATTCTCCTCAATCTATGTTCTGCTTTCAACACGGTCAACCATACCATCCTGCTTAAACGTCTCTATGATAACCTGGGTATCACTGATCAGGCCCTGGCCTGGCTGACCTCCTTTCTCACTGACCGACCCTCTCTGGTCCAACTGGCATCCTACCTCTCTTCTATCTCCCTCTCTCTCTACCTGTGGTGATCCCCAAGGGCCTAACCTTTCTCCCTGGCTGTTCGACCAGTACTTGGCACCTCTTGCCCACCGCATCACTGCTCCAACTTTCAGTGTTGTGTGGATGACACCCAGATCTCGTTCAGGCTCCCCTCGGCTGCCTCTACTCCATTTCTTATTGCAGACTGTCTGTCAGCAATTCAGGAGTCATGTGCCGCCAATGATCTCTGCCTTAATGCCAGTAAAATGGAGATTCTCCTCATCGGAACACCAGCTCCCTCCTTTCCTCTCTCTCTCTGGCTGCCCACTCTGGGTCCTCTTCCATCTTCTACTTCTAAAGCTAAGAAGCTTGGGGACATCTTCAACTCCACCCTCTTCTTTTCCCCTCACATCTCTGACGTCTCCGAAGAAGTCTAACTATCAGCTGGACCTCCTCAGAGGTATTCTTCCTTTCCTCACTTTCCCCCAGAAGCTCTCTGTCTCCAGAGCTCTGGTCCTCTCAAGGCTGCACTACTGCAACAGCCCTTCCTGCCTCTATTCTCCATCCTCTACAACTTATCCAGAACAGGACTGCAAGACTCTTTCCGAGACAAGAGATTTCAGAGCTGGAGACATACGATCCGCCCCAACTACTCAGCATTTAATATTAATGGCAATATAATCACAGTTGCCAAAGCAGTGAAAACACCAGATTTTCACCTTGACTCGGCCTTAACATTAAAGAAACAAGTGAACTCCTTAGCATCCTCTACTGCCTACACGTACAAGCTCATTAGGGCAAGTAGAGCTTTCCTTACCCATGCCAGCTGCATCATCATTACCAACGCCCTAATACTTTCCAAACTTGACTATTGCAATGCCTTGTATTTGGGAGCCAACAAATACATCATTGACAAAATTCAAACATTGCAAAACAATGCCCTTAGAACTGCCCTCAACTTACCTTCTAGAGATCACATTTCTAACAAAAGAAGAGAACACAAATGGCTCAAAATCTGGACAGAATCTCACTTAAAACAGCATCACTTAGCTTTAAATGTCTTAATAACGCAGCCCCCCTACCTGGCAGCAAGAATAGTGAGAAAATCATTGACTCGCCCCACCAGAACCGCCAATTCCTACTGCCTACAGATACCTAAATTTAGACTGAAAAAAACAGGCGGTAGCAGCTTCCCAGTTAAGGCAGCCCAATACTGGAATGCTCTCCGACTTGACATTAGAACAGACCAATCGTACTATCGCTTTAGACTGAATATTCTCACATAGCTAGACTCTAATGACCCCCAAGATTAACCATGTGTCAATTAACACCTATAGATCTTACTCAATCTGACTGTATATATGCATATTCTTTAACTGACTTGTCGAGATGTAATGTTTCATATTTATATTGTGTCTTACCTTGTAACTAAGCTTTTAAGTACGCATGTTTTTCTGCTCTCTGTTGCGCCCAGTTACCTTTGGGATTGGCGCTCCATACAAAATCAATAAACAAACAAACAAACAAAGAACTCCAGCTCTGAAATCTCTTCATTGACTCCCAGTGGCAGCAAGGATCATGTTCAAGACCCTCTGCATTGTCCACAAGGCTTTCTGGGGCCTGGGACCGCACCACCTCCAACTCTCTCTTTCTATGTATATCCCATCTCGAGTTCTCCGCTCACCCACCTCCAACTCTCTGAGGGTCAGTCGCTTTTCCAAGCAGAGAGTTGGGGCAGATCTCTCGCTGAATGACACAAGGCCTAGTAAGATTGTTGTTTTGTACTCCATCTGTTTTCCCCCTCCTTGTCTTGTTGCGCCTAGAAACACTTGTGTACAGGCATGTTATAAATGCCAAATCATATCATATCATGGAGTCCTGTGGACTCCAATAAATGTGGACTAAGAGCCCCTACCGCTACTTGTAATCCAGTGGTAATTCTGCCAGACCAAGTGGCAGTAACGGTAAATCCATTTGGTGGAGTTTTGGCAGATTTACTGCCAAAATATCACCAAACTTGTAATGAGGCCCTAAAACACCACCACAAGAGCCTTTGTGAAGAACACATCTGCTTGTAGTCACTACTTTGAAAAATGTACATTGTGCATCATTTATAATGAAAAATGTACACAACATTCTCACATCCAAATCACTTAAAGAAAGCAGAGACATTTGAGAGGAAAGGGCCACCCCTACATTATTTGCCATGTCTGATGCATGCATTAAACTGTTGCCTGTTAGAGATGCATTGCTAAAAATAAAAACAAGCATAAAAAGTCTGCCACCCAAGAAGAGTGGATGGGGCACTTTCTATCCCCTGCATAGCCCACTTGATGCTTTCACAAAAGCAGCAGCAGCAGGAAAATAAATATCTCAGAGTCCTCCAAAATGCCCTGATCTGCCCCTACACGCACACACACACACACCTTGCATCCTTCCCATTCTGCTGGACACATGTGCCAAGGAGGGGTTGAGAATGAACCAAACAGTGCTGTATGGGGGATAGGAAATGCAAAGGGGCCCTAATGCGTTGCAAACAGCATTTGGGGCGGAGCCTGGGAAGAGTCTGCTGCAGAACCCCAGGTAGAGCGGTGTAATTAAAAGGAGTGGATTAAGCAAAGCCAGAATCAACGGGAGTAAAATCCATTTTGAAAGGTGTGTCCCTTATAATTGATGTGCAGATACAAAATCTGTCAAAATAAATACATTCAAATACGGAATCAAATCTAATCAAAACAGGTCAATGCATGTTCTGGTCCCTCAGCTCGTTTGAAAGAAATTCATGATTCCTATGCATTCATTTTGAGAAATAATTTTAGCTGCAAAACTTCAAAAATGTATTCACTGTATAATAGGCGCCCTCCCTTCATTGGAATTTCAAATGTCTTCAACTGATGTGATTCCAAACATGGCTGATCATGGTGTCTAGCTCGGGAGAATAGCTCAGAGGCAATGTGCTCGCCTCGGAAACGGAGCGACACAGGTTTGATCCCTGGGTCCGTGCTTAGAAACCACTGGGTATTAAGCATGTTATAAATAACATATCATATCATACTTGGAAAAAAGTAGTACTTGTCGCTCACCCTGTTATTAACTTTAGCGTGCTACAAAATCAGGTTGCAGGGGTCATTTCTGGGGTCCTTGCATAGCCCCTTTTTGCGGATTGATTCTTAGCTGGCCCCAGCCCAGTTAAAGCTCTGGAACCTTGTCTAACTCTTCTCCTGAAATTGCTATGACAGCACAGCCCCTGTATAGGAATGATTAGTGTCGCTTACTTAGTGACAAGCGTTTTCTATTCAGAGGAACGGGGAGGTTTTCCTATGTTTGTGAACGGGGCTGCGAGTCACCTCCAGTGTGCCAGAATGCTTTCAGCTTTGCCTTTGTATATGAAGGTGTGTCTCCAGTCTGCGTGTTGCCCCCTGCGTTGGCATGTCGGGTCTTTCTGGAGCTGTAGGTCGCTTCCTTGAGGGCGCGCATTGGAGCTGGCAGGCAGGGACTATGGTGGTGTGTGCAGAGAAACATGTGCCCCCAGTGCGCATTTGCAACAATCTCTAGTCACTCATTAACATTTCACATTCGAATATAAAACACTTGTTTTGGTCACAGGCACTCCTCACAACAAACAAAGGTACAGATTGTTTCTGTGTCTGGAATCGGCCAGGGTCAATGATCCATATATATCCAGGGTCCGAGTAAGCTCTCAACTGAAAGGGGATTTTTGCACAGTTTCCCGTCACCTTTTTACACAATGAATGCATTGGCCAATTCTTGCAAACACTTTGCTTTAATACTTGTTCTAATCGTTATCGCTCATGTCTGGACTAAGCTGTTCTATTCTGAGGCGCTCTGGAGTTGGAAACCAGAACCAGGAGCTGCTTCTACTCTATAGCAGGTGTGAATCGGCGTTATGCCTTCATTACTTGATAAACGTTCTCTCTGTGTATTTATTAACCAAGAATGTACAGAAAAACACATCCGAAAGTACTCTAGTGCTCCATGCCCCTGCCCTTACTCTCTCGAAATATGCCTTGAAAAATCCAATCCCATCATTATTTTGTCCACAATCATTGAAAAAAAATGATCTTCCGCTCACAGTCCCCGGCAAAAGGGAAGGAGGGTGTGGCGCCAGCAAATCACCGAAGGGTTAGTATTATGAGGCTTGCCTCGTCTTTTTATGAATGGGATCGCAGCACCTAGTGGACACGTCTGGTATTGCGCAGAATTACACAACTACAAAATCGAACAAGGGAATCCTACAAAAATAATTAGCCATAGGGACTAAAAGAGCATACTGTATTTGCAGCGGTACATTATGATACAACTATAGAAGCATGATTATGTACCTATGTAATGTATGATAGCGATTGGCCACATATAAAAGAATCCTAAATGTCAAGTCACCATAGTGGCAGCTTACCAAAACGAGCCCTCATTTCATTGCAAATCAAAACAAACTCCCAAAATGCAAGTTACTTTACCTAATTTAAACAATTTATAATTTTATTTGGAAGATACATGATATATTTACCATTCAAAGATGGGTGGGTTGTTTCCAGAGAGCTTCCTTAGAAACAGTCATCCAAGATGGCTGCCTCCATTGAAGAGCTCACTCAAAATGAAATCGTTCTGAGATGGGCAGGAATGGGAGGGATTAGCCATAGGCATTGCATTGGCTAGGGGCAGGGAATGGGATGGTTTACAACTGTGTATCCCTCATCAAATGTTGTCTTCATTGGAAAATAATTACAGACCCACTTTCAAAGCCCATATTAGAAGCTCTTATGTTGATGACAATAGTTCCGGCTTTTAAGGTAGTGCTTTCAGCGCCACCCAATAGCCAAAACTAAAAATGAAGTATAACGCTACATGACATGGAATAAACACTTAATACTAACCTTTTTGACATCAGGTTGACAGGCCTTTTTAATTTTATCAATCCATTCCCTTACCGTCTGTTACCAACAGCATCCACCTTTACACACAGTCTATCCTTGACTGTGGCGTGCTTGGATCAGGCTTTGCAGTCACAGAATTATCATTCTAGAGTTTTACCTGGGGTACAACGTATAGAGATGTCCGGGCAAATAAGTCACCAAACTTCCAAAATTGCCAAAGCACACTCCCAAGCCCCTCGTTCATCCAAGTTACATTGTGTGCAAACTTGCAACTCTCAATCTTCCTGGGAAACACAATCCGATTGCCACAACTCTTTTGGACATGTCCACCTCCTCCCTTTGGCAGAACCAGGGTCCATCTAACAGCACTGTCATGCACCCATGATATAACAAACCATTGTTACCCCACTGCATCCTTCCCTCACTGTGTTCACAGCGTCTATTTCCCGCTTTCCATCTTCTTATTTTCGCCTGCACTCATTTTCTTTTTCATAGCAGACTAAGGTCTGGTTACCCCTGACAGGGTGCACAGAGCGCCACTCTAGTGTCAATTGATACTACTACAGTGGTGATTTAGTGCGGTATAAAAGAATATTAACATAACATCACCATGAGAGCTTCCCTACTGAGCAGGGGGTGATCTTCATGCCAAACACATCCCTTGTATCTTGACGGCCATGACCTGCTTCCGTAAAAACGTGGCTGTTGATAAATATGACAAGCACTGATTATTCTACTGCTTAATCATATCTATTGCCTGTCTCTGTTGTGTACCTTATGTTTCTGCTATTCAACCAAACACAGTGACTCCCTTGGGTTTGGGCGTTACAAAACTGTTATAAATAAATAAAATATAAATGGATAAAGAAAGTCTATCACTGATCAGTACCTGTAGATTCGGCACTCTCCTTCAAGCCACATCTCATGTGCACTTACCAATAGTGACCATGCCCATCCCCTCTTTTTGGGGAGAATAATTGCAAATGACCTCATAACCTCCTTAGCATGAGCCATATCTTGAAGCAAAGAGGGCTTGTGTAATGGAGTTCCCTTTGCATGGCTAACTAGTAAAGAAGAAAAGTTCCAAAACAGGTCAGCAAAACTAATAAGGGGACTTTTAGGAAGTCAGACCATGCTGAACTGTGGACATGTATCTACTGTCCCATGGAACAGTAGAAGGCATCTGAACTGCCCTGCATAGTACATACCGGTGATGCTGCCCACCTGTTCCCACTAACTAGCCACACAAAATGCATACCTAAGTACTCAACTGCACAAGAGAACATCTAGAATTCAAAGAGAGCACATGGAGTGCTCTTCATCACTGTGATTTGTTGTATACTTCCTTATAGCTATGCGTGTTTTTGTTTTTATAATGTATCATTCCTTGGTTGTTTTCCTTGTATACCACTCTAACACATCATTCAACTGACAACACATTACCAAATAAATACATCCAAATATTTGTAAAAATCATGAATGCCTTGGTTCTTTTGGGTGTTTTACATGGGACCATAGCACACATTGGCAGGGCAGTGCCTAGACAACATAGCGCCCAGAATGAAACACCAAAATAGCTCCCCTCATCTACTGCTACCCTGCACGGCACACCATCTCCAAAATCATTGCAATTTAAATACTGGTTTATTGACATGTAATTAAAGTCAATAAGTAGACAATGGGGCTCATTACAATTTTGCCGGTCTGGAAAAATTGTAGGTAAAATTTTGATAATTCTAGCACAGGCAATTTATCCAGACTGGCAAAACACAAGTTTACCGGTCGGGGCCACACATTTACCTCCAGGCCTCACTTGCCGGTAAATCAGATCCCTACCGGCAAGGTAATTCCGCAATTGCTGGCACCAGTACTACTGGTGCCGGTTATTGTGGCAATCCCCTCCCTGGAGTCCTTTGGTCCTCCATGGAATCGGGATTTACCAGCGTTTCCGCCACTGGGAATATCCCGGTAGTACCGGGATACCAGGCGGAGGAAACAGTTGGGGCAGTTCACGGGTATCCCACCAGAATTACCGGCTGGATACCGGCAAACTTGTAATGAGCCCAAATGTCTATAACACTATTTTTAACAGGAATTCCTTTTCTAGCTCATGTTTTTGTTGCCTAAATGAAGGCCCTTTCCCAGAAGATGCTTCCACAAAGGCATCTGTTTTTGCTGCTGTCATCTACTTTTCCAACAATTGTGCTCTCAATTGAAAGTGTTACTAGAGCCAATAGCTCTCAAATAAAGGGAGAGAATTAAGCGGTGGGGGTAAAAAAGGCAGTTCCCACCTACATTAAGTAAGGTTATACGAAGGCCTCGAACCTACATCAAAGCGCTATCGCGGAAGACCAGAGGTACTAGGCAGGCTATGAGGTAAAGCAGTCATGTTATCATATGATTTGCGTACCTAGACACATGTGTGCAATTGCTTGCCAAATGGTGTGAGTGCATAAGTATTTAATGGGAAAACCTGGTTTATGGTGAGAGTACCTGAGTATAGGATGGCAATATTGATTCTACAAAATGGCATGAGTACTTATGCATGTGATGACAACAGCTACCTAATGCAGTGAGTTCCCAGCCATACAATGTTCACTTCTGGCAAAGAGTTGCATGCCAAATGGAAAGCTCATGTGCAACGTGCTGATTTTGGGAATGGGACAATGCCAGCACATCAGGATGAATTAGGGTTATAACAAAACCGATTAATGCAGAGTTTAGAAGGGGTCGATCTACACGAAGCCAGAGGCGTTGCTGGGGAGTCGGGGGGGGGGGGGCTGAGCGGGCTATAGCCCCGGGTCTTTTGGTGGTAGCCCCGGATAGAAGCTCAGGGACTACAACCAAAAGGCTATAGCTAGCCCCGAATCCCGCCAGTCCTGACATTAGCTTAGCCCCTGATCTTTTCCAGACTTAGCAACACCCCTGCAAGGAGCTCTAGAAAAATCACCAAATTATTATTTTGTGATGCATGTGCAATGCCGACATATTTAAATGCCTAGTAAATTGTGGAAGTTGCTGCTGTCTGGTGGCAAACGCTGTCATTTGTGAGAATACCTGGCAATGAGGCAACACCTGTGAAAGGATGGTAACTTGGACATGGAATAGTAACAGTGGGCACATCCTTAATGCTTAATGTACATGGGCACGTGGTCTCAATACCTATAGTAGCAAGATTCAAAACCTTTTCACTAGACACATGTCAACACTGTTGTCTTTATAATACATTGTTGCTAAAAGAATAGTTTTTTTACCTTTGCACATACATTTGTTACAGTTAATAAAACACACATACACACCCACACACACCCAAAGGAAGTAATACCCTTAAGTGCAATCCCCTCAGCCTTCAACCCTCAATTATTCCAACTCCTGACCCCTTTGCTAAAACAAAAAAAAAGCAGAATCAAGCAAAGGGCCTGATTTATAAAGCATTTTTCAATGGGATTTTCCGATCAAAAAATGTTTTTGTAAATCAGGCCCATAATGTGAAAGAGCTTAGTTTGGCAAGGTAACTCCATGTCACCTCGGCACATGTTTCCAGTCCCGGGCTTTGGTGTAACAGGTCAATGCATTCTGGGAATTGTAGTCTTTTGTTTCAACTGGATTAAGATACCAGAAAACAATGATTGTCAAAAGAAATCACAATGGTTTTCAGACGACACGGTTACTCATTTGATTGCCTCAAAAATTCCACAAACAAGAAAATGGGCTTAGTGGTCTGCTAAAATACAAGAAATTAATTACAACCCCTGCCCCCCTCATATTTTGCCCTCCTTTGGCCATTTACTTTGGTACCCCACAAACAACTACTCTTGCAGGCTATCTTTGGCCCTTTTGATGATGACAGCAAACTGTTTTTAAAAAAGCAGCCCCTTCATTCCTCCTGTGAGCTTTGTGACTCCGATATAGCACAGAAACTGCAACGTTATGTACACCACTATTAAAAAAAACAAGAAAAGCATTAATTTTAGAGATCTTTTTCAAACTTGGTCTGTGGTCCATCTCGGGCAACAATTCTGAGCCGGCTCTCATAGCTACAACTGATACCAACCTAGCCACTACCAGTCAGGGTTCAATATCTTTACCTATACCTATTTACGGTGCTAACTGTTAGATGGTGGGGGCTGCCCAGGGCCCCCACCGGCACTCACACGCACGCCAGCACACACGCGCAAGGAACCACGCAGGATGCGTGTGTTCTGCTCGGGTCCCCGGCTCGAACTGCCGGGTGACCGTCTTTATTACACACAGTGCATGCGCGAGCCTCGTTGCCACTCGCGCATGAGTATCACCTGCATAGGCACTACGCAACATCTCTCCTTTTTCCCCAAACAATAAACCACTTCAAATAATGCACTCAACAGTAACAATCGAAACTTAAACTGTCTTCCACCAGTTACGAGGCAGGGTCCATAATAAAGTCTTGGAACCTCTGCGGCTGCTTGCGCCCCGCCCGGCTCGGGTACCTGCGTGCCTCCGATGCGGGTGCCTCTGGTGTCCCTGGAGCCTCTGGCGGTCCATTGTCTCTCGGTGCCGCTCCTGCATCTTCCTCTGGCCTCTGCATGTCGTTCTCTGCTGGGTTCGGCGCCACCTCTAAGCGCTTGAAGAACGATGCATTCCTGGTGACTGTCCCTCGGGCATTGGCCGCTGTGACCATAGATCCCTTGACGTGGGTCACCCCCAGCAGCTGCGCTTCGTAAGGTAACGACAACTTCCCTTCCGGCCTTCGATTACGCACCAGCACGGTGTCCCCCACTGCAATCACCGTCTCCGGTAGTCTTCGCCGGACAGTCTCTCGCTCGTTCTGGGCCGCCCTCTCTGCTCGCACCCGGTTGTTATCAAACTCTCCCGGACGTCGACCTTCAACTTCGGGTAACAGTCCTCGTGGAGCCTGCTTGAAAAGGGCTTCCGCTGGCGCAACCCCAGTGGACTGATGCGGCGTCGTGCAGTATTCGCTCAGGAAGTCCAACAGGTTGCGCCAGAGTTCCTCCCCTCCATTCAGCGATATGCGGAAAACTTTATTGAGCATTCGCTTGAAGCGTTCTACCTCCCCATTTGCTCTGGGCCAGGGCGGGGTGACTTTCCGATGCTTTATCCCCCTCTCCTCACAGTATTGAGCAAACTGTTGCCCCTGGAACGGTGCTCCGTTGTCCGAGCATATCTCCAGGGGAAATCCATGGGTGGCAAACATCTTTTCCATGGCCAGGATGGTGTGTTCCCTGGCCGTGGACTCAACCAGCTCCACCTCTGGATAGCTCGGCCACTGGTCTGTCACTGCCAAAAAGTACATTCCCCGGCCCGTGGACCCAAAGTCTGCATGCACTGTCTCCCCACGGGTGTTCACTCCTCTCCATGGCCTGAATGGGTGGCCCTCTTTCCACTGGACTCGCTGCTTGGCTGGGGATGCAAGCTCTCACAAACTCGTCGACCCTTCTCTCCAGGTCCGGGAACCAAATTTTTAACCGTAGGCGTGCCTTCGTCTTTGCCGTCCCCTGGTGCCCTTTGTGGGCGAGCTCTAGCACTCTGCCCACCAGTGTCCGTGGGATCACAATTTGGTGGCCCCTCAGCAGGAGACCATCCTCTGCTACCGACAGCTCGTGACGTGTCCTCCAGAGAGCCTGCAGGTCCTTTTGTGCGCCGTTGTCCCTCCGGGCATTGTTCGCGAGGACTTCGCGCCATTCCCCGCTGGCCACTGCTTCTTTTATTCTCAGGAATACCTCGTCAGCATTTGATTCGTCCGCAATCTCTTGGCGCGCCAGGTACGACGGGCAGCGCCGATTCCACCACCAGGTGCACAGCTTCCACGCAGTCTGCCACCTCCTCCGAGTCCCTGGGCCGCCCAGCTCCTGGATGCCAGGACAGATAGTCCGCTGGGTTGTGCGTGCCAGGCCGATACAGCAACTTGACCCCGTGCTCCATGAGCGAGAGCATCCATCTCTCGATGCGAGGCGGTGGCTTGGACGATGCCCCCGACATGATCGGGATCAGGGGCTTGTGATCCATCACAACAACTACAGGCTCTCCCAGGATGTAAATCCAAAAATGCTTGCAGCTCCATGAGATGGCCAAGGCTTCACGCTCAATTTGGGAATAACGCTTCTCAGTTTCTGTGAGAGCCTTGCTAGCGTAAGCAATGGGCCGCATCGTCCCCTGAGGATCCGCCTGCATTAGGACTGCTCCCAGCCCTACCGGGCTTGCGTCAACCATGATTTCTGATTCCCGGTCTGGATTGAAGTAGGCCATAGTCTCTTGCCCCGACAGGGCGTTCTTGATGGCAGTGTTCCTTCCCGGTCCAGGTCCAGGCCACGTCATTTCTAGTGAGTGCCCGCAAGGGTTCCGACAGGGAGGCCAAATCGCGAATAAATCGCCCACAGTAATTGACCATCCCCAGGAAGCTCCTTATTTCCGCGGGGGACCCCGGTGGGGCGGCCTCCTGAATTTCCTTCACCTTCTCCGGATCCGGGGAGATGCCCCCGGCGTGAAACACAAACCCAAAGAATTCCAGCCGGTCTGTCAAAAACTCACATTTTTGTTTGTGTAGGGTCAGTCCTAGGCTGCGGAGTCTTTCCAGGGTGTTCTCCAGGCACTTCAGGTGTTCTGCTTCTGACCTTGCGAACACCAGAATGTCATCCGACATGTTTATTACCCCTTTCAGTCCCCACAGGGCCCCCCCTGATGGCATTTTGGAAGACTTCCGCTGCCGACGAGACCCCGAAGCTGAGCCTCTTAAACTGGTATAACCCCTAGTGAGTCGTAAAGGTGGTAATGTATCTTGACTCGGGGTGAAGCTCCAGCTGGTGGTAGCCAGACCTCAGATCCAGTTTAGAGAAGACTCTCGCCCCCTGTAGGTAGCCAACAATGTCATCTAGGGTGGCCGTGAGGTGACGTTCCCTTTTGATCACCATGTTTGGCAACCTCATGTCCATGCAGATGCGGACTGCACCTGGCTGTTTAGGCTTTGGGGCGACCACGATCGGGGAGACCCAGGGGGTAGGGTCTTCCACCCTCTTGATAATGTCTAAGTCGACCAGTTTCTGTAACTCCTTCTCCACCTGCGCCCGCAGGTGGAACGGGATGCGGCGATGCTTGAGTGCCGTTGGTCTCACCGACTCATCGATGTGCAGCCATATGAGGTCGGCCTTTAACTTCCCTATCCCTTGGAAGATCATGTCAAAGCGTTGGAGCAGGCGTTCCAGGTCTGTGTGATATACAGCGAACGTGAAATGCACCATGTTCAGCGCTTCGGATGCAGCACAACTCAGGAGGGAGTGTGGGCTCACGCTTGTGACGAAGAATCTTGCTTTTATCTTGCTCAGTCCATGAGACACAGGTGCCACAAACACCCCTCGGATGGGGAGTGGCGTGTCTCCCCCGAAGGCATATATCCGCGCCTTGGATTCTGTCAAGTCGGGAGGGCCTGGGAGTGCTTCATAATGTTCAGTCGCTAGCACACAGACAGACGCCCCCGTATCTATGAGGACCGGGGTGGGAACTTCTCTGATGTTTACCATGCATGTTGGTTGTCGGCTTCCTCCGGGGCCTGTGGCAATGCTTGAAATAAAGAAGATTTCCTCCTCGTCCTCCTCCTCTTCTGCGATATTCAGGTCCTGCAGGCCTTGCTTGACAGCTGACACGCCCCTCACCCTCCGGGCATTGCTTCCCCCAACTCTTACTGGTCCTCTCGAGGCTGCTACCGTTGTGGTTGCCCTACACACCCTCGCGTAATGTCCTGCTGTGCCACACCGGCCACAGACCCTCGACTTTGCTGGGCACTCCCCCACGTGTGGCAGGTCATACCCGCAGTAGGGGCACGACTGAGCAGCACCAGGTGCTGGAGGGCTATCTTCTCTCTTAGGTGTCCATCTAGCCCTCCCTGCAGCAGAGCGTCCAATGGCAAATGCCTCTTCGCCCTTGCCAGAGTGCGTGGCTGCATCCATCTTCGCCCCCCTGGCCTCCGCCAGCTCGTAAGCTCTCCCCGTGTCCAGGATTTGCTATACAGTCAGACCAGGCTCTCTCAGTACTTGCCTCCTTAGCTTCCCTGAACTCCACCCTTGCAGTAGCTGGTTTCGGACCATCTGCTCCTAATTCAGCCACCTGCAGGAGGTTGCCAGATGTCTCAGCCGCGCACAGAACTGGTCCAGCGATTCCTCTTCTTGCTGCCTTTCCACGCACATGACAAATCTGTCAAAATCCAAGTTGGCCATGGGCAGAAAGTGATCTCGTAGGGCCTGCTTCACAGCGTCATACGTGACCACCGAGATATTGAGAGAGTCATAAATTCTGTGCACCTCCGTGCCTGCGGAGTATACCATGATGGCAATTTTGGCGTCATCATCCTCCTCCACAGAGGCCCTGAAAAACATTTCTAGTTTCTTGACCCACAGGAGCCATTTCGGGCCCAACTTGGATGGTGGACCCGTGGTGTCAAATTCGGGCATTGGGGCCAGTGTGCTGTGCATCCTGCATGGGATGGGCGCAACGGCACCTTCCACCTCTCCTTCCTCGCCCATGCTGATGATCAGGCAGATTACTCACAGGTTGATGGTACTTGACAGTGTAGATGTGATCCAGGCACCAGAGGGGATGATGTTACTCTAAACACCAGTGACTGCACCTAGGAGGCCTGTAGATGCCAAGCCTGGCAAGTCCTTTGCACCCTTGTAGATCTTCTTATTCCCTTCAAGGCAATGTTTTCCTTTTCCTTGTTTTTTTTTTTTTTGAAGCCACAGCCCTGCAGTGAGCTAGAGCTGTGAGAGGGTCCAAAAATTGTTTGTACTGCAATGGGGATCGCAGCCGGCGCACAAGCACCCTCCTGGGCCGCAACCACTGCGATCCTTAATCATACAAAATGGCCGCCAGCCATACCCGCGAGTTCGAATTGAAACAGAGCATCAATTCCGACTCCGATACTGTCGGAACGGTGATGGAATGCTCCTGAGCCTCCTCGTCGCCAGTGTTAGATGGTGGGGGCTGCCCAGGGCCCCCACCGGCACTCACACGCACACCAGCACACACGCGCAAGGAACCACGCAGGACGAGTGTGTTCTGCTCGTGTCCCCGGCTCGAACTGCCGGGTGACCGTCTTTATTACACACAGCGCATGCGCGAGCATAGTTGCCACTTGCGCATGCGTATCACCAGCGTAGGCACTACGCAACACTAACCAGGATCAAACCACTATCAGTGGCCTAAATAATGATGGCACTCCAGCACTGTTTGTTGTACCAACCTATTCCTCTGGCTACACTCAGACTCCAGTAGTCCTTGCCAGCTCCTCTGCTGATAACACTGAGGCCCCAAGTTATTCGACTCTATTGATACAGCTGAACACCCCACAGCTGATATCAAACTTAAAGATATGACTGGCCACAGTCAGATTGCAGCAGTCCTCAACAGCTGTCCTGCTGATGACACTGAGGGTCTGAATAATTCTGTCTCTAGTGACACTTCTGACATTCATATGGCTCACACCAAACATAAAGCTGTGTCTAAAGTTCAGCACAAAACTCTAAGATGCATATTACTTAACACTCGTTCACCACTCAACAGGCAGCTGCAGGTCCAGCACTGACACTAACTCTACCCCTGGGATATAACATCTTGAGAGACGATCAGCTCGACAGCAAATGTGGGGGAGGGGCTTTCATCTTTCATTCATCCCTCAATATTTACAGAGCAAAGGACTTCAAAGCTATTCAGGTTAAACCTGCTGTTGATAATAATACTGCCATCAACATTATTCTGATTTACCGCCCACCCAACAATATGCCTGATTTTAAGACCCACTTCTTTGACCTAATCTCATCCTCCCTTAAACCTCACTCCAAAACGATCATTTTAGGGGACTTACATCTAGGTTTTGACTATCTCTCTGATTCCCAGTCCGGATCCGTCAAGGACATCCTGGATGGTCTTGGTTTTCTCCAGCACACCAAGGAACCCACCCATAGCAAGGGTAGGATTCTGGATTGGGTGGCTTCATACAATGTCAAAATAGACAATATTGAGATAGATCAGTGCCCATGGTCAGATCATAATTTAATCCAATTTCAGCTCCCCTTGATAATACCACCAAAGAAAATAAAAGGGAAACCACTAAAAGTGATTTGTAGGAATCTACGTAAACTTACCCCTACTGTTATGATGCCTTTTTTTGCCTCCACTCTGGCTGACCTTGAGAATTATAGCCTGCCTCCAAGCTGGCTGAGGCCTACCCAGTTATGATGTCCCAAGCCATGAACAGCCTTGCAGCAGAGAAAAGAAGGATGGTGAAAAATCAAGTCTAAAAAATCTGGTATTCTACTGAAATCCAGAAATTGAAACTCAGTAAAAACAGAGTGCTATGTCTCTGGAAAAAGACCAACTCAGCAGAAGATAAAATCACCTATGCTTGTGCTGTTAAGGCACACACAACTGCTATTTGCAAAGCAAAAAACTTGTCATGTGACAAAAGAATTAAGGAGGCAGCTTCCAACACCAAAGGAATTATTTAAAATCCTGAGAGAGTTGGAAGATCCCCGACTCCCCATCTCCTCGATTACCAAAGATTCCAATTGGTGTACCTCTATGCAGAAAGCTATGCTGCACACAGTTGAAAAAGTCAAGAGAGATATTGCATCTAGATCTATCTCCACTAGGAAGATTCTGAGACCTGACATCCCACGATCACAGTTTAAATTTAGAGATGTATCAGAAACAGAAATTCTAGTTGTACTTGAAAGAATTTACCAATGAAAAAGCAGAGGAGACGTTTGTCCGGCTTCCATTTTCAAATCTTGCGACATGCAGTTCACACTGTTATCACAACATTTGTGAAGGCTTCCTTGCATGAGAGCCTTGTTCCATCACACATCAAACAGGCCTAGATCTCCCCCCTACTAAAAAGCCTTCCCTGGATCCTAACCTCATGGGCAATTATCGCCACATTACTAATACACTGTTTCTACTAAAGATTCTAGATAAGGCTGCTCACCTACAAATACAAGAGTTCCTAAGCCTTCATGACATACTAGGCCTGAAACAGTCAGGTTTCAGATGTGCTCATAGTACACATTTTTATTTTATTTATTTTTATTTTATTGGACATTTGTATGGCGCCTACACACAAATGTTTCCAGGTGCCACAAGACAAGAAGCAGGGGGGCGGAGGGGTGGGAGCATGGGATATCATAAGAGAAACAGCAACAAGAAAAAAGAGATAGTTATATTGGCCATGTGACAATCCTACCGTGTAAATGTTCAAAGAGAAGTGCAATAGTGGGGGGACACCACAGGGGGGGGCAAGTGCTGTAAAGGCCAAGGTGGCAAGTGCCAGAGGGGGGAGGGGAGGGGAGGCAAAGTGCAGTGGGCAGGCGGACTGGGTAGGGATAGTCCTGGAAAGGGAGCCCAAGGGCAAGTGCTGGCAAAGGATGCTGGGAAGGACTGGTAGGGGGTGGTATGGTCCCTGTATTACCCAGAAGGGACCAGGCCCCAGTCATAATGGCAGGTGGAAAGCTTAGCAAGGGAGGGGAGATGGAAGGCAGAGGAGAAAATGAAGGTCTTGAGAAGTTTTCGTAACTTAAGAAGATCCGGCTCGAGTCTGATGGGGAGAGGGAAGCTGTTCCCAAGGGAAGCGCTAGCCGAGGAGAGGGATCTATCTCCCACTCTCTGCTTGGAGCAACATTTCACTTGCAGAGAGTTGGAGCCAGAGGACAGAAGGATTCTGGCAGGGTGGTATTTAGGGATGGAAAGCTGGATGTAGAGAGGTCCCAGGCCCCAGACAGCCATTGGATGATGCAAAGGGTTTTGAATTTGATCCTTGAAGTCACAGGGAGCCAATGGAGAGACTTTAGGGCTGGAGAGACTTAAGGGTTTGAGGCCAATGATAAGTCTTGCAGCCCTATTCTGGATTAGTTGGAGAGGATGAAGGGAAGAATGAGGAAGGTTGAGGAAGAGGCTGTTGCAGTAGTCAAGCTTAGAGAGAACCAGGGCTCTGGAGACATTGAGTTTCTGGGGGAAGGTGAGGAAAGGTAGAATGCCCCTAAGGAGATGGAGCTTAAAGTTGAACTTCTTGACAAGGTGTGTGATGTGTGGAGAGAAGGAGAGAGAGGAGTCAAAGATGATCCCAAGGTTCTTTGCCTCACAAGTGGGTGAGGGGAGAGTACCCAAAGAGTCTGACCAGAGAGTGAGGGGGAAACTGGGAGCAGGCGTTCCAATGAGAAAGATCTCAGTCTTGCTGCCATTGAGGCAGAGATCATTGGCAGAGCACCATGCCTGAATAGGCGTCAGGTATAAGGAAGGAAGAGGAGGAGGAGGAGGAGGTAGGGGAAGGCGGCCGGAAAGAGAGTTGTGTGTCATCTGTGTAACACTGGAAGTGAGGAGGGGAAGTGGAGATCAGGTGGGCCAAAGGGGCCAGGTAGATGTTGAAGAACCATGGCGATATAGAGCCCTGAGGGATGCCACAAGTAGCAAGTGAGGTGGAGGACAGAAATTACTCCCATTTGCACTTTGGAGGGTCTGTTAGAGAGGAAAGAAGAGAGCCATGCCAGTGCCATGTCCATGAATCCTAGGGTATCACATAGGCGGTTTATGAGGATGGAGTGGTTGGCAGTGTCAAAGGCAGAGGGGAGATCAAGGAGGATCAGCACATATGGAGAGTTAGAGTGCAGATTGGAGAGTAGGTCTTCTCGGGTTTCAAGAGGGTGGTTTCCGTGCCTCTGGCTGTCCTGAAACCGGACTGGTGGTCATGGAGGCAGCCAACCATTTTGGGGTGGAGGGTCAGTTGGGGGATGACCAGCTTCTCCATTAGTTTGCCCAAGAAAGGGGTGATAGAGATAGGTCAATAGTTAGCCGGACAGGAGGGGTCAGCAGATTTTTTTTAGGAGAGGGCGCACAAGGGTGTGCTTGAGAGGTTGAGGGAAAGAGCCTGTGGCAAAAGAGTGGTTGCAGAGGTCAGCCAAGGCAGGGCAAGAATGTCGATGGTGTCCTTGAAGGTTCTGGAGGAGTAGGGTAAGAGACTTTGATAGAGTGGACAACTCTAGATATCTCATCTGGTGCAATGGGAGAGAAGGAGGAGAGTATGGGGGAGAGGGGATTCAGAAGAGGTGGAAGGAGGAGGAATGTTGGAAGAGGGAGCAGATGACAGAGAGGACAGGACATTATTGGACCTGAAGGCGGTTATCATGCAATACTGTGATAATGGGAAAACCACACTTCTGATGCTCCTGGACCTGACAGCTGCTTTTGATTTAGTGGACCACTCTATTCTTGTAGCCCGATTGCAAGACTGTGCCTATTTTTATAGTGAGGCTTCAAATTGGGTACAGTCTTTTTTGACTGATTGCATGGCCAGAGTCTTTCATGAGGATGCCATGGCTGATGGCTGCCCAATATCCTGCAGAGTGCCTCAGGGGCCCTGTGTGTCCCCCACCTTATTTAACATCTTTACTCTTCCCCTTTTTGAGATGCTGGATGCAGAAGGCGTAGTGAACACCAACTACGATGACGACACAGTGTCTCATTCCACTCTCAGGCAATCATAGTATTGACACCAATACTATCAATTCCATTTATAGCCTTATTCACATCTGGATGATTGCTAATGGGCTGGCCTTGAACAATGTAAAAACGGAGATCATGATCACTGGTACGGCACCCCAGCTGTGTAAGTTGGATGCTGCCTACCGATCCTTTCACATCACAAAGTGCACCCTGGCTACCCTGCCAAAAGTCAAGACTCTTGGAGTTGCTCTTGACCAAGAGCTCAGCATGAAGTCCCACAACAGCAGCCTAGTTTCAAGCATCTCCTATCACATTATTGGTCAGCTGCAACCTTTTCTTGACTCCCTCAACTGCGCTACCACAGCTTGCGCGATTATCAGAGCTTGTCTTGACTATTGTTCGAGTCTTCTGCGTGGCATCGGTAGGGGTGAAATCAACCGTCTTCAGGTCATGAAAAATAACGGTGTCCATGTGGTAATGCGACTGCGTAGGTCTGATCATGTAACGGATGCTAGGAGATCATTGCACTGGCTGCCATTGACAGACGCATCACATTTCGGGCTCTGTGTATTACACATACCTGTCTCTATGGGAAAAGCCCAGGATGCCCATCAGGTAGGCTGTCATGGCTTCCTAATTGGAGCAGGCTTAGATTGAGTAACTCTTGCATCCTTAAAACCCCAAAGTATCCCTTGTCACTGGAGGTTCTTTTCAAGATGTTGGAATCCCCTGCCTTCTGAGCTAAGGCCATGCTCTCCTTTGGCAGTCTTCAAGCTTACCCCTTAGGTCTTACTGCCTCACTGATTGACGCCTTTTGATGTTTTCTGCTTTTGTCTGTTCTTATTTAGCGCTACCATGCCGGCGGGCTCCTGTTTTAGTGCTTAAGAAATAAAATAAGTAAATACATTAAGTTCACCGTAACCACCTAAGCTTCCATTCTGACATGCCGGTGGTATGTAGAATTTATGACACAGTTTAAGCGTGATTCGTTTCACAAAGAGATGCTTATTTGGGAGGTAGAAGTTCTCAGCAGAGTATTAAGCCCTTGGCTGCATCATGGAGGTAGATGGATATGAGTAGTGCAAGCTTTTGTCCCTGGCCTCTGTCCATTTATGCTCAGGGATGTTAAATGCGACGGCTCCCTGCTCTGCCAGGAGGGAAATTAACAGGCTGCCTGCTGCACCCCTTAACCCCAACTGTGCCCCGGCCGTCATCCGGCTTGCCAACCGCTAGAAAAACGGGTCTGCACGTAGCAAACATTACAGCCCCGTCAGAACACTTTTAGAACAACACGAGACACAGGTCCCGATTCACAAAAGAGATTTAAAATGGCGCAATCCCATTGGAAACTGCTTTGTAAATCAGGCCCACAGTAAACAAAGACAGCACAGGCAGCCACAGCAAAGACCGTGAGCATTGTGCCCTGAGGGCAGGTACCTCATGCACTGAACCCAGATGTAGTCCCACTTAAATCTCAGAGGAATCCCTGCTGCTTCTTCAGGACCCAAGCATGGGAACCATTGATGCATGCAGTGTTATCCATTGTACCGTGCAACAATCGATTGCTAGATAAACTTGCTTTCAGTCATGCATGCCACTGAAAAGTGGTGGGAGAACTATATTTTCTAAATTACTTGATTAACTTTATTTTTCACACTTATTTTGGCACAATGAATACAATATGTGTGTTTTTGTCACAGTGCTGAAGATGCCTGTTCCAGCGTGCATGTCGTTTCAGATACAGAGGATGCTACAACAGCCTATAACAACTTGAACAAAGGGCAGACCAACAACAGAGACTTCAGCTATACTACTGGAGAAATAGACTTCATGAATTTTGGAAATAAATGTGCCAAGGTACGTAAACGTTTAGCATTAAAACTAGTTTAGGTCTCGCCCTTATACAGTTACTCGTTTCAGCGATCATTATTGTTATCGCTCTGAAACATTAGTGTTGCCATGTGTGTATGCGCAATATACAACCATAGCCTTTTTACATCTGATTGTTGCCAACTAACCAATTATGGACCTGATTCATGGAACGTTTTCCTATGGGATTGCGCCATTATAAAGCAATTCCATGATTCAGGCCCTATATAGTGTTTGTTGTGTATGGGAGACAGTGTGCTGTATGCAGATAAGGGATGCAGATAAGGGAACTGGGCGTGGAGAGAAGATTTCAAGCTGAAGCCTCAGGGCCATGGCACTGATTTTTCAAAGGGCTATATCTCAATGACAGTTCTACGTGGTTCACTCGAACCCCTCCCCATGTTTTATTACCACTCCTTGTTTGCGCCGTGCCTTTTCATTCTCCCTTGACTTCCCTGTGAATTCCCTCTTTGTTTGACCTGCTTTCACCACACGACCACCCGTTTCCTCCGCATTTTCCACCATTTTTAAATGCACTCTTCCACCCACTCCTGACATCCCACGCTGTGCTTTCTTCCTCCACCCCAGCCTTGGCCTGTCCCCTTTCCTCCAGATGGCGTGGTTTCCTAAGCCTCTCTGTTTTAGCGTGTACCAATTCGGTTACTGTATTCTCACATCTACTATGAGGATCTACTCTCATCCAATAAATGAGTCCGTGCAACCTATTTGTGAGCAACCAAACTTTAACAATGTATTTTAAATGTAGCTTAGCCTTGCCTTCATTTATGCTGTTTGTGATGCTCCGTGCTATATAGCAGGGTGGCACACGCTGCCTACTCCATTGCAGCGCAAGGGGACGGGTGCCGTGCTTAATTTGTAAAATAATAAGTGCCGGGGCCCAAATATTTTCCAGCACTCCTGTGACATAGCGGATGGGCACTGCCCCCCCCCCATGGTTGCTCCCCACAGTCTCGACATATTTGGGGTTACACTGCAGCTCACACCTGCTCATTGTGGTTGATGGATGCACTATCACCACTTCAGAATTAAAGTGAGTCTGAGACAGTAAGTGCCGGGCAAAAAAAATAAGTGCTACCTGTTGGGGGTCTGTCCTTGGCCCCCCAGGCATGCCCGTGAGCCCCCAAACCCAACAGAGCTCAGACTCACACGTCCGTTAGGTTCGGGCTCCCCGGTCGCTCTGCGATTCCGGGAACGCCCCGTTTATTTAAGCCGCACGCGGCGACGTGCAACGTCACGCCGCCGCGTGCGCAGCCCTTACGGGGCAACGCCACACTCCTCCTTTTTCGGGAGGACACACAATTACTTTATTAGTTAAACACAACATATCACACAGCAAACAACTTGCCCATCCTGGACCCAGGCCTCTTTTAATGTCAGCCCCCTCACCCCGGACGACTCTCCAACTGTCCCAACACATACTCACTGAGGTAAGCGGGTTTCCCTCGCCCAGTCCTCTGGGGGTACCTCCCGCTCACCTCCGGCACCGGCAGTCCTTCAACAGTAGCCCCCCGACGCGGAGAGACCGGGGCACCGAGAGGGGGGCCATCTTCTTCCGGGATCTCTGCGACACCAGGGTCCAGAGGGGGTTCAGTTCTCGAGTCCCCCAGCTTCTTGAAGAAGCTGACGTTGCGGGTGACAGCCGTCCGCCCATCGGAGGCCGTCACCATTGACCCCTTCACAGCGACCACATCCAGGGGCGCCGGCTCATAAGGCAGTGACAACTTCCCGTGAGGATGGCGGTTCCGGATGAGTACCTCGTCCCCGGGTTCCAGCCGCTGGGGCCGCAGGCCCCGTCGCACGTTCTCTTGGCTGATCCTGGCCAGTCGGTCGGCCTCCACCTGCTGGTCGTTGATAACCCCAGGCTCTCTCTCCTGTACCTCCGGCAGTAGACCCCGGGGGCATCGCCGGAACAGCACTTCCGCCGGGGCGACACCAGTGGAGGCATGGGGGGTGGTGCGATACACTCGCAGGAATTGATACAAGGCCCGTTGGAGGGGCTGGCCTTGTCCTTGCGCAATCCGAAATGTCTTGTTTAGTGTTCGCATCAGCCTTTCTGCATCGCCGTTGGCCCTCGGCCCCAGCGGGGATATCTTTCGATGTTGAACTCCACAGCTGGCCAGGAACTCTGAGAAGCGTTCGCTTTGAAATGGCGACCCATTGTCCGAGGACAGCGTCAGGGGAAACCCATGGGTTGCAAAGATCTTTTCCACGCCGACCACCACATGCTCGAATGCCACCGATTCCACGAACTCCACCTCGGGGTACCGGGAGTACTCATCGACTATGGCCAGAAAATGGGTGCCCACGGACGTGGACCCAAAGTCGACATGTACGACCTCCCAGGGCCTGGTCCCCCGAGGCATTGCTTCGATAGTCGGTTCCCTCTGCACCGGGGAGGCTGCCTGGCACCATACACAGGCCGCCACAAAGTCATCGACCCTTTTCTCTAGCTCCGGGAACCAGACCTTCATCCGCAGCCTCGCCTTCGTCTTGGCAGCACCCTGATGTCCGTGATG
This sequence comes from Ambystoma mexicanum, assembly GCF_040938575.1. Classification (NCBI taxonomy): domain Eukaryota; kingdom Metazoa; phylum Chordata; class Amphibia; order Caudata; family Ambystomatidae; genus Ambystoma; species Ambystoma mexicanum. The sequence goes on along the minus strand of NC_090934.1, from coordinate 978,829,530 downwards.
GGCCAAAGCGATCACCTCGCCCACTTTGGAGTGGGGGACCACTATGCGATCCCTCCGGAGCAGGAGCCCCGACTCAGAGAAGGACAGCTCATCTTTCACCTTCCATAGCTGTTCAAGGGCGGTCTTCGCCTCATGGGTCCGCCCTGCGAGAGCTTCCAAAACGAGCTTCCAGGACCCGCTCTGCATCGACTGCTTCAGTATCTGGAAGCACCCATCCTCGGCCGCCGCGGCCTCCAGCTCCGACAGGGGCAGTGCATTTGGTGTTGCTCCCTCCACCACCATCCGGACATGGACGTCCGCTTCTTCTGCACAGGTGTCTCCTGCCACTCCCCCACGCACTCCGGGATGCCGGGAAAGGAAGTCCGCTGCATTGTTGGCCCCTGGCCGGTATACCAGCGTGACCCCGTATTCAAGCAATGCGAGCATCCATCTTTCAATTCTGGCCGGGGGCTTAGATGACGAGCCCGCCAGAATCGGGAGCAGGGGTTTATGATCAGTCACCACAGTCACCGGACGTCCCAGCACATATAGGCGAAAATGTCGGCATCCCCACAAGACCGCCAGGGCCTCCCTCTCGATCTGGGAGTACCGCTGCTCCGTCTCCGAGAGCGCCTTGCTGGCGTATGCAACGGGCCGGAGGTTTCCTTCACGGTCCACCTGGGTCAGGACCGCCCCCAGGCCAAACGGGCTGGCGTCGACCACGATCTCCGAGGGTAGCGCCGGGTCGAAGAACGCCATGGTGTCCTCCGTTGTTAGGGCGCCTTTGATGTCCTCGAACGCCGACTGTTCCAGCGGACCCCAGTGCCAGGCAGTATCTTTCTTGGTAAGAGCTCTGAGCGGCTCAGACCTCGAGGCCAGGTTTTGGATAAACCGACCACAGTAGGTCACCATGCCCAGAAAACTTCTCACTTCCGACACGGATTCCGGGGGCTGTGCATTCTTAATGTCCTGAACCTTCCGTGGGTCGGGTGACACCCCACCCTCCTTGAACACGAACCCAAAGAATTCTATTGATGGGCGCAGGAATTCGCATTTGTCCCTATGGAGGGTGAGGCCCAATGACTGCAGTCTCTCGAAGGTCTTGGCCAGGCGCTTCAGGTGGACCACCTCCGTGTTGGCAAACACCAAAATGTCATCACTGATGTTGAGCACCCCTTCAAGATCAGCAAGTGCACCCCGGATAATGTTCTGAAACACTTCGGCAGCCGATGAAACCCCAAAACTCAACCTCTTGTACCTGTAGAGTCCCCGGTGGGTGGTGAATGTCGTTATGTACCGGGACTCAGGATGGAGGACAACTTGATGGTATCCTGCTCTGAGGTCGAGTTTGGAGAAGAATCTGGCCCCCTGTACCTCAGCAATTATGTCATCGATGGTCGGGGTCAGGTGCCGCTCCCTTTTTATGGCCTTGTTGGGCAGCCTCATGTCGACGCAGATGCGAACGGAGTCCGGCTGTTTTGGTTTCCTGGCCACGACAATGGGGGACACCCATGGTGTTGGGCCTTCCACCTTCTCGATGATGTCCAAGGCCACCAGGTTGTCCAGTTCCTTATCGACTTGCTCTCTCAGATGAAAAGGAACTCTCCGGTGTTTCAGGGCGATAGGTTGTACTGAGTCGTCAATGTGAAGCCGGACTGGATCACCTGTCATTCTCCCAATGCCATTGAACAGGGTTGCGTACTTGTCCAGTAGATCGTTGATGTCTTCCAGGTATACTGAGTACGCAAAACTCACTATCCCGAGTGCCTCCGCAGCCGCGCAGCTTAGCAGGGTGTTGTTGCTTATGGGGGTGACGTAGAATCGGGCTCTGATCTTCGATCCTTCATGCTCCACCTTCGCCACGAACGCTCCATCCAGCGGTATGGGCTCGAGTCCACCGAAGGCGAAGATGCGAGCTCTTGGCGCAGCCAGGTTCGGCAATGGGTCAAGAGCGTCATAATGTCCCCTAGCCATGACATTTACCGATGCCCCGGTGTCCACCAGCACGGGGACAGGCGAGCGGTTCACCTCCACTACGCATCTTGGCTGCCTCCTGCTTTTGCCTTTCAGGACCCCCATGCTTGAGACAAAGAAGATGTTTTCTTCCTCCTCTGCTTCAGCCTCCTCTGCCTGAGCCTCCCCTTCCGCTTGATCCACCTGGGCCACGTTGGATGGCCGTGTTTGACGCGGAGTCCAGACTCGGGCAGGACCTCTGGGTACCATGACAGGTAGCGCCGACTTGCACACTCTCGCGAAGTGATCCGGCAGGCCACATCGGCCACATGTTCTTCCTGCGGCTGGGCACTCTGTGGAGTGGGGGAGGTCATAGCCACATTTCTGGCATGACTCCCCCGACCTTCCTGCCCTGTCTTGGGGGGCTCCGCCAGGCCTTCTCGTTCCTCTGCCGCCCCGCCACACAGCGCACACCTCTTCGGCTTTGATCGAGCGTGAGCCTGCTTCCATCTTGCTCGCCCGTGCCTCAGCCACTTCGTGACATCGACCCAGTTCTAGTATACGGTGCAGAGTGATTCCCGGCTCCCTGAGGACCTGTCTCCTCAGTTTGCCGGAGGAGCATGCTTGGATCAGCATTGTCCGTATCATGTCCTCCGCGTCCCCCCACGCGCACCCTTGGGAGAGGCGGCGTAGGCGGCCGTAAAACGTGTCCAAAGTCTCATCATCCTTCTGCTTGGCCGACAGCATCACAAATCTCTCGAAGTCCACGTTGGCAAGTGGAAGGAAGTGCGCAAGGAGGGCCGCTTTCGCCGCACCATAGGACTGGTCCACCGGAGTCAGCGACTCGAAGATCTCCTGAACCGCCGCTCCCGCCGAATACAGCATGGTGGCTACCATGCTGTCATCATCATCCACTCGAGCAGCCCTGAAGTACATGTCCAGGCGGGCCACCCACCTCCTCCATCGGGGCCCCAAACTGGATGGAGGGCCCGTAGGATCGAATTCTGGTATCGGTTGCAGGGCCGCCTGGGCTCTAGCTTGAGCCATGATGGGGCCGACAGGCTGTGCCCCTAGTGGTGCCTGTGGTGCAGGCCCCTGACCTTCGTCCTGAGATTCCTCCCCAGGATCCGCGGTGTCACCGTCCTGGTCACTGTCGGACATGGGACTGAGCGCACAGGCACCCCACTACCAGACTTGAGGCCGCAACTCAGATTCCCACCACCACCATGCGGGAGGATGTAGATGCTGAAAGATGCAGAAGACCTCTGAAAACAGCCACCACCTTGTGATGATGAAGAGGATCAAAAGAGTGTCCTGATGATGAAGGGGGCGAGGAAGTGCCTTGTTGCCACCTTGCAGCAAAGCACTGCTGTGTGGAGGTCCCAAAAATTGAGCCACGTGGATGGACTAGGCTAAACAGGCCCTGCCATCTTAGCCCTTGTCCTGGCTAACACTCGACGTAACAATCCCAAGATTAACTGAAAATTCACAAAATGGGCATGGGCGCGTGGATCATGTCCTCAGCACCCACAAGATCCAAAAATTAGACCCGGATCACCTTCTCGGTCCGAACCGGAGCTCCGAGAAGTTCCGCGGCCTCGTCTGCAAAATGGCCGCCAGCCGCGTGTGCCGTCCGCAGCCACGGCATGAAACGAAACGTCCGTGAACGTTCCGATCGTTTCAGAAAAATTCCGGACGCCTTTCACCGCCGGGCCCGGGCATCCCACCTTCGTCGCCACTGTTGGGGGTCTGTCCTTGGCCCCCCTGGCATGCCCGTGAGCCCCCAAACCCAACAGAGCTCAGACTCACACGTCCGTTAGGTTCGGGCTCCCCGGTCGCTCTGCGGTTCCGGGAACGCCCCGTTTATTTAAGCCGCACGCGGCGACGTGCAACGTCACGCCGCCGCGTGCGCAGCCCTTACGGGGCAACGCCACACTACCCTGGCAAACACCCCCACAAATTAAGCACTGCTCCGAGGGTGTCCCGCTTTACAACACTGCGGATGCGCGTCGTGATCCCTGAAAGCTAGCCAGGACCGTACTTGCAAGTAATTCAATTTCCCTGGCGCGTGACGTGACACACACAGAATGTCTCGGTCAGAGAATGCAGCTGCACACGAGCTGATCGCGTTTGCTGTTTAACTCATTTGGATGCAGGCGTTCGTACGTGTCCGCGACGGTACGTGTGCGTACGTGCCCGCGACAATACGTGCAGAAATCTGTCCTGTCCAAGTGTTTACATAAAAAGCCCCAATGGACACCATCTTTGAGGGGTTGTAATGGCAAACATCATTCAATTAGAATACTAAGTGCGTGCTTCTTATTTATGCTAAAAGTCACTTTTAAAAAGTGTCAATGTTACATACAAGTTGTCCCTCAATGTGCTTTGCACCACTGTCCAGCCCCTCCTGAAATGTGCACGTCACCTTTGCGAATAAGGCGACCTGAGCATTTCAGAAAGTGCGCAGATGAAACCAGGCCATTTTCTGCGCTACTTTCATTTGTGCTATTTTTTGTGTACCTGCCACCGTTTGTTTTCTTCCTTTTTACCGAGACGGGCCCTTTAATGGCCCTTCTCATTGAGATGCGCTCCCAGCAACCACTTGGATGCTGGGAGCCGTCATACTAATGAATTCAAGGGGCAGAAAGCGCATCTTTCCGCTACAGTCTAGGCCCTCCAGAAAAGCTCTGTTCACCTTTTTGAATAAGATCACCTGAGCATTTCTCAAAATAGCGCAAATGAAGCGAGCGCCTTTTCTCTCTCTTTAAGTCTGCGCAATTTTTTGAGAATCTGCCCCCATGTGTTGTTCCTCAAAACTTTAAAATGATGAACTGCTCATTATCTTTTGAATGTTGCTGACGTTTGTGAATTTGTAATCTTTGTATGCTGGTGTGCAGAAACCAATCTGTGAACATTGTTGTGACATTCTGTCTCTTTGATATTCAATCTAGTTTGTTAAAGTGCCACCGGCCATCAACCCGGAAGTCTTGTTCAATGTCATGATGAATGAATGGAACTTGCCTGCTCCAAACCTAGTTGTCTCCCTGGTTGGTGGGGACGAGCATTTTCAGATGAAGCCATGGCTCAGGGACATCATGAGGAAGGGGCTGGTGAAAGCAGCGCAAAGCACAGGTTTGTTGAACTTCTAAGTAAGACTATTTGTTGCCTCTAAATCGATTGCTACTTGTTTCCGCATATTTCAAGCTATTAATCACATTCTCAAATGTGTATGTGAATGTTAGGGTGGAACCTCACCTTACTTGTATGATGATATAACGTATCTCTGCCTGCTTGAAAACTGCACGTATCTTTCGACAAATCGTTTTTTAACACTTCTTGAGAATTGTAAAAAAATATTTATTTAAACAAACTCTTGGGCTGGAACTGCACAAAACGAAAGAAATGTTAAGGAGCAACACAAACGCAATAGCATAAACCTACATAAACTATAGGGTACCCTGCCACGAGTTGTGTTTCAGAAGTATTCTGCACTGGATGACACAGTAATATTTAAGCTGTGTGTGGGTGTGTGCGTGTGTGTGTCTGTGTATGTGTATGTTAAGGATCACACAAGTGATGCTCATTATACCTTCTGTGGTGACCAACATAGCACACAAAAAGTGACATATGGTTCAAGCAGATTTTACTATGTGCCATTAAGCACCTGTTGCAGGTGCTGGAACGAGTGTTAACAGCCCGGCAGCCCGCCAGGCCAAGTTAAAAGCCCAGGTGAAGCGTGGACTTTTAACGAGGGACCCGGGACGTTATCACCCGTTCCAGCCCCTGGAACGGGTGCTTAACGTCATTAGCACCCTGGGTTAACAAAGCAGTAACATCGGGTGCTAAAAAAAAAGATTTCATTAATTGAATGGGACGCGCAAGGGTCCCGTTCCTTTTCCTAGATGTTCACCATAGAAAGAGAGAGCGGGGATCTTCGGAGCCCCTCTTCCCTTTCCATGGCGGCCAGAGAAGCGGGGAAGCAGCTGCAGCGGCGGTCTGTGCTGCCACATCAAACAGGTAAGCGGGGGTGGGAAAAGGGGAGAAAATAAAGCGAACGGAAGGTGGGGGAAAGATGGCGGCGGGGGAGCCGGCCGTCAGGTGGGATGGAACGTTTACTAGCACCCACGATTCAAGCCACGTTCCTAGCCACCTGATTGGCTGGCTCCCCCCGCCAGGGTGCTAATTGTCATTATTTGTATTGGGATTAACACCTATCGGGTCTAGGGGGTTCTCTATGAACGAAAAGAGTGCTCTTTTGTAATAAAAAAAAAACATAGCAAAGGAGTAGTGAAGGAATACACTGTAGTGCATCAGTGAAGCCATACATAGTAGGGGAACTGGTCTCCTTCTACTGCTCTGTTCTAACACAGTCTCTGGGTTATAGCCATCTGCTTGCTTCTTGAAAGCACAGTTTGAGGACTATAGCATCCAGCCCGTTTCTTTACACTCAAAACGCAGTCTCGGTGATACATCGCGGCGGCCAGCCAACTTCTTGTCATTCCAAGAGCCTGTCAGGGATATAGCACTGAACCCCATTCTTGTGAAGTCTCCATATTGTCAGGGATATAACACCCATCCCGCTTCTTAGCACTCGCAGGGATATAGTACCCTGCACACTTACAAGGATATAGTGGTGAGCTCATTCTCAGGGACATAGTGTCCCAGTTCACTTTCTTCAGCTCCAAGGGATGCAGTGCCCAGTCCACCCTCAAGTGTAGAGTGTGTGACCCAGTCAGATTCAGCTCCCGGGATATAGTGCCAAGCTCACACTCTGGGATACAGTGCCCAACCCATTGTGCTTATTTCACCACCAGATGCTCACACCATCCTGTTGGGATGCAATCCTGGGCAAGGAATCATGTTGCAAGTATTACTGCCGACCTCTAAGCTCTCTACAAGCTTTCAGCTCTCTCAGCTTTCCCAGCTTGCAAAGCTCTCTCAGCTCTTTTACCTTTCTCAGGCCTTCCAGAATTCTCAGCACCCTCAACTGTGTCAGAATCTACAGGTTGCTCACCTCTGAACTCCTTCAGGGCCCTCCGCATTCTCACTGCTTTCGTAACTTTCAGTCATCTCATATTGCCTGGGTCTCTACTGCTCTTTTGCTCTTTCATGCTCTGCCTCTTCCAGTGGCTTCCAAGTGCCACACTTGGTGAGGTTTCTTCCTCCTTCTTTTGTGTTGCTGGCTGATCCTAGTTCTCTAACCACGCTTGGTATGGGATCATCTAAGGGATGTTTTTTATCATCTCCTCTGAGTGGTTGGTAACCTTCCTTGTGTTCTTTGCAGACTGCCAAGCCTCCAAATGGGCGGTGACCATTTTGAGGTCAGGCTGAAGTCCCACCTCTGTAGATGTGGCTCTGTGTCTATCAGTGTTCTGGTCACTGCTCCTCTACAATGTCTCCTCTCTTGGACCCATCCAGAGGAAGACAAAGTAGGGCCAGAATGCTGATGTAAGTCATCTTCTCCTTCAAATTGATTCATGGTGTCTCTATCAAGCCATCTGCAGAAGATGTGCCAGTGTTCATTCTAGCTGGAGGTATGCAGCATTCATCAACGCTATCCTTCTCTGAACTCGCACCCCCACACTCCCACACTGCAGCTGATGTAGATGCACCAACACTTCTCCTAAACAGCCCAGTGTCAATTTCAGTATTTTATTTTGTTTAAAATATTCTTCACAACCTTGAAATACAATTCTATAGAGATTAAACATGAAGACAGTTCTGTTCTGTGTTGCTGACCTCATTGGCACATATTCTGCCCCACTTGCTGTGCTGACATTCAGCATTTGCATCCAGGATGTATGTTTTTACTTCTTCTGCATTGACTTTGCCACACATTTAGGTCTGATGCCACCTGGTGGTAGCTCATGATCCAAATACTCTACACTGGATTGTCTAAACTTACATTTCTTCAGGGCAATCATGAGAGCTGCTCCTCGCAAGATGTTAAGCACTCTTCTCAGCCTCTCATCATGTTCTTCTTCATTCACACCCCAAACAAGCAGATCATCTTGACATTACCTAACACCCTTCCTTAACAACAGCAACTTTTACATGATTATTTGTAAAACACCTGCAGCCGACACTAGACCGAATGGCATTCTCTTGCAACCAAACAGGCCAAACAGTGCAATGAACGCAGATGAATACGTGGAGTCGGGGTGTATTCTCACTTGATGGTGGGCCAATTTCATGTCCAACAGAGAGACTGTTCTCTCCTGTAATGTCCATGAGTAATTCTACAATTTTTGACAATAGGAATATCTCTGCTACTATATTTCGATTCAACTCTCAGAGGTCAATGCACAGACGCATCGTATCATTGGTTTTCTGTCTACTGCTACGGGGCTGACCCACTCCAAATCATCCATTGCTTCAATAAATCCCTCCTCTTCCAGTCTCCTCAGTTCTGCTTCAGGTTCACCTCTCAGTGCCATCAGAACTCGCCTAGCCCTGGATACTGGCAGTGATGCATCCATTCTTAGCCTGACTGCCATGCCTGTGCCACTGGCGCACACATTGGCAACTATCATGGACTATTTGGAACTCATTTATCTTCATAATACTCTTTGAACAACCCCTATTCACACTTTGGTCCTTAATTTCCATTTGCACGACTTTGGTACTTTCTTATTTAATTCAGCTAACTACATATACCATAATGCACCTTGCTACAGTTATCATTTCCTGGCTATTCCCATTCATCAGTATTGGAACCACAATCCCCAGAAACCCAAGCGTTCAGTGCTGCTTCCACCTTCTGAGGACCAGAGAGGGAGGAGGCAGATTACCTTCAGGTGTGTTGCTCCAGGTGCTGCCTATTAGCCTGCCACAGTACAGGGCAGGGCTGTATTTAAGCAGCTGCCTGCAGGAGCACAGTCTCTTGCATCAAGAGTTCTCCCAACCCCTTTGTGCCTTGAGCCACGATTTGGATGCTGTTCCTGTTGCCATATTATCCTGCTTCTGATCTAGTGCCCTTTTCCGGCTCCTCTGGGCTCCCTGCCTTGCAGCCTGCTACACTCCTCTGCCTTCAGCCCTGGTCCTCTGGGCTCCCTGCCTTGCAGCCTGCTACACTCCTCTGCCTTCAGCCCTGGTCCTCTGGGCTCCCTGCCTCGGTGCCCTGCTCCTCTGGGCTCGCTCCTTGCTGCCCTGCTCCTCTGGGCTCCCTGCCTTGCAGCCTGTTACACTCTTCTGCCTTCAGCCCTGGTCCTCTGGGCTCCCTGCCTTGCAGCCTGCCACACTCCTCTGCCTTCAGCCCTGGTCCTCTGGGCTCCCTGCCTTGCAGCCTGCCACACTCCTCTGCCTTCAGCCCTGGTCCTCTGGGCTCCCTGCCTCACTGCCCTGCTCCTCTGGGCTCGCTCCTTGCTGCCCTGCTCCTCTGGGCTCTCTGTCTACAGCCTACTACAGTCCTCTGCAGTCCACAACAGTTTGCCTGCACTTTGTGCCATCTGTTGCTGCAGCCCTACGTCCTTGTTTGCAGCCCCCCTGTTTCCTGGCTGCTGCTCCCTTGCTCTCTTCCTTGTTTGCAACCCGCTGTTCTTGATCCCTGTCCTTCTCTTCCTTGAGTCGTCTGTCCTCCCCTTAGGCTATCCTTTTCAGTTATACTGTTTCCTTAATTTCCTTCTGCTAGCTTTCTCTTGTCTTTCCAGCCCTGAGTTACTGTTCTACTATTCCGTGTCCAGTTTCCGGTCACCATTCCCTACAGTTAGATACTAGGTTTCTGCCTTTCCTTTCTTCCGGATTCTGTTCTGAACCTTGCTCTCTTTGACTTCCTTTTCCCTGGATATTTCTGTTCTTGTCTCCACTAGTCTTATTTAAATCCTTTGTACAGAGCTTGACTGTTGGTTTCCGGCAGGTAACCTCTGCCCCTTCCCTTGTCGCGTTTTCAGTGTTGTACTTCGTGTCATTGTTTGGTTCCTGCTGGACCCGTGCAGGCTTCAGTCTTGTGAAGTACTGTTACCTTGTTCATGCCTTAGGGTTCAGATAAAGACACCCACTGCTGCTGTTCCCAGCCATGAGCATACAGAGTGGGCCCCTGTAATAGCAATCTGTGCAGAAGGCTGGAGTTTCCAAAGGTCCGTGGAACACTCTTTCCCATTTCTGCATACACCCCAAGAGGGAATGCAGTTTGTTTGTACCTTTGTATTCCCTGCCCCTTTTTGTTCACAGCTACTGTTGCCTATTCTTCTTTCTTGTTAAGCTTCCTGCTGTGTGTGCTTATCTGTCACCTTACATCAGCACAGCCACCCAAAACCTACCTGGGTGCCCTGTGCCACTCTTGACAGAGTGCCATCCTTCACACTGACACTTTGAACAAACCCTATCAAACAGCCTATCTTGTCCATGAACATCTGTGGTGCCCATGAGGCTACTCATCCACAGAGGCGTAGCCACGATTTTCTAACAAGTGGGGCCTAAAGCCAAGGTAGTTGGTCCCAGCGCAGTGACATTAACATCTGTAAAAGCTGACTCAGTCCTGCTGAGTGGGCATTTACACATTTTGGTTGGGCCTTGCCCGCTCAGGCCCTACCCTGTCTACGCCTCTGCTTATCCAGCAAATGTATTAGCTTCCATCGTTTTTACCTCATCACTTATTTATAGTACTTGGTTGGATGTTTTGGGACCAGTCTGATGGAAAGTTATGCCTGGACATCAATCATGAGTTGGTCATGCATGTGCTCTTCCTGGCAATGGCCAAATATGCACTTAAGGGCCACTTTGCCTACTGCAGGGGCATACTCCTCAATGCTCTCTCATTTCCTTTGCAGATGTGCAGGCAAATGGTAGCATGCCAACATTTTATTTTCTTTGAATAATGTTTATCAAGTTTTGTTAGGCTGATTTCCAACTGATTCAACACTTGTTTTACGTCTGCCGCTACAGGTTCAAGCAGCCTCTTAAACCAAGGCGAATCCGTGGGGGGGGGTTCTATCCTAGTGAAGAATAGCATAGCCTGGAGAGGTAGCAATTGCACCCTATCTGGTTCCGAGGAGGGCGCGAACCAGGTTTCCGAAATACAAAATAAATCTGGGTACAGATCATTAAGGAGTGCAAAAATGTCCTCTGTGGGCAACTGCAAACCTAGCGTTAATAAGTACCCCCTAAGGGCAGAAGAGGTTTGCTCCCTCCTGACCTCTATGCTCTCAGCATCAGGTTTACTCGATCAGGTACTTCAGCCACCTCATAATGCGGGTTCTCTGTCCCCCACGTCAGTCTGGTAGTGCCTGTGCCCAGGCTGAGCAGAGCTTTGCGGCTGTAGCGCTGTATTTCGCCCTCTAAAAGGACGTTATCAAGATATGAGCTGCTTAGCACTCCATTTTGCAGTGTTTGCATCCATGGCCCTGTGAAGGCCCGGGCGGGCACAGACAGGCTTGCCTTAAGTGTGCCTTTGGTGCGCAGCAGGTGTACCCGCTGCGCCCGTCCACTGCACGGTCGGCTTCCCCAGCACATAACTGCTGTGTCGGGGATGACGCATCCGGGAAGTCCAGATGAAATAAAAAGCAGACTGTATCTGCAAACGTTTCCTCGGCCTTCGTTCTCAGCCACTCACATTAAAACAGCTGCACACTCAGTGCAGTTTTGCTACAGGTATGCAGAAAAAAAGGATTCTGTGTTCACTCATCAACAGTGTTTTTCGATGGGGTTTTTGCCCCAAAAACATTTCTGAAAAAACTCATTAGAATATTTTTATTTTTATTTTTGGGGGTTTCCCCGCAACCCCTCTCCCTCATTAATTTTACACTATTTACGACCCCCAACCCCTCACAAACCCTTACCGACAACCCATTATATATTTTTATGAGTTGTTTCAAAAAATAAATGTCGGCAAGAAACCCATCAAAAAAATCACTGTCCATGAATGAACGTCGTACCAGAAAAAAGATATGACCAGTGTGGTAGATTTTATAATTGGAATAAGGGGATGTCTTAACTGTCTAAAGTGGTGGCCTGTTTAGCGCAAGTAAGGGTCTCAAAATCCTTTTAATGACAATCTTAGCATTCTCTCAAGGAGGAGCTGGAGGAGCTGAAAATGGGCTTAGTGACTTCAGACTTTAGGGTCTGTTGCGAGATTTAGCTGTCATGTCAGTGGCACTTGAACAAACCTTATAAGGAAAAACGCCATTTGATTCCTACAACTGACCTCCCGAAAGGATCGTGAGGAACGGGATAGATTCACTTTCTCACCACTAAACCTGAGTCCCTCACAGGATCCAAGAGCTGTGAAGTGTTAGAATCTTGACCTGCTCTTTGATTAGGTCATATTTGGTGGTAACTTGCAGGGCTGCGTAACATGTCTACTGCCATAGTTTTCCCACTCGACAAGCAGCTCTCCACTGATCACCGAGAGCCGGCGGGCACCGCAGGGCAGTGAAGTGAGGACTACTTTGGCAGGGTTTTACAGGAGCTTGCTCAGCAATGGCCGAGACAGAAATTTGGCATCTGAATGTGCAATCCTGCACTGAATCATTTATCTGACCTGGAAGTGATGTGTGTCATTTGGGAAGCTTGAAAGGAAGACAGTCTACCTGTATCTGTTTAAGTGTTATTTTAATAATCCAAGGAAAGGGGGCTTTCACTAGTTTGAAAAGATGAAGCAGAATAGAATAAAATAAAATCCTTAAAATGGGCACTGATATGTCCTGAGCCCTTGCCAATTAACCCCCATGGGTAACAGCCTGAAGAGCACACATTCTACATGAAATGCATTACAAAACTCTGAATGGGAATGGACCCTCAGGGGTCTGATCTCTTAAATACTGTGGATGCAAACAGTGTACATTTAAGTAAATCTTTATTTCCAGAAGACATGGCATAATTTATCAATTAATCTAGTCGTTGAGCTAAAATGTGGTGTTGTAATTGTTGATATGTCAGATGACTACCGTAGCAGGCATATCATTAATAGTACATTTCATGATAAAAAGGTTGTCGCCTGCCCTTCAATCAATGATAAGGGGGTCATTACGAGTACGGCAGTGTGGTAAAAACAGCAGTAATGGGGCAGTAAATCCGTTACAAGAGCATTACTGCACCGCCGAACTACAGCTTTGGTAGTGAGATGGAGGATTTTCCTCTAGAAAAAGGCTGGGGATAAATCTGCTGCCTGACCACCAAAACATTGGCAAAATTGGAGGAATTATCCCCAGGGGAATTACCACCAGTGGTAATTCTGCCAGAATCTCCATGGACTCCAAGAAATGCAGAATTACACTGCCTACCATCACTACAGTAACACTAATTCCATTTGCATTTTCAGGAATTACCCCCAAACTCAAAACAATGTACAGCTACTCTTTACCAAAATGTGCATTTTCCCCCTTGAGGCCTAATCCTACAATATGGAGTCAATTGCTGGAGGTCTGGAAAGAAGGTTTAAGAACCCTCTGTGTATTAATAATCATTTTCGTCATTGTTTAATTAGTTTATAATTGGGCAAGAAGGGTGATATGAAGGATGGGTTTGATATAGTGATTGTTAGGGTGCCGGATACATTTAATAATGTGTGACTGCAAGATTGTTAAAAAGTCCCTTTGACTCCTCAATCTTCACATGAGATTATGAGTGACTAGGAAAGTTATATATTAAACTGTATTATTACTGCAGAGCATGGAGAGATTTGCTAGTTGCCTTGAATTATTATAAATGTCCTGAAACCGGTTCCATGTAATAATGTCGCCACAAAAATCTCGGCATGCAAAAATATCGCCGAAAAATGGCCGTTTTTTGTGGCGACATTATTGCATGAAACATGCAGGGGACACCCCCGCAACCCCCAAACTTTTACTTTTTCTTTTCAAATATTTTTTTTTTTGCCCCTGTCCCCATATATATGGTCACCCAAATAATGTCGCCACGACATTATGCCGGCGATATTATTTACGGCGACCATATATATGGGGATATTATTACCCGATACCCTGAAACCGACTGCTCCCCGGAACACCTTAATTAGCTCATCAACCAGAGGCCTAGACAGGGTAGAGTCTGAGCAGGCAAGGCCCACCCAAAATCTGTAAATGCCCACCCAGGAGCACATTAACAAGGGGGGTCCTTGGAGTCCCTCTTCCAGACATTACTCCTGGTTACAAGAGACTTACACAGAGTCTTTAGCTCACTATCTTTCACAGAGAAGAAATATCCCAAAGATGTCAGTCTTTGTCCTGCCCTGGGGCAGTCCAGCACCGAAATGCTAGGCAATTCTCCTCTGAACAAGAGTACCAACAGCATCCCCAGTCCAGGGCCATCTTAAGCAAGTTTGGGGCCCTGGGCACGGACATCTTTGCAGCCCCCCTCTACCAAACCATACGAATTAAGTGATCAAGAATATCTGCCGCCCCCCTCCCCCGTGACGCAATCACAACCCATAGGTTGATATGCTGCCTCACAACATTAAAAATAAGGATGTTTACTCCATGTAAGTCCCCTTACCCTCTACATTATTGCTCTAATCTGAATGATAAACAAGTACCATTTGAAGGCCAACATTATACGTCTACGAAGAGGTTACTTCTGTTCTAGCATAGATACAGGAGACCTTTTATCAATAGAATCCAGGAAGGTATGCAGCATGTAGTATTAATGCAGGACTGTATGCAAAAGGTGCATGTAACCCAGAATAGACAGAACTCATATTTGCTGCCTCACAGAACGCAAACGTGCTCAAGCATGGATAGAGGACACCAATTGGAAGGAAGGAGAAAGCTACACATACCCTAGCATGGATAGTGGATGCAGATTAGAAACTACCAGGAAAGTGTCTGTATCCAGACAGATTATAAATGGGGCATGGTTTTCAAACAGTGTTGCCATTAGAGATCAAAAGAATAAAGTGCCTGTGGTGTGCAGTATATCAATGCTCACTATTATAGTGGAAGCAACACTATAGCCAGTGAAACCATGAGTGAGGCTGTTTGAAGATCATACCCTGAGAAGGAAATCTCTCTGAAGGGCTGACAATTTTGAAAGATTCAGGGACTGGCAATTTCGAGAGGCTAGGCAATACAAGATTAAGTTAGATGCCCAGCATTACACACACTGGTTAAGGGGTGAATCTGGGATGTGTGCCAACTCTGCAATTTCTGCATTTGAACACTTCCGTTAACCAGTTCTTAACATGAACTAAAATAATCTCATTTTTATAAAACTGACATGGAAAGTACACCAATCACATTACCAAACACGACAATTCTTAAAAACTATTATAGAAGGGTATAACATAGAATGATTCTAACTTCATTCTCTCCATCATCAAGAGAAGTATCCAAGTACCAGCATACCAATCGGTGTGATTTAATCCGGGTTGGTCTTTTGTATTGTAAAGCTTTACATAGTTCCAAAAAAATGGCTTGTGAAATTGTCATTTATAAACGTGCAGAAAAACCTTTTACCAAAAATGAAAAGTGTTCTTTTGTGTCAAACTAGCAGACTTTAAAATATGCTTGCCCGAGTCCAGCACCATCTGGTCTGCTCTCTTCTGTCTACCACCCCTTCCACTCAAATGGCCTAAATAAGAAGAAAGATCAAGTAATGGGCTAAACGATGCCACCAGCATGCGAGGAGGCAAACTTCACAAAAGACAGTACAATAATGTACGAGATATTAGAGGATTTGACCAGGATCACTGTATTGTCTGCTGGCAAAGCCAGGATACAAGCAGGAATGCTTTGATTCCAAATTTAGATACTTTGATAAATTTAGATAAGGATGACACGTTTGTTTTTATAGCAACCCCCCATCTGGTGCAGGTACATTGCTGATAATAGCACCCGTTCTGCTGCAAGACCAATGTTCTATTCTAATCTTGCATAGGAACACATCTCTGCAATGAGTGCTAACACGCTGAGCTAACTTCTGAACCATTGTGGCACTTATTTACCAATTTGCATTTCAAATGTGGCTATTGAAGGCAATAGGTTTAGAGCCTCAGCACCATGCAATACAATATCCTGATGTGTGCTATTTACGTCTGGTGAACAAAGGAATGTTACTTCTTTAGATCAGGCAGCCTTGTGGGCCCCCCTCCAAGTTCGTGGCCCTGGGCAAGTGCCCCTTTTGCCCTCACATAAAAACGTCTCTGCCCCAGACACGTGTTTCGGTCTGGTTGGACCTCATCACTAGGGTGGATCTGTGTGTCTCTAAGAATAGTGAGCAAGGGGTCCACGTCTGGATTCCCCTAGTAACTTAGGGTTAGACCCAAAGTTACTTAAATAAGCAAATTAACAAGGGGAGTCCTGGGAGTCCCTCTGCCAGACATTAGTCCTGGTTACGAGAGACTTACCCAGAGTCTTTAGCTCACTTTCTTTCACAGAGAAGAAATATCCCAAACATATCAGTCTTTGTCCTGCCCTGGGACAGCGAGGCACCGAAATGCTAGGCAATTCTCCTCTGAACAAGAGTACCAACAGAAACCCCAGACACGTGTTTCGGTCTGGTTGTGCAGGGATTTACAGATGTTAATGTCACTGCGGTGGGCCCAACTACATTAACTTCAGGCCCCACTTGTTAGACAATTCTGGCTACGCCTCTGTCATCAACTATTACCAATGTGGCCCCTGTGGGCCCTGCTCCCCTATATATTGCTAATGGTCAATAATGAATGAAGTATCCTTGAGCACACACGGATGTAAAATGAGATTCTGGGATTCTATTAATGCATTTGTACAAGTCAAACCTTCAAATTATTTAGTAGATCATTGTAAGTGTAAATCTCAGCTCCTTGTTCTAGTAGATATCTAAATGCATCTCAGAGGAAAGCTAAAGCAAACATATTAATTGTGGGTTCTGATCTACTTCAGTCTTGAATTTTTTCAAGTACCACTTCGCACAGAACTTAAAATACAATATATTGGTGGCTGTTTTGCCTAAAAGAAAGATGAGTTTATGACCAGTGGGTTTATGCCAAGGGGATATCATATTTTACCTTTAGATAAGGGCAAACCCGCTGATGAGCTACTGGAGCGCAGCACATCCGCAGGCAGTGTTGGCAATAGATCATCTGTTTCCACTTCTTTCGCCCCGGGACATCAGGACGCCTCCACCATTATATTCGGCCAAAAGCTCTTATGACCGACTTTCACCGTCAAGTCAAATGTGGCCCAAGCATTAATCAATCCATAATGTTATGAGGACTTCCAAAGACACAACACAAAACCAACCATCCAAAAAGATTTCATCAGAAGGATTAACTTGAGCGTATGCTTTATGTCGGAACCTGTGGACCATTTGTTTCACAGTAATTGATGGTCTGACCCTCTCTCTGTCAACCCTTCCTCACTGTAAAAGTACCCTCAATACACAATGAAGCAGGTGGAAAGTAACGTCACATTTTACAAAAGACAAAAATAAAATAAAAGAACACAGTTGCAGTTCATCCAGTTTGTGAGGTTAAACTGTAGTCCATCTAAGTGCGTGATGCCTCTTGAGAGGTTCTGCCAGTCTTTATGGGATTACACAGTACTCACATAATCACTTGCCTTTACTGTGTCTAGTCAATATTGTACCTGGATGCTCTATCCATGGTTTTTGGTTCTTCAGAGCTGTCATCACAGTTGATAACCTTTACTAACATTGAGCTCTTGGGCATGGCTGGAGGAGTAGGCCTTTTGTAATTTGAGTCAAGTAAAAACGTTCTTCAGGATTTTGAAAACAAAATCCTCTAAGGCAAAGAAAGATGTATAATGGTTGTACATTTGTATATTTGAAATGCAGTTTAGATATATGTTGCTGACTTTATGGAAAGATGTTAGCTTTCAGACAATCCAAGTGATCTTTGTATATGTAGACGATGTGGCTCAGAATGAAACTGTTTAAACATTGCGTCGTTGTGTCCAGTATAGATGCCGCCATAAACAAGAAGTCTGGAACCAGTTAGGGGGAAGTATATAATGTTTGTAATTTCCATACTTCTGCATTACTTTGCGACTAACTTTCTCTGAATTGTCTGTAAACAAAGAAAGAGAATAATAAGATTTCAACTAAATGCATACTTTATCAAAGGTTTGCTACAAGGGGTAACACTGAGGTATTTGTGCTCTGTTATGTTTGGTTGTTTTGGTCTCTTACCACACTGTGGACACTTATAGGTCAGCTATTTCATCGAGGCATGTTCTGTTGGAGGGCTTTGCTGTGGGGGAACACCCTCTGAATTGTTGTTTCCTTTGGGCATTAGACTTTGTAGCTCACCTTCAGCTAATTATTCAGGCTTATGGAATGTCAGCTGTGTTTTGTCCCTGTTACCACAGATACTATACCGGAGCATGTCTGTAAATCAGGAAAAGAATTACCTGAGTACAAGCTGAATGTGTTATCCAGTCTCTTTACCACAATTTTTTTCATTGCAACGATTCTTTCCTGATGGTTTTGTACAAATCTATTTAACGCAATATGCAGAGGAGGTGTTTGGGTAAGGAAATATGAGGGCAGGGATAGGTGGGGGTTGTTGGGGAAGAGGGTTGGTTTTGGGGGAAATGAGAGTGCAGGAGGTTTGCCCCGCATCTTGCAGTCAAAAGAACTGTACAAAAATAGACCGCTGTACCACAGAACATGCCCAAGGACGCTGTTGGGGCAATTCACGCTCATGGGTTATATATCATAAAGGATGCACAATTTCGGAATCATAGCCCACTGACGATTCCAAACTGTACATTAATTCATTTTTATAGATGGTTAAGCACATGCACTGCACGGGCATGCATTAACTGCTGAAAAAAATATTCCAATGCATTGTGTCCTCCTACGTATTCCTCATCTATGACATGTAATGTCCAAAGCTGTGCTGCTTCGCAATTTTTTTCGGCAGAGGGTGCCCTGCATCAATGGTGTTGGGTCGATGTCCCTCAAAGGCCTCCATTGAGGGTGACATCATCGGATGTTATAAGTAGCACGCACGGCGCCCGTAGCCTCAGTTCCATTTTTTCTGCCTCGTGGTTACTGTTACATTACTGAATTATGTCTTCTTCTTCTACCTCGACGAACCTGCGGTCTGGCTTCAAGAAATGTCGGGACTGCGGCTCCACGATGTCGATAACGGATCTGCATCGCATTTGTTTGTGGTGCCTGAGTGAGGGCCACGCTACGGATGACAGTTTTGAAGTGGCGGTCGTTGACTGCCAAGGCCTTGCGGGACCGTAGGGGGAAATTGAAGGTAGGCAGGGTGTCCAAACCCTGTACATCTAAGTCGACTGGTCTTTCGACCGATGAGTCGAGAGGGTACTCTCCTCTTCGGAAGAAGTCCAAGCACTCCAGGTCCCGCAGTGGTTCGCGCCGCTTGTCCTCTTCGTCGAGGCGGTCCAGGAAGCGATGTCACTGTTCGCCTTCCTCGTCCTCGTCGGACAACAGCTCCCTGAAAAAGGTGTCCTGCCCCACCAAATCCTCGACCCCGGAGGAATGGGATGCTTTCTGGGTGCAGATGTTGAAGTTATTTCAGTCCGTTCCTTCTGACAAAGCCAGCAGGGAAAGGTCTCGGCAGGATACTTGTGCGCCTTTGGGCCCGGATGGACGGCGTGATAAACATCAGGAGCCGTCGAGGCCCCGTTCGGACAAGGCATCGGGTGATCACCAGAGATATGCCAGGTCCAGGTTGCGATCTTCGTCTCCATCGAAACCTGCAAAATCTTCAAACCCCTTGAAGGTGTCGACGCCATCGGCGCCATGCCCGTCGGGTGCGCCTGTCGGTCTTTGCCCCCGATCAGGCCCATCAACACTGTCAGAGCCATTAATGCCCTCGATGCCATTTGGGCCGAATTTTCGGTGGAGGTCCCTGTGACTGTGGACCCTCCGAGGAAGGCTACTTCTAAGTCTGTGAAGACTGTAACCAATAAGAGGTTTACTCCATTCCCAAGGAAGGACTTTTTTAAGTCCCTCCAGGACATTTATGAAGTTGAAGAAAGGTCTAATGAGGATGTTGGTCCTTTTGGTCTTCCATATGGGACTCCGGGTGTTCCGGAATGTCTCATTTGTGAAGAGAGTCGGATGGAAGATCTGTGTCAGTCCTTGCATGATGCCAGTGGCCTTGACACTTCCCTTGAGATGGAGTTCGGCAAGCCGGAACCGGTGAAACATGCCGACTCCTGTTATCAGAGACTAATGTTGAGAGTTGTGGAGTACCTGGGCTGGGCCAGGCCTCCGGTGCAGTTTGATCAAGATGATCTTACAGATATTTTGGACCAGGGTCTGTCCACTGACCCGGTGTTGCCATTTCATGTGGCATTGCAAAAGAGGGCAGCTGCTACTTGGAACACCCCGAAGACTATTTTGGCAGTGAACAAGTCGTTAATGAAGAAATACCGCCCATCCAATAGCGACCCTGGCTACCTGTCCACACACCCCACGTAGGAGAGTTTGGTGGTTCAGGCGGCTACGGCCACCTCAAAGCAGGCAGCATACCCTACCATCCCTCCTGATAGGGACAATAACCGCATGGACCCGGTGTTGCCATTTCATGTGGCATTGCAAAAGAGGGCAGCTGCTACTTGGAACACCCCGAAGACTATTTTGGCAGTGAACAAGTCGTTAATGAAGAAATACCGCCCATCCAATAGCGACCCTGGCTACCTGTCCACACACCCCACGTAGGAGAGTTTGGTGGTTCAGGCGGCTACGGCCACCTCAAAGCAGGCAGCATACCCTACCATCCCTCCTGATAGGGACAATAACCGCATGGATGGATAGGCACGCAAGGTATTTTCTTCTGGGAGCATGGCGTTGAAATCGGCCAACTCCACCTGTGTCTTAGCAATGTTTTCGCACATTCTGTGCAATTGCATCTCTTTAGCAGCTGAGCATATTCCTGAAGGGGAAGAAAGGGTTGACTTTCTAACTATTGTGAAGGGTGGCAAGGATGCCATGTGTGAATCCCTCCAGTCTGGGTTGGACACTGCGGATAGTGTCAGCAGGTCCATGGCTATGAGCACTGTGATGCGCAGGTTTGCGTGGTTGCGGAAATCCGGGTTTGCATCTGATGTGCAAGCTCGTCTTCTCAAAATGCCCTTTGACGGGTCTCATCTGTTTGGCAGCAATGCTGACAAAAGCCTTGAGAAGTTGCAGATCTCCAAAGCAGCTGCCAAATATTTGGGTGCAGCTGTTCGACAACCTCAGCCTTTTTGTCCCAGGGAACAGCAATGGAAGGGGGGTTCATTTCGTACTACTCCTCATTTGGAAAGGGGAGAATAATGGCCAGTCAAAGGGGCCAACGTAAATTTCCTTGTGGTGGATGAGGTAGAGGTGCCAAAACCGCTGAAGCAGCAGCCTCTTTGCCATCAGGCGCTGCCCCAGCCGCTTCAAAACCGCTCTGAGGCATTGACTCATGGTTCGCCGGTAGGGGGTAGGCTGTCTCAGCATCTAGAATAATGGCAAGCCATTACTTCACATGCGTGGGCTCTGGAAACAAAAGCCCACGGCTACTGCCTTCCTTTTCTACGACAGCCTCACGACATCCACCGGGGGAGCGCTCTTTGAGGGGTCCGGATCCACTCCTTGTGCAGGAGATTTTGACCCTGCTAGAGAAAGGCGCTATAGAATCAGGAACAAGGGTTGGTATTCCCCATAATTTTTGATTCCGAAAAAGGACGGAGGACTGAGACCCATCTTGGACTTACAATACTTGAACAAGTTCCTCAGGAGGGAGACGTTCAAGATGGTCACTCTTTCTCAGATCCTTCAGGCCCTTCAACTTCAGGATTGGTTGGTGTCATTAAACCTGCAGGATGCTTATTTTTATGTGCCGATCCATTGCAAGCACAGAAAATACCTGAGGTTCGCAGTTGGCTGCTTGCACTATCAGTTTTGAGTCCTGCCATTCGGGCTGACCTCCACCCGAGGGTCTTCACCAAGCTCATGGTAGTGGTGGCCGCGCATCTCAGGAGAGGGGGGATTCACGTCTACCCCTACCTGGACGATTGGCTGATCTGGGCGCGTTCTCCAGAACAAGCCTTGGATCATCTCAGCGTCACCTGCCACTTCCTTCACAGGCTGGGCTTCTCCCTCAATTTCAAGAAGTCGCACATGACACCTTCCCAATATCTGCAGTACATTGGGGCTGTGTTGGACATGTCCTAGGGGATGTGCTTGCCACCAAAGCTGAGGGCTCAACACATTCTACAGATGGTCACCAGATTTCAACAGGCCCAGACTGTTACAGCTTTCGAATTCTTAAAGTTGCTCGGCTTTGTGGCCTTCGGCATTTTTCTGGTGCCAGAGGCCCGACTGAGAATGCGATTCCCTTCAGTGGGCTCTCTGGACTCAATGGTCCAAGTTCTCGGGCCAGCTGATGGATCTCCTTCATGTTCCAGTCAAGGTCTCACAGGATCTTCTGTGGTGTGGCAGGGAGGGCAATCTCATGAAAGGGCAACCTTTTTGGCAACCGTGGCTGGATGTAACGGTAGTGATGGACGCTTGTCTCACAGGGTGGGGAGCTCATGCCAACAATCTGACCATCAGCGGTCGTTGGTCTCCATCGGAGTCCAAACTACACATCAATCTTTTGGAGCAGAGAGCAATCAGGCTAGCACTGAAGTCTTTCCTGCCGTCTGTGCGGGGGAAGAATGTACTGCTAATGACGAACAACAGAGTGGCCATGCATTACCTCAACAAGACAGGGGGTGTAGGGTCACTACCTCTATGCAGGGAGGCAATGCTTCTTTGGTTCTGGCCAATTCGAGAGGGAATCTCCCTAGAGGCAGTTCACCTAGCCAGAGAGGAGAACATGGCGGTGGATGCTCTGAGCAGGCAGAGCACAGACTCCCATAAGTGGGCCCTAGCTCAGGAAGTCCTTCAAGAGATCTTTGCCCTTTAGAGAACCCCGCAGGTGGACCTGTTCGTGACTTGTGCCAACCAGAAGTGTGAAAGGTACTGCTTGAGGGAATTTCCTCCGAGAGGAGCTCTAGGAGACGTGTTCATCGTGGATTGGTTGCTCCCGCTACTGTACGCATTTCCTCCGATTCCCCGTCATTCCTCAAGTTCTCAGGAGGTTATGGCGGTTCGGGACCCGCATGATCCTCATTGCCCCGGATTGGGCCAGGAGAGTGTGGTACGCGTACCTTCTAGACATGTACATCTCTCCTCCAATACGATTTCCCCAAAGAGAGGATCTTCTCTCGCGAGAGGAAGGTCAGGTTCTCCATCCAGAGGTCAAGGCTCTCAACCTGCACACATGGTTTCTGAAAGGTTGAGATATAAGGATTGGGACCTCCCTGATGATGTGATGGAGGTGTTGCTTTCGGCCCGGCAGCCAGCAACAAAGTCCCTGTACCATTGCCGTTGGCAAAAGTTTTGCGACTGCTGCAGGGGG
Organism: Ambystoma mexicanum; assembly: GCF_040938575.1. NCBI lineage: Eukaryota > Metazoa > Chordata > Amphibia > Caudata > Ambystomatidae > Ambystoma > Ambystoma mexicanum. The sequence continues at coordinate 978,806,312 of NC_090934.1, read as the reverse complement.
AAGAATGTTGATCCTTTTCATTGCTCAATTCCAGAGGTTCTCTCATTCTTGCTTTCTTTGGCCCACAGGGGTCTTCAAGTGGGAACCATTAAAGATTACCTTTCAGCGCTTTCTATCTTTAAGCGCCTGTCAGAGGAATGCTCTTATTTTAAGATTACACTGATCACTCCATTTCTAAAAGGGCTCCCGCCATCGCCTTTTTAGGTGCCGGTCTGGGACCTTAATTTGGTCTTAAAGTTTCTTATGGATGCAGCGTTTGAAACTTTGCACTCTTGTCCGTTGCGATTGTTGACATTTAAGACTGTTTTCTTGGTTGCAGTTACCTCTGCTAGAGGACTGAGAGAGTTGCAGGCACTTTCTTCTAAGCCACCCCCTACTTTGTTCCATAAGGACAGGGTTGTATTGAGAGTACGTCCGTCCGTCCTTCCTACCTAAGGAAGTGTCAGAATTTCATTTAAGTCAGAAGGTGGTGCTACCTGCCTTGTACCCTCCTCCTCATCCTGGTAAGGACGAAGAGTGTCTCCATAGGTTGGATCCTAGGAGAGCTTTGAGCGTTTATCTTTCTAGATTGGCCAGAGTCAGAGTGGACGACCAGCTCTTTGTGGGGTATACTGGACACCGATTAGGCCAGTCTGTTTCTAAGCAGACCTTGTCTAGGTGGATCATCCTCACTATTTCTGAATGCTACAGGTTGACTGGCAAGGACCCTCCTGAGGGCTGGCAGGCTCATTCCACCAGAGGCATCACTACATCAACAGCCCTACAGAGGGGGTTACTGGTAAAGAACATCTGTGATGCTGCAACATGGTCTTCCATACACACGCATGTTAAGCATTATTCCCTGGATACTTCCCATGCTCAGGATGTTGCATTTGGTAAGGATGTGCTTTACTCTGCCATTTAATTGGGTATGTCTAAATTCTTTCCCTCCTCCACTCATAGATACTGCTGTGGGAGTCTGTCATAGATGAGGAATACGTTGGAGGACGCAATCCATTCGAAGAACAAGTTACTTACCCACTGGTAACGTTCTTTTGACTGGATGTTCCTACAACGTATTCCTCATTGCCCTCCCAGCCTACTCCTCTCAAGAATTTCCTGTGCCTTTACAGCTTTCATTCCATCAAGGCTAAGTGCAGTCAATGCTGTATTATGGGCACATGTGTCACATGTTGTGAGGGGGGATAAAACATGAACTGAGGCTACGGGCGCCGTGAGTGCTACTCATAACATCCGATGACGTCACCCTCGATGGAGGCATTCAAGGGTCATCGACCCGACGCCATCGACGCAAGGCGCTCTCTGGCGAAAGAACTTCCAAAGCAGCACAGCTGTGGACATTACATGTCATAGATGAGGAATATGTTGGAGGAAGATCCAGTCGAAAGAATGTTACCAGTGGGTAAGTAAATTGTTAATCTGTCCTGTTGAAGGCCATACTACCAAATGAGCAGCAAGGCTACAAACAGGCCAAAACACTGTGTGTTGAGGCTTCTGTTTATATATAATAAGACATTGTATACATTTGCATCATCATAAGAGTGTTTAAATAAGGGCATTATTCCACATTAATGGCTTTGGTGTTCATTGTGACAAGTCCCATGTGATTTAGGTCTGATTTTAGTTAACATAAGATTGTTTTAATACACATTTATGTAGTTTGAAATTACCTTTTTGGTGCGTACCCTACATTCATTTATTGAAAATTATGTGAGAAATGACACTAAGTCCGCAAAAGTATTTCTTGAGTGAACTGACTTAGGAACAAGAAGATAAAATATTGTTGTTTGTTTCCAGTTCTTGGCATGTACTATATTTTACTAGAAAGTGGTGCTGAGGGTATTTGTACAAGGTATCTCATTTTCATGTCCTTGTGAGTGGCCAGACAAGGTTGATTTGTTCTGCAATCCCTTTTGGCCAAGAGGATTAGGCTCATGTATATGGGTTCTTGATCTATTTGGGCAGTCTTTTTCTCCTGGTAGGGGTTCTTTTGTAATTTACTGCAGGACCAAAATGGGATCCAGATTACTGCCTTCCCTTGCTTTTCAGATTTCCCTAAACTGCATGCGGTTAGGTTTCCTAAGCAGTATAAGTACTGCCATGCATCTCCGAGAAGCTCATCGGAGCTGCTCTTTATTTCCTTCCATAAATCCTTCCACCCTGTTTGCCCCACCAATTTGGCTAGATGGGTTAAGTGGCTCATTCATTCAGCTAGGGGCAATGGCTTTCAATGGCTTTTAGTCGGGTTTTTAAGCTGGCCGACTAGTAAAATGAACAGATGTTTTACAATGGCCCGCATTACAACTCAGGCGTTAAGGGTTTAACGGCGCCGTCGGCGCCTTTAACCCTTAACGCCTGATTACAAGTGTCCCTTTGCGGGTTGGTGTTTAACGCCTGCTTTTAGCAGGCGTTAAAAATCCAACCCGCAAAGGGACTTTGGAGCTAATTACGGCACCGTAATTTACGGTGCCATAATTAGCGCCTTCCCCATTCCCATTATGCCCTATGGGGGCAAAAATGGGAATGGGGAAGGGCAAATGGTGAATGGGGAATTACCGCCCCACTCACCTTGGAATGGGGCGGTAATTCCGCCATCCACCATGGCGGAATCGTAACCTTAGCGGCATGGACCATGGTGCTAATAGCACCATGGTCCTCCGCCAAGGTTGTAATGAGGGCCAATGTGTATTGTGCACATTTCTATGGCTTTGAATGTGCAGAATAGCAAGTATCTGTGGCATGTCATAGAATGAGTATTTATGCCAGTATTTACAATAGTCAGAATTATATTTATGGTAGTTGAGGTGAGTATTATCCCACCCATCTTTGCTGTTCCTTTTTTTTCTTTTACTCCAGTGACAGGTTATTCCAGGGAAGCCCACACATTTTTCACTTTCATCTCCTTTGTCTGGATATGGATGTGATATCTGCTGGCATTTCTGACATTGTTTCCAAAATTGGCATATTGACTTAGTGTGAAGTCACAGCAGAAAAGAGGAGTGGGAGATTGGAATGGAGACTGTTACAGGATTTAAAGAAGGGTGATTGGTTGAATGGTGGTTGACACTAGGGTGGATACATGGAAGCTGTAGTTTATATAAAGTCCTTACTTTGTCCATCACGCTGAGGGATCATTTCAAAGAATTAGAAAACGACAGAAATGACTTTCAAGAATAATGTACAATTTCCTTATTTCTTATAGGTGCCTGGATTTTCACAAGTGGTCTCCGTGATGGAATTACAAAACATGTCGGGGAAGCAGTACGAGATCATTCATTGGCTAGCACTTCCTCAAAAGTTAAAGTGATAGCCATCGGCATTGCATCACTTGGAATGATTCAGCAGGGAGACATCTTTGAAAATGTGAAGGTATGTTGCTTTACACTAAAACATATACATCAGCCTTTACTGATGAGCACCCGTCTACTTATAAGTTAATGTAAAAACAATATTTGTGAAAAGGACACCGAAGCAAATAACAACAGTACGTGGAACTGAGTGATATCACTCTTCCCATTGTTGGATTCCCAGATCCCTCATGATTATATCACATGAGGACATCTGCATTTGAAGAATTATTCAGTTGCTTTCGTTAGTTGTTCCCAGAAAATAGACCTTGTATCAAAGACATTGGACCTGATTCCTTTGAAACACAATTTACTTGATGTATAAGCACCTTACAAATGCACAATAAATAAATAAATAAATGTACGTGTTTTATAATGGTTCAATCCCATAGGAAAATGCTCTGTGAATCAGGCCCATTGTCTACACGGCTTTTCCTTCTTAGATCACCTTCTTTTTACAGTTATTTTGTTGACTTTCAGTTCATAAGTACCATCAGAGAGAGAGACACATGAAAAATAGTGTGCACCCAAAATCATGACAGGAAATAGATATCTAAACAGCAACACAAGTACAAGAGAGGGAGGCGGGGGGAATATGGACATTGTTAGGGTGTGTGCAGGAGGGCCATCAATAATCTGCAAAGAGAGTGATGGGGTCTCAAGTTAAGCATGAACATCAGTATGACCTACTGTGTCTGATTTCTCGTCCTTTGTTTCTTAGATCGGTCAAGAAAGAATCTGTGTAGCCTGTCCTGCAGGGTGGCCATCATTTCTACCCACTGATACCTAAACTGCGGCATCCACATGGGTTAAAAAATGCCTGGGGGCATTGCTCGAGAACTCGCTTTTGGACTCTTTTGTTTACCCAATCATATTTGCACCATTATCGTAACCCTGACCACAACAGTTGTCCATCTCTAGACCGCATTCTGACATTTCTGAAAAAAGAAGGTGTTCAAGTGCTTCACCAACGCCTAGTTAATACATTCAATTATCTACTTCTCGTGGGGTCTAAAACCTATCAGTACCAAAATAATTTCTTTAGCATACATAGCCTATGCATTATGCAGGACAAATTATACCTGGTTAATCTCAATAATTCATATCATGCCTATAGAGTTCATTGAATGTAATTGTCTTCTCTCTGAGCTTCGGGAATATTTTACAGTGCACTCTCCCCAGGCAAAATAATGTCTAGCATGCACTATACAGCCCCGCAGAAGAGCAGACATTTCTGATTGTTTTTATGCATCAACTAGAAATGTTATGAAATTGGACTCAAGGAATTATTTCATAATACAGCAATAAGTGCTCTTGTAAGATTCTGCTAAGTTTCCTAATAATACTCCCATTACGTATAGGTTAGTAGGCACGCTTTCAAAAAAAGCATAAGCAGCATCTTTTGCGTTGCATGTAAAGCAATCTCTTATCTCAAAAATGGTATCTCTATTTTCTCAAACCCTGCAGTTGTTGCATTTAAGGAAAAATAGGCACATTTAGGTTTTCTTGATGACTACATCTTTGATAGCCTTTTATCTACCTGACTTGAATGGTCTTCAGGTTCCTTATTTTTCTAAACCAACTGTATGACGAATCCTGGCTGTACATTTTCCTCCTTTCTAAAGCTCTCTTCAAACACCAGTGTTTACAACCTAAATAATGTAAGGCTGATAGTTGTGGGTGGTGCATTGTAATGATATGTATCTAAGCTCACTTTCATCCATCTGGTTGTTTTACAGCATAGATTTGGCGGCTACACCACCTAGTTATGTACTTTACATAGACGTCTCCTCAGAACCTCTCCATGATAGAACCTCTTAATCACATTTCTGCTTTCCATCCTACAATCTTCTTGTGTAAATGTGCTTAGCTTCCAGAAATTCTCCATACAGAATGAACAATGTTTTATTTTATTGCGTTTTGGTTTATACAAGAAAACGTTTCACAATTAATTTTATAAATCAACTTTATACATTAAATACGTAAGTATAACAACTACATTTTTACATGATGCATAATTTAAAAACCCATCAAGACTCGAATCATTAAGAAAAAGGCATATTCAAAATACATTTTCAAAAATGTTCTTTAAAAACGTACAAACTTTAAAATCAGTGAGACGTTTTCGCCACTTAAAAGCCTGAACCACAATGTCTCACCGGTATCTTCAAAATTCATAATCATATACACAGTCACTAAAATAAGTAATCCTTTCACATAAAAAAGGGCAGTAAATTATTTGGTGTTTCAGGGTTTCTTTTTTCGCAGTGCCACCACACCATCTGCAAGTTCTAAGAGAACTATTTTAATTTGACAAGATGAGCACTGTCTTCAGGGGGGAGGGTCATTGTTTAGTACATTTGCATGTTTGTTATTAGCTTTCTTTTTTATTGGTCTTATTAGCAAACTATAGTATTGCATTCCAATGCAGAATAAAACCATACATACAATAATAATTCAACAAAAACATAAACTGGTATAAATACAGTGAATGCTCACTTTGAATTGGAGTGCCTGTAATGAGACGTGAGGCGTGTGTGATCTCTCCCCCAATGTCCGCCCTTTCCACGTACAGCCTAAAACAAAATCAAATCTGAAATCAATGACATTATTGATGATGTTATTTATTTGATGATTTTATGAAAGGCATCACTAAAGACAAATGGCAAGTAGACACATGTCAATACTGCAGAAAGTAGGACTTCTTTGACCAAAAGCTGGAGTGGTATGTGCAATACAAGGTCAGGTTTGAATTATGGTGTTACTATACACAGACTTAGAAACATGCTATGAGAAGGACAAACATGTGATAATGGGCCTGGCCTACAGGTGCAAAGGGTGATGATGGCGATCCCTATGTACAGAGTATTTTCTTTGCTTGTTGAGAGAGAAGGAGGGGGTGTTGTCTTGATAGACAGAGATACACACAGGAGCACATAAAAGGACTCAAAAGGCAGGGACAACTTGGCTGAATTCAACAACAATTTGATTAAATAAATGATAGTTCAGTTATCTTAAAGGGCCTTCTATATCTCTGATGTCACTGTACAGATGTGCCTAGGAGCAAATCACGGCTTTAAAATATACAGTACACATAGCTGCCCATCTTCAGCTTTGCTTTCGAATACCCTCATAGGAACCCTAAAGCCTCACATTTCTTTTGTTGTTGTGTCTGAGATCTCTGGAGCACTGTTTCAGGATTACAATGAAGAGTAAATTAGAAGGAATGAGAATGCCACATGACTGGGTTGCCCTTTTAAATGCATAAACCTAGACCTAAACAAAAAGAAACACTCTTGGAAGTGCTTTGGAATTTGGGACTCAGGACAAGGCTGCCAGGCCCAGATGTTTTTTATGAGGAGGGCCAATGCCGAATCTAGCAATTGAACACACTTTTGATGGATAGTACTGAGTGTTCCTTTGATGGATAGCACTGAGTGCTCTTTTGAAGGATAGCACTGAGTGCTCCTTTGATGGATAGCACTGAGTGCTCCTTTGATGGATAGCACTGAGTGCTCCTTTGATGGATAGCAGTGAGTGCTGCTTTGATGGAGAGCACTGAGTGTTCCTTTGATGGAGAGCACTGAGTGTTCCGTTGCGGGAGAGCACTGAGTGTTCCATTGAGGGATAGCACTGAGTGTTCCTTTGATGGATGGCACTGAGTGCTCCTTTGATGGATCGCACTGAGTGCTCCTTTGATGGATAGCCGTGAGTGCTCCTTTGATGGATAGCCGTGAGTGCTCCTTTGATGGATAGCAGTGAGTGCTTCTTTGATAGAGAGCACTGAGTGTTCCTTTGATGGAGAGCACTGAGTGTTCCGTTGAGGGAGAGCACTGTGTGTTCCGTTGAGGGATGGCACTGAGTGTTCCTTTGATGGATGGCACTGCGTGTTCCTTTGAGGGATAGCACTGAGTGTTCCTTTGATGGATGGCACTGTGTGTTCCTTTGATGGATGGCACTGTGTGTTCCTTTGAAGGATAGCACTGAGTGCTCCTTTGAAGGATAGCACTGAGTGCTCCTTTGATGGATAGCACTGAGTGTTCCTTTGAAGGATAGCACTGAGTGTTCCTTTGATGGATAGCACTGAGTGTTCCTTTGATAGATAGCAGTGAGTGCTCCTTTGAAGGATAGCACTGAGTGTTCCTTTGATGGATAGCAGTGAGTGCTCCTTTGATGGATAGCAGTGAGTGCTCCTTTGATGGAGAGCAGTGAGTGCTCCTTTGATGGAGAGCAGTGAGTGCTCCGTTGAGGGATAGCACTGAGTGCTCCGTTGAGGGATAGCACTGAGTGTTCCATTGAGGGATAGCACTGAGTGTTCCGTTGAGGGATAGCACTGAGTGTTCCTTTGATGGATGGCACTGCGTGTTCCTTTGATGGATAGCACTGCGAGTTTTACAAGTAGATCCAGGAATATGCTGTTATACTAGTATAACGTGTAGCAAGATCCTCCTTTCCCACATGGTGTGGACATTACATTACTTTCACATCATTGGAAGTGCGCAAGGGGCCCTTTAACTTAAGGAGCAGCAAAAGCTCCGTGTATTCTGTGTATTTGATGGGGGACCTCCCTCAGCTGGTCTCATGACAACAGAGAGCGTTGTTTCTTGTAATAGCACTAAGACTTGGGTGCTGTATTACCTGTGATGAGCACCTGTGAAAATGCCCTCTCCCTCCTCTGGCCACTCTATAAACACGACACCGAGTGCCAACATTGTCAATTTAGGTAAATAATATAAAGGTCGTATTCAATGTGCACCTTCTGTCCATACCTCAGCTCAACGCTGTGGGTAAAGGGACGCACTCAAACTAAATGGTATGCACTGATGTTAACGAATTCAAAACAACGAATGGAATTTTCAACAAATCCAAAACAACGGAAATGGGAATAGTAGTTTTGGGGGTGGCAGAAAAGTATACATTCAAAAAGGGGAATTTGGGGGCCCACCCCAAAAACAGTGAAAAAAAATGTGTTCTTTTATTTTAATATTTTGGGTTCGTTAAAAATGCATTTGTTGTTTTTGTGATTTGTTAAAATCACATGTAACCACTCCATACTCACTATAAACGGTCTTGTGTGAAGAGAATCAACATCAACCCCCACTGCACCATGCCGAAGGCCTGCTGGTGCATTCTGTCAAGACCCCTACAACGGATGAACCGCAACCTACAAAACCCCCAGAACCCACAGATTAGGTCACTCTCAGGTGGAATCCAAATGCTGCGGCACATATGTTCAATTAGAAGGACAGCTACTTTGAAGCAGCGTTGAATACATCCTAAGGGCCAACACATCTACCACCTGTTGAGAAAACCACTGAAAATATCTATGTTGCAAAAGACATTTCACCCATATTTGGATACAGGAAATAATGACCACTCAACGCACCAGACATCGGCACTGGCCCATGGAGGGGTCACCTTATGTTGTTTCATTTTTGTCTTTTTCTCTGCTGCTCAATAGTGCCTCCAAGCAGCCATTGTATAACATATAGTATAAATAGTAATTTGCAAGCTGACTTTAGCACCCTTTTCACTAGTCGGTGACCAGTCATCCAGTCAGGATGCAGTAATGTCAGGCACTAATCACTGGTAGTGCCCAGAATCTCTGCATCCCATAAGCCCCCCCCCCCCAACAGCAGTATTCCCCGCGACACCTCTGGGGCTCATCTCTCTTACTGAAGCCTCTTCTCCCTCGCTGCACTCACATGCCACCTCCTCATAGTCTCCCACCAAGTTAAACTACCTTCCCTGCAGCCTCACGCATCACACCACCATCTTTCTTCAGCCCTTACAACCCCATTCTTGATCCCGCCTCCTCTTTTCTTGGTCTATCAGGTTCTCAGGGCTATGCCACTCTCTCCTTTCTTCGCCACCTTGTGTGCCACGTTACCATAGTAATGTGGCAAGCCAAAATAAGTTCCTCCTCCTTCCTGCACTTTCAGGTTATTTTGGGACCTGCATAGCTCACTTTGCAGTATCCCCCTCAACCCACACCGGGTGCTGAAAGCAAAAGCGTTCGAACCCTTGTGTGGGAAATGCTTGCCATGAAGCTTCCTCAGCCCTCCTTTATGGACCTCAACTTATTGGTCCGGAGCAGGGCATTTTCTGGTCCATTTGATGCACAGGGTGAAACACTTGATTGCGCCACTCCCAAACTACACCCCGTGGTTAAGTAACTCCTACTCAATGTCAATATATCACTGCTATACAAATGAAACCGGTTTTATTACTTTGTGATTCAAGAACTTTATAGTAATTCCTCAGACAAAACAGAGTACACAAACAGTACATACTAGTCTTGATTTTTTAGGTTTTGTGTCAATTATTAATCTATGTTAAGGGCACTCTCCTTGACTTTGCTGCTGCAAAAGTATTTATTGATGCTGCATAATCAATGTGTTTAACAAGTTCACTCTCAATAGAAAGTATTGCAAGGGCTGATAGCTTTTCTTCGGCCATTGTGAAACGCAAGGATGTCTTTATCAGTTTCAATTTACTAAAGCTCCTCTCACCACTTGCCACAGTAATTGGAATTGTTAGTAAGAGCCTCATGGCAATCGACACATTTGGAAACATCAGTGTTCTTTTGTACGATTAATGTGCTGCACAACTTCAAGGAGGTTAACGGAACTCTTCTGAAGCAATGGCTGGATATGTCTCAGTTCATCAGCCAACTGGGTACCACCTACATCGGATTCTGATGCACGATCACCACTCTTTGCTAAAAATTGCTCCAGGTGGTTGCACAGCTTTATCAGTTCTTCTTTTCCAGGCAAGAGCTTTAAGTGGTACATGAAACCCCAGCTTGTATTGTGCACAGACAACTGGGAAATGTGCCTTTCAAGTGAAGCAGTTATGGCGTCAGTAAGGGGATAAAATACAGTTACCTTAAAAAGTTCTTCATTTTCACGAGTCTCATCTTGAGTCACATGTGCAAACATTCTATTTTTTTTTTGCTATGCCGTTTAGTTGCCTTAAAATTTTGATCAACATCTAAGAGAAAGGCTATCTCCTTTGCTTCTGTTACAGCAGACTCAAAACCAACAATTCGATAACTTCTGACAAATGTAATGCCGTTCTTAAGCAGGTAATTGCATGCCAGCAAATCAATGTCTTTGGACTGAGTGGATTTGCTTACAATGTTCACTTGTGTGTCATACCACACAACTAAAGTACAAATAAAACTGAAATCTTCCAAGTGTAAAGCAAGGGACTTTGCTTCTGTGGACAAGGTTGGGTCATTGACTTTTTCTTCAATGCTCATGACTGCTGTGTGTATCTCATCAAATTGATACCACACAGCTCTCAAGCTTTCACTTCTACATTCCCGTCGCATTTCACAGATCTTTTTCAAGGAAAGACTTTCAACACACTCACTGAGAATGCTCCAATGTTTGGTTGGAGCTGCAAACAAATGATAGAGTCTCTGAAGTACACCAATAAGAGAAACGGATTTCACAGAGGATTTGGAAGCTTCAACAACCACCAAATTTAAACTGCGGCAGCCACATGGGTTAAAAAATGCCTGGGGCCATTGCTCAAGAACTCGCGTTTCGACTCCTTTGTTTACCCCAATCATGTTTGCACCATTATCGTACCCCTGACCACAGCAGTTGTCCATCTGTAGACCGTATTCTGACATTTCAGAATAAAGAAGGTTTTCAAGTCCTTCACCAATGTGTCGTCTGCAGGGCGATACCCTATAAAATTTTCTCACACAGAAATGTCTTTAGTGTATAAGGTTTTAATGAACCAAAATGCACTTTAAACTAATAAAAAAAAAAAAGAAATTTCTTTGCCTGTAATAGCCACAATTCTTACAGTGTAGGACAGTTGTTCGTTTGGCTGATATCTGGTGTACCAAAATAACAGAGAAATATTTTCCAGCTTTCACTCTTTGTAAAATTGAATTCTTTACTTGAGACCCCATTAAACTAATTAGTTAATTTTGAATGACATTTCCGCAATAGTGACTGTGGATCTCTTGTGAGCTCACTCGACACAAATGATCCATCATGCTCAGATCAAATTTCCCTATTAATTCAACAAGGCCTAAGAAATAGCCATTATTTGGAGTAAGCAATTTGTTTGAAGAGTCACGAAAGGCCAAAATAAAAACCTGTAAGTTTTGCAATATTGTAGTGGAGGATGGTAGGAGCTCGGCGTGGAAATGGTTAGTCTGGAAAAATGTGAGCAGGCCTCACAAGGCAAAACAACCTGCAACCCTACACTCCTACCACTGGCTGGGAGGTCATAACATATCTACAAGCGCTACATGAGTGGCTGAAATGTAACTTTGTGAAACAAATCATCAAATGGTCTTGGCCTTGTTAGAATATGTACACCTTTAATTTCATTCAGTACCTCAATATGCGAAATAGATTTTAATTAGGAAAGTGTAGGTGACAGTGCTTAAGGGAGGCACATATAATCCACTTTCGCAGCACTATAATATTGCACAGTTTGACACGGTCAGTTGCAGGAGGACGGAAAGGAAAAGATTGAGATTCGACCCTTCACCTACCATTACTTTCACACAACTTTTAGCAGGCCATGAATTAACCCACTGAGTTATCTGAGGGGGCGTATGAAGGCTGAAAGGTGAATGTTAGAACACTTTTTATGTCTTAAGAGCACTGTAAACTTGTCTGAAGGTGCATTCACTGCACAGATCAGGTGTCCAGTAGAACAGTGGCAACATGCAACATGATAATGGGAATAAACACAGCACATAAGGCAAGTGTTTCCAGTGGACATGTTCTTACTTGACGAGATGTTAAGCTATCTTTAAGGTTCACTTGCTGGTGCCGTTTTCTGTTTGTTTTTTTGTTTAGTGCGCCAAACCCTGAGGTATCAGGGTGCATTACATCATTACAGAGGATACATAGACAGAAAAATCAGGTGCAGTAGCTTAATAAAAACTTTACATCACAGATATTTACAAAAGAGGCACTTAGATTTCTTGCGAAACGAGCCAAATGTTTACTTTTTTTTCTAAAGCAGGACAGTTTGGATCTTAGGTCAACTGGCAGGGTGTTCGAAAGTTTTGCCGCAAGTACAGTAAAGCTATTTCCGCCAGCATTCTAAAGCTTGAATCTTGGGACTTTGAGGCAGTGCACGTGAATGGATCTGGTGGGTCGGTTGGAGGTGTTTCTGGAAAATCTGAAAGCCAGATAATCAGGGGCCGAGTTAGAGAGACATTTGTGAGTGAGGGTTAGGGTTTTGAGATTGATTCTATTCTTGACTGAGAGCCATTGGGTATTGTGTCTTGTAGCTGAGATACGCGGTGTTCTAGGGAGATTGAGAGCCGATCTTAGCGCGTTATTTTGCAGTATTTGGAGTTTTTTAGAGTTGTACTTGCTAGTCCCTAAGTATAAGGCTTTACAGTAATCTAGTTTAGATAAGATTAGTGCTCTTGCTAACTTTATACAGCTTGCTGTCGAGAGAAATGATTTACAGGCATTAATAAGTTTGCAAGTGTATGCTCTGGCAGAGGATGTAGCATTGACTTGTCTCTTCAAGGTAAGAGCTGAGTCCAGATAGAAGCCCAAGATTTCTATCTCTTTGGTTACTTTTACATTGATGCCGTCTATATTGAAGAATTTGAACTGGTTGCTTAGATTTTCAGTATTGCCTTGGAAACAATGAATAGTATTTCCATCATTAAGACAAAGACTGTTGGTGGCCATCCAGGCTTGGATAATGAGGTAGATTTTATTGAGCAGGGTTGAATCGGTGTCGTGATCTCGTGTAATGGAATGAGAATCTGAGTGTCATCTGCATAGTAAGTTTAGGTGACACCCAGACTGTCAAGATCATTGAAAAGTGGCTTGGGGAAACTGTTGTACATCGTGGGAGAGGCACACAACCCTTGAGGTACTCAACAGGTGACTGGAGCGGGCTTGGCTTATGCAGTTGGTGAGAAAACCTTCATGGTTCTGTTGTCCAAAAAGGATTGTGTACACACAGTGGCTTCGTCGGAGAATAAGGCAACTGTTGTTAGAAAAGAAGGAGAGATAGCTTGCCTTTATCTTTTAAATCGTCAATATGATTTTTTAAATCTATTAGAGCTGATTCTGTTCCCTGTTTAGGTCTAAAGCCTGACTGACGCAACACAAGGAGTTTGTTAGTTTCCAGATGAGTCTGAATCTGTAAATATGCCGCTCTGTCTCGAATTTTCAAGAAGAATGGGACAGTAGTTATGGGTCTGTAATTAGTTGCGGTGTTCGGGTCAAGGTTAGGTTTTTTTAATAGTAGGAGGACCCAAGCATCTTTCAGGTTAGTGGCGACGGTGCATGTTTCAAAGGACGTGTTTATTAGTGTGGTAATGAAAGGAGCTAGTACCCTAGCTGCCTCTTTGATAATTGGCACCAGGCAAGTGTTTCCCTGACATCTGGACGGGTCAAGGCTGGTCATTATGTTGACTACTTCTCGTATGGACACCGGGTCGAATTTGAAAAGGTTACACGATTTTGCAGGAGTCGTCTGCGACTCAGGCCTGGGCAGTTCCTCTGAGCGACTACGTTTTTGGTTTTGATTTTGTTTTGTAATAGCAAGATTTTATTGAGGAGCGCAGTTTGAATATTAGTGCACCAAGTCCTGTCTTTGATGGATGTTTCTACAGGTAGGGTAGGGGACTCTAACTCTCTCAGGGTGTTAAAGAGTTCTCGGGTGCTTAAGTTAGCTTTGTCGATTCTAGCGTTGTACATGTCCTTTTTGGTTTGGAGTATCTCAGATTTGTATCTCGTAGAGATTTTGGAGATATTTTCCTTGTTTAATGCTGTGAGGAAATTTTTCCAAAGTGATTCTGCCCGTCATTTTTTATTGCGTAATGTTTTAAGGTTTAGGGGTAAACCACGAATTTAGATGTGCTCGAAGCCTGGCTTTGCGCATTTATAGCGGGGCTATTTTATGAATAGCTTGCTGTATGTTATGGTTGTATAATTCCACTGATACAGTAGGGTCTGAGATAGCAGTGGTAGGATTGGTTATAGGTTGGAGAAGTGGCAATGGATTCTCCACTGTTATTTCCGGTTATTTCTAGTGAGTGCCGGGGGATGCAGTGATTTCGTCAGATTAGGTTGAGGGCTATCTAGTAAGGTAAATGAAATGAGGTGATGGTTTAGTCCAGGCGCAAGGTTCATTGGCTAAAATCTTAGTATCGCAATTGAGGTCAACTAACCAATCTAAGGTTCTGTTGTGCGTAGGCAAGTTGATACAGTGAGTGAAACCTAGTTCTGTGATAGTGTTAGCAAGTTCTAAGGTGTTATTATCATTAGTATCGTGAAGGCCTAAATTAAAATCGCCTTGTAGTATAATCTGAGATTTGGGTTTGTTATTTTCAGAGAGTAGCGAGGTAATGTCTTCTTCCAAGGTAGAGATAGGGATAGGCAGGCTGTATAAGAGGTGCATTGTTATTGCACGTGACGCTGATAGTGGTAATTTGACAAGTTCTCCTGAAGGGAAGGGGCGATGAGGAAGGATCCTTAGTCCCAGATTAGTTTTAGCAAAGAAGGCAATACCTCCGCCTCTGGAGGTTTCTCTGTCTAGTCTAAGTAGGGTGTAATTATCCAGTATGGCTAGAGACAAGGTTGACCCTGTTGCTGGATGAAGCCAAGTCTCAGTAATAGCTAGGAAATCTAGTTGGTTTGAGACAATGTCTAGGACATGAACTATCACTGATCTGGCATTAACTAATGCACCCTTGATAAGAGGTGTGTCCTTGTCCAATGTGCTTGATGGAGGAATCGAGCTTGTCAGTTGGGTTGGGTTATTAATTGAGGTGGTGTTGTCTGGCGTGCTCTTGATTCTCGTATTTAGTTGGGTAGAGATGGTTAAATTATGCCTAATCGTTAGCTGGTGTTTGATGGACAATTATAGTTCTAGATCTGAGCCTATGGTCTCTTAGTTTAGTGGAACAAGGTTGGTTTGGTGTGAGTTATGTGGCATATAGTTGAATCCACTGATCTGGTGAAAGCGGGCAGTACGATCTGGATCCAAAGTAGAGGGCCTTTTCTCTGGACAAGAGGAGAGGAAAAAACAGAAAGGAGGGAAGAAATATTAATATAACCAGGAGGAGGAGAGAGAGTAGAACAATTAATAAATGCACAAATATAAACCTATTGTCAACGGGAAGAGGTAGGCCTATTAATATATACAAAACGGGGCCAGGAAAAAGAGACGATGGGGAGCAAAATAGGTAAGAAATAGGAAGGGAGCAATAGGGCACATAGCAGGAAAAGGGGGCCACTTTTTTGGTCAATGTGTGCCAGCTCGATAAGTTACTTCTCTATGCAGATAGTCATTTTGACCATTGTTGCTGAATAAATATTCTTTAAATTGCACAATTTCCATTACGTTTTATCTAAAAACTCCCCTTTGGACACTAGTCAAACAGTCTGCCGCATGTGGGGACTAGTCAAGCAGTCTGTTGCCCGCTTTATGATCCATTTCGATTACTTCAAAACATTCAATCCTGACCATCCTTCTGCCTACTCATATATCCGCCAGCCATTCACCTCGGTGCTTACGTAGAGCAATGCAATAAAAGCCTCAACCTAATGCTACTCACTCGATCAACTTCGGAAAGCTGAAAGGCAGAGTCGACACATCACCGCTGAACATGCCACCGGCACCTTACAAACACACCCCTGCATTAAAGCTCTGGTGTATCCGCCAACTTTTCATAAAGAATTTGAATATTGCCCTCTGGCGTAAAACTACGCATCTTCAGGGTGCAAGTGCTGTGGAATAAAACATGGAAGTGTACAAAGTCTAGGAATCAAACAGCTACACAACTATTCGTTTATTATGGCTTTCTACTGAGTGACGCTAGACCCGGAGGTATCATGCTTTTGCCCTTCCCTCTAAGGGAACAAAGAGTAATTTGTTTTTCTTACTTAGAGTTGCAAGGCTACAAGCAACACAAAGACAGCGCTTTTAAAAATACAATAGACATGAATATATTAAGAGAGAAATTAACGGAAGCAAATTCCAAGCAACTACATCAGCCAGGCAGACAACCATATGAGACATAATAGGAGTGTGTATGCAGACTGGCAAAGCCTCAACCCATTGTATGGGGGATGGTACCTTAGTCGTGCAGACAAGCATATGAGACATGATAGGAGTGTGTATGTAGACTGGCAAAGCCTCACGTCATGGTACAGGAGGGGCTACATCAGGCGTGCAGACAACCAAGTGAGACATAACAGGTGTATGTGTATACAGACTGGCAATGCCTAACCTCAGGGCAGTTGCCATAGTACAGGTAAAGAAGAAATGGAGAGTGCAGTGGGTACAAAAAAAGTGTAGAGGTCTAGTATCATACAATTACATATCTTAAAAGTGACTGATGTATCGATATCAAATGCATGCAGGTTCAACGTACAGCATTGCAGGCTGAGTAGATGGGGAATGTGGGCAGATAAAGAATAGTGGGGAGTCGAGTAGGTTTGTGTCGGCACATTGAGGGAGGGAAGTTATGAGCAGGCAGAACTGCAGCCAAATGGATTGGGGCTACCCTCGCAACCAGCACCATGGGAAATATGAGATGGTGGGAGAAGAGAATTGCTCAAGATGGTCATAGAAAGTTAGCGTAGCAGGGATGGCAGATGAGGGGAGAGCATTCCATTTATACAGCACACATCATCAAAGCTGCACCAGCGTGGTTGGGGGCTGGGGCGCAGACGGAAGCGCACGCCATGCTAAATAGTGTTGGATAGTAATTTGTTCTGAGAGTAGATGGTATCTAGGGAACGATTGCAGGTTAAAGTACATTTCCGAGGATGCCATCAGGTGCCCTTTTATGCCCCCACGCAGTGGCGCGAAAGCTGAGAAAATGGTGACCCAGGGTACGTATGTAACGTGAGCATATCAGAGTCAGCACCTGATGCCGATGTGAGCACACCAGAGGCAGCGCCAAAACCTGCTGCCGCTACTCAGTATTCATGCACAGCCCAATGCAATGGCTCCCGCCCTAAGGTAAATGAGCCCCCAGGGCAATTTGAGCCACACCAGGGTAGGTGATTGCGCCCCTGGGGCGATTTCGGTGTGGCTGTCATCCGCCTTGCCCGGGCCGTGTTCCCGAGTGAAGCACGGGCAAGTAAAGGAGGCCTTAGGGCACCTAAGCATTGTGAACCCCACCCCCAAAGTTGCTTAGGCGTATAGCACCCATTTGCAGGGGGCGTGAGACTAAGGGACACCAGTTATTTCGAAGAAAATGTAAAGTGGGGAAGTGGTGCGTGGTGGTGCATTGTCTTAGAGATGCAGCACCACGCACTGAGCTAGGCAGGGGGCACGGCAGAGATATTAAAAGCGCAGTGAGGGAGGAAATGTACGCTGACGGACATCCTTTGGAAGAGATTGGTGCGGGAAGATGTGCGGGAAAGGTGGGAGTCACAGGCAGGGCTGACATTATGGCGCGTTAGTGGACAGCGCCACACAGTGGTGGGGGGGGGATTTCTGGTTGGCCCAGCCAGATGAGGAAGGAAAGTTCTGACCAACTACCTGGGATAGTGTCTGTAATTTGCTCAGAATCCTCCTTGGTGGTTGTCTTAGCCAATTAGAAAGTTCCAAAAGGTGTGCTTATAATTTAAGAAGATTTAAACAGAAGCTAAACTAAATGAGGATTGTACATTCTTGGCTGAAAGGTATCACTGCCACTAGAAATTTATGAACATGGAAGTTTGCGGAAGATGACTGAATGGTCAGAGGCTTGGTGGGAGGAGGGATTCACCCTAATTGCAGGGGTTCAGGAGCTGGACAGGGTGGTTCAACAGGGGGTTCGGGAGCTGGGCAAAGTGCTATAGACATCGGAGCAGTGGAGTAACTTTCGTGAAAATGTTGGGGGGGGCATGACATCTGAAGAAAAGGTCCCCCAGCCAAATGAATGGGGACAACATGGTGCGCCATGAAAATTGGGCGGGGGGGGCAAACTCCCCTGCCCCCCCCCTAAAATTCAGGAATGCATGCTTGCTTGCTTTCTTCTCATCCTTCTCTGCTGTGCTGTATGAGGCTGCCAGCCCCTATGCTGATATAGATGTAGTATTGGATGGTTTGGTCATCTGAGTATTTAGCATTGAAAATAACAAGGTCCTTGATGGTCACTTAGAATCCTGTGAGACTGCGAGGGCATTTGACTTTGTGGGCACATGCAGGGTCCCTGGACACAACGGACTGGCAGCTGATTTCCATGAGGTGTACAGTGGCTTTTGGATGCTATTACACTTCCAGCTGGTTAGGTCTGTTGTGTCAGAAGTAAAAATAATAACACACTTATACATACATAATATACTCAATCTTCCTAAATGCACCAATCTAAAATACAGAATACAATAGTCTATAATGCATTAGAATCCTTTGATACTCCACTTATAAAACATTTCCAACATCAACATTTAACACATTCAACCCTGTATCAGTAAACCTATTGTAAGGATGAACAAAATAAACAAAAGGGACAGGTAATAGTAGAAATTGGACCTCGTCACTCACAGCCCATAGGGGGTGACACCGTTAAGGGCCTGGTGGACTGCAATCAATGAGCTTGCCAGTTCTCTGTCTCCAGGCACAATGATTAAAACCTGTAGTTGATTTGGTGATATCACTATCAGAATCCCCTAAAAAAGGATGTTGCAGCATTAGGGCTGTCGTCCTTCCGGTATAGGCGAACGATGCAGCTTCACCTAAATGGGCCATAAACTGGGCAGGTGGGAAGAAAGGGGCACATTTTGCACGTAGCACTTGCTGCACTTTTCCATGTTTTCTGTGGTAGAGTGTACACAAGGGCAAACTGGTGTCTAATTCAAGAATTTGCCAGGATTTCCAGGTAGGGTTGATGACCCTCACGAAGTACATAGATGTCGGCCCAACCTAAGTGAGCTAAGCCAGCCAGTTCAGCCTCCTCCGCCAGCCTTGCGTTTATTAGCTGTTTATTTTTTAGGTCAGTCAAAAGAGAGCCTTCGGAGTCTATGAGTTATAGTAATGGACCCAAACATTTTCCAGGACCATTACTGTAAGCTCTTGGGGGAGACGTTTTCAGTAGTTTGAGATTAATGGTTTGGTAAAATGTTCATGCCAGGCTATGTCCACCAGCTCCCTGGACTGTCCTGCCGCTCTTTTGATGGCATACATGGCTGGTGAGCCCATCAGCCTCCTCTCTTGTCTATGTAAACCCACCCCTGCAAGTAAGGTGGCATTTGGAAAGCCCTGGGGTACATACAAAAGCTGTTTCTAGAATTGGTGTTCGCTCATCCCGGCTCTGTCAACATTTTATATACACCCAAGAGCTGTTCACCGTAGGTGACTATGCCACCAAACTTCCAGTGGAAAATGTGATGAATCCTGCAGAGTCATCTCTGATCCCCAGCCAAAGATCACCTTCCATATGGCCTAAGGACAGCAGTTGCTACCCGATCCTGACCCTGGGGCTGGTACTGAGAGGCAGGGTCATGTGGGAGGAGATGGCTACCAGGGAAAAGTGCTGACCCCATCGGGAGAGCCACAGTATTCTTTACTTGCAAGGGGGGGGAGACCACATAATTCCTGAATTCTTAATGACTGATTGTTACTTTGCAAGTCCATCCCATTTTAGGACCCAAAGAACCCTTGCTGCAAAACACTCTGAGCAGAATAACATTCACATCTCAAATACACATAACTAACACTTCACATCCTTTGTCTCTGCTGTTTCTATCCCAAATATAAATCCCAAACAAAATCATATTAGAAGTGTTATGAATACTATGGACTCCAACTCCCATAATGCCTCGAGTACAGAGACGAAGAAGAGGAAGAAGGAGTTAGTATGGATGGAAAGAAACCTCAAGCCAAACACCCAGACTAGTTTCAATAAGGATCACCTATGCAGGACTTTTGGCTTGCACTTTCAATCAGGAGGTAGAGAGAAGAGAAGCAGAGTGTGTGAAGTAGGCAGCAGGACCTCAGCAGAATGCAGGCATCTGGGAGCAGAACGTGCAGCAGGAGGCCAATGCTTTCAAGCTGCCGCTTGCCAGCATTTCTTACGGGAGTGGTGGGAGATCTTGAGGAGCGTGACAGGTACAAGGAGGGAAGAGCCACTAAAGAACCCGGCAACAGCAAATGTGTCATGGACATGGTCATGTCAAACAGTGACGGCTTCAACGGCAAGTGAACGCTGGGCTGGCGGGAAAGCTGAAAGTGGGTCTGAAAACCGGGAGACGCCATTCACAAGTGAGGACTTCACTGCAGCAGTAACCAAAGTTTGGAAATGCTTTCAAACACCAGTGAGTCAGCCCAGTGATATTGGGAACCCCCAGGGCATGCCGACAGGCACATGAACAATTGAAAGTTCATTTTGAATACCGCCCAGGTGAAGTAGAGAGACAGAATTTGCACAAATTGTCATGCATGAAAGTCAAGATGGGAAATGTTGGAACACAGTTTAATGAAGAAGTTGAAAGGCAGAATTTGTACAATTCTCCAAATCTAAGAAGCCAATATGGGGAACGTTGGAACAAGTAATATCTAAAGCCAAAGTAGTATAAACAGTGCAGGAGTACAACTGTGCTATCCTGAAGGACTAAGGGAGCATAATGAGAAGTCCTGGTAAAAAAGTATATAAGGCATTGAGCCTTTGGGGGAAAGATACATGGCAGGACAGTATACCAGGGTATCTGTGAACCCCAGAGGGGGATTTCAGGCAGGGGAGTACACCAGGGAATCCTTGTAATGTATATGAAAGGAAAATATATTGTGAATAGATACCTGGCAGGAGCGTATACCAGGGTATCTAAAGAATCTACGGACGGATTCCTGGCAGGGGAGTATACCAGGAAGTTATCCATGAGAAGTTGTGATGTAAAAAAGACACTTGTGCCATTCTCAGAAAGATAATGTGTGAAAGAAACACTTTTGCCATCCGTAGAAAGATATTGGCCCTCATTACGACCCTGGCGGAAATCGAAAAACGATGGCGGAAATGCAATACCGCCATCGAATAGCGCTCGGTGCGACTATGACCCGTCACCGCAAAGTACGAAGCCATTAGCGACACCGTAGTGAACGCCAACGCTAACTGCACCAAGCACGCGCGCGCGCGCCATGCCAAACCGCAAACACCACCATGGTGCAACGGTACGCCAATTCCGACCCTAGCGGACATGTACCTAACGCCATCAGGCATGGCGGAATGTACCATTCCGCCATGGCGAGAAGTACGGCATCGCGAATCAACCGTAAACGGCCCCACTGAGTGCCTGTACACCGCTCCCTGCCCACAAAGTACAACTCCCCGTAGGTGCAATGAAGCCACAATGCAACCATTGAAATGTACAAGTCACCCATGCATGCCAACGAACAAAAGAAACACAACAGGGGCCAATGGGAGCTGCAGGGCACAGATGGCACGAATACAGAAGCCATCCCAATGGACATGACCACAGTCCCCCACCAAGAAACGCACGCAAACACAGGCACCTGTGACCAGCAATATACCGAAAACCACATCATCCAACCAGTCCACCTGGCTGACCGGCATCTGTTACACAAAACCCAATCCCCCGCCCCTGAGCATGACAACATTCAAACTGGCATATTGGCAGCCCCCATCCCTGACCTCACTGGGCTTCGTAGGCAAACGCGCACAGCACAGTACCACGCAACTAAACCCCGAAGCTGGAACCCAATGCAGATCTCCTCACAATACATCGCCCCCCAAATAGGCATATGCCACATCACTTGCAAAGAAAAACGCTACACGGGCCAAATCAGAATAGATATTTATGCACATCAAAATCACCAAGCACATACAGCCATCAGGCCATGAAATCCAAAACACCAACCACCATTGTGGGCTGCTTCCGCAAGAAACGACCAGCCACTACCTGTGTGTCGCCCTGTTCCCCCATGGTACACAGAGCCACATTCACGTCCGAAAAGGCAACATGGAAGCGCACAGAACCGCAGGGCCGTCCCAATGGGGAGGCACTAGTCCAGCTGAAAGGCCGAAATGTTGCTCCGAGCCACCAGTACTGCGTAAGGGCATGTGGCCCATTGGCGATCGTCCCATAAGATCGTAATGCTGCTCCACTGATTAACACGAAGCAGCAGGTGTCGGGAGTAAAATCCATCTGCAGGAGTGGCATACAGATGGCAGTGGCAAAAGGGGAGGAGATACCTGTCAACCAAAAGAAAAGAAAAAGAACAGAATGGCCATCAGAACTACATACCAACAACTCACTTCAATGATCACACGAAATCCACAGCCATATGCATGCTAGCCCACTCAAAAGGAACATCACCACCCCAAAACCACTTGCGACTCACAACCATCTATATCGAGGTGCAAACACCATCACAAACGAGTGTCTGAGGGCGCCTCGAGACAGGGAGGGCTCAACAAGGCCAGATGGACGATGGTCCCACTATGGCAGCCCTGCATCACATAGCGTAGGGGAGGCGGATAGATCCCAAGAAGCCCTGTACATGGCAAACTCTGTATCAAATCACCTGCCCATGCATCCATCCATCATTCCCTCATCCCGGGATCAAAATGCCTGAATAATTACTCACATGACATTAGAAACATCCATTGAGTCTGTGCGTTATGCAGCCTGCTAAATCCACAGTGCCCCAGCCCGTAATTCCAGTGTTGTGAAGTAACATGTATTTGGGAACGGACGGCCTCATCGCCCACGTAGCTATTGCGCATCCCAAACTATTCATATCAATCATTGCTCCCTCGCCATGGGCCCTGTCTCAAGGACATAGAACAATAGAACGTTACATTTGCAGTCAGACCTGTGGGCATCTCCTCGCCGCTAGCTGGAAACCGAAAGCGCCGCCCTTCGAATTCCTCATTTGCAACATCACGTCGAAAAGGCATCTGTGGCCGTTTGAAATCACTAATTATCCCATCGAGTGCGGCTGTGTGTGAAAATGGCAACTGCCTTCACCCACGAATGGGACGCCCCGCCCGTCGTTGCAACTCGGTACAGTGATGCATGAGGGCCCACCGTTAACCGAGTACTACGTCCCACTGACCCCTCACAAGTCTGTTCGCGACTGCACAGATAGTATGTGAAACAATGGGACCACAGCAGAATGAACATATCAACCAATCTTACACGGCCATCGGGTACTAATACATGATTGCAATAGCAAGATACAATTCCCCGAATTGCAGCGTTGTGCGCGGGACGTGCTCGGCCAAAGGGGAGAGCAGTTTGCACAGGTGGAATCAATCACCACAGGTGGAGGCCATACAGCCTGAAAACACATAAATTGCACAGCCAGTCCCCTCCCACAACCACACCGAAATGCTACCGGCAGGACTCGCGATGTTGGCCCTGGGGGACCTGATAGCACTGCAAGTGCTCCGACTCCAAGAAGTAGACGAACACCAACTACAACCAGCCGCACGGAGGAGACGCAGGAGGAGGAGGAGGCCAAGGCAGGGCCAGCAAGGCCCACCAGCACAGCCACTACCACCACGCAGGCAGCCCGCAATTCAACGCCTCCGAGCACATCCGTTCAACCTCACTGATGAGCAGATCCACACCCTCTACCGTCTGGACCGGGACACCATAGCCGCCATTGTGGACATGACACAGGCTGACCTTGTCAGCATGATAGATAGCCCAACCGCCATCCCACCCCTACTGAAGGTGGTGTCTGTACTACACTTCCTGGCCACAGGCACCTACCAGCACACAGTCGGACAGTTGCATGGCATTTCTCAGCCACTGTTCTCACGGACACTATTGCAAGTGCTCGATGCCCTCCTGAAGCACGCAGACGACTACATCTCTCTACCACGCTCGGAGCAGGAAATAACCAACACAAAAGTGGGATTCCATGCACTTGCCGGCATACCGGGTTGCATTGGTGCCATCGACTGCACCCATGTTGAATTGGTCGTCCCACATGCCATGGAGGCCCAGTACCGCAACCGAAAACAATTTCATTCCCTGAATGTACAGATGGTGTGTGACTCCAACAGGATCATTACACATTGTTGTGCCCGATTCCCTGGATCAACCCATGATTCTATGGTCTTGAGGAACTCTACAATACCACGCTACATGGAACGACACGCAGGGAACAGATCCTGGCTACTCTGTGAGTCTCATTTCATGCATGATGATGTGGGGTATGTGATGCGGCAATGACCTGCCAGGAAGGGGGGGGGGGTGTGCGTACGTATCAATGGCATTCCACATCATACGTTTCTCGTCCACATACAGGTGATGCTGGATATCCACTGAAGAGATGGCTCCTCACACCAGTCCGGAACCCACGGGACCAGCATGAGGAGGACTACAACCATGCCCACTCACGTACCCGTGTAGTCATAGAACAGGCATTCGGCCTACTGAAGGGTCGTTTCCGCTGCCTCAGCAGGTCTGGCGGGGCACTCCTGTACCGCCATGAGAAGGTTGCAAAGATGGTGATGGCATGTGTCATGCTCCACAACATGTGCGTACGTAGAAATGTGCCCATGCCCCCTGACGCAGAACTGCAAGCACCTGAAGATGGTCATGATGAGGGTGGGGATGTGGCAGCACCTCATGGAGTCTGCGAGGCACCGGAGGGCCGTGACATTCGTCAGCATCTCATTGATGTATGCTTCTAGCACTCACGCCTGGTGGCTGATGCATGGACACGGGACTCGTGGCACTGCGTGTGTCTGGGACATGCACAATATGGACTGTACGCCTATGATGGCCTAGTACACAAAGATCAATGTCCACACTTCTCATTGGTTGATCGTGCACTTTTTATGGCATATGTGATATCATGTTGAACACCCTATCGACCCGCCACCCAAGTGAGCCCAACACACCCCCTCCACCCTCCTACCTCCCCCCCGAACACCAGTGTCCAAAGATGCTCATTGTCAGTGGGCTGTCGCTATTGCATGCCCCCTCTGCGGGTATCAGGGGCACCCCTGCCTGTGGAGCGCAGGTTCCTTCCAGATCTACGTTGGGGGCTGCCCTGGACGGAACTTGCAACGGATGATGTGTCTGCCTGCTCACGTCCATGCATGTCCCTAAGGGTTTGCGAGAGCTCAGTGAGCACACGGCGCACTGCGGCAAGTTCGGCACATACGTCTTTGGACGTCGCATGCAGTTCCCCCCTCAGGCTATCGGTGCTACTCTCCATTTGGACTCTCAGGCTATCGGTGCTACTCTCAATTTGTGCCCTTAGCGTCTCTGTACCTCTCTCCATTTCTGCCCTAAGTGTCTCTGTTGATGTTTCTATGTCTGCCTTGGTGCCCCCACATTCATCGGCATGGCCCTTGAGGAGTGTGGCCATTTGCTGCTGTTGGACGATTAACTTGTCGAGGGACTGTTGCCTCTGATGGGCCATGGCCATTTGCGGTGGTGTCACAGAGGGGCTGTTGTCCTCATGTTGCCTTGCCACAGGGCTTGTGGGGGATGGCCAGTCGTCGTCTTGTGGCTGCACCTGCGTGGTATCCTCATGTTGTACGGGAGGGGACAGACAGGGGGATTGGGACAGGTCATGGATGGATCTGACCTCGACATCCCCGTCTTCTGTGTCGGAGCATGCTGCCATCAATGGGGTGTCACCTATGGTGCTGCTGCCACCAGAGGCAGTGCCTTCTGTGGCATCCGTTGGGGGGACCTGTGGTGGTGGTGTTGTGGGCATGCTGGCTGCTGGGGTGCCTGTTGATGTTCCCTCCTCTGTGCTGCCACCTGATTTGTGCTGCTGCCGTGTCTTGATGCGTGCAGCTGAGGTGGAGGGTCTTTGGCCGTTGGTCTTGGCCCTCTTTGCAGGTGTGCTGGTAGGGGTGTCCTGTAGCTCGTCGTTTGGATCGGACCCTGTGGTGGAGTAAAGGAGGGCGAGGGTTATTGATGGGTCAGTGGGAATTGGAATGGCATTGTATCACATGCATTGGGGTGGTACCTGAGGGTGATTTGGGTCGGGGTCTTGGAGGTGCTTTGATTTGTGTGTGGAGTGAGGGTGCAGTTGTTTGGCAGCCTGCAGTTAGGGTGTGCCTGCTGCACGTGTAGTGCGTGTTTTAGGGGTTTTTAATTAATTATGTATTTATTGTGGGTTTTAACGTGCGCTATCAGGCCGATGTGTGTGGACGTTCTCCTGGACATGTGTTTCTGTTGCACTATGGGGACACATGGTACTTCACATGAATGGACTTTGTGGATTTGGCATTGTTTTATCTGGCCCACCTACCTGAATCTTCGGATGTCTGCACTCCTTTCTCCATCCCTCCGACTCCCTCTATGCTCTCCATTCCGATGGTGGAGGCACAGATTTCTTCCCAGGGGGTCAACTTGATGGGTGATTCAGGACCTCCCCCGGTGGCTGTGGCAATGTTGCGGTTGGCAGAGAGTATGCTGCGGACGCGTATCCGCAGGTCGTCCCATCGCTTGCGGCATTGCTGTGGGGTGCGGGGTGCGGTCCCCACCGCACTTACCCGCTGTGCCACCAGAGCCCATATGGCCTTCTTGTTTGCAAGTGCCGTCCTGGTCATTTGCGTGGAGAAGACGACGGCAGCATTCTCCTGGAGGGTCTCTGTTAGCACGGTGAGTTCCTCACGGGAGAAGTGGACCTGCCGCTTGCGGTCGCACGCTTTCTTCGCTGCTTTTCCCATTATTCTTGGTTTCGCTAGGGTGGTTGACGGGTTGGGGTGTGTTTCGGGGTAGTGATTTTAGTGGTTGTGTGGTTTTAGTGTATTTATAGGTGTACGCCGGGATGTTTCCCGTTCCGGGCCCATGTTTTAGCTTCCGTTTCCGTATATTTCCGGCCACCGTACTTTCCGGTAGGCGCACACTGCGGTGACCGCTAAGAGGGGTGGCGGTATTGCACCTGGGGCGCCGTACGGCGGCGGTGTGGGCCGTTTTGGGGTCATTTCCGCCATCGCGGACTTTGCACTTCCGCCATGCCGTGGTGCTCGTGCCCGATGGGTCGGAATGGGCCGCACTTTGCTCCTTCGTACAATGGCGGAAACGCTATTTACGCTGTGGCGCTCCGGTCAGTCGCTTTCCGCCAGGGTCGTAATGAGGGCCATTGTGTGGAAGAGACACTTTTGCCATCCTTGGAGCGTTTGTTGTATAAAAGAGAAATGTTTGCCAACTTTGAGAAGTTGTTGCATGGAAAAGACACTTTCACTATCTTTCCTAGAACATTCCGACCAAAACATATTGGGCCTCATTACGAGTTGGGCGGTGCTGTTAAAATGCGGTGGTAATAGTATTACCGCCACATAACTGCACCGCCCAATGGGGGAAAGTCGAAGGATTCTCCTCCAGCTCTGACCTGGAGGTGAATGTGCAAGCTTTCTGCACATTTTTCGTGCAATTACTGTGGCGCAATTACCACCACAGTAATTGGGCCACTTGTGATCCAACGCTAATACCGCCGGACCAAGTGGCGGTAACAGTAATTGTGTTGGGCAGTATTCTGGCAGATTTACTGTAGGGATACCGCCAACTTATAGTGAGGCCCATTGTGTAAAAGTGACATTTTTGCCATCCTTGTTTGTTGTACAAAAGAGAACATTGTTTGGAAAATACACTTTTGCCAAGCTTTCTGAAACATTCCTACCATCTTTAAGAGAACATTGGCCTCATTACGAGTATGGTGGTTTGTGGTAATATTGGAGGCAACTGAGTTACCTCCAATTTTACCACTGTGCCAAATTATGAGTTTTGGTGTTGAGTGGAGGATTTACCTCCAGCAAAATCCTGGAGGTAAATCTTCCCACTCACGCCAAATATTTGGCAGAATTGGCGGAATTACCACAGCGGTAATTCCGCCACGGTAATTCTCCAAAAAAAGCCCCATTGGGTCCAATGGACCAAATATAATTGGGGAATTACATTCCCACCACCACTTGTAATCAGGCAGAAATTCTGTGGTAACGGTAATTTGTTTACATTGGATTTCAGGAGGAATTACTGCCTAACTCATAATGATGCTCATTGTTTGGAAAATACACTTTTGCCATCCTTTCTGAAATAATCTGGGGTAAGGGAACCATCCTCTGGATCCAAGGACAAATCTTTGGAAGAAACCATTTTTTTTCTTCGATTTATCTGTTTGCTTTACATTTGAAAACTTTTTGGCTAAACTTAGATCACAGACAATTTTCCCTACACTTCCTAATTGTTTCATTTCTAGTGTGAGGGTCATATATGTTTCGGACACAAGGGCAGTTTACCTATGTTTGACGACAAGACACAGACTGAGTTTTAGTTTCCTAGGAAGGGATAGTCTCTTTAGGATAGGGACAGAGGCCTTTATCCAACCCTTTTCTTTTAATAAAGATGTATGGTGTTGAAAACACTACCACTTTGTATCTGCCTCTCATTTCTGACCCCTCATAAAAACCATTTCAATTTGAGCCCCAAAACTATCCCTGTATTTGTGCTCCAATTGATTGGCTTTCCCACCCACAGGCGCTTTCCTGGTTGCAAACACTGTGTGTGGTTTGCAAGATAAATTAGAGGATATGGAAACGCCAAGATAAGTAAAACAGTCAACAACCTCTATAGGTTCATCCTCCATCCTAAAGGATGGCTTTTGTTTCTTGGTATGGTTGTTATTAATAGAGAACAAGAGCGGAATCGAGTGAGGATAGCTACGTCCCCTGCACACTTTCTGAAAGGCCAGAGATGGCCTAATGGAGATTAAGTATCGAGTTTTAAGCAATTATAATCACTTGGAATTACATACGAGTACAATTTCAATAAAGAGTTCAATAGAGAGTTTGTGTTTATAAAAAAACAAGTTTTGCTTTTTATTTGCATCTTGATATGCCCAACACATTTCTAATTGTTTACACTCTTAATCAGGGGCAGCATATTCAACAATTAAAGTCTACAAAAAGAAAGATTGTATACAACAATATATTAGTATTTGTTTAGTACAATTTGTGTTAATCGAACATAACATCAATTCCAAAAATCACGATTGTTATTTTTAAAGAATTAGTATCTTTTTTGTAACAAAACATCCTGTCATTTGTTTAGTGACCCCATTGTGAGTCATCACTAGAAGAGCAGATATTAATGTGGAGCGGTGTTAAATTGTACGTGAGTATTAAAAAAGATATTTGATATGTGCCAGAAGTGGCCTGGTCCGTCTAACCTTTGCACTCAATGCAGGGAAGAAAGGGATTATGTATATATAGAGGGAAAAGATATAAGGGGAAAACAAGGATGATGTGCAATCTAAACAGGCATAAAGAGTGAAATGGAAAATCATTATCGTACCGAAATAAATTTTCCCAAAAAAAGGAAAGCAAAAGTTGCTGGATAAGTCAGTTGGAATTAGCTGGATGTGCTCCAGACTTTCAACTAGCTAAATGTTGTAGGTGTCTTAAATGTAAGTAACCTAGTATCTACAAAAGGAGGAATGTATGACAAGGGATTTAGTATACTCAAAGTATCTAGGTGTAAGCCTAATTGTATTTGCTGTAAAGAGTACTTACTAGATCATCACCGGCGAGTAGGGAAGTGTCCGAATGCGGTCAGGAGCCGCGAACGAGTGAGCTAGTTGATGCACGCCCGTGTATTTATATAAATGGCGGCTATGACGTCATACGCACATGCGCCAGCGACGTCAGACGATGTCGTGACGTCACTCGCGCATGCGCGAACGAACGTAAACAATGCCAAGAAAGATGTAAGTGTCAAATTATTTAAATGGATGGAGGAACGGATGATGCCGTTATTGATAAACATAATTCCCTCTTTGAGAAACATAAGGGTAGAAAGAGAAGTAAGTGCCGAAATAATATCATGAATTAAAATGATGCAAAGGATCGTGAATGCCTTTGGTTAAGAGCCTAAGGGTGGATCGAAGGGGGTATGCCAGAGAGTACCAGGTGATAGTGTGGAGTAAATGATCCTATGTCTAAATAACCGTATTGGGAGTAACATGCTTGGAAAAAGACCAGGTGGGACGGTGATAAATCGATCCATGAAAAGTGGATGTAGCTGGTGTATATCAAAGTGCCTAGTGCATTATGTAACAGTAAAATAAGAAATCCTAAAATCTCAGTTTGTACATATTTCACAGCAATACAAGCAGATGTTTTTGAAGTGTACAAAGAATTGTATGTAGTCACTGACCCAACATTTTGTGTGTGTACATTCTAATGCCAACAAGTGGCCAACATGAACACAGAATACAAACATTAGGCAACAGCAGACGAATCTCAGACATGTTCGATGTAGAATACTTAAATTGTGTCTTCGCATGTAGAATGTGATCTGAATTATAGAAATGGGCCCACGTAGTAGTCCTCATTGATCCCCAGAGGGGTCATGGCATCCAGTTTATTAATCCAAAAGAGTTCTCTTTGTGCCAGGAGTTTTGGAAGATTACCACCTCTGCTCAGAGGTCGTAAATCTTCCAGTACCACAAATCTCATTTGTGAAACATTGTGTTTCTTGTCTCTGAAGTGTCTGTACACTGGGGATTTGCAGTTTTTTGTCCTGATACAGGATTTGTGCTCTGTCCACCTGTCTTTAACTTTCCTGTTCGTTTTGTCTACATAGTATATGCCGCATGGGCAGCGGATGGCATAGATTGCATTTTTCGTATCACATGTTGCAAAGTTCCTTAGCATGATTTTTTTGCCATTATAGGGATGTCTGATGTTGTCGCCTTTTATCACGTTGTTACAATGTTGGCAATGTAGACAGGCAAAGGTGCCTGTTTTTTGTTTGCTGAGAGTCATCTGAGGTGATAGTTTGGGTTTTTCAGCTTTAATCAATTGGTCTCTCAAGTTTTTTCCTCTTTTATAGGCCATCATGGGGGGATCCAGAAATAATTCAGCAAGCGTACTGTCCGATTTGATTAGGTCCCAATTTTTGTATATAATTCTTTTGATCTGGAAACTTTGGCTGGAGTATCTCAGTGTATGAATAAGCCCTTTTTCATTTCTTTTGGGATTACTTTCCAGTAGTGTGTTTCTTTCTTGAGTTTCTGTGCGTGATATGGCTCTGTCAATCACTTTGGGTGGAAAATCTCTGTCGAGGAACCTTTTCTTCATTGTGTTGTATTCTGCATGGAGTATGTCTGTTTCTGAAGTTATTCTCTTCAGCCTTAGTAGCTGGCTATATGGTAAACTTTCCTTCAGATGTTTAGGATGGTGGCTTGTGTGATGGAGACAGCTATTCACATCCGTAGGTTTTCTATATATTTTCGTTTTCACTGTGGTTCCTGTTAATTCGACTGTGACATCCAGAAAGTTCACGTGTGGCTTGCCAATTTCAATAGTGAATCCTATTTTAGGATTGCATGTATTGAGAAAGTTCCAGAAATTGAGCAATTCTGTTTCAGTACCCATCCATATTCCAAAAATATCATTGATGTATCTCTGCCAGCATTTAATCTTATTCTTCCAAAGAGGATTATCCAATACATGAGTTTTTTCGTAATGATACCTGAAGATATTTGCATAGGATGGGGCCACCGAGGACCCCATGGAAGTTCCAGAAATTTGTAGGTAGAATTGGCCGTTGTGTCTGAAATAATTATTGTAGAGTATGATGTTAAGTAATTCCAATGCAAAGACTTTTTGAATATCAACTTGTCTGTGTTAATAAGAACCATTCTAGAGCCTCAATGCCTTCAGAGTGTGGGATAGAAGTATATAAACTGTTGACATCCAAGGTAAACAGAATCAAGTTGTCCTCTGTAAGTTGGAATGTTTGTAAAATCTTTCAGAAGTGAGTCGTATCTTTGAGATAGGTTGTTGTAGCTTGTACCAGTGGCTGCAGTGCTGTGTCGAGATATATGGCAAGCGGTTGAAAAATGCTTTCCGTCCCAGCCACAATAGGGCGAAATGGTGGATCATGGAGATTTTTGTGTATCTTTGGCAACCTGTAAAATACTGGGTTATAGGATATTTCTGTATCAGGAATTCAGCTGTTTTTTCTGATATCCAATCCATTGTTAGTGCTTTATCCACAGTAGTTTTGATGATGTTTGTAATCCCAAGAATTGGATCACTATCTAGAGGTGTGTAGGTCCGAGTGTCTTTTAGAAGGTTAGAACAGCCTTGATCATAGAGGCTGGTGTCCATCAAAACCAGGGCACCACCTTTATCTGCTTGTTTTAATGTAAGACTACTATCTTCAGCCAGTTGTTTAATCAGTTCTGGTTGGTATTTACGAATATTCCGTTTTTTAGGTGGGAAGTATTTCAGTCTTTTGAGGTCTTTGGTAGTTTTCTGTTTAAATAGATTAATCAATGGGTGATTAACCTGGGGATAAAAGTTACTTTTGTTTTTCATTTCCAGGTATCGTGATTTAGTCTTCGGTTGTATGTTGACTTCTATGTTGTTGAAGAATACCTTAAGTTCTATCTTCCTTATAAGCTTAAAAAGTTTAACTTCTTCTTCAAAGAAGGAAGTGGAGTTAGTTGGTATGAATGAAATGCCCCCATCCTATGCGAATATATTCATGTATCATTACGAAAAAACTCACGTATTGGATAATCCTCTTTGGAAGAATAACATTAAATGCTGAAACGGAATTGCTCAATTTCTGGAACTTTCTCAATACATGCAATCCTAAAATAGGATTCACTATTGAAATTGGCAAGCCACATGTGAACTTTCTGGATGTCACAGTCGAATTAACAGGAACCACAGTGAAAACGAAAATATATAGAAAACCTACGGATGTGAATAGCTGTCTCCATCACACAAGCCACCATCCTAAACATCTGAAGGAAAATTTACGATATAGCCAGCTACTAAGGCTGAAGAGAATAACTTCAGAAACAGACACACTCCATACAGAATACAACACAATGAAGAAAAGGTTCCTCGACAGAGGTTTTCCACCCAAAGTGATTGACAGAGCCATATCACACACAGAAACTCAAGAAAGAAACACACTACTGGAAGGTAACCCCAAAATAAATGAAAAAGGGCTTATTCATATACTGAGATACTCCAGCCGAAGTTTCCAGATCAAAAGAATTATATACAAAAATTGGGACCTAATCAAATCGGACAGTACGCTTGCTGAATTATTTCTGGATCCTCCCATGATGGCCTATAAAAGAGGAAAGAACTTGAGAGACCAATTGATTAAAGCTGAAAAACCCAAAAAGTCCTAAGAAGACTCTCAGCAAACAAAAAACAGACACCTTTGCCCGTCTACATTGCCAACATTGTAACAACGTGATAAAAGGCGACAACATCAGACATCCCTACAATGGCAAATAAATCATGCTAAGGAACTTTGCAACACGTGATACGAAAAATGCAATCTACGCCATCCGCTGCCCATGGGGCATATACTATGTAGGCAAAACTAACAGGAAAGTTAAAGACAGGTGGACAGAGCACAAATCCTGTATCAGGACACAAAACTGCAAATTCCCAGTGTACAGACACTTCCGAGACAAGAAACACAATGTTTCACAAATGAGATTTGTGGTACTGGAAGTTTTACGACCTCTGAGCAGAGGTGGTAATCTTCCAAAACTCCTGGCACAAAGAGAACTCTTTTGGATTAATAAACTGGATGCCATGACCCCTCTGGGGATCAATGAGGACTACTACTTGGGCCCATTTCTATAATTCAGATCACATTCTACATGCTAAGACACAATTTAAGTATTCTACATCGAACATGTCTGAGATTCGTCTGCTGTTTCCTAATGTTTGTATTCTGTGTTCATGTTGGCCACTTGTTGGCATTAGAATGTACACCCACAAAATGTTGGGTCAGTGACTACATACAATTCTTTGTACACTTCAAAAACATCTGCTTGTATTGCTGTGAAATATGTACAAACTGAGATTTTAGGATTTCTTATTTTACTGTTACATAATGCACTAGGCACTTTGATATACACCAGCTGCATCCATTTTTCGTGGATCTATTTACCACCGGCCCGCCCGGTCTTTTTCCGAGCATATTACTCCCAATACGGTTATTTAGACATAGGATCATTTACTCCACACTATCACCTGGTACTCTCTGGTATACCAGCTTCGATCCAACCTTAGGCTCTTAACCAAAGGCATTCACAATCCTTTGCATCATTTTAATTCATGATATTATTTCAGCACTTACTTCTCTTTCTACCCTTATGTTTCTCAAAGAGGGCATTATGTTTAGCAATAACGGCATCATCCGTTCCTCCATCCATTTAAATAATTCGACACTTACACCTTTCTTGGCATTGTTCACGTTTGTTCGCGCATGCGTGAGTGACGTCACAACATCGTCTGATGTCGCTGGCGCATGTGCGTATGACGTCATAGCCGCCATTTATATAAACACACGGCTGTGCATCAACTAGCTCACTCGTTCGCGGCTCCTGACTGCATTCGGACGCTTCCCTACTCGCCGGTGATGATCTAGTAAGTACTCTTTACAGCAAATACAATTAGGCTTACGCCTAGATACTTTGAGTATACTAAATCCCTTGTCATACATTCCTCCTTTTGTAGATACTAGGTTACTTACATTTAAGACACCTACAACATTTACCTGGTTGAACGTTTGGAGCACATCCAGCTAATTCCAACTGATTTATCCAGCAACTTTTGCTTTCCTTTTTTTTGGAAAATGTATTTCGGTAAGATAATGATTTTCCATTTCACTCTTTATGCCTGTTTAGATTGCACATCATCCTTGTTTTCCCCTTATCTTTTCTCTCTATATATACATAATCCCTTTCTTCCCCGCATTGAGTGCAAGAGTTAGACGGACCAGTCCACTTCTGGCACGTATCAAATATCTTTTTTAATACTCACGTACAATTTAACAACGCTCCTCATTAATATTTGCTCTTCTAGTGATGAGTCTCAAGGGGGTCACTAAACAAATGACAGGATGTTTTGTTACAAAAAAGAGACTAATCCTTTAAAAATAACAATCGTGATTTTTGGAATTGATGTTATGTTCGATTAACACAAATTGTACTAAACAAATACTAATATATTGTTGTATACAATCTTTATTTGTGTAGACTTTAATTGTTGAATATGCTGCCCCTGATTAAGAGTGTACACAACTCGAAACGCGTTGGGCATATCAAGATGCAAATAAAAAGCAAAAATTGTTTTTTATAAACACAAACTCTCTGTTGAACTCTTTATTGAAATTGTACTCATATGTAATTCCAAGTGATTATAATTGCTTAAAACTCGATACTTAATCTCCATTAGGCCATCTCTGGCCTTTCAGAAAGTGTGCAGGGGACGTAGCTATCCTCACTGGATTCCTCTCTTGTTCTCTGTATATATCCAGCCTAGATACCAAGGCTGTGTTTTTCTCCCCCGCACCTTGAACAATTTACCTTAATGTTTATTTCTCTGATTACCTTTCATTCAATTACACTTATTTTGGTGTGCAAGTGTGTGTTCCTGTGTTGGTTATGGTTGTTATTAATAACCATAACTTTCGATTTGGTTTTATTCAGAGCCAAATTATTTGTTTTGCAGAAGCTCACCATTGCCTGTAGTTGGGCTCTTATGGTTTTAGGGTGTTGGCTGTCCTGGCTTTGAGGACTGAGTCGTCAGCATAGACGAGCATCAGTACTGACTTCCCACCAATGGCTGGTATGTTTTTGCAGGCTTCTTCAATTTGTTTTAACTTATCAATATACAAGCGGAAGAGCACTGTGCAAGTAGGCAGCCATGTTTGAAGCCTCCCACAATTGGTATTTCTTTTGTCAGTTGGCCACGAGGACCACTCTGATTTTGGACCAAGGTCTACGTTCATAAAGCCCTAATAAAATGAAGGAGGGTTCTGTCAAATCCCATCTTTGCCAATTTGACCCATAATCTCGCTCTGTCTACTAGGTCAAAGGCGTGAGAAGTCCAGGAAGACCAGAAAACAAAATTCTTGCCTATTGTGGCGAGTCCTGGTCTAAAGCCTCTGTGTGGCCAAATATAACTTCTTCAATAATAGGATCTAAAATGCTCAACATGACACAAAAGAGCTTTTTTGCATTTTAAAAGAACTAGTAAGAACCAATCACACAACCCCAGAGAGATCCATCACGGATGATGTCTCCTGGTGTAATGTAATTCAACAAGCTATGCATGAGAAACTCGATACTATCAAGGAAAATATCTTGGAAAAGAGCAATAACTTAAAATGTATTGAGTCCAAGCCTGCGGACTGGTCCTTTCAAAGATCACCGCTCATTCCTACTTTTAACATATCCCCTATTACAGAAAAGGAATTAGAAATCATCATTAATCAACTTAAGCCCACAAAATGTAAGAATGATATCTACACCACCATGTTGATTAAAATGTGTCCCCTCTTTAATCACCTCTATCTGTAAATGTGTTAATGCCTCCATAATCTCTGGTATGGTTCCACAGGATCTTAAGCCTGGCCTTTCAGTCGATGTCCCAAACATCAATCGGCCTATTACTCATACGGTGTTTCTTCTTAAAATGTTTGATTGCGTGGCCTATATACAAATTGCAGACCACCAAGAAAATATCCCGTTTCAAATGACCATCAGTCTGGGTTCCGGGTTGGCTTTGGAACTGAGACTGCGCTCTTAGAACTCAAGTCCAAGTTAATGTCCCGCATGGATCGTAATGAAGCCTCATTACTTATGCTACTTGATCTTTCGGCAGCCTTTGACCTGGTGGACCATGATATCATGGCCACCAGGTTGTACAAAGTCGCACATTTTCCCCCCCTTGCATGTAAATGGGTCTCATCATTTCTTAACAACTGTGATAGCAGGGTCTTTTTCGGCACAGCAGAATCCGAATCCATTACGATCACCTGAGGCGTACCTCACGGTGCCTGCACTTCCCCTGTTTCTACAATATTTTTACAACTCCATTATTCGTAATGCTCGTCCATGAGAACATAATATTTACCAACTACGCAGATGACACTCAATGTGTCATCCCGCTCTCTGGCTCACAAAGCGTAGATGAAACTGCCATCAATAGAGTCTTTGCCTTAATTGAAACTTGGATGGTCCATAATAAGTTGGCCCTGAATAAATCAAAAACTGAGCTACTTGTTATAGGATCCTCACACACACTAAACAAACTTGGACCACAGTATGATAGCTAGGAGAAGAAACTATCATGCCACTGAAAAAGGTGAAAACATTGGGGGTAACCTTTGACCAACATCTGACTATGAAGCAACATGTCAGCAGTTTGGTTTCATCATGTGCTTATTGTAAACTTTTAGCGCATTTAAGGCCTGTTATATCTCAAGACAATGCGGAGACCATTGCAAGAGCGATAATAGGATCAAAAATAGACTATTGTTCAAGTCTCCTTATGGGAATTAATAAGTCTGATTGCAACAGATTGCAAGTATGCCAAAATGGGGCAATCAGAACTGTTATGAAAGTTAAATATAGAGATCACGCCACGATTGCAAGACATGATCTCCATTGGCTGCCCGTAGAGTCCAGAATCCTATTCAGGACTCTGACCGTAGTACAAAAATGTAGACTTGGCAACATGCCTGAGTACCTACAACAGTTTCTTGGTCATCCCTCCAATGCCAGGCTATAGCGGACCCTATTTTTAAGTACTAAATTCCACACACAGTGGATTTTCACATCCTGTATACCTGTCACCCATCATCAGCCAAGCCCCCCCCCTCCCTCAAAAACAAAAAACATACTCGGTCTAGTCCATCGCTCTGTGGTGACACTCCTAAGCCAAAGATATCATGGGTCTTCTATCTTTGAAAAATATCTGTTAAAACAACTTTATGATACCTACAGTACCCTTTTAATTTGTAATGATTGCACAATTGATGGACTAATATGAAGCAATATTGAGCCAAACGGTGCGTATGTGGGTACATGTTTTGCAACTGATTGTATGTATTGATCTGTTATTCACATACTGTCTCAGAACTTTGTTACTTTTATTTAATTGTTTTCTTTTTCTAAAAAATATATGAAACCTACATGTCTAGCCAAATTAAAAAAGGCAGCAGTAGCTAAATCCAAGTGGTTGGATCAATCCTTTCCCAGTGACACAAACTTGCTAATTGTTTTGCTGGATGCTTCAGAAGGTTTAAAATAATTACTGCAACAATTAATTGCAGTTACAAATATTTTGATGACAGGACAACCCCCTTGTACACAATATTTCTCCAGCCCTTTATGTCCTGCTCGTTCCCGGGCTGTCCCTCTTGTTACCAGTTATGATTACCTACAACAGCTCCTTATTACGAGAAATAATACCAGAACATTAAGATCTAATAATCAGCACCTACTATGTGGACCGAAATGTCGAACTATTAAAGTGGCCAACTCAGCTTTCTTCTCTATTGGACCGGTCTGGAATGCTCTCCCTCTAAATATGAGATGCATCGAGTCACTTGAGATCTTCAAGAAAAGGCTCAAGACTCACCTTTTTAACTAACTTACGTATAGTTACCTGATGAGTATAACTCCTTTTTTAGCATTCATACATGCATTTTTTATGATCTGTGTTATATGTTGTCTGTGTTTTGTAGCGCCCTCCTGCCTTAGGGTCTATGGATGCGCTATATAAATGTAATAAAGTAAAGTAAAGTGTGTGCCCAATCCAGAATGTTGTTTTCCCCAATCCACCGATTTAATTCAGACAGGATGATTTGGAAGAAGATCTTGCAATCAATATCAATCAAACTGATCGCTCTATGTGAGGATTCCTTGTGGATACTCCCTTTCTTTCAAAGGGGACTGATGATGGAGTAAGTCATGATGCATGATATGTCCAACCACAACAGTGAACAAGAGAACTGCCTTAAGCAGCTGAATCCACAAGTCACACTCTCTGATATGGTTAGGGGTATTTCACAATGATAATTCTTTTTAACATTTTCTTTTTTTAATTCAATGGGAAAGTACTCCTTATAATGATTTAACGCTACCAATGTGACTTAAGCATGAACCTCTTTTTTCTAGAGTGATGATGTAGTGTATTACAGAACCGAAGATCACAGTCTCCTGTCTTCCCTTGACAATAATCATACTCACTTTATATTGGTGGATCAGTCCAGTGGGGAGAAGTCCAATGAAACCACAAGACTTAGGCTGACATTGGAAAAGCACATTTCAGAACAGCGCACTGGTTATGGAGGTAGGTGGCATTTGACAAAGTTCTCCTATATTGCCCTGGCTGCATAGTCCTCTACTTGGTGTGAGAGTGGACAATGATATACGGTTTAGTATGGGCCTTGTAGCATGTATACAATGACAAGTGAAGTTAAATATTTCTTAAGGGAACATACAATTTTCTTCCAAATGATAAGAAATAGAAATAAAACATCAGCACTCTTCCTAGACTCATATGTAACTAGCCTTGGGTGTAACATAGTGTTGCCTCCTGGTCAAGATGTTAAGACATATCCCTGGGTGGCTTTTCTGGGCTCAACACATCTGGGGGTTCTGTCACTCCATCTCCCCTAATCCAGGATGTTGTAACTCAACAATGGGCTGTCTTTGAACTGTGGTTCAAGGACAATATCACTAGGGTTCACAGAGAAATGTCTCTGGTCACCACATATTCACATGGTATAACCAAAGTCTCTGGTTGTGTATTGCTCACCCCAGGGTTCCTGTCCACCAATGTATGACCTCTTGATTTAGCAACTCAGCGTCTTGGGGTTTTTAGTGTACCAGTGCTTCCTTCTTTGTTCTACCTTTATTTCCTTCTGTAGCTATGATTCCTCTGCTTTTCCTCCTTGACTTTTCAGGGTGAGGGGTGCTGGCCAAGATGACAGTGGAATCTGAGGGTGTATGTCACAAGTATATGCCCCTAAGCATCAACCAAGGGGAAGAGCTTTCCTACTAGATGGACCAAGGAAGGGTAGTATGGCCAAAGGCCCCAAACCTCCTCCCAGAGGCTGGCCTGCTAAACCTCTCTGCAGGTTGAGTTCGATGGACATCTCCCCCACCCCCCCCCGTCTAAGGGTCCTGACTATAGACCTAATACCCACCCTCATCTGCATGATCGATAGGGAACAACAATCTTCTCTACTATGTTTCTTCTTCTCTCTACTGTCTCTTTCCTTCACTTACACCTGTTCCTCCCAACCCCTTACCACATGCTTGTAGCCCCGCCCTTGCTCAACTTTATGCTTTTAGGCTTTTATCATGCCTTCTCCCCCAACCTCCTCTCTGCTGTTTGTCCCGTCTTCTGAATTTCCTCCAACTGCCTCCTCAGTAGTCATCTCCTCTCCTGATATCAGTTTCAACCACCTCCTTGCTGTTTTCCCCCTGACTTCTCCTACTATCACCTCCAACCACCTCTCAAATCCACTCCTGTCTCCTCTTATTGTCACTTTCAATCATGTTCCAATGTACTGCTCCTTCTCTCCTCCCTTCACCCTTTCTCTAGCCACCGCTCTCCTTCTGCTGTTCTGGTAAATCATCTCATCCCTGCTCTTCCCTTCTTTAATCTACCTCGGTCTTGCCACCTTTCTCCTCCCTCGGCCTTCCTGCTCCACTTTGACCTCCTCCTCTGACCACCTCCAACGGTTGGCAAAGCTATGTCTCCTTCCCAAAACACCCACTTACCTCTCCCAAAGCTTGCAGCTTATATATGGATTTGGCACTGCCCCTGGGACCTACCATACCTCACTGCTCTCAGATGTGAGTTTATAAGTGTGTTCTAGATCTAATTAGTTCAACGGCGTAGGTTTTTGGGACTTCCATTGGCGTTCGCGATCTGACTCTAGATCCATGGAAGCATGGCCCGAACCTTGATCAAGGCCAGCCACCATCATGTATTCCCACTCTCGGACTCGCTGAAGCATGACTGCTCACTCGGAGCACAAGGGTTTATCTATGTGTACAGCAGCAATCCACAATAACTGCAATCTATTGGGATATTAGTTACACAGTGACATCTACACACACATTACTGCAGTGAGCACACTTTTCTGCAAGCACCATGTTTTCTCCAGACTCTAGTGTTCTTATGAAAGTCTTCTTTTGGCAGTCTGGGCGTTGCAGACGCGTCCCCTTCTGGGGCCATAATAATACACTACCTGGGTTGGACATTGTCATAATCAAATGCCTCATGACACTGAGGGTCCTGCAACCATTTTAGGAGGCTAACCTTAAGAGCAATCGTGCCACAGGGCTGTATGTCAGTTGGTGACCACCCTCCTTCCTGAAGCTCCCCTAAAGGGGTAAAGGAATGCTGCAGATGAACGTTAATTTCTGTTGACAAAGGACAGTAATATGGTGGCGTTGGCCAGGGGATCCTTTTCACAATGCCCACAGTCTCAACGTCACATAACAGGCAGTGGCACACAGCTACCATAGCAACCACGCATTCTACCCAAGGTGTCAGGCAGGGACCTTTGTGACTTATTACACCTCTGCATTGTAGCTACTCCCTAGATTGGCATGATATGTTTCCCTAGGGTTACTGTTTTTAACATGATTAAGAGGTTGAGGTGACAAACACCCAAAACTATGTGCCGCTCAAAGTCCCAATAGACTTCCCTGCTCAGCAATCACCCTTTTTTTTCAAAGTTGGGATTCTCGATGGCCCTTCTATGGTTACCTCATTCCTGGCTCTTTTCTTGACTTTTGCCGCACCAACCATCAAACTTGGGAAGGTCAGTCCATAAAAGGACCTCCTTAGGCAGCCCGTCCATGACAGCAAACTCTGCTTTGAGCTTGTATGTGCTTGAGCAGAAGTTGGGTTGGACTTTAGGACAGGTCTCCTGTTGCCCATGAATACATTCCATGACAAGACTGCCGACTGTGCCTCTACGGAAAACATACCGCAAACAGGAATTAGGCACTCACAATTGGCGCGTGACCGCAGACCACAGCTTTCACTTCCCTGTCAAGAAGGCAGTGCCAATTTGCCTCAACAAGGCTGGGAAAATGCCTTCATGCCACACCACCAAAATTCTCCTGCCTGATTTTAATATGTCAGACCAGAACAGAGGCCAGACTTCAGCCTTACACAAGTATCCGCACTTGGAGATTAAGGTGGTGAGGGTCTATCCATAGTGGGAGGAGATGGACACCCAGAGACAATGCCAATCAGGAGTAGTGGCCTCCAAGAAGGAGCGGGGCTACAAAGCAGAGCATGTATTGCTCCAATCACCTTATTAGGCACATTATAAAATGTGATTGTATTTCATTGGCTACCTGTGGTGGGGGGCAGCTTTCCAGCGTGAAGCGAGTGCAAGAAGAACTGGAAGAAAAGGGGGAATAGCAGGATGGAGTGAGAGCCGTAAAGAAGGAAGAGAAGGTGTAGGAATGAGAGCAGAAGAATGAGCGCAAGCAATGGAATGTAAGGAGCACAAAAGGCACCTGGCAGCAAAGCCAGGGACATAGGGCGGTCAGCTCTAGGGCACCAGTGTCCCTGAAAGTGCTGTCACTCGAGTTCTGTGATAAGCACACAGAAGACTAAGAGGCAAAGTAATAGGGTCTTCCCTTTTAGCAGTACACCCCCAATAGGGACTATCCTCTTACCCTGCAGAATTCAGTGGCATTCCCCCTCCAAAGATGGCAAGTAGGGGAGGATGCGCTGCCACAGAGACTCTATTGAACCTGACGTGTTTCCACTTCTGGGGCCCTCTAGTTAGTCTGGACCTTCGCCAACCAACATATCCAGGAGAGAGAGAACCTGTACTTACATTGCAAAGCTTGAAGTGCCTCCTGTTTGTGTTTGCTTCGCTCCTGTTTGTGCTTCGGTCCTGGCTCCCAGTCCCTGTGTTGCTGTTCATTTGTGAAGTCCTTCTTGTCCTTCTATGCTTGAATCTGAGGCATACTGTCCTATAGCCTCCTGGGTGCTCCCAAAGACTGTATTTTCTTCAGCACCTTTCTGTGTCATTCTCATACATTATCTTCGACTCAGCCTCACACGCTTCAGTCCTTGCACATAAGCCT
Organism: Ambystoma mexicanum; assembly: GCF_040938575.1. NCBI lineage: Eukaryota > Metazoa > Chordata > Amphibia > Caudata > Ambystomatidae > Ambystoma > Ambystoma mexicanum. Next base: position 978,763,113 of record NC_090934.1, on the reverse strand, counting down.
GCATCTGCTGAACCCGTTTGAAGCCTCAGTTATCTGCTTACAACCATCCATGTTAGTTATTTTCCGTGATTTAAAGTGACCATTACTGGCATAGATGGGTTGTGCCCAGGGGTCAAGTCCTAAAAATAAAAGTGGGGGGACTCATCAATAAACGCAATAGGATGTGACGTTGCCTGAAATTAGCATATCAAGGTTTAATATGCATAACCACCCAAATTGCACAGAACGAATGGCATTTGCCTTCCATAAAATCAACACATACAAAACCAAGAGAAGACATTTTCTTTTAATAGAGTTTTTGAAAACTTTAAATGGTGTGCATGTTTTAAAATCCAAGAAACAATACAAATATTTTCCCTGGAACATGCAGTAACGAAATGGGGCATTTCATCTTTAGCTTGTTATTTTTTATCAGGTAGTGCAGTGGTGAAGTATCAGTGCTGCAAACCTGACAACTGCGGTTTGATCCCTGAGGTCGGCATTAATTCATTCATTCAAGGAAGACTTTCAATGTTCCTCATTTTAGATGGTGGGGACTGAGACCACCCTCTGAAAAAAGTGGGTGGACTCCGTCCCGCAGCATGTACCCTCGATTTTAGCCCTTAGTTGTGCCTGTTAATGCCAGTAATGGTCATTTTTAATCATGGGGTGATTTAAACAGGGGTGGCTCGTCCATAATGGGTGAGGGAGCTTCAACCCCTCTGAGCCCTCTCCCATCATGAGGAGCCACGCGAGCCGAGGAGCCCTTCCTCAGCTACCTGTTGCAGCTTAGTGAATGCTCCTGGGCTACATTGAACTGTCATGGGGAAACACAGTTTCCCTTTAACAGTTCATACCCCTGCCATGCATGTCCAATGGGCCATGTAAAGTCAGGGGCATTTTGCTTCCCCAGCTTTGCATAGCCCATTGGGGATGCATACTGGGGCCCTGCATGTTTGTAGGTGTAAGGGAGCGCTAATGCATCCCCCCACACATACAAATGGGTCGGGCGCTGAATCAGTGGCACTTCGGTTCCTAGGTGCATGTGCAGGAAGCAGGAAGCGCTGTGCTTCCTGGTTCCTGTTTGTGCTCTGTGGGAGCTGGAGGGCTTTGTGGAGGCTGCAGTTGAGCTGTGTGAGGATAGGCCCAGGCTGTGTGCAGCTAAGATTTTCTTTTTATTTTACATATTACATGTGTGTAAATCAGTGAGTGTGTGATCTATGAGTGTGGGTGTGAATGAGTGAGTGAATGTGTGTGTGCATGTGTTTGTGCTGGGCCGGGGAGCGGGTTGTGGCACGGCAACAACGCATTTTTTATTGGGCATCTATCATAGATGCCCAGCAAAAAATCATCCTTCTTTTATCAGCAGGCGGTTGATAAAAAAATATGATGATGTGCTATTACACGGCTAGACTGGCATTTTGGGGCAGCCCGTCAAGCCATTTCTTAGTGGGGCATGATATTGGATAGCTATGATAAATCAAGCTTGCTAAGCATTACTACGTGGCTTGATTGCCATTTTTCGGGCAGCATTTTTCGAGCAGCCCGTCTAGCCCTCTATTTCTGTTGCAGGATGTTTTTTTCCTGGGCATCTATGATAAACCAAGCATGATATAATTTGGCATTTATATAGCGCTACGAACCCTCAGGTATCTGAGCGCTGCTTATTATTACCCACGGTGTGTGGTGCTCATTTATCGACCTCGGAAGGATGAAACGCTGAGTTTGGCGCTGCCGGGATATGTGTTATTATGTGGATAGACTGGCATTTTGGGGCAGCCAGTCTAGCTTTTTCATACTGTGGCATGACATTTTTTACTAGGCATCTATGATAAAGCAAGCATGTTAGGTGGGATTACTTGGCTAGACTGGCACTTTGGTGCAGACAGTCTAGCTGTTTCGTATTGTAGAATGGAATTTTATTCTGGGCATCTATGATAAAGTAAGAATGATAAGTGTTTTTATATGTGTGGACTGGAGTTTATTCTGTAGCCAGTCTGGACATGTTTTCTTATTGTGGAATGGCTTTTTTTTTAACCAACTTTTTTTTCTATTTTTAACTTAAGACAATGGTTGAGCTTTCGTTACAACATGTGTTAACATTGTTATCAACATGAACCTTTTATTCAACCCCCTTGAACTTTCTTGTAGAGTATAGTATTGTCTTCATACTTTTCCCCACCCCTCCCCCCCACGACCTGCTCCCCCTTTTCGTTTTATTAAATGAACCAATCAAAAGCGTAGTTGTAACCAGAACAGTTCCAAGAGGCAACCCCTCGCCATATCTTCTGCTGCCTTTATCTGATATGGATGTTTCTAAGAGCCCGGGGTTTAAAGTATTGATTCTCCCGCTCACCCACATAGTCCTGGAGTGGGTCCCATATGGCCAAGAATTTCAGATATGACCCTAATTTTGTGGCGCAGATGTTTTCCATTGCCATAACTCCCCACTCTTTCACTCACCACCATGGGGTTGTAGGGCCCTCCACTGTCTTCCATCGTTGGGCCACTGTCATCCTTGCTGCAGCCAGAAGGTGGGTTATGAGGGCCGCTCTGTTTCCTGAGGCTGCATAGTTCCCTTCTGCCACTGCCCCCAGCAGAATGACTTTCGGGGACCATGGTAGGTCTGCGCCCGTTATGTCCCTGATCAGGCTCAGTATTTCTTTCCAGAATATTTTTATCCTTGGGCACGACCACCACATATGGAACATGTCTCTCTCCTCTTTCTCCACACTGCCGCCAGCATTCTGGGGGGTACGAGGGGATCATTCTGTGTATTCTACTTGGGGGTAAGTACCAGCAGTAACATAGTTTGTATGCCGATTCTTTAATTGCCGTGGATTTGGATAATTTGTGCGCCCTCCTCCAGATTTGACTCCATTCTTCCTGCGTAATCTCTTCTCCTATGTCCTGCTCCCAATCGTTCATGTACTGGAGGGAGTCGTCTGTTTGCGCCTTATCCAGTAGCTTGTATAGTCTAGTGATCCCTTTTTCATGTGTCCCCTCCCGTATTGTTAGTTCTAGGCCTACCGGGGGTCGTAACCCTGCTCTTTTTACCTCTGGGTGTGAGTGCCAGTGACACAATTGAATATATTTGAATCTGTGGTTTTCGATGAATCCGAATCTATCTTTACATCCTTCAAAGGTGAGTGGGGCGTCGTCCTGATACATGTCTTGTAGGGACAATGTGTCTGCTTCGTTCCAGCCTTCCCAGAATCTTTTGTGAAGGCCAGGTGAGAAATCTGGATTATGCGTGATAGGGGATAGTGGGCCCAGACCTAGTTTGACCCCCCTGCTACGGATAGCCTTATCCCAGCTGTGTAGGGTCGTTTTAGTGGCTGCTAATAGGATACCTCCCGTGTCTCTTGCTTTTGTTTTTAGGAATGGTAGTTTACTCAAACGGATATCTGTCGCAGTCTGTTCTATTTTCCCCCAACCTGGAAGAGGGTCTTTACCCGCCCATGTCAATGCTGGTGCTAATTGAGCTGCTAACACGTATCTCCCTATATCCGGGACTCCCAGCCCCCCAAGTAGTGTGGGCCGCATCAGGATCCTTTTTTGGATCCTCGGCTTCTTATTTCCTCAGATGAATTTAAACGCCGCCTTTTGGAGTTCTAGGATCTGTTTTGGGGGGATGTCCACTGGGGTTGAGCTTACTACATACAGTACTTTGGGTAGCAAGGTCATTTTTATCGCTGCTATTCTAGCAAACCAGGACAATTCCTGGGCATCCCATCTCTGCAGGTCTTCCTGCAAGCGCTTCCATAGAGGTGTAATGTTTGCCTTGAGCAGATTCTTGACGGTTCTAGTGATATGGATTCCTAGGTATTCGAGGGACTGTTTTTCCCATTTCAGGAGATAATGTTCCTTCGGGAGAGCTATGTCCTCACTACCTTTGGTTATATTCAATGCTTTGGATTTTGAATAGTTTATTGTGAACCCTGATGTCTTTTCGAACGTCTGCAGTTCTCTGATTATTCTGGGTAATGTGTGTCTTGAGTCCGCCATATACAGCATGATATCATCTGCGTAGAGGGCTATCTTGTTTTGAATCTCCCCGGTGCGCACCCCTCTAATTCCCGGGTCTTCCCTAATTCTGCAGGCAAATCGTTCCATTGCCATGGCAAATATGAGCGGGGATAGAGGGCACCCCTGCCGAGTACCCCTCCGGATATTGATTCTTTCTGAGGTGTAGCCATTCACCATTAGTTGCGTAGATGGATGCTGGTAATTTGCCAGAACCATCTTGGTGAATATCGGTCCACAGCCAAAACCCTCCAATATCAGTTTTAGGTACCTCCAGTCTATGCTGTCGAATGCTCGTGTGGCATCTAATGCGGCGATCGGGAATTTTAGGCCCCCCCTGGCCCTCCAGTCTATTATGTCAATTACGCACCGAATATTATCCTGGGTATGTCTCCCCCTTACGAAACCTGCCTGGTCTGCGTGTATTATCTCGGGCAGTACTGCTGCCAATCGATTTGCCAGTATTTTCGCATACAGTTTTGCATCTGTGTTGAGGGGAGCTATGGGGCGGTAACTGGTGCATTCTACTGGGTCTTTCCCAGGTTTTAGGGGTAATATCGTGGTCGAGTGTCCCATATCCTTTGAAACTGCTCCCCTATCCCTGATTAGACTGAAGAGGCGAGTGAGGGGGGTTGCCAATTGTGTCTGGAATATTTTGTAAAATCCATTCCCTAGTCCGTCGGGGCCTGGTGCCTTTCCCCTGGGTAGTGCTGCTATCGCATCACACACTTCCTGTATTGTGATGGGGTCCCCCAATTTTTCTTTTTGTTGTTCCGATATCTGTGGCAATTTTACGGCTGACAAATATGACTCTTGTTCTGCTGCATTCAGGTTCTCGCTAATCAGCAATTTTTTATGAAAATGGACCATCGTTTCTAGTTTATCCTCTTCTCCCGTCCGCAGTTCCCCTCTACTATTTCTTAGCCGGGTGATATAATTACACGCCTTCTGTTTGTGTAGTTTGGCTGCCAAGAATTTGCTCGCTTTCCCCCCGTGTATGTAGTATGATTGTTTCGTGTTTAGCAGCATTTGCGCCGTTCTATCTGCGGTATGGTTTTCTAGTTTGGCTCTGGCCTTCTTAAGGTCTCGCCAGGCTCTGGGCGTCTGACGGGTCTTATGGAGCTTTTCAGCGTTTCTAACCTCTTCTTCCAATTTGCGCGTTATAAGGGCTCGCTCCCTATAGTATTGCGTTGCTTGTGGTATGAATTCCTTCCTAATTACTGCTTTCCCCGCATCCCACACCACCCTCCAGTCCACCTCTCCATTGTCATTTTCAAGGAAATAGTTCCCTATGGCTTCTTCCATATGTGCCCTAAGTACAATATCCTTCAGGATTGTTTCATTTAGCCTCCATTGTGGTCGGGGTCTATGTATTGTCCCTTGCAGTTCTATGCAGGTCACGACTGGGGCATGATCGGAGAGGTATTGGACACCAATTTCTATTTTTTTGACATAGGGGATCAATGTAGAGGACACCAGAATCATGTCTATTCTAGAGTAACCCCTGTGCACTGCTGAGTAGTGTGTGTATTCTCGGGTGTCCGGGTGGAAAAATCGCCACGTTTCTATCACATCCAAATCTCTGAAAAGATTTCCAAAGGCTGGTCTGTTTCGCTGATCTGCTGCGGTTGGGGGGAGTGTTTTATCTAATTGCGGGTCCATTACACAATTAAAATCCCCTCCTATTATCACTCGGCCTTCGCCCATCCTCCCAATTTCTGGAGTAATTTAGGGATGTACTGGTCCTGTTTTTCATTGGGGGCGTAGAGTGCTAGTATTGTATACAATTGACCATTAATAGAACCCTTTACCCCCAGGTATCTGCCTTCCTGATCCTTCAGTGTTTGTTGTTTGCGAAAGTCTAAGTCTCTGCTACATAAGATTGCCACCCCTTTTGTTTTTGTTTGGCTTGAGGTGAAAAACTGAAGAGGGTATGTTCTGCTCCGCATCCTTTTTTCATCTTTCTGGAGCAGATGCGTCTCCTGTAGGATCACTATCTTTGATTGCATGGCTTCCAATCTACCTAAAATCGAACGCCTTTTAGCGGGGGAGTTTAACCCCTGGACATTAATCGAGACAATGTTCACTTCTTCCATTGCTCCCTAGGTGGAGATTGTCTGCCTGAGGGTCCCTATGTTCTCGTTCGCTATAGCTTACTCTGCCTGTTCCTGCTTCCGTTTCATATAACCGTGGAGCTGGCTCCTTTTTCTTCCCGGACTTTTGGTTCCCTGCTTTCCTGTCCTTCATTCCAGTTCCCTCCCTTACCCACCCCCCGTCCCCCTTCCCAATCCTGGGGATGCATGAGGCCTGGGCTCCCAAGGGGCCCCCCGCTAGTCACCACGGGCCTAGGGCCTCCGACCCTTCCCCAGTTCACAATAGTCAGGAATTGTATTACCTGACCCTGCTTCCAAGAGTTATGACCTCCTACCTCCATGCGGGCGATTCCATTCAGCCGTGCTGTTTTCTCACATTTGGTTAGCACTTTACTCGTTATCCGTGTAATGGGCCGAGTCTGGGTCTGTTGGACCTCTCCGTTCCCGGTCATGAGTCGGCTGTAAGCTTCCGGGTCTTCCTCTCCTCCCTCATCTTTGCTTTCACTCCGTTCACCATTCCTATGGTTTGCTGGACGGGCCGTTCATGTTTGGGCGTGGGCGCACAGGCGCTTCTGGTTGCTCATCCTCCAGGTGCAGCAACACCAGGCCCTCTGTGCAATTCCCGATTCTCCTCTGTTTTCCTTCCCATGTAAACGACAGGCCAAACGGGTACGTCCATCTATATCGGATTTGCTGTGTTTGAAGGGTCTTCGTAACCGGTTGCATTAGCCTTCTTTTGTGGAGAGTAATCAGGGCCAGGTCCTGGTACAACTGTATACGGGACCCATTAATCGTAAGGTCTCCGTTTGTTCTTGCCGCGCGTAGCACCTCCTCTTTCAGACCATACGATATCATTGCTATCAAGACATCTCTGGGTCTCGACCCCAGTTCGTTGCGTATTGGGCCCACGCGGTGTATCCTGTCGAAGACGATCGTCTCCGGTTGGACATCTGCTAGCAGGCTGCTGAAGCAGAGTTGCATGGTATCTTTTAGGTCCTTGTCCTGCACCGATTCCACCAGGCCCTTGACCCTAATATTGGATCTCCTTGAGCGATTTTCCAGATCCTCCGCCTGGAGTTCTAAGTTGTTTGTTGCGGTCGCCAACTGGTCCAGTAGCAGGCTATTTTGGTTTGTTTCTTCCGTGACATTCGAGAGGCCCCGTTCGACTATGTCCACTCTTTCACCCATCTCCGCCATTTCTTTATTGACCTCCTGGAGGGATGATTTCAGGTCCTCCCTTAATTGTTCCATTTGACTCTGGAAAGCTTTGGTCATTCTGGCCTCCATGCCTTTCAAGCAGTTTAAAAGTTCGTCCTTGTCTATTGCCATTATGCTAGTTGGGAGGTCCTTTACTGCAGGGGTCGGCTCAGAGGCGGGGATGGTGATTCTGCGTGTGTTTGTCACCTCTGCCGCCAGCACTTCTCAATTTGTCCTTCCTGGGGTCTCACTGGGGTTTTTGCTCTGGATTTCCCCTTTTTTTATCTGGCGCCCGCCATCTGAGTTGCTCTGCATGTATGTTGCTCCTGCGTCGCCGGGTGCCCAGTACTTCGCTCCTATAACTGTATATTGCTGGAATGTGCTGTGTCCTCCCACGTATCTAGAACACGGGGCTTGCCCTCCGCCGTTGTGTTTCTTGCCTCTGCAAGTTTTATTTCTTGTGTTGCCCTTGCCGTGTCGTTGCAGTAGGGGATTAACCAGGCTTATTATCATGGATGATCCCACTATCACAAGTCCATCTGCATTTGTTGTTGCCTTGTGCCAAGCCGTTTTCGGGATCGGGCGACAGACACCCCAAGCCAGATCCCGTGGTGTACGTTGTTAGGTGTACTGCTCCGTTGTGCCGATGGGGACGGGTGGTTCGGGGTAGCAATAATCTCATCGTGTCAGGCGAGTCCCCACCTGCCGCTCACTCCTGGTTATTTTTAGGCGGGCACACGCCCTGGTAGTGAACCCAGGGGCCACCACCTACTTTTCGGGGTAATATGCCACTGCCCCTCTGTCTATCCGTACTGTTAATGCAGGCCCTGTGTTGTAGTTGTTCTCTTCTGGGTGCTTATTGCTAGGCGGAATCCCGATGGCACACACTGTTGGCAGACGGGCTAGTAGAGATGGGGCAGATTATCGCAGGTGCAAGGTGTGCAGTGCTAAGTCTCATTTGCCTGCCGTGACTCCGGCCTTCCTCCCAGACCCCCAAAGGCTTGGGAGTACTCCGGGGAGCGTGATATACTGGTAACCACAGATCTTGTATTTCCTAGGTGGTTTCAGGAGGGGGGGGGGGTTGGGCCAGACCTCTCACCCCTGTTGGTTGTTTGTACTCACGGTTGAGCCCTCCGGAGCCTGGGGGGTCCGTAGCAGAGTCACCAGGGTGGCAGCACTTGGAGCCTTAACTTGCTTCTGGCACGCTGTGTGATGGACTGGGGTTGTGCTCCGAGGGGGGGTGGCAGGATAGATCAACGTGGAGTTTAGTCACAGGGGTGTGGTGCGTTCACCGCCATTGGGGAGGGCTGATTTTGCCAGATTTTGTTTCCCTATGAGGTTTCCCCAGGTAGCAACCTCCAGATGGTTAGCCCCACAGGGGGCTGCAGTGGGTGAGGGGGGCCGGGCGCGCTCCCGCGTCGGCCCAGGCCTGTGTGAGGGCAGTTGCCCTTATGGTGGCTCGGGGGGACTCCACACTTCTCCCGGTGGTATGTCCTGTGGGGGGCCTTCAGTGCATCAAAGGGGGCCCAGGCACGCTCGCACGTCGGCCCGGGCCTGTGTAGAGGCAGTTATAGGCCACATCACCTTTGTGGTGGTTTAGGAGGACTCCTCGTGGAGATTCTGTGCCGCTGGGGTCCCAGGCCGGGGGCGGGAAGAGGAGCCGTGTCCCACTGGCAGCTGAGATGGTGCCCGGGGGCACTTGGTGTTAAGGTGTCCCCGTAGCGGGGAGTGAGAAGTGGGGGGGCTCGGGCGCGCTTCCGCGACGGCCCAAGCCAGTATGTGGGGCTGCAGATGAGGGCTCGAGGAGCCAAGCGGCGACAGCAGGGCACCCGGCCGTTCCCCGGATCCTCCCGCCCCTCAGAACAGCTCTCCCAGCTGCAGCGTGTCGGAGACTGGCGAGTCGCGGGTACTGGAGAGGCAGAGGCCCAGATCCCTGCGGGGACCCTGCGATCACCTGGTTTTGCAGGCAGGGCCAGAGGGTGCGGGCTCCGCAGGCTGCCCGTGGCGCTGTGCTCGCCTGCGGTGGGGAGGAGCCCGGCTCTGTGGCTCCGTTTCTCTCACGGCGTGGGCCTGGATAGGGGACGGGGAGCGCGAGAGCTCCAAGTCAAGTTTCTCCGGGACCCGGCCACCTCCAAGGCTCGGCAAGGTGGTACCGGGGTCCCCAACAATTCTGACTGCCAGATGTACTCTTTTTAGGCAGGTAGCGTTCCTTTGGCCTTTGTTTCTCCGCAGTTCTCCCAGGGCCTTTGGGGAGCAGAACGTTCAGGCAGCCATCTTGCCTGCGCCCCCCTCTGGAAAGGCATTTTTAAAGGCAAAGCTAAAAGGAGTATGCACTTATGTAGAGATACTGCCATGTATTGGCACAGCTAGTGTGTTCTTATAGTATAATTACTGGCATTATGTACAATGCGAGTGTTTTCTTATATAGGAATTCTGGCATATATTGGTGCAGCCAGGATGGACATGTATGGGCACAGGCAGTGTGAAAACGTTGAAAAGATTTTTTATACTGAGATAAATTGTGGCCGAAGGTATCATGAAAATATGTTGAGAAATGCCTGTGTATACTCTTGGTAACTTACAAACTGTCTGGCTTTTTACTCAGTTTTACACAAAAAGTGTGCTGTATAATACACCCAATATTTAAAAAGAATTCTCGGGGAGAGGGAAACTCCCCAGCCCATTAAGTTGATTTGGGGTTCTCTTGCTGCAATCGGTCATGCTGAAATATTTTGGGGAAATAATTGCACCCCTCAAAATAAAATATTCACCAGCTGTCACTGGATTTAAAGTGACCATTGCTGGCACAGATAGGTTGTCGTAAAGTGAAATCACATGCATGACGCTGCTGCCACAACCTACCCATGCCAGTAATGGTCACTTAAAATCATATGCGTGAAGGCTGAATCGATTCATGCGTGTAATTTAACGTGACCGTTAGTGGCATAGATAGATTGGGGCAGCAGCCTCTCGCATGCGATTTACGCTGACCACTACTGGTATAGATAGATTCCAGCTGCAACCTTGTGAAAATGGTAGAAAATGCTTTGTGTATTGTGCTGTTGATAGTACGGCATTTACTTGATTGCTTTCCATTTTTATCCTAGAGAACCAACTGTAAATTGCATTACTTTTTCCCTCTGTTTTTCCAGAAATGGTGCTGCACAATGCATATATTTCAGCACATTATTTTTAAAACAATTCTCGGGGGGAACGCCCCCCAAACCCTGCTGAAATTATGGGGGCTCCCCCCGCGCCGCTCGGTCGCTTGGACTAATAGGAGGAAACATTGAGAACCCTCTACTGAAAACATTCACGACCCAGCGAGGGTTTTCTTACCCATGAGTCATTTACAAATCTTGGGGCCCCTTTCAGGATCTATTCCCCCCCGCCAGCCCTCCCCCCGGCACCAAAATCTGCCTCTGCCACTGCCCCTGGAGGATTATGGCCTTAGTCATGTTCTGACAGTTTCCCATCTTTGTGCGGTCAATTTCAGTTTGCTTCCTTCTTTGTATAGTTCACTGTTCACATGTATTCTACCCAATAGCAGTTTCCAGTTCTCCATCATGTTTGCTTTCTTCTGCTAATCCACTGTTGTCCACAGTTTTGTCGAAATATCTGGAATATATCAATCCGAATACTAATTACAATCTTGTTCCAAAAAATGAAGAATTTGAAATGTGAGTGAATATCCATTTTTGCTGAATCGGAGATGACTTGGCACGCTGTTTTGATTTCCTCGTCGGCTACCTTTACTGTGTTCATATCTTTAACATTTTTCATTTTGAGGATCTCTTTTGTAGATGTTCACTGCTTGTTATTGTTTTCATACAGGAACTGGCAGCATTGAAATCCCAGTCCTGTGCTTACTGATGAATGGAGGACCAAAGACCCTAGAGGTATGGAGATCTGCTCCCTTTATTCAGTGGGAAGTCCATGCACTGCTCCAAAGAGGAAGTTGCGAGACAAAGACATCAGACTACATTTGTCATCAGCCGCTATGTGTCATGTGTGAATCAAAGATGGATAACCAGACAATACAAAAAAAATGCATTTCAAAACCATTGCAGTGGCAGGTTCACTAGCAAACAACTGGACATTGATATCTCGATTAACAGTCATTTGGGATTGGGCGGGAGACACGCATCCATACCTAACGGACACACACATGACGTAGCATCTCATCAACCATCTCCTACACTACGTTTGATTTCCTATCCTGCACCCCATATGTTTGCATTTTTTTGTGGTGCTTCATATTATTTCTACTTCCTGAATTACTAATCTAGTCTTTCTATGTCACTCCTGAAATTAATGTTTATAAACGTGCACAGACATTTTGGACTCATTTTTTAAAAAAAATGCCTTGGAGGTCATTACAAGGTTGGCGGTAGCCGTGCCGGTAAATAAAGTCATTTTATTTCCGGCAATGGGCAATTACCGGGGCATTACAGTCCCGGCGGACCCGGTAATTGCCCATTACCGGGCGCCAGAAAAAATTACTCCCCATTCCCATTTGAGTCCTATTGGACTCAATGGGAATGGGGAGGACCGTAGAACCGGCACCATTCAGAATGGTGCCGGTACTAACGTCAAGGTCTGCGGGCAGGTGCCGTTCTGCCCGCCAGGTCGGACCTGGCGGGAGTTACGGCACCCGCCCTCAGAACTCGCAGTTTGCCGGTCCGGAAACAATGGTACCGGCAAGCTTAGGGGTACCGTTGTTTCCGGACCAGCAAACCTGTAATGAGGCCCAATGACTTGCCTTTTTGGGAGACAAATGTTTTACCATTTTCACTTTTATCAACACAAGAACACACAAACGAATCAAGAACCACTCGAAATTCAAAACTTGTCTTTTTCCTGTGTATGGTTGCGTGTGCCTCTTCATAAAGTTGCATATGCAACACCGGCGTTCATTTCATTGGCACAGAATGTATTTTCAGCTTGACTCAGCGATGCAACCCAGATTAGGAATGCGCTGTAAAACGAAATAGCCCCTTTGTACTGCCAGGCCTTGACGATTAGCAGCTCACTCCATTTTATTTCTTTGATCATATTCCTTTGGAATAAGGAAGGCAATGTCTCAATCTACATACATCAATACATTAGTTCCAAATTGCTTTGCTATTGAAAAAAAAAATACTTTTGTCATTGATACACACCTTATTTCGTGTGTAAATCGAACGTTTTCATAGCACAGCTCATTGGACATAGGGAAGCAATAGGTTGCAGTAGCCATCCTTCACTCCCCCTCCACAGCCTCCACCCCCCAGTTCAGCAATGTCTAACAATATTGCTAGCATTCACACCGAAGATATCCCCTGTTGCCAGACCATAAAACATCAGATTCGGTTTATGCAGAACAATTCTATGCTTCACATGCGGCTTGTGAATCTGCTTTGCTTAGGCCGCCATCTAGTGGTTTGTGCGGATTTGTGTGCAAAGTGGTGGTCGACATGGTGTGCCCGTTGATGTCCTCACATTTTCTTTTCTGCCATTGGTGTGACCGGCGGAGAGAAAGCTGCACTCAATTACCGAAAACGTCTCTATCGAAAGCATTGACGAGCAAGTCGATTCTCTTTTCGTTGATGCCAGATAAGCACACTACATTAGTAGTCAGTGGTTATACATGCCTTGACAATGTTCTAGTTATGGAAGAGGAGTCATAACAAGATGAGAAAAAAGAATAGAGTTAGGTTTGGGAAAAACAGGTTCAGCCTTTTCCCAGCACACCTATCACTGGACATTATCTCCAGGGCACCCTACAGAAGATGACTACCCTTTTACATGATGGAAAACAGCGCCTTACTCTAAGGAGAAAGAGAGCACTTTCATTGGAGGATGACATCTCCAGTCAATATTATCCATCCCTGTGATTTACAGGATAATTACATGCATGAGTGAGAAGAGCACAGACAATATCCTCCAAAGGAGAAAGAGGGGATCCCATAGATTATCCTATGTATTCCTCAGTAGGCTATGAGCTACCCTTTTTAGATTCTACCACTGACGATGAGGGAAAATATACTGCACCACTAAAGAAAGCAGCTGGCAACTTCGGCATTTTATTTATTTATTTATTTGTTTTATTTATTGGCTATTTGACTTTATGGGGGATACTATGGAGCAACTTCAACTCGTGGCTCACTGTATTCCTGTTTTAAAATCCGTAAAAAGACAAATTAAGTTTACCTTGAAAAAACCAGTCAATGTTAGAATTGAGAAAGTATCGCCCACCTAAGACTAGAGCATCCTAACTATGCCAGAGCACAGTCCGTCCCTGATTCCTTAGTAGTCACTTCTGCATGGAAGAGATGGGGTGCCCCTAATCAACCTGGAGGTTTCACCACAGAAGAACAGAAAGCTTTATCTGCGAGGATGGAAGATGGAGATAGCAGCGTCCTACAGCCCACATATAGTAGATTCGTCTGGCCTGTTGGCCCGAAGTGACAGGGCTTGTTGGGGTCAGTTGGATACCCTAGCCAAGGGCATGCCTAAAGCCATTCAAGCAATGGCTCCGGGAGGCTTAATAGCATCCATTGTCGAAAATAAGGACAGTCTGGTGCTGCCTGAGAACACAGGTAAACAGATAGCCAATGCTGCCGTTGTAAAGCTTCATTTGTGGCTATGTTGTTCCCGTTCGGAGCTGGAAACTCAAGCCACCCTTATGAATGAACCTCTACAGGAAGAAGGCCTGCTTGGGAAATTAGTGAATGACGGGTATCCTCCTGTCGTATTACATTGCAAAACTCGAGGCACCATTTTTTAAATGCACATTGTTTACCGAATTTTGGCCGAGAAATGCAGGGGGTAGTTTGCGATAAGGTAATATGGGTTTGGGGAGAAAGTGGGGAGGTTGGTGTGTAGTGAAGGGTGCAGGGGGTTTCACAACACATTTTGGAGAAAATAAATCAGTTAAAATATCTGTGGTGGAAAAACTGTGCAGTGAAAACACATGAAAGCCCTGCTAGACAATTCCCAAAAAGTATTTTATACATTAAAATCTTTGAACCAACTATCTGTGCCCTGTGCAAGGCACAGTTTCTCCAGCTCATGCAGGCCCTACAGGGGGTAGAGCCAAAAATATATTTAAATAGTCAACGTGTTAAATTCCCCCGTAGCACGTGGCGGCAATCTGCACTCTTTTCTGCAAAGCAAATTTCTTATGCTGCAATACAAAGGTCGGTGTCGAGAAAGTGAAACAAACTTCAGGGGTTCCCCACCACAGAAATGATCTTTCATTCCATGTTCCTTCCCATACAACTCCAGTCAGTGGGAGAATGTTACTGTACAGTTTGCATATCTACGTGGAGGAAGAAAGGACACGGAGATAGGCACCTTTCAATTTCTTAATTTTTGTTCCATTTTCTAACTTCCCCCACCATAGCTCCTCCTCGTCCTCCAATGGCCATGTGTCCCTTAAAGGGCACGTATGTAATGGGTTCCCTCACAACACCTCCCCACACATATCTCCTTATGTCCATCTCATATCTCTTCAATGAGTCTGCTGGGTCTTTTGATCACCCGTCTCATCCGTTCCTCTCCCTCACTCTCGTTCTCTGTGGGTACTTTGCCTTCCTGCTGTACGGCTCACTCCTCGCCACCGGTCGCCTCTTGGGTGTCCTGCACCCCTGCTTGTTCCTGGTTCAATGCTTATTCTCCCCTGGGTATGAGTTGCTTGAAGAATGTTGCATTTCTGGTCACTTCCTTCTTCCCGTTGGTGGCAGTGACCATTGTCCCTTTCACCTCTGTCACTCGTAAGGGCATGCTCTTATATCTGGAATCCCCCTTTCTGTGTATCCTCTGCTTCATCAGGACCTCCTCTCCTTGTCCAAAGACCTTCATCGTTGCCCCTCTCTTCCAGTCTGTTCGCTCCTTGGCTAATTCCTTCCCTCTGGCATCTCTCTCTCATAGCTCATCCTCCATGACCTTAATCTCTCCTGCTTGTGCCTGATTCACTCTGACTGCCTGCACAGGGCTTGTTGAATCGACATCTCTTCAATCATAGCCTTCTATATGGTCCCCCTTATGGATGACATGAACCTGTCTGCCATGCCATTGGCCTGTGGCCACAGCTGGGTTATCTTCTGGTGTATGAAACTCATGGCCGTTGATTTGCGGCTGGTTGTCCGTTTTCATTGTGTGGGGGATGCCCCATTCACTGAAGACCTCATCGATAACACCAGCTACCTGGGTGAATGCTGTGGACGAGACCTTCTTTAACAAGGGGGAATCTTGAGAACTCGTCCATGATCACTAGTAGGTGGTCTACTCTCTCTAATTGTCTGTAAAACTCCATTGCGACCTTTTGCCAAACCTGCTTGGGATTCTCTGTCTCTTGTAGTGGGAGGGGCGAATCACACCTGGATATGCATTGGCATGGGAAACACTTCCTGACCGCCTCCTCCACCATGATGTCCATGAATGGGAACCATACTGTTTGCCTGAGTATCTTCTTGGTCGCCTCTACCCCCCGGTGTCCTTCATGTGCCAGCACCACCAGACCCCTTTGAAGGGACCATGGTATGACGAGATGACATCTCCTCAGTAATATCCCTTGTTAAGACCCTGCCACCTCTGTGCACACTTTTGCCATTCGTTCATCTCTTGCTTGTTGGTCACCCTGTGACGTGGTAGCTGCCGTTTATAGTCCTTCCACGCGTTGGTGCTTGTTAGTTCCTTGGCCATCATAATGGACAGGTCTTCGTGCGATGCCTGTGCCAACTGTTCTATCGTCAATGCCGGTGGCATGGCCTGCTCAGGGACTTAGCAGAGATACTCTGCATCCCCTTTTTGCTGTGACTGTTGCCGCAGACTCGGGTGCCATGAGATGTAGTTGGCTTAGTTGTTGTCCCCTCTTGGCCTGTGGATGATATCATAATAATATTCCTGGAGGTGGATGCCCCACCTCCCTATCCTGGGTGGCATCTTCGTTCTCGGGTTGCCAGACAACAGTAGGGTTTAGTGGTCAGTTACAAGTGTGAAACTCTTCCCTATCACAAAGTGGTGGAAGTATTAGCATACCCAAACTGCTGCCAAGCTTTCTTTCTCCGCCTGCGAGGATGCACTCTCTGTCTGGGACAGCGCACGGCTAGCACAGGCCACCACAATTCCTGCCGGTGCCGAGGCTGTTCACGCTGGGCAAGAATGGCCCCCAGCCACATGGGGCTGGCGTCAACCACAATCTCTGTGTGCCAGGCCGGGTTGAAATAAGCCAGATGTGTCTATGTGACTATGATGTAGTGAATGTGCTGGGGACAAGGCGTACACCAGCTAGGCAGTGCAACTCACTACAGACACGGTAGCTGTCCTTTGGTATTTGCCACTGCACTTCTACGCATTCACAGTCACTGGGCCTCATTACGACTCAGGCGGTAAGGGGTTTACGGCGGCGTAAACAGCGCCGACCCTTACCGCCTGAGTACGAGGTCCCTTAGCGCCATGGCGGATTTAACACCTGCTTTTAGCAGGTGTTAAAATCCATGGCGCTAAGGGACCATGGAGTTAATTACGCCACCGTAATTTACGGTGGCGTAATTAACGCCTTCCCCACTCCCATTATGCCCTATGGGGCAAAAATGGGAATGGGGAAGGGTAAATGGGGATTGGGGACTTACCGCCCCGCCGACCTCGGAATGGGGCGGTAAGTCCGCCTACCACCATGGCGTAAACGTAGTTTACGCCATGGTGGTAAAGGTACGACCCAGGCGGTAACTTACCGCCTGGGTCGTAATGAGGCCCACTGTCCTCTACAGGTTTCAACTGCACCTCCTTACTTGTTCGATTATATTGTTTCCAGAAATGTCTTTTCAAACACTTGTTTTATTATTTCTTTTTTTCCATAAATGTATTGCAAACACTCCTAATGGGACTCACGGGGAGTTGTAGGCATCAACTCAGCCTCTTTCTGTGGATGACCGAGGCTGACAGGCCTCCGAATCTGCGCACATGTGCCACAAGGTGCGCGGACCCAGGCAGTAGTGGACCCTGGTGGAGGATGGTTGTGCTGGCCTTAAGCGGCATAATGAGATGCCGGAGAGCAGCGCTGCCCAACTGGGAATCCGGGAACACCCGGGAAGCGGCGGTGCTCACAGGACGTGTCACAGGTGTAGGAAGCCGGGGAAGGTCCGGCAGGATGCAAAGGCCGATGCGGGAGGTATTGGCTACCTCATAGCCTGACAGGACGCTGCAGGGCTGCAGCTATGGAGGGACAACAGCTCAGCTAATTTCCCTCGTCTCCAGTTGTTGGGCAGTTTGCATATGTATGTGGAGGGAGAAAGGACACAGAGACGCACACCTTTCACTTTCTTAATCTTTATGACTTTTTCTAACTTCCTCCACCATAGCTCCTCCTCTTGCTCCAATGACCACTTGTCCCTTAAAGGGCTTGCACATAACGGGTTCCCTCACAACAAATGTCATCATTCACCCACACATAGAAGGAAATAACATCAGGCAAGTGGCTGCTGAACACAGTGCGACAGGGCTACTGCCCAGAACTTTTCACCAAGCCGCACAACATTCCATTGGAGAACCACAGACCATCCAAGGAGATTGCTGCTCTGTTAAAGGAGAAAGTACACGATTTCCTACGAAAGGATCCATCAAAGAGCTTCCTAGACAAGAGAAAAATACAGGTATTGAACATCTTTCCTAATTAAAAAAAAAAGTAACCTAATCATGAGGCCAGTTCTAGACTGAAGGCCAACTAATGAGCTTTCAAGCATGGCTAACGAGATGTCAAGCACCAAAATTGCAAATGGCAATGCTCAGTAATCCCATTCTTATAATAGGGAGAGTGCATGGCCACCTTGTACATGAAGGATGCACATGTCTACACTTCATGGTAGTCAACATCCACTGTCAGTACAAACTATTTACTTTTGGGTTAGTATTGGCACCTTGTGTGTTCACAGAGGTGTGCTACCAATGGTGGCTGCACAGACAGTCTGTTAAAATATACCCCTATCTTGTTAAAATATATCCCTATGTAGACAACTGGCTCATGACAAGGAACAGCACCACACAGTCTCAAAACTTGCATCATCTAGAATTAAATGCAGCAAAGTCAAGATTTCAACCTAGCAAAATCATATTCCTGGGTGCACATTTGGACAGTGAATTGGCAATTCCCTATTCATCAGAGGAGAGGGTGCACACATTACTGACGCAGGCTGATTTTTACAATCCACAGAGTATCAAGGTGTGTTCAATCATGAGACTCCCAAGCATGATGGCATCATGCGTGTTCCTAATTTCTCATTCTCGCCTTCATATGCAAAGAGTTCATAAATTGTCCTTTTGAAGTACCCCAAGTTACCTCATTACTCTTCAACCTCTACCTTAGTGGCTTCCCCTCCTTCCTGAGTTATCTCAATCTCTGCTTCTACAACTATGCAGAAGATACACAACTCATCCTCATGATACAGAAAAGGTCTGACCCTTTGTTCGATATTTCAGAGTAATTTCAACAAATGGACACTTGGTTGGCACATAACCATATCCTAATGAACCCATAACAAAAAGAAATCCTGACAGCTTGGAAAGTATCACTGAAACCCCTTATCCTAACACATACAGAGCTAACTGTTCCAGCTCTATCTGAATCCCAGTCGGTCAAAAATCTAAAAGTGACTCTGGATGCCAACCTTTCGTTAGAACCTCATATCACGTCTGTCGCTCAACAAGCTTTCTCCCACTTCAAAGCCCTCAGGAAGATCCTCCCATATCTAGCTGATCCACCAAAATGCACAGCTATTATATCAATAGTAATAACTAGACTAGATTACGCAAATAGTCTTTACCTAGGGGCCCCAGCATACCTCATTGCCAGACTCCAGAGAGTCCAGAATACAGCTGCACGTACCTTAGTCCACCTGGGATACAGAGATCACATCACCGTCTCTGCAGTCCCTAAATTGGCTCCTGGTAGGTAGGAGAATTGCCTTCAAAACCCTCTGCATTATATTCCAAGCAATTCAATGTAAAGGGCCCACATTTATTCAAGAAAAACGTGATCGACACCTCCGATCAGCCCTACGCATGATCTTGGCGGTGCCCTCCTATTCTAAGAAGAAATTGGGAGGATCCTCCTTCTCAATTCTCAAACCACAACTCTGGAATACTCTCCCCAAAGAGATTAGGACCATACAGCACTACCCCCAATTTAAGAGCCATCGGATCTTGGCTTTTCACCTACGAATGCCTTGACTATTTTCCATCCCCTTCCAGTCACTAAATAGCACTCCAATGACCCACAGAAGCCGGCCACTCACACTCTACCTGCATATGTACTCGGTAATTGCATAGCATGTGTCATACTCATCCCACAGCACCTGCACCCTAACCACTCCTTTTCACCATCCGATGTAAACAGTTCCAGATCTCGCAATCAATGGAGGGTAGTCTTCCTTGGATACCCCTTGATCTATATATTCAATATTCATGTCACACGTTCACTCTTCAATTTGATCATCACTAATCCCCTTCGAGATTTCATGTCTAACATATCTTGCTGTACCCCCGACTCATTTTACTCCGGAATGTATTATTCCCCAATTCACCCCTACCGTATGCATAGATAGCCTGCTCCCCTCTTTCAAATAAAGTTTTACTGCCCGACCCTAAGTTGCACATTGTGTTTTCTTGCTTTATAAAGCTGTTTTGCGCATTCATTTTAATGCATCATGTGACATCAGACACCCTCAAGCCCTATTGCTGTAATATTATTCAAATCTAAGGACCCGAACCCTTAAAGCAGCATTTTACTTACAATAGACATATGCTCGCCAGGACCTGAGGCCTTTCACTTTGGCTTAGGCTTGGGAATCCCGCGTGGGACTATATTATGGCCTTGGTGATTGGTGACCGTACTCTGCGCTCATCGTCTGCAAGTAGGGAAATTTTCCATCCTTGCTATCATCTTGCCGTCAGTTTTGACTTGTCAGCTGTTGTTCTGTATACCGAGGTAATGCCACATCACTCCAATTTTCACTGCCAGAATGTGAAACGACCTTCTGGGTGGCGTCACCCTCGGGTATTCTCCCTACATCTGCTTGATATATTAGTGTGGATTTCTTACCATAGGCCTTTCCCCCGCCCCATACCTTCTGCGTGCTGTTTACTCGCCCACTTAGTTTAATCACACCAGTTGCCCATCCGGATGTTATGTTACCTCAGCATTCCTCTTTCAGGCAATTTCACTCTGCCTTTATCACATGCACACGTTCCTATCATGCCTCACTTTCCCTTGCAAATGATACTCATGTGCCATGTCAAGATGTCTCAGGCGAGACTTAGCATCCTGGTCCCTCTTAGATTAGGCCAGCCTAACCTTCTGCCTGGTCTAGCTGTAACACGCTAATGGTCCATACTACTCTTCTACGGATGTTTATGTCATGGACCATGCAAGTATTACTAATATGGATATTGCACTATGGACTACCAGTGAGAAAACTCCCGCAGCCAGAAGGAGCACAGGCTATCCCTTGTAGTATCAACTGCACCTGCCATAACACGGCACAGTAAAACACGTTTTCATTATGTTTTCCTACGGTCCCCTACAGCATAAATTACGTTCAGGCCTTACTTTTACATAAGCTTGCACTCTCATTCTCTCTCCACCACGTGATGCTATCAGAGTTTGGCTCCAGGTGGGGAGACTTGTTTGTCATTTCGCCCTTTTTGTGCTCTCCTACATTCTTTCAGCACACAGCCAACTCTTGGCTCTGACACCTCAGCAGCACCAGGTCTCTCAAGGGCTCCCCATAAGGGTCCCACTATGACTATCTGGTATCTAAGCCTCCGCAACACTGAGGAACTCTTGAGCACATCTCAGGGTCATCAGACATTCATAGCCTTACTCATAATTAAACTTACAATACATTGCACTCCTTACTGCCAAGATAATGGATCTGCCCATTATGGACAGCTCCTTATTTTGTTCATGCCCATTTTTGTCTAAACCCATACTAGGGTACACGCATCCCAGCTAATGCTACCACCCATTCCTCATGTTCTCTTCCTTTCCCCTTGTCATCTAGTCTATCTCTGACTTTACCCCGCTGTTCCCAATTCCTGCCTACCTTTATCCTCATTTCCTTTTCACCCCAAAGACTACAGTCTGCTTTGCACCCTGGGTGGGTCACAGTTCACCCACACAGAGAAGGTATCAGCGCTCTAAGACCACTACGGTGATGAGGTGCGCAGTATAAAAGCGAATTCACATAGCATAACATATTCACCCATCACCTTTTTACCTTCTTAAAAAATAGTTAAGTGAAAAATTCCTGTGACTTTGGATGGGAGTCATGTCAACATTTTGTTCACCACACAATGCAGTGATTTTTTCCCAAAGTTGGTTTTTGCCATTTTAAGTTGAATGTTCTGTTTGATCATATATGTGTGATATTCTCACTTGCATAGTTGTCCCTGTGTGGGTGGTGTGCACTGCTAACATAGGACATCATTTCATACATTGATGATGGTGGTGTCCCTGAAAACTCTGATAAATTGGTGCACTGTGACTGGAACTGCTACTGGGCGGGGGCATTAGCCTCCCCTTTCCGCCTCTGCATGTTGTATCTGCCTATGATATGAAAATCCACTTTTAATCACCCAGTTTTAGAACAGGCATCATTCACCAACTGCCATCTGCAAGTGTAAACATAAAGAAGGAGCGGGAACTCCATGGGCCTCATTACACGGACGGCGGTAAGGGTTTACTGGTACCAGTATTTTACCGGTACCGGTAAACCCTTACCGCCTTACTACGAGGTCCCTTTGCAGGTTGGAGAATTTAACGCCTGCTTTTTGCAGGCGTTAAAAACCAACCCGCAAAGGGACCAGGGAGCTAATTACAGCACCGCAATTTGCGGTGCCGTAATTAGCACCTTCCCCATTCCCATTATGCCCTATGGGGCAAAAATGGGAATGGGGAAGGGCATTGGGGGAAAGGGGAATTACCGCCCCACCAACCTTGGAATAGGGCGGTAATTCCCCTTTCCACCAAGGCGGTGCCGGTATTTTACCGCCGTCTGTGTAATGAGGCCCCATGTCTATTTTTAAACTTTATTATTGTCGTTTTTTGATTGCTCTGTATTTTATTTCCTGACAGCGCATCTACAAGGGCTTGGGAAACTCGGCTCCCTGGCTAATTGTGGAAGGATCCGGTGGCACGGCCGACATTTTAGCAGCCCTGATGAGCGAGTCTCACCTTGCTCTGCCAGAGGTCGTGGAAAAACAGTTGAAGGAAAAGTTCCCAAAGGAAAGCTTTTTCTGGGATGACATACTCAAGTGGACCGCAATAGTAAGGCGCTTTGCATTGTTATTGTACTGATTGATCCAATGCTCACTTTGCTTAATGTTGGTATGTTTCATCACTTTTAAGGCAGACGTAGAGGCCCTGCAAATAGACATTAAATGTAGTAAAGGGGCAAATCTGAACTTGGACATCCAATAACAAGGTGGCAGTAAAACTAACATACCGAAACCAGACATTTAGCAAATGTCTGCACCTTAACAATATGTCAGTGATGCAGACATTTGCTGAACAGTTCATTTTCAAAGTTGACATTTCCATTACTATGTATCTCAAAAGGCAACCTTCATCTTGTAACAACAATATCTTGATTTCTGCAAAATGCTAGTTTACATTAATGAAGGTGGTGCCCAAGATAAGGCGCATGACTGCTCACCCGGGCACGTACCCTCACAAATATTGCCAGTTCATCTCGTTGGCATGGGCAGGGGTAAGTGCTGCAGCACTGTTATACATACTGGAATACATGGACTGACTAGCTTGATGGTATAATGCTAAATACTAAAATCCCTGCATGTGAATAAACTGTGAGCATGTACCCTTTCTCTGACACATGATATACTTAAACTTCTAAAATGCTTTGTAAAATGTTTAGAGTTTTTTCATAGTTATGAAAGTCTGTGAAGTTCCTCCCAAAGATTAGGTTGAAACACAGCTGTCGACTGTTTTATACAAACGATTGTATACATTGCATTTGTAATCAAATGCACAGATTTCAATCAATTCACTACACAAGCTGAGGGTTGTCACAAAATGGCGTCTATACCCATGCTGTCATGTGTTACAATTATAGAAAGCTTATTTGTGATGTCCTGCACTTTACTTGTACAAGTGTTAAATGTAATTTGTCTACACATTTCCTTACTGTATGTAAACAGATCTTGGAATTTAGTTCTCAATAAATAAAAAGATACACAGCACTCTTTTTGAAAATAACTTTTTTGTTATTGTATGAAACAAAAGTCATTAGGACACATACAAAATATATAAATGTAACTGTAAAAATATAACCCTCTGTGTAAATGCATGCATGCTGGTAATGATACAAACTCTAGCATGCATGTGCTTCACTTAACTATGAGCTTCCTTAGGGCCTTAACAATTATATACTGACTTGACCCGTTTCGTTAACACTTCTGATTCTCAAAAGAATGTGCTACTACAGTTCCCTGTTAATATTACAGAACCTCGTGAAATTCGAAACCATCCATGGAAGTTTACATTTGATATATAGAGCATGCTTACACGTGTTTAACCATCTATCAGAAAATTGGTTAAACCTATACAAACGTTAAAAACTCCATATTTCATGTGAACCTGTCTTGCTCACTGGTTGTCAATTTATGCATGCTGGATCACCTAATGCTTGTTATCCATTTCATGCCTCTAGAGCAAATGTCTGCACCACAGCAATGAGCTCTATCTTGAAACCGCCCAGTTTACTTTCTGATATTTCCTCTGACTTGGCCAGAATACGACACACATATGTGACAAGGCCAATAGTTTGTTCTTGTCAAGAGTGGATGGTGACCCTCTCTGCTGGGCATGGGAGGCATATCAGAGAGTCATCCCTGAGGTGGATAATGGCAGAAGGGAGGGTCCCAATTCCTGCACCTCCTTGTCCTGAAGTCACTGTTAACTCAAACCACACCTCTTCTACAAACTACCTGCTAGTCTTCCTCTTTTTCTGTCACCAAGATGTCTCGACCCCAGAGCACACATCTAGAGAACCAGATTGGTCTGCACCATACCAGAAAATCCCTTCAACAGTGAAGCGAGAGCAGCACCGGCACGCATTAGTGCTGTCGACCGACAAGCCACAGAGATGAGGCAGTGTCTCACAAGGCGTTCTGCAGAGCTATGCAGTGCCACCTCATTGCAACAGTGAGTGCACACTGGTACAGGCAAGCCCCCTAGACAAATGGCCAAAGAAGAGAGAAGTGGAACCCTTTTCACTTAAGAGACTTACTGGGAGACCCATAACCCCAGGGACCGAGAAAACAAACATGGGCACTCTGTGTCCCAGGCTGCCATCCCCTGGACATGGCAAGCCAGTGTGGAGAAAGTGGGCGAGGCTTAGCCCTCTTTTCAAATTATTCCCTCACACATAAATGCCCTGGCCGGGAAAGACAGGGCCAGGTTGGCCAGGAAAGGTACCAATCCACTCACGGTGAGGGAGATTTGAACTCGAGATAGGAAGCAGGAGGTGTGGGTTTTTCAGATGAGCGCAGAGGTGGATAGCTACCAAGAGACCACCAGAACGAAGGAGGAAGCAGCGGCTTGTAGAGTAAATGTGTGAAGCATGTGAGGTGTTGGTTAAGGAGTGACTATGGTTCTTCAGTTTGAGAGTGCATGTTTTTGTGGCAAGGGTCTAGATCAAGTAGTGTGATGAGTGTTTTGGAAGCAAATGGTACTGGGTGGAAGAAGGGTGATTGAATAGTAGTGTCAAGGAGGATGGAGTAGTATTATGGCAGAGAACATAGTAGTGTGGAGGAGGGAGTAATAGTAGTGTGGTGGAGGGAGACATAAGGCCTCATTATGACCCTGCCAGTCCGGTAACAATGGTGCCAGTAGGTTCACCAGCACCATTGTTACCAGACCGGCAGAGTACAAGTTTGCGAGCCGGATGCCCTCCCCCCCCGGCAGGTCTGACCTGGCGGGCGGAACGGCACCCGCTCGCAGACTTTGACGGAAGCACCGGCACTGTTGCACACAGTGCCAGTGCTTCCGTTCTCCCCATTCCCATTGAGTCCTTTGGGACTAGAATGGGAATGGCGAGTTACATTTTACGGGGCCTGGCTTCACGGATCGCTGGGGCTGTAATGCCCTGGTGATTCCTTTAAAGCCAGGCGCCAGAAAAAAACCACAACTCCGGCGGCAGCCTGCCGTTTTAACCGGCACGGCGATCACCGGAGTTGTAATGAAGTTCATAGAGTGGGGGAGGGAGGAGGATAGGAGTGTAAGAAGGAGTAACCTCAAAGGGTGGAGGCAGGATCTAGGAGAAGTGAGAACATCGTAGGGAGAGTAGAGTCATGGGAGTAGTGGAACGGAGTAGACAAGCAGAAAGCATGGCAAAGGGAGAGATGAGACTGAGCATGGTAGATGAGGACTGAATCTATCAGAGTGCTTGTAAGGAACTATCCACAAACCCCATTACCCCATTAGGTCATTAACAACTTGGTAGAGTAGGGACAGTTAGGAAGTCTTCAGACAGTAGGGGACAACCTTCAGTAGCACTAACCTGGGGTTAAGGATGCCTAGATAAGGTAGGAGGTTAAACAGTAGATGGGAGAGAGAGAGGGACGGTCATAGGGTCTACAAAGATTCTAATAAAACCTTTGAACTGTCCTTGAGATTCAGGGTAATTTATTTCTTCATTTTTTTTATTGTGAATTCATTCACAAATGGAGCATTACACAAATAGACATCAAAATTTAACAACTACAAAATATCACTAGGTCAAAAAGTCATAAGAGCAATCTTTTAAAACATCTTTAATGAATAAAATTCCATCTGTTGAAACAATGGCATTTTTAGGAAACATCTTTTTTTTAAACATGTTTCTGCAATTTTCCAAGAAGGCTGCTAGCCATGCAGAATTTGATTACATAAAAACCCAGTGGACATCTTTCTAAAGTCATAAATCAAGTAATTGAAACAAGACAACCTCTCCTTCCCTAAAGCATTGCATTCAGCAACAATATGAAGAAGAGATTCAATGAACCTGTGGTGTTTTCACAACAAGACAAATGTTGTTCCCTTGGAATGTCGTTAGTGGGCAATACATTAAAACGTATTTGAAGAAAAAACAGACATGTGTATGCGCTAGAAAATGTTAAAAGATATAAAGGAATAGGGTTTAGTGGGTTTTCTATTGACGTAACATAGGAAAAAAGTTTAATTGCTTTACAGGCAGATATTGTCTCTACCTAGTCCTGTTTCTGTAGTTGCGTCTTGACCTTCTTCGGCTGTGTAATAAGTGTTTCAGACCCCAACCGCCAGCAAGGATAGGACAGAGTCACAATAGGAAAAGCATGTATTACATTTATTTTTTTTACTCGTCAATAGTTATCTCAAGTTATGCCACAAGAATTTCTCATCTGCTAGTAAGATTTTCCTATATAATGTCAACGTTTTCCATTGAATCGTAACTTCTAGTGACAATAGTCCTAATATATATATATATATATATATATATATCATTATTTGGGCTGGAACACTTTTGGGTAAATAAAAAACCCTTCTTTAAAATAAGCCTTATAGGGCATCTCTGTAGGATAAGTCTATAAATGGATATATCTCAGCACCGGAAGCTAGTGTAGGAAGAACCTTAAAGAATTAATTAGTGGAAGAACCACATATTTCCAATTCATAATCATAGCTTGTGCTGCTAGCTTAAAAGTTGTTTGATTTAGCGATGTTAGACAGACTTCGTGATTAGCACCACCAGTTAAAGAAAGCCCAAATAAGTAAAAGTATTAAGCTTTTCCAATTCCTGTTGATTTAAAATCCATTTAAAATTACCTTATTTATTTTTCAACTTGTTCGAACAAAAGATTAAAATCTTGGTTTTCACAAGATCATTTAGCAAGTTGTTTTTAAGAGCATGGGATTGTAAAGATAAAAGCTGCTGTTCCAGACCGATCAGAGTAGAATCAAAACGGGCTAAATCGTTTCCATAAAGCAGCCAATTAATCATGTGGAAACCAAGACGAGGTGCAAAGGGATGGGCTTTCTTAAGATCTTCAGTATTGTCATGAATAAATAAATTAAAAAGGAGGGGGGATAAAAAGCACAGCCCTGCTTAACCCCTACTTATGTTTCAATGGCACAGATAACAGTCCCTCATTATTTTGGTGAATCTTAATTGAAGTTTTGGAATAAAGCACAAAGATCATATCTAAAAGAAGAAAAGGGCAGCCCAGAAATTTGGACTTCCTCCATAGGAGGTCACAGTTGACACCATTTAATGCGATTGTAAAATCTACCATTGCCACATAGATTCCACTCTTATTTTCAAGAGCGCCAGCTTTCAATAAACGTACAATAAATCCATTTAAAGATATTCCTGTTCCCTGTGTAAAACCAGTTTGAAATCTGTCCAAAGAGCCAGAGGATTTGGCCCATGAATAAAGCTCTGATTCCAACAACGTAGCAAATAGCTTCCTTGGAATATCAAGCAGAGCTACTGGGCAGTAATTAGATTAGCAATGTCATCCACATCAAAAGTAAGCGACCATGCAGTCGTAGGTTCCAAATTATTGGCAATTTTCCTCTCTCGATTTAAAGAGTAGATTTTCTTTCAATGAGAAATCCATGTTTGTTCATCGATTGGATTTATCTGCATAGAAGCCTGAAGGTCTTACTGTTCGTTAACCAAAAGCCAGAACGAGGCAACATGCTAACTGGCCTTGTCATTGAGCATTTTTTCGGAGTCCTTTTGCCACAGGGTAGCCCTATGAGAGCATTGCCAGTTTCTAAAACGATTTGGAAGAGTGCATTTTTGCACACGAAAGACATCGCCAAAATGTGGTCTAATAGCTCGTATTTGTGCATGAAGTATTCTTTTTTCTTATGCATTAATACATCGAAACACTGCTTACGCCTATGATTATTAGGATTCCCCTTGCAGAACCTTTCAAAGACGCACACCAAAACTTCAGTATAGTCGGCCGTCAAATACGATATGTTCAAAGTACAATTATTGACTATGCATTCCAAGCTCTCATTAAATTTTACAATATTTCTTTCAGACCATCAGAGTTTGTTACCCCTATTATTCACCACCACTTGTGTATGATAATAAATATGGATTTTCTTCTGAGTCTTCAAATTCCACAACATCACTAAGGGACTGTGATCACTGCATCCAGAATTTAGAATTTCAAAAGATGTACAAATATAACTTATGGAGGCAGTGGCAAAAATATAATCAAGTATTGCTTTAGAGTTACCTCGACTCCAGGTGTAATTTACTTACAATATTCAACTTGGGGGAATATCAGGTATGAGAAATAGAGAGATGGGAGAAAAACCTGAAACAATCTATTCAAAATAAAGTAGGACAAAGGACCTCCCACACTCGTGAAGGTTTGGTTAATCCATTGGCTAGACGACTCGGGATATATCACACATTACATACAGTCAAAATAACAACAAGTGAAAGTTCTTGGAGAATTCAACCAGATTTCATAATTATTATCATAAAAACATCATATTTATTAATATATAAAGATTCCTTTAAAACAATATCCTAAAATCTTAAAGTGACAAGTGCTTAGTGCCGATCACCAGAATAGTGACTTTGTGTGCAAAATATGCGATAAATATGTGGCATACTCAAAAGTACCTTCATACAATTCTCCTAGTGCAAATATATGAATACAAACAGTTTCTTGATTATTAGAAACCTCACAATTGAAAGGTAGAACCACACAACATACAAAGTTCATAAAGAGTACATCGTTTTTATATGACTCTTTTCGTGATGCATTGGCACACAAATACCTAAAGTGCACCTTAAAAAGGTTTTAGTACCATTCACAACACTTAACTTTAGCGTTGTAGGTTACCCTGCATGTTTCATTCCTATAGTCCTTTAAATAAGTGTTAGGCGCTTCTTCAGGGGTATGAGATGTCAAACCATGGGACCACCAAGGATCTGGCTTAAAGTGTTTTCTAAATCAAATTGTGATGTTTTGAACTGTTATTTCCGTGTGGGATCTTGAGTATCACTTTGCGGGGAACAGTTATTTAATATAAGTGTCCACAGTCTCTTGTCATATATACAATTGCGAGTGTCCAGACCAAACCGAGGTATAAAAACAAAGGGTGACCTCATTAGTATGGGTGACCATTGTCGTGCACCAGAAGTCCATAATTCTAGAGGTACTGGGGGCGCTTACCGTCTCTTAGTGTCGGTAATCCGTCCTGCTGTGCTGCATTGGTTCTTAGTGTAACAGCCACAAAAATCCCTACAGACATACAAAAACGACAAAAGGTCCTATCATCTCCTGACTTAGAGAAAAAGGTAATTGCATCAATTCAATAAAGGTGTCACTGGGTTGATGAAACAGAGGTTAGAGAACTGGAGGAGACATGGCGATGACTTACTTAAGAGAGGTCATGAACTGCTAAAATGCAGTGTGCGGTCTTCACAATTGTTATTAGTAATATGGAATTTGTCCCATGTTTCCATGAGAGCAGACCAAATTTGACCTCTGTTGTATCTGCTTGAGAAATAGACATAAGGAACTCTTCCAACCCCACATGATGATCCACACGTGGCATTTAAGTCTCCACACACAATAATATTGTTGAGACCCCTTGCAATGTACCAATCAGCCAAGATATTTAGAATTTCCTCCAAATATGTGCTTTGGGTAATCTGCGTGGGGTTCCAATAGACATTTACAATCAAACAAAATCTTAAAGAATCCAGGTGATGGCTCTGCCACTCCAGTTCGACAGATTGAAAGAATGTGTAAGGGGGGACTCCAGGGTAATATGGTAACATTTAAGCCTGTTCGCAAGCCGGCCAGGAGTCCTGCTGAGGGGTGCCCTCTGGCACCTTTATAGGCAGGATTTAGTAACAAAGAGTAGCCATCTAACATTGGTCACTGCGCAACCAGGACTTCTGAAGGGCAAAAAAGCATACAAAGTTAAAAAGCAAGAACTCCCTTGAATCAAATGCCCAAATCCTCGGTTATTTAATGTTAAAAAGAGGAAATGGGGCATGCCACTCGGCTGTAATAGCAAATCATGATTGGAGGGAGCCCTGTATGAAGTTCTTGCCAGCCACAATCAATTTTCAGAATCAGTGTCAGATTGATATCTGCTTCCACTCAATTGTACTTTTCTTTCCTCTGCATCATCTCTTGGACAAGTAATCATGAGTCCTGTTGACCTGATTAAGAGAGTCGGTACATTTGTAACCATCATTTTTTGCCTCAAAGTAACATCTGATGGATTATATAAGGCAAAATCAGTTAAGTTGTAGCCACGTGAAAGCAAAAATTCCACTGCTTGCAAAAGTGTTTGGTGAACTAAGCTGGAAATCGTGTGAAGAATTGAGCGATCGAGAGACCAATTGTTAAGAAATTCCATCTCAACAATGTCTTGAGGCAATTCCTTTCAGTGGTTCTATTGATCTTAATAATGTTAACACATTGGCTCGATTTAGAATGATATCCTCTTTAATTAAGGGACGTTTTTCTATCAGCAAACAATTTGGTTTCTGAGCGCATGCTTTCAGGCTTATGCCTGCGAGATACCTCATTACGGCCTCGATTTGTATAAGAAACTATTGCACGCCGCCACTGTTCTAATGTGTAGAATGGAGGATCTTTAGACGTAATCCAATGAGTGTTGGACAGTGGAATGTATCTATCGTCCTCCTTATACAGGGCTTTAGATGAATTATAAGCATTTAGCATCTTCTCAGAGTGATTAGATCTTGCGTCTACCACCTCTAATGCACCAGGCCATAAGATTGTTATATTATTCTTCATAGAAGAAGATCTTTGCACTAATTGGTCATTGCAAGCGTTCCACAAATAGAGAGGACTGGTATCTTGCAATTCTGTTTGCTGGTTACCACATCTGCATTCTTCCAAAGTACAAAAATGTATTGCTTTGAATACATTGGATCAGGAGAGAGTGAGAAAGATTGAAAAGGATTTTGTGAAGCCTCGACAGGCTCAGCTGAAAAATGTAGGTTTGGGAAATTGTTCATTGAACACGAGACGCTGGTGCTCGTATCCGGAAGCAAAGGGTTCTGAGGAGTTGTTACTACTACTTGTTCTGCCGACGGCATGTTCAGAAGAATTCTATCCGGAATTTCAGGCATAACAGTAAGTGGAGCAACTGCGAGGTAGGAGGGGCTCAAAATCATAGAGGGTTCCACAATTGGCGGGGGTCCAAAAAAGGCATTCATTGTAGCATAGGAAAGTGTTTGCAAGCCTGCCTTTGTTGCAAGGTCCCAGACCCTCCCTTAAGGCAGCCCTTTGGAGTCAATGCACCCGACACTGCCACTGTCGTCGTAGCATATAGTACCAGTAATGGGCAGCAAGAGTAAAAACATTGCATCGCCCTCCACATTAACGTTAGTCATAACTGAGGGCAGCACTAGTGGGCCACCGGTAATGGCTTTACTGCAGAGGACATAAGACATCTTCTTAAGAGTGGTGCTGAATTAAAGGCTTTAACAAAGCTATGTTGTTGTATATTAAGGGGGAATCAGCCAGCTGGATTTGACAACTTTATTAGTTGTGGTAACAACATGCAGTTAACATTGAAACTGGGTTCCTTAAATTTTCAGGAGCCAGGGAGGTAAGTAATGCAGGACAGCGGTGTCCTGTGATGTTCTCTGGTGCTGTGGCAGTCTCAGTCTCTGGTAAGGAGGAGCGCCGGGAGGGCGACCTGCTCCGGAGCATTGGTGCCTTCGGAATCGCACCTCTTGCTTTTCGCGGCTCTCGCTGAGCCGTGTGGGAAGTCTTGTGAGACTACGCAGTGGCGCATCTCGCAAAGTCCCTACACACCTTCCTTTGATAACAAAGCAAATTTTATTCCATTACAAAGTCATCATACTTCACCGGTCTTCTGTGCTGTCTTTTTGGATGATCTTCCTTCCTACCACCAGTGTCCTGTGCTTGACTCGCTTCTTGGGATGGTTCCGGCACCTCTCTTTATGTCTCTCTCTCTCTGCTTTCTCTCAGAGGTTTCTAGTTCCCTCTCTCTCGTGGCATCTCTGTCAGGGCTTTTACAAAGGGTGAATTCCTCTTGGGTTCTTTACGTGGTGCAATGCTTCTCAAACATTGCCACACGCTCCATGTTCCACGTGCGGCCATCCTCTGTGGAAATGTGATTCGCCCCTCTGTGGATGACTTTTATGGGTTGACTGAACTTTAAACATGTCGTTTGGTTTTTACACAGTAGGCGTATTTTGATCCAATCGCCTTCTTTGACTTCACGACCTTGGGTCGTTCTTCTCTGATCACTCCATCTCTTTATGCATGCTTTGCTGTTTCCAACCTCCACACTACTTCTGCCATGTCTACTTCATCATATTCTTTTAATCTGGTCACCCATGGTGGTACCAGTTTGGATGCTGCTCTCCTCCCCCTCCGCATTCGAAACAGCAACACCTGGGTGATGATCTGTGGGCCGCAACAGCCTCCTTGACTGTTTTGACGGGATCCATACCAGAAGCCGTTGCTAACTGGATGACTCCTTTGATGAACCTATTTGCCCTCTCCACTAGTAAATTTTCCTAGAGATTGTACAGTGCGGCCTTCCTCTGCTTTATGTTATGTTTGTGCAGGAATTACTCCATTTCCTGTGACATCAGCTGTACCCCATTGTCCGTGACTAACTCTTTGGGGAGACCTTCCCTCTGAAACATGGATGTGAGGACTTCTATGACAGTGGATGTAGTAAGGTTGGGGACGAATTCTGCTTCTACCCATTTTGACAGGTAGTCTACCATCACTATACCATACCAATGCTCGGGAGTCATTGCCTTCAATGGTCCTATGAAATCCAGCCCCACTTTGTGCCACACTGCTTTTGGGATCTCCGTGGGAATCATCAGGGCTTGTCTGGTCTTCTAGCTTTTGTCACTGTTGAGACCCTCGTGGCATCTCTCAATCATGGAGCATATTTCCTGGTCCATGGCAGGCCACATGTAGGCCTCTCTCACCCATTGCAATGTCAGGGTGTTTTCTGAATGCCCAAGTGGGCCCTGCACAGGATGACTTTTCTCATTCCGATTGGTGGTATTACTTGGTCCCCCTTGATTAGCAATCTTTCCACCTCTGAAATTTCTTACGTCACTTTCCAATACGGCCTCATGCCTTCCATTATGGCCCTTTCTTCTGACCATCCGCTCCTGACCCACTCTCTAAGTCTGACCATGGTGGGGTCTTTACCGTCCTCCTTGTTGCAGTGTCCTTCATGCAACTCTAGAAATTCTGGTCTCCTGAGGTCTTGTATAGACGCTACAATGCATTCATCTTGCAGAAACGTGGTGGCTTTCTCTTTGTTTCCAGGTAACTTCGACATGCATTCTTCGAACTGGCTATTTGGGTTATTTCAAATGTGTATTCCTGGAGTTTGGCCATGATGCGTGCTAACCGGGTGTTGATGACTTTGTCCCCCCTGGACTAAGCATATGAATGAGGGGCTTATGGTCGGTGACCAGTTTGAACCTGGTGCCCCATACATAAGTCCTGAAATGCTCAACAGCCCATGCGCAGGCTAACATCTCTTTCTCCACTGTGGAATAATTATTTTCAGCTGTGGACAGGACTTTAGAGGCAAATGCCACTACGTGTTCAGTATCCCTTCTTCTGGGTGAGTACGGCACCTAAACCACAAACACTGGCATCCGTGGTGATGACTGTATCGCATTTTGGATTGAATGGCTGTAGGAATGGTGCTTCCACTATCCACCCCTTTATGTTCTCTACAGCCTCTTTCTGGGCCTCCAACCAAGTGAACTCTGCACCTTTTTTAGTAGGCTTCTCAGCGGCGTCGTGATTTCTGAAAAATTGGGGATAAACTTGTTGTAATATTCTGCAAGTCCCAGAAACAACCTCACTTCCTTCTTGTTTGCTGGCTCCGGAACCTTGACAATAGCTTGCACCAGGTTTTGTTTGGGGCTTATACCCTGGGAAGAAATCTTGTACCCCAGATATTCGTCCTCTTTTGCCCTTAGGATGCACTTTTTGTATCTCAACTTGACTCTGGCATCCTATAATTTGGTGAGGACTCTTTTGAGAGTGACATCATGCGTGTGTTCATCCGCAGCATAGACTAGTATATCGTCCTGGAAGTAGGACACGTTTCCTATGTCGCGCAGTAGTAAGTCCATCATGTGCTGAAGCGCTGAGGCTGCGGACGACAAGCTAAGGTCATTTTAGTAAACTGGTATGTGCCAAACGGGTTGATAAATGCTGTGAGTGGTTTGGATTCTTTATGAAGATGAATCTGATGATATGCATCTTTCATATCCAGCTTGGAAAACACTCTGGCTTCCTTCATCATGGAGATGAGTTCATTTATGCTGGGGAGGGGGTAGTTATCTGAAATTACCTCCAAGTTGAGGCAAACCCAAGTCTTGTGAGTTTTGCTTCTTGATGAGGATGATGGAACTCAGCCACTCTGAGGCTTCCACCTCCTCAATGGTGCCCTCCTTCACCATTTTGTTGAGCTTGGTCCTAAGTAAGTCCCTGGCAGTCGCTGGCACCGGCCGTACTTTATGCTTAACAGGGACTGCATTTGCCTTGAGAATTGTCTTGTGTACAAAGTTCTTGATTTTCCCTGGCCATCCCGAAAACAGTTTGGGAAGGTCTTCTTTTACTACTGGCACTCCT
Source organism: Ambystoma mexicanum (assembly GCF_040938575.1). NCBI lineage: Eukaryota > Metazoa > Chordata > Amphibia > Caudata > Ambystomatidae > Ambystoma > Ambystoma mexicanum. Next base: position 978,728,125 of record NC_090934.1, on the reverse strand, counting down.
CCTGTATTGACTGTTAATATTTGATCTTCCATGCTGGGATCTAGTTAGATTTTGAGCTTGGCTTGATCGTCCCATCCTAGGACTTCTGGGCCTTCTTGTGTGACTTATACTCTCGGGGTGGTCTCTCTTCCCTGGAGCTCCACTGTTCCTTTGATATACCCTAGTAGGTCTACAGATGCACCTCCAAATACTGTGGGTTTGTGGTGTGTGCTGAGAACATCAACCGTTTCAGTGCCCATCATTTCTTTATAGGTACGTAGAGGCAGTATGGTCAGATCGGAGCCTAAATCAGCCATAACTCTCGTCTCCATCTCGTTCACTCAGATTGCACAGTGAGGCTTTTCCCTTTTTCCCTCATGGTTCGTGAGCTGTTTACCATTAACACTGCGGATCTCCCTTCTTCTTCAGATGATTCTCCTTCCACGTTGTGTTCCGCATTAATGTTCGTAAATTTTCTATTTCGCCACACGCATACCAGTGAAAAGTGACAGATTATCTTTCACACAGAGCATTCCTTGTCTCTTGCTGAACATTCTCTGTCGTTGTCTAAGTGTTTGGTGCTGGTGCATCTGTGACACTTTAGCGTTTCCTTCCTTTCCCACCTCCCTTCTCTTCCTGCATACTATTTCCATCGCACTGCGGTTTATTCCACTACCCTTGCAATCTCTATAGCCTTGTCCAGTTGGAGTTCCTTCTCCAAAATAAATTTGTCCTGCACTTTTCTGCTGCTGGTGTGGACTGTCAACATGTTGCAGATCAATCCTTCAGCATTATTGCCAAAGTTGCAAAATGCGGCTAGTTTGCGCAGCCTGGTAACGTAGTCATCGAAGGGTTCTGACGCTTCTTGTTTGCGACTATAGAAACGTATCCTGTGCAGCACCGTATTTTCTTTGCTGGCAAATCGCTTGATAATTCTTCTGACAGCCTCTTTGTAAACGTGGTCTTCTCATCCACCCTGCTTCAGGTGTAAGGCCTGCAAACACTCTTTGACCTTCCACCCCAGCACGTTTAATAACATAGCTCAGCTCCTTGCTGCTGTGTACCCCGCACCTCCTAGTGCTTCCAGGTAAGTTTTGAATAGGGGATGCCATTGTGGCCATGGAATCTCAGGCCTACCTGGTTCTTGCAGAAACGGTGGGGGCGGTGTTGCTCCTTGCATGGTGATATGCGGGTTGCCAAATATGTTGTATAATAAAGGGGAATCAACCAGCTGGATTTGGCAACTTTATTAGTTGTAGTAACAACATGCAGTTAACACTGTAACTGGGTTCCTTAAAAGTTAATGAGCAAGGGAGGTTAGTAATGCAGGAAAGAGGTGCCCTGTGTTGATCTGTGGTGCTGTGGCAGTCTCAGTCTCTGGTAAGGAGGAGTGCCAGGAGCACGTCCTGCTCTGGAGCATTGGCACCTTCAGAATCGTGTCTCACGCTTTTTGCGGCTCTCGTCGAGTTGCGCTGAAAGTCTTGTGAGACTACGCAGTTAGGCGTCTCGAGAGGTCCCTACATATGTGTCCAAAGGACGCAAAGACATTAATATTCTCCACAAGCGAATTTACTGTCTCCAACCTACACTCGCCTCACGTCCACATGCGTAAGTGTTCTTCAGTCGTAAAGCTGCTTAAAATCTTATAAACAGATAAAAAACTGGGCCTTTACCTTTTTCCTGAAGTCAAGCTAAAGCAAAGAACAGCAGCTTTCTAAAATGATGCAAGATGGACAAGACCACCTCGTTTAAAACCACCTGCTACGGGTAGCCAGAAATTGATTAACAGGTGAATATAGTGTATATCTCGCCTGAGGTCACGGTCTGACTCCTCCTTACTGACGCACAGCAACACCACTACCCTTGCCCCCGAAACAAAAGGACAGCGCTGAGGGAGCTACCAATACCTAACGTGGACCCACCCGGCGGAGCACCATTCTCTGGCACACTGTCGTGTTCCTCCCTGCTATTGCTGCTGCTGCCAGTACCTCCAAGCAAATGATACACCACTCACCAGAAGCTGCGTAGAGTGCTGATTAAGGCGCCTTACGGCCTCAAACTGCACCTTTTGAAACTAGAATGGCCACTTCCGACACCCGTATGCAAACATCTCCTCAGAGTAATTCTTGTTTCATCTGTGACACATACCACAATAACCTAAACCATTAGCAGTCAGGTTTGTGAGTTGTATTGCACCGCCATTTCTATAATCTATACAGTTAGCATTTTGACTTCACGCTCCAACTAAACATCAGATGCTAAAGTTTGTTACTAAATAATTACAATTAATGGTGCAACACATTCTTACTCTAATTGGGAGCACACTGTCAGCTACCGAGTCATCTGTTACATCCTTAGTTCTTTATTAAGTGGTCCGTTTGTACCGGAACACTTTAACGTGCGACCCCCAAGTGGTCGATTTAAACCTTTCAAATAAAGAAATAAGCTCTCAGTACCTAATTGCTTTATACATTAGTACCTAGAAAATCAAGTGCAACAGGATGAGCTATCCACATGAAAACCACAAAGCCTCCAATCATTGGCATTCATATATGATATCCAAAAACAATATAGTCTATAGCTGATTCCGGCGCTGCTCTCTAAATAATGGTTTAGAGTGTGCAAGCAGCAGGACAAAGGTCTATTACCCTCAGACTGCAGAGGGAAAGAAAACTAAAAAAATGATTGGTTAGACCTTTAGGTGGTCCGCGCTCGACCCAAAAGAGATACGATTTGCACAGTCAATCAAAATATAAAGAAAGGTTGGGACCAAATTTAATCTTGAAAAAAGACAAAACGATGGTTTCTCTTAGCCTTTGTTTATTTCAATTCGCATATTAGAAAGTATATTTCATTGAATTCTGTATTCATTCAATCCACCACTGGGTTGCCAGCATAACGTAAATAATTGGTAATTACATATATCCAACCTAGTCCCGACACCTGTTTCCCTGCCTGATGTCTGGCGGTTCCTCGGGGGTTTGTTGGCACACACGTTTGTAAAAATAAACTGAGTCACTCTCTGTAACGTTGACATATAAGCATTATTACATGGTCAGCCTGTTCGTGTTAGTCAATGTGGAGATTGGAAGTTTGTAAATGGCATTATGGCTCCTAAATATTCTCAGTCATGTCCCTTAGATTTTAGGAAACGGTTTGTTCGAAAAAGCAGTGGAACTACGGTACGATAAAATGGGAGGTGTGTCATTGAATGGAAGTTCCACTGTGACAGTTGGAGATAGGGTGAGCATAGCGGAAGTTGCGTGCTTCATATACCGACTTCCTTCCTGTCTATCTTGCCAAAATACTACTGTAACTAGATGAACTTCTGTATGTAAATAAGGGACCATTTCTTATAGTGGAGGTCTCCACTGTCGGTGTATACACTGGTCATTTTTTGCAACCATTCATGCTTTCTGACATCGGACAACATGGGAGGCTTCTATTTTTCTGCATATCAACTAACTAGTTGGCTTCCTTTCTTCCTTGAATGATGGGTAAAGAAAGATGGAGCGACCTATTCAGCTTTAATGCCCTGCCAGGTCATGACTTCCAAATTAATGGCAGACCAGGAGCCAGGCTTCAGCTCAAGCAGCATCAGTGTTCAATTCCATCAACCAGATATCTTATGCAAGGTGTCAACATTCAAGTCCCTCTTTTAAGATGAATTCCTGGACACATCAATGTATCTAGCAAACTCACCAATCCCATACATACCATCACAGATACATCTCGCTTTTAGTTTCGGCTATTAGGCAGCGCTTTAGCGCCACCTGTAAGCGGAAACTATTGCATTAGAGTACAGAGTGGGAAGATATGTCATATGAGGTGGGCACACACAGCTTCTACATACCTAATTTTATTCGTGTCACACTACTTGTGTTGAATGTGCAGTCAATTGTATAACACCATTTCTGTCTCCTAGATCCACAGCATCATTTCCCAGCAGCATCTCCTGACATTACATGATTTTGAGCAAGAAGGTTCAGAAGAGTTAAGTACAGTGATCCTGAAAGCACTTGTCAAAGGTACTATTTATTAGTAAACTGTATGCAGATGCTTTCATGCTGATATCCAAAATGGGTAGAAGCGGCTATAGAATATTCTTATCATTCCCAGATTCTCATTTTTAAGAGGGACATTGGCAATAATTGCTAAATTGATTACTTCTAAAAAGAAGGTTGTCTTATAAATGAATTAGATGAGTAACTGGCTATAATGTGCACCATGTTTTAGATGCGTTGCTTTACGCTGCATTGTCTACATATACTGATCAATCCGGAGGAGTAGATGCGTAAAGGCAGGTGGAAGTCGGAGTGCCTCAATGTAAATATTTTGTGGTCTGAGGATGCTGATGGGTTATTTATGAATGGCTATGTAGGTTGGACAGGATGTGATGCTAGCTAGAGTAACTAAATAAAAGGAAAAACCACAAATTGGTAAAATAATCCTAAGCGAGGAAGGAGACAAAAATGTCAGGATGGAAACTGGGCACATGCACACACAATGTGGCACAAGAAGGCAATTCCTAGGAGAGCTCGGTACGAAGCAGCACATTCTGCGAGGGAGGAGGCAGCATGGAGGTGCAAGCAATCCGCGAAGGGTCGAGATAAACATAGGGCAAGAGCACATAAGCTCAGAAGGGTAGCCAAGAGCGGGCCCAGACGTAGGGGTCTGCCACAGCCCCAGGACTGAAGGACACATGCATGTTCAGGAATGGGGAGCAACTCAGGGGTGCAGGAATGCAGAGAGAGAGCAGGCTCCAGAATGGGGGAACAATGAAGAAGCCCAGAAATGGAGACAACGCTGGGCTCAAGAATGGGAACAGTGCGCAGGCACAAAAATAGGGGCCAAAGCTTAACCTCAGGAACAGGGGACTGTCCAATTGCTCACATTTAGGATGCTGGAAGTGGACAGTCACCAGTGTGAGCAAAGAGGGCTAACGGGTGGCAGTCAATCAATGTATAACTGTAACACAAACACATCATTTCTAGTCATTCTCTACAGAGCAATACCAGCAATAGCCACAACACAGACTCTAATGATAGAATACTGATACATGAGGATCGCCTCTGAACTTTTGAAGTCTGCCAACTCTAACTTTTGAACTAACCCGGGGTAGCGAACCTTTTAAAGAAGTAATTTCAGGTAGGTTAGTCTCTGAAACCATTAAGGGTCCCACACTAGCCATATTTGTTCTCAAATCAGAAAGAGTATTGAAGATTGCCAATATATGGAATGTAACTTCACCTAATCTGTACTGAGCCCATGGACTAGAATGTGCCTTTATCTACTCTTCAGAACTCTGCTAAAATAATAGCAGTTTAGGATGTTATAGAGGAAGCATGGCCCTCTCGGCCTCCAATCTGACCAACTCTAGTGATGGGAAGAGAGAAACCCAGGTCGAGTAGGTGGAGCATGAACACACAGCTCCAAAGGCCTGATAGAAAAAATCTGAATCCAAACTCTTGTAAAATAGTATCTGAAAAGCTATCAGGATACTGTCCAAACTTCAAACCTCCCAACAACCCTATGCAACTCACTGCATGAGATGACACTCCATGGACAGCACTGGCGTGTCTCTTCTCTATAAGCCCACCCCCTGGGGTGCCCTGAAGCAGCCATCAGGCAGTGTCAGCGCTTTATAAAACAGGTACACAAATCAGTTCTGACACAAGAGGAAAGTGTGACAATTACACAATACTTGATGAGAATAATATCAGACACTGAAACAGCACTAAACAAAACAACAATAAAATAAAAAGTATACTGAGTGTAGGGGCTTCACAATGACTGTCGACAGTTAAGCATATGCCCTGTCCATGTTGGATTTTGGAATGTGAGGTTTTCTATTGCATACTGTGTCCTGCTAAATTCATTTGCCTTTCCAACCTGCATGTTGCTGGCTTGCTTCCACATAGTGTGGTTGCTTCAGACTGCAGCCAGGCCATAATTAAGGTGCATGAAATAAAGAGGGAACACGTCCTAATTAGTTCACCTATATTTGGTACGCATTCCCACTCTAAAGAGGCAGCGTATTTCCTTGTACGAACATCAAGAATGCCCATCTGCTTTATTAAGTTAAATCGTGCATGAAATAATTTGTGTAGCTATGAGTGTGAGCAAGCTTAGCCAACAGCCATGTGACACCGGTCACTGATGACAAGCTATTGGCACCGGTGGGTAAGATGAGAGTGAATAGGATAGGTGGAATAATACAACTCAAAGGCAAGTGGCAGGCACATGCATAACCAGACCGCAACCGAGCAAGCCTTTGACCTGGCCAGCAGATGCATATCATGCTATCTTACAAGGCTTGGGAACCTCTAACTCAGAAAGCACACTAAGCAGGAAATATGCAGATACTTGAGCTCTGCCTCCGCCCTTCCTACATATGGGAAGCCATGTGGAATCCTCGAGTTTCGGGCTCTATGTTGCAATGACTGAAGGTCATTTTGATTCGAAGGACACTCTTGGACACAGTCAGAACCAAGGGCCCGTCTAGCACCTTTTCCGCGGTTTGATTTCCTGCCCCGCTCACAATCACATTCTTGCTTGTTATTCACATCTAACTTTAGGACTCATTTCTCAGGGTCTGGGAGGGAGGTGTGTTGGTGTGGGCAGTACGAATAGGATATTTGAATTCCAAATGCTAGTTTGAAGGCAAGTGTTAGAATTCCTGAAAATAAACCTTCCAGAAGACCTTCATTCTCTGTCACCCTGGTTAGACTAATAATATACGTATTGCACTGCTGATGCCAATCACGTTTTGCAACATAATATTAACACGGTGCTGCCTCGTGGGAAGATAGATAGAGGAGGTGCTAGGGGGCGTATCATAGAGGCCCAGTAAACATCTTCACCCTTTCATTATGTGTTATTATGTAGATAGACTGGCATTTAGGGGCAGTCGGTTTAGCCCTTTTATACTGTAGCATGAGTTTTTTTCTGGGCATCTATGATAGACCAAAAATGCTATGTGTTATTACTTGGCTTGGCTGTGCTGGCATTTTGGGGCAGCGTGTCCAGCGCTTTCATGACTTTTTTTCTGGGCAGCTACTTAAATCAAGCCTGGTATGTGCTATTTCTTGGCTAGCCTGTCTAGCCCATTCTTTCTGTTGCATGATGTTTTTTTACTGGGCAATTATGTTAAACCAAGCATGATATGTGCTACTTTGCTAGACGGGCATTTTGGGGCAGCCGGTCTAGCACTTTCTTACTGTGGCATGTTTTGTTATACTGAGTATCTATGATAAAGCAGGCATGTTCAGCGTTATCACGTGTCTAGACTGGGCTACATTGTGCAGCTGATGGAGACATGTTTTCTTATTGTGTCATGGCATTTTTAAAAGACCAAGCCAACGGTAGAATGTTCTTGTGTGGGGATACTGCCATATAGGGGATGTAAGGGGATAGCTCAGGGGCAACGCGTTTGTCTTGGAAGCAAGACAACACAGCGCAACACAGGTTCAAATCCTGATCCTGCGCTTAGAAACCAATCTCTGGTATTAAGCGTGTTATAAAAGAAGAATTATAATTATATATTGGCAGAGCCAGTGGGGACATTTATTTTATAGTATCATTATTGCCATTATGTGCAAAACAAGCATGAGTATGTTTTTATATATGAATTCTGGCATATATCGGTGCGGCAAGCATGGAAATGTATGCCACAGCCAGTGTGACAATGTTTTTATACTGGCATACATTGTGGGTGAAGTCATCATGAAAATGTATAAGGAAATGCTCCTGTGCACTGTTGGTGATTTGCAGCTATTGCATATTTTGATAGGTGTTACCCTACAAAACGAATTGCAAACTGTTTGGCATTTTACCCAGTTTTTCAACAAAAGTGTGCTGTATAATGCACCACGTTATCCCAATTTGTCTTTTTAAAAAAGTCTGAAAACCCGCCCCCCTGCCCCCGCACCTCCCCGAACCGCTCTTGATTGGTTTTTAGGAAATAAGGGCTTGTGAAGTATGAGGGTACTAAGCCAATCACCTTGTGCATTCCCTGCAACATAAAATGTGTGATTAAAACCATATTTATTGGTATTTAATTGTTGTGTAGTTCGTACCTGTTGTAGACATACTTCACTGTGTGAATTGCTCTTAAATACTCACTTAAATACTCTTTTAAATAGCATGCAAGAGTCAGAGCCAGGAGGCTCAGGAGTACCTGGATGAACTTAAACTTGCTGTGGCTTGGAACGGAGTCGACATTGCAAAAAGTGAAATTTTCAACGGTGATGTGGAATGGAAAGTAAGCCATGGACATGTAATTGAATATATAAAATGTTATTTATTTAGTAACATTGCCAAAAAGACGCATTGAAAAAGGCAAACTTCTTTTTTTTTTAAAACACAATGTGTAATTGCATTTTTGAGTTCTCTATCCAGTTACATGGCCATAGACACAGTAGGATGTTCGATTAGTTTGTGAAAGACTGGATCCACAAGAAAATAATTTTCTCCTTGCACCTGTAGGATCGAAGGTGAAGCTGTGCCGTTTAAGTTATTCATCAGAATAGTGCAGTTTCTTTTTGATCATTTTGTGAGGTTTTTTAAGACAGCAAAACTACATATACAGGACAATTAGAATGTACAACCTAAAGGGCATTTGCATTTAACTTCTCTTAGATTAATGAGAATGCACAACCTAAAGGGCATTTACATTTAACTTCTCTTAGATTAATGAGAATGCACAACCTAAAGGGCATTTACATTTAACTTGCACAACCTAAAGGGCATTTGCATTTAACTTCTCTTAGATTAATGAGAATGCACAACCTAAAGGGCATTTACATTTAACTTCTCTTAGATTAATGAGAATGCACAACCTAAAGGACATTTGCATTTAACTTCTCTTAGATGAATGAGAATGCACAACCTAAAGGGCATTATGAGAATGCACAACCTAAAGGGCATTTACATTTAACTTGCACAACCTAAAGGGCATTTGCATTTAACTTCCCTTAGATTAATGAGAATGCACTACCTAAAGGGCATTTACATTTAACTTGCACAACCTTGACGGGCATTTGCATTTAACTTCTCTTAGATTAATGAGAATGCACAACCTAAAGGGCATTTACATTTAACTTCTCTTAGATTAATGAGAATGCACAACCTAAAGGGCATTTGCATTTAACTTCTCTTAGATGAATGAGAATGCACAACCTAAAGGGCATTTACATTTACCTTCTCTTAGATTAATGAGAATGCACAACTTAAAGAGCATTTACATTTAACTTCTCTTAGATTAATGAGAATGCACAACCTAAAGGGCATTTACATTTAACTTCTCTTAGATTAATGAGAATGCACAACCTAAAGGGCATTTACATTTAACTTGCACAACCTAAAGGGCATTTGCATGTAACTTCTCTTAGATTAATGAGAATGCACAACTTAAAGAGCATTTACATTTAACTTCTCTTAGATTAATGAGAATGCACAACCTAAAGGGCATTTACATTTAACTTCTCTTAGATTAATGAGAATGCACAACCTAAAGGGCATTTACATTTAACTTGCACAACCTAAAGGGCATTTGCATTTAACTTCTCTTAGATTAATGAGAATGCACAACCTAAAGGGCATTTACATTTAACTTCTCTTAGATGAATGAGAATGCACACCCTAAAGGGCATTTACATTTAACTTCTTTTAGATTAATGAGAATGCACAACCTAAAGGGCATTTACATTTAACTTCTCTTAGATTAATGAGAATGCACAACCTAAAGGGCATTTACATTTAACTTCTCTTAGATTAATGAGAATGCACAACCTAAAGGGCATGTACATTTAACTTCTCTTAGATTAATGAGAATGCACAACCTAAAGGGCATTTACATTTAACTTCTCTTAGATTAATGAGAATGCACAACCTAAAGCGCATTTACATTTAACTTCTCTTAGATTAATGAGAATGCACAACCTAAAGGGCATTTACATATAACTTGCACAACCTAAAGGGCATTTGCATTTGACTTCTCTTAGATTAATGAGAATGCACAACCTAAAGGGCATTTACATTTAAATTCTCTTAGATTAATGAGAATGCACAACCTAAAGAGCATTTACATTTAACTTCTCTTAGATTAATGAGAATGCACAACCTAAAGGGCATTTATATTTAACTTCTCTTAGATTAATGAAAATGCACAACCTAAATGGCATTTACATTTAACTTGCACAACCTAAAGGGCATTTGCATTTAACTTCTCTTAGAATAATGAGAATGTACAACCTAAAGGGCATTTGCATTTAACTTCTCTTAGATTAATGAAAATGCACAACCTAAATGGCATTTACATTTAACTTGCACAACCTAAAGGGCATTTGCATTTAACTTCCCTTAGATTAATGAGAATGCACAACCTAAAGGGCATTTACATTTAACTTCTCTTAGAGTAATGAGAATGTACAACCTAAAGGGCATTTGCATTTAACTTCTCTTAGATTAATGAGAATGCACAACCTAAAGGGCATTTACATTTAACTTCTCTTAGATTAATGAGAATGCACAACCTAAAGGGCATTTACATTTAACTTCTCTTAGATTAATGAGAATGCACAACCTAAAGGGCATTTACATTTAACTTCTCTTAGATTAATGAAAATGCACAACTTAAATGGCATTTACATTTAACTTGCACAACCTAAAGGGCATTTGCATTTAACTTCTCTTAGATTAATGAGAATGCACAACCTAAAGGGCATTTACATTTAACTTCTCTTAGATTAATGAGAATGTACAACCTAAAGGGCATTTGCATTTAACTTCTCTTAGATTAATGAGAATGCACAAACTAAAGGGCATTTACATTTAACTTCTCTTAGATTAATGAGAATGCACAACCTAATGAGCTTTTACATTTAACTTCTCTTAGATTAATGAGAATGCACAACCTAAAGGGAATTTACATTTAACTTCTCTTAGATTAATGAGAATGTACAACCTAAAGGGCATTTGCATTTAACGTCTCTTAGATTAATGAGAATGCACAACCTAAGGGGCATTTACATTTAACTTCTATTAGATTAATGAGAATGCACAACCTAAAGGGCATTTACATTTAACTTGCACAACCTAAAGGGCATTTGCATTTAACTTCTCTTAGATTAATGAGAATGCACAACCTAAAGGGCATTTACATTTAACTTCTCTTAGATTAATTAGAATGCACAACCTAAAGGGCATTTACATTTAACTTCTCTTAGATTAATGAGAATGCACAACCTAAAGGGCATTTACATTTAACTTGCACAACCTAAAGGGCATTTGCATTTAACTTCTCTTAGATTAATGAGAATGCACAACCTAAAGGGCATTTACATTTAACTGGCACAACCTAAAGGGCATTTGCATTTAACTTCTCTTAGATTAATGCGAATGCACAACCTAAAGAGCATTTACATTTAACGTCTCTTAGATTAATGAGAATGCACAACCTGAAGGGCGTTTACATTAATCTTCTCTTAGATTAATGAGAATGCACAACCTGAAGGGCATTTACATTTAATTCTCTTAGATTAATGAGAATGCACAACCTAAAGGGCATTTACATTTAACTTCTCTTAGATTAATGAGAATGCACAACCTAAGAGGGCATTTACATTTAACTTCTCTTAGATTAATGAGAATGTCAACCCAAAGAGCATTTATATTTAACTTCTCTTAGATTAATGAGAATGCACAACCTAAACGGCATTTGCATTTAACTTCTCTTAGATTAATGAGAATGCACAAACTAAAGGGCATTTACATTTAACTTCTCTTAGATTAATGAGAATGCACAACCTAAAAAGCATTTACATTTAACTTCTCTTAGATTAATGAGAATGCACAACCTAAAGGGCATTTACATTTAACTTCTCTTAGATTAATGAGAATGCACAACCTAAAGGGCATTTACATTTAACTTGCACAACCTAAAGGGCATTTGCATTTAACTTCTCTTAGATTAATGAGAATGCACAACATAAAGGGCATTTACATTTAACTTGCACAACCTAAAGGTCATTTGCATTTAATGTCTCTTAGATTAATGACAATGCACAACCTAAAGAGCATTTACATTTAACGTCTCTTAGATTAATGAGAATGCACAACCTGAAGGGCATTTACATTTATCTTCTCTTAGATTAATGAGAATGCACAACCTGAAGGGCATTTACATTAAATGCTCTTAGATTAATGAGAATGCACAACCTAAAGAGCATTTACATTTAACTTCTCTTAGATTAATGAGAATGCACAACCTAAAGGGCATTTACATTTAACTGGCACAACCTAAAGGGCATTTGCATTTAACTTCTCTTAGATTAATGAGAATGCACAACCTAAAGAGCATTTACATTTAACGTCTCTTAGATTAATGAGAATGCACAAACTAAAGGGCATTTGCATTTAACTTCTCTTAGATTAATGAGAATTCACAACCTCAAGGGCATTTACATTTAACTTGCACAACCTAAAGGGCATTTGCATTTAACGTCTCTTAGATTAATGAGAATGCACACCCTAAAGGGCATTTACATTTAACTTCTCTTAGATTAATGAGAATGCACAACCTAAAGCGCATTTACATTTAACTTCTCTTAGATTAATGAGAAGGCAAAACCCAAAGAGCATTTACATTTAACTTCTCTTAGATTAATGAGAATTCACAACCTAAAGGGCATTTACATTTAACTTCTCTTAGATTAATGAGAATGCACAACCTAAAGGGCATTTACATTTAACTTGCACAAACTAAAGGGCATTTGCATTTAACTTCTCTTAGATTAATGAGAATGCACAACCTAAAGGGCATTTACATTTAACTTGCACAACCTAAAGGGCATTTGCATTTAACGTCTCTTAGATTAATGAGAATGCACACCCTAAAGGGCATTTACATTTAACTTCTCTTAGATTAATGAGAATGCACAACCTAAAGGGCATTTACATTTAACTTCTTTTAGATTAATGAGAATGCACAACCTAAAAAGCATTTACATTTAACTTCTCTTAGATTAATGAGAATGCACAACCTAAAGGGAATTTACATTTAACTTCTCTTAGATTAATGAGAATGCACAACCTAAAGGGCATTTACATTTAACTTGCACAACCTAAAGGGCATTTGCATTTAACTTCTCTTAGATTAATGAGAATGCACAACATAAAGGGCATTTACATTTAACTTGCACAACCTAAAGGTCATTTGCATTTAATGTCTCTTAGATTAATTAGAATGCACACCCTAAAGGGCATTTACATTTAACTTCTCTTAGATTAATGAGAATGCACAACCTAAAGAGCATTTACATTTAACTTCTCTTAGATTAATGAGAATGAACAACCTAAAGGGCATTTACATTTAATTTCTCTTAGATTAATGAGAATGCACAACCTAAAGGCATTTACATTTAACTTGCACAACCTAAAAGGCATTTGCATTTAACTTCTCTTAGATTAATGAGAATGCACAACCTAAAGGGCATTTACATTTAACTGGCACAACCTAAAGGGCATTTGCATTTAACTTCTCTTAGATTAATGAGAATGCACAACCTAAAGAGCATTTACATTTAACGTCTCTTAGATTAATGAGAATGCACAACCTGAAGGGCATTTACATTTATCTTCTCTTAGATTAATGGGAATGCACAACCTGAAGGGCATTTACATTTAATTCTCTTAGATTAATGAGAATGCACAACCTAAAGAGCATTTACATTTAACTTCTCTTAGATTAATGAGAATGCACAACCTAAAGGGCATTTACATTTAACTTCTCTTAGATTAATGAGAATGCACAACCTAAAGGGCATTTAGATTTAACTGGCACAACCTAAAGGGCATTTGCATTTAACTTCTCTTAGATTAATGAGAATGCACAACCTAAAGAGCATTTACATTTAATGTCTCTTAGATTAATGAGAATGCACAACCTAAAGGGCATTTGCATTTAACTTCTCTTAGATTAATGAGAATGCACAACCTAAAGGGCATTTACATTTAACTTGCACAACCTAAAGGGCATTTGCATTTAACTTCTCTTAGATTAATGAGAATGCTCAACCTAAAGAGCATTTACATTTAACTTCTCTTAGATTAATGAGAATGCACAACCTAAAGGGCATTTACATTTAACTTCTCTTAGATTAATGAGAATGCACAACCTAAAGGGCATTTACATTTAACTGGCACAACCTAAAGGGCATTTGCATTTAACTTCTCTTAGATTAATGAGAATGCACAACCTAAAGAGCATTTACATTTAACGTCTCTTAGATTAATGAGAATGCACAACCTAAAGGGCATTTGCATTTAACTTCTCTTAGATTAATGAGAATGCACAACCTAAAGGGCATTTACATTTAACTTCTCTTAGATTAATGAGAATGCACAACCCAAAGAGCATTTACAATTAACTTGCACAAACTAAAGGGCATTTGCATTTAACTTCTCTTAGATTAATGAGAATGCACAACCTAAAGGGCATTTACATTTAACGTCTCTTAGATTAATGGGAATGCACACCCTAAAGGGCATTTACATTTAACTTCTCTTAGATTAATGAGAATGCACAACCTAAAGAGCATTTACATTTAACTTCTCTTAGATTAATGAGAATGCACAACCTAAAGGGCATTTACATTTAACTTCTCTTAGATTAATGAGAATGCACATCCTAAAGGGCATTTACATTTAACTTGCATAACCTAAAGGGCATTTGCATTTAACTTCTCTTAGATTAATGAGAATGCACAACCTAAAGGGCATTTACATTTAACTGGCACAACCTAAAGGGCATTTGCATTTAACTTCTCTTAGATTAATGAGAATGCACAACCTAAAGAACATTTACATTTAACGTCTCTTAGATTAATGAAAATGCACAACCTGAAGGGCATTTACATTTATCTTCTCTTAGATTAATGAGAATGCACAACCTGAAGGGCATTTACATTTAACTTCTCTTAGATTAATGAGAATGCACAATCTAAAGGGTATTTACATTTAACTTCTCTTAGATTAATGAGAATGCACAACCTAAAGGGCATTTACATTTAACTTATCTTAGAATAATGAGAATGCACAACCTAAAGAGCATTTACATTTAACTTCTCTTAGATTAATGAGAATGCACAACCTAAAGGGCATTTACATTTAACTTGCCCAACCTAGAGGGCATTTGCATTTAAAGTCTCTTAGATTAATGAGAATGCACAACCTAAAGAGCATTTACATTTAACTTCTCTTAGATTAATGAGAATGCACAACCTAAAGGGCATTTACATTTAACTTCTCTTAGATTAATGAGAATGCACATCCTAAAGGGCATTTACATTTAACTTGCACAACCTAAAGGGCATTTGCATTTAACTTCTCTTAGATTAATGAGAATGCACAACCTAAAGAGCATTTACATTTAACGTCTCTTAGATTAATGAAAATGCACAACCTGAAGGGAATTTACATTTATCTTCTCTTAGATTAATGAGAATGCACAACCTGAAGGGCATTTACATTTAACTTCTCTTAGATTAATGAGAATGCACAACCTAAAGAGCATTTACATTTAACTTCTCTTAGATTAATGAGAATGCACAATCTAAAGGGCATTTACATTTAACTTCTCTTAGATTAATGAGAATGCACAACCTAAAGGGCATTTACATTTAACTTATCTTAGATTAATGAGAATGCACAACCTAAAGAGCATTTACATTTAACTTCTCTTAGATTAATGAGAATGCACAACCTAAAGGGCATTTACATTTAACTTGCACAACCTAAAGGGCATTTGCATTTAACTTCTCTTAGATTAATGAGAATGCACAACCTAAAGGTCATTTACATTAACTGGCACAACCGAAAGGGCATTTGCATTTAACTTTTCTTAGATTAATGAGAATGCACAACCTAAAGAGCATTTATATTTAACGTCTCTTAGATTAATGAGAGTGCACAACCTGAATGGCATTTACATTTATCTTCTCTTAGATTAATGAGAGTGCACAACCTGAAGGGCATTTACATTTAACTTCTCTTAGATTAATGAGAATGCACAACCTAAAGAGCATTTACATTTAACTTCTCTTAGATTAATGAGAATGCACAACCTAAAGGGCATTTACATTTAACTTCTCTTAGATTAGTGAGAATGCACAACCTAAAGGGCATTTACATTTAACTGGCACAACCTAAAGGGCATTTGCATTTAACTTATCTTAGATTAATGAGAATGCACAACCTAAAGGGCATTTGCATTTAACTTCTCTTAGATTAATGAGAATGCAC